>NC_140414.1:18210484-20652984 GCF_965140295.1 Lepidochelys olivacea | reverse complement strand
TGGCTGGATGAACTCAGCCACCTAAGTGCAAAGTAACAGATGTCTTTTAACCCATCATTTTGGCTTCTCCGTGCCCTTCCGCACCAGCCCAGATAAGTAGGTAGCACATCACACAAGGAGACAGTTGCATGTCACTCCCTACAAAAGGAGGCTGACCTGGTCACTTAGAGTATGTCTACACTATGAAATTAGGTCGATTTTATAGAAGTCGATTTTTAGAAACCAATTTTATACAATCGATTGTGTATGTCCACACTAAGCGCATTAAGTCAGCGGAATGCGTCCCCACTACCGTGGCTAGCATCAACTTACAGAGTGGTGCACTGTGAATAGCTATCCCAGAGTTCCCGCAGTCTCCAGTGCCCATTGGAATTCTGGGTTAAGCTCCCAATGCCTGATGGGGCAAAAACATTGTCGCGGGTGGTTTGGGGTACTTGTCATCAGTACTTCCTTCCCTCCCTCCCTCCATGAAAGCAACGGCAGACAATTGTTTCGCACTTTTTTTCCTGGGTTACCCGTGCAGACGCCGTACCATGGCCAGCATGCAGCCTGCTCAGCTCACCGTACATCTCCTGGGTGCTGCTGGCAGACGCAGTACTGCATTGCTACACAGCAGCAGCTCCTTGCCTTCGCGGCAGACGGTGCAGGAGGACTGATTGCCGTCGTACGTCTCCTGGGTGCTTCTGGCAGACCTCAGTGAGGTCGATCAGGGGCGCCTGGACAGACATGGCTATTCTCCTCTTAGAGCACCAAATGGGAGCCAGAGACTCCAGGTCACTCTCTTCTTTAAGTTTCATCTCATGGAGATTCAGTCCTGTCTGGAATATCATGCGAGCTGGAGGCTTCTCCCTCAGGCTGCTATCCCAGCCGGCTGCACCGCGCAATCACACCTACCCCAGCCTACCCCTTGCTCCCATGGCTCATGAAGCCTGGAGCAGTTCAACTATAGGCTGAGCAAGTGCAGAATGGTAGTAGAATGTGCCTTTGGACATTTAAAAGCTCGCTGGCGCTGTTTGCTGAATAGGTCAGACCTCAGCGCAACCAACATTTCCATTGTTATTGCTGCTTGCTGTGTGCTCCATAATATCTGTGAGAGTAAGGGGGAGACGTTTATGGCGGGGTGGGAGATTGAGGCAAAATCACCTGGCAGCCGATTTTGAGCAGCCAGACACCAGGGCAATTAGAAGAGCACAACAAGGCACGCTGCGCATCAGAGAGGCTTTGAAAACCAGTTTCATGACTGCCCAGGCTTCGGAGTGACAGTTGTGTGTGTTCCTTCTTGATGCAAACCCGCCCCCTTTATTGAATTTAATTCCCTGTAAGCCAACCACCCTCCCCCCTTTGAAATAAAGTAACGATTGCTTTGAAACTATGCATTCTTTCTTTATTAATTAAAAAACAATGAGATAACAGACAAGGTAGCCCAGGTGGGGTGGGAGAGGAGGGAAGGACAAGGCCACATTGCTTATTGTAGCCATGCTAAAAATCAAACTGTTTGAATGACAGCCTTCTGTTGCTTGGGCCACCTTCTGGAGTGGAGTGGCTGGGTGCCCGGAGCCTCCCTCTCCGCGTTCTTGGGCGTCTGCATGAGGAGGCTATGGAACATGGGGAGGAGGGCAGGTGGTTATACAGTGGATGCAGTGGGGGTCTGTGCTCTTGTTGGCTTTCATGGAGCTCCAACAGATGCTTCATCATGTCCATTTGCTCCCCCAACAGACGCTTCATCATGTCTGTTTGCTCGCCCCTTAGCCTCAGCATCACATCCTACCTCCACTCTTCGTGCTCACTTAATTCTTTCCTGGCCTCTGCCACTGAATGCCTCCATGCATTAAGCTGTGCCCTATCAGTGCAGGAGGACTGCATGAGCTCGGAAAACATGTCATCGCGAGTGCGTTTTTTTCGCCTTCTAATCTGCAATAACCTCAGGGACGGAGATGATAGGTGGAGCGTAGAAACATTCTACGCTCTACGATTCTGGGGGGACTCCATAGTCACCTGAGCTGCTGAGTTTGCCATGCTGACCAAACAGGAAATGAAATTCAAAAGTTCCCGGGGCTTTTCCTGTGTACCTGGCTAGTGCATCGGAGTTCAAAGTGCTGTCCAGAGCAGTCACAATGGAGCATTCTGGGATAGCTCCTGGAGGCCAATACCGTCGATTTGAGTCCGCCCTACCCCAAATTTGACCCAGCAAGGTCCATTTTAGCGCTAATCCCCTCATCAGGGAGGAGTACAGAAGTCGATTTTAAGAGCCCTTTAGGTTGACGGAACGGGGTTAGTTGTGTGGACGCAGTCATTTTTAAATCAACCTAACGTGGCTAAATTCGACCTAACCCCGTAGTGTAGACCAGGCTTTAAAATGGGAACCTAAGTGGATGTGAATACTTATGTCCCCACAGAATCCCATTAACCTGAAGAGGACTCCATGGAGACACGAAGGATCACAGCAGTGCATCAATATGCAGGATTGAGGCCACAGAGACTTCCTGAGCAATAGAAATTCTGCTGTTCAGAATAATTACAAAATTTAAAACCACCCCACCCCTGCATTCAAAAACTCAAGGAAAATAATCCAAGCATCTGCCAATACAATAATAAAAGGCAAGATATCTGGGCTAGAGGTTAAAGATTTGTGCAATAATAATATCTAGAGCTTTTCATCAGCAGATCTTACAGCATGTCACAATTTTTAATGTATTTATCTGCACAACACTTCTGTGGAGGTAGGGCAGTGCTACTATCTCAACTGTACAGATGGGGAACTGAAATAGAGAGAGACTAAGTGACTTGCCCATGGTCACACAGGAAGTCTGTTCTCTAGCATCCTCCTGTGTGCTGACCTTGCCAAGGAAAAGCTTCCACCGTGGTGTCAATTTGCCTACAGCCAAGTTGCCTGTCCAGTACAAGGGCTGGTCAGGAATGTGGACTTTTGCAGTCTATGATGATTATCCCATCCCCATGCTGTTGGGGGAAGACTTGGCCAATCATGTGAAGCAGGCCAAGAGGGTGGGAATGGTCACCCGCAACCAGGCTAAACAAGCCGTGAGGCCTAGCTCTGTTCCGGAAACTTCTATCAGGACCCAGTCAGAGGTGATGGACCTGGACCCCAGGCCAATGTCTGCAACAGCAGTAGTGGATCCAGTCCCAGAGACCCAGACGGAACCAGTCCCAGAACCGGAACCAGCCGAACAACCAACACCAGACCCCGTGTCAGCACTGAATCCAGTACTTGCAACCTCAACACCAGAGGGCCCCACCGAACCTGAACTGGCAGCAGCCGATAACCCTACACAAGAGGCTCAGCCGGAGCCTGAATCCCAACATAGTGCACCAGCGGAGAGCGGTTCACAGTCAACAGAAACAGCTCCATCCCCTATATCGCTTCCAGAGGGACCAAGCCTAGGTCCACAATCCCATGAGGAACTGATGTCTCCAGCATCAAGGGAACAGTTCCAGACCGAACAGGAAGCAGATGAAAGCCTCCAGAGAGCTTGGACGGCGGCACGGAGCAACCCACCGCCTCTCAGCTCTTCTAATCGATCCAGGTTTGTTGTAGAAAGAGGACTTTTATACAAGGAAACTCTTTCTGGGGGACACCAGGAAGACTGGCATCCTCAGAGACAGTTGGTAGTTCCAACTAAATACCGGGCCAAGCTCTTGAGCTTAGCCCATGATCACCCTAGTGGCCATGCTGGGGTGAACAGGACCAAAGACCGTTTGGGGGGGTCATTCCACTGGGAGGGAATGGGCAAGGATGTTTCTACCTATGTCCAGTCTTGTGAGGTGTGCCAAAGAGTGGGAAAACCCCAAGACCAGGTCAAAGCTCCTCTCCAGCCACTCCCCATCATTGAAGTTCCATTTCAGCGAGTAGCTGTGGATATTCTGGGTCCTTTTCCGAAAAAGACACCCAGAGGAAAGCAGTACATACTGACTTTCATGGATTTTGCCACCCGATGGCCGGAAGCAGTAGCTCTAAGCAACACCAGGGCTAAAAGTGTGTGCCAGGCCCTAGCAGACATTTTTGCCAGGGTAGGTTGGCCCTCCGACATCCTCACAGATGCAGGGACTAATTTCCTGGCAGGAACTATGAAAAACCTTTGGGAAGCTCATGGGGTAAATCACTTGGTTGCCACTCCTTACCATCATCAAACAAATGGCATGGTGGAGAAGTTTAATGGAACTTTGGGGGCCATGATACGTAAATTCGTAAATGAGCACTCCAATGATTGGGACCTAGTATTGCAGCAGTTGCTCTTTGCCTACAGAGCTGTACCACATCCCAGTTTAGGGTTTTCCCCATTTGAACTTGTATATGGCCGTGAGGTTAAGGGGCCATTGCAGTTGGTGAAGCAGCAATGGGAGGGATTTACACCTTCTCCAGGAACTAACATTCTGGACTTTGTAACCAACCTACAAAACACCCTCCGAACCGCTTTAGCCCTTGCTAGAGAAAACTTACAGGATGCTCAAAAAGAGCAAAAAGCCTGGTATGATAAACATGCCAGAGAGCGTTCCTTCAAAGTAGGAGACCAGGTCATGGTCTTAAAGGTGCTCCAGGCCCATAAAATGGAAGCATCGTGGGAAGGGCCATTCGTGGTCCAGGAGCGCCTGGGAGCTGTTAATTATCTCATAGCATTCCCCACCTCCAACCGAAAGCCTAAGGTGTATCATATTAATTCTCTAAAGCCCTTTTATTCCAGAGAATTAAAGGTTTGTCAGTTTACAGCCCAGGGAGGAGACGACGCTGAGTGGCCTGAAGGTGTCTACTACGAAGGGAAATGTGCTGGTGGTGTGGAAGAGGTGAACCTCTCCATGACCCTTGGGTGTATGCAGCGACAGCAGATCCAGGAGCTGTGCACTAGCTACGCGCCAACGTTCTCAGCCACCCCAGGACTGACTGAACGGGCATACCACTCCATTGACACAGGTAATGCTCACCCAATTAGGGTCCAACCTTACCGGGGGTCTCCTCAAGCTAAAACTGCTATAGAACGGGAGATCCAGGATATGTTACAGATGGGTGTAATCCACCCCTCTGAAAGTGCATGGGCATCTCCAGTGGTTCTAGTTCCCAAACCAGATGGGGAAATACGTTTTTGCGTGGACTACCGTAAGCTAAATGCTGTAACTCGCCCAGACAACTATCCCATGCCACGCACAGATGAACTATTAGAGAAACTGGGAAGGGCCCAGTTCATCTCTACCTTGGACTTAACCAAGGGGTACTGGCAGGTACCGCTAGATGAATCTGCCAAGGAAAGGTCAGCCTTCATCACACATCTCGGGCTGTATGAATTTAATGTACTCCCTTTCGGGCTGCGAAATGCACCCGCCACTTTCCAAAGACTTGTAGATGGTCTCCTAGCGGGATTAGGAGAATATGCAGTCGCCTACCTTGACGATGTGGCCATATTTTCGGATTCCTGGGCAGACCACCTGGAACATCTACAAAAAGTCCTTGAGCGCATAAGGGAGGCAGGACTAACTGTTAAGGCTAAGAAGTGTCAAATAGGCCTAAACAGAGTGACTTACCTTGGACACCAGGTGGGTCAAGGAACTATCAGCCCCCTACAGGCCAAAGTGGATGCTATCCAAAAGTGGCCTGTCCCAAAGTCAAAGAAACAGGTTCAATCCTTCTTAGGCTTGGCCGGTTATTACAGACGATTTGTACCGCACTACAGCCAAATCGCTGCCCCACTGACAGACCTAACCAAAAAGAAACAGCCAAATGCTGTTCAGTGGACCGGAAAGTGTCAGAAGGCCTTTAACAAGCTTAAAGCGACACTCATGTCTGACCCTGTACTAAGGGCCCCAGACTTTGACAAACCGTTCCTAGTAACCACAGATGCATCCGAGCGTGGTGTGGGAGCAGTTTTAATGCAGAAAGGACCTGATCAAGAATTCCACCCTGTAGTGTTTCTCAGCAAAAAACTGTCTGAGAGGGAAAGCAACTGGTCAGTCACTGAAAAAGAATGTTATGCCATTGTCTACGCTCTGGAAAAGCTACGCCCATATGTTTGGGGACGGCGTTTCCACCTGCAAACCGACCATGCTGCACTAAAGTGGCTTCACACCGTCAAAGAAACTAACAGAAAACTTCTTCGGTGGAGTTTAGCTCTCCAAGATTTTAATTTCGACATCCAACACATCTCAGGAGCTTCTAACAAAGTGGCTGATGCACTCTCCCGTGAAAGTTTCCCAGAATCAACTGGTTAAAATCATCCTTGAGATGTGGAAAATATTGTTAGTCTTTATGTACTTGGTAGTATATTTAGAGATGCATGTGTCTTATTAACTCTGTTTTCCTAGAGCTCCAGGAAGAAATCCCAGCCAGTGTTTCACCCTAGCTGAGATTTGGGGGGCGTGTCATAAATATAAAGGGAAGGGTAAACCCCTTTGAAATCCCTCCTGGCCAGGGGAAAGCTCCTCTCACCTGTAAAGGGTTAAGAAGCTAAAGGTAACCTCGCTGGCACCTGACCAAAATGACCAATGAGGAGACAAGATACTTTCAAAAGCTGGGAGGAGGGAGAGAAACAAAGGGTTTGTGTGTCTGTCTGTAGTCGTCTTGGCCAGGGACAGAACAGGAATGGAGTCTTAGAACTTTTAGTAAGTAATCTAGCTAGGTATGTGTTAGATTATGATTTCTTTAAATGGCTGAGAAAAGAATTGTGCTGAATAGAATAACTATTTCTGTCTGTGTATCTTTTTTGTAACTTAAGGTTTTGCCTAGAGGGGTTCTCTATGTTTTTGAATCTAATTACCCTGTAAGATATATACCATCCTGATTTTACAGGGGGGATTTCTTTATTTCTATTTACTTCTATTTTTTATTAAAAGTCTTCTTGTAAAACACTGAATGCTTTTTCATTGTTCTCAGATCCAAGGGTTTGGGTCTGTGGTCACCTATGCAAATTGGTGAGGCTTTTTATCCAACATTTCCCAGGAAAGGGGGGGTGCAAGTGTTGGGAGGATTGTTCATTGTTCTTAAGATCCAAGGGTCTGGGTCTGTAGTCACCTAGGCAAATTGGTGAGGCTTTTTACCAAACCTTGTCCAGGAAGTGGGGTGCAAGGTTTTGGGAAGTATTTTGGGGGGAAGGACGCGTCCAAACAGCTCTTCCCCAGTAACCAGTATTAGTTTGGTGGTGGTAGCGGCCATTCCAAGGATAACAGGGGTAATATTTTGTACCTTGGGGAAGTTTTGACCTAAGCTGGTAAAGATAAGCTTAGGAGGTTTTTCATGCAGGTCCCCACATCTGTACCCTAGAGTTCAGAGTGGGGGAGGAACCTTGACACGTGGTACACATAGAAACAGAGTGGGCACCTAAAAGACACAACAAGTTAATGGACTAAACACATACAGGATCTCTCTACCGAAGACAGCTTCATAGAGGCTATACCCTCACAGCTGTGGTTGGCTGTGAAATGTAAGAGTGCTTAGGTGGATGCATTAGCATTCAACATGTCTAGCATTCCCTCTTTTAGCAGCTAAGGCAGAGAGAAATCTCTCTTGGACGGAGCCTTGACTGACGGCAGAGCACCTCTTTACATTGCACAGTGTCACTTCATTGAATTTGGGACTGCATCAAGACGACCATATTGGCCTACAAGGATGTGGTACCAACATTTGCTTCAGATGCAGCTGTGGGCAGTCAGCACTGCTGAACACCAGATCTTGCATGTCTAAAGTTGGGCTCCCAAAGTGGGAGCACCCAGGAAAGAGCTGACCTTTTAAAATTTGGCCCTATCTGACTTGCCAAAAGTCCCATATGGAGTTGAAGATGGAGGCTGCAGTTCAGCAAAGTACATCCATTTTAAGTGAACTGGAGTCTAATATACCCAACTTAGATACTTACATGGCTCCCCTATGACCATAGCACCTCACAATCTTTAGGTATTTATTCTCACAACACCCCTGTGATGTAGGGAAGTGCTGTTCCCATTTTAAAGATGGGGAACTGAGGCGCAGAGAGGTTAAGGCCCAGATTTCTAACGGTCAATGGGATTCAGGCTTGTAAGTGCCTAAATGCCTTTAACAAATGAATTTTACGGCCCTAAATCAGGTTGGCTTTGCCATGCTGAGCCCCAGAACACCTAAATACCTTTAGAAATCTGGGTCTAAGTGACTTGCCCAAGGTCACACAGGAAGTCTGTGGTGTGGAGCAGAGCAGGTGACTGAGCCAACACCTCCCAAGTCCTAGGCTAGTGCCATAATGACTGGACCATCATTCTTCCCCATAGTCAGTGGGACTAAATAGATGTTTAAAGCCAGGCACTGGATTCAGAGCTTTAATGAGTGTGGAACCGAAGCCACAGCTCCTGACTAACTCAGTGCTGGCTCTCCCTAACTCTCCTCTCAGAAACAAACAGTCCCAAAGTAAAATCTACCCTTCCAGAGCACAAACAGTCCCAAAATAAACAGAAACTTTCTCATTGTGATTCATCTTCAAACAGGGCAGCTTCCTCCCTGCACTGGTCCCTAGATTCCGCTTCCTGCCTGGGATATAAAGTCGCTGGGCATGGTGCCTGATGACCTCTAGTTCCTTTGACCTCCTGGACTCTTTCCTGCCTGGTCCCCAAGTCCTGTTGACAAACAGAGGAGGGGAAAGGGTGTTTGAATCTGAACCATCTCAGCTAACCCCAACGCCCAGAGTTCTCTCCAGGTGGCATACTCCATTATGACATGTTTTAATTTAAAACAATCATCTGTCTTAATAAAAACTAAGGGCTTGTCTACATTTACAGCTCTGCACCCGTGCAGCTGAACTGCTGTAGCGCTTAGTGAAGACACGACCTACACTTACTGGAGAGCTTCTCCCATCGGCATAAGTAATCCACCTCCTAGAGAGGCGATAGCTATGTCGACGGGACAAGCCCTCACATCGACATACCCTGTCTACACCAGGGGTAAAGTCGGTATAACTTTGTAGCTCAGGGGTGTGGATTCACCCCTGAGCAAAGTAGTTATACCAACATACATTCAGAGGGTGGCCTAAGTGTGGCTAAGGGGACTTTTATTCCTGTATATTAATGAAAGTAATTCTATCCTTGATAAGAGAGGAGTGTCACACTGAACTTTAATCAGGACACAGCATGTTTAGTAGGGTTTTCTTCTCATACTCACAGGGTTATCTTTGGCAACTAAAGCGAACTTATGATTTAAAAGGATAAGGCAAGTTACTCCTGGATGCCTTGAGCGGATTGTAAGTTGTGACAAAAGTTTCCTAGGATGGCAGGGCTTTGCCTGTGAACCCATTCACAAGCCTTAATAAGCACATGCTGCAGTCTGACTTGGATCAAGATCAGCTTTCCATTGAGGAGATGCCAGTACCTGAAAGCGGACACTACTCGATTCATTTTTCATTCTGTCTGTTAATTGTACCAGACATTTTACACACCAAGTACCTCCATAAAGAGCGAACAATGAGCAGGCTTAGCACAATGGCTCTGGGCAGGGGAGTACCTCCTAGGCATCTTTTCACACTGGCACAGTCTCTCAATCAAGAGCGCTCTTATAGAACCAGTTTTCAAAACTGAACAAATGGGTCGTTTATATCTCACAGCCCATCAGCATTCACCATTCAAGGAAACAGATTGTGGAGTAAGCGACTGATCCAAAAGTCTTTCCATTGGCTTTAGTGAGCTTTGGATCAGGCACTTGGGTCCGAAAGAAAAAAGGTAGAGCAGTAATAATAGGCCAGCTATAACCCCAGTGCAAGTGAATATGCTACTTAAAAGAGTTACTTTTGCAAGTGCTGCAGTGTTTCTCATGCATGGAGGCACAGACATGGATACAGATTACTGGTAAGAGCAGGGCTGAGAGGGAATACTAGCTGGATAATAAATGAGAAATAATTCTAGAAGGAATCTTTTCTTTGTGTATACTGTAGAAAAACATACATTTTTACATTGTGTTTGATCCCAATCTCATGTGCAGAAGAGGCTGGGGACGTGTCATTGAGAGCAGGGAACCCACTTGCATTTCTCTGGTAAACAACTGCAATCTGGACATTCTCTCCAAGGACAAAAATGTGCTTCTGAAGGTTGTGTCTATCACAGCTGGCTGACGCCTTTGAATTTTGAAAAAAAAAAAATTGACGAAAAATGGAAAGCAAAGGAACTTTGCTAAAAAATCTTCATTTTCTCCCATTTTTTTGGACCAGCTCTAGTGCCAATCACTTTTTTGTTATTTTACATTTTTAGACAGGGATAAAATGAAAATCCATTTAAATTTCCCTAAATTGCCACAGGGAAAAATATCAACCATAAAGAGGTCCACGTGCGCTCAGCTTAACACATGTGAATAGTCCTACTGAATTCAGTGGGAATACTCAGCTATAAAGTGAAGTACAGCTGTCTTTGCCATAAGTCGAGGCAATAAATGAGCAAACCTAATTCTTAAAAGAAAGAAATTACAACCAATGTGTAATGGTAAATGACCCCTTTGTGTATGGTTCAATCCACCGTGTCATGCCCCTCCTAAATAAGGTTTGGTTAAAACATAAACAAACAGCTCTCCTCTGGCCTACGCCTCTGTAATTTCCAATTCTCAGAACAATGAAGAGCACAATTTTAGTTGAAAATTGAGTAACTGTTTAACAATAAAATATTAAAGATCATATACACTCATTCCAAGCTCAAGGGAGACAGAATTATCTCTGGAACTATGGTGACCAAGACATCCTGAAATGGTTCCTTTCCTTTAACTTTAGTTTGATGGATTTGTTGAGCTATTTCAGGTCTAGAATTAGACCTAGATTTGCCCTTCCTCTCCTCTTGGGGGCCATGAAGTACAGAGAATAAACTCACTGACATCTTTATTCCAAAGCTACTTTCAACTTCCAACACTGGTTTGACAAACACGATGAAAATTTTCCCTTGATCGGAAAGGCAGGAATAGAGACAAAATAATAATAATAAAAAAAGGAGTACTTGTGGCACCTTAGAGACTAACCAATTTATTTGAGCATAAGCTGTAGCTCACAAAAGCTTATGCTCAAATAAATTGGTTAGTCTCCAAGGTGCCACAAGTACTCCTTCTCTTTTTGCAGATACAGACTAACACGGCTGTTACTCTGAAACAAAACATTCCCTACTAAGGAGCTGCAGGGTCCACTTCCTTCTTTCTTATGGGAAAGGAAAGAGTCAATCATCCATTAAAAAAATTAATGGACATGGTTGTCAGGCAGGAACAATTTTCTCTTCAAGGAATCTGTCTTTCTGATCAAGCTCAGAGTCATGTTCTTGTTCCTTAGATATTGTGGCCCTTATTTTTCATATGGCTACTAAATGTATTAAGTGCTTTCAGATGACAAAGTAAAGAGTCTTGTTCTGAACCAGGATATGCTATAAACCTGGGGTTCTTAACCTGGGGTGCGAAATGCCCTTTCCAGGGGTGCGAGACATGCCAGATTGTTTTAGAAGGTAAATCACCGAAAATACAAATTAAGCACAGACACGTAAGTACAACTACTTTGTTTCATCAAACCTATTAACATAATACATTTTTAACGATTACTGTAATATAAAAACAAAAAATTTATTTTCAAGTTTTTAAGCTAATTGTAGTGAAATTATCTCGCTACAAAATACAGCGTACCGCCACGTTGCGGGGTATTTCTTGACGCATGCACAGATGATGATGTGGCAGCACCGTGACTTTGTTTGAATTCAGTTAGCCGCTAACTGTTAGCGCGTCAGTTACAGTTTACTTCCACAGCAAAACTGCGCAACATAGTACTTGCGTATTTTTGTGTGCCTATTGTACTATTATTTGTGGTGAGTAATAACAAAACTATTTTACATATATTTAATAGGCGTTTTAAAAGTGTATAGGCCCCCCATCTCCATTTATATACTTTTTCATTTCAGTAACCCTTGCCATGTCGAAGAAACGCAAATGGAACGACGATGATGTTCGTTACGGGTTCACTTGTATGACAGAGAAGGATGGAAATCAACGACCGCAATGTGTACCGTGCAGCTCGTTATTTTCAAAACGCCAATCTCAAACCATCGAAGCTGTCTGAACATTTCAACAAACAGCATGGTGGTGCAGCGGCTGGACATGACATTGACACCCTGAAGTCTACGAAGGCACGATTTGATCATAGTGGAACCTGGAGGATATTTGGGTTTGTGTCACTTGAGAAGCCTTTGTTACAAGCATCCTATCAAGTTGCATATTTGTGTGCCAAAGAAAAGAAGCTTCATACAATAGCTGAGGAATTAGTGAAATCTTGTGCATTGGAAATGGCAAAAACCAGTATTGGGATCAGATGCACAAAAGAAGTTTCAGCAGGTTCCCTTGTCAAATGGCATGATTCGTTCTAGAATTCATGAGATGAGCCAGGATATCTTGCAGCAAGTTGTAGAAGATATCAAAGCTAGTCCTCTTAAAGTGGGTATTCAGCTTGATGAATCAACTGACGTTGATGGCTGCAGTCAGCTGTTGGTGTTTGTGCGGTATGTAAAGGAGAAAGAAATCTTAGAAGAATTCTTGTTCTGTGAACCATTGCAATTAACTATAAAAGGAATCAATGTGTTCAATCTTATCAAAGATGTCTTTTTGAAGCATAAGATAACGCTTGACGTGTATGGATCAATTTGCACCGATGGTGCCCCTACCATGCTAGGAAAAAAAATAGGATTTGTTGCCTATGTAAAGAAAGAAGTACCTCATATCCTGATCACACATTGTATATTGCACCATCATGCACTTGCCGCAAAGACTTTGCCTACAAAATTGAAGGATACTTTGTCTACTGCGGTGAGTGAAGTGAACTTCATCAGAGGACATGCTCTAAATCATCGCTCTTCCGTGCTTTTTGCCAAGAAATTGGTGCCGAACACACTCTCCTTCTTTTCCATACAGAAGTGAGGTGGCTTTCCCGTGGCCGAATGCTTACTCGTATTTTTGAAATGCGCAAAGAAATAAGTCAGTTTCTTTGTAACCAAAGCAGTAATTTAGTTGATGACTTCGAAAATAGAGAGTTTATCCTTTGCCTAGCGTACATGGCAGATGTATTCACACACCTAAATGAACTCAACATATCTATGCAAGGAACTGGGATGAACATGGTAACGGCCAGAGAGAAGTTATCTGCTTTTATTCGGAAACTTCCAGTTTGGATAAAGCGCGTTGAGAAAAGAAATTTCACTAACTTTCCTTTTCTTGAAGAAACAGTTGTTTCAGAAAATGAAGGAATAATCATCGCAACTGAAGTGACAGAGCATTTGCAACAGTTGAGTGATTCTTTCCAAGGATATTTTTCCATTGGAGATCTTGATGTGGCAAAGAAATGGATATTGGATCCATTTCTTTTTAACCTGGATTCCATCAACGACAGCGATTTGATGAAAGATGATCTCATTGAATTACAAGCCAATGGCGGAATCCAAATGGAGCTTGAGACAATGAAGCTTGAGAATTTCTGGTGTGCTCAATTAGCACCGTTTCCAGAACTGGCGAAGACAGCGCTGGAGATCCTTTTGCCATTATGACTACATACTTGTGTGAGAGAGGATTTTCATCACTCTTAAACATCGAAACAAAGGCCAGAAACCGCCTAAAAGCGAGTGATGACATGTGTGGCTATTTCAAAAAAAGTTCCTCGTTTCTCAAACATCATTGAACAAAAGCAACAGCAGAAGAGTCACTGAGCCAGTAAACTTAAAAAAAGTGTGTAATTTTTCATGTATTCTTAATTGTACTGCAAAATTAAAATAAATATATAATTCTCTCTTTCATTCTATAGTTATGATATATCTAGGTTTAATGAACTGACCTACTTCAACAATTTTTGATGAGGGGTGCGAGAACATATTTTGAGAATCAAAGGCTGCAGCAAAGGTTAAGAACCACTGCTGTAGATCAATGGTTTTCAAACTTTTTTCATTTGTGGACCTCTAAAAAATTTCAAATGGAGGTATAGACCCCTTTAGAAATCTTACACATAGTCTGCAGACCTCCCAGGTCCACAGACCACTGGTTGAAAACCACGGCATATCCCGTATGCAAGAATACCCTGTTTTCTTTATGAATTCAGTTCTCAATAAAGGTGCCAGCGTACTTGATGACTGAATTGGTGGGTGGAGCCCATTTGAAAGGCCTACCCACTCAGGTGAGGGAGGAGCCACCAAACCCAGACAACTGAGTACACAGGACAAAAAGTGCAGATGCAGACTGAGCACTCTGGAAAATAAAAGCATTTTACCTACAGAAAGCACAATACAAGCAGGACCTTACAATGTCCCACCAAGGTGATTTGACTGACCATGATGGACCAGCTATATGAAGGAGTAGCCCTCATGGCCAAAAACTGACCTTTCTTCTGAGAACAGCAGCATGGCTGCTAACTATAGCAGAAGTTTCTGCAGCAGGAATACTTGACTATTAGGAACAGGTGGAAGACCATCAAATCTTTGCACATTGGACACCAAACTCCCAGTAGAGGGCAACAACTTTCAGTTGCTCACTACAAACTTGGGCTAGATTGGAACCAGTTACCTAGAGATACAAGCCCACTAAGCATATGACCAATCCTCTACGCTCGCAAGTCATGAGAAGTTACTAGGGCCGTGTCTACACTACCGGCTAAATTGGCACTGCTGCTATCAATGCAGTGGTGTCAATTTAGCAGGTCTGGTGAAGCGCTCTCCAGTCCACAACTGTACTCCACCTCCCTGGGAGGCAGAAGCTATGTGAGCAGGAGAGCATCTCCCATCGACATACAGCAATGTCTACACCGCACTAAGTCGACCTAAGTTACGTCTACTTCAGTTACGTAATTTATATAACTGAAGTAGCGTAACTTACATCAACTTACAGCATTATTGTAGACCAGCCCTTCGTCTTAAACAGTAAGCTGAAGAAGAAAACATATTGATCAACATTACATATTAGAGAGACCGGATGGGTGAGATGATATCTTTTATTGGACCAATTTCTCTTGTTTCTCTCACCCACCTTGTCTCTCTGCCATCCCAACATGGCTACAATCTCACTTCATACATTACATATTATGTAGTTTATTAAGAAGGTTTCCATATTTTTTCTTAAAATTCCAGGTATGAAAGACCCTGTTCACCCAACCTAGCACCACCAACCAGTAAACTGGTATCAGTGACCTTTTCAGAACAATCATGAGCTTTTAGTATTGCTTACCACATTTCCACCCTCATATTTCATTAGGTGTACACACACATGCTGAATAAAAAGGACAAAAATTAAAACTTAGAATTAAATATTAAAGTATACCCTATTGCTTTGGAGAAAATATTTGCTAATCTCCTACAGATGTGGATGGTTTGTGTTTACCCAGAAAATGTGATCAAGGCTTATATTTGTTTCTATGAAATATATGGCTATTTCGCACACACACACACTCACACTGTAATGTGATTGCAGGCTTCTAAATTGAGACAGATTTTCATTTTATGTTCACCTTCTTGATTTGCTGCCAAGATTCCTTTCCTACTATTTGCACACGCTGAATAATATTTATACTTCTGCTTTCTGAAACTCATTTCTGTGAACAAAATTCAAGTTTCACATATCACTTGAACAAGTTTAGAAGACATTCATAGAATATTTGTACACTACTTCCATAAAAAAAAACTAGATTTTTTTCCTAATAATGGATGAAAGTACTTAATTTAGTTAATCTGTGCTTTAAATGACAACATTTGAGCTATTTTTACCTATTTGAGGTCACAACAACTATAGTTAAGGCAGAAGAAAAAATATATTTTCTGTAATCAACATACCCTCTCCTATATACAGTCAGAAAACAATCACAAGCAATTGTCATTTGCCTACTGCATCGTGTCTACTGTTTGCCTAAAAATTTCCCCACACTTAAACTACATTCCCAGTTTTATAGACACAAGCATGGAGCTTCTTAACTTTTGTTTACACTCCTGAATGTTTCAATTCCAGTGCAGGCTCCTCCTCTATGACAGTTCTAGCCCCAGTTGCAATTCTCAGGAGTTTGCCGTACTGAGTAGCAACAAGATCAAACAGCATACTTAGGATTCTAAACCGAGAGCCATCAAAGTAACTTTTAATATCCCAGTGTAAATGGTTCCGCGTGCAGCTCATGCTGTTTTATGTTGTTCCAGTACAGAGAATAGTTTCCTCAGTAATAGCATTCAATTAACACAACAAGTGGAAACACACCTGCCCTCAAAGAGCAAAGAATGCCACGCTTCAGAACAAAAGAAACAGCATAAAACTTACGTCATTATAGCCTCAAGAGACATGCCTCAGAATTCGGAAGTTACCAGTCAGAAGCAACCTGCTCACGTGCATCATCAGACATTCTGACAGAACAACAGGAAATGTAGCCAGAAATAAAAAGGCACAATAAAACGGAGAGCAGCAGGAGTCTTTCCTCTGGAAGCCCATCATCAAATGTGGTTTGTGTCCTTAGGATCATTTTTTTCTCAAAATGCTTCTCATCCTCTGTTGACTAACATAAAATATTGCCTAGTACTTATGGGGAACAGACAACAGTTTCAAAATAACATTAGCTTCCTGTAGTGAAAATGAGGGTAATTTTTTTTTTTAATCTGAGAAATTTCTCTCATCTAGATTTCAAGCCTTGAGAGAAATATAGGAAGACCCTTTCCCCATGTCAAGAACTCTTCTCCTAGTTAGAACCATTTTATTGCAGGAGCCCCAAACTGGCCCCGAGCTGGGATCCCAAGGCTCCATTGTGTCACATGCTTTAGAAACAAACAGTTCTTATCACCTTGGTTACTCTTTTTTTCATCATCCTCATTTGTATTACAGTAGTGTCTATAGGCCACGTTTGAGATCAGGACCCCATTGTGCTAACTGTAATACATACATATAGATGGTAAAAGAGTTTATAATCTAGACAAGGAGGATAAAGGAAGCACTGTTATCCCGTTTGTATAAATGGAAAGCTAAGGCACAGAGAAGCCTTTATTTTTTCTTTTTAAACTTATGGATTTTAAGTACTTTATATAAGCCTCATTACCATAGCATCTGAGCATCTTGCAGTCTTTAGGGTACTTGTCCTGGCAGCACCCTGTGAGTTGCAGAAATGCTATTACTCCCATTTTACAGACGGAGAACTGAAAGGCTAATGACTTCCCCCAACGACACACAGGAAGTCTGTGGGGAAGCAGGGAATTGAACTCAGATGTCCCAAGTCCTAAACTTGTGCCTTAATCACTGGACCTTCCTTACATCCATCCAAGTAAACTTTCTTGCATTACCTACCTAAGCGGTTTTCTTTGTGGCTATATTTCTGATATGCTGAACGGGTTGCTGTTTGCCTGTCCTGAAGGTATCGGATGAGAGTTCATCCTGCTTGTACATTAAATTTTTCTTTCCACTCTTTTTTGTTTTGCTTATTTAGATAACAAGTTCTTCAGGGCAGTGCTCTTGCTACCTTGAAAGATTTGGATTCAGTTTTGGACGCAATTCAGGACAGTTCTTAAACTATGGATGCCAGTTCACACAGTCCTGCCCATTTTTATGATGGGTGAAAGGTAATGCACAACAGGTAAAAGTGTGCGCTATTCAGCTGGGGGATTGGGTACCTTTTTTTAAATTGTAGCTGTTTAGCAACTTTCCTAGTTCACAGCCTCAGGAAAGCTGGATCTGTCCCTGCTGAAAAATGAGCTAACAGCAATTCCATTGATACTCCACTCATCAGCTTTGTAGAAGTACTCAAGTTTAATTCCTTGTGTATGATTAAACACAAACTGACTTCCTATCCTGTACTTAGGGGGAGAAGTATCAAGTGTTTGGTTGTTCAAATCTGTAAGACACTGTATGAGCAAGGTTTCAAGTCATCTTGACAGTACTAAGCAGTCAGTAACAAAGCATTTTAAATGTATGATTGAACAATTTCTTATTTACGGTAGTTTTAAGAGGGGCAAAGAGGAAAACATGCAATATTTTAAAATAGACTACAAAAATCACATGAATGTTTCCCTAATATGCACCCTTATAGAGGTTACTTTAAGTATAAAAAAAAAATTCAAAAAACCCTTACCTGTAACACAACTATTCAGTTTATTAAAGCTGTAAGTCTAATTTGCTTTCACCATTTATGCTGTTTGCTTACTTCTTATACCTCACTCAGTTAGAAACAAGAAACCAGACTGGCCGGTTTCACTTTCTGGTTCTCGTGCCTTTAGGTTTCCAGCATTGCAAGGGAATGTTTAAATTTAAAAAAGCCCAAGACTTTCCAAAACAGGTATCTGAAGTCAGGCTCCTAAGTCTCCTGCTTTTCAAAAGCACAGAGTATTCAGCAGCTCCCAGTGACGATCGTGGGAGCTGCTAATTACTCAGCATTTTTGAAATTCAGGCGCCTAAATCTAGACGCAGGCACATGACTTTAGACATCTACTTTTGAAAAAAGTTGTCAACCTACCTATCCATTTATTTCTTTTAAAGCAATTTCATGAAGATAATTCTATTTATACACTTGGTAAAATCATCTCTTTTCCCCTCCCAGGGGCCCAGACAAATATGAAAGTATCCCTTCAAGGACGGATCACTATTTTATCTTGAGCAGGTAAAGTATAAGAACAGAGAAAGGGGCCAATAGTAAATGTCACAAAAGGAACAACAATTCCAAAAATATTCTGACAGAACAACTGTGTGTGGCGCTTGCTAATTGGCATGCTCTCTGAGAGCAGGAGACGAAGTCTTTGTCCTCTTGTGACAAGAGTGGGAAGTGCTTTTGCCGCAGGTCCAAACTTGTAATAAAATGCAGATACCGGAAAAGGATTCAGATTTGCCCAATAACTCAGCAGGCCTCCACTGTCCTGCTGGATACACGTGTTCAGCTCTGATTAATGTTGGCATTTGCTTTGCAGCATCCTAATGATAACATAAAACTGCACACCTTCTGCACTGTTTAGAATGCAGAGAACAAGCAGAAGGAGGAACAAGCAGAAGCATAGCTATCCCATTTTCACAACTTCAGTATTTTCAAATAAATTAACAAAGTTCTATGGGTTGGCCAGGATGATGATGGTTTAAGAAGGAGACAGTTAAGCATGTGGCGATCTTCTGCTTTTGCTAGCTTTGTAATTCTAGACCTTTGATTATTGGGGAAGGAGAGATATCAGATACCTTATAGCATCAAGAAGAACTGGTATGTTTAAAAGGAGCACTTTTAATTTAAAAATAATAAATTGTAAACAGTTATCTTTACGTATAGACCTGACGACACATCACAGAATCCCGGGCATTCAAAAAAATCATGGGTCAGACCCCTGAAACCATGAGATTTGCCTTAAAAAAAAAAAATTGTAAGAGATATTAAATTTAAGGTTCTTTTTATTCGCCGGCTGGTTTTTGAACCAGGGTTCACGTTTGCAAGCTTTTCTCTACAGCCATGAGAGCTTGAATTTTTTTTTTAAACTGAAAGCTGAGATTCTCACCTAATAACATGATTCCAGGACCTGAGGCTTTAAGGAAAACAACAAATATCGCAATGTTGACGTAGCATATTAAAAGTAGAAGAGTTTACCTACAATCTTTTTACTTTTTTCATTTCCCTCAGTTTGGGCAATAAAAATTGTTAGAATATAGATATTCAGGCCTGTCTGTAAAGGCCTATACTCTAAGAATTTAGGTGTATTCTTATCACTTAGCTAGTTATAGAGGTATAAAAGAGAATCAAAATCACTGTCTGATTGTATAAGGCCTTTTCTCACTCTGACAGTCTGAGGCCCTGTGCTTAGGCTAAGGCCTCTGGCTAAGCAGCAGAGGCAGCCATAAGCTGCGAAGCGAATGGTCACATCTTTACTTTCCAAACTAGTCACATTGAAATAAGGTGCTATTGGGCTGTTAGGAATACAATCCTGTCCTGATAATGCCTATCGCCTCCAGAGAAAGGTAAGTGCCAAGAAAATGTAAAAGGAAACTTAGTTTGATAGCATCCTGTCTGGCAAGAACTCACTTATTAATAGCTGGGATGTGAAATCCTCATTTCTGTGTTGTTCTATCACTGTAGTCCCCATTTCCCGATTGTTTGTCTGTATAATCTCTGTGGTTGTTTCTGTCTGCTGTACAATTAATTATGCTGGGTGTCAACTAAATAAGATGGTGGGATATAACTGGTTAAATAATCATGTTACAATATGTTAGGATTGGGTAGTTAAATTTCAGTAAAATGATTGGTTAGGTATAGCTAAGCAGAACTCAAGTTTTACTATATAGTCTGCAGTCAATCAGGAAGTGTGGGGGGGGGGAATGGGAACAGGGAATGGGGGTGGGGAAATTGGAATCATGTTTTGCTAAGGGAGGAGAATGGGAACAGGGACACAGGTAAGGCTCTGTGGTGTCAGAGCTGGGAAGTGGGACACTAAGGAAGGAAACTGGAATCATGCTTGCTGGAAGTTCACCCCAATAAACATCGAATTGTTTGCACCTTTGGACTTAGCGTTTTGTTGCTCTCTGTTCATGCGAGAAGGACCAGGGAAGTAAGCAGGTGAAGGAATAAGCCCCTAACAAAAATCACTGAAGTAAATTTCACTTTCAGTTTCTTACTGCTGCAATACTTGGGTTTCAGATGCTGTAGAGGAATGTTCAGAGGTTTCAAATTTTTAATTGTGCAATATTTCTCAAGCTTATTTTATTATTGCATTTTCATTTGAGGCCAATTTTAAAATCAACAGCGTCCCTTTAAACACTGCAGGTCAAATTAATTTCAGTATTATTCCAGTGGCTTCAGTAGAATCACAGCAATCAAGAATTCGGTCCTCCCTTTTCCCCTCTCATGTTTACACAAACGTTAGAGGATCAAAGCCCAGCTACATTCAGTTTCACAAGATTGGGAGGAATAACTTTTAGCCTATCAAATACAGCTAGCCTTGCTGAGTAAGAATTCAGCAGATATTAGTAAAAAGTTATTCTCAATTCAGGCTACCAGAGCTTTACCAGATAAGAAGTTTAAAAGCTTGTAATTTAAAAATTCTTATACTTAAGTTGTGGAAGAAATTGCTTCAAAGGGTTTAGACACAGAGGGGATTTTAACCTTTCCAATATGTATTTTCATCTCCTCCCAGCACCATTCTCCGTAGGGGTCCAGTACTGCTACTTGAGTTTGCTTAATTATATCATACCGTAGGTATTTGACTTAGCTTTCCAGATATCACCTATATTTAAACTTTCCTAAAGCTAGAAATTTGGGTAAGTTTCTTACTGGAGTGTATGTTTTGTACACGGGGAAAGCTGATAATTTCTATCCATTACAGTTCTCTCTGATTCTGATCTCAAAATCAGTATTATACCAGTGTAGCACCACTGATTACAATGGAAATGGAGTTGCTCCTGGATTTATACCAATATGAGTGGAGAATCCAGTCCACAGAGAACAGAAACTGAGGAAGCTGAAATTAAAGGTAATTTTTTTTTGTAGCAGATAAAATATGGTTTTGGGGCTTAATGCCGCAAACATGCACGCATATGTGTTACATAACTTTTTGCACAAGTAGTCCCACTGAAGTTGGCTAT
This sequence comes from Lepidochelys olivacea, assembly GCF_965140295.1. NCBI lineage: Eukaryota > Metazoa > Chordata > Testudines > Cheloniidae > Lepidochelys > Lepidochelys olivacea. The sequence goes on along the minus strand of NC_140414.1, from coordinate 20,631,482 downwards.
GCTGGAAGATTTTCTTCTCTGTAACAAAGAAGGGAGGATCAGATTAGAAAGATTTCACATGCTGAATTTTTGAAGATCCTGATTGTTTCTGCACTGCACACTAATCTCACCCAGAATCTCACCCAGAGCAGGTTCTTTGGCAACAAAAAGACTAAACTGTGACTCTGGCCCTGGCCTCTGATGCAAGATAAGAAGAAATGAATGCTTTAGTGGTAGGTTCCCAAGATAAACAATATTAACTGTGCTCCAAGGAGTAATGTGCAAACACGCTTGTTGACTCTACATAATAAATCACTTTTCCCAAGCAAATTCAGCTTTGAATTCCTAGTTCGCTATCTTGGTTGAAGCAAACAACACAGAGGAACCTTTATACATTTTGTATGCCTTTATGAACTGGGTTTCCCCTCCATTGGCTTGTCATAAGATCCCACACTGGAAGAATGCTTAATATGAATGACACGAGGGGCTCAAAGACAATTGGCTTTCATTTTGCGCTGCCATTTCTAAAAATACAGATGGGCCTCTCTCTTTATCCACTTCAAACAGGAACTGCAGAAACACTGACATATCTGAAAAAAGAAAAGGAGGACTTGTGGCACCTTAGAGACTAACCAATTTATTTGAGCATGAGCTTTCGTGAGCTACAGCTTACTTCATCGGATGCATACCGTGGAAACTGCAGCAGACTTTATATACACACAGAGATAATAAAACAATACCTTCTCCCACCCCACTGTCCTGCTGGTAATAGCTTATCTAAAGTGATCATCAAGTTGGGCCATTTCCAGCACAAATGGCCCAACTTGATGATCACTTTAGATAAGCTATTACCAGCAGGACAGTGGGGTGGGAGAAGGTATTGTTTTATTATCTCTGTGTGTATATAAAGTCTGCTGCAGTTTCCACGGTATGCATCCGATGAAGTAAGCTGTAGCTCACGAAAGCTCATGCTCAAATAAATTGGTTAGTCTCTAAGGTGCCACAAGTCCTCCTTTTCTTTTTGCGAATACAGACTAACACGGCTGTTACTCTGAAACCTGACATATCTGAGCAGATGGCTTTGGCAAATCAGTACCTTTGTCTTTGCTTTCAATGAAGGACATATAGTTAAAGGGCTTGTCTACATTTACAGCACTGCAGCAGCACACCCGACTTCCCATCAGCGGCGTAGTTAATCCACCTCCCTCAGGGGTAGTAGCTATGTTATGAGAGAAGCCCTCCTGTCGACATACTCCTGTCTACCCCGGGGGCTAGGTCAGTATAACTGCATCGCTCAGGGGTGTGAACTTTCCACACCCCCTGAGTGACATGACTATACAGACACACATTGGTAGTGTAAACCAAACCTTAAAGTAAGACAAAGGGGGCAAAAACCCATTTCATGTTCTGAAGCAATGAAGACAACAGTAGAAAATAAGACTTCCGTGTTCATGAAAATATAATGGGAAAAAAAACCACATAGGTAGATGTCATTGTGAAGTGATGCACCTTCATGAACATTCTTCATTGCTAATTATCGTTTGTATTAGCAGTAATGTCTAGAAGCCCAAACAGAGATCCAGGCCCCATTGTGGTAGGTCTTTACTTTCACATAAACAGAGACAGTGCTGGCCCTAAACAGACAAGGCAAACAAAGGCTACGAGGAGAAACGAGCACAGAGAGGTGAAGTCACAGAACCAAGAATAGAACCCAGGTCTCCTAAACGCCAGTCCAGCACCATTATCCACTAGGAAATGCTACCACTCAGTGGCATATTACAAGTAAATGGTTTGTGATATGTTAATTAGAGTGAGTCAACATTTTTCAAACAAAAAAAATTTTAAATTAAAATAATGGCCTTCTTTCAAAAATAAATGTTTTAATATTTTGTGTAAAATTGTATCACTTATTTCAGATTTATGGAAATAGTTCTTGAAATGGTTACCAAAACCCCATTTCCATAAGGGTTTGACTATGCATTTTAAAATAATTTAAATACAATAATCCATAAAAATCCCTCTCCCCACAAAAGAAATGGATCCATTTCAAATCCTTAGAAAGTGAAAACAACTTGGAAATGACCAGCTTTAATACAAATGAAGAATTTAAAACAGGGATGTTGAAACATTTCTCAGAAACATGGCCAATGATGTACCTCAGATACACACTCTTTACCTGAACGCTTAAAAGGCTGGGGACCTGCAACTAATGTAGACAACCACAGTCAGACTATCCCCCAGTGCCTAGTTCTGCAGCTGCTATGTGCACAGAACTCATACTGAATGAAGTTTCATATACTGGGTGAAATTCCACACACACAGCATGCAGAGGGCCATAAACCTTAAATCCCATTTAAAGCCACAAAATAGGTTAACGTGGGACTTAAGTAATGCATCAGCCTCATGTTGTCCCTCTGCACAAAAGGAGAATTTAATCTACGGCTCAGATGCACAATAGCCTCTCCTTGATTATTTCCCAATCCTTCTTTACTGGCCCAACCTAAAGCCCACTGAATTCAAAGGAAAGACTGCCACCAAAGCTGTAGCATAGCAACGGCTACAATTTTTGGTCACTCACAAGTTCCTCAGACTTTCATCGTTGGACTGAAATTTTCAAGGGTTGGTCTCTGCCCAAAAGTGAATACTCTTGAAATATTTAAGCAGAAATAATTCAGAGTAATTCTGAGCATGAGGACCACCTTCACTGCCCCTGTTATAAAATGGTTCTACAATTAAAAAGAAAACAAAAACAAATAGTGACATAACAGCTGGAGGGGCTGAAAGATGAATATGGCAGGGAAAGAACGGACACCTTTGAGTATTCCAGTGAAAACTGTTTGTAATTTAGCCAAGTTCTGACGGTCTAAAGAGCATACCCTGGCATTCTCTTAAAGTAGCTTTTTGAATGGACCCAGAGTTTATAGTTCACATATGTATGTTTTCCACGACTTGGGAAGATGCCATTTTAACCTTCAACACAAAATCCAGCCTGGAGCTATATGATTATTTTTGTATCATTTCTCTTCAGTTGTATGTCTGGACTGGATAATACAAGCTCTGAAAATAAGACAAAGAGTTAGGAAAATACTACTGAGGTCTGTTATTGTAAGGAATTGGAGTATTGATTTAAAATTAAGAGGCAAGTATGGAGCCCACTGTTTACTGTTAACCTTTTAGCCCCTTTGTTTACTTTCAAATCACCCCTGCTACATGGAACAATGGGATTTGATCTGACCTTACAATTTTAGACAGGCACGGATAGTTTAACTTGTGAAAACAAATTAGTGTTTTTGCACTTGGCATCAGTTTCTTTGGCTCTCCAATCTCTACAGCTGGAAGGGATTCACCCCTTTGAAGTATAAAATCATGGCCAGCCTAAAGAAGGTAAATCAGGAGCTCCCTTTTCCAGGCCTTGTTTACACACAAACATGCACCAGTTTAACTAAACTTAGTTAAAATGATGCAAGTCCCCCTGTGGGCACACCTAAACTGATTTGAATCTGGCTTGTAAATTAAACCCATGCCAGGAGGCCCTGATTCAGGAAAGCAATTAAGCATGTGTTTAAAACAAATGATCTTCAGGAAAGATATTAAGGATGTGCTTAACTTTACTTGTATGCTTACGTACCATTAGTTTCCTCGCTTACAGACAGCCCCCCAACCTGAAGCAAACACTCACCAACAACTACACACCACACAACAAAAACACTAACCCTATCCCTGCAACAAACCTCGTTGCCAACTCTGTCCACATATCTATTCAAGGGACACCATCATAGGGCCTAACCACATCAGCCACACTATCAGAGGCTCATTCACCTGCACATCTACCACTGTGATACATGCCATCATGTGCCATCAATGCCCCTCTGCCATGTACATTGGGCAAACTGGACAGTCTCTATGAAAAAGAATAAATGGACACAAATCAGACGTCAAGTATTATAACATTCAAAAACAAGTCGGAGAACACTTCAACCTCCCTGGACACTCAACAACAGACTTAAATGTGGCAATTCTTCAACAAAAAAACTTCAAAAACAGACTCCAACGAGAAACTGCAGAATTGGAATTAATTTGCAAACTGGACACCATCAAATTAGGTCTGAATAAAGACTGGGAGTGGATGAGTCACTACAAAAACTAAATTCCCCCCATACTAATTTCCCCCTACTGTTACTCACACCTTCTTGTCAACTGTTTGAAATGGGCTACCCTGATTACCACTACAAAAGTGATTTTTCCTCCTGTTGATAATAGCCCTCTTTAATTGAATTGTCTCGTTAGAACTGACCCCCCCCATTTAGTAAGGCAACTCCCATCTTTTCATGTACTGTGTATATATATCTTCCTACTGTATTTTCCACTCCATGCATCTGATGAAGTGGGTTTTAGCCCATGAAAGCTTATGCCCAAATAAATGCGTTAGTCTCTAAGGTACCACAAGTACTCCTTGTTGTTTTTGCTGATACAGACTAACACGGCTACCACTCTAAATAAGGATGCTTTCCTGAAACGATGAGCCAGCTGAAAACTGATATTAGCTAAACTGTTGCAACTTATGTGTGTAAACTAGACCTTGTAATACAAGGACAAGGAGTTCTTGAATGAAACTGAAAACTAAAACACTGAAAACTGATAAAACAAAACCTCCTGCTTTGTTCGTTTGCTTGTTTGTTTGAGGGAGGGTTGTTTTTATACAAAACAATTATCCTGCCACAAATACTATGAAGGCTGAGCGTTTAGGAAGTTTCAAGAAAATATTACCTCACCCTCCTTGTCTCTCTAAGGGTTTGTCTACACTTAAAATGCTACAGCGGCACAGCTGCGCCAATGTAGCACTTCAGTGTAGACACTACCTACACTGACAGGAGGGGTTCTCCTGTAGCTACAGGTAATCCACCTCCCTGAGAGACAGTAGCTATGTCAATGGAGAAATTCTATGTCCCTTCAGCACTGTCTACACAGGAATCTAGGTCAGTTTAACTACGCTGCTCAGGAGTGTGGATTTTTCACATCCCTGACCAATGTAGTGAAAATGACAGTTTTCTAGTGTAGACCAAGCCTAAGATAAGGGCATGGCTACACTGGAAACTTCAAAGCGCTGTTGCGGGAGCGCTTCTGCAGCAGCGTTTTGAAGTGTAAGTATGGTCGCCCAGCACTCCTGGTGATCTACCTCCAAGAGGAGATTGGCTCCCAGCACTCAGAACCTGTCCACACTAGCGCTTTAAAGCGCTCAGACTTGCTGCTCTCAGGGGGGGGGTGATTTTTCACCCCCCCTGAGCCAGCAAGTTAGAGCACTACAAAATGTAAGTGTAGACAAGCCCAAAGATTCCCCCCACACACACACTTTCTTTCCCGCCCTTCCTCCAGCCCCTATGAACAGGGACGTGTCAACAGGCCACTTCACCTTGAATGGTCCTTAAAATAGGTGTTAACGGCTTATGCTAAACAACCTGTTCCACCTTGTATCAGAGTAGCAGCCGTGTTAGTCTGTATCAGCAAAAAGAAAAGGAGTACTTGTGGCACCTTAGAGACTAACAAATTTATTTGAGCATAAGCTTTCATGAGCTACAGGTCACTTCATCGGATATATTCAGTGGAAAATACAGTGGGGAGATTTATATACACAGAGACCATAAAACAATGGGTGTTACTATCTCCCCACTGTATTTTCCACTGAATGCATCCGATGAAGTGACCTGTAGCTCACTTCATCAGATGCATTCAGTGGAAAATACAGTGGGGAGATGGTAACACCCATTGTTTTATGGTCTCTGTGTATATATATCTCCCCACTGTATTTTCCACTGAATGCATCCGATGAAGCGAGCTGTAGCTTACGAAAGCTTATGCTCAAATAAATTTGTTAGTCTCTAATGTGCCACAAGTACTCCTGTTCTTTCCACCTTGTATGTAGCTGTGACTTTGAGTACCTTTCCCTTACCTAAAGAAAGAGCTCTGTGTAAGCTCCAAAGCTCGTCTCTCGCACCAACAGAATTTGGTCCAATAAAAGATATTACCGCACCCAACTTCTCTCTTCACTAACTTGGGACCAACAACACTACACAGAACAAGAAAACATGACACATTTAGATGGCTGAGAACATTCAAAAGATACATTTTAAAAGTGTCAAGGAAATAAACCCTCCTGCTTCAGGGCAAGAGGGAACCACTCACTGACAGGGGTTAAGAAGAAACTCTCTGCGAAGGCCCGTTATCCCATAACAGTCCAGTTTAGGGTTTCTTTCCTCTTCCTTTAAAGCATTTGGTACTAGCCAGTGTCAAAGGAGGACGCCAGATTAGATGAACCAATTATATCCAGTGTGGCAATTCTGGTGTTCCTAAAGGCAGCCACCACTCCATCAAAAGCACTCAAACCAAAGGTCTGTCACAGGTTTGATCAGACTGATAAGACTTACACTCCGTCCTGTAGCTCACTAAACGTATACCTTGTCTACACTACAAAATTAAGTCTACCTAAGGGGCTGTACACACTATCACTTATTTCGGTATAACTTATGTCACTCGGGGGTCTGAATAAGCCACTCCCCCCAAGGGACCGAAGTCACACCGACCCACAGGCTGGAGTGGGCAGCACTACATGGGTACTGCCTCTCGCGGAGGTGGTTTATTATGCCGGCTGTCAGCCCCAGGGCGCAGGGGGCTGACACCCAACAAGCCATGTAAGTAACACAGTGTCTGCACAGACACTGTGCCGTCCTAACTACATCAACCTAAGCGCTACACCTCTTGCGGAGGTGGAGTTATTCGGTCGGCATAGTGGGTGACTTACATAGGTGGGAGCAAGGTTGCAGTGCAGACACTTACAGAGTTAGGTCGACATAAGCTGCCTTAGGTCTGGCAGACTGCAGGAGAGAGCAAATTCCAAGGAAACAGGCCTCCCATCGGAAACGCCCCCCTGCCAGCCATGGACAGTTAACTTCAGGAACTGATAAGAGAAAAAGCTTCCAAGGTCATCCCTGCCGCGCCACAGAGGCAATCCCAAAACTATGCAAGGCTTCATAGGCTGCAGCCAACACCATGCGCTGCTACTGGCAAAGAATCCAGTAGTGGCTACAGCAATGTATGGAACGATGTGTGCACCATTCTCAGGTTACTTCTGTAGCCCTCAGCTGGGAAAAGTTTGATTTTCCACCACAAACGCAAACTCCACTGTCAGAATCAGTCTTCAGTATTATACACAGAGCACAAATGACTCGGTGTAGGAACCACCAGTGACTCAGATGTCCCTCATACAGGCATTCAGGTCAAATGTCACCTCACTGATCAGTAACCCACTTGCCGTTTTTCTCCCCAAAGCCAGTTACATTCTAGCCTCTACTGTGGGGGGTTGAAATCCACAAGTAATAAATAGCATGAGGTTTAAAATTCCTTTCCTACACTTACAAACAGGCTCCCATGAGAGCATATTCTCCAAATGCGCTGTGCAAACTTGATGCCTGCAGTACATATAAATAATTCATGCATATGCCTGTGATAACAGCCAGAGAAAGGCACTGGGGAAAAAGAGGGGGATGGGGAAATCATCTTTCGAGCTTCTTGGCGGGCACCTCATTGTCACTGATCACTTTCTGCTTCCTGTATCTGAAGGCATTGAAGAAAGCAGGAGATTTTAGTATACTGATTATGCTGAACTGCCTGCGTTCCGAGGTCTTCCCATGGATAGTGTATTCAATAAACAAGCAACCGAAATACAAGGAGACCAAAAGCTCATCAGAAAAAGCTCTGTAAGTCTTTATTGTATAATGATTAAGACACATACGCAACAAGAAAGGAAACGAGAAGCAATTTTCTTTGAATTTTTAAACCTCTCTTCTCTTTGGCACATGGGAATCATTGCCTTCTTAGCAACGTAAATGATAGTGCCAAGATAAAAAAGACCTAAATTGACTTCTCAGCAGTTACAGCAATTGCTTGGACAGGAAAAAAAAAAGAAAAAAAGAAACCATATGGGGCTCGATACTGGATTTCAACAAGAGCATGCCAAATGTTCTCAAAATTAAGAACCAAGAATGGTAAGAATACAGATTTCTGGCCAGATTCTGATCTCAGTTACTCCACTGTAACTCCAGAATAACCTCACTAAAACCAATGAAATCATTCTGGATTTGTAACTGCGAGCAGAACTTGGCCCTTAATCTCAATGCTAAAGGTTGCACATTGCATAGTATAAGAATCAGAGATATAAAAGGAGTTCCGCTGATGGGTCTCAGTGCTTGGTAGACAAGGATTTGAAAGAGAACGCTTGGCCGACCATACACCTGCGGGGTTTACAGATCTCATGCAGCAAAATACATTAAAATAACTCTGTATTAACAGAGCACAGTCCAGGATGTGCAGTTAAGATGCTAGAGGATCGTGAGCTGACAGCGGTAGCTGTTCAGGGCAGGAAATGTCTTTTTGTTATGTGTGAGTATAGCACCTAAACCAACAGAGCCTTCACCCCTGATTAGAGCTTCTAGGCTCTGAAAATAAATAATCATACTCACAGCAAAGCCCCGAGTGTTTAAAAATAAGGAATGAACGAGGCCACCCTGACAAGGCTCAATCACAGGGCAAAAGTTCTGCTCTTTGATCTGCAGGGCAAAGTTTTGCACTTCCTTCACACCAGCATCAACCCCTGGTCTACAAGCGGTTATGCTCCTTTGAGATAGCTGGGTCTCATTCCTTTCACACCACTGCAAATCAGAACCAACAGGGATGTCTGACAGGTCTCTTGTAAGGTCACTAGGGAGTACCAACTACACAATAAACACGCCACAAAACAATCATTTCATGGGACCGGGTGTCTTTCAGTGGAAGGTTAATATATTTGCCCAAAAGCACATGAAACCTCATTTTTCAGAGATCTCAACATAACGGGAAACTCCTCCCCTTTTCCCTGGAGTCCACACAACCATCACCTCTCAAGGTACAGCAAACTGTGTCCTGTAATACTACTTTACACTACTGACTGTTGACCCCCAAGCTGATCTTGGAGAGTTTGTGGTTTGGGGTAAAATATAATCTATTTGTTAAGCATGCAGATAGAAATAATAATGGAAGTTACCCAAGCTGTGACAGTAAGTAGAAGAATCAAAATATATGTATTAAAAATACACTTGGCTACAGGTTTTTAGTATTAAGGGCTTAGAATTAGGCCCAGTAGAAGGCAATTGGCATAAACTAGCATAAGTATTATGTGCTTGACCTAAGGTTATAAAATTTAACAACGTCTCTTTTGATGATTTAGCATGCACTATGTGATAAATAGGTACACCACAAACATACATACGGTTACATCTTAGGGTACTTTTGCAGTAAGGTAATCATGGAGATATCTGCACGGACGTATCAAAGATACTGGGACATTGACACAAAAGTGACATGTTAACAGTCAGAAATTTAACTTTGGTTAGTTGTAAAGCCACACATGGCTAAGGGCCAAAACCTTATCAGATATGGTCCCGGACATGTGTGGGTGGAATAGGAAAAGGTACATAAAAGATATCTCCCCAGAGACCCCACAACAAGTTGGATAATCACAAGGGACTGCTGCATAGGAAGCCTGGTTCAGCAAGGTCCTTCTGGAGTGATTGCCACTTACTGTTTCTTCCCTGGTCTCCATAAAGTTGTAAGTACACACAGTGTAAGATTAAGAATGAACAATGCAGGAAACCACTTCACGGTACTTATCCTTATACTTATGTATATTTGACTTTTTCTATTATTTTGATTATATTTGTCTGTATTAACTAAACGCTCAGAGTTCTGTGTGCTTCACCAATTTTATCTTCTTAATTAACTGCAAGTAGCCCCCCACCCCTGAACAAAGAATCTGTTATTTGTAACTAGTGTATGGTACACGGCAATAAATAATTTTATAATTGGAACAAAAGGTCAGGCTACAACACTATGGATCCAATTCTACAATCCTTACTCACATGGGTAATCCCACTGAAGTCAACTGCATGAATGCTTGCTACTGAGAGCAAAAGTAACAGAATCAGATATCAAGTTCATAGACTCATAGACTTTAAAGTCAGAAGGGACCATTATGATCGTCTAGTCTGACCTCCTGCACAACGCAGGCCACAGAATCTCACCCACCCACTCCTGCAATAAACCTCTCACCTATGTCTGTGCTATTGAAGTCCTCAAATCATGGTTTAAAGACTTCAAGGTGCAGAGAATCCTCCAGCAAGTGACCCGTGGCCCATGCTGCAGGGGAAGGTGAAAAACCCCCAGGGCCTCTGCGAATCTGCCCTGGAGGAAAATTCCTTCCCGACCCCAAATATGGCGATCAGCTGAACCCTGAACATGTGGCCAAGACTCACCAGCCAGATACTACAGAGAATTCTTTCCTGGGTAACTCAGATCCCACCCCATCTAACATCCCATCACAGGCCATTGGGCCTATTTACCACGAATAGCCCAAGATCAATTAATTGCCAAGATTAAGCTCGATAAGTTCATGGAGGAGATGGTATGATGAGATAACATGATTTTGGCAATTAATTGAAGTTAGTGGACATGGTGTGATAACTGGCAGGTGAGGCCCAAAGTCCTGGATAAGGATTATGCAGCATGTGAGTCTGTGCGAAAAAGGGCCTATTTCCACTCACAACACATGTCATATAAAGCTGAGGGATTGTCACTCCTCAGTAGGTTCCCTGAGCCCAGCTCCAGTTGCAGTGTAAACTCACAGAATTCTGTGTGTCAGTCATTTTCCCCACAAGGATGTTTTAAAGATTCACAAGCAAATAATTTTGGGTCATTCACCAAGTTCAACAACTGGCTAGCACATACTTATGGTACACACAGCTCTCCCGAGCTGATCTAAACAACCGGGTCTGCCCTCAGCCAGGGAAAGAGACGCAACCAGAAGATAGAATGGAGAGAAGCCCCTCTTGATGAAGAGGGCAGATATGAAGACATCTCCCTAAATGCCCACGGTTTTTCTTTTAAATGTACACCAATACTAAAGGGGAGTTCCACAGCAGCAGAAAAGGGGGAAGTGTCACATGAAGCAAGTCTCTGAATGAAGATAAAGAACTGAGACGGTTTGCAATGAAGTCTCCTCCTGCTGCTTTCGTTGCATTTCTCCACAGCCGACAACCGCGAGGTAGACGGGCATGATCGAGGAGCAAAAAGCAAAGAGTATCCAAAGCACTGAGCTATTTCTGCATTAAGAGTGCCCTCATGAAGAATGCCTTTACCACGCCTTCCAAATCTGGCTTGGAGCTGGAGCTAAAAGCACTGGCCAGAATATTAAAAGACTTTCTGCTGACACTGCTGAAAAGGAACTAGAGAGGATTCTGAAGCATAAAACAAAAAGCAACGAGGCTGCAGTTCGGAAGTTATCCTGCATATTTATTGGAAATTTATTATAGAACAGCGCCTGAGGTTGCAGATCATCATCCACGGTTATACGTATGTAAGGGCTCGTCTGCACGGAAGGTCGGGTGTGAATTTACATGTGGACACAAACCACACACTAGAAGTACCCTCAGGCAATTTAACTCAGTATACTTTAAAGCGAATTAAGCGGAAGCACATAAAGGCACTTTTAGCATGCATTAAGCACAGCTACACAGAGACGTAATGTGGAATAGCTAGTGAGCAATAAATTCACACACTAGCATGCCGCACACAAACCATATGCGTAGACAAGCCTGAAGAAGAATCAGTTCTGTTAGGTGGCTTCTTACCGCCATCCAGACTCCATGACTTGTAGAGTGACTGCCAGCTACAGGGCCAGAACCTCAGCATAGTTCCATTGCAGCTATATAATTTACATCACCTGAGGACCTGGCCCTTAAAGGCTGGAGAGTTGGAGGAGTTTCCCTGACCCATATTGTTACACTCCTAGTGAAAATACCGATCACGCTGCCATAAACTGCTCACGGCTCCACTGCCATTTCTTTTCAATACAGGTGACAGACAAGTCCACACTCCCCATCTAAATCACATAAGCATCGACACACAGAGGTAGAAAGTTTACAAGAGAGGTCACCTTTCATGCCACCAAAGGGTGCAGACACATCTCGGCTTCTGAGCTGCACAGAAAATTTAATAGGCCAGTACATGCATCTCAAAACCAAAACCCTGCTGTGTCACTTGAGACCTGAATTATAGTGATCTTTCCAGCTGTAATACAATCTTTACCATCAAGGCTCAGGGCGAATCAGGGAGAAAACAGAACACTTCCATATTAAAAGACAAGATGGAGGAAGTGAAGCTTGTACAAGGAGTCTTCCCTTCCCCCCCGTCTGCACACACAATTCACGCTATACAAGAGCAAGAGACAATAAAATTCCTTGCACTCAGGGAAGCGAAGGTCAGGAACTGCCCCCTCCAGGTGCCCCCCCCAGGATGCAAACAGCCTCAAAGAGGATGTGAAGGGGTAGCCCCACCACTCACACCAGTCCCAAGAGCTGAGCAGGCACGCAGAAAAGGAGCATTGCAGGCTGCACCATCCCAAGCATATCCCTTACTTCACCGTCACAGAGCTCAAGGAGGAATCATGCCTTCTGAGATGCACTCCTTTCCTGGTCTCCCCTTGAAGCGACTCAGCTCCCCATCTGTCATCCCTACTCCGGGTTAGGACGACAATGTCACTATTGACCTCCACTTTCCATGGTCAGTGGAGATTCATCAGGGAACTGCTGGTCACAGAGCCCGCGGATTATTGCGGAAGAGTCAGAAGATGAATAGTTTATAAGGGATCACAGTGATGATGAAACTGCCCCCCAAATTGAGAATTCTCTTCCACCAGGAAAATTCTCAACCGACATAAAGCCAGGGGAGCAAGCACGTACATCAACTTCTTCCCACCCCAGTGCAGAAGGTGAGCCGGGGGACAGAAGGGATATGATGGGGTGAGAAGGAGATAGAATGGCTCTCCTCACTGTAATTCTTACCTGGTGTGTGCTCCTTAGTGCTACACTGACATTTAGGTTAGATTAATATATCTCATAATAATGAAGTTTTCTCCTTGAGCCCTTTGTTATATTCTTGCCACTTGTCTAGGTTGAGTTGTTGAATTCAGTGCAATGGAACACATTTTAAAGTCTGCAAATTAATACATATCTAGAGTACCATTAAAGACCAACTATTCCAGAAGAGTAATTTTAAGATGGTAGCTATTTGCAAGGGTATTTTTAGAAAAAAACTAAGGCATCTGTGCACAGACTCTGAAGTTGTAATACAACAAGAAGCTATTAAAGAGCGCTGCGATGCACCAATATAGAAGGTATTAAGTATAAACTGAAATGCATCTGTTTTTACAGCTGTTGTAACTAAACTACGTCGCCTTCATTGAAGAAAAACACAGTGGTGACACCACCATGACAACCCTGATTATATTTAATTGGGGATGGGTCCTGCTTTTGAGCAGGGGGTTGGACTAGATGACCTCCTGAGGTCCCTTCCAACCCTGATATTCTAGGATTCTATGATTTAATATCTAAAGCCATAAAGTATTACAGCCGCTATAGAAGGGCAAAAGATTCAATTATCAAGATTAATTTTTTTTAATCTAACCAAGAACAACAGAGTTTAAGAGAGTGCACCCTACAAAAATCGGATGGATCCAACCAGATGCTCTCATAACTTCATTCTCCATAATGAGGTTTCCCTTTTGAACCTTTCAAGTGCCTGTATTGCTCTGGGAGAAACAAATGTAACATCTATAAATACAAAGAACAGCCCGCGAATTGCAGAAGCATGAAGTTACTTTGATAAAACTGAAGACCCACTGATACCCCACGGACAACACTGAAAAATATTATAAATTAGCAATCACTACTGCTGCTCTTGGACAAAACTTTCACGGACTGTAATGGGCTATTCCTTGTAAAGAACATAAGATCAGGGCACATTGGTAACCAGCCCTTCCATGGAGCTGTTCATTGTGTGCAAGTAAGTCAGTTTCGAGGATGAAAGGAAGATCTATGTATACACAGGACTCTGGTTAATAGATTTTGGCCATGGAAATGAGCTCCACCTTTCTTGATGTTGCTTACACAAGAAGGGGAAGATCCATACGCAAGAAAAGAAGTCTAATGATGAACAACTGTGGTCCATAGTCTGAGGCTTTCATACAATCAAAGAGTTTGGAAACTAATCCATTCCTGATCCTTCTGAATGTTTTCTGAATACAGATGAACACCATAACTAATAGGCTAGCTTATGTTTCAAAAATGAAAGTTTCTGGTTGACCCTGCTCCACATTCCTATAGCAGATGACATTAATGAGAAACCCCTGTTGATCTCAGTCTGAGTTGAGCAGGAAATAGGAGAACAAGGTTGTATGAAGTAAGAGATAACGGCAATAAATTCAAAATCAATGGAAAGGACCTGAAAAATTGCTTGTTACTGTGGGACGTGGGGAGGAAGAGATGGGGGAGAAGGCGAATTTAGCATAAGAGTCCGTTTACAAAGACAGAACTCTGCTTTATGTATTTCTCTTTCTCCGCTTCTTGGTGGCAACGTCGGCATTGAAAACTGTGCATCACTCAGCGTGTTAGTGTCTCTGAACAGCCTGAATAGCTCTCTCTGTGTGACCCATTTTCTAGGGCCTTCATGTCCAAGTATCACGAGTCATTACTTGATCAGAGGGGATGACTAATCCAACCACAGGAATCTGGATGCGATTATCAGAACAGAAAATGCAGCCTGACGGCCCAGCCCACTCCTGGGACTCAGAATGTGACAGATGATGCCTTGTCCTGGGCAAAGGGCTGTGAAAGGACCCTTCCCTTATCGCCGTGATTTTCCTCTAGCTACGTCAAGAAGAGTTTCAGAGTAACAGCCGTGTTAGTCTGTATTCGCAAAAAGAAAAGGAGTACTTGTGGCACCTTAGAGACTAACCAATTTATTAGAGCATAAGCTTTCGTGAGCTACAGCTCACTTCCTCAGATCTGAGGAAGTGAGCTGTAGCTCACGAAAGCTTATGCTCTAATAAATTGGTTAGTCTCTAAGGTGCCACAAGTACTCCTTGTCAAGAAGAGTGAGTCTCTCCAGAGCTGGGTCCATCTGCCAGTTCTTACAATCACAAAACTCCAACAATTTACTAGTGATCAGGTTCCTGTATAACAGAGAATTATTTACTGTTTATACGCCACTACATACCAGGTGCTGTGCAAACAGTTCCCTGCCCCCAAAGCAGTCACATCTTATGGCCTCCAATTCAGGCAAGTATTTAAATCAGTGCTTAATCCCATCCCTATTCAGGGCAACACAATGGCATAAGTTTAACTTGAAGCATGCGATCATGTGTCATCTTGACTAGGCATGCTTTGCTGAATTGGGGCATCCATGAACCAGACAGGCAGACAAGCAAAGTGTTCCAAGTGATGTTAGTTACTTCCCCACTCCCTCGCTTTCCCTCTGCCTACATGCCTCTGCCAACTTGCTCCATCACTTCCCCCCTGGCAACCCTGCCAACCCCATGACCGATTCACTCAATATGAGAGCGAGCCAGCCAGTTAGACCACGTCCATGGTACTAACAGTCTGCTTGGTGCAGGGAGACTTGAGATAGGACCCAACAAATCGGAAGGTATAATATATCTATATTTATTAGTCCACTGCGACCATTAAGTCGTACACCTGGGTATTAGCTTCTGATTGCCATGAGGTAAACAGAACTAGGGAGTATGGACATGTCACTTAAACCCATAAATGTACATGAATCATACAAGGATGGTGCTAGCAACAAGAAGGAGATCAGTTGGTGAAACTGCTCAGCATGTTAGATGTCTACATGCAAATGCAAGGAGAATGGAGAACAAAACAAGAAGTACTGGAAATATCAGTACATAAGCTAAATTATAACCCAACTGCCATCACAGAGACTTCGTGGGACAAATCTTATGACAGGAATATTGCTACAGGTGGGTACAGGAGCGACGGAAGCACCCTGAAAGTGGGGGGGTCACAGGCACCAAACCATGGCCCTGCTCCCACGCCAACCCTTCCCCCTGAGGACCTGCCCCCCTCTCGCCCTTACAGCTGGTAAAAAGAGGGAGGGGCTATGGCCCCCTGGCCCATGGAGGGATATAGCTTGTTAGAACATAAGAGCGGCCCTAATGGGTCAGACCAAAGGTCCATCTAGCCCAGTATCCGGTCTTCCAACAGGGGACAATGCCAGGTGCCCCAGAGGGAATGAACAGAACAGGTAATCATCAAGTGATCCATCCCGTCGCCCGCTCCCAGCTTCTGGCAAACAGAGGCTAAGGACACCATGCCTGCCCATCCTGGATAATAGCCACTGATGGACCTGTCCTCCATTAATTTATCTAGTTCTTTTTTGGACCCTGTTATAGTCTTGGCCTTGACAACATCCTCTGGCAAAGAGTTCCACAGGCTGACTGTGTGTTACGTGAAGAAATACTTCCTATTGTTTGTTTTAAACCTGCTGCCTGTTAATTTCATTTGATGAAATCTCTCTCTTGAGTGGTAACAGCTACTTTAGACCCCCATCATTTTATATTTATAGTTGGGATTATGTTTTCCAAAGTGCATTACTTTGCCTTTATCAACACTCAATTTCATCTGCCATTTTGTTGCCCAGTCACCAGTTCTGTGAGATCCTTTTGTAGCTCTTCGCAGTCTGCTTTGGACTTACCTATCTTGAGTACTTTTGTATCATTTGCCACCTCACTGTTTACCCCTTTTCCCAGATAATTTATGAGTATGTTGAATAATACTTGTCCCAGTACAGACCCCTGAGGGACACTACTATTTACCTCTCTCCATTCTGAAAATTGACCATTTATTCCTACCCTTTCTTTCCTATCTTTTAACCAGATACCAATCCATGAAAGGACCTTCCCTCTTACCCCATGACAGCTAACTTTGCTTAAGAGCCTTTGGTGAGGGACCTTGTCAAAGTCTTTCTGAGGGCTTGGCTACAATTGCGAGTTACAGCACAATAAAGGAGCCCCGGCGCACTAGCTCACTACCAGTCCACACTGGCAAGGCACCTAGAGCGCTCTGACTCCGCGGCTACAGCGCTGCTGGTACTCCACCTCGGTGAGTGGAATAACGTTCACTGTGTCCCCACTGGGGCGCCGCAGCACCAGTGTGGATGAGGTGTTGCTTTACTGCGCTCTAATCAGCCTCCGGAACGTCCCATAATCCCCTTAAGTCAAGTGGCCACTCTTGTCATTGTCTGGAATCGGCTGTAGGAATGCGGAAATGCCCTTTGAAAGTTCCGTTTCTGACAGCTGGCTGTTTATCTGCTCCGAGACAAAGCAACCATTACTGTGGAATGCTGTGTATGAGAGAGAGGGGCGGGGAAGGGGAGGAAGGGGGTCTACTGCTGTCTGAACTTACAAGACAGCATGCCGACGTGCTCTCAGCCCCCCAAAAACCCACTCTCTCTCCCCCCACAAACACACAACACACTCCCTATCGCACTCCACCCCACCCCCCACCCCCATTTGAAAAGCACATTGCAGCCACTTGCATGTTGGGATAGCCGCCCATAATGCACCACTCCCAATGCCGCTGCAAATACCACAAATGTGGCCACGTCAGTGCGCTTGAAGCTGTCACTGTGGACACACTGCAGCGCTTTCCCTACTGCGCTCTCCGAAGGCTGGTTTAACTCAAAGCACTCTACATCTGCAAGCGTAGCCATGCCCTGAAAATCTAAGTACACTAGATCCTCTGGATCCCCCAGTCCACATGCTTGTTGACCCCCTCAAAGAATTCTAGTAGATTGGTGAGGCATGATTTCCCTTTACAAAAACCATGTTGACTCTTCCCTAACAAATTTTGTTCATCTAGGTGTCTGACAATTCTGTTCTTTACTATAGTGTATAGTTTGCCCAGTACTGAAGTCGGGTTTACTGGCCTGTAATTGCTGGGATCACCTCTGGAGCCCTTTTTAAAAATTGGTGTCATATTAGTTATCCTCCAGTCATTTGGTACAGAAGCTGATTTAAATGATTGGTTACAACTACTACAGCTAGTAGTTCTGCAATTTCACATTTGAGTTCCTTCAGAACTCCTAGGTGAATACAGAAGCACAGAATATCAGGGTTGGAAGGTACCTCAGGAGATCATCTAGTCCAACCCCCTGCTCAAAGCAGGACCAATCCCCAATTTTTGCCCCAGATCCCTAAATGGCCCCCTCAAAGATTGAACTCACAACCCTGGGTTTAGCAGGCCAATGCTCAAACCACTGAGCTATCCCTCCCCCCATCTACTACTGGTCACTTATTACAGTTTAGTTTATCAGTTTGATCCAAAACCTCCCCTCATGACACCTCAATCTGGGACAGTTCCTCACATTTGTCACCTAAAAAGAATGGCTCAGGTTTGGGAATCTCCCTCACATTCTCAGCCGTGAAGACCAATGCAAAAAATTAATTTAGTTTCTCCACAATGGCCTTACTGTCCTTGAGTGCTCCTTTAGCATCTCGATCGTCCAATGGCCCCACTGGTTGTTCAGCAGGCTTCTTGCTTCTGATGTACTTAAAAAAAAAAAAATTTCTATTTCTTTTGAGTCTTTGGCTAGCTGTTCTTCAAATTCTTTTTTGGCCTTCCTAATTATATTTTTTAAACTTCACTTACCAGAGTTTATGCTCCTCTCTATTTTCCTCACTAGGATTTAACTTCCACTTTTTAAAGGATGCCTTTTTGCCTCTCACTGCTTCTTTGACTTTGCTGTTGAGCCATCGTGGCACTTTTTTGGTTCTCTTACTATGTTTTTTAATTTGGGGTATACATTTAAGTTGAGCCTCTATTATGGTGTCTTTAAAAAGTTTCCATGCAGCTTGCAGGGATTTCACCGTTGGCATTGTACCTTTTCATTTCTGTTTAACTAACTTCTTCATTTTTGGTAGTCCCCCTTTCTGAAATTAAATGCTACCGTGATGGGCTGCTGTGGCGTTTTCCCTGCCACAGGGATGTTAAATTTAATTATATTATGGTCACTAATTACCAAGTGGTCCAGCTATTTTCACCTCTTGGACCAGATCCTGTGCTCCACTTAGGACTAAATCAAGGATTGGCTCTCCTCTTGTGGGTTCCAGGATTAGCTGCTCCAAGAAGCAGTCATTTAAGGTGTCAAGAAACTTTATCTCTGTTTTAGGAGCAGCAGTGATCTGTATGCTATGTATAACCTGTATGCTCAAAAGGTTTGTTACACTTCCTCCCCGTCCCCCCCCCCATCCCCCACTTTATCTCCTCTCCCTTTTTGAATGCCTTTGAAGTGGTTTTCCCCCTCCCCCTCCCTCCTGGAATGCTTGTGGATGAATGGGCTGCTTGAACAGCTGGAAGATCAGAAGAGCTCCCAGGTAGACAAGGTGTCTGGGGCTCTAATTAGGCAGTGATCACACACCCAAAGCACGGACACTGCCCGAGGTGGAGTGTGACCAACCAGACACGGCCAAGTCATCTCCAGTTGTAGACCATGAGGAGTAGGTCCTTAAAAGGGGAAGGGGTCATGTGCTCAGCAGTGTACTCACAAGATTGTACCTCCCATGAAGGCCCTTCGCCCAGACCGCCTGGCCAGCGGTTTGCCACATTGCATTCCATTGTGCCTCGGGAAGACTTACCTCCATCGCCCTGTCCATCGCTGCGCTGTGGGATGCGTACCTTGAAGGATCCTATGCCACGCCTGTCCTGGGAGCGTGAGTATGCGAGTGTGAGTGTGACACCCCCTCCCCTTTGCACTTAGCTATCAGTATAATAAACATGCTGCTTTCTGCCAAACTCTGGTGGGTCATTAGTCCTCCCTAAGCTTACCAGCTGGCCCAATTTCAGGTAACACTGCCCATAATGCACCACTCCCAGTGCCTCTGCACGTGCTACAAATGTGGCCATGCCAGTGTGCTTGCAGCTAACAGTGTGGACACACTGCAGTGCTTTCCTTACAGCGCTCTCCAAGGGCTGGTTTAACTCCCAGCGCTCTACATCTGCAAGTGTAGCCATGCCCTAAAGCGTTAAACAGTGACAAGATACTCAGCACAATCAATATTAACAACAAGGGGGAAGGAACGCAAACCAAAATAAGGAATGAACACATTAATGAATATTTAGATGAGTTCAATGTATTCAAGTGGAGAGGGCCTGATGAAATTCATCCTAAGGTACTTAAGGAACTAGCTGAAGCAATCATGGAATCCTTAGCAATTATCTTAGAAAACTCACAGAGGACAGAGGTCCCAGAAGATGAGAGAAGGGCAAACATAGTACTTATCTTTAAAAAGGGGAACAAAGAGGACCAGGGGAATTACAGACCAGTCAGCCTAATCTCAGTACCTGGAAAGATACTGGAACAAATTATTAAACAATTAATTTGTAAGCACCTAAAAGATAATAGGGTTATAAGGAACAGCCAGCATGGATTTGTCAAGAACAAATCATGACTAAACCTACCTAATTTTTTTCTTTGACAGGGTTACTGGCCTAGTGGATAGTGGGAAGCAATAGACTTGATACATCTTAATACGTCTATGCCGACAGCTTGTGCCACACACTCTCAAAGAAACTGCGGAACCACCTGATCAACATCCTCTACAGCAAACAGGGAAAGATTAAGAATGAGCTCTCAAAAATGGATACTCTCATAAAAAAACCAACCTTCCACACAAACTTCCTCGTGGCTGGACTTTACAAAAACTAGACAAGCCATTTACAACACACACTTTGCTTCTCTACAAAAGAAATAAAGGACACTAAACTATCTAAACTACTACATGCCAGAAGGGGCCACAGCAACGGTTCCCTTAACCCACCCAGAAATATTGTTAATCTGTCCGACTATACTCTTAGCCCAGCAGAAGAATCTGTCCCATCTCCGGGCCTCTCCTTCTGCCCCTCCACCCCCACGAACATGATACAGTTCTGTGGTGACCTACAATCCTATTTTCAACGTCTCCAACTCAAGGAATATTTCCAACACACCTCTGAACAACATACTAATCCACAGAGACCTTCCTACCAAGACTACAAAAAGAAGGATTCTGGGTGAACTCCTCCTGAAGGTCGAAACAACAGACTGGACTTCTACATAGAGTGCTTCCGCCGACGTGCACAGGCTAAAATTGTGGAAAAGCAGCATCACTTGCCCCATAACCTCAGCCGTGCAGAACACAATGCCATCCACAGCCTCAGAAACAACTCTGACATCATAATCAAAAAGGCTGACAAAGGAGGTACTGTCGTCATCCTGAATAAGTTGGAATATGAACAAGAGGCTGCTTGGCAGCTCTCCAACACCACTTTCTACAAGCCATTACCCTCTGATTTCACTGAGGGTTACCAAAAGAAACTACAGCATTTGCTCAAGAAACTCCCTGAAAAAGCACAAGAACAAATCCACACAGACACACCCCTAGAATCCCGACCAGGGATATTCTATCTGCTACCCAAGATCCATAAACCTGGAAATCCTGGGCGCCCCATCATCTCAGGCATTGGCACCCTGACAGCAGGATTGTCTGGCTATGTAGACTCCCTCCTCAGGACCTATGCTACCAGCATTCCCAGCTATCTTGGAACTGACTTCCTGAGGAAACGACAATCCATCAGTGATCTTCCTGAAAACACAGTCCTGGCCACTATGGATGTAGAAGCCCTCTACACCAACATTCCACACAAAGATGGACTACAAGCCGTCAAGAACAGTATTCCCGATACTGTCACGGCAAACCTGGTGGCTGAACTTTGTGACTTTGTCCTCACCCATAACTATTTCACATTTGGGGACAATGTATACCTTCAAATCAGCGGCACTGCTATGGGTACCCGCATGGCCCCACAGTATGCCAACATTTTTATGGCTGACTTAGAACAAGGCTTCCTCAGCTCTCATTCCCTAATGCCCCTACTCTACTTGCGCTGTATTGATGACATCTTCATCACCTGGACCCATGGAAAAGAAGCCCTTGAGGAATTCCACCATGATTTCAACAATTTCCATCCCACCATCAACCTCAGCCTGGACCAGTCCACACAAGAGATCCACTTCCTGGACGCTACGGTGCTAATAAGCGATGGTCACATAAACACCACCCTATACTGGAAACCTACTGACCACTATTCCTACTTACATGCCTCCAGCTTTCATCCAGACCACACCACACGATCCATTGCCTACAGCCAAGCTCTATGATACAACCGCATTTGCTCCAACCCATCAGACAGAGACAAACACCTATAAGATCTCTATCAAGCATTCTTACAACTACAATACCCACCTGCTGAAGTGAAGAAACAGATGGACAGAGCCAGAAGAGTACCCAGAAGTTACCTACTACAGGACAGGCCCAACAAAGAAAACAACAGAACGCCACTAGCCGTCACCTTCAGCCCCCAACTAAAACCTCTCCAGCGCATCATCAAGGAGCTACAACCTATCCTGAAGGACAACCCATCACTCTCACAAATCTTAGGAGACAGGCCAGTCCTTGCTTACAGACAGCCCCCCAGCCTGAAGCAAATACTCACCAGCAACTACACACCACACAACAAAAACACTAACCCAGGAACCAATCCTTGCAACAAAGCCCGTTGCCAACTGTGTCCACATATCTATTCAGGGGACACCATCATAGGGCCTAATCACACCAGCCACACTATCAGAGGCTTGTTCACCTGCACATCTACCAATGTGATATATGCCATCATGTGCCAGCAATGCCCCTCTGCCATGTACACTGGGCAAACTGGACAGTCTCTATATAAAAGAATAAATGGACACAAATCAGACGTCAAGAATTATAACATTCAAAAACCAGTCGGAGAACACTTCAATCTCTTTGGTCACTCGATTACAGACCGAAAAGTGGCAATTCTTCAATAAAAAAACTTCAAAAACAGATTCCAACGAGAGACTGCTGAATTGGAATTAATTTGCAAACTGGACACCATTACATTAGGCTTGAATAAAGACTGGGAGTGGATGTGTCATCACACAAAGTAAAACTATTTCCCCTTGTTTATTTCCCCCCTTACTGTTCCTCACACGTTCTTGTCAACTGCTGGAAATGACCCACCTTGAATATCACTACAAAAGGTTCCCCCCCGGACCCTCTGCCCCGCTCTCCTGCTGGTAATAGCGCACCTTTCCTGATCACTCTTGTTACAGTCTGTATGGTAACGCCCATTGTTTCATGTTATCGGTGTACATAAAATTTCCCCACTGTATTTTCCACTGTATGCATCCAATGAAGTGAGCTGTAACTCACGAAAGCTTATGCTCAAATAAATTTGTTTGTCTCTAAGGTGCCACAAGTCCTCCTTTTCTTTTTGCGGATACAGACTAACACGGCTGCTACTCTGAAACCTGTCATAAAAAAGATGGGAATCAATTGTTCTCTGTGTCCACTGAAGGTAGGACAAGTGCTAGTGGGCTTAATCTGCAGCAAGGGAGATTTCGGTTAGATATTAGGAAAACCTTTCTAACTCGAAAGGGGAGTTAAGCTCTGGAACAGGCTTCCACGGGAGGTGGGGGATTCCCATCACTGGAGGTTTTTAAGAACAGGTTGGACTTCTCAGGGATGGTCTAGGACTAGGTTTATTTAAACCTGTCTCAGTGCAGGGAACTGGACTTGACGACTTCCCTTCCAACCCTACATGTCTAGGAGTCTCCAATTGGTTGGCCCAAGATGTACTCAAAAACCTGTTCCATGACAAAAGAGATCGTATTCAATCATCAGAAGAATGGAGCAAGTCTACTGTATCCCTCTGTCTTACAATCAAGGGTCATCACTCCAATTCACAAAGGGCTCAGTTATGCCTTTAAAGGCTCGCCCTGCATTGGGGTAGTAGAGAGACATTTCCCCTACAGAGGAAGAGAGCTACTCTTTCTGGAGGCCATATACACCCATGAATAGGACCCTACCAAATTCACGGCCATGACAAATGAGTCACTTACTGTGAAATCTTGTCTCCCCCTGTGAAATCTGAATTTGTGTGTGCTTCTACCCTACACTATACAGATTTCATGGGGGAGACCAGCATTTCTCAAATTGGGGGTCCTGACCCAAAGGAGAGTTGCAGGGGAGTCACAAGGTTATTTTAAGGGGGTCTTAGTATTGCCACCCTTACTTCTGTGCTGCCTGCAGAGCTGGGACGCCGGAGAGCGGTGGCTGTTAACCAGGCTCCCAGCCCTGAAGGCAATGCCCCGCCATCAGCAATGCAGAAGCAAGGGTGGCCATACCATATAAGGCCACCCTTACTTCTGCGCTGCTGCCGTCAGAGCTGGGCAGCTGGAGAGGGGTGGCTGCTGACTGAGGGCCCAGCTCTGCAGGCAGATGTACAGAATAAGGGTGGCAATATCATACATGCCACCCTTTCTTCTGCGCTACTGTGAGCGGCGGCCCTGCCTTCAGAGCTGGGCTCCCGGCCAGCAGCTGCCGCTCTCCAGCTGCCCAGCTCCGAAGGCAGGGCCGCCACCAGCAGCGGCGCAGAAGTAAGGGTAGCAGCACCGCAACCCCCCCTACAATAACCTTGTGACCCCCCCCCACACACACACACACAAAACTCCTTTTCTAGGTCAGGACCCCTACAACTCCAGTACTGTGAAATTTTAGATTTAAATAGCTGAAATCATGACATTTAGTGTTTTTTAAATCCTATGACCGTGAAACTGACGAAAACGGACTGTGAATTTGGTAGAGCCCTACCCATGAGGGTGGGGGGAGAAGATTCACTGTCCCATCTCCCACCCATCCCCTGGGGGTGCCTTGTATCTCAGGGTGCACACAGCGGGAACATAGATCTGATACTTTTGTGGACTTTACGAATAAAGCTGACCGAATTTCATATTTTGGTGCTCAACATAGGGTACCCAGTTCAGCACTTAGCTGCCAAAACACTCATTTTTGACACCGATGTGCCAATTAAATTAACATAATTGTCCAACGTTTTGAAATTGGGATCAGAGTGTCTGTTGACCATACAGTACCACAAGTGGCCCTTACTGACCAGGAATTATCTGGTAAAAATCACATCCAACTCAGATTGTTTCATCTCTCACTCCATTATCATGTCAATTTATCAGAATCAGTTCTTCAAAGACAGAGAAACAAAGTTGTGAATACAACAAGGGTGAAAGGATAAATTAGATCAGTATTAATGATCAGTTTTCCATTTGATTTCTAACAAAGAGGCATATTTTGCTTTTGCCCTTCTCCCCATTACACAATGACTCTCAGTGTTACATACTAATGATTTCAAAATTTGGGCTGGGATTTTCAAATCCTCTAAGGGACTTAGCTGCCCTGTTTCCATTGAAATCCAATGGGAATCAGGCACCTAACTTCCTTAGACTCCTTTTAAAAAAACGTATCTTCAACTAGCCTGGGGTCAGCAGAGCTCAAAAATATGCATCAAATTTCTATTCGTTTTTGGCAGTCGGATAAAGAGCCAATTATTTTTTCAGCTATTTAAAAAAAGAAGAACCCTGGCCCACAAAAGCTGTTATTGTGCCAACGCCATCCCAAAGAAACTTTATGACGGAGATACAAACCTCTGAGAATTAGAGATTACTATGGAAATTAGAAACAATGTCAGAATCCTAGTTATACCACTGCTAGGAAAAAATATTTTTAAAAAGCAAAGAAATCCTTTTTCATCTTCACTTGCTACAGGGCAGGTCACAAATTATAATGGAATTTCAGTTGCAAACGAAAAAAAAAGAAAAGAAAAGAAAACCCACACTTGCTCAGCACTGACTCGTATTCAGCCATGTGAGAGCACAAGCAAGAGGCAAAAGAGAACAGAGCTGTGAAGAGACATTGTGCTATTGTTTTCATTGAAGAAGAACTCAGGGCTTTTTGCAATGTCTCACAAAGGAAAGGTGTCTAGGTTTTTTTTCCTTTTCAGTCACTTTGGTTGCCCATCAGATCACGTGCAACAGAGAAAAATAAAAGTTTTTTTCCCCTGTGAGACAGTAGACCATTGCGATTTTCAAGTTCGCAGCACTTTCCAGGGTCAACAATATCTTTTTAAGATTCCTCTTTTCATAGTTGCCTTTGGGGAAAAAATTAGAACAAACAGGCCACACTGCTTGGTTTTTAAAACTAAAATCATATCCTACAGCATTTACTCACTTAAGGACACAGTAAAAATCCTTTCTGCAAAATGTGGCTGTGCTCTGGATATATAAATGATTCACAACTTTAACGACACAACACTCCATCTGCAGAGCACTTAATGTCACTGCGATATATTGATACTATCTGACTGAACTCGACAGCTGTTCAAAGATACAGGGCCAAATTCTGCATTCAGTTATACCCGTGTAACCCCTCTGTGTTCGGACTCAAATCTCCTGATTCCCAGTTCCACACTTAATCTACTGAACACCACTGTGTCACATTTAAATTTCTGGGCGAACTCAGGGATATACAGTATATGCTATCTAGACCACACTGATTATTTGAGTCATGATTTATATTTTCAAAAGCATTTGGCTACACAGTGCAAAAGAATACTTGTCTGCTATTGTTTTCCATTGTAAATAATACTATTATCTGATTGATGGTGGAAGTGGGATGGCTGTAAAACTTAGAATTTCACCAAGGACCATGGGCGGTTTCTAATGGCATAGCCAATGGCATTTGTACCTGTAGAATCACAAACAGATTTTTTAATATGTGACTAAGCCAGAAGCTTGCTCTATACTCCAAGGACACTGACTTGGTAACCGATTTCAGCTGCAGTAGTTGTACAGTTTGGGCCAGATCCACAAATGGTGTAAACTGGCAGCTCTCTAGACCTGTCCCTATTTACACCAACTGAGGATCTGCCCCCATTACTTGATATGGTACGCACAATCTGCAAAGGCAGGTTTTTGCAGTGGAAATAGCTTTAGTAGAATTTCTTCAAGAATTACTTGAACCGAAAGACCAGTTTCTGTTATTGTTGCTGCAACATTTAATAACCTGCGACCACAGATATAAAGAGACAGATCTGAAACCTCTTGGGTGTCTGATGAAGATTAGGAAGGAAGGGAAATAAAACCATAAGTCAACTGACCTAGAGGAGAAAAAAGAAACCCTTCATGCTGTGAACTTATTAAAAAGTTATATGAAAGAAGGCATGATGAATGTTGAATTGCAATGACTACTTCTGCTGGCTATAAAGTGTTGTGAAAAAGCAGTCAGAGTAGATGGAAGGGCAAAGGGAAAATTGGTCCAATAAAAATGACAGTTGGGACCTAGAGACAGAAGAAAAGGAAATGGCAGCTCTATTAACTCTTAGTTCACTTTTCCTGCTTAAAAACATGCAGATCCTTTTTCTATCCCAACGATGAGCCAACTAAAATATGCAGGTCAACATCATCATCATCTGGTCAGCATCCTGTCCCTCTGATGGCTGAAACCTCACAGTTGCATTCTGATATGGAAGCAGCGACAGCTGGACATACACAGAAAGCAATAGAATTTAAGGGGACATTATTTATTCACAGTGAAACAGCTTCGGCAGGAGAAACTGAGAGACCCCCACAGCAGAATATCCTGTAGGCCAGTAGCTAAGGCACTCACCCAAGAAGTGGTAGATCATTGTTCAAATCCCTTCTCCCTCAAGCAGACAGGAGACATGAGCTAGAGGTCTCCCACATCCCAGGTGAGTACTCTAGCCATTGGGCTCAGTGTTATACAGGAGGGGCCCGATGGGGTAAGTGAGATCTGAGCACGCTTACTGGATTTGCCGCCACAGGTGTGTTAGGCAGAGGAATGTCTGTCTTTTCCCAGTTCATGCACTGCTCTGGGGCACAGACGTCCAAATGCCTTTTTGCTGTTGATGAGACAAGTGACCAGCAATGACCAGTCCCAGGTCCAAGAGACCACTGAGCAATCCTGCCACAGGCCACAACCCAAGACAGACAAAAATGGTGATTATGGGGAATAGGAGGATTCTGGCAACTGGGGGTTCAGGCCAGGGAAGCTGGTCACTCCAGGGACTGGGGAGCATCAGCAGCTGGTGGGTTGGGGTCAGTTTGGGGCACTTGTCACTGGGTGCAATACAGCAGAGTCTGGCAGAAAGGAGGCCTGGGCAGGGGGATGCTCAGTGTGACCTTTAATCCCCTCTACTGCCCACCCACTGGGTGTCCAGGAGGAGGCCTGGAAACCACACTTAAGTTTCTTTGTGAATCTAACTTGTTGTGTAGGACAAGTCAGTAACTAATATCCAGCATCACAGCCTTGATTGTGGTAGCACCCACCTGAGAGATGTAGGTCTATAGGCAAGGAGGAGGGAGAAACTAGTCTGGGGCTTGCAAGGGAGACCCCAAATTTAAAATAAAGTACAAATTTAAAATAAAGTAAAATAAAGAGGCAAGTGATATTGATGTTCTATGAGCCACAACAGGCCTCACTTAGAACACCGTGTAAAAGGCACTTCATACATTAATAGCTTTTCGTACAAGTCGCGTATTTCAATAAGCATCCATATGTCCACAATGCATTCACATCATAATCAGAAAGGGAGCATAGGAAAAGTACTGGTAACACAACCAGTTTTTAACTGTCCTTTTCCATGCACAAATGTATCCTCTTGTCAGTATTTGAGGAGCTACAGGCATAAACCTCACTAATCAAATAAATATAGACCCCTTAGATGCAAGCGAAGAGTTTGCTTTTGGTTTCTTCATTGAAGCTCTACAGGGAGCGAGTAAAAACACAGGGTAGTTTATATATGTTAACATGTATTCTCCCTTTCATTCAGGCATCCGTTTATTTCTGACAAGCAACCCATTGAAACAAAAAGAAAAGGAGTACTTGTGGCACCTTAGAGACTAACCAATTTATTTGAGCTATTACCAGCAGGAGAGTGAGTTTGTGTGTGTGGTTTTTGGGAGGGAGGTGAGAGAACCTGGATTTGTGCAGGAAATGGCCCAACTTGATTATCATGCACATTGTGTAGAGAGTTGTCACTTTGGATGGGCTATCACCAGCAGTAGAGTGAATTTGTGTGGGGGGGTGGAGGGTGAGAAAACCTGGATTTGTGCTGGAAATGGCCCAACTTGATGATCACTTTAGATAAGCTATTACCAGCAGGACAGTGGGGTGGGAGAAGGTATTGTTTCATATTCTCTGTGTGTATATAAAGTCTGCTGCAGTTTCCACGGTATGCATCCGATGAAGTGAGCTGTAGCTCACGAAAGCTTATGCTCTAATAAATTGGTTAGTCTCTAAGGTGCCACAAGTACTCCTTTTCTTTTTGCGAATACAGACTAACACGGCTGTTACTCTGAAACCCATTAAAACAGTAACTCACAAGCAATCAAGTAAAACAGTCCTGATTCAAAGTTCACAGAAATCAATGGCTCATATCAACTTCCAGGGGCTTGCATCAGGTCCCAAGTAGTTAATCATATAAAGTAAGATTCTTCCCTGTCACCATTTTTCTATAGATGTAGGTAGGATTACAAGCTTTGCACAGGGATCTCTTGACTTATGAAGGATGCTACCTTAGCCGACCTGGCTATTTCTACAATGCAATTGTTTAAAATTCAATAAATCATAGTATGAAAGTCACAATTTACTTCAGCTGGGGAAGTTAAATTGACAATAGATTGAACAGTGCAAGCTATGCTGATGGTCATAGGAAGTGTGTCTTGTATAATGCATTGGTTTCTAAGATGTAAATTCTATTGCAATATGTGAAAGTTCTGATGTTTCTGGAATTACTTCCACTTCGTAGTATATGAATGAATTGGTTTTAGGCCTGTCACTGATAGGGAACAGCAGGGCACTTCAACCTGCTAAATCTTAGGGGTTTATTTCTACATATATCAATCACATTCTTAGTTCATAAAGAAAAAAAAAGTGACACTTAATAGTCTTTCTTCTGGGATGCACTATCTTGCGAGATGAAAACAGAATTATTATGAGACATTAAAACGTGTGCCTTGATCCATAAAAAAATAAGTAATTCTTTTCCGATTAATAGACGAGATTATACTAAATCCTCAAGAACAAACCTCATTTTATTCCTATGCTTCCTTTACCTTGCACCATCAAAACCGAAAAAAATCTTACCTCACTCTTCTGAATTACATTCATTCATTTTCATAGAACCATAGGGTTAGAAGGGACCACAAGGGCCATCTGATTACTAGTCTAAGCCCCTGCCAAAATGCAGGATTTGTTGCGCCTAAACCATCCAAGACAGATGGTGACCAGCCGCCTTTTGTAAGCCTCCAGTGAAGGAGCTTCCACAACCTCCCTAGGCCGTCTGTTCCGTTGTCCTATTGTCCTTACAATTAGGAAGTTTTTCCTGAGATTTAATCTGAATCTGCTATGGTGTAGTTTGAACCCATTCTTCCCTCTTGCCACAGAGGGCAACAACTTTTCTCCATCTTTTTTTGTGGCAGCCTTTCAAATATTTGAAGACGGCTATCATATACCCCCCTTAAACAAGGATACTTCCCAAAAAAAAAAATCTCTTCAAATTTTTGATTTCTGTGCCTTTAAATTTTTGTGCTTCAGTCAGCATATCTCAGCCCTTTGAAACCCTCAAATGGAAGGCATTTTGTAAGAGAAAAGTGTTATCACTATTTTAGTAGTGACCCCCTACCTGCACGCAGTTCACATAAATACCATGGGCCTGATTTTCCACTGCAAAAGAGGCATGTAAAGCACTACCAGCAGTGCGAGAAGAAAATTCTGATTTGGTTGGGTTTTTACATTCCCTTTGAACAAGTGCAAATGATTACACAAAGCACAAGGCAATGGAGAATCAGGCCCTCTACATATAGGATTTCCTGACCTATTTTACATCTTCACTTTGAGGGATGTTTTTGAACCAAGATTATAATAAACTAAAGTCCTCAAAGCATCATCAAGGCATCCAGTTCTTTTAACACAATATTTATATACAAATACCACTGAGGTCTAATATCCAAAGCAATAAATGACAGAATGTTTCTAGGTAGGTATAACTAATTCTTTAAGCTTCAATTTTTGAGATATACAGTGGGTGCCTTAAATAGTCTGGCAATATTTGCTTGCAATACCCCCATCCTATTAGGAGGTGTTGATCCTGCTGGGAAAGAGTTAAGTGGATTTTGCTGACTCTGAAGCAGATGATTTCATACCCTGTTTCAGTATAAGCGGAGTGGGTCTTTGGAAGAGAAGATCGAGGGTGTGGGCTGAGTAGTCCTGAGGGAGGAACTCTTTGAGCAAAAAAGCCTGTGGAGATGTGGGCTAATCTTTATGTTATTTCAGTGTTTTGTTTGTTGCTATAGCTAAAACCTCAACAAGCAGTTAAGGTTCTTCATATAGTAAAGGGGATTGTTTGCACACCAGGTTGGGAAAGATGCTTGCATACAACATCCTTAATGGTAAAAAACAGAGCTCGTTGAAGTTCTTACACATTTTTCAACAATTTTTTTTAAATCATTTATTGTTAAGTTTTTTAACCATATCCAAAAGCTGTTTGAGTATTTCTGAAGATCTGAAATTTTAACTAAATCTTTTCCCACAAAAAATATGTTTTCTTCTTTTAGGGAGGGGGAGGGAGTAAATGTCACCATTGTTCAAACATCACTAGAAAAAAAAATGTAAAAGGAATGTTGATAAGGGCACCCACAGAAGTATAGCAGACTACCAAGAGCTGGTCCTGCAGAATTTACCCCGAGTTGAATGAACGAAGGAAACAAATGGTTTACTTCATGCAGCTCAACTGTTCTCACCTCTCCCTATCTGGAACGCCTATCAGAGGTAAATGTCATTTATCACACTCAACCTTCCACTCAAACGGACTGCCTTCAGGGCTCATACTTCTGTCTTTCACCACCACCACCCCTCTTTCCTGCCTCCCCCTCTCCCCAAGAGACTGAAAACTATTATTTATAAGCAGGGACACTGATAGAGAGATCTAGAAACAGAATTTTGTCAGAATCTCCCCACAAAACTATTGACTTTCATTGCAACTCAAGTCCTCCCTCCATCCGACTGGCACATCCCACCTCCCTCCTATTAAACAAATGCAACAAGCCGAAGAATTCTGCTACTTTTAGAACAAAGCAAGTGGCTGAATTAGCTCTGCTGCTGCCAGTTCTTTCAAAGGCGAACGAAGAGGGGAACTCCAAGCCTCTTTTAAACACTGCAAGGTCAAACCAGTGGAAGTTTTCTTCTCGGAAGAAAAGCACAAAGGCGAGTTGACCCTTGATATTTAAGTGAGCTGCTAACTAAATCAGGTGAGATGTGGACTGTTGTGTTCAGCTGCAAAACATTCAAGTGACTTTGCCCTTACTGAATTTACCACAGGCTCAGGCTTTGAAAAGTTGTCAAAGCATAAACACATTAGTTAAAAGCTCAGGTTTGCTTCAGTGGACAAGCCAGCGAACAGCCGTAAGTCATATTCTTTGGTTCAGCTCGCAAAAGCCTTTTATATACACAAAACCCTATAAGAAAGCTAACCATGGCTAGCAGCGATTTCAGACACAGAAACATTTCTAACCATCTGTCTGGGTTGATCTGAGTGATTTCCTTAGTTCTATGGACATGTTTCATCCCTTCCAAACCAGGAGAGAAGCAGGTTTTAAGATCATGGCCTTATTCTCAACTGATATACATCAGGAACGTTCCATTGATGTCAATAGAGCTATGTCATCAGACACCCACTGAAGGCCTGCCCTAGCGTTCTAGAACTAGTATTCCTGCATGCACTGAAGTCAGTGGCAATATTCCCATTAACTTTAGCTTGGCATTGTCCACAACACCTGATCCAGCTACAGGAGTAAACAGCCGAGCTGAATTTGTAGCTCACTCTGAGAATGACTCCTATACACATGGCAGCAAGCACTCCATGTTTATCATGCCACAGGGATTTCTAGATCATTTGTGCTCATTTTACAAGGTTTGTTTTTTTTTTTTGGTTTGTTTGCATTGTTTGTAAATGGGAGCCATGCAAAATCACCCTTGAATCTGAAATCCGTACTACTTCCTGGTCATGTATCAGCACCTGTAATAGAGTCTGCAAGCCAAATTCTGTTCGTGGTTACACCTGTGTCTTTTATCATACCTGTTTTATCTCATTAACCTTCAATGGGGTGGCACAGGTGCATCCGAGGACAGAAACTAGACCTGCAGTTGGAATTTAGATCACAACTCTGCTGCTGATGGATAAGCCGGATTCTATTGTTTAACCTCAGTCTTGTAGGCCCAGCAGAGCTAACAGGAGTTAAAAGCAGTAAAAAATGTATGTACATCTGACTCTGAATACAATAGGAACCAGATACCATTCTTACACAGGTTTCAGAGTTGTAGCCGTGTTAGTCTGTATCAGCAAAAAGAACACAGAGTACTTGTGGCACCTTAGAGACTAACACATTTATTTGGGCATAAGCTTTCGTGGGCTAAAACCCACTTTATCGGATGCATGCAGTGGAAAATACAGTAGGAAGATAGAGAGAGAGAGAGAGAGAGAGAGAGAGAGAACGAGAACATGAAAAAATGGGTATTGCCATACCAACTCTAACGAGACTAATCAATTAAAGTATGCTATTATTACACCGTCACCTTTCAAAGCAGAACCATGCTCTTCAAGAGGCCAATGTAGACAGGACCTTAGCTGAAGACAGTACCAACTAAAACTCAGGATGTCCAGGATTCATATATGGCCCCTTCCATCTCATCTAGCCAGGTAAGGAGAGAGAATCACATATGCACTGTGGCATGATGGGAAGGGGAAGAAGGCTAGAAAAATCGGCAGCCATACCGTGAACTTGTCAGGCCATTAAACAGAGTTGGGCGGAATTACTATTCCTCATTGTATTTAGTTGTTTCAGAACATCATTTATGAGAAGACACAAAGAGACTGCCATACTCCCTAATCCATGACACATCTCCCAGCGTAGAAAAGGTGTGGTCTGTGGACAGAGACCTAGCTGACCTAGCATGTCGCAGCCTAAAAGCCATGTGTGCGAGGTCTTCGGTTTCAATGAGATGTGCTGCTGTGAAGGAAATAGCGTAACCTTAACTTGCAAAATGGATACACCAAGTATCGGCCAAGCCTGGCTGGGCCAGACGCAATTTGTTATTGCGCTAGTCACAGACAATGCTGGAAAATAAGAGCTGCAAATATGAGAGACATCATAATACTGTATTGAATTACACTTCACACTTACATAGCACATTCTGTCTTCAAAGTACTTTGCAATCTATGGCCCCAATCCTGCAAAGGCAGAAAGAGGGCCATTATCATTTACCTCAGAGCTAGTTTTATCCTGTGGGATGCCCAGACACATCAACAGCCACCTCCTTGCTCCGGGCCCCTACCAAGTATTTTTGTTGCCTTGCTCTTTACTTTGCTACTGGCCACTTTATAGGACTGCTTATGAGCTGCCTGTTCTTTGGTTATGTACTGCCTATTATTTGATCATCAGTTGTCAGGTCACTACTTCCGCTGAGTGTTAATTGCCAGTTCATTGCTTTTAACTGCACACCAACTGCCGGTTCATTGCCGTCACCGCTTAATTATTTTGCCAGCTCATTGGCCCTAATTGCTAGTTTCATCTTTGCTGTTCTTCTGGCTACCTCTCCCTTCTTTCCATTTCCCTGCTCTCTTCCTCCTCCTCATCACTGCCCATCCCTCCCCCGACTCATCTCATCTGCTCCCACTAACTGCACCTCTTCCCCTTGTTCCATCTGCTCACTTCATCCTCTGTCACCCGCATGCTCAAACACATTTTCTCTTCACCACTTTCCCGGCTGCTTCCTACCTGCTGGTGGCATCTGTCCTAATCCTGAGCCTCCCCCATATCCACAATCTCTTCTCCTTCCTGTCCCTGCCTTCTTGTCTTTCAGCATCTAGTTCAGACTGCTCATCCCCACTATCAAGGTCCTACGTGTCCCTGACCCACCTTGTCTCATGCCTTACTCTTTGCCCACTTTCCTGCTGTGCTGCTCCTTGTCTTCGTCCCCCACCAGCACCCTTGTGCCTTTTTCATACTATCCCATCTTACACACAGATGCACACTCCTACCCTGCCACTTCACCAAGCAGCCACACTCTGCTCCTTCACTCAGAGCTCACTGCCTGCAGTCATGGTATACCCCATGGACCCTACACCGCCCCCTCGAGCTCACTATCTGCTCTGCAGTCACGGTATCTCCACCCAGCTGACTTTCACTCCAACACTATCAATTCCTGCCCTATTTTCAAAAAACAAAAAGACACACAGACACACGCAATTTGTTTGGTTTTGTTGCACAACATCTATATTTGATGTAACCCCCTTCCCTCCCTTCTTGTAAGCTCTTTGAGCAAGATACCCTGGGCCAGATTCTGGGATGCATCTGAGCTGTCCCTGTTCTAGGGTGTCAAGGTTCCTTCCCCACTCTGAACTCTAGGGTACAGATGTGGGGACCTGCATGAAAACCTCCTAAGCTTACTTTTACCAGCTTAGGTTAAAACTTCCCCAAGGTACAAACTATTTCACCTTTTGCCCGTGGACTTTATCGCTGCCACCACCAAATATCTAACAGGTATATAATTGGGAAAGAGCCCGTTTGGAAACGTCTTTCCCCCCAAAATCCTCCCAACCACTACACCCCCTTTCCTGGAGAAGGCTTGATAAAAATCCTCACCAATTTGAAGAAGCGAACACGGACCCAAACCCTTGGAGCTTAAGAACAATGAAAAAGCAATCAGACTCTTAAAAGAAGAATTTTAATAGAAGTAAAAAGAATCACCTCTGTAAAATCAGGATGGTAAATACCTTACAGGGTAATCAGATTCAAAACATAGAGAATCCCTCTAGGCAAAACCTTAAGTTATAAAAAGACACGAAAACAGGAATATACATTCCATTCAGCACAGCTATTTTACCAGCCATTAAACGAAAGAAAATCTAACGCATTTCTAGCTAGATTGCTTACGAACTTTTTACAGGGGTTCTGAGCTGCGTTCCTGATCTGTTCCCGGCAAAAGCATCACACAGACAGACAGACCCTTTGTTTCCCCCCCGACTCCAGCTTTGAAAGTATCTTGTCTTCTCATTGGTCATTTTGGTCAGGTGCCAGCGAGGTTACCCTAGCTTCTTAACCCTTTACAGGTGAAAGGGTTTTTTCCTCTGACAGGAGGGATTTTAAAGGTATTTACCCTTCCCTTTATATTTATGACATAGGGCATGCACATAACACCAGGAACTGGGAGGGGGAATAGCTAGGATCACTACCCGCTATAAACTACCCTACACCAGAGGATTCCTATCCTCGTCATTGGAGGAAACCAGGATATCATTGGAGGAATCCTCCATGGGCCAGAGGAGCAGGTCCATAGCTGCTTTCACAGGCGCTGATTTTTGGTTTTGCCGGTGTGTACTCCTCCCCGCCCCCTCCCATCCCCGTGCGAGCAGTGGGCGGGAACTCAGGGGAAGAGGTCGAGCAGGGGCAGGGCCTCATGGTGGAGCACAGGCAGGGTCTCAAGGGGAAGAGGCCAACCGGGGACGGGGGCTCAGGGTGGAGCACAAGTGGAGGGGCCATGGTCAGGGCGCTGGGGCCCACAAAAGATGAATCCGGCCCTGTGGGTGCTGAGTACCCCCCGCCTTTTTTTTTTTTCCAGTGGTTGCTTGAGCCTTGGAGCACCCAGGGAGTCGGCACCTGTGGCTGCTTTGCACTGACAGACTGCTGCAAAGCAGCTACAGTGTGGCCAAGAATCTGGACCAGAGTTGACTTTATTTCTGTGAAGCGCAGTGGGCATTTATTGTGCTATAAGAAGTTCAATATTATATTAATTATCAATGCTCACAACAGATCTCTCAGGATGAGAACCATCCCCGAACGTTCAAATCCAGAAACTGAGGCAGTCAGCTAGTTTATTTCCTGCCCCTACCTACAGTTGCTTGCTGTTCAGATTCTGCCGTTCCAGCTGGAGAATTTAGTTCTCAAATACCTGTAATGCCAACCTCATTTACTATTTGGATCCAGCCTGATTATATCCAGTACTAAAATGGCTAGACAGAATGGAGGCACATGGTAAAGAAAAGACATATAGATTTGTAGATACAGGTTGAACACTGCCCATATTTGAATGCCACACAAATATGAAAAGCCTGCTGACAGTCAACACACACACACACACACACACACAGACACCCCTGCTAACACAAACACAACAGTGTACCTGGTATAAGTTCTGCTGTTCTCATAGCATGCAGAGAAGCACCTATTCTTTCCACTTAATATTCTTCCCACTGAGTTCACAATCCCCCTTAGCCATTATCCTTCATTGCCTTAGCTTTATTTTTCACACACTGTAAAAATAAATCGTATATAAAACATAGGAACACAACAGCTAGGTCACACATCTTACTTCCTTAATGAATGCAACTATGCAAGGATCACGTACAAAACTGTGTTACTGCAGAGTTGCTGTACAGTAATGAATTTGGTTATTTCTGTTGGCTGTAAACTCATTATACTTTTCTTCCCCACCTCTTGACTAACCCTCCAGGCTCTATTCTATATTCACTTACACTAATGTCTATATATCGCAGCCTCATATAAAGTTATACAAAACACAGCCTTGCTATGCAGTGAAATATGACAACGACCAGATCTTTCAGATGAGTAATTGTTTTCAATAGATAACCCTGTTCTACCATGAAGACGCTCAATAAACGCTGCGATATGATGTACGGATCTGTCCCTGGTTTCATTAACACCAAACAGCAATGCAGATTTTGGCATTTGATGACCAGCTGATCTCAGAATACTATAGAGTTCTGGTTCAGAAAATGATCCAAGTGACTAAAGAAATTAAAATTGAATTAAAAGTCCATTGTTTGAGGAACAGTCTCCCCTCAACACACATACAATACTCCCATAATGCTAACAGGGGTACATATTGAGAGTTGAGAGTACATACTGAAGGGACAAATATACACCCCAGAGAGGAATCTAGTGGTTAAAAAATTGTGCTAGGACTCAAGAGATCTGGGTTCAATCCCCAGCTCAGTCTTCCTCTCTGACCATGGGGGTGTCACTTAATTTCTCTGTGCTTCAGTTTCCAATCTGTAAAACGTGGGATAACAATCCTTCCTTCTTCCCCAGTCGTTGTCTGTTTAGACTGTAAGCTCTTCAGGTAAGAGACTGTCTCTTGCCATGTGTTTGTATAACTGCTGGTCCAAAGGGGCCACCCATCTCAGCTGAGTACTCTAGGTGCTATTGAAATATTAGTAATCAATAACTTATGCTAGAAGCACTGCTTATATACAATCATAGTCTATCCTCATGAACTGGTTAGCATTTACATTCTAATCTCCCCTGAACAAAAGCAGAATAAGTGTATATTTTAGATTCCTGTTGTCATGTAGTAATTACTAACCTGTTTTAAACCTGAAGCTATTCTTCCATAACACTCAGATTGTTCTATGCTACTATCAGCCTTGGTCAGCCCTCGGTCTCCCTCCTGTCTGTGCCATCTTCAAGTAATTAAGGTCACTTTTCCAGCTGTTGTATCTGCAAGAGGCCTCATTGACTTCAAGAGAAATAATTGTCAGCCTGTTTCTGTTTTTCTTAAAACGTGCTTTGAGTTCCATCTGCCCCGCTTCCTGTCCCTTCATCTTGATTACAGAATTAGAAGAAAAGAGTCAGTAAAATTCCAGGCAACATCAAAGATGCTTTCACCACACAGTAGAAATCCAAGATAACCAGTACCAACAAGGTGGGGATGGGAAAAATTATAGACTTAGTCTGATGTTGTTCCCTGCTTTTATCAATAATCCTTCCTCCCTCTTGCAAAACAGTTTCAGGAATTTAATTAAAGGGAGTGGGAAGGTTTCTTAGGAGCAGCATTTTTTCCCCTACTCAGAAAATATTCCACATGTCCCAGGGTAAGCATGTTGGTTTCACAAGGATGAAAAACCCAGGACACATGCCCATAAGCCCATTAGGCAATTCCAGGATTCCCATTAAATGGTGCTCCAGTCCAGATGTGGACTGCCTGCTAACTAAACTGAGCCAGTTATTTGTATAGCTAGCACAAATGTGCACTGCTGTTTGATGAATTATTGATTCTGCACACACCCCACCTCCAAGTGGTATGGGTAAGAACCAGCACACAACAGAGTACGTGAGAGGGCCATCGGTGAGCATAGTTCCACTGATGCCGCCTGTGGTCGTCATAGAGACCGACAGAAGCACCAAGGAAAGCAATTTTCAAGGTACAGAGAACAGGCAGAGTTGGGCCTTCTGTGAAGGCTGAAGATCTGTGGGAAAGGAGAGAAACTGAGGCAGAAAGGGTTCAGGGTCACATAGGAAGACTGTGGCAGAGCTAAGACCTGAACCCAGATCTCCTGAAGATCCAATCCAATACCTCAGCTGAAAGACCATCCCCACTGACTTCAGTTAGGCCGCTCCGGATTTACACCAGGATAACAGTTCAGAATCTGGCTCACAAAACGTTCCTGTCCAGAGCTGACAATCATTCTTTGGGAGTGTTAATAAAAGATTAACAGACTGAATTGCAATGGTTTGTCTTCACCTTCAGATTTGTTATATGCATGTTTATCTTCAGGACTGGGACACCACAGACAGTTGATTTATGTAGCACTGACTGGGTCTATTGACTGTTTGCAATTCAGATATAGAGCTTTCTACAGTTGCAAGAGGGGGTTAAATAAATACAAGTTTCATTACCACACATGGCTGGGAATTTCCCCTTCCCGGACTACAAGTTCTTGGATGGACAATTCTCAATAGGAGCCACTTTTTAGATAGCAAATACTTTTTATTCCATATATTGTTGTGGGTCTCCCATATAGTCTGCTGCTGCCAGATCTGTTTTTATTTTTGCTTGTAATTACATGTAAGGTGCCAAGAAAATGGCAGACTTTGTACCTTTACTATATTATTTCTGGTTATTGCTTATCAAACTGTACTGCTTTGAATATGCAGAAAGCCTAATAAAATATTGTAAATTCACTGACATACAAATGATTTTCATCAGGTTAAAAAAAATGAAACCTCCTGAGTAATTCACAACAACTAATAAAGAATAAGATTTGTGCTATTTTTCTACTGCCGCAGAACTTGTGCAAAATATTCATATGTTCCAGTATATTGTACAGGTGTAACTGAAATCAATTGGAATATTTCATAGAGGTATGGTCTAGGTCTCTGACCACAGGACTGTAAACTGTGCACTCCTGAGTTCTAATTCCCACTGTCATCTCAAGAAAGCCATTTAACCTTTATGCCTTTTTTCCTCCACCTACCCACCTAGAAACGTTATATAGATGGTTAATGCTTGAAAAGAGCTGTGTAGCTTTAGAAGGCTGCAAGTGACAGTTTATTAATGCATATAACAACCGATATAAAAAAAAGCAGCGTTTGCTAGTCTCAAGCACACAGTACCATTTGAGACTCTTCTAGATAGAAGTCTTAAAATAAGAATGGTCGATGTACAAATCAATGAAAGATGGCAGCCTCTCTCTAGGCACTATCCTTAATGCGGAGCTATTTTTTCAAACTTGGTAATTTTTCGTTTGGAAATGGCTGAAAAATTCTGTTTTCTATGAGATTTTGCAGGTTTGGAGCAATCCCTCTCTGAAGGAAATAATGTAATTAGACTTTTCCTTGATTTCCCTCCTGGGGTGGAGAGAATCCTATACAAATGCTTTCTCTGCATAGAATTTCTCTTTTCAGCAGTGGCTCCTGTACACAGCCAGAGGTGCTTAGGACACAGGTACAGCAGCAGCAAAATAATCAATTCCTTTCTAATGCACTTCCTTAAATGCCTCTCCGAGACCACTTAGTCACAATACCTACAAGAAACTAGCTGACTAAGTCATCTACCTATTTCGTGAGTGAACTGCTTGGAGGGAGACGGACCAGTGCTGGGAGGGAAGTGCATAAGGACGTTGGAATGGTATTTGGAAACTGAGGTGGGAGAAAAACAAGCAAGAGCAGTGTGTGGAAGAAGGCAGAGAGGAGGAATTTGGACCCCCGTCCTGCAATGGGTGGAGCTCTGCATCCATTCAGAGCCTCACTGATGTTAACAGGGCCCCTGTGCCTGCGAGGAGCTCCTGGTATCAGTGCGGGCCTGGATGGGCACACATTTCTGTTCATCCAGCTCCAACAACAAAGGAAAGAAATAAGTCGGGTCCCCATCCTCCTCCTGATCACGTTGCTTGAACGTTTCATCGTTCTTTCCCATCCTTAGTGTATCTTTGTCTTTTTAAGTTATATGTTCCTCAGGGCAAGGATTTCAGTAATTGTTATTATTATTGTCTTATAGTTTTTTGTCCTTAGTAGCACTCAGAATGTGAAGGTTGCTGTTGTCTCCAGCTGTGTTCAGAAAGCACCTTGCATGCTGTGGGAGCTACTACAAACAATATCGTATTGCTTTTAAACAAACTGGGATTCTGAAAGAATCCAACAAACAGCATGCAGCTGGTCTTTCTCCCCTTTCAATGTTGCCAGGCAGTGTATGTCTTGTTAGCACACATCTTGACCTGGTTATAACTAGCCCTATAACTTGACCTGGTATTTTTCTTCGAGTAGTAACATGTTGAAAAATACCAACACCGGTAAAATGCTAATATACTTTTTTCTTCTCCATAGTGACATTTCAATGACGGTCACACGACAGGATAACTACACATGTGTACAGTCCTCAAGCCAAACAAAATATAGGATTTTCCCCAGTGCAGCATTCTTTTTAATCAAAGCTGCTTTAAGATCCGTATACCTTTACACACACAGAGTAGTGTATCCTACGCCACGAGTAATCCCACTGACATCAACATACTGAGTAAGGAATTACTTAAAGTGAGGAAGGGTTTCCATAACTGACCCTTAATTTCTATAATTTAAACAAAAAACAACCTTCAATTTATTCCGTATCTTCATCAACTCCATCATCCAGACAAGTGTAAATGTCACACACATCATCATCATGCAGTGACATAGATGAACATCTCATTTCCTATCCCCTTATTATACTATATTACAGTCCTTATTGAGACAAAATGAGTAGAAGAGAATGATCTGCCACACAATTTATTAGAGTTGATGGAGTGTAGACAGACTTTTCAATCTCCTTTAAAACATTGTGATGCTCCATAGTGTATTATTAATGGAAACAAATGAACACAATCTGCTTCGGCTTTTCCCCAAGCCATCCACCAAAGACACAGTGATGTAAATCAATTCCACTTCATTTCCCCCTTTAAAGTGCAGGAGAACTTTAAAAGAGTCAGTGTCAAGGTTGGAAGGCAAAAGAACCCAACTCCTATAAAATTTGAGATTATACAATAGTTATAGATTCCAAAGACACTGCAGTAACTTTGCTGGAGGGGTGGTATTAAGGGAAATAAAACATATAAACCCAGTCTAGCTATTAATAAACATGATGCACACTACTTTAGATTCCACAACAAAAAACCATTGTGTAGTTTCGTTGTGATAGCACGCCTGTGTGTAAGCACTTCAGGAGCAACGTTCTTGTCAATTTCTTTTTACTGTTTGAGTATCAAATTGAGGCAGCCAAGTATTGTATGGAAAAGTACTATTTGCATGAGATTCCCTCCATCACATATCTGCCCAATGATTAAGGTGGATTATTTGCAATTGTGAAAAATGGAGAAATCATGGTTTTGTCACAGCAAAAAATGCAAGAGTCATACTTTTAGTTTGAAAAAGGAGAAGTCACAGCACACAATGAATATGAAGTTTTCCAGAAGAAAAGTGTTAAACGATCATCATCGATAGCAAAACATCAAATACATGCAGAATATACAGGGAGATTTTAGACAACACTTGCTGGCCAGTCTT
The DNA here is from genome assembly GCF_965140295.1 of Lepidochelys olivacea. NCBI lineage: Eukaryota > Metazoa > Chordata > Testudines > Cheloniidae > Lepidochelys > Lepidochelys olivacea. Next base: position 20,588,741 of record NC_140414.1, on the reverse strand, counting down.
GTTTTGCACATTCCTGAATCCCATTGCTTAAAAATGCACAGGACAAACAAAGAGCCAAATTTGTCAATATGCACGGAGTCTTGCTCAACAGTAGCCTGGTTGGGTTGACAAAGACCACAGGTGAAATCCTGACTCTACTGAAGTCAACAGGAATTTTGTAATGGATTTCAGCGGGGCCAGGATTTCGCCCCATTGCATATTCATGAAAGCATCACTACAATTTGTGCCAAGGAAGTCATGTGGCACTGACAAAACTTGTTGAGTCATAAGTGCAGCCTATCAACCTCAATGTAACCATGAAACGTATTAAGGTTCACCTACCTCAAACAATGAGCCTTGGTAGACACAAGCACCTGTAGGACCAAAAAGAAAGTCGATTAGAAGGAAGCTGATATCAATAGACTCACCCATAAACCAGTGCTTCAAAACTACTTGACCTTGCATTCTTTGAGCATCCACAATTCCCCTGAATGTCACTAGGGTTTATTTTAGGGATGCCCAGACAAAAAGCAACCAAATATAGAAAAGGAAATGCAATTATGAATCCAAATGTTTTTGTCCTTTTTCTATTTGCTTTAAGACAATACAGCTCTATCAATCCACCACTTGCTCAATCACTCCATTGAAAACTCCATTCAGCCCTAGCACCTCCTTGTTCACCTCCTCCTGGCATTGGTCACCTTCAAATCCAGAAGGCAGCACAAACAACGAACTAGAATGGGGTAAGTAATGTAGCCACTTTATCATGGCAGCAGCTTCCAGAGACATCATGCACATCCATCCATCATCAAAAGGATAGAGAGGGCAGGCCATAACCAGCTGGCATGCTGTTTGTTCTTGAGCTCCACGGAGGCAGGAGGGGGAGCTGAAGAAGCCACAACTAGAGGGATGACAGTTAAACTGCCCGTGACCACAATAAGACCTGTTATAATGAAGGAGGCTCTTTTGGTACCTATTTACTACTGAGGGCTGCATATGCAGCTCTCTCTGTATTATGTGGGCCGCATCTATTCAATATATATGCTGCCTGTAAGGTCCTGAGGCTGTCACATGAGATGCAGCTGGATGCTGCTTGGACCGCAAGGGAGAACCACTGGGCTCAGGGATGCAGTAAGTTGTCTATCTGCCAATAAATGTGCCATCGATCCAAAATATAGTCCCTCATCACCCACTGCCACTGTTCCTTGGATAGTCATGTCTGATGTACTGCCTGAGGGAGACAATTATCTCACCCATTCGAGCAGAGTGCCTCTGGGTGGCATCTATTGACTCCCCCGATCTGTCATAGGGTGCTGTCTGAGGTACTCTGCTTGGCACTGCCCACTGGCAAGCTTTTATCATTTGCAGTGTTGTTATAGCCACGTTGATCCCAAGATACGGAGTGGGAGGGGAGAGGTGAAGACCTATCTTTTATTGGACCAGCTTCTGTTGCTGTAAAGCTTGTCTCCTCCACCAACAGAAGGCAGTCCAATAAAAGACGTTAATTACCTTACCCACCTTGTCTCTCTCAAACTCTTACACATTTGACCCCACCCCATTTTAGCACAGGTTTTCATGGCCTTTCTTCTGACTGAATAGTGGGCCAATGTTGTTCCTTCAGGAAGGCCTCCTCGTTTGGCTGTGTCCATCCTTCCAGCTGAGGTCAAAACAGCCCAGCACCAGAGAGCACAGACATGATGGGCAACAGCACCACAAGCTTCACCCACACTGAGCCAATGGGCCTCAAAGCTGACCAGAAAGGCCCTGCCTTTATGGGGACGGTAGTTTAGTTTCTATGCCAGGGCATTCCTTGGCTTCTCCAGTGACACTGCCAGCAAACTGACCTCCCAGTTTGGTGTCTCCCCAGTGGTAGGCACTAGGCACAGGACAGACACAATTAGCTCCTTGTACCTCACGCACCACTGTGTACCTTTCACACAGGCCAGAGATCAGAAAGGACAGCTTCCTGGCCTGAGTCTGAATTAGTGACCTAGAGGTGAACGCTTCCTATCCCTCTTTTAATCCCTTGAGTTGGCCACCTCCACAAAATTGTATTCCTACTAATTAATTGGCCGTCAAGCCAGAACACTTTAATATGCATCTACCTATAATAAAACTCACCTGGCGTTTAGGCAATTTGTGTAAAATGTGCGGGTTTCCATCTTGTCCTTAACATGCATCATGATAGGTTTGAAAACTGCACATTCAGGACTCAGTTCTGCCCCCATTGGAAACAGCCACTCGGGCTTCTCTGGGAGCAGGCGCAAGGCTATTAAGTAGCACATTATATATAAGGCTAGTTTAATCAAAATAAAAAAAGTGACACCAATAAGTCTGAAGGGATGCAAAACAACTGACTACGTGCTCAGCAGCAGGGGAAAACCCAACCCAACCCAAACCAAACCAAGGTTTTGGTCTCGCCTGGCACATGGGATGGCCAGGCTGGCAGCAGAGCAGGGAATTTTGGCTGCGAACCAGAGTGGAGAACACAGAAACAAAGAAGGCATCAGAAAGCATAGCAGTTGATCTCCAAAAAGGTGTGGGCACTTGCTTACACCATATACCTGCCAGACCACTGATAAAGTGTCATGAGCATTAGCTTTGCAGGAAACTACTTGCCTGCTTTCTCATCCAGAGGTCAAGTGCAGAGACAGTAATCGAGAAAGGCAGGAGAGGAGTCTGCCTCCATACGCAGTAAAATAAAGGACAGAATGAATCTCTGCGAGAAGGCAGATAACCCCAAATAACCAGTCCAGCGTACCAAGATACTGCTTTAGGAGGCAGGTCCCCAGCACAAGAGGTAGGGGAAATGGATATCCCTCCCCGGCGTTATCAGCGCACCAAAAGGACTGTGGGGAAAACAAGAATGGGCAAGTTTAGGTTTGTAGCTTTTTATGTAATCAAGTGCTCTGGACACAGATAAATCTGTGTGTCTCTCTCCAATATTCATTGTCCCACTTGCCTTGAAATGGGAACTGCAGGTACTTTGAGGCATGGATTGAAAAGTTGAATCTTTTCACTGGTAGAACACCACAACTTTAGAGGGGCTTCTAGACAATTTAAAAAAAAAAAAAAAACCCGTTGTAGCCAGAAAGGGTTTTGCCCCCCAGTAACTGATTCCTCTATCAGCTACTGAATGATAAATATCTTTTGCTGCAATTGCCCTTCCTTATCCTAGGATTACTGCTTAGTGAGTCAGAACAGCTAACCTCTCACGTTCTTAGCAGGATCAGATACTGTGGTCCACACTCAGGCAAACCTCCCATTAACTTAAATGGATGTTTTGCATGAATGAGGATTTCCAAGATTTGGTCCATTATGCATTCAGGAGATTGTTTATTCTCTTCTTCCAGTGTCACCGAAGGCTACATTCTAGTTCTCTCTTCAGAAGTAAGGTCTTATGCTTAAAGCCAGAATCCATCCTTGGATTGCTATGCTTGGCGCCCATTGAAAAACTGAAGGCACAGTAAATATACAAACAAATAAATAAATAAAATACATCAAAATGTTATCACTTTAAACGTTTGCCTGAATTCCAGATCTTAAATCATACTACACACAAAGGGTCAAATTCTGCCCACAGATCCGCTCATGTGACTCCCACTGAAATCACATCTATCTGAGAACGGAATTTGACACAAATGGCGTTATTTCATACATTTCTTCTGGTGATTTCTCATGACGGTTTCTCTACACCTAGACTTTCTCAATGATAATGCAACGTTATTCTGAATAGCAAGCACATCCCAAATACTTTGACTTATAACATCACTCACTCACTGTTAATACCCTAGTGCCTATCGCTAACACTGACAATAATGAAAGAGAAAGGTTACCCAAGCAAATGATTGGCGAGGTACCAGTTTCATACATTCTATCTCAATAAGTCAAAAAATGGGGCAGGGGAATGAAATCGTGAATGAACTGAATGGCAGTTCTTTTATTGATTTTTCTGGCAGACAGTCCTCTTCAAACAGCTGCACGCATCTGGCTACTAAAGATGTGACAAGAAATTACAAAAGAAAAAAAAGAATGCAGTGACAACTGCCTTAAGGGACCACCCAAAGGATTAACAGAACTTGGCTGTCTGGTAGAGAGGATGCCTTTAAAAACAGATGAAGCAAAACTGTGCAAGAAACCTTGGATCTACAGTAAAGTGGTTGCTTAAAACTGAGAGTTATCGATTGAATTGGTCTTTAGTCCAGGTGTAACAGATTGCGAAGGCATAATCTGGTTCTTGGCAAGTAAGGGATTATTTTCCTTTCATCAGGGGAAAGGCCATAAGGACCCAATCAAATTTCCACTAAAGTCAACTGGCTGTGTTCCCACTGATGTGAATGGGAAATCGGTCGGGTCCTCAGAGTTGTGACTTTGGACTCAGAACAGAGAGAAAGGCTTGGGAAGATTCCCTCACCCAGAGGACATAGGACTGGATTCAAGTTCAAGACACTGGATTTGATTGATTTCAGTTACACTCAGATCTCTTTACAACACTCTGGCAATGCGTTCAAGTTACAAGATTCCATTTACACGTTCTGTATGGCCGTTTTGCAGAGCCACTATGGTGCACAGGGGCATTACAGTAACAGACAGCCAAGCCCAGGAAGTTTTTCCAGTTTGACCATTTACAATGGTTTTGTTATAAACACTCACCACCGAGAGAGACTTTCCTGCACACGATTTTTCCCTTGCTCTACTATATTCCACTTTACTTTTGTGTCCTACATATTTTAATTTATTTTTAAAAATTGAGAAGCCCAATCATAACAGCTTCAGCCCTTAAAATCCACTCTGATTTGCCCAAGATCACATAACAGGGCAGTGGCGGGCTTAGAATCTACATCTCCTGATGCTCAGTCCCACATTCTATTCACCTGACCACACTGGCGCCCCTCAGCAGCACCAGACATGCCTCTGAATGACTGCACAGGAAAAACACAAAGTCTGATTCTCTCCTAACTAAGCAAAGGTATAGTTCACCTGCTCACAAACTGTAATGGGAGAAAGTCCTCTTCAAACACTTATGTTCATCCCGTACTGCATGACTTGACATACATAGATTTTCAAAGACATTCTAGCTACATTTTTGCTAACTTTTCTACTACTGAACTGTCCTGCCCTCAAGACAGTCACCGAGAGTGCTCCCCAACACTTTATTTAGAGCCTCACGCAGACACAAAATTTGTATCTCCATTCGATCCGCAATCTGCGAAAATGATCCGCGGACATCCACTAATTTGCAGCGCTCCAGATATAAAATTTGGATCCACATCCATCCGCAACCTGCAAAAATGATCCATGGATATAAAACAGATATCGGTGGATTTGCAGGGCTCTACTAATATGATACAATATGTGTGTATAATGTATTTTTCATTCGAGTTTATAGAAGCTTTGCCTGTGTTTCCAAGTTACCCAATGGACTTTTAGATGAATGATCTTCTGCTAAACCCAACACACAAGAAAGAAAAGTGTCTCCCTGCACCTTAAGGAATACATTCTCATTCACATACTGAACCACCTTGGTGGGGATGAGAGGGACCAAACTCATTATCACTTTTGTGTTGGGTCCCCTAAACTCAGAGATGTTAATATTGTGCTCTATCAAGATTGTTGTTGTCGGGAAGGAGGGTGCGTCACTCGTAATTTCACACACACACAGTTTGGATTATCTGATGTCACACCTGACAATGCTGCTCTTCAACTAACACACCCACACCTGTTATTGACAAAGATAACTATTGCTGCCGGGTCACATTTTCCAAAGTGCCTAAGGAAACTGAGTCTCAGGGACTTTCAGTGAAACATAGGCTCCTAAGTGACTTGGTTTCAGAGTAGCAGCCGTGTTAGTCTGTATCCGCAAAAAGAGAAGGAGTACTTGTAGCACCTTAGAGACTAACCAATTTATTTGAGCATAAGCTTTCATGAGCTACAGCTCACTTCATCGGATGCATGCAGTGGAAAATACAGTGGGGAGATTTTATATACACAGAGAACAAGAAACAATGGGTGTTACCATACACTAGTGTAATGAGAGTGACCAGGTAAGATGAGCTATTACCAGCAGGAGAGAAAGAGAAAAAGAAAAAAAAAAAAAAAAAACCCCAAACCTTTTGTAGTGATAATCAAGGTGGGCCATTTTCAGCAGTTGACAAGAACGTGTGAGGAACAGTGAGGGGGGAAATAAACATGGGGAAATAGTTTTACTTTGTGTAATGACACATCCACTCCCAGTCTTTATTCAAGCCAAATGTAATGGTGTCCAGTTTGCAAATTAATGCCAATTCAGTCTCTTGTTGGAATCTGTTTGTTTTTGAAGTTTTTTTTTGTTGAAGAATTGCCACTTTTAGGTCTGTAATCGAGTGACCAAAGTGTTCTCCAAATGGTTTTTGAATGTTATAATTCCTGACGTCTGATTTGTGTCCATTTATTCTCTTACATAGAGACTGTCCGGTATGGCCAATGTACATGCCAGGGGGCATTGCTGGCACATATCACATTAGTAGATGCACAGATGAACGAGCCTCTGATAGTGTGGCTGATACGATTAGGCCCTATGATGGTGTCCCATGAATAGATATGTGGACACAGCTGGCAATGAGCTTTGCTGCAAGGATAGGTTCCTGGGTTAGTGTTTTTGTTGTGTGGTTGCTGGTGAGTATTTGCTTCAGGTTGGGGGGCTGTCTGTAGGCAAGGACTGGTCTGTCTCCCAAGATTTGTGAGAGTGATGGGTTGTCCTTCAGGATAGGTTGTAGCTCCTTGATGATGCGCTGGAGAGGTTTTAGTTGGGGGCTGAAGGTGACGGCTAGTGGCGTTCTGTTATTTTCTTTGTTGGGCCTGTCCTGTAGTAGGTAACTTCTGGGAACTCTTCTGGCTCTGTCCATCTGTTTCTTCACTTCAGCAGGTGGGTATTGTAGTTGTAAGAACGCTTGATAGAGATCTTGTAGGTGTTTGTCTCTGTCTGATGGGTTGGAGCAAATGCGGTTGTATGGTAGAGCTTGGCTGTAGGCAATGGATCGTGTGGTGTGGTCTGGATGAAAGCTGGAGGCATGTAGGTAGGAATAGCGGTCAGTAGGTTTCCAGTATAGGGTGGTGTTTATGTGACCATCGCTTATTTGCACTGTAGTGTCCAGGAAGTGGATCTCTTGTGTGGGCTCGTCCAGGCTGAGGTTGATGGTGGGATGGAAATTGTTGAAATCATGGTGGAATTCCTCAAGGGCTTCTTTTCCATGGGTCCAGATGATGAAGATGTCATCAGTGTAGCATAAGTAGAGTAGGGGCATAAGGGGACGAGAGCTGAGGAAGCGTTGTTCTAAGTCAGTGTGACTGTTCTTAATGTTTCCTCTGAATATTGTGGGGGTGCCTCAGTTTCCCCTATGGAGTTCTTAAGTATCTAGGTGGTGGGATAAGGGTGTATGATCATTGCAGAATCCTAGAGGGCAGGTGTGTGCACGGGTCTGGACACAGAGAATGGCCAACATCCTGTTTCCTGGCAACTGATGGTCTGGGCCCTTCCCCGCTGCAAGGTGAGAGCTAAAGGGTTGAAGACAAACAGATCAGGTGAGCTCCTGGCCTGGGAAAGGGACAAGGCCCAGAGGAGGAGGGGCTGGAGAGAGTTTCAGTTGGGGGCTTGCTGGGGACATGGATTGAAGTACAGATGTGGGTGTCTGGCTCACTGCCCCCAAAATGGACCCAGCTGAGGAGTCCTGTTCTCTGTACCTACAAGCTCTGGTTTAGACCATGTTCCTGTCGTCTAATAAACCTCTGTTTTACTGGCTGGCTGAGAGTCACGTCTGATTGTGAAGTTGGGGTGCAGGACCCTCTGGCTTCCCCAGGAGCCCCGCCTGGGCGGACTCGCAGTGGGAAGCGCACGGAGGGGCAGAGAATGCTGAATGCTCTGAGGTCAGACCCAGGAAGGTGGAGGCTGTGTGAGCTGTTTGTCCTGAAGACAGTCTGCTCACAGAAAGGAGACTTCACCAGAGTCCTGCCTGGCTTTGTAGGGAGCAGTTCCAGAGCATCGCCAAGGGACTCCGTGACAGTCAGCCATTAAAAAGTTGGCACACTGTGGAGCCATGCGGGTACCCATAGCAGTGCCGCTGATTTCAAGGTATACATTGCCCCCAAATGTGAAATAGTTATGGGTGAGGACAAAGTCACAAATCAGATGTCAGGAATTATAACATTCAAAAACCAGTCAAAGAACACTTCAGTCTCTCTGGTCACTCAATTACAGACCTAAAAGTGGCAATTCTTCAACAAAAAAAAACCTTCAAAAACAGACTCCAACAAGAGACTGAATTGGCATTAATTTGCAAACTGGACACCATTACATTTGGCTTGAATAAAGACTGGGAGTGGATGTGTCATTACACAAAGTAAAACTATTTCCCCATGTTTATTTTCCCCTCCTACTGTTCCTCACATGTTCTTCTTAACTGCTGGAAATAGCCCACCTTGATTATCACCACAAAAGTTGCCCCCCCCCCTCCTGCTGGTAATAGCTCATCTTACCTGGTCACTCTCATTATAGTGTGTGTGGTAACACCCATTGTTTCATGTTCTCTGTGTATATAAATCTCCCCACTGTATTTTTCACTGAATGCATCCGATGAAGTGAGCTGTAGCTCATGAAAGCTTATGCTCAAATAAATTTGTTAGTCTCTAAGGTGCCACAAGTCTTCCTTTTCTTTTTAAGTGACTTGGGAGATTTTACCTATTGACTGAGATAACTTATTGTTATTGACTAAGAACCTTGAGCATATTAAGTTCAATAAAACTTAAGTTAATGAATCACTATGGTTTAAATGTTAATGAAAGTCAAGAGTCGTGGCTCCTAAAGGAACTGCTAAATTTCACATGCGTAGGGTCATCTGTTTCTCCTCTGTTGCATGGCACAGAAGGATGCAAAATGACAGTAAAAAGAAAAGGAGTACTAGTGGCACCTTAGAGACTAGAATCATAGAATATCAGGGTTGGAAGGGACCTCAGGAGATCATCTAGTCCAACCCGCTGCTCAAAGCTAACCAATTTATTTGACAGGTTTCAGAGTAACAGCCGTGTTAGTCTGTATTCGCAAAAAGAAAAGGAGGACTTGTGGCACCTTAGAGACTAACCAATTTATTAGAGCATAAGCTTTCGTGAGCAATCAAGTTGCAGGAAATAGCCCAACTTGATTGTCATGCACATTGTGTAAAGAGTTGTCACTTTGGATGGGCTATCACCAGCAGGAGAGTGAATTTGTGTGGGGGGGTGGAGGGTGAGAAAACCTGGATTTGTGCTGGAAATGGCCCACCTGATGATCACTTTAGATAAGCTATTACCAGCAGGACAGTGGGGTGGGAGGAGGTATTGGTTCATATTCTCTGTGTATATATAAAGTCTGCTGCAGTTTCCACGATATGCATCTGATGAAGTGAGCTGTAGCTCACGAAAGCTTATGCTCTAATAAATTGGTTAGTCTCTAAGGTGCCACAAGTACTCCTTTTCTTTTTGCAATTTATTTGAGCATAAGCTTTCATGAGCTACAGCTCACTTCATCGGATGCATTCAGTGGAAAATACAAGATCGTCCAGCAGCTGGTGAAGAAGTGGCTGTTCCTTCCCCAGAGAGCCAGCTGGTCTATAACGCCCACAGGCATGGCGGTGCCAATGTCCCCCGCATGGGTGACCTGTGTGACATCGCGGTGATCACCCATGCTTTCCGCCTGCTGACGTGTCCCGACGCCAGGGTAAGGAACATTGCAGCAAACGCCCTCCATGATGCAACAAAGCTGATCGGCAGAGCCCCCTCCAACCAAAACAGAATGACAGTAAAAAGTCTGTATTTTCCACCGAATGCATCCGATGAAGTGAGCTGTAGCCCACGAAAGCTTATGCTCAAATAAATTGGTTAGTCTCTAAGGTGCCACTAGTACTCCTTTTCTTTTTGCGAATACAGACTAACACGGCTGCTACTCTGAAAAATGACAGTAATGCTATGCAAAGTGGCATGTAGCATGGAAAAAAGCAGCTATGGAGTATGATCGCACTACCAGATATTGGCTGCTGGCAACCCCTCCATTCCACTTCCACATTGATGAAGGCAGAGTGAGGAGGAGGGGAAGAATCATAACCAGCAGACGGGGCAGACAGCAGGGAACATACCCTTCTACACAGCACGTGCCCTTTAGAAACCAGCGTAAAATCCACCAGCAAAACATCATGTAAGTCCCGGCTGCCTTGAGCAGTAACAACACACACTGCACATTGCATGAAACCCACCTGCACCTGACATTTCCCCCCACCCATTCTTCAGTAACTGAGAAATAGCTAGTGGATTTTCTTCAACTTGTTATTAACTATTATGATTTATTCCTGGGCCAAGAGCAAGGATAAGACATTGCAGCTCAGAGGGTAAATTTGAGCTTCCTGGTTTTGAAGTGGCTGAAGAGTGGGGTTGAGAACAAAAGTGCCAGCTCAGTCACAGAGATGGAAAGGCCCTGTTTGGTCAGGGAGGACTGGACGCAGCAACGTAGGCACCCCGCTCAGGGGAGATGCACTCCCCAGCCCTTGAGGTGCTTTGTAAAAAATCCCGCCCTGCTGCACCAGTCCTGCCTGCCAGTGCAAGACTGCCCCCTATTGTGCGAGAGACACAGGGCGGGGGCGGTAATGCAGTGGTTCTCAACTTTTCCAGACTACTGCACCCCTTTTCAGGAGTCTGATTTGTACCCCCAAGTTTTACCTCACTTTAAAACTACTTGCTGACAAAAGCAGACACGAAACGGCAGAAGCCTCACGGCACCCTGTCACTGAAAATTCACCTATTGTCTCATTTTTACCATGTAATTATCAAATAAACCCACTGGAATATGTCTTGTACTCACCTTTCAGTGTAGGGCACACAGAGCAGTATAAACAAGTCCCTGTCCCTGTTAAATTGTAGTTTGTCCGGACTCCGCTAGTGCCTGTTGCAAAACTTGGCAAGTATCTAGATGAGCTGGGGTCCCCCTCAGAAGACCTCCGCGTGCCCCCAGGGGTACACGTACCCCCCTGGCTGAGAACCACTGAGGCGATGTCTTTGATTGGCCTGTCTGCTGTTGGAGGGAGAGCGAGACCGGGCACATGCGTGTGTCGGGGGGGCATCACACCCTGCAGTGTGTGTGTGTGTGTGTCAGACCGGCAGAGGCCTGGCAGGGGGTGCCACAGGCCAGAAAACAGCAGCAAGCCCCCCCCCCAGTGGGAAAGAGGCGCGAGGCGGAGAAGTTTCCCCAGCTGCTTCGGACCCCACGCCTTGTCCCGCCTCGGGCACCGCCTGCAACCGGGACGGCTGCAGGGCCCGCAAAGAGCCCGGGGGCACAGGAGAAGGAAGGCGGGCCACGGGCTCTGGTTCTCCCCGCTTGCAGCCAGGAGGGCGCTCCCCTCCCGCAGCCGGCCGAATAAGGAGCGAACCCCAGGGCTGGGAGCGGAGCGGAGCTCAAAGCCACCCCCGCCGCGCACACACAACCCCGCCCCCCCCTAAGCCGCCCCGGCCCCCCAAGGCGGCCCGCAGGAAACACCGGGCGGGGAGCAAGGGGCCGCCGGCACGCTCGCACCCCGGGGTCCCGCCCGCTGTGCGCTCCCGAGACCCTCCTGCCGCCTTTCAGCTCCCCTGATCTCCGAGGTCAGCTCGGAGTCCCGCCCCAGCGCGGTGGGTTTGCTTGCAGAGGGGGCGGTTTGCTGCAACCCCTCCTGCCTTTGTGGATTTCACCACCCTGCGCCCCTTCCAGCAAACCTCTCCGCTCCGGTGCGTCCTTCCCTCTGAGCGCCGGCTGAATTATGCAGCGGGGGATTCTGCAGGCGACTCCATTTAATGACACTGGGCCAACGGAGGGGACAGGCATACCGGGGAGAGGGGGGCGGAATTAACCCGGATCAGAGCCATCTTCAGCGGGGAGAATTCCCAACGCGTGCAACCCGCCTTGTAACTACACGAAGTCAATACCCGTCCAACCGGGGTGCGCTTTGTACTCACCTTCCGCCTGCTGCTGGGGCAATACGGCAAATGCCGCACAGAGGAGCGCGACCCGGAGCCACACTTCCAGGTAATCCATTGCCAGAGGCGAAGCCGAGTCTGGAGCCGGGCACCCCCGCAGCCCCCTGCAAAACCTCCTCCTTCCGCCCCTTTTTTGGGGGGGTGCTGATGGGGTGGGGGGCAGACTCCACAACTCAGCCCCGTGTCAAACGTTCCCGGTGCTCCTGGCTGCTTCGGTTGAATTAGATTAAAAGGCTCGAAGCGGTTTGAGGGGCCAGCAGCACAAACATGCCCAGCGCGTGGAAAGGGAGTGACTGTGTCCTTAGCTCAGCAGCTGCTCACACGAGCCCAGTCAGCAGCATGGTCCCAAAGTTGAATCCGGATTCATCCCTCTGCAAAAACTTCCCCGTGGCCGAAACCCCCCCACCTTCCATCTCCGAGCGCCGCAGAAGAAACCCACCGCGGCAGGTTTGCCTGCAAATCAGCTTTTCAAGTTCACTTGACACCAGCCCGACGCCCAGCTCTGCGCAGAGGGGCAGGAATCAAAGCGGGCGGGGGCGGGGACCTCTGCGGCGCAGCCCCCTTCCTCACCAGCAGCCCGGCGGGCAAATAAGATCCCCTCGGCGAGGCTCCCTCCCAGGAAACTTTCTCCGGCGCTGCAGTTCTGTGCCCAGCCCCGGTCTCCTGCAAAGACACAAAACGTGAGCCTCGCTCGCTCTTGGGGCTGATCTCACTGCAGGCGAGGGCTACACAGAAGCAGAAGAATTAAACAGCGCGGTTGGTGGTGGGGGTGGCACTGTGGCCCCCCCTTCCCCACATTTGCCTGAGCGTGTATTATTCCCCCCCCCCCCCCAGCTCAGCAGATCCGTGCAAAGCTCCTTCTGCAATGGGGTCTTGGAGCAGCGGGAAGGAAAGGCGGGGTGGGAATCAGAAAGGGGCCGTTGCAAAGGGGAAAAGAACCTGCAAGGAGGAAATCGAGTGAGCTCCAGAGAGCCCAAAGCAACGTGCCTGCAGAAAATGACCAAATAAACCTGGAGCTAGGAGCCCGAGACGCTCCGCCCCTCTCAGTGTGAAAATGGACCCCGGGACCCAAGGAACGGGCAGAGAGTCACGTGAGAGAGCGAGCAACCTGATCCCCTTATTCATTCCGCAGGAGTTTGCAAGCTTGCCTTTTGTCTGAGCCTGGGTCCAAACTAGTGCCACACAGCCAGGAAGGGAGAAGGTAGCAAGCTCCCTCCTGCGATCCGGCAGCTCCCACTGAGAAAGTTAATACTTAGTACCAGTAACACGGGCTATGGGCTGGATCCTGGTCCCACTGAAGTCAAAGAGAGTTTTGCCACTGCCTGCCGAGAAAACAGGATCTGGCCCTAAAAGCAAGCTGCCGCCCAGTGCTTTGTGACATACTGCAGCATACTCTAGCATTAAAAAAAAAATCTGAGCTCTTATGGTGGGGCAGCATAGTCCAGTAGCTAAGGCACTGGACGAGGGGACAAGAGACTGACCAGCTGTGTGACCCTGAACAATCTCTTTACCTCACTCTGTCCTCCTCTCCTTTGTCTATTTCAATTGTTGGGACAAACACTGTCTCTTAGGATATGTTTGTACAGTGCTTGACACAATGAGACCCCAGCCTTGCCTGGAGCCCCTAGGTGCTACTGTAATACAAATACTTAATATTTATATTAATATATTCATATACTTTTAATGGTAGTATTAATTACCCACTACCCCTTGTTTTAACATTCAGGACATGGATTCAGAAGGGCTTCATACACACACACAAAGGTCTGCCCCTATGGATCTGATTGCAAGATGGGAGTTTTCACTTACTCCCGGGGACAGGGTCTGTGTTTCCTTATATCAGTTTGTACAACACCAAAGTCATTCTCCAGTGCTCAATAAATAGTAAAACCGTAATACATTTTCACTGGCGCAATAGGGCCTAAATCTAAAGCAGCTTTTCCCTCAACTGAGGTTTCGCTTCTGATATGAAGAGAATAATCGTTAGCTTTGCACCCTCTCCTGAGAAATCCACAGCACCTTCATCTTTAAATATATTTAAGGGATAATGTCAATGGAACAGCATGTTGTCACAGAATAATGGTCTCCTGCTGGTACTTACAGAAAATAAATGTCAGGGCAAATTCTAGATATTTATCATCAAAGCAGGAGGTGTTGATCCTATGCCAGTGTTGAATTCCAATGACTTTATTTCAATTATCCCAAATAAATGACTGATGTAAATTTAATCATTTGGGGCTAGAGTCTGATCCCCTTACTCAGGTTGAGTAGCACTGTGCTCCACAACTGGTCCCACTGAAATGAGGAGTGTTCTGATTCCCCCACCCCCTTATTCCCTTTCATGGGCAAAGCTAGCCCAAAAGGAAACAAAAACAAGTTTGCTTAAAACAAAACTACATTAATAACAAATGTATTCTTAATAAATATTGAACCTTACCTAAACACAGCCCTGAAAGCTGTCTGCTTTTCCCGTTCATTTTTTGTGGAATGAATTTCTCCCGCTCCCTAGTTCCTTGGAAATAGCTTCTTAAAAGTGAATGAGATTTTGTGGATTTGGTTTAATTACAATGTATTTTTGCAGCCATGCTGTTGGTTTTGCTAGTAGACTATATATATATATAGTCTATATATATATATGAAAGGGAAAAAAGTTATTTTTAATGTACAAATTATGTCGATTCTGACCATTACATTGCAGCATATTACAATTTCTCAGAGTAAAAAATGCAGTGGGACTCAATCCCCTCCCCTTGAAGTCAACGTGAGGTTTGCCATACACAATATATAACCCCCACTGGCTTCTGACTGGTTAAAGTGTCAGCACATAATGGCCAGCAAACCAGCAATCTAGCTCGTTAATACAGATTCCATTTGGCATCATTTATTTTAAGAGGGTTACAGTAAACACATTTTTGTGTGGGAAAGTTTAGGAACTACCTTCATGAAGAGCATTTAGGCATTCACTTCCTGTGGTTTTATTCAAGTCAGACAGCCAAGCAAAGACTGATAGGCTGGAATTAATAAACCAATGTCAATGGTAAATATTTACCACTCTGAGGTAGACTCTATGTGTCTTCATAATTTTGGTTTGTTCTTGCTTTGCTTATTGTTTACAGTTTTTGTCTGTGAAGGGAGGCTCTGCTTAAGTTATTAGAGTACTGTAAGGAATATATTGTGCTGTTGGTATTTATATATATATATAACATCCAAAAGGTAACATTAAAGGAATGTTAAGGTTGCAAAGCCAAGCACTGAAAAGTTAGGAAATGCCAGAATTAAGGTTGCTGATACAACCTTAATTCAGCCCCTTTGTGTGTGTGCGCACAATGCTACCGTCTTTAATTATACAATCATACATCCTGTTTTTTCCAGAGGATCCCTGCCTCTTCCCTCCCCCTCCCCCCAAGAGGTACTTGTCATTTTGGGTGCCTTGAACACACAATTTGAGACAACCTACAGGAGACAAATTTTTTTCGGAGGATGGGCGCTCAGCACTTTCTGCAAATCAGGCCCCTTTACGGAGTTTCAAGTTGAGCACACAAAATCAGTCAGTTTGGGTCATATACACATATATTATGTGTAACAATATATTATAAATAGAGTGAGAATCCGATCTTAAATACACTGGTGTGAATGTGAAGTAATTCTATTGCATTCAGTTCAATCGAATGACTTGATATACACCCCAGTGTATCAGAATTGAGAATAGTGATTGGTTCAGTTGTACCTACCATGCTGCTGAAGTCTTTTTCTCCAACTCACTTTAAATAAAATCTATGTACTAATAAGATGTGATCATGCCAACAACTCTGATCATCCATTGTCATAATCCAGTCTGGTCTAAAAAATTGATATTTACTAAGAGAAACCAACTCTGAGATGGAGAGCAAACCTCTTTTGATACTATATGAATTCCATAAGTCATGATACTACAATTCATAAAATTTCCGCAGAAACAAAAATGTAAGCATGGCATGGATCCAAACTGCAAATAGCAATTTGCATGATGAGTTTTGTGCTGCTTTATCAGGCTATTGCTCATTAGTTAATAGTGGGAGGTGTTAATTATAAAGATAAAAGCAGAGAGAGAAATAATGAATACCACCAGTACATACATTTAAACATCAATAAAACAAATGTTTTGCATTCATTTAAAATCTAGTTGAAATAATATATATATATATATATATGAGGGAAAGGGAAAGAACAGTTGGCCCCAAATCTCCCTGTCACTTACACAGGTGAAAATCAGGAACAATTGCATTGAACTCAGTGGTGAGTCACTGGTGTGAGTCAGAAGAGGATCGAACCCACTATTCATCCCTTTAATAAACTCAGAACACCCAGACACACAACTTTCTGCTGCACGGTTTCATTTTTACACCTAGCACACATGCAAGGGGGCAATGACTATGTGAAAAATTTCAGGTTGCTTGTTGTCCTCATAGTCCGTTAGCCTTGGTTGGAACGAAGGCCATAAGCAAAGGTTTATCCTTTTAAAGGTTTAAAGGAGACCAAGGAGGAGCATTTTCTTGCCACATAACCATCCTGCTGAAATGGATGGATGGCTTCTTTTGAATTATTGCTGCAGAAAATTCTAGTTCTTCGTTTAGGCTCTTCAAAAGGTGGGAGGAGGGAAGGAACAGTACTCTTGAAACCTCTTTGATTCTCTTTCAGATAAGGAAGAAAAAGAAAAGCTTCAGGATTCAGCATGAGCTAGCAGACGGCGCACTGGACTGGGAGCCAGGAAACCTGAATTCTATTCCTTGCTCTGCCATTGCCCTGCTGTATGACTTGGTCATGTTGCTTCAACTCTCTGTTTCCCATCCACCCCCCTAGCTGTCTAGATTGTAAACTTTTTGGGACAGGGACGGTCTCTCATGATGAGCGTGTACAGCCCTTTGCACAATGGGGCCCCAATCTTGGGGGAGGAGGGATAGCTAGGTCACTGTAATGCCAATAATAACAACAGAAATATTAAGTTGCCTCCTTCTGGGCCATTGGCCTCTTTTGCTTCTCCCTGGAAGGAGACAAATGCGGGATGAAACGTAATCACTCATTATGGAAGCTAGCTCAGTGCTTGCCACTTTGTGAGCATTAACTCTCCTGCACACATTCTACTCAGATTGTTACCTGCCACCTACATAAATGACACCCCCGCTCCCCCATGATTTCAGCTGGATGCAGAATTCTTCGCTTCCTGCCCTAAACTGTTGCACAGTGTTGATCTGTGCTTCTGTTTGGTTGCAGTGTTCCACCAGGGAGGCAACTGCTGTTCAGTGGGGGAGAAAGTGATTAGTCTGTTGAAGAAGGGCACTGGACAGATGTAAGACATTGTTATTAGAAATCTCTGGTTTGCTGAACCAGAAGGAAATTACTCCAGTGATCCCAGCCCTTCCTGTGGCCATTTAACGCACCAGTCTAAGTTCACTGCAACTGGCACAGGTTAGTCCTCCCTGCACCAGCCTCACCTCTTGCATCCACCTTCCCTGAGTTTCCACTGCAATCCCCAGATCCGCTGTAGGACACCTGGTGGTGGAAGCTACAAGAGGATGCAGTAACCACCCAGTGCTCCTCCCCTCCCCCTGACCACCCAGCACTGCTCACGTTTGAGACTCCACTCGGGGTGCTCCCAGACATTTTTCACATGGGCCACACAGTTGAGCTGCACTCAGCTTGCATCGGCAGCTCGGCTCCGGTTCTGTGGGTCGGGCCTGGATCTCTGGGCATTGCGACCTGGTGCGCAGGGTCACAGTGCCACTCAGATTTAGCCCAGTGGCTCCCCTCCATCATGACAGAGAGGCCAAATTTCAGGGAGAGGCTCTGTGACCCCGTGCGATAGGTCACTGCCTGCAATGCTTGGTTTGGGGACCCAAGGAAAACTGCCCCTTCTTCCCCCCACCCCCACTCTTGGCTGCACATGCCCCTTCTCCCAGTGGCATTCCATGGACTTCTGTTGACTTCAACACAAGCAGGATTAGGCCCTTAATTACTATATTACATGGGAATGAAAACAATGTCTGAAGACTATTAAAATAAAATACAGCAATAACAGCAGTAGCATTCCAGGGCTTTGTCTTTGTGTTTTTACCTCTATTGTTTATTTCTAATATTTTTCTCATTTTCCTTCTGCTTTTTATTTTCCAGGGTTTTTTAATACGTGTATGTATTTTGTCTCTTTCATTTTGTTGCCTATCTTTTCTTATCATTCTTTCCTATTTCTGTTGCTTTGTTTTCCTTGTTAGCTTCAGACTTCTTTCTTTTTCTCTTCTGTTCCTTCGCTTCCTCTCTCTCTTCCATCCCAGACTTTGTTTTCTCTCTGCTTTCCACCCCATTTCTCCTTTCCTCCCCTCCACTTCTGTCGTGTTCCCCTGTGTATCCATCCCTGCACCACTCTCTCTCATCGTCACATCTTTCTCCCAACAGGGTCCACAACACATTTTACGCTCACTGACTCTTAAGCAGCTGTAAAGTGACAAGACTCTGAACTGTTGCCCACTTGGGAGAAGAGGGTAAAGTTGTTGCCGGATTCAAGCTCCTTTGGAAAGGGCATTGGCTTCTTTTTCAAGTTGTGATAACGAAATACAGCAGCCTGGGGGAAGGGTCAAATAATCCTGCATGTTTTGGTGCATCCAGCCCTTCCTTGTGCACTGTCTCTCATTTATCTAGGCTACCTATGGAAGTCCCACCTACCCATCCAACAAGGCCAAAACAACCTTTCTCCAATGAAAGGAATCCTCCAATGCCCCTCCCTAGATCATGCCCATCCCATGTAAACTTGTACACTCCTGGTATGAATCACATTTAACTATAAATGGGTTGCAGGGCCCAACTGTACATAGCCCTTGTGCCTTGACTAAATGTTGTGCACTGGGGCCTTGCACAATTGGGTCCTACAAATTACCTTTAAGGGGGGCTTGTGAGAAGGGATAAGAAGGGAGGATTATGGTGGAGAATAGAGAAGTCGTGGTTGGCCACGGAAACTCCTTAATGGGAATCTAAAGGTAAGCAGGCAGGAAAAGCTGTAGGTCCAGTTGGGTGATATAGAGGATCTGAGTCCTTGGACAGGGAACCTCCTTCACTGAGCTATTCCAGACCTTAATAAAAGGTTCAGACTCAATTCAGCAAGAGAGCATAGATTCAAGCTGATTATCTCACATACGCTCTCTCTCACACACACACCCCTTCTCAGTATCAAAACAATCCCAGTCCCATCAAAAGAACCATACACCAAATATGTCAACAGAAGGAGAGTTATTTTGCAGTGACAGTGTGAAGGCTGTCACAATTCTATAAAGTCTGAAGCTGCTGTTATAGTAACTAATTAAGTCTATTCAAAAGATCCTGCTAAGTCAGTAATAGAAAAGCTCAAATTCCATAATTTAAAAGCTTTTAGAAATGTATCAGCTCAGGGGTTGAAATGAAGAATATTTTCCCTTTGGAAAAAAAATGTGGATTTAAAAATAAATCTGAAATCTTTGGCCAGGGCCTCTGTACGGTTTCAGAATTTTTCATAGGCTTTATAAAGCTCACATATCTATGCATTTTTCCATCCCTAATGATGATATGAATTGGAAGGTGAGGAATTTAATATTGTTTCATTTTTATTTTGAATAAATGTTCAAAGGGAAACATCTCTCTCAATCACAGAATCATAAAATATCAGGGTTGGAAAGGACCTCAGGAGATCATCTAGACCACCCCCCTGCTCAAAGCAGGACCAAGCCCCAATTTTTGCCCCAGATCCCTAAATGGCCCCCTAAAGGATTGAACTCACAACCCTTGGTTTAGCAGGCCAATGCTTAAACCACTGAGCTATCCTTCCCCCAAAAAGGAGCATGTGTCCAACGTGGGGCTCAAACACAATCGCAAAGTAAATCTCAGAGTACCAAGGTTAAAATGAGCTTTGAGATTGCATTATTACAGTGGGCTTGTGAGGGACCAAAGTAACGAAAGTAATATCTCCTATACAGTTATTATTAATTATTTCTATTTGGGTAGTACCCAAAGACCCCAAGTAAAGGTCAGGGCCCCATTATACAAAGAACAGAGAGGCCCTGCCCCAGAAAGTTCACAGTCTCCAATGCTGCGCATCTTCAAAACACTGACAAACTTTGACGAATTCTGCACCTGGAAACCACTTAATCTCCTAAAGGTTAAATCCCTCACATCCACATGTTTCAGAGGTCTAAGTACTCCTGACCAACAGAGTCATCCCAAATTTGTAGGAACAAAAGCTTTGTCGCACCCCACTATAAAATCTTATGCATGTGAAGCTATGGTTTTGACATGTATACATACTTAGAGGCCCCATCTTCAAATCTATGTGCCCAAATTAGGGCACCCAATTTTGCAATTAGGCACTCAAAACAAGCATTTTAGGCAGCTAAATATTGATTTGAGTGGCCAGATGAGAAATTTGGTGGCCTAATTTAGATGTCCACATTTGAAAATTGGGGTCAAGATTACATACACACGCACACACAGTAGAAGGGGCCTGATCCTGAGAAGTGTTGAGTACCTTCATACCCCATGGAGTTTACAGTGTCTTTCAAGATCAAGCTCTTAGCTGTCTTGGTTTGCATTTAGAACAAATAGTGCAGGCCTGGTTCAAAAATACTCCAATATTGACACAGGAATTGCCAAACTGAATCAGACTTAAAATCCATCAATTCTAGCATCCTGACTCAGCTAGGGGCCAGCACCAGCTGCTTCAGAGGAAGCTACAAGAAACCCTGCAGTAGGCAATTATAGGATAACCAGTCCCCAAGGAATATTTTCTCCTAACCCCCGGTAGTTAGAGGTTGGCTCATGCCTAGGAGAATAAGGATCTGCCAAACTCTAGGCCTTTTATGCTTACTGTTATAACTCTAGATATTCTTGTTATCCACAGAACTGTCCAATCCTTTTCTGAATCCAGCTTACACTCTTGGCCTCAACAATACCATATTTTGTTATTACAAACATAACAAATCCCTTGTTCCACAGGCTAATTGTGTGTTTCGTTTGATCACTTCTGAATTTGCCATTTTCCAATTTCATCCCAATGTCTCCTTGTGTTTGATTTATGAGAAAGCGTGGCTAGAAACACCCCCATCTACCCGTCTCTGTACTGTTCATTATTAATAACCTGTTTCTGAACTCACCTCTATTTCTGCTAGACTCTGTTGGGGATAAGCTAATTTGATGGACTAGTGCAGAGCCTGGAGACTGGTATAAAAATATGTCTGAAACAGAGTTGAAAAGAAGACCACAAACCTTTGGTGAGTGACAGATGATCAGATCTGTGATGACAGGGATCAGTTCTGTACATCTTCTGAACTTACCAGTTGGTCTTCCCCAAAAGAAAAAAAAATATGTAAAATAACCAAGAATCAAAAGTCCTGTTTCTAACAATGGAGGAAGCATAGTGTAATATGTTTGGGGAGGGGAGTTTCTTCTTACCCATCCCCCACCCCAAAACATGTCACTTAAGACTTCCTAACAAACATTCAATAGCAAAGGCATTCAGCTTTAATAACAATGTTTTATTGAACTGGAAAACAAACAGCAGTTCCTTCTGAAATGAAGTGAAAACCCCTTTTCTTGGGGTGTTTTCCTTGGCATGGGCCAGTAATTAAAGATGAGCTGCTATTCTCTGCAGCTATACCTCAACAAATTCACAGTTCGCATAAGAAAAGTAAATACAACAATGGTATCAAAGGGCATGTTCTTTCTGGAGGATGGATTAAACTTCATCCTCAAGACAATGGCATTTAATTAATAATGATTGGTTTAACATTAGTGCATTCATACTTAAATTTACAGCTAGTATTGTTTTACCTGGAAGGATGAGGGATTTGTTATGTCTGTAATTACAAAAAGAAAGGAACCTTTTGGATTAAGAGCACACATTAAGGCAGGGGTTCTCAAACTGGGGGTCGGGACCCCTCAAGGGGTCACAAGGCTTTTACAAGGGGGATTGCAAGCTATCAGCCTCCACCCCAAACCCCACTTTGCCTCCAACATGTATAATGGTGTTAAATATATAAAAACGTGCTTTTAATTTATAAGGGGGGGAGGTGTCGCACTCAGAGGCTTGCTGTGTGAAAGGAATCACCAGTAAAAGAGTCTGAGAACCACTGCATTAAGGCATTTCATGGGTTTTTATTTTCCCAGAGAACATACAACTTCCTCCCATCTATTCTGATTTGCGATAAAGCTATGGAATGAAATTCATCCCTACAGCACAAAGCCTATTACATCATTTAAATCTCTTATTGTATTTCATTTAGTCTTATTTGAAAAGCTGTTTTTTTCCATGTACCTTTACGTATTTCCTTACAACTACTTGATTATTTAAAAACACATGCCAGTAGCTTAGAAAACATAGCCTGCCCTGGCTTTGTGTCCTATTTCTGCCACTACGTCGGCTGTGCTGCCTTGGGGAAGACATACAGGCTGAGGTTTTTAAAAGAGGCCAGTGATTTTGGGTGTCCAAACTGAGACTCCTCAAGGGGTCTGATTTCCAGGGGGTGAGTGCTCAGCACTTTCTGAATATGGGGCCCCTTTCAGGTGTCTCAAGCAAACATCCTGGATCGTAAGTCACTTTGCAATAAAAGAATCTCGCTTTGTTTCAGTTTTTCTGTACATAGACCGGAATACCCATATGAACCATTGGCAGCTCACAAAGGTAGCAAGAGGCTTAATAAATAGCTGTCAAATACTTTCAGCTCACCCCATGGAAAAGGTGGTAAGTAACAGATTTCTCTCTCAAGTGGTTGTTAGGCAGAAGCTGAATTTAAAATTGGCTTGACAAACAATGAAGAACACTTCAAGGCATTGGAACTGTGCAGCTCCCTGAGACCAGCCCTTCTCTCCCCAGCCCCAATACATAAAACCCCTATAGAAAAACTTTTTTGGGGGAGGGAAGGGGGGGAGAAGAGGGCCATTTCTCTAACTCCCCTATATTCACTAGTCCAGCACTCTCACAGAGGTTCACCTTTAATGGGGAGGGAGCTGGGAACTGGGCAAAACCATCTAAGCCTGCACATTCCTAGGATCTAGGGGGAAAGAGCTGGGAAGAAGGATAAAGGAGTTTGAGGTGCAAGTGGTGTTCTCATCAATCCTCCCTGTGGAAGGAAAAGGCCTGGATAGAGACCATCGAATCGTGTAAGTCAACAAATGGCTACGCAGATGGTGTCGGAGAGAAGGTTTTGGATTCTTTGACCAGGGGATGGTGCTCCAAGAAGGATGAGTGCTAGGCAGAGATGGGCTCCAGCTAACGAAGAGAGGGAAGAGCATCTTCACAAGCAGGCTGGCTAACCTAGTGAGGAGGGCTTTAAACTAGGTTCACCGGGGGAAGGAGACCAAAGCCCTGAGGTAAGCGGAGAAGTGGGATACCGGGAGGAAGGAAGAGCAGGAGAGTGCAAGAGGGGAGGGCTCCTGCCTCATACTGAGAAAGCGGGACAATCAACGAGTTATCTTAAGTGCCTATACTCAAATGCAAGAAGCCTGGGAAACAAGCAGGAAGAACTGGAAGTCCTGTCACAGTCAAGGAACTATGATGTGATTGGAACAACAGAGACTTGGTGG
This sequence comes from Lepidochelys olivacea, assembly GCF_965140295.1. Lineage (NCBI taxonomy): Eukaryota > Metazoa > Chordata > Testudines > Cheloniidae > Lepidochelys > Lepidochelys olivacea. Next base: position 20,565,179 of record NC_140414.1, on the reverse strand, counting down.
GATAACTCACATGACTGGAGTGCTGCCATGGATGGATATAAACTGTTCAGGAAGGACAGGCAGGGCAGAAAAGATGGGGGAGTTGCACTGTATGTAAGAGAGCAGTATGACTGCTCAGAGCTCCAGTATGAAACTGCAGAAAAACCTGAGAGTCTCTGGATTAAGTTTAGAAGTGTGAGCAACAAGGGTGAGGATGAGGTGGATGAGGCTTTCTTCTGGCAACTCACAGAAGTCACTAGATTGCAGGCCCTGGTTCTCATGGGAGACTTCAATCACCCTGATATTAGCTGGGAGAGCAATACAGCGGTGCACAGACAATCCAAGAAGTTTTTGGAAAGCGTAGGGGACAATTTCCTGGTGCAAGTGCTGGAGAAACCAACTAGGGGCAGAACTCTTCTTGACCTGCTGCTCACAAACCGGGAAGAATTAGTAGGGGAAGCAAAAGTGGATGGGAACCTGGGAGGCAGTGACCATGAGAGGGTCGAGTTCAGGATCCTGACACAAGGAAGAAAGGAGAGCAGCAGAATACGGACCTTGGACTTCAGAAAAGCAGACTTTGACACCCTCAAGGAACTGATGGGCAGGATCCCCTGGGAGAATAACATGAGGGGGAAAGGAGTCCAGGAGAGGTGGCTGTATTTTAAAGAATCCTTATTGAGGTTACAGGGACAAACCATCCCAATGTGTAGAAAGAAGAGTAAATATGGCAAGCGACCAGCTTGGCTTAACAGTAAAATCCTTGCTGATCTTAAGCAAAAAAAGCAGCTTACAAGAAGTGGAAGATTGGACAAATGACCAGGGAAGAGTATAAAAATATTGCTCGGGCATGCAGGAGTGAAATCAGGAAGGCCAAAACACACCTGGAGTTGCAGCTAGCAAGAGAGATGTTAAGAGTAACAAGAAGGGTTTCTTCAGGTATGTTATCAACAAGAAGAAAGTCAAGGAAAGTGTGGGCCCCTTACTGAATGAGGGAGGCAACCTAGTGACAGAGGATGTGGAAAAATCTAATGTACTCAATGCTTTTTTTGCCTCTGTCTTCACAAACAAGGTCAGCTCCCAGACTACTGCACTGGGCAGCACAGCATGGGGAGGAGGTGACCAGCCCTCTGTGGAGAAAGAAGTGGTTTGGGACTATTTAGAAAAGCTGGACGAGCACAAGTCCATGGGGTTGGATGCGCTGCATCCGAGAGTGCTAAAGGAGTTGGCAGATGTGATTGCAGAGCCATTGGCCATTATCTTTGAAAACTCGTGGTGATTGGGGGAGGTCCCGGATGACTGGAAAAAGATTAATGTAGTGCCCATCCCTTAAAAAAGGGAAGGAGGAGGATCCTGGGAACTACGGCCAGTCAGCCTCACCTCAGTCCCCGGAAAAATCATGGAGTAGGTCCTCAAGGAATCAATTCTGAAGCACTTAGAGGAGAGGAAAGTGACCGGGAACAGTCAGCATGGATTCACCAAGGGCAAGTCATGCCTGACTAATCTAATTGCCTTCTATGATGAGATAACTGGCTCTGTGGATGAGGGTAAAGCAGTGGACGTGTTATTCCTTGACTTTAGCAAAGCTTTTGATACAGTGTCCCACAGTATTCTTGCCAGCAAGTTAAAGAAGTATGGGCTGGATGAATGGACTATAAGGTGGATAGAAAGCTGGCTAGATCGTCGGGCTCAACGGGTAGTGATCAATGGCTCCATGTCTAGTTGGCAGCCGGTATCTAGCGGAGTGCCCCAAGGGTCGGTCCTGGGGCCGGTTTTGTTCAATATCTTCATTAATGATCTGGGAGGATGGTGTGGATTGCACCCTCAGCAAGTTTGCAGATGACACTAAACTGGGAGGAGTGGTAGATACACTGGAGGGTAGGGATAGGATACAGAGGGACCTAGACAAATTAGAAGATTGGGCCAAAAGAAATCTGATGAGGTTCAACAAGGACAAGTGCAGAGTCCTGCACTTAGGACGGAAGAATCCCATGCACCGCTACAGACTAGGGATCGAATGGCTAGGCAGTAGTTCTGCAGAAAAGAACCTGGGGTTACAGTGGATGAGAAGCTGGATAAGAGTTAAGTGTGCTCTTGTTGCCAAGAAAGCTAACAGCATTTTGGACTGTATAAGTAGGGGCATTGCCAGCAGATCGAGGGACTTGATCATTCCCCTCTATTCGACATTGGTGAGGCCTCATCTGGAGTACCGTTTCCAGTTTTGGGCCCCACACTACAAGAAGGATGTGGAAAAATTGGAAAGCATCCAGCGGAGGGCAACAAAAGTGATTAGGGGACTGGAACACATGACTTATGAGGAGAGGCTGAGGGAACCGGGATTGTTTAGTCTGCGGAAGAGAAGAATGAGGGGGGATTTGATAGCTGCTTTCAACTACCTAAAAGGGGGTTCCAAAGAGGATGGATCTAGATTGTTCTCAGTGGTAGCTGATGACAACAAGGAGCAATGGTCTCAAGTTGCAGTGGGGGAGGTTTAGGTTGGATATTAGGAAAAACTATTTCACTAGGAGGGTGGTGAGGCACTGGAATGGGTTACCTAGGGAGGTGGTGGAATCTCCTTCCTTTGAGGTTTTTAAGGTCAGGCTTGACAAAGCCCTGGCTGGGATGATTGAGTAGGGGATTGGTCCTGCTTTGAGCAGGGGGTTGGACTAGATGACCTCCTGAGGTCCCTTCCAACCCTGATGTTCTATGATTCTATATTCTATGAAAGGAACCAGATACACAAAGGCTAAAACTGTCCTACCTAGGTGTTTGACCCTCTGTGCCTTTGTTCTGGCTCTCCTGTGCCCCCGAGCACAGCTCTTGAAAGAGCCATGCTGCCTTTGGCTGAATCCTTCTACAGCTGCAGAGATCTCCTTTGCTGATGTAACTAGTGGAGATCATCTTGGCCTTAATTAAACACGCAGTTTCTTCCAGCCTGTAATCTTGGCTTTGCCAATACAAAATCACCTGAGCTTCGTTTAGGTTGAGCGCCCCCTCTTCCCCGAAAAACATGCCTCTCTTTAACACTGCAGCATTTCATTTAAGGTGACTGCCAATATTGCAGGTCTTGGCTTATTTCTAAAGCTTCTACTGGGAGCCAACCTGTCTGCGTGTCATTTCTGAAGCTCATTTTGCTACATAGTGTTTATGGATTTTACAGTAGCTGGGAAATAAGATTTAACTAGCCTCACACAAGGGACATTTTAGGGATCTTTTCTCTGTATTTCATACCTTTTTTGTTAGCGTTAACAATGTTAAAATAACATGCAGCTTTTTCCATAGCATTTTCAATCTGGTCTGGTTCTCTTGCGATCTGCCAGAGCGAGCCATGGAAGACATGCTGATAACTACTTAGTCAAAGGACTCCTGTCATAAATATAAAGGGAAGGGTAAACACCTTTAAAATCCCTCCTGGCCAGAGGAAAAATCCTTTCACCTGTAAAGGGTTAAGAAGCTAGGATAACCTCGCTGGCACCTGACCAAAATGACCAATGACAAGACAAGATACTTTCAAAAGCTGGGAGGAGGGAGAAAAACAAAGGGTCTGTGTCTGTCTGTGCGATACTTTTGCCGGGGACAGAACAGGAATGGAGTCTTAGAACTTAGTAAAGTAATCTAGCTAGATATGCGTTAGATTATGATTTCTTTAAATGGCTGAAAAAATAAGCTGTGCTGAGTAGAATGGATATTCCTGTCTGTGTGTCTTTTTGTAACTTAAGGTTTTGCCTAGAGGGATTCTCTATGTTTTGAATCTAATTACCCTGTAAGGTATTTACCATCCTGATTTTACAGAGGTGATTCTTTTTACTTCTATTAAAATCCTTCTTTTCAGAAACTGAATGCTTTTTCATTGTTCTTAAGATCCAAGGGTTTGGGTCTGTGGTCACCCATGCAAATTGGTGAGGATTTTTACCAAACCTTCCCCAGGAAGTGGGGTGCAAGGGTTGGAAGGATTTGGGGGGAAAAGACGTTTCCAAATGATGCTTTCCTAATAAAAATAAACCCAGATAAACATTTGGTGGTGGCAGTGGAAGTCCAAGGGCAAAGGGTAAAATAGTTTGTACCTTGGGGAAGTTTTAACCTAAGCTCGTAAAAGTAAGCTTAGGAAGTTTTCATGCAGGTCCCCAAATCTGTACCCTAGAGTTCAGACTGGGGAAGGAACCTTGACAACTCCTCCTGCTGGAAAGACATTTACCCTTCAGAGGACAAGGAAAGAACTGCTACCGATTACGCTTTGCATCATAATTCCTTTTAAAAAAAATAGTTGTGTGGGGTTTGCTAAGGGTGTACAAGGCCCCCATTTCTAACCTAGTTTATCACACCCCCGCAGCTCAAACAGTTATCCCAAAGACAGCTGCAAACGAATTTGAGATACAGAGTCACCCGCCTGAGTTGTCAGCCGTGAACCTACAGGAGCGTAAAGAATTGGGCCACTTCAGATGCATTGTCACCGAACAGAGGCAGAACGTGCTATAGCAGTCTGGAGCACACAGCTTTATCCACCACCTGGGACATAGTCAGACTGGTCTGACCAGCTTGTGTGGGAAGTATAATCTTAGCTTTGCTTTTCCCAGTTTCCTCCTGGTTGCGGTTGGTTTGGTTTTTTTATCATCATTCTAATATTATTGGAAGCCATGCGTAGGGGAAGCTTTAACTCCATAGTTCCTAGCCTGCCAGCATGTGAGATTGGAGAATTGAAGTCTCTGGGGCAAGAAGGGAATGCAGAGCACTGGGCACCTTTTTGCAGCTGCATCTGTTAACTCCCTGTTATAGTTTTTGCATTTGACACAGATTTTTCCTCACAAAGGGGCAGGTGCTGGTGCCTGAACTCACACAGTGTGTGGCCTCATTCTGCAAGAAGGGCTTCAAAAGCTCGTTACTGCAGGCCACAGGGGGTCAAGCTAACGTTCATGAGTATTCCCCTTGAAATCAATGCCCACCTAACAATAGCTATGAAGCCAATCGAACTGCTCACGGTAGCATGCCCTACCCTCAGTTGTAAACAGTTGCTGGACTGACTCGTATGATAGTTATACCAGAGATTAGGGTTGCCAAGCCTCCAGGATTGTCCTGGAGTCTCCAGGAATTAAAGAGTAATATTCAATTAAATATTATGTCATGTGATGAAACTTCCAGGAATACATCCAACCCTAATTGGCAGCCCTACCAGAAATTCTAAAAAAAAAAAAAAAAAAAAAAAAAAATCATATAATGATAAATGGATGAACCGTCGCATTTTTGACTGACTTTTTTTAGGGGTATGTTCACTGAATATTCAGCACACAGGCAGACCCGAAGAAGAGCTCTGTGTAAGCTCAAAAGCTGGTCTCTTTCACCAACGGAAGTTGGTCCAATAAAAGATGTTACCGCACCCAACTTGTCTCTCTAGCCAGCACTCCTGGCTTTCCTCTGCCACTGACAAGAGCCCTTCATTCTCTAGTGCAAGCAGGGACTTAAAAAACACACCACCAACAAATCAATTTTCCATATCAGCCGTGTAATTTATAGCTTTAAAATGACCCAGAAGCTGTGAAAATTCTTTCACCACAGACATCTCTGTATAGCCTTTTTGGAGGAGTACATGGAATTCAAGCTTTTACATGATTTATTAGTTGTATTGTGCTGGCAACTAGGAGCCCTGTGATGGGTCAGGGCTCCATTGTGCTTGGTGCTGACAGAACAAAAAGCTGGTCGTTCGGTCTTTGGCATGATTATTTCTCCTGTATCATTTCTTGTCATTGAGGTTGGAATTAATCTGGGAAATGTCCATTGCTTGCAGTTTATTTAAATCAATAATCTGTGTTTAGGAATCTTCAAAGCTAGTCAGTTCTCAACTGACATAACTGAAATTGCCAGCGGTTATACCAAAATGGGGCTGTAAAGGTGGGGGAAAGGGGGTTGTAGGAACTGTGTTAGGGAATTAAGAAAATCCGTTAGCACTCGCCTTCAGGCAACTCCATCCAAATAGTTCTAGCCCTGGTCCAGAAAACACTTACACATGTGAGTAACATTATGCCTGTTAATTGTCCCATTGAGTTCACGTGGACAACTCACACGCTCCTGTGTCACTGAAATCAGTGGGAACTTCACTACCAATGCAGAATCAGGCTCCAAATCACTTGTATGTGTAGGTGATGGCAGGAGTGAGGTCTTAGGCAAATTGTACACTTGGATGGTATTTTCATATTCCAGAGTGGGACCTTCAATTCCTTCAGCATTAGCATAAGCTCCCATTCATTTTGATGGGAGCAGAATTCACCATTGGCTTCAGTGGGAACAGAATTGGACCTGCTCAAAGGTTGAACGCTGGCATTGGCTCCATTACTCAGATACTATTAGTCTTGGCCAACATTTTCAAGACTGACTAGTGATTTAGGATGCCTCTGTTTTCGGTGCTCAACTCGCCTTATCTTAAAGGGGTCCCAATTTCGGCAGTCAGGTGTGCAGCACTTTCTGAAATTCACACCCTCAAGTTGGGCACCCAAAATCCACCATTCTGAGATCATCTGTCACTTTAAACAATCTGGTTCATCTCTGCTCATTGTAGCTTGATGTGCTTTGTTCCAGAACTCATTAACCCTGTAGCTGACCAACTTAGTCCTGGGCACAGCCCATATCTAACAGGTTAAATTCTGGTGACATAGAGAAGACTGGTTTTATTTCACCAGGGAAATAAAATAATTTTAGCGGTCGGCTGAAGATAACTCTTATCTTTAGAATCGGATCACTTACTGTGAATATTTTGAACTGCATATTTTGCTCTGAGTGTAGTTAACAGGCAGCTGTTGCACAGCACGAGTGATAACGGTTAGCAAACTGGAAAATTCAGCTCCTATCTCTGGTATGGAATGGCTAATCTCGCTAGCTTTAATTTTGGGTATGGAATGCATGACATCTATATTCCACTTTTTTAAGTACTTTCCTTTCCACGCCACTATTTTTGATAACAGCTTTGTCAGCTTAGTCTGACCCATGCAGTTTGAGTTTTCTAAAGAGAAACATACCAATTTACATTACTGGATTAGACATGAAGGTCAAGTCACTCACTCTGCCTAAATTTGCGTGTGCTCTTCTTTTTATATTTCCTCCTTAATTGGGCACACTTTCCCTTGTCTATTAATTGCAAATCTGTGGTTTCATGGGCTGTTCCTCCTTGCTTAAAGCTATAGTTAGCTTCACAGAGGATAACTTAAAATGGAGTCATGCACCATTTTGAAAGTAGTACATTTATTGAAGTGCACTATTCTTACCATTAGGCACAGTGGGGGCCGTTATTTTTGACACCAGTATTAATAACAATCATTCCTTGTCAGAATCGCAAACCTTATGGGTAACAAGTGCACACATTTTTAGCTTCAAAGAGGATCTATGACCTTAGATGTTGTAACCTGATTCTACTTTTGGGGGGGAAGGGAAGGTTGTTTAAACAAATATTTTTAGATGAAATCAAAATGACCAAATCCAGGTTAGTCTGGACAGGCACAGTTAAAAATGTGAGTCTGTTAAAATGTGGCAGGGAGAGAGAAAGCAAGTGTTATATGTAGAATGGGCTAAAGGCCTTTTGTGGGGATTTTGAGCAGTGTATTCTTTAGGTTTACAGTAGATGGAGGGCCTGTTATTTCCTCTGCCCCACAACCCCTGCCTTTGCCTTCTTGGGGAACCTGTTCTTGTTCCCCATTTCTTCCTTCTTGCTGAATCATTTCCACTTTGGTCTGAGCAAAGGATATACCCTTTGTTCATAAATCAGTATTTGACAGTCTTTTGGGTAAGCCATTGGCCCGGGACGCAGGGGATCTGGATTCAATTCCCAGCTCACCACATGTCCCATGGGACTTTGGGCCAGTGACTCAGAGTGGGTCTACACTCCGTTTTTGTACCACTATAATACCACCAATAATAGTTAAAGCAGTATGGATGCAGTTATTCTGGTATAAATGTCTGGGGGTAAGCTAGACTGATATAAGCACCTTTATACCAATACAACTGTGTCAACACTAGTGGTTGTAACACTTTAGCTATTATTGGTTTCTAAATAGACACAGTTCTAGTGCTACAAAAACTGTCTCTCAATCAGCCCTTAATCTTGCTCAACACCATGTCTAAATGGGGATAATACTGCTTCCTTCTTCCACCCTTTATGTGTCCTCTCTATTTAGACTGTAAGCCCTGCAAGGCAGAGATATTCTATGTGCATGTAAAGCCCCTTGCACAGTGGCGTGCAAATATCAGCTGGGGTCTATTGCCATTGCAACTCAAGTAATAATGGAAATAGGTACTTATTAAATTCTGGAATTAGGTCTTGGCATGTGCTTACAAAACAACACCCCTGTTAAAAATTAAAGTATCTTTATTTGGCTTCCGTAAAGCTCATATAGAGATGAATCTGTAATGCGTGGGACAGAGGTAGAAATTTAGGGACAGAGAGAGGTTGCTCCCAAACACTTTACTGACCTTTGCCCTTCAGGTTACTTGACCCATGTTAAAATTTTGATAGAATATACCAACTTTGTGTACTTTTATGGATTTTATTAAGAATAAGCAAGTAAATATAAAACTAAACATACATATCCCTGAGCTATGTAAGAATAAAACAAAATTATTAACTTATTAATACTGAATCAATAAATCAACAGGTTCAAATTATCCAATAAATAAATCAATACAGAGCGTAATTAAATCAAATTATGAGGTTGACACAAGAAGAATCACTTTTGCTAATCCTGCAATTGGGAGAATTTCAGGAAGAGCCAGTTTCCTCACAATCTATGACCCTAGCCAGCTTAGTGCTTTGATCTAGCTGGTGAAGGACATGAGTGGCCATAGAATATAAATGTCCATTCCGATCTTAAGACCTTTGCCAAGTGAGATGACCTAAAGTGGTAATTCCATCTTGGTTCGCTTTAAGAAAGTACAACTATTAGAATGCTTCTCAGAAATTCCACTTTTACACCTCCAAGAATTCTGCTCTTCCATGCTATGTTCACACACAATAACACAGAAGCCTTTCTACAGTCTTAATTACAGTGGTGATGGTGAAATCATACACAGCAGCAGCTTTCAAAAGTGACTTTTTAACTTTAGAGAATGTTCTGACAAGTTGGATGAAACGTCGATTTTACTTTTAGGAAACCATGAAAGGCACCATTTACACACAGACAGACAGTTTCTCTCTCCAAGGCCAGAAAGGACAATTGTGATCATCTAGTTTGACCTCCTGTATACCACAGGCCAGAGAACTTTCCCAAAATAATTCCTAGAGCAGATCTCTTAGAAAGACATTGAAGTGTAGAGGTATCCCTCCTTTAAAATAAAAGGAAAGAGTTCAAACTTCATTTCTTGGGATCTTTAACTCTTGTGGTGGTTGTTAACTGGTACCAGCTGATGGAAAAGGTCAGAGCTCAGAACACAGGGCAGTCTCAGTGAGGGTTAAGCAGGCATATAGCTGATTACTCGAGTCTTTCACTTCTTTTTCCTCCAGATGACCTATTCAGGGAAGGGAGGGGCACATCACTTTCAATGTTGTCAGTGTCCGCTCTGGAGAGACTACTCCTCTTCAATGTGATCTTCACTTTCACAGGGGTAATCTTCTGCTTTCTCCACCTCATGGACCACTTTTGTAGCTTCAGGGCTAATTAGGTGATCCAAGTATTCTGGATCCAAGACAACATGGCCCAATTCTTTCACAGTGGGAAGTCTTTAGGCCTTATTTCTGTGTGAAGAGTGCCAGCATGAATGATCATTGCCTTGCAAAAGTTTGCTGGATTTACCACAAACAGATGGCCTTCTAAAAAAGCAAAAGGCAGAATGTATGGCATCCACCTTCTGTGTTGAGTAATGGGGTCCAATCTTTGCAAAAACTGATATTTTATGAAAATAGCTAATGACCTAATCAGCACATCCGTCAACTCGCATCTTCTTAAAACAATTACCTCAGTGTACTAAATTAGGTGGCTGATACAGGAAAAAAATCACATCTTGCCCTAATAACTTCCAACCCAAAGCCACGTTATTTTTACAATTTTATCAGAATAATTTCATTTACCATCAAACAATTTAAGTATTTGCAGAGACAACTAAATAGGACCTTGATCCCAACATTACAATTGACAACAGATAAAGTATTACTACATGGTTTTTGCACCAGGACTATTGAATTCTACTGGCTTTTGTTTTGTTTCAAAAAAGGACTTCTCTGTGAAGGTCAGCCTTACCGTTTCAGAAGTAGTGGTATAAAATTATCTGGATATTTGTGCTTCATTAATTGGACCATCTTTTAATACTCACTTTAGATTTGACTGCCCTCTTCCAAAAGGGGTAGGAATCTTTTAAATGAATGAGAGGCTGGAGGAGGGGGGAAGGAATAAAACACATGCAATAGATGCTGGAAGACATTCTTCATGATGGTAAATATCTTCTAATTTCACTAAAAACAGCTAGCTGCCTTCAATTAACGAGCCTAAAGTGTTCCATATTACAGTATCTCATAAAAGTTACTTCTGTATAACATTACTTGGCATAAAAAAAGGCAGTTTTTATGGAAATGGAATGAACACAATATAGCCTTTGTCCGAGTGAACTATTCTCAATAATAAACCATTTCATACTCTACAGCACTGGTAAAAAATGAAAAATCATGGACAGCTCCTTCAAGATGTATGCACAACCCTACACAGAGATAGCAGGCACAAATTTAATTCTCATATAACACATTGCATGTTCCCAGGGTTATCTATTAAACTGCTGCTCTATCGTGTGAATAGAAATGTCTCTGCCTTCATCGATGGGCTCCCAAATTCAAAGTGCAGCTGAGCTACACAACTTGGAAAGGCCCATTTTCCTATTCCTTTTTGTCCCCAAAGACCACCCTGACCCACTGCCCATTTCTCTTTTACCACCTTGCTCCTTCTCTGCATAAACAGAGCTTGCCTCAGGTGTACGGGTGCCACAGGCAAAACATTTTGTGCCGCCTACCTTCCTTTGCTGTAATAATTAGGGCTCACCAGATGATGCTTCTACAAAAAGTCTTACAAATTCTATTTTCCAAACTGCAGTTATATCTTTGAGACATGCTTATTGTTGTGATACAGTTTTACATAACTTAGGAATGAAGTCATATGTCCTGAAAAGTACAAAACACAGCAGCCCACAGGTTGCTGCGAACCATTAACTCAGTGCTCTGATCTGCACACTGGCTTCCCATTGAATACAGAGGACAGTTCAAGATATTCAAATCCCTTCAAGGGACTGACCCTAGCTGCCCAAGGAATTACCTCTCCTTCTGTGACCATGATCTTCCATGAGATTAGAACAATAAAACTGCTGACCAATAGGGAGACATCGGTGAGTATAGGGGACAGAACTCTCATCACGAGAACAGGTCTTAGACCAGTGGTTCTCAAACTTTTGTACTGGTGACCCCTTTCACACAGCAAGCCTCTGAGTGTGACCCCTCCTTGTAAATTAAAAACACCTTTTTATATATTTAACACCATTAGAAATGCTGGAGGCAAAGTAGGGTTTGAGGTGGAGGCTGACAGCTCACGACACCCCTGTAATAACCTCGTGACCCCCAGTTTGAGAATCTCTGCCCTAGACTATTGACTCAGTCCTGCTAAAGATAAGAACTACCACATATCACCACTTCCAGAATTAAACACAAACCCCATTTCTTAAATTTAGGATAGCAATTGAGACAAATTGTGAGGGTGAGTTTTGTTATGTACACACTTAAGATTACCAATTCCTTAACACAGATCACCAGGCAGCCGTCCAGTAGCAGTTATTTTGGGTCACATTTTTCCTGTATTTGAACTTGCAGATTAGAGGCAACAGCTCCATAGTCCTTTGTCACTGGAGGCATCCAGTGCTCTTGGCAGGAGTTTCTAATACATGAGAGCTGTACGGAGTAATTTCTGCTCAGTGTACAAAATATTTCTGGTAGTTAGATTGCCTTTGTTGTTGTTTGTTGCTTTTAGAGTCAGTATGGACTAGTGGATATGACACTGTACTGTGAATCAAGAAACCTAAATTCAATTCAAGCTCTGTCATTGATTGTTGTGTGACCCTGGACGCATCACTTCACTTCCCTATTCCTATCTTTCCCCTTCCAACTTTCCTCAGTCTTGTCCATCCAGACTGTTCCTCTTCTGGGCAGGGACTGTCATATACTGTGTTTGTACATTAGGGCTTCAATTTCAGTGGGAGGTTCTAGATGCTAACTGTAGTACAGATTCTTTAGTGAAGCTATACATAAAAATCTCCTGGGAGTTCTGGGAACAAGTTTCATTTTGGTATTACTAAAAAGTTACTATAAAATTCTCATCAATATTTACACCTTTCCAGTGCCTCAGTTTGAGACTAACCATATTGCACTCCGAATACGTTCTACTTAACATTTAATGTTGCCTCCCACTCTTGAGGTTGCTAGGATACTGGCATCAGTATTGTGACAAAGCTCTGTCCTTGTCTTCGTGGGTTCCGCGTTTCCTGGCGAATTTTGCTCGCCTCAGAGGCTCACCGTGACCCTCCATGTAACCCTTCTCTCTAGAGACAAGGGTCACAAGTCTACTGAGCGATTTTCATCATAAGCCAGCGAGGGAGGTGAGAAGCTATCCTCCCGTGTGCAGTCTCTGTCTCCCAGTCTCAGTGATTAATCGGGGCAGGGAGAGGGGGGAGCCTGGGCCTGCCCTCTACTCTGGGCTCCAGCCCAGGGACCCTAATAGTATCAGCTACGGTAGCTGACCTTTTAGAAACATGACACGTACAATGCCCTGGGCTACTTCCCCACAGCAGCCCCCCACTTCCTCAAGCTCCACTTCACCATTACCTCAGGGCCTCCTTCCTTGTGCCTGATAATGGTGCATACTGCTCAGTCTCTCCAACAGCGCAACTTCCTCCCACAGCTCCTGACATCTACCCCCACCTAACTGGGAGGCTTTTAACTAGTTTCAACCAGTCCCTGATTGGCTTCAGGTGTCCCAATCAACCTAGCATTCTCCCTGCCTTCTGGAAAGTTCTTAATTGGCCCCAGGTGTCTTAATTGACCTGGAGCAGCTGCCATTTAACTTATCCTGGTACCAGGGATTTGTTTAGCCTGGAGCTAATATATCTGTCTCCCACTACTTTTCTATAGCCATCTTGCCTTGCCCCGTCACGGTATACAGAAGAATTCAGTGGACACCACATCCCGTGGTCAGAGAGCATCCAGCAGGTGACAGAGATATAACTGAATCAAATCACAGGAAAAGGTGAACAATTCTATGTATGAATTTTCTCCCCCTTCCATCCATTGGTTGTTGCCAAAAGCAGTGGCTCATAGGTTAATACGCCAGAGCTTCCCAAGTGCTATAAGAAATACCTTACAACTTATTCTAACTTCTGCTAAAAATGAAGAAAAAAATGGCAAAAAGTTTTATCTATGATATTTACAGATTGTTTTAATATCTATATTTCCACTACTTTAAACTAGAATACAGACATTTCTATAAGGACAGGTGATACAGTGGATTAGCTTGTCAACTCTCTGGAATTTGGTCCAACTCCTAATTTAGTCAACATTTAAAGTAAGTTGGTTGTTTCAGCCTAGCAGATGAGAGTCTACATCTTCAAACATCACATAATTGGACACTATTTTTGCTAGTAATGTCAGCCACTCACTTTCATGAACATCAAATTAAACCAGGTCTTAATATTCATATCTTGGTAAAATTTTTGGTGGCAAAAAAGATTACTTGAGGGAAAAAGTATCGTGCAATAAAGTCTCACTGGATTTTATCTCCAAACCAAGACAGTATTTATTCACCTCCTGCCTGAAAGAGAGTCAATAGAAGGACTCCCTTTGATTTGAGGGGGTCAATGGATCAGGTGGCAAGGTCCACATGGACCAGCATCCTGTCTCTGACAGTAGTTAGATACTTCAGAAGAAGGATGAGGGATTATCTGCCTCCCACATTAGGCCTCATCCTGATCGCTAGTATTGAGAGATTGTTTTAGACCCTGGACCACAAGGTTTAATATTTTTGTCATTGAAAACTCTAGATTTCTGGATATTCATATAAATATCCAGTTTCCATTCTGAATCATGTAAAGTTCTTGGTCTCAATTTTCTTGATCTGTGCTTTGAGGACTTGAGAAAACACAGAATGACAAATTAAGTTGAACTGTTCTGCACAGAAGATGAATGCCACCTACTGGTTATGATCAGTGAGTTGATAATGCTTTGGTAGAGCGGTTTTCATTTGTTTTTACACACAGTAAAGTGGAGTAAAATTATTTTTGGTCAACTACTTAAAATTTCATGTTTTTATGCTACAGAATCAAAGCTTTTACTCAAACACTATGTTGGGGAGAAAAAAAGACATTTAATTACAGCCCACATGTACCATATTAATCACATCAACTCTGAGGTAAACATAATGGTCAATTTTTGAATTACAATGATTAATAGTAACTGCTAGTTGGTGCCAAAAGCTTTCAGTGTTATTGATTCAACTGATTGCATAACCCTACAGCTGGTCAAAAAAGTTAAACACTAATTCTGCAAAAAATTCCAAAGTTGTTTGCAGTTTAAGGGGTTTGAAACCAGTCCCAATTTTTGAGTTTTTGTAGTCAATCAAAAACTATCAATTTTTCATTTACTTATAGCAGATCAATTTCTTTTTACATATTTTTCACATAAAAAAGCCATCTCTCAATTAAACATCTTTCAGCCAACTCTAATAATTTTCATTGGCCAAGAATTGAAGGGTCATGCAGGTAAAGCATGCAGAAGAGACAGGAAAGTCACGGAGTTTCCTTTACATTGTTCTGTCAGGGGGCTCTGGGCCGCCAGATGCACAGATGTCCTGAAGTAGTCAGGTAAATTCGACAAACTGCAGTGCACATATGCAGGTCTGGCCCATCACTATGCCCATAGCAATACAGCTCCCAGATACTACTCATTCCCTACTCACACGTGTCCTACAACCCCAGGGCTGTTACAGAGTCTGCATGGAAAATCTATGTAAGAACGCTACCTATTGTCATTCTTCTGCAAGGAAATCTCTGCAAGCAAACAGATGACCTCAGGAACAGCACTCCACCACTGGCCTCACTGTGCCCAGCCCCCCATGCGGGGTGGGGTGGGGTGTGTATGTGTGTGTCTTCTATAGTGTCAGATGGAAGACAAGGTGGGGGGGGGAAGGCTTCTCGGGGTATGTCTACACTGCAATTAGACACCTGCGGCTGGCCCATGCCAGTTAACTTAGGCTCACAGGCCTCAGGCTAAGGGGCTGTCTAACTGCAGTGTAGATGTTCAGCTCCGGCTACAGATCTGGTATCCTGCCACCTCGCAGAGTCCTAGAACCCAAGCTCCAGTCGTTAACCGTTTTAGAACTGAACAAACAGGATATTTATGTATATCCACGTGATCTCTCTCTCTCTCTCTTCCTTTAACAGAATGTCTTCATTTTAACAAAAGATAAGTACCTCTTACCCCAGGGGCTATCCTTCATTCAAAGGCCCATATATCACAGAAGTGCAAAAAAAAGCGTATACCTCCTTGCAATCCCCTCCCCCCGTGTGCAGAGCAGAATGATATTTCCTGCAAATTTCAGGAGTAACACCACCTGCCTGCAGTGGAGTTATTCCATTTTTATACTGGTGTTACAGAAAGTGGAATGTGACCCATTTCTGCCTAGTAAACCTACATCCACCTCCAACAAAATGAACTAATTCAACTACCGTGCATTAAAGCTTACACAGGACCCAATCCTGCAAAGTACTCTTTTCCCATTGGTTTCAACTGGAATAGAGCATACTCAGCACCTTGCAGGACTGGGCCCATCATTCCCAATAGTACTAATGAAGAATTAAGCATGCACAATTATGAGACTATTGCCCTGGAAGGTTATATAGTAATGATGGGAATTTATAATAAAGTAAGTTTTGGTTAAATTACAATATGATGTGTAACAAACTGAACTTGATGAAAGCTTTCACCTGCACACGGAGGAAACAAAGTGGCTCAAAGTCTAAAGGTACCTTTGATACTGCAGGAATTAAAAATGAAATCTCAAACATGACATTTATTAACTTTCTAAAGAAGATGAGATCAGGGCTACACCACCAATTTCTGAGAGTAAACAAACAAATTAATAGGAAAACACATTTTTAAATACTCCTGGGGATTCTTGAATAGAAAATGCTAGGAGAATTTGCAGTATAATACACTGGCAGGCTATCTTGGAGCTTCTGCTTCTTTAACATCTTCTTTGTCCACTTCTTCTACTTGAGGAAGAAAACGCTTTAGATTTAGTTGTAAACCTTCACTGGTTGAACTTCGAATAATCAAGCGCTGCACAAATGGGCCTAAAAAACAAAACACAGAAAATAACTTCTGAATTATTCTAGTAGAATTTTTGATACCTGCAGGCTGACTTACCTTGTGATGTAT
This sequence comes from Lepidochelys olivacea, assembly GCF_965140295.1. Lineage (NCBI taxonomy): Eukaryota > Metazoa > Chordata > Testudines > Cheloniidae > Lepidochelys > Lepidochelys olivacea. The sequence goes on along the minus strand of NC_140414.1, from coordinate 20,548,771 downwards.
GCCATATCCACCCCTACTTCCTACCAGTTGTTAAAGACAAGCAGTATCACCAAGCCGTACTGGGTTAAAGAATGTCTTGGGGGACAACCTGATCTCCATTTTGTTTATTTCTCAACCACAATGTTGTCAGTTTACACCAGTGCTGATATGATGCTTATATACAGACATGGAATCAGAGATATGCAGAGCTAGCAGGGAACTTGAAAGGTCATCTAGTCCAGCCCCCTGAGCTGAGCCAGGACCAAGGATATCTAAGATCATCCCTGACACATGTTTGTCTAACCTGGACTTTAAACCCTCTAACAACAGGGATCCCACAATCTCCCTTGCGAGCCTATTCCAGTGCTTAATTACCCTTATAGTTAGGAAGTTTTTTCCCCCAATATCTAACCTAAATCTCCCTTGCTGAAAATTAAGCCCATTGCTTCTTGTCTGACCTTCAGAGGACACGGTGACCAACTGATCACAGTCCTCTTTCTGACAGCCCATAACATATTTGAAGACAGTTCTCAGGTTTTTCTCCCTCCCCCCCAATCTTCTTTTCTCAAGACTGAACATACCCAGTTTTCTTAACCTTTCCCCACAGATCAGGTTTGCTCTGGACCCTGTCCAACTTGTCCACAAGATTCTTAAAGTGTTGCACTCATAACTGGACATAGTACTCCAGCTGAGGCTTCACCAGTGCCAAGAGCAGTGGAACAATCACCCCCAGGTCTTATATGACACTCCTGTTAATATACCCCAGAATGACATTAGCCTTTTTTGCCACTGTACCACATTGCTGGCTCTTATTCAATTTGTGATCTAGTATAACCCTCACATCCTTTTCTGGGGTACTATTGGCTAGCCAGTTATTCCCCATTTTGTAGTTGTACATTTAATTTCTTCTTCCTAAGTGTAGTACTTTGCACTTGTCTTTACTGAGTTTCATCTTGTTGATATCAGACCAATTCTCCAATTTATTAAGGTCATTTTGAATTCTAATCCTGTCCTCCAAAGTGCTTGCAACGCCTCCCAACTTGGTATCATCCACAAATTTTAGAAGCATGGTCTCCACTCCATTACCCAAGTCATTAATTAAAATACTGACCAGAACAGATCCGTGCAAGACCCCACTAAGTATGTCCTCCCAGTTTGACTGCGAACCATTGATAACTGGTCTTTCAACCAGTTGCGAATCCACTTTATAGTAATTTTATCCAGACCACATTTCCCTAGTTTGCTTATGAGAATGTCATGTGGGACTGTGCTAAAATCTTTATTAAAATGGAGATAAATCATGTCTATTTCTCCCCCTTCATCCACTAGGCCAAATTACCCAGTCAAAAAGGAAAATTTGGTTGGTTTGGCATGATTTGTTCTTGACAAATCCCTGTAGGCTATTTTATCATCCTATTATCCAATAGGTGCTTACAAATTTGTAGTTTAATAATTTGTTCTAGTATCTTTCCAAGTACTGAAGTTAGGCTGACTGGTCTCTAATTCTTTAGGTCCTCTGTGTTATCTTTTTAAAAGACAGGTACCCCATTTGCCCTTCTCCAGTCCTCTGGGACCTCACCCTTCCTCGGAGTTCTGAAAGATAATCACTAATGGCTCTGAGATTGCTTTAGCTAGTTCTTTATAGCTCCAAGGGTGAATTTCCTCAGGCCCCGCCTTAGATATATCTCATTTATCTACATATTCTTTAAACTGTCCATTCCCTATTCTTGCCTCCCTCCTTGTTAATACTGTGTTAAGCATCTAGTAGTCACCATTAACTTTTTATTTATTATTATTTATTTAAGAGAAGACTGAAGCAGGATAGGCATTAAAAACTTCAGCCTTTTTGATGTTGTCCACTGGTAGCTCTCCTTCCCTTGTAAATCGTGGACTTACATTTTCCTTCATCTTTCTCTTGCTCCTAATGCATTTATAGAACCTCTTCTCATTGGCTTTTACGTCCCTTGCTCAGTGCAACTCATTTTGTGCCTTCGCTTTCCTGATTTTGTCCTGACCTGCTTGGGCTATTTTTAATACTGATCTCTAGCTATGCCCATGATTCCACTTTTTTGTAGTAATCCTTTTTGATTTTCAGGTAACGTAAAGTGCTCCTGCTCGAGCTATCTTACGATTCTTCCTATATTTCTTTGCATTAGGATAGTTTGTTGTTGCCTTAAATATTTACTCTGAGAAACTACTAACTCTCCTGAATTCCTTTTTCCCTTACATTTTCTTCCCAGGGGACCTTACATACTAATTATCTGAGTATGTTATAGACGTGTGTGTATTTATGAGAGAAGTACTGCAGTTTTTAAAATTTTACAGATTCATTCAAAATCAATATAGTTATGGTTCAGTTATTCTGACTGGAGCAGTACTACGGTATATAATGCAGATGCCTTAGCAGCCTATAAACTGCTTGTTCTTGCAACCAAACATGTAATCCTAGGGTAACATTTTCAAAAGTAACTTAGGTTCCTAAATACGTCACTTAGGGAGTTTTGAAAATTGTACAGTAATGTACATAATTTTCCCTGATCATAAAAAAAGCTCATTTCAAACTGAGGCTATATACCTATTAATTAAAAATACCCACTTTGACCATTTAGAGAGGCTCCATCTATTTTCCAGGATGGTGGGAACTAACTCCAGTGGGCAGAGTGGAGTAACAGGGCAGAGCTCTAGAGTAAAAGCTCAATCAGACTGAGGAAACGTGTTACACCTCCAAAGAGATATGCATCTCACAGAGCTCTTCTTCACATTTGAGCAGAATGAAAATAAAGAACAGCACTCCTGCAATCAACCTCGATGTTGCATGGTCCATATTTCCGCTCAGAAGAAATATGGTCCAGGTCAGCATTACCCCACAGACGTCACCTGACAGCGAGAGAGGAAGGTAGAGCACCTGGTGAGCACAGCCACACACCTGAAAGGGGAAAAGGGGTAGACAGGGAAGTCTGACCCTACCTGGAGGCCCCTTCAAAAGCACAAAAGGAATGAGGTTCAACAGTAATGCAGAGCTTGCTGAGGGGCTGGGAAGCCCCACTCCTGTGAAAAGGAGAGAGATCAGGCTTCTGTTTGGGTTATACAGGTTTTTAAGCTTCCCTCATCACAATTTGAGCGTCCTCCAGTAGAACATTAAGTAATGTGACCAACATTTGTCACATGCAGTTCACTCTCTCCCATATCCTCTCCCACGGGGAAGTGCATTCTGTGGAGTGTTTTTCATTGTGTTTTTAAATAAGTTATAAGTACAGTATGCTCTGTGTTTATATTAGCTACAGCAAGGTCAAAGAAGTGTGCCTTGCACCTGGAGAACAACGTGGTGAGGGCTCTGGTGGTTCTAAATTCCTAGTTAGGGTGAGAGGGGAGTGAGAAGGAAAAGCCAAGATGGATTCAGGAAAGGGCTTAGTGGTCCATTTGATGTGGAAGGTCAGGAATCAGGGAGGGAAATATCAAAAGGGGAAATGACAAAATTTGATAGCACTAAATGTATGGCTGGTGCTAAAAAATGCAAGCAATAGAATAAAGCATTGCAAATTGACTGAATAAGGAGTTTAAATGGAATACTGCATTGAAATATAATAAATAAGGCAAATAACGTAATAATGCAAACTTCAAGTGTGCTGCAAACAAACACAATATTGCTCTAGTCCCAAAGTAATCACCACTTTGATTAAATATTCATCTCTGTTATCATTATTCCTGGGTAGCTCTGTTTGTGATGATTTAAAATTTCTCATTTAGAACAGTTAATCTTTTTCCCCCTTGCTAAGTGCAACTCAACATTAATATACAACGTCACTGACTGCAGGGAAGCTGGCGTTTCTTTGATTTTTTATTAGGTATGTCAGGCAAGAAAAAATAATCTTAGATTTCATATTTTTGTCTCCAGGGATATGGAACACAGCAGAATTAATTTTCCTTATCTGCAGATCTACAGAAACTGATAAATTAGTCATTTATATTCCAAACATTCATAAATGGAAAAACACCAACAACTTCCCCATGCCAGCTGGACTCCTGGTATTGAATGGAGAATGAGCCTTTCTACAAAAGGAACCAAAGAAAAGCAAATCCATTAGGTTTTCTTTGGGGGAAGTATGAATCCAAATTATTTTATGTTGCAACATATGAATCTGCAATCTTAATTTGGTGAAAATTTTTAATTTTTCATAAGGAGAGCTATACACTAAGCATGCATGTTCCATGACATGGTTATGTGCACATACGGTAAAGAAAACATCCTATAACTTTTGGTTGTTATACCTTGTGCACAGGGGGGCTTGAGAGGAATGGAAAACAGGAAACTAGCAGCAACTACTTCGAATGGTAGATTTTGTACATCACCTTTCAGTTGTTACACCTAGGTTAACGTTTGACTTTTAGGAAACTAAAATAAATTAACCCCCTTGTGGTAACCACCACACACTAAAGTCGCAAGGATTAGTCACTGAAGAGCAAAACTGACTCTTCCTCACCACTGAGCCACTCCAGCAGCTTATGTCCATTTATTAGATTGATGTAGTTATCAAAACACCTTGGAAAGTCAGGATGCCCGACTTCTATCATTTCTGCTGATTACTAATCCTTCGGGTGATCCAATCAGCCACATATTTTCTAAAACACTGAACCCTTTAAAAAAGTTTATTTTCTATAGGAAAGAAATAAAATCATGCCAGGAATTCAAGCACCACAGATAACATGTAACAACAGTGAGAGGTGTTGATTAACCACTCCTGTTCCTCCAATCATGCAGAAGCTATTCACTGCGAGTTTACTTTATGATGAAGTCAACAATGAAAAGAGCATGCTGCAGGAAGTGAGCTGTAGCTCACGAAAGCTTATGGTCAAATAAATTGGTTAGTCTCTAAGGTGCCACAAATACTCCTTTTCTTTTTGCAAATACAGACTAACATGGCTGCTACTCTGAAACCCATTGTTAGGATTATAAATTAAAAACACTGAGCACAGTCAATTCTTCTCTGAAGCCTGTAGGAAACACGTGGACTGGATTTTTATTCCCAAGTGACCTTATCCTATTGCTTAGAAAGGCAACAGAAAATAAACTGACAAATTTGTAATATCAACAGCAAAAATATGGCCGATGACAGTTCTCTGCACAGGTGGCTGATGTGTGACCCCAGAACCTCTGGTGAAGTGCAGCCACGTCGGGTAGAACTATCGATGAACACTGGCCGTGGAATCCATACATCCAACCCACGTAAAGGCTCACAACAGTGCAAGAGGCATCCACCAGTGGTGTAGAATTGATGCAGAGGCCTGGAAGAATTTTCTGCTTGCTTATTCTTTCCTAAACTTCTAGCTTGGCAACCCCCTCGTCCTGACCAAATTCCACTAAGTCCTATGTAACAGTCTTCCCTGCAAGCTCAGTTGGGTATGGTAATGTTGCTTATTTTCTGACCTATGCTGTCCTTTAGTGCATAGCAATGCTAAACTCCTGATTTAGCAAGGCACACATTAATAGTGCTTCTGTGCTCAAGGGGACCACTCATATGCTTAAAGCTAGACATGAAGTTTAAGTAACATGGTGGATCAGGGCTGAAAAGCTGCCTCCATCCTAAAGGCAGATGAAGTGATGTGTGTTTGTAGGGTGTTTGGCAATAGTTAGTGATGAAGAGCGCTTCCTTATTACTTAATTTATGTAATTTGCTTTAACTTCAATTAAGAGCCTAAAGGAAAAACTACTTACCATAGCTCAATGGCTTGTATGTACAGACATCCTTAATAATTGCATCCAGATTGGCAACTATCTGCTCATTAGGCATATCCAGCTGAAAGAGGTTAATGCAAAATTAATTATACAGAAACAAGTGTTGATGATTAATAAAATTAAAAGTGGTTGGGTAAATATTTAATTGGTGTTTTGGGTATCTGAATTTAAAAAATTTCCCTTGGTTTAAGATGTCAAGAATTACCAATTCCATTAGTGACATTAGCAAGAAGATACCTCGCTGTGAAGAAAAACATTTAAGTAAACCACTAACTTAGTGGCATGCACACGTGACACCACAGTCACATGTACACATCCATGTTCTCAGATGGCAAACCAGGATGCTCAAGATTAAACATGCACAATCACTTTGGGGAAAATAAATGTAAAACCATTTTCAAATCTCTTTCCTTGAACAATGTGTGGATGACTTCAAATCTATTTTCGAAAGCAACACTTTTATATACATTTATTGGCGTTAGAGATGTCTATTAAGGAACAATCCTGCATTGGCAGGTAGATGACTTCACAGCATGTTTTCTAGCGTTCTTCCCCACTCTAGATTTAAGTGCCCTATGAGATAGGGTTTCCACCACCCCACTTTTGGAGATTTTTCCACAATTTACTATATCTCACTCAGATGATGTGAAGCCAAAAGAGTTCCTTCCTCATTTTAGGCCATCACTTGTAGGTTCTAGCCATAACCATCCACCCTGATTTTTGTCCATTGGTGGCATTTCCACCCTTCAAACCGTTGTAGATTTATATCTCCATTTGCGATCGCGAAAGCCCTCATTCAGCAAAACACTTAAGCAAGTACATAAAATTTCAAGCACACGAGTAGCCCCAACGTCAATGGGACTACATACATTCTTAAATGCTTTGCTGGATCGAGGCCTTAGCTAAGTAAAAATGTAGCTCTTTTCACCTTTCCTCAAATCCCAACCAAACCCCTAAATTACTAATATTCTTGTCTGAGCTCCCTCTAACTTGTCAATATCTTGTTAGTAATGAGATACCCCAAACCGAACACATTGTTACAGATTTAGTTACATCGAAGCCAGAGAGAGAGAGAGACGTATGAAGACTAACTATTACCTCTGGCTCTGGGATGCCGCAATACATGCCGCCCAAAATTGCATTCACATTTTTGCTACAATAAGGTCTTGCAGTCTCATGTTTAATTTGCTCTCCACTATCACCAACAGGTTTCACTCAGCATTTCCGTTTCCCAGAAACGTCCCTGCCATCGAGTACGTTTTCAATTACTTTCCTGTACGCTTATGAGTTGTATGTTTTGAAGCTCAATCGCCTTATGTTATTTTCTGTCCATGTTTTTAATTTCACTAATGGGCTGTTTATTCCCCCTTCTATACAATTAATGACGACAACACTAAGACAAGCTCCTTTGGTACCCTAGAGCAGTGCTTCTCAACTATCTGATGTGGGGGACTGGCAATTTTTTTCCAATGTGCGCGCAGACAGGCAGCCGATGGCTCACGGACCGGCACCGGTCCGTGGACCACCACTTTGAATAGCACTGCCCTAGTGGACACATTCCCCCAATTTGATACATTAACCTTTCTTTATGCTCTTTTAACAGGTATTCAGCGTGAAGGTCAAATGGTCCTATGGTATCCAATCCAGTTAGTATTCATTTTTTCAAGTAACACTTTGAAAGCCAACTAAATAATGCATTAAGGCAGCAGTAAAGCAATAGTTATGAAAACTGCCATTACTGCAGTTTACTCTATTGGTAAAGCAAGCAATTCAACACAAGGGCAGATTAAATAAAGGACAAGAAATTGTAAGGGTAACAATAAAAAATCTCATAACGTAAATTATATTTTAAGCACCTATTTTTACATTGATGTTCAGAATTGCAGTGATTCTTAATTACATTCTGAATGAGCTGCTTTGCATTTGTTCTATAAAAGTAAGATATATTAGCATTAGCAGTTTGCTCTAAATACAACATCCTTTATAAGTCTTTTCAATGGAATGAGTAATAAAAGGAGTACAGTACACCCTAAAAGAGAAGACAAAGAAAGCAGGAGGTGGAAGGGATGGATGACCAGGGAACTCAGTTACTTACACTAATAATTAATATTTAGCATTCCTATAGAGCTTTTCATTTATAGCTCTTAAAGCACTTCAAAAAGGTGAATAAGAATCTTCTGTATGTGATGGAGAGGAAAGCTCAGGCACAGAATGAAGTGACCTCCCCAAAGTCATAGAACAAGCCATGATAAATCTGAAAATCAGATGCAAGTCTCCTAGACTTCCAGTCCCCGGGGTCACACTGTCCCAAACATGGATGTGCTTTTAAAAGGTCATTTTCATTTGACAAAGAACACACTTCATTTTAACGCACATCACATCAGTTACTTCCTCTTTGCTCTCATGTAAGCGTTCACCTAGTATAGTGGCATGCAGTCGTCTGGTACAGTGTAAAGCCAAATAGTCTTTCATGATGCACAATGCGCAACCGCCATGCTAGTCGATGGCTGGAGTTTATCATGTCCTCTCACGTGGGATTACAAAGGTCCTACTGTAATTAATTAAGAGTTTCCTTAACCATTTAAAAAAAATGCAAATACCCATAAGAATTGGCAAGAAAAAAAATACTGCAGTTTGCAGTTCAGTCGCCCTGAAACAAACCCATAGTCTAATTTTAAAACAAGTGTCAACTGGTGCTGAGAAACTAAGCAAAACCTCATGTTTTGATCCACAAAAGCATTTGAGAACTGCGGTAGCTAAAGACATTACTACCACATCTGATACACATTATTTGATTAACTAATCCACCAATTTTTGATCACAGTTACTCTAAGACCCTCTTTACAGTAGCTGACGAACCAATGTTATTCTAGGCCTGTCTTGTCAGGCAAAAAGCGTTTTTCAATTGTGTTAGCTCAATAAGATTGAAAAGCTCTGTTAAAGTGCAAGCTAACATATCTGAACCATTGCTCTAGGGTAGGTTACAACACTGCCAGTTAAAACCGCTTCAAATAAGTCATCCTGAATCATAACGGGTTTTTTTGGATTGCGTCAACACCTTTTATGCCCATTCAGACATACCCCTAGGGAAACAGCGTTTCATTATTATTCTTGCTTTTAATAATATTATTATTATTCTTGCTTAAGGCGCTAACAGTTTCCCTGATCAGTAGGCCGCTGGTAGACAAAGCCTAACTGTGCTATAGTTTACAAAACGGTAGTACAGACTAGATAGGGGCTTTACAATCCAATAGGTTAGTGTTTAGATTAGTCTAAAGGAATACTTCAGTATTGATGTATAGCCTAGCACATGTACACACTGTCTGTACCAGCCAGGGAGATCGCTTTATTATTACTTTTTAGCATTATTCCCTGGAAAATTACTTCATGCAATGTCCCCAGCTTGTGCAGATAAGCCTCCCAAGTGTCCAAATTCATTAATAACTTGCATCATGAGGGCAGCCAGCATTATTTTCAAAATGTGTCAGTCATAAAATGCAAATTCAACCAAACTAATTTACTTTTTTAATCTCAAGTTTATTTTCAAAATTATTCCACTGTCTGGATATGCAAATAGGAAATGTATAAAAAGGTGTCTTATATTATATCACAAGCTTGAAATATGAATTAAAATATTTAGTTTATGTCATTCATACAAATGCATCACACCTAAGTCCATTGTATGGACTTAATCATCAGACAATTCAATTACATATACATGTGGCTTCTGAGGATATGGCAGGAGAGCGGTGGCATGCAAGAGCCAGATGTCAGAATTAAGCATGGAGAAAATAGAAGGCTCTAAGAAAAAGGATTTGTTTTTTTTAAATCAGAAAGAGGGTTAGGAGTCATGGGCCAGGAAGGATAAAATTGGAAACTAGGTAAGAAGCCAAAATGAAGCTGCTCTAGATGGTGGAGACAGCATGGGAGAGCATACACCACCCGTGTGGCAAAACATGGATGAACCAAGAGAGGAGTCCGATATTTGAAAGACTCGGAGGCAGAAAGAACAAATATAGAATGAGATGCAACAGAGCCAAAGAGGGGCCCAACCAAGTCCACAGAAACAAATATTGTGAAGATGATGAGGGAAGGCTTTGTCCTTGATTCTGAAATGGGCAAGAAGATAGAAGCACAACCTGAAATTTTGCCTGTTTCAGCATGATGGGGAGATGAGCAACTATAATTTGGAGAACAGATTTAGGTTTGATGAACTGGGACTTGCATCATAAAAGCTCCCGGAAAAAACAGACAATGAAATATCAATTAGCTCACAAAAACAGAGTAACTGCTATGTTTATTTTTGCAAATAATATACAAATATTAGCAAGAATCGACATACTCTGAAAACCATCTGATTTATGAAATTAAAGTGAGCCCAAAATAGAAAGTGTGAAATGCATTTAAACATGTCACCTGTACTATTTTTCCCCGGCTCACTTCCTGGTTTGTTTGCATAATTCTGTAACAAACTGAGTTTAAAAAAGGTAAGTGGCCAGCTTTTACAACAGATATGTGCAATGTTCAAAGGCAAGCTAAAGTAAATTAAGCACGGTTCCTGCACAGAATAATGTGCACAAAGCAATGTGCTTATTTTATTTTGCAGCTGAATGATACTGAACATTATTATACAGTCACAATAGCGGTGCTAATGTAAAAGGTTGGAAGATGGCATATATATTCTAACCTCTGAAGTCTCTGAATTTATCAATCCTCTCTCCAGTAACACCTCCCTTACCCCACTTTGAGTACCTAACACCAGTCAAGACACCTCCCTGTCATATCAGAGTAAGCATGCTATTAATACCAGCTTTTCCACATGAAGTCAGCCAACAAAATACCTTTTTTTTTTTTTTTTTTTTAATATACTGAAATCGCACATTTAGATATCACAAGAATGGTACCTTTGTAAAGTGAGATGTTCGGGCTGTTCAATTTTACACACTACAGATTTTTAACAAGTTAATTAAAAAAACTGCAAAAAAGTGTAGAATTAAAATCCATACTAGGTTAAGAAAGAGGGGTTGATGCACCCCATGTTACAACATTCATGTGTGTTGGCGTACCTTATTAAGGTAGGCTGTCTAACCATAATCTCAAATCTTCTACATTTCTCTTACTACTAAACTGCTGTTCCAACTCATCTGCTATTTTCCTACTGATATTGCATGCTCCCAATATGGTCTTCTGTTGTGTTTGACACTTCGATCTCATCTGAACCACATTTCATGCACCGAGACCTAATTTTTCAGACGTAACTAATGAGTTTTGGTTGCTCAATTTGAGACAACTTAAAGGGTCCTGATTTTCAGGGGACAGGTACTCAGCGCTTTCTGAATATTAGGCCCTTAAAGGAGTCTCAAATTGGGAATCCAAAAAACACTAGCCACTTTTGAAAATATAAGCCTGTACTTCTATTTGTTTTTTTAAAAACCAGTCTCCTTATGTGTAAAAGCCTATATACCAACGGGATAAGCAACATACCTCCACTATTTTTCCCTCCCAAACAAGTGATTTTAAATTCTCCAACATGGATTAAATAGCATACCTCTTCTATTTCTTATAAAAAGCCCATTTTCTAATAACGGAAGCAGAATTTTTAGAGAGAACGAAGAGTTTGCAGTTTACAGAGGCATAACAATACATGAATATGCATTTGTTTTACGTTAAGGCTGAGGGAACTACCTTCTGATTTTTATGGGACATGAGGAAAACAAACAGTTTCGCAACTGCTTCAAAGTCTATAGCACTGTATGAATGCATTCCAATTTTAGTGCCTTGTTAGCAAATAGGTTGTCCAATTATTCCTGAGGAGGAAAAGTTTGGTTGTGCATACTATATAATTTAACACGAACATGAAATATTAGGTCTTCACTTAGAATTTATTTTACAAATTTAAATGCTTGCAAGAATTTTGATTGACAAAACCTGTAGCAAAAAATATATCTTATTTCTATGAAATTTCTTGCACTGGAGTGATATTTGCCATTTTGTTTCATTTATGAAACACTCTCTCAATAAAGTCTTCAGTTAAATTAATAAAATGGATATCCCTCCTGTAAATATCCATTTTCAGGTTTCCTGTCCAAAGGAGCTACTGTAAACTGTCTTGCCCGTGCTCCACAAGCAAAAAAACAAAAACAAAAACCCCCCCAAAGCCTGTAACCCTATTTATTTAATCCATGTCACAATTCTACAGGTTGTGATATAGTTTGTGGAGGATATGGTTGGTAAATATGGGGTGCTCTTAGAAACACAGCAATATGTTGCTTGTTAAGGAAAAAGAATAAATGGAACATTCCACTAAAAACAAAGTTATAGGCATACGTAAGGCCCAGACCTCTTTGGTGCTAAATTAAATGATACAATCCAACCAGAGGGGATTGACTTCCCCTTCTGCTCCCTCTGCTCCAAAAGTCTGAGACATTGCTATCTCATCTTACTTTTCATAGTTAATTCACAAAGCCAGTTCAAGTGCCCTCTCCTCTCCAGTGTTTAATAGTCTCATCATACTCAGCTGAGTTTCCATGCCTTTTGTTCTAAAAAGCAAAGCAAATACAAATAAATACAGAGCACCATCTCATTGAAAAGAGCTTTTCCTTCTTTGCAGTTGTAACTCACAATCACTTTCAGTTCAGTCAAATTCATTTCATGCAATGTTCAAGAGTTTTGAAGAAGGTAATACCTGGTCCTCAATCTCAGTCATCATTTCTGTTTTTGCAGCAAACTGAATATAAGAGAGCAACGCATGTAAGATACATTCCTGCAATAATCCATACCAGGGAGCAAATCAATCCACCTTCCATTTTATTGTGTGCTATCTTTTTTCTGAGTGAGGTGTCTAGAACATATATATATTAGTGCCGATTTAGCCAATACATTTTCCAGCCTTCAGTTTTTCTATGACAGCTTGCCCTATGAAAAATAAGAGCTCAGCCTCAAAAAAATAAAGATGGCCATTCTCAAATAATTAGAATTTTAGTGACCTTATTAATAAAAGGCAGGCCCAACTTTACTAACCTTCAAGAGCTGCTACTAAAAATCAGTCATTAAAAAAAGGAAGTGTCCGCCCCCAAAACAGAGGCTGATTAATTATGGCTTATTTCACAGTGACAAACTAGAAAGCTGGCCAATTTCTCACTGTACATTAGTTGGACTTACAGGCATGATGTTGTATCATAAGGAACCTACACTGAGATCCTTACAGTGGCTGCTCTCTTTAAATAAAGTCGGAGTAAAAAAGTTGGATAAGGAAAAGAAATACAGCGTAAACATGAAGGACCCTACCTGAGGTCCTCACTCAGGCAGAACTCCAATTTAATTTGCCTGAGTAAGGGTCTCAGGTTTGGGTCCTTAGCGCTCATGCTGCATTTTTCTCAGCCATCGTTTTTACTCATAATTGGTTTAAAGAGAGGAGGCCCAGGAAGGGGCTCTGGATAGATTTCCTCCAATGCAACATCACAGCTGAGAGTCCATAAGAGTCTGCATAATATTTGTCAACTAAGAATTTCATTGTAAGGAAGGAATAGAAGAGAACTTCCCACAACCGTGGTTCTTTATCACACGAATTTAAGTGTAATGTTCAATGCTCCTCTATGCATATACTGCCTCTTTTGGACAAGTCTAAATGCAGTCCTCTCCCCCTAGCTCAGAGTGAATGTTGAGACTCCTTCATGGAGTTCAAACTGCCATGCAATTTTTGCCCTGTAAACATCCCCCCCCTTAATTAGGGGTGGGAAAGTGACCAGGATCCCAATATGATACACAGCTTCTAGATATGTCTGTATAATACTCAAAACGAAACCAGATTTATTCTTTTAATTTCAGCACATGAAACACTTCAGTATCCTGAAATCTCTCAGACCAAGGGGCCCTTGAATGCCCTCCTGGTGTGAAACATGAATTGCACCTTTTTATAGTAAGCTTTAGGGAGACCTACTCGGAAGTGATTTTGTTTTTCGTTTCAGGCGCATGGCGTAATAAACTCCTTTATGAGGGTATTCAGGGATGCCAAAGGTCTCATTCCATAAAAAGGAACAGGAACAGCCCCTTCACTTCCACTAGTGCAGGGGATTCCGACCCTGCAAAGCCACTGGGGGGTGGGAGGAGAAGAATGGGGGGAGGGGGGCGTTGCCGCAGCAAGAATGGAACCCTGTCTCTCTTTTGCCTGAGTCCAAAGCCCCTCTAGTGCTGTCTGCCACTCTTTACAGTGTCGTTCCACTGGTTGAAAACTTGTGTCTGGGGGAGAATCGGCAAGCACGAGAACACTGATTCAATCAGCACTATCTTATTTCCTGTATTCCTCAAGGACCTGAACCACCCCTCCAGAGGACAGGAGAGTCAAAGCAGCAGCCAGTAGGAACACACAGGAGCATGGATTCTGCAAAAGCCATACTGTCATGCAAATGTTAGGGGGTAGGCGGGAATCATTTCTGAGGTTCTCTCTCTCCGCGGGTCACCCCAAAACACTATCTATTTCACTGGCGCTAAACAATGCTCCCCACAAACCTAATGACAGTAATATGGTGGAAATTGAGAGTTTCCTACCTTCTATATAGCTACAGAGCACCACAATGGGGGACAATTTGGCCCTTTGCAATTAAAGTAAGGCAATGGGTAGCCATGCTCCGGTTGCTTTGTACCACAATGGCATTTGTAGTTTTGTCACCTTAGACAAAGCATATGTACCCCACCGCCAGCTGCTTGCTCAACCAATGGACCAACAGTTATCCTAGAAGAAGCCTGTGTCTGGTAAGCTAGCCAACTCTGTAGTTGTAATTCACCATGAGAGCAACGACAGAAGCAATCATGGGGACAGGACTCAAGTGTTTTTAGCCACTAGCATAGGGTTAGTCTGAGTCCTAACTACACTATAGTTTCTATTGTTGCTACCATCCAGAAGAATTGTGACCAGAAAGTTTGCTAGAATACACAAGGCCTTTATCTTGATGCTTCAATACTCTAACACATTTAATTCAATTTCATTTTGGTCCTTCCTTGCTCCAACATGCTCCCAAGACTGCAGGCATTTTAATTTCATCATATAATTTAACTCTGCTTTCGGAGCAACCATCTGTACTTGTTTACTTATTCTAACCCACATTTAAGTCTTTTGGCATCACTAGCATCGTCTGTGTGAGACATCATTGGTTTTTTCCATACGAGTAATTAAACTGCAGTCTCATTAATGCTGTCTAGAGTTCTAGCCAGGGTGGATAAAAATTAATTACATTTTTTAAAAAAATAAAAAAAAAATCCCTGAAGAGTGGCTTGACAATGCTTTTCTTTCCTTCAGTTACTGCACAACTGTGCATACATGACAGCATTTCCACCTTAGCCAAGGAGATCTGTGATTGTGCAATGGCCAACACCAGAAAGCAGGGTGTATAAAACTGACATTTTTAAAAAAAGAAAAAAAAATGGATTTTTTTATTTAAATCGGATTATTTTGATAAAATGCTTTTTGAGGAAAAAAGATCTATCTAAAGATAGTTTTAATTAAGATACATTATAGCTCAAAGACATCTCATCATGGAATAGGGATTATAAATTCTAATTCTATAGTATGAGACAATATATTCAGGTAATGTTTAAGAAAAGTTTTGTAAATGAGTTCCAATAGTTTATGGATTAGGGACCCAATTTTATGGGGTTCCAGGGACTTCTGTGTAGATTATTTAGGTTAATCTTTCTATCTACCCGATGGGACTCAGTGCTCAGTATAGAAGATACCATCAGAGATGCTTAGTTTTGCAGTTCTCAAACTGTGGATTTATGTCTCCAGAGATAAAATGCTTGTTAACAGCAAAAAGGTTTTAAAATAACTAACTAACTAACTAACTAACTAAAGAGGTGAGAAACAACAGACCTCAACCCTATTGTGCCTCTGCAAATTTGTGTACACAAAGTCAATCCCTTACCTCTCTCTAAAAGTGCAAAGTTTTGAAAAGTTCAATGAATAGAAAGAAGATTGTTGGGGGTGGAACAGATCTGGACAAGGAAAAAAGTCTGGAGATAAATATGAGAAGGGAGGGACAGGCAGTAGAAACAAAAGTGAAACTGTTTGACCAGCATATTCCAGAAGTCAAGAGGTCTTTCTGAGTGTAGCACTCACTGATTTGAGATCTACCATACCATTCTCTCACGAGAACAGAAAATCTATAATGGCAGCAGGCCGTAAGAGAGACCCAGTTTGGGAATATTTTAATGAAGTTCCTCTACCTGTGGGTAAGACAGGCATGCATGCAAAATGCAAACAGTGCAACAAAGAAGTGCAAGGCCTAGTGATGTTCTCCTCCTAATACAGCATGGCAAGAAAATCCTCCGAATATTAATGATTAACCTCCCAATTACTTCATAAATATCTGCTTCAATTACCTTTGGTAAATGAAATAACCAAACAATTGTTCATTTTCTGACATAGCTGTAAAACTAATCTGAAAAGTTTTCAAAATAAATTACTTTTAAAATGTATAGTATGTACCTGCTAAAAATGAAACCTACATCTATCGCTGAGTTGTGAAGAATATGTATTAAGATTATAACAACCAACAAGAATGCATTTTTATGTAGAAATCCTTGATTAAATCGAGTCTTCCTGACTAGTGATTTAAATCAATTTGATTTAAATCAAATCCACCCTGGTTCTAGCTCAAAACTCCTTTAAGAATAAGAAATACAAGGGCCGAATACTGTAAGGTGGTAGTGCCTTCAACTCCCTCCGAAGTTAAATAATTTTAAAAGGCTCACTACTTCTCCCACTCAGGGCTTGTCTACACATGAAGTTATTCAGGAACAGCTGTTTAGCAAGGGCGAAGTTAAACAGGAACAAGGCACCCTTATACTGGGCTGAGATTGTCCACACATGCAGTTATTCAGGAACAGCTTTCCTGAATAACTCCATGTGAAGACGGCTCTTACATTTGAGACCTGAAAGAAAGAACAGCTCAAGCAGGTACTAAAATTCATTGTTAAGTCTATTAGTTTTCTGTCTTACCAAAGACAACACAACATAAAATTACCTTGGATTTGTCTTGCCAACACACAAAATGCAACACCTGGGTTTTTACAAGTTCATAAAACAAAATATCTACTAGATTAAAAAAGAGCACTAACTTCTGGCCTTAAGTCATGTTACTGTGGGAGGGGAAAAATAGTATGCATTAAAAGTGGAAGCAAGGATCTCAGGTTTTCAGACTTAACTCTATTTCCTTTTATATTGGTTGGTTTTTACAACTGATGTCATTTACACTTCTATTTTTTATTTGTACTCATTTTTATTTAAATTTGTACCGTTTAGTTATAAACCAATGAAACCAGAAATCCGTAAAGAAAATAACCATAAGATCTTTAATCATACCAATGAAAATGATGTTGCTTTAACAATTATATTCTTTGGAACAGGCCATTTATAACTTTCTATTTCAAGGAAATTAAACTCTGCAAAATATACTTTACAGAGACTGCCCCTCTATCCAAGACAACTCTCTGGAAGCGCTTTGCATGGATGAAAGGAGACAGGAGTTAAATTCCTGGTCTCACTTACTAGGTCAGAAAGGCTGAGAATTTTGTGAATGCAGCAAACACAGCTTTGGAGAAAGGGAAATGTTTTGTATTATCAGCAGCAACCTATCCATCTTAAAAAACAGCTCTAAAACCATCCAAATATAGTCCCATTCTATCCTCTGCAGCTGGAAGATTATGGTTGCTAAATGGGTCCTTTTGGGAGATGGAGGAAAATGGGACACACAATTTCTCCATCTCAGGTTCCATCACTCCAGATTTTGCGAGCTGAACACAGCTGTCATCGCTTCTCTGGTTCCTCTCAAACATCTCAATTATTTATTAGACTGGAAAACATCACAACTGCTGACTTGTGCGGAAGAGAGGTGTGACATCGAAAAATAGGTCAGAACAGATTAATGGACAATTTAAGACAGCAACACCGCAGAGAGTCTTTTACGCTTTCTCTTTGAGAAAGGCCACCTTGATTGAAAGGTGGGCTGGAAGTACCGTGCTGTTATTGCGAGTACTGCAAGGCAGCTTTACCCTTTACTGCAGTTTGTAATTATGTTATCATTCACAAGGTTTAAATTCAACAGTTCTTTATTTAATAGTGAGCAAGTCTACACGACACTGCGGTAAAAAAGCCAGCAAGCTCCCAGAGTCTTGTCTGAACTAGCTTTCCTACCTGTGGAGCTGCATTAGTGTTAGCAACATTGAGGTCTTGTCTATGCTAGGCTTTCTTTTCCTGAAACATTTCCCAATGTTACTCTACTCAAGACCTGTGTTACGTAGTGAGAGTCAGCAGAACGTACTCTTCTTTAAGTAGGATTCTAGCACCTGAGACTAGGAGAATTCAGGAGAAGAGCCCTGAATTTCTATGCAGTGTCCTAGATCTTGTCACTTCCATAGCACGGTCTCTTTCCCAGCATCCAACTGATGGGCCCTCTCCTGGGACTCCACATGGAAGAGGTTCTGTGGGGTTTCAGGATACAGCTGGGGGCTGAGCAGAGGGCTGGACACCAATCACACAGTCTCCTGTTGATCGTTTGGACTACCACACAGAAGCCTGAGTGAGAGTTACTTAGGTTTGGAGTTTCATTAATTGCTTCTGGATCCCCACAACAGCAGCTGCTTAGCAGCCTCAGGGGAAATAGCTGCAAGGCTCATACAGGAGCTCTGCAGCAAATGTGCATCAAAGAAGAGAAGACAAACAATGATTAGTGTGGAGATCTCCATATATCCGAGTTCACCCTTTCCTAAGGATCCACAGGGATTGGGGAGGGCTTTGTTCCCTACAAACTCCTGAAGTCCCAAATTCCGCACAGTTTTCAATTATCTCACTGTTCCCTTGGAATTTCCCAGTCTGCCTTCTGTATCCACCTGTTGTCTCTTGTCTTGTATTTAGATTGTAAGTTCCTTGGGCTATCTTTGTGTTGTGTGTCTGTACAGTACCTAACACAATGAGGCCCTGATCAGGATTCCTAGGCACCACTACCATACAAATATGTTTCCCATGTCATTGACCCCTCTTTGCCCCCTTCTCCAGAGCGGCTCACAATCTGACCCATACTTTCTACAAGACATGCTAAACTGTTCTGAGCGCTGAGCTAAGATTTTAGAAAAAAATCTTGAACATAAGGGGAATTTTCAACTTCTATGAAACTTACAATACATCTCACGAGGAAAATGTTCATGGAACTTCAGTTTCAAATTTTAAGAAGAGGATCAAATCCTGACTGACATGCAGAACCCTCTAATTACACTTTGCAAGATTCTTGATCCTTGAAACACTACCAGAAAAAGCTTCAGGGATTAAATTTCATTTTGCTGGCATCGGTACACAAAGCCAAGCAGAGTCAGGCAGGGCAGACAGCTAAGGAGAAAGAAGAAAAAAAAATGTGGAGGGGGGAGAAAGAGGGAGAGTCTTGAGGAGAGAAAACAAGTACAGAACAGAAACAGAACCCAGAGCAGGAAAGGTAACAGACAAAGAGATAAGAAAAGCAACACTGAAAAGGGAGGGGAGAAAATGAAAGATTAGAAAGACACTATACCAACTGAAATCAGGTTAAAAAAAAACAAAACAGTATTCAACGTATAGATGTACTACATGATGTGGCAGATATTATCCAAAACTAACAAACTTTTTAAAAATGTGGTCATACAGATAGGACTTTAAATGCAATAAAAAGCCTGTACAATTTATTAAGGTGTATGCAGCAAGTAGTTCTGGATCTGCCTACACAAATAAGCAGAATATTTTTATACCAACAGAAAACACCCTGGAGATTAAAACTAAGAAAAAGCAAAATGACCAGTAACCCAGAAAGTCAAAATGTGATTACTGTGAGCTTGTTCTACTGTGGAGGAACTGAAAAAGTTCAAGTGCAAAATCTTAAATGGCATTGATACTGAAGTATTAAAGTTAAATACCGTTCCCAAGAATCTGTCTGGAATAGAGGTCCTAGTAATATTTGAGTTTTATCCCATGCTTTTGTTTAGCATTACTGTCCATTACAATATGGTGGCAAATTGTCATGCATCACAAGACTATTTCTGACAACTTTCATTTCTCAGTGTGTTAGGCATAGCTTGCTTTCCTAATTTTTTAAATACGAAAACTCTTAGATTAGCCGAGGTTTAACGATTTACAGGAACTGCTCTAACTTAAATCATTCAACAGCACAATGTATTTAGTTAACCGGTTAGTGAATCACATTCCTAAAAAGCTACAAAACATAAAGATTACCAAGGGCATACTGTGTACCTTTCAGTAAATTATTAACTACTCCGCTGAATAATAAAAGGAAAGTACATGAATTATTTGCTAAAAAATTATTTGTAGAGCATACCGTTGCTATTCTTGTCTCGATACGGTTCTCCTCTTCTACGACATACTCATGGCCCACTTTGAAGAGTTCCAGCATTTTTGGAATGTCACGGCCCAGAGAATCTAATTAGAAAAACAGAAAGTGGAAGAAAGCATTAGCGTCCCTACATCTAGTACAATCAAAATGAGAGTTAGAACGGTTTCCTCTAAATGTAATCAAGACAAAAAAAATCATCACCCTTGACAAACCTGCAGGATACTGAGGACACGGTGAGGGCCCCCAGTGGACCCATATTCTATACATTTACACCCCTAGGTTAGACTGTGTTGTTTTAGGAGCCTATGTACTTTTAATCACCCATTACTGCACATGAATTGTTCTATAATAGGATGTAATTTATCTGCAAGAAATATACCAAGATCATTCAAGATGAGAACCCTGTAGTAGAGCTTTATAAAAATGAAGGCTCTTGCAACACAGTCTTATTATACCAGTTAGAGATCTGGTTTGGAAAATGTATTTCTAACCTGAAATTAAAAACAGAAAAAAACAAAACAAACCTGTACATTTTAAAAATATCCCAAGAGGATTAAAATATAGTTAGTAAACTACAGTATTAGACATTTTATACAGTGTCCTTACTCAATCCAGCCAAGATGGATACAGTAACTCCTCGCTTAACGTTGTAGTTATGTTCCTGAAAAATGCTACTTTAAGCGAAAAGATGTTAAGCGAATCCAATTTCCCCATAAGAATTAACGTAAATGGGGGGTTTAGGTTCCAGGGAAATTTTTTTGCAACCGACAAAAGACTATATTATATGTATATACACACACACACGCAGTTTAAGTTTCAAACAAACAATTTAATACTGTACATAGCAATGAATGATTGTGAAGCTTGGTTGAGGTGGTGCAGTCAGAGGTGGGATATTTCCCAGGGAATGCCTTACTGCTAAATGATGAACTAGCACTCGGCTGAGCCCTCAAGAGTTAACACGTTGTTAACGTAGCCTCACACTCTACAAGGCAGCATGAATGGAGGGAGGAGACAGCATGACAGAGACACACCTTGAGTGTGTGTGTGTGTGTGTGAGAGAGAGAGAGAAAGAGATGCGCATTGCCCCTTTAAGTACGCTGACCTCACTCTAAGTACATTGCCTTTTTAAGTAGATCAGCAAGTTGAGACAGAAGCTGCTACCGGCCAACTCCCTCCATCCTGAGCCCTGTCTATCCCACCCAGCTCTATCGAGATGCGGTACACGAGCTGGGGGAGGGAGACACCTTGACATCAGCACCCCTCTTCCCTCCCCACTGCACAGCAAGCAGGAGGCTCCCGGAAGCAGCTCCAAGGCAGAAACCAGGAGCAGCACATGGCAGCGAGGGGAGAGACAGCTGAACTGCCCGGCAATTGATAGCCTGTTCTGCAGCTACCGCTCAGAGAATTTAGGGGAGCTGCCGGTCCCCCCTGGTTCCAAGCCCCCACCAGCTAGCTCCAACGGGCTGCTCTTCCTGCAAGCAGTGAACAAAGCAGGCAGCTGCCAAACAACGTTATAAGGGAGCCTTGGGCAACTTTAAACAAGCATGTTCTCTAATTGATCAGCAACGTAACAAGAAACAACGTTAACCGGGACGATTCCCATCAGTAACAAGAAGAGAAAAAATAGTTAGCTGAGCTGCAAGGGCCTATTTGGCTTATAATGTCGCGAGGTTGTTTGAAACGTACACTCTGTTTTACCCACTTGTTCTGTTGGCTGTAGCAGAAATCAGGTTTTGCTAAACTAGAAACTGAATAACCTCTTAAGGGCACAATATAGGCTTTCATGTATTCTAATGCACCTGTTACATTTTTGACAGATTAGTAGTTTGCTCCAACTGTTTAAAGAGCACAAATGTTGTTTGCCTGCTTGTAAATACTTTGTGCAGACACTTGTGGAGGAAAGAAAACATTAAAGATGAGAAAAAGATCTTGATTTAAACTCTCAGTGCATAACAATGTCAGCAAGAAAAAAAACCAGCGCCTGAACAGCCACAGGATTTTAATTTGGATCATGTTAGAAGTAACAAATTAAGATCATTTAGAAACAAAGGAAGGTCAAAAAATAGAGAAAGATATTGTACAGAATGATGTTTGTTGTTGTGGGAGATCCGATACCAAGAGAGGGAATATTTATAGCATCATGAAGAAACAAGCCACAGATATGAAGAAAATAATTGTGAAAGAGAAATAGGTTAAAGACAGATGTCATTCAAATGTGGTTAAAAAGTGGGCAAAACATACAAATAACTGGTAAGTTGTGGTGCTCGTGACTACACAAAATTTCCGCACATTTTTCACTGTTTTAGTGAAACCATTTTCCCCCACAGAACTTTGCTATAAGCAGAAGGTTATTATAGCCATATTTCAGTTCTTTGCAATGTGTAAGTTTCAAAGTATGTGACTTTGCGTGTATTTCTCTAACTAGATCTCTCACTGTAAGAGGTTTCTTACATATACATAGTTCCCATAAGTTTATGCAGATAGGGCTTGACTCTAAACTCAAGCTCATTTAAACTGAAGAACTGGCTCAGAGTACCAGATTTTTCAAAGATCATATTGGTCTCAAATCACAATCAAACTCAGTAAAGGTCCTCTCAGTAAAACTTCATTCCAGAGATACATTTTACACAGCTTCATTTCCTAAATGAAGAGGCTGATTAAATTGTTTCAAGAGAAAGCTCCTGCTCAAGGGCTTAATATTTAATATTAATACATTAATGTGATTACATATTTAATATATATAAAATAACATTTAATGAAAATGTCTTACTTCTGTTAGTCTTTGGAAACTTTTTTCTTAGTTTGTTTTTTAAAGGTAGCAACTTTGCTATTAGTTCAGGAACGGCTATGTAAAAATCTGCGTTGATTTCATCATCCAAAATCTGAAATTAAAAGAAGCCAGAATAATTAGGTGAAAGTTTGCACTATAAGTATATTTAACAATGGAAGCAATATTCATTTTTGAGATAAAATGCTCAGAATTAAAAAAAAAAATACCCCCAGGAAAGGAAAAGCCTTCTGTCTCTTGTGTTTCTCAGCCATCAGACTTTAAACATTTGGCAATATGACCAATGCAGCGGTATCAAAGTAGTGCCAAAGAGTGCTAGGTTCTGTACTAAGGAAGACAAAGTCCCCGCTTCAAAGAGTTCTTGGAACCAACTTTGTAGTTTTTAGAAAGATCACATTCTTAAAGTCAACCACAAGAGAATGTAAAACTAAGATGTAAATAAAGTAACTCCTCCCTTAAAGTTGTCCCGGTTAACGTTGTTACGTTGCTGATCAATTTCGGAACGTGCTCGTTTAAAGTTGTGCAATGCTCGCTTATAATGTCATTTGGCAGCCTGCTTTGTCCACTGCTTGCAGGGAGAGCAACCCGTTGGAGCTAGCTGGTGGGGGCTTGGAACCAGGGTGGGCCAGCAGCCCCCCTATCAGCTCCCTGCTCTCCTAAGTTCCCAGTGCGGCAGCTGCCCAGCAAGCGACCAATTGCCTGCAATTCGGCTGTCCTTCCCCCCCACTGCCATGTGCTGCTCCTGCCCTCTGCCTTGGAGCTGCTCCTTGAGCCTCCTGCTTGCTGTGTGGGGGGAGGGGAAGAAGAGAGGGGCTAATATCAGGGTGTCCCCCTCCCCCCTACTTACCCCATCTTCCACAGAGCAAGAGAGACACACGACAGGTCTCAGGATGGAGGGAGCTTCCTGGCAGCAGCTGTGGTCTCAGCTTGCTGATCTACTTAACAAGGCAGCATACTTAAGAGTGGGGTCAGTGTACTTAAAGGGGCAAAGCACATCTCTCTCTCCCTCACACACACACACACACACACACGGTATGTCTCTGCCATGCTGTCTCCCTTTCCTCTATTCGTGCTGCCTTGTAGAGTGAGAGGCTACATTAACAACAGTGAGTTAACCCTTGAGGGCTCAGCCAATTGCTAGTTCATCATTTAGCAGTAAGGCATTCCCAGGGAAATATCCCACCCTCTGACTTCACCACCTCAACCAAGCTTCACAATCATCGTTGCTGTGTACCAGTATTAAATTGTTTGTTTAAAACTTATACTCTGTGTGTGTGGGGGGGGGGGGGGGCGGGGACGACAAAAGACTATATTTTTTCACCAGACAAAAGACTATATTACACACACCCACACCCACCCCTTTTGTCTGGTGAAAAAAAATTCTCTGGAACCTAATCCCCCCTATTTACATTAATTCTTATGGGGAAATTGGATTAGCTTAACATCGTTTTGCTTAAAGTCGTATTTTTCAGGAACATAACTACAACGTTAAGTGAGAAGTTACTGTATACTGGTTTGTAAGCTTTAGAGAGTAGTGGAAGATTACACTCCATAAGTAATTTTTTAAAATTGTTAAAAATAAAACAGGCTTTATTTTCATTGCCAGAAAAGGCAAAAAAAAAAAACAACCCTGCAAGCTTCCTTTAAAGCGGTGGTTTTCAATCTGGGGTCTGCAGACTATGTCCAAGGGGTCTGCAAAAGACTGCCATTACCATGGAACAATAGTTTTCAACCTGTGGTCTGTGGCCCCTGGGGGTCTGCAGACTATGTCTAAGATTTCCAAAGGGGTCGGCACCTCCATTTTAAATTATTTAGGGATCTGCAAATGAAAGGTTGAAAACTCCTCCTCTAAAGCAACCAATAGAAGACTAAAGTAAAGGAGGGCATACCTGTTTTATCTTACATCTTATAACATATTCCCATTGCTTACTTTTCTTCTTACAACCCCATTCTCCATCCTTATCAGAGCATGTGTTTCATCTACTTACAGATCAGTAAACTGGCATGAGTTTAACACCATCCTGTGTGTCACCTCTCAGTTTAGACCACTGAAACTTACAAGGGTAAAGCTTCCCAGCCTCGACAGGGTTTTTGTAACATGAAAAATGCAATTTACACGGATATTAAAAAAAATACCTTTTGGATTAATTCAGTCCCTCCCACAAAAGCAGCTCCATTTTCTTTTGCTATTTTAATTTCTTCTGCATTCTGTTAAAAAACAATAGCCCAGATATAACATATGTACTATCAGCCATTCTGTTATTACTTCAAAGTCATCAACAGTAGAATGATTTCACCAACACAGTCATATGCATTGAATGAAAAACCAACTCACTTGTTTGTCAAACATGAAACTATCAGATGGGAACAACTGTTTAAAAACTAGTGAGGTTTAGAGATAGGTAGCTCTGGGAATCTTTAATGGAAGCTTTCTCTCTAATTCACAAATTTTAATCAGGTCCCAGTAAGGAGTGGCAACAAAATCTTTGCCATGATCTCACCAAATCTAGAGAACAGTGTTACAGTGAGACAGGAAATGCTAACAATTTATGCTGGGTGGTTTTCAACTCAGTTTCTTGCTTTCTTTCTCCATGATCAGGATGAAGCAACCAGCCATCTGCTAGATGGAGTCTTATCCTTTAAGGAAAAAGTGGAGAAAGTTTTAGTGCACCAGTGAAGATGATTGTTACTAACTTCCTTGAGGTGAACAAGCTACCATTAAACAAATACTGAAGAGACCTTTACTTGAAAAGATGTTTGGAAATTACTCATTCATTCTCTACACATGATCCAATTAGTTTACTTTCAGTACTGAACAGAAACCATCAATATCATCTAGTGATCTGTCAATAGCTTTTAATACCATTGATGAGATATTAATGGTTTGATTACATAAGCTATTATAAAGTCACGTTTAGTTTTTATAAAAAAGAAATTACATAGCTTCACACTTTCTTCTCAGAGGGGTCCTGGTGTGTAAAATCTGGGGAAACTACTTGTCCTCCCCCAGGTGCTCACATAAGAAGGGTCACATTGAGTTGCATCCTGTCACACTCTTATCCACTATGCATATGGTACAACAAGAGAGAGAAGTTTCTGAGCTGCAGTATCATCAATCTGCTGGGGATACTCAGTTCTACATCTTCTATTTAACTCTGATTCTACAAAACCATTTCTTTCCGAGTATTTGACTTAGGCAGGGACCTTGATGAAAGCAAACTGGATGACAAGTGGAAGCTTTTGTTAGAAGAGAGAGTCAGAAAATAATGGCATGAATATTCAGAACATCCTAAGAAGGATGCACACTATGCCCACCTTCTAATATGTGAGCCATTTTAGTAAATGTCCTACTGGAATCATTACTGCCCCTGAATTCTCAGTTGGCAAGCTGGCCTCTCGTGCCTTTCATTAGCTATAGATGGCCAGGATGCTGCAGGTATACTTTTCCAATACAGGCAATACAACCATGATTCGTGTCTCTGTCACTTGATATTAGACTACTCTACTGCATCATGCTTAGGGTTACCTTCACAGTCTACACTAGGTGGAGCTTGTGGGTAGAATGCTGTTGCTTGTCTGAGCAGCGCAAGCCACTGTGAATATAGCAAACACTTGGACTCAAGTGTCTGCAGTGGTTTCCTGCTATCTTCTGGGTGATCATTATCCATACAACCTTAAATGGTCTGTGATATGGTTGTTTGGTAGATTGCTTTTCCCTTTATACCTTGTCAAAACTATTAAAAAGTCAGCTGGAAGCCTCTACAGCTGAACTCTCCAGAAGTGTGGCAGGACTCTCACATTTGATTAAATTTGCTCCCTTTGGTGATTTTCTACAATTACATGACCAAGCTCCAGTGCCCGATGAAAAATATTTATTTGGTTTAAATTTTGGTCTATTTTTGTTTTAGCTCAGCCTGTGCCTGAAGAAATGGCTGCTATCAGACCGCAGCATAGGTTCTGCCAATGCTTGTGCTGTACCTATTCTTTGGCTAAGGGAAGATCTGTGGCTGTTAATGCAGGACCTTTCATGAGCATTTAAGTACTTTAAATGAAATGTATCAGCAAAAGTTCTATAAAAGACTCATTCCAAAATATTAGTTTTCTATTATGTACATAAGTCAGGCATTTGGCAGTCTTGAAGGAAAGTAGAAAAGATTTAGGGAGGGCAACTAAAAGATTGAGGATTTGATATTAAGACAAATCAACTACAGAGGCACAAGCTTTATATCATATAAATTGAATTTTAAATAAATTAAGATGAAAAATAATTATGGACACATGGGGAGAAGGAGAAAAACAGCAATGGATTCTAACTAGGAAAGGACACTTCCTTTAGCCAGTATTAAGTTACAACAGAGGTGGGCAAACTACAACCTGCGGGCCACATCTAGCCTGTGGGACTGTCCTGCCCAGCCCCTGAGCTCCCGGCCGGGGAGGCTAGCCCCCAGCCCCTTCCCTGCTGTCCCCGCTCCCCTGCAACCCCAGCTTGTCGTGCTGCCAGCGCTCTGGGCAGCAGGGCTGCAAACTCCTGCCGGGCAGGACGGTGGCGGGGCTGGCTCTGGCATGGTAAGGGGGCAGGGAGTGGGGGGGCGGGTTGGATAAGGGGCAGATGGTTCGGGGGGGCAGTCAGGGGATGGGGAGTAGGGGAGGTTGGATAGGTCTGGGAGTCCCAGGGCAGGCCTGTCGGGGGGTGGGGGTAGGGTCCCCAAAGGCCGTTTGGATAGGGGCAGCGGGTCTCAGGTGGTGTGTGTGTCAGGGGACAAGGAGCAGGGGGGGTTGGATGGGTCACGGGTTCTGAGGGGGGAAGTCAGGAGGCTGGAAGTGGGAGGGGGTGGATAGGGGCGGGGCAAAGCCTTCCCTACCTGTTCCTCCATACAGTTTTGCAACCCCGATGTGGCCCTCTGGCCAAAAAGTTTGCCCACCCTTGGGTTACAAGAACTCCATTATGAGTTGCTTCAGCCTTGGTACTCAATTCCTCTTAAATTCTTAAATTTACAGCACTAGAATATTCTGCTAACAGATAAGTGTACACACACAAGACAGGAGAACAGAAAAAAGTAGGAACAAACATTAAATTGCTAAGCATCCACAGCCAGAGGTCGCTCCTGGCCCAAGAAACTTTGTAAAACACTTTGGGATCCTTCAGAACGAAAGGCCCTACACAAATACAAAAGTGAACCATGTACTAAACATTTGTTGTATACATAAAATATCTGAAATGCAAGACTTAAATAACACGTTTACTCACCTCTGTGAATACCAAAACTTTATTGATTTCGTTAGCAAAAGGATATGGCAGAAGAATGGTGCTGACAAACTGATCCACTTTTTTCTAACAGATATAAAAAAAAAAGTGGTTGGTGCAAATTTAAAACTCTCTTACTGTAGGACATCTAAATCCTAACTGGAACTTTGTTTATAAGAAAAGGGGGTTTTGTATATTTTTCCCACTTGTGTGGAGCTGGTCCACTAAGTACTAACATTTGTGTTGTAAGTTGGCTATGAACTACTGAAATTACAAATAAAGAACAGCTCTACCCATAGATTATGTTTTGGTAAATTTAGTTAGCTGTTGACTTGATAACTAGATAGCCTAAAATGCATTACTTGAAATATGAGACTAGAATGAACTGACACTTTACACACTTCTGTATTTTTGTCCCTCTAGTTCAATTTAGGACTCCCTCAAAACTAGGACCGTGCCTATGCCATGCCCATACATGATGCTTTTCCTGTTGTGCTGCCAAGAGAGAAGTGACAACATTAACACAGGGCAGAAGGAAGAGAAATAAAAACAGGAGGGGAAGAGGAAAGAAAATTATTGTCTCTACTCTCCTTCTCGTAAGGAGTGCACCCAGGAACAGTAGGTGATTAGATGGGGATTGCTGTTCAATACAGCACAATGGCAAGAGTACTAGCAAGGCAGGAAAAAGAGAGAGAGAGAGAATATACAGGATTTCTCCATGACTGGATGCCAACTTTTAAATTATACAAATCTTCTAAAGGCACTATATGAACACAGACAATCCTTATCAAAATAGGTTGTGTCTTAGAATAGGACTTTAACTATACAGCAGTCTTTAAAACATTAGAAGAACAACAGAAATTGTTGATCAGAGGAAACATCTTTAAGTCCTGAATTTGAAAGATACTATGTACAGTTCTGCCAAAGCACAGTGTCGTCTAGGAAAGAACAGTGAATACCCTGCATAAACATGTCGCCAAATGGGAAAGAGGTTTGGAGGATGAGCCAGAGCAAGATGACAGGAAAGACTCTTCACTGTATTACATTTCTTTCCCTTGCCATTAAGAAAGGTAGTTTCTTAAAATATCACAACTGCAAATCTGTAGGTACTGTCAACATACCTTCTTCTCTAGCATCATATCCAGGGTGAGGTTAGCATATACATGTTGTTTTGGGTAAGTGAAGTCCAACTGCTGAAACTTCTTCAGCATGTCCACAGCCACCTCTGCATCATAGACTGGCCTTTCATACAACCATGTTAAATACACATCATCCACTGGCTTGCTTGCTAACTTTCGTCTGTAAGTGTTCTTTTTTTTTGCTAGCTCTGCTTCCGAAGTTTTCTGCTTGGCATCCTTTGAACCTTTTTTTGCAGTTCTTTTGCAAACCAAAATGATAAATATAAGACCATTAACCTTAATGCTTAGTACGTACTTGAATAAAAAACAGTTTGGTTTAAATGGCATCTCAATAAAAAACAATGTCTTGTGTGGCCAAGTCAACTCATGAAAGGTCAATCCGTCAAAACTGCATTGGACTCCCCACTTACTTCGCCTACCCACCTACTGTAAACATAGGAGGAAGAGTAAAGACAAATCAGAACCAAAACACTATTAATGAAACTGAACCTCAAAGGCTACAAAGCAATAGATGCAAGATTACCTAGTCAGTGACTATGAGTATGGTCACAGATGGACTTTGATAGTCATCTTAAAGGAGATTTAAATAATCAGAACATAGCGCCTGTTAAAAAAAATTATCATAATCCCTCTAAACTAATCTGCCTCAGTAATCCAGTAAAAATCCCTAAAGAATTAAACATTACAATGTTCTTTTCTTCCTGGCTGCAAGTTTCTTGTGGGATGTAGCTCCCGCCTCACGATGGCAGGATAGCTCAGTGGTTTGAGCATTAGCCTGTTAAACCCAGGGTTGTGAGTTCAATCCTTGAGGGGGCCATTTAGGGATCTGGGGCAAAAATTGGGGATTAGTCCTGCTTTGAGCAGGGGGTTGGACTAGATGACCTCCTGAGGTCCCTTCCAACCCTAATATTCTATTCTATGAAAGGCAACAATCCTGAATAGCCTCTCAGAGATCAGAAGCTTTAAAATCTGTTTTTGTGCAGTCAGTTTAGTGAAAGAGCACTAATGATTTTGGAATCTGAATTTGTGCTCTGATAATGACCGACTTCCTAGACAAATATCAGAGCAAAGTATCTCGACTTTGGCTCAAAGGTTAATTTAGATAACTGCGTTGGCTTCACCACTGATCTGCCAACGTTAGCGCACAAGTTGCATTCCATTAATGTTACCGCTTAATTTGCATTTAATGGCAAAAAACAAACTGAAATTCCAACTCTGAAGTTGTCGTTTCAGGTATTACAAAAAAGGACAAGTTCCACTTTTAGAAATTCAAATGAACGCTTCCAAAAGCATTAAGATTTTCTTCTCAAAAAAGGCAAGTGGGACATTATCCTGGCAATCCTATTTATGCACAGATCTGTAAGAGTTAGTTCCCCCCATATCTTAAGAATATCCGGAAGCCAGCAAGGTGAATGGCAAAGATGACAAAGCAGTTTCCATGAATTTCCTGTAGGAAGGAATTAATTCAGCTCCATACTGAACAATCCCATCTTCTGTGCCTAAGGGAAAGATATTGTAACCCATTACAACTAGTACAGTAGAAGCCATTTAAGATTGGCTACCCAGGCAGACCAAATAAATCTGTTTTACCCAATGTGGGTCATACATGATCAGCCCTCTCCACCCCCTTTCTTGCAGCTCTCTGCAACTTCCATAAGTTTTCTCTACTTTTAAGAATCCCATTTTGGGAAGTCCAATAGGTTTGGCTCTGGTTCTGCAAAGTAAACATTTAACACCTCTTGGGCTCTGTAATCTATTGAATTTTAAATTTTGTTTTTATTAAGGAAGGGAAGTGGTCTGTTTTTACGTGAGACTTTGGTTATCATCACAAAGGAGCGCTGAAGGAGGGTTCTCAAGGATTGTCACATGATCATAACAGAAACCAGAATATTCCCATGGCAGGAAAAAGAGCAGTTTACTCCTAAGCAATTCTTTGCTATCTTTAAAAAGTTAAGGTGCTGATTTTTAAAGGTGCTGAGTAACTACAGTTCCTGTCAAAGTCAATGGGAGCTGTAGCTGCTCAACACCTCTGGAAAATCTGGCACTAAGTGTTTTGGCAATAAATACTCTCAAGGTGTTTTGCACCTGATACTCTGCATTTCACATGACTGTGTTAAAGATCTAAATTAATGTTGCATAGTTATGTCAAAACACTGAAGTTAAGATAATATTTGCAACTCCACTCCTTCATGCATATGCATTATGGTACAGTCTCCAATCAGGTGATCACATACTGCTATTCAAACACAACATAATACCAAGCTCTTGTAGAAGATGCTGTATACATGTGTATCTAAGACTGTAAAAATAATAAAAGTTATGGACAACTTTGTGCATGTCTGACACAGAATACACTCAAATAATTTATATATCCTTTCTTCAGACCCACTACCACAGCAACCATATATCGATCTTAAGATTTTATCCTGTGACCTACCACCATTGTATCTGAGCACTTTCCATATAAAAACAAGAGTAATACTGAAGTCTACCAAAAAAAAAAAAAAAAAATCAGCCAAAGTTTAATGACTAGGCTAAGAGGCAATTGAGAGTATTGATATATATGTAATTACAAAGCTATCCATATATTCATACAAGTGTTGTATATATTTCATGGTCTTCCCTTCCTGAATCCATTTGAATGTTGCTCATCAACTTATGTTCCAATCCTGCAAACAGCTCTCTGCAGGCAGACCCAAGTGCCTTCATGACATCATCTAGTTTTCAAGGCTACTGAGAATGGGAGGGTGAAGAGCACATAAAGAAACAGATAATAGAAGGATAAGCATTAAAAGTATGTTGTGAATTTAAAGCCATACTTCCATTAAACTATACTTCACCAATCTTTTCAAGTAACGCTTCACATTAGTAAAACTGAGAGAAATTAGAAGCATTGACAGTATTTTGTGTACAGTAAGTTTTACTGTAGTGTCTGCATAGTTTTCTTCCTCTCATCTATGTACATATTTCACACAACAGACAGATTTTTTAAGAGGAAAATGTGATTGTAAAACCACACCAACTGCCAGGAGAAGCAGGAGCATATGCACCACTTAAAATTACTAATTTTTATAAACCAACTAGCTTTTATGTTGATATCCTCCTTTTAGTAGTCCATTTGATAACAGTCTCAGTGGTAGGATTGACTAATTTTTACTAGTCTATTTTGTTTTGTAACATTTGTATTTATTTTACTGTTCATAAGCAAGTATATAGAAAAGTGAATTAAAAAAATATATTGTGACTATGGCAAAGTGTATGATAAACACCCATTTTTTCATGGACTGTGTGTACATAAATCTCCTCACTGTATTTTCCACTTTATGCATCCAATGAAGTCAGCTGTAGCTCACGAAAGCTTATGCTCAAATAAATTTGTTAGTCTCTAAGGTGCCACAAGTACTCCTTTTCTTTTTGCGAATACAGACTAACACGGCTGCTACTCTGAAACCTGTCATTATGCAAGGCACTGCATTTAGCCGTATGGAGTGGAAATCTATCAACTTCATGAAAAAACTCGTACAGATACAGAGACATCATCTTCCTTTCCAAATGCAAACAGATGGACATCATACCAAAAGGACTGAAGGTAAAAAATCCATTACAATCTACATACCACACAGACTACGCTGACAGCTTGTGCCACACACTCTCAAAGAAACTGCGGAACCACCTGATCAACATCCTCTACAGCAAACAGGGAAAGATTAAGAATGAGCTCTCAAAACTGGATACTCTCATAAAAAAACAGCCTTCCACACAAACTTCCTCGTGGCTGGACTCTACTAAACTAGACAAGCCATTTACAACACACACTTTGCTTCTCTACAAAAGAAATAAAGGACAGTAAACTATCTAAACTACTACATGCCAGAAGGGGCCACAGCAACGGTTCCCTTAACCCACCCAGCAATATTGTTAATCTATCCAACTATACTCTTAGCCCAGCAGAAGAATCTGTCCTATCTCTGGGCCTCTCCTTCTGCCCCTCCACACCCACGAACATGATACAGCTCTGTGCTGACCTCGAACCCTATTTTCGACATCTCTGACTCAAGGGATATTTCCAACACACCTCTGAACAACATACTAATCCACAGAGACCTTCCTACCAACACTACAAAAAGACGGATTCTGGGTGGACTCCTCCTGAAAGTCGAAACAGCAGACTGGACTTCTACATAGAGTGCTTCCACCGACGTGCACGGGCTGAAAATGTGGAAAAGCAGCATCACTTGCCCCATAACCTCAGCCGTGCAGAACACAATGCCATCCACAGCCTCAGAAAAACTCTGACATCATAATCAAAAAGGCTGACAAAGGAGGTGCTATTGTTATCATGAATAGGTCAGAATATGAACAAGAGGCTGCTAGGCAGTTCTCCAACACCACTTTCTACAAGCCATTACCCTCTGATTCCACTGAGGGTTACCAAAAGAAACTACAGCATTTGCTCAAGAAACTCCCTGAAAAAGCACAAGAACAAATCCGCACAGACACACCCCTGGAACCCCGACCTCGGGTATTCTATCTGCTACCCAAGATCCATAAACCTGGAAATCCTGGGCGCCCCATCATCTCAGGCATTGGCACCCTGACAGCAGGATTGTCTGGCTATGTAGACTCCCTCCTCAGGACCTACGCTACCAGCACTCCCAGCTATCTTCGAGACACCACTGAATTCCTGAGGAAACTACAATCCATCGGTGATCTTCCTGATAACACCATCCTGGCCACTATGGATGTAGAAGCCCTCTACACCAACATTCCACACAAAGATGGACTACAAGCCGTCAGGAACACTATCCCCGATAATGTCACGGCAAACCTGGTGGCTGAACTTTGTGACTTTGTCCTCACCCATAACTATTTCACATTTGGGGACAATGTATACCTTCAAATCAGCGGCACTGCTATGGGTACCCGTATGGCCCCACAGTATGCCAACATTTTTATGGCTGACTTAGAACAAGGCTTCCTCAGCTCTCGTTCCCTAATGCCCCTACTCTACTTGCGCTATATTGATGACATCATCATCATCTGGACCCATGGAAAAGAAGCCCCTGAGGAATTCCACCATGATTTCAACAATTTCCATCCCACCATCAACCTCAGCCTGGTCCAGTCCACACAAGAGATCCACTTCCTGGATACTACAGTGCTAATAAGCGATGGTCACATAAACATCACCCTATACCGGAAAGCTACTGGCTGCTATTCCTACCTACATGCCTCCAGCTTTCATCCAGACCACACCACATGATCCATTGTCTACACCAAGCTCTACGATACAACCGCATTTACTCCAACCCCTCAGACAGAGACAAACACCTACAAGATCCCTATCAAGCATTCTTACAACTACGATACCCACCTGCTGAAGTGAAGAAACTGACTGACAGAGCCAGAAGAGTACCCAGAAGTCACCTACTACAGGACAGGCCTAACAAAGAAAACAACAGAACGCCACTAGCCGTCACCTTCAGCCCCCAACTAAAACCCCTCCAACGCATTATCAAGGATCTACAACCTATCCCGAAGGATGACCCATCACTCTCACAGATCTTGGGAGACAGGCCAGTCCTTGCCTACAGACAGCCTTCCAACCTGAAGCAAATACTCACCAGCAACTACACACAACACAACTGAACCACTAACCCAGGAACCTATCCTTGCAACAAAGCCTGTTGCCAACTGTGCCCACATATCTATTCAGAGGACACCATTATAGGGTCTAATCACATCAGCCACGCTATCAGAGGCTCATTCACCTGCACATCTACCAATGTGATATATGCCATCATGTGCCAGCAATGCCCCCTGCCATGTACATTGGTCAAATTGGACAGTCTCTACATAAACGAATAAATGGACACAAATCAGATGTCAAAAATTATAACATTCATAAACCAGTCAGAAAACACTTCAATCTCTCTGGTCACTCAATTTCTGACCTCAAAGTGACTATTCTTCAACAAAAAAACTTCAAAAACCTACTCCAAGGAGAGAGTGCTGAATTGGAATTAATTTGCAAATTGGATACAATTAATTTAGGCTTGAATAGAGACTGGGAGTGATTGAGTCATTATACAAAGTAAAACTATTTCCCCTTGTTTATTCCCCCCCCCCCCCCCCCCGTTCCTCAGACGTTCTTGTCAACTCCTGGAAATATGCTGGAATTGGCCCACCTTGATTATCACTTCAACAGGTTTTCTCTCTCCCCCCACCCCACTCTCCTGCTGGTAATAGCTCATCTTAAGTGATCACTCTCCTTACAATGTGTATGATAAACACCCATTTTTTCATGGTCTGTGTGTATATAAATCTCCTCACTGTATTTTCCACTTTATGCATCCGATGAAGTGAGCTGTAGCTCACGAAAGCTTATGCTCAAATAAATTGGTTAGTCTCTAGGGTGCCACAAGTACTCCTTTTCTTTTTGCGAATACAGACTAACACGGCTGCTACTCTGAAATATGGCAAAGCAATTATCCTTCTTCAGTAACAGTGCTTAACCAAAAGGTAGCCACTTCCAAAAGGGCTTCTAATACTCCATAAGAAAGGGAAGTAGCCTAAGTTGTACTAGGGATATGTCCAACAGCGACATTTACACCAATATTCAAGATATTATTAAGTCTTCTTAATTTTAAAAGCCATTTGTGTAACCCATGACTGCAGACACAGCCTGTTAGAAATATAGTAAACACTCACTTTGCAGCAGCATAGGGTCTAATGGATCGCTGTATGTTTCCAAGGCAGGGAACTACTGAGGTACGTTGATCAATCCTGGGAAACTGAGCCAGAACTGTTTAAAAATACAATATATATATATATATATATATATATATTAACATTCGTAATACTCTAATCAGTTAGCACAGAAAAGGAGCGATTTTTTTTTTTTTTTTTGCTTTAAGGTCTATTCAGGCCTGATTTGTGACGCTATTTTTACAGATTTCCCTTGCCTGCCTATTCGTAACAAAACCCTGGAGCAAGGCCTGCCAGCTGTCCCTCCCCGGAGGAAGCCCCCCCCTAGTTTAGGATTCATATTACACGCCCTTTTCGGTCTCTCCACCGGATGAAGCAGAGTTTTGCTGAAGGCGTCTCAAGGACACCTTACAACAAGGCCAAACGCTCGCTCGCGGCCCCGGCCGCCTCCAGCGGGCCCGTGGGGCGGGAGGGGTCTGGCGGCCCCGCTGCCGGGCAACAGGCTCTGCGGCCGCTCCCCAGCCTCCGGCCGGGACGCTGCTGGGCGTTTCAGGGCCGGGGGTTCCCCTCCAGCCCGTGTGAAAACCAGACCCGAGGCCCAGGCGATCAGAGCCGTAGCTGGGCGGCCCCGGGCTCTCCGGGAGCCGGGACGGGGGAGCCGGCCCGCCGGGAGGAGGAGGCGCCCCCACCCCCGTTACAGGCACGGGAGGATCCCCGCTCATCGCGGCCCTTTCCCGCCCCGCCCCACTCACCTCTCCGCAGGCAGCACCTGCCGGGGGCCGCCATGTCGCCGGGCCGGGCCGTGTCACACTCAAAGCGAACCCAGCTGCCGCGCGGAGCCCGGGAGGAAGGTTCCGGGGAGGGGGCTCCGGTGTCACACCCTTCCCCCTCCGCCGGGGGAATCGGGATGCTGGGGCGGGGAAGGTGGAAGCCGGGTCCGCCCCCCCCCCCTTCCAGGGTTCCAGGAAGGTCACTGGGAGGCAAGAGCCCCTGCTGCCTGGGGGAGGGGGAGCTGCCCCCAACTCCAACCTGCCCCCCAAGTGCTGGAACTAGGGGAGCTGCAGCACCCCCAGCTTTGAAGTGGTTTCCATTACACACAGCCTTTACAATTTGGTTCAGTGGCTCTCAGCACCCCCACTGTACACATTGTTCCAGCCCCCCTGTAATCCCCGGTGCCCCATGTGCCTCCCGCCCCCCCAGTCTCTTGCTCCTGCTTGTGAAAGGGCCCGGGCGGGCATGCAGCTGTGGGTGCCAGGTCTGCCAGCTCCAGAACAGGGCCAGAGAGATGACCTGCCCTGGCACAGCAGGGTCATGGAGAGAGTAGTAGCCTGGGCCCCCGGAGCCTGGCTTAACACCAGGATTGTGTTGTTTGCCTGATTGATAAAAGCATTGGGATTGCACAAGTGTCTGCTTTGGAGAGTAAGGCTGGTCCTGTGATTACAGCACTGGATTGGGACCCTGGAAATCAAGGCTTAGGAAATCAAGGCTGTGGACAAGACCTTGCACCAGTTATTTAATCTCTCTGTGCCTTGGTTTCCCAGCTGTAAACTGGAGCTAATGCTTCCTGGGCTCACAGGGCTGGCATGAGGACAAGTTCATGGATGTTTGTGTACTGCTCAGCTACCGTGCCCATAGGATCAGGTAATTATCTAGATAGAGAAACCCAGCCATGAGCAGAGGGGATGAGTCAACCCCGAGGACAATCTCAGGCTTCACACTTTTTCATCATAGCTGATCTGACAGTGTTCTTGCTTGTAAGAACAG
Source organism: Lepidochelys olivacea (assembly GCF_965140295.1). Classification (NCBI taxonomy): domain Eukaryota; kingdom Metazoa; phylum Chordata; order Testudines; family Cheloniidae; genus Lepidochelys; species Lepidochelys olivacea. The sequence continues at coordinate 20,511,042 of NC_140414.1, read as the reverse complement.
AATCATGCGATGTCCCTGCTTGGGACATCTAGGTACTATTTTAATATAAATAATAACTACATTAAGGAGATGTGCTCTGGTCCTGAGCTATACCTTGCTGCTTAAACACGATAAAAGATATAACACAAATGGGGCAATTATATTCTATGCACCCTCTGGGTACAGCTGTGTTGGCTGAAACCATTTTAAAGGTTATATTTAAAATTGCTTTCCTAGTGGACTATTTTGTATTACAGATACAGCCTAATTCTTCATAGTAGAGTAGAATCCCTTGTCCCCTGCTCTGGCTAATAGTAGTAGTTTGATTTTAAAATGAAAGTTACACAAATGATGACCATACCAGGCCCCAATCCTTCAATTAGCTCTATGTGCGTGGAGCTCACAGTTAGAGTCTCAGTTTGAATTTTTTAAATGATTTATTTTATACTAATGGAAACTCATGCGTAAATATCATTAGTCACACATAACATAAGAGTACCACTCAGACTTTCCAGTGATATTTGTATTTATATTGTGCAATTTACAGTATGTGAAGCAGAGTCACTGGCCTTAAACATTCAATAAATTCCTTTGGAATATGTTTTTATCCATCCTTATTTTTGCTGTGATTTTCATTATTCTTTAAATATATTATGATGGCATGCTCTTTACCTTGGTCTTCAACTATGAACCCTTCATGTGCCTCCTTACCAGTTAGATCACAAATAAACAACTGAATGCAAAATGAGGGATATGCCAAAATTAGATGAGGATGCTTCAAATGGAGCTGGGCTCATTTCTATTTACTTTTAAGTGGGGATATTTTCATTATATTGAGATAACTTGCTGTCTTTTAAACTGTCAACAATTTCGCATCTTAAAGTACAGGTCTTCCTTGAAAAATAACTAGCAAAAGTGGCTTCCTCTTACTCAGTGATCTATTCCTTGTGTGCATTCAGTCACATCTGCTGACTTTAGTGATAAAAATAGTGATAATGATCCTGCAAAGACTGCTGCTCTATGTAAAGTTACTCAGGTTCTGACACATTTGCAGAAACAGGGCCTCAGCGGTTATTACCTTTTGCTCCTTAGCCCTGTAGAGCCAACTCAGCTAAAAGAGAATGAGATGATTTCTGTTTTTTCTTGTGCATCATCAATAGAACTTTTTACTGGGTTCCAATCAGGAAAGCAAGTGGGACTGAACAGATGTCACTAATGGCATATTTTGGCCTGCAAAACTTTTATTACAAATGATAATGCTTGCAAAGTAAAGAACCCAGCCTGACATTTGGAGCCCAGGTTGTAAGTGCAGGAAGTAAAGATGTGGGGGGTGCTGCAGCACCCCCAGGTTTTATGTGGGGCCACTGGCTCCGAGCATAAAACCTGGGGGTGCTTCCTGTGCCTATGCCCTGCTCCCGGCCTTCTGCCCACACTCTGCTCCCCATCCCCTCACCTCGGTGTGGGAGGGGCTCAGGGCTGAGGCAGAGGGTTGCAGTGCAGGGGTGAGGGCTGCGGGGTGGGAGCAGGGATGAGGGGTTTGGGGTGCAGGAGGGGGCTCTAGATTTGGGGGGGCTCAGGGCTGGGGCAGAGGGTTGGGGTGCAGGAGGGGGTCAAGGCTCTGTGCTGGGGATGCAGGTGCTGGGGTGGGGCCAGGGACGAGGGGTTTGGGGTGCAGGAAGGGGCTCTGGGTTTGTGGGGGGGCTCAGGGCTGGGGCAAGGAATTGGAGTGTGGGGTTACTTCGAGCAACTCCTGGTCAGCAAGACAGTGGGGGTGCTAAGGCAGGCTTCCTGCCTATCCTGGCACCTCGGACCACATTGTGCCCCGGAAGCTGCCAGCAGCAGGTCCAGCTCCTAGGTGGAGCCACGCAAGTGGTTCTGTGCGGCTCTTGCCCCCAGACACCACCTCCCACAATTCCCATTGGCCGGGAACAGAGGCAGAGGCAACACATGGAGGCCCATAGCCCCCCCCCGCCTAGGAGCCAGACCTGCTCCTGTCTGCTTCTGGGGCACACCACGGTGTGAGAACAGGTAGAGACTAGCCTGCCTTAGCCGGGCAGCATCACCGACGGGACTTTTAACGTCCCGGTCAGCAGTGCTGACCAGAGCCGCTGCAACGCTTACCCCATTCCTCTCAAGTCATCAGGTATTATTAGAGCTGGTTGAAATTTTTCAAAATTTTGACAAAAAATAGAAAGATGCTATTTCTATAACGTTTCTTCCAATTCTTTGATTGACTATAGTTCGTACTCCATGACAGTTCTTACACTCATGCTGTGGTTATCAATGTTCCGGAGTAGCTTCTGCAACAAAAGATTTTTGAAAGCTTAAAAAAATTGTTTGTATAAATCATGGTACTTCCAAAAAAGGAGTACTTGTGGCACCTTAGAGACTATCAAATTTATTTGAGCATAAGCTTTCGTGAGCTACAGCTCACTTCATCGGATGCATGCAGTGGAAAATACAGTGGGGAGATTTATATACACAGAGAACATGAAACAATGGGTGTTACCATACACATGAAACAATGGGTGTTACCATACACCCATTGTTTCGTGTTCTCTGTGTATATAAATCTCCCTACTGTATTTTCCACTGCATGCATCCGATGAAGTGAGCTGTAGCTCACGAAAGCTTATGCTCAAATAAATTGGTTAGTCTCTAAGGTGCCACAAGTCCTCCTTTTCTTTTTGCGGATACAGACTAACACGGCTGCCACTCTGAAACCAGTACTTCCAAAGAATTCTAAAAAGTTAGCTGTGTGATTTACTCTTATAAGCACTTTTCTGGATGGTTCCTCTTATGCTTTACTCATCTCAGCATGTAAAACTTCTGTCTCTAATGATTTCCCTCGTTATTTCCCCAGTATTGAGGTAGAGATTAGTAGTCCATCATTCACAGGAACACAGTTAGTTCCTCATTTAAGTACAGTAATGTTAGCTGCCCTATGGGATAGAACAGGGGTCGGCAACCTTTCAGAAGTGGTGGTCGAGTCTTCATTTATTCACTCAAATTTAAGGTTTCGCGTGCCAGTAATACACTGAAACGTTTTTAGAAGGTCTCTTTCTATAAGTCTATAATATATAACTAAACTATTGTTGTATGTAAAGTAAATAAGGGTTTTAAAATGTTTAAGAAGCTTCATTTAAAATTAAATTAAAATGCAGAGCCCCCCGGACCGGTGGCCAGCACCAGGGCAGTGTGAGTGCCACTGAAAATCAGCTCCTGTGCCACCTTTGGCACGCGTGCCATAGGTTGCCTACCCCTTGGATAGAAAAAAGATCAGAAAATGAAGAAGAAATGGTTATATTTTTTGATATCCATTCTTTGTGTTTATTTGGGTTTATGTAGAATTTAGTTGCATATCAACAAGTAAATATATGGATGTTTTAAGACAGTTATATTATGGTTGTATATAGCTCTTTTTAATAAATAATAATAATAATAATAATAAAAAGCTGGGAGGAACATCCATCCTTGTTTTTTAAAATGAGTTAAATATTTATGGGGGGGGGTTATACATTGTGTAAACCTGACAAAAATATTTTGAAAAAAAATGATGTTTGCTTTAATTTTTTACTGTTAAGGTTGATACATTCCATGAAGAACATTTTGTAAGAATATTTTGAGTCTTACAAAATATGTTAACTATTTTTCCATATAATGTGTAACCTGTTTTGAAACATACTTTCTTCATTTCTTTGTGTCATGTCAGTTGTTGAGAAGGACTACATTCACTATTTAAAACATTTCAAAAATAGCAACAAGTCTTTGCACTTATATAGTATCTTCTTGCCATAACTCTCAACTGTATCTCATTTTGAGAGACATACAAGTTCAACACCAATATGGCATCCACTAACTTGAATTGTTGAAAATAAAGAATCATGAAACTGAGGTTACAGAAAAGGTTATCTACACGACAGGAGGTAATTTTAACTTTCCAGCACTAATAACTTTCGTTTGTCCCTCAATTTGAATATTTGCCACACACATTGTATGTCATATTGGGATGCTCACAGCTTGAAAAATATCCTATCCAAGGACTCAAAGAACATTACAAACTTTAATTAAGCCTCACAAGTCCCCTGGGACAAAAGGATGTACAATTAGCCACATTTTCATATAAGGACACTGAGGGGGAGAACAGTCAAGGCTAAAAATTTCAGGATGTGTTCACGAATTGTGTGTTCTTCAGTTTTGGGGTAACCAACTTGAGATATCTTGTTGCCTGACTTTTCAGAGGTGTCAAGGATACCACCGATGTCAGCTGGAGTTATGAATGCACTGCACTTCTAAAAGTTAGGCCCTAAGTGTCTCCAATTGGGCACCCAGAAACTGAGGGGTACACAATTAGGGAACATCATAGACAGTTGGCTGCATGCGACTTGCCCAAGGCCCCTCAGTCTGTGGCAGAGCTCGGTACGGAAACCAGATTACGTGAATCACAGTCCTATGTTTTAACCACTAGACCTAGGCCCGGATACGACAGACGTTTACATGCTTAGCTTTACTAGCACGAGTAGTCCCACTGATTTCAATGGTATTACAGTAGTAAAGTTAAGCACATGTGGAACCAGGGGCTTAATAAGCAATGTTCCTCACAAATCAAATTCTGTTTAGAATGCAACCTCTCCCTACTTCCCCCCAGAAACCTCCTACTGAGGATTAAACTCCATAAACCATTGCAAGAATTGATAAAAAGATATAGTTGACATTTTAGGTAATTTTTTAATAGCATAAGAGATTTTATAATTACAGAAGTAATCTAGTTTTCATTGCAACCAAAAGGAAACCCAGGGAGCAAACACAACTAACACAAAGAAGTATTTTGTGATGATGTTATGCCACAATGAATAATAAAGCATGTGAAAATTAAGGAACTATGGATAATTGCACCTCAAACTATACAATGGCTGTGGAATAGGAGAATTTTCACATGCAGTATATTAACTAAAGCTTTAATTTCAGCAGTCTTAGCCTCTGCAAACCATCTGCTCTCTGAGCTTAAAATGGGATAGGTATAAAACAGTATGGTATAGTTGGCACTTTTAAAAATGCTGATAGCTGCATTCCAGAAGTTGTTTGCCACAAAAGGAATCTCACTTCTACAGAACATTTTGGGAATGGAGCTGAGGCCCCAAACTCAAATTAATGCTGTGCAAACAAAGCATCATGCAAAAGTTAAGATTAAGGCAGGATCCACTTGAAAACCCAGAACAAATAATAAAAGTTATAAAGAGGAAGGAAATAGGAAGAGAATAGGCGAGAAATGGGATTAAGAAGAGGAAGGCTTCCATGAAAGTTAGGAATCTAAATACCTAAATACTCTTTACAGTATTGGCATCTAGCCAAACAATGATCACAGAATTTCTCCACATGTTGCTATTGAAATAAACTAACCAGGCAAGTATTCTCTCTCTATTCTCCTTTCATTTAACGTGGCCCGGAAACTTTAATCAGCCTTCCCCGACAAGGATTGGCCCAGATCACAGCGAACAGTTTGTAACATTCCTTTTCATATTGTCCAGCAACTTTAAAAAGTAACTCTGCTCTGAGAAATGACTCGGTAAAAATGGTATTGTGAGGTTTTACATTTATCATGTCTCACTAATTCCCATAGCAAATTTGCTCAGTTTATAAATAAAAAGGTAAGTCACTGTGATCTCTGTAGACTACCTACCCTCTGAAAGCTAAAATAGGTTCTTTCCTTCTCGTGCAGCAGCACCAGTAATTAAAGATCTCCAGGCCAAATTATACCTTTAGTTACATCTGTGCAGCCACATTTGCCTTTGATTTCAGTTGTTCATAGTTTGGGGCTTCCCATCCGTATACTCCTAGTTACACAAAGGGAGTATGTTTCCATGGATCACTCAACACCCAGGGGCGTTTACTGAAGTAATTCTCCCTTTCCCTAATCCCTCAAACACAAAGGGATTTCATCCTCTCATGAAGCAATAGAGAGAAATAACAGTGCTACTAGTAGACTAAGGGTATGTCTACACTACAAAATTAGGTCGAATTTATAGAAGTCGGTTTTTTAGAAATCGATTTTATATATTCGAGTGTGTGTGTCCCCACAGAAAATGCTCTAAGTGCATTAAGTGCATTAACTCGGCGGAGTGCTTCCACAGTACCGAGGCTAGAGTCGACTTCCGGAGTGTTGCACTGTGGGTAGCTATCCCACAGTTCCCGCAGTCTCCGCTGCCCATTGGAATTCTGGGTTGAGATCCCAATGCCTGATGGGGCTAAAACATTGTCGCGGGTGGTTCTGGGTACGTATCGTCAGGCCCCCGTTCCCTCCCTCCCTCTGTGAAAGCAAGGGCAGACAATCGTTTCGCGCCTTTTTTCCTGAGTTACCTGTGCAGACGCCATACCACGGAAAGCATGGAGCCCGCTCAGGTAACCGTCACCCTATGTCTCCTGGGTGCTGGCAGACGTGGTACTGCATTGCTACACAGCAGCATCAACCCATTGGCTTGTGGCAGCAGACGGTACGGTACGACTGGTAGCCATCATCGTCATGTCTGAGGTGCTCCTGGCCACATCGGCCAGAAGCGCCTGGGCAGACATGGGCGCAGGGACTAAATTTGGAGTGACTTGACCAGGTCATTATCTTTAGTCCTGCAGTCAGTCCTATTGAACCATCTTATGGTGAGCAGGCAGGCGATACGGATTGCTAGCAGTCCTACTGTACCATCTTCTGCCAGGCAGCCAAGAGATGAGGATGGCTAGCAGTCCTACTGCACCGTCTTCTGCCGAGCAGCCATGAGATGTGGATGGCTTGCAGTCCTTCTGCACTGTCTGCTGCCAGCCAAAGATGTAAAAGATAGATGGAGTGGATCAAAACAAGAAATAGACCAGATTTGTTTTGTACTCATTTGCTTCTCCCCCTCCCCCGTCTAGGGGACTCATTCCTCTAGGTCACACTGCAGTCATTCACAGAGAAGGTGCAGCGAGGTAAATCTAGCCATGTATCAATCAGAGGCCAGACCAACCTGCTTGTTCCAAAAGAACAATTACTTAGGTGCACCATTTCTTTTTGAAACCCTCCGTGAAGTCCTGCCTGAAATACTCATTGATGTAAAGCCACCCCCTTTGTTGACTTTAATTTCCTGTAAGCCAACCCTGTAAGCCATGTCGTCAGTCGTCCCTCCCTCCGTCAGAGCAACGGCAGACAATCGTTCCGCGCCTTTTTTCTGTGCGCCATACCAAGGCAAGCATGGAGGCCGCTCAGCTCACTTTGGCAATTAGGAGCACATTAAACACCACACGCATTATCCAGCAGTATATGCAGCACCAGAACCTGGCAGAGCGATACCGGGCGAGGAGGCAACATCAGCGCAGTCACGTGAGTGATCAGGATATGGACACAGATTTCTCTGAAAGCATGGGCCCTGCCAATGCATGCATCATGGTGCTAATGGGGCAGGTTCATGCTGTGAAACACCGATTCTGGGCTTGGGAAAAAAGCACAGACTGATGGGACCGCATAGTGTTGCAGGTCTGGGACGATTCCCAGTGGCTGCGAAACTTTCGCATGCATAAGGGCACTTTTATGGAACTTTGTGACTTGCTTTCCCCTGCCCTGAAGCGCATGAATACCAAGATGAGAGCAGCCCTCACAGTTGAGACGCGAGTGGCGATAGCCCTGTGGAAGCTTGCAACGCCACACAGCTACCGGTCAGTTGGGAATCAATTTGGAGTGGGCAAATCTACTGTGGGGGCTGCTGTGATGCAAGTAGCCCACACAATCAAAGATCTGCTGATATCAAGGGTAGTGACACTGGGAAATGTGCAGGTCGTAGTGGATGGCTTTGCTGCAATGGGATTCCCTAACTGTGGTGGGGCCATAGACGGAACCCATATCCCTATCATGGCACCGGAGCACCAAGCCGGCGAGTACATAAACCGCAAGGGGTACTTTTCAATAGTGCTGCAAGCTCTGGTGGATCACAAGGGACGTTTCACCAACATCAACATGGGATGGTCGGGAAAGGTACATGACGCTCGCATCTTCAGGAACTCTGGTCTGTTTCAAAAGCTGCAGGAAGGGACTTTATTCCCAGACCAGAAAATAACTGTTGGGGATGTTGAAATGACTATAGTTATCCTTGGGGACCCAGCCTACTCCTTAATGCCATGGCTCATGAAGCCGTACACAGGCAGCCTGGACAGTAGTCAGGAGCTGTTCAACTACAGGCTGAGCAAGTGCAGAATGGTGGTAGAATGTGCATTTGGACGTTTAAAGGCGCGCTGGCGCAGTTTACTGACTCGCTTAGACCTCAGCGAAACCAATATTCCCACTGTTATTACTGCTTGCTGTGCGCTCCACAATATCTCTGAGAGTAAGGGGGAGACGTTTATGGCGGGGTGAGAGGTTGAGGCAAATCACCTGGCTGCTGGTTACGCGCAGCCAGACACCAGGGCGGTTAGAAGAGCACTGGAGGGTGCGGTACACATCAGAGAAGCTTTGAAAACCAGTTTTATGACTGACCAGGCTATGGTGTGAAAGTTCTGTTTGTTTCTCCTTGATGAAACCCCCTGCCCCTTGGTTCACTCTACTTCCCTGTAAGCTAACCACCCTCCCCTCCTCCCTTCGATCACCACTCGCAGAGGCAATAAAGTCATTGTTGCTTCACACTCATGCATTCTTTATTCATTCATCACACAAATAGGGGGATGACTACCAAGGTAGCCCAGGAGGGGTGCTGGAGGAGGGAAGGAAAATGCTACACAGCACTTTAAAAGTTTACAACTTTAAAATTTATTGAATGCCAGCCTTCTGTTTTTTGGGCAATCCTCTGTGGTGGAGTGGCTGGTTGGCCGAAGGTCCCCCCACCAAGTTCTTGGGCGTCTGGGTGTGGAGGCTATGGAACTTGGGGAGGAGGGTGGTTGGTTACACAGGGGTTGTAGTGGCAGTCTGTGCTCCAGCTGCCTTTGCTGCAGCTCAACCATACACTGGAGCATACTGGTTTGATCCTCCAGTAGCTTCAGCATTGAATCCTGCCTCCTCTCATCACGCTGCCGCCACATTTGAGCTTCAGCCCTGTCTTCAGCCTGCCACTTACTCTCTTCAGTCCGCCACTTACTCTCTTCAGCCCGCCACCTCTCCTCCCGGTCATTTTGTGCTTTCCTGCACTCTGACATTATTTGCTTCCACGCATTCGTCTGTGCTCTGTCAGTGTGGGAGGACAGCATGAGCTCAGAGAACATTTAATCACAAGTGCATTTTTTTTTCTTTCTAATCTTCACTAGCCTCTGGGAAGGAGAAGATCCTGTGATCATTGAAACACATGCAGCTGGTGGAGAAAAAAAAAGGGACAGCGGTATTTAAAAAGACATATTTTATAAAACAGCAGCTACACTCTTTCAGGGTAAACCTTGCTGTTAACATTACATACATAGCACATGTGCTTTCGTTACAAGGTCGCATTTTGCCTCCCCCCACCGCGTGGCTACCCCCTCAACTCTCCCCCCTCCCCGTAGCTAACAGCGGGGAACATTTCTGTTCAGCCACAGGCAAACAGCCCAGCAGGAACGGGCACCTGTGAGTGTCCCCTGAAGAAAAGCACCCTATTTCAACCAGGTGACCATGAATGATATCTCACTCTCCTGAGGATAACACAGAGAGATAAAGAACGGATGTTGTTTGAACGCCAGCAAACATACACTGCAATGCTTTGTTATACAATGATTCTTGAGTATGTGTTACTGGCCTGGAGTGGTAAAGTGTCCTACCATGGAGGACGCAATAAGGCTGCCCTCCCCAGAAACCTTTTGCAAAGGCTTTGGGAGTACATCCAGGAGAGCCGCGAATGCCAGGGCAAATTAATCCTTTCACATGCTTGCTTTTAAACCATGTATAGTATTTTAAAAGGTACACTCACTGGAGGTCCCTTCTCCGCCTGCTGGGTCCAGGAGGGTGGGTTCGGGGGGTACTGGCTCCAAGTCCAGGGTGAGAAACAGTTCCTGGCTGTCGGGAAAACTGGTTTCTCCACTTGCTTGCTGTGAGCTATCTACAACCTCATCATCATCTTCTTCTTCGTCCCCAAAACCTGCTTCCGTGTTGCCTCCATCTCCATTGAAGGAGTCAAACAACACAGCTGGGGTAGTGGTGTTTGAACCCCCTAAAATGGCATGCAGCTCATCATAGAAGCGGCAAGTTTGGGGGTCTGACCCGGAGTGGCCGTTCACCTCTCTGGTTTTCTGGTAGGCTTGCCTCAGCTTCTTAAGTTTCACGCGGCACTGCTTCGGATCCCTGTTATGGCCTCTGTCCTTCATGCCCTGGGAGATTTTGACAAAGGTTTTGGCATTTCGAAAACTGGAACAGAGTTCTGATAGCACGGATTCCTCTCCCCATACAGTGATCAGATCCCGTACCTCCCGTTCAGTCCATGCTGGAACTTTTTTGCGATTCTGGGACTCCATCATGGTCAACTCTGCTGATGAGCTCTGCAGGGTCACCTGAAGCTTGCCACGCTGCCCAAACAGGAAATGAGATTCAAAAGTTCACAGTTCTTTTCCTGTCTACCTGGCCAGTGCATCTGAGTTGAGAGTGCTGTCCAGAGCAGTCACAATGGAGCACTCTGGGATAGCTCCCGGAGGCCAATACCGTCGAATTGTGTCCACAGTACCCCAAATTCGACCCGGCAAGGCCGATTTAAGCGCTAATCCACTTGTCAGGGGTGGAGTAAGGAAATCGATTTTAAGAGCCCTTTAAGTTGAAATAAAGGGCTTCATCGTGTGGACGGGTGCAGGTTTACATTGATTTAACGCTGCTAAATTCGACCTAAAGTCCTAGTGTAGACCAGGGCTAAGAGCTACTGTCAATTTCTCTATGTGGTACTACTGTGAAAACTGCTTAAGGAGAGAGCCCAGCAAAATGATGCGAATGGAATCAAGATTTTTCTGTTCCCTAGCCATCCCCCAGTTGAGCTGCTGTTGAAGCTGGCTCTTGACTACGAAGAACTCAGTGTAATTCTTAGTGTCTAGCAACTATGATGGTGGTGATAAGAGCCACAGTGTGAAGGCACTGGCTCCTTCTCCTTGCCCCCTCAAAACAATCATTTATAGCTTGTGGTGTTTTTATTTTAAAGGAAAAACTCCAGCATGGTGATATTTTTACATTTGAAAGGCTATCTTGGCAATAAAAAGAGTGGGGATGTGTTTTTCCCCGACCAGAAATTTAGAATAGGGGGAGTAGAGGTCCTACCACTTGTCAGCTCTCCCATAATTGTAACTCCCTTAGGTAACTAACACTTCAATCTCTAATGTCCATGGGTCTGACTCTGTGAACGCTTCATTTAATGTAGTTCTAGTAGCCCCATCTCAAAAGAGATGTGCTAGAATTGGGAACCACGTGGAGAAGGGCAACAAAAATGATCAGGGGCCTGGAACAACTTCCCCTGAAGAGAGAGTAAAAAGACTGGGACTGTTCATCTTAGAAAGGAAATGACGATGGAGGGATAGGCTAGAGATCTATAAAATCATGAACGCTGTAGAGAAAATGAACAGAGATGTGTTATTTACCCCGTTACATAACGAAAGAACCCGGGGTCACCCAATTAATAAGCAGCAGGTTCAAAATGAACATAAGGAAGTACTTCTTCACATAATGCACAGTCAACCTGTGGAACTCATTGCCAATGGATGTTGTGTGAAAGCCAAAAGTATAGCTGGGTTCAAAAAAGAACTAGGTAAGTTCATGGACAATAGGTCCATTCAGTGGGTATGAGCCAAGCTGGTCAGGGAGGCAACCCCCTGCTCTGGGCATCCCTGGCTCTGATTGCCAAAAGCTGGGAATGGGCTACAGGGGATGGATCACTCGATTATTACCTGTTCTATTAATTCCTTCTGGAATATCTGGCATTGGCTCTTGTCAGAAGACAGGATTCTGGGCTAAATGGACCATTGGTCTGACCCAGTATGACCATCCTTATGTTTCATTAACTCAAAGCAGCAAGCATCAAATACAATCTAGCTGCTTCATACTTCAGCTGCATTTATATTCAAACTCCCTCAGCCGATGAGTCTGGAACTTGATTACCTCAAGACGGTATCTTTCACCTAGTCAGACTCCTAGAACCTAATCCTAAAAGATGACAAAAGTTCCATCTGTTGTTACATCAACAACCTCTGGCCCTTGGTGTCTTCATTTAGAAGCTCTCAGTACTTCGTTGTATGATCTATTACAACCAATATATCCAATTTTAAGTTTTTGTTAATGCTATTTTTTTCTCTTTAAAACCAAGACCTTATTGGTTTAACCAATTTAAGCAACCAAATAATCCTTTCAACCCATTTCTGGAGCTACAGAAGTTTGGTGTCTCCTGGTTCAAGTGAGTCGCATTCCATTTCAAACATATTTGATAGAGGGTCAGTGGTGTCTAGAAATGAATCATTGCAGGATTTAAGGACCCACTCTATCATTTAATTGAAGTCCCTGACTGTCCTCTTGAGTAAGCCTTCAGGAGTCTATTGATAAATCCACTATTGTTGATAGGATGTGCCATGAACATCCACCCTCATCTGCTTTTGTCTGGAGGATGTTATTGCTATCGTTTGAGGGTTCATTCTGATAGAGAGGGGTGCGGAATATTCTCTGGATTGAGAATATTCTATTGGAGACTCTGGGTCCTTTCTCTTTCTGAGGTGGAGGGTTACCCAGTCTATCAGCTCTCCATAGCCTTCTATTAAAACACTCTGATTTCCCACCCCACTTCTGCATAGAGTGGCAGGAAAATAATATTTCTCAACAGCAAAGGATTTTTCAAATTATTTTTTAAACACTTCTTAGTGGCTCTAGTTGACACTGAAGAAAAGTCTTTTGAAATGTCTTTGTTCTTCTTGGATACTTGCCCTTGCCATGTTCTTGTCACAAATACAAATATATGTGGGGGGCTTTCTATTAGTGTGATATTATTTATTATTTGTGTTACCATAGTGCCTAGGAGCCCCAGTCATGGACCAGGACCCCATTGTGCTAGGCACTGTACAAACACAGAACATCATGACAGTCCCTCCCACAAAGAGCTTACATCTATTACAGGTATCCTTCCAATGGTTCTGGCCCTTCATTATTTATTGGTTTTATTGGTCCTCCCTGCTTACAGGAGCAAGTTACTAACCCTAGCTTTGCACTCCTTAGGCGTTGGGTGGAAGAATCCTGTGGCAGCTGCAGCCAGATTTATTTCAAGTGGTGCTCGGTGTGTTTACCACTGAGTTCCTCATTTTAGGAATTGAACCCTGCAACTGATTGAGTACAGGCGGGCTTCTGCACCTGAATAGTTTTCTGTTGAGGACAAGGGCTCCATGCCAGTGCAGCAGTCCATGCATTTGCTATAAATTGCAGGATTAGAGTAAGTAAGATCTCACAGGTTTTCACGTGAGCAGCAAGACTATGAAGGAAAATTAATGGTGGCGTCCGCATCTCTTGCTGACTGATATTGTCACCAATTTTAATTTTTTCCCCCACAACACTTTATGCTGCCTGGTCTAACAGGGCCAGCAATCCCTTTGTTTCTTCAGTTGCTTTGCATTTGATGACCTCCAGCAGAGACCAAAACATTTTAAATCCTGATGAATGCCATCTACGTTCTGTTTCAGAGTAGCAGCCGTGTTAGTCTGTATCCACAAAAAGAAAAGGAGTACTTGTGGCACCTTAGAGACTAACCAATTTATTTGAGCATGAGCTTTCGTGGGCTTCAGCCCACTTCATCGGATGCATAGAATGGAACATATACTAAGAAGATATATATATATATATACATACAGAGAACATGAAAGGGTGGAAGTAGCCATACCAACTGTAAGAGGCTAATTAATTAAGATGAGCTATTATCAGCAGGAGAAAAAAACTTTTGTAGTGATCTGATGCAAGAGCCAAAGGGTAAGCTGGAATCCTGCCATTACAGGAACTGTGTGACCTCTGAAAGTACATATGATAGGTGGTGGAGCTTGTTTGTCCCAAAGGTTTGTTTATTTTCTTGTCTATTGCTTGCTGCTGTACTTTGGAATTAAAGAAGAGGAGCTATAATAACAAACCTCTGAACTGGAACTGAACTTCATCTTAAATGAGGCTAATTTAACACACTGATTCATGTATGTAAAGAGGCAGTAAGAAAATTGTATCCATCCAATCCAATCATTTGTTCCTTATCCTAAACAAGGATTAAGATGTGTGGGAAAATAATAGCTTGCTCGTGAAGAAAACACAGGAATTGATGACAAGAAAAAAATTCACAGATGTAAAATACTGCTGCAAAGCATGTGATTTTTTTTTAAAGACGAGTGTCTACTCCAGTCACACACATCACAGTAGGTGGTGGTGAGAGACTGTGTGATAAACTGCAGAACCAAGTGATAAAATTTTGACCTGCCCTCTGTGCCCATTAAGCCATCTCCCCTGGAACTACTACTAACCTTCCAAATCTAAAAGCAGCCTCAAACAACGCCTTAAAAAAGAAGCCACAAACAAACCCTTTCCTCCCCCAAGAATTACGCTGGTCTGAGGCCCAGGCCTGGCAACATTCAGTCCTGGACCAGTGATAGGTAACATTCAGTCCTGGACCAGTGATTGGCGCATGGTGTAATAACATGCATCTTGACTGGGCTAGAAACAGAAACTTTTATCACTGAAAAGGGTGAGAATCCCTGTTTTCAGCCAGCATACAGCAATCTGTTTCTAGTCCTGAGATACTACTGGACCTTAAAAGTATGAATTTTTTAGGTATAAAAAACCTATTTTAATTTAAATTACAAATATCTGCTTATGTAATGAAAGACTGTACTGTAAGACATATCCAATTTAGATTGCAATGGTAACTTTAATGCTGGAATTTTTTGCCTTTTTAGTACTAAACTTTGCAATCTTAATTATTTTAATAGCTTTTTAAAATAGAATTTCCAGTATGGGGGTGGCAACATTTTAAAAAGAGAACTGAAAAAAAAAAATTCCAGCACATGCAACTGCAATGTCCTCCTTGCATGGGGTGTCAACTGAGTTTGACCCTGAAATTTTCATATCTGTAGTACAGAACTCCACTATTTGAGCTAAAGAAGTAACTGGTAATAACAGTAGTAGTCTGTTAACCTCTGTGGACCAGTCACTAGAAGGGAACATGACCCACACTGTGTAAGTGGGTTACAATCCAGATCCTCAAAAGTATTTAGGATCTTAACTTCCACTGATTTCAATGGAAGTAAGGGAGCCTAAATACCTTTGGATCTGTGCCTACATGACTATTTTCCAGACCACAGTGAAATGCTGGCAATCAGGAGTCCTGGATTCTATTCCTGGCTCTGGAAATGGAGTATTTTCTCAGGGCTCATTTGCCAATTTACATGCTCATTCATCTGTATGTGAAACAGCTTTTTGAAGGTGGATAGGCAGGAGTAACCTCTTCTTGTACACAGAATAGCCAAGAAAATAGATTTGCCACCTCTATTCTTGGAAACAAGCAGGGAGAACTGGAGGTCCGGGTGATGTCAAGGAATTATGACGTGATTGGAATAACAGAGACTTGATGGGATAACTCACATGACTGGAGTACTGTCATGGATGGTTATAAACTGTTCAGGAAGGACAGGCAGGGCAGAAAAGGTGGGGGAGTAGCACTGTAAGTAAGGGAGCAGTATGACTGCTCAGAGCTCCGGTACGAAACTGCAGAAAAACCTGAGTGTCTCTGGATTAAGTTTAGAAGTGTGAGCAACAAGAGTGATGTAGCGGTGGGAGTCTGCTATAGACCACCGGACCAGGGGGGTGAGGTGGATGAGGCTTTCTTCCGGCAGCTCGCAGAAGCTACTAGATCGCACGCCCTGGTTCTCATGGGTGACTTTAATTTTCCTGATATCTGCTGGGAGAGCAATACAGCGGTGCATAGACAATCCAGGAAGTTTTTGGAAAGCGTAGGGGACAATTTCCTGGCGCAAGTGCTAGAGGAGCCAACTGGGGGGGGAGCTTTTCTTGACCTGCTGCTCACAAACCAGGAAGAATTAGTAGGGGAAGCAAAAGTGGATGGGAATCTGGGAGGCAGTGACCATGAGTTGGTCGAGTTCAGGATCCTGACATAGGGAAGAAAGGTAAGCAGCAGGATACGGACCCTGGACTTCAGGAAAGCAGACTTCGACTCCCTCAGGGAACGGATGGGTAGGATCCCCTGGGGGACTAACATGAAGGGGAAAGGAGTCCAGGAGAGCTGGCTGTATTTCAAGAAATCCCTGTTGAGGTTACAGGGACAAAGCATCCCGATGTGTCGAAAGAATAGTAAATATGGCAGGCGACCAGCTAGGCTTAACGGTGAAATCCTAGCGGATCTTAAACATAAAAAAGAAGCTTACAAGAAGTGGAAGGTTGGACATATGACCAGGGAAGAGTATAAAAATATTGCTCGGGCATGTAGGAATGAAATCAGGAGGGCCAAATCGCACCTGGAGCTGCAGCTAGCGAGAGATGTCAAGAGTAACAAGAAGGGTTTCTTCAGGTATGTTGGCAACAAGAAGAAAGCCAAGGAAAGTGTGAGCCCCTTAATGAATGAGGGAGGCAACCTAGTGACAGAGGATGTGGAAAAAGCTAATGTACTCAATGCTTTTTTTGCCTCTGTCTTCACTAACAAGGTCAGCTCCCAGACTGCTGCGCTGGGCATCATAACATGGGGAATAGATGGCCAGCCCTCTGTGGAGAAAGAGGTGGTTAGGGACTATTTAGAAAAGCTGCACGTGCACAAGTCCATGGGGCCGGACGAGTTGCATCCGAGAGTCCTAAAGGAATTGGCGGCTGTGATTGCAGAGCCATTGGCCATTATCTTTGAAAACTCGTGGCGAACGGGGGAAGTCCCAGATGACTGGAAAAAGGCTAATGTAGTGCCAATCTTTAAAAAAGGGAAGAAGGAGGATCCTGGGAACTACAGGCCAGTCAGCCTCACTTCAGTCCCCGGAAAAATCATGGAGCAGGTCCTCAAAGAATCAATCCTGAAGCACTTATATGAGAGGAAAGTGATCAGGAACAGTCAGCATGGATTCACCAAGGGAAGGTCATGCCTGACTAATCTAATCGCCTTCTATGATGATATTACTGGTTCTGTGGATGAAGGGAAAGCAGTGGATGTATTGTTTCTTGACTTTAGCAAAGCTTTTGACACGGTCTCCCACAGTATTCTTGTCAGCAAGTTAAAGAAGTATGGGCTGGATGAATGCACTATAAGGTGGGTAGAAAGTTGGCTAGATTGTCGGGCTCAATGGCTCCATGTCTAGTTGGCAGCCGGTGTCAAGTGGAGTGCCCCAGGGGTCGGTCATGGGGCCGGTTTGGTTCAATATCTTCATAAATGATCTGGAGGACGGTGTGGATTGCACTCTCAGCAAATTTGCGGATGATACTAAACTGGGAGGAGTGGTAGATACGCTGGAGGGCAGGGATAGGATACAGAGGGATCTAGACAAATTGGAGGATTGGGCCAAAAGAAATCTGATGAGGTTCAATAAGGATAAGTGCAGGGTCCTGCACTTAGGACGGAAGAACCCAATGCACAGCTACAGACTAGGGACCGAATGGCTAGGCAGCAGTTCTGCGGAAAAGGACCTAGGGGTGACAGTGGACGAGAAGCTGGATATGAGTCAGCAGTGTGCCCTTGTTGCCAAGAAGGCCAATGGCATTTTGGGATGTATAAGTAGGGGCATAACGAGCAGATCGAGGGACGTGATCGTCCCCCTCTATTCGACATTGGTGAGGCCTCATCTGGAGTACTGTGTCCAGTTTTGGGCCCCATACTACAAGAAGGATGTGGATAAACTGGAGAGAGTCCAGCGAAGGGCAACAAAAATGATTAGGGGTCTGGAACACATGACTTATGAGGAGAGGCTGAGGGAACTGGGATTGTTTAGTCTGCAGAAGCGAAGAATGAGGGGGGATTTGATAGCTGCTTTCAACTACCTGAGAGGTGGTTCCAGAGAGAATGGTTCTAGACTATTCTCAGTGGTAGATGAGGACAGGACAAGGAGTAATGGTCTCAAGTTGCAGTGGGGGAGGTTTAGGTTGGATATTAGGAAAAACTTTTTCACTAGGAGGGTGGTGAAACACTGGAATGCGTTACCTAGGGAGGTGGTAGAATCTCCTTCCTTAGAAGTTTTTAAGGTCAGGCTTGACAAACATCCTTGGCTGGGATGATTTAATTGGGGATTGGTCCTGCTTTGAGCAGGGGGTTGGACTATATGACCTCCTGAGGTCCCTTCCAACCCTGATATTCTATGATTCTATGATGATTCTATTCTACGAGGCAGTGTGGCTGAGCAAATAAACTGTCAAATAAAAAAAAAGACTTGGGATCTCTTGGAGACAGCTCTGCCAGAAGTGATTTTGTGTAACTGCTCTGAACTCTGATTCTCATTTACCTTTTCTTTAAGAAGTGTGTTAATTATCACTTCCTTCTACCTTATGAGGTAGTCATGAGGCCGTGGTCTGTAATAAGGCCTGAGAAATGTAGAGAATTATTAACACAAGCAAGGCTTAAATGAGCTTTAAGAGCTGTCAGAGCTGTCCGGAGCAGAGGTTCAGTAAATATTTTCAACCCCTATGGAGTTTTTATAGCATGTTGGGGACAGAGGCAAACAGGGTTCCAGGAAATACTCTATAAGAATTTAAGCCCTGAACACAAGCCAGTGGAAGAAAAGAGATTACCGCACATGGTCTCCTGGCTTCCAGTTTAGCACACTTCCCTTAGGCTAAAGGGTACTTTGATGAGGAAGCTCAGTAGGATTTAGGAGCACGCTCAGTGCAGATGGAACATCCAGACAGTTGAAGAACAGTGGTAAAAAAAGTTCTATTGAATTGTATGCAAATGGCGATTTTTTAAAGGACATTAACACTGCCAAATCTGCATAGCTGTTCATGGAGACAGCAAATGACACCTATCTTGCCCCAAGACTATCCCCCTGCTCCAAATCCATGATGGGCTAGAGTTCAAAAACAAATGGCTGGAAACAATTTTAATATTGTCAAAACTATGTATTTTTCACTAACCTCAATCTGAGAAGAGGCTGAACTGTTTTGGCTCAGATTTTGTTTTTTTAAATTAACTTGAGGAAGAGATCAAGCATGGAAAATTTCAGCTGGAACAGTTAGTTTGCCATAGCTATAACCCATTTTCAGCTGCTTGTAATAGACAGTGTTGGGCAACATTAACTTATAATATTCTTTTGCATCCTGCCTGTAATAGCAAAACCATGCTAGTGACTACATAGTTAAGTATGCACTGAGAGCTCCATAGCGAACCTTATTTTGACATACTCTAATGATTACCCCCAAAATTGCTTTGAATAAGCAATTTGCTTGAAAATGTTTAATGTAGGTCAGTAGAACACACTTTTCAGAATACTTCATAATCTTAGGATTTGTAGTTTTCACATACTAGTTAATAAAATGTAGTACTTTTAAAATTCTGATGTGATCTCATGATTTTTGCAGTCTTTATTTTCTTAGCATATTCACACTTCTAAATCCCCAAATTAGCACACGAATACTTGGGTCTGTAGAGCTGAGTACACTATACTTAATAGAATTTTTGGACTTTTTTTAAATAGAGAAAAACAACAACTGTGCTTATTAAATGAATCCCTGCCAATGAAGCTAGCAAGTAAAAATGTAGATGGGATTTCACCAGCATTTGAAGATGTGTAGTGGGGGAGAAAAGGGTGTTATCCAGCATGTAAAAAAATACATTCTAGTTAGTATTCTCCTTAAATAAGGTGGTTTGTCTCCTTCCATTCCCCCTCAAAAGTACCCATCTGCTACTTGATTCTATTCATTCAGTCCAGTAAATCTAAATAATCTCAGTGGATGTTGATGAGTAACAATTCCGTATACCAGAGCTCTCTGCCCACACTTCTGCCCCCTCATTGTTTTTCAACACCCTCCCTCCCTTCCTTGACACTTTTAAAATCTCCCTCAATCACCTCCAATCCCCAATCACCCTTCTGCAACAGACTTTCTCCTGCCTTCCCTGTGCTGCTGTCTATACCTCACCAGTTTTTGGAAACTTGGGAAACTGTCAGCACATGAAAAACAGGTTGGCCATGTTCCAACTAAACAAACTGGCCTTGTGTGTGTAGATTTCTAAAGAGCACGATTAAATAGGTGTCTCTTTACACCCAGGCCCAGATGCTTTTTGCCATCCCCTAGGTCAAAAGCCTGGAAAAACAGATGTGCTTTGAAGGTCAACAGACTTGTGGTCTGTCCTAACAAGGGAGTGGGGGGTTGGAGAACATCAAACTTGTGTTTTTATAACAATTATTTGGTCTCCTCTTGGTCCCATGATAACAATGCACTGTATATACCACAACTGGGGGGAAAACACTCTCCTCACCATCAATAACTCGCCTTAAATCTTAATAACAATAGTTCTACTTTTAGAGGCTGTAATTATTCAAAGTGCTTTACAGTATTAAAAAGGCAGTTTAAATATCGCACTTCTGTCTGAAAATTTTGACCTGCTATAGTTACAAAAAACATCTAAGATCATTATAAAGGATAGCAATTTCCCCTCTATTTCTGTTGAGTTTGTACATTTGGACAATACTTCCCTCTGTTTCATGCTTTGGCCTGTACTACCACAGTTGTTTGTGCAGGCCTTTCAGATAGGGGAGAAAAAAAGCCAGGGGAGAAAAAAAGCACTTCAGAAAAAAGGAAAATACTATTGTAAAGTCCACAACTGACCTTGCAACTTCAGGGCAGGGGGCAGATTCTGACATTTTATAAAATATATATGTAATTGACTAAATTTCAAGTCCACATTGTCGCTCATTATCCCCATTTTACAGATGGAAAAATGGAGGCCCAGAACAGTAAGTGACTTACTTAAGATTGCTGTCACAGAAGACCTGATTGCCATGGCTATGAGCTGTGTGTTGCCATTGTCACTGGTGTAAGCCAAGTATAAAATATTGCCATGCTGATTTGCAGTGTGTTTTGTATTTTCCCATAAGGGCTTTGCACAGAGGTAACTGACCACACTAACTGAAAGAGCAAGGTATCCCCTCCCCCCAGCGCATGCGCACACACACACACGGTGTGGTATCCCCTCCCCCAGCGCACACACACATGCACGGTGTGGTATCCCCTCCCCCCAGCACACACACACGCACGGTGTGGTATCCTCTTCCCCCAGCACACACACACACACACACACGGTGTGGTATCCTCTTCCCCCAACATGCGCAATCACACACACACACACACACACACGGTGTGGTATCCTCTTCCCCCAGCACACACACGCACGCACACACACGGTGTGGTATCCCCTCCCCACAACACGCCCAATCACACACATGCACGGTGTGGTATCCCCTCCCCCCAACACGCACAATCACACACACACACGGTGTGGTATCCCCTCCCCCCAACACGCACAATCACACACACACACGGTGTGGTATCCTCTTCCCCCAGCACACACACACGGTGTGGTATCCCCTCCCCCCAACACGCGCAATCACACACACACACACAGTGTGGTATCCCCTCCCCCCAGCACACACACGCACGCGCACACACGGTGTGGTATCCCCTCCCCCCAACACGCACAATCACACACATGCACGGTGTGGTATCCCCTCCCCCAGCACACACAGTGTGGTATCCCCTCCCCCCAGCGCACACACACACACACACACACACACGGTGTGGTATCCCCTCCCCCCAGCGCGCGCACACACACACACGGTGTGGTATCCCCTCCCCCCAACACGCGCAATCACACACACACACACAGTGTGGTATCCCCTCCCCCCAGCACACACACGCACGCACACACACGGTGTGGTATCCCCTCCCCCCAACACGCACAATCACACACACACACGGTGTGGTATCCCCTCCCCCCAACACGCACAATCACACACATGCACGGTGTGGTATCCCCTCCCCCCAGCGCACACACACACACACACACGGTGTGGTATCCCCTCCCCCAGCACACACACACACACACACGGTGTGGTATCCCCTCCCCCAGCACACACACACACACACGGTGTGGTATCCCCTCCCCCCAGCACACACACACACACACGGTGTGGTATCCCCTCCCCCCAGCACACACACACACACACACACGGTGTGGTATCCCCGCCCCCAGCACACACACACACACACGGTGTGGTATCCCCTCCCCCAGCACACACACACATACACGGTGTGGTATCCCCTCCCCCCAGCACACACACACACACACACGGTGTGGTATCCCCTCCCCCCAGCACACACACACACACACGGTGTGGTATCCCCTCCCCCAGCACACACACACGGTGTGGTATCCCCTCCCCCAGCACACACACACACACACGGTGTGGTATCCCCTCCCCCCAGCACACACACACACACACGGTGTGGTATCCCCTCCCCCCAGCACACACACACACACACGGTGTGGTATCCCCTCCCCCAGCACACACACACACACACGGTGTGGTATCCCCTCCCCCCAGCACACACACACACACACACGGTGTGGTATCCCCTCCCCCCAGCGCGCGCACACACACACGGTGTGGTATCCCCTCCCCCCAGCGCGCGCGCACACACACACACACACACGCACAGAGGCCCAACCTGCGCGGGGCGCGGCGCGGGCTCCCGGGAGCCGCGGCGCGGGAAGGCGGGCCGGGCCGGCCCGCCCGGGAGGAGGCGGAGACAGGGCCCCGAGCCCCGCCCCGTCGCGCCCGCCCGCCTCCCCCCCCGGAATAATCCCAATATTTATCCGGCAGCAGCCGCCTGCGGCCCCCCGCCCGCCGGCTGATCCCCCGCGCCCGGGCCCCCGCCCTGCCCCGCCCCGGCGGGCCGCTGCCTGCATGTATTTGCTGCCCTCCGCGCCGCCGCCCAGCCCCGCCGCCCTCGCCAGCCCGGCGCGCCGGATGCAGGTGAGCTGGGCCGGGGGCCTGCGGGAGTGCGGGGCAGCGCGGCCTAACCGGCCCGGCGCCCCGGGGGGGGGGGCGCGCGCGCGCGGAGGCGCCGGGGGGCCGCGCGGAGCCGGGCCTGCACGGGAGGGGGAGGCTGCCCGCCCGCCGTCCCGCGCTCATGAAGGGTCTCCCGGGGGGCGGGGCAGCGCGGCCATTGGCGCGCGCGCGCGCGTGTGTGTGTGTGTGCGCGCGCGCGGCCCGCGAGCCGGGTGCCAGGGCCTCGGCACCGCGCGGCCATCCCGGCCCCCCCCTCCCGCCCGCGGCTGCCCCCACGGCGCTGCGCCTGTTGGGTAACACGTGGCCCGAGCCCAACGCTCGGCCCCGGGTGTTGTGGGGTTCCCGCCAACGCGCCTGGGGGTGGGGGGAGACTTGGGGAGTCGTCAGCGCTCGCTCCTGCGTGGGGGCCTGTTGTTTCTCGGGGGGGGGGGAGAAGAGGGAGGAGAAAGGTTGGCTTTCCCCGCACTGCCCCATCCACGGCTTGGTCCTGAAAGCTGCTGAGAGCCCTCCCCTGGGGGGGGGGGGAGTGTCAGGGGCTCAGGAGCTTTTGGGATCAAGCCCCAGGGCTGTAAAGGTGGTCATTTGCAAGCTTTCGGTCGAAAGACCCAGGGTTAGTTTAGCTGGAGGCTCTTCGTCCCGCGCCTCCATCCACTCGGAAATGTAACTTTCCAGTAGCTGACACACGGTCAGTTGTTATCCCTACAACTGTTTCCAGTGAGACTTCTGACACTTATTTAATCTTCAGGCTTGTTTTGTGACACTAAACCTTATAGAGGTCTTCATCGTAACCGGTAATACGGGTTTTCTTGGTTCCTTAGTGTAGAAAGTTTTTAAAATCTCATTTTTAAATGGTGTATTTGTGTTGATAAATGCAAGGTAATGCATCTTGGAAAACATAATCCCAAGTATACCTATAAAATGATGGGGGTCTAAAGTAGCTGTTACCACTCAAGAAAGAGATCTTGGAGTCATTGTGGATAGTTCTCTGAAAACATCTACTCAATGTGCAGGGGCATGTTGGGCATCATTAAAGAAAGGGATAGATAATAAGACCAAAAATATCATATTACTTCTATTTAAATCCATGGTACACCCACATCTTGAATACTGAGTGCAGATGTGATCACCCCATCTCAAAAAAGGTATATTAGAATTGGAGAAGGTTCAGAAAAGGGCAACAAAAATTATTGGGGTATGGAATGGCTGCCATATGAGGAGAGATTAATAAGATTGGGACTTTTCAGGTTGGAAGCGAGACGACTAAGGGGGGGATATGATAGAGATCTATAAAATCATGACTGGTGTGGAGAAAGTAAATAAGGAAGTGTTACTTACTCCTTCTCATAACACAAGAACTAGAGGTCACCAAATGAAATTAATAGGCAGTAGGTTTAAAACAAACAAAAGGATGTATTTTTTTCACACAATATACAGTCAACCTCTGGAACTCCTTGCCAGAGGATGTTGTGAAGGGTAAGAGTATACCAGGGTTCAAAAAAGAACTAGATAAATTCATGTAGGATAGGTCCATCAATGGCTATTAGCCAGGATGGGCAGGAATGGTGTCCCTAGCCTCTGTTTTGCCAGAAGCTGGGAATGGGCAACAAGGAATGGATCCCTTGATGATTACCTGTTCTCTTCATTCCCTCTGGGCACATGATGGCTGCTGTTGGAAGACAGGATACTGGGCTAGATGGACCTTTAGTTTGACCCAATATGGCTGTTCTTATGTTACAATAGCAGCTAGAGCAGTGGTCCCCAGCCTTTCTGTGGGAATAGCATATTCCTGTTCCCAGAAGACTGTGGAGGGCGCCAGACACCCCACCACTGAAATGCTGCCGAGAAGCAGCAGCGGCAAGAAGCTTTGCCGCCGAAATGCTGCTGAGAAACAGCAATGCTTCTTGGCAGTTTGGCAGGCAGTTCTCCAGTGGCCGCCCTTGGCTGCGGCATTTCGGCAGCTCGGTGTCCTGCGGGCGCACGCAACTGCCCTGGTGGGCGCCATTGCACCCACAGGCACCCTGTTGGGGACCCCTGAGCTAGAGGTTAGGCACTGTAGAAATATGTGGTAAAAACACAGGTCGTGCCCTATAGAGCTTACCATTGAGGTAATGACAACTCAATATAGCAGATGAGACAAACAGGTGTGAGGACAAGGTGGCAATGGAAGTACGTTTTCTCTTAGGTTGGAGTGTAGACAAAGCCTATGTTGGCATAACTTATGTCTCTCAGGTGTGTGAAAAAACCACCTCCCTGAGTGACATAAGTTACAGTGACATAAGCACTTGTGCGTACAGGGCTATGTTGGTGGGAGAACATCTCCCACTGACATAGCTTCTGCTGCTGGCGGAGATGACTTTATTATGCCGATGTGTCGGCATAGAATGTTTTCACCAGACACACTGCAGTGGCGCGGCTGTTTTGGTACAGCTGCGGTGCTGTATGTATAGACATGGCCTTAGATTAGCTTGCCACTTGCCTACCTGTCATCAGCTTGTCGTGTTTTTGTAGGCACTGTTCTGCAGACATCATGGTTAAAATTGAGTCTTAAGGAGAGATTTGGTGGAGGCTAAATTAGCCACTCTTCAAATTTGTAGCGGGAATTTGTGCCAGGCGTGGGAATGTCTTGGAAGTCCATAGTTAATAAAGACTGGCAGAGGTGGTGAGGTAAGATAGTGGCTCTGGTAAGTACGGCTGGGGTCAACTATGAATGGCCCTTAAGGTCAGGATAATGAGCACATATTTGATGCTATAGGGAGGGAGGAATCTAGTGGACCGACAAATGGGTGTATGATATGAGTGAAGTGATGAAGTGTGAAGACTTTGGCAGCAGCATTTTAATTGACTTGAGGATGGCAAAGTTGCAGTAGCATAGAGGCTACAGAAGAAGAGACTGGAGTATGAAGTTGTGATATAGAGGGCCTAGATAAGACGTATTATTTCAGCAGTCAGAAGAGAGCAAATACATATAGCTGTGTTGAAGAAAGTTTTTCTGTAACATAATGGCATACATACTTAAGTCCTGATCTTGCAAATGCTTAAGCATGTGTGAGACTCATTGAAGTCTGCATGAAGTTAATCATGTGAATAAATATTAGCAGGATAGGGGCCTTTGCTAGTTAACATGTATGGCTGGCTTTACATATCCCAGACATCTTTCATATTACAGAGGTGGATTCTCTCATTTATCCAATTCTCCAGAGCAGCCCAGTAGAAGGAATTAGCATCACCTTTAAATGACTAGAGGAACACCATCAACTAGACCAGTGTTTTCTCAACCTGTGGTCCATGGACCTTTGGGGGTCTGTGGACTATGTTGAAGGGGTCCACGAAAGGCTTAAACTGAACGGAATTCAGCTATATATACAGACAGTAGATTTCCAAAGGGGTCTGCACCTCCAGTTAAATTCTTTTAAGGGTCTGCGAATGAAAAACCACTGACCTAGACTTCAGGCTCAAAACTTAGATTTTGTAAATAAAATGTTGCAAAACCTTATATGAATAGAAATATTTTCACATTTTTAATTCAGTGAAGACTCTTCTATGTAAAGAGATATAACTTCAGGTGTTTTTTTTGTTTGTTTGTTTTTTTTTAAAGTTAAGCATAGCTTAGGTACTATACTGCTTCTGAGTTCCTCTGACAGTTTTTGTGCTTTATAACCACATCTTCCACATGGTTGGTTGTAAGGCCCACATGAACAGGAAGACAATAACGATGTAAAACATAAAGAAAATAAAATGAGCCAATTTTAATCTAAGCTTTTAGTTACAGTTATCTTAAATGTTATTTGCCTGAGAATATTTTATTTACTATCACAAAGTTTTTAAAAATTTGAGTTGACTGTCTAAGCGTTTGCTGCAGGGTACTATGGTTCCAAACAGTGTTCTTGTGCATGAGAGCTTGAATGTTAAATTGACAAAAGCCTTGTCTACATGCAAAAACATTTTTGGTTTAACCCTGCCCTGTACAGACACTCTTATTTCTGTATAGTATTACATTTTTGGTTGATCTTAAATTTATTCCCAAGCCTCATAAAGCTAAATTGAAAAAAACTACTCTTTTACCAGAACAAGTGTGTCCACGCAGGGGGATTATGCCTGCATGGCATAAATGGCAAAAAGTAAAGCTGTTTTTTACTGTTTTTAATAATGAAGTTGCTACTAGTGACAGAGAGGTTTTTGTTTTTTTTTTGGTGTTTAAGTTAGTTTCTAATTTGGAGGGTCCGGAAATGGACACTGTCTCAGTAAGCATGAAATGTGGCCACACACAGATACTACTATGACAGTGGGTTTCACTTTTCCATTCTGTTCCTTAAAAATATGCATTTATAGTGAAATTCTTAAGTTCACAGTAAAATGTGAATCTGATAAAATTCAACAAGTGTTTGTCTTGGTTTAATTATTTTTACCGTGAAAAATTATTATGACAGCAGTACTTTACAAAAGGTAATTTAAACGCTGAAACACGAGGTTTCACTTATATTTATGGCCTACTTTGTGATGAAAACATGTACAGCAACCTGATCTGATTTCCTGTTCTTAGCATTTCCCACTTGCATGGTATATTACACTTCATACATTTGATTCAATAATTATTCAGTGAAACCAACTCATTAAGAACCCTGGTATTGTGAATGGTCACCCTTAAATCTTCTCTGTTGAGTGGAGCAGAAATTTATTTACTTCTGTGGTTTTGGTGGTATTGATCCAGAATAGATCAAAATGGATACTTCTGTGACTTACTGCCCTTCACTGCTTTCATAGAGATGACTCCACCATATGCATGACCTGGACTTTCATGTTGAGTCTGATTCATCCTAACAAAACTCAGCTCAGGCATAAGATCTATGTGCCCATTATCTTTCAAGATGATTGAAGACAAGAATAAAGTAATGACATTTTGTTTGGGTGTTCAAGGCAGTTTTGCAAAGCTGTATTGACCAATGCCTACCTAGTGTACTGTACACCCTTTCTATAACAACCGTGTCGGGATCCAATCCATTTCTTCATTATATCCAGGGTTTGGTATAGTGAAAGAGCCCCGCCGGTGTGGGGGTCGCTGACAACTCCTCCAGTCTCAACTGCGGGGCTCAAGGTGGGATCCGGGGATGGGGTTCATTATAGCAGAAGGTTCATTATTATGAAGGGCATTCTAGCGAGGGTGTACTGGGGTTTGTAATTCGTTTACACAGAGATCATTTTGTCCTCTTCACAACTGGATTGTAATGGTCCTCTTTACTTGGGGAGCCCCAATATAGTTGCATCTCCATTTCTTCAAAGAGAAAAGGAGGACTTGTGGCACCTTAGAGACTAACCAGTTTATTTGAGCATGAGCTTTCGTGAGCTACAGCTCACTTCATCGGATATTGGTTAGTCTCTAAGGTGCCACAAGTATTCCTTTTCTCTTTGCGAATACAGACTAACACGGCTGTTACTCTGAAACCCGTCCATTTCTTCAGTTTTCTTTTTGTTTTTCGTCTGTCAGGAATGTTTCCTTTTATTTTAGTTTTGCAGAATTTAATCTGAAACTCTGAAGGACAATGTGAATAGATAATAGGTATCTTGAGAATCTTCAACTATGTTTACCCTGCCTCTGTCCTTGAGTACTAAGGCTCTACCATGGTAAGATATGAGTGTAAATATTCGTCATCTAGTTGTTAGATGTGAGGCACGTTTGGTGATGGCATAGCTTTTCTGTTGTTGTGAGAGTGTGAAGCTTTACAGCTTCTGGTTGAAACCTCAAGTTTTAATGTAGACTAAAATTTTACTTTATTTACTTGAAGGAAGTGATAGGTTAGTTTGTCGTTTGGATCCTCAACCCCTTCCACTGTAAATGGAAACTTGTTAATTTTAGGCTTGCAGAATTTTGTTGGGTGCTAATAGCTGAAGTGGGAGATATTATAAAACTTCTGCTTATTTTGGGTGTTGACAGTGATTTTATTTCCTTTGTGTCATATAATTTTTCCCAGGGTGGATTTGATTTAAATCAAATTGATTTAAATCATGATTTAAATCACTGGTCAGGAAGACTCCTGGTTTTCTACATAATCAGGGTTTTCTATATAAAAGTGCATTCTTGTTGGTTGTTATAACCTTAATATATACTTTTTACAACTCAGCGATAGATGTAGGTTTCATTTTTAGAAGGTACACACTGTACATTTTTAAACAGTGATTTAGTTTGAAAACTTTTCAAATTAGTTTTACAGCTGTATCAGAAAATGAACGGTTGTTTGGTTATTTCATTTACCAAAGGTAATTGAAGCAGATAGTTCACCTCCCAATGACTTCATAAATATCTCCAGTACAACAGGTTAATCATTAATATTTGGAGGATTTTCTTGCCATTATTTTCTTGCTGTATTAGGAGGAGAACATCACCAGACAGACATTTAAATTGTTTTATTTAACTAAAACAACAATGTTAAGTATTCTGGATTTTTTTCTTTAACAGCAAACTTAATATTTTAACAAAACAAGCATATGTCTCTCGCGTCTCACATTTATCTCCAGACTTCTTTTCCTTGTCCAGATATATTCCATCCCCAACAATTTTCTATTAATTGAACTTTTTGAAACTTTGCACTTTTAGAAAGAGGTAAGGGATTGACTCTGTGTATACAAATTTGCAGAGGGACAATACAATAGAGTTGAGGTCTGTTATTTCTCACCTCTGTATATTATTTATTTATGTAAAAACATTTTTGCTGTTAACAAGGATGTTACTTCTGGAGACACAAATCCACAGTTTGAGAACTGCAAAACTAAGCATTTCTGATGGTGTCTTCTAGACTGAGCACTGAGTCCCATTGGGTACATAGAAAGATTAACCTAAATAATCTCTACAGAAGCCTGTGGAACCCCATAAGATTGGGTCCCTAATCCATGAACTATTGGAACTCATTTAGAAAACTTTTCGTAAACCTTACATGAATATATTGTCTCATACTATAGAATTAGAATTTATAATCCCTATTCCATGATGAGATATCTTTGAGCTGTAATGTGTCTTAATTAAAACGATCGTTAGATAGGTTTTCTCCTCAAAAAGCATTTGATCAAAAAAATCCCATTTAAATAAAAAAAATCTGACTTTTAATTTTTTTTAAAAAAAAATCTTTGATTTTTATCCACCCTGGTTTTTCATCATAAAGATTATGATAGAAAAATTAATAGTTAAAGACAATGAATTTGCTTAAGTTTGCCTAGCCCAGCACTGTAGTAACTTCAACATTAACATTAAATTCACACCTCTTTTTAAAAAATAAAGCGGAGTTTTCTCTGAGTAGTAACAGGAACTAGAATCACAGAACTGGAAGGGACCTTGAGAGGTCATCTAGTCCAGTCACCTGCACTCAAGGCAGGACTAAGTATTATCTAGACCATCCCTGACTGGTGTTTGTCCAACTTGCTCTTAAAAATTCCCAATGATGGAGATTCCACAACCTCCCTAGGCAATTTATTCCAGTGCTTAACCACTCTGACAGGAAGTTTTCCCTTATGTCCACCATAAACCGCCCTTGCTGCAATTTAAGCCCACTGCTGCTTGTCCTATCCTCAGAGGTTAAGAACAACAATTCTTCTCCCTCCTCCTTGTAACAACCTTTTATGTACTTGGAAACTGTTATCATGTCCCCTCTCCGTCATCTCTTCGCCAGACTAAACAAACCCAATTTTTTCGATCTTCCTTCATAGGTCATATTTTCTAGACCTTTAATCATTTTTGTTGCTCTTCTCTGGACTTTCTCCAATTTGTCTACATCTTTCCTGAAATGTGGCACCCAGAACTGGACACAATACTCCAGTTGAGGCCTAATCAGCACAGAGTAGAGTGGAAGAATTACTTAATGTTTCTTGCTTATAATACTCCTGCTAATACATCCCAGAATGATGTTTGCTTTTTTTGCACCAGTGTTACACTGTTGTCTCGTATTTAGCTTGTGTTACACTATGACCCCCAGATCCCTTTCTGCAGTACTCCTTCCTAGGCAGTCATTTCCCATTTTGTATGTGTGTAACTGATTGTTCCTTCCTAAGTGGAGTACTTTACGTTTGTCCTTATTAAATTTCATCCTTTTTACTTCAGACCATTTCTTCAGTTTGTCCAGATCATTTTGAATTTTAATCCTAAAACCAAGCTGGAGATGGAGTCTTCTGTTAAACTGAAGGAGAAACATTGGAGAACATATTTCATTTGCACTCTGGCATTAGTAATTTGTTTTACTCCAAAACAGACTGCAACGGGCTCCCTGGGGTACAACCTGAAACTGGGGTACCACTGTGCCCCCTTAACTCTCCAGCGTGGTCTGTCTCTTTCAGTGCTTTACCTAGTGACAAGCAGCAAACACCTCCAGGTGCCGTTATCACTTAGCACAATAGCACGTGGAGCCCCACACCTATATACATTGCGTGAATGCTCCCTGAGCTGCTCACGAATCACACAGAAAAAGGCACCAGCAAATCTTCCAAGTCCCTACCTTTGCACCCCCAGAATATATCGTCTTACCCTGGTCAGAAGCCTGATCAGTATAAGTTCATTACTCAGTCCTCCCCTTCCTCAGTGTGGAGTGGAGAGACACTTTGTAAACTGAACTGAAATTTCCCAAGCATTTCAACCAGAACACACTGTTTTAGGTAAAATGTAAAACAGATTTATTAATTACAGAAAGATAGATTTTAAGTGATTATAAGTGGTAGGCACAAAAGGTCAGAGATAGTTACTAAAGAAAATAAAAGCAGATTGCAGTATTAAAGATGGAAATGACAAGGACACTGAACTACCCTTTTACTGACAGAGCAGGTCACCCCTCCCCATAAGGATTGAGGTGCACTGACACGTAAGCGTGGGGAAGCTTGTTTAGACAGAACTTGTCTGCTTACCCACAGAACTACTTTATTCAGAGTTGTCAGTCTGGCATCCTTGACAAGCACTAAGATGAGGCAGGGGTCTGACAAGTTTGGGAGGAGTACTGTGTGTGCATGTAACTGGGCTGTCATCATGCATATGCACAAGGGGACAGAATTAAGATTGCATGGGCAACCTTACTTCTGGCATTTCCTAACTTGAGAGCTTGACTTTGCAACCTTAAACTTCACTACTTTTTTGTTTTGTTTATTTCTCTTAGAATGTAGGCACCTTGACATCCCAACTGTGGATGGAATTTGTTTGAACTGTCAGAGCTCTTATGAAGATAACTATCTAGCAAGATTTATTTTTCTAATTGTGTATCTGCAGTTCAGCAAAAGCAATCTCATGTGTTACTAAAAATATTGGATTCTAACTGTACCCTAGAGATCAAGCGAAATACTCATTTTTAAAACCTGAACAAAAAACTGACCATTTCTAACGTGCATTGTTCTCCATATGTCTGAAATCTTTCTGTGTCAGATTTGTGTTTGCTAATTTTTCGTGTGGGAGGAACCATTTTATGGATGATGCTCCTGGATTTTTATATCATGCCCAAGTGTGCTTGGCTAGGCCCTTTCACTCACTGAAAGAGGTGGTTTGACAATGGAAGTGCTTATTTGACCTCCAAGGATATATTTTTATCTGCTTTTATTACATAGAAAATACAGAGCAATTTAAATTATTGCAGTACTACTTCATGACGGAAAACTTGTAGTCAAACTTTAAATTATACCACCATAAACTCAGATTTGTTTGGGCAGAAAACTATACTACTTTGATGACTTGAGTTTGTTGGCCATGACTTTTTATTTTAATTACATTTTTTTAAAATGCAGGATTCTTCGATTGTGTATCAGTGGCTTTTGTAAGTTTGTTTGAATAGGCTTTTAAAAACAAAAAAGGCTTGTGGGGTGTATTGCATGTAGTCTGTTTAGCAAAACACTGGAGAGGCAATCATATCAATGAAGTTGAGCAGTTTGGGGGTGAGGGAAAGGAAGGTGCTGTAGAAAACATTGTAAAATAAGTTTAAACCTGTATATATGTGCAGGCCTGTTGGCTCTAGTCCAGGTTTGCTAGTGGATTTTACTCCTATGGAAGCATGAATTCTTACTCATATGCTTTTCTTCCCTCTTAAAATTCTGTGACTCTTTAGATACAATAATTGCATATGACAATACTTCAAGTGCTCTTGTAACCTGCTTTTCAGTTTAACAGAAAACTCCTGCTATCTTTGCGATAGCCATAAAGATGTATATTTAAATTTCTGTTTCTGTGGATCCGATACGTACTGTGGAGTCTCACTCATCTATCTGTTACTTAGACTAGACCAGCCAGTCTGCCAGATTGAGATGCAGCTGGCCTAACATCCATTTATTTTACTTCATGACAACTCATTTGGTTTTCAGGACTTCCTTTATTCCAAAGAATTCTGTGTAAACTGAAGGCAAATCCAAGAACTGCTCATTCATCCAAGTTTGTCATCCTACACACCAAATTGCAACAGTCACAAAAAGCAGCATATAATTGGAGTTTGTCCCTGGAGCAGTAAAGCAAGGGTCGTCTTTTTATTCAGGGTTTTGAAGAACGCCAGTTGCTGGTGTCTTCCACAGGTGTTGTCTAACTCTCCCGTAAATCGTAGTCCTGGCCCTTTCATTATTTTCCTTCTCTCTATCCTAAGGAAGTTACTGAAGGTGCTTGTTGTTGAAACATGTAGATGTTTACTTCTCGCTCTAGGCCTTGTATAAAACTTTACCTTAATGAAATCTAGGTTGCAAGTAAATCTGTGCTATTAGCTAACTTTATACGGTAGTGTTTTTTAAAATAAAAAATATAATGTTAAGATTGCACTCCCAAGCAAACCATTTGTGGTGCAACCATAATCACAAACTTAACCCTGCCCCAGTACTACTGCAGTCAATTAGAATTTTTGTAATGAGTAGCAAAGTAGTAGACTTGTTTAGAGTTGAGCTTAAGGAAGTGTTTAGTTAATAGAGCATGATGCAATCTGAGTTGTTGACTTCACTTATTGTTAAGTTATGGACCAGCTGTACAATGCTCTTCCATGAATTTGTCCTGAGCGTTTTGGTTTGTTGTCTTAAATATTTTTATGATGTAGTCCCACAGATTCTAACAGTAGGCCTTCAGTCACTCCGGCAGCTTTGCAGGAGGAGACACGTTAACGCTAGGAAAAGGCTGATTTCCTTCCAGTGAAAAGCCAGATGGTTCTCTCTCCCTCCAGACTAGCAAAGGAGGTAGCAGACCTTCCCTTAGCACAGGGAAATCTTGCCTCCTCCCTTCAAAATTTCTTCTCTTTGCCTACAGCCCAATTTTGAGCAGTGTCTGATTAATTTGGCTCCAAATTCTGATTGTGGGGTAGTTGTTTTTTTCACTGAGGTGCTGCTGCAGCTTTCCTTAGGGGGCAGGCAGACTCAGAAATGGTGGATCCCTCAGTAAAAAGACCAGGGGTGAGAAATGCCTGTCCTGTTCCTCTGCTCTGCCAAATTCCATTGAAAGCGGTTTTTGCTGCTTTTACAACCAAGGGAAAGTCTCATGTTGGCACTGGGTTGCCTTTAGAAAGCCACAGGATCATCATCCTTCCTAGAGTAGTCACCCAGTGAGGAGAAAAAGCACCAAAGAAAATGGCAATTGCTCTGCTTTAAACATTCGCAAGGACTGGAATTCTAAGACTGTTCAAGCCAAAGAGGGTATAATAGAGACTTTCAGCATCCCTTTGAAACTGAGTGCAGACTCTGCTACAGCCACTCATGGGACTGACTTGCTGGCTAAATGGTGGGCTCCCCCCAACTCTTCCAATTTGTCCAGGTCATTTTGAATTTTAAACTTTTTTTTCATTTAATGTGGCAGTTAAGTATAAATTTACTGTTTGGCTAAATGGTTTACTGCTGGATATTTCACTGTTTTCTTGTCTAAGAAGTTTCCTAATTATATTTTTTCCTCCATACTGAGGAATCTGCAGAACATGGCTATAAAACTCTATGGGACTTAGTCTTTGGATCCCTAAGGGAATTAAGAAAGGAGGTATGGTGCAAGTGCTTAAACTAGGCTCAAACCAACTATATGTGTATTTGGTCTGTGGGGTTTTTTTTTAGTGTATTATATGCACAAGTGGTACCAATTTATAACATTGGTACATCGTGCAGTGTCATGTCAATGGATTAATGAGGACACAGAAAATCAGGAGGGAAGAGGGAAGGGGAAAACCCAGGAACTGTATATTTCATTTCTTAATCTCTTCTCTCCCCCGCCCCCCCAAAATCAAAATAGGGAAAATACTGATTCCTCCCCCTCTGAGAAAATTGGTGTAGCAATGTCTGTAGAGAGAGAAGAGTAGAGTGTTGTATAGTGCCTTGAATGCTGGCACAGTCTAAAGCAAGATCGGGCATGTTTATGACCCGATAGCTATTTCTGACTCTGCCAATTTTAACTAAATTGAGAACAATGCTTCTATAGAAATTCCATATCTGGTTTCACTTTAAGTAGGGTCATGGAACGGCTATATTACACTGTCAGTCCCATCTTGTTTGCTATCCTGCCTACAATGGCCAGTGCAAGTCTCTCCAATGGAAAGTATGGGGTGGTGATGTGGGAATAATGGTGTATGTGGTGCTTGAGTAGTGTTTTAAGTAGGAGAATGTTCCTTCTGGACCCCTAAGGTGTTCACCCTTAAAATAGTTTCTGGTTTGTATACAGGAGCAACAGTTTGGTCATCTTCCATGTGAGAATCTCCAAAGTAGATTATGAATTAATCCTTCATGCCTACCCCTGTGATTATCACCATTTTACAGATAGGGAAACCGAAGCAAATAATATTGTTCACTGCCTTGTATGAACACACAAAGGAGAAACATACCATGCCCCGTTCCTCATAGCTCAGTGGTTTGAGCATTGGCCTGCTAAACCCAGGGTTGTGAGTTCAATCCTTGAGGGGGCCATTTAGGGATTGGGGCAAAAATTGGGGCTTGGTCTTGCTTTGAGCAGGGGGTTGGACTAGATGACCTCCTGAGGTCCCTTCTGACCCTACA
The DNA here is from genome assembly GCF_965140295.1 of Lepidochelys olivacea. Classification (NCBI taxonomy): domain Eukaryota; kingdom Metazoa; phylum Chordata; order Testudines; family Cheloniidae; genus Lepidochelys; species Lepidochelys olivacea. The sequence continues at coordinate 20,475,168 of NC_140414.1, read as the reverse complement.
ATTCTATGACATCTGTAGGTGGGTTGTGAATAATGGGAGTCTTTACAATCAGGGAGTACAGGGACACTGCAGTCTACAAAAGAGTTGAGAACTATACAGCAGCATACTTCCCCCTGCAGAGGGAGTCTTCACAACACATTCTTTGCCACAGTCTGGCCATAAGTGACGTATTTGAGGTCACATGCAGTGGTGTTGTAGCCGTGTTGGTCCCAGGATATTAGAGAGACATGGTGGGTGAGATAATATCTTTTATTGGTTTTATTGAACCAATAAAAGATACTACCTCACCCACCTTGACTTTCTAATATTCAGGGTCACACAGGAAACCTGTGGCAGAGATGAATGAAAAAACTCACTTCCTTACTCCTAGTCTTTTGCACTAACCACAAGACCATTAATCCTTTCACAAATACTATTGGCGGTACGTGAAAGGGACTGGATAGTTCTTACTTTTCAGAAAGAAAATTAAGGCACAGTATTTTTAAATGATCTTCAGAGGGAGCAAGTTTCATTGGTTGAGTTAACTAAACAATGTAGATTGGAGAATGGTGTGGTGATTTTGCAAAATTTGTGTTGCTGGCAGGCGGGGTGGGCATCACTTTTTAAAGAGACCTGTCAAAGGAGGAAAATGCATTTGAGCCTTTTATTTGCTATTGTAGCAATAATGAAGGCCTGAAAATTAAGTCTGCTGTGTTGTACCCTTAGAAATAAGCAATATAAAGTCAGAGTACTGTAGTGGTGGAGTGGGAGTTTTCTCGGTACTTAAATGGATGCTGTCAACTAGAATCTTTTTAAAATTGACTAAAATAAAAAAAAAACACTTTAAGAAAACAATTACGTTTTGTTTTGCTACCCTGTTGATGAGGATAAGAATGGATGTTTGGGCAGATACGAAACCAGAAATGCTCAGCCTTTTTCCTGTTCTTCTCTGTGCCACTCCTGCCTACTGCTGCTTTAGTCTTAGCTCTGCTGCTGCTATTTTTATTTTTTAAAAAGAGACCATTTTTATCAGGAGGGCAGGGAGCTAGGGAACATGGGAGGAGTGTAGAGTGAGCTAGGGAACATGGGAGGAGTGTAAAGTGGAATTTTCAGTTTCAAGGTCTGGCTAATGTATTTGGTTTAGTCTAGTGAATTTCACAAGTAAAAAAGCCAGTTACTAAAAGATTCTAAGTAAAGATATCTTAATGTAAAAATTACAGTGTATGTACATGTCCTGATTGTATCTTGTTTCACTTTTCTCCTTCAAAGGTTTGTAAACTGTGTGCACACACTCTGAATTTGGGAATGTGTGGGAAGGCCAGACAAACTAAGCTTTCTCTTGTTAAACTTGATGAGGGCCCTACCAAATTCACAGTCCATTTCGTGGCCAGAGGTTTTAAAAGTTGTTTTCAGATGTTTACATCTGAAATTTCATGGTGTTGGAACTGTGGGGGTCCCAATCCAAAAGGCAGTAAGGGTGTGGGGGGGTTCATGCGATTGCCACCCTTTCTTCTGCCCTCCGATGGCAAGGGTGCTGCCAGGTGCCCAGCGGGAAGGCTGCTGGCCAGAGGGGAAGGCTGCTGGCCAGGTGCCCAGCTCTAAAGCCAGCTCCACTGCCAGCAACAGCATAGAAATGAGGGTCGCAGGGTATGGGGGGGGTTGGGTTACCATATGTCCAGTTTTCCTGGTAGTCTCCCACCTGAGTGGGGGGCTGACAACTGGAGCCACTAAGCTTCCTGCCGCCGGGGGAGATCCTGGAGGTGGGTCTGACCAGCTCAGGGAGCAGCGCCTGCAGGGGAAGAGGAAGTCTCCTCCATCCCCATCCCAGCAGCTGGAGCCCCTGCGCAAGGTAGTAACCTCTGGCTGCATGCCAGATTTCACAGGGGAGATCAGATTTCACAGTTCATAACACGTTTTTCATGGCTGGGACTTTGGTAGGGCCCTAAACATGACCATTTAAGCGGAGCTCTCTTTGTGATGTGGCTTCAGACCGACCAAAGTGGTGTTACCCCTTTTATGTATCAGGAAGATGGTAACCAACAGAAGCAAAGCATTTCTGTGCCTTTTAATCAGTGTAACTGCTTTTCTTATCACAGGCTAATTTCACTTTCTGCCTCTGTGAAGTCCAACAAAAATCTCTGTGTGAAAACGATATTTTGGGGACTTAATCTTTCTTGGGAAGCTTTTGTTCTTATTGCTTGCTTTTTCATATTGTAGGTGAAATAATCTACTAGGCTGAAGGGGAAGAAAATCTTCTAATTTGGAAGCACTTCATATGCCTTGGTAGTGGGATCTTTTGTTCTTTATACAGCTAGGTTGAGAAAACCTTCAACTTCTCCAGTTTTCATTTCGGTTGGTTACAACTCTATTCCAGCTTCAAGAACACGAGAACAAATGGATATAAACTGGCCATCGGGAAGTTTAGACTTGAAATTAGACTAAGGTTTCTAACCATCAGAGGAGTGAAGTTCTGAAATTGCCTCCACTGCTCCCCTTAGAAGGCTAAAGACATATCTGGTTTCATGACTAAGCTTGATAAGTTTATGGAGGGAATGGTATGATGGGATAGTCTAATTTTGGCAATTAATTGATCTTTGACTATTAGCAGTAAATATGCCCAATGGCCTGTGATGGGATGCTAGATAGGGTGGGTGTGACGTTGCACTCTATATTCATACTCATTAGCATATTTTTATAAAGTCATATAATGTAACTGGACTATGCTTCATGCAAAAGGTCTCTTGTAAGGTATCATTACAAAGCTTCTAATCCACTGAGTGTGGTCATCCTATTTGTATAAATGTATCACTCTTGTATCTGAAACTAGAAATATGAAATATAACTCAGAGGTCCTATTATAGTTATGCAAAGTGTGGGCCATTAATGGTGGTTTGGAATCTTAATGGCTCCCATTAACCAGGACAATTACCTGTAGATGGCTTTGTTTTACTTGCCTTGCATAATGACAGGTTTCAGAGTAGCAGCCGTGTTAGTCTGTATCCTCAAAAACAAAAGAAGTACTTGTGGTACCTTAGAGACTAACCAATTTATTTGAGCATAAGCTTTATTCATCCAGTGAAGTGAGCTGTAGCTCACAAAAGCTTATGCTCAGATAAATTGGTTAGTCTCTAATGTGCCACAAGTACTCCTTTTCTGTTTTACTTGTAAGTCTTCATTACCCACTTGCCAGCCCACAGGTATACAGGAAGTCTTACGGTGACATGTGATCATGTCACCTGAACTGGAATCCATCTATAACCTGGTGCTTTTCCATTGAGAAGGAGGGGTGGGAACCCAGAGGGACAAAGAATTCCCGCCTTATGCAAAAGATATATAAGTGGTGGAACAAAACAAAGGGGGCGGCCATCATGAGAAATCCCCTAGCTACCACCGGAGCTGGAACAAAGGCTGTACCAGGGGAAAGGATTGTGCCCAGACTAGGAAGGCATCCAGTCTGTGAAAGAGACTTATTGAAACTTACTGAAATCTCTGAGGGTGAGATTTTGTCTGTATTCAGTTTTATTACTGTACTAGACTTAGACTTGCGTGTTTTATTTTATTTTTCTTGGTAATTCACTTTGTTCCGTCTGTTACTACTTGGAACCACTTAAATCCTACTGTCTGTATTTAATAAAATCACTTTTTACTTATTAATTAACCCAGAGTATGTTTTAATACTTGGGGCGGGGAGGGGCAAACAGCTGTGCATATCTCTCTATCAGTGTTATAGAGGGCGAACAATTTATCAGTTTACCCTGTATAAGCTTTATACAAGGTAAAATGGGTTTATTTGGGGTTTGGACCCCACTGGGAGTTAGGCATCTGAGTCTTAAAGACAGGAGCACTTGCTTTCAGTTAAGTCTGCAGCTTTGGGGCACGTGGTTCAGATTCTGGGTCTGTGTTGGAGCAGACTGGTGTGTCTGGCTCAACAAGACGGTGCTGGAGTCCCAAGCTGGCAGGGAAAGCAGGGGCAGAAGTAGTCTTGGCACATCAGTTGGCAGCCCCAAGGGGGTTTCTGTGATCCAACCCGTCACAGTGGGATCTGTGTTACTACAGAGAATTCTTTCATGGGTGTCTGGCTGGTGAGCCTTGCCCACATTCTCAGGGTTTAGCTGATCGCCATATTTGGGGTTGGGAAGGAATTTTCCTCCAGGGCAGATTGACAGAGGCCTTGGGGTTTTTTCACCTTCCTCTGCAGCGTGGGGCATGGGTCACTTGCTGGAGGATTGTCTGCACCTTGAAGTCTTTAAACCACAATTTGAGGACTTCAGTAGCTCAGACATAGGTCAGGGGTTTGTTATAGGAGTGGGTGGGTGACATTCTGTGGCCTGTGTAGATGATCATAATGGTCCCTTCGGACCTTAAAGTCTGAGAGTCTATGATTACATACAAAACAAAATCATAAAACGTGAACTAGAGTCTACAATTACAGAGAGTTACTTTTCCTATCTAATAAACTAGGTTTCTCCCCAAAGTTCAGTCTGCTGCAGAGCTGGCTGGCTTGCCCGGAATCAGGATCCAAACTTGCATGAAAACACCCCCGCTCCACAAGATGTTTTCTCCAAGTGGTTTTGATTGTTTGCCGTTGTGTCTCGTGGTTTTCCATTGATAGTCTTGGGGTGGAGCAAGGCTAGACAATTGAGCCTTGCGTTAGCTCACTGGCTAACCAGGAAGAATGACAACTCCCTCTTACTTGAACAGGCCATCACCAAGATATATTCTCCCTTGGTGACTAACTTTTACTCCAAATCCATAAAGCATATTTTCAACATAGCAACATTATTTCTTAAATATTACCTGGACAGACATCTCACAGTGATTGAGTCTTGATAATTGTGAGCTTTCTGCGGATACCTTATCTGTTACTCTTTATGGATAAATACTGTGCAAGACATGTGTCTGGTGTAGTGAGTTTGTCAGGTCTGAGATGAGAGTTGTTTGCAAAGAATAGGGGACCCTTTGCCAAGGGGCTTCTGTGTCTCACCAGTCTATTTAGCTTGTTAGATAACCAAATGCAGCTAAAATTAATAAGTGGTTTATCTCAGGCGGTCTCAGCAAATTATTCATCTAGCCTTTTAAATTCTCCTTCTGTGGTAGGGGATTCCAAGCTTGGGGAAGATCCTTTGCCCCAGACACTTCAATGTGTCTCTGAGTTGGAGTGGAACTGAAACCTTCATATGAGAATGTGAAGTTGTCCTCCCCAGTCTTCGCTGGGGAGTTATTCAGGAGAACTGAAGATAGCAACTGTGGCTAGTCTGAGAGTCCAGCTGTTCCTGGAGTCTTGGAGAAAGGCTTGTTCTCTAGTTGACCCCTTCTCCGTGTGCACTGAACGCAGGCTCTTCTTACACAAGTGAAAAGAGGCTTATCAAAACTCCATCGTTCTGAGAACAGACAGTAAATGTGCAAGTGACAACTGTGATCTGTTAACTGGCAAGAGCCAGGAAAAACAAAGTCCTCCTCTGATAAACTATTCTTTTCAGATTGTCAAAAACACTCCCCTCCCCTGCTCCTCCCAAATCACAGCTCATCACATTCTGGCGTAATTGAACCTGGCAAGGTGGGTGGGTGGGAGAATCCACCTGGACGTGTGGCAGTTAAAGGAGATTGTGGAATAATTGTTTTCTAGTTATTTCATATCCATAAATGTTTGTTTTCATTTGTATTTGTCCTAATGTAAGATTTTTGTAATCTGCCCTGGAAATAGGAGAGCTAGCACAGATTGAATTCTCCTCCCAGTAGAAATTTCCAGTTGTGAACGCCTTTCCTGTAATCCCTTTTTGTTTTGGAAAGCTTTAAGGAAGGGAAAACGGGGCAAGACAACTTCTCAAGTACTGGAATATAGTCAGAAGTGCCAGGAAGATCTGGGTTCAGTGGTCAGCTGACATCAATGGGGTCGTGCTGGACTTTCGGCATCTGTGGCTCTAGCCCTTGGCCTGTATATTTTCTCCAAAGTGTCCGGGCCCTGCCGTTAAGATTCACTATGTGTCTGGACAAAGTTACGTGCCTGTACTTTGACCCTCTTCCTACTCATTGTGTTTGCCCTGCTCTTGAGTGGAAGAGTCAGAAGAAGCTAGGATTGTCAGATAAAATTATCAACATTCAGTTGGGGAGATAAGTGCACTTCTTCAGGATAGCTTTGAGTATTTAATGGCTGTTGCTAGAGAAGGGAACTTTAGCACAAAGACCTCCCTGAAATGCCTTGGACTAAGGGTACGTCCTCACTACCTGCCGGATCGGCGGGTAATGATCGATCTATTGGGGATCGATTTATCACGTCTCGTCTAGATGCGATAAATCGATCCCCGAATCGACGCCTGTACTCCACCTTGGCAGGAGGAGTAAGCAGAGTCGACGGGGTAGCTGCCGCGGTTGACTCGCCGCCGTGAGGACGGCCAGGTAAGTCGAACTAAGATACTTCAACTGCAGCTCCTCCACCCCACCCCCAGTGTAGCCCAGGCCTAAGAGAAGGCTTCATATACCAAAGCATTTATCTTCTAGGCTACGCAGCCTTTATAGCTGTATGTAAGAACTTAGAGCGGGTATTGTGGCCACCAAAGGAATCCATATTGTTCCATAGATGTGTTTTGGATTAAGAGCCGCTGACTCTATTTTGAGCATTGTGCAGTGAATAAGTCAGTGTACAAAGTTTCTCAGCTTGGGATAGTCAGGGAAGTAATTCATAGTCGCTGTCAAGTTTAGTTCTTTTGTAATTATAAAAATGGAACTGCTCTCTTCCCAAACAGAGATGTACTTTTTCCATGACACGTACAAGTTATAAGCCAACTAATTATGGATAGGCTGAGGGGTAACTGGGAATAGTTCGCTAGCATTTATTTATCTAGCTAGAAAACAAAACTAGGTGTGTTTAAAAACAAAACCCCAAAACAACCAAAAGTGTACATTGACTTTTCTCCCACTCCTTCACCCTTTGTGTTGTGTTTGCTATTTTAGGCTCTGATCATGCAGTGCTTCGATCCCGGTATCTGTGCGTGCCCACATGTTTGTGTTGCATTGCAAGACTGGGGCCTTGGATTACAAATTCTTTGGGACACATGCTTGTTATGTGTTTATACAGCATCTAGTGCAGTGGGGAACTGCTTGCATTCTTGGAGTGCTACCACAATAGAAATAACTTTGAGTCAGTGCCACCGCTCTCAGTGGTTGGTGGTTGATGTAACTCAACAGCAAATAACAGTGGCCCATGCTGAACATACAAAAAATGTACAATGAAGCTTTTCAAAATGAAGTCAGGAAGTAAACTATTTAACTAACATCCAGTGCATCACAACATAAAATAATCATTTAAAAAAACTGACCTGTTAAAGGAATAACAAGCTAAATGTGTCTTCTGACTAGCAAATTAAACATATTTTTTAATAACCAAGTCCTCCAAATGACAATTAGAGGAGGCAGTCTATTAAACCAAACTTAGTTTGACAAAAAATATAGAAATAGGTTTCTGCTTATGCTTCTCTCCAGCTGCTGTATAGTTTAAGGCTTACTCATGTTTGTTGATCTACTCTGTTCCGTTAGGCTAAGAGTAGTGTTACTAGTATTAGCCTGGTACTGAATTTCATTTGATTTGGAGACTAGAATACTTGTTATAATTACATAGTAGCTTTCTGATGTTGTATTTACTGGATCACCACTGTTGTGTACTCTGGGTGCTTATGATAATGTTGTAAATGAGATTTTAAAAAGAGCTCTTTTGCATATTCCCATGGTTCCCACTTATGGCAAAGATTGTTACATTATACTCAAGGCAGTTAAAGTATTTCAGTTTTCTCAGTGTCATATTGCAGGTTAGTTAGGACTATAAGAATGCATGCCTGATAGCTGTCAAATCAGTTTTGTGAAAAGACAATTAAATAGGTATGGAAACCTGGTGTTCTATAGAGTTATAGCCTTGCATTAATACAGATGTGCAGGGCGATGAATACGTGAGAGAGGCTGAGTTGCGTGTATCTAACTTTCTGGATATAAAAAGTAAGATTTCAAGCTAGACCCGGTGACCATTGTTGACTTTCCTGATAAAATAGCAAAGATTTCCTCCTTTTAAATATATCCTCTGGGAGGGATTTGTCACTTGTAACACTGTTCTTTCTGTTTCTCGTCTTCTACCTCCCCTTTCTGCTCGTCTTCTCCCTGCAAACACCCCAAGTTCTGGGTGGTTTAAACATTGCTGTGGAGTAGTGTGACCTGTTATGACTGTTCTGTAATGTCACTTTGTCTAACTAAAAAAGACATCCGATGAAGTGAGCTGTAGCTCACGAAAGCTTATGCTCAGATAAATTGGGTAGTCTCTAAGGTGCCACAAATACTCCTTTTCTTTTTGCGAATACAGACTAACACGGCTGTTACTCTGAAACCTAAAAAAGACTGGCTATTGTGCCAATAATTGGAAAACACGATTCATTTTAGTATCAAGCTTTGACTAATCTAACTTTATTTACCGACAGCTGGATCTTTTTGGGAAAGCATTGGAACTTTTAAGCTGTGTGAAATAAGGTTGTTTTTTTTTTGTTTGTTTTGGTTTTAGTTTTGTTTTTGTTTTTTGGGTGGCTTCATTCCACGTAGTTAATCATTGCTGCAAAGAACTGATGGAGAGAGAGGGGAAGCTGGCCATTCTCTTTCTGTGGTAGGATGAGTGTGAGCTGTAGTGCTGCTGGGCTTCACTTGTTTTATTAGTCTTGGCACTGTACAGCATCAAGAGTAAAGACAGCTGTACAGCCTGGGGAATAATCTCCTTTCTCCTCTTTCCCGCAAGCGCAAATATTCTTTGGGGGATGAAGTGTCACTGATTATTTGACTTGATCATTAGATGGACTTTAAATATTTTTCTTTCTGTAAGGTATAGAACTTTTTTTTTTTTTTTTTTTTTTTTTTAGAATTGCTATCAGGGTGTGTGTGAATTATTCTGAAAAATTTGCTCACAGAATATGGATTTCTATTTCAACCCCTGGGGACTCAGCCTGTTACTGGCCTCGTCAGGTACACCAAGGCCATCACTCAAGACAACTTGATCAGTGGCTCTCTCTTTTTAGGTTTAGAATACTGTACCTACTGAACTCTGATATAGTGGCAGGTCTGTCAGTAAAAACCTTCCCTCTACTGCAGGCCTGCAATTTACTTGGAAACAGGGCTTCTTTCTTCACTCCGGATCTTCCCAAAGAGAAAAGCTTTCTATTCGGGTACTACCATTGTCAATTGGGAACCACAAACGTGCTGTCTTACATTAGGACTATGGACTGTCACTCTTACTCCACCCCCATGGCCCAAGAGAAAATTTGTTCCTGGTGGTCGTTGCCGTTAGTCACAGGAGTACTCTAGCTGCCCCTCAGTTGCTCCTGACTTCTTTCTCTAAGTGCTTCATGACTGCAGGCCTAACTCTTTTAGGCCACTCTGATGTCCTTGTTATATCTAATATAAGGCCACTAGTAATGCCCACTTCTTGGGAAGGGTGGGGTCTCCAAACTAGCTGTTTCATTGGACAATCCAGGATACTTTTGAATCCTTATGTAAACAGGAGTCTTATTTACACTGGCTCTTCCTCGTGGGGTTTGTTAATTTACAGTCTGATTGGTGGAACACCATTTCTTCTTGCTCAAAAAGTCACATACATTCAGGCTCCTAAGCATTTAGATGATGAAACTAGAATTTTGCATTTGACAAGACTTCTACCTCTCTCTACATTTATAATATTCTAGGAACTTACTTACTAATTTTCAATTAAGAAAAAAAACTTGCATGTACTACATTCTTCATTGTTGTAGTTATTGTCCCAGTGGAAGAGAATAAACACGACAAGCTCTTATATCTCTCATTTAAGACAGATCATGTAGACTGTCAGGATAATGGCAGAAACTCACTTCTGCTTTACTTACTATACAAATAAAAATAAAAATCTGCATGTAAGGACTTAGTAAAACTAAGTATAAAAACTGAAAAAATGTAAGTATTTCAAATGGTATCTGGTATTTCCATGCCGTAAATATTTTAATATTTCTTGTAAAAAAGCTGATTGGAAGAAGTGATGGAGGAAACAAAAAATGGGAGGGGGAGAAATAAAAAGCAAGCTGGCTTTACTGTAGTACCAGGGATGGTTTACAAAAGAATTGATCGTTATTGCTATTCATTTAAAGGCAGGGAAAAAAACATGGTGTGGTACAGTGGAAGAATTATGCATTTCCATTAACTGTAATTGCAGGTTGGCCCAAAAGCTAAGAGAATAGATCCCTTTGGGTTTTTGCAACTTTTCTTCAGGATTGGTTTCTGTAGTGTACTTTTTGTGAGCTTCGTTGGAGTGATAACATGAAGTCCTTTGGAATTCCACCACCATGAAAGTTACTGTCAGCTGCAGATTCCCAGAAACCCTGATGTTTCATGATTTCCTGGTGATAGAATTTCACTACACTTAGGTTTGCACCATATGTCAAGAAAAACACCCCTAAAGTAAGGGGGAGGAGGGTTGGGGGGCCCCAGAGGATGTGGTTGCTGAACATTGTTGCACCTAGCTGTACGTTTTGCTTCTTTTTACATTATAGAGGTTTGAAATATGCTCTCGTCTCCACACCAAACAGAGGCAGCATTATAAACCTAGACTACTAGATCTGTTCAGCTTGTTATTAGAAAGGAAGCTAACTGTGTCATTTTAAAGCAGTCTTGCTGTTAGGTTCCTAACTATTCACTTTACCAGATAGGAAACTAAGATGATATTGCACATTTCTAATGAACAGCTCCACAGAGTTTGGCAGGATGTGAAGCATGTTACTTTAACACACAAACAGAATTTTCATTTAGATTAGGGAGAAGAGGTTCATCTGTGTCCTACATGTTCACTCTCTGCAAGGAAACATGAAAAGGATATGCATTTTATTGCTGTTTATGTTGAAAACTAACTTGCCCTTTCCACATCAGCACTGACCAAAGACGTTCATGATAGTCACCTCGAGCAGGTGAACACAAACCCGCTCTAAAATTTTGGATTTAGCTACGCAGAAGTGACTCTCTCTTGTCTACTTTTGTTTGTTTACTGTTATGGTAATGGTGACTGTATATTGGCCCGAAAGAATTTTTTTTAAGACTCTTGGAGTTGTCTTATTTTCTCCATGATAGAAATAACGGCAGTAATGCCTGCATTGCAGAGTATCAATGGAAATTACATGAAGGCAGATAGGTTTTAAATTCAGTCTTAGTGCTTTGAATATGGGTGGAGGGTGTGTGTGCGTGAAAGAGAGAGAAAGACCATGCGGGCCTTCCTAAGATAGCCCAGTCTTTGAGTTTATACCCCCCTTCCAGCAGATGGAGACAGGAAAAAACTCTGTGTTGAGGACACAAGTCCTGTATATGCTTGTCCATTGTTGGTCTTTGGGTGTCCCTGTCTTTACTTTAGGCAGTGGAAAAGCTGCACCTGATGGCACAGGCTTTCTGTCCTGCAGGTGGATCTTCTCCCCAGTGACCTCCAGTTTCTGAGGTATGCAGCAGTTTCCTTGTACATGGCAGCACACCGCCTCCTCTGGAGATGGAGAGGACCAAGCATCATCTTAAATTCAAGTGCCATTTTCCTTCTCTTTACACAACTTACCTTCTTTCTCTCTCCCCAGTCCCTCTAGAGAGTTCTGGTGGCTGAGATGTGTGGGAGGAGCAGAAGAGCCTGTGCTGTTCAGACAAAGGAGCTGGGAGAGACAGCCAAGCCTGTGTAGCTGATGTTCTCCCTTCCTCCATGGTGGCAAATCACATCTCAGCAGCCTGCTCTTCGGTTTTCCCTTGCCAATATAGATCCTGGCTGAGGTATGCTAGTTCTTGTCACCGATCTACAGGTTCGCTGCTATATCCCAGCTTTGAAATAGCCCCTAAGAAGCCCCACTCTGCCTTACGGGTAGGCCATGGGGCCACGGTGCCTCCAGGACTAAGCCTGCAGGCTCCAGCACTCGTGTTGCACACCATACGGGAGCTCCAGTAGAGCCCTCCTATTCAGAGACTTTTTGCCTTCTTCAGGGATCAGTGGATCTTAGCAAGTATTTGCAGTGGCGCCAGGTAGTCTTTTCAAAACAGAGAAGGATTTATTAGTCAAGTGGGACACCGCATCAGGAAGTCCTAACACAGACATCTGACGCCTCTCCCCTGTTCTCCAGCTTGGGGCCTTTGCTCTGCTTCTCTGCAGAGGAGCGGAGAAAGTCTCCTTCTTCTTGGCTGTTGGTTGCTATTTGTAAATGACCTGAACAATGGGGTTCCTATTGTCTTTCTGGATCGTCAGTTGATATGAACTGGCTCTAGCCAGCTGAACAACCCATTCATATCACCCCAGAGAGTTATGTGACGCAGCCACCACCTGTCTCTTTCCCTTTACACTCAGTGCATAGCAATGCAATGTAAAGCACAGAGAGAAACTGTGACATGCATAGGAATCAACAAAATTACCAAAATTCCTCACTTTATCACAGTTCTGTTTACTAGTTGCTGAAAGCAAAGGCCAAAACTTGAGTTAAAGAGGAATAGATATTTTGTGGCAGCTTGGGGTTGTGGAGTGTAGTATCTTAGTGTTTTCCCAGCTGGCTCTCCATGGGGATATGTATGAAGAAAGTGAAATTTTTCTTCTGAAGACACTAAATTGTAATCTGGAAGCATTTCCCAGAGAAGAGTATAGTGACACTAAATTTCCTCCTAAATCTAGGAGATTCTAAATCCCAGAATCCTCCCGGGGGAGGATCTTATCTAAACTTACATGAAGTTGATGTTCGTCCAAGTAAGATGATTTTGATAGGAAATTCTCTCCTGTTCTCTTTGGGGGAGTGATGTAGCATTTCTGGCCTAGATGTGTCTTGGACTAGCATGGACTCTTGTACAGCTGGTTGTAGTCAGGAAAACTACCATCCTCGTAGGAGGTGCAAAATCTTCCAAATAGGAACAGATCTTAATATGATGAGGACTGTCTTCCCATGTATGCAGACAGCTAGTGCTAATGTCTTTCTGCTACTGCTTATAGCTTTAAGTTGCAGTAGAGTGAAAACTGACCACATCTGGTCAGCTTTTACTGCTGTTATTCAGAGGCTAGTGGGCCGCTGTGGAGGTGGTGAGAATTGAGTCAGTTTCACTCTGCTGTTACTTTTGGAAAATGGAGCAGTAAGACCTGGGACTATTCACTGGAGAGGAACCAAAAATGGAGGCTGAGGGAAGGTTAGAGTGGCAGGGACCTCTTTCTCACAGCAGCCAGAAGGCTCTGAGGTGGAAGTAGGAGAACACAGAATGGTGGGTCTCCTTTCTGTCAGAAGAGGAGAAGGACTGCAGGTTGGGATTCAAATTTATCAGACCCCTCTGAACTGGAGGCAGTTGCAAACCATGGAAGCACTGTGACAGCACCTTTGTAAGAATCCCTTCCTCTTTCTGAGCAGTGGGGAGATGGTTGTTGGTGATTTCTTCCCCCATCTCCCTCCTTTCCCCTCCAAGGAAAACCCTTTCATATTTTTCTATTGCTAGTGTGTCTAGTCATCTCCTTACTGAGCGTCTGGTAAAATCACAAACGCTATAGATGGGCATGGAAGGAAGGGAGACATTGATCGGGAATACAGTTTATGAAAATATTACACTGCCTGTAAAACTGTTTAAATATTTAGGAGCTTCTTGAAATAGGGGAAACAGTTGTTTGAGTTCTTGTGCTGAAGGGAATGTGATATTACAGAAAACCACAAGAGAGATTAACGTTCTCATTTCATTTTGTGATGAAGGTGGTGGCCAAAAAGTTACTAAATGACTGATATCACTTCTTTGTATATATAAAAATACACACAAAAGAAAAAGGAAAAAAATGACCGAGAAACGAAGGTTATGTTAAATGCTTAGCAATTGGAGGAAAGGTCAAGATCTCTGTTATGGGGTGTGTGCTATTTTGCTGCATACATGTAAGGACAAATGCTAAGGTACATATTTAAAAAGAAACAGGGATGCTATACCTCTAAGAGCACATGGCATACTTCTAGGTGGTGTTTTTATAGCTCTGTAGTAACATGTAGTGCAGTTCATATTGTGCTGTCAACAACCTGAAGGTTTGTGCAGATCTCAGTTAAATTGTAGATGCATGTAAAAGAAGCTTCTGACTTTTCGGTATTGGTCTGCTAGAAAGGATAACAAATGTATTAAATTTACTACATATGTGCAGCATGGCTATTTAAGGTTACCACGAGGAACTGAACTGAACTCTCTAACTTCCTGTCTTGGGTGTAAAATATAGGTACTTTAACATTCTTCTGTTCAGGAAGGTCCTCTGATAGTTACAGGAAGATCTTCAGCCTGTTCATGGCTCATCAGGCAGAACCAAACCCAGCAGGGGAGGAGATGCCAAACCTGGAGACTTCAGTGGTTGTGTTCTGCCTTGTCAGCTACAAGACAGGTTTTGCAGATCATTCTCTGGCAGAGCACCTATTTCTAAAAGGGGGAGAGAGGGAAGATAAAGGCATCTCTCCTCCTATGACTAGATTACCTTTGTTTCCTGGGCTTGGTTTCCCCATGAAAGGGGTTGTGCAGTCCCCCCACCTCCGCATCGCTTTCTTGCAGGTTGAATGTTCTGTTAATACATTAGTGCTAGGGACCTCTACCTAGGTTGCTGAGAGTGAGCAGGCCCATCCACAGGTCGCGGGTAGTGGAGCATCCCTCCACTCTCCCTCGGCACGGGGAACCCGTTATTATAAGTCTTAAACTGTACTTCAGTCATTGTGCCACTTCTGCAAGAGTAGGCTTTGTAATACATACAGCTTACAAGAGCTGCTTAACCTGCCTAAACTCTGTTCCGAAGCATTGGAACACAGTTTTCAGGTACTTAAACTGTTTCTATGTTGAAAGACTTTTCCGTATGGCTATTAGCTGCAGTATTATTTTAGTCATGCAGGTAATGGCATAGTGAGGAATGTTAGCAAACGTTTCTGCTAGGTGTATTCAAAACCGAGGATCATACCTGGAAGGTTTCAAGTTTAGAAATTTGGGCACTAGAGTTATGCATGAACAAAGGTGTTGTAATATTTTTTTTTTACTATATAAAGCAGGGGCGTGCAAACTTTTTGGCCTGAGGGCCGCATATGGGAATAGAAATTGTATGCCGGGCCATGAATGCTCACAAAATTGGGTTGGGGTGCGAGAGGGGTTGATGGCTCCAGCTGGGGGTGCAGGCTCTGGGGTGGGGCCAGAAATGAGGAGTTCAGGGTGCGGGAGGGGGCTTCGGGCTTGGGCAGGGGGTTGGGATGTGGGAGGGGTTGAGGGCTCTGGCTGGAGGTATGGGCTCTGGGGTTGGGCTGGGGATGAGGAGTTTGGGGTGCAGGAGGGTAGTCCGGGCTGGGACCAAGGGGTTTGGAGGGCGGGAGGGGAATCAGGGCTGGGGCAGGAGGTTGGGGCGCAGGAGGAGGTCAGGGGTGCGGGCTCTGGGTGGCACTTACCTCAAGCAGCTCCCAGAAGCAGCGGCATGTCCCCTCTCTGGCTCCTCTGCGGAGGCATGATGCCAGCCAGGCGGTTCTGTGCACTGTCCAGTCCGCAGGCGCTGCTCCTGCAGCTCCCATTGGCCACGGCTCCCAGCCAATGGGAGCTGCAGAACCAGCGCTTGGGGTGGGTGCAGCGTGCAGAGCCCCGTGGCTTCCCCTACGTTTAGGAGTCGGAGGGGGGACATGCTGCTGCTTCCGGGAGCTGTGCAGAGGCACTGCACACGCGGAGAGGGGCAAACTTCCGACCCCGCTCCCCAGCAAGAGCTCGAGGGCCAGATTAAAAGGTCTGATGCGGCCCGTGGGCCGTCATTTGCCCACCCCTGATATAAAGTCTGTTTTTTTTTTCCACTCCTGTGTAACTTGAAAGTAGGTGAACTGATTTCACTCTGAAAATTTTTTTTAAATTGCCTTACTGTAACCTTAACTTTTTGCGAATACAGACTAACATGGCTGCTACTCTGAAACTTAACTAAGTTGTTCACCACCAGACATTCTATAAATTAATTGTACATCAGGATAAACATTACAGGAAGGTTTTGTTTGTTTGTTTGTTTTTGTTCCCCCCGACCTCCGTTCTCTTCACATGTACATATCAACCCATTTTCACACAAACTGACTACTTCCCTAAAATGTGGAGCGTCTCTGAACTCTGTCATGATCATTAAGGCATCTATTTCTTTAGGAGAATATAGATGGTAGCTTGTCACTGTGGATAAATTCAGTCCATTTCTAAGAAGCTTTTAAATATTGAATGTATATTGACAGTATTTCTAGCTGTTGCTTAAGTCAGACTATATTCAGGTATATTAAGCTTCTAAAATGGTAGATAAACTTCTGCTTTAAGTCACAGGCGTATTACAAGATGATACAGTATAGCTACAAGAAAAGGAGGACTTGTGGCACCTTAGAGACTAACAAATTTATTTGAGCATGAGCTTTCGTGAGCTACAGCTCACTTCATCGGATGCATTCCAATTGCTACAGGTTTCAGAGTGGTAGCGGTGTTGGTCTGTATCAGCAAAAAGAATGCGGAGTACTTGTGGCACCTTAGAGACGAACACATTTATTTGAGCATAAGCATAGCTACAGCTCTACATTGTTGGGCCCTGTGCTTCTATACAACTTGAGTACCACTTCAAAAGAGCAAAATAAGAATAGAGTCTGCCAACAGGTTCCTGTATGGGCTTAGGTGACGTACTGGTTGAACAGACTTGAAAGGAGATAGAAGGAAGTGACCTTTAATGTACTACACTTCTGAAGTTCTCTTTATTGTTTAACTTATGATTGAGTCTCTCTATTTAATAGTCTCTCCTTGCTAGAGAAAAGGAGATAGTGAGGTAATTTAGACCAACCCTCACATTCTGCTCACTTAGGAGAAACATTGCCGCAGGGTCAGAATATCTCTGGCAACATTCTCAGAGAATGGGACAATAGATGGATAGTATAAAGAAAAACTAACCAGGCTTTCTTCACGTAATCCTTTGTTATAGATGTATCCACTGACTCTGAAATTTGTGGCTAGATCCATGATATCAGACTCAGTGTTCAAATTTACTTGTTCCTAGGAGGTGAATATTCATGTAGAACTGATCTCTGCTAATATCATTTGAAGCATACTGTTTATTATTTTATTCGCCTTCTATTAGCTGGTGAATATCTGTTTGAGTTAAGGTGTGATAAGCAGTCTTTTTTGTATTTGTACTTGTGATTTAACTTAAAGAGGTATCTACATTTTAAATATTTCATAATAGCAATAACAGTGGCTGCACAAAAGAATAAGCATTCCCTGCTCTCAGCAAAAGCTGCAAACATAGGTGTTTCCTTTATTTACTTCATTAATAATCTAGTTTCAGCAGAATTACTAGACTAAAAAAGGTTTCAGAGTAGCAGCCGTGTTAGTCTGTATTCGCAAAAAGAAAAGGAGTACTTGTGGCACCTTAGAGACTAACCAATTTATTTGAGCATAAGCTTTCATGAGCTACAGCTCACTTCATCGGATGCAAAAGCAAGTGAAGATGAGGCCAGAAAGGACTCAGCACTTCTGTTGTTGACAAAACCACAATGTGCCTATTAACTTTTTTTGCAATATGAACATCAACTAGGGGAATAGCTGAAGTTACTCTTGGAGGAATAGAAGAGGAAAAAATCCTCAAATAGATTCTGGCGATGACAGGATTTGGGTACAGTAGAGCCAAAAGAAGTCCCTGCATGTTCTGTATCTAGCATCCATTTTAAGAAAACCAGAGAAACACCAATGTAAACTGTACTATTTGCATTTTTTATTAATAAGATCCATAGAAAATTCACTTGTTCAAGAATGGTTATCTGGATTATATTTATTCTAACTTTCTGAAGAAGTTGAGAGAGACTGACGTAGCTCTCATTTAAGAGGCTCCCTAATTCCGAACCTTGAATTTCTGGCATCCACGCTAATGATTTTCACAAAGGGATTTTTAATATCTGTAGAACCTCTGAAGAATGCCTAAGCATCCCAGTAAGATCAGGACACAGGAATTTCATATCAAGCCATATGCTAGCAGTACTACACCCTTCTGTTTGGTTTGTCAGCTGCATCCAGGGGTACTTGAAGATTCTGGGACTTCATTTATCTGTGGTTTGGCATGCTTGCTTAATTTAGTAGGCAGTTTTGCTCTGGCAGAAATGAAGACCTGACAAAAACAAGCATTCACACTTGGAGCCAGCAAACGCTACTCCAAAAATATCCCACCTGTTTCTATATATAAAGATTGTCTGTACCTGAGCCTGAGCGGATGTTGCTTCAGAGAGAATGTATTTACAAGTTTTTTAAATGTATACAGTCTTTTCCCTGTTCCTGTCAGTGCTGCTAATAATGTGTATATTTTGCCTTTCATTTCAGCAGTAGGGGGGAGAGAAAAGGGCAAGGCTTAGTCTGTCTTACTTGCGAGTAATGCAGCTAGCATGCACTCAGAGATAGCCAGCATCTGTGGCTCTTGTCCTTGTGATTTGAACTTGTTAAAGCTCTGTTTTATTGTACTTATGTTCAGAAATAATTGGAAGACTTTTTTCAGTATGTAATTTTGTCCTAATTTTTCCATACTAAAGTGGGGTTTTTTTGGCCATTTAATACACTGAAATTTAAAGGGACACATGCCCTCTTCCTGGCTTATTTGCTGTTTTTTGTTTGTATCAACATCTAGCTGTGTAGCCTTAGTGTGGGCATTCTACTCTTGCTACTGATAATTTACCTTGGTGCTGGAAATAGGTTTTGTTTTGTATTGTTTTGCTTAAACGGCTAATCCTGTTTTCCCCATGAAGAGAGAAACCTGTTGAATAGACTTGTTTGTTTTGTTTTTTCTAGTAAATTTAAAATGTTTGTCAAATAAATGTGAAAGAACAATTAAACCACTTAACTAGTTACCTGTTTTATTAGCTCTTTCTGTGTAGTTGAAATTCATTTACAAGTTCCCACAAGCATATCCTACAAATCCGTTATTTTAATTTGCTAGCCCAACATGATGGGTTAACCTGTTCCCTTATACTGTGATAGTAATAACGTGCAGCATTGAGGACCAGGTACAGGTTAGGAATTAGCTGCTTAGAAGGTTAGTTACAAAGTGAAAGATCTAATGCTAGCCAAAAAAGTAACATTTTAGTAATATGGGCTCATCTGGCCTCCAACAAGCCAATTTGGGCCTCCATTCAACGAGGTTCTTTTTTACTTTTTCCTGTTGTTGCATCCTTCCCCCCTCATCCCTCCCACCCCAAAAAAGGGGGGGCAGAAAGAGATTTAAAAGTATAAGTATGTTAAGCTTGCATTCAGAAGAAAAATCCGACTTTTCACTAGAGCATGCCTACCAGTCTTTGAAGCAGATATGGACGTTCGATAAAGGACCAAAATTAGTAGCTTTCAATGGAAACTATGCTGCTCCATAATAAATAAAAGCAAAATTACATTTACCAGGGGTAGGTTTTATGCTCAAATCTTAAAATGTTTGGCTAATTAATGAGATGGCACAAATATAAGTCATACTGTGAAAATAAGTGTCCAAAAATATAGCGAATTACTAATGCCTGCAGTGAAAAAGTTCAGCTGTGGGGGGGGAAACATGTTCTAGAATACTTTTTAAATTAATAAATTCACCCCTAAAATACTGGAGTGTTTCACTGTTTTGTTTTGATTCTTCATTTTCCCCATTGTTCTACCAGGATGCAGTTGTAACGTACTGGTTATTGTCTATTATATTTGCTCTTCTGTGCCCAAACTACGTAAGATACAGGTCTCTGGAAGCTCTCTGCTTCAGAGCCTGGCTCTCTAGCTCAGGCTTTAGATACTCATGGTTTTAGCCCTGGAGGTCCCAGGATCAGTTTCTGGTGTTGGCCATTGGACAATCACAGATCTCCTGGGCTAAGGTGTAAATGCTGTCATGTATGCACGGTTGTGCAGTAACTGAAGGAAAGAAAAGCATTGTCAAGCCGCTCTTCAGGGATTTCAGCTCAGACCGTTTTAAAGTGATACAATGAATTTGAAAATTGACATCTGTCTCGACTTTTATACCTACTACTATTACAGTAATCTTAGGAGCTGCTTGTAACAGAAAAGTTAGCAAAAACCCTCCCTTTTCAGTTTGTGCATTTGACAGCACGTATAGTCAGCTCTTTTGGGGATGATTGGTTGTATATCCTGTCTCCTACTAGTATGGTGGTCCTGCTCTCAAGCACAGTGATGGACCAGGCGACAATAGGAATCTGGGGAAAGTGTCCAGTGGAGCCGCTCGTTTCCTTTTTTAGACCACTGAATAAAGAAATAAAGCATTAGGAGAAGAAGCACAGCAGGAGGGGCTCTCTCTACACCCTGGAACTGGGAATTCACTCTCCTACTTTCCTGCCTTCAGAGAAGGAGGAGTGAAACTAAGTGCAGACATTAGTAGAAATGAAAAGTTTAGCAGCTTCATAAGAATAATCTCTTATCCTTGATCTTTGCATGCAGCTTCCATTTATGCCCATGGAAGATGTGTTGTGGAGATGGACTGAGGTTAATTTGTTGTCCTGTGTTTATTATACTCTGGTCCATGAGCCATAATTAAAAATAGAATTGGGCTACAATATTAATTGAATGTTTTTGGTGGTAGACTAAGTGGTCAAGTTAGTTGTGGGGGTGTGTGTCTCCGTGCAATGTTGTTGCTGCAGTTAGAGGGAAGTTGGTCTTGTGGTTATTGCACTGGCCTGGGACTTGAGCGAATTGGGTTCAGATTCTGGCCACAGTTTTTGTGAGCCTGGGCAAGGTACTTAGTGTCCCTGTGCCTCAACTCCCTATATGTAAAAGCAGGATGGCGGTTCCTCTTTTCTTCCGCCCTGCGGCTATCCTGCATATTTAGATTGTATGCCTTCCAGAGCCTCTAGACATTACAGCATTACTCATATCCATAATCAAACAAGCAAGAACTTCTTGTCATTGCAAACAGCCAATATACCGAGGGATTGGTACAAATACATGAAATTTAATTAGCTTTATTGTGGTGAGTGTCAGTTTCCAGGTAACTGCATGTGTATTCCCTCCTCTGTGATCCACTCTAGGTGTTCCCGGTCTCTGGACAGGAACCCATGTCCCACTCCCTTCTGACCATGGGTTTAAGGCTGCACAGTTCCCTGTCTTACACTGTGATATCCCCAGCAAACCAGTCTGTCTAAAGGCCAGCATGGCTGTGTTACTTTCTCTCCAGGGCTAAGAACAGTGTATACCATCACTTACAAGTTACTACACAGCTCTTTCTAAGCAAGCATCTTTATTGTTAGGGCCAAAAGCATTATAAAAATTATTAAAAATTCCTATATGCATGCTAAAAGCTCACCAGAGGTCACCCATAAGTCCTATGGGGCCCTACTAGGCCAAAGACTTCACAACCCTTCCGCATACTGGGGTGGGGGAGTCCCCTTCAGACAGAAGGTCCTGTCCATTTGCTGGATCAGAAAGAAGGCCCTGAGTAAATTTAAAGGCAGCATTTTTGTGCCAAAAGCCCATCCTTTGTCTGTTGGTCTGTAGAAAACCCAGTTTGAATCCGTATATGCAAGCCTCCCCAGGAGGTGGTACTTCTCTGGAGGTGTTTACCACCTAGAAGATTCAGTTTAATCATGCCCCTACCAATTTTGTTCCTGGAGCAATTGTAGTAATCTTACCCCCTGGAATTGCACACAGTTTGTGGCCCACAGTGATGCATACCACCCTGATATCTTCTGGGAGAGCAATACAGTGGTGCACAGACAATCCAAGAAGTTTTTGGAAAGTGTAGGGGGCAATTTCCTGGTGCAAGTGCTGGAGGAACCAACTAGGGGCAGAGCTCTTCTTGACCTGCTGCTCACAAACCGGGAAAAATTAGAAGGAGAAGCAAAAGTGAGGGGAATGTGGGAGGCAGTGACCATGAGATGGTCGAGTTCAGGATCCTGAGACGAAGAAAGGAGAGCAGCAGAATACAGACTCTGGACTTCAGAAAAGCAGACTTTGACACCCTCAGGGAACTGATGGGCAGGATCCCCTGGGAGAATAA
The DNA here is from genome assembly GCF_965140295.1 of Lepidochelys olivacea. Classification (NCBI taxonomy): domain Eukaryota; kingdom Metazoa; phylum Chordata; order Testudines; family Cheloniidae; genus Lepidochelys; species Lepidochelys olivacea. The sequence goes on along the minus strand of NC_140414.1, from coordinate 20,453,201 downwards.
CATGAGGGAGAAAGGAGTCCAGGAGAGCTGGCTGTATTTTAAAGGCCAAACCTCCTTATTGAGGTTACAGGAACAAACCATCCCGATGTGTAGAAAGAATATTAAATATGGCAGGCGACTAGCTTGTCTTAACAGTGAAATCCTTGCTGATCTTAAACACAAAAAAGAAGCTTACAAGAAGTGGAAGATTGGACAAATGACCAGGGAGGAGTATAAAATTATTGCTTGGGCATGCAGGAGTGAAATCAGGAAGGCCAAATCCCACTCGGAGTTGCAGCTAGTAAGAGATGTTAAGAGTAACAAGAGAGGTTTCTTCAGGTATGTTAGCAACAAGAAGAAAGTCAAGGAAAGCGTGGGACCCTTACTAAATGAGGGAGGCAACGTACTGACAGAGGATGTGGAAAAAGCTAATGTACACAATATTTTTTTTGCCTCTGTCTTCACAAACCAGGTCAGCTCCCAGACTACTGCACTGGGCAGCACAGCATGAGGAGGAGGTGACCAGCCCTCTGTGGAGAAAGAAGTGGTTTGGGACTATTTAGAAAAGCTGGACGAGCACAAGTCCATGGGGCCGGATGCGCTGCATCCGAGAGTGCTAAAGGAGTTGGCAGATGTGATTGCAGAGCCATCGGCCATTATCTTTGAAAACTCATGGCGATCGGGGGAGGTCCCGGACGACTGGAAAAAGGCTAATGTAGTGCCCATCCCTAAAAAAGATGGGCCTCACCTCAATCCCTGGAAAAATCAATTCTGAAGCACTTAGAGGAGAGGAAAGTGATCACAGACAGTCAGCATGGATTCACCAAGGGCAAGTCATGCCTGACTAATCTAGTTGCCTTCTATGATGAGATAACTGGCTCTGTGGATGAGGGGAAAGCAGTGGACATGTTATTCCTTGAGTTTAGCAAAGCTTTTGATACAGTGTCCCACAGTATTCTTGCCAGCAAGTTAAAGAAGTATGGGCTGGATGAATGGACTATAAGATGGATAGAAAGTTGGCTAGATCGTCGGGCTCAACGGGTAGTGATCAATGGCTCCATGTCTAGTTGGCAGCCGGTATCAAGCGGAGTGCCCCAAGGGTTGGTCCTGGGGCCAGTTTTGTTCAATATCTTCATTAATAATCTGGAGGATGGCGTGGACTGCAGCTAGTTTGCAGATGACACTAAACTGGGAGGAGTGGTAGATACGCTGGAGGGTAGAGATAGGATACAGAGGGATCTAGACAAATTAGAGGATTGGACCAAAAGAAATCTGATGAGGTTTAACAAGGACAAGTGCAGAGTCCTGCACTTAGGACGGAAGAATCCCATGCACCACTACAGACTAGGGACCGAATGGCTAGGCAGCAGTTCTGCAGAAAAGAACCTAGGGGTTACAGTGGATGAGAAGCTGGATATGAGTTAAGTGTGCTCTTGTTGCTCAGAAAGCTAACAGCCTTTTGGGCTGTATAAGTAGGGGCATTGCCAGGAGATGGAGGGACGTGATCGTTCCCCTCTATTCAACATTGGTGAGGCCTCATCTGAAGTGCTGTGTCCAGTTTTGGGCCCCACATTACAGGAAGGATGTGGAAAAATTGGAAAGCGTTCAGCAGAGGGCAACAAAAATGATTAGGGGACTGGAACACATGATTTATGAGGAGAGGCTGAGGGAACTGGGATTGTTTAGTCTGCAGAAGAGAAGAATGAGGGAGGATTTGATAGCTGCTTTCAACTACCTGAAAGGGGGTTCCAAAGAGGATGGATCTAGATTGTTCTCAGTGATGGCAGATGACAGAACAAGGAGTAATGGTCTCAAATTGCAGTGGGGGTGGTTTAGGTTGGATATTGGGGAAAAACTTTTTCACTAAGAGGGTGGTGAGGCACTGGAATGGGTTACCTAGAGAGGTGGTGGAATCTCCTTCCTTTGAGGTTTTTAAGGTCAGGCTTGACAAAACTCTGGCTGGGATGATTGTGTAGGGGATTGGCCCTGCTTTGAGCAGGGGGTTGGACTATATGACCTCCTGAGGTCCCTTCCAACCCTGCTATTCTCATTCTATGATTAATTTAATAGATTATGATCCCCAAAGATACTGCATGGGATTGCAATATCTGTCACATGAGGTTTTTGCCTGTGAAAATTTCTGGTTGTAATAAGGAGTACTACAGTAGATGGAACAATCAATTTTGTGTTTTTTATTGGGGATTAAGTTCTGCTGGCTGTCAAGGGTAAACTATTTGTAACTTGTGGAAGAGGCACCAAAAGCCTTGGATAAGTGACTGTTTTCATTGTATAAATCCAAGTAAATATATTTTGACAAACTAATCTTCCTCTCAGGTTTTTTCTTTTAGTTTCTCACAGCTTCAGAGAGAAGGACTGCATGCTTGTTTGCTAGTATTTAATGATTAAACTAAAGCTAATTAATAATCAATTCAGAAACTTTTATTTTTGTCTTGATCACTCCCTACGTCATGTTAGGAGCATGGTTCTACTTCATACCTTTATATTAACATAATTGTATTACTATTAGAATTAAGCATCCTCAGACATTTGTTAATCTTAATTTACATATTGTTTGGTGCTTTTAAAAGAAAAATAATGTAACACCCCACTTTTGTTTGAATTTTTGTCTTACAAAGTATTTCTGAAGTTATTACTTCTGACTTCGTTCTCTACATTCATGTTGGGAATTGGATGTGTTTGGTGGTGGGGAAAACTTCCCTTCGCTTCAAGGAAAATCAAAAGCGCGAAGAAACACTGACATCTCTGACATAGGTCAGTGCAGTAAGTGTTAAATAGAATAATTTTAGTACTTCTGGGAATTATTTACTCTTGCTTACAGTATATTTTAATGGATCTCTTTTTCATATTTTGTGATCCAGGTCTCCAGAGGTGAAAACAAATGTAATGATAAACACTCCTATCTTCTTAAGCAAGTGTCATTTTAATCCCATTCGGCGAGCATTAAATGAAGTTGATGGGCATTAGACTGTTTTACTTTACAGGGGAGGGAGAAATTATTCAGGCTATTTGCTGGAGAACGTTCAAAAAGCGCTTGGAGTTTTACCAAGACTTTGAAAGATCATGAAAATGTCAATGTGCTTTAGGCCTAGAAGGAGGTTTTGAATTGTGCCAACATGTTTATGAATAACTTTTACATCTCATTGCAGCCCTACATAGCTTCCTGCTTCCTTCCTCATTAAAAAAGAGAAAATGCATTTGTGTGTTCAAGCCTCTGTTCAGGCACGAAAGAACTAAGACTGAACAATATATGCCATAATGACTCAATAAGATGGATTTCTATTAGATCGTAAGCATTTTGGGGGAAGGGACTGTCACTTATGTTTATACAGTGCATAGCTGGTCTCTAGATGCTACTGCAGTGCAGACATTAAATAATAACTTTAGGCAGAAGCAAGTTGACTCTTCTCTCTTCCCCCTCCCCCAAACACAAATTAGTAAATTTATCTTCTTCCTAGTTGGTGAGGGATGCTTTGCTGGTTTCCTTCTAAGCTCTTCTGAAAGACATCTAACTTTTTTTTAAAAAATGTTGATAGTTTAAGATAAACTTTTAGTCGCATGATCATAAATAAATTTGAAACAGTGACTCAGGAGAATTTGGGGTTGTGGGTTTACTCCGCACCGGCAACTTAAAACAATTATCATAGAAATGTAGGGCTGGAAGGGACCTTGAGAGGTCAAGTCTAGCCCCCTGCACTGAGGCAGGACCAAGTAAATCTAGACCATCACTGACAAGTGTTTGTCCAACTGGTTCTTAACTTCCAGTGATGGGGATTCCACAGTCTCCTCTGAAAGTCTATTCCAGAGCTTAACTACCGTTAGAGGTACAAAGTTTGTCCTAATATCTAACCTAAATCATCCTTGTTGCAGATTTAAGCCCATTACTTCTTGTCCTGTCTTCAGTGATATGGAGTACAGTTGATCACCAACCTCTTTATAACAACAGTCTTCAAATATGTTAAGGGCTATCAGGTTTCCCCCTCCTCGCCCCCCAGTATTCTTTTCTCGTGACTAAACTTGTCCAGTTTTTCTAACCTCCTAGGTCAGTTTTGTTGCTCTCTTCTGGGTTCTCTCCAATTTGTCCACATCTTTCTTCAAGTGTGGCACCCAGAATTGGACAGAGCACTCCAGCTGAGGTCTCACTGCTGCCATGCAGAGTGATTATAACCAGTTGCATTTCTGTTTAAAACAGTGTGAAGAAAATCATGGCCTCTTTTAGAAACATAGAAAACATTTTTCTCAAGAAGGTAGACTGTGATTGGTAAACCAGACTATTTTATCACTTTCATGGAATACACTGATATGATCTATATGACTGCCTCTAATTTCCTCTTGGCAAAATTTCAGTGAATTTATAGTACTGCTGCCAGATTTATCCTGAAGATCTCTTATTATCCATACCAGCATCACTTATAAAGATGTAGGATAAGTAAGTGGAAAACAGAAGATCATTCCCTTTTTTGGTTGGCGTTCTGAAAGTCAGTATTTCTGAGTGTCTAAGGCTACTTACAATCCACCAGTATGGTCTAATGGCTCAACGCTTCCTTGTTTGACAGGCTGCATTTTTCACATCTTCAGTTTAAGTTGCATCTTCAGACTCTTTCTTTTTGCTTTAGTTGATAGCTTCATCTTACAGCCAATCCAACAGATGCAGTTTCATGTCAAGAGGGAGTACTGAAAGGCTGCTCCCGGTTGCACCAATTCCAACATTGGAATACAGGAGTATTGCTGGGCTAACCTTTGTATACACCTGAGCAAGAGCTATTTGAGAATAACTGCAACTATGTGTGGGGCTCCTGAGCTGAGCGCGGTTACTCTATCTTCTTGATTTCAGTTGTAGTATGTTTCTAACAATCTGTCTTTAAGTGACCCTGAAGAACTGTTAGAATTCTTTGTATGTGCCTCTCGCAATTGGCAAGCATAGACTTATACTTCTGTGCATGCAAAGATTTTTGGTTCTATAGACTGATAGGTTTCTTGTTCAAAAGAGATCTTCAGAGGTTAAGTAGTCTTTCTGTGCATTTGAGGATTTTCTGTACTTTAATACAAATAGAGTTTTCAATGTATAGAATATGGTCATAAATATTGTTTGAGAATGCAGTTAGCAGAAGGTTTTTTTTTATGTTCTCTTTTTACTGTAATGTGACTGTTCTGGTAACTTGCAGCTTTCCCAGGGTAACCTTGGACATGTATACTGTAAGGGTTATTTTTGTTGTGGTTACATACAAATGGACAGTGAAAACAAACGAGTACAGTCATGTAGGAAAGTGGCACGAGTTAAGTGTTCTTGCCTAAAGGCCACTTTGAACTTTTGGGAGGTGGGTTTGCCACTCTATAGCAAATGGTCATTTGATATAATCTCTGTTTTGAATAACAAGCTGCTATAATGTAGAAATCAAATAATATGTTTAATTTTAGGTTTCATTTTAAGTATTCATAATTTCAGGGGTTATGCTGGTGTTTGACTCTCTCATGCTTCTTTTGAGTAGTGTTGTGGATGATAGCTTAAGATCTTTGTAGCAAGTGAGCAAGTCTTATAATTTGCATTTCAGGGTCTGATTCACTGAATAGAAGAAGTGAAATTAACTGAAGTGTTTTGTAGCAGCTGAGGCCCTCCACTTACTGGCAGAGAAACTTTCACAATGCAGAATGATACCTCAGCAAATCTCACCTGGTTTTTTCCCCCCAAAGAGAAAGCTGCCAATTTAAACAGAAGAGGTCACCTGAAACTTTGTAGTTCTTGGTGTCATGTGGCCAATGCAGCCCTTCCATGTAGGCAGGTGTAAATGGGTGCACGGGACCAAGATTATTTAATCACCTTGACCTCTAACTAAAATTTTAACTAAGACCAGACTCTTTATTTGGAATTTGCCTCTGATTAAAGAGAACGTTACAGTAAAAGAGACACCTGTGCCTGGGGACCTGCATCCAATGTTTAAGTTTCTAGGGTTTGGCTGGGTGGAAGCACATTGTATATTCTGGTTCTCAACAAGAATTCTGAACAATTATAAAATGGTAACTTTTGCTTCTATGAAAGTTTCCATTTGAGATGCATTTAATAAAAAGATGGACATTTGAGCTTAACGTTCCTTGACAGATGGCTCACAGCTTGACTTCTGATGAAACAACAAAATCACAAACCTAAATAATTTTGAAATATGATTTTTTTGTTTGCTTTTAATTGAAAAATACGTTTCGAGAAGCAACAGGAAAGTGTTGCCAATCTTTTTCCCCTAACCGTGTGTGTCTTTATATATACAGAAACTTAGTATAAACTTAAACTGCGTGAATCTAATTCTGTAACATTACCCTGTTCTAGAAATTAGAGCTGGAAAAGACCTCTTGAACATAGTCCATCTCACTGAGCATTCAGCTCCAGCTACTGTAGTTACCATTTTATAATTGTTCAGAATTCTTGCTGAGGACCAGAATGTACATCTACCTGCTTCCACACAGCCAGATCGTAGGAGCTTTGCTCCCCCAACCTAACAGACATAGGATAAAGGTCCTGAGGCAGAGGTGTCTTAGAGTACATTAGTGGTCCTCAAACTGGTGCGCAGGCCATAACCAAGTTGAACATGGGTTGGTTTCCTATATAGCATTAGTCTCAAAACCAGGGTTGCAGCTACACTGATTTAAATTATGAATATGATGCACTGAATATTCAGTTTTAAGCATGGTATGTTAAGTTTTAAATAAATATAAGAACCACTGGACCCTGATACAGCAGCAGCAAAATACAGGGCTTATGGAGGGAAGAGTAGCAGCCAACTAACTAGAGTAATTGCACATTAAAAGAGATGGGGAAGTTTTGGCAAACAGCAGGACCACCCCTCTTACAGGAAGTGACATGGAATACTTCATGTCCATTTGGAGCCAGAATGGATTGACTTTACTGTGTTTAAAGTCTTTGGGCTCCACAGAAACATTAAATTTTTCAGTAAACACTCAAAACCAATATTAATACTTTCTTTATTAAAAATCTGTACTTAACAAAATCCCATTAAAATGTCTGAAAAAGAACAGTTAAGGGATCCAAATAGTGCCCCTCTACCATAAATTCTTCATCACTTACTGGCATCCCAACTGATCTTATGTTGTCCCCCTGCAGAAATGTACATAAGTCCAAATAAAATATTTCTAGGTTATAAAGTTTCATTTCCTATTAAGGGATCAACTTCAAATAATGGTAACACATTACAACATTACTCGCTACAGTACTAACCTACAGCTCTTCAAGGCATGGACTGTCTTACTGTGTGTTTGTACAGCATCTAATGCAGTCGGGCCCTGATCTTGAATTATTACATATTGGGGTTGGTGGTATTGCAGTGCCCCTCCCAGCAGGGATTGGAATCTGGGTCTTGCACTCCAAGGCTGGCGACGCCTGTGAGTCTGAGAGCCTGCCACATACAGAGGACTTGGACCCTGGTGCTGCTAGTGCCTCATTACTTTGTCGAATCTCTCTGGTGTGCTGGAGTGGTGCTAGTATTTTGGAGTCCCAGATGGGACTGGAGGAATCTCTTTACTGGAACTGGGGCAGTGCACTGCTGTATTACGTGAATGGTTTTGGAGACTTAGCAGTACAACAGCGAAGTCTGTAACCTGGAATCAGTCATTAGCAAAATCCTAATATTCAGACTCTGAAACCAGGATCTGATTTACTCATGACCAACGCTGTGTCCTTGCTTAGGCTCTTCAGTTCATGGATGAATGAAATTGCTGCACATGAGCAGCATGGGTATAGAGTCCTCTTAGCATAGCCCTTCTATTGCAATACAACTTCGTCTGTCAGTGGAAGTTCACTGTCATTAGCACTTTGGTTTGCATACCGCTGTGTACTTTGAAGATATTTGAAACCTTTGTTCAGATTCCTGTTAAATGAAATTTTACAGTCAGTTTATCATAAGAAGGTTTGTTTTCTGTCTAATGACTGAGACGGTTGCTCAAAGGGAAGCTTTGATAACTCAGGCCTTTCCATTTAAAATGCCAGAGTTCTGTTTTGTATGCACTGTTGTAGCCGTGTCGGTCCCAGGATATTAGAGACACAAGGTGGGTGAGGTAATATCTTTTATTGGACCAGCTTCTACTGGTGAGAGAGACAAGCTTTATACCTCACCCACCATATCGCTCTAAAGTTCTGTTTTGTCTGTTCTACCGATGGAAGCCCTGAATTTGGAAGAATAGCTTCTCAATAGTGAATGATCAATTAGCTGATGAATTGGAGATGGACAACACTTATTGATTGGACTGGCTGAAATAATTTGAACTAGCTTCCTCAAATTCTTCATAGGTTTTTTGAGTTGTCATTTCAGCAAACCAAAGAAGTTACAATTACTTTAACATTTTCAAATATACTAGAAGCATAATTACTAAGGAAAACATGCATTCTGTATACCACTTTGCTCAAAATTCCAGGAAATCAAGGTATACATGTGTTGTGTGTAAAAACAATTCCACAGATTATAATTATGAATCAAAAGCCTTTATTTTGTTGTTCAGCACAGTCTGAAAGAGTGTATCGAGAGAACCACTTCTCACCACGTGATACGTAAAATATATTAATCTTTTTTACTGGAATGGAATTTCAGAGCTCTCCACTCTGCTGAAAACTTACATCATTTGAACTTAGAGAGACAAAGTGGGTGAGGTAATATCTTTTATTGGACCAACTTCTGTTGGTGAAAGCAGCAAGCTTTTGAACTGCATAGAGCTCTTTCTCAGGTCTGGGAAATGTACTCAGACTGTCACAGCTAAATACAAGGTTAAACAGATAGTTTAGCATAAGCAGTTAGCGCACATTCTAAGGCACCATTCAAGGTAAACGCAAGCTCAGTTTTAAAAGACTATAAAGCATATGAGATAATCGGAAAATTTAATTGCTGGATTGACTCTAACCCTGTAATTAAATAATAATGCTAATGGAAATTTACTTTCAACCTTTCAATTTCACCAGTCCTAGGTAGTGTAAGAGACTCTTGATTTAGACATTGGCAGGCACAAAGCAGAAGAAAAGCTTAAGGATTTATAGAAAGCAAAAATGATGTTTAATGCACCTACACAGATTCAAATTACAAAGAATGTTGAATCTGAAACTTGAAAAAAGGACTTGTATACCTGGAAATTAAATTGCTGTGAATTACATACACTAATCTGAAGACTTTTCCTTGTTTGTATTCTTGTTTCCTGTAGGAAGGAGTAGTTGTCTTAACTACTTCATGATGATGCGTCCAATAGCAATGCAATGGTATGGGTTAGTAGATCTGGGGTAGTGAGATAGATATTCTGGAATACTCTTGAAATTCTGCTAGTCGATCAGTATACGGTAATGCAATTATTCTGACTTTAGAAACCAAACTTCCATGGAAGAAACTCCCCCTTCCAACTTTGGCCCTGATTCTGCAAAGACATGAGCGCATGCTTAACTTTATTTATGCACTGTGAGAGGTACCATGGAAGTACAAACATTTTTGCAGATGTAAGTTGATGAAGTGTAATCTGTCAGATGGCTTGGTTTTAAAATGAAAATCTGTTGTTTCACCTATGTAATGTAATAGTCATGGCAATCTTTCAGACTAACAGGGATGCCAAAGGAAAAATATGATCCTCCAGATCCTCGCAGAATTTACACCATCATGTCAGCAGAGGAGGTAGCCAATGGGAAGAAGTCTCAATGGGCAGAATTAGAAATCTCGGGTGAGTTTTTTCAAATCTTGGCATGGCTAAATTGCTGATTAGGAATAGCTCTAATGTATAGTAATATTGATATGAACTCTTCTCTTATTAAGGTGCTCTGTTTCGGAGAAGGGAGAGAACATAATTAAAGAAAAACACCTGACTTCTAGGATCACTCAAGAGAATTTCCAGTTTAGCCTCAAAACACTGTCAAGTTTTGAGTGTGAATAGATTTGGTTAAAAACTAACTTGCAAAAAGCAGATTTGCTTCTGCTTTTTTTCTTTCTTTCCATTTCTCCTTCCTACTCAAAATTAGTGTTGGATGGTCATTTAAAACCTGTTAGTGATGAAATGTTACAGATAAATTCTGATGAGTGAGTTCAGTTCTTCCTCCTAGGGTATATTTCAGCACTTACTGTATATACTCGTTCATACGCCGAATTTTTTTCGTAAAAAAGGGAAGCATCAGAGAAGGGGGTCGGCTTATGAACAGGTATAGAGAGCGGGAGAAGTGGGACACAGCCCCTCCCCACAACAGAGAGGGCAAGGAGAGCCGGCAGGGCCAGTGTCTTTCCGCTTCTGGCCATGCTGCTCTCCCCCCAGCCTCCAAAGCAGCTGCAGCTCCGGGGCTGGCAGGTTACAGCTGTGCCACGCTCGGCCCCGGCCGCCAGAGCAGGCTGTGGCCGTGCCGCCGGAGCACGCTGTGGCTGTGCTGCCCAGCCCATCAGAACATGCTGCAGCCGCGCCATTCGCCTGCTGGAGCAGCTCCGGTCAGGCCAGACACCTCCACCCCTGGCCCTCCCCAGATAAGGTGGGAAGAGATGGGGTGGGGAGAGTCTGTGGGGGTCCCGGGGTAGGGTCATGTGGGGTTACCTCCCTGACCCTCAGCTTCTCCCCCCAAAATGTCCCCACCAGTTGCTGTCCTGGCCCGTCAGGGTAAGCAGCTGGCGGGTCGGGACAGTTTGTTTACTTAGGTTTACCTCTGTGCCTGCAGTTGCTCGAGGTAAACAAACTGTCTCTGCCTGCCAGTGGCATTTCCTGATGGCCCAGGAGCCAAAGTTTGCTGACCCCTGAATTATAGGGTCGGTTTATGAATGGGTCATAAAAAATTTCCATTTTTACTTATCCATCTGGGGGGTCGGCTTATAAACTAACCAGCTTATGGTTGAGTATATACAGTATTTAGAGTAAGAAATCAAAATTCCATTCTATTACCAGGCGTGGGATTTTCACATCTGATTGTTCCATGTAGCACATTAAAAGTACCCCTCCATTCCCCAATGACTTGTGCCTATTGTCTTGACATAATAAAATGCTGTTTGAAGACCTAGTTCTTTACATTTTCTCTTTTAGGTAGAGTGCGGTGCTTAAGTACGTCACTTTGGTCACTGACTCACTTGACTGCTCTACACCTCAATGACAATAATCTTGCTCGCATTCCACCTGATATTGCCAAGCTCCATAATCTGGTTTACCTGGATCTATCATCCAACAAACTCAGAAGTTTACCAGCAGAACTAGGAAACATGGTATCTCTCAGGTGAGAAGCGTCGCCCTGGTTAACTTCCCCAAGAGTCTGTCAACGATGCATTTTTGAACAAGTGAACCTGAACTTTGTCCTTGAACTTGCTGAATAAATTTTTCTGAAAAACTCTTAAGACTTACTTTAATATAGGCATGCAAGGCAAATTATTTTTATTTTTAAGGGATCCTCTTTAGCATTAAACTCCAAAACCCTGAATGTTTTACTTTTGTTTTAAAGTATTCCCCATATGACTGGCTAATGTTTTACATGAATAATTCACTAATTACATTGAGCTAAGGTCCATTGCTACAAATGTTCAATGCTGGCTTTTAGCCAGCTTGCCAATAAAAAAAACCCTTTCAACTAGCCACAAGTAGCACTTCTTCCTTTCCAAGTAAAATGCTTACTCAGTGTAAAAAAAATATTTTTTTTTCCTTATCCCATTTACATGACCTTCAGAGGTCAGTACAAAAATTAATGTAGTTTCATGCTTCCTAAACTTGAGACCTTGTGCATGTATGCTGTCTCCTTTCTCTGATGTATTTTGGTATTTAGTTCCTTATCTTTGAACTTAGAGATGTAAAAGACTGTAATCTTATTTATAGAAAGTATAACCATTTTAAAACCAAAGTACCCTTCCCTCAAGAGTATCACAGCATATAATGTCATGAGAATGATCCTCCTAAAATGATGCTAATAAACTACTTTTTCATCTATTGCAGGGAATTGCTTTTAAATAACAATCTGTTACGGGTTTTGCCTTATGAACTTGGACGGCTCTTCCAGCTACAAACCTTAGGTTTGAAAGGTAAGTGCACGTCTAATAATTCTCCTGATTGATATTTTTGGGTTCTGTAGCTTTCCATGGTATTTTAAAACTCCCTTCCAAAGCAAGTCATCATCTAAATTTGTGGCATGCGTGGCTGCTTCTGCTGTATTTGTTCCAGAGACCTTCTCCCCCCCCCCCCCGAACAAAATTATACCTAATAAATAGAACTGTATAAATCAAATTGAAACATTATTTTATAATAAAAATGCTTATCCACATCAAATCTACTAACCGCTTTATTTAGATGACTCTGTTCTTGAAGGGAATATTATTTTAACACTTAACTTGAAACAGAACAATTAAATTATAGAAAGGCTACCAAATCAGTCTTCATGAATCTGGATATTCTTGTTCCCATCCTATGCACTGAGCAAGAGTGGGGAATTCACAATAATAGGTATGACAGACTACCTGTGAGCAATGTAGAGGGGTTATTAAGAAGGTTCTGATTGTAAGTTAATAACAATTTAGTCTGAATTCTAGTCGTCTAATAAAAATCAATATTTCCTTAGAAGATGTATAACTTTTTGGGAGGATATATAGAACAAAAAGCAGGCGTTGCAGGGAACAGATCTGGACAAGAACCAAGTTGTGGAAATTTCCCTTTTCTAGCAAAATAGTATTGCATCGTGTTCTGCTAGCACCCTGCCTTAGTCCAATAATGTGATTTACATTTTTACTTTAAAAAAATATTCTCCTGCACATGTTCCACTGGAAGGATATTTCAGGTTCTCCATATGAAAATAATTCTGCATTCTTCAAAAAACCAATATATTTGGCCTTCAACGTACGGGAGGCTGAGATGGCAAGAAAGAAACTTCTAGAGGGATTATGAATGCTTTTGGAAGGGGAGAGTAGATGAGACTTCAGGGCAGTGGAGGTTGTTTTAGATGCACAAAAACTGGTTGACTAATTAAGTAAAAATAGATATACTTCCCTGATAAAGAGAGTATTCATTACATTAGGGTTTGTAGTTTGAGGACGTGCATTTTTAGGGAAAAAATTCCCAAAACTTTCTGAATTTGGCAAAATGTCCTGCAGGTTTCTAGAAACCCTATTCATAAATTTATTTTTTGGTGTTTTATTTTGTTAAACTTTTTGTTTAAAACTTGGTCTGTGTCCAAAGTTTGCTAATTTGGAAAATTAAACAAAATGCTTTCAGCCATATCTGAGATAAACAAGGATGAATGAAGTCTCTTATAGGACAGTAGTAAAAAATTGAACTTTGAAAGTTGAAACTCTGCAAGTAAAATACTCCACACTGGGCAGAAGAGCATTCTCTGGGTTTGAGGAAAAATCAGTTCGGACTTTCAGTTTGGCATAAATGTTAAACTATGCCCTGTGCATGCTCTATACAAAGTTTCAAAATCCTTCAGTCTGGGTGCTCTTGGGAAGAGATGCATTCTGCATGCATGCACAGTTAGGAAGTGCATTGTGAGGCTGTTTCTCCTGAAGCCTCTCTATTTTACCCAGAAATTGTTGGAAAGTATAATTGCTGGCTCTTACCTTCAGTTCAGATTTCTGAAGCTTTTGGGCTTTGTAATATGAAATGCATGCAGCCTGGGAAAGCTTGAGAATGGTATCAAGCATTTGCCTCAGCGAGACTTAACATTTGCCCTAGAGCAGTGCCCACCCACTTGTGCATGTGTTTAATGGTGCGGTTTGAGTGTACATGTCATGACATAGTGGCACTGCACATTTTGCTACAAGAAGCTTATCTGTGTCCTCAAACTGCCCATTTTGTCCTTCCCTCACTACTTAATTATTTCATAAAAACTTTTTTTTTTAGTGCATAATTTCCGAATCTGAAAATGAATGTTTTTAGCGAGTTTGAAGTAAAAACTAAACCACTTAAGTTACTGCTGAGTTGAAATGAAAGGAAAGTATACTATTATCTTTGCTAGCTATTTCTCTATCATCCATCATTATGATAATAGAAATTGGAAATGGAAAAGACTTACTGGATCATCTTGTCCATCCCCTCCTGGGGGAGCTATTCCCTTTCAGGAAAGTCCAGTTGCAGTGCAGGTTTTGATTCGGGTAGCTAATTATCCCATTTTTGTTCTGAATCTCTTTCAGGCAATCCTTTATCACAGGATATTCTCAGCCTGTACCAGGACCCAGATGGAACACGAAAGCTACTAAACTACATGCTTGACAATCTAGCAGGTAACACAGCCAAAAGTTTAGTTTGATATACATAACTAACTGCCAAACACTTCCACTTGTATTTGATAGCATTAAATTGAGGGTCTGAGTTTCTGAATCACTTCCAGCTGCTTTTATGTTACTATCGAGTCCAGGGACTCCCGCCACTAAAATAACAAAATGGATGTAGTATATTGTAACAGATATAACCTGCAGTAGAGCGTGAAGAAATTTACCTTCCTAGGTAGCCGGATGGCTTGGGTTTAGCATATGGAGTATGGTGCCCTTTATCTCTAGATCACTGGTGTGAGTCCAGAACTGATCAGTAATGACAAAAGGTTTTGGCTTTCCTAAAGCTCTTCCTGAAGGGATCTGCACATCCAAAAGAAGTTGGTGAGCATCAGTGTCTCCTAAATCAATAAACTCTGGCATAATTGTTGGCAGTCTCAGTAGAGACAAGGATTAATTTGACAAGGAACCAAACTGTCCTTTCATCCAGAGAGGTTGAGGTACATTTGCTGAGTGACGTGGGAAAGGCTTTCACAGTCACTGTCCTTGTTTTAGACCAGGGTGGGCAAACTTTTTGGCCTGAGAGCCACATTGGGGTATGGAAATTGTATGGCGGGCCATGAATGCTCACGAAATTGACGGTAGGGGTGCAGGATGGGCTAGGGCTCTGGGGGGGCCAGAAATGATGCATTCAGAGTGTGTGTGGGGGGGGACGGGGGGGACTCTGTATTGCGGTGTGGGGTGTGTGTGAGGGTTTTGGGGTGCAGGACGGGGCTCTAGGCTGAGACCGAGGGGTTTGTAGGGCGGGAGGGGGATCAGGGGATTGGGGTGGGGAAGGGGTGTGAGTGCTCTGGCTGGGGTGTGCAGGCTCTGGGGTGGGGCCAGGGACGAGGGGTTTGGGATGCAGGAGGGTGCTCAGGGCTGGGACCGAGGGGTTTGGAGGGCGGGATGAGGATCCGGGATGGGGCAGGCTGCTGGGCCACAGGCGGGCCTCAGAGGCTCCAGGCGGAACATACTGCAAGCAGCTCCCAGAAGCATGTGCTTCCTCTGGCTCCCAGGTGCAGCCAGGCGGCTCTGCGTGCTGCCCCATCTGCAGGCGCCACCCCTGCAGCTCCCATTGGCCGGGAACTGCAGCCAATGGGAGCTACAGGGTCGGCACCTGCGGACAGGGCAGCGTGCAGAGCCGCCTGGCCATGCCTCTGTGTACTACATAGGTACTGGAACGGGGAGTCATACTGGCTGCTTCCTGGGAGCCACGCAGAGCAGGGCAAGCCCCCAACCCTTTTCCCCAGCTGGAGCAGAGGGCCGGATTAAATGGTCTGATGGACCCAATGTGGCTCGCGGACCATAGTTTGCCCACCCCTGCTTTAGATCTTATTAGTAAACAGAGGGCTTCAGTTTCCTATTTTGGTACTTTTCACTCTTATTATATTCAGATGGCAAGCAGCATGATTTCAAGAGCTCATAAACTTCAGTCCAGAAATACCACTATGAGTGAGAATCTCACACATTTGTTTTAAATCCTGTCCTTATGGGGTTATAACTTAGCCACTCTTAATTCACTGCTGAATATTTTAGCTTGTGTCCAGTTTCCCCCCTTCTCCCTCCTCCAAATATTTGGACATAAACTGAAATAGAGGTTGTTTTGTTTTTTTTTAAAAGTGTTTGGTGTATTTGAGAGATTTACTTTGTAGTCCTGTCTACAAAAAGACTTTGTCTTTTTGAAGAAGGGTTGAATACAAACCTTAGTAAGATTTATGGGGTACTTTTGGTAGGACATTCTTTAAACATTAATGACTCCATAACTTTTCTTTAGTGCAGTTTGTTAGAAACTGCAGTTTATATGCAAATTGAGTAAAGAAAAGTCAATCTATCGCACCTGGACTTGAGTGGTATGTGTTGTAAAATTGTTACACACAATTCCCTCAATACCATTTTGAAAAAAGGATTTTTTCTTGGATAAAGTCCTTTGTAGTTTTATTGCCACCCATGCAGTACATGCAAACTGACTATGTTGTAAATAAGGTCCCTGGGGAGAGGGATTTCAGTAACAATACCAGATGAGAAAATTTGGTCAAATGGCAACTTCGCAGTGGGGCAGAAGGGTTTCAGTGACTGCCTTGTGATATATTAAGAGCAACGGAGGATTCTCAGGTGCTGAGAAACCATGGAGAAGCTATGTGATTGCTGAATTTGCTATTTTATTGCGCTTACAATTTTTAGGCCTTTGTATGACTTTTCATACCCCTCTTTGTTTCCTTGAGCCTAAACAGCCTTTGGAATTTCATGTGATTGGGGCATATCTCCTCCCTGGATTTGTCTAGCACAGTATGGAGCAATGCTGCTGAGCCATCAGCTTGATTGTAAGTTAAGATAGTGTCTTCCATAGATATTTATAAACCCTAAATTAAATTAATCACTCTTGTAATTTCAGTTCATCCAGAGCAGCTGCCTTCAAGGCCGTGGATTACTTTAAAAGAACGAGACCAAATTCTGCCCTCAGGTAATTTTGTGGCCTTTCTCCCTCCTTTTCCGTCAATGCTTTGCTGACATTTGAAAAACACTTCAAATGTTTGTACTTCACTGAAAGTATTAAGCATAAGTCTTGTTTTTAAAATATGGGTCAGTCTAAAAATAACAATATATTTTTAAACTTTCTACAATTTATTCTATGGCCAAGATCTAGTTAGATTATTGCTAACTGACTGCAGCAATCTCTAAATCATACAGCGCATTTAAGTTTAAAAAAATAGCCGTGAACATATATTGCTGTCTTGGGTTCTTCCCTGTGCCCACAATGGCCCCCTCTAGGTGTTTTGTGACACCGTTTGAGAAGAATACCACAGCCTTAGCCTGTGCTTTTCACTTGGTGCAAAAGCAGTTACCTTCCCAAGGTCAGAGTTCAGTGTGTCCTAGGTGTACAGCCAGTGACTGCCCTGATAAGGCAGATACCAAACTCAGTTTGACTTAAACCAAGGAAACTTTAATGGCCATTTCAGAGAAATAGTGAAAATCATAAAATAACTGCACACAAATAACCACAGGCAATGCCTCTAGACTGCAACTAAATGTAGTTCCAGAAGCCCTTGGATCTGTGTGTGTGTGTTTTTTCCCTTTCCTTCTCTCTGCTCCCTTGGGTTCTTCATCTGCAATAAGAGAAGCACAGGAATGCCTGGTACTGAAGTTAGTTTGGTGACCTCTGCTGCTGTTTGTACTGAACTGCAAACATCCACTTAAAAAAAAAATTTTAAAATGGAACGGCTTTCCTTGGCCCAGTACAAGTTCCTCTCTCTCCTTCTTTTTTTCTTGTTAATAAAATTGCTTGTTTTAGAACACGAATACTTCTTTCTGTTCAAACCGAAATGCATTACTTTAGTGATAACACGATAGGGTCTCCAGAGAATGAGGGGGCTTCAGATGCACAGTATCGCAACTGTGCCTTAGTGGAGTGAATAATTAAGGCTGCCAGTGACTCTGTTAAGGTTTCTTTTTTTAACAGGTTTATAGTTGTAACTCTCCATAATATGGATAGAACATTGTCAGTGTTTTCTCCAAAAAGGTTATTCATGACATTTCTGCTATACTTAGCCTTCTGCTGGGCATGCATACATCAACTTCCTGTGCTGTTTAACCTTTTGTTTGTTTTCAAATTAATCTCCTGCCTCCTTAAAGTAGCTAAAGCAATAGATATTAGCTCTCGGCTCAGTTAGCAATTATTTCTGCTATATTCCTTGCTTTTCCCAATCAAAAATCCTGTAGAGACCCATTGGCTCCTCCGGATTCGTGCTGAGTCACAAAAGTGCAAAACAAACCCTAAAATAGGGACCTGATTGACGTATCTGTTTCGTTTGCAACTCCCATTGATGTCAGTGGGAGATGCATGTATGCACCAACCACTGTACTTTATTTTAACAATAGTTGTTTCCAGGCTTCAGTATGCCCAAAATGGATAATAGTGCAAACGTAGGCTAAGCAACTAAGAACTCTGTGAACAATTACCTTTTGCACAAACAGATGCATATTTTGCACATGCAAGTGAGAGGTTTTTCCCCAGAGTTTAGCCTTGTATGCCAGTTGTTGATTCTATGACTCCAGTTAATTAAACTCTTAGAGGGGGAAAACCCAGTGCTCTTATTTAGATATTGACTTACTCCCCAACATAGGGGATGTAACATACAATAATAGGTATCTTAAGAAAAGATACTATGTTTTATCTATATTCATAAGTAATCCCCCTTATGTTTCCTTCTAGCTTCATTCACAGTGATGTGTTACAATGTGTTATGTGATAAATATGCCACCCGGCAGCTATATGGCTACTGCCCGTCCTGGGCATTAAATTGGGAGTATAGAAAAAAGGGAATCATGGAAGAAATCGTGAACTGGGATGCAGATATCATTAGTCTTCAGGTAACAGTAACAAAACAACACTTTTTTGGCTTTTATCTGAAAACAGAAGAATACCTTTTGAGCCAATATTCTGTTCAAAGCTTTTTATCCTAATTGTTAATGGTGAACCTCAAAGTGATCGTTACAGAATGTGTGCATAGTTACCTTGTTGTCATTTTAAAATGATAGAAAACTAGCTGAACTAATACATACCTTGCATTAGAATGTCTACTTATTATCTATAAGGCTCCTAAATATTTTACTACTTGGGTTGTTATACATCAACAGGCTTTACTGAGTAAAGGAAGAAATTGTGTTTTAACCAAAAAGCTGTTTCCTCCAATCCCCTGCTGTGACTCCTATCCAGCGTAGTACTTGTGTATATGCTTAACTTCAAGCATGTGAGCAGTCCAGTTGAAATCAAAGAGGACTACACACACAGTTAAAAGTTAAGCCGTGATTTGCTGAATTGGGACATATTGGGTTGCTATCATGTTGGTAGGAGTTTATCCTAAGCATTGAGTACAGTTAAGTGGTGCTGGCTTTAAAGATTATCTGGTTTTTGTTTTTAAACAAGATACAGTGTATTATAAGAATAAAAACCATCACACAGGAAGAAGAGAATAGCCGCTTGAATTAAAAAGCTGACACAAGCTGAGTAGTAGTGGGGTTTGGTCTCCAAGAAATTACATTTTTCTAGAATGGGGAGAACCCTTCAGTAAGAGAGCTCACCAAGCCAAACACTAATGGCTTCTGCATAATAAGACTTTTTAACCTAGGAGAGAATTCACTTTTTAGCTGTCAAAAATAACTGGTGTGGTTTCCTGTTGATGTTCAGGACAGCTTCTCAAAATACACCTGCCACTTTTCCTTCTAAATCTTCCTTTTAATTTTGATGTCCAGGAATCCCAATCTATTTATCATACATCAGAGAACTAGTGTAAAATGTTCTGTGTAAGCAACATAAATGTATGGTTTGGGCAATAAGTTATTTAGCAACATATGCTTGTATTGGTTGTGTACATAGAGTGGTGGGAGCATTTACTTATTTTACTAACCTGTCACTAATTTTCTTCTTCTTTGTCATGTTAACTGTATTCAATTCCAGGAAGTGGAAACAGAGCAATACTTCACCCTCTTTCTGCCAGCATTAAAAGAGCGTGGGTATGATGGATTTTTTTCTCCAAAGTCACGTGCCAAAATCATGTCTGAGCAGGAGAGAAAGCATGTGGACGGCTGTGCAATATTCTTCAAAACTGAAAAGTAAGGGGCAGCTTCAGAGACCTTCTTTTTTTATGAATGTAAAGAATCAAACTGCAGCTACTGGAAACATTTTTCCTTAGGTCTGAAAAAAAAATTAATGAAACTATCAGTTTGCTACAATGGGTGGCAACCAAATTAGTATGCTTTAAAGCTAAAAATTGAAATTAATGTGAAGTACATTTCTTTCATTGTCAGACTACGGAACTGTTGCTTCTGTTAGTGGTGTACTTACAATGGTACCTTTCAGATTATACGTAAAATATTTCCCTCCAAGAAAGGGATATGAACTGAATTAATGGAATAGCTTCACTGTACTGATACTAAATTTCTAACATCTGCATAATCTCTGTCTTTGCCTGTATAGTTTTACATCTAGAGGTTTGTTGCAGGCCTAGGCCCACGTCTGTATTCTGACTATAAAGTGGGTACTCTTTTGTAATCTCTGTTTTGTGAAGAGAGCTATAGTTTTGTGCTGTAAATACCAGAAACTGTAGGTCGGGTGGGGAAAGCAGCGCTGCACATAATCCTTTTCCTCCTTTGGCAAATGATTCATGAGATTTTGCACATCTTGCATCAGTGAGACTTTATTCTCCCTGATTTATAGTGTGTTGGTGGCTATAACCTGCCATAATTTAAGGTTATGTGATGCTTCCATTGTAACTACAATTCATACCTTTTTAAAAAAAAAGTTTGCCTTTTTGGGTTGAAATGTTCCATGTTTGGAATGGCTCAGGTAGTTTTGGATAAGGGTTGTCTGTTAGAGATGGACGCACAGAGACACTAAGAACAAACCTCAACACTCATCTTTACCATGACACCCAAAGAAATCCGAGACATCATATAATTGTCTATCTGACCCTACGTGTAGCCAACTTTCCTTGGTATAGCTAAAACAAACCAAACCTCTGAAAATAGATTGCATATATTTTACCTTATCCATCCTTCATTTTCCCTGGCCTTTTTTTAGGTTGTATGCGTTTAGGGGCAGGACAGCCTTTTAGAGTGTCTGAGAGTGAGTGACAATAGGCCCCTCATTTGGCGGCTTTGGGAACTACACAGAGAATAATAAATTGGATGTTTATGGTAAACTTTAAAATGTTTTTAATGCAACTGCCTAGTTATGGATAATGCTGTACGAGTTGCTGTGTGTTTTGTCTTTACTCAGATTTACATTGGTGCAGAAGCACACAGTGGAGTTTAACCAGGTGGCAATGGCGAACTCTGAAGGTTCAGAAGCTATGTTAAACAGAGTGATGACAAAGGACAACATTGGAGTTGCTGTGGTGTTAGAGGTGCACAAAGAATTATTTGGAGCAGGTCAGTATAACCACCACTGCTATCCTATGTATTGATAATGGGCAGTATTTGTTTAGATGTACATTTTTTTTTTTAAGTGAATTGCTCCTCTGTAGACTAGTTGTGTAAGATATTACTGCATATAAGATCCTTGGCCAAACATTTGCAAGGGAGCACTGTTCAGTAGACTACTTTGATGAAAGCTCTTATAAAATGGGAAATTTCTTGGTCACTCTGAGATTAGGTATGACACAGGTTGTTTTGAAAAATATATTTTCACTGTTTCACATCAAGAAGTTATAAGAGGAGCGTCAGGCATTTAGTATTCTACTCAAGACTCTCAGTCTTTCCTACGTTGATTTTACTTCACTTTTTCCCAGACAGGAGTACAGACCTCTCTCTCTCCCAATAGCTGTTAGTGATGTCTCTTTCCTCTTTATTTAATCCTTCACGGCATCTCTGTGGCAGTGCCGATGTTCCTAACTGGCTATCAAACAGTTTTTTAATAAAGGATGATTAATTAGTGATGTCTCACAAATGTCATTCAAAGAATCACATGACTCTTTTTTGTCACCTTCCAATTTTGTGGCCTTTTTTATATAGCCCTGAAATTAATAGGCAGTCTCTAATTGCAATACAGGAAGAGTCTTTTTCTGTAACTTCATCTCCTATCTAGTCTGCAGTCTCTCAGTTCTTAGGAAAGTAAAAGCCCTAGCTGTACTGTTTCAGCAGTAGACCCTAACCAAGAGCTTGGCCTTTTGTTTAGCGAACAAATTGCTATACCAATAGGTAAGAACCAGTCTGAAAAACTTCTGCGTTCCTATATTAAAACACTGAATGGTGAGGAATTTCAGGTGGCTTTCTCTGCTTTAATTTTATTCTATTAAGAGAACCCAAAATTCAGGTGGTTCCCCTCTAGTAGTTGAGGATTGATAAATTGTCAGACCTACTGCTACCCTGAAAAATTATCCCATTGAGGGGGAGGCTGCAAATTATGATGATAGCAATGGGGTGAGTTGCCAAGGGTGCAGAATTTCCAAGCAGTGTATTCCAAAGACGGTCTGTGCTCTCGCTGAAGTGGTGGTATACAACACAGCAGTGCTTATTGCACTGCTAAATGGGTAAGTAATTTTGTCACTGCTGTTGTTTGAGCTTTTATCTGGTGCTGTGAGTAATTCACATAATTGTACCAGTGTTTGGAAGACATAGCATGAATTATAGTTGACACTTAATTTAATATCCTTTCTTTAGTACACTTAGGAGTTGTTCTAATTCTCTCAGATTAGACAGTTAATAGTCTTTCCAGTCACCATTTGCCTCATATATTCAAAAGTTCATATTATGAGACTTGTAACCAAATAAAGTTAATGTGAAACAAAATGTATTGTTAGTGTGGGTTAGAGCTTTATTTAATTTGTTGTGAGACTTACCTTTTTTTCCAGTTGTGAAAGTAGGAGTATTTCTTTTCAATTTATCTACATTTCTAGCTGATACAGGAGTGGCAGTAATTTTGCATTATCTGTAACGAGGTGGAATTTAATACATTCACCTAACTGACTTTTCATTAAAAACTTCTTTTAATCCAGGTATGAAGCCGCTTCATGCTGTGGACAAACAGTTGCTTATTGTGGCAAATGCCCACATGCATTGGGACCCTGAATACTCAGATGTAAAACTCATTCAGACTATGATGTTTGTCTCAGAACTGAAAAATGTCCTTGAGAAAGCCTCCATAAGGCCTGGCAGTCCAACAGCAGATCCTAATTCTATCCCTCTGGTGCTGTGTGCGGATCTTAACTCACTGCCCGATTCAGGTATTTAGAAATGGTTCATCACTTTTACTATTGTCTTTTTTCACTTTTGATTTTTATTAGAATATTTGAGTCCACTTTCCAGCCGACATTTGCATGGTATGCCAGTATATCCATTATTATTATTATTGTGGAAAGCTTTCTTAATAAAATCCATTTGTGGTTCAAAATTCCCAAACCAGTTAATATAACTCCTCTATTTGAGTAGATATCAAATACCTTTCAGTATGTTGTTAGCACTTTAAGTATTGGTCATGTGCAAGATTTGGTAAATATTGAGTACAATTAAAAAGCATAAAAAGATCTAGGGTTGATATATTTCAACTCAAGTTTGATACATTAGTAACAATTATTATGTATCAGAAGTGTGGTATGCCTGTTTTGGATTAAGAGCTTGAGGAGTGGTAATATTTAGGAATTTGGAGTTCATGGTTTATTGCACTCTGGGTGAAAAGCTGACAAAATAAAATGAGGGCAGAAACTTGAGATGGATATACTGTAGTACTTCTGATATTTAACTCTAATCGATGAGAAATATACAAGAAAACTTCCTCTTAGTGCTGGCTGCCACAGTACGGTTAGTATTCTTACTGTGCTCAGGGTTTTGAAATGCTTATGCTGTCAAAGATGGTGGTGAACCCTTTCATTATATAGATGCACTCAGGAAGTCAGACCTCACTAAAGGAGACTTAAAAAAGAAAAAACTGGCTGATATATATGCACTTATTTGGAGACCATGGTCTTTCAACATGGTTCTTAACCTAAGGTATTTAAATATGATACATGTTGTATTTCAATAATTAATTAAAACAACTAATTGCATCATTGTTTTGCAAACAGGTGTTGTGGAGTACTTAAGCAATGGCATAGTAGCTGACAACCATAAGGACTTCAAAGAGCTGCGTTACAATGAATGTCTCATGAACTTCAGCGGCAGTGGAAAAAATGGGGCTTCTGAAGGAAGAATCACGCATGGCTTCCAGCTCAAGAGCGCCTATGAAAACAACTTGATGCCTTACACCAATTACACCTTTGATTTCAAAGTAAGGGATGATCTACTGAATTTAATTTCTCTTACTGTGGGAATTGCCATGCTCTATCAGACTCAAGGTCCATCTAGTCCTCTGTTCTGTCTGAGAGTGGTCAGCACTAGATGCTTCAGAGGAAGCTGTAAGAACCGTGTAGCAGGCAGATGTAGGATAATCTGCCCCTCCAACATTAGGTGTTATCCTAATCTAAAATATTTTAAAGGTGGGCTTAACCCCTGAAGCATGAGTCTAAATACCTCTTCCAGAATTTATTTTTTAGCATTAACTATTATAACTTTGGATGTTCTTTTTCTCCATATAAATGTCCAATCTCTTCCTGAATCAAGCCAAGTTACTGACCTCAATGACATTCTGTGGGCAGTTAGTTTAACAGTATAATTACATGTTGTGTGAAAAAGTACTTTATTTTAAAGGCTTTGAATTTGCCACTTTTTAATTTCCTTGAAAGTTTGCTTGTTCTTGTTGTATGAAAAAAATCATTTTAGCTTCTCATTGATTTCCTTATCTTCTTTAATTACACTCTCTAATCTGGTGATCCAGCAACCTTTGATTGATTGATTGTTTCACAGGCTTCCTGCTCCTGATATTTTTACAGAATTTTTTGTTATACCTTTTAACTATTTGTCTTTGAATTCCATCTAATCCCTCTGAATTTCCTTCTTGCCTATTGCCTACTGTAGTTATGCTTCTTTTAATCCTTTACTAGGTGTAGGTTTCCAAATTTTGAAGGACATCTACTTGTCTTGAATAATCTCTTGGACCTTGCTATCGAGCCATACTGGCTTACTGCTCACCTTTCTGCTTCTCTTCTTGTTCAGCACTGTGTGTGCCTTTTGAGACTGTTCTATCCTTAGGTAACATTCAGAACAAATCTAAGGATTTTGTTTTCTTTACTTTTGATTTTTGCAGCTTTTTTGACTAGTCCCCTCATTTTATTGCCTTCTCTCTTCTCAAAAGTTTAGTGTCACTGTGTTTTGTTGGCTTTTTGGTACCATCCTTCCGCTTAGATTGTTGCATTTAATTACATTGTGGTCACTATTATTTGGTGGCTCAGCTCTTAATACTTGAAAATTGACTTCTTTTGTGAACTGTTGAGATATCTCCAGTATCTCTTTGTACTCCAAGAAACAGTACAAAGAAGATGGAGTGTAAGTTTCTAGAGGACTGAAAAAATTGCTTCTTAACGTGCAGAGTTGGCATCTAAGAATTTGACTATAACTTATGCTCCATGTTTTTGTTATGAGGAAGATGGAATACTTCCTCTAGAGCCAACCTCATGGCTGCAGAAGTTAAGGTGGTCATATTAGCTGGTGGTGTGACGATGTCTGAACAATGAATGTCAAACGCTTTCCCCCAAAATCTGCCTTATTAGGGACAGGAAAAACTGTTCTACAGGATGTCTAGTCAGTGTTTGCTCCATTCTGCGATATTCTGGAAATTCTAAACACATGTAAAAAGCTTCACATTGAGTTACTTCATCTTATCGATAACTTTGCAAAGTTACAGTCATGAAAATGTAGCCAAGTGTGCAGCCGCCAGAAAACTGTCTCCAGCCGAACAGTAGCAGCCACAAAAAGGGAAATTTGTCTGTGAGGAACTATTTAAATACTAAAATTATGCACAGATAATATATTTTAAAGTAAATTAAATGTAAAATATGTTCATTGACTGGTAATGCACAGTTAAAGTAAAGTAAAGATATTTAGAAAGACAGCACTAATTTGGCCACCTTGCACATCCTGTGAATTGAAAAAACATGCTCTTAATATCAAGGAGGGGGAGCTAGCAAGTGTGTACAACTGTGTCAAATACATCTTAGGAAAGTGTTAAACTATCACTTGTGACCTGTCATCGTTTTAACAGAATGTTTCTCTCTCCCTTTAGGGTGTGATTGACTACATTTTCTATTCCAACACTCATATGAACGTGCTTGGTGTCCTGGGGCCTTTAGATCCTCAGTGGCTGGTTGAGAACAACATCACTGGGTGTCCACACCCTCACATCCCTTCAGACCACTTCTCACTGTTAACACAGCTCGAACTCCATCCTCCGCTCCTGCCTCTTGTCAACGGTGTACACTTACCTAACAGGAGGTAGTGGAGCCCTGCCCCTTTGAGGGCTGGGACCTGTTGTTATGGACCTGTACAGTTGTAAATCAAAGTATGTAGGAGTGAAGTATGGCCAACCTTAAGCTGCTTCTTCAAGCTCCTTTCATTGTGTGTTTTGATATGAGATTTTGCACATTTTGGTGCATGTTGGTATCATTTGGCACTAGGGCTGGAACCAAAGTATTATTCCCTTTCCAGGATTTTAATTTAATTTTTAAACTGGTAAGCTTACTGTTTCATTAGAAAGCTGTGTTTATAAAATGGGCAAATCAGATTCAAAACTTGCATCATAATCTATTTAAAATTAATGCTTTCCTCCAAATCACAGCACAACAAATCCTCCTCCTTTTTAAAAAAAAACAAAAACAAAAACGAACTGATAAATACAATACTTCAATCTGTTTCAGTTGTAAGGGAGAATAATTAGAAATACTATTTTACTGAACTCAAAATGGAGATCTAGGTTCTGCATCCAATATTAATTTTGCATGTTAGCAAAGCACTTAATATTTAACTGTAAATTATTAACAGTATAGTCCGTCGTCCGTCCGTCCCCACTAGCTGATACTGGAAAACCAAAAATGGGCTGCATTTACTTATTGAAAGACTAAATTATCTCCTGGTGCAACTCCATTGACTACAATGGAATTATGCCATCAGAGAATTTGGACCTGAGCATTTAATGCCACATAGAACTCTTGGTTGGCAGACAACATGGTGGTAACGTTCTTGGAGCTCTTTCTGGTTAGGAAATTCAGGAATTTAAACTGATGGCCTGTTTTGAGAGGTCTAACAGAGAACTCTTCCTACTTTGACAATCTGTGATGGGAACAAGATTTAGAAACATAAAATTAAGAACTTGCACTTAAAAATTCAGCTGCAAGTTTTCTTATTGGTGAGTTCTGGAAGAGCAAATACGTTCCAACTCAATCTGTAGCTTTTCTGTTTCTAATGTTAAATTGCAAAAATGATAAACTTTGGATTGGAGGTACTGGTTAAGCTAAGGTACAGGGAAAAAAAACCCTCTGGAAATGATCTTACTTCTATCTCCAAAGTGAAGGTTAGATAGCTCTCTAGGTGCTTTTTTGTGTGGGGGAGAGAGTGGTAGCCATAATCATTCCTTGGATTATTTTTCCTGACCCTAGTTGCCAAATAGCCATCGTATGCTTTTAATACTTTTGTTTCTGTTTTCCTTCAAGGTTGAATTAAAAAGCTGCTGGTTCATTCCCAACGGTTAACGCTCTTTAGCTGTGTTGGAAATCTTTCTTTTTGCACGCTAGGGGGCACCAGTTCAAAACGTTGTGCCTCAAGAGGCAGTAAACATAATGCAATTTTCTGAAAGAAATTGGTTGGCTGCTTAATGTTTAAAATATATATATATGGCACCGTAATAGGAAAAGGTTGTGTCTGTGTTTTTAAGTTTTTCTTTATTCTGCTTTTTTGCTGCTATAAGATTTTCTTGAATTTATATTTTAAACTTTTCATGCACTTTACTGTTTCTAGTCTCAAAATGTGATATTTTTAATAAAAAAGAATTTTTCCATGTATGTGAATGAAATTTTTAAACAGATAAATAGCCTATATTTATGTCTCATTCATAGATTTAAAAACGGTCACATTTAAATTGTTAAATTAGTTTTAAATACTAAGAAGCAATCTTCTGCCTTGCAAAACTAATACTTTAGCCTGTTCCACCATTCTTTAATTATACATTTCCTTCTTTATTGTATTCATAGAAAATTAGGCTCTAGTAGAAAATGTTCCCTGTATTTGTTCGGGGGTGGGATGGGATGCAGCAGTTGGTTCAATGAAACCACAACTCCCTTTCAAAAAAGTGCCTTGAAATGGAGGCATCACCCGTCGTCCAATATAAAATTGGAAGTTATTGTAGTTGAGTGAAATTTAATATAAATAAAAAATTTTGTGCAGCACAAGAAAACCCAACCAAACAATCAATCAAAAAAATAAATAAATAAATAAAGCCCTTTTAAAGATTTCCCTCTAGGTGCAGGTATCTCTTTTTATATACCTCAAGTGTTCAAGGCCTAGGCATGCATATAAATTGAAAAAGTAAGTAGTGTATAGTACTGGAAAGTAGAATAGCATGAAAAACTTAATTTTGTGGACATTACCTTTTTGTAATCAGCTACTGTATTCTTTTTTTGTTTTTCTTTTGGAGGGATGGGTTCTCTGCTCTGGAGATATGCACTAACAAACCATTTTCCTCCTTTCATACACGCATGTTAACTAGCAATGTGAGCAATATTTCCTACCATACTTCACTCCCAATATTTTTGAGATGTTTGTATAAAATGGAATTTCAAGTTCACCTATGATTGTATATGAACTGCAGAGGAGCCTGTTTATAAATCGATTTAAAAAAAGCAACACAATCTTTTGTAGTGTTGGGGGAAAATAAAAAAATTGGGCAACAGAAACAGCTTAAGTTTTATTTTCTTCTGATTCATAATTAATTTGAGGCACTCTGTTGCAGGAAGGTGTTTAATTGGGTTTTCTCTGCTTCAAAATGCATTCTTCAAAATATCTGTTATCCTGTAATTTTTTTAAAAAAGTAATTGACGTTGCACAAAAGCTTTTATGTTGAAATGGGTATTGTTTGTTTTTGTTGGCCCACACACCTGAGCATGTTTACCCAAATTTCATGTGTGTGGTTCTCTCCTCCCCTCCCCTCGCTGTACTGCCTCCCCCCCCCCCCTTTTTTTTTTTTAAACAGAAGGGGCAGTATCTGTATTGAGCTTCCATTTCAGGTGATCAGAAATGCTGCTGTCCTTAGTGTTTTTGTTTAAAATACAGAAAATCTGGAACTCGGTCAATGATAAACTTAAGTTTAATGCCACCTTTAGAAAAAAAAACACGGGTGCGCATTATCCAGAAGTCGACATACATTACCATATGGGTGGAAACTCATGGCTTTAAGTCAAAAACCTACACATACAAAGTCTAGATTTTCTGCAGTTGTGGTTCTTCTGATTGTGAAAACTGAAAACTCAGTACCTATAAGGTGTGTATGTGTGTATTTGTCTTGGGAGGGGGAGCAGGCAGGGGAGAGGAATCTGGGAAAGTGGTATCACTAATTTCACTATAGATAAATGGACAACAAAATACACACAATTATTCTCTCTCCCCATCATTGATGCTTGTCTCATAGCTTTAAACATTGGGAACACTGCAGCATCCTCAGGACTGGTCACAGGGGAAAAAAGTTCAAATTCATGTACTGCTCCTTGCTTAGTTGGTTTTGTTTTAAATATATTGTGCCTGGTGTCAACTTTTAAGCAACAGCACTGCCTAAAGGAAGCAGAGAAAAAAACCGAACACCATTCTACAGGCAACTTTTTAAAATTCGATATGGTAAATCTGTTAGATATGAGGTTTTGTGTGTATATAAAAAATTTTTGTACAATGTAGCTGAATATTTTTGTTTCATTATTTTGATGTAAGGAGTGTGAACATTTTGTGTACCACACGTTGAAGTCAGGTATGGCACAATGGGTTCTGAGACCAGCTTTTCTTCCCATTTGCCTTGTTCAAAGCTTTTTTTTTTTCTTTCTTTCTGTTTCTAGCATTCATCAAGAAAATACTTCATTTTAGCAGTAAGCTTACTATGTGTTTGAAGCCACTCTTGTTTCTAGTCAGCAGAAATATAAAACCGTTTTTCTTGTTGGTTCCGACTACTCCTTGTTATCCTATGTTTATAAACCGTAGCCAAAATCTTCAGTCCCTTAAAATCTTCAAAAGTACCTACCCCAGGGTTGGCCTAACTCTGTTCCCAGGGTTTCACCATTGACTTCAATGGGGACAGAGTCAGGCCGGTGCTGAGAGAGTCTGAAAAATCTCCCATCCTGGGTGCTTTTGAGTTAGGCTCTTCCTTCCAGGGTCACGACCAGATGCCTGAATTACAGTGGCCTGTTTTTCCAAGGTGCTGAGCACCTGTAGTTCCCATTTACTTCACAATTTCTGAA
The DNA here is from genome assembly GCF_965140295.1 of Lepidochelys olivacea. NCBI lineage: Eukaryota > Metazoa > Chordata > Testudines > Cheloniidae > Lepidochelys > Lepidochelys olivacea. Next base: position 20,423,119 of record NC_140414.1, on the reverse strand, counting down.
AATCCAGTCCCATTACATTGTGGTGTCTGAACATGATTTTAGGAGCTTAACTTTCAGCACCTATTTCTGAAGACTTTGACCTAAATCACAAGGGAGTAAATTAAAAGATATTAAAGGCTCATATCACTTGATTCCACAGGGATTAAGTTTGGTGAGGGGATCGCAGGTGTGGAGTATAGAGAGGAGACCAGCTATAAAAGCTGGTTTAAATTCAAGGTTACTCTGTTTTGGTAGCACAAAATATACGAGGAAAATATGGTGGGTAACTTTGGGCATTTACATCTGTTCAAAGATTTCTAAATCACTAGTGCATTAGTAATACTCTTTCCATAATCTGTTAAACTGAGAAGTTGAAAGTGTGGGCAGTTAATATCAAAGATCAGATTTAAACCCAGCAACTGAAGTGACAACATTTCTATTATAATTCTTGGCTTTCGGCATCAAAACTTGGTTTGGCAAGATACTTGGCATACAAGATTTAGGAGTGGAAGAGGATTTTTAATACTAATTATCAAACAATATTGATTAGATTGCTATTTAAATATCACAAAGGATTAGTTTGAGAGAGCCTCAAATTCATATCCATTTAAAAAGGAAGTTGTAGTAGTCATTAATCTTCAAATAAGAAATGTTTTTTTAATGGCTTGAGTATTGTACATATTTACATGGTTAATCTAGTATCAGTTATTCTGTACTGCCATGTAGATATTCTTCTTTATTTACAAAGATCTAACTTCACAAAAACAAGCAAATGTTACACTTTAAAATTACCTTCTGGAATGACACTTCATCTTCTGTATTGGGAGAGGACAGATTGAAACATACGTACTTGGAGCATGTCTCACTGTTATGAGATGTCTAAGCATGACTAAGCAAGGAAAGTGACGTGTCCTGCTTGTGTTAAAGTTTAAATTGCCTTACTCTTAAGAGCTTCAGTGCTCTCTGTATTCTTTTTGTGATTTGATCCTTTGAAGTTTTAATACAATCGAAAACTCTCCTAGAATTTTGTGAATGACTCAATATGTGTACAGTATTGTGTAAATATACACTTAGGAACCTGAATGGTCCATCAAATACTTGATCTGTTTTATCAGTCTGCAGTAGGAAGCCATTAAGCTAAAATCAGTCCTTTTAAAAACATGGAGCCGGACAGCATAGTTTGAGAGATTGGTAATGGGATAGCGAGCTGTTTACCTGTATTACCATTTCAGATGTGATTGCTTTTACACAATATTCATCAAATGAGTTGCCTGCTAGGAGAAGTGACACCAAGGGAGAAGTGCTGGCCCCACTGAAGACGATGGGAGTTTTGATACTGACTTCAGTAGGGGAAGGATTTTACCGCAATTGTCCAGGTTATAAAACCACCATCCTTGCTAAAAATTTAACATCTGGATTGACAGTCTGAAATATCATTGGTTGAACACATGCAACTTCCTCTTTCCTGTAGAGGTGGTCTGTCCAGAACAGCATTGAGATGTCTTGGCAGAGCAACATAGGGAAGCTTTAATCACCACTACTTGTACAGATGACTCAATTTGCTAGTACCTGACGGGGGACATTAAAGAGATTATTAAAAATAGCTGAATAAGTTAGCTGAACGCTGGCAACAGCGAAAAGTGCACTGTTAAGGTCTGGGCCTGCTAAATTCATAATGTGAAAGTCATTTCATGTTAGATTTGTAAATATTTTACAAGAATACTGTAAAAATAAATAAATAAATAAAAAGTTTTATACATTAACAGCTTTAAAAAACCCAAAACATTTCTTGAGTCTTTATGCCAAGTGTCAGCAGAGAAATAACTTTCATAAGTATATAAATACTTTAAAATGAGTTTTACAAGCACCGTTATAACGGATGGGGGGGGGGGATTAAAATGCTGAACTCTAAACTGGTGCATCTTTATCCTGTGTAGTAGTGAAGACATTTTGTACTGATATTTACCAGACTTTATTTACTTTTAAAATCACCGGGAGAAAAAATGATAAAGTTGAGGAGGTTGTCTTTGAAAGCGATTAGAAAAGTGACTAACATCTTAGCTAATCTTAAAACATGGTAAACAGAGTAAACTTGGCTGGATTTGTTTGGCTGGAAGATAGAATACTTCAGGGACTCCTGTTCTTGATGTAGATTCTAAAATAAGTGAAGTTGGGGAAATACAGTTGTATTTTAATATAATGTATTTGAACAATTTTGATGGCAAAACATGCCAAGTGATATGACTCTTTTCAGCATAGTACAGTGTGTTTAGCTTGCAAAGTCCTTCACTGTTTTAGTAGTGAGAGGTGGAGTGATTCTGGTATTACTTGGTCTCATCCCTTTGTTAAACTGTTTCCAAGAGTAAGACATTTACCAAGTTCTTATTTGTCTCTGTATTTGTTTTTGTTTTAAAGCAAAGAATCATGGTGGCTCTCTTTACAAGTGACATTGTTAATATTATTTTGGCTTTGTTTTCCATTGTTAATTATTGTGTAGTATGGTTTTTCCAAGCAATTAAAGTGTTGTGTGCACCATGTTATCAAACTTTTTGCCTGTAATTCACTAAACCCATACGTTTGACTGGATCGGTGGTGATATGAGCCCAGGCTTTACTTCTTCCTTTTTTTCTTTTTTTGTGAACTAGACAATGGGAGTATAATGCTCCTAGGTACATCAACTGTGTCTGGGTAATCAGAAACTGCACTATAATTTTTCTGTATAAATCTGTTAAAATACAGTTTTCCCACTTTATGAAAATTCGAACGAAGCAAACTTTTCCCGATTCCTGACTCAGCTCTGCATTTGAACAGCTCCATTATTGCACATAGGAAAAATTAATTAAGTGCCAATCCTGCTCCTGTTGAGGTCTTATTTGAGTTTCGCCTTGACTGCAATGGGAACCAGGTCAGGCTCACAGTCTGCATTGAACTGCAAATTTCTTAAACACCAGCTTCTAGGAGTGCACTTTTGAGATTCTGTACAGTTGTCCTAATGCAGCAAAATTCCTGGATTCTGGAAAAGTTTTCAAAAAATGAACCACTGGATTCTGGTTTTTCTCCTTTCTGGTAATACACAGAGCCATAGGTTAAATGGGCCTCTTGCCTCAAATATAACCTGCTTAACCATATAATCATAAATAAGTGCCAACTGAGGGAATCTGTAGGGAGATTTGCTTTACTGTGAATCCTGCCAATTACATTTTCATAAGAAAAATATTCTCCTCTAACCTTTAAATTCTGAAAACCTTGTTTCATATACAGTTCAGGTGTCTCACTGAAACTCCATGAGGGTGTATAAACATCTTCATCTAATGGTTGAAAAGCAAAGCAGTCGATTTTAGACCTGAGCAAAAAAGCTTATTCAACTTTTCCCACAGAATAATTGCAAAACTATTGGCCTTCCTCCAAAACAATCCGTTCTTTCTCTCCAAATTTAAGTAATTTTTAAAAATGCAAATGATCTTTTATTTTAAATTTTTTCTTTAAAAGAAATAAAGTGCCATGCAATTGTAGCTTCAACTGACTTCACTGAACTAATCCATTGAATTCCACGTCATTCATAATTCTACTTTTTATCGTGAGACTGTCGGACAGAAATCACCAGCTCTTTGTTTTGTTTGTTAGTTTACCAGTCAATGAGGTGGGAACTCTTACACAGCTCAGTTGAGGTATTTTGCGCAATATATACTGTACAACATGTACATGCAAGAGATAGAGGTTTTACTTTTACCAAAAAAAAATGTGAACAATACAAAATGAAGATAGTAACAGTACTAAGCGGTCTTGCCTTTTTAATCTTATGGCAGCTCAGAAGGGAGGTGCTGAAAACCTTGAACTATTATTGTCAGATCAAATGACAAAATTCTTTGTTTTTTCCCATTACACAGATTGGGTACTGATCACATATGATGTGTATAGGGCTAAATATCTGCTTGTTTATTTCTTTGCACCTGTGTACTTTTATTTCCCTATGTAGGCAATAAACGGCCATTTTGCAACTGCATTTTCTGTCCTGTCTTTGTTTCTACTCTTGAGCATTGTTGTATATATCACAAAAGTAGTTGGGAGGCGAAGAGCTGGATGTTGGCACATGGCCCTTACTGATGCTACTTTCTGCTCTGCATCAAATTGTACGTCTTGGTGTTTACAATTACCCACTGTGGGTGGGTAGGAGAGACTGCCCAGATAACTGAGTCTGATCCAAAACCTGTTGTAGTCCGTGAGAGTTTCTCCATTGAATTCAGTGGGTTTTGGATCAGGACTGTTATATGCTTAATGAAAGGTAAGAGGTGTAATTATTAAATGCTAGACATTCACATAATTGGGTTTTAATACAAAAGCCACATCCAGTTCTTGCAGAACCTTTAATGATTAACCTTTATGGATGCAAGTTGAGTATCTGTGAGTGTGAATGATTAGCCCTGGAATTGGGATTTACTAGATATTTCTATGGCAACATAAAGGATGAGCATCTGGCTCGGTCCCTTTGTAGCTGGTTTGGCTGTGTGGTGCTGACAGGGTAAAATACTAAACTAATGCACATGTGAGTGTTACAAAGTGACACAAGCAGATACTACTGTGATGCACACGTGCAGTAGATCTGCAAAGGTGCCTTTTTTTTAAAGCATGCTACCACGCTTGGCAGGCCACAGCGGCTCACTCCCAAGTGCAAGTCTTCAGTTTATCTTCCTTCTGTCAAGAAATCCTGTTTCTTGGTGCTAAAAGGTGAAGTGTGTCCCTCCCCTTTCCACCGTGAAGAGTACCAGTTCAGTACACTGTTTCTGTCCAGCACGTGTACATCAGAGGCTAGGAGTCGGAAGTATCTCTTGTTACTGTTCTGTAGCATCTGCTCAGTGCTAAAGGGAAGGGTGGCTTATCGTCCTCAACAGTGATGCCACTGTGCGAGCAGGTTCAGTGCTTGTGAAAGTTTACAGGGTCTAGAAGCAATAGCACCCACCAGCACAAGCATTTTGACTATTTGTATTACAGTAGATCCTTGAGGCCTGAACTGAGGTCAGTGGTACATGGAGGGAGGGAGGGAGCATGCACGTGGAGATGGAGTGTTTCTTCTACTTAGACTGCAAGCTGTGGAGGGCAGTATGGTCCCCATTTCAACAACTAGGTGAATGGCGGCGCAGGGCATAAGTGACTTTTCCCAGATGTCACAGGGAGCTTGGAGTCCCAGTCCAGTGCTTTAACTTTCTGGTCTTGGCCTGTAACTAGATAGCAGACTTTTTATAAATGCATTATTTTGATTGCTGCCGGGCTTTTCCTGCTTCATTTTTGACCCAGTAGTCACCTTGTGATATCCTGCCTGTTTGAGAGATTAGCTATTAATGTGGTGACTAAGGAGCACGAGGAGAGCAAACTTTACTATTTAAAGTGTCAATGTAACTTTTAATTTTAGGTGGTGACTTTTTTTTTCTTAAGGTCTGATGTCTCACAACCTGCTGGGATTAGAGTCGCAACTTTCCAGGGATATCAAGCATTTGTTTCTCAGCTTTATGGCTCAGGTGGTATCAGACCTTGTGTTATGCTTATAAGAAGCACACGGGATCTTTTTCAGGGGCAAAGGCAATACGCCACATGTATTGGAAATACAACAATTAGCATATGTATACACACACACACACACACACACACGGTAGGAGCCAAGTTCTGTCGGTCACGACAAGATGCTCCGGGGAAGGCTTGGCAAGGCACCCTGTTTATACACTGATTTTCCTTCACTGGGACCAATGAATTTTGCACTGTCATGCTGTAATTAATTGTTTGACGAGTGCTTGTTTTTTTTTAAATTGTCCTTCTCGTCTCTCAGGGATCCCCCAGATTCCCTTCATCTTCAGAGGTGCAAAGCACCAAGTGTTTCCCACCAGCACCATAAATCCCAACACTCCTCTTTGACCTGGGTCAGCTCTCCGATTCCGACCCGGGTCAGAAGGAGGAGGAGGAAGACAACTTTCAGTGAGACTTACGGTAATAAGTCATGTTTGGAAAACTTTACCATGATAAATTTCTAGGATTAAGAGTCAATTGTGTGTAGGAAAATATATCCGTGATTTACGTGAAAGCTTTCTAAATCACTTCTAAAAATGGGTCTGACTCTTTTTTTCTGAAAATTTTAACCTAAGTGATTTAGGAACTCAGGAGGTAGTGGGGCACCTAGGAGAGATCGCCTTTATATTAAGTGAATGTAGGCATGGTGGTATTTGGTCAGTTCATCTGCCATGAACTTTGAACCCAGCTGTACTTCAGGCCTTCACAACATCCCATGTCAATGAGTTCCGCAGGTTGACTGTGTGTTGTATAAAGTACTTCCTTATGTTTGTTTTTAAACTGTTGCCTACTACTTTCATTGGGTGATCCCTGGTTCTTGTGTTCTGTGAAAGGGTAAATAACACTTATTCACTTTCTCCACATTATTCATGATTTTATAGATCTCTATCATGTACCCTTTCTATTTCTAATATATCTTTTATGAAATGGGGCGACCAGAACTACATGCAGTATTCAAGGTGTGGGTGTACCATGGATTATTGTATGGTGCCATTATGATATTTACTGTCTTATTATTTGTCCCTTTCCTAATGGTTCCTAACATTCTGTTAGCGTTTTTGACTGTTGCTGTACTGTTGGATCATATTAAAGAAGTTCTGTATTAAAATCACAAATGAGTTTGATTCCCCATAGTTTAAATTCCAGGGTATTACTAATTAAGAGGTCTCTTGGTTTTTGGTACTGTTTCTCTCCCTCTGTGTGAAACTTGCAATCTGCTAATTGTGTTAGTACATTCTAAGACAGAGTCTGTTCTCAAAGCAATTCTTTGAAACAACAACTACTCACACAGAGAGAGACTCAAAGCAATACTCTGTAATAACAGAAACAGCACCCAGAGACTCCCCGCCCTTCTGTTGTATTCATCTCGCTTTGTTAACAATTGTGATTAAAATAGAGATAGAGCTTGTATGTGGATGGATGCTTGGTGTGGGTAATAACTGAATGATCAGGGAGGTGCCAGCCTAAGAATCCAGTGTCCAGTGGCTGAAGAATGCGTCAAGTGGACACAACCAGAGGACCCCCGGAGGGCAGACTGAAATCCACCCAACAGCCTCAAGGATGGGAGAACCAAAGAACAAGATAACATCTGGCAGCACGGAGCCATCAGGAATGTGCCATCTGCTGATTGATTCAGCAACAGCAAGATGAAGCAATTCCCATAGACTGGCATAGGAATAAATTCCTATAAAAATGGACTCTAGAAAGTGAGAACTTTGGGGTCTGATTCTGCAAACCAACTTCCAGGAGCATCAGATGAGCATCTGACAAGGCCCTGTTCCCTCCTCATGGCCAGGCCACCTGGCCAGTGGCTTGGCATGAGCAACTCTAAGGCTGGTAACTATGATGATAACCTTGCAGAACCTGTGTGTGTGTGTGTATGAATGAATGTGTGAATAAATATGAAATTGAATGGAATGTTATAGCTATAACTAACTACTTACTTTGATTTTTTCTGTATTCACAATAAATGTGGCATTTTGCCTTTTCCCCTTTAATAAGATCCTGCTGGTTTTTATTTTATTGGTATAACAGTACACTGAGCAGATATTTTCAGAGAAGTATCCATGATGACTCCAAGATGTTTGGGTGATAACAGCTAATTTAGACCCCATCATTTTCTATATGTAGTTGGGATTATGGTTTCCAATATGCATCATTTCACATTTATCAGCATTGATTTTCATCTGCAATTTTGTTTCCCAGTCACCCAGTTTAGTGAACCTTGTAACTTAGTTAAGTCCAAAACTGCCTGCAATCTCGAGTAATTTTGTTTCATCTGCAAACTTTGCTACCTCACTGTTTAACCCTTTTTCCAGATAATTTATGAATATATTGAACAGGACTGGTCCCACTGCAGATCCCTGGGGACACTGTGGTTTGTGTCTCCATTCTGAAAACTGACCATTTAGTCCTACCTTTTTGTTTCCTGTCATTTAACCAGTTACTGATCTATGAGAGGACCTTCCTTCTTATCCCATGACTGCTTAGTTTACTTAAGAGCATTGGTGAAGGCCCTTGTCAAAGGCTTTCTGAAAGTCTAAGTACACTAGATCCCCTGGATCACCCTTCTCCAAATGCTTTTTGACCTCCCCTCAGAATTCTAATACATTGATGAGGCATGATTTCCCTGTACAAAAGCTGTGTGTACTCTTCCCTAACATACTGTGTTCATCTATGTGTTTGATAATTCTGTTCTTTACTATAGTTTCAAACAATTTGCCTGGTACAGAAGTAAGGCTTACCAGCCTGTAATTGCGAGGATCACCTTTGGAGCATTTGTTAAAAACTGGAGTCACATTAGCTATCCTCCAGTCATCTGATAGAGAAACTGATTTAAGCGATAGGTTACATACCACAGTTGTTAGTTCTGCAATTTTATATTTGAATTCCTTCAGAACTCTTGGGTGAATACCATCTGTTCCTGGTGACTTATTACTGTTTATTTTATCAATCTGTTCCAAAACCACCTCTACTGACACAGCAATCCAGGACAGTTCCGTAGATTTGTCACCTAAAAAGAATGGCTCAGGTATGGAAATGTCCCTTACATCTTCTGCAGTGAAGACCAATACAAAGAATTAATCACAACAGCCTTGTCTTCCTTGAGTGCTCCTTTAGCACCTCAATCGTCCAGGATCCCACTGATGGTTTCGCAGACTTCCTGCTTCTGATGAACTTAAATTTTTTTTTTAGGCTGTTGGTTTTTGAGTCTTTTGCTAGTTGCTCTTCAAGTTCTTTTTTGGCCTGCCTAATTATACTTTCCTTTTGGTAGTGCTGCTGGGTGATCTCTTGTAAAAAGCAGGGATCAGCGGGGAGTAACTGTAGGGCTGGCTCTAGGTTTTTTGCTGCCCCAAGCAAAAAATTTGCCATCCCAAGCTCCGAGAGCACAACTGCCCAAGCAAAAAAAAAAAAAAAAAGAAAAGAAAAAAGGGGGGGCTGGAATGCTGTCCCTGGAATTGTGCTGCCCCGAGCCCATGCTTGCTTTGCTGGTACCCAGAGCCGGTCCTGAGTAACAAGAAAGTGACGATTGTGGCAGTTCCTGCCACCTTCAATCAAAGGCTGGGAAAGTCAGATACCAGCAACAAGGAACAACAGAGTGAACAGCCAAAAGCTCAGGATAGCGGCCAGTCCCACTTTTGGTCAAGGTTTTCAAAAGTGATGGGTGATTTTAGGTGCTCAACTTGAGACACATTAAAAGGGTCTGATTTTCTTCGCAGGGGGCAGCACGTCTTGAAAATCAGACCCCTTTAAAGTGTCTCGGGTTATGTATCCAAAATATTTTTTTGTTAAATCTTGGCCAAGTTCTGGGTTTCCTTTAAAGGTTTCCTTTAAAACCACAGAATAACCTGTGGTGTGATCCTCTTTTTAAGGGGAAGAAAGAGAAATAATTCACAGAGAAGCCTAATGGTTGTTGACTGAGAGTTTAAAATATACATTGAAGTTTTTGTGGCCGGCCACTTTTGAGTTATGAATGGAAAAAACATTTAAAAAGAGGACTTAATTAATTAGATTAGACCTCAGGAAACTGTAGGACTAGGGTTATCTACTACATACAGCTGAGCAAGGTAATGGATAAAGGATTTAATACAAACTCTCGCTGAATGGGAGGGAAGAAGGAATGTGTGTTTTGCAGGATCATGTACCCAGCTGTTTTCATAAAATAGGGAGCTTTTATTTAGAACTACATCTTATGGAGTAATAATTGCATTGGAATGAGGTGGCTGCCTTAGGCAATTTTACCTAAAGAAACTTCACCTGCATGTTTGTTTTTCTTCAAAGTTTTCATTTGAAATCCCAGTGGAACCAAATCTGAAACCACCAAGTGCATAAATGATTGCACTTTAATTGTACTGTACATTATGCCATACAATCAGAACAGAAATGGCAACTCAAGGAAAAGAGAAGCCAGTCTAGTTTTGTATCTGGTAACAGCAGAGTTGTAATCGCATAGCAGTCTGTACCACCACTAATGACTTTTGTGAAGTGAAATGCACTGATCCAGATCAGCATCCTACATATGTTTCTGCTTACCCAAACAGGTGGCTCAAATAGCATGGTAATGAATGGAACACAAATATTCACAGGAGTGAGAACATGGATAGGCCACTGGGACTGGGAGTCAGGACACCTGGTGCTGTTTTCTATGCTGCCACTGACCAGCAGTGACTTCCCCTCTCCATGCCTCTGTTTTGTAAACTGCTTGGGGCACACAGGGACTGTGTCTTACTCTGTGTTTTGTACCACACTTAGCACAATGGGGATCTTGGTTAGAACCTGCTGTAAATCAGAGATCTAATAATGAGAACTCAAACTTGCAAGGGGGGAAAGCAGAGAGTTTCTTCATGAAGAGTATTACCTTTTAATAAAGCCTGTTGCTACCATCTGGCATGTATGAGCAAGGTAGGGAGTAGCACTTGACCATATACTTACTCCTTAAAACAGGGCCTCACAGATGTGATTCATGGAGTCCTCCCTGGCTGGGCACCAGAGGATGTTCTCAGAACCAACTTGTGGGGGGAAAGGGCCATTGGTCCATAAGTCTCTCTTACAAGGTGGCCCTTGGCCTAGGGTAATAGTCCTCCCCCACTAACCCCACAGGTGAAACTAAAGTTCCTGGAGCACAGACAAGGATCAAAGATCAATCAGAGGAGGTGCCTCCTCGGTTTCTCTCCTCGGCCCTGCTGCGTCCTGTACTTAGGTAACTAATCTATGTGTGAGCCAGAAGAGACCAGAAACATACATGAGGGCTGTGGAAGCAGGGTTTGTTACACATAGAAGTTTTACACAGTCAAATCATGTCATCTGGAAAAATGGGTTCTGTACTGGAAATGCTAGTCTACCTTGAGTTTTACTAACACTCAAGTGGGTCAGGGTGACTGCTTGAATAAGACTCTCAATACTCCATTGTTTGCAGTAGTAGCCTCAATACCTTAGGCTCTTTCTAGAGCTACAAGAAGGTATAGCCCCTGTCCTAAGGAGATGCAGTCTAAGAAGAGGCAGGTTGACAGAGATTAGGGAAGGGTTTGGGGTGAGGATGGGGGGGGGGTTTCTGTACAAATCTACAACATTCACTATAGACAGCATGGCAGAAGTGAGTTAAGAGGGACTGAAAAGCAGAGAGGCTAGGGCCTGTTACCTGCACAAAATTCTCTGTTACTCGCACACTCTAGGGCACCCACCCTTACCCCGTTCCTAGGGCTCGGGCGTAACCCTGTCAATTGAAGTACCCACCCTCACCCAATTCCTAGGGTTCAGGGTGTAATTTTCTGTGGGTTTGCAGGACCTTTTACCAGTGAAAAAGCCTTATCCTCTATTTATGAGCAAGCACCGAAAACAGAATGCACACACGACACATGCAGTGCTCACCACTCCCAGCCAGGCAGATGAACTTGAGGGCCGGTCAGGATCAGGTCCATCTGGGGACTCCAGTTTCTGCATGGTGTCACTGGCAGAGTGTTGAGGTCTGGCAGCTCTGTTCTTGGGGCTGTGTCCTGGAGTTTGTTCCCAAAGAACTTCCTTTTAGACCCAGTTTACACAGTGAAACTTGAGCCCTGCTTAGCTATACCTTAACCACTTATTTAACTAAAATTTTTCTCAACAATCCCAACAAAATTTTCTAACCAATCCTACCCCACCACCTTGATTAATTTACACCTAGCAAAATTAATGATGTAACAGACAGAAACAATTAAAGAACGGGACAGAGATCATACAGACAAACAATAGGGAAGTAAGGACCATAATGACAAAACAAGAAAGGAAAGCGGATTTCACCACCACCGCTATTGATAAGGCCATCAAACTAAGTTTTCTTTAACCACCTTAAGATCTGTTTCTTTATCTGGTGATAGTGGGGGCCATTAGGACTCCTTAACAACCTGATATTACCTTTTTTTAATGTAATTTAGATGGACTGTGAGGATGCGACGTCCTGCTTCTCAGCTAATGGCTGCTGCTCTTTTTACATGGCTGCAGACAAAGGCCTTGCAATATGGCTGCAGACCCAGGCCTTGTCCTTACAGCCTGGCGGATGGACACTCAGAGGTCATACCATGCCTAGGGGGCCGTGTGGAAGACGACACAGAGGCAGTTGTTCAAGACGTTGACAAATGGGTGGAAGCACTGGTGGAGTTGAGGGTCTATGATTAGAGGTGGTCAGGAGACAGAGTTACATAGAGCTTGAAAGGAGGTGCCAAGTAGCAGCGTGCGAGCTAGCAGGAGGGAAGCGATGTGCTTTTACTGACAGCTGAAGAAGAGGAGTTTTACCCTATGCTGTAGGGTACAGTAGTACACTTTACTCATTATTCAATAGTTAACTTATGCAGGAATAGGGAGGGTCCACTCGAATCCTCCCCGCAACATATTTGGAGCTAAGCTCTTCACAGTATGTGTCTCAATAGCAACATTAAGCATTCACAAGGCAGCGTTCATGCTTACTGTTCCGATCAAAATCGGCGCAAATCTGCACTCTTTCCCCTGAGGTTGACGAGGGCAATCACAACTAACTATAGAGTTTCAAACTGCAGCCCTTAAACATGCGTAGTAGAGTAAAAAATAGTATAGCAGGTTGTAATAGTAGTTGGGAAATCAGTGAACCGTTGCCCTCCAGGAAAGGAATTTCAGTCCCTCAGTCAGCCGGCTTCTGTTCGGTTCCCTTTGCTGGGAAAAGTCAGTCCAGGACTTGCACTGCACTGATGCTGTTACTGGTTTGAGAGGGGAGAAAAAAAAGTTGGTTTTGTTTTTGTTTTTTTGAAAAGAAGGCAGCAACTGTTTTTAGTTACTTAAAAGTATCCAAACCAGGCGTCAATTACGGCAAATTGCAAATGGCAATTCACAGTGTCTCTGAACAGGGGGGCTGTTCACGCTCTGTTCCTGCCACTGTGGGGCCTGTGATGTTTGAATGCCGGTAGTGATAGGGGGGGAATGTGGGTTAATTATCCAGGCACCTGTTTCTGATGCCTAGACGTTCGGGAACGAAACGTCTTACGCCCCCATTTCCAAGCTTCTCTGAAATGAATCATCTCTTGGGCGATGCCGAGCGTTTGCATAACGCTCTTTTTCTTCCAAGCCCCCCCGCACTCCCCCCCCGAAATACTGCTCCCCCAAGTGTAGAACGTAGCAGCGGGTTAATGGTGCAGAATAGCACTAGGGGCTGGTCTCTGCAGGGGAAGGGAATTTGAAGTGGCAGAATATAATATATTGCTAGATTCTTCTGAATGTCGAGTGGCAGCAAAAGCAACTTGCGTATGATTAGACTCCTCACCCTCTCTCCTGTAGACCCCTGGCTGTTTTTCAGTATGAACTGGTGAGCCAGAGAAACAAAACTATTTTGCTGTGTAGTCTTGCACCTCTTTCTCAAGGTGCCCACTGGAAGGTGGCGATTGGCTACTGCATATACAGTACCTCTGCATCAGCTTATGAAGCAATATCTGGATCCATGGTGCATTGGGATACACGCAGGCTCTCTGTTTATTCTTCAGGGTAAGTCTGAAAAATAATGGGGTCATTTTAGCGTCTCATAATATCAATCCTTGGGACATCTTCCAGGCGGTCACCTAGCGAGAAGAGCCGAGGCAGATTACAGTTTTGTGGGGCCCTGGGCCAAAGCAAGTGGGGGCTCCCTCCCCACCCCTTTAGCCTGCAATCCCTCCCACCCCCCACCCTACCTGGTACTCCTGCCAGGGAACGGGGACTTGTCCTGCCTACCCGGCACTGCTGCTGGGGAGCGCGATCGGGGCACAGGGGCTTCCCCTGCTCCCCGGCACAGGAGCGCCAGCGGAGCAGGTCGGGGTGTGGGGACACGCAATTTTCCAGGACCACCCAATTGGCCGGGGCCCCCGGGCACAGGTCCCATTGGCCAGTGGCTAATCCACCACTGCAGTTGAGTAATTCTGCAGTGTTGAAGTGGGAGCTGGGTTTGGGTGTGTAGAACTGGCAATTTCAGCATTCAGTGCAGTGCACCGGTGCTGACCCCTCAGGGCATGTCAGAGTTAACTTGGGTTCTTACATGCCTGCTGCCCCAACCCTCCTGCTGTCCACACAAAAAGCTCTGACCCAGGTTTGATGGTGGTGCTCTAAACCTGGGCTAGCTGGCATGGCTGGGGGTGTGGGTTAAATCTCAGGTGTTGCCTTCACTCATGCCAGTAACACACCCACATTGCAGCCAAGGTGCAGGCTAAACCACTCAAGCACGGATAGTCCTTAATTTCGCTCAAAGTTCTCACATTTCGCTCTCGGTGCCCAGAAGGACAGACAAGTTCTCCCACAATTCATTAGGAAAGATTCATAGAGCAGCTCAAAGAACACAGTTCTTACTGCACAGGAACCACGTGATATGCCCCCAGAGGTCTGTGCGACACACTGGGGAGCACAGGCCCAGTGAGGACGTAGTAGATTTTGGTGTGATTTCGCAGTGTGGCTGTTTACACCTGCGCATGGCTGACTCAGTTGCTATTCACCCCAGCTCACTCCGCAGTGAAGATATAGCCTAAGTGTTGACAAACACGTGCCAGGGGCTTTCAGCGAAGCAGGGTTTACCTTATTTTAAGCAAGGTTAAATCCTGACTAGCAAAATTGGTGCAAATCTCTGAATATCTTTGTTTACACTTAGGGTATGTAGGGAGAGGAGTTTATGGCTGTGTTATAACTCAAGTAACAATTGGCAATTAACTCATTTTAGCCAACTCCTCTGTAAATGACAGTTTAGATACTCTCTGCAAATGTTTGTTCCAGGACACACACAGCTGTGATGTACCCCAGGCAGAGCCCTACAGTAAACCACAAAAATTTGTGCAGTGTCTAAATTAGCATTTACAAAGGTGCTAGCTAACTTGAATTAACTGGCAACTAATTAAGTTGAGTTCCAATGGGGCCACAAACACTTAGGGGGGAGCAGAGGGGCAGGTATCCTGCGTGCTCAGTCAGGGCTACTCCTGAGTGCAAATATGGCCTATATTAAACTGACAAGAGCCATGTTTACATCAAGTTAACATAGTGTCCACCGAGGGGTTTGCGCCAGGGCTTGTCTACGCAGGAAATTTATACCATTAAGCTAAAATGTGAATTTAAAACATTAAAAGTTTTAATGATATAACTCCCTGCATGGACACTAATTGGAATACGAGCGGCTTTTTCTGGTTTAGTTTATGTAATTTTTGGAAGGAGTTCAAACTAAAC
Organism: Lepidochelys olivacea; assembly: GCF_965140295.1. Lineage (NCBI taxonomy): Eukaryota > Metazoa > Chordata > Testudines > Cheloniidae > Lepidochelys > Lepidochelys olivacea. The sequence goes on along the minus strand of NC_140414.1, from coordinate 20,407,906 downwards.
TGGAGAAAGCTACTCTTATTCTGGATTAAAAGTGTCTGTGCGGGGAGTTATCCCAGTATGGCTATAGAAGTTTAACTCCTCAGATATAACTGGAAACATTTCTTGTGCAGGCAAGCCCTGAGACACCGACTTTGTCTAGACTAGGAAAAAGCATCTGTGGGTTCCTTGTGTGGCAGCTAACCTGTTCTAATTAAGTTCTCTTAAGAAAAAAAAAAAGGGAGGGGGGAAGTGAGCTGGCCATCTTCAACCCTGGGGTCTCCTCTCTTTTTAAAGGTGTTAAAACTTGTCCGCTCTCACTGCTAAATGTGAAAGATCACTTAATTAAAACTTGGTAGCTAAAGCCTGACCTAACACACCAAGGCCTTGTCTATGAAGTTGTGCAACTTTACTTGTATAGTCAGAGGTAAAGTACAGCCTACCCAGGTGGGTTATACTGGTGTAGAGGTGCTTTATACGGGTCTAGCTATTCCTGTACAAGGAAGGGGAATAGCCCATACTGGTCTGAGGCACCTTTATACTGCTATGGCTGACGCATACGAGGGCTTGTACTGGTAAAACTATTTCAGTTAAAAAAATATATAAAATCACACCCCTTAACTGAAATAGCTGTATCTGTTATAACTCTCGAGGGTGTACCAGGCCCACACTGTGCCAGTTTAACTAAAGATGCAATTTAGGGTTACCTCACCCCCTGAGCTACGGAGCTGGGCCCCAGGTCCCCTGAACACAGGGCAGAGGTTGGTTATTTGACTCCTGTACCCGCATGGAGTAACTCACAGGATTGGGGCTGTTTTTTAAATGGATTTGACAGTTGCCAGAAAAATAAATTCATCTCCCGGGTTTGTTTGTTTGTTTTTTTCCCATGAGTCTAAAGATCTGCATTATCACCACAGTGCACTGGGATATCGATTGATAAGAGTTTCTGTGGCCAGCTAAAGATTCTGCAGCGTTCCCACTTCCGCACTTTGAGATAACAGATCAAAACTATTGAACTACAACAGCTGTCTGCCCACCAACATGCGAGTGCACAGCATGTGTGTGTGAGAGAGAACGAGAGTCACACAAGGGTGAGAAGAGGTTGGGGGTGGGTTGTGGAGTTGCTTTGTGGTTGTGGCAGGCTTGCCTTATGGGGGCGGATAGGTGCTGGGTTTTTTGCATTTCAAAATAAAAAAATAAATAAAATAAAAAAAGTTTAAAATAGCGTTATTTTAAACTGGTGCAAACCGCTCTGTGGATAACTGGATATAAATTTGGCTCGTCAGTTTAACTTACCTCAGTACATTTACAGCTAAGTCATACTGGTATAACCAGTTTTAAATTGATTATAAGTGTGTCTTGTAAAAGTACACACAGACTTGCACTGGATTCAACTAAATCAGGCTTACACTATTTTAGTGACACCAGTGCAACTTGTGTCTGTAGAGGTAATCCAGTGGTCAGTGCGAGTTCACTATGGCCCCTAGCTACAAAATCTGGCATTTTAGCTCATGCTGTAGAGACTCATGTGTTTACCTCTGGAGGTCCCCAGTTCAGTATCTGGTACATTGGCCAAGATGGCAGATGTCACAGAAACAAGACCTAACACATTTTAAAATGCACCTTTCCTTAGTTTAGACGAGGCCAGTGAGGATTCAGAGGTCACACCCCATTAAAGTGAATAGAGGCATTTCACATCCTTGCTAGGGGCAATTCTTGCCTCTTCTTGCATAGAGGTCTCAGATTCAGTGGAATCTGTTAGTTAATCTGCAAGAGGTCTGGCAGGATCTCAAGAGCTGAGCCAGGACATGTATAAACAACCCCTGGATAGAGAACTGATCACGCAAACTACTCAGTAAATGAATGACAAAAGAAATTGCATAAATTGAGGGTCATTGGAGTTCCCACTTACATAATCTCCTTTCTTCTACACTGAATCCCCTGAGGAATCACCTCAATAAAACTAATCTTCCAAGCACTGATAACCTCTGAGGTTTGCTTGCGGCATCTGCATCTCCGGTTGAGTAGAAGGCTTTCCATTGGTAGACCTGCAACAGGAAGCGTTGAACAAAACGATCTATTTGTCTCTGTTAGCCAAAAATTGCCAAGGCCCAAACCCATTCTAAGCTACTACAGAGAGCACATCAAAAATAACCTAGCCTCAAAACGAATAAACACTAATGAAAATAACTGTTGAATTTACATCACTGTCTTTTTGACTGTGAGCCATAGCTGTGTGAGGGAAAGCGGAATGGGAATTGAGGGTATGTTGATGCCCTCCTTCAAACTCTCTCTCTTTTGTGATACCTGCAGAACACTTTACAATGGTTAGGCAACTCATATGCTATGAGCACCATTTATCATGCTCACTAATATCATTTCATCATTTCCTTATGCCGCAGGTTGGTTTGTTTGTATTTATCTGTTGTCTACAGTCTTAAACTTAGTCCCTGCCCTGAAAAGTTCATAATCTAGCTCTTTGCTTATACAGTGCCTAGCACATTGGTGCCCTGACTTCTAGACTCTACCACAATACAAGTAATTAATAATACATTTATTCTATGCCCATGGAATAATACATTTATTCTATGCCCATTACAGGGCTGTGTGGAAGGACTGCTGGGGCTCATGGAGCTCCATGGACATCAGCGGGGTTTCACAGAGGCCCAGTAGCCGACCCACGTGCAATCAGTTTCAGGATCAGACCTGTTCAGTTCAGATGTAAACTAACAAATGCCCCGATCCTGTGAGTGACTCCACATGGGTACAGGAGTCTGCCTGCAGGGAGTAACTTACAGGACTGGGGACAAAGACGTTAAAAGGTGGAAGAAGCAGTGAAGGTTTCCTTCAAGCCCGTCTATTACACTGTACTGTATTTACAGAGGTGAGATATCTTTGGAGGTAACTAGTTTGGAAGAACGTTAAAATTGGAGATAGATGCTGAAATGTGGAGCCTAAAGGCATCTACCCTGCAGCTGCAGTGCTGCAATTATGCTGGTATCATGCCATCGCATCGATGCTTCCTACGTCGACAGACGGGGTTTTCCGTCAACATAGGTAATCCATCTCTGTGAACGGCAGTAGAAAGGTCAACAGAAACGTTTTTCCATTGCCCTAGCCGCATCTCATTGGGGGTTAGATTGCCATAACTATGGCATTCAGGAGTGTGAGTTTTTCGTAGCTAGGTTGATCTAAATTTTAAGTATAGACCAGACCTATTTAAGTGGAAATTAGTCTTCTAAGTTCTTAAGCTGCTTCTGAAAAAGGGACTCTTGAAAATTTTACCCACTATCCTGCTCTCCCCAAAATAAACAGGCTCTAACTTTTTCCTTCTGTTCTAGGGAGTTGGATTCTTTTTATAATGAAAATGTTTGCCTTTTGGTTCAACCAAAAAATCATTGGTTTTGTTCTAATAGACTTTTCCACGTTTGAGTTAAATTTTGTTAAGTTTAACCAAGACATAATAACCTTTCATGTAATATTACTTTAAATGTTCATTTTAATTTTCAGTAGTAAGGGTTTTTATTTCAGAAGCTAAGGGACATTTTTAACGAATTAGGCAATTAGGAGATGAAACTCAATGGGAATTAGTCTCTCAAGTACTTAAGTCACTTTTGAATATGAGCACTTTTGAAAATTTACCCAATGTTTTACACAGTCCGTTAGTTCTACCATTATGTACAAAATAAGTGATTGGTACCGTAAAAAGTATAATAAAAGAATAATTGTTATAGTAATAATTCCTTTTGCAATGTTATTGCAGTGAAGTGACAGAGTGTAAAAGACAACTGCAAGAAAGGAGGGGAAGGAGAGGTCAGTGTTTGGGGATTTAAAGTATTGTCAACAGTGCCAATCCCACAAAGGTATATGCACATGCTTAACATACTGTTAGCAGTGCCATAGACTTCAATGAAGTCTACGACTCACGGTGCATAAAGATAGGCATGTGTTTAAGTTTTTGCAGGATCAGGGTCAATTTTACTGATGCCTTGATATTTTCTTTGACTAATTAGGTACCCCTGCTTAGCATGCAGTAGGTTAATTTTTCCAATATCATTACAGGTCCAATCCTGCTCACATGGGACTCAATGGCAAAACTCCAATTGGCTTTAGTAGTAGCAGATATCAACCCCCAACTCTTACTTTACAGTTCCAGGTAAGAAAACCAAACATCAAGGGCCACGGTTTCTGTGGTGATGCTACACAGTAGATATTAAAACTGAATGTTTTGACATCTGTTTCACCAGTAAAATGATTTGAGTTGCCAGCTGACTTGCAGACTGCTGCATGTAATTAATAAATGGTCATATTAAGTTTCTTATTCAAAGTCACTAGCAAAAAATGGTTAAGACAAATTTGATCAGAAACAGAATTGTGTCATTTTAAAGGGGCTGGGTGGAACCTTCTTAATCTCATTTTACCCAGTCAAGAGGGTAAAAAACATGTGGCAGTACTGGTGAACCAAAATGAACCAATAATCTCTCCCTGCCTAGAGTTGTAGAGAGGAAGAATTACTATAAGAGGCATGAGAGATAAATATTAATTTACTCCCCATATGAGAAATCACAAGCCTTTTGCCAAGTTACGTCAAACTATAGTTTCATTTTTCAGAGTAGCAGCCGTCTTAGTCTGTATTCACAAAAAGAAAAGGAGTACTTGTGGCACCTTAGAAACTAACCAATTTATTTGGGCATAAGCCTTCATGAGCTACAGCTCACTTCATTGGATGCGTTAAGTTCCTTCCCCGCTCTGAACTCTCGGGTACAGATGTGGGGACCTGCATGAAAACCTCCTAAGCTTACTTTTACCAGCTTAGGTTAAAACTTCCCCAAGGTACAAACGATTTTACCCTTTGCCCTTGGACTTCCACTGCCACCACCCAACGTTTATCTGGGTTTATTTATTAGGAAAGCATTGTTTGGAAACGTCTTTCCCCCCAAAACCCTCCCAACCCCTGCACCCCACTTCCTGGGGAAGGTTTGGTAAAAAAAATCCTCACCAATTTGCATAGGTGACCACAGACCCAAACCCTTGGATCTTAAGAACAATGAAAAAGCATTCAGTTTCTGAAAAGAAGGATTTTAATAGAAGTAAAAAGTAAAAAAGAATCACCTCTGTAAAATCAGGATGGTAAATATCTTACAGGGTAATTAGATTCAAAACATAGAGAATCCCTCTAGGCAAAACCTTAAGTTACAAAAAGACACTTAAACTGTGCTGAATAGAATGAATATTCCTGTCCTTAATTTCTCAGCCATTTAAAGAAATCATAATCTAACATAGTTTCATTATAACTAACATTTAAAACTGGTGAATTAAAAAATACAGCATGCTCAGTCTCATTTGCAGTGTTGCATTCATATTTTCAAAGATGTTTGATTTGGATATTATAAGGAGAAAAGCAAAACAGGGAGTACTGTACATGGGTTTGGACTATAAAGCACTATAAATAGTGTGTGTGTAGATAGTTCTATTTACTGGTTTGTATATTCCACTATAACACAATGTAATGTAAAAAGGAATACAAGTATAGGCTCCAGTCCTGCATACCCCCACACACTGAAATGGAGCTGTCCGTGGCGTGACAGGCGGAACTCTCTGGATCCGTGCATGGGTATGAGAATCTGCCTACACAGTTCAACGTTCTGAATCAGGGTCTTACTAATCGAGGGGTAGGAATAGCACCCAAGCCAAAAGGAGAGTCATGGCTTATAGGGCTTATTGACAGGTTCATGGTGAACATTACATCCTTTTAAAAGCAAATTATACAAGAGAGTGAAGTTCTAAGGGGAAAAGTTACTCACCAGTCAGTGTAGGGAGGTCAGTTACCATCAGGGCTATTGCCAGGACTACTGCCAGGTTCTTCATCTTGGCCTCTCTTAGACAAGGTCACTGAATGCAGCTTGAATGACTCTTCTTTTTATTGCCACCCAAAAAGGGGAACTTGCAGGAGATTAGCCTTTACAATGGAATTTTCTGTTCAGAGTCCTGTAGTATACGGAAACAAATTCTTCTCTTTTTTTTTTTTTTTTTTTTTAAAGTTTCTTTCCTGGACTTCTCTGATTCCTTCCTCTTAAGAGGTAAATGTTCTGGGCATTAGGGGTTATAGTATCACAAGAGCATATGCAAATTTAGAATTGGGAATGTGGCGTGGCACCCCTTCTGCCTTGTTAGACCTAGCGCTCCCTCCTCTGGCAGGGACCAGGCCTGGGGTAAATCAGCCTCACTCTGGAGCATGTCTGTCTTCCCTCTTTGGGGTTTGTTTCTCAGAACCTTCCCGGTTGGCCTTGGGGCAGGCCTGAGGAGTGCTCCTCTGCCAAACAAAGTCTATAACACACCAAAAAAAGGGAATACCTTTCCCTGGCCCCTCACTAGGGCAGGTGTTGTCCTGTTGCTGGCCCTGGGGTGTCAGGCCTTCCCCTAAACAGGTGCTGGGTTTGGGTGTCTCCCCTATGGGGAGGAGTGCAAGTCTCTCACACTGGAGAAGCCTATCTCCCAGCTGCCTCCAGCCTTGCAGCAGTTTGTGTCTGTCCCCCCCCCTCACCCCACCAGGAGAGAGGTTTTAACAGGTTTCAGGCAGCCCTTAACTGGACTCAGGTGTCCCTAATTGACCTGAAGTAACCCCTTCCCAGCTTGTAGGAAAAAGGGCCTTGAGCATTCTAGGGCTAACACACCTGTTTTCCTGACCCTCCTGCAGCTGCCCAGCCCGACTTTGTCACAGGAATTAGGTGTATTTTTTACTGTGAGGGAGCTAGCGTGGTGCAGTGAACCAGATAAGACAGAAGAGAATTAGGCCTCAGTCCTGGGACTATTCACATGCAGAAAGGCGTTAAGAGTGCTTCAAGGTAGCTGAACCACAGAAGTTCTGTGTCTTATGTCTGGGCACGTGGTGGCTGCAGAGCTGTGATATGATAGACTAGAAGGTAACACTGTGCATTCCAGCTGCACTCTATTTCTCTTCCTCTGTGCCATCTGCTGTCCTCCTACAGATGCAGAAAAGTCCTGTACCGGGGAAGTTCCGTCTCGGTGCTTCCACCATTGTACTCCGTGGAAGCGGAACAAGAGGGGTCAGCACTGGAGCCCGTTGACAAGCTGTGGAGGAAGAAAGCGTGAGAAGAACTCACTTGTGGGCTACAGGGGAGACTGAGGCGGGATGGCCTACAGATGCAAGAGCATGAGGATAGGCTGTGAATAGCCAGCCATGGAGATTGGATCTGGAAAAACAGGGTTTGCTGCTTAAAATTCTGATGGACAGATTCAGAAATAACCAGTAACAACAGGGCCTATCCTTCGAGCAGCCAGCCCAAGCTGTAAAATGGGGATACGACTACTCAGCAATAGTTACCAGGGTCTTGGCAATTGTTGTTAGGTATGATGTCTCTACGTCTCTTATTGCACTTACTCACTTAGCATTTGTTCATAAGTCCTGGATTTTGTCAGAGCTTTGTTCTGAGTAAATCTCAGAAAGCTGTGGCTTCCTTTGACCCATTCCTTTCTTTTTTTTTTTAAAGAGAGACACTATTTTAATAAGCAAACATTTTAATTTTAATCATCACACTCTGAACAAGGGCAGATGATCATCTGCTGATTGGCAACAAGCCAGGCCGTGGCTCACCAGGAAGCCCGACTTATTGGGTAAACTCAAATTCAAACCCTTATTTTATACTTAATATTTCTCTATCATTATTTGCTTGTGTAGTTTCTCAGTGGAAACTATTACTTTTGAGGCAAGTGGTTTTTCTACTGACTATTGGCCTGATTTTGTCAGAAACGTCTAGCTAATGTGCTTATCTCAAGCTGCCTCCAACAACTTCTCCGGTTGTAAAAGTCCCAGTTGTGTCTTACACGGCTGTAACATCTCCAGCTTTGCTCCATGAAATTTTTATGGTGCAGTTCTGTGCTGTCAGTGCAAAATGTATTGGCATATTGAAAATAAAGAGGCAGCTAAAAATGGAGAATGGTTCATTGCATTAAATAGAAACCATACAACCAGAGCAGTAGCCCCTATATTATTGATTTTTATTATTTAATCTTATGTAAAGCTGCTTCAGATTTTCCAAGCAGTGCTGTTTGTATTCATTTTGATGGAATAATTGGGCTAGGGTCAGATGCCCTGTGAGTAGCCACACGTGATCCTGGCTGCAGCACTGTCCAACTCTGCTCCCTTTTGAATTCAGTGGCAAAGCATGTATTAAATTCAATGGGAGTAGAATTGGGGTCCTTGGTTGCTATAAGACTGTCCATGGTTACATGATGTAGACAAATCCATAAGGACTAGATTGTGTGCAGCAAACTCTTCTTCATTTTTGACCAAAGGCAGGATTTGAATCCAGGACTCCAGAGGTGAATGACCAATGTATTGATTGCTCATTGAATCTCTTTAGCCCTAAGAGGAGAGAGAAAATACCATCTAACTGTTAACACACAAACCTATGGGAGTTAGAACCTAGGTTTCCTAATCCCTAGGCACTTATACTGTAAAATAGGGACAATTTTTATCTTACAGCTGGGCTGAGAAGCTCAACTAGTTGATATTTTTAAGTTACTTCATGAACTTTGTGTGGGAGAGGCAGTATTATGACTTTTTGTAAAGAATATGCTGGGGTTTGTTAGAACTGATCCTTTTCTTTTTAAGCAAAAAGATGCCCCTTTCTTACCAGGTTAAATATTGCACTACAGAAAGTGACCTGTTTGTACTGCAACCCAGCAGGGGAGTTCCACCTTCTGGATACTAAACACATGCTTGCTTGTTTACTGATACATAGGAGAAGTAATGGGAATTTTTTTCATTCTATAATACAATAACCTATTTACAAATCCCTTTTACTCTCCCATCTTTTTAAAGGTTTCACTAAAGAGCAGATGAAGGGGGAAAGTGGCACAATTATGCAAATGAGCAATGTCTATATTAAGTATGTAAAATAAATTCCCCTTTTCATTTTCCCCATTGATTTTAAACAGGAAGAGAAAACAATAAGAACATAAGAGCGGTCATACTGAGTCAGACCAAAGGTCCATCTAGCCCAGTGTCCTGTCTTCTGACAGTGACCAATGCCAGGGAATGAACAGAACAGGGTAATCATCAAGTGATCTATCCTCTGTTGCCCATTCCCAGCTTCTGGCAAACAGAGGCTAGGGACACCATCCCTTCCCATCCTGGCTAATAGCCATTGATGGACCTATCCTCCATGAATGTATCTAGTTCTTTTTTGAACCCTGTCTGCTTACTTATTCTGTCTACTTACGTTTTAGCACCAGATTTTCAAAGTGAAGCTGACCCAACAGTTGCAAATACATGGTTAAAGCATGCGTGCCAATTTTGATCAAGGTATTTACACAGCTAGTTATATACTCAATTTGGCCAAATACCCACGAAGTACTTATAAGTACTGCATTCCTAACTGATGCATATAATTGCATGTGCTTTGCTTTGAAAGTCTGTCCCTTAAGGACTTAAATGGTGTCAGTTTATCTCATTTAACCTCTCTTTTTATGTTCCCAGCTGCTCTCCGTAATCAGAATCTGAAGGTCTTTGACTTATTACTGTCTTGTGTCAATGGGAAATAGAGATTTTAAAATCATATGAAAAGACCTAATGGGTGCAATTTGCGGGGGGCTAGTTTACCCTCTCATTTAAGGCAAGGCTGAAGAAATTAGAACAACTACAAGTGTTGTAAATGTAATTCCTGATCCCTGTATCCTGTTTAGTTATACCTCACCCTGAAACACCACTTGGAAAGATACCCTGGATACAGATCAATAACTAAAGAAGCTAATGGGAGCTCAGGGCTGTTTTACTTAAGTTTATTTCAGCGGGGGCTCAAGGCACGTCTTTGTTTACTACTTAGTGTCCCCTAATAGCTGTCAAATGTTAGCATTGCTGAGAAGGATGTCTTGTGGAAGGATAACCATGACAAAGTTGTGTGAGTCCACTCTTGCCTATTGCAGCAGTACCAGTCTGAGCAATACTGTAAGCCCTTAGAGGTGCACCAGCTGTCCATTATCTCTACTCCCTTCCTTTAAGGTTTCCTTGTGATCAGAAAATCCAGGGCGGGAATGTGTGGCTCCTAGCCCTACGTGGATCTCACAGTTATTGCCAGCCCCTCTTCCAGGCAAGACATTTGGGCTGGCAACTCCCTCAAGTTCACACAGAAGTTGAACTGCCCAGCCCTGGTAGGTGCTTCCCAGTGCTGCAGCCTTCTGAACATCACATGACTGGGCAAAGGGGTGCCACTGTACATGGACTAGCTCTGTGCAGCTGTCCTATGTGTTTTACGCAAACAGCCATCAGAATTTGGAGCTGGAGGCTCTTGTGACTCTACCTTGGAGCACATCTGCCTTTGACAGTGGAATAGGTTGAGAGTCAGGGTGAGCAGAAGGGAGCAAGCTGCTGGGCACTGAAATCAGAAATAGTGTTTTGTTTTTTTAAAAGAAAAGGAGTACTTTAAAAATTATGTTGTAAAAAGGGGTGTTGGTTGGAAGGGGGGGCAGCAAAATGTTTGGAAGTTTATGATCATTTTTCTGTTACGAGGAAAAGCACTAATTTTTAAAAATTAAGTACTTCCATTCATCCTATGCTCATGCTGGGAAAAGTTCCCTCAGTTTTCCCAAAATAGCCTAAGGCAAGAGAACCTCTGTCTGCTCTGCTGCTAATCACCCAGGTGAAAACATGACCTGGGCATATGTCCCATTAACCTTGGACTATCCACAGCTGTTATGTGAGTGCTACTTTTACACAGCCCACGAGCTGCCTTAATGCTAATAGCAACAGCTTTCCCAAGACCTCAAAACTCTTTGGAGAGGGGAATATCTGCAGCATATACACTTTTTGGCTCTTTCTGTATCTTCCCTGCTCCTTTCTTGGACATTCACTCCATCCTTTCTTCTGCAAGATACATTTGCAGGCACTAATGCGGCAACAACAAAATCTCAAAGTTTTTGAAGAAGGTCATATGAGGCCTCTAATTTGTACCCACCAAATTATACCTAGATGCAATCCTAGAGAAGTGAGAAATGTGGGCGTTTCTGTCTTGATGTTGCCTCAAGCAGTCAATTCACATGCAATTCCTTCTCCTGATTTGGAATATTCCTCCATTTAGCTACAGAACAAGGACTTTACCATAGACTGCAGAATCCTGAGCTGTGCAAACAGCCAGGAAGGGATACCTATGACACCGATGTTTGCTGGACTTTTGCCTTTGAAATTTATAGGCTGAAGGCCTTGAGTGTCCCTTTTTTCTTTTTTTTTTTAAAGTTGGCTTTGTGATGTTTTGGGGTTCCCCATATGTGGCTGCCCCAACCATCTAATTAGCAATTTCCATCTCCCTCTTTACAAATTTCATGATCAGAGCTGGTTCCGGCAGGAGTCAGGTGTCTTCATTCAGGGATGTTGTTTTCCCCACTTCCCTTGCCTCTTCCTTCCCATACCTGTAACAACTGCACTGTGGCACCTGACCTGGCAATCTTGATAGTTGCTGGCAGCTTGCTGGCAGAAGCTTGCTGGCCACAGCCAGTGAGCCTCAAGAGCTTTGGAGTTCGGGTTGGGATTAACGTCTACAAATCTGGAGGCTTATTGCCGTCATTTACAGTCTGTGATCAAGATTTCTTTCTGAGATTTCCAGCAACATCTGATTTCTGCTGACACACACACCCCCCCACCCCACACTCTCACCCACAACAGATTGTCTCACCATATTTTGTTACTTCTGCTTCTGCATTCAGCTGAAGCCAGGAAACACAGAGCCACGCAAAAAAGTGAAGCACAGCAAGCCCACACCAAACCTTAAGGTGGGAAATATATGGCTAGCTCCCTTTGGGGAAAAACGTTTCGGTCAGCATTCCATACTCATTGCAAGCATGGGTACAGTTGCCCCTTCTTTTGACACCAGTGTCGTCCCTCTGCCAAGAAGTGGTAGATGTGCTGGGCCTTGCAGGTTGGCTTCCCAGTCCAGAGAATTGGGACGCGGAGGCTGGGTGCATTCTAGGCATAGCTTGCTTTATGTACACATGTACATCAGTCCCAAAATGAGAGGGTCAAACAGCAGCCAGGTCAATCCCTTTCCCCAGGAAACTCAACCCAATACCAATGCCTGGTTGTCAAAAACCCACCCTGCCTCAAGAATGGACTAAACCAAGCCTAAGGCAGAGCAAAAGCTCTCCACCCAGCTCTGCATAGAAACTTGCATCACCCAAACCTAACAATACACAGCGGGTCTTCTCAAGAGTCTCAGCTTACTCCTACATTAAGAAAAGGAGCCTGAAGATGACCTGCAACCATGTCACCTTCCATAACTAGTTATCTTAGGTGTGTGTACATGAACGCAAGAAGCCTGGGAAACAAGCAGGAAGAATTGGAAGTCCTGGCACAATCAAGGAACTACGATGTGATTGGAACAACAGAAACCTGGTGGGGCAGTTCACCTGACTGGAGCACTGTCATGGATGGGTATAAACTGTTCAGGAAGGACAGGTATGGGAGGAAATTGCATTGTATGTAAGAGAGCGGTATGATTGTTCAGAGCTCCAGTATGAAACTGGAGAAAAGCCTGTTGAGAGTCTTTGGGTTAACTTTAGAGGTGAGAGCAACAAGAGTGATGTCCTGGTGGGCGTGTGCTATAGACCACTGGACAGAAGGAGGAGATAGACGACGCTTTCTTCGGACAACTAACTGAAGTTTCCAGATCACAGGCCCTGTTTCTCATGGGGGACTTCAATCACCCTGGCATCTGCTGGGAGAGCAATACAGCAATGCACAGACAATCCAAGAAGTCTTTGGAGAGTGTTGGGGACAACTTCCTGGTACAAGTGCTGGAGAAACCAACTAGGGGTCATGCTCCTCTTGACCTGCTGCTCACAAACAGGGAAGAATTGGTAGGAGAAGTAGAAGTGGGTGGCAACCTAGGCAGCAGCGACCATGAGATGGTCGAGTTCAGGATCCTGACAAAAGGAAGAAAGGAAGAAGCAAAATATTGACCCTGGACTTCAGAAAAGCAGACTTAGACTCCTTTAGGGAACTAATGGGCAGGATCCCCTGGGAGGCTAATATGAGGAGGAAAGGAGTCCAGGAGAGCTGGCTGTACTTTAAAGAAGCCTTATTGAGGGCGCAGGAACAAACCATCCCAATGTGCAGAAAGAATAGAAAATATGGCAGCCGACCAGCTTGGCTTAACAGAGAAATCTTTGGTAAGCTTAAGGAAGCTTACAAGAAGTGGAAATTTGGACAGATGACTGGGGATTACAATGGACAAGAAGCTGGATATGAGTCAGCAGTGTGTCGTTGTTGTCAAGAAGGCCAACAGCATATTAGGCTGCATTAGCAGGAGCATTGCCAGCAGATCAAGGGAAGTGATTATTCCCCTCTATTTGGCACTGGTGAGGCCATATCCGGTGTATTGCATCCAGTTTTGGGCCCCCCACTACAGAAAGGATGTGGACAAATTGGAGAGAGTTCAGCAGAGGGCAATAAAAATAATTAGGGGGCTGGAGCACATGACTTACGAGGAGAGGCTTAAGGGAACTGGGATTGTTTAGTCTGCAGAGGAGAGGAGTGAGGGGGGATTTGATAGCAGCCTTCAACTACCTGAAGGGGGGTTCCAAAGAGGATGGAGCTCGGCTGTTCTCAGTGGTGGCAGATGACAGAACAAGGAGTAATGGTCTCAAGTTGCAGTGGGGGAGGTCTCGGTTGGATATTAGGAAACACTATTTCACTTGGAGGGTGGTGAAGCACTGGAATGGGGTCCCTAGGGAGGTGGTGGAATCTCCATCCTTGGAGGTTTCTAAGGCCCAGCTTGACAAAACCTTGGCTGGGATGATTTAGTGGGTGTTGGTCCGGCTTCGAGCAGGGGATTGGACTAGACGACCTCCTGAGGTCTCTTCCAACCCTAATATTCTATTATTCTATTCTATGATAACCCCTCTCTAGCACCCTTGTGGCAGAGTTAAATGTGCCATCTCCTCCTCCTCCTCCTCCTCATGGGAGGTATGAGGATGAGCTCTACATACCTCCCATCTCCATCAAATGGTGTGAAACTTACATGGGGCTTCAAGGAAGTAGTTTTCCCTGCAGCATATTACATGACCTCATGGTGACATTCTTTCACTATTTTGTTTCGTGCTTCTTAAATCAGTGACCAGAAGGGTTTTTTTCCCCCACACCCTGCTTAACTTCACAATAGCTGCCCTATCACCATCATGTGGCTGCGGAAAAATTTCCCACGTTGTACCATACAGTGGGTCTCTCTATAGTACAAATATTCAGGTCATTAAAACCAGCTTGATGAGAATGCCTCTTAGATTGTTGGAAAGATAAAGAGTGAACAGATCCCTTTTGGCAACTCCCGGGAATTGACTCAAAGATGTAGCTATTTGTTTGAATGCTCCCAGTTCATTCTTAACAACGTTCAAGAGACCAAATAACTGAACTCAGCCAAAGTGATTGTCTAAAGACAAAGCAGTACGCTATGAAAAGGACATATACACACCCTTCTTTGGGAAGCAAACTCTCAGTGTGTTCACTTTACACGGAAAGTGTGATTCAAAGCTACCCATTTCAACTAGCAATACTTATAGTATGATTTTACAAGTTCTGAAACTTTTTATACATCACTAAAATCCAACCCACCAGTTTATACCAGTTCCTTAACTTGTTACTCTGTCCCTTCCTTATCTTAGTTTTGGATACTAGCATTCCCGGTTCTGGGCTGTGATGGTACTGCTCTATACTTTCCTGTATCTTGTTTTGAATACTACATTCCAAGTGTTGATGAGTGTTAGGATATAGATATTCAGGCCTGTCTGTAAAGGCCTATACTCTAAGAATTTAGGTGTATTCTTATCACTTGGCTAGTTATAGAGGTATAAAAGACTCAAAATCACTGTCTGCCAGTGTAAGGTCCTTCTCTTACCGTGACAGTCTGAGGCCCTGTTCTTAGGCTAAGGCCTTTGGCTAAGCAGCAGAGGCAGCCATAAGCTGGGAAGCAACCGGTCACATCCTCACATTCCAAACTAGTCACATTGAAATAAGGTGCTATTGGGCTGTTAGGAAAACAATCCTGTCCTGATAGTGCCTATCACCTCCAGAGAAAGGGAAGTGCCTAGAAAATGTAAAAGGAAACTTAGTTTGATAGCATCCTGTCTGGCAAGAACTCACTTATCAATAGCTGGGATGTGAAATCCTCACTTCTGTATTGTTTTGTCACTATAGTTCCCACTTTGCTATTGTTTGTCTGTATAATCTCTGCCTGGTTCTGTGATTGTTCCTGTCTGCTGTATAATTAATTTTGCTGGGTGTAAACTAATTAAGGTGGTGGGATATAATTGGTTACATAATCATGTTACAATATGTTAGGATTGGTTAGTTAAATTTCAGGAAAATGATTGGCTAAGGTATAGCAAAGCAGAACTCAAGTTTTACTATATAGTCTGCAGTCAATCAGGAAGTGGGTGTGTGTGTGGGGGGAAATGGGAACAAGGAATGGGGGTAAGGAAATTGGAATCATGTTTGGCTAAGGGCAGGAATGGGAACAAGGACACAGGTGTAAGGCTCCGTGGTGTCAGAGCTGGGAAGGGGGACACTAAGGAAGGAAACTGGAATCATGCTTGCTGGAAGTTCACCCCAATAAACATCGAATTGTTTGCACCTTTGGACTTCGGGTATTGTTGCTCTCTGTTCATGCAAGAAGGACCAGGGAAGTAAGTGGGTGAAGGAATAAGCCCCTTAACAATGAGCCATGAAAGTACTCCTCTGACTACTTGGTACAAAGTTGTTATACCAATAAAATAAAAACCAGCAGGATCTTATTAAAGGGAATAAGGCAAAATGCCACATTTATTGTGAATACAGAAAGAATCATAGTAAGCAGTTATAGGTATAACATTCCTTTCAATTTCATATTTATTCACACATTCATTCATACACACACACACAGAGGTTCTGCAAGGTTATCATAATAGTTACCAGCCTTAGAGTAGCTCGTGCCAAGCCACTGGCCAGGTGGCCTGGACACGAGGAGGGAGAAGGGCCTTGTCAGATGCTCATCTGATGCTTCTGGAAGTTGGTTTGCAGAGTCAGATCCCAAAGTTCTCAGTTTCCAGAGTCCATTTTTATAGGAATTTATTCCTATGCCAGTCTATGGGAATTGCTTCATCGTGCTGTTGCTGAATTAATCAGCAGATGGCACATTCCTGGTTGCTCCGTGCTGCCAGATGTTATCTTGTTCTTCGGTTCTCCCATCCTTGAGGCTGTTGGGTGGATTCCAGTCGACCTCCAGGGGTCCTTTGGTTGTTTCCACTTGACGCCTTCTTCAGCCGATGGACACTGGATTCTTAGGCTGGCACCTCCCTGATCATTCAGTTATTATCCATCCGCATATATCCTCCATCTCTATTTTAATCACAATTGTTAACAAAGCGAGATGAATACAACAAAAGGGCCGGGGAGTCTCTGGGTGCTGTTTCTGTTGTTACAAAGTATCGCTTTGAGTCTCTCTCTGTCTGAGCAGTTGTTGTTACGAAGTATTGCTTTGAGAACAGACTCTGTCTTAGGATGTACTAACACAATTAGAAGCTTTCAAGTTTCACACAGAGAGGGAGAGGAACAGTAAAAATAAGAGACCAAAAACCAAGAGACCTCTTAATTAGTAATACCCTGGAATTTAAACTATGGGGAATCAAACTCATTTGTGATTTTAATACAGAGCTCCTTTAATATGATCCAACCTAACAAAGTATTCATACAGCCTTGCTTTGACAAATTTCCTATTTTCTAATTCCAGAACTGACTTCAAAGTGTTGAGGGATACCTGATGTGGGTGAACAGACTAGTGGGAAGAGAAGTGGGAACATTCAGTTCACTTAAATTCCCAACACCCATAGAATATCAATATTATATTAATACCATGCACATAACTATTAATGTGTTGTGTACTACGCCTAACACATATATATTGGCTAACTCTGGTTTGGCGTTTGATGCCCATGCTGGAATGCTGATTTACTTTGACATCCAGCGTCTCAGATCAGGGCCATCTCTGTGAAGTCCGTTCTATGACCTGCTGTTGCAGCAAAAGCAGACTGGCCTTTTCAGGCATTCTGACGCACTGGGACTTTATTCTCTCCCCTGTGCCTGGGAGCTGGACAAACCCCTTTGGCAAAGCAGTGGAACGTGCCTTGGTTTTTCTCAAACCAGAAATCTCTGTGCTGTGGGGGCGGGGAAAAGCCAAAACCACAGCTGTGCTGTGTGATGCCCAGCACTGCACAGAAAACTTCTCTTTAAAGAGGAAACAGGAGGAAGAACAACCACTTGTCAGCCAAAGTCTGAACAAAGCAACAAAGGAAGTAACTGTATCTCTAACTTCTAGGGAATTTATTGCAGTTGGTGGTGGGGGCAGCAATCCTATTAGCAAATATGCTTGTGCTGGGAAGACAGGAGAAGTGCATGGTGATGCGTGTTACCGACGAAGGTCAGTGGAGTATGAAGGGCAAAATGTAGGCCTGGCAACTATAGGAAAGCAGTGACCTCATTTGGCAGGGATAACACAGGGAGGTGGTGGCTATGAGATAAATACCTATGCTGGACCACACGGAGATAGAAGCCTTCAGGAAACTGCACTGGCTAAATCTCAGTGAGCCAAGGCAATGCAGGGCCCTGAGGACAGAAAGGGCATTTGGAGAGGAAAGCCTGTGGGGAATGGGGGGGCCTGTTTGCCATGGAAGTATAGCTACATCAGGGCACTGCTTGCAAGGCTCTTTCACTGTTTGTAGGGGGGTGGCTGAAGCTGTTAATGGGATGGGTTAAATTTTCTGACATCCCGGACTAAACTGTCAGGTGCCTAAATTCCTTTGTGGCTCTGGCTCAACCTGCCACATTAGGTGCCCAAACCTAAAATTAGATCATCAAAATTCCTGCTCAGCTGCCACCACCCCACCTAGGTACCTACATTTCCCCTGGTGCCTACCTTTCTTCCAGTGGGCATGCACAAAGCTGCTTAAGTCCTGACACCTAGGGCCAAATTTCTAAATGTATTTCAGCACCAAACTCCCTCATATTCCCCCACCTATTTCACCTGTGAGGCCCACCAGATTGGGCATTACCCAAAGCAGCCTGTGGGGGTGACACTGCCCCCATGTCGAACCTTTATCCTAATGGTTAGAGTTCTCACCCAGGATGTGGGAGACCTGGGTTCAAATCTCCTCTCTGCCTAATGTGGCTCCAGATCTCCCACCTCCCTAGGTGAATGCATTGAGCTATGGGGTATTCTGGGGTGGGTCTCTCTCAAACTCCTCTCTTGGAGTGTTCCACTTTGTGTAGTCATTGGAATCAGGGCTTGAACCCCAGTCTGTCATGTCCTGAGGTAGTGCTCCTATACGTTTCCTCTAGCATGACCTCTCGTACATCAAAAAACGGAAATATAATGAGTGAGTAGTTTGATTTCTGTGAAGTGTTTCTTTCTGTATACAACTAACTTCATGCTGAGTAAGCTTGGTTTCTTGACAAAAATAATAGCTGGCAACAAGTATTTGTGTGTGCTAGCAGTAGGGGAAGGTGTTCTAGTCTTTAGTCATTACTATATTTTAATCAACAAGAAAATAGCCCTATGAGACTTTAATGGCATATCACTTCTGGAGAATAGGACAGTTAGGTAATCTGATGGCTATTTTGCCAAATTTCTGCTGGCTACAGTTGCTTCTCTCCAGGAAGAAATGCTCAAATGCTACTAAGTGCGCTTGCCTAACACTTCTGCCCAGCCACGCATGAGATTCAACAAGGACAAGTGCAGAGTCCTGCACTTAGGATAGAAGAATCCAATGCACCGCTACAGACTAGGGACCGAATGGCTCGGCAGCAGTTCTGCAGAAAAGGACCTAGGGGTTACAGTGGACGAGAAGCTGGATATGAGTCAACAGTGTGCCCTTGTTGCCAAGAAGGCCAATGGCATTTTGGGCTGTATAAGTAGGGGCATTGCCAGCAGATCAAGGGACGTGATCGTTCCCCTCTATTTGACATTGGTGAGGCCTCATCTGGAGTACTGTGTCCAGTTTTGGGCCCCACACTACAAGAAGGATGTGGAAAAATTGGAAAGAGTCCAGCAGAGGGCAACAAAAATGATTAGGGGACTGGAACACATGAGTTCTGAGGAGAGGCTGAGGGAACTGGAGATGTTTAGTCTACAGAAGAGAAGAATGAGGGGGGATTTGATAGCTGCTTTCAACTACCCGAAAGGGGGTTCCAAAGAGGATGGATCTAGACTGTTCTCAGTGGTAGCTGATGACAGAACAAGGAGCAATGGTCTCAAGTTGCAGTGGGGGAGGTTTAGGCTGGATATTAGGAAAAACTTTTTCACTAGGAGGGTGGTGAAACACTGGAATGCGTTACCTAGGGAGGTGGTGGAATCTCCTTCCTTAGAAGTTTTAAGGTCTGGCTTGACAAAACTCTGGCTGGGATGATTTAATTGGGGATTGGTCCTGCTTTGAGCAGGGGGTTGAACTAGATGACCTCCTGAGGTCCCTTCCAACCCTGATATTCTATAATTCTGTGATTCTATGAGTAAGAATGTTGTCTGGAATTCCAGTTTTTGGTAAGGGCCTAATTTATTGTAACAGCATTAGTCACTTAGGCTGACACAAGAATTCATCAAGCCCTAAAATTGGCATTGCTCCCACATCAGTCCCATGCAAAGGGTGTCTAGACAAGATATTGGCAACTACAAAGGCCTTTGCAAAAAGAAAAGGAGTACTTGTGGCACCTTAGCAACTAACCAATTTATTTGAGCATAAGCTTTCATGAGCTACAGCTCACTTCATCGGATGCATACTGTGGAATATACAGAAGATGTTTTTATACATACAAACCATGAAAAAATGGGTGTTTATCACTACAAAAGGTTTTCTCACCCCCCACCCCACTCTCCTGCTCGTAATAGCTTATCTAAAGTGATCACTATAAGATAAGCTATTACCAGCAGGAGAGTGGGGTGGGGGGAGAGAAAACCTTTTGTAGTGATAAACACCCATTTTTTCATGATTTGTGTGTATAAAAACAAACATCTTCTGTATTTTCCACAGTATGCATCCGATGAAGTGAGCTGTAGCTCACAAAAGCTTATGCTCAAATAAATTGGTTAGTCTCTAAGGTGCCACAAGTACTCCTTTTCTTTTTGCAAATACAGACTAACACGGCTGCTACTCTGAAACCTACAAAGGCCTTGTCAGACATGTGACTGTCTTCAGGTAGAACGTCATTAATCATGTGCCTGTGAGATGGTAAAGGTGTCCCTCAGTGCACGAAGGCCTCGCTATTTTTTAATGGTCAGAGAAAGGTTTACAAGATTCTAATCCATACATGACTTCACAATTTTTTCCACACACCAGTACTGTGGTGAGGTGCTCCTCCTCAGTGCGAGCGTAAAGATCCCAGCCAGACAATGGTCTGGAGCAGCAGGCCACTGCCTTCAGCTGACTTTGCAATGATACTGCTTAACCACAGTATTTCACTATATAGGCAGATACATACCCTACTGGTCCAAATCATACCTAGCCAGAGCTTCAGTTGTCTACTCTGGATTGAGACACTGCATTATTTAACAGCATTTACGTTCTCTGGAGGTAGTCCAAAGTGCACATGCTCCCATTACTTTCCCTAAAGAGGATGTAGCACTGAAGTGTTGTTAACAATTGAATGGGTGTGGGACTGGAATGCTTGTACTTCCGTACAAATGTTTGCTAAGTGCAGCGACTCAGAATTGGACAAATTATTTTGTATTCACTTTATGTAGCCCTTGTTTTCTGTTTGCGTATTGCCTGTGAACAAGTCCCTGAGTGTTTGTTGCTGGAGATATTTGGCTGAGGAGCTGAGACTAGTTTGCCAAGGACATTAGTTATTTCACTGTAAGCACACCTTCAGCTGTTGATCAAAACAGCTCAGATTTCATGCGTGATTATCAGACAGATGAGCCACAGGGTGCGTTTCTGTTCCCTGATTTCTGTTCAGCTATTCCAATGGGAAAACTTGCAATTATGAAAGTGCGTAAACAATGGATTTTGAGTGAATACTCCAGAATAGACACTGCAAAATTGATACATTGTGCCCTAGAGTATTCAGGGAAAACAAACTCAGTGTCTTGATTGGTGCTGGAGCAATTAGTTGTATCTAGACTTCCCACCCTGCTTCTCTTCTGCATAGGTTGGAGGAGAAATGATCTTTCTCAATAGCTTAGGATTTTTCAAACTAGTTGTAGAAAACACTCCTTAGTGTTTCTAGTTGACTCTGAAGATGAGGAATCCGATCCTGTGTCTTTTAAAAATGTCTTTGGATGCTTATCCTTCTTCTATTCTTGACACACATACGAATATCTCGGGGAGGGGGGGTGTTCTATTAATGTTAGATGGACCGTAGCTATATCTGAGTGGTATCTGCGAGAACAGAAATGGCCACACGGTCAGCCTTCAAAGAGGTGGGATGATTTCCTAACAAGGAGATATGGACAAGCATGGCGAAGGATGGCCACAGCAAGAGAAGATTGGAAAACGTGTTGTGATCGGCTCAGTCTCAATTGATGAAGGATCGACAGTCTACGTAGTTAGATTATTATTATTATCATCAATTATTTGTATTACCATAGTACCTAGGAATCCATCGGGGACAAGGACTTCATTGTGCCAGGCACTGTACAAACACAGAACAAAAAGCCAGGCCCTGCCCCCAAAGAGTTGACAATAGAAGTATAAAACAAGACACCATAAATGAATACAGACGGATGAGGGAGAACAGGGAAACCATGAGACAATATTGGTCAGCATAACAGACTGTGTGGTCTCAACACCCCAGTGGTTTTTTGAAGGCACCCCATCAAAGGAGAGTTTTAGGGAGGGGCGGATTTGAAGGAGGGTAATGAGGTAGCTTTGCAGAAGTTTACGGGGAGCTTCTTCCAACCATGAGGGACAGCATAAGAGAGCACCCCAGTGCTTGTTGGATAACTGAACAGGTGGGTGATGGAAGCTGGAGTAATAGACCAAAGGTGGGAGTTGACCTTTTGATGGTGCATGAGAGATGATAATGGGGTGGGGCATGTAACAGGTATAATGGGGGAACAATCAGTGTTTTTTTAAAAATTCCATTTCATCAACTCTCTGGGCTGTGCTAGAGGCTTTGGGAGCAGGCTGTTTGCCTTATCACACCACTTTGTGGGCCCTGCAGCTACCCAACAGGAAGCAGGCTAGAAAGATACAAGCGGACAGACGCATGTGAGCGATGCTGATGCAGAAGGGAAGGGAAGGGAAGATACATCAGAGGATGATGTGTTTGTTACTGTCCAGGGCCCAATGAGAGCGGCTGAGATGGCCGTGGGGCAGGGGTTGCTGGCTGAGGGGAGAGCCTGGCCGTGGCCCAGAAGAGGAGGTCTAACAGGCTGATTACTGGCCCTGTAGCAAGGCAGGGTTTCAGATGGGACATACAATGTTCAGAATGTCTGAGCACTGTCGTTAGGATGCAGGTGCTGCTCCTGTTGGCAACAGAGAAAGTGTTGTAGGGGTTCAGGTGATCTGGCCACAACTTTGGGTGATGAGGCCGATACCTAAGGGGAGTAGGAAAAGAGAGCGGGCTTATGGCAGCTACTGGCAGTGCCGTGAAGCCAGCTCAGTGCAGCCTGGGGCAAGCCAGTGACTATTTGGGTGCGAGGGGGGACGTGGGGCAGCTTCGGTGACAGCAGCCAAATGGCAGGCAGGTCACGGCCCATGCAGGGCACGGGCGGCTTTGAGAAATCATCCGCCCCTTTGTCATCCTTTGGAGCAGCTCCTCTCCCCGCCCCGGGGTAGTGGTGTCTGCTAACCATATTTAACAGCTTCTATAGAAGCCTGTTGATTTCTTCCCAATTACAGCTAGGGGCCTTTTCCAGAAGGGGTGACATCATCAATACATTGGGCTTTGGAGTTTTAGTTTTAGCCGATAAAACACCTCCAATTAAAAAAATGAAATCAGCGTTTGTTCAATAAACCCCAGAAATGGTGACTTGCAGATAAGGGCTTGTCTACACAGAGCAGTAATGTGGACTATGGGGAGTGTCCGTGGTGTGTAATGTGCACTAATATAATTAATTGGTCTGTGCAGACCCTGCTGGTGCGTACTACAGATTGCCTAGTGTGGTTTAACGTTTGAAACAGCGCTATGTTACAGTGCGATAGGGAGCACCACAGAGATTACTCATTACAGTGCTATACACTGTAAAGTATGGAACAGAGCTTACTCAGGACAGTATATACAAAGAGCAAAATCCTGATTTTTGGACACCTACATAAAACTCACAAGTTGCTTAAAACTATACCCTGAAAAACAGAAGCCCTGTCAATCCAATAATGGCACCCATTAAACATGTCACTGCACTTCCCGTTAGCACTGTGCGTGCTCCATGTTATGGAACTAATTTGTGTTGTGGACTTCATCCCTCTGCCGCACCATTAGGAGGGACGTGCAGAGAAAGACTCCTTATTCACACACAAGACTTCTGTGGGCATATGGCAGTTTTATTGTGATGCACTTCAGTAATCATTAATTTCCCTGCTCTTTATGGCAGGAACATGTAACTCTGGCATACCAGTCAGAGCCACTGACTGCTTCTGTTTGCCCCTGCCCTTCCATAACGATCTTTCTGCCTCCCCTAATGGAGAGATGAAGTGCCCACTGGTGCTTGTCTGAGGGGGGAGTTTAGTCATAGGCGTAGTTTGACTTTTATATTTGGGGTGGGGCTAGGGTGACCAGATAACAAGTGCGAAAAATGGGGGTGGGGGGTAACAGGCACCTATATAAGAAAAAGCCCCGAATATCAGGACTGTCCCTATAAAATTGGGACATCTGGTCACCCTAGGTGGGGCTGCTCCAGTCAGGCCTATGGGGCCGTGTGTGTGTTGGGGCGGGGGAACAATTCCATGCCTGCCCACAAGGGGGCCATTTCACATTTCGGGGTGTGGGGGAGGGGCACAACTTTCACTGTGATTCCGGGGGCTACTTAGGCAACTGCAAACTCTAGTATTTCTGCAGATAACTTACAAATCTCTGACAGGAGGATGGTATTGAATTCTTATCTCAACAAAGAAAATTAAATAAAGATTAGACCCCTCAGCTCTAATACTAACATGTGCTGACATCTTGTAGCAAGTCACTTATGGGACACTGGTTAGGTTTAAAATTATAATGTCTATTCTTACTCAGATACGCTTACTGAAGTCAGAAGGGACCAGCGTGATCATCTAGTCTGACCTCCTGCACCTTGCAGGCCACAGAACCTCCTCCACCCACTCCTATAATCGACCCCTAGTCTCTGGCTGAGTTACTGACGTCCTCAAATCATGGGTTAAAGACTTCAAGTTACAGAGAATCCACCATTTACACTAGTTTAAAACCCCCATGGTCTCTGCCAATCTGATCTGGGGGAAAATTCCTTTCTGAACCCAAATATAAAGATCAGTTAGACCCTGAGCATGCGGGAAGACCCATCAGGCAGATACCTAGGAAAGAATTCTCTGTAGTAACTCCCTATCTAGTGTCCCAACTCCAGCCATTTGAGATATTTGCTGTAGGCAGTTGCCGATGGTCCACACACCATTGTAGGCAGTCCTGTTGTACCGGCCCCTCCATAAACTTATCAAGCTCTGTCTTGAAGCCAGTTAGGTTTTTTGCCCCCACTGCTCCCCTTGGGAGGCTGTTCCAGAATTTCACTCATCCAATGGTTAGAAACATTCATCTAATTTCAAGCCTAAACTTGTTGATGGCCAGTTTATATATATTCGTTCTGGGGCCTACATTGATGCTTAATTTAAGTAACTCCTCTCCCTCCCTGGTATTTAGCACTCTGATGTATTTTTAGAGAGCAATCATCTCTCTCTCCTCAGCCTTCTATTGGTTAGACTAAACAAGCCACATTCTTTGAGTCTCTTCTCAGAAGATAGGATGATCTGAGGAATGGAGAACCTAGTAGCCCGTCTCTGCACATGTTCCAGTTTGAATTCATCTTTCTTAAACACGGGAGTCCAGAATTGCACACAATACTCCAGACAAGGTCTCACTTGTGCCTTGTATAATGGTACTACACTTGCCTGTCTCTACTGGAAATACCTCGCCTGATACCTCCTAGGACTGCATAAGCCTTTTTCACGAGCGCATCACATTGACGGCTCATAGGCATCCTGTGATCACTCAATACACCCAGGTCTTTCTCCTCCTCCTGTCGCTTCCAACTGATAAATTCCCAGCTTATAGCAAGTTTCAGAGTAGCAGCCGTGTTAGTCTATATTTGCAAAAAGAAAAGGAGTACTTGTGGCACCCTAGAGACTAACCAATTTATTTTTCTTTTTACTCCTTTTCCTTTTTCTTTTAAAAAAGGACTCCTTTTCTTTTAGCTTATAGCAAGACTTCTTGTTGTTAGTCCCTAAATGCATGACCTTGCACTTTGCACTATTAAATCTCATCCCATTTCTATTACTCCAGTTTACAAGGTTATCCAGATCTTCTTGTATTATATTCCGGCCCTCTTCGGTATTGGCAATACCTCCCAACTTTGTGACATCTGCAAATTTTATTAGCGCACTCACGCTTTTTGTGCCAAGGTCAGTAATAAAAATGGTAAATAAGGTTGGCCCCCCGAGACTGATCCCTGAGGAACTCCACTAGTAACCTCCCTCCAGTATGACAGGTTGTAGTCTCCCCTTTAACTAATTCCTTATTCACTTTTCAGTTCTCATATTAATCCCCTCTTCTCCCCTTTAACTAACAATTTCTCATTTGGAACTGTATCAGCTGCCTCACTGGAAGCCAGGTAGATGAGATCTACTGCATTTCCTTTGCCTAAAAATCAGTCATCTTCTCAAAGAAAGCTATTAGTAACTTTGTTATTTTAGGCTACTTACTTTTTGGAGTTCACCAAGCTTATCCTAACAGCCCTTTCTTATCTTAATCGACGCTAATCACTCTGTTTATAAACAAAATTCTGACTCCCTGTCTCAGGGGCGCAAGCTGGGAGCAGCCTCCAGTCTCCTCTGCAGAACTCATTACATTGCACGCTCAGGCTGCCTGCCTGAGGCTTGCAGTTTGCAGGGTGGGGGGGGAGGGAACACCCTCCTATGCCTGCCCCCACAAACTCCACCTATGATTTCAGTCTGCAGTTCCTGTGTTCTGCTGAGCTGGCAGATGCCACTAGCTCTGGGGGTCACCTGCTGGCACCTTTCCTTGTTCTGGTTCCCTAATAAGGTGAAAACTGACCAATGGGTGGCAGTGTCTGACTGATAGAAAAGCCATACAGGGCTTCAGTTTTAATCCATCAGTTCTCAAATGGAAAGGATGCCTCTCTTTTATAATGCACGGATTGGCTAAACTGCTTCATGCTATCAATTCACTAACGAAGAGACAACGGAAAGTGGAATGGGAGTTAAGAGATGGATCAGATTAGCATCATGGGTGGAAATACTATATGGCCCAGTCCCTTCCCCAATGCTAATCAATGTCCCAGGGTAGGTGAATATTAACTCTTAAGCTATTGCCTGTTTCTGCCAAAATATCAGCAGTGAAATACCTACATTTTACATTTCCATTATTAGGCTTAAGTAAATAAGAAACAAGGCTTTTTGTACAGTATCCTCAGTCCTTTAACAGAGCAATAACTTCCCAGAAAAGTCATGTCAAGAAAGAAACATCTCATAGAGTTGGATTAGTGTAATACAAGCTTGTACGTCAGTTTCAGCAAATTAGCTTTTTCAGGCTCTTGTGTCTTATCCAAACTATAACAGAAAGCTTAGAACAGGGGTGGGCAAACTTTTTGGCTGCAGGGCCACATCTGGGTGGGGAAATTGTATGCAGGGCCATGAATGGAGGGCCGGGGTGCGGGAGGGAGTGCGAGGTGCAGGAAGGGGCTCAGGGCAAGGGGTTGGGGTGCAGGAAGGGGTGCAGCAGGGGCTCGCTGCTTACCGGGAGCGGCTCCGGGGTGGTAGCGGTACACAGCGAGGCTAAGGCAGACTCCCTGCCTCCCCTGGCCCCGCGCTGCTCCCAGAAGCAGCCAGCACTATGTCCCTGAGGCCCCTGGGGGAGGCCGGGTACCTCCCCCGAAGCTCCCATTGGCCATGGTTCCCCATTCCTGGCCAATGGGAGCTGTGGGGTAAGGGCTGCGCATGGAGCCCTCTGCCTCTTCACAGGGGCCACAGCGCCGCAGTGTGGGGCTGGCAATCCCACGGGCCAGATCCAAAGCCCTGATGGGCCAGATCCGGCCCCATAAGTGCAGTGTCCCTGCTCCTCCTCCTCCTCCCCAGCACTTCCCGCCCCCTGCTGCCTAACAGCTGTTTGGCGGTGCTTAGGACTTTCTGGGAGGGAGAGGAAGGAGCAGGGACGCAGCGCGCTCAGGAGAGGAGGTGGAGAAGAGGCAGGGCAGGGGCGGGGACTTGGGGTAAGGGTGGTGCAGGTGCAGGAAGAGGCGGGGTCAGGGGCAGGGGAGGTGGGGGGGGTCGAGCAGCCACCAGGCAGTGGGGAAGTCGGCGCCCAAGGGCTGTAGTTTGCCCACCCCTGGCTTAGAACAAGCAAGCTGTGCAATTAAGAATCCATGCATCCTCGCTGTCAGCCACACATGATGTATATGGTACCAATTTATTTTGGAGAGGCAGGACTCTTGCTACTGGCCTGATCGGCTCTGGAATTTCACTATGTGCTGCTTTAGGTGCATAGTTCACTTTAAAAGTCGCATTTTCACCACCCTGTGGTTATTTATTATTTGTACTGGAATAGCACCTAGCACCCTCAGCCATGGACCAGGACCTCATTGTGCAAGGCACTGTACGAATTGCAGAGGACTTTGCCAAAACTCCAGCGACTCATCAGAACTAGATTAAAAGGATGACGCAATTATTGTAAACCATGAGCTTTAATTGAATTGCACTTGCTTCATAGCACACACACGAAGAGTACATGATAAAAAGTTAAAAGATTACAATCTGTTCAAAAAATACTTTGCACTGAAAGTGCTTCACATTTATTCCAACAATGGTGGAAAGGGCCCTTTAAGATATTTAAAATTTACTAGCAAGCATAGAACAAGGTAGGGATTAATGTTTGGGAAGTTTTGAAGATGTATCACGGAAAAAGGACACTGAGGAATCAAAGGCATGATCATTACAAAATGGCTCACTACACTCTTATGGCAGATGCCATAATACTTGGTAAACGTTAGTCCATTTATTTCAAGAAACCGAAGTGGTATTCTTGTAGTTGGTTTGATTTGATATTACTCTTCCATGACTCATGATGCATGAGGCAGCACACTGAAACACTGAACAAGGAATCTGACTAATGGAAAACCAGCTCGAGAGGGAAGCAGTTGCTAGCAACAGTTGCTGCTTCTTTAGAAAGAATAATTCTGTGGGCTGAGCAAGACAAAGGTAAGAGGAAGCAAAAGCAAAATTAGGAAACAATCAGGTTTGTGCCCTCCATCCTTTTTTCCTTCTAAAGTTGTTTAATCTTCTATTCTTTGTGTGAGGAAGCTGTTTGTTCCTTTCTGTAAGGGGAAAACAAGAAAAGTAAATGCAGAGAAAATGGGTGGGCTATTACAGCTATACTTCGTGGCCTTGTGAAAAATCGCTTAATCTCTGGGCCTTGTTTTCCAGATGGGGGAATAAAGATGGTCTCAAACTTTATTTAGGACCTGTCTTAATTATGTGAAAACACAAACCAAGTAATTGTGATAATTATCGTGCACACAGAGCTTTTCATCCATGGCTATCCATTGATTGGATATGAACAAGAAATGGGACAGGCCTGCAGTTAGAGCTAGATAATTGTACAAGGGCTAAGGGAAAAAAGAGTAACATCTCTCATTTGAAAATAGACCGTCACTTTCCTGACTGGACTTTGTTCAGCTTTATCACGAACCATCAACTTTGTCCTAAAATGGCCCAATCGATTAGATAACATTGTTTCAGCAGACTTTGCCTGACAATTTTCGTCATTAAATGTGAGAGTTTACGTTACTGGTGTAATGCTTTGTATTTTAATCCTCAAGAGTCAGGAACTGAGAATTATACTCACAGTATCCTTTATCTTAACCATGTCTAGATCTTAACATCTTCTAGATTTTATATTGAACAAAAGCCATAACATTTTAAAGATCCAAAAGTAAATACTCAAAAATCAGAAAGGGAAATATCCGTGTTAAATGTTAGATCATTACGGGTTGGGTTTTCAAAAGCCTTCAGCATTGGCTTCAATCTGCTCCCACTGGAAAAAAGTTCATAAGTCAATTTTTTTTAAAGGAAAAATTCACAGCTCTTAGCTTTGAGCTTAAAAACCTAACTGGTTGCAAAGCCAATTAATATGCAGTTTACAAGCGGTTGTTCTGACTTCCCCAAAGTTACCATTTTAATTTATTTTTCTAATAATAAAAGAATGACTGTAGTCCTCAGTGTAGACAGATGGTTTTGTGGTTAGAGCACTCATCTGGGACTCCAAATCCTGGTTCTACTATATACTTGCTTATGCAATTTGACAGAGGTCACACACAATGAGATAAAGGGCTTTCATGAGTCAATGTTCTAACCTGGTTACAGCTGCAAAACTAGTACTTCCTTACTTTACAGGATGTAGTAAAGTTAAATTAATTTGATGTTCCTGAGCACTCAGATATCACACTGATCGGGACATGGAAATATCCAGGGAGAATAGCCAACCAGGAAGCTTGATTTGTAGAGCTGGGCAAATAAGTTTCTTGAAGTTTAAGTGGGGATATTATTTTTGCTGTTCTATTACTTAAAAATGACCAGATGAATCTTGCTCAAACTTTCCAGGATAATTTCTTTCCTGGCTGAGACCAAGCAGTGGACTGCAGGCAGGAAGGGGCATTTTTCAGAGAAGTATGAGCATGGTAAAACAGAGGGTTAGAATAAAAATTCAAATATAACCATAACTAGAAATTGTGCACTCAAACTGTTCTATAACAAAGCATTAACTTAAATGAGGCAGCTTCATACAGTTAGGCTTCAAGATCAGGTCTCTTTAGTCTGATCTGCTACAACTCAGGGGGCAGTTCGGCAAACTTTAACTGCCTGAGTAGTTCTTACTCATGCACATAGTACCATGGATGTCAGACTATGCATGAGTAATGGTTGTAGGAATGGGTCCTATTACAGGCAAATAATATAAATGAGACTTACTGGTTATGTAACTTAGTCAGAAATTTCTGCATCCAGGGGGCCTTGGGATGCACACACAGTTTCTGCCCTGTTTTTAGTTTGAGTCTGAAAAACAAGTGTAGTTTAAGCTTTCATTAAATACTGTGCTTTCTTCAAATCATTATTAGCAGCAATAGCCATCCCTCAAACAGACAACTTATGGAGCAGACTTCAAAATACTGAGAATGTAGAGGAATGGGCAAATAGAAGTAATTCTGCATCACACGAGGACGAGTACAAGTTTTCAATTGTTCAAAGCAAAACAAAATTTCAGATTTAACTCGTAGCACATGTGATCAGTAGACACCTCTTTTAAAGCCCCGATTCTGCAAAGTCAATGAGACAACTTGCAGTTACACATGTATAAATTCACACATGCCTTATCAGGGCCCAAAAGTAGGGATTTTTAAACATAACACATAACTGGGCAATCAAGATCATTTGTGTGATTGAAAGAGGGAGATCACTGGACTGATGCAAGTTCTAGCACATGTATTTCTACAAATAAAATAAATCCCACTCCTTTGAAATAACTAGCTAGGAGCACATTTTAAAAGTGTTGGATGTTTTGATCACACAGGAGCAGCACACAAAGCTGTAGGTTTCTCTCTAGAAAACAGAAGGGACCAAACAAATACTTTCTCTAGTCCTCAGTCTCAAACTTTGTCTCAGAGAAAATGGAACCTGGCTCCCCAGTTTTGTCAGACTAATAACAACACCTGATCAAGAAGTTCTTTCCAAACCAAATCCTAGTCACTCATTCTCATCTCCACTCTAAAGCGTACCCATAGTTCTATGGTCTCGGAAGTGGGCTAGAAATTAAATGACCTCAAGCTGTTTGGGGAAATTTCCAGTACTTCCTGAATCCATATAGGCTGAGAATAGCACAAGTGTAATTCCTTGTGGTATTTTGGTTCTTCCACTTCCAGTCTGGGCCAAAGAACAGGAAGTGCAGAAGCACATGAAGTTAAAAACAACAAAAATTAAAAAATTTCAGTATTTAACACGTGTTTGATTTGAATCTGTCCTTACTACGCCAGAACCCGTTCGCCCAGCTGGGAAAAAAAAAAAAAAGTTCAAGGGTGTAGTTAAGCCAAGAAGACTTTGTACTTGATTTTCCCCTGAGTGGTAAGCCAATCCTGTGACTTTGGGCATTAAAACCTACTCTTTGTACATTGTTCGTATAAATACAAAAAGCGACCCAGTATATAGCTAGGTTGTTAGATGGAAGCTGAAATGTAAAGGTCTATACTGCATCAGTGTATCTAATTGTAAGTGTAATTGCTGCCCTCTTCATAACTAAAGTAGAGTCTTGGTGCATCGAGGCAAGTTAAAAGTAATTTATGCCACTTACATAATTTCTGTGGTTCGGCAGGCACCCCCAAGAGGAATGATCTCAATACTTTCATATCTTCTTGGCGCTATAAAGTCTGAAGTCTGCTTTGTGCATCTGCAGCTCTTATAGGAACCGTTGGTTTCTAGGATAGCTATGAAGCAAAAATTCATCGAATTAGGTATAATTCAGGGATAGCAATAGAGTAGGTAGCTTACACTTAGCTAGTGAGACAGAGAAATCCTTGCTGTGTAGTACGTTATTAATGGAGTTTTAGCCACAACTAATGGAAATAATTATTATACCTTGTATTTCTAAAGCCCCTTCCATCGGAGGATCTCAATGCACTGTACTGACTAATGCATTAGTTCTTGCAGTACTCCTGTAAGGTAGGTGGTATTATCCCTATTTTACACATGGGAAATTGAGGCACAGAGGATTAGCATCTGTTGTAGCCTTATTAAAACAAATGAGGTAATTGGAGGAGTAACGTACTATGCAACATGAGTAAGGGCCAGATTTTTAAAAGTATTTAATGATACTATTTATTTCAATGGGAATTTGGTGCTTTTGAAAAATCCACTAGGTGCCTTTCTGCATCTTTAGGTGCATCTTTTAATTAGTGTTACATTAGTGCCTAGAGGTCTCAACGGAGAGCAGGTTCCCATTGCACTAGGTGCTGTACATACGCATAACAGACAGTCTCTTCCCCCTCTCTTGTTGTTTATGTGGCTTGTAAGTTTTTGAGGCAGAGAAGCACAGGGAGGTGAAGTGACTTGCCCAAGGTCACACAATAGGTGTCAGAGCTGGGAACAGAACCCAGGTCTCCAGACTCCTAGAGCAGTGCCTGGTCTGCTGGACCACACACTGCAAATCTGATGAGAGAAAACCATTTTTAATGATTACCTTACTCTTTCAAGAGGAGTGACTGTAACTCCTCCTGCCCCGTCAAGAAATGAAAGTACTTACCTGCATAAACTGAGTGACAGATCACCAGCAGAGAGACCAGCAGAAGAGCAGTGTGGGATCTCATTATGGCTAGAGTTGTCAGTTGACCTCTCAGCAGCAAGTTCAATCTCAAAGTTTGTCTGAGGCTTTTGGTGGAGAAAAGGTTCCTATTTATTTGGGAGGTTCACAGTGTGGCAAGATCAGCAGGATTCTATTTTTAGAAATCAAAGCCGAGAAATGGCATCATCGTTTTTCACGGGCTGCTACCCAGGCATTCCCCTGAGACGAATTGCTGAATTTGCAATATTGTTGATACAAATGAGCAAAAGGAATTAATACACATTTTGCTGCTTTTAGAATCAGCTAAACAGTAGAGGAAAACATTGCGTAATGGAAGAAAACCCAAATGACTTTCCTTACATGAGATATGCTTGGTAATATTTCACCCCAGTGTTTACACCTAATAATCGTTATTCGTTTTATGTCATACTGCCTCCACATGCTTAAGTATTTTATAACCCTACAATAAATATCTCGTCTACTTCTCTGTATTTTACAGTACCAAGCAAAATGCTGACAGGCATCTCCCGTCCTGAAGTCCTTCTAGTCAGGCTCAGACATTACAATTCGCACTATGTAGAACTGGTGAAGCACACATTCAATGGATTAAAAATGGCTAATTGGCCTATCTCACAGTTAATGGGGAATCATCCCTAAATGGCGGTGTTTCTAGCAGGATTCTGCAGGGTTCGTCCTGCTGTTATTCACCATTATCTATGATCTGGAAGTAAATATAAAGTCACTGCTGATAAAATCTGCGGATGACAGACTGGTGGCATGGTGTATAACAATGAGGGTAGTCAGAGTGATCTGGCTTGCTTAGTGACTTGGGCTCACACAAAGTGCGTATAAATACAGCCAAATGTAAAAGTTATGCACCTAGGAATAATCAGGGCAGGCCAGACCTACTGACCGGGAGACCGTACGTTGGAACGTGGTGACTCCAAAAAGGTGTTGGGGTCAAAGTGGCCAAGCAGCTGAACGGGAGCTCCCCGTGTAATGCTGTGGCAGGAAGCTGATGTAAGCCATGGATATCAAATCAGGGGACCGGTGAGCGGGAAGGCGATTTCACCTCCGTACACAATGCTAGCGGCAGACGTTGGAATGACGCAACCAGTTTGGGTGCCATGGTTTAGAAAGAGGTTGAAAAAAAATAGAGGGTGCAGAAACGAGCCACAAAAATAAACGGAGGGTGGGAGAAAACACCCTGCAAAGAGATTTAAAGAGCTCCAGCTGTTTACCTAGTACACTGTACGAACTGAGAGGTGGCTTGGTAGGTCCCTTCGTGAGGCGAGAATACTGGGTACTGAAGGGCTCGAGAATCTCGCAGAGAAATGTAACCACCACCAAGGGCTGGGAGCTGAAGCTAGACACATTCAAACGAGCAATAAGGCAAAAAAAGTAACTGTGAGGATGATTAACCATTGGAACACACTGCCAAAGGAAGTGGTGGTTTCTCCACCTCCTGATGTCTTCAGGTTCAGACTGGTGTCCTCCTGGAAGGAAGGACATATAAGTTATTGAGTCTGTACAGGGATAATTGGGTGAAACTTAATGGCTGTAGGGTTCAGGAGGTCAGATTTGATCTAATGGTCTCTTTTAGCCCTAAAATCTATTCAGTAGCCTCTGGAATGTGACTAACATTAGTATTCAGTTGTATGCGTCTCCTATTTGGGATCCTTCTCAAAGCCCCACCTCCTGGAGTCACGTGGTGAAGGGCAGGACTCGGCAGCCAAGGTGTCCCTCATAGTTCACCTTATGTTCCTAAAATCTCATCCTTCAGGGCTTCAGACAGTCATCTATAAGGGTCAGGAAGGAAAACTTCTTCTCCGCTGCCCCCAATCCAATGTGTTCGTGGGTTTGTCCTCTGATGCATCAAAAGATAGCTACACTGGAGGTGGGACTATGTAGGGTGGGCTAGTGCTGTCAGGTGGTAACTGAGAATTCAGTCTGCTGGCTTGGTAGGTCTCTCTCACTTGCTCAGGGTCTAACTGATCATCGCATTTGGGATCAGGAAGGAATCTTTCCCCAGGTCAGATTCGCAGAGGCCTGGGGATTTTTTTGCCTTCCATTGCCATGTGAGGCATGGGTCACTTGTTTGGGTATCCCACTAAATTGGTTTCCTGCCACTGCCTGGGGCACTGATGCATGTTAGTCCTTCCTGTTCTCTGCCTGTAACACAGTCCCCTGAGGGCTGTAATACTTTGGTCTAATTCTGGCGGTATTTAGTGACCTGTGACATAGGAGGTTAGACTAAATGAGCTGATGGTTCCTTCTGGCCTTAGATTAGATTCATAAAGTTACTTGTGTGAGTCCCTTGCTGTAGTATCTGAGTGCCTCTGTCCTTAATGGTTTTGCCCTCACAATACCCCCATGATGGAGGGACATGCTATTGTCCCCATTTCAGTGATACAGAATGGAGATGGAGAGAGACTGAGTGGCATGTCCAATATCACTCAGGCACAGCAGGGATTTGAACCCCCCATCTCACTGGTAGTAGGCTCCTCCCCTAACCACTGGACCATCTTTTGTCAGCTTACTTTTCTTTAAAAAGTTTCTAGCCCCTCATGATTTCTTGGAGAAAAGTTTGAAAAGTGACCCCTCAACTCTCAAACCAGGAGGCCAATAAAAAAACCCCCAGAGATACATTGCAGAATGTTAATTTTAAGCCAGGTTCATGATCTGGTTGGGATGGTGGGGGGCAACTCATGCTATTTCAATGTGCAGGAAGCATAGCAACAGCTTGACCAAAGAACCTTAAGCCAGCAGGGTGCCAGGAAAAGTGGCAGACTTGGCAGGATGGGGTCAAACGCTCGAACGCATCATAGCGGCCAATTTATGCCAACTGATGGTGGGCTCAATCTAGTTCCTTGTGTAGAGGTGTGCACATCACAAGCTATCAACTCATTTCAGAGCCTGCTAGGGCTTAAATACTCCAGGAATCGAACTTCCCAGGAACTTCTTACAGGAGGCAGACCCAGATGCTAATGGCTTGTGGATGCTAATGAAATAGGCTGGTTTTTTAACAGAAGCCTGTGGATTTACGGTAAAATGAGGAGAAAGGAAAACACTCATTGGGAAATATATTACAAAGTATGCGATTTTACACACATGGAAATATTATATATGGAACTACCTGGCTTGTAACCCTCCTAATTCCAAGGATGCATCATTGTATGTGCTGGTGGTGGCAGTGTTCATTTCACTCCCTACTTTGTGAGGAGGGACCTGCTAATACAACATCATGACCCTCAACTAGAAAAATATCAAGGTTTCCAGGAAAGGGGCCCAACTCTGCAGTTTTCTGAGGTCACTGATTAGAATACTCCTTACCACGGTCACTGCATCCCTTGCTGGCCAACTGAAGCCTTAAAAATGGTGCGTTGAAAAAGCACAGAGGCCTTGCCAGCGGTGTCCAGTTTTGAATGGGTCCTGCTGAATCCCTCGGTGTTTCCCTTGAACCTTTAAAATTTGCAATATGACTAAATCAGGGATGATCTCTCTACTGCAGGAGCACACATAATTAAATTCTTGTCTCTGCCACGTGGGTGAGTTTCTCGTGTTTGCCCATCTTTAATAGCAGTCAGATGTAGACCCTTAACCCGCTATTGGAAGAACCTGAAATAGTCTGTTTTATTTTACGTCCTTCTTGCTTGTCTAATATCCCAGAAAATCAGCTTTAACTGTGCAAATGTTGAGAGCTGTCTTTCATTCCCTACAATTTGGGGTAAAGGGGGGGAAGCTTTAATACTGATTTCAACCTGTATATCATGCTGTCACTACTACATTGTTTCATGCTACATGCCTATCGGGAGCTAATGGCAAAGCGGTCTCACTGAACAGCAAAGCAGAGCTGTGCGAGTGATATATAACAATAGAAAGCAAAACTGGATTTTAACCAATCCTTACAACACTGTTGATCAACTATCACAGAGCTCTCAGTTGGCCAAGTTTGGAAACTAGCAGATTCTTGTCATCCTCACACAGATGGACTTCCCTCTACTACCATTTGGAGGTCTGTCTACACGAGATCTACAGGATTGGATTACAGTTAGCATATTTCACAGCTGGGTAACCCCAAACCAGTGTTCTGAATGGTCATCATCTCCCTCATCAGACTGGGAACACCCACACTGGAATCAGTGGCTCATGTGTTTTGGAGTAAAGAAGAGGTTGCAGGTCTGGAAGTGACACAACACTTCATGGTGCACAGCAGATGTATAGATTCCCAAATGCATAAGTGAGTGTTTGGTTTCTTGGCTGTGATGAAAGTGAATAACCAAAGAAATATCCACAAGATGGAGCAGATTAGTCTGACTCATGAAAAGACTGGGTCAGCATTGATCAGATTATGACGATGTTGCATTAGTAGCCTTAAAATGAACCCAAACTTTAGATAATGAAGAATTTATATTATTGTCTAAAATGAATAGGGACATGGGTTTCCCAAAAATATTTAATTAAATATTGAAATACAATATTTGTTAGCATTTCGATAGGTCTTTTAAAAATGTGATCTTAGCTCAGAGGACTTAAATTCAAACCCACTGTACATTTCATTAGCGAAAGTTGTCCTTTCCCAACTGTGTGTCACTGCTCACCACTTTCACTCAGCATCAGGGAAATATTTAAGTGTCCACCATTTAACTGAGATCTACACAGACATAAGTCTGAGAAGATGAACGCAGACTCAAGGCAGCCCCAGCTAAATGGTCAGCTATTGATGGACTCAAATGGAGACAAAAATCAGAACAAAACACAAACACTTGCTCAGAGAATTTTCAGACTAATAGTCTTATTAAAATGTTTGATGACTGTTAATGGCTGGTGTGGTTGGACCACGTGAGGAGGCCTCCGATTCCTGCAAGTTATCACATCACTGTACTAAAATCACTGCACTTAATTGGTTAATTTCTATGTGATTCACTACATTCTGCTGAATGGATTCAGAACCGTGCACTTGTGTCATAGGCCCCATCATGCTAACAAATTTGCCGCAGAAGGATCTGGGTTCAGACTACAAGCCCGCCTTGCTGTTCTGAATGGTGCTTCTGCAGAATCATCATGGTACTGCCCAAAGTCCGCAGATGAAGCGTGGGGCCTCATCGTACGGTCCCTGCCCTGAACAATTTAAATTTAAAGATGAGATGCAATAAGTGAGTAGACAGGGACAGGAAGGAAAAAGGGGGGTTACACTGATGAGATGACTGTAGAATGATGTGCAGAACAGAGTGGTTTCAAGTCATGTAAATGGGTTTGGTTTTTTTTTAAATTAATTTACCATTTAAATAAACCACAAAGCACTGTCATCTCCCACAATTCCCACCCCTCTCTTGCCAGAGAACGTGAGTGCTCAGCCATTGGTTTTGCATGCTAAAAGTTGGGACCTCAGACAATCTTCAAGCTTAACAGTTTTACCCCACTGTACATGACAGCACAAAATAGAATCTGATGAGGATTTACCTGAACAATTTCCCAGTTCCTTCAGAATTTAATAGTGAACGAGAGCCTCACGGTCGGTGCTTATATAGCACCCTATAGAATTTAACAATTATATCCCTGCCACGGGCTGCGGCAAAAGAACCTCTCACAAGGCTCTCGTGCACTATGAAATTCCATAGGGTTTCGGAGTAATTTGTATAGAACCACATAGGGCTCATTCTTAAATTGTCAGCCTTTTTTATATAAAGCAACTGTGACGTAGGGTTGAAGTAGAGGACATGGGTGTGCGTGTGAAGCTGCCCCCAATTTGGGAGGGAATTGAATTTGGTCTCCTCACCCCCCTGCGTTGGTTCCCCCAAAGCCTGTGTGCAGGGAGGGATGGGAGTTAGCCTATTCATCCTCTGAGCAGTCTCAGTATTTGGATTCACGCAGGGTTCAGAGCCTTCTCTTCTCTTCTTCTTCTTCTCAAGATTCTTCTCTTCAATGAGGGCCTAACTCTGTCTGCCTTTAATGAGCATAGTCAGTGAACATTAAACCCCCAGCGACTAGTCAAACCTTGAGCAATGGCCGAGGGGAGGCTACATTTGGAAAAGCCCCACCAGCAGTCAGCTTTCTTGGTTTAAAAATAGGGAGTAAGTGTGGTAAACTGAAACAGTACTTGCTCATTTCTCCCCCATTCTTATTTATATAAACACAGTATGTTGGCTTAAGAAAATCGCAACAAAGCCATCTGCTTCCTTTGTGTTGTGATAAGACTTTCTTTGGAATGTCCCCCCTGGCTGCAAAACTGCTATCTCTAAAAACCATGACCCTTGTGTGTGCATCAAAATTTCTCTTCCTCGATTTGCACTGCAAGCAGAAAAAGTCTGACATCAGCGTAACAGAAAGCTGTATCCTCACCATGTCACTTAAGGCTCTTAACATCTTCTTAGAATCTGAACTTAAAAGGAGTATTTAATATTGGTAAGTGTTAGAACAGTTTAGCTGCAGGAGATACAGTGGTGTTTTCAATGACGAGCCTGTTGTGTGTGATCAGGAGGAGATAGTTAGCATGTAAAGTGTTCAAAGCACTGTCCAGAGTTTAACTAAGCCTCACAACACTGCTGTGAAGGAGAGGAGTCTAAGTATTCCACCCATTTTACAGAGAGGTAAACAGACTGAAGTGGCTTGCCCAATGCCATACAGCAAGTCAGTGACAAAGACCAGTTTGGCTCACAGGTGTGGGAGACAGAAGGTCCCGTGCTTTTTCCTCCACAGTCCTTTTACCTGGAGAAGTAGCACACCGGTCTCGTAAGACCAAAATTAGAAATAGATATGTTCTTTCCTTGGAAGGATTTAAAGTTAGTGAATAATCCACCTCTTAAAAATTGATTCCCTGAGAGAAGAGTTTGGAACATTTAAAAAAATGAGCAAGCAACTGTGCCCCCCACTGGAAGGCTCAATAAATAAGTTACTGTGAGCATTGAATTGGGCGCAAGATACCAACCCTCGTATTTGCTTGCTCTAGGATAGATTGAAGAGATACAGCGTATCAGCATATGAGAAAACACTAGACACAGGGTTTCCTTGTGTTTAAGCACATACCCTGGAATTCAACACTTCTATCCTTTAGACCTTTGCTATGAAGGACTTCGAATGACTGTTAAAAGTGATTGCTAGATATTGGTCTTTATGCATCTTTTCACCCATGTGTCTGTTGCTCTGATGGGCCCAAAATATTAGCTTTCCTCTCCAGTATCATTCTTGGGCCAGCCATGCTTCTGTCTGGCCTCTTCCCTCCTTTCCATCCTAGCTTCGCTGTAGGTTGGATATTAGGAAAAACTTTTTCACTAGGAGGGTGGTGAAACACTGGAATGCGTTACCTAGGGAGGTGGTGGAATCTCCTTCCTTAGATATTTTTAAGGTCAGGCTTGACAAAGCCCTGGCTGGGATGATTTAGTTGGGGATTGGTCCTGCTTTGAGCAGGGGGTTGGACTAGATGGCCTCCTGAGGTCCCTTCCAACCCTGATATTCTATGATTTTACCTTTCATGGATAGTTTAACCTTTCACCCTGTATTAGGGAACCACAGCAGGTAGTGCTCACTAAAGTTAATTCCCCTCGGTGACCCGGTGGTACATAGGGCAGCCCTCACTGGAAATGCCAAGGTCAGGGCAAGCTGCAAGGGAGAGCAGATACTCCCAAGACTGGTGAGTAATACTGAAATTAAACTCCCGAACCAGGTCACAAACTGTGCTTCTGATCCCCCAACCTCGTTATCAAGAAGCAAAAAGAAATCACACCGCCTCCTTTATTGCATTCCAGCTCTCTGGCTCTCAATCCGCACCTAGGTCCAGTGCAGGGAGAAGTTATTTTAAACACTGCTCACATATACAAAGTGTTCTTCTGACCCCAAAGGGTCAGCCATGTTACTGGGACAGCATAGATTTGGATCTTACCCAAAATACCACACTGCCAGCCAATCCTTTAGTATCTAAAATTAAAGGTTTATTATAAAGAAGAATAAAAAGAAAAAGAACAAGAGAGTTGTTAAATGAAAAAGCAATCAAATACATACAGAGACCTCAATGTCCATATATCAGGTTCTTAGCAGTTTAGATGAGTTTGCTGGTTTGAAAGTCCCTTTGGAACTCATCCACAGCTTGGATGGGTCATTCAGTCCTTTGTTCAGAGCTTCAGTTTGTAGCAAAGTTTGGAAATACAGATATATCCTACATATCTATGAATCATCATAGAAAGGTGATATAAACAAGATCATATTTAGCAAATTATAAATTTTCCACTGATACCTTACACTGTATATCTGGAAAGAGTGATTGCGCTTTTATAATATTGGGATCAACAATGTCATAAAATGTCTCCCATACGCCATACAGTGTCACACCTTCCGACGAAATTCAGACAGAGACAGAGAGTGTGTGAGATCAGCATAACCAGAACATTTTGAGGTAAGGCTGAAACTGGTTTAATCCTCTGTCCCCCTTCCTTCTGCCCAGACAGACAGACAGACAGCAGTTTTGAGGTGTACAGGGGAAGGAAGAGGAATCAGTCATGGCTCCAATTTCAGCCCAGGGTCTGGAATACAGATTGTGGAGCTGTTTTGTGTTCTGCCAGTGGTTCAGAGGAAACTCCCAGGCCTTCCAACCTCTGCATAGTTCCTCACACAGCCGCTTTAGTGGTCTCTGCGCGGGCAGGGAGCTGAGCTGATGGTGCACACTCAATTTCCTTGCTGACATGAATGCGGTGGACAAGAACTTTGTACTTCAGTTTCAGTGGCAAGCGAACTGGAGTTTGATGATGACTGCAATAAGAAAGGCCCCTGCTACAAATGTCATCTTGTTTTCAAACAGTCGCCACCACACGCCCCATACACACAGAGTGGAACATGTCTACATGTATCATTTACCGAGGTACCATTTGCTCTTTAAACCACACTGAACCCTCTGCGCCACAGCTGGAAAAGTTTGTGTTCTCAGGGTTTGTTTGGTTTTTTAATTTGTTTGAGTTATGTTTGCTCTAAAAAAAATTTAAAAAAAAATTCAGCCTCCTGCTCATAAATGTAAAGCAACATAGGTATGGCAGCATGGGATTTTCAAAAGTACCTAGAGGAGTTAGGTGCCCAACTTCTATGAGGCTTGCATTCCTCAGTTGCCTTTGAGCATCCTTCCCCCAGCTGCTGGTGGATTTCACATGCCTTCTGGTGATGTTAATTTAGATTTGTGTCTGCATTTCTTGAAAGCTATCAGGCGTGAGGCTAGGGTGACCAGATAGCAAATGTGAAAAATTGGGACAAGGGCGGGGGGGTGGGTAATAGGCGCCAATATAAGAAAAAGCCCTGAATATTGGGACAGTCCCTATAAAATCGGGACATCTGGTCACCCTTTGGGAGTCCCTGATAATTAAAACTCTTATCAGAGATCTCCTCTGCTAGGGAAGGAAGAAGGTGGCAAACCCATAATTCCACTAAGTTCTACATTGGCCACCCTCCCACCTAGTGCATCATGTTGCAGAAATAGAGGATATTTTGTCAAAATGAGGCAATGTTGCAGAAACATAATATCACAAACTCCTCACCACAGGAGGTTAATGGGTTTTGAACCAGGCACCTTCCTGAACTGAAACACAGGCCTCTACCACTTGAAGGAGTAACTGTTAGCTGGCAGCAGGAGTAGGAGGTTATCATAATGAAAGTCTGAATGGCACAGAGGGTAACACACACGGTTGTATTTTCAATCATTGGTGGGTTTCCTGTATACCAGCAAATACACACAGGAAAACTTGTTTTCACAGTTTGGCTACTTATCAGCTCTCCATTTCCTACAGACGCTACAGTACTGCCTCTCTCATGCCTAACTAACAGCTACCTGGCAGCCTCCCGTTGTCACCTTCAGATGCTAGATTCACTCTCCCTTCAGCTGCCTCATGGGATTATCTTGATCAGCTCGAGTTGGCCAAACAACGTGTAAGACATTTGCTGTCAGAGAGAGGGCTAAAGACTAAGGGATAGATTCACAGAGGCACTTCAGCCCCTAAATCATTTAGGCACCTGCACAAAAGACAGCCAGGAAACAGGGTGAGCAGGAGCAAGAGACAGACCCTGTCAGGGAGACAGCAGGCAGACTAGATAGAGAGAGAAGTGGTAGGTTGACTGGTCAGGGATAGGGAGCGGGTTAGTGGGGCAGAGTGGAGGTCAGAGACAGCTGAGATAGCCCAAACAGGTGGGGAAGGGGAACCACAGATAGTCAGGGCTGGGAGGTGGGGTAGCAGTGGGGGCTTGACCGCTGGGAAGGGAGAGGCTGGAGAACAGGCTACAGTAAATATGAATCAATGTCTTTGTGGTGCAGCAGCTCCTATTGTTGCAGGTGGAGGACCAGCAGTGGAAGGCTCCAGGGGGAGCCACATGCCCACCCCCATGCCTCAGTTTCCTGGGGACTCTCAGAGT
This sequence comes from Lepidochelys olivacea, assembly GCF_965140295.1. Taxonomy (NCBI): domain Eukaryota; kingdom Metazoa; phylum Chordata; order Testudines; family Cheloniidae; genus Lepidochelys; species Lepidochelys olivacea. Next base: position 20,365,017 of record NC_140414.1, on the reverse strand, counting down.
GGATCTGCATGCTGCACCATTATGTAGGCAAGAAACAGAGAAAGCAAGAGGGCAAACTCCAGCTGATGGCCCACTATGGCTGAACCTCTGACACACCTGCATCCTCCTCCAGGGGATGCCAGGAGCAGGGGCCACCGTGGGGCAGTTTCCAAGGCAGCAGTATGTTCGGAAAGAGTCAGCTGCCGTAGGGGGCGACAGTTATTTCAACCAAGACTTCTTGAGCAAGTTTCATCCTATAGCCAGGTGTAGCAGGGTCCCCTTTGCTCCTGTCTCTGCTCTGCTCCAAAAACCACTTAGAGACCCTCAGTTTCAGCAGTCACCGGTACAGTTTATTTACAGGGTGCAATCCCACCACCTTCTCACCCCATGGAGCTTGGGGTTCTCAGCCTTGAGAACTCCTTAGTCTCTGCATCCAGAAGGGAAGAGCTACCCCCTCCTTCCCTTCTCTGGCTTCCCCCCTGCTTCCTTCCTCTGGGCCTGTATATAGCCCCAGGCTAATTGGGCTGGCAGCTGTTTCCCCTTTGCTAATCAGGTACAGGTGTCTCTAGCCAGCTCCAGTTTACCTTTTTGAATTGGAGTTAGTGTGACAGAGGGCTGACTCAGGAGTCTCTGCCCAGCACCCTGTCACACAGCCCTGTTCTTGGGCAGCCAATCGGGGGCCCAAGAACGAGCATCCTTTGCCAGCCCGCACTGGCTTCATTATCCATCTGGATAAGCAAAACCATTCCCTTCTGTGTGCACCTGTCGAGCAGACCCAGATCTGGACACCTCTTTGACAAAGGGTCCAGCAGAGCAGATGCTGGACAGCAGTAGCTCACTCCCAAAGAGCAGATCTCAGGGTGTAGTCTCTGCCTGTGTGGCTTTTGGGGTGAGGACATACCTGGTACAGGCAGGGTCTAACATCTACAGGTTCAACTAGGATGCCATCCACAACCCATGCTTCATCACTCAGGAGGACCTCTGTGCCAGAGCCCACAGGAGCCACACTATACCAGTGCAGTATGGATCAGTGCTGGCCACATTGACCACCAGCTCTTTCCAGAGGATCACCCCCCAGACCACTCAGCATCAGCCAGGCCACTGCCTCCAGGGTCTTAGACCAGTTCCTGGGGGGCCATCATAAAAAAGACAACAACATGGACTACATCCAGTTCCTTACCAACCCAGCCACCCAAAGGAGGAACGTGCTGGAGGTCTACTGTGCCTCACGCTGCCCATCGGTACTGGGAGAGGTTGATGGCACAGGCAGGGTACCCATTCATACACCAACAGGCACCAAACCTGTGATGAACATGATGGCAGTGCGACAGTTGGATAAAATTCATTATCCTTGTGGGCAGATTCCCAGGGTCCCAGTCCAGCCTCGGTAACTGCTTTGTCCAAGGGGAAGTCCCCTCTCCATCACTCATATCACCAATCCCACCTTATGGCCTGGCACATCCCCACTTCTCCCCATCCACAGCCCACCACCATCCATCACAGTGCAACCTTACCACAACAACTATAATATATAATGGAGCTGAATGAGCTTTTCTGCCACAGGTCCCAGCAAAAGACCTTCTGACCCCAGCCAGTAGGCGAGTGCTTAGAATGGTGTAGGTCCTAATGCTGTGTGGACACCTTGATTCATAACTGAATCTGAGCTTTAGAAAATGCTGCAAAAACTTTCCTAATAACGAGAGACACCCTAGCACTCCTTTTTGCCTCCATACCCCACCCTAAGCAAAAGCATAACCTTAGCCCCCCCACCCCAAAAGGGAGAAGAGCTAGGGACTTTGCTATTGTTAATTTGTTTTATGTGGAAGATGCTCAAATATTATGGTGATGGGTGTTGGTATAAGATTGCCAGCACTATGGTTTTTCCAGTACTGATGACATTTGCCCATATTCACAGATGCTCAGCGGTTAAGCCTCACTTTCAAATTGAGAGGTGGGAGCATGTAAGGAAGAGCTAGATTCTAAAATATTTTTTTGGAATTGTGTACCAAGAACCGAACCTCTAGACCAACCCTCTTTCTATTTCAAGAGGTGAGGGTCAACTCCCGTATGGTTACGGTTCTAAATCCTAGCCAGAGTAGGTCTAGTTTGCTAGTTTCAATTCAGATGTATCCAAAGTCTGGGACATTTAGGGCCAGATTTTCAATAGAACTCCACTCTCATTTAGATACTTAAGTGATGTGGTCAGATTTTCAAGAGAGCTCAGCATATTGGATGCTGAGCTCTGTTGAAAATGTAGCCCCAAGCTCTTGAAAAGTTGACCCAGAGACTAGAGAAGACAGCTAATAGATCGGGGTCCTAATAGATAAAGGCTGAGGAACAAGGGTGCATCAGTGTGTGAAGAACTTGCAGAGATAAATAAATAAAACAGGCTAAAGTGGCCTGTTTTTCACTTTTGTCAACACAAAGCACACAGAAAAAATTTACATCTCTATGATTAACACATGTTGTATCAATATACAACAGGATTCTGAAAAGGGAAAAGTGTGTGTGGGGTTTTCTGGGGAAGGAACAGGTTACCCAGCACAAGCTTTCAGTAACTAAACCTTGAATGTTTGACACTTCTTTAAGTATATTCTCAGATAAGAGCCTCACCACGCTAACCGCTTCCTGGATGCCAGTAAATCAGAAGCACGGTTCTGATCTATTCAATAGAAACAACCGTTGATGGGACAGATGAGTCCACAAGTTATTAATCTTGATAATATTTTGCATACCTTCAGCAGCCGCTAAATCTGCCATGAGAGGCAAGGTGTCAAAGTTTGCTATTGACGGTTGTGCGCCTCCTTCTACCCACTCACTGAATCTGTGGATGTGTCAACAGCTCAGACTTGGAGCTGGCCAAAAGTGGCATCTGAGTCAAGTAACTGACAGGATGGCTTGTTTCGGGGCTGAATTTTCCACTTGGCTAGACAAGAACTACTCAGCCCTGGCAGCCTACAGGCAAAGCCTGATTACACAATCGAGGCTGATTTCAACGGGGCTCCACAGGGAGGATATTGTGTGGCCTCTGAGCCAAGGGAAGGGAGGGTGGCAGAGTCCATGGTTCATGGCTTCTATTTCAACCCAAGGTGTGGAACTGGCCTGTGTCCTGCCAGTGGGTTGGGAGAAGAATGGGATAGGGTCTCACCCTTTCCAAACACAGACACTTTACTAGAACGGCATCCGCCTGATGGCGTGCATTGAAGGATCAGCACGTGACAGGTTCCGTAGGTTTCTGAGGCTAGACCTAAGCTGCATAATGCACAGTTTTCTGTGAATTTCAGGCACCTTCTTTGTTCGTTTCCCATGAAAGTTTTAGCAAACAAGTTTGCCAGCAAAAATGCTCCTCACAACAGGCAGCTTTAAATGCATCCTTCTCAGAAAGTGGATTTGGAAGTATCGTAACGATGAGGGCTCACGCCAGGAACCTGCTTGTAAGAGTTAATGCAAGTCAGTCCAGGGACAGTCACAACAGCTCAGATTTTGAATTCCAAGTTCATGAAGCAAACTGCTTGTGAAATGAGCTCCAGATCAAAAGTGATTTGCTCAAAAGCTTGTGAATATTTTCAGATAACTAGGAGAATAAAATCATCTGTTAATGTGAATCAGTGGAAGACCAGAAGTTTTCCTAACCAATTATTTATTCGGAATTATTTTCTCAGACTAGCCTCATGCTTCCTAGGAACTGAATCATAATGCCATAAGTCAAAGGGTTAAGATACTGCTAGTGGAGTGAACTGGATAATGGATCTGGAGTAAGGGTATCAGCCTGACCCAGAGCTATTGCTATTGAGGATTAACTGCGGGATCTCTATTATAGAACAACAAGACTACTAAACCCTCTGAAGAGTGGTAGCATTTTTGTGGACTTTTGTTATCAGGGTTCAGCTGTGGAGATAATAGTTAGATAGATAGTAGCTGTGGAGAGCATAGTTGTTTGGAGATCTAAGCACAATTGTGAAATAGACTCCCAGTCCAGCGTAGTGCAGAAATTTATGGTCTGTAAGCTCTCCCTTTTGCGTCTGTCTCTGCCTGTCCCTCCCGACAATGTGGGTGCCTGGGGTCACAGCCTGACCTTACAATGGCCTCGCTCTCAAACCAAACAGCGAGTTCCCCGCTGAATCCAAAAGACGCCCGCATTCGTTGACCTCAGCACCTCTTCGTTAGCAACGGTGCAACTTTTTTTCCAAAAAGAATTAGCAGCGTTCCAAGGCGCCGGGCCTGAAACGGAGAAAGGGGGATTTCACATGCGGATGACAACGTCCAGAGAAGCGATATAGTTCGTTCAGCCTAAGAATGACACTACCCATGGGTCATTGAACAAGTGGTAGACAAGCCACTGATTAAAAGTGACAAAACCTCACAGGCCCACGTGGAGCCCCTGTTGACGCTGATGCTCCTTGCAGGATTGACATTTAAGGGGTGTGAAGGGGGTTGGTCAGTAAATGCTTGCAGCATCAACAGTTTTAATGATGGGCTGCCCCTGCCTCATTACTCCCCATTGTACATGGCCACCAGGCATGGGGGCCGGGGGTTGAAGCAGCCTGCATGTCTGGCACCAGCCCGGTCACAGGTGCTGAATTAATGGGAACCAGGAGAGCAAAACATGGCTGAAGTCAGAGACTCTGGCCCAGAGTTTCATTAGCTCCTGTGTAGGCCTCAGCAAAGCAATGTAAGAATATCCCAGGCTTGCTGATTAGTTTAGTGGGAGAAAGGAGCAAATAGGCCAGTGAATAGCCAGGAGGCTGTGCAGCAATTGCAGACAAGTGAAGAAGAAAATGGCAAGCGAGCACTGTGAGGGGCAAGGGAAGAAAAGCAGCTTTTCCATAGAGGAGGCAGAGATCATCATAAGGCCTCGTCTACAGGCTGGGGGCTTCAGCAGCACAGATCCAGCACCGGAGCTGTGCCACTGTGGCACCATAGCGTAGATGCTTCCTACAGTGATAGAAGGAGGTTTCTCGTTGCAGTAGGTAATCCGCCTCCCCGAGCTAGGGCAATGGAAATATTCTTCCATCGACCTACACCGAGGGTTAGGTCAGCATGGCTACGGGGGCTCAGGGGTGGGAATCTTTTCACACCCCTGAATGCTCTAGCAATGTTGACCTAACTTTTAAGTGCAGATCAGACCTAAGGCAGATACGTGCCTTATACGCCTGAGCCCACGCCAAAGGATCGGCTAGGCAGCGTCGTCACGGAGCAGGGGTAGATGGCATTCACTCCCTAAATAGCCATCAGCAGTCAACGTCAGAGAGCAGGAGGAGAAGTGGCAACAACAACAACGCGTCTCTGCACACTCAAGCTCCACGGTAAGCCCAGCTTCACCGCCTAAAGCCCTCCTGCCCTGAGACCAAGCCCATGAGAAGCCTGCGTCGCTCCATGTAGGTATGCCGGCATGCACAGTAGAATTGCTCCCTGATCACAATGCTGGTTAAGGATTCAAATCAGTCTAGTACCACAAGGAGTTAAAATGTGTATGTCTTGCTGTAAGTTAACTTAAGTGATGCATTAGGTACAGGGCACTGAATTCAGAAGAAGCCACTGAGCCATTTCAAAACTGCAAAGCTTGTCCAACTTTGCAGCCTACAATGCATGCTGTACATGCAAGTGAATTTTAAGGAGGTTCAGTTCCCCCTTTCCCTGTTTTTCATACACTATTGTGTAGTTTGCCCTTTCCCTCTTACCCAGTGTTCCTTTGGCCATCACTGAAAATTACAGTATTTTTCTACTGCATTGTTTGCTAAGAGACGTGTTTTGACCTGTTAGCGAATTGTCATTGCTGTGGTTTGTGGTGCACCAGCTGCTTCATAGACAGGGACAAAGAGATACTCCTTTTGTATCCACATCAGATGGTAAGCCACACACACCTGGCTTTCAAACTCAGTCTGAGTCAAACTGGATGAGAATCATTCCCCTCTCACTTGGCAAATTCCACAAGGGCAGGTACAATAAGCGAAGAGGAAGTTAGTTAGCACTTTATTCACAGATGTTTCATGGCCATGAGGGTGCAGCTGATGTGTTTGGAAGAACTAGGGCTGATGTTCACAGGGAACCTCAGAGCTGCGTGAAAACAAGCTGCTGGATCAGTAGTGTAGGTACTTACATAGCTCCTGTCCCGACTGTATCAGAGCACCTCAAATTGTAACAGATTTCTCCTCCCCGTTACAAGCCCTATTTTACAGGTGTGGAACCAAGGCAGCAAGATTAAGAGCCAGATTGTTAAAGGTGCTTAGCAGCTGCCCTGCCAGCGCTGCACGGCCAAACTGCCTAAGCGGCTCGCTGCCTAGTGGAATTTCTAGGACTGAGGAGGCGTATACCCTCCCAGTTGCTGCATGGGGACTGTTTAAGCACCTATATATGGGGGTTTCAGAAAGCCAGCATAAGCACTGCGCCACCTTACTGGACATTTTCCCCAAGCAAGGCAGGCTTGAAAAGTAACGCAAGACTGGTCAGCCCCTACAGGCGGCTATCTGAAACAGTCACTGTACAGTCCATCACCGTCTGACTGCTACACCTTTACACTTCACTGGGACATCTCCCTCTCTAATCCAATGCTGCATCGGAGGAAGACAGACGTGTCCTCCCTTCCCTCTGGAGTCCTCCCACAACACCTAAAACCCCAGGCTACCGGTAGGACATGCCCCACTCCCCTGATCCCTGATGCAGCTTTAAAACAGGCGCCGGACAGATGGGATGGTTCGTCACATTCCCCACCATGCCATGACGTCTGTACATGTTGTCATTCCAGGAGTGCTGAGGAAGGAGTGAATGGAGGCCTCCATGCAAAGCAATCATACTAGTCCCAGCTCCTCTGTCCCTAGCTCAAAGACTTCCCAGACCTACAAAGGCAATCCCTGGGGGAAGTCAGTCTCTGTAACATCCCCAAGTGCAGAGAGGATAGTTTACACAGTCTAGCTAGGAGGCATCCTGGATCAGGGTCCCATACGTCTCCTTTTGGCTGGTACAGTCCCCATTTGAAGCTCTGTTCTGGATGTCATGACTTTTGGCAAAACGGGGCATTTGTCCCATTTGATGACTAGTATGCTATTCAGAATAGACTATTCTACTTGTAATAAAACCGTTATTATTCAGACCATCCAGGATATACTTTTTTAAAAAACTATTTGGCTCAATTAAGAGGAGACTTACCTCAACACCGTAACCTCTACCCTTCAGGCTAGCATTCACTCAGTTCATTAACTCATAGCTCAAATCTCCAGGGAAGTGATGAAAGATACAAGAATCATCACGTGATGCTTTCGGCTATTTTGGGGGGGCTTGTGCGTATTTGTGTAATTAGAAGAATCAATACTTTGTGGTCATTTATTGCTGTAAAAAGTCTCAAACATCTCTGTAATTTTGATGAAGACCTCCAAAAACAGTTCAAGTTTTTTTTTTTTGAAAGACACTTCAACATCAGACAACAGCAAAGTTGTATACGAGACATGTGGAGCATATTTCTCCATCGTCCCCATCCTCCGTAGAGCACGGGAGACCTGCCTTTGAGTGCACTGAAAAGTTGGAGTGGGCTCTGCAGAGGAAAATTTCTGCACGATGCTGGACTGGGAGTCTATTTCAGAATTGTGCTTAGATCTCCAAACAACTATGCTCTCTAATCTACTATCTCAATAGTTGAATCCTGATAACAAAAGTCACAAAAATGCTACCACTCTTCAAGGGTTGAGTAGACAGCCTCACTGCATGCCGCACCAGAATTCCCACCTTGAATATGTTGGATGAGACTCATCTCTTCAAGTAGTGGTCCAGTGCAAAGTCCATGGTCTCCAGTTGTCTTTCCAACTGGAGCCGTCAGAGAACACCCATCCGGTGGCGGAAGATTTTTCACGAGATGGTCAGTAATGCAGTACAATACATAGATCTAGCCAAGGCTGGGGAATTTGTGCTGCATCTGCCTGCTATTACAGTGCCCGTTGAACGTGTCTTTTTAATGATGAATGTGTGCCCTCCTGAAAAATTACGTTTGAATGTCTCCACCCTGCAGGCTGTCTTGTGTGTGCGTGAGTTAACTTTTCTCTGAACTGCACTGCATTCTACAACGAGTTGCTGGAAGATGAGCAAACCCTCAGAAAAATAGCATAGCCAGAGAAATCCAGCTGGTATCAAGCCGCTTCATGCTGTGGAGAACAGCAGCAAGACAAGGAACAATGCCAGTAACTACTGAATTGTAAGTAAAATATATGAAACTATAAAATAAATCAACATGTGTATAAAAATCTGTGAAGCTGCCCTATCTTTTCTGCATACTGTAAGTAAGCGGTGACCATCTCTTACTGGGTGTCCTGTTTTCAGTATAGGGAAATATGGTCACCCTATACTGGATGTATTCAAGTGTCTCGTGGAGCCAGTGGTTCTATCAGAATGGAAGGGGGCAGTATCCTATGATGAGAGAAGAAACAGGAGATTGTCACTGGTGACAGCCGTAGAAGATGAGATAATGGGAAAGGACAGGAGAATCGCCTGCCAATGGAAGATACTGAAAACAACAAGTTCCTAAAGTGAACCAGAAGAATCCCAGTGTCCTCACCCCACCCAGCTACCGATCCACTGGAACCTTCACACGCAGCCAGATCTGCAACAGCCAGCCATGGGGCTTGGACTGCCAGCCTCACTCATCCTCACTCCACAGTGCAGTTATGAGACAGAGCTGTACCCCAGCTCAGCTCTCCCAGTTCACTGGGTCACTGAGGGATGGACTGGCGTAACTCCCCTCCCACTGGATAAGGCATAGCAGTAGCTCCTCACCCCCCAACATCTGGACTCTTACATGTGTACAGATCAAAAAAGATAGGAAAAGCTATGGTTCCCCCAGGTTGTCTAAGTAAAGGCTGGGTAAAAAGTTCAGAGGAAACTCTTACATTTCATTTCTGTTTTCAAACCCCGAACTTACTGTAGTAGGAGTCCAGATTTAGAAATGAAACTTTCACTTCAAACAACCATCTGTCCTCCCACAGTGGGTATACTCCCTTGGGGGCACAGCGGTCTCTAAATTGTGGCAAAAGGGGGAGCAACTGCATCAGCGTGAGCCTGGAGGAGATCATAACCCACCATAGTTTGTCCAGGTATACACGTACTCGTCTAACAGGTAATTAAATGCCGTGTACAGTGGAGGTGAGTTGCTATGACAGACTTAACCGTAGTTTCCTGACTTTTGTGCATTTAAATTACTAACCTGAACTTTGTATAAGATTAGTTTACATTCAGCATTTTTAACGCATGTTACAAAGGGTCTAAAGGTATAAATACCCTTATTCCTCCGGAGCACCTTGGAAAAGTAGGACACGATTTGTATCCCAAGAACATGCCCATACAAAAGTTCAGCAGGGGTCATTAAAAAAAAAAAAGTCAAGAATTAGCAAAAGAGCTTTTCTCAGAACAATTGGGCTGCAGCTACTTAATCTCACCACACAGTTGTCCGCAAGTACACCCTAAAAAAAGCCAGTCTAAACATAACCGGCGCCTAAAAGTACCGTTATTTATTTGCATATTACATCAGTCTGATGTTATGTCAGCCGTCTGGGGTCAGCAGCCGCTGACACCAAGTACAAGCTGAGTAAACCTTTTACAGAGAAGCCCAGTTTATAATACAGTTGGGAATTGCCCACTAAATTGCTGATGCATTAGTTGTGGAAGAGTCGATCACTTAACATTTAAACCTTTTGGAAGTTAAATATTGCTGGTGCAATACACATTGAATAAACCAGCAGAACACACGATCTAAAGTCTCATATGTCACTGGTGTGAATGAGATGGCTTGAAGCCCAAATCAGATTTGGTTTTAAAAGCATAAACTGAAACAGGTGCAGATTTGTTTTTCTCCTTTGGCCTCAAGCTAGGTCTTAGTCTGCCCTTCACCAGAGTGTCTGAGCAGCTTCCATAAATATTAAGTATAAAAACCTCTTCTTACCTAAACTGGCATGAAGGCACTAGTTTCAAGTTATGGATAGCTGTCAAGGGGAGGATGTGCAAGTGTTGGAGAAGGCCATCATGGGACAGCAAAGTGAAAAATGTTGGTTTAGTCTTAACCAGTGCTGCTGTAGGACTGGTGAGACAGGTGCTGTAGTACCTGAGAATTTTGCATGGCACCTCAAAAGCAACGCTCAGATAAACCTTTTATCTGGAAACTGCCACTAAATTCTCTGTATCAAAGGAGTCAACCCAGCCAGAAGCAACCTTATATTGGTATGTTCACTTCCATGCCCCCCAGCTGCAATCCATTTCAATGATGACTCACTTTCCCCCCCAAGCCAAGTTTCTGATTCATCTAGAAAAACCACATTGCAGTGTATGTCCACACGCCCCTGCCATATCCCTTTTTCATAGGCTCAGTGACCTGCCAGATATCGGCCAAAACATCTCCAAGAAGTCACCCTCAGTCATATCCCAGAGACGATCAGAAATGGCCTGGATCTCACGGCAGCAGAGTCCCCACGGGCCTACACTCTAGCGTTGCCCAAGTGCTTGATCTCCCCTGACTTCGTTGACGTATGGAGGGGAACAGCCTCATAATACAGGAGCCCAGGCAGGGCTGCCCTGCTCGCGTGGGTCCTTTTAACCCTAGAAGACCTGGTACTCCAGAAACCACCTCACACCGCCTGCCCCCACCCCCCGCACCCAAAATGCTTCCCTCGCCCAAGACATAGGCCTGGCACGGCACGGAACCGACACCACTGCCCCAGACAGGGAGACGCAGAGTAGCCTCACATCCTTCACTAGTAGCAGCAGCCCAACAAAGAGGCCCAGGATATGTACTGTCCAATCCTCCCACTATCTCCCTGGCTAGCAAGCTGCCTCACCCTGGGTCCAGGAAAGCGGCTATCCACCAGGCAATAAGCTGGGGCTCAGGTGTGCCCCTGACCTCAGAGGTAGGCTTCTGTCTTCCCACGCAGGCCGCAGCTACGTAGGTGCCTACGGCCAAGTGTGACCCACAAACGCAAAGGGGCGGAGCTGGAATTAGGTGCCGATGTGGTAACCCTGCCCCGCGCGGGGATTGAGGGGCAGGTGTGCACAGGCCCATGTCTCTATGAGGTCACAGGGCAGCGGCATGTTTGAGCAATGGCTAAAAGCTGAAACCCGGGTCCCCCTGGGCCTGTGCCCCAGCACCGTCACGCCAAGTACTGGGCCCGGGCGTGAGAGAGCAGATGTAGGGGGTGGCGTGGGAAGCCCAGGGCCAACTTCACTGAGCCAGAGATCAAGGCCATTAACACTTTCATGTATGCTCATGCCTCAGAAATGAGCGTGGCAGCAAGGGACAGCCTATCGGGGGAGCTCAGGCCTGGGAGGGCTCAGGTGGGGAACGGGGGACATCAGAGATGTGGAGGCTGATGAGTGAGTACGCGCCACCCTCACATCGTTCCCAGTGATGGAGTCGAGGAACTGGATATCCTGAGGAAGTGTCACTGGCTGCACTGTGCGAGCAGCAGGGCAGCTGCAAGGGGCCACTGCAGTGCATGAACTGGACACGGGCACTTTACGTGCGAGCAATCGCTGTAGCCAGACAGCGCGTCCACTGGCACATGCCCCCTAGTCCAGGCATGGACCCCAGCCCCAACACAGCGTCCTGATTCCGTTTCCCATAACCCTCTGTGCGCACAAACCCCTGGCAAGGGGAGAGGCCAAGGAGAGCAGGTCGAGGAAGGCCTCAGTCTGCTGCATAGCCAACTGCCACCCCTGTGTGGGTCTTCAGGTTGCGCCCTGCTGGGTGCCGGGAACTAGCGAGGTTTCAAGGCTAGAGACCTTGAGCAGGTGCTGGAGTGCTGGGATGTACAGATCCCCAGAGCCTTGCACGGGCAGTGCTATCCAAGGTGGGGTGCAAGATGCCAACTCAGCAAAGAATTTGAAACTGTCCAGCCAGATTGTGGCAGTGACTCAGACGGCCAATGCACTTCTGCTGATGGTCAGCCAGAACCAGGAGGCTTGTGTTGTCCCCAAGGGGCAACCCACACCAGCGTAGTCTCAGGACCCTACACTTGGCTCTGCTGGAGACCAACACCCACCACTGGCTCCCTGCCCCTTCAACATCCGCCCACAGAGCTGGGCCAAGCTGATCATCTCCCCCCACAGAATGTTCTTCTGCTCCTCACATCCCCTTTGAAATACCTCTCCCCACCCAAGTCAGCCCATCTTCCCTCTCAACTCTGCACCAAGAAGGTGCCTCTTTGACAACCCCCTGCCCCCATGGACCTCCCCATCTCTGCCATCAACATTATCCCCATTCCCCAGCTCCAAACCCTGGGCCAGGCCCATCTTACTGCCCTGATGCCACCCTCTTGCCCTGCTGCTCTTCCAGAAGAGGCGGGGCTCCCTGGTCTCAGCACGCCTCCCCAAACCAGCCCTACATCACAGCAGAGTGCCCAGAAAATATGGAGGACAGCCACTACCTGGCTTGGGCTCTCCAGCCTCTCCACCAAGAACACCTGGAAGCAGTGACGGGTTTTCCCCTCGTGTCACCTTCCTCCTGATGACAGCTGCACTCCTCCTTGATAGCCTGCCCTCAGGGAATCAAGGACATCAAGAGGCAGAGGCTACCGAGGGAGCAGACAATGGTGGACTTGCAGAGGATTGTAAGAAGAGAGCAGGGGAGCGGGGAGGGAGAGGAAGCCTGGTGTCCCAGGTCCCTGAACTCTTGAGAGAGTGGCGAGAGCGATGGGCATAGGGGAATTGGACACACCATGGACTTCGCCAGCCACGCTGTGAGCATGAGCAGTAGGACAAATGCAAAGGGGCACTGCAATGCATGGGCTGGTCATGTTCACAGTATGGGTGACTGGTGGCACAGCCAGAGAGCCTCCACTCCCCATCCCAGGGGGGCAGGTGGAGGAAGGACTCTGTCTTCTGCATAGGCATATGTCACTCCCAGGTGCGTCTGGAGGCTGTGCACAGAGGGATGTCTGGTGGAGGGCCACACCACTGACAGGAAGCATGTGCAGAGGCTATTGGCTTTTAGAATCCATGCAGCACATCCCCACGTGACCCCTTCCCCCGGATACGGACTCCATTCCCCCAAACCACTGACACCCTCCTTTCACCGTACCTGCATTGACCACCGCCAACCTCAGCTGGATCCCCCTCTTTACCTACAGGAATCCCGTCTGCACACGAGTGTGAAGGATTGTCCTGGTCTTGCAGCCAGAGTTCCAGGCATCATCTTTAGCCATTTCCCTTGCAAGCCCACCATCCACAAGCTTCCTCTATCCTCCCCCTTGCCCCATCTGCTACCCTCCTCTAAACCAGTAAGTAGTCAGTCACCAGCAGGGGATCCTTGAAATGGGCCCCCCACCTCCCAACCCAGCATAACTTCAAGGCCGGCTGGCCTGTCCCCCAAGCTCCAAGTGGCCCTGGGAAACTATTCAGATGTGGGCGGCTCTGCTTTCACTAAGTCTCCCCAGGCTGGCCCTGCACCACTCTGGGGTGCCAGTCCAGCCACCCTGAGAAAATGCGGCAGGAGGCAACGTTAAGCTGTAGTGGGTTGGTGGATGAGATTTGTTTTGGAAGAATTGCTGTTTCGATGGCCACCATCTGTGTTCTAAAGTGGTTTCATTTTGAGTGCAAGTAAAAGTGATATGTGCAGAGATAATAGGTTGTTGTGGGTGTAGCGTCAGCGATGTCTGTTTTCGGTATAGCCACCCCTGGGTTTGACTTACCATTGGTTAAGTCAAAACGCTATATAGGTAGCTTCAGAAGAGAGACTTGCCATTCACTTTCAGGTGTGATATAACCTTTCCCCAACCACAACATATGCAGGTATAGTGTGTCTTCACTTTCCGTGTGTGTCACTGACTCCTTTGTGTACAATTGTCACGTCTTTCCAGAGGAACCTATGTTGATTTTGATAGACTGACCTTTGTCTCTGCTGTTTCCACCAATTTTATATTTCCAGATGATGTGCTTGCAATTACAGTGTCAGTAGCGTGACATTTCCAGTCTGATCAAATACTTTTTCATCGAATATTTGAAGTGCTTGTAAAAAACTCTTAGATTACAAGATCCGGGCCTCCAAATGATACAATATTGTCTGCTGTAAAATAAGCTGGGAATTCTGTGCTAGAGACCCCAGATGTGTTTGAATAACTCTGACCCCTTACTCTTAAGCTACCTGGGAACAAAACAGTGCCAGCCACCAGGCAAATTCACAGGGTAGTATTTAAAGCCAGCAAAAAACTGATCGCCCTTGACTGATAATACTGTAAGAAGGGGAAAACCAGCAACTCCACAGAAAAGGAACCATGCTGTTGCAATGCAAATGTCTCTGAGGGGGATCCGGCAATCTCAGCTCATTTGGAAACTCCCTTCAAAACACAGTTTTCACTGTCCCAGGCAGCACTGATTGGCATGTTACCAGATTTGCCCATTACTTTGGGGTACGCTCATTTATTAGGGTCACTCTTCTGGGGGGAGGATGTTCTGTAATTCTATCAATGTCCTGCTTGTGTTCTCATACGGAGCTCTACTTCTCCCTGCTGCAAGTTCCCTCCCAATGGAGCATCCTGCAGGACCTAGGTTCCTCCAGCCCCAGAATCAGATGAACACACACATTCATTCACAGGGTGCATCTGAGCAGACCGAGTAAATCAGCACTCACAAGCTGACCCCTTATATGTCCCTGGACTCAGCAGGCTGGGTCAAGCAGCACTTCCAAGCTGCCACCCTCCTACGCCCCAGGTTCAGCACATCCCTATCCCCACTTTCATGTTACAATTGTTCCGTTAATAACCCACTTGCTGAGCAAACTCCACAGGATTTTTGGGCGCTACAGGGATCGTTAGCTTAGGTAAGAGGAGCGTTGCTGCAGAGCAAATGGGGAAGCCAAAAACACGATGACTTGTGGTGGCGGGGAGAGCAACCAGCTTAATCATAAAAGTTATTTATTGCCAGGTAATAACCATAGGGGAGCCAAACTAACAAAACAGTCACAATATTAAAATCTAGCTTAAATTTGATTACAAAAGTCAGGTTTAGAAAATGAGATCTGATCACACAAGTCAGCGTTAGAAAGCTATACCTAGAGTAGAGAGAGAGAGAGAGAGAGAGAGAGGTTGACCTCTTGCAGGCCATTTTGCCTGATATTTACCACTGCTGATATGCTCAGGTTAGAGCTACAGGCCCAGGAGTTCACATGATACCTTGCACCCTTTCCCCAGTACTAGTGTAGAACAGAATGGTTTGTTAGATCAGGGGCTTCACTTAGGTGAAGGATTTGTAGATCTTCAATCTCACCTCCCAAAGAAAGGAGGCAGGAGAAGTCATTTTCATAGATGCAGAATATGATTTGGGGTGGGTATGTCATAGGGTGAGCTGGTATTTGAAGGGGTTCCAGGCCCAGCTTGGCTGCATCCCTGGTTTCACGCCAGACAAGAGGTCATGTTAACATCTGAGCAACCTGGATTGGCACATGGCCATTTCAACAGTGGCCTGCTGTAGGGGATGTGGGCTTTGTGGAGTCCTTCCAGGAGGACTTCTTCCTGGCCTGGGGAGGACAGACTTACCCTTTCCTCTCCGTGTGGAGATGGTGGGAAGTGGGGAAGAGGTCATAGCAGGAACTCCACAACACACCCCTAGGGCCAGTCAGTAGAGGAAGGCTGTGATGGACCAGCTGAAGCAGGAGGTGATGGAGCTGGAGGGGCACCCGGCAACCATCCCTGAAATTCCATCCTTCCATGTAAAGGAGCTGAAGAAGTGGGGTGCGCTCAGGGCCCTTGATGAGCACTAGGCCTGGGGCACTTTGTCCAACAGCACAGCTAGCTTCCACTTCCTATGCTCTGAAGCAGAGAGACAACACCTGCCTCCTGATGGAGGACAGCACTCTTCCTGTAGAGCCAGGAATGGCGTTCTCTCTCTGGATCCAACCAATGCTGCTGCTTGCAGAGTCCTGGGGCATAAACTCCTGACAGTCAGGGCAGGTGACTGGGGCTACCTGGAACGTCCTCTCACTCTGGCTGCATTCTCAGCAGACAGTGCAGACCTCCACCTGATGGCCACTGTTAAACTCTCAGGCATAGACAGGCTGATTGTGGAAACCTACAGTGCATTCTGGGACATATTGGGCTCAGACTCTGTCATTGTCTGGGCACAGTGCCTGAGGAGCAGGGGGTTCCCTTTCATGCAGGTAGGTGATGCTCACCTTGCAATCCTGCCCATTCTCTGGCACTGGTTCAACACCTTAGGTCTCCCCCACAGCCTGGCTAGTACCTAGAGAAAGCTTTTTTTCCCTGGCTAAAGCAGCACTGGGTCCCAATGTCCTGACCCTCCATCTGGGAGAGGGCAGACAGGGCCCAGCCTGTCTGTGCCAACAAGTCACACATTGCACCATCAGGCCCGGCAGGGATTTCTTTTACTGCTTGTAGTCTGGCATGGAGATTCCTAGTACATATCTTCCTCCATGGGCTTCAGTGTGACCAGCAGTTCTTCTACATCCATCTGAAAGATACCCCAGAGATCCCTCTGAGTGGCCAGCCTTCTACCAGGATCACTTCAGGACCTGGAGGTTGGTCTCCACATCCACACCCATTGGGACCACCCAAGGTGAGAACTATTCCCGATAAATCCTGCTGCACAATGTGCATCTTTGTGTCCGGCGGGGTGGAGTGACCCTCAGTGCACTGCAAGTTGGCCCTGGCTGGTGTTGCCCAAGCCTGAGACATCCTGATCTGTGGCTGATGGGCCTAGACGGATCCCACGGAGCTTGTTCAGTAGATGGAGCTACCCACCCTTCCTGTCCACCGCTGTGCCCTGTCTCCTACTGCTCTCTTGTCTTGAGCAAGCCCTCTGAGAAGGTGCTCCCTGTTTGCCCACATCTCCTGGCCTTCTGGAGCTTCATGTCAGACCCTTCGTGATGGGGCAAACCCCCATCACCTCCTAGCAAAGGCAAAAACCCCAAATAGAGAGATGTTTCACAGGTAGAGGGTGATTGAGTGACTGCCTCCCAGCCAGAATGGGGTGGAGCTAGACACCTGGGCCTGGCTGAGGAAGAAACAGGACAGGATATTCCTGGGGAGACACCTGCAAGGTGAGGGAAGAGAGATCCTTGTTGGAGGGGGCTCAGGCAGAGATTGCTAAAGGAAGCGAAGAGCCAGCAAGCCCACCTGGGAGTTGGGAAGAACTTGCTGCAACTAATGGCCAGGAGCTGTTGCAGAACCTTGAGTTAAAGGGACACATTTGTATTGAAGCTAGCTGCCAGAGGAACTGTTGCAAAACCCTGAGTTAAAGGGGCAAACCTGTAGCCTTGGGAAGCCAGGATTTACAAGGACACAACGTTAAATAAATGAGACCCCCGGGGAGGGGTGGGGGAGGGGAAGAATAACATTCGAGAGATTTTTGCTGGTGTGTAGCCTTCTCCAGGGAAACTGAGGCTGAGGCCATGCAAAGCCAACCCAGTCTGCAGGGGAAGCCTGAGAGGCAGCAGCACCTCCCTGACACCCTGTTTCAGGAGCCTCCTCAGCTTTGTTCCTTCTGGGCCATTTCCCGCTGTCCGCCTCCAAACCGGGCCCAGGGAACAGCTATATATGCTTGCTCTCCACAGTAACATCTACTACTTCGCTGTGTCCCTGGATACATCCAAGTTCAAAAGTGACAGATCAGCGGCAGGGCACCACTAGGAGGAAGCAGCTTGCTTAGCACGAGACAAATTTTGGCTGAAGTAGGTGTTATTAATGATTATGTTACTCAATGGGGGGAGAACAACAGAAAATGTGGAAATGGCCGAAGCGTTTTACCAAAAAGCTTAGCAGCAATTGGATGTTTAACCTAGTGAATGCCAGTGAAAGTGAGGTAGGATCAGAGGCTAAAATAGGGAAAGAACAAGCCAAAAATTACTTAGACAAGTTAGATGTCCTTAAGTCGGGCAGGGCCTGTTGAAATACATCCTAGAATACTCAAGGAGCTGACTAAGGAGATATCTGAGCTATTACCAATGATCTTCAAAAAGTCATGGAAGATGGAAGAGATTCCAGAGGACTGGAAGAGAGCAAATATAGTGCAAATCTATAACAAGGGGAATAAGGACAACCCAGGGAATTACAGCTTAACTTCAGTCCCCGGGGAAGATAATGGAGTAAATAATCAAGCAATCAATTTGCAAATACCTAGGGGATAAGTAACAGTCAGCATGGATTTGTCAAGAACAAATCATGTCAAACCAGCTTAATAGCTTTCTTTGACAGGGTAACACATCTTGTGGATAGGAGGAAAGTGGTAGATGTGGTATATCTGACTTTAGTCAGGCTTTGGATACTGTCTCACATGACCTCATAAACTAGGGAAATACAACCTAGGTGGAGCTACTATAGGGTGGGTGCATAACTGGTTGGAAAACCGTTCCCAGAGAGGAATTAACTGCCACCAGCACCTATGTATACCCATGTAATATCACTCTTTTACAGCAAGCATGAGCTACTTTTCCACCCCTCGTGACCCCTATAGTAGATCTCTAGAGTGCTTCCAGAAGTAGCTATAGTAGTTCTGAGAACACCTTAAAGTGGAGTCAGATGCCTTCATCAGGGAGGACATTATATAGCCCTGAAGGTCTGTACATCACTGTGATGGGTGTTTATCCCACACAGGACAGGAAGGGGTTAAGGTGGCCAAGTAGGCCTATTAACTCTACAGCCTGCACCGGGAGGAAGAGCCAGGAAGCAGAGATCGATTGTAAACAGGCTCAGCTGGGAAGGAAGAGGCAGGGGCTACAAAGCCTGGCAGCAGGCAGGGGCTGGGCTGCTGCGAAAGGGCAGTCACTCTCTGGGAAGAGGGAGGAGTGTTTGGAGGCTGAAGAGACCTTAGGCTGTAGTCACTCCCTGGGAGGAGGGTTTGGAGCTAGTACTCGCAGCGTAAGAGGGAAACCAGGAGTTGTAGGAAGCAGCCCAGGGAAGGAGCAATGAGAGTAAAGCCCACAACTGCCGGGTTGAGGGCCCCTGGACTGGAACCCGGAGTAAAGGGCAGGCCTGCCTTCCCCTACCCACCACTGAAGGAGGGACACCTGTGGCAGTGAATGGGAAGACCCATGCTGAAGGAAGTTTGGTATACCCTGGAAAGGGGGGACGCCGAGTGACCTTGCTGGAGGGCTGAGTCATGACGAGGACGCTGCAATTCCTGGAGTGAGAGGTGCTGCAGAGCAGCAAAAGAGATGGACTGATGGTCTGCAACCATGGGAGGGAGTATTGACCTGATGAGCTAAATATGTAGAAGGTTTTTTTTGTTGTTGGGTTTTTTGGTTTGTTTTTTTGGAAGAGGACACTTATACCTCTCAGGCTGGACTCTAGAGTCCCTGTCCCTGCAGGGACAGATATGGGCCCTGCTGAGACAAATGCTTAAGAACCAGCAGAGACTGGGACGTCAGGTGTATCCACAAAACTCTTTGGCACAGCTGGCTGAACAGCAACCTTACTTATTTAAGCTCCTGTGGGAGAAAGTTAATAGAGGCCACAGGGAGTGAGATTGGAAAACTGGGACCAGGGCCAGGACGAACAGGCAGGGTCTATATAAGCCAGGATGCTGGCAACACAGAGAGGGGCTGCAGTCACTTCCTCAGAGGAGGGTTTGGAGCTGGTACACCCAGAGAAAAGTGGTGGGGGGGGAGACCAGAAATTGTAGGAAGCCGTCCAGGGAAGAAGCAGTGAGGGCTGGGAGAGGAAAGCCCAGAACTGCTGGGTTGAGGGTCCCTGGACTGGAACCCAGAGTAGTGGGCAGGCCCGGGATCCCCTGCTGACCCCTGGAGAAGCGGCACCATAAGGGCAGTGCTGGAGATGTCTGTCTGAGACTGTGCGGAAGGACTTTGGGGCTGGAGGGCCAAGTCACGAAGAGGTTTCTGGAACGAGGGGGGCCCCAGGGCAAGATGATAGGAGGGACACTGCTGGAGGAGGGTGCAACACCTAGACAGCTAATCCCAGGATGGCCAGGAGGAGGTGCCACCTGCAGTGAGAATGTTGTCCTGCAAACCAATCAGAAATACAGCCTTGGCTTAGAGATTCTCCTCTGCAGCTCTCCCCAAAGCAGCTGGGGTCATAAAAGTCTTGAGGACTTAAAGGCTATAGCAGGAAGCCTATTGTCCAATGTCAGACCCAGCTGACTGAGGCCACCTTGAGTTTGTAACACTGCAAGTAGCCATTGGTGTGGTTTTATATTTTCTGAATGTTTGTTTTTGTTCTAACACACACACACACCAGTTCAGTCCAAGGCATTGATGAAGCTCTTTTCTGGTGTGTAGTTTAGGGTAAGATTTCTTCTACGTATAATGGAATGTGGCTCCTAAGTTTCAGAGGTGGGGTCTGTATTATGTTTACCTTACTTTAGAATTAAAGGCTTAAATTCAACCTTTTATTCACAAATATACAAGCTGGCCCCTGGAACGACAGACATGGGTCCAATGAGAGTTTATACAAAATCCGACCTTGCTCAGGCTGAATTCTGGTTTAGAGCATTTACTACGAGTGCTTGGGTTCCTTGCAAACCCCATATAATGATACGGCCACTCCTGCTCAGACGAGTTGCCCAGGGAAGGAAAATAAAAGCCATTTCCAGAGACTCACAGGAGCTACTTGAAAAGATTTTGCTCCTGGCTCCAAGAAGTTTTTTCTTTCATAGCCAGCCAATGACCCAGAAATCTGAACACACACAAGCAACATCTGACAGGGCTGGCTGACGACTGCCTAGTGGATGATCCATGCTCATGAATCTTTAACTCTGTAGTTAAATTGAAGATTGAATTCAAATTGAAGATTTTCATGATTATCTAGAGAGCAGCGCGTGATGGCATTTGAATCTGCTGAGCAACATAAACCCCAATGGTAGGTTCATTTTGTGTGCACTTCACTTAAAGCTATTTTAAAAGCACTTTTCAGCTGCGGGCAAGAGAATTTCTTCCCTCTTCCCAGGAGCCTGTTTCTGAACAGACTACCATTTGTTTCCTGCCTGGAAGTTTAAGTAATAGGTGCCTATTTATAAGCCTAAAGTAAAACATGCTAACTCAATACAGCAAGAAAAAGTGTCCAAAATGGAAAACCATACATCTATACAGTAGGCCCTTTCCATGGGACAACATTTAATTAAAGTTGCCTCAGAACAAGCTGGCATCTTCTATGCCAAGTAGTTCAGATTAGATGCCAATAGGGACAGAAAGACCATGCATTTCTGAGGCAGAAATATCTGTAGTCGTGTTTCATCTGTAGATCTGGAAGCACTTTATAAAAGGAGGGCAAGTATTAACATCCCCACTTTACAGAGGGGGAAAATGGAGGCCTCTGGCTATGATGCAATTTGTCCAAGATCACAAGTCAACAATTGAGTTATTTGCACAGTATATTCTACTCCAATTTAGAGGTTTCCCTTTGACTTTGAAGGGAGACTGATGCACAATGAAATCACTCATTGCTGGAGGACCACATCAATGTGCCAAGCGTGGAAAAGTCTCCATTCGGATCTGGATAAGTTAGTATTTTCAACTGAGAAAGGGGGCATCAGAAGTAAGACCTCTTCCGTACCAGGGAGAGTCCTAACAAGATGTGTGATGTCAGTGGATGAATGGAGTATAATGGATCTGTGTTCTATACACTACCATCAAGGCAGTCATGCTGAGCAGCATCTGGAACAGAAGCCAGATTGGGTCAAAATTACAATTATACTATGGTCAGATCTACGCTATAGTCTTTTGCTGTTGGGTCAGTTTGGGGATGGGATGATTTCCCCCCCTCCCATTCCTATATCAGCAAAACCCTAGTGTAGATGCAGTTATACCAGCAAAAAAGTGCTTCCCCCCGTATAGTTTATTTCATTCAAGGAACGAGATATACCAGCAAAAGCATAACTAGTCTTTTCTAGCTTAAATTGCAAAGATGTGACCAGAACTTTGTTTAAACTTGTTAAAAAATGACTTGATGTTTGACCCAAAGAAAACCAAAGTTTAATTCAAACTCAGATTTCCCAAAAATCAAAGTGACATGAGTTTCTAGTTTGGGGTGAAAATTTACTCTAGCCTGCCTTTATGAAATTAGATTTTTCCGTGGGTAGAGAGTCTGTCTTGTTTCTCTAAGTAGATGTCAGTTTTTTTAGGCCCCAAAGGCTATGAAATAGGTGCAAAGTTTTTGTACGTGCTTTGACTACATGTCTACCAAATTTAGAACTATAAAGAATATTCTTTACAGAATGTTCTGGTTGTTACAAGCCGGCAATATGAAATGTATGGCACAATATATTAAAGGTACAAGTAGCTAAGCTGCATAACTTTGGAATATGAAGAGCAACTGCTTAGAAAGAAGGAATTCTCATTCACCAACATTACAAGAATTTTGTAAACAAATGAAACTTGTCCTTGGACAAGGAAAGAAATCATGGACATTTGACACTAGCGCCATCTACTGGATAACAAGAGTACATAAACTGGAGGTGCAGAAAAAAGCCTTTGCAAGCATCCAATAGGAAGGTAGTCCCCTCCAGCAAACCTTGAAAGGGTATTAGGTGGCAGGGAAGAATCTCAGTTTGCTGAGCCCACCAAGTGCAGCTGGACCCTCCATGAAGCTTTGGATCAGCGAATGCTGACACCCTTTCCCCTCACCCAAGAGTTACCAGGCATAAGAAGTGGGGAGTTCATTTCAGAGATTGTATTTCTCCATTTCACTAAGTATCTGAAACTCACCTGGCTAGACCTTTGCGCTCTCCCGTGAGATTCCAAGGAACTGTATTTTGGGGTTCTATCAACTAGTGTCAAAGTACAAGTTTCTTCTTTGTAAGTCTAAGTAGGTTTGCAAAAGCAAAACCTTTAAATACTTATGCAATTGCTTTTGATGTTTTAAACTAGCCCTTCCTAAACGAAGTTCTAGAAAATGACAGGAATATACTGTCCACACAGTACATGAGGACAGAGTGCAATTTTTTATTCCTTTGAGTTATTTATGTGCTTAGCGTATTCGAAGAAAGTGATAACTGGTGATTACAAAAAGAGATGCATTTTGATTGATATGGTGTATGTCTCCCCACAGATCTACTTAAGTCTTTTGCAGACTGCTGGTTGCGTTTTATCTGCCTGACATGGGTTCATTTACATTTTTATAGACTTTTCAACAGTTAACTCTCCTTTCCTATCTCACTTTTTATGGTAAGTGGTATCGTTCTGCTACTTTAAACAAAAATTGGATGTAAGCTATTTTTAAAATCTGTAACATTTAATGGATTATGTACAAAAAGTAGAATAGTGCACCACTGGAACTAGCCTGAAGTATGATTTATGATAGCTATTGGGGGTTGGGGAGCGAGCTGAAAGATGCAATTTGTCCCATTCTTCAAGAAGGCCTGCTAGATTTCTGCATTTTCAGAGCGTTCCTCTTCTGTGTATGACCTCTCGTATTTTTTTCCATCCAGCTTGTTTTTTTTGTTTTGTTTTTTAACTCGAGAGAACACATCCTTGATGCACCCTGGGAGCGTTTCGGATCCTCTCAACTCTTCACTCTGTCGCACTGCGATGCAAGAGGGCAATGCCAGATGTGGAGAACCATCACCGTGTTGGAAAAAGCTTTTGCTCAGGCTAACAGCAGATACGCTGGGCCCAAGTGCAGACTGAAGTTTGGCCACAGACTAAGGAACAAGTCCTGATAAAGATCTTAGTGAGGTGGAGGGGAATGGTAGACTACAGTCTGGTCTATGCTATATGGTTAAGTCGCCGTAAGCTACTTTGCATCGATCTACCTATGGAAGTCTCTTCACTTAAATTTGGCTCCCACCAACATAAGTGCCTCTTTAGTAACTCCATCTCCCCCAGTGGCATAGAGCCACAGTCACTAATTAAGTTTACGCTGACACTGCATCAACGCTGCGTTGCTTATGTTGACTGTTACTGGCCTCCAGGAGCCGTCCCACACTGACAATACAATTGAGAGATGTGCTCCTGGCGAGGATGCACACTGCCGATACAAGAAGACAAGTGTGTGCGCACACATGCAATTTAACAACACTGGTGGCTATAGGCAGATGTAGAATCATAGAATATCAGGGTTGGAAGGGACCCCAGAAGGTCATCTAGTCCAACTCCCTGCTCGAAGCAGGACCAATTCCCAGTTAAATCATCCCAGCCAGGGCTTTGTCAAGCCTGACCTTAAAAACCTCTAAGGAAGGAGATTCCACCACCTCCCTAGGTAACGCATTCCAGTGTTTCACCACCCTCTTAGTGAAAAAGTTTTTCCTAATATCCAATCTAAACCTCCCCCACTGCAACTTGAGACCATTACTCCTCGTTCTGTCATCTGCTACCATTGAGAACAGTTTAGAGCCATCCTCTTTGGAACCCCCTTTCAGGTAGTTGAAAGCAGCTATCAAATCCCCCCTCATTCTTCTCTTCTGCAGGCTAAACAATCCCCGCTCCCTCAGCCTCTCCTCATAAGTCATGTGTTCTAGACCCCTAATCATTTTTGTTGCCCTTCGCTGGACTCTCTCCAATTTATCCACATCCTTCTTGTAGTGTGGGGCCCAAAACTGGACACAGTACTCCAGATGAGGCCTCACCAATGTCGAATAGAGGGGAACGATCACGTCCCTCGATCTGCTCGCTATGCCCCTACTTATACATCCCAAAATGCCATTGGCCTTCTTGGCAACAAGGGCACACTGCTGACTCATATCCAGCTTCTCGTCTACTGTCACCCCTAGGTCCTTTTCCGCGGAACTGCTGCCTAGCCATTCGGTCCCTAGTCTGTAGCGGTGCATTGGATTCTTCCGTCCTAAGTGCAGGACCCTGCACTTATCCTTATTGAACCTCATCAGATAAGTTAGGTTGAGATAATTTTGTCTTGAAGACATGGCCTAAAAAGGTAAAAAGTTTAAGTGTAACCCCACCACTGTGACCTGAGTCACTAACCTCATCCCTGAGACCACCAACCCTCTGCACCTCTTAATTACAGGATAGTTTAGTCTCTCCCTACTGCGTCAGGAGACTAACTCCCTCTTATAGTGGCCTACATGCCACCAGAGAACAGATTCAGCTGTCTGGAAAAAGCTGTTTCTCCATGTCCCTACAAGCAGCAGATGAAGGCTATCATTGATTATTATCCTTGAGTATTGGTGTTTATAATGACACTGTTCATGGAGACTGTCAGGGGCCACTTTTACTCAATCCCACATCAATCTCCCGAAGGAGCTAGATTGCGGTTCCTGTGTCTATGCCCTGGAGAAAGAGGGGTCCCAAAAAGCATATCACCTGTCTCCTGGTGGAGAACAGCACCCATCTCTTGGATCTGATTGAGATGTGGGAAGAGGCTTGGGTCTTCTATGCCAGCCTCTTCTCCCCAGACCTGACTGATGCTGATGTCTGCAGGGTCCTGTGGGATGAACTGCCTATGGTCAGTGTGGGTGAGGAGACCAGTTAGAGCACCTGCTCCATGGGAGCAACAAACCTCCAGGTACCAATGGGCTGACTGAGTTCTACCGTGCATTCAGGGATGTCCTCAACCTCGCCACCATCTGAGCCAAGTCCTTGGGGAGTGGGGTGCTTCTCCTGTCATGCAGGCAGGCTGGGGCTGGCCATGCAGCCCAAAAAGGAGACTTCCATGACATAAGGAACTGGCACCTAGTATCGTTCCTCAGCAGCCTGTAACGTTGTAAGCAAAGGCCATCTCACTGCAGCTGAAGTCCATGCTGGGGGACAGGATCGACACTGACCAGATGCCGGACCATCTTTGGTCCGGTCTCCAAGACTGTCTCCACCTAGCATGTAGGGATGGTCTGTGCACCCTCCTGTCCCTCAGTCAGGAGAAGGCATTTGAGAGGGTAGATCAGTCTTCGGGGGAGGGTGCTGGTGCTCAGTAATGTAGTCCTGTCTATGCTCTGGCACCAGCTCAACACCCTGGCTGGGGATCATGGCCCGGCTCCAGAAGGTAGCTCTGGAGTTCTTCTGGCCAGGACTGTACTGGGTCTCTGCAGGGTCCTGAGTCTTCCCCTGGAGGAGGGAGGATAGGGCCTGGTCTGCCACCGCAGCCAGGTCCATGTCTTGCACCTCCAGGCCCTGCAGAGACTCCTTTATGGTGCAGGTAGTCCGGCTTGGAGCACATTGGTGCATGCCTTCCTCGGCCACCTCCGAAGGCTCTGATACGACTGGCAGCTCCTTCTCCATCCAAGGTGCCTTCCGCAAGACCTCTCCGAGTTGCCGGTCTTCTACCAGGGCCTCCTCCAGACCTGCAAGCTGTTCTCAGCCACCAGGTTTGTTGTGGCCACCGAGGGGGCGGACCTCCTTGCGGAGCTGCTGCTCCACAACCCCTGCCTTTGTGAGCAGGTGGCAGAGTCCCCCTCGGTGCTCTGGAGGCTGGTCCTGGCAGAAACCACCAGAATTGGAGACCTGCTGGACTACAATAGGGGAGACGTGGTGGATCCCCAAGCGCTTGGTTGGCACATGGGGCTCTCCACTCTTCTGACCCCCCTGTGCGTACTCCAGGACAAGGAGGCAGCCTTGTTGCCCACCTCTCGGGTTTTCCTTGAGAGGGTGCTGTCTGCTCACCGCAGGCCCTCCCGACCCTTTCAGTGAGCTCCTGTCCTGTGAGCCCTCCTGGCTCCCTCCCTTCCACAATCCAAGCTGGCTGCGTGCCCTGCAGCTGGTTCGCTTCTGAACTGTGCCAAGGAAGCTGTACACACTCGTGCTCCACACGTTTCACATCCTCACCCTCATGTCCTACCCTGATATCAAATGGGGGGACTATGTCCTGCCTGTGGAAGGTGAGGAGCCCTGGTAGGCAGCCTCTATTCAACCCTGGTCCCATAGCCCACTGGGGATATCTATTGGCAGCTCCTCCATAGAGCTGTGAGCATGGGCATGTACCTGGTGCGGTTCCCCCCCAGTGCTGACGCCTGCCCCTTTTGCAGTGTGAGGGAGAACCTGGCGCATGCTTATCTCGAAGGTGCCAGGTTGCAGCCCCTATTCCAGCTCCTCCAGAACCTCCTGTTGTGCACTTTTCCCCACACCTGTTTATATTCACATACCCTGTCTGTGGCCCCATCAAGTTGCAAGACCTCCTTGCAACTGGCCCTGGCGAAAGTAGCCATCTACAACACCAGGAGGAGGATGCTGAATGAGGGAGTGCTCTGCGACTGTGGGGCCTATTTTCACTCCTCTCTGGTCTCATGCATCTGGGCAGAGTTCCTCTGGGCGGCATCTGCTGGCTCCCTAGACAGCTTTGAGGAGCAGTGGGCGCTGTCCGGGGTTCTTCTGCTCGGTGTCCCCCTCTGGATCCCTAGTTTTGAACCGGTGACCTTCACTCCTGACCCTATTATTCTTTAGTTTCTCCCATTTTCAGTTAGTCCCTGAGTCCAGTGGGAGAGGGGCCTTTAGACGTGGGTGGGCTTGCGCCTGCCCACCTCCCAGGATTTGCAATAAGGCCTTCCTGTCCCTCAATCAGGAGAATGCATTTGAGAGGGTGGATCCATCTTCAGAGGAAGGTGCTGATGCTCTGGAATGTAGTCCTGTCCATGCTCTGGCACCAGCTCAACACCCTGCACTCGCCCCCAGGAATCTTGGCCAGCCGCCAGAATAAGATCTTGGAGATTTTCTGGCCAGGGATGAATGAGGTGTCTGTGGGTGTCCTGAGCTGCCTCGTGAGAGAGGGCAGACAGGCCCTGGTCTGTAATCACAGCTAGGTCCACACATGCCACCTTCAGGCTCTGCAAAGACTGTTTGAGTGTGCTAGTCACATGGCATGGAGCATGCTGGCCCATGCTTTCCTCTTCCCCCTCTGATATGACCAGAGGCTCTTCTGTCTCCACCTGAGATGTCTTCCCGAGACCTCTGAGTTGCTGGTCTTCTACCAGGACCTCCTTGGGACCTGGCAGCTACTAGGTCTGCAGCAGTTAGTGAGGGGAAGATCTCCTAGCAGAACTCTGGCTACCCAACCCACACCTCTGTGTACAACTAGTGGAGTCCCCTCAGTGCACCAGCGGATGGTCCTGGCTGGTGCCACCAGAATTGGAGACCTCTAGGATTACAGCCAGAGAGACCAGGGGGACCCTGTGGAGCTTGGCTAGAGGATAGGGCTGCCCCACTCTATTCATCCTATTGCGCGCTTCAGGAGGGGTGAGGACGGCCTTGCCCCTTCCTTCTCTTGAGCAGGTCCCATGGGAGGGAGCTCCCTGCTCACTTCTGACCCCTAGCCCCCCTCCAGAACTAGTCCTCGCTCCCTTACCCTGTAAACCTCCCCAGCCACCTGACATGCCGCTGGAGTTGGCAGAGTGACATCCGCACTGACACCAGAGAACATCTGAACCTGCTCATGCTCCATACCATCCATTTCCTTGCCCTCGTGTCCTGCCCCTACTCCAAGTGGGGGGGATTCGCAGAAGGCAGGGAGCCCCGGTGGGCCAGCTCATATTCCACCTTGGTCCCATGGCCTGCTGGGGGGTATTAAGTGGCAGCTCCTCCATGGAGCCATGAGCATGGGTGTGTGTCTGGCATGGTTCACACCATCCCGACACCTGTCCCTTCTACAGCAAGAGGGAGACCCTGGTGCACGGTTTTTGTAGAGTACACCAGGCTGCAGCCCCTCCTCCAGAACCTCTTTCTGAGGGTCTGGCTGCCCTCTCCTCACACACATACACACACCCCATTCATGGCCCCACACAGTCATGAGACCGCCTCTTCCAGGCTCTGGCCGAGACAACCACCATCACACCAGGAGGAGGAAGCTGGACAGGGAGTAGGGGGGAAGGAAGGGGTGTTCTACAACCGTGTGGCCTATTTCCAATCCCTTGCCCATTTGTGCCTCTGAGCAGCATCCACTGACTCCTTAGCTGCCTTTGAGGTTTTGAGGAGCAGTGGGTGAGGTTTGGGGGTGGGGGGTGTCTGTGGTGGGTATTCCCTTCTGGTTCCCTGATTTAACCTTTGAACCTTATTCCCATTTCTTTGTTGTCCCAAGAATTCCCGTGTAGCCGGAGTTCAGTGGTTCCTCCCCCTTGGCTGAGGGACATGACCTTTCATGCTGCCCGCCTGTTCCAGTATCTGGACTAGGCACACTGGGAGAGGTCCCTTTTAGGCGATACAGAATGGGTAGTTTAAGTGGATGATCAGATATAGAAATTTTTATGTACAGTGCTGCTTGGATGTTCTGTACCAGGGTATACCATTGAGGAAAAAAAGGGGTATATGAAGTTTAATAGGAACTAGGTTCACCCGTGCCTCTAAGAATGTATAGTAGATAAAGGTACATACATGACAAAGTACTGTGAAGACAGCTTTGCATCTGAAGTGTCATGACATTGGAGGTAGCATAAATTCAGGTACAGCCACCCCTCAATACCCACTCCCTTAAATCCAGGTACCAGTCAGTTTAATGAATCCACATTACAGACAGACTGTTCACAAAGGGAGCCAAGACAAGAACCCTTCTATTCCAGTAGCACCAGCCTCTATCACTTGAGCAAAAGGAAAAACCTCTTGCTGGTAGCTCTAGAAGCAGGTGTTTGCTCCTGGTTCAGACAGCAGAGGGCATCCATCACATTCATATGAATAGGGCTAATTCATTTTGGCAGTTCAGTAAGGCGAAGAAAAGGCAATTCCTCTGCCCAGGAGTTAGATACTGAGTGACTGTATGCAATCTCTTCGATAGGTTTGCCCTTTATTTTCCAAAAATTATAATAAGTGATAGAGAGCAAGTGGTTTAATGAAGGTCTAAGGTTAAGTTTAAGCCACAGTGTTATTAGCTTAAGCACCTTTTTCTATCTTGCATAAGTGAGTGAACAGGACCATTTAAGCCTCCCACATATATAATTATAGTCATTCAAAACAGGTGATGCCTAGAACTTCTGTCAATACCCTTAAGCCCTAAATGTACAGGTTGGGAGAACCAGTGATGTATTGAAAGCCATCGTGACAGGACGTGAGTCACGCAGCTAATGTTTACATTAGCTTACACTGGGATCATTATGAAACTTGCCTCTCCCAAGGTGTTTTCCATACTGCAAGTTAAGAGACCTGCAGACGTGTCGGCAGAAGGTCATGGTGCTCAACTGGCACTGGAGTTTACCATCCAAAATGTTCCTTTATATCTGCTTAGCCATATATTTATCCAGATTTGTCTTTGCCAAGTGTACTTCAGTGGTACGATCCAAAGGGTAGTGATGATTGGCAAAAACAGATCACTCGACAGTGTCATGTTCAACAAAGAGCCTTACTTGCCTCTCCCCGCATGGCATAGTGCCTAAGCCCTGGTCAGTAAGATGTTTCAGCTAGAGCCAGTCTGAAGAGAAGAGGCTGGGGCAGAGAGTCTGATGGGCTGTCAGCTGTAGAACCAGCTTCTGCACATGGTCCAAAACGGTTCAGGATTGTTGAGCCTCAGGGCACGCTGCAAAGTTCATCATTCTGGTGAGTGGCAGAAGCATTTGGTACCCAATGGGGAGAATTGTTGGGGGAAAGTCTTGCCTCGTGAGAGTCGTGATGGTGTTTCCTACTGGTTTCCTAAAGGCCTGTTTTGGTGCAAATGCGGCGGCAGAACTGA
This sequence comes from Lepidochelys olivacea, assembly GCF_965140295.1. Taxonomy (NCBI): domain Eukaryota; kingdom Metazoa; phylum Chordata; order Testudines; family Cheloniidae; genus Lepidochelys; species Lepidochelys olivacea. Next base: position 20,334,577 of record NC_140414.1, on the reverse strand, counting down.
GGACAAGGAGATACCTGGGAACATCTCCCTCACAAGGGGAGTTGGTCATCAAGAGTGTGCTTGAGGGCAAAACCATTCTTGATCATGTTAATCACTTCCTGGGGTTTCCTTCAACAAGCCAGTTCAGTAAGGAAGTAAGTAGAGACAGCCAGTGAACTGCCATTCTATTCAGCAACCTGAGCTGATGTAACTGTTGTGAGTAAACTGTTTTGTGGCTCTTTAGACAGGGGACAGGTTGAGATCTGAGGTGAAGATTATGTACAATTCATGGCTACACCTATTTGTATCATACCCATCTGGTGTGTCAGAGGATTGCAGTCTATTTCATAATAGAACCATTTCCATCTGTTTTACAAGAGATAGGAATTTGTCACACCCAGTTTCTTTCTGACCCTCTGTCTAACCAGTATGTTAAGATTATGGATTTTATTAGCCAGCTTTTAAACAGCAATCAAGGTGTTCCCAAAGCCAGCATACAGCCCCACTGTTGCTGTTAACGTCTAAGAGAAGAGGAGACACAACAATGGGAAGAAATGGGAGCCAGAAGTTAAGCTCTAGAGGGCATGTTTATATAGCCCAGATATTCCTGAGCAGTTGTTTCGGTGCTACTTGTAATTATCTGAATAATTGTTAGCATTTTACAGTCTATATGAAGGACAAAAGCCCATCCCAAGAACAATGTCCATGTAATAAAGCCTGCCCAATCTAGCAGGTTTGCTGTAAGAATGCATGGCAATTTGTAAGATAGATGTGGTTTCTCTCATTATTCTTGTCCTTCCCTCCCTCCCCAACTCTCGAGAGAAGCCATATTCAATAAGGAGGCATTTAACCATTGAGAAAGTTAGGGGTGAACACACAATGAACACCTGGTCCTATATAAATACTCTAGCCTATGGAAAAAACAGTAATTTCAGTCGTAAAATGCAGTCATGGTGGGTACATGCCAAGCAGCTGTTGAAGACAGCTCAGGTTATTAGACACATCCATCCTTTCCTGTATTCTAGTGGTAAAACCCAAGTCCATTTCAGACTTCAGAAGGAAGATGATAGCATGCTAGACTTGAACACTGAACCTGTCTACTTATCATTCTGAACAGGTGAAGGACAGAAATAGGTGTGCTTCACCCATACCCTCCTCCCAAGTCGTCCTCCATCTGTTCCTACTGGCTGCTGCTTCTCTCCCAGAAGCAACCATTTTCCCAGAGTCTCCCCTCCAGACAGGAGGACTAGATACTGATTGAGGGGGATCATTGACACCATCTGGAAGTACAGCTGTTTGGCTGGCTACAGCAGGGGTATCAGTAGAAAAGAAAATCTGAGGTTGGTTGCCTTAGAGACTTGGTCATGTTTCCTAGGATCTCCATCAGCCACATGGCTACCTCTTGCAGTAGGAGATAAGGTGATGAATGCCCCAACGCTAGCACTGGGGTCTCTACCGCCTAATTCTCTGCTCCACATACTCTCACTGCAATTCCAACCATGCACTATTGCCCCTGAGGTGTCTAGGCAGGACACCGGGCAGGGCAGGGCCTAGATTGCCATGACTACTGGCCTGCAAGTTATGTGGTGTTGGCAACCAGAATGCAGTATGATTTTAAAGTGGAACCAGTACACAGTTGAATTGTCAGCTGTAGCCAAGTCTCCGTTCAAGCTTAGGCACCAACAGCTACAAGCTTGTTGAATATGGAAAGTTTGGAAATACAGTATTTAACTGTACAACTAAGAACTCAGCAGGAGATGAGGGGAGGATTGAGGAAAGGTTAGCAGTTAGCAACTAAAGAAATTGGGCTGAAAGTGTAAGAGGTGCCTTTAACCTATAGATGACCAGAGTAGTCTTAAAGATAGCAAACTTCAGTGAATCCTACCTCCAAATGTCAAGTGGTCCAGCCATAATTAGTAATAATGCTTTAAACATACAGGGCTCAAAAGCAAACCCTTTATTAAAGCCTGGTGTGCAACCTGTGCTCCTTATACTGGCCCTGCAGTGTTCTGAATTCCATCCTATGGCATCTCCAGGCTTTGTGGCAGAGGAGCTGATGGTACCACAATGTGTCCTTCCGGACCAGCTCCATAGCTGCAGGTTCGTGTGCCATGCTAAAGTAGGTGAGGCACCTAGGAGATCTTCCACTAAGACAGCAGAGAGGCAAACCTCTGAGGCCTCACCCTCAGACAGGAGTCTGGCTCCAGAGCCTGCTCTATGTAGCTTAGCAGGGTGTCTGCTATTTGGGCCACTAATGCCCTAAAACACCAAATACGGCTAATGAATTGGCCTGCCCAAGTTGTGCTGTGTGGGCTAAAAGAAGTCCTAGCTATGATCCACCAGGTGCAGGTCAGCCAAGTATTCTGCTGCAGTGCAGATTTCTATGGTGGAGCCACTCAGATGGCTACTCAAAGCCAGCAACCAACGGCACTGGAACCGGGGGGGGCGGGCATGCAAAAAAGATACTGTTAGAGTATACGGGACAGGAGAAAAGACATTTTAATTTTGAGTGGTACAAAACCCAAGAGTGGCTGGTTTTCTGCAAAACTGGAAAGAGACCTTATTGTGAAGTTTGTGGTTTTGCAGTAGCAAAAGAGCTCGTTACATCCCCTATGTGTGGAGACGATGGATATGTGAAAGTCAATATAAGTAACTGGAAAAATTTGTCCTGCAAATCTGGATTTGCATGAAAACAAAAATTGCATTTTCCCAGGGAGTGTTTGCTAAAACGCGGTGCTTACTTGAAACGCAGTGCCTGTCAGTGTTTATCAAAAGACTGCTGATCAGGAAGAGAACAGCAATACCTTCTAGAAACCTGTGCTGTTTGCAATGTCTTGTAAGGCAGGGTATCACTCTTAGACAGCACACCGATGAAAAAAGTAACTTCCAAAAGTTAGTCAAGCTACTGTCGCATAATTACATAACCCTTATGATGAATGGGAAGTATGCATCATATGATATTATCAATGAACTGTTCAAGGAAATGTATAGTGTGTCTCAACAATCTTGTCTCACTGAATAAGGCTGCAGAAATTTACTTCACTACAGTTGACAAAACATGAAAAGTAGCTGGACATGTGCAGATATCTTTTTTCAGTGCGTTGGGTGTCGCAGGATTACCTTGTGCATGAAGACTTCATTGGAATGCACAACTGCCCCAAAACAGACTCAGAATCAATCTTCTTGACAATACAGGATATATTAAAATATGTTGCGGATTGAATATGGATTGCATGAGGGGAAAATTTACAATGGTGCATCAGTCCCTCCAGGGCCAGATGTTGGGCGTAGCTAAACTAATCAAAGACATTAATCCAAAGTCAGTTCCAGTTCACTGTATGAACCACAGTTTGACTCTTATTCTGCAGGAAGCTGGTAGCAAGTGTGCCATGATTTGAAGTGCTTTGAACTTGCTGTACGAACTTCATGACATTATTGATTCATCATCACCAGAAAAAGACTTGCCCTTTTTGAGAAGATCCAAGTGTCCTACTCCTCCCAATCTGATGGCTTTCATTCATTGAAGCCTCTCTGTCCCACGTGCTGGAGAGCAAGTCGTCAGGCAATTGAATCAGTATTGTATAATAACGAAGCTCTTTAGAGGAGCTAATTGCTGCTGGGGGTGACACAGAAGCAGCAAAGAAAGCACCTGGACGTCAAGTTCTGAGGTTGCGCTTTGATCCGTTTCTTGGTCTTAAAGCATCTTTCAAAATTTTCTCAGCAGCGGAAGTGGCGGCTCAGGTGCTTCAGACACTAGATATCACGTCCGAGACGCAATTCTGCTGTTGAAATGCTGCACGTTCATCTGACCAGTTCTTTGAGCGGATAGACATGCTCACCACTGTAATTAACTGGCCCACTTTGTTGCTTCTTATGAGCATCAAAAAAAATGCTCATAACCACTATCGATGGTCAGCCATGTAGCCAAATACCAAGAAAGATTGTGGATACATACTCTGGTGACATTGTGTTTGATAGACTTCATACAGCTTGTAATGCTGCCAGATCTCTTGAAAACTCACGATCAAATGACATGCATCAAGAACATGACAAAAATTGGCTGGCACCATAATGGAAATCTTGACAGAAAAATCCGAGATGTGCTGTTTTCACAAGTCAGTATCCTTTCAAGGATCTATCTTACATCCCCAATGTGTAATGCTACTTCTGAGTACAGCTGTGTTTAGTCATGGATGGTAGGTATGTTTTCATCCATGGGGAGACAAAGCGTCTAATCCACCTGCTCTTTGTCCACATTCATAAACATCTGATGGAGTCTATGGATCTCAAACATGTTTTACACAACTTTTGTTTTGCTGAAAGAACAGGAGGACTTGTGGCACCTTAGAGACTAACCAATTTATTTGAGCATAAGCTTTCGTGAGCTACAGCTCACTTCATCAGATGCATTTGTTTTGCCGGTGATAGATGCAGTCAGTATACTAGAAACATCTGAAAAAGGTAAAAAATAAAATTACATTAAGTTTACATTTTTTGCTTATCAGAAGGAATACAATATCTATCTGCTACAGGCTGTTGATGGTGTTTGTTAGATTTTCAAAAAATATATTTTTTTTTTATAAAACATTCCAAAAATCATTTTATGTTCGCTCTTATGGGGACACATTTACCTCCCTTCAAAGTTGTTCACTATTATTTTTTATTTTGCTGACACCTTTTTCCAAGGAGATTTACAATTTAGGGTTACCATTGTTAAACTATGCATTATATGTAAACAAGGATGATTCAATTGTAATGTTACAGAATTGCAAGTTACAGTTCAATGAAAGTAGTGCAGTATTTGTAGTGGAGTATACACTGTAAAATGATAAATGCAAGTGTATATGAAGTACAAAAATAAAATGCAGTCCTGATTCTAGAAAAGTTGTCTTTTCCCCGTTTGTTCATACTATAATTATACGTTAAAAATTATGTGGTTATTATGGTACTCTGGTTCTCTATGTTGTACTCTACAGGGTATTTAAGTAGCATTTTAATTCTGCCACCACTCCGGCCCTTCCAGATCTGCAAAGGTTCCAGTACCCTTGCTAGTGACTAAATGTTCTTAAGAGCAGTTGAGATTCTGGACACTTTTTTCCAGGAATTCAAGCTGAGCTCCTTACTGTAGAGCTGAAAGGATTGTGGCACTTTGCGCCTCGGACTACACAGTCGATATGCCAAAAGAGTTTTTTCTGAATAACCAGATCTTTTACTTTTTAAGATGCATCTGCCATCTTGGAAAAGAGCGTCTGGCACTTCTGCACTCCAATGGAGAGCCTACTATTGGAGGCAGGAGCTGATAGGCCAGCAACGTAAGTCTCAGTGTTCAAGCTTCATGTCCGGAGAATTATGATAATTTGTCTTCACTTGACCATTTATGCTTCTGGTAAGAAGAGGGTAGCCAAGTCCCATTTGAGGCTCCAAACCTACTACTGCAGGTATCAAGTGCTCTCTCCCATACGCAGCATTGCACAAGTGAATTATGAGGGTTTTCACCTTCCTCTGAAGCATCATGTATTGGCTACTGCCTGAAGCAGGACGTGGACCAAGACTGGCCTGGTAAATTGCAAAAGAAACAGGATTTCAGCTGGCTGGAAGATAGCCACAGCTGTAAAAGGTGTGTTGAAGCCTTATAAAAGAAAGAAAGTGGCATTTGGGCCTGTATGAATTTAGTTATGATTAACATGTGTTCCTCAGGATCACTTCGCTAGCTAGTTAAAGTGAATCCATTACATTCTGCTGAGTCTGTGGCCACCTGTTGTATTCTAAAGATAATAACCCCTTGGGATTCATTTGTATTTCCAGGGCGAATAAAGGAGGAGAGTTGTCTGCTAGAGTCAGTGACAAAACTAGCTGAGCCATTAGTCATTGTAACCCTCGTCTCTCACGCTACCCCATTCACACACGAAGAAGCCTTCGAAAGTAGTTTAGGTCTACACTATGGGTCTTTACAAGAAACATTACTGCTGACAATTATAGATCGCATTCTGAGGACTTACGTGAGGTAGACACATTTACTAGGAATTCATACGAGAGAGTTTGGGAAGTGAGCTGGGACCAGGTTTTTAAAGGTACTTTGTGCTATCCCACTAAGCGTCCCCCCCACCTAGCAGAGTTTTCAGAACTGTGGAAGTGATGTAAGTACTGATCTCCCCATTCACCTCATGGGGGCCTTGTAAGTCCCTACCTGTGGGATTTTTAGAAAGGGAAGATAAGCCTATCAAGGCAGGGACTGGCTGGTAGAGCTGATGTCATTAGCACACGGTGCGAAATTCCAAACAGATGCATTTATAAACCAGCCTCGCCAGATATACGCCCCCAGCACAAAGTGAACATTTGAGTCAGAGGGACAGGTCAGCCACCGGGCAGCAGCAGCCCGCACGCTGAAGGGCCAGGTTTTCAGACAGAGTTGGAAGCAATAAATGTTTGCATGTCAATGCATGCCCTGACCTTAGCTGGCACCCAGACAACAGCAACCTCAGTGAGAAGAATTAAGGGACAGGGTAAACACTGTGGGACTCCACAATCTGTGGGAGAGAACTAGAGTGAAGAAAGAGAGAGAGAAAGAGAAAAGGCAGCTGCTCCTGGAGCAGGCCACGGGGGCCCTCCATGAGATCATTAAAGAGAAAGGCTTAGTATACAAAAGACTTATGAGCAGACTAACAGCAATGCCAAATGAGTCTGAAGGGAGTGCGAGGTTTTCTGGTATATTTACCTAGTATTCAAGCTCACTGAATATTGATTAAACCCTGTGGAAAGCTGGGACGTCTCTTCCATTTACCACACTGTACCACCAACGGACCAATCTGTTCTAGGACTCAGGATGTGGGTCTTGCCCATCCTAAGTTCACCATTCAAGTACTCAATACGTTGGTTAGAATATGAGGACAGTTTCACTAGATAGTTGGGTTTGCTGTCTCCTACATTTACGCTGGTGAGGATTTGGTGCAGAAAGTTGGGGGGGGCTTTTTCAAATCCTGGCATTTCTAGACTAGTACAACGTGAATCGGAGTCAAGTTTGACCTACAGATGACAAACACTATTTCTAGGAAGCTGTAAAAGTCTTGTGACATACCCTTTCCCCCTCCATCTTGTACAAGATGACAAAGAAGCATCAGAAAGCCTTTCCAAATGTAGGCAAGAACAAGCATCTGTCAAAAACAAGGAGTCTGGTTGTTGGATCATATTAAAGAAGTTCTGTATTAAAATCACAAATGAGTTTGATTCCCCATAGTTTAAATTCCAGGGTATTAGTAATTAAGAGGTCTCTTGGTTTTTGGTACTGCTTCTCTCCCTCTGTGTGAAACTTGCAAGCTGCTAATTGTGTTAGTACATTCTAAGACAGAGTCTGTTCTCAAAGCAATTCTTTTTAACAACTACTCACAGAGAGAGACTCAAAGCAATACTCTGTAACAACAGAAACAGCACCCAGAGACTCCCCATCCTTTTGTTGTATTCATCTCGCCTTAACAATTGTGATTAAAATAGAGATAGAGGAGGTATGTGGATGGATGCTTGGTGCAGATAATAACTGAATGATCAGGGAGGTGCCAGCCTAAGAATCCAGTGTCCATCGGCTGAAGAAGGCGTCAAGTGGAAATAACGAGAGGACCCCCCCGGAGGGCAGACTGGAATCCACCCAACAGCCTCAAGAATGGGAGAACAAGATAACATTTGGCAGCATGGAGCCATCAGGAATGTGCCATCTGCTGATTGATTCAGCAACAGCATGATGAAGCAATTCCCATAGACTGGCATAGGAATAAATTCCTATAAAAATGGACTCTAGAAACTGAGAACTTTGGGGTCTGATTCTGCAAACCAACTTCCAGGAGCATCAGATGAGCATCTGACAAGCCCTGCTCCCTCCTCATGGCCAGTGGCTTGGCATGAGCAACTCTAAGGCTGGTAACTATGATAACAACCTTGCAGAACCTGTGTGTGTGTGTGTGTGTGAATAAATATGAAATTGAATGGAATGTTATAGCTATAAGTGCTTACTATGATTCTTTCCGTATTCACAATAAATGTGGTATTTTGCCTTTCCCCCTTTAATAAGATCCTGCTGGTTTTTATTTTATTGATATAACATGGTGGCACCTTTAAGACTAATTTATTTGGGCATAAAAGTTTTCGCGGGTAAAAAACCCACTTCTTCAGATGCTGTCAAAGTACCTAAACTCTTTCCCAGGCATTAAATGCTGGCATCAGTCTGTGTAGCCGTGCACAGGGCTTAAAACTCATTTTACGAACAAATGCTGTTAACTTCCCTAAATATCTAGGTGCCAGGTATTTTTTAACACTTCCAGAATCTCTTTAGATTCCCAGTGTATTCCAAGAGGTACTCATGCTACCAGTTCATGTGGAGACTATTCTCCCTGTGCCTTGTAAGAAAACCAAGCCACAGGTATACTGCGCACACAAATAGACAAGAGCATCAGCTATGTGGCACTCAATGGAATTGAGTCCGACCACAGAGAATGGGTACCAGATGGCAAAGCTAGCCAAATCTAGCATTTTCCCAAAGCCTAACAGACTGAAGTTACTTCAGTCAGAGAAACAAGGAGTCATCTCAGCTGCTGTGCAGAGGAGTTAATTTTACTTGAAAAAGCAGAATTTATGCCCAGCGCAAATTGGACTCAATATATTTGAAAGAGCAAGTTTCCATTCCAAAGCCCCCTTTCTAAAAATCGGGGGGGGGGGGGAAGGGGGAGGGGGAGGAGGAAAGAGGCAGAACAAGCCAGCCTAATGCCAGTATTAAGTAGTCAGTGGTTCTGTTAGTAACTTTTATCCTCTTAAAGGGTCTTCCTGTGGGTTTATCAGGTAGCACAAAGCCTGTGTTGGAAGTAAAAAAAAAAAGGGTGTTGAAAGGATACAATATTTTCTCTAGCCCATTTCAGCTTGGATAGGGCTACACAGTTTGTTGGACCAGTTGCAAGAACAGTGCCTGTACCATGACGCACTGGGTCAGGAAGGAAGAGGGATTGGGTTGGGCTACAGTTGTTGGCAGCCTTTATATGAGGAGATTTGATATTTGACTGATCAAGTTTATAGAGGACACCCCAAAAAGAGAGTTTGGGACTGTTTTGATATCAGTAAAGAAAAGAGAAGTGGTAGTGGATTTGCTTTGGCCTGCTTGCAGAAAAGCAGTGAAACTAAGAATGCCTGTGTGAAATATTAGAGACAAGATGGGTGAGGTAATATCTTTTATTGGACCAGCTTCTGTTGGGGAGAGAGAGAGAGAGAAACAAGCTTTTGGGTTTACACAGAGCTCTTCTTCAGGTCTGGGAAGCACTCAGTGTGTCACAGCTAACACCAGGTCACCTGTGGGGGATCACTTTTCACAAGTTACCTCACCCTCCTTGTCTCTAATATCCTGGGACCGACACGGCTACAACAACATGGCATACGACCATTTGTGAAGTATCTGCCTTCAGGCAGGTTTCCATGCTGCTCCGTCTGAACTGGAGTTCATAAAAAGCTGCAGGCATTTGTCCATTGTGGGGCATGTTTGGTAGGTACTTAGGCACAAGGATTTGACATCACAAGTCAAAGCGGAGTGCAGGTCTGAAATCTTGTGCAATAGCTGCCACCATGATGAACATAAAGCCTAAAAAAAAATAAGGGCTACATTTTTCGTAGTGTGGTGGTTGTACTGAGGGCATTCACCACCGCCAGCCTCCCTTGAAAGTGTATGAATGAGAGATGTGCCAAGTCATATCTTGCAATGATTAGTTAGGCAAGATCATCTTTTGGAGTGTAATTGTATCGCTGTTCCAAGTTTAGGACCTTGGTTGAGAGCCTTGTTCTCACAGGCATCACTTCGTAGCATGCAGTTTCAAAAAGGGTTCTGACTTCATTAAGCAATTGCTGGAGGAAGATGCAGGACACATTACTTCAGGATGAAGCTCCCAAGTGTTATGAAGACTGCAAAAATCCACTTAAAAATCTTACTCATGAAATTCAGCCACAAGTCAGTATTCTTAACATGCCAAAAAGTTCCTCACTTTCATCAAATCTAACCAGAATCACCTAGTTCCAGGCCGAGGCTGCAAAACTCTGTGGAGCTGGTTACATGGTTCTCTGGGAGACAGCCACGTTTTTAGCCTGCTTCCAGACTAAAAACAAGTTTGACCTACAGAAAGAACTGATATTTCTACCAAGAGGAAGAACCGACAAGCCAGGAATCCTGTACAGAAATACTATGGAAATAGCTTTTTTAGAATCTGGAAGATAAGCGCATAGGGTCTCCAACACACTATCAGTCTGCAAGGTTTCATACCAGCCTAAAGTCATTTGAGATTTGTACCATGGCACTCTTCTCTGCAAAGAGTTGCAAGAACAAAAAAAAATATATATATATATATATATATATATATATATATATATATATATATATATAGAGAGAGAGAGAGAGAGAGAGAGAGAGAGAGAGAGAGAGAGAGAGAGAGAGAGAGAGAGAGAGAGAGAGAGAGAGAGAGAGAGAGAGAGAGAGAGAGAGAGAGACACACACACACACTGCCCCTACTGTTGTGCAACTAGCGTCTACAGCCTATAAAACCCACCTTCAACATGTTTTATGAAGTAGAGCGTTTCTAGCAGACCTCATCTCTAGGAGCGCAGGGCATTGGCTGACAGGGACCCTGCTCAACAGTTCATGATGTTTAATACAAGGTCAATGGCTAATGTTATCATGACATTTCAGAGGGAAAATGCAAAAGGTTAGGTTTGCTCTGCACAGCCTGTATAGTAGGTCTTCCTTGTAATCCATGCACACAATTTAGATCCCCTGGAGCACTCTTGCTGCATGTTGGTAGACTAGGGAGTAAGGTTTCATGGCACAGGACTCTGGATCCCCTACATTTCTTTCCATTCTGGGCCCAAGGTGGAGTCTGAACGCCCACACAACACACTGTAAGGTCACCTTTTGGTTTATTTTCATTACAAAGGCAGGTATATTAGAATTGTGAAGTATTAGCTAGATATAAGAATTGAGGGGAAATTTCAACTGACCACCCTCTCACTGAATACATTTGAAGTACATAGACTGGAGAAAGCATAAATAATGTGCCAGGACAGGATTGTCTGATGGAGACCAGTTGGGTGATCTATTCTCTATCTGACATCTATTATACGTAGTCTCAAAATGCAGCTGGGCACCATGACTAGCAATCGGTGAAATCTAGTCCAACAACATCCATATTGTATTAGCTGTGAGCCAAAGCTTGTATGATGTATTCAGCATTTGTTTTTGATACCTGTAACAAGTGGCTAGATGGCATGAGACAGCTAGAAATTTGGGTTACTGTACTTTGTGTCACTGGGTATGTCTTCACTGCAATTAAAAACCCACAGCTGGCCTGTGCCAGCTGACTCAGGCTCATGGGGCTTGGGCTGTGGGGCGTTTCATTGCAGTGCAGACTTCCAGGCTTGTGCAGCACAAACTCTAGGACTCTCCCTCTTTGCAGGGTCCTGCTTGAGCTTGGAAGTCTGCACTGCAATGAAACCGCCCCGCAGCCCAAACCCCCCAAGCCTGAGTCAGCTGGCACAGGCCAGCCACAGGTGTTTAATGGCACCGTAGACGTACACCCAGCGAGGGCAAGGTTGGTTTAGAAGTTCCTGAAAATGACGTTTGTCGTTTGAGAACAGCTACTTATTGACAACCCTCAGGAAAAGAACAGACTCAGTCCAACACCCATGTGTAGTTCTGAACAGGTTTTCTCCTCTATGGGGGAAGGGCCTGGAGATAAAGGCAAGTGGGAAATCTACATGACAGGCACTGGAAAAGCAGAATCGCATATCTGACTTTCAGCATAATTTGTTAATATGAAAGGAAAAATCCTTTGATGCTACAAGTCTCCTACCCCTTCTTCATAAAGTCCATCCTGAAGCCCCACCCTCGGCCAGGGTGTCTAGTGAAAGGGTGTAGAAGAGGAGAAGTGTGGCAAATTTGGAAACAGGCTATACATAAACGTGTGAATAGGAAATCTGGTTCCTCTACCTCCTACCTCTCCCTACAGTCTCCAGGCTGAAAGGGCCTCGGAGCAGGGTTCATGCTGTGTTTGGCTAATGCCCATTACTGGAAGTTATTCGAGCAAGGACTCTCCCCCTCTAAGTTTAGAAAGAGAACACTGAATACTTTGACATGCTAATTGCAGAGATCCGCACTCAGGTTTCTAAACTTTTGTAGGGAAATCCAGCCAGCGTCACAGGGTTTTAACCACCATCTGTCCCTCAGTTCTAGTAATGAAGTTCTGACTCCACTCATGCAGCTCAGTTCCTTTCCTCACTTCCTCATTCTCCTTTCCCCAGTGAGACATGGCCAGCTCCGACACTTGGTGGAGAAAGAATACATACAAATACACACAGAGCTTTCCAAGGGTGAAGCCTGCATCTGCACAGCCACCTAGCTACGGCAGAACTTCCACCTCTATTTGAATTTATCTACAGAGAAGATTTTCCTGGTCTGGTTCTCACTTTGCAGGGACAGTCTGCGTTAAGTGATACAGATAATCAGTGTTTTTACGCAAGCGTATTGCTTCCTTTGGTGCAGAAGCTGGTACTCCAAGTTATTCAAGGTAATTCCATCTCAGCCGGCTACATGAAGTTATTGCAAGTCAGCAAGAGCTGAGAGATTGGTACAAACTGGAATGTTTCAGTTAAAGAAACTGATGAGGGGTCCTCGAGGCTCCTTGTAAGGTTGGCATGTCTGGAAGAAAGACACCAAGAATGGGAAGAAAAGTTTCTAGTTGAACTCATGAAAGTATTTTGATGGATTTTAATGGGTTAGGTTGCCCCCTTCTTTGCTGTTGCTCCCATCTAAACAGTGAAATGAGACACTGAACGGAGTGAGCTTTACCATCATGACTGCCACCCTGGGGGTCCCACCGGGACATTGTGTTGGCAAGATGTCTTTCAGGAGCAGGACTATGAAGGCAAAAGTAGCCATAGGGGAAATTGACACCACCTCCTCCACAGACTTCAGCTAAATCCTGACTATCCCCTGGAATGTGAGCCTTAGGCCCCAACTGTTACCGCTCCCTCGTGAGTCACTTTTCTCCCACTTTATTTCTCCTCTTTCCCAAGTCTGGCTCTGCTTTTGCCTCTAAGGGGCATCTGGCTTCACTGCCAAGACACCCTTTGCAACATTGCTGTGAGCCTGTGACCAGAGAAGCAGCTGAAAGCAACCCCTCCAGCCACCCAATGCTGGCACAAGTTTGCCAGGAATGTGCGCTGGGCCTGTTTCTCCAGCAGCGAAGCTGCAAGAGTCAGCTCCAAAGACAAAAAGAAAAGGAGTACTTGTGGCACCTTAGAGACTAACCAATTTATTTGAGCATGAGCTTTTGTGAGCTACAGCTCACTTCAGAAGCTGTTTCTTTCTTTCCTTATGTGCACACAGCTGGATTGGTCTGAAAGGATGACAGAGCGGACTTCTACAGCTCCAGACCATCTAAGCACCCCTTTTTTTCCCCTTTCCCCCACAAAGGCCAGGAATACCATCTAAAAATGTCTGACATTGAGTTCCCCTTTAAGAGACTATACAGTTGAGAAAGGGAATAAGTTAAAATGAAAGCTTTCATACATTCATATTTCAAATGCGTTCTCTGTTTTTCCTTCTTTCTGTATCATTAGTAAGAGGTTAACATGTTTTAATGGTGGTTGTTACTCCCCTTGTAAGCCAGCCATAATTTGACATGAAACCCCAAGCCACATTTAAATTTTTAATGTTATAACAATGAACAAGGATCTCATTAACATCTTGTCTCTTGTTGGGCCTGAGACTTAATTAATAAGCCCCTTGTAGCTTCCTATAGATGCTGCTTCTGGACCCCCAAGGAAGACCCTCCTTGAAGCGTTATCCAATTCTGTATACAGATAAATTAAATCCAACCTTTCTGATCATTGGTCATAGGCAACACTGACCACCACTGGTCTGATGCATCTATTAGAGTAGGTTGCAGCCTGTCTGATCCTAACACACAGCATTAAACATGCAACAGTTGCAATGGCAAATTGAGAGGTTGCATAGTAGGTAGGTGGAAATTTCCACATCCAACCCCAGATGGAGGCAGAGCTATGATGAACTAAGCTAATTCCCTATTCAAACCAGACACTACCCCTTACTGGAAGAGGTTCGTGCTTTCCATCTATAAAGCCACCCCTCTGGGCAGGCCAGTCTTTGCCAGCAAGATACTGGTGAGGAGAAATGTGTGTTTCCCCTATCCTAGGCACCACACTGATTTTGCAGCTTTCCCCCTTCAGATGCTTCAGAATTTTAGCTGCCAGTTTTACTTGATTAGCATGGAGCTTCATTGTGGGGAAGGGCCTGCACCTGGTCTCAAGAGCCAGTGAGCTGACAAGAGCTTTAACACAGCTGTGGCAAACAGGACCAATTATCTATATGCCTCAGCAATCTGGGTGATCGGCAACGGGTAGAGGAATGCTAAATTTAATTCAGGGGAGAAATCAACTCTAGAAGTTGCATCTATTTCCCCACTTCCCTCCAGGGTCCTCAGTATTAGCTTTTAAGTCTGAATTTTATAGCCCCTCTGTAAGTGCAGAAGTCTAAGCAGTCTGCATGAGAAACCTGTGGTTTTTGCTTTATAATCCTTTACACCGATCCATAATTCTGGACTGGGGGGTGGTCTGTGTCGATAAATACGGACAACTGTTTTGGTCTTTTAATACATTCCCCTTACATTTGAAGGGGAAGATAAACATCTAGTTTGTAGCCCTAAACCCTCTCTCAATGATGCAGGAGAACCTTGAAGAAACATCTCCTATCTACATCTAACACACAATTGATCTGTTTATCTTATATAAGTGCCAAAACCTGTTCCAACTCACTTTCTAAAGGGGATGCCCATGGGAGTGTTCTCCTAATGAGTATATGTAGGCAACAAAAAACCTTTTAAGTTAGGTGGCCCTTCCCCCAGCAGATAAAAATCATTTAATATTAAACTTGTGCTCTAGGTACTAAAAAAAAATTGGATCTCCTTTACCATCTTGTTTGCTGAAGAATTTAGATGCAGGACAAGTTATGACCAGCTCTCACTGTATTTCCAATCAGCCCCCTTTAAGGGTTGAAAATTAGAGGGGATTGTGCAACCAGCCAGAGAATATTTCAGTTTTTACATACAATAGTTAAATTACAGTCTTTAGGCTGCTTTCTACTATGTTGTAATAAGACGCCTGGTAGATTTGCCACATGCAAGAGAATAATCATAGTGCCTCAGTTGTTCTTTAAAGTACTGCTCAAGCAGAGTTGCTCTGTGCTGTAAAACAGGAATAAGGAGGAATAAAGTCAAGTAAGCTGGTTAACATAAGTCACATTCAGGAATCTAAGTGACTTTAGGATACAACTAGCTTAGTATGTTTGTTAGGTCTCAGGAAACTAACACACACTAGCTTTTAATTTAAAGTGTAATTTCAAAGCAAGTGTTTTTCTCCCTAGTCCAGGATCATGGTTAGGGAGCTTCGGGTTTTTTGGTAGTAGGAACAATGTTTATCCTTAACCAAAAGTTTTCATAAAGCTCTTGAGATTGCCAGGGGTTTATCTGTTAGATAAGGACTAAGGCCTTCTTTCCTTGTATTCATTTGCATGTTCTTCTCTCAGCCTATAAGTGTTTGTGGAAGCTCTAATTCCGCTAGAATCAGTGAAGTTAGTCTGTGTAGTGAGAGATGGCCATTAGAGACTGTTCCCCCTGCAGCCCCCACTTAAGAGATTGCTCTACTGAAGTTCTTCTGTTATTTCCCTACAGCCCCTTTTCTGATAAGTTTCCTCACATTAAAAAGTTCCCCCAAAATCTCCTGTCAACTGCACAGAGTTAAAGAGAAGCTAACAGCTTTCTTCCTTCCTCAAACCCATCTTAGCTTTCACCTAAGAGCATAAATCCTTTAAGGGGGACTGCTAGCTGCACTTTCCTTTTTATGCACTAAGGCCCACCTCCTTTGGAATCTAAACTAATGAGAATGCTTAGGGTCCCATCAGGCTCCCTCCTATTCGTTTTTGGTGACTGTCACTCAGTACATAACAGAAGGGTGGTCCTCTGAAAGCTGCACTCCCAGGCTTCTGCTGCTTAAAGGTGTCCTGTCCCCTTTTTAGTATGCCCTGCTCTGCTGACTGTGAAAGGAACACTGTCAATGTGGTAACCAAATGGTTGAAACAAACTGCGGTGAAACACTTCAGAAATGTGCTTGGTGTGTGACTTTGGTTCTAGTGCAAGGTCTGGGGTTGAGAGCGCTGGAAATGGCTGTTTATCTACAGAACAGGGCATGCTTCCCCCACATTGCCCCATTAGCGTGCCACAACTACAGGGCAGGCTGGCTAGATCACAGGTCAGGGTGCTGTGCTCCATGCATCACTCCCAGCAGACGCCCACGGAGACCACAACAGTCCTTCCTCCCCAGTGCAGGCCCAAGGCAAATGCCTCCCCTAAATCTAATCCTCCAGCACAGAATCCCTAAAGAACGATCCAGATTCTGATCTCAGTTACGCCCACATCCAGATTTCCAGATTTCACATGAGGTACTTGGGATCTATCCTGATGTAGCTGAGATCACGATCTGGCCCAATAACAACCCAGGGGGGGAATTTACAGCATGGGCAAGGAGACCTGTAGGCTCAGAGCAGGGTATGTGCATTGAATGGAAATAGTTAAAACCTTCAGTGCTGCAAAGGAGAGGGGGGCCGAGGTGGATCTAAGCCACCTGTTGCTCCCTCAGCAGGCTGGCAGAACAGTCACTGTGATCCATGCCTTTGTCACCTTGAGACTAGAAGACTGTAGCACACTCTACATGGGGCTACACATTAAATCCACATGGAAGCTAAAGCTAGAGCAGAATGCAACTATATGCTTAGCTAATTGAGTGCTCAATATGAACATATAGTAGTAATAATACACATCAAATACCTGGTTTCCATCATCAGCACCCCCACCCCCCCATAAACATTGTCCCAGCACCCCAGGGGAAGCGTTTAAGGTGTTGCTTTTGACATATAAAGCCTAGATGGCTCAGATCCTTCCTACCTGAGAGATCTGCAGAGGTGCTCGGGCTGGATCCGCCTCACCGGAAAAGGGGGTGCTGGTAAGATGTTCTCTGGGAGGACCCCACACCTTTGACTTGTGCTGTCCCCTCCCCCAGTTTGAAATAGCCCAGATCTGCATGCTGAAAGGCACATCTTGTTCCGAGGGTGGTGGAGGAAGTGAATGTTGTTGGGTTGGGAGGTGTTTAAAGACAAATGAGGGATTTGGCTTATTATTACACTGCTGCTTTTTCGGTGCTGCTATGTGACCTGGGGGGGTCTCTTCCTTTCTGTGATTTGTTGTGATTTTAAGTACGTGTCCGAACTAGCTAGAGGGTTTAGATAGCCAGGCGCCTCTTGTTAATGTTAGTTTATACAGCTAAGGAATGAATACGTATAAATACAGGCTGTGTGCTCCAGCCCTGCCCTGCCACGGCCCCCCGCTACCCAACAGAGAGGGGTGAGGAGAGTATGGCATAGAGCCTGCTATACTGGCTTTGTGCCAGCTGGGGATTCCCTGTCCCCGGGCGGCATAGATACCCTGGTGGTGAAGGTGATATAAGAACCAGGGGCATCAATTAATCACAATTAAATCAAGCAATTAACACTAAACAAATTAAAAAAATAGTCGTGGTTAATCGCACTGTTAAACAATAATAGAATACCACTTTAAATGTATTATAAACATTTTTGGATGCTTTTCTACCTTTTCAAATATATTTTGGTTTCAGTTACAACACAGAACACAAAGTGTACAGAGCTCACTTTGTATTATTATATTTCATTACAAATATTTGCACTGTAAAAAAAATAAACGAAAGAGATAGCATTTTTTAATTCATCTCATACAAGTACGGTAGTGCAATCTCTTTACAGTGAATGTGCAACTTACAAATGTAGAATTTTTTTTCCGCATAACTGCACTCAACAACACAACAAAGAGCCTACGAGTCCTCTCAGTCCTACTTCTTATTCGGTCAATCGCTAAGACAAGTTTGTTTATATTTACAGGAGATAATTCTGCCCACTTCTTATTTACAGCGTCACCAGAAAGTGAGACTGGGCATTCACATGGCACTGTGGTAGCCGGTGGTGCAAGGTGTTTATGTGCCAGATATGCTAAACATTTGTATGCCCCTTCGTGCTTCGACTTGTAGATTTTTTACAGTGCAAATATTTGTAATAAAAATAATATAAAGTGAGCACTATATACTTTTTATTCTGTGTTGTAATTGAAATCAATATATTTGAAAAGGTAGAAAAACATTCAGAAATATTTATAATATATTTAAATTGGTATTCTATTATTGTTTAACAGTGCGATTAAAACTGCAACTAATTGCAACTTTTTTTTTAATCTCGCAATTAATTGTAATTTATTTTAAACATTTGACAGCCCTAATAAGAACCCATTTTGAATAGCTACCCCTTTAGAGCAGTCTTTCCACCTGGAAAGCAGTCAGCACACAGGCTAAGAATGTAGTCAAAAGGGCCTAACCGTATTTCCACTTCAGACAATGGGAACCTTGCAAATGACTGAAACGGGAGCACGGTTGGATGAATATTTTTGTTGCAGTCAAGGGAATCTGAATTCTTCTTCCTTCAGGAATTACTGTCCTCTGTGTTTCATCTGTATACATCTCGGGAAATGACAGATGTAAAGTCTGCCAGCCTTACAAATCGTACTTACTTGGGACATGATAATTTCTAAAAATGTGTTGTCCCAGCATGACATACCTGGGCTTGCTGCACTTTGCCAAGTGGGCAGAAGGAGCTTCTTTGCAGCCAGCACTTTACATCCTGATGCTAAGGAACAATAATCTTTCATTGTTTTTTTTGTTTGTGTTTGTTTGTTTTAAATTCAAGTGGCTGGTGTCTCCAAGTACGACAACCTCAAGGTGACACTGGAAATCTTGCTGCAGGGCTAGGTTAATTCTTATGATAACTTCCTTCCAAAATAGACTGTCCTTAGAGCATTCCTATGAGTAATGGTGCCTTTGCTAGCACGACATTGCCAGAAGCCATCTCTTGGAAAAAAATCTGTGGAAAAAAATTGTTTGTGATCATGTAGTTAAAGACTGTATCGATTATGCATACACACAAGGGGCCGAATTAAGATTGCACGGGCAGCCTTCATACCGGCATTTCCTATGTGTTGAGTGTGTAACATTGCCACCTTAATAATGTTATGAGTGTCATTGTTTAATATAGAATTATTTTTAGATTGATTCAAAATCCCCGTTCCATAAATAACATGAATGGGCTGAAGAGTTGAGCACTGGTGATATTTTGGGGCAGAAAGTCTTGTTAGAAACATGTACATTGTCCTGGTATCAGAAATTCAAGATCTGATCCCTGAAGTTTCCTCTTGGCAAATTCTCTTTGCCAATGTCTGACAGCCAGTTTTTCTTACATAATCCCTTTGCCCAGGCAAGGCTCTATTATTAGGGTAAAAAAGTAAATTTCTTGCCCAAATTGTTGTCACTGGCTAGGGGAGATTATGGGGACCATTGGTTTTGGGGACTGTTGGATAAGGGTGGTAATGTGGCCGTTAGATATGGGAGGCGACTCCTGGGCGGATGGAGAGGTTTGTGTACAGTTTCCATTAACAAAGATGCTACTTACAATGTGGGCCACAGCAGATGATACAGTAAGACAGTTCTGAACAGCTACAGTGCCACTGGGGCGAGACTGGGGAGAAGGTACGAGGACAGCCGCACTCCAGCTGGGAGGACGATGCCCGTACGTGGCTATTGCCTCTGGTGTCTCTGAAAGTGGGGGGCAAAGATGGACCCAGGGTCTGCCGTCCCCACCAGCCATTGGAATTGGCCTGGCATGTAGGGGAGAAGGCGCTGCTAGGATAGCACAGCTTCTGCTCCCGCCTTTGCGTCCCGGAGGAATTCCAGCCAAGTCATCCGGAACGGTTCCCGCGGGCTCCCGCCACAGTGGGGCACCTCCGATCCGCCCCTCTACAGCAAGCCATGTCTGTATATCGCACTCACGCCCCAATGGTCTCAACTACCGTATTCCTGATCAAGGTGCTTGGTCGTTTTTCTGAAGCTGTAGCTATCCCTTGCTGCATCCAGCACAGCCCTGCTCCCGCAGCAGTCAATGGCAAATATCCCACTGATTCCCGTGGTGCAGGACTACACCCTGACTGAATTTCAGCTTGTTGCAATATCCTCTTGGCAATAGAATAGCAATGTCCTGTGTGGTTCGCACGTGCCCCCTGACATCCGCCGGCTACACACAATCAGTAGCAAGTGAGTCTGTGATTAGTTATTTTGTTCATTAACTTGACACTTCACATTATGTTCTTTTGCATTTTTGTCTATTAACAGATTCTGAAAATCCATACAATAGCTCCTCTCGGATGGTCCTCATATATACTCCTCCAGAACCATAACCCTCACTCTTCTGCCGGCCAATGTAGTATAGAATAATGACCATGTAAATGACATAAGACAAGCAAAGCAAATAGTGAAAATCTTTTAATGAGATGCTTTCTGATGGTTTGTTATCAGCTGAGTGGGCATTTGTTCCCCATCATTTTCAAAACTCTTTTGGGAGGTGAAAAAATGATTATTTCTTTCCAGTGTCCTTAGTGTTTTTGTCTTGTTTCATTTGGCAAGAATCACTTCCACTTTCTAAATTTTTTATAGAGCACAACCTCTATAAATTTATAATTTATAATTATATATTATATATATATATATATATAATTATATATAATTTATAATTCTTGTGAGTCTACTAGCATCACGAATGAAGTCAGCAGCACTGCTTTGGGCATTGGGTGTGTTCCTTAACCGGCAGCTGGTTCTGCAGCAGAAAAGCACAGAATATTGGAGGTGATCGCTGCTCCTTATTAATTTCACAAAATTAACAATCTATCCATGGTTTCAGAGCAGCAGCCGTGTTAGTCTGTATTTGCAAAAAGAAAAGGAGTACTTGTGGCACCTTAGAGACTAACCAATTTATTTGAGCATAAGCTTTCATGAGCTACAGCTCACTTCATCGGATGCATTCAGTGGAAAATACAGCCAATCTATCCCTGGTCACTGGGCAACTCAGGCCCCATTATGGAGAATCGTTTCCTGCTATCCCAGGTTGGTAGTAATCAGAAATAATTTCAGTTCTAAATGCTGTGAAAGAGTTGTTCCCCTCAGACTAATTCATAAGGGACAAATGTCTACCAGAGATATGGCCAGAACCACCTTAAATGACCTTAACTGGCCTCCTTGTTAGCAGTTCTGACTGAATAGACATAAAGACTGAACGAATCTCTCACTCCTCGAGGTCATTCAGCTCAGGGCATAGCACACTGACGGGGAAGTCTCCACCACCAGTGCCCATGCTGTATCTTTTCCCTGAAGGACTTCATTCTCTCGTGTCGTCTCTTCACATCTTTGAGCCCCACTGCATTCACTCATACAACAGACGTTAGTCGCATCGCTTCGTTCATGTCTCGAAGGCACTCAGATGTCACAGTGATGAGGGCAATATAAAGCCTGACCAGAATAGAAGAGAACTCAGAAAAACCCTTACGCCCATTCCTCGCTATACACCCCGTCCCACTGATTTCAATAGGGCTACTCCTAGAGTGAGATGCTATTCACTGCATGCTAAGCACAATTGGGCCCTTAAAAATAGGTTTAATTACAATTAATTAGCTCTCTTGGGAAATGGTAGAAGAAAGACAGAGCTTCTTTAAAAAAATAAAAAAACCAAAAAACCCCCAGATTTTGACATCACTGTTTTACACCAGTGTGAGTAAGTGGTCTTCAGTGGCTTTACTCCTGATTTACACTGATTTTAGTGAGATCAGAATCAGATTCAAGTATAGCGGATTAATAGTGGCATTATATTGTTAGATGTCCGTTTTAGGATGTCTGGTTTACAGGCATTTAAAAGAAACCCAGTTTAAATATACATTAGATTTCATTCAAAATGCTATGGCATCCTTTGTCTCCTTGGAAGTGGGACAAAGCAGGAACTCTGACCCATCAAAGCAAGCTCGTTAGCGCATGCTTGACTATAAGTGCAATAAGGAACAAAGGGAAAATCTTGCTAATGTTGTTGTCCCCAGTCCTTTCAAAGGCAAGAGGTTGTAAACTGGCTGGCTCTAAAACAAGATGTAATGTGAGTCTATTTCCATAAAGCTGTAAAAACGACATCAAGCAGTCAGGTAATAAGAACAGGAGTACTTGTGGCACCTTAGAGACTAACAAATGCCATCAAAGCCATAGGAATTCATTTTTTTCAGATATTTACAAATTTCCAATGGCTCTAAAGCTTTCCAACATCATTTATGTTAGCTGGGGACACTGATAAAAAGAAAACATATGAACACATTTATGGTATTTTACAACCAAGATTTTCATCTATATTGCCTTTCTGTTCATTATATATGGCTCTCTACACAAGGCTTTCCAGTAAATCCATAATGGAAGGCTGCTGATAAATAAGAACTTAGATAATGAGGACCAATAAAAGCAATAGATTTTAGGACAGATTTAAAATGGGACGGGGAAGAAATATTTATATCAGATTCAACAATAAGTACAAGATCCAAGCAGGAGACACTAACAGTCAAGGTGGAAGGGAAGAGAGATGAAAGTAAAGAATATTAACACTACAGTAGCACATTGTAGGGTTTGCAGAGGTAAAGAATGAGTGGCCCCCACAAAAAAGCCACAGTAGCTTTGCAAAGAAAGGAATAATGGGCAAGATCTTCAGCACTGTAAAGCCGTGTTGAATTGTGCATGTGATTTGCTGGATTGTGGCTTTGAAAACAAGATTGTAACACGATTAACACACACAAATTGAGCATGCCCAGTTGACATCTAAGGCCAGATACTCAGCTGGTGTGTATTAACATACCTCCACAGAAGTCAATGGCGTTAGGCTGATTTACACCACCTGAGAATCTGGCCTAAAATGGTTCCTTCCACTATCCACAGGAGCACTGGAGGGTCAGCCTGATTACATGGCAGGTTCCATGCTGTTGAATTTTGGATGAGTTGAAATCTGGCAACATTTTTCAATCCAGCTAGCAGGCTTTAGCAATAACTTATCCAAGATGTAAAGAATGATAGACCAGATTCTTTCTCATCAAGGGACGGTTACAAACAAGGGCATATTGTTTCAGAGATATTTATGGACCTCACATACCAATATCCTTCCAAATACCATGTAGTTTTGCTCTCCAAAATACAATTTGAGAGTCCTGCTATAGAAGTTCCTCAGTTGGGACCCAAAATGACCATCTGCTGAGCACTAGGCCTCTGAACCTCAGGCCCCTTTATGATGTCTTAGCTTGGGCACCCAAAAATGGAGGCAGCCAGACTCAGTAGTCGCTTCTGAAAATGTAGGCCACTAGAAATAAAGTTTAGAATACACATATTTATCGGTATTTTTCTAGGTTGTTCACTTAGATCTGTCCATTAAAATACTCTGGATACAAACTGTCACTTCTGGCTTAACACACACTATAGTGTTTTGCCTGACTTGAGCTGGAAACTGAAAGATGGCCCCAGTCTCAAAGTCCAGATCTGAATTTCAAACTCCCTAAAGTCCAGGGGCATTCAATCCTAGCTGTAGGTTTGGTCCCTTATAAAAATAGGGGTTGTTATAGAGATAGGGACTATTTGCAAAGTTTGGCTCCGGATTAGGTGCTTCATATCCAGGGTTTTCATTGTGGCCTATCTCCAATACACACAAGGCCTGGCTTTCCGAGATGGTAAGCATCTGTGACTCCCATGGCAGGAAATGGGAGCTGCAGGGGCTCAACAACACTGAAAATCAAGCCCACCGTACATAGATTGAAACGCTGTCAGCATCTAGCTTCCCGCTGGCTTCCATTGACATCCTTTGCTGAAGCATGATGTTCACATTTCCACTCTCAGCAAGAGAAGAAGAACACTGTCCCAATGCTGTGCTAGATCAAGACTTGGATACTGTCACAGGGCAAGCTGGGTCCTTAAGGGAGTTCAAACTCAGCTGTGCCAGGCTTTAGCCCCAATCCCGAGGTGAAGGGAGTGAGTCCAGGGGTGATGGGAGCATGGGACTCAGAACCAAGCCTGCTGGGGATATAAGGGCAGGGTGCATTCAGACAGGAAGGTTGCTGGGAAAAGGGTAGGTGGATACTTTCTAGAGCAGTCAAGTAGAAGGCCTGGGAAAGAGACCTGTCAGGAGCCTTTTGGGTGAGTAGGCCTAGCTAGCAGGACTACAGACGACTGTGAGCCTGGAGAGAGGAATATAAGGGAGGAGAAGCCATGATATAGCACTGGAAAAGGTTTTGAGCCAGGACGGAGGGTTGTATGGCCTCTCAAGACCATTATAAACTGCAAAGGACTAACTGAGCTTACGGAAGAGGGCTTGGGAGGCCTTGGGTGTTTTATGGTAACAAACCACACCCAGAAAAGCAGTACTGTGAAGACATGAGATCTGGTCACTTCCTTGTGAGTTAGAAGACAAACAGAGGAAAGCAGATGGGCCCAAAGACAGGTAGGGTAAGTCGCTGATACCACTAGGTTCTATATATTACTGCCTAGAGCTAAAAAATTATGACTCATGCTGCTACTAACTCATGCTGCTACGGGAGGAATGGTCGAGCACATGGAAGCTCTGGCTTTAGAAATCAACCTGCAGTTCAAACAGCTCGAGTCTCTTAGCAGCAGGAACGAATCTAAGATAACAAAGTTGTACTGAGTCCAAAGATGATGTGGGTTGATTACCTGCTGGATGCAACCAGAATGGCACCTGTACATGCAACACAACAATCTGTGGGACTCTTAGAAGCAATATACTCGCTATCGTTAAAAGTAAAGGATTATGCGCAAAAATACCATTACCATTGGCGTATAGGAGAACTCCTCCTGTGTTAGCTAATCAAGCCTACTTGATTATTTTTACCCACAAGCAATATTGTCTGTGAGTGGAAACCTTTCCTAACAGAGGGCGCATGGCTTAAAGGATCGTAGTAATGGGGAAACATCCTCTAACAGCTAGGTCACCAGTTTGAACCCAGCCCGTGTTAGTAGAGAGGGGAAGCTATTACCATCTGTCAGCCTAACTGGCTTATATAAACTGAACGAGCTGAATCAGTAGTTGAAGTAGAAGTATCTATGCTAGCCCTGCTGAGTGGAGTTAAGAACCCTTGTACGTTGTCCATACTAACACTGTTCTAAACCATTTCAATTGCCATGTCCTCTGGCCATCTATTGCTCCGCTCCTAGAAGCAGCATGTTCTGGGACACTTTGAAAGGCCACTGGTTAACTGTGGGACGACTAGTTGAATTGTTTCAGCCAGTCTGTACCCAGATTCTCATTAAAAATTATACTGAAACAATGTCCAAATGGTCTTTAGCCCTGCTGAAGCATCATCTGCTTCAAATGCTACTGTTCCCCCTGCAAACTGTTTGGAGCACTTCTCTGTGCAGATGTGAGGTGCTTTAGGATTGTAGGAGGGGGAACAAACTTGACTTAGCATGATACGCTTCCACAGTGTAGACCAGCCGTTAGATGTGCAGTCTCACCAGGTTCGAGGCACGCGGCGGCGGAGAAAGCGTGGAGAAATGCCTACCATAGCTGTTCTGTGGTTAAAAAAAGAGACTTTGATCTCTAGGCCTGGCACTCTTACACCTTTGACATGCGCTATATTTTACAGAGCTTTTTATTTGCCTTTTATATTATGCCAGGCACCTGAGGCATTAGCTGATGGCTAGATGCCAGATACACGTAATTATCATTATTACTATTTATTCACAAAGGAGTTATTTTCTTGTTGACGGCTGAAGAAACATTGCCCAGGGCACAGACTGATCACAGGACAGCCACAACGTGAAGCCACTGCTAATCAGGGATAAAAATTCCACCCAGCCTGAAGTTCCATGATTTACCAGGGAATGGTTAGAGCTAAAGAAACCAGCTACGTCAACGCTGAATCGTAGCTGACTTATGACTCGAACACTGAGGACTCAGCCTCCCGATACATTCAGCTGGACTTGTAATGGATGAATTCAATGGGGTTTTGAGAAAACAAATAGAATTCTATAGAAATTATTGTAAAAAAATCTATATTTAATGGAGAATGAGGGCTAGAGGGCATTTACACCAAGGCCCTTTTACATCACTCTGGCAGTTTAAAAGGACCTTAAAATAACTAAACATTACCAATGTGGTGTAAAGAGGACGGAGAATCAGGCCCTGAGCCTCTATGTGTAGCATTCTTTAAAGCACCCAGCGGAATACAGAATTCTATCCTTATGGACTGGCTTCTGTGATGAACTGGGGCTTTGTCTGTACAACTGGTTAATTCTGGTTGATATTGTGGAGTCGTATTAAAAAAATTGCTGTGTCATAAATGCCTACATGTATATGGATCCACCATTGCTGATGGGTCCTGTAGCATCAACGCACCAGGCAGATACAATGGGGTGATGCTTAGGACTCAGTGAAGCTATTCAGGGGAGAATACCTGGACAATGGGTGAGCTGCTTCCCCAGAAAACCAGTTTTAACTTAACTCCCTGAAGGGAGCAATGGAAAGTTACCCGAAGACAGAATGAAGGAAGCTGGGGGGTTGAAATAGCAAACCAAAGAAGAAACCTGGGGCAGGAGAAAGCAAAGTCACAGTAGCTGGGTAACAGAGTAACAGCCGTGTTAGTCTGTATTCGCAAAAAGAAAAGGAGTACTTGTGGCACCTTAGAGACTAACCAATTTATTTGAGCATAAGCTTTCGTGAGCTACAGCTCACTTCATCAGATGCATACTGTGGAAACTGCAGAAGACATTATATACACAGAGACCATGAAACAATACCTCCTCCCACCCCACTCGCCTGCTGGTAATAGCTTATCTAAAGTGATCACTCTCCTTACAATGTGTATGAAAATCAAGGTGGGCCATTTCCAGCACAAATCCAGGTTTTCTCACCCTCCGCCCCCCCCCACACAAACTCACTCTCCTGCTGGTAATAGCCCATCCAAAGTGACCACTCTCTTTACAATGTGCATGATAATCAAGGTGGGCCATTTCCAGCACAAATCCAGGTTTTCTCACCCCCCCCTTTCCTACTCCCCCCCCCCGCTTTTTCCAAAAAGCAGCTGGGTAAGGGGCTCTAGGAGGGAGAGATCACCGCAGTGCGTAACAGCTTGCATTGGGCAGGGGACAGTCTACCTGCCTTCCTGGATCCCGACGATCCCGAAGGATTTCCAAGGGAAAAATGAAATAGAAAGTGATGTGTGTAATCTTTGTTTCTGTATGATCTGTACTTCACATGATTAAGTATGAGAACATAAAGGTGTTAGAGACTCTGTTCAGTGTGTGGGGGTGTGTGTGTGAGAAAGAGAGAATTGACTCCTGCCTGCCCCTGAGGTTTAAATGGTAAACCAGAAGCTTCACACCTTTAGGGTGGAGTTCTGGGAGAGAGAGAGTGTGTTTATGTAACTGTAGTGGCTTGGAGGTCTGTGCTTCATATGGCTTTTCTGTAAAGGGGAAGCAGACTGCGAGTCAGAGCTCAAAGTGAACCAGAGATGTGAAGAGAGAAGCCAGGGCTGCAACAGAAGCTTGAAACACGGGCAGAGGGGGAGTCCAGAACAACAGAGACTCACTCACAGCAGTCCTAGTGGGTGGCCAGCAGCGGGCTGCTTGCTAGACTCTGTGACCATTTCTCTAGCCTGATTAAAAATAAAATAGAAAAATTACTGTGGTCTCTTAATAGGCTTGGCAGAACTTGAGGCGTATCATTTTGATGCATCATGTGTTTTAAGTGTTTTTTAATTTTTTTGGACTTATGGAGGGATGTCAGACCATAGTTAAACGACAGATGTTGAGATTCAAAAAGTTAAACTTTTTAAAGCCATTAAAACAAACACCACGTGTCAAAATACACAAAGTAAGTATCCTTAAATCAAACTAAGTTCTCAAGCAGGTGGAGTAAGAAAAATGCTATCTGTTAATTTCAGTTATCAGTGGAAATATTGATTGTCAGCTTGTGTGTATGGTGAAAATTGATTTTTACCAATAGGCTTGGAAGGGTTAGATTTCTATCACATTTTAAAGCCTGGTCTCCCTCTTTATGCCTACAGTTTGTGTGCAGTGATGTCATTTAGCAGTTAAATTATGGTATTTAGGCAGTCGAATAATTAAGGGTGGGGTTTTCAAAAGTGCTCAACATTGGCCTGAAGGCTCCCAGTGACTTCAGTGAAAGCAGAGTTTGCTCAACACTGAGTACTTCTGCAAATCCACTCTAGGTGTTCAATTGTATCAGCTGGACCCATAAATATCTGGAGTCACAACCAGGGGAGGTGGAGGGGATAGGTCAGGAGGGAAGGTAGTGAGTCAGCTGGGGAGTAACTGGCTCCAGGTTGGGAAGGTTGGGGTGTATAAGTAGGGGCATTGCCAGCAGATCGAGGGATGTGATCGTTCCCCTCTATTTGACATTGGTGAGGCCTCATCTGGAGTACTGTGTCCAGTTTTGGGCCCCACACTACAAGAAGGATGTGGAAAAATTGGAGAGAGTCCAGCGAAGGGCAACAAAAATGATTAGGGGACTGGAACACATGAGTTATGAGGAGAGGCTGAGGCAACTGGGATTGTTTAGTCTACGGAAGAGAAGAATGAGGGGGGATTTGATAGCTGCTTTCAACTACCTGAAAGGTGGATCCAAAGAGGATGGATCTAGACTATTCTCAGTGATAGCAGATGACAGAACAAGGAGTAATGGTCTCAAGTTGCAGTGGGGGAGGTTTAGGTTGGATATTTGGAAAAACTTTTTCACTAGGAGGGTGGTGAAACACTTGAATGCGTTACCTAGGGAGGTAGTGGAATCCCCTTCCTTAGAAGTTTTTAAGATCAGGCTTGACAAAGCCCTGGCTGGAATGATTTAATTGGGATTGGTCCTGCTCTGGGCAGGGGATTGGACTAGATGGCCTCCAGAGGTCCCTTCCAACTCTGTTATTCTATGATTCTATGATTCTAAGGAGGGTTCCAGGGCTTCCTACCTTCTCCCTGTCTGAGTCCCAGACTTTACAGCAGCCACACCACTCCCTCTGGGTGCCACTCTCCCCTCAGCCCTCCCCCAACCATGTGAGCTGGCCAGAATATTTCTGTTACAGGGGTGTGACCCACCCCTTCCACCTGGTTCTGCTCTCCCTGGTCACAACTGCAATTAT
Source organism: Lepidochelys olivacea (assembly GCF_965140295.1). NCBI lineage: Eukaryota > Metazoa > Chordata > Testudines > Cheloniidae > Lepidochelys > Lepidochelys olivacea. Next base: position 20,305,394 of record NC_140414.1, on the reverse strand, counting down.
CTGCAAAACTGTGGGCACTAAAAGGGAGACTGGGTTGAGGCTATGCTGAAAATTGGACCCAGTGTAGTCAGAAAATGAATCCTGGGAAAGGTGTAGTTGAACCTCTGTTGATTCAACTCATTCCAGACTTGGAAAAGAGAAATATAAGAGAATAAAAGGATCAAGAGTGGTATCAGACATAAAATGCCAGAGTAATCAAGAAAGGGAACATTACCCACAATCGGTAAAGCAAACTTATACCCTGTAAGGCACAACTAATTTTCCGTAGGAAGGAAACAGAACTGACCCCTCATCTTCCTATGGCCAATCCACTGTAAAGCCAGCCAGTTTGCAAGGCTCTCTTTCCAAGGGAATCCTGGTCACTGATCATTGCTGAAGTTACTCAGGATCATCGGCCTACAAAGGCAATATCTGAAAGGCTTTCAGAAGCCTATTTCTATTTCAGAAACGCTGACCCTGTAATTTCTGTGAGCTGGTCCTGAGCCAAAGTACTGGTCCTGTTACTTCACCCACTGGTCCTGAACCTAGCTTGTGAGACTGCAATTTCATGGTCTTCAAGCTACCTCCTCTTTAAGTCTGCCATTCAATTCTGATAGCTGAGTTACTCGCAAAAAAAGGGGTTGTATTAAAAACAGCTATTTTTATATCACAGCAGTACCTAAAATGCTAGCTGAAATCAGGGAGGGTCCTATTGTGCTAGCTGTTATACACAGCTGTAGTAGGACAGTCTTTTCCCTCACTAAATCACAGTCTAAATAGACGAGACAAAGGGAGAGAACAGGTATTTTCCTTAGTTTACAGATTACTTGGATTTATCCAAAACAGGGCACTTGCCAGCCTGAGATTATACGGGATGTCTGTGGCAAAGCAGTGACTTGAATCCCCATGACCAGAATACCAATGTGTTGCCTTAAGCAGAAAATCTTCCTTTTCCCTGATGCTGGAAGCTGCTCAACACCCTTAATGCCCGTTCACTTCAAGGTAAAGCTGCTCAGTACCTTTTCAAGAGGCAGTGAGCCCTTTGTAGAACTGTACTTTTAAAATGTCAGACCACAGCCTCAGGAGGCATGGCTGCAGGTAGCTCACATGCAGGAGCAGATTAGGGGTTTGTGGGGCCCTGGGCTAGAGCACGCGGGGGGTCTCCTCCCCACCTCTTTCACTTGCAGTCCCCTTGTCCCCCCTCCCCCTTGTGCTCCTGCCGGGGAAATGGGGTTGGGATGCAGGGGCTTGCCCTGCCCCCCCCCCCCCGCCCGGCACTCCTGTTGGGAAGCTGGCTCAGGGCATGGGGGCTTCCCCTGCTCCCCAGCAGGAGTGCCGGGCAGAGCAGGTTGGGGCATGGGAGCGCCCATTTTCTGGGGCCCCCCCAGTTGGCCAGAGACCCTGGGCATGGGCCCCTTTGGCCCAGTGGCTAATCCACTAAATGTCAGTGGTGTATAAACCTAGCTGTCTGACAATGATCTCAATCTCCAATCCTTTGCATCATGGACTCTTCTGGCTGTCATGGTTAGCAGCAACAGGCCAGGGTAAAACTCAGTTTTCTACATCAGTGGTTCTCAACCAGGGGTTTGGGTACATCAGCTCATCTAGATATTTGCCTAGTTTTACAACAGGCTACATAAAAAGCACTCGCGAAGTCAGTACAGACTACAATTTCATACCGACAATGACTTGTTTATACTGCTCTGTGTACCATACACTGAAATGTAAGTACAAGATTTATATTACATGGTAAAAATGGGAAAATAAGCAATGTTTCAGTAATAGTGTGCTGTGACACATTTGTCTGTTTGTCTGATTTTGTAAGCAAGTCCTTTTCAAGTCAGTTAAAACGTGGGGCAACCCCAGACAAATCAGACTCCTGAAAGGGGGGCAGTGGTCTGGAAAAGTTGAGAGCCGCTGGGCTACATCTTATAAAAGCAATTTTTTAGCTAACTAAAATGATGATCTTACAGGTAAAACTGTAGTAGTCGCGTACTCCTTAAATCACAACAGCAGGATGTGTGTATGGGAGGGTAATGGTAGTAACAGGCTGACATCACATAAAAGTGTTATGAATAGAATGAATAGTAACTCGCCCTAATATAGACACATTTGGTTTCCTGAACACCGTTAAAAGCTGCCTAATGCTGTAACTCAAGACTTGAGAGGATGCTGCTCATGCAGAGCACAGGACACAGACGGCAGGATTACATTTCATGGTGTAATAAAAGCAGGGGGAGATTAAGACTGTGGGTTTTAAGTAATTGTGACCACCGCATATTGTCCTTTGAGGGGAAACGTGCTACCGCGAGTGTGCTCGGCCTTCCTTAGAATAAACCAGTCCCTAGAACATGGCGTTTGGAGCTGCTGGAGCCCAAGGTTGCTCTTCATTTTCACTGGCTGCGCTGCTGAGCTGGGTGGAGGTCAGTCAGTGAGGATGAGGGTTTTCTTACTGCAGCATCTCCATCTCTACCTCTTCCAGCCTTTCTTTGGGAAATAAACCCTCTCTCCCGTTGTTTTACTTTTCTCTGAGTAGCATGAGTGGCACTTCATCAGCAGAGTGGCTGCTGAATGTTCAAGGGGGATTTTGGGGTGGAGGGGATCACTTTGGCTATTGGGTTCCTGAGCCATCTGTCTAAGGCGCGCGTCAGATGAGGCTGCGACTTTACAACCTACCTTGTCAAAGGGGCAGCAGGGAGCTGCATGGCCCCAGGAGAAGCTCAGCACTTTCTTCCCCGGTCTCCCCTTTTGCTGATGGTGAAGTTCTGTACTCCTCTTGTCCTGGAGCAGCTCACTTCACCGCGCAGCCTGCCAGCTACTCTGCCCAATGAGTGGGGGAGGGGGTGGGGAGGAGCTTGCACGTGCCCTTCCACCTCTGTTCACTCACAGCAGGCAATATTGGATGAGTAGCTTTTGCTTTTCGCACTACAGCCAGTCATAACCTGAGCAGGGATGGGGGTGGGGGGCAAGTCCCCTCACTCTCTCATGCTTCCCTGGGCAGCTGAGTACGGTGTGTGGCGATTTAGTCCTGAATGAGGCAGTGCTTCCTCAAGCTGTGGGCTCAGTCACTGCCTATTAAAGTGCACACAGAGGCCCCAGTCCAGCATTTTTCAAAAGCAGCCGGGGGACTTAAAATCCTAAGTCACTTGCTGAGGTGCTGGAACTAGGGGCGCTCCCGTACCCCCGGCTTGAAATGGTTTCCACCCTACAGAGGGTTTGCAGTTCGGTGCAATGCCTCTCCGTTCCCCCACTATACAAATTGTTCCAGCACTGGTGATCACTTGTCCACATCTGAAAATCTTACTCGTAAGCTTGAAGTCAGTGGAATTACTAACGTATCATGGTTAAAGTTAAGCAGATACGTCCAGCTTTGCTGGCTTGGTGCCTTAATACAGCCCTGCCTCATTCGCTGCACGTTGCCTTGGAAAGCAGAAAACTCTGTGCACTTAGCACAAAGTGTTCCATGATAACTTTATAGGCCCAGCACCTGGAGTTTTCAGTTGCACAGTGTCGGCACTCACTCAGGGCAGACCTTGTGTAGGAGATAAGGCTGGGGTGGTGTCTAAGCAAACTGTTCTAGGTTCTGGCATCTTTTTCTTTTAAAGGAACCTAGGAAAGTTCATTACCAAATCGACACTAAGACCGTGAGAAATGTCCATGTGAAGTGTGCACTTACATTTCGAACCCTGCCACCAGGTATGGATTACGGCCCAGTCCTACATACATGATCACGTACTGCTCAAATATGGCAAACGCTCTTTTTGCCCCTGCAACACTGCAAGATGAACGGTGAATGAGGCTACAGAGCGCCATTTGATCCACCTCTCCTTTCTAGAAGTTACATTTGTTATCTTGGACCAGGGTACAAAATGTATCACACGGGTGCAGAAGATTCTGCATGTGCCTAACCAGTTGCAGGGGGAAAAGTATTAACATTACATTGTATCTGTGTGAGGAACAGCATGTAGCTGTGCCCTTGAAAATGGTAATCTCTTGCCTGTTCCTGCTACATGCCAATCTGCTCTTGAGAACTGCTGAGCACTTTCAGAGCTCAGGGAAATCACTGGGACTTGTGATAAAGCACCAGAGATGGGGTATATAATGTAGACACAAAGGGGCCGCATTTAAGTTACACCTGCATTCCTAAGCAGGAATTTCCTGACATTTGAGCGCTTCGCTGCAACGCTGGAGTGCAAAAAACACTGAGCGTTGCCCTAACTTTGAAGTTGGGGTAAAACAGTCTTCTCTTAGGCATTTGGGATGGGATCCACAAAGGGGCTTTCGTTGGCATTGCAACAGTGATGGTCCCAGGACTTAGCTTTTACTCACAGTAACAACCGTGCAATGCACCGAAGCCAGTTTAAGTGCCTAAGCTCCCTGTACAAGGAATGGGGAGGCGCCTTAGAGTGTGGTCCACAAAAGGTAGCTGCCTAAACTAGCCATTGGGCAATGCTGACAGGAGAGGGGTGTTAGAGGTGCCCCTTTCACAGCAACCAGCGGCGTGGAGTGAGGCAGCTTAGGCACCTCTGATGGGAATGAGTTAGGTGCCTGCCTTGCTCTACACAAAGACATCTGGAGGTGACGGAAGCTGCTGCTGCCAAACTTACAACTATTAGCCTAGTTAGAGCACTTGCCTGGACTGTGGGAGACCCAGATTCAACCCCCATCCCCTTTCTGCTAGTGGGTGAGAAAGGATTTGAACAGGTGTCTCCCACCACTCAGAGGGCTCTAACCACTGAGCTATGGGATATTCTGATGTGGGGCTTCTTCCATCTCTCCTGCTGAAGCTGTTCCATTGTGGATAAATAGGGAGAGTGACTGGATCTGGGGGACTGGACCTTGGGTCTCTCACCTCACTTAACCACTGGACTATGGAGTCATTTACCCCTGCCCCGAGCCCAATGACTAGATAAGTATTTATACATAGGGAATGGATCCAATCCAATAGATGGCTTCTGGATTGGGCCCTGCATGTAACTTGGGTGGCCAAACACCTGTCTTCCCCCAGTTTAGAATCGCTCGGGGGCTTAGGCGGCAGAGAGACATCTGAATACCTGAAGGGAGACAGCAGCATGCATGCCCAGAGGCAGAAACATAGGCACCACAGGAATTTTTGCCCTGAAAACATAGGCACTGACTGAGTTTAGGGGCCTACAGGGTTTGGTGGGAGTTTTGTGGATCATAGTGGAGCCAAAACTGAGTGTTAAGCACTTCATGTACATGTGTCCTCTGCTCCTATAGTATCAGAGCCCCATACAATTTTCAATTTGTTTATCCTTGGTAGCTCTGAGGGGCAGGGGAGTATGACTATGATCCCCCCCTTAACTGATGTGAAACTGAGGCAGAGTAAAACTAAGTGACATGCCAAAGGTTACCCAAGAAGCACATGACAGAACATGGAATTGAACCTGCTCTTCCGGGCCCCAGTCACTGGACAGTGAGGCCAGTGCTGAGTGCTCTTGAAAATGCCATTTACTATTGACTCCGCGTGGCCTCTTTTGTAGTGCTTTTAATATGTCTTCCCGATGAAGACATGCTAATAGCAGCAAAACAAAACAACACCTCTCTTTAAAGGGGAACTGACATGCTGTCTAAAATGTACTTGGTTTAAAAAACGGTTAGAGATTTCAAATCATGAACAGAACATACATGTCTAGGGCAAAATTACACATAAATTAAGCAAAATGCTGCATTTATGCAACATTAAGGATGAGATTTTAATTGCTTATAACTTTAATAGATTTAATTCAGTTGCCGTGGAATAAGAATTTTAATTGCTTATTTTAATTGATTTCATTCAGATACTATTGTAACCTGCTCCTTTCAGTATATGCCTTGTAATAGGATCTTATGGGCTCACAAAATGAGGCAATGTGACATACCAGGCGTACAATATATAACACTAGATATAATATAGTGTGTGTGTTATAGGGGAAGTAATGGATTAAGTCTGCCTAACATTCTCCATTATGTAGCCTACAGAGATGATACTTGCTTACGTTAAATAGAAATGTTCTGAAATATAAATAGAGAAGAGGTTTTTGGGCTAAGGCCTAATAAGATACCAGTGAAGTGAGACAATTCAGAGATAAGTTAGGCATAACCCCAGGTCATGTTGTAAGCATGTTTTTGGTTTTAACAAGGGTTTTAGACCCACTGTGAATGTTATCTGTATTGATAGTTATTGGAATGACATGTACGCAGATGTTAATTAAGAAGACATTTAATGTTAAATAGCCAAGGAGAAAATAGTGGTAGTGGAAATATAGAGATGGTAAAAGGTAGGCTAAATGCTAAATAATTAAGGGGTGTTATAAGGGGTTATAAAAAGGGTAATATGCTAATTTTTGATTAGCGCACTCATCCATGATCAACATACTGTTAGAGAAAGGATTATATGCCCATTTTTCTCATCCAGGGACAGAATACCCCTGCATGCACCATTTCATCTTAGAATGTGAGTATCAATGCAGTGTATGGTTATATTGTAATGTGTGTTTGCTTTAACTTATTATATTTAAAACCAAGTCTTTAACACTCGTGCCATTCGCAGTCCTTCACTAAATTAAATTGTCTCTAACTAATCTGCAGGCTCCAACCTTAAAGAGTTCAGTTAGGTTCTGTTCCTTATCTTTAAACTATTAATTGGGAACACAAAAATCAAGGCTAGAATTACAAGGCTCTATTTTCATTTGCTGACAACTGATCAAACACATGATTTTTATGCTTTGCCTCTAGGTTAGGTCAGGGTTTGGGTCTTTCGTGACTTTCTTTTAAGACTGAATGGGGGTTTTTTTTGGACAACCAAGTTTTGAGAATGAAATTAGTTACGGTAATCTTACAAGTGTGTTTTAAATAAATACAACTATATAGTCTGAACATTTTCTTGAATAGCTTTTTTCTCATCAGGGGCTTGGAGTAGCCACTTGAAATTTAGTAGGCAAGAGACTGGGGTCAGAGAGATGCCCTTTGCTGTTTTTGAAAACTTATTCAGATTTGGCTAAATATAAAACACTGAAAATACCATTTGCACATGCTCAGTAGGGTTTGCTTTTAATTTGCTGAATGTTCCACCTACATTGCCTAGTCTCTTGCATTACAATCATATAAAACACACAAGACAAACTCAAGTGGTCACAAGCCAAACCGATCATTCCCCTTATTTCATTTAAATGTCACCTGTCCTAGACAGACATTTTCCTGGCCCTTTGAGTGGTTGCTTAAAATCGGTTACCGTCAGCTCTCAAGTGCACTGGATTTTATGGAATGTTACACATCTGTGGTGAATCTGAGTAAGATCATATTCATCTGTCTCAGAAGGTGGTCAAATATTAGTGCTCCCCTCTTACAAATATCTTAACAGAGACGGGTGAAGATCACTGCAGACAGAGTAGAGATTATATAACCAAAGTCTTAGTCATGCTGCCTTTGAAACTGAACGTGCAAAATGTATCCGCAAAAAGAAAAGGAGAACTTGGGGCATCTAAGAGATTACCACCTTTATTTGAGCATAAGCTTTCGTGAGTGAGCTGTAGCTCACGAAAGCTTATGCTCAAAAAAATTTGTTAGTCCCTAAGGTGCCACAAGTTCTCCTTTTCTTTTTGCAGATACAGACTAACATGGCTCCTACTCTGAAACATGCAAAATGTATGTACTTCAGTGTGTGCTCACCCCCCTGCAGTGACTGGTCTACATAAAAAGCTGGCAGTTAGTCCAGTAGCTGACAGGGTAGAACCACAAAACCATCTGCTCTTAATCAGAACAGGTCTGGTTGTCCCCACCATTGCTGGAGTGGCCATGATGTACCATAAAGTTCCTAAGGAGCCATTATACTGTTTAGAGGTGTTAAGATTGATCAAAGGTTGAATGATGAACAGTACTAAGTGTTTATTATAGGGATGAATGTAATTTTTACTGGTGTATAATTGTTATGGCAGAGATCAGCTTTTGAATTTCTTTGGAAGAAGTTTCCTCGGGAACGTCAGCTAAATAGGCCTGCACTGTTGTACGGCTCCAAACGCTTGGCCCCGAGGAAGAGACAGGACCAGAGCTTGGAGCTCCGTTGTAAAGCTTGGAGTTACAGCGATAGACCATGTTTGGAATGAATGAATTAGGGGAAGCGTGATGGTGGTACCAATTATAGTACAGCACAAGGAATCCAGTCTTAAATGGTTTGGGCAGGTGAAAAGATTGGAAGAATATATAGGCAATGGGGTGTTAAACTGAGAAGTGAAGGATAAGAGAAGAGTTGGAAAACCCAAAACTAGATGGATGTCATACAAAAGGATTCGATTAGCTAGAGTTTCCGAGGAATGGCTTCAAGACAGACTGGAACGGAGCAAGAAGGATGCGAATAGCTGACCTGCCCCATAAACAGGCCTAAGACTAGAAGAGAAGGAAGTGTTGATCTTTGTTTTTCTAACACTTACCTATGTTCTATGTTTATAATAGCTGTGAGGCCCTGGCCTAGAAAACTCTGAAAACTGGAAGTTACTAAAAATCACAAGATTGTCCTCACAGCAACATTGACTTCACTTTGCCAACCAAACTAAGAGCACTTGTTTTCATGTCACCTTGGGAGACTTGGCCTTTTTTGTCATACTTTGGCTTGTAATTACACTGTAAGACCTTTGGGGCTGGCCAGCATTTTCTATTTGGTTACACAGTCCCTACGACAACAGGGCTCTGATCCCTGATGGGGGTTACTGCTATTTCCACAGTACAAGTAAATTATTAGCATTATTTGTAGAACAGCAGAAGCTAGAAGCCCTAGCTGAGAGCAGGACGCTACTGTGCTAGGCCTTGTACATACACACAGAAGTGATAGTCTTAGCCCAAAACAGCTTTTTTTCTGAACGGACGAGAGCAGGGCTAGGAGAAAGGAAGAAGGAAAACTACAGGCTGTGTTTCTGCCGGGGGCCGAGAAAATGGCTGTTCTGTTCCTAATACAATCACACTAACGTGTCTCTGCCAGGAGCTGAATTGGCATGGGGACTGTACTGCCTTCTCTTGATCCTTAGATATGCTTACTATGAAGTGGGTTAAAGCAGATTGTTTAAAGCAGCACCCTCAGACATTTGACAAATAGAACTTTACTTTCCAGAACTACCACTATCCTATGTTTAAGAAAAGTGCCTTCACTTTCCATGAGTTTTTTTTAGTAAGGCAAAGCTACACTAAAACATTAACCTACACCCTACCTTACGTATTCAGAATCAGTTTAATATTAAACAAACCTGGCTAAAGCTTCTGGCTTGCAGGCTGGGAAGGCTGCCTCCTCCGAGTACACTAAAAGAGTAAATTTCTAAATACTTATCTTCTTTTTTGGCACTTGTGTCCACACTGTGACAAAGCCACACCTGACCCCGAGAAGAGTGGTGGAATGCTGCTATATCAGCCTTAGAGTAGTAAAGGCCCTTTCCACCCCCATGAGCTGAAAAGGTTACTTCATGTTAACAAGGCCCACCTGAGTCCAATTAAGGCCTGTTTGTGACCTTTACAAACCCCTCTCCTGGTGAGAGGGGGAGGAGAAATGAGAAAGAAGCTGCAGCAGGGAGAAAAGGCTGGTCTCTTTCCCATAGGAGAAGCAACCAAGCTAACTGCTGTTTGGCACCCAGAAGCCAGCATAATAAGTCAACACCCCAGAGAATGGGCAGGGAAAGGTATTCCCTCCGAGTATTTCTCAGCTAAACAAAAGAAACAACTTGGGCCTAACGTGAGGCCCACTTTGTAAATACTGAAAAATAAACCAGAGAGGAATTAAACACACAAAATACCCCACCAACAACCCTCTCCAGAGTCAAACTGATTTACTCCAGGCCCACACTGCCAAAGGGAGAAATGTTGATGCCAATGAGGTGCCTGGGTGTGAAAGCTTTTCCATTACAAGAACAGTCCATATATTATTAACCGCAACTCCATAAGAGAAGTCACATTTTTCCAAGGTGAAAGTCTTGCTGCTAACAATAAAATCAATCATTCTACTTAAAACGTAGATCCTTCACTGCAGCATTAAGTAAGGCAGTCGGGGATCTTAAGGAAGTTGCTATTTTGTCATAAAATGAACCTCTAATTTCCTCCCAAAACTGTAATTCCTGACCACAACTACCACATGTGTAAGTATGTTCCCCTTTGACATGTTTCTCAAAAATTCTAAAAATGTCATTTCTTCCGTACAAAGCTCTCTCCCTTGGGTGGTAGAAACAGCAGTAGACGCAGCCTTCTCAACACTGGAGAAGTCTTGCAAACAGATGCAACTATGGATTTGAGCATCTCAAAACAGTTGTTTACCACTACTTCACTCCTGTGACATCAGGAAGCATAATCACTGCTCATGCTGTAATTTTTTTACTATTTAACTATTCCTTTTTGCATGTACATATACTCAGAACATTATCGAATGAGGGCACAGCAAACTTAAAATCCATTTTTGTTGAAATTCCAAGAACTTGAGGCTACAGAATGTAGCCACTTGGGGGTGGTTTTTTCACAGCTTACATGAATGAATAAGCTTACTTCATGGGTCAGACATCCGATGAAGTGAGCTGTAGTTCACGAAAGCTTATGCTCAAATAAATTTGTTAGTCTCCAAGGTGCCTCAAGTACTCCTTTTCTTTTTGCGAATACAGACTAAACACGGCTGCTACTCTGAAACCTGTTCAAAGACAATAAGTCTAGCTGCCTCTGGTTGAAGGCCAGTGGACTAGTTGTCTTCAATGCCAAGGCTTGGGTTTGAGCTAAACTTATCTTGAGCTTTAGGACATGTGTTTAAGAGTTGAAGGTTATTGAAAACCAAGATCTTAATTTTTTTTAATGTAGAAAATGAGAGCCAGTCATATGCAATAATGCTACCATATTCTGAATAATTTGGTTGAGGCACATAGGCTAGCAGACATCTCATGCAATTCACGCTAGAGCCATCTAAAATCACTGTTCAGAAGACAGGCTAAGTGACATGTGGTGTGAATATACAACACACTGCTGAGGGAAAAGGGAATTTATGGTAGAAGTCAAGCCCCCCAGTAGCCTAGCACAGAGCAGTAATCACAACCTAATACTGTTAACTGACAAACTATAGTAAAGTTGATAGTTACAGTGCTAGGGAAGAATGCCCAACTCCATCCAGAACATGTAATAGTGTCAGTTCCAGGACTCTGAGATGCAGTGGAGTTAGTGGTAGGCTGACGGCAACTAGAATTAGATAAATTCATGGAGAATAGGTCCATCACTGACTACTAGCCAAGATGGCCAAGGATGCAACCCCATGCTCAGGCATCCCTAAGCCTCCAACAGCCAGAAGCTGGGACTGAACAACAGGGAATGGATCAATTAATAATTGCCCAGTTCTATTCATTCCTTCTGAAGCACATGGCACCGGCCACTGTCAGAAGACAGGCTACTAGGCTAGGTAGATCATTGGTCTGACCCCATCTGACTTATGTAATGGCATACAAAGTCTAAACACATTAAGGAAAGACTGAGCAAAAGTGTATAATTAGCTGATCTTATTTTCTTTGGCAAAGGAGAAGCCAATCTGTGATAGGAATTTTCTTAGTTGGAGGCAACAGAAAATTTTGCCTAGATAGGTTAGGTTTTCTCCTGTGATTAAATCAGAACTTAGTTAAGCAAAATCACTATGTAGAGCCATTTTAGAAATCTTTTAAACAATTATCTAGTATGTTACAATTCATGAATCAAAAACAGTATCAAAGTCTAGTTAGCTAGGCTCTTACTGGAGACCCAATCTATAAAAATCTAGCATATAAAGGACACCATTTTCCTTTAAATTTTTCAGAAAAGCCTTAAATAGTCCCGGTAGAAAAGTTTCAGACAAAGCCAGTTTTCAGTATATAGAGCAGCTGATATAACTTTACTGAGAAGTCTTAGGTTGCAGTAGATTTACACAAACAGAAATACAACTGCTTTATTTTTATTCTGAACTGAAGCAAAACAGTAGGTTTAATAACCTTTATCAGAGGTTGGGTTCAGAAAATATCTTGTTGGATGTTAAGGCCTGCTGTAGAAAAAGCAAGACTTCAATAGACAGTATTTGTATCATAGAGAATACACAATAAATTAATATCCACATGCATGCTACCTACAGAAAGTTACATACACAATGTAAAAAAATACAGTCCTTTTTTGTTCATTTAAAGTTAAGATTTTTCTGTACATTTTTAAAATTTACATTTTTTTACACATTTTGTAAACTTTTGTATAAGTTTATAAAACTGAAAGCATAACACATTTAGGAACTTACGTCCCCATTCACATCTGCGCACCATACTAGAAAGATGTTTACTTCTACAAACGTTAAACTTTAGCTTGTCATTTTTTTGCCCCTTCATTTTTACATTGGCACTACCATGCATTTACCGTTATTCTACAGAGTGAATTTCCTCATTTGCTAGCTGTCCATACTCGAGTGAAATGCAATCATACTAATCGGTGTGCTTGAACAAAAATGCAAAAAAATTACCAAGTTTCTGCCATTATATCAACCACTTTATCAACTTCACATTTACCTGACATTTCTGCATAATACCAACTCTTCTTGCACTAACAGCTTTCACATAAGCATGCAAACCAGTCTGATTATGGATTTAGTCATTTGACAGTGGAAGAATACTGAAATCAACTACAAGGGTTAAATATTTAGAGGAATGTAAATTTACCAAATTTAACATGTTAATACTTCTAGTCTAATAGTATGAATTGACATGTTCACACTAAGTTTTTAAACATTGAAGTTCATATTATGAAATTCAGCATAAGCTTATCTGCATTAGTTTAAAATGAAAATGCTAAAATAAACCCTGGCACATACATACTAGACTATCATTCATATGAATGGGTTTAAAGGTATTTAAGTCTATATTCCTCCCAAAATAGATCATGCATACTCCTGATTAAAATCTTTGCTTTTTAAACTTAAGGAATCCTTGTTTAAAATCCTTAGAGTACACCATTAAAATATATAATTTTGGTTAAAATACTTCCTGCCCCAAAAGAAATGAGTACAATAGAGCACATACAAGCTCTTTTCTTGAAGATTGTGTGCGCACTCTAAAGCGGTTTTACCATTTGAAATACTAGCCCATTATGCTGTGAGACCGAATTCAGCAAGGTACTTTTCCACATGCATCATTTTACTCACACGAGTAGTCCACTTCAGGACCGTGGCTGCGTTTAAGTATTTTGCTGAACGGGCACCTAAATGGCTGTTTAAATCAGAATTCTAAAAAAGGCAGGCCTTATAAGCACTTATGTATTCCACAGCAACTCTTGCCTGGATACCACCTACTCATTTATTATTGCCAAGAAAACCTATGGTACATTTAAAAATTGTACTCTAGTGCAATCAAATTGCTAAGACTGACAGTTGAGAGCTTTTCATGTAGATTTAGGTTTGAGGTCAAAGAAGAAGTTGCCTTCTAGATCACTAGGAGAACTGCTAAGACTTTCTTCTCCACAGCTCATGTCTTCACAGGAGTCTTCGCTAAAAGAGAAGGAAGAGTTATTTGTAATTTACTCAAGTAATGACGACTACACAAGCAGCCATGAAGATAGCAACCTTTATTTTTTTTTGATCCCACGTTTTCTCATTAAATATTTTGTTCCTATAGACGTATTGAGTTGCTGTGGAATGTCAGGTGCCAATGAAATTCAAAAGCTCTTCATACTTTTAGTTCTACAGAATTTCATTCCACTGGCAAAGAGATTTCAAAAATATTAGAAAAAAAAAGCTTGTATTACTAGTTACTGTGCTCCCAATGCTCAAATCACAGCATATTCGCGAGCGTTGGACCTAGTTTTTAAATCCACTAGCATGATTATGCTACCGCTTATTAACTAACACGAACAGGCACTGTACGTCTTATTACTATATTTATACTGTTGTGTGAAATGGCACTGCTACTAGTTTCTTTAAAATGTTTAGTATCGACAACCATCCAAGTTACTAAAGGTTTTATACGACTGCCATTTAAGTCAACAGATGTAGGATCAGACTGCTGTGCAAAGAACTCATCTAGTTAGGGACTACTGCATATTGTAAAATGGGGCCCAGCAGGGGCAATCACTTCCACAAGCAATTACATGGACCCAAAACTATGCAGGGGAACCCCACAAACTCTGGGGGCACAAGGACACAGGTGGTGCCTCATCAGCATCTGGCCTTGGAGCCAAACTGCTCCAGAGACTCCAGCCAGTAGGAGCAGCCAAACACCTTTCTACAATTTTGACTGGACTTCCTTTGCCCTGTGTTGATTGGCTGTTTGCTCCAGCACTGTCCCTTCCTCTCCTTCTGCTGTCCCTCACCTTCCCTTAAATTTGATTCCAAAACATGCTAACTTTTTAGCTACAGTCCTTTAAGAAACTGTTGAAACAAAAATTAACATGGACTAAAGTGACAAAAAGCCAACAATAAAACTATTTGTTTATGGAACATTTGGGTTGCAGTCCTTAAAATTAAATTTCTGGGAGCTGCTAAGTCAGATCATGCCACATGACTTCAACTGCTTGGGAAAACTGAGGTGATTTTCTAGTTACCCAAGCAATATATAGTTTTGGAGATTTAAGTCAGTTTGGACGGCAACCAGAAAGACTACACTTCCTTAAGCAACTGTTCATGCAAATAAGAACTACTGAATCAAATCTATTTTTATGACTACATGTCACCACAATGCTTGCAGAAACTAACAAATCAGTGAAAACCAGCAACTTAGGAAATGTTACTTACCTCTCACTTTCATTGAAACATCCAACCTCTGGTATAGTTGGCAACTCAGGAACACTGCAGTAACTATTTTGTAGATTCTGGGCTGTACGTCTTGAAACAATCCAAACTAACTTCTTATGATCTGGTTTGCAACATTCAGGAGAAGAATAATCTGCTAGGCATTTGGAAACCAACTCTCGCCAGTAGAGTAAGTCACTATCACTTATCTTAAAGAAAAAAAAAAAGTGAGAAAAACATCTAATTAGTTATACTGCAGACAGTCTAGAATGAGGCCCCCTCACCTTTACAAACATGCTGGCATGTAAATCAAGTGATATGCTGCTGAAGTAATGGACTAAAAAGTCAGTCTTTCACTTTTCAAATTCAGCTCCTTTAGCATGGCCTAAGACAATCTTGTGCGATATAGCGTGAAGCTGACAGTTCAAATAAAATTCATGTTGCCTTTAAGTTAAAGACAGGTTTAAGCAAACGAGCCAGTTAGTCCCTGCCTCATAACACACAACGCATGCCAGTATAACTCAGGACCCTGAATCTTAGGATTTTCACACAGTAACAAAACAGTAGAGTTATCTGTTATACTATTTAATGTCTATTAAGAACATTAAAATTGTATAGTGACAATGATTTTATGAAGGATGTCAGACAAAACTATTCAGAGCTAGGAAATATGAAATAATTTCTCCAGGGCTGGGATCACCACCATAATCATCATTTCAGGTTAAATAAATCTGGGTAGATTTGTTTGTTGTAAAGTCTTGGTTTTATTGTACACTTAAAGTTAAGACAAAAGCACTCAGCTATACTAGTTTCACTAATGCTTTTAAGACAATACCTTTCACTTTTTCTATATATTTAACATCTTTAGTGTGAGAAGAAAAAAATCAACAGGTACATTTACTTAGACCACACTTTAAGTGTCATGTTTAAGCCCCTTTCCATGTAAGAAGCAGGACGACAGGGGAGCTTCCTCGGATCCACATATTTAAGTAGACTGGGTAAGATGAAGAACTTAACGGGTTCTTAATCATATAAGCATCCAATAAGACCCTGCTATCAGATTGCTTCTTGGTAAAGAAGAGAGCGCAAAGTGTATTCATGTAATTTTGTCTTAGTGGTATGGTATGTTTTACACCTCAAGATGGTAAGGGGAAGGGTGCTGGTATTATCCAACATCTTATGGTTGTGTTCAGGATGCCCATGGTTAGGAAAGTGGTACTTCATTATTCAGTGCTAAAGCCAACAGGTAAACAAGCCATTTAAAATAGTTTACCTTTGAATGCTTTTGAACACGCAGAACAATTTCAAACAGCTCAATGGATTTTAAAGTCTGAACTTCCAGAGTGAGAAGACACAAGGCCAATATGGATGGCTGGAAGTACAAAAAACACACTTAGCATACACAAATCAAAATCCAGTTATGAATTACTAAGCAAAACAATTTAAATGTACATACTTTTGCTTTAGAGAAGACTAATCGGCAGTTGCAAGCTTTCAGCTGTGCTTCCAATTTGTCAAGGTTCAGGATTTCTTTCCTACAAATAATAAAAGAGAACAACATTTGTACTCAAGTAAAAACTAAGATTAAAAGATGGCGATTTTTAAGCTAAAGTCAGAATTTAATGAGACTTCTAAAAGGGGGGAAAAGGGTCTTATAACCATGACAGATCATTGGATAGGATATATAACTACACTTACCTTTCTGAGGTATGACAGAGTACAATAGTATGGTACAAGTGCAAAAAGGTTAAGGCAGTAGTAGCTTTAAATTCAAAGTGCAGTTTTTCCGAAATTATTTTTTCCATCCGTTTCAGGTCGGAAACAGTGCATTTACATTGGCTAATCCGGATGACATCATGAGTGGACGGAATATTGCATTCCTCTTCAATGACTTGGGAAGCCAGTTGAAAACAACAGACTCCAATGCAAGATAAATGCTTAGGTTTCACCTGAAAAAAAACCAAAAAAACAAACAAACCACACATTTATCAATTGTTACACTTGTGACAACCTAGTGACCCACATGATGTTACTATGGAAGTACCATGTTTAAAAGCCACACAACCTTTACAGTTAAACACGAAGCATTTCATGTTTTAGGCTGCAAATTCTTTTGGGTAGGACTGTCATGTATGTTTGTACAACACCCAGCTAAACAGAGATTTAGCCTGGTTGAGACCTCTAGGCACTACTACAATATAAACATTAAGTAAAAGATTTAGACTGCATTTACTGGTACATGATGCCTGTCTAACCAAATCCTATATATAAAATGCACTTTGTCAAGGTAGTTTCACTAGAAAGGTACCTGCAAAGTGATATCAGTATAACAGAAAAATAAGGAAGAAAATTAGGAAGAAAAAAAAGAGTTCACTAATGCAAATCCTGAAATGCACAACTTCCAGAGGCCATGAGGGGAACCACTTCCATATCTGAGCCCCCTCTACTGAGAATAGTCCAGCAATGCATTCTTGAAGCAGTTCCACTGGACTATACATTAATACCACATATAGGTTGGCCATAGTTATACAGATTGCTCAATACTCCAAGATTAGTTTGCAAAATATTGTGACTCATCTTATTTCATGATTATAGGCTTTTAAAGGCAAGAACCAGAACCATATTTTTTGTTTACCTACGTAGAGTTATGTGCAAAGTTATGATAACATATAAATATCGGATAGTCACTCTAAGAATCTTATCTGTCGTGAAGTGACCTACCCACTTCTGATCTAGGAAGTAGGAGCTATCATAGGATGTTGCTAACCAGGACACAGGAATTACAATTGTTTATTAAAGAATCTCGATTGTTTTTTACCTTCGTTCAAAGCAAACCTCATGAATGTAAAACTAAACGGAAGTATGCATATTCAACACAAGGATCTTTGCCATAGTAGTACTTCTTCCCCATTCAAGATACCTTCATAAGAGCCAAGAATCTGTCCAGAATGTTGACAGCCAGGACAAACGTTTCAGTTGTAAATCCAAAAAAACTGGTCAGACTCCACAGATCTTCAACCTTGGCATTCCTTAGTCTTGGACATAAAGTGTTTTCATTCTGCAATGAAATGAGCAAAATCAGCATTTACCAACACTATATAATGCAGTGTCATCTGTTTTAGAAGTAGGCAAGCAGATGGCAAATAGTCTCTTAAAAGAAGTACACTGTGAAAACAGTGGATTTTTTAATTTACTGAACAGGGGGTAAGTTATCCTACAGAGCCTCACAACAAACCCACGGTGTTTGGACTGAAGGCCAAACCTTCTAAGTCAATTTAGTACAAAATCCAGTATAAATCCAGTATATTATAATCCATTTATAATATGCATTTGTTTTTAAAAGACAATTGTTACCAAAATATATATAAACAGAACAAGCCCTGACCTCAGGGTGTGGGCAAAGGCTGCAGAAAAATTCCTGTATTAAATGGAGTTCCTTCTACACTCCACCAGAATGCAAAAATTAAACCCATTATGAGCCCTGCTTGTATTGAGGGACCACTGTAGACATATGATTTGTAGGCATCTAGATAGGGGTGCCCCTGGAGCTACCTGTGGGATAATACAGATTACTCATCAAAATTCCTCTTTATAGTATCCAATTAAAGTATTCCATATTCAGCTGAAATTCAGAAAAGCTCATTGGGTCACTTCTACGGAGATCATTAAAATATTAAATTACATGGGATGACACTTCACATGTCTTTGGTTAAATGTATTTTTGAAGCCCATTACCCTTAATTATCTGTCTCCACTGCCTAATTTGTCAAGATACCCCAGTAGTTTACAACCCCAAGAACTGTTCTAGTTGTTTGTACAGTGCTTTGAAGACATAAAGCACTACAACGTAAGCATATCATTAAAATCTACAAGAATCCAACAATAGCTTCTGTACCTGAAGGCACACAAGATAGAAACATTAATATTAAAATAAGTTTCTTTACCTAAGCTATTAACTTCGTATTGAAATCAGTGGGGCTCTGTACCTGCTGACTGAGTTCAGCGGGAGTCTGCCCAGTAGGATTAGGGCATTAGACCCCAACTCAGGAAAGCATCCCTAGAGCCTTGCAAATCTGCAGCTATCCACGGACCATTTTTGTGGATTACGGACGGATGCAGATCCAAATTTTATATACTAGAGCCCTGCAAATCTACAGCTATCCACAGACCATTTTTGCATATCACAGATCAGATGCAGATACAAAACTCACCTTATTTTTTTAACTAGTTCTTCTATTAATGAAGATATCTAGTGGATTTAAGTGTTGGAATTTAAAGACAGTTCACGGCACATAATATATACATTTATTTTAAATTAAAATACCTCCACAAACACATAAAAAGGATGTTTATATAGAAAAAAAATGATAATGGGATTTTTAAAGACATGTGTTTCTACTGGTATTCAGTTTCCTACAAGTTTGTTTCTATAAAACCCAAGTTGTGTATTAAATCTGAACTAACAGCATCGCTTTGCTTTACTATTTATCTTCGTGTACTGCAATTCCCTAGTGTAAAACTACAGCAGAGCTTTTGATAGTTACACAGCTAGTTCTCATTGCAATGGATCAACCTCATGAATGATTAACTCTTCCACCCCTAGAGTCAAAGCTCTCCTCCTGCTCCTCACCTCAGCAGTGCGCTCAATCAGGCTCAGCCCCTTCTCCCGAGGTTGAAACTTCAATTCTTGCTCCAAATGTAGATTTAACTGCTTGAACAGCCAGAAAGCTTCATTGCTCATTTGTTCTTCAGCCCCCAAATCCTTCATCTTAATAGGAAAACAAATCTCAGTGTTAGGTAGCTTGCCACTGAATGAAAATTAGACAATGGAGTCAGACAGGATCTACAGACTCAAATACCAGTGTGAAACATTCCAAGTCCAACTTTTGCAACACTTATTCCCCTTGTCTTGCCAATGAAACATTCTGTCTTCACTTGAGAAAAAGCTTAGGGTGGTGTACTTAGTCCTACCCTTCTATGGGGAAAGGAGACTGGGATGAATTGGGAGAAGATGGTGATATACACTTCCCACCCTGAAGAGGGAGGGGAGAGAAGAGAGTCGCGGCTCCTGTGACAGTGTGGGTGGGTTTGGCAATTGCTGTTGGGTTTGGGGTGTTGTCTCCTATACTGACCCAGGGAGATCTCTGACCTGATTTGTTATTAAACAAAACAATAATACAGGAGAGGGACGTTCAGCAGCAACAGTTCAATGCCTTACAGAAATTAATCACACTGCATTTCAGTTAGGTGGTTGGACACACACAATGGCTTCTGGCCACTCTCTACTCAAAAAAAAAACAAAAAAACCCAAAAAAACAGCAGTACTTGTGGCACCTTAGAGACTAAAAATTTAATTGGGCATAAGTCGGAGAACACTTCAACCTCCCTGGTCACTCAATTTCAGACCTAAAAGTTGCAATTCTCCTACAAAAAAACTTCAAAAACAGACTCCAACGAGAAACTGCAAAATTGGAATTAATTTGCAAACTGGACACCATTAAATTAGGCTTGAATAAAGACTGGGAGTGGATGGGTCATTACACAAAGCAAAAACTATTTCCCCATGCTAATTTTTCCTCTACTGTTACTCACACCTTCTTGTCAACTGTTTGAAATGGGCCATCCTCATTATCACTACAAAAGTTTTTTTTCTCCTGCTGACAATAGCCCACCTTAATGGATTAGTCTCCTTACAGCTGGTATGGCAACACCCATTGTTTCATGTTCTCTGTGTATAGATATCTTCCGACTGTATTTTCCACTGCACACATCCGATGAAGTGGGTTTTAGCCCATGAAAGCTTATGCCCAAATAAATTTGTCAGTCTCTAAGGTGCCACAAGTACGCCTTGGTTTTTTTGCCAGTACAGACGAACACTGCTGCCGCTCTGAAACCTCTCTACTCGAACCATCTCAAGGTTTAATTTTTGCCAGGCTCTCCCCATCTAATCTAGGTATGTTTTAGAAATCACTGAACCAGTACATTGAAATGATCAGGCTCTTTATACACTTAAATTACCAGTCACCCACCATGGCGTGCGGGGGAGGGGAGGGGGGGGCGCCTTTGTTCAATAACTGAAACTTATCACAAGGAGAGAGGAGGAGAGGGAAAGAGAAACAAAACAAAGGGAGGTGGCTCAGCAGCCCTAAGAAAGCCAGAGCCACTACGGGGCAGGAGGCACTGGGGCAGACAGCTCTGCCTTCGCACAGTGCCCCGCACAAAGGGGTCCCGACTAGGGTGCCACCAGTTCTCAGACACATAAGTAGCCCCCTCCCCCTCTTCCCAGCCCCCTCCCCCCCACTCCCCCTCTTCCCAGCCCCCTCCCCCCCAAGCCGCAACGGCTCCCCCTTCCTGCCAGCGACTGCCCCAACCCCCCCTTTCCTTTTCCAGCCCCCTTCCCCCAGCACCAACGGCTCCCCCTTTCTCCCGCCCCCCGCGACTGCTCCCAGCCCCCCCTTGCTCCCCACCACCAACGGCTCGCTCCTCCCCCCCCCCAGCCGCAGCCCCTCCCCCCGGCCCCCCCACCGCTCCCGGGGCGGCCCCGAATACCTCTCCGCAGCGCTGTTCCCCCCCCCGGCCGGAGAAGCGGGGCCGGGGGCGGGGGGGTGAAGCGGAGCTCGGGGCGGGGGGCGATTCCAGCCTCTTGTCACCGCAGAATCGCGCAGCGGCCCCGATCCCGGCCCCGCATCCAGGCGGCGACCGTCACCCGCGAGCGGCCCGCCCCGCCCCGCCCTCACTGCACGGGCGGCGGCGGCAGCAGCCGCACCATCGCCGCCGCCTTCCCCGCGGGCGCCGAGCGAGAGGCAGCTGAGGCCACAGCAAAATGGAGGCGGCTGGGCTGGCCGGCTGGCTCTCCGTCCCCTCCGCTCAGCCCCGTCACGTGACCCGCCCCGCCCCCTTGTTTTTGTTTCTCCCGAGTCGCAGATGTTCCCGGGCGGAGTGATCTCGGGCAGGTCCGGCCGGTGAAATGTCAGGCAGGGGGAAGGGAGGTGAAAGAGTCCCCCTGAGGGAGTGGTAGACAAAGAGGCCGAGAGGGCAACCGCCGCGCTCAGTGAGGCTGTCAGCTGTCCCCAGGCAGCGCCCGGGTGCACGCCACTCCCTCCCTGGCAGGGAGCTTTCTCCGGGTGTTTACCCAGGTGGGGACGCGGAAGGAGACGGAAACTAAATCGAATCACACTTTTAAAGGGATCGGAGATTTTTTTTTTCCGTTTTGAAAAGTCCGCCCAAATCATCCTGCGCGCTGATTGGTCCGTGAATCCTGCTCACTGATTGGATAGAGCCGTCCCCCTCCTTCCTTCTCGATGTTGTTGTTGTTCCGAGTCTGAGATTGGTCGGCGGTGACGACAGCTGCCTCCGATTGGCCGGCCGGGGACACACACGGACACACCTCCAGTTCCAGGCCTTAGCAACTGCTGCGCGCAGCCGCGAGGCGGGGGCGCGCTGCGACGAGGGCTTTAGCTCGTGCAGGGCCCGATCCTGCGCCCTGCGAGGGCACTGGCTGTTGTGCCGTTGGCTTCCATGGGCCCGATCCTGAAACGGGGCCCAGCTCCCACTGAACTGCGGCGGGGGAGCCCCACTGGGGCCCGGGCCTGACAGGTGCAGAGTGAACCCCAGCTCCCCAGCTCCCGCCTTTGCAGGATCAGGCCCAGTGGGGCAGGTCCCTCCTGAGTCCTGGTCCCAGGTGCAGCTGAGGGACTGGGGGTGGGGGGCCACAATGGCCATAATGGCCATCAGGCAGCTCGGGGCTGGTGCTACAAACGACTGAGACCAGGCTACGCTGCCTGCCGCAGCCCTGCCGCCGTCGCACGTACACACACCCCCAGTGGCAACATGCCCAGTGTAGATGCAGCTGTGCCAGCAACATCCCTAATGTAGGCGCTGCCATGCCAACAGGAGGGTGCCCCCATCGCATAGCTAGCCTTGCTCGGGGAGATGGTGTTACTCTACCAGCAGGAAAAACTCCATATGCTGGCATAGGCTGTGTCTATACTAGGGGGAATCTGCTGGTATAGCTATACTGGTAAAGCATGTGTAGTGTAGGTAAGGCCTGAGTGGCACAGGATTCACTGTCACCCATCCCTACGTGCACACCCGTCGGGGTAAAGTCAGAGGCAGCACTCACATTTCCTCCCAAATAACACTGCAGGACAGCACCATTAACCCACAGTCCTTTGAGGAAACTTACCTCCCCCCCCAAAAAACATCTCTCCCCATAGGTGCTGGAACTAGGGGTGCTGGAGCACCCCCTGACTTGAAGAGGTTTCCACCATATACAGGGTTTACAGTTTGGTTCAATGGCTCTCAGAACCCCCACTATACAAATTGTTCCAGCACCCCTGTCTCTCCCTCAACACAGCTGCAGGACATTTATGACTTATCCACCCCCCTGTGTTGTTATTCTATGTGGGTCAATAACACCAATGCCACATGTTCAAAAATCATGAGTCAGGCCCAGAAAATCAAAAGATTGGTTGAAAAATAACATTTTTGTTTGTCTTCCAGTGTTGGAGCCATTCAGGTTTGTGTTTTCAAGCTTTTCTGTGCCACCACAAGGGCTGGAAAAAAAAATTAAATGAAAATTGAGATGTCGTAGTCACATATATTCAGGAGCTGGGGCTTTAAGACAAACCTAATATCACGAGCATTGGCATCAGTGTACCTATGCATCTTTCCATAGCATGTTATTTACAGGCACTGCCAAAGACCTCAGTGTACAGCTTTCATATATAACACTTCGGGGCAGAGGTGGCAGGGTGGAGACAAGATTCGCAAACAGAAAGGAAATGGTTTTAACCAATAGCTAAAATTATGCTAGTGTTTATGAAGTTTCCCAGGTTCAGAAAACAAAGCCTTCTACTCCATAAGACAGTTAGCTGCACTGCAAACTTCCCCATATTGCTCTCTGCCAATGTGTCTATCTAAGTACTTATATCGTCCTTATCACTGTGGTATCTGAACATCTCCCAAGCCTTATCCTCACAGCACTCCTGCAAAGTGGGATATGTGGAATGACTACTGACTATATTATAACTAGGGCCGGTACTTTAAGGATTAAACCCAATTTCAGCCTCTAAAGTGATCTCACCTCCAATGATCAGCCTCTTCTAAGGGCAGTGCTTACTGTTAGCTACATTGAAATGAACTACGCACAGTACCAAACACTGCTTACACTAGTGAACGTTTGCAGAATAAGGCTCTTGACTCCAATTTCTATTCAAATTATTAATGGCATCAATGCTCTTTACTTGGTGAAGTGCATCTTGCAATGTCAACATACAATACAGATATAAACACGCTTTCAGGCCCCTGAATGAAATAGCATAACAGGCCATGCATATCAACTGCTTCCGGTAATAAACCTAAGTAATTGCAGTAATTCATTTTTTTTAAACGATTAAACCCAAACATTTCATTTTTAAAAAATACGGGTTTGCTTTCCACCTGAACATAGAAGTTGCTTTTGTTTCACCCAATGATTTAAACCTAATTAAAAACTCCCCAAATATCATTCATATATATGTAACTAACTAAATAATTTGAAGAAGAAAACCGGTTAAAAGAGCATGGACCACTTGTGTTTCTCCTATGCAATGTTGCATGAGAAGGGCTCCTTCTCATCAGTGCGGCAGAAGAGGATCACAAACTGTATCTGCAAAAAGAAAAGGAGTACTTGTGGCACCTTAGAGACTAACCAATTTATCTGAGCATAAGCTTTCGTGAGCTACAGCTCACTTCATCGGATGCATACTGTGGAAAATACAGAAGATGCTTTTATACATACAAACCATGAAAAAATGGGTGTTTACCACTACAAAAGGTTTTCTCTCCCCCCACCCCACTCTCCTGCTGGTAATAGCTTATCTAAAGTGATCACTCTCCTTACAATGTGTATGATAATCAAGGTGGGCCATTTCCAGCACAAATCCAGGTTTTCTCCCCCCCGCCCCCCCCCGCTTTTTCACACACACAAACCCACTCTCCTGTTGGTAATAGCTTATCTAAAGTGATCACTCTCCTTACAATGTGTACGATAATCAAGGTGGGCCATTTCCAGCACAAATCCAGTGTTTAACAAGAACGTCGGGGGGGGAGGGGTAGGAAAAAACAAGGGGAAATAGGTTACCTTGCATAATGACTTAGCCACTCCCAGTCTCTATTCAAGCCTAAGTTAATTGTATCCAATTTGCAAATGAATTCTAATTCAACAGTTTCTTGCTGGAGTCTGGTTTTGAAGTTTTTCTGTTGTAATATCGCAACTTTCATGTCTGTAATCGCGGGACCAGAGAGATTGAAGTATTCTCCGACTGGTTTATGAATGTTATAATTCTTGACATCTGATTTTGTGTCCATTTATTCTTTTACGTAGAGACTGTCCAGTTTGACCAATGTACATGGCAGAGGGGCATTGCTGGCACATGATGGCATATATTACATTGGTGGATGTACAGGTGAACGAGCCTCTGATAGTGTGGCTGATGTTATTAGGCGCTTTGATGGTGTCCCCTGAATAGATATGTGGGCACAGTTGGCAACGGGCTTTGTTGCAAGGATAGGTTCCTGGGTTAGTAGTTCTGTTGTGTGGTATGTGGTTGCTGGTGAGTATTCGCTTCAGGTTGGGGGGCTGTCTGTAGGCAAGGACTGGCCTGTCTCCTAAGATTTGTGAGAGTGTTGGGTCATCCTTCAGGATAGGTTGTAGATCCTTAATAATGCATTGGAGGGGTTTTAGTTGGGGCTGAAGGTGACGGCTAGTGGCGTTCTGTTATTTTCTTTGTTAGGCCTGTCCTGTAGTAGGTGACTTCTGGGAACTCTTCTGGCTCTATCAATCTTTTTCTTCACTTCCGCAGGTGCGTATTGTAGTTGTAAGAATGCTTGATAGAGATCTTGTAGGGGTTTGTCTCTGTCTGAGGGGTTGGAGCAAATGCGGTTGTATCGCAGAGCTTGGCTGTAGACAATGGATCGTGTGGTGTGGTCAGGGTGAAAGCTGGAGGCGTGTAGGTAGGAATAGCGGTCAGTAGGTTTCCGGGATAGGGTGGTGTTTATGTGACCATCATTTATTAGCACTGTAGTGTCCAGGAAGTGGATCTCTTGTGTGGACTGGTCCAGGCTGAGGTTGATGGTGGGATGGAAATTGTTGAAATCATGGTGGAATTCCTCAAGTGCTTCTTTTCCATGGGTCCAGATGATGAAGATCTCATCAATATAGCGCAAGTAGAGCAGGGGCGTTAGGGGACGAGAGCTGAGGAAGCGTTGTTCTAAGTCAGCCATAAAAATGTTGGCATACTGTGGGGCCATGCGGGTACCCATAGCAGTGCCGCTGATTTGAAAGTATACATTGTCCCCAAATGTAAAATAGTTATGGGTAAGGACAAAGTCACAAAGTTCAGCCACCAGGTTAGCTATGACATTATCGGGGATAGTGTTCTTGACGGCTTGTAGTCCATCTTTGTGTGGAATGTTGGTGTAGAGGGCTTCTACATCCATAGTGGCCAGGATGGTGTTATCAGGAAGATCACCGATGGATTGTAGTTTCCTCAGGAAGTCAGTGGTGTCTCGAAGGTAGCTGGGAGTGCTGGTAGCGTAGGGCCTGAGGAGGGAGTCTACATAGCCAGACAATCCTGCTGTCAGGGTGCCAATGCCTGAGATGATGGGGCGCCCAGGATTTCCAGGTTTATGGATCTTGGGTAGTAGATAGTAGAATATCCCAGGTCAGGGTTCCAGGGGTGTGTCTGTGCGGATTTGATGTTGTGCTTTTTCAGGGAGTTTCTTGAGCAAATGCTGTAGTTTCTTTTGGTAACTCTCAGTTGCTCCTCCCTAATTGACTGAGACCCTGCAAATGGTGGAGCAAGGTTGCAAGAGCAACTGCTCCTCAGCAACATAAATGACCTACTCTTCAACGTTGGAATTGTAATGAGGGAAAACTCAAAATCTTGGTTAGCTCCCCAGGCAGACAGGAGCTGTCAGTGCACTTATACAGTAACACAGTTCAGTAACAACAGTTTTTTCAAAGAGCAACTGCTGCTCTTTTACTCTGAGTGACTTATTTTGGATGAAAGGATGCAACAGAAAAGAATATAACATAGTTCAGATCCTGTAGGAAACCATAGTTTATCTCCTCTGTAACATGCTGTGCCTAATAGAACAGCAGCTGCTCCTGGAGATGGATATTCCTTGGAAATTGAAAGGCTCAGTACAGTGAAATAAAGTTATAACAGTTTCTTAGCTACACACATTATGTGCACTGTGTGGGAGAAACAGAATGTGTCTTGGGCTTTCAAGGACTGCTTGCACTATGTGGGATAACAAACCAACTCCAAGTCAAGGTAATTTTGGATGGAAGAGAACTTATGTTGGAATCTTTGAGGAGAAAGGGAGACAATAAGCCTACCAGCTGCAAGGGCACACTCAGGGGAATGATGATATGCCCTCATCCTACCAGAGGGTCCAGTTTGAGGAAGCACTCTAGTGTGTGCTTATCTTTAAGCTTGTGAGTATGCTAGTCCCATTGAAGTCGATATGTCAAAAAAGGATGGAGCTTCCATTAGGCTTTATAAGGGGGAAAACCTTAGCTTGTGCAGAAACTTTCAATGCTTGTTATCTTTGCTTAAAAGACTAGAATGGTAGTAGACCTCACTGAGTACTGTGTCCTTGCCAAGCTTCAAACTCCAATTGCTTTTATTATTATAGCCACTTTTGAAGTATGGATATATTTTACCACTCTCCCATCACTTTTAAAAGATGGGAGATTCACTTTTGTGCAGAGGCCAAGGATGGAAAATTTCAGTCTCAAGGATAAATGTGGAAAGTTATGATGAAGACAGAAACGGCTTATCAACATTAGCTTTAACAGGTTTTACCAGGTTCCCTCATGTTTTTGGTGTAAGCAAACTGTGTTTGCACAAAGCAGTACAGTATTTATTTGGCATACTGTGATTATAACTTATTCTCAACCTTGGCCTATTACAGCAGCCACCAAGCACAGGTAGATGTCCCATAATTCTATGCTTTGCCATATGTTATTGCTCCGGGTTGTATACTTTGAAAGGTGTTGGCTGAGTGCTACATTGCTGGTTACCAATTTAGCTACATTATTGCCCTTTGATCACCGAACAGTGTTCTTGCATAATAAGAGAAGTTGTCCAATGTGAAATCTTTATACATATGTAACTCTTATCCAACAATCTCTAGACACTTTATGAACATTAATTAACCCTGTCGACGATGCCACGCTGCTTCCCTTTTTATATTTAGGAAGCTAATGTTTGGTTTTGGAAAAACTATGCATTAGTTTGAAAACACCCTTTATTTCTATGATGATCGAGCAGAGAACAGCTCATCTGTTAATCAGTATTTTCTCCAAATGTAATTCAAGTTGAGCTGAAAAATGTGGGTAAAGTATCCAATACAAAGAGAGTCTGTCTGTTGTATGATAAGAGCCCCTGACTGAATTTCCATTTCCTGTGTTTGTGTAATAATGCAGAAAACTTCTTCTTCCTCTTTTTATAATCAGTAAGCAGACTTCATACGAAAAGTGTTTCTAGCAGGCACCATTTAAAGAGGTGCCTTGCCTGTGTAGGTTAGGCTCCATATTTCAGTTTGTTAATTTTGTTCCAAACCTGATGTGAATAAAAATGTTTCATTAAACTCATTTACATATAAAATACGGTGTGTTTTTATTGGAGAACTCTACTGTAGTATTTGCAACTTGTAACGGGAGAGGGCCAGGACCAGGCAGTGCTGCCAGCAAAGGACATGATCCAATCCCACTGAATTCAATGGGAATCTTTGCGTAACTTCAGTGGGCTTTAGGCCCTTTGGTGGAGCGGGATCATGGCAGGGGCACCCGGAAAATGCACTAATTCAGATCCCTGCTGGCATATAAAGCTCCCTCCCTTGGCTGAACTCGCAAAGGAGGGTAGCAGTGAATCCGGTGTCCTCTTCTTTGAGTTAAATGTCCCTGCTGGTGCATCTATCACAGAGGTCTGTAACGTGCACTCCCTTGTGCTAGTGGAGGTGAATCAAGCTCAGGGTGTTACTGAAAAGTATGTGCCTGTCTCTGTAAATTCAGGATCGACAGAGGATGTATGACGAATTGCTTCAAGTAGAACCCTGAGACAGGTCCATGAAAGCCTAATCGGCATTCTAAAAGCTCTCTTCCAGGAAGGACAGGTATATCTGGGGTGGGAGTGGAAAAGGGGTTTAGTTTTGGCTGGACAAGAATAGATCTAGAGGTGGCCTTTCCTCTGAGCCAAGATTAAGCAATGACCATGGAATGTGTGGCTCAGTGACTCTAGTCTGAGTTCAGTATAGCTTTTGAAATTAAAGTGGGAAGGTAGAGGAGAAGGAAAACAAGATATACTTATCTTGGGGCAGTAACCTGTGTTTGGATCCTATATGCACAACCTAATAATGACATAATCAGAATGGAAAGGCAGGCTAGCACTGACTATAAGATCTTTGGGGCAGAGATTGTCTTTTTGTTATGTTTGCACAGTGCCTAGCACAAGGGGCTTGGCCTCTAAGTGCTACTGTAATAAAACTAATGTTTTAAAATACTTGTTGATATACCAGGGAAGTCTCTCTGACAAAAGGAAGCTATTGGCACTTTCTACAATAGGGGGACGCAGGCCTGGTGGACACTAGAAAAGTGATACTGGTGTGGCGATGTCAGTAAAGTATGTGTGTTTTTAACTGTATCAGTAATACCACTACAAACCCTAATGTGGGTGCAATTATACTGGTATAATGGTGTCCGTCAGTGGGCTCTCTGAAGGGGTCAGGGGCCCAGCCCATCTCTGACAGGCTCCACAAGGGGGAATGAGGTAGTTCAGGTTCTCCTGGGAGTCATTAACTCACTGAGTCACTAGGAGGCAGTTAATTAGGCAGGAAAGCACCTTTGTCTGATAAAAGGCTAAGGACCTCTGTTAGAGGGGGACTCTTGAGGAGAATAGAAGCGGTCAGAGAGGAGTCTTTGCAGCTGCGTGAGGAGAAGCTGAGGGACAAGCCAACACTCCAAAGAGGGAGGCCTACAGAGGAGGAAAGGTAGGAAGTAGCTCAGGGAGCAGAAAGGGGCTGAGAAGGATTAGTTCTGGCAGCTCCCAACAGGGGCCCTGAGCTGGAACCCAGTGGAGAGAGTGGGACTGGGCTCCCCTGTCAGCTCTAGCCAAGGACTCTGGAGAAGAAGGCACTAACCCCAGGAGACCTGGGGCTGACTAGCCCCCACTACAGTCATGGGACTTCTGACCCTCCATCACCTTGAAAGGGGCAGAGACCATTAATGACCCAGTTAGAGGGCTGGGTCATAACAGGGCCTTGACAAACCCAGAATTGGGTGTGGTGGCATGGATTTAGATTGGTGTAGGTCCCCATTCCCCTGCAAGGGGACACTGACAGACAAAGGCACCCCCTCCTGACATTACGTGCCTCATACTGTATAGCTTATTTTGCTCCCCAGGCTGGAATAAGTTATACCAGTATACTATTTTATATTGATATAATTGCATCCACATTAGAGGAGGGGAATTTGCCACTTGAACTATACCACTATAGTTCAAGCAGTGAAGCTTTTTAGTAGAGCCATGCTTGAGACTGATGTGCTGAATGGTAGCTTATTAGCAAGGAAGCTGTGGCCAAACTTTAGTAGATCATGACCTGCTGATACAACATGCTATTTCTAACTTCTCTTTTCATACCAGTAAGTCTCCAGCTGTCTAGATTAATATTTGAATTAAGGCTAAATCTGCTTCCATATTATGTTTTAATACAATTGTCCCTTTTTCTAAGCTGGCTTTAACAGAGATTCTTATTGTGCAAGACTGTTTGTGTTCTTTTGTGAAATTCACACAGTCTTTTCCAGGATAGGTCAACTAACCTTTGTCCTGAAAGAAGAGAGCTCTTTACATCTACCCCTGCTTGGGATCCTCTGTCCAAAGGCAAGAACGACTTCTTGCCAGAACTATCTAGCACAGCACATGATAAACCAGTAAAGACCAAAGCTAAGAGTCAAGTTGCCTGGGCCAAGGACCTAGTCTCAAGGTCCTGGCTCAGGCAGAAGTCCATCCCATTGTCTTTAATAGGAATTTCCATTGATACAATGGGATTTTGCTTAAGTAAAGACTTCAGGCTTAGACCCATAGTTATTATTTTTTGTGACTCAGAATGTGCCTAGACAACATGCTGAAAAAACACTGATGGCTTACCTAGCACTCCTACCAGTGAGAGACTTCCTGAAAAGTGCTAATGTAGGCTGTCACCTCTATTTCCCCATTGTGGTCCAGGAAGGCTGTCCACTCTAGGCTCCAGGCTCCTCAGTCATCATGTCTCTTGGGTGGAGATTTGTGTCTCTTTCCCTACTGAGCGGCGTCCTTCCAGGCTCATGGTTCTCTGCCTATGCTGTGAATTCCTCCAGCAAGTCAGACTGCCTAAACAGGCCAGCTTTGCATTCCCTTCAGAGGCTACAAACAGCATAATTGCTCACAATTATAAGGTACCACACAGCTTTTCCTAAGCAAGCACACTTATTCATAAGGTTAATGCATTACAGAGGAAAAAATAAGAGCCTCCATGCATACTAAAAAGCTTATCCGTAATCACCCCTACTCCAACAAGGGCTTGGCTCGGAGTCAGTCCTTCAAACCTCACCAAGGGTTTTCTATGAGGTTACAAAGTTCATAACTGCCTTGGCTCAGACCCAGCACACCTTTAATTGTTCATTGGGCCTCTAACTGCATCTTCATGTACCAGGTGATCAGCAGTCAAAGGTCCCCACCTTAAGGTGAAGCTTCAAAAGGGTGAGTTGTTGCATTAGTGGTGGGGGTACATTTACATACAATTCCTAAAGATTTCCTGAGGAAATCCATTCAACTTTAAAGTGCATTCTTGTCTGGCATGCTATTTGCAATAGTCTTTTGAACCTCCTAATGCTTTCCAGGGCTTACATTTGCCATGTCTCCACCCCTGGAAACATTACATAAAATTCCACAATAATACATAAACATTTCTTTTTGATACAATGAACTCCTAAGATACTTTTAATTCAGTAAGGTTTGTCCAGTATGTTGCAGGAAAGTGCCATATTTGTCACATAGATAGACACACTGTATGACTCTGAGCGTCCCCTCTGCACGCACTTTAACTACATATCTTTAACCGCAACTGCTAGAAAGGACTTAACACCTTTAAAAAAGTGTTAGCTGGTCAACGTCAATCCTGGCAAGCATGGTTTTAAACAAAACCCACTTTCCAATTTGTGACATTCCCCAAGGTACAATCTGGACTGCTGAAGAGCAGTGTCACCTCAATTCTCCAACCTTGGGTGCCTTTCACACTGCTGTGCTCTGAGAACAACTGCTCAAACATGGCCTCTAGCATGTCAGTTACTCCCAGCTGAGTTATACTAGTGCTGTAGGTCAGCCAGTCCTGAATTATATTGCAGAGTGAAACCAGCAAATTCCCAGCCTCAGATTTGTCCGAAGAAATGTGCTTCTTGTACTACTCAGTTCTTTCCTTCTGGACAAGACAAGCTCATAGAAAGCCTGTCATTTTATTAATAGAAATTTATATGCACAAGCCCTGTTCTCTCAAATGGAGGTTCCAAACGCTTCAGTCCAAACACACACTGATTTAGCTAAAACAAGCTTATTAACTACAGAAAGATAGATTTTAAGTGATTACAAGTAATGAGTCATAAGTCAGAATAGGTTCCATAGAAATAAAAGGTAAAATGCAAACTAATACTTAACTTAACAAGCTAAGTGAACTTATGGTGGGAGAAACCCCTTTGTTTTATGCTTATGGCAGTATGGCTGGACTTCTTAGCCAGGACTCCTCCTCCAGTTCA
Organism: Lepidochelys olivacea; assembly: GCF_965140295.1. NCBI lineage: Eukaryota > Metazoa > Chordata > Testudines > Cheloniidae > Lepidochelys > Lepidochelys olivacea. The sequence goes on along the minus strand of NC_140414.1, from coordinate 20,272,842 downwards.
AATATGCTTTCTTTATCTTTCAAATATTGTTGATGCTGTGAGTAGAGATGAGGGGAGAGAGGTGATCTGTGTCCTCTGTTTCCCTTCTTATAGCGTTTCTCTCCTTTGAGAATCTTTTCCAATGGGGGTTCAGGTGACAGCAAGTCTGTCTGGCAATATGTAAATGTCTCGCTGAGACCCTTATTCCTGCCAAAGAATGGCCACTTAACCAAGTAATAGTCCATTTGATTTTGTAGACACCTGGCTGAGGTGCTAGCTAGCCTTTTGTCTCTGGGGAACTGGTTTGAAGTTCTTTCCCCAGACTTGGAATATGTCTTAAACAGTAGAATTTTATAACTTTACATACAGTGTTTCCACACACATTTTACCAGGACACTAATGTTCAGCAGATTATGAGTTTTTCAAATGATATCTCACAAGGCATACTTTGTACAAAAGTTATCACAGTATTGTAAAAATGGTGAACATAAGGATACACCCTGTCATGCTAATGAATGCAGGACCCTAGTGATCAGTTGGGGCTGAGGTTTCTGGAGGCCATGGCTGAGCTCTGTTTCCTTCTCCAGCAATGGCCCTGGAAGAGGAGGAAAAAAATTCAGCACCAGTCTACTCACGTCCTCCCCACAACAGGACTGGAAGAGGAGGCAATTTATGGTCTGATTTCCTCTGATGCCCTTTCTCCCCCCGACAAACAAACTCTTCTCCTGGAACTCACACCGTTTGTAAGGCTGGCCCTACTGTTTTTATTGAGTAAGCTTGCTGGCAGGGCAAATAGCTTACTCTGGTTCTACTTTCATACTAAGAAAGATGAGGGGACCAGGAAACTAGTACATGCTGGTCTTAATATGTGGCATATTGAGTATGGCTATTGTTTGTGATTTACTGCTTTTGTTTGAGGATTTTATGTGCTCTTTGTACTAGAATTCTGTAGTACAATTTCAGCTCAGCTGTGAGTGGGCTCAACTCCACTGATGTTGATATAGCTACTGTATAAGAACGGCCATACTGGGTCAGACCAAGGATCCATCTAGCCCAGTATCCTGTCTTCTGGCAGTGGCCAGTACCAGGTGCCCCAGAGGGAATGAACAGAACAGGTAATCAAGTGATCCATCCCCTGTCACCCATTCCCAGCTTCTGGCAAACAGAGGCTAGGGACATCATTCCTGCCCATCCTGGCTCATAGCCATTGATGCACCTATCCTCCATGAATTTATCTAGTTCTTTTTGAACTCTGTTATGGTCTTGGCCTTCACAACATCCTCTGGCAAGGAGTTCCACAGGTTGTGTGAAGAAATACTTCCTTTTATTTGTTTTAAACCTGCTGCCTATTAATTTCATTTGGTGACCCCTATTTCTTGTGTTGTGAGAAGTAGTAAACAACACTTCCTTATCTACTTTCTCTACACGATTCATGATTTTATAGACTTCCATCATATCTCCCTGTAGCTGTCTCTTTTCCAAGCTGAATAGTCCCAGTCTTATTATTCTGTCCTCATCCAGAAGCCGTTCTATACCCCTAGTAATTTTTGTTGCCCTTTTCTGAACCTTTTCCAATTCCAATATCTTTTTTGAGATGGGGTGACCACATCTGCACTAGTATTAAAGATGTGGGTGTACCATGGATTTATATAGAGGCAACAGGATATTTTCTGTCCTAGTATCAGAAATCTATTTTGCATCTACAACCTTTTTGCAAATCTACTTCCTTTCCTCCCTTAAATTGACAAAGTAAACCCCTCTCTAGCTATGTTCTAGGTATCATTTGAAAATACCTTGGAATGTGTAGCATGGAATTGTGCTGAGTTGAGTGTCTCTTTTGCAGTTTATAATATTAGCAATTAAAGATCATGAAGTCTGATTTTCTCATTTTCACTGGTGTGAAACAGGACTAACCCTATAAAATGAATAGAATTATGCCAGTGTAAAAGGCAGCACAATCAGCCTCAGTGCTTTCCTGGCAATGATTTCCCTTCACTGCAAGTTAAATTGTCTGAGACTGAGCTGTATGTTTCAATGGTCATATACTTGTCTGATCATAGCCATGTAAGTAGCAGTTTGCATGAAGTTCTCCGTTTCTCTTTTAATAACGGCTTGTCACTTGAAGGTATCTTTCATCCACTGTGCATTTTTGACACTTTATTTCAAAATGATTTGCTCATTTAATTGACAAGATAATTCTAGGCAGTGCTGTACTTGTGTTTTTTAAAGTATGTTTAAAGGGGGGAGAGGGGGAAACTTCTGTGCATTCTTTCAAAGCCGCTTTCAAAATCATATGGAATCTAAATAAAATGGAGTTTAAATTATAGTCATTAAGCAGTTAAATAAGTCTGAAGACAAAAGAGTAACCAGTCACCTTTCTGACTACAACCAGGCAACTGCTGAGTAAAATGATCTTCTGGAAGACATTCAACTGTAGAGAACCTAAATTAAGAGATTTTTATTTGTGTAGATTTAACAACCATCTACAATTTCAGTCCATTACATACAACTCTCACCCCAGAAACTAAAAGCATCAAGAGCCTAATCCAAAGCGCACTGAAGTCAATGGAAAGTCACCTTCCCTTGCTGACTTCACTAGCCTTTGGATCAAGCCACCAGAAAACATATTGATTAAATTTATAGGAGAATTCAGGCATTATTGTAGAGCTAAACTGTATAGCACAAAAGTATCGCACGGAGATTTCGTGCATTCAGTCATGTAAATCATCCCATAGTACACCACAATACATCATTTAGACTTGGCAGAATTTGATTTTTACTTTTTTTTTATAATTTTGATGGATCATATAGATTTTTGTTAAGCATTTTCCCCCTAATATCTATTTAGCTTTTCACAGTTGTGGGAAATTATGCGGGGGTGGAACAATAACTACTTAATGACCGGAGATGGTGCAATTCAAAAAGTTAAAGCTCTCTAACCATTAAAACACATATTGTTAACGTCACATGTCAAAATATAAAGTAAATATCTTTAAAACAAACTCTAGCAAGCAGGCAAAGTCAGAAAAATGTGATGTTTATCAATGAAAATTTTTTTTGTCGGTTTGTGTCCAGTTCATGCCTTCATGAACAACGAAAGAAAATAGAAGTAAGGAAACAGAGGTTAACGGTGGACTAAGCACGAATTCATAAGTGGCCTTGTAAATAACATGTATTTAGTAAATAAAGAAATAGTAAGAAGAATAATGTGTGATAAGTTTGCAGCGGCAGTTTTGTTTACTAGAATATTTTGTAGCTTGTGGACTGTTCAGAATTTGTTTATATGCAGGCATGTGCATTATATAGACTATCTATTTTTGAAGTTGTGGTAAACCCCTATACCCACTCCACTGCATTTACACTTAATCACCTCAGCGTAGTGGTGCTGTATGCCAATAACAAATCTGGATTTGAGCTAATTTCTTGGGAAGCAAGTGGAAAAGGTCCTGGAAAAGAAATCCCAATATCCAGTGACATTGGCTGATAAAAATATAATCCTTCCAGACCCACAGATATGGGACGAAATCTTGCCCCTGCAGCAGTCAATGGCAAAGCACTCATTGTGTCAGAGGGGCTGGGATTTCTTCTCTTCTCTTGCCATTTTCCTCTCTGCTAATAATACCATTCTCAATTCCCCATTCATCTGTTTTGTTTTGTTTTTCATAGATGCACAGATCATCTAATTCAATCATCAGTGAATCTCAGGCCATTACATTTCATGTACTTACCCTTGTAATGAGCCCAGTATCTTGTGTCTTGACTAAAACATAACTTCCAGAAAGGCATCCAGTCTTGATCTGAAGACATTAGGAGATGGAGACTCCCACAGCCATTTCTGTACTTTCTTTGTACTTTCACGGACAGCCATTCCTGAGCTGTTCGACAAAGATTTTAACAAGGATTTGAAGGGAGAAAGGGCAAAAACTTATGAAAAGTGAGTCAACAATATATCTTATAAACAAAAACTACGGTGTGCTTCCATCTGGATTTCTTCACCTCACCTATTTGTATCTACCTTGTTTCAATGAAGTCTTTGGGGCAGAGACATTCTGTTTTGTACTGGGACAACCACGTTGGTTGGCATTTAATAATAAATAACAAGTTATCATATCCCACATACTCTTGCCTTTATCAGGATGTACAGACATAGATGTTAACAAATCATCAGTAATTCCAAAGGGAGACAGGTCTACTATACTGTAAGATTGAAAGAGCAGTTCCCCAACAGTGACTGACAAACATTCTAGTGTTCACAGGGAGTCGCTTCATCCAACACTGAAATGTGGCTGTTTTTAGCCCTTTTGTTCCTGTTGATTTCAACAGTAGTATGATCAGGAGCTTTGGGACAGGAAGTGAAGAATACCTTCCCCAATCCTAACTTCAAGGGGAATGTTAGGAAAGTGAAAAGTAACTGCCTAACTAAAATTTGGGACCCTCAATCTGTCCAAGTGCCATGGGAACTTTTATTAAAGTGATCAAGATTTCTATCTGACATTCTCACCTGAAAGAAGAAAAGGAGTACTTGTGGCACCTTAGAGACTAACCAATTTATTTGAGCATGAGCTTTCGTGAGCTTACCAATGGATCTACACCATTTGTACAGTTAAGCATATGGGAAAGTCTTTACAGAGTCAGGGCCTTACATTGCATACATGGTACTGAACCCAAGACCTATTATTATACATATGCTTCTCCATTTCCTAGATTCATGTAGCTTTTACATCCATTCAGTCTAGCATGGAGTTCACCAGTTTTATTTTATTTGTGTGTGGCTACTGCAGGTCACACACAACTAAGCATTATAACAAGCAGTTTCAACTTTGCTGTAAGAAGCCCCCAAGGCATTTGGTATAAAAGTGAACGACAATGTTCTGGCTTCTGTAACTAACTCTAATTAAAAGAACTTGTTTTGGAGAACTATCAAGAAGAACATAAGAACGGCCTTACTATGTCAAACCAATGGTCCATCTTGCCTAGTATCCTGTCTTCCAACAGTGGCCAGTACCAGATGCTTCAGAGGGAGTGAATAGAGCAAGGCAATTTATTGGGTGATCCATCCCTTGTCGTCCAATCCCAGTTTCTAGCCATCAGAGGGTTAGGGATACCTGGAGCATGGGGTTGTGTCACTGACCATCTTGGCTAGTAGCCATTGATAGACCTATCCATCATAAACTTATCTAATTCTTTTAAAAACCCAGTTATACTTTTGGCCTTGACAGCAACCCCTGGCAATGAACTCCAAAGGTTGACTGTGCGTTGTGTGAAGAAGTTCTTCCTTATGTTAGTTTTAAACCTGCCACCAATTAATTTCATTGTGTGATCCCTTCTTCATGTGTTACGTGAAGGGGTAATTAACACTTCCTCATTCGCTTTCTCTATACGATTTGTGATTATTTTTTTTTAATGGCCCTTTATCATATTCCCCTCTCTCTCTAGTCATCTATCTTTTTCCAAGCTCAACAGTCCCAGTCTATTTAATCTCTCCTCACAGAGTAGCTGTTTCATACCCCTAATAATTTTTGTTGCCCTTCTCTGTACTTTTTTCCACTTCTAATATATAATTTTAAGATGAGGGAACCATAATTGCACAAAGTATTCAAGGTGAGTGAATCATGGATTTATATAGTGGCATTTTGATACTTTCTCTTAACATGGAATACCAGACACTCCTGCATCTGGCTTGGGAACATCATCATATGTTTTGCACTTTGATGCATGTTTTTATAGACCCTCTCATAACATCTGTGTAACTGCAGTGAATTAAGAATAGCTTGTGTGAGAAGTGGACACAACTCATCCTGTGGTTGGAGGTAATGCTAAACTGTTTTGTCACAGCAAGCTTTTGCTTCCATTTACTGCTTGTTTTTTTTTTATACACTATCTAATTGGATGTAAAGAAACAATAACAAAGTTGAACAGTTTGAAAAGAAATGAACATCAAGTTCAAATCCGTGGAAGCTCAACTCATGTCTTCTTCCTTCTGAGTTAGGAAACCTGAAGTCCATGCAGTTTATCTATGTCCTATATGCTTTGAATGCCATTAGAGTCTATGGTACTTAAGAATGGGTTTGCCTCAATAGGTTATTGTGATAAAACTCCTCCCAACCCCACCCTAGAGTTGATGTCCTATGCCCCAGAGTTGTCTGCATTTCAGTGATAGTATAGCTATAGAGTTGAAAAGCATTTTCTGATTGTGGAAATTGTCGAAACAGCTTCCATTTGCACTTATGAGGTCAGATTTTTTGAAAGCGCACATCACCTACAATTGGTGACAGATTTTCAAATGTGCTTGGCACACAGGAATTCCTGTTGAGAACAGTGGGAACTTCTGGGTGCTGAGATCTTTTGAAAATGTTGCCTATGGTGTTTAATTGTATTTGCAGTATTGAAACTGTTGCTCTGTCAAGTACTAAAACATCTGGTCCATCTATCAACCTGGAAAAATCCTGTGACACACAAGTGTATTTGAAAGCAAATTACCCCTTCTAAAGTCCTGTTTGACCAGACATACACAGTAGCCAGGTGTTGCAGAAATACAGTATGTTAGGGGGCTTATTCCTTCACCCACTTACTTCCCTGGTCCTTCTCGCATGAACAGAGAGCAACAATACCCAAAGTCCAAAGGTGCAAACAATTTGATGTTTGTTGGGGTGAACTTCCAGCGAGCATGATTCCAGTTTCCTTTCTTAAAAAAAAAAAAAAGTTTCAAAGTGCAAAATGGCAGGGTTTGCCGGAGCAGGTAACAACCCCCACTCTTCCCCCAGAGCCGGAATGAGAACCTGGGGATAAGGGTTTTCAACTGTTTCAACCCAGGGAGCCTACTCTTGGCTCAGAGCTAACTATATCATTTTCTTCTTTTCCTCGGTTTACTTAATTGGCTGCTGGTAGCCTATACTTCAAACTGACCTGACAGGCTTACTTGGTTTCTTTACACCTCTCCCCCTGCCTTTCCACACGCTTTTGTTTTTCTGAAGTTTTAATGGAGGGTACTTTTGGATACTTATGTGAGATGTTTTTGTTTGTTTTTTGGACAAAGTATGATGGAGGTCTGCTGTATTCCACTGGAATTTTTGGAGTAAAAGACCCATGGAGACAAAAGTTTTACTGCCTCTTGGAACAGTCTCCAGGTAAAGACAGCACAGGTTAAGGCAGCTGTGTGGCAATAATTGTACTTGGTGGCTAAGTTGTTAGACAAATTGCACTACCTTAAAGAACTAAATGTAGGAGTAAGTAACAGCCGTGTTAGTCTGTATTTGCAAAAAGAAAAGGAGAACTTGTGGCACCTAGAAGTGAGTGAAAAGTTATAAATAGCTTCTGCAAAAATTGATACAGGGTTTGCAGGAAAGTAAACATTTGGGAGTTGTGGAAATGGTAAAAGAGTAACAGTTGTGGTGTTACAAGAAGAAAGTTGTTTAATGATAAAACCCAGTTATATAAATGTAACTCTATGTGCAACTCTGTGCAGTCACATTGGATGGAAGCTTGGTAATTAATTTTATCCAAGGTGGTTAGGTAGAGTGGCTACTACCACCACTATGCTTCTGTCTCCAGAAACCTTTACAGCTATTCTGAAGGAAAATGGGCCCTTTCCCCACAGAAATAATCTATAAGGGACTGCTGCAGGCAGCAGGAGGAGAGAGAATCTGATCAAAATTATTTAACTATTGGGTAATCAAAATTACTAAAGGATATAAGGGGTTTCTATTGGAACTTAACTTGGCTGCCCCTGGTTGTCTAGTTGTACAAGATGGAAGTGTAATCGGGGTACAGTTGTGTGAAAGAGTAATCACGGTGAAAGGGATGTTGGGCAAAAGAGAATTTTGTGTGTGCACAGGAAAAAGAAAAGGAGGAATGATGGGAACACTGAGACTTGGGGTGGCTCTGGGGGATCAGATTGTTGCTTTGGTGGGTGTGCATGAAAACTCTGTGGGCATGGGGGAGGCAGGTACACCTTGTGTAAAATTAATATGGCTAATGTTACGGAGATTAAACTATGGAAGGAATGTGCATTTTCCCAGAATGTGTACAGTACTAAAATCTGAAGTTGTGTCTCAGCTATTACCTGAGAATAAACTTAAAGCTTGGTACAGCAGAGAAACTATTGCAAACATGGCCTGTTGTACAAGAGGGGAAACTGAGGTATACCACCTCATGAATTTCATAAATGATCAGTGACGGGGGTAATTCACTAGCCTGACCATAGAACAAAATAAGGACAGCCTGGAGATGGTAATTCTGTTTTTCCTGCAATTAGCAAGGAAATTTGTAAAAGAAAGTGATATTATTATTAAGCAATAATCTGTCCCCACCAGGGGGGTGAAAATTGTTTTTTGTTTTTCAGACACTCTACAAGCAAGCTGGCGCCAGCGGGGAAAAATAACCCAGAATACCATGGATCTGTGTTTTGTGTTTTTCTGTGGTGTTTGTCTTGTTGCGAGCATTGTTGTGTTTTAATGAACAGAAAACCTCATGACATGGGTGGGGGATGGCTTCAAAAGGCTGACCGAGGGAGGTGGGGGAAGAGATGCTCAACTAGGAAGCCAGCACCTGTGTAATAGCTACCATAGTACCTGGAAATGGGGGCACAATTACACCAGCCCATAACCAAACTACACACATCTACATGCTGCTATCTGGACTTTGGTGCACAAATGGATCTGTGAATCTTATTGGTGTGAATAATCAAACCAGGGCATACTGCCTGATTCCATACCAAGTGGTCAAGCTGGTTTGGACAATCCCATTTCTCTGTGAACATTCAATGGACTTATGATATGGACAAAAGCAAGCAAAACCTGCAGGGGCAGCTTGTTGCAACTGCCAGCCACTGGACACATAAGATCGTGATCCTGTCGAAGGAGGAGAGGCAGTGTTTTGGGGGTGTCTTGGATGTTGGACCATACTGCAGTGGTCAGGAATCAGTGTTGCTGTGGATTTTGTATTGTTAACTGTACTTGTGTTGCATTGCATATGGAGATAACCTATAAGTAATGTAGTAATCCCTCCAAACCCTACAGTGTGCTAGACAACCCAGACCCAACCTTCTCAGGCCCACTCTAATGGGAAGTCTGGAACACTAATTGGAATAGGTGTGGTATGCCCATACAAGAGAAGGTGCAGGGCACTATACTACACAAGGGGCAGTGGGACAAATGGAATATCGACACCTTCCACCTTGATGCCTGGCCCTATCAGGAAATGTGTGGCCATATGTCCTATGCTTTTCCAGGGATATCTGGGCAGGAGGATCCCAGAAGAGAGAGGAAAGGAGAGTTATAGAGGTATAAAAGAGAGAATCAAAATCACTCTCTGCCAGCGTAAGGGCCTTCTCTTACAGTAACAGCCTAAGAACAGGGCCTCAGACTAAGGCCTTTGGCTAAGCAGCAGAGGCAGCCATAAGCTGGGAGGCAAATGGTCAGATCCTCACATTCCAAACTAGTCACATTGAAATAAGGTGTTATTGGGCTGTTAAGCATTATCAGGACATTATTGTATTCCTATCACTTACATTTTCTAGGCACTTCCCTTTCTCTGGAACGGGAAACTTAGTTTGATAGCATCCTGTCTGGTAAGAACTCACTTATCAATAGCTGGGATGTAAAATCCTCACTTCTGTATTGTTTTGTCATTATAGTTCCCACTTTGCTATTGTTTGTCTCTATAATCTCTGTCTAGTTCTGTGATTGTTCCTGTCTGCTGTACAATTAATTTTGCTGGGTGTAAACTAATTAAGGTGGTGGGATATAATTGGTTAAATCATGTTAGGATTGGTTAGTTAAATTTCAGTAAAATGATTGGTTAAGGTATAGCTAAGCAGAACTCAAGTTTGACTACAGACTAGATAGTAAATCAGGAAGGGGGTGAGTGGGTGGAATGGGGGTGGGGAAATTGGAATCATGTTTGGCTAAGGGCAGGAATGGGAACAGGGACACAGGTGTAAGGCTCTATGGTGTCAGAGCTGGGAAGGGGGACACGAAGGAAACTGGAATCATGTTTGCTGGAAGTTCACCTCAATAAACATCGAATTGTTTGCACCTTTGGACTTCAGGTATTGTTGCTCTCTGCTCATGTGAGAAGGACCAGGGAAGTAAGTGGGTGAAGGAATAAGCCCCTGAACGCAGTAAACTTCATGAGACTGATTGCCCAAGCAAAACTATCAAGAAAGTCAAGTCAAACATTACAGATAATGGTTTCTGGTAAAACCAGTCCAGGGGAAACCAAGACATTGGTAATTAATTTGAACTCCTCCTCTTCAGTATGAAAATAGAGGAACAAAAGGGATTTTTGAGGTGTCTAGGGAAGGAAATAACATAATCAAGAAAGGCTGCATCAAGTGAAACTTCAATACAAGTATGCAGTTTGGAGGAATTATCTCTCACCCTTTTCTCTTCTCCCCCCTCTCCCCCCCCCCCCCAAAGGAAAATGGAAAAAAGCAACTGGCACCTAAAACCATGATGCTACTACTTAACTACAGACTCCTTCAGGGCAGATCTTGTCAGAAAGAGGCAGCTTTTGCTGTCTGAGGAGCTGAGAGTTTTTTTTTTTTAACTGTGCTCTAAGGCAGATCCTAGTATTCTTTGATTTCATGTTCATAGATTCCAAGACCAGAAGGGACCACTGTGACCATTTGGTCTGACCTCCCGTATAACATAGACCATAGAACTTCCCCCAAAATAATCCCTAGAGCAGATATTTTAGAAAAACATCCAATCTTGATTTTAAAATTGTCAGTGATGGAGACTAACCATTGGAACAATTTACCAAGGGTTATGGTGGAATTACTCACACAGTTAAAAAATTATGCCTGATTTCTGAATTGGTCTAGTTTCAACTTCCAGCCACTGAGTCATATTACACCTTTCACTCCTAGACTGAAGAGCCCATTATTAAATATTTGTTCCATATGTAGATACTTAGTCTTAAATGGATGACTTGATTAACCTTTTCTTTGTTCAAGCAAAATAGATTAGACTCAAAGAGCTCATCAGTATAAGACACTTTTTCTAATCTTTCAAAAAGAAAAGGAGTACTTGTGGCACCTTAAAGACTAACCAATTTATTTGAGCATAAGCTTTCGTGAGCTACAGCTCACTTCATCGGATTTGCGAATACAGACTAACATGGCTGTTACTCTGAAATCTAATCTTTCAGTCATTCTCATGGATCTTTTCTGAACCTTCTCCAAATTTCAACATCCTTCTTGAATTGTGGACATCAGAACTGAATACAATATTCCAGCACCTCTCTTTCTACTCAAGATTCCCACATTGATGCATCCCAGGATCACATTAGTTCTTTTGGCTATGGCGTCACATTGAGAGCTCATGTTCCGCTAATTATCCACCATGACTCCAAAATCTTTTACAGAGTCTGTGCTTCTTAGTTTAGAATCCCACATCATGTAAGTATGGCCTACATGCTCTGTTCCTAGATGAATGTGTTTACATTTAGCCATATTGCTCTGAATCAGTGTCCTCTCCTCTTCATTATTTACCAATCCCTTAACTTTGTGTCATCTACAAACTGTACCAGCGATTTTATATTTTCTTCCATGTCATTGTAGTAATATTAAATAATGTAAGAACAGTTCCCTGAAGGATCCCACTGGAAAACACACCCGCTCAATGACAAATCCTATTTACAATTACATTTTGAGACCTATCAATTAGCCATTTTAGTCCATTTAATGTGTGCTGTGTTAATTTTATATCATTTAAATTTTTTTAATCAAAATGTCATGAAGTACCAAGTCAAACTTCTTAAAGAAGTCTACATAAATTACATCAACACTATTACCTTTATTGGCCAAACTTGTAATTTCATTAAAAAAAAAGTTATCAAGTTAGTTTGACAGAATCTATTTTCCATAAGCCCATTTGATTGGCATTAATTATGTTTCTCTGCTTTTAATACTTTATTTATTGAGTCCCATATCAGCCACTCCATTATCTTGCTCTGGATTGATGTTAGGCTGCCAGGCCTATTACCCAGGTCATCCCATTTACCCTTTTTAAAAATAGCACATTAGCTTTCTTCCAATTTTCTGGAATGTCTCAAGTGATCTAAGACTTACTGAAAATCAACATTAACACTCCAGCAAGCTCCTCAGCCAGCTTTTTACAACTCTTGGATGCAAGTTATCTGGACCTGCTGATTTGAAAATATCTGACTTTAATAGCTCCTGTTTAATATCCTCCAGAAATATTAGTGGAATGGAAAGAGTATTATCAACATATGATGAGACTATATCACCTGTTTCCCCCCCAAATATAGAACACTAATATTTATCAAACAGTTTTGCCTCTTCTGCATTATTATTGATGATTCTACCATTTCCATCTAGTAATGGACCAATATAATTTTCAGGGTTCTGTTAGATCCTAATATACTTTTAAAAAAAACCCAACTTCTTATTGTCCTTAACTCTGCTGGCCATAGAGTTCTTCTTGTGTCCTTTTGCTTCCCTTACCAACTTTCTACAATTCCTATCAATTTCTCCTTTCTTCCATTTTTGTTGTTTTTATAGTTGCCTTCACTTCTCTCAACGAGGTAAGTTTTTTTAACCAACACTGCCTTCTTCCTCAGTGGTGGGATTGTGGCTTTTGGGGCATCTTGTAAAGTGATTTCCCGATGTTCTATAACTAAGATTTGGTACAGTACTACCAGACTGCTGTATACATTAAAAAAAAATTTTTTTTTAAAAAGCTCCAGAGGCAATCCTGGCAATTACAGGCCAGTAAGCCTAACTTCAGTACCAGGCAAATTGCTTGAAACTATAGTAAAGAACAGAATTATCAGACACATAGACTAACATGATTTGTTGGGCAAGTCAACATGGTTATTATAAGGGAAATCATGCCTTACCAATCTAGTAGAATTCTTTGAGGGGGGTCAACAAGCATGTGGAAAAGGGTGATCCGGTGGATATAGTGTACTTATATTTTCAGAAAGTCTTTGTCAAAGTGCCTCACCAAAGGGTCTTAACAGAGTTAAGTAGTTATGGGATAAGAGGGAAGGTCCTCTCATAGATAGGAAACAAAGGGTAGGGAAAAAAGGTCCATTTTCAAAATGGAGAGAGGTGAACAGTGGTGTCCCCCAGGGGTCTGTACTGGGACCAGTGCTGTTCAACATATTCATAAAGTATCTGATTATTTTGTGTTGACATGTCACTATGGACTCTTTTTAATCCAAGAAATTAGTCTAAAATATGTTTGGATGCTGATCATTAAACTAATGTTGAAGTCTTCCAAAACTATTTAGATCTAAGTATGTAGAGCAGTGGTTCTCAATCTTTCCAGACTACTGGACCCCTTTCAGGAGTCTGATTTGTCTTGTGTACCCCAAGTTTCACCTCACTTAAACTACTTGCTTACAAAATCAGACCTAAAAATACAAGTGCCACAGCACACCAAGACTGGAAAAATTGCGTACTTTCTCATTTTTACCATATAATTATAAAATCATTTAGAATATAAATATTGTACTTAATTTCTGTGTAAAGTATATAGAGCAGTATAATCAAGTAATTGTCTATATGAAATTTTAGTTGTACTGACTTTGCGAGTGCTTTTTATGTAGCCTCTAGTAAAACTAGGCAAATATCTAGATGAGTTGTTGTACCCCCTGCAGAAAACCTCTGCATACTGCCAGCGGTACATGTACCTCTGGTTGAGAACCACTGATCTAGAGCATGTGCATGAGACCTAATTAGATAAAGTCTATAAAATATGAATGTCAACTAACAGCTCCAATATATAATTCATTGTAACAGCACTAAGAACATAAAATGAAAAATATTGTGGACAAAAAGACATGTTCTCATCTGCTGTTTGCCTTCCTCAGGTGTTACAACATACATTTTTGACTCTGTTTTTGAAAGAGAATCCGTGATTTACTGGTGGAATTACTAGGATGAGGGATGCCAGGTAAGAGTATCAACACTTACAGACCAAGTTGGAGTGTTGAAAAATACTTTGCTAACAATAAGGCAAATCATAGGAAAATTATTTTGGAGGGGAATATTGTTCTCTGGGGCTGGCAATTTAGTGAACAAATCAGGTAAAAGATAATTGAGTGTAGCAGTGCACCTTCATACCCTCTGGACACTGGTGGAGGGTCAGGTATTCCAAGAGCAAGAAGGCAAGCACCATAGGTGTGTCAGATGCTTTGCCTGATAGGCTCAGCTACCTACATTGTCATTCTAGGACCCTGTCTACATTAAGGAAACTGTCACCAGTGTGACTACATCACCATGGTTACACCCATCCAGATTCAGCAGACATGCTGCACTGGGACAATGCTGGGGCAATTTACGTTGGTGCCTTACCAAATTAATCTGCAGCAGTGTAAGTCCTGCTTCGTGTCCGTGCACCGTGTCTCCACTATGTGGTAACTAAACAGATGTAGTGATACCACTGTGAATCTCTTTAAAATAGAGAGGGCCTCAGTCTGTCCCTCTCGGGGAAGTCTAAGCATTTTGACTCTAGTCCTCTTAAGCCAATGATTCAACCTCTGTCTCTGGACCAGTGGGGTTCTATGCTGTCTCCCTGTCACCTAGCTGCACGAATAGCCTGATGTCCTGCACTTAGTGCAGCTCTACACTTAAAACACTGCAGTGACGCAGTGCAACGGCACCACTTTAATGCTTCGGGGAATACACTAACATGAGCTTCTCCCATCAGAGTAGTTAATCCACCTCCAGCCTTCCTGTCAACATAACGCTGTCTACACCGGGGGTTAGGACAGTAGAATGGCGTTGCTCAGGGTTGTGAATTTTTCACTCACCTGAGCAACGTAGTTATACCAATGTAAGTTTAGAATGTAGACCTGGCCTTGGTGTCCCTTATTCCTGTGGATGACAGACTACAACCTCTCCCCACGTCTAGTAGTGACATTCCTGTGTGATTGTTCTCCCGCAACCTTGTTCCCCACAGCTATCACCATTGGTTTGATTCTAGCTCTACAGTTCCTCAGCTGCCATGGTCCCAAAATGCCCTGAAAGAGGATAAAGGCCATCAGCCTTTTTTGATTCCTACTCTTTGAGAAAGGAGCCCCCTTTGTCCTACAGAACAGATTTGACACATCAATTCTTTCCCAAGCTGGTTCCCTATGTGCTGAAGGCCTGGTCTGGAGGGAGGCCATTAAAGCCCTCTCCACTACAATTGCTGGGCTTCTCATCTCCAGGCCCTTGGTGGCTCCATGTTGCCTCTTGTGCTTCCTCTCTGGGCTGCAAGCCTCTACTGGCTAGTTTGCTGCTGGGCTTCTCTGCCGCTTGCTCAGTGATCTCTTAATCCCATGCTCTCTGGCAGGGATGCCCAGAGTATTCAGGGGCCCTGGGGTCTTCGGCAGCAGGCCCTTCACTCTGGGTGTGTTCACCAGCACTGAAGGACCTGCTGCCGAAGTGCCACTGAAAACTCTTGTGGGGCCCAGGGTCTGGGGCAAATTGCCCCACTTGCGTGTGCCCTCCCCCCAGCAGCCCTGCTCTCTGGCAGTCTCTTGTTTATGGGAGCCTGCCAGCCATAATCCCGATCTGGTCTGGGGACACAGTGCATCCGTCTCTCTCTCTCTTGCATGCCCTTCTATTCCATGCAGAACATAGGGCCTTCACATTACTTTCCATCCTTGCTGGTCTCCTGCAGCAGTCTTAGCTTCTTCCCATGTTATTTTAATAACTTTCAATTAGCTACTTTCCATGTTATCCTTGGTTTAACCAAATTGGCTCTTGTCATGGGGGGTGATTCTAGTCCAACACCGATATTATGATGTTCAGCTCTTTCCTCCATGTGTATCCTAGCCATCTCCATTTTCATTCTGTAATTTCCTGTCCTGTCAGTTTCTGTTTTGTTGTCATCCAGAGTTCTTTGTGTTCTCCCCACTTCCCCTGGCCATCTGATTTTGAAGATTTGTCTAAGGCAGCTATTTATGAAAATCTGGAGTTTAGCTGGTAAGGTGTTAAGTCTCCAAGTTTCAGCACCCTATAGGAAGACCAAGTTTACAATGGTGTTAAATATTCCATGTTTAGTTTTGAGGGCAAGATTTCTGTTTTTGCAAATTGGCTTTAGAGTAGAAAGGCATGCCTGGCTTTTGCTATTCTGGCTTCCATGTCTTCATCTGTTCCACCTGTTGTACTTACAATGCTGTCAAAATATATGAAATATTGGACCTCTTCTATGTCACTCTCAGAAAGTATGACTGGTGTTTCTTTTTAGTTTTTTGTTTTCTTGGGTGCTTTGATGCCTTCATTAAGTTACCTTTGGGATCTTGAACGTCAGTAGGTATTTGCTTTTGGTTTTTCCTGACAACTGATTAATGATGACATACAGTTCCTACATGTCATTTTGTGCTGCTGTGATCTAGGCATCTGTTGCCATTTAGTCTATAAAGTCTCTTTCCTACACTTTTTTGGTCTTCTTTGTTCTTTATGGCATATTTCTCCTGGAGTCACTATGTCTGTGCTCTTTCTTGCTTAAATTAGTCTGTCTACTTTTACATCTTTCTGCTATTTTTGGCCATGCATACTCAGAAAACCATTTATTGTGATGTTTCTTTCTGAATCCCAGCCACTTCAGAAATTTTAATGAGAGCTTCTATTTTGCCTTCCCAACTGGAAATAGTAGTTGAATTATTTACAGCTGATTCCTGCTAGTTCTAGTTGGAAAAATAGATTTTTGGGAAAGCGCACTAGATTTACTGTTCTACAGGTTCCTGTGATGCTGATCCTCTAGCAGGAGCCAAAAGTGATCAGTAGGAACAAAAGAGACCAGATGTAAGATTCCAATAGAGTCTACTGAAATTTCCATTAGGGCCCCTGATGCTCCCCTTCCCCCCCCCCCCCCAACCCCGCTTTCTAAAAATTAAACTTCCATTTTAAAAAGGGAAACAAAAAACTATTCAAGAACACGTCTGGCTCTGCTGCTGGATTGCTGTAGAGGAAGGGTCCCTTTAAAGTCATAGGAGTGAAAGACAGACTGAGAGCGCAGTGCAGTGATCAGAATTCATCTTGCAGAGAGCAGGTGCCAAATTGAGATTCCCCATCATGAAAGTCTGAAACTGCACAGTTACCCTTTCTGATTTAAGAGTTTTTACTTACAGTCCTACAGAGACAGAATGTCCACCCTGTTCGTTTGATCTAAAATATTGTACTTCAGCCAATCAGTGGAAGAAATTCTGAGTTAAGGTTCCCCTATTCTTGACTTACTGGTATTCAGTGTTCATAGAGAATTTACCCTATTGAGTGAACTACATAGCTGAGACTATTTGCTCTAATCCCTACATGTAGGGGAGAGATCTTGAAGAAGAGGGGCTACCTTCACTCTGAACTTCCTTGCATTTTGTCAGATAATCTCAGACCCTTATTATTATAAAGTTGTTTGTGCTAAAGAAACACTGTCAAATCTGGCAGCTCTAACACCTTTCTTTTTGGTTCATGAGCACGTTACATCACATTTATGCTTAGATGATTGCTTAGTTTTAAGAGCAAACATGATATGTAAGTGTAAGCATTTTGAAAAGTAATACCCTGTTTTACTCCCAAGAATAGAGCATGCAGGAAGGGTGTAGACAGACCTGCCCTTATTGCAGATGAAGTCTAGCCCTGAACAGTTGTCCTGCTGCAATTTGATCTCTATCCATTTCCCTATCTGTGTAAGAGGCATAATAGTATGTGTCTCCCTCGCCTCATGTAATGAATGAGCATATCATAATACATACACACAAGGGGGCAGAATTAAGGTTGCACAGGCAGCCTTTACCGAGATGGCAAAACACAGTAGGGGGAGGGAGGACATGGAGAAGAGTTATACACACATGAGAACAGACTGCTGAAGGCTATTCCTCTCCCAAGGTCTGTTTCAGTGTGTGAAATTTTCCTGCGACATGCCCCTTTCCCCTCCTGCCCCCAAGTTCTTCACTGCAGGATATGTACAGAAAATCAAACGATGAGAAAATCTTAACTAGGTTTCCACTCTAGTATGGAATATTGGCCAATAGTGATGCTCTTCAACCTCCAAGAATCTCTCTCTAGTGAAATTCTCATGAGTGGGACTACAGGATGGAGGACATGACCTCTCTGGTAACTGCTGGGCTGTGGTGAAGGAAGAGGAGAGGTCTTTGAGCTAGTAGGGAGGATCAGGGCCACAAGAGGGAAAAACTCCTGCTTACCACTTGCACTCAGCTGGGGAGGGAAGTGAAGCCATGACAGAGCTTCCCTAAGTCTTTGCTCCCATGTAGGTGGTAGTAAGAAAGCTGACTGTGAGAGGCTGTCTTCTACCACTGCTGTATGCGTGCATATATAGTGACAAGAAGGAATAAATACACATTCTTCACCAAGAGCCTGCATTGTTTTAATCTGCACCTTACACAATACCCACACCCATATTACAGATGGGGGCAAACTAAATTTTTCCTCAGTGCTGGAACTGTTTCTATTAGCATAGGCAAGCACATGCTATGTATGCCAATAGTGTAACATTTCCTAGAGGGAACCTTTGAGTAACTGCAGGTGCTTTCTGTACTGCATCAGGTAGGCCTTTTATTAACACACTACAAGAGATCTCTTGCTAATTGAGGGTTGCCAATTTTGGTTGGACATATTCTTGGAGATTTCATCACATGACATAGTCTTTAATTAAAAAGATTAATCTCTAATTCCTGGAGAAGCCAGGATAATCCTGGAGGGTTGGCAACCCTAGTCTAACCGCATGAGTTGCATTAGTGAACCCATCAGGTCAAATTCATCCTGTGTAACTCTGCTGCCTTTGATGGAATTTGGTCCATTGACTAGCTCGGAAGATGACTGCAATACTGGGCAAGGAGTGGATGGGGGCTGAGGGTGGGAAATGAACTAACCAGTGCATACAAATCACTAGCTACACTCCTGGATTATTCCTATAACCATAGTCAGACTTTCACTGCATAGGTCTCATTGAAAGAAATGTGGTGTGTTTCTGCTATTCCTGGTGGTGGTTTTTTTTTTTTAAGACAAAAATCCTAAAGCTTAAACATGTGATTTTAAAACGTGGTAGGAGGGGAGTTATACTAAGAAAGAGGATGGTGGAGAGGGGACTGTTGTCACACATTTCCCAAGCAGAAAAAAGAGACCAAATTGGCTAAAGTAGGGAAGGTAGTGCCAAGGGCCTCTTTCCTCAGTGAGTCTCCGCCATCTCCTCCCTTATGTTCCCTCACCCTTATGCTCCAGTCCCACCACTTCCACACCTCCTGCTCACTTGGCCCTCCCTGTTTCCTAACCCATCTGCCACCTGCTCTCCCACTCTCCTCCCATCCCTGCTCTCTGCTGTTTTCTTTCCCTGCCTCCTCCAGCTGGCCACTGGGGTGCATGTGCAGTCAGGCCACTCCAGAATGGAGAAGGGCACAGAGGGAAGGATGAGGAACATCACAACACAGAGGTCTGATGCTTCCGCCAAGCAGTGAAAGGAAAACCAAGTCCCTTTTTAACAACATATCCATGAAAGATTGGAATAGAAAAAGCACTCAGTGCTCATAACTCACTTTGTTCACCCTCCCACACAGTACGCATGACATATATTGCAGCTATAGCTATAAGGTTAGGTAGGATTTAAATATTAAAATCAATCTTTTAATCATCCACTCAACTTTAAGTAATATTTTTTGAGATGCTGATAAAATATCATTTGTTTTTAAATTATTATCTGCATTATTGTAAGGGTGAGTAAGTAGATTTCATGTTTGGGCTGGTAAATTTATATCCACTGTATACAGAATGTTCTGCACATCCATCAGTATGTTTCCACTATTTATCTCCTGTATAAATACATATATTCTCTGGGCATATAGCCCTCTTGTAAGGTATATTATTCCCTATACCCATAGGCATACGTGTCTCCTTGGTAGACATTTATTGATATATCTGTATTCCTCAGGTCCACAGGTAGGGTTTTAGAGCAACAAAGTGGGTGAGATAATATTTTATTGGACGAAAATCCCTCAGTGAGAGAGAAAAACTTTCGATCTTACAGAGAGCTCTTCTTCAGACCTGGGCCATTAACTCACAGTGGCACAGCTAAATACAAGGTGGAACAGATGGATGAGCCTAAGGAGCTAACATGTATTTCAAGGGACCATTCAAGGTGAAGTGGCCTGTTGCAGCTACAACAACACTGCATACATAGGTAGGGTTGGCACGTACAGCACATACATGCTGGTTTACATTTTTCAAAAGTGACTTGTGATTTTGGATGCCAACCTGAGACACCTTAAATGAGCCTGATTTTAAGGGGGCAAGCGCTTGTTACTTTCTGAAAATACCCCCCCCCCTTATTATTGGTTATTATTTGTATCGCAGTAGCACCTAGGAGTCTTGGCCTATGACCCCATTGTACTCGGTGCTAAATTGGGTGGTGTGTAGATATATAATATACACACTGTATGTATGACCTACATTCCCTTCCCCACCATCTGTGATGTGGCACATGCAAGATGCATGTGTGCCCAATATACCAGGAATACAGGCCTCTCTTTATTGACGTAAATAACACACAACTCCACTATGTACAGCAGCCTATGCTTTCGAAAGTGACTAATGATTTTGGGTGCCCAAAGTGGGGCATCCTGATGGGACCTGGTTTTCATAGCATGGTTCTTGTAAGGTATCTCAAATCACTAGTTTCTTTTGGAAAAAATTAGGGGTGCGCAGTTGGTGTGTGTGTGGGTATATATATAGGATACATTATGTTAGGGACACATGCATGCATTATATAGATGTCTGTAGGGCATAAATATGTACATATATAGTGTGTATATAGGGGCTACACAGTGTAAAGAACATATGTATGCATTATATAGATGACTAGTGGGCATGTATATATAATGGCATATATCCCTATGGCCGTGGTTCTCAACCTGTGGCCAAATCAGCACCCAGCTACAGCCCATGTGCCACCCTCAGGGCCATACAGGTAATATATATTAGGGTGATCAGCTGTCCCAATTATATAGGGACAGTGCTGATAGTCAGGGCTTTGTCTGATATAGGCGCCTATGACCTCTCACCCCATCACGATTTTTCACACTTGCAATCAGGTCGCCCTACTGATATCTATTGTGTGGCTGTGGCCCACGTCACACAGAAAGAGCGGCATACGTGGCCCACAATGGTCAGGGGGGGAGAACCTGCCACCTGTGGGGGACACAGTGCTAGGGACAGATGCGTGCCCCCCTCTCTAGGGCATAACTAAGTACGGGTCTGCATGGGACCCAGCATAAGGGCCACGTCCATGACACCGGCGTCTCAGAGCGGCAGCCGGCTTCGTCTGCACCAGTAAACACAAGGCAGGGGCCCTCGTGGCACCTGAGCGACTAGCCCCCGTGTATCTGGGCACCCCGAGAGCGGATGCCTGACACAGCTGCCCCGGGGGCACAGATACGCTCTCGCACACGCGGCTCTGGAGGTGGCACACCCGGCCTGAGGGCCGCAGGGCCGCGCTACGCAGCCGGCTACCGGCCGCTGTATTTACCTCCCCCCCCCAGCGCCGCGGCCCGGGCGGGAGGGAGGCGCGCCTCAGGCGGGCTGCGCGGGGCGGGGCAGCGCGCGGAGGCGGCGGCAGCGGCAGCGGCCGGCCCTTCTTTCCCCGCCCTGCGGCCCGGGCCGCGGCTCGCCCCCCGCCTTGTTCCCGCCCCTCCCCAGCACGACGCGCGTCGCAGGCCGGGGGCGGCGGCAGCAGCGGCAGCAGCAGCAGCAGGCGGGCCGGCCGGCCGGGCTCCCCTCCCGCTCACCCCGCACAGCGAGCCGCCCGCCATGGAGACGTGAGCCCCGCGCCGCCGCCGCTGCCGGCCGCCGCCGCCGCCGCCGAGATGGCCCGGCCGGGAAACTAGCCGCGTGCAGCGCCCGCGCCGCCGGCATGGGGTTCTGATGGGCCGGAGGCTGGCCCGCCCCGACCGGGAACCCGACAGCTCCGCGGGGGAGGTGAGCGCGCGCGCGCGCGCGTGGCACGCCCCGGGGTCCGTCGTGCCCGCGCGCCCGCCCGCGCGGCATGTGCCGCCTTTGTTGGGGCGGGGGCTGGGGGGGGGGGTCTCCTGCGCTGCGAATAGCACCGGGGGTTGGTGTGAGGCGGGGTGCGTTGCATGGTGCAAGGGATACTAGGGCAACGGCCCTTACGGGACACAAACACACACCCCTGTGTGCCTGCGGGGTTGAAATAGCTCAGTCACCTTGTGGGGCTTCGTGTGCGCCTTTGTTTGGCTAAGTAACGCGCGCTGCTGCAAACAACTGTGTGTGTGCGTACGTGCAAATTCTGCCGCGTATAACGTGCCTACCGTACTTGCACAATCCGTACACCCCGTAATGCACGTTTGTGTATACAGCAGCCTTCTTTATGCTGCAGATGTCCTGGTTTCAGCGGCTACAGATGTATAAAATACGCTTCTTAATCAGTGTTTGCCAGTGTTATTGTTTACATACACAATACATGCAGTGTGTGTGTGTGGTTTAGTATAGAATAGGTGCTGATATACTTGTAGATGCTCCTTCTGCAATATATAGCATTGTTTGCAGATATACACACAGTGCTGTTTTATATCTTAAACTTTAGTGATACATTTTGTTTTTACTTCCATGTGTAAAATATGGGAACTGTTACATGGAAGTGACTGCATATGTAGATATGTTTTTTCAATAATCATAGATACATTAATTTTTGTTTATGGCATGTCAAATACAATAAGGAAAAAAACTGTGTGTATTTCAGTTTGGTGCAAGTGTTCACACTTCTATCCTCTGTTTTGGGGAGTAATATTTCTAAATACTGTGTTAGCCCAGTCCTGCAAGCTCCTCCTGCAAGGCGCTTAGAGTTCTCAACTCCTGGAAAAGACTGAGGACACCCAGCACCTGGAATGTACTCTTTATTTGTAGGTCCTCAATCCTGCAACAAGCTCTGCTTTGGAGCACTCCTGCAGCTGCATGGTGCTCCATTGAAGTCATTAGGGCACCTTCGGGGTTCAGGGGGCTACCAGAGCAGAAGTCATTTCAGGATTTGGGGCCTTAGATGTTCTAAATATTGCTGTCCAAAGGGGCATAATTCCACTTGAATATTTGTTCCCAGTCCTGTAATTTTGCTGCAAATAGTGTATCCAGTGTCTCTTGTACTTTAGCTCCTGTTTTATGGCCATATGGTCAGTTGTCCATAATTCTGTCTGCCGCTTTGGGTTATTGTTGATTATTCTGTATCAAAAGTATGCTTTAAAAAAAACTGCCACTGTGCTTCATTTCAGACTCTTCTGATCTGACTGCTAAACTTGTGCATGTAGCTCTCTTGGATGTTTTTGTTCTTGTTTTGTTATATCTGTTGCATCGATAGAATGGACCCCTCCTGCCCCATGGAGAGAGTTTTCTTGACAGAAGACTGAATTGCTGATGTTTTTTCATGTAAAACTGTCCCAGAAGGGATGATATAAACAGATAATGTTATCTTAGGTTATTTCGTGCAACTGGTAAAAGAAGTCTTTGCAAAAATTCTCATGAAAATTTGCCACCTTGGGCAAAAAAATCCATTCCCCCACTTTTACCCTAATGATGAAAAAATTAATGATGCTTTATTTGCTTGCTTTAAAAAATAATAATTACTTGCCCTAGGCAGGCAGAATTTTGGAAGGCTGATTTAAACAATTGCTTTTTCAGCCGCTGTAGAGTTCATAATGTCCCGTTCCCTGGGTTTCAGAGGGGTAGCCGTGTTAGTCTGTATCCCTGGGGTGACAGGCGGCTGCATCTCTGACATAGGCACAGAGTTTTGATTTTTTTTTTTAAACCCCTTTATCATATTTAAATTGTACAAAGTCTCTCCGGCTACTTGTGGTTTTAGTTTTTCCCTTTTAAGCTTGGCTAATGTTTTCACTGTCATGGTGATGAGTCTGTAGGCTTTTGCAACCTTTAGGTTGATTGCAGTGCTTTGTTTATCATCACCTCTGGGATGTATATATGTGGCACCAAGTTTTGCAACATAGGACTGGTAGAAGTTTAGCTCTCTGAAAGCAGCCCCAAATAAGCCACACCTTATTCCAGATTTGGGGGATTTACTTTGGATCCCTGCTAACAATTAGATTTGCTTTTAAAATTGTTCAGATGCTTTGTGAAGGTAGGTTTCAGAGTAACAGCCGTGTTAGTCTGTATTCGCAAAAAGAAAAGGAGTACTCGTGGCACCTTAGAGACTAACCAATTTATTTGAGCATAAGCTTTTGTGAAGGTAGCACACAGTTCTGTGCCTTGCTCCGACATGCTGTGTCTGAATGAGCGTGGGGTTAGAACTCTGCAAAGCTAATCTATTGGCTTTTCCCAGTAGGAGTTCAACATTCTGGGGTGTGTGCTTTTAATTGCCCTGCACCCCAAATTTGGAACTTTCTCTTAGCTGGGGTTTGAAAGGCTCCATTAAGAGACTGATCTTAATCTGGCCCTTATATATTCATACAGATTCTTGCCTTTTGTGTGTTCGGGATCTAATTTTAAACACCTGAGACATTTGCATGAAATGTTTCTCTGCTAGTATAAATCCATTGGGTCACTTAAATGCCCTTTCCAAAAATATATTGCACTGTAGCTATTTGAAGGCGTATAGATTGCACTATCTGGGGCTAAATACTCTCCTGTGTCTGTTCCAGCTGCTGCTGGAGGGCACCCTGGTGAAGGCCTTCAAGATGGAAAGTCAGAGGGAGGGGAAATGGCACTACAAAACCCCTAGGATTTCCCTTGTATCCAGGTGGGGTTAATGCTGGCCCCCTGCATAGCAGTGCTGTCTGGGATGGGGTCTGGCCAGGATGGCTTCAGGATATGCATACAAGTGTCTCCCAGCTGTGGCTCCTGCTCATGGAGTTTGGGGTGGGCATTAAAATTTAAAGCAATATCCACCTCCTGACACCTGGTGGGAACCATGAATGGGGGCTTGTTGCAATAACACCCCCTCTCTTCTTTTGGGGTGAATCCCCATGGGGCCTTGCTGGCAGCTAGAGATTTAATATTGTAAATACTTAGGGGTAGCAAATGGCTTTTTGGTCTGTGTTTGGACAGCGCCTAGTACTATAGGTTCCTGGTCCATGGCCCTTAGTACTATTGCAATTCACATTGTTAATAACTATGTCTCCATTGCAAATATCCACATATCTGGCCTTTGGTTACAAAAGGGCTTTCTGAGGGATAGGGAAGGGTGGAAGTGTAGGGATGGGTTGGTTTGGGTCAGAGTGGCAATGGCTGACAGACTTGGTATATAAGAATCCAGCCCAGATTGGAAGGGACTGAAAGATATTACTAATGGTTGTTAAGTGGCCAAGGTGAAATGAGTTTGGTGGTCACAGTTCAGCTCACAGCAGACAAGTCTGATTTGAAGTAGGTGCTCAGATCCTATGTTGATGAGCATGGTGCAGATGTCTAAGTAGAGCCAGGTCTGGTGGTGGTGTCTTTTGCATTCTCACTGTCCCTTTTGCTAGCAGTATCTGAAGAGGCTAGGGCTGAAATGTGACCTACACAGCAGGGCTATACTCGGGAAAGTTAAGGCAAGTGAATTAAAGGTGTAAAGTCAGTGCGCATTAAACACTGTGTGGATGCTTTTATTCAGGAATACAGGGATCTTAATTATCTTTAACTTAATCCTCCTTTGGGACTACTTCATTATGGCTTGTGCAGAATGCAGCTGCCCTCTTGTGAAGTGGTGGCTCTCATCCAGAGTTTGTCACACCTGTGATCTGTACTGCTTAACCATTGATTCCAAATGCTATTTAAGGTGCAGGTTTTAACCTGTATATCCTTAAATGGGTTGTGTCCTGGCTACCTCAGAGACTCTCTCTCCTTGTTTGATCGCAGCACTCAGCAGCCACGGTATTATCTTCTGAAGTCATTGATGGGGCTGGCAGCTGGGCTGTTTCTGTGAGGGGCTATGACTTTGGAATTCCCAAGTCCAAATGTATTGATCTTAAGCTGTTTCTCTGGGCTTGAGTGTTGGGGAAAGTCTTGGGTGTTTTCGTTTGGCATTGTATAGTTCTTAATGATCTATTTTGTACATGTTCCCAGAAGTCTGGATTTGATAGTTGGATCTTTATGGTCCATTTATCTTTTCGCTTCTCAGGGAGCGTTGTGTGAGTATGGGTTGAGGCAATAGAGGAAAACATACAGGTACAAGTGCTGTATCTGTTCTATGAACAAATAACTGGCTTCGGTCTCCAGAGCTGGCAATCTGGCATCTTTAACTAGGACTGCAATGCAATTTGCCTGCACGTTTTAATAATAATTTTCATAGCTACTAAAATAACTCAAACTATACAAATAATCTCTTTAAAAAGATATGTTTTAGATACATTTCAGAACTCTAAACATGCTTTGAGTTTTGGTGCCACTAATTTTGTCTAGGCTTTTTATTTATTTATTTTAATTATAGGATAAACTTTCAAAGGTGTTAATGGCAATGGGGTACCTAACTTCCCTTCATGCCTTTTGGAAAATCTCCCACGTAATTGTTTTCTTCCCTGTCATCCTTCTGTCCTTGAGGGCTGGGTCTTCCAGTGTCCTTTGATTGCCTGGTTTCCTTGTGTAGTGGCAGTGATGAGAAACAAAAAATGTACTTACTCCCACAACGGAGAAATGCTCAGTCAGTGGAACTCAGCAGCTCAGAATCCCCCGTGGGAGATTTCCTTCCACGGAAGAATCCTTCTCTTTGCATCTCTGCACCTAACAGTTCACTGTGGCTCTGGTTACTAATCCTGACCTGGTACCAGACTGGAGTCCTTAAAAGCATGTATCTTTGCAGGTTTAATCCTTTTGGTTTATACTGTATTCAGCTGCTTTTAGAAGCAGAATATTGTGGTGCATAGAGCACTGGAGTGCAACTCAGAAGATGAGGATGCTATTTCTGGGTCTGTCGCTGGCCTGCTGTATTACCTTGGGCAAGTCACTTCACCTCTGCCTGCCTCAGTATTTGTACAGTCTTTGTAAAGTGTTTTGAGGTCTCCTGATGAAGCACTATGCAGGAATTGGGTAGTGGTATTATTTATTAAAGATATTTGACCTGATTTACCTGGCACTTACACGTGTGTAACTCAGGAGTTCATCTGATTAGAGGAGAATCAGGCCCATGTATTGATTTCTTTTCTTTTACCTTTGATTTTTAATTCTTGTAGGGAAAGTTCAGTTTCTCCCTTATTCTCTGAAACTTCAGATGCTGCACTGCTTGGATAGAAGGTATTTCAAATAACCCAAACAAACCTAAAACATATAAACCATTTTGCATCGAAGCTGCTACTATTCTGAAGTTCCAAAAAGCTGATGAATATTTTGTCAGAGGTGCTGATCATGAAAACTTCTCTGCTAGATAGCATTTTTACACAAGAAAGTCTTATATTGAAGAAGAAAGTTGGGTACTTTAGAAGTGCACCTTTTATTGGTGGCCTTATTTAGATTTTTTTTCCCCAAAGCCGTGTGTAAACAGTAGCTAATTAGTAAAATGGAGTTAACAATACTGAAAGAGGAGATGGAAGGTTTTAATGATTTTTCACGAGATCACACACAGCACTGGCAGAGCTGGGATTAGCCCTCAGGAGTTTCTGGCTCTGCTCAGGTCACTAGCTCATGCTTCCCCTTCTGCTCATTGTCAAATTCTGAAGGGCAGCAGAACTGACCAGATGCTTGTAAATTTCACTGGGGGTCTTGGAAGGAAAGAGCAGGGGTAGGAAATGAATTGTGGAGGGCAGCCCTGTTCTTTCTCCCCATTGTCCACCAACCTCAGCAGTGGAGGACTGAGGCTCTGATCCTAAATACCTTTGAGGATCTGGGCCCGAGTCCCTGTTGCTACTGTCATTGGCAAGTAGATTTTTTTTTAAGGCCTTGATTATGACCTAATCATCATTCAGTTTATAGTAATGTTGAGGTGCTTGTACTGTTCTTAAACTGCTTTTAGTCCCGTGCAAGGATTGTTTTGGGGAGATTGAATACATTTTTCCAGTTGTCAAGGTTTTGGATGTGGTGCTCTCTCCTAACATTTCCACTGTACTAAGTGTTCAACCCGTTGCTAAAAATTCTACAGAGGGGGAAACGTCAGTGTCAGTTTAGGGTTTGCAAAGATAGGTGTGGCTTTTTTTATAAATACACGGAAAAGGGAAATTCGTGGTAAGTTTACAAAATTCTTATATGATGTCAGAATAATTCCCGTAGGTGGAGATCTACAAAATGAATTTTTCAGGGGCAAAAGTAATTGATACCAGGTTTAAACTTTGCTGATTCCTAATAGCTATCCATATCATACTATTTTCTCTGGCTAGAGAATTTACATACTGATGTTTGAATCGTAAAAGTCGTTGCTGAGCATTTGCATTCTGTAGTTTGTTGGGAAGTGCATCATGGGCATGAAGCCTGCTGCAGATTATTAATGGTTGTGCTGTAAGCCAGCGTTTCTCGCATGCGGCCACCAGGGGGCTTTTCTTGCGGCCACAGCCTGCTGGACTGTGATGAGGGGGAAAAACCAGTGGTCCCTCTCCCATGGCTGCTAGCAGGGGTTGGGCTTGGCCCCCCTCCAGAGAGACGGAAGCTGGTGGAGCAGGCAGCTGGTAAATGCCTCACTTTCCTGGGTGGATCGCAGGCTTTGGCTGCAAGACTTTGGGCTCCGTCCATGCAGTGGCAGGCTCTGGTTCCAGGCTTCAGCCACAGGCCTTACTCTCTTTCCCCCCCTTCCCCATCATCTCTGGCCCCTGAAGCCTCCCTGCCCACCTCCCTGTCTAGGGTTTGATTTGCCCTCAGGCTTACTGGGGCTTAGTAAGTCTGCTGTGAAGAGTGATATTAACAAACATACATAATATCACTTTTTACAGCAACAGACTTACTAGCTAGCAAGCCTTAAACAAAAACCCAAAAAAGCAAAAGAAACAACAACAAAGAGAAGAATGTGCAAAGCGTCTTATTTGTGTTTCTATTCTGTTTAGGTCCAGTAAAGAAAAGACAACTGTACATTATTTTTATTGAGTCTGCAAAAACAAATTCCTATGTGAATAAATTACAATGTCTTGGACATGTGTATGTGCATGTTTATTTGTTTTTCCTAAAGTTAATTAAATATTTTAGGAAAAATTGTCAGCACGGCCACCAGTAAGACTTTGTGGCCAGACTCTGAGGCCACCAAAATTTTTGTTGAGAACCCTCATGGTTGGAAAAACTTAATAGTTTTACCTGTAAGTGCTAAACTTTGTGATCTCTGTCCCACCATTCAAATTCCAGAAGAATAATACTAGTCTTTTATATTCTAGGATTTATAAATACAATCTGGTTGGATGAAACATGGTCGCATGTTCTAAAAGTCCCCTTGAATTGATCGTTGCAGACAATTTAGCTTTGTAATACTGGGTTGTCTTTGGTTGAAGGCAAAATAATGAGTGTCTAGGCCACACCTGTCTGCTTACAGGGTTTGAAGGATTTTTTAGGCCCTCCCTCAGGAGTTTCGGTGGGGCCAGAGATGTCAGAGCCATAAGTGCTGTAACCATGTAACTGGCTCTGAATGGAATAGAGGGTGAATTGAAAATTCAGGCAGGCCACAAAGAAGGTATGCTTGAGCTCCACAGACATCTAGTTTCACTGAAGTTAAGAGAGGTTTTTTCAAATACCAATTAAAAATGTCTGTTTTTTCAAATGATAAAACCTGTGGGTTAGAGGTGGATCAGATGGGAAGAAAATCTCAGGCTTCTCAAGTCTCTTGTTTTCCTGTTTGTTCACTAACTGCAGATGTTATTGATGTGCTGTCTTACTAACCATAATGGAAAGCTGCAGTTGGTAACAGTATGCAATAAACTGGTCTAAAAGCTCACTCATGAGTAACATGTTACGGCAAATAGTCAGTTTTGCTCATCAGTCTAGAGATCAGATGTTTCTTTTCTTTAACTTGATAAGGGAGGTGCTGAATTAAACCATTTGCCAGAGGTTCTGTGCCATGGTGACATTATTTTTGCCTTTGTATCACAAGCCAAATTCTCTGCTGATGTAACTGTTGACTTCAGTGGAGTTACACCAGCTGAGAACTTGGTCCCAAGAATCTTGAGGCTTTACTTTCATAATACAGTTTGAATTTTAAGTGCTCAGATTGTTCTCTATAAGTACTACTGTCCAGCTGATGGTCGCTGTTCTTGAAGGATCAAACTACTATAAACAAGTTCACCATCAGCTGTAGCTTGTTCTTTATTGGTGAAACAAAACGGGAAGCACGCAAACATTTGGAACAGAGAACTGCACGTACTGCTGTAACCGAGTGTATGGGAACAAATGGCGACTTCAGACTAAACATTTGCAAAGCAAGCAGAAGGGGAACTCCAAGACGCAAAGGCTGGCACTCCCCAAATCTGCAGAGTTTACCTCCTCTGAGCTGTGGCGTGGGCATTCTGGGGATAGAATAGTCCATGTGTTTTAATACTTACTCTGATCCATTGGTGGCTTCATGAGACCTTCTCAGCTTGAGTTACTTGCGCTTCTGACATGAGTAACCTGTGCAGATGCCCCAGGACCAACCAGCACAGGAGGGCCATCTTAACACTGAAATTTGCACCAATTTGGCAGGTGTTTGCAGAGAAGAGCCAGAACTGTGCTTGTACAGTCCTGTATTAGTGGACACTTGGAATTGTATAATTTACATTCTCTAATTGGCATCTTGGAGAGAAGGGGCTCTTAAATTGGGGGTCGGAACCTATCAGGGGGTCACAAGGTTGTTACATGGAGGGTTGTGAGCTGTCAACCTCCACCCCAACCCCGCTTTGCCTCCAGCATTTATAATGGTGTTAAATATGTAAAAAAGTATTCTTAATTTGTAAGGGGGGTTGCACTCAGAGGCTTGCTATGTGAAAGAGATCACCCGTTTTTTAAAAAAAAAAAGGTTTGAGAACCACTGGTCTAGACAGAGAACACATGATCCTTGCAGACGATTTAACTTTGCAATACTGGGTTGTCTTTAGTTAATGATGAGGAGGGCATGGTACCCTCAGAGCCTAAGAATGCTGTTCTACATCTTCTGTACCTTATCTCCTACTTGATCTGTTGTTCCAAAAGTGGCTTATTTCTCATTTCCTTATAATTGTCTCCTCTTAGTGCCTTAAACTGCACCCACAAGTTAGCAGTAATCTCTGATAGCTATCTCTGAAGGTGTTCTGAGTGTGCACTGTGAAATATCGGACTCACTACATGTTTAGTTTTGTTTTTAATAAATGGCTGGTGGTGATTGCTTTCTCTTAGCATCCTGTTCGCAGTTGTCAAGGGGAACCAAATTATTGTAATTGCTCTGTGTGCACGTGTGGGTGTTAGAGAAACAACATAATTGGTCAGAAATAAGACTTAAGAACAGTAATTTTTTTACCCAATTTTGTTTTGTCGCTGTTCAATTATATTAATGACTGGCTAGAGCTGCAAAAAAATGGAGCTGTTCCTCAATCTGTTCCATGTGTATCTAGCTGCAGCTGTATTGCACTCCTCTTGTTTGGATGGTTGTATTGTAAAGCAGTGCAGAGTATTTTTGTTTCTGAATGTGTAACAAGCAAACATCAAAAACTAGCATTTTATGAATGTGAAAGCCAGTGATCCTTATTCTAAATATACTACCCAATCTTTGTGGGTTTGATTCTCCTTACATCTACATCAGTGTAAATCAGAAGTAACGTAAGTGAAGTCAGTGAGTTAGATTGGTGTCACTGAGAGGTGACTTGGACTCTGCATCTGCTGCATTAGCATGTTTGTAATGAGGGGAGCAAAGAGCCATTTCATAATGCTGTGTGGTGATGTTTTAACTTAGGCACTCTGTGCTTTAGCATGTACAGAAGGTGTATGCTGTCCCTAGTCGTAATGAGCCACATGTTAAACCGGTGCAGCTGTTGTCTTGAGACTGAAGAGAATGGGTTGTGTTGGTGTAAGGGTGTATACAATTTGCTCAGTATGGTGCAGTTGCTGCCTCATATTTGCCTTTCATTTTGACTAGTACCGGAATAAAAAGTGTTTTTTATATGTCACAACAGTTTTATTTCCTAGGGTTCCCTGTCTGTATCCACATTTTATCTATAGTCCTGTGCGTAAATGGTAAGCTCATCAGGGCAGGGATCGTATCTTTGTTATGTTCGTACAGTGCCTGGCACAGTAGGTGCTACCGCAATAATAAATGTACATAATCCTGACTTTGTAGTCCGTGGCATGCACTGAAGTCAGGCTAACTAGTGTATGAGATTTGAGTGCCCACAATTGCAGGATTGGGCCCAGTAAACGGGCACAGTCTAATGTCATAAAAGTTTACATCTCAAACAGCATCTTGTATGTGTAACAACGTATAGACATATAAAATAAGGGCAGTGTAAAGCTCAACGGTGCAGTGTAAAATTCAACCGTGTTTTGGTTTGTAGCAGTTCATGCAAAGCTTGGGGGGGGGGGAATTGCTTAACTTGTGAGTGGAAGGAGGTGGTGGTTTTGCTTTGAATGTGGGTACAAATAAACCAAAACCTAAAAGCAAAACTCGTCAAAAAATGAGCATCGGGGGCATAAATTTTGCAGCTGCAGCTAATCTCAACGGTGAGTTACATGTTGCCCACAGTAAGCGGGGGTGTTTGTACTGACTTAGAAGCAGTGCAGGAGAAGGAATTGTGACTAAATTTGCCACTGGTTTATACCATTATCAAATTATTTCCTGTCTCTACAGGCCAGCCTGTAGAAAGAGGGTGAGCAGAACAAAGGCAACTTTTTACTACTGTCCTCAGCAGTCCTGCCTTGAATACGTGTGGGTGGACCTGGGATTCAACATTCTTCCTCATCTCTAAAAATGGCTGATGCTTTGTTCCTAAAAGTCTAGGGCTACTGCCAACCATGCCTGTCTTCTTTTTAATTATTTGTAAGACTTCTTATCCCGAAGCTTGTTACCCTGAAGACCCTTGTTACCCTGTTACACTGTTCTGTTTTGCCTTCTTGAAAAGTTTTGCAGCATGGATATTCTCCCCCCCCCCACCGCACAGTCCCCCTTTTCATAAGGGAACTCTTTTGTAAACAGAAGATGTTTTAATAGTTGATTAATCAATTGTTTTAGAGTCCAACAGTTGTCATAGGTTGTTAGTCTAACTGGTTGCTTGTAATCTTGATTTATGACCATCTAGAACATTATCTATCAATGTGCTTATCGCATTCTACTCATGTCTGTAAAATACTTACAACTAGGCTTGAAAGGATTTGATTTTTAGGTAATGTCAGTAAATGTTGTTTTTCACTGTACACACACAAACCGGACAAAAATATTTCCATTGCTGGTTGGAATTTACAGACTGGCACAGTAAGAAGAATACTGCTTGAGAGCTTACTAGTTTGGTTTAAGGATATTTACTTTGTATAGTTTGTCCGTTACATATCAATTTATGTTGTAATGGTCATAAAGCCAGAAGATAAGAGACAAGTGAAGAGCCAGAGATAAGTGAAACTGTTGGATCATATTAAAGAAGTTCTGTATTAAAATCACAAATGAGTTTGATTCCCCAGAGTTTAAATTCCAGGATATTACTAATTAAGAGGTCTCTTGGTTTTTGGTACTGTTTCTCTCCCTCTATGTGTGAAACTTGCAAGCTGCTAATTGTGTTAGTACATTCTAAGACAGAGTCTGTTCTCAAAGCAATTCACAAGAGAGAGAGACTCAAAGCAAAACTCTAACAACAGAAAGAGCACCCAGAGACTCCCCACCCTTTTGTTGTATTAACAATTGTGATTAAAATAGAGATAGAGGATGTATGTGGATGGATGCTTGGTGTGGATAATAACTGAATGATCAGGGAGGTGCCAGCCTAAGAATCCAGTGTCCATCGGCTGAAGAAGGCGTCAAGTGGAAATAACCAGACGACCCCCCCCCCCCCGGAGGGCAGACTGGAATCCACCCAACAGCCTCAAGGATGGGAGAACCAAAGAACAAGATAACATCTTGGAGTCGTCAGGAATGTGCTATCTGCTGATTGATTCAGCAACAGCATGATGAAGCAATTCCCATAGACTGGCATAGGAAGAAATTCCTATAAAAATAGACTCTAAAAAGTGAGAACTTTGGGGTCTGATTCTGCAAACCAACTTCCAGGAGCATCAGATGAGCATCTGACAAGGCCCTGCTCCCTCCTCATGTCCAGGCCACCTGGCCAGTGACTTGGCATGAGCAACTCTAAGGCTGGTAACTATGATAACAACCTTGCAGAACCTGTGTGTGTGTGTATGTGTATGTGTATGTGTATGTGTATGAATGAATGTGAGAATAAATATGAGATTGAATGGAATGTTATAGCTATAACTAACTGCTTACTATGATTCTTTCTGTATTCACAATAAATGTGGTATTTTGCCTTTTTCCCTTTAATAAGATCCTGCTGGTTTTTATTTTATTGGTACAACAAAACCCTTCAGGTTCAGGAAAGGACTTTATTCTGTGGACATGAAGGACTCTTTGGAACTGCGTGTGATCATTATTCAGCCCCGGGTGGAGGGCGATGGTGCTCATGAGAGAGACTGTGTGGAATCTGTAACGGGCCCTGAAGAGGGAGGATGTGGCAGAGGGACATGTGGCCATGAGGGAACACATGGAGAAGGCATCACCTCTAAAAGACTTGAACCTCTAATTTCAGGGCAAGAATCACCAACTTATGACCTTGTTTGGAAGAAAGCAGCCTTCAGAACAAAACTGAAGGTTTCACACAGCTGACTTTCCCCCTTTCCAACTTGCCAGCAATTCCTCAAGAAATATGACTGTGGCCAGTTGAGCCTATGCTGAATGGATTAAGAAGCTGCTAGATGTTTGAGCAGTAATTAAAAAACTTCCAAGATTTGGTGGGGGTAGAGGAGGAGGAAGGAGAGAAATCAGTCTAGTTGTTAAAGGAGCCATTTTATTCTAACGCTACGAAAGCGGAGGCCAAAATTAATCTGGAGTTGAATGCTTTACAGTGGTCCAATCCACCCTGATCCAAGTTTATTGAATTTCTATGGTGATTGTGGTGACAGATATCCAACTGCCTACAAAGGCTGACATTTTGGGCAAGCCAGTTTGTCCGCTCTAGGTTCCCATTCCTTCGCGCCCCCCCCAATTGCCATAATAGTTCCTCAGGTGCATGCATGCACACATTTAATTGGATGTGGTACAGATAGTATTACCACTGGTGGGACCTTGGAAAGTGTCTTTTGTGGAGGGAGCTTGTCTGTTACGAATCTGAGCACATAAAAACAACAGGGTTGCCTAATGGGCTCCAGCCCGACTTTTTTATAAAGCTGGATTCAAAGAAGCAGTTCCACTCTTCCCGTTTGTTTCCTTCCCGTACAGCCCTTTCATGTGTATTTGGTCTGTGTGCTTTGTAAGGCATAGTATATGCTTGCAATGCTCTATAATTTTTTCTTTAAGTGAGAATGTATCTGGTTAAAATCTATGTTAATTTATATGCAAGTTAGTTTCAGCCTTCAGGCTCCTTGGCAAGTTGCCCATGGTGCTCTGAGTGCTGCAAAGGTTATGTTTCAGAGTAACAGCCGTGTTAGTCTGTATTCGCAAAAAGAAAAGGAGTACTTGTGGCACCTTAGAGACTAACCAATTTATTTGAGCATGAGCTTTCGTGAGCTACAGCTCACTTCATTGGTATGCATCCGATGAAGTGAGCTGTAGCTCACGAAAGCTCATGTTCAAATAAATTGGTTAGTCTCTAAGGTGCCACAAGTACTCCTTTTCTTTTTGCAAAGGTTATGTGCCACTTTGGCTTACAGGGACACTTTCAAGGGCTTAATTTTATTGTAGTTTTTTTTTCCTGTCCCATTTCCAGTTTATTTACCTCCTGAGTTTGGAAACGAAATGTCTCTCTTCCATTTGGCAAATTTTGACTTTCCACCCCCCTTCTCTTAGTCCCAGTGGTGGCTCTAGATTCAACATTCTCAGAGGTATTTAACCCTTCTTCGCTGCACCTGTGTTATTAATTCAGGGCACTTTTGAAAGTGTCCCTCAGTCCTTTGCTGTCAAGCTATTCAGTGAGGTACAGGTGCTCTCTCTGTTCACCTGGTGCTTCTGTGCAATGGAGCAGCTGCCTCTGTATAAATCGTTAACCTCTTGCTCCTCCTCACTCCTGCTGGTAAATTGTATTGTCAAGGGCTTGGTCACACTTTGGTTCATAATTAAATATTCTCAAGAGACCAGATAACCCGTATCAGTGAGGTTTATTGCTAAAAGTCAATAATGGAATAGTACAGGAAAAGTTCAATATGATGCCAGTTTCCAGGAACCTATCCTGTGTAGCATTGTTGAATTCAGCTTACCAAGAAGGTTTGCTTCTGAAGTGACACATTTCAGCTAATGCTTTTTAGAGGATGATTTTACAAGTTACAAAACTCTTTACACATCACTCAAATCCACCCCACCAGTTCCTACCAGCTCCTTAACCTGTTCTGTATCTTCCTTATCTTTGTTTTGGCGACTAGCATTTCACGCTCTGGTCCATGAATGTACCTCCCTGGCTTGTACCAGGGTAGGACATTAATGTACTTTTGCCTTTGATGAGTTACCTATTTTCTAATGCCAAAGCTGACTTCAGTTTTGTAAAGTGTTATTGGATACTTAGCATAAGTGAACAGGATTATAAAAAGGCATAGGCTGATTCAGGTCATGTAACAGCTAGAAATATATACACAGTATAATGTTATATTGATATTGTGGGCTTAATGCATAGTAGTTATATGCAATGTGAATAAAGTATAACCCCAGCATGTATTGGTCAACCCTCCCTCCCTCCCTCCCTCAGGTGTAGGTGCCCACTCAGCTGGGGGAAGAGATTCAAATTGCCCCTCCTCTACACTCTTGGGGATGAGTCAACCCTCTAGGGTGGGTTTATGACTTTCCCTTGAAGTCTGGGTTTATAAAATGACCAATAGATCTTTTTCGTTCATGTATGTAGTTTGTTCATCCATCAAAGACACAGCATGGATATTAATTGTTGTAATTGTCTCTATTGGATAAGTCATCTAAGTATCACTACATTACAAGCCCACAATAGAATTATGAAAATAGTCTTCATACTGACATTTTGTCGCATTCTCTTGTATACAGTGGAAAAAGGCAATACAAAAAGTGAATCATGATCAAGTGGGTGTATGATAGCATACAATATATTAGTGCCTTTTGTGTAACTGTGTGTAAAATATATCTATAAAAATATACCTAGCCTACATTCCATTACATATTGACTGTTGTAGTCAAAGAGAAATGAAGGCATGTATGATATAACCTGGTCATGTTTGCGCTAAGCTGTTAAGACTCTCCTGGTTCAATAGAAGGAGGTTTTAATGCTCAGCCCACTGCTAATCTTGTCTGCTACATTTATTAAAGACGTGGGTCAGACACCTCTCTTTGGGCAGCCAGAATTGTGCTTTTTTTTTTTTTTTTTTAAACACTGCAGTGTGACTCTTGCATTGCATCAGTTGATTTCTTATGAGGAGAGGCAGTGATTGGCCTGCCCTGCGTTGCCCTAGGACCAGTACTACTCTCAAAATCTTATGCGATACACTCCCTCGCTGACTGCTTCCTTCTGTTGCAAGAGCTGGACCTTTTTTCACCAACCAGGCGTCACTGTTGGGAGAAAAGGGGGCTGAAAGGAAGAAACGTTCTCTTCTGAGTCCATTGCTTTCTTCTCTTGCATCAGTTACTTCCTCACTCTTTTATCTGTAGTGCCCATAGAAACATCTCTTGCCGGGAGTGGGAAGACCAGTGGGAGCACTGACTGTCTCAGAAGAATCCCTGTGTAGAGTGCCTCATGAGAGGAACGAGGAGATACTGGCTCAGGGTTTCTTTGTGCAAAGGGGTTGGGAGCACACTTTAAAGCGTGACCTTTGAAAGAAGAGGTTAGGCAAGAGTGAGTGACTGGACTAGAGTGCAGTGAAATCCATTTGTGCTGTAAACATTGTTGGAGTGGGTGTTTTGGTCATGATATAGGAAAAACAATTGACAACTGCTGGTATAAACTAACTTTTTTTCAAAACTCAGCCTAGAAAAGAGTATAGATTTTGCTTTCCTTAGAATCCAAAGATTTGCCAAAGTGTGTGCTCCTTTTCTTCTGAAGGATGGAATCCAGCCTTGAGTGGAAAAAAATCTGTAAGCATTCCAGACCTTCCGCCATTAGAGACAATGGGAGGCTTGCCATTAACTGTGATGGGAACAGAATCGAGCCCTGTGTTATCAAAGCTGACTGTTATGGCCTGAATTGTGTATATTAAACAAAATAACTGGAGGAGTAAAATCGTGAAAGATTGACTTTTGCTTGAAATCTGTAGCCCCTTTTGATATTTTAGGTCTGGAGTTTAAGGCCTGGCTAATTATGTTTTCTGTGCTAGGAAATCAAGGTATGATATTCACAAATATTTTAAATAAAGGGACATGATGTTCAGGGTAACGTTCACTCATGCTTCTTGTGAAGCATGAGGAGAAAGGACCTCTGTGCTTCCAAAACAGCCCTTGAATTTTGTTCCCAGGACTCACGCCTTTGATGCTGCTGGTTTGAGGTATAAGAACAGAGTTTAGGCAGTGCTTTAGGGGGCTGATCTAAAACCAATGGAAGACGGTGAAGTTTTTCCATTGGCTTTCGTGGGCTTTGGATCAGATCCTAAAAGCACTGCTTGTCCCGTCCCCCGCTGCCTCGTTCATTCTCTTTTTTTTCCCCGTGTACTTATTTTATCTCCTATAAAGTTAAGTGTTCACATAAGCCTTTAATTACAGTCTTTTCCAATTCTGTACCCTACAGTGCAGTCTGACAGGCTGCAGTTGATATCCTGTTGGATGTTACCCAGCTAGGATTACCTGTGTAAAGAATGTTTCATTACTTAGCAGTTACATAGCAACTGAACTCCTAAGGGTCTAATTGAATTTGAAAATAAGTTATGTCCAGCTGCTGTGCTGTGGAGTCCCTGAAAAAAATCCAATTTTATTTAGGAGGTGTGGAAGAATGATTTCTGTGACGTGGGAGCTAGTGTTATGTTTTATCTAAATCTGTTCGTAAGGACCAAATCCAACGGGTGTTGAAATTAAAGGGAGTATTTCCATTGGCTTGTTCTAATTGCAGTTGGATCAGGTCCTAAATTATTGTAACGTGCTTCCTAAATGTAGTCATCAGCCACCAATATAGGAAGCTAGATTCTCCCCTGCCTGGACCCTTGTCTTGTCACACACACACCTGTGCAAAGTGAGTGTCGAAGACCATTATTGTGACTTGCTGGTGTTATACACCCAATCTGTGCAGGTGTGAATGACTGTGAAAGGCAAGGGTGGATCAGGCCCCAGGTCTATATTTTTGGAACCAGCAGTTCCAATTCTGCAAACCTTGAAGTCGGAGGGAGTTTTGCCAGTGGGTGTGGGATTGAACCCCATCCGTGTGAATTAAGTCTACAGGCCTGATTCGATCTCTCACTAGTTTTACAGCTGGGTAACTCTAGTGGAATTACTCCTGACTTATCCTGGTGTTAGTGAGGTTTGTTGTTGTCTCCCCCTGAGAAGAGGTACTTGTGAAAAAGCAATAAATGAGAAGTACAGCAGTTACCCACATGGAACAAACCCAGAGAATGTAACAGGGCAACTTCCCTTCTGCTTTTAAAAGGAAACTTTCCCCTGTGAAAATGGTAAAAGGGTACTGCACTTAAATAAAGATTTATTCTGTGTAAATCCTCAGCTGATCCATTAGAAGCCAATATCAGGTATTTTTCATAAATTTTAAAGTATTTTGAATTCGTTTAGAACAGGGGTCGGCAACCTTTCAGAAGTGGTGTGCTGAGTCTTCATTTACTCACTCTAATTTAAAGTTTCACATGCGGTAACACATTTTAATGTTTTTTAGAAGCGCGCTCTCTCTCTCTCTCTCTCTCTCTCTAAGTCTATATATTATTATAACTAAACTATTGTAGTATTGTAAAATAAACAAGGTTTTCAAAATTGTTTAAGAAGCTTCATTTAAAATTAAATTAAAATGTTGATCTTACGCCGCCAGCCCACTGCTAGTCTGGGGTTCTGTTCACCTAGGCCGGCAGCGGGCTGAGCGGGGCCTGCGGCCGGGACCCTGGCTGGCAAGGGGCTGGCAGCCAGAACCCCAGACTGGCAGTGGCCTGAGCGGCTCAGCCCGCTGCCGCTCAGGGGTTCCATCTGTTGGCTCCTGCCAGCCGGGATCCTGGCTGCCGGACCCGCTCAGCCCGCTGCCGGTCTGGGGTCCCAGCCCTGCCCACATACAGTGGGTACCTACCTTCTCCCTGGTTCTGGCCATTCTCTTCCTCTCTCTCTCTGCA
The DNA here is from genome assembly GCF_965140295.1 of Lepidochelys olivacea. Classification (NCBI taxonomy): domain Eukaryota; kingdom Metazoa; phylum Chordata; order Testudines; family Cheloniidae; genus Lepidochelys; species Lepidochelys olivacea. Next base: position 20,232,599 of record NC_140414.1, on the reverse strand, counting down.
CTGAGCTGAGGGTGGGAGTGCACTGAGCACAGGGCTGGGGGTGAAGGAGCAGGCTGGGGGTTGGGGTGTAGGGTCTGGCCTGGAGCTAGAATGAGGGGGGGCTCAGGGTTGGGGCAGGAGGTTTGGGTGTGGAGTGCTTACCTGGGCAGTTCCCATTTGGTGGGAGGGTTGCAGGTGGGAATGTGTGTGTGGGGGAAGGTGCAGGAGCTCCCGTTTGGTGCTCAGGGTGGGGGTGGGTGCAAGAGTCAGGGCTGGGGCCATGTGTGGGGGATCCAGAGTCAGGGCTGGGGTCTTGGGGGGGTGAAGGAGTCAAGCAGAGGGCTGGGTGTGTGTGAGGGGGATACAGGGCTCAGGGCAGGGGCCTTGAGGGTGTGCAGGGCTCAGGGCAGAGGACTTTGTGTGTGTGTGTGTGGGGGGGGGGTGGGTCAGGGCAGAGGGCTGGGGTCGTGGGCTGCTCACGGCACGGGGCTGGAGGGGATATGCCCTGCTTCCCCAAGGCCCTGCCCCTGCTTCTTCTCTGCCCCCCCCCACCTCCCCCCAGCATGCTGACTCAGCTCATCAGCTGATCGGAGAGGAGGAGGGGTAGGAACGCAGCACACTGCAGGAAGAGGCTGGGGAGCCGGCAGGACCAAGCTTCTGCCCCTTGCCCCCGCGGGAGAGGGCAGGGAGCGGAGAAGAGCGGGCTGGGCCAGGCTGGATTTTTAATGGCACGCTGCTGCCTGCCGGGACCCTGACAGGCAGCAGCGTGCCATTAAAAATGGGCTTGCGTCATAGGTTGCCAACCCCTGGTTTAGAATATTCACTGAGAACTTGAATCTGGAAATCGCTCCATCCATTGTCACTCTGGTTCGTTACTCTAGTATTAGGCTGGCATAGGGTTGGCTAACAAGCTGGGGGTTTAGTTTGTTCGCTTCACTTTGAAGCGCTTGTTTTGGAAGAATCTCAGAAGAGGTGAAATTCAACCTATGCACAGAGATCACACAAGGTGTATACATCACTTAAACTGTACTTGAGGGCTTAAGTGGGATTGAAGAGATGTTTAGGCCTTGTGCATAAGTCCGAGTGGGGTGAATGGCACCTATTAAGAACTGCAGGAATCTTAGCAACAGATAAAAAACTTGGTTTAGTCTCCCTTAAATTTATGATACAGCGTACTGAATCTGCCTTTTTAAAACAAACAAACAAAAAACCAACAAAACCATTTTTGGTCTGGGAGAATCAATTTTCTCTTGTCGTTGCTACCTGTGCTGTTACGTTGACGGAAATAGTAGCAGGGTATCTTATTTACTGTACAATTTGACAGAAGCATGAACTACATTATATTCATAAATCTAAGAACTGCAGTCTTTGTAAACAGCCTGGCCAGCCTCCTCCGTATCATGTTTCAGATTTCACAAGAGAGCACACAAATAGTTCAAAGTTTAAATACTTTCCCATGGACTTACATTTACAGCATGAATCGTTTTGCCTAACTGCCTTAGTACAATCAAGAAATCTGTGCTCACAAAAAGTGGCAGGTGATATCTATATTGACTTAAATAACAAACTTAAATCTTTTTCTCTTGAAAACATCTTTTCTCTGATTCAACTATATTAGAGGGTCCATTTAAAAAACAATTTTTTTTGCTTAAAATTGTAACAAATAACATCTAAGTTTTAGTTCTGAAAGCTATTGAAGGAGAGGGCATGCTTCTGTGCCCCCCCCCCCCCAACCCCTTTTCATTTATTTACTTGGTGCATTTGTGGGAAGATTTTACAGGTAAATGGGACTTGTGCTCCTAAATTCTGTAGGCTTCTGTGGGAAAATTTTCCTCCTTGATTATCTAGATTGCAGGGCATTTATGCCTTTTCTGTGCTAATGAGTTTTGTATAGATTCCCACTAATGCTCCAGCTGAATTGGAATTAGTGATGGGTGGCTTCAGGTTAGAGGAGCCTGGTCTGCAGTAGGGGTAACGCAGGTTCAGCTGCCTTGGAATAAACACTGGTTGGGTTTTTTGTATTTTAAAAATGTTCCCTAGTGTAGATATGGCCTTAAAAATTGACATGTTCAGTCAAGTTCCCCTCCACAGTTGTTGACTCTAACCTACTTTAATTACATCCAAGAATAGCTTTCCTGTCCTCCTAGGTATCATTGCAGGGTATGTGAAGCCAGTTTCAATTTCTGTGAATTATAAACCACGTTATGGGTAAAACTTTCAAAAGTGCTGAAGTGACTTAGGAATCCAGCTGACGTTGGGTGTTTTGCCCTTGTGGATCAGCTTTCAGGATCTGTTCCTAAATTCAGTAGTGCATTATTTACACAATAGACCATGTCTATGGAGCAGTGTGTAAGCATCAAGAATTCCTGACAATGGATCTCAGATAGATACGATTTTTCTTGATGGGAGTACTGATTGGTTAAAGCAGTTTGATTATCATGTTAACCGCTTTAGGAAGATCCTAGTGTCTGGGTGTAGTGCCTCACAGTGGTGCCCAGACTTTAATCTACTTTATGATCTATCTATAAAATGTTTTTAATAATCATCCAAAGTATTTGGTAGACAGAATTGCATTTAATGGTCACTGCTGTTTGTCCTCTCATTTTCACCATATATATAATTTTTAAAGCATTCATTTCAAATATTTGTCGGGGGCTGAATGGTAAATTGTTCTTGTCTTTATCCTTGATGTGTACGTAGTTCCATTCTGTGCAACTCTTGAGCTGTAGCGGTCTTCATTCTTGATTTAAATACGTAGGCCCGACACAGTTGTGTCACTGGTTTGTATTTGCTTTTGCAGGTAGCTGCATCCAGTTGGGTGGTAGGCGGATCCAAGGATTATCATGAAGTTTTCGGGGTCCCTGGAGAGCCAGAGATTGTCTCTCCTCTTGGAGACGGCAATCTCTAGAGAAGCTCAGATGTGGAAAGTGCATATGCCCAAAATTCAGCCCAATCAGGTAAAGTCTCTTATGTACATTTTTTTACTCGATGGGAATATTTTCTGGCATATTTTTCAGTGAATAACTGAACCCGTTACATGAGAAGTGATCCTACTGCCTGGGGGAGGGAGGTTAACCTTTAATTCAATGTAGTGACTAATGCTTTGTTTCAGGAACATACCCACAGTCTGAGGTACAGAACGTGGTGTACGGAATACAGTGTTAAATCACTGCTATTTCTTCTAGAAGTACTCACACACATTTGGTTTTATTAAACTGACACTGTGAATTGCCCTGATAATTAATACACGTTTGCTGCTATACAGTCAGTTTGAAAGGCAACTCAATTGTGTTAGGTTAAGTTTGACTTACAATATATTGTTGTTGAAATCCTGGGCAATTTTCTACGTGAAGCATCCTATTGCTGCTCTGTGTGTTACTGCTGACATTAGCTTGGTGTGCGGTCACTCCCTTCTGAATTTTCTTCTTCAAACGTAGGGCCTTTTCTGCCACCCTTACTCATATTGGGCCAGATTTTCCGATAGCGTATATTGGTGTTACTCCATTGACTTAAATGGAGTCACTCCAGTTTACCCTACCTGAGGATCTGGCATCGTGAATAATACCCTACTCCACGAGTAGTCCCACTGATTTCAGAGTAGTGTATTACTTAGTGTAACTAAAGATGGCAGAACTGGGCACAGAATTGGCATTGGTAAACAGTGAGTTCCCGCTTGTGTTCTGTGTATCGAAAAACCCCACGTAGCATATTTGTTTATGAATGGCCTGCGTGCTACGTACCGGCGTAGTTTGATTTAAAACAAAATATCCCAGTGTCAGGGTGAGGGATTGGACCTTCCCATTCTTTACTCCTAGAGGCTGGGAGCGCATCAAGTCCTACTCTTGGGCCTCTTTGTGGCTGACACAGAGAGAGAACAGTATTGATGGGCTCTGGAAGGGAAAAAGGTCCATCCTTGCTTAGCTTGGTACACAGAAAACACAGGAGTGCGGGCACTCAGTAGCTTCCATTGACTTCAAATATTTACCGGAAACCAGTATTGTAGCCACAGATCTGTATCTCTGTGCAGACAATATCCAGGGCACTTAATTACAGATGTACCCAAGAATTGGTTATTTGCATTCAAAGCATCAGTCGTTCTTTGTAACAACTATTGCATTGTAAAATTGGTTTAGTACCCACTGAAGTACAGGTTCTCCAACCATGGTATGTTTAGGTGGTAGTGGTTGTTTGAATTCAGTCTTTACACCTTGCTATGGCTGCAGTCTTGCTCTGGGTCGTCTTTGGAACTTTTCTGTGTTAGTCAGTGGATATTTCAGGACCTTGTCCTGTGAGGTTGACTTCAGTGGGGCGAAGGGTACTCAGCTACCCACAGGATAGGTACGTAGTCAGTGACATTAATTTGACGTTGTAATGTGTCTGGCCATCTGCAGATATGAAAACGGGGAGGCAGCGTTACCAGATTCTGTGAAAGGTCAGAGTGGTATAAAGTCATGGAAACAGTCTTGATTAATATTTGTGGTATCTGCAAAAATCCTACAGTGTTACTTTTCAGTAGAAAGTCTAGTTTCAGAATTGACTGATTCAGGTTTGGGATTCTACTATGCTATAATGCCATTACACATAAGGTTGACTTTTTTCATTCTGATTGCTGAGTTAGGATTCATGCTTGGAAAAGTTTACTGGCCTTGAAAGGGTTTTTGTACTGGTCCATCCAAGCACTTCCAATCTTGGTAGGTCATTAAAATCACATCATTTTAATGATTATCTTGCATCTTTCCATACTTCAATTCACACATGATTCTATCAGCTGGAATGCCAGACTGCTTTGACACAATATGAAATGTTGTTTTCTAGCATTAGCGACTCCAGAGAAAATAATTACTAAATCAGGTTGAAATTTAAGCATGTGGGGGTAAAAATACATGGTAATTAGATTTAAATGAATAAAAAGAGAGCGAGCACATGCTGACATGTAAAACTACACAATTTTTATAGGTACTCGGTAACTGATAACCAGCTTTGTAGTGGTATAAAATATTCTTTTCTAGTGCTTATTGTTCATGAGACACTGGACTTCAGACTGTCACAGATCATTTCATTTTATCAGTGCTCATTTTGGCACTGTTTCATGTCATAAAGTTCAACCCATATTATTACCCTAACCCCCCTGTTATCTGAAACAGGGATATTATTCCTTAGCATCTATTCACTTCATTGAAAATGTTCTCAATAGCCTGAAACATCCAATAACACAAAATCATTTGTCTCCCTTGACCTTCAGAAAATCTAAGATGTACTGGATAGCCAATCCTGGGACTCTGTGAGCACTTAATTTTCATTGCCTGTTATAAGTATAAACTCTATTTTGACGTGGTACTCTGGTTTCCAAATGAAGAAACACACAAGGAAAATCTAATGATCAAAACTGAAAGTATATTTCTCGTTTTTTTCCTACTAATGAAAGTTCAGCTAGGTTCTTGGCTGTTTTTTAAATTCTAAAGGGGGAAAACACACACACACACACACACACACACTTTCTAGACCTTATTGTGCTCTAGTTTAGATCAGAGGTGGGCAAACTATGGCCCACGGGCCACATCCGGCTCGCAGGCCCCTCCTGCCCGGCCCTTGAGCTCCTGGCCGGGGAGGCTAGCCCCCGGCCCTTCCCCTGCTGCCCCCTCTCCTCCACAGCCTCACCTCACCGCCGGCGCCATGCTCGGGGCGGCGGGGCTGTGAGCTCCTGGGGCAGTGCGGCTGCAGTGCCCGGCCTGACCCGGTGCTCTGTGCTGCATGGTGATGGCGGCGTGGCCTGGCTCCCGCCGGGCAGCGCAGCTGTTGCACCGCCAGCCCCTGGTGCTCCAGGCAGTGTGGTAAGGGGGCACGGAGCAGAGTGGGTTGGACAGAGGGCAGGGGAGTTTGGGGTGGTGGGCAGAGGGCAGGGATGTGGATGGGGTCGGGGCAGGAACAGGGGTTGAATGGGTGCGGGGGTCCCGGGAGGGGCAGTCAGGAAGGAGGGGGGGTTGGATGGGGCGGCAGGGGGCAGTCAGGTTCAGGGGTTCCAGGGGCGGTCCTGGGACATGGAGAGGGGTGTGTGTGGATGGGGCACGGTTTCGGGGGGGGGCTGTCAGGGAACTGGGGGGTTGGATGGGGCAGGAGTCTGGGGGAAGAGGGGCAGGCCAGATAGGAGGTGGGGGCTGGGCCACGACCCCCTCCCCTAACCGGTCCTCCATACAATTTCCAAAACCTGATGTGGCCCTCAGGCCAAAAATCCCCCCCCGTTTAGATCCTTGAAAATAGTGTATGATAAAGGTGTAACATATGTGTACTGCAGTCTGCCGCAGTTTGGTGGGAATTTCTGTCCGGGTATGTTTTGGAAAGCCCCAGTCCCTGACAATGTGTATTGCTTTCAGTTTTCCTTTTTCTGACTTGTGACACACTGACTCTGCCTGTGTTTGATAGCTCTAAACCAAAGGTTAAAGGGGTTTTTCAGTCTTGAAGAGTCATCTGGCTTGTGTGTTTAGGACCACTTTGCATTTTGTTAGCACTATTAAGTTGTTTGTTCACATAAATTATACATATATACACACACACAGTAAAATAGTGTATGTATATTGCTTATGATGGTTAGGTGAAAGTTTAGTCAGGTGAAAGTTCAGAGGTTAGTTTTCTCGTTAACAAGTAACCCTCTCTGTGGCAGTTACGTTCATGGGCCAGGAAAATTTTTTTTTAGAAACTTGATGCCATTTCATCTTCCTTTTTCCTTTCCCTGCTTGTTCTGTTTTCTTTTTCCATTCCTCATGACAATGGGAATCAGGAGTCTTCAGTTCATTCCCATTTTTTCCCCACTGCCTTGTCATGTCACCTTGGACAAGACAAAATGGAGATTATCATCTTTACCCAACTTTGTAAAGCCCTGAGAGATTTCTGGATGGAATGCTCTAAGTGCAAAATAGTACTTTTTGCCTCTCCAGATGTCTGTTTCCAAATGTGGCCATGCACAAAAAGGAAATTGTACTGCTTATGAATTTTGTAGCTTTCACTAAACTGGAACTAAACATAAATTAGCACTGTTGGAGACTTCAGAGAGATGCCTGCATCCGATTTCACGTTGGTGCAATTGAGAAACAACCCCACTGAAATCAGTGGAGTTACACCAGTGTAAAACCAGTGTACCCGAGGTTGGATATTGGTCCTAATTCCGCAGTGCTGTAGCTGCCCTTTAAGTATGCCAGTCCTGATAAAGGTTACTGCTTCTCGCAGAAGAGCCTGGAAAGAGAAGAAGAAAAATCAAATGGGGAAAGAACAAAACCCAGGAATTCACTGACTAAATTTCAACCAGTAAAATTTACCTGAATTTGAGACATAAAAATTTAATAGCATTGAGTTTGCCCAGAATGTAATACGATGGGTGTTCAAAGGCACCTAAGGAGTGTTCAGTGGGGTTCTATTTATTATTTGTGTTGCAGTCGGCACCTACGATCCCCAGGCCCCATTGTGCTTGGCACTGTACAAACACAGAACAAGACAGTCCTAGTTCCAAGGGGCTTACTATCGAAGTGTAGGACTGGAGACGACAGTCGGGGAACACAAGGAAACAATGAGGCAATACTGATCAGCATGTGGTCCTGGCACATCAGCAGCCTAACCATGGGCAAGCTTTTGGGTGGGGAGTTGGTCCAGAGATTTGGGCACCTGACTCCCCTCAGTTCCTGTGAGGCCCCAGCTGTAAAGTGTGTATTTGTGAGGTTGGAGTGAGGGAGGATGGCAAAAAGTCCACGTAGCTAGCAATAGCATGACTCCGCTCTAGAGGAGATCCAGGTTTGAGAGCAGGTAGGGAATGGGCCTCTGCTGGTGCTGGCTAAGATCTGGGGACATGGAGGGAAGGGTAACTGTTTTTTTTTTTTTTTTTTTTTTATTTTTAATCTAGCTTTAGATTTAAACAATAGTATAAAAAAATAACCACCCATACAAGTTCTAGGCATTTTAGCAGTTAATCTTACATCTGTTAATAACCACCTACAAACCTGAAAAACCCAGCCTGCCGGAAGCATTAAGCAGTTGGATACAGTAATAAGTCAGTTCAGCCGGTCAGTATCAAAGCAGTAGAAAAAGCCCCTTTCCGCCCTCGCCATTTCCAAGCCAATAACTTCAGGCCTCCCCGGGTGTCATGTAAATGGCTTTTTGGTTAAATTGGAAATCAGAATAACAACTTCTTAATTCACACCAACACCTGAATGTCTAAGTAGGACCTGTGACGTAGCCAGTAGCTAACGGTCATAACTGGTGCTGCTCTTCCCTGTCTTAAGGATACTTACTTTCCTCTGCTGTTTCTCATTTTGAGGCGATAGAATCGTGCCATCAGAGGCAGCACTTCCACCAACACGTTGTAGCATATCAGCCGTGCAGTTGAGTTTATTTTGTATTCTGCTATCCAGTAAGTTAAAATGTCTAGTCTTAAACCTTTCAGAGGAACATCCAGTTCTTCAGATGTACACCCCTTGAAAGAGCATCTAAGAATCCGCAACTGCGAGAGTTTCCTACATGGAGTTAGATAAGTATTCGCAGGAAAAAATATTGTGGGATGTGCATGAGATGACCCCCTTCTGAGCCAGCCTCTTTCCTAAAACGTGCCAAGTTCAGTTCTGCAATTCCAGTAAGATCCCTGTTTTTATACACCTCTGATATGCGGCTGGTGATCAGTTCACTATCTCGCTGCACTTGGGGAAACTCGTAACTAGAGCAGCATTTCCACTTGGAGTAGAAAATACAGCCACAGTAATTGCATGGACCTTGGATTATATTAATAGATTTTAAGGTAAGAAAGGACCATTATCATCTAGTTTTACCTCCTAATACTCGTCTCTTGATTCCCAGTACAGTGCCCTCTCCATTGAACCACTGTGCTCCTTTGATAGAGGGGACTGCTTACTCTTCAGAGGAGGGATGGGGAAAGGGTAAGCATGTATTATTATTATGTTTTTTTTTTAAAGGCCTCTCCCCATTGGTTCCATAGAATCTATTAGTAGAGGTGCATTGTTAATGTTCTAGAAGCAGGAGCATTGTAGTGGCCTCTTCCTGTAGGACTGGTGTGCAGAGGTGCCAAACAGGAGTGAGCAGGTTCTAGTGGGAGGAATTAAGGCTTTTAAATAGCAGTGTTAATCTTAGTGCCATGTTACATGTCATCACAGCTGTGTGCACGTCCAGGAAATTAGTGGCTAGACAGCTATTCTCTATGGGTTTTCATACTGCTCTGAACTCCTGTCAACATATGGCCGTGTTGCTAACTGTAGTTCTCTGTGGACCGTTTAAAAAAGGCACCGACAACTGTTTTAGCGGGAGAATGTAAAAATTCTTTAAATGCATCTCTGCCAGTGTTGGTAAACCCCTGTTGCATCTCTGCCAGTGTTGGTAAACCCCTGTGAGAAGCTGGTAAGGAGCATTTCTGCCCTCTTCACGCTTTCCATGTAGCAAGCTGTTTTGAGGTCTGTTGAGCCCCACAGATGCCTTCTGGCTTTTTGCAGCCTGTGCCAATATCTGCCTTGGCCCTGATCTGCGTCATAGGGCTTGATCCTGCAGGATATTTGAGCACTCTGGCTCCAAGACAGTGAAGCACTAAAGCACATGCATAACTTCAGCATGTGAGTAGTCTCATGGAATCCAGTGCTCACATGCCTACAGTTGAGAGCGTATTTAAGTGCTTGGGTGTGTCAGGGCCAGACTGCTCAGCGCCTTGCAGGGTACGCTGTTTGTACACAGCCCCATTCCCCACATTGGGCTCCTCGTGCTAGCCCTGTGCTACACAAGGAGGGGAGTGCATGTGGCTCTGTGTATGGCCCCTCAGTCATTGGCCGTCATGGGGAGGAATAGTTACTTTTGCAGGAGGTATGCATCCGAGGCAGCCAGCCATAACCGGGATGGTTATAATGGCTTGGTCAGTTGCTTGATCCTGCCAGTGCTTTTGGTGAGGGGTGGAGAGCGCCCCCAGCTCTCACTGACTTCAGTCGTGGCACGTTTCCATAGATCATTGGTCTAGGGCAGGCCTGTAGAGACATACAGCTGATTCCTCTGCTGGTTGTAAGTCATGTTGCCCAGCTGAGAATCTGGCCCATGGACTCCTCCTTTTTAACATGAAAAATGTCCCTTTGAAAATCATGGGGCAAGCCGAACTGTGCCTTAATCTTGAAGCCCATTGTTAGTGTTGCTTGAGCGCAGAATGCAGTAGGGCTGCTTCAGTTTGCTGTTGCTGTGTAGGAAATTAAAGTGAACCCTGCGAGTGCCATGCCTCCTGTCATTTTCCCTGGCATGGGGGGGCTGTAATTAAAGCAGTGACACTGGACTGTTACGTAAGTGTCCAACTGGCATGTGGCAACAAAACAAACAAAACCCTGACATGTGATGGGCTTGTGGTGTGAGAAAATGTCTAAGGGAAAGCCCTTTGGAGTCTAGGAAGGAACTTTACTGTTGCAACTGAAAGGGACTTTTTAGTCTAAGGAACAAAAATACCTTGCTTTGCTTTCAATTTAACTCACATAGCTCAAGAAATTATGACCCTGCTGTTTGTTTAGTTTTATAGCTTCCTACTTATTGCGTGTGCCGTTGGGATTATGTGAAATGCAAACCTCCTTGGGCATTTCACAAACACAAACCGTGCGGCAGTCTGATCGGCCACTCCTCTACAAGTGGGTCCCTGCCCTATTTGAGAGCCTGGGCATCTTCTCCGGTGATGGGAGTGTTGCTTTCTCTGTGGAAAATAGTGAATTTTCCCCATCTCAATATGAAGAGGCATGAACTGCCGGCAGGTGGATTTTATTGAAATCATGATTTAAATCACTCGTCAGGAAGACTCGATTTAATCATGGCTTTCTACATAAAAGTGGTTGTTATAACCTTAATACATGTTCTTCACAACTCAGCGATAGATGTAGGTTTCATTTTTAGGAGGTACACACTATGCATTTTTTTAAGTGATTTAATTTGAAAACTTTTCAGATTAGTTTTACAGCTATATCAGAAAATGAATGATTGTTTGGTTATTTCATTTACCAAAGGTAACTGAAGCCGATATTTATGAAGTCATTGGGAGTTGAACTATCTCCAGTTCAACTGGTTAATCATTAATATTTGGAGGATTTTCTTGCCATGCTGTATTAGGAGGAGAACATCACCAGACAGATATTTAAATTGTTTTATTTAACTAAAATAACAACATGATGTGTTCCGGATTTTTTTCTTCAAAAGCAAACAATAATATTTTAACAAAACAAGCATATGAATTTAGTTAAACATTCAAGTTTTTTAAAATCCGGTTTGTTTTTGTTAAAATTGTTTTTAGTGAAATGAAATATTTTAAAAAAAAACAACCAAAAATTAAATCAACTTTGTCAGCCAGGTCAACATGAGAAACTTAAAATATTGGCTTCTGCAGCTAACTCAGTCGTCTTCACCTTCATTTTCCTCTTTGTTCATAATCTGGAAAAGAAAAACAAGCTTTCCTGCTTTTTCAGGTCCCAAACCATTTCTCAATTTGGAATGAATTAGTCCAAAGGAAGAAAATATTCTTTCTACACTGGCAGAAGAAGCTACTGCTGTTGAAAGTGAGATTATCACTTAAGCACTTGGATTCCGAGACTGATGAAGTGACTTCCACCAGTTCACTGGTGTGACTTTTTTTTGAAACATCAGCAAACATATAGTTCTTGAAGGGTTCACCCTTAGCTCTGAAGTGTATTATAGTTGGCATTATGGAGGGATGATTGCTGGATGGCCATATCATAGCCAACTCCTCTTCTTCAGCACTTAAAGTTTGACTCTGGTACCGAGTATTGAGAATATTTGCAAGAAAATGAGCTGGAGATAGTGCTTGTCCCATTTGTTTTTTTTAATGCTTGTAATTTAACTCTGTTATTGCATATTTCTCTTTTTAAGATCTCACTCAATTCCTTCCAAACTTCAACAGCGTCAGCAATAAACCAGCTATTTCCCTGCATTCTGTTCAAGGCTACATAAGGTACTCGGCATGTGTTCAACATTTCTCTTAAGCCCAGTGTTGAGCACTTTGGCTGTGACAGGGCCATCTATTTTTTTCCACCATTTGGTTCACAAACTGTCATCAGATTAGGCCAGTTCTTGATACAGTGCTCAAAACAGTCCACTACTGAGTTCCACCACACGTCTTGTGGGAGAGTTAGCCTGGTTCCTCCCACTTTTTTCAGAGCAGCTGCTGCGAAGTGGTTGTCATGGAAGTATTTTGCAATTTCAACAACTAGCCTTTATTTCTAGAGCACTGAAGTCTTTGGCTAGGAAGTGCATCAAACGAGCACAGCAACTGTATGTTGTTAGCTTGGGACACTCTTCTAAATAATTTCTTCTCATCTTGGATACATTTGCAGCATTGTCTGTGACCAAGCTGTGTACTAGACATTTGAAATTTTTTTTTCCAGTTTGTTATAGCTTTTACTGCTGCTACTTGTAAGTATTCTACTGTGTGTGCATTTCCTGATGTATCAGTTGTTTCTGTAAGGAAGACATTCCTCCTTCTGTTATCACACAAGCACATACAACCTGATCATTGTGGACATTGTTCCACCCATTAGGACTCAGGTTAACAATTTCACCCTCTAGATCTTTTGCCCACTGCTCAATTTCTCTTTCATACACTTTATCCAGCAACTTGCCTGTGACATCTGCTCTGTTGGATGGACTGTATCCTGATTTTAATGACATGTGGGTTCTCAATCATACGGAAAGGAGAGTTCGTTGCATAAACAAACCGGGCAAATTTTTCATCCATTACATCTTTTTGTAATCTGCTGGTTCTTATCACAGACTTATCTGTGGTAGTTTCTGGATGATGGAGATTTTTTTTTTCTTTTTGCTACAGGTGCTATACTGTGGCTATGTGACATACATGATGTGACTGAAACACTATCATTGGCAGATAACTCTGAAACTATAGAAAATGATGGTGATCTTGAAAGTGGATATTCTTCAGAATCCTGTATGTTGAGGATGGATTCTCCCAAACAAAATAAGTCAATGCGGTTATTTTAATTATTATTACTATACTGCTCATTTAGTATTACTCATTGCATTCACTGTCACTCAGTACTACTTTAAAGGTGAAATTGTAAAAGGAAGATCTGCCTGTTTCAGCTATTTAATTTTTATCACAACTGCGTCTAAAATGCTAATACCATAGAGTAACAACTATATTTTTTGCAAACATGAGAATTCAGGAATAGTCCAGAAGGAAGACCGTCAGTCCTTAAGAAAGAAGTATGAAATAAAAAAATTTACCAACCTGAAGATCCTGCATGTTCAGACATGTTCCTTTCATCATCTTCAACGCAGCTTCCTCCCAAGAAGGAACACTTCTCATGATGTTGTTTCATTCGGGTAACAAGGCCTTGCATTTCTTTGTTGCACTGTTTGCAGTTTGCACGCATGCCGGTCTTACCCACAGGTAGAGGAACTGAGTGCTGGAATGGGTGCTTTCTTTGCTCTTAGTTGAAGGGGAGAGAGTGAGTCTCTAAACAGGTGAGAGGAAAAAAATCTCCTTTTTTAAAGTTAAAACTACTAATGAAACCCAAAGAGGAGTTAACATTTTGACTAAAAATCCCTTCCCCTCTGTTTCTTGGGTTTCATTTCTTAAGTGCCTGTGATGTCGCACACCTGATGTCTGGAGTCTCCAAGGGAAAATGAGACCTGACTTGAATTTCAGATGTAAAAAATCAAACCGGGGAGGGGGGGAATAAATAAAAACCCTCACATTTTCTGTGTAGAGCATTTAAAAAAAAAAAACAAAAGCCCAAACCCAATTTGCTTTCCTCTGCAGGTCACTTTTAACCTTTGAATGGGGGTGAGTGAGAAATGGGAAATAAAAAACACTTCTTCAAATTTTAGAGTAGGAAATTTCAAGATTCCAAACGTTTCTCCCAGCACAGCCTTCCTGTACTGACCTCACCTTTTTCCGCCCCTCAAGAACACCTCACAAAACAAATGTTCGGTCTAATAACCTCTGCCCATTCCTGAGGTTTAACAAGAAACAGCGTCCACAAAGTGCAGCCCTTTTGCTTCCTATTACTTTAAGACTGAATATGTGACTTCCTAGCCTCCTGTCCGGTTGAAGGCCTGGGACTGTCACTCTGAGGTCTGTCAGAAGTCCCCTTAGCAGCCTGAGGGGTTTAGAGGCCGAATCCCAGCTTGGGAAGTGTGCTCTTCCCCTGCCACATGATATGGACCCAGCTTTTGGGAGGGATGTGGCCAGAGACCTATAGCTTAGGGGATGGTTCAGGGAAGTATTGCAAAACTGCAGAAGCAGATACAGACACATAAGCTCCAGGCTACTGCCTGCTCCTTTAGGGACCTAGCTGGAACGGAGACCTCTTCCCCAACGGAAGAATTCAGTGGAGGAGGCAGATGAGACCCTGCTCAGTTGTACAGGGTTGGGGTCGGAGAATGGCAGGGAAGGTGCTGTCTTCTGAGCATTTTCCTGGCCAACTGCCAGGAGATGCCGCCTCCTGTCAGCAACGGTTGCAAGAGCCTCCACTTCCTCCCTCCTTCCCTTGTACACAGACGCACACAGCAAGAGGAAATGCTTCAGAAAGTGACACTGCTGTTCTATTTTCAGTAGTATCTATTTTTAATCTTTCCTTTTGCCTGTAAAAGCCCCAGGCCTGTTGCCATTGGAGTCACTGGCAAAACTCCTGCTGACAGGACCGGCTTAATATTCCGGCAATGATTGGGGATCAGGTTTTTAAAAGTGTTTGGTTTGTCTGAAGAAGCAGTTTGGTTCAGCGTTGATGCATTTTACATCTGGAGCTTAGCTTCCAGATTCGCCCAGATACCACATGTTCAAACTAAGCTTTTAAGCTACTTGAAACCATCTAAGTCGACAATACTGTCCAAACCTGGTTGTGTTTGTCTCCCTTTGTGTATTTTGCCTTGTTGTATTAAAATTAGCACCAGATAAAAGGATAGTGAAGTTCATTCTGTCACTTTTCACCTTGGGGTATTGTTTAGAAGTAGGTGGATTTATAATATTTTATTTGGTGTACAGTTTCATCTGTCACATTAACAATGTGATATATGTTCCTTATAATATCACCCAATATTAATATCTTGTTTCCCATTTTTCTCCCCAGATAAACTTTGTTCCCTACACCATTACCAAAACTCTTCATTATTTTTTAGCAGAGTTACTAAATACTTTATATTACATGACAACTGGCATTTCCAGAGTGAGTGAAATTCTGACCCCATATGAAGTCAATGGGAGTTCTGCTGTTGATTTCAGTGGGGCCAGGATTTCACTCACACAGCATAATGACACTTGCTAAAATTATATAATGTTCTAGAAATAAATCTATTTACTTTCTCTCCATAAAGCAGATTTATTTTTAAAACGGTACTGTTATTAGTATGTTTTATTTGTATTACAGAAGTGCACAGAGGTCTCAACTGAGATCAGGGCCCTGTTTATGCCAGATGCTGTACATATACATAGTAAGAAATATTCCCAGCCCCAAAGATCTTGCAAAGACTTAAGCGTGTGTTTAGCTTCATGCCCAGTGAAATGGATCTTTTGAGTTCATTGTAAAGTTAAGCTCATGCAAAGTTTTTGCAAGATTGGGGCCTAAATAAACAGGACAGAGTGGCAAAATGGAAGTATTGAACAAAACGAGTAAGCATGTGGTTAAATACATTGAGAAGATTGACAAGTTAAGGATCATTTGACTTCAGTGGGACTTGGGTACATGCATAAAATTAAGCAGGTGACTTACCAAGGATACACCCAAAAGCTGTGGCAGAGCCAAACATTGAACCCATGCCTCTCACTGTTTTCTTAAACTTTTGTAAAATGTAGGAAATGTGTCTCAAAGCCAATAACTGGTTTAACCCGCAGTTTAAAACAGTCTTTGGAAAGTTAACATGAGTTTAAAAGTAATTTGCATTTTTTTTTGTCAGCACTGCAGCTACTTCTGCGGAGGAGTCTCAGACATGGTTCTGACTTCTAGGTGGCTCAGCTTGTTCTGACCCTGCCAGCTGTTGGGGTGGGTAGGTTAACTGACTTTTGCATTTGAATTTGAATTTGAACTGAGCTGAGTTCTTCTGAAGACTTGGCTTCTATTCTGGGTGCTGGAGTGTTGGTGATTCTGGCCACTGCCTGTGGGGAGGCACGGGCCGTGGGTGACCTGCCGGCTCAGGGAGGCTAGCCCCCCAAGCGCTGGGTGGGCAGTCTCCCCGAAGCATGGGCAGGCAGTGCTGGCAGCCGCTCCACGCCTGGGCGGTGCGGCCCCAGCACCCCGGGGCCTCCCCCCAGTATTAGGCAGCCCCAGCATGCTTCTCTGAGGGGGCCTTCTGGGCAGAGCGTGGGTGGGGCCATGCTGGGCTGTTCGGGAAGGCACAGTCTCCCCCAGCCTATGATATGCACCGCCCATGTGGGGAGGTATCCAAAGGGCTAGTCTACACTCAGTTCAGTGGTGCTCACCCTTATTACACAGGAGGGCCACACTAACCTAAACACAACCCTGTGTGGGCCAAACAGATACTGCATATTTTAGTAAGATTTAAAGTCACCCTTATTGATTTATATTTTAAGTTCAGCTTATTTCGTATGTGTTTAGATAGAAACAACCTATGTACAGTATTGTTTATTTACACAGTGGTGTTAACTAAAATGATGTAAACCTGACAAAACACTAATGAATCGACCGTTAATATATTGTGTTGAAACAGGCTTTATGAAATGCTGTGGTAGGCTGTATACAGCCCGCGCGGGCCGTAGGTTGGTCACCCCTTCACTATATCTATTTGAAACTGGAATAGTTAAATCGGTACAACCCCAGCATTGACAGTGATACTGGCATAAATGTGATATGATGGTATGTATTGATTTAACTGTTTCAGTGTAAATATCTCTCCCTCTCCCATGAAATAGTTAAATCAGTACAAAAACTGTGTAGACCCAGACCTAAGGCAGGAGGCTGCATAATCAGGTTGGTCCCTTGTATACATTAATCCCTTTTGAAGGCCTTGTTGGTTAATGGAACAGATCTCTAAACTAGGTATTGCATCAGTGGTGGGTATTTATTTTTATTTTATTTTTGAATTGGTTTTCTTCTTCGGTCTTCTGCTGAAAAGGAAAGCAACCCACAACAACTCAGAGCAGCGTGGTGTTTTGTTGTGCAAGCTGTTAGCTCTCTCTTGCCCCACAGTGCCTTGGCAGCCATCATTCGATTCCACATTTTGAAACCACATTAGCAGCAGCACTGAGGGGTGAAGGGCTGTCAAGGACAGAACAAGCACACCTGATGGCTGCTTCCCTTCTAGCTCAGCAAGTTGCAGTGACTAGAGTTGAAGTGGGAACAGCCACATGCCTCCAAATGTTAGGCAGACGTACTGTAAATATTGCAGAAGAGGAAATGAGGCTCCGCATACAAGCAGAACAGAATGTTTTAATGGTAATGCGGGTGACTACTGTAGTTAAGGTTGATGTGTAACTTCAGCCATAAACCCTCATTTTCAGTTACTTGTAACTTCAGCCAACAAGCTCTTTTGAGGCTGACTCTTTCAATTCTTGGGCGGGGGCCATAGGTAATTTGGTTGTTGAAATCTTCAGTGAAATGTGTTTTTGACTTCAGTAAGTGTATGTTGAATTTAAAAACAAAACAAAACCCTCGTCCCATGCGTGCTGCTAGCAAAATTGTGTGCATGCCTAGTCCCAGTGTTTTAATCCGTTTTGTTCAGACCTGGTTTGTTTGTGTTAGTGATATCTTTGAAAAAACTGGAGCCAGGCTTGAAGGCAATTGGATCAGTACCTTGTAAGTTAAGAATGCTGAGTTTTCCCCTCACCCATGTGCTGTAAGATTTTTGGTTGGTTAGTGGCTAGGTCAGGAGTGCTGCAGAGAGCTCTAGTTCCATCCAGACTTGTAAGGGGTTTTTTCCCTGCAAAGGCAGACTTTCAATGGGAATCAGCTGTCTAACTCCCTTTGTCACTCTTCGAAACTCCCACCCAGAAAGTGCAGAAAACTTGACAAACACAGGGAAGCTACGACGACGACAACGTTGTGGGAGTGCTGGTTCCAGGAGCCCTTGTGGGCTAGAGAAAAAGCACTGGGGTTGGGGCTTAGCACTCCTGAGCACTATTGCTACCTGCCTCATGTTGATGAGAGTGCTTCCCTACCTCACAGATGTGCTCATACCCCTCCTCATGGACCCCTTGCTTAATGCAAAGCTCCTCCTTGATCTGCTGACAGTTCTCTTTGGGTATCTTGGGTAGATGGGGGGGAGAAAATTCATCCCCCCAGAAGTTGTGGTGGACCAGTTGTTCAGACTGGAACTACAGAATCATAGAAATACAGGGCTGGAAGGGACCTTAAAAGGACATCTAGTTCATTCACCTGCGCTGAGGCAGAACCAAGTGAACCTAGACTATCCGTGACAGGTATTTGTTTAATCTGTTCTTAAAAACCTCCAGTAATGGGGATTTCATATGTATGAGTGCAACTGCTGGATCACCTCTGGGAAAGTAAACTTGGACTGGGAGGTTCAGTACTGCAGTAAGATGCCACACTCTGCTGATTCCCTTTCCAGAAGTCCAGATACTGCTCGCAATCTGTTGCACAAACTGATGTATAAATGACTATCCAGCTGCCCCTCTCACCCTGGGCTCAGGGCCTCAGACAATTGGGATCTGTGGGTATTCAATGCCTCTGAAAATCAGGCCCCACTATTGCTGGGTTTGAATTTGGAGAAGTAGATTGAGGGTGGCGGGGTGGGGAGGGGCGGAGAAACAGCATGGATGTACCTTATAACACCTGCTGTGGTTAGTCCAAAAATAAGATTTCATTGATTCTTAGGACATCTGCCAGATGTTGATTAGGGCAATGTATATTAGAGTAAATATTACAGGAGTGGATTATTATACCTTAAACTTGTGGCCATATATTTACCTAATGCCTTCAGTTTGCTGGTGCTCTGGAAAACACCAGGGATCTACGGGTTAACACTGTGGTTGATCTCATGTTGCGGTATGAACACAATGAACTGTAGATGGCTGATGCCCAAGGGGTTGGTGCTTCACCGCTACAGCCAAAAGACATAGTGTTTCAGGTTTTCCAGAATTCACATGACCAGGGATGGCAAGGGATTGGTCTCTTAATAGGTTTGTTTTTGTTTTTTTTTTTTAAATCCACACAGCTCAGTAATTGGTAAGTTCATTCAAAGGGGGAGACTTGCTTGCTAAGCCTTAAAATGCCTTTCCAAGTCTCCCCCTCCTCAGAGATAATTACACCTGACATGTTACCAAATCCTGCATTCACTTAGATACTGTAAGATGTAAAATACCAAAGTCTTAGTAATTAGAGATGGAAAAGACCAGCTTGATCATAAAATTCACCCCTCTTGCCAGCACAGGCTGCAGCAGCATGGCAACTATCCGGAGCATATTTTAAAATGAGGCCAGGAGTATCTGACAGTTCCCAAGGAACCACTGTTGCAACAAGAACACAACTGTGAATTACATAGTTATTTTAGCTCTCCTGGGACACTTCCAGCGAGGCTGAACAATAATAGTTCTTTTTAGTTACGGTCACATCTGTCATCTGCCTGGAAAGGAGGGATCAAATTATTTCAGACAATAAACAGTGCAGATAATAGGAAATGAATATGTATCAGAGGGCATGGCCTCCTTTTTTATATGCAAGAGGTTTTTGGAAAATCAGGCTTTGACTGTGTTCTCCAAGTTGGTGGAACTTCAGTAACTTTCACGGGAGCACACTTTGTCATCTTTTTCACAGTGGGAGCTGCACAGAGCGTCTCTTGAGCTTCCAAATCACGTTTCAGTGACACACAGAAGGTTGTGTGTGTTCAGTTTTGGGTTTTCTTTGTTTAAGCCTAAACTAAGCTAGAGGAGGTATTACTGTTTAGATCAGTCATAAAAGGCTGTTCCCTAGACCAGTGGTTCCTAAACTGGGGTTTGCAAAATGTTACAGGGGGTTCTCGGGGGGGGGGGGGGAATTCCCTAATGGCAGACAGAGTTGTCCCTAGGGACCCTGGGTAGCACGGGGCCAGCAGCCTGGAGCCCTTGGACTTTGAAGAGCTAAGCAGATCAAAGCAAGCATATCATATTGGGGGAGGGATAACTCAGTGGTTTGAGCATTGGCCTGCTAAACTCTGGGTTGTGAGTTCACTGCTTGAGGGGGCCATTTAGGGATCTGGGGCAAAAATTGGGGATTGGTCCTGCTTTGAGCAGGGGGTTGGACTAGATGATCTCCTGAGGTCCCTTCCAACCTGATATTCTATGATTCTATTACACAGAGGAGATTTAAACTTCAAGAATTCTTATAAGAAATGGAAAGGGAGGTGGATATTTTTTGCTGTTTTTAAAATTAAATAGGCAGCTCGTATTGTTTTTAAAATTATTATGAAGAACAAGTTTTAAGCTTTGTTGTACCATGCGTTGTTTGCCTGGACTGCTCAAGACCTGAATGCTGGTGTAGGAGGAACTCTTTGATTTAGCTTCTTAAATACTTTCATGCTGTTTCACATCTGATACTCCTTGATGAAACCGAGGAGCCTTGTCTTATAACAGGCTTATTCAAAGTGATACAAGCTACAAAAGTGAGATCTTGGAAGTGTGTTGCCGTTTTCATAATGTAATAAAAATACTGTAATGATAAATAATTAATAATAGTGTGTAATAAGCATGTCATAAAACCAAATTTTATATTTCCAAGATCATTGCTTTTATAATTTTATAAAGGAGAAAGGAGAAAATCCCTGGAAATATTCATTTTTAGGAGAGGGTTTGCGAGACTTGACATTTCAGTGAAAGGGGTTCACAGGTTGTTAAAATGTGGGAACCACTGCCCTAGACACACTAAAACCACAAGCCCCACAAACAAGATCGTACAGAGTTTATGGTTGGTGGTGGAAATATTCTCTTGGAACTTAAATAGGACTGAATCCTAAGCTCCTTATGGGGGGACCCCTGTTGTAGTTGAGGGGGTCACTGCAGGCATAGGTGTCTCTCATAGGTCAGCTTGGATAAGGGCCGAGGGCTTGATCCTGCAAGTTTCTGAATGTTCTTGATTCCTACTGACGCAGGTCAGCGCAGAGGGTGCTCAGTATTATACAGGATGTAGCCTGTGGTTACCATAAAGAACAGGTTTCATATTGAATTGCATCTTCACTTGGATAGTGCGTTCTTCGTTCTGTAATATTTTTTGTTGAACATGAGACTAGCATCATCTATCGTAGCCTTTTCATCCATAACACTATCTGGCTGGAGCTTTCCAATTTTCATACGCCTACGTTTAGACAGCAGTGTTATGGGGCCACATTCTAAAAGTAGATCCTACATTTTTGCAGGCATGCCGCAGCTTCAGCCTGCTAGACTTCTAACTCCATGGGTGCACCCACAAATCAGGTCAGGAGAAGTCAATATGACCACGAAGAACTCCAGGTGCAAACATAGAAAGTGGCTTCAGTCTGTGTTAAAAGCATCCCCTTGGTCCCCCTTCCCTTGAACAGCCACAGAGGGCTTTGTTTCTGCATATGTTAATATTTTGCCTTCTCTCAATTCTCTCAGCCTTCAGGTTCTGGGTGTGAGTACAGCTTGTTTTTTTTGTTTTTTTTTTTCCCCCCCCTCCAACAGGATGTAGCCATTTCTCCAGCGCAGCGGGATGAGGTGATTCAGTGGCTGGCCAAACTCAAGTACCAGTTCCACCTTTATCCAGAAACACTCGCCCTGGCCGTCAGTCTCTTGGACCGGTTTTTAGCCACGGTAAAGGTAAATAATTTCAGGATCTGTATCCTGCAGTGGATTTATACCACCAGCTCATGGCTTTAGAAGTGACTCTTCTTGCTGCTGGGCCAAACCCAATCAGGCTCAGTGTATGAGAGTGTGTACTTCCGCTTTACACACTGCATGATGCCTTAGATTTCAGCTGCTGAACGAGATTAGTGTCTTCAGTATATCCCTTCCTGACTATGCCTGAACAGTGCAGCTGGGTCTGTGGAAACCCCCTGTTATCATGAGAGCACTGTGGGCCTGGTCTCTGACTAGGGCACCTAGGTGCTACAGTAATACAAATAATAGATGGGCTTTCTGGAACAGTTTTATTTTTTAGTTAATGGGTCAGATATTCACCTGATGCAAATCAACATAGTTGCATTGATTGCAGTGGAGACATGCCAACTTACCTGAGCTGAGAATCTGGCCCAGTGCATGTCCATGTCGGGAATACTTGCTCTCTTCCCTGTTCTGCCAGCTTCCATTGACATGCTGCAGCTCATCAGTTTAACCGAAGAGAGGAGATAATCACTCCACCTACCTAGAAGCTGTCCATGTTCATGCTGTCTCTGCTAACCTGGTGTAAATGTTGAATTAGCCTCACCTAGCCATTTGTCTTCCAAACTGTATCCAAATATTGCTCCTGGCAAGTCCGGGGCGGGGGGCGGAGGATCTACATAGAAATCTGACATCTCTAGCTTAAAATATACAAAAAAGCTTGTTAAACTAAATAGATTCTGAAATGCAACTGCCTTTGTGGTAAGCCCTTTCCATACTCGTATGTCCTATGGCATGACACGGAGGATCTGTGTTTCTATAATATTTAATTCAGACATTGGGTAGGTCTGCGTTTGTCTTGTTTGTATCACCTGAAATTGCTGTTGCCCAAGGGCTAGGGACGTAGGAGTAGTGGGATGGCCATGGCTTAGCCTGAAGTATGGCAAGGAACAGGATTCATAGATTCCGAGGCAGCATTGTGATCGTTTAGTCTGACCTCCTGTATTACACAGGCCAGAGAACCTTCCCAAAATAATTCCTGGAGTCTGAGGTGATAGAAGAATGTTTGGGAAGGCTGGAGCCAGGCTAGGAAAAGAAAGCAGTATGACAGAAAGGGCTTCAGGAGCAGGGTGACACAGGTAGGAGGGAGGGAGGGAAGTGTAGAGACTTTCAATGCCAGGAGTCTGATCGAAGTCAATGGGCCGAGCATCAAGGGGTGGGTCTGGAAGGGAGGGCTATATGAAGATGGTAGGGCAAAAGACAGCACCTAATTCAGGTGGGTCCTGGCCCACAGCTAGGGCTCCAAGACTGCTGCAATAATATAAATAATTATAATAATAAAAAGAAATCCAGGAGATTATCAGTGAAGACCATAAAGGGAGGAGTGGCAGTCCAAACAGGCCTACCGTATTGTCTATTGGAGTGGAGCTGTGCGTGTGCTCATAAGAGTATGGTGAACACAGTGGCTTAAGGAATAAAATTCCACACGACTGATTAAAATATTTTAAATATCAGCCTTTGGGGCATACATGGTACCATGACTCTTGGCCTCCGAGTCTGTGCTGTCCTTCCCAACCCTGGTGCAGTCACTTACAGCTTGCAGAGTAAGCGGGTCTAAAACGCCACCAAATTGAAATGGTAGTGCTCTGCGGAGGCTTTGCACCCTCTGTAAGTAACTGCACAAGGTGCAGGGTAGTGGAAAAACATGTCCCCCTGGCCTTGAGTTCTAGAATCTGGCAGTCTTGCCTTTGGCTAACATAATCCTTTATTCTGTTTGCTCTGTTAAGCTCAGGTCTCATTAAATGGTCAGTCTCCTCTGTTTGTGAGGTTTTTAATCCTATTACAAACATTGCTAAAACAGAGGTCAGAGGAGTTTAAAATTTTACCCCCGTGGTTACATCATTAACGTAGCTTGCCTCACTAAAGTACAAATTGGATCTTCCAGTAAGGCCTTGTCTACGCTGCCATTTTACAGCGCGGAAACTTTCTTCGCTCCGGGGTGTGAAAAAACACCCCCCTGAGCGCGGCAAGTTTCAGCATTGTAAAATGGCAGTGTAGACAGTGCTCCAGTGCTGGGAGCCCTTCCCCTTGCCCAACGCTGGAGCCGCAACTACACAGCCACCTTAAAGTGCTGCCATGGCAACATTTTAACGTGGGCTGTCTGGACGTACTGTAAGTCTTGGATATGTGGTGAATTATTGCTAGTGCTTAAACTGCAAGACACTGAAAAGTTTTGTTTTTAAAGAAATCCTGACCTCTAACCATTATGACATCTTAGTGATGGGGTCAGATGTTGAAGGGATAGAAAATGTGTGATTGAAACCCCTAAATAGCTAATGCCCTTAGGAAATGGTGATTGTTTCAGTATTTCTGTAGCAGTCAAAGGCTCTGACTGTTCTACAGAGGCTACTACTGTGAAATGAAGTGGCACAGACTAGGACTAAAAGAAACTCCATTCTGTACTTCAAGGAATGGTGATAATAGAAAACACTGAAAGCAGTTTGGGGAGGAGTTTCAGGTAACGTGCCCCCCGCCCGGTATAGCATTGTTCATTTAAACATGTCCTTTTTCTCTCCCTGCTGCAAATAAACTGGGCCTTATTCTCCCTGCCTTTAAACCGGATTTACAAAAGGGTAACTCCATTGACACGATGTACCGTAGTGTGAAGGGAGAATCTTAGCCACAGCCTGGGATTGTTTGACTAATAGCTTCCCTTGAATTCGAATGTGCCTTGAAATAGTTCAGACTGTTCTGTGTCCCGTCCTATTGCCCTGCCATGCTCTGGTTCATTCACATACCAGCAGTGGCTTTTGCTGTAGGTCACTTCACTAAATAATTAATCCTCAACATAATTACAGTCTTGGTTTAACTGTGTGGCAGTTGCCAATAAAGAGGGAGCACAGAGGGGGTGGTGTGGGAGCCAAAGCAGTGTGACTGTATTTTAATACTATCTCACAAACGGACTCAGATGATGTCAGGGGTGAGGACGGGAGGGTGAGCAGGGGGACAATTTCTGTTACAATAATGCAGGACGTTATGGGGGAATTTTTCAATAAACATTGAAACTCTCCTACAAGCTGTCTTCAGTGGCTCCTTTTCCATTTTCTGTATGCAGGGATTTGTCTTTAGCCCAGCTAATTAAATTTACTGTTTCTCACACATCCTTTCCTCTTGCTCCACTGCGCCCTTCTCCAGCCCCTTCCATCCAGAGATGTCCAAGCACTTCACATCTTTAACTAAGCCTTGCCACATCCCTGTAATGCAATAAAATTTTGTCCCTATTGTATAGATGGGGAAACTGAGGCATGAATTGTCAGCCTGATCCAAAGCCCGTTGAAGTCAGTGGCCCTAGGTGATTTGGCCAAGGTCTTGCAGTGAATCTCTAGCCAAGATGGGAGTAGAACCTGGTTTCCTATTGAAGATGGCAGTTGTTAGGTAGGTTTTCCAGGAGATTAGCTATTGGTCTTTTACAGAGCTGGCTGACTGATGTGGGATAAAGGCTTTGGGTTCTTCTCTCCATTTTAGTAAGTTAATATTAGTTGAAGAGGATTTGCCTGCCTACCATGAAAGGGACCTAGGTTTGTAGTAGAAATGAATAGATTTTATCTCTGTCCTGGCTGCATTTACTAGTGTAACTGACTGAAGTCGTGTCAGGTGACAGTCGGTGCTGTACAGTGTGTGGATGGATGTTGTGGATTTAGGGGATACTCACTGAGCGCTCTCAGGAGGGAGTTACCCAGGGCCCTGACTAAGGGGCAGCATGTCATTGTGATGCCCCTGGAACAGACCAGGGAACTCTGGGATCCTCTCTGCTGCCTGGTTTTTTCCACACTTGCACCAAGGGAAAATTATTGGTGCTAGCCCTTTACCTTGTGCAGATTACTTCCTGCTCTGTGCCAGCTGAGCTGTGCTGTGTGGGAGAGGGGCTGAATCAAGACTCCTCCCACTTGTGGGCCCGGGGAGGCCGCTCCTTCCTCCTGCATGGTCACCTGTGGAGAGGGTACTTCCACCCCGCCTTATTTCCTTGTGTGGGCATGTAGCACAAACCACAGATTCACCCTCGGGGACATTGTTCTCCTTACTGTCAGCAGTACCTGGACACGTTGAAACAGCTATTTTATACAGCTATTTAATTCAAACCTCCCGGTGCCTCGCCAGTAGAAGTCAAAGTCCCTGGGGATCAGCGATTCCTTTTGTGTAACAGGAACTGGAACCTGTTAGAGGCCGTGTTTGTCCTTGATCCTGCACCCCTTCCCCCTCGCTCCCTGCTGGGAGGAGTCATGTTGACTGTTAAGGACCTAGAGTGTGGATTCCAGGATCGGGCCTTGGAACTGCCCTGTAGCTCCATTCTGTCTGCTGGAATTAATCCGCCTGGAATTAATCATGGAAGTGCTCTAGGTTAAAAACTGATTTTGTGTTCTCAGCAGGGCAGTTATTTATTTACTTACTTATTTATCTCTCTTCCTTGCCCTGCGGCTTCTTTCGGTTCCATGTTCCACAAGGATATTTAAATTTTTGTCAGTACAGACAGCGTGAGAGAAATTGTCAGCTAGCTGTTTGGAAGTGGTTGGGGGGGAAAGGACATCATTGCGCTGCTCAGTTTGTGCACAGACATTGCTCCTGGTTTTCACAGGACTGAATACTGTACTCTGTGCATACAGAATAGAGGGACGCATCTTCCTTTCTTGCTCTCCTACTTCACTGGCACGGGAAACAAAGTCCTGAATCACGTTAATAGAGCCACTAAGGTCCCGATTCAGCCAAACTCTTAAGCATGTGCTTAGCTTGAAGCACACCCATGAGTTCTGTTGATTTTAATTGACTACCTATGTGCCTAAAGTTCAGCACATGCTTAAGTGCATTTGCAGAATTGGGGCCCATAACAAGGTTCTTCGTTGTTGTCACTCTGCAAGAGAGGTTCTCTTAGGGTGACTGGATGTCCCGATATTATCGGGGACTGTCTCAATATTAGGGGCTTTGTCTTATATAAACAACTATTAACGCTCCCTCTCCCGATTTTTTTTTTTCACACTTGCTGTTTGGTCACCCTACGGTCACTCCTAGTCACCACCTCTCCCTGCACTCCACTGCTCGCTTAACCCCAAAACATTTCACCGGAAAGGGCTCGGCTACCCTCGTTTGAGAGCTGTTGCCGTAAAACATAATTCTCTCTTGGTGTTTGTTTCTAACTAGATACAGTGTCAACGCCTCAGCTTTATCTTCTTCCTTGCGTCACATCTAACCCGTGTTGTTCTCTGGGCCTGATCCGCAGCTGGTGGAAATCGGCCTGACTCCATTGAAGTAGGTGGAGCTGTGCTGAGTTTTGCCAACGGAGGATCCAGCCTCCTGTTTTTTCTCCTTCCAAGTACCACTGCTCCCACTAAAAACAAGCTCCTGTTCCTCTCCAGTGATGCGCATCACTGGATGCCAGTTAGGACGCTGGGGCTGACTAACTTCCATTCTGCCTCATGTAATGGAGTATGGATTTTTCCTTTCTGTGGCTCACAATAGTAGCAGTGGAGTTGGAGGTCGGCCCATTGATCCTGTCTGCATTGTTTTGGCATCCTGAGATCACAGGGCAAGGGAGTTAGAGCCAAAGGGTCACAAATCCGTTTCTGCATTGTACTCTGTGACTTTTTTTCTGTTTCCTAGGCCCGTCCAAAATACTTGAATTGTATTGCGATCAGCTGCTTCTTCCTTGCTGCCAAAACCGTTGAGGAAGATGAGGTAATACTTTCTCCAAAGGCCTAGCATCTGCTTTAAATTTTATGCTCATCTAATTCTTTGGTCGCTTGAGCAGGGGGGTTGGCACTTGCCAGGACAGGAAGGAAACGGCTTTTGTGACTGATGATTGTTCTTGCTTTTCTTTTCTTTTTGTTTTTTATCATCTGTTTCTGCAGAGGGTTCCAGTACTGAAGGTGTTGGCCAGAGACAGCTTTTGCGGCTGTTCTCCAGCTGAAATTCGCAGAATGGAAAAGATTATTCTGGATAAACTGCACTGGGATCTTCACATGGCTACGCCACTGGATTTCCTTCACATTGTAAATATGTTGCTAGTTACCTTCTTTCCGGTGCTCGTCCTTGTTTGTTTTTTCGGTTCATTGGTATTAATGTGAGTATGTGCCAAATCTTGAGGGACTTATTCAGATTTTACTTGGGCAAAAATCCCTACTGCTGGGGTGGGTAAGGATTCCAGGATTTGGTCGTATGTTCATAAACTTGGCCTAAACAAAAATCGAGACAAAGACTTTCAAAAGTGACTCGTGATTTTTTGCGGACCAACTTTAGACACTTTAAAGTTGCCTGATTTTCAAAACGTGCTGAGCTCGCATCCTCTGAAAATCAGGCCCCTTTAAGATATAAACTGCCCATGTATAAATTCAGGCTGGAAATTAGAAGGCTTCTAACCATCAGAAGAGTGTGTTCCTGGAACAGCCTTCCAAAAAAGGAGTAGTGGGGGCAAACATCCTCCAACTAGTTTTAAGATGGAGCTTGATAAGTTTATGAACAGGATTATCTGATGGGTTTGCCTGTGGTAGCACAAGACTGGACTTGGTGACACAGAGGGTCCCTTCCAGTTCTGTCCCTATGTCTTGAGTTGAGCACCCAAAACCATTAGTCCCTCTTGAAAATCTTGGCCCTAAATGTTAACTGCCAGTATATCTGCTCCAGGATCAAAGACAGACAACAATAGAACACAAAGGCATTGAGGAGTGGCTGGGGGAGGGGAGGGGCCACATAATTGGTGGATGTGAAACGTGCTTCAGTGTGTCCTTAACTGACCCAAGTTTTGGTTTACCTGTTAACAACTGGGGCCAGAGAGCCCTTTCGTGTGGTGAAATCCATGGCAGGGGGATAGTGGCAAGGAAAACTTTGTGTCCCCTCACAGAATCTCTCCTCAGTGGTTTCATCCCAGGAGAGAGCCCTGTTTGTCCAGGGCCAATTGAACCTTTGAGCCTGCAGTTCAGGAAGAAGGCAGGATCATCCATACAGGGGCTTCGTGCCCCTCCCTGGCAGCACTGCACCTGTAGAACTGCTCTATCCAGGACTCCCCCTGGCCATGGCTGCCCTGGGACCCTGCTCCCCCATCCCTTACAAGGCAGTCTCCACCATAGACAGGGCTCCCCTGGCTGTGTCACCTTTCCTGGGGTATCGCCGAAGGGCCAACGAGGGGACAGTGTGCATCCCCTGGCCCTATCTCAACCCAGCAAGAGGCTTCCCACTCCTCGCAGAGCTGTCTGCCTTAGGGGACAGTGCCTGGCTGGGGTGAAGCAGAGCATGAGATGGGAAATCTCTGTGGGGGGAGAGAATCTCACTCCATGTGAGCTGTTTGGAATAACATAGCCCACTTGAACCCCCCAGGCACAGGAACGAATGGCTGCTCGTGCCTTTGCATGTGCTCATGAAGCAGTGTGCTAAACTCTGTCAGTAACATACCGACTGGTTTGCTTGTCTTTTTCCTCAGTTCCATGCAGTTGCTGTGTCAACCAGGCCTCAGTTACTGACCGTCCTGCCCAAGATGAACCCATCTCAGCATGTGGCTGTTCTCACCAAGCAGTTACTGCACTGTATGGCCTGTTACCAGCTGCTGCAGTTCAAGGGCTCCATGCTGGCACTGGCCATCATCAGTCTGGAACTGGAGAAGCTGATTCCTGATTGGCTCTCGCTCATCATTGAATTGCTCCAGAAAGCACAGGTGAGGCCTGGGCAGAGGTCTTCTGGACATCCCAGCTAACTGGCATTCTGGGTAGGAGAAAGGTCCCGTGTTTCTGGGACGGCCACTGAAAGGAGGAGGAGGAGGAGGAGAAGCTGATGGTCTGCACTAAACAGCCAGCTGTGGTTATGAAACCACTCTCTCGTCTTGTGACCATTACTCTGGCAGCTGGCAATTGATAGATAATCACCTGGGTTAGCCATAGGCCAGGAAGTGAATTATCAAGCTAATGGAGAGAGCTGAATAGGTTGAAATTCAGCAGGACAGGCGGTTTTTCCTCCCCCTTCATGTCTCTTGCACACCATCTCTCCCCACTTTACTGAAGATGAACATAGACCTACTTCTTGTTCATTCAAGTTGATTTGTATCCCTAGGCTCCAGGAAATCTTTGACGCCGGTGGAGTAGTTGTTGCTGCAGTCAGCGTAACACACCCATCCAATAAAAGCTGAGTCAAGTAATAAGCAAGTTACAAGAAGATACATGTACCTTTAATGATATATGTCCATAGCACAGAGACAGACTGAGGGGCTGATTGCTCTCTTGCTTATGCTGGTATAAATCAAAGGAATATCCCCCATAGTGTCAAATGGGCTTGAATAGAACTGAGCCCCCAGATTAGAAAGTGGAAATAAGCCTAGACTTTGGCTGATCTGATTTTACGGCACAAATCTTTAGCTGGTTGTAACTGTGTCAACCTCAGTGGAGCTATGCTCTGGATCTATATCTGAAATAGGATTGAAAATAGCATTTTTTCTGTGAGCACAGTGGTGTGGATAAGGCCTCGAGAGCTGTCTGATTCCCAGCCTCTGAGTTTTGGATGCAAGGTTTTGTGGTTGGGATTTTTTGTTTTCTCTCTTTTTGGCAAGGTGGGGAGGGTGGTGGTGGGGTGGTGTTTCTATGTTTTGCAAAGATGCTCAGGCTACAGCCTTAAGGGTTGAGTCTTTGAGACATATCTCTGCAAATACTTTGCATTGTTTGACGATCAGTATGCTCGCTTCTTGATAGAGGGAGCCTAATGCATGAGCTAATGTACAAATC
Organism: Lepidochelys olivacea; assembly: GCF_965140295.1. Classification (NCBI taxonomy): domain Eukaryota; kingdom Metazoa; phylum Chordata; order Testudines; family Cheloniidae; genus Lepidochelys; species Lepidochelys olivacea. The sequence continues at coordinate 20,202,113 of NC_140414.1, read as the reverse complement.
AAAAGTGTTTTCAGCAGAGAATGCCCAACTGGCCTGGCCACAAGGGGTTAAACTAATCAGAAGGATGCAATCATTGTTGCCAGCGTAACAAGGGAAGGTATGAAATATTCCCTTGATAGGCCGGAGATTAAAGTGGTTATAGCACACTTAAATACGTTAAGTGTCCTAACTAGGAAGGCTCTGTGGAAGGGTTAATTTTTTTTTCTGCTGCATATGGATAGATATGTAAGAGGTAGGAACACATAGGCCATTGATAAACATTTTGGATGACATTTGCAAAGCCACGTAGGGGATTTGGACACCCAATTTCCATGAGTTGTAATGGGAACCAGGTGTCCAAATCTCTTGGCAGTTATGAAAAATCTTGGCCTTTAAGCAGAATAATTTTCACCCCTAAAGTGATCACTTCCCCCACATTCAGCAGAAAAACAAGAAGCAGCTAGGTATGGGGACAATAGACGTGTCGGGAGCCAGAATTGCAGTGACTCACCTTGTTTTGCAATGCCTGTGTCTGTTTCTTCCATCTAGATGGACAGCTCCCAGCTGATCCACTGTCGGGAGCTTGTGGCCCGTCACCTTTCCACTCTGCAGTCTGCTCTGCCACCCAATTCTGTATACGTCTACAGTCCCCTCAAGCGTACCCTTGTGACCTGTAACAGAGGAGCATTCAGATTCAACCCCTCCTCTGTCCCAGGGCCAGAATTCTCCAAGGACAACAGCCGACCAGAAGTGCCAATCAAAGGTACAGCCGGGGGGTTCTACCATTGTCTGCCAGCTCCCCCCGGGTGCAAGCAAGCCTCCGCCAAGCGCAAAGTGGAAGAGATGGAAGTGGATGACTTCTACGATGGAATCAAGCGGCTCTATAATGAAGACAGTGCTTCAGAGGCGGTGGCACTAGAAAACGTGGGGTCTGTTTGTGGTGCTGATGTGTCGAGGCAAGAGGGCAAGAGTTCCCCTTGCCCACCTTTACAGCCGGTCTCTGTTATGTAGCTACCGCCTGCGCAAGCATTCAGAGGAAAGCTACTTTTTAAACCATGCAAAATCAGGCTATGATGTGGGAGGGGGCTGTGAAAGAAGCTGTATCTCATCAGGCTGAACTGAAGAGAGCCAAGAAAACCTTTATTTTTTTTTTTTGAAGATTTTTTTCCCCCCTTTGTGTGGCTAATTATAGTTCAACTATTATTTAAGCACTTAAAAACACAAAAAAGTATAAAAAATTTACAAAAGACCCAAAAAACCAACAAAAAAAGTAGCAAAATTTTTTTTTCTTTCTAGTGTCATTGGTTCCCCTGTTTTTCTGCTACTGTGTATTATAATCTATCATCCATGTCCAAGAGCTCACATTGATTGTGCAAAATTGTTCCAGGTTTTTCAGCCATCCCATTTCTTTCTGTTCCGATTTCCTCTTCCTGCTTGCTCTTCCTTTAACACTCTGCAAGTCTTGTGTGTGATTCTCTGTATTCTGACCTTCACCACAGATATTTTTTTTTCCTTAACCAAAAATCCTTCTTTATTTCATTAGCCACTTTGGTGTCTTAATGTAAGAATATTTCAAACTGGCTTTAAATAAGATTTGGAAAAAATAATCCTACGGTGTTTGCAAACTGCCCTGCATTTAAAAAGCCAAAGCAGTGTGAATATGCTATCGAAAAGCATTCAGGTAGCAAGAGGGAGACTGTGTTTAGAGTCTTGCATAAGTAAGAAGTCATTGTGATTAGAAACTAAGTGATTGTGGTTTTGATTTTAAAAAGTGAAAGCAGTCAAATGATTAGGCCAATTTAACTAAAATATTGGGTTTTTTTCACACCCACACAAGGATTTTTGCAGTCAATCAGCTCTCTGGTAGGTGCTCACAAAAGTTTAAATTAATGTGTGCGTCAAATGCAAACCGTAAATTCTGCAATTGATTTTGATTCATATGTTCGTAAATTTTAGCATGAGATCAATGCTGCTCATTTAGGTGCTGGGACAGTTCTGTGATTCTGAGTTTTGGAACGTGTGTAATTATAAGCCACAAAATACCCCAAGTTTTGTGTTTATGTAACTTTTAACCAAAAGTTTAAAAAAAACAAAAAAAACCTTTAAAAGCTTGTCTTTTTAAATGTTTAATACCTATTTCTCAGAACGACCTGTCCTGGATCTTTAGCTCTCTCTGCAGCCCTGAAGAACGCATGGTGTTCAGAGCCATTGTACTGATGATAGCCTTCTGGTAGCAATAAAAAAAATGTTGTCCTTTAATTTGTGAGTTGTGTTTTGCTTTCACTTTTTGCACTGGACAAAGGTGAGTGTTATGCTGGGGCTGCAGCAATGCTGACAAGCCACTGCCAGGTGGACTCTTCCAAGCAGAGCACCTGAGAGAAAAGGAAGCGTATGTTTTAATACACTATAGTCCCGATTTTTTTCAGAGTTGCCAAGGATCCAGGATGCCAACTGCAGCCACATGCCACCTGGATTTTATTCCATCCATTCCTCCTTCATCTTTACTCCTCAGACCATCCCTCTTGTTACTCCTTACCCTCCCACCCTCTGGTTCCTCTCTCTCCAAATACAGGTGCAATTCTGTCTCTTCCATTATCAATGTCTCTCTCCCAACCACATCTGCCCCTCCAACTACCGTCTTCCTTCTTCTCTTCCCCTCCAAACTCATTGAACAAGCTGTTTACAGCTATTGACTCAAGTTTCTCTGTATCAGATCCAATCTGGATTCCCCTTCCTCCTCTCCATTGAAAATGAGGTTTCTAATAACCTACTCTTGGGCCACATCTCAAGGTCTTTAGTCCATCCTTGCTCTCCTGGACTTCTCAGCTGCTTTGGAACTAATGCGCTCCTTCTGGACACGTGCCCTCTCTGAGCAGGCCTTGCTGGGACAGAGGTAAGAATGCCGGTGGCCAGTTGACATGAATGCTCGCATTGGTGCAGCTGCAGTTGTGAGTGAGTTCCCAAAGCTGGCCAGTGTGGATAAGCCCTTACCTAGCTGGATGTAATTGTCTTGAGAACCACCAAAAGTATCTTGCTGAGGCTTCCAAAGGAAGTTGCTAGAGAGAAACACGACGTGCTCTCACTGTGTCATGGATTGTCCCTTAAATGCAAGGCTGAAGGTGTCTCACATCTTTCCAAGAGGCTGAGTAGGAGCAGATTCCGTATCGGCACACCTGTCGATACAGCCTTTGGGATTGGGCCTTAGGACACCCCTTCTCTCGATTTCTTAGCCACCTCGTTCTCTTCTCGTGACCTTTTACTGATTTGTGGAGCCTTGGGGAAATGTTTTTCAGAGCCAATAGATGGAGGACGTGAAGGGGCCGAAAAAACACGTGTTACTCTTTCTCGATGCTGCCGGACACTTGACAAACACCCAACAACCTGGAAAAGGTGATGTGAGGTCCAGAAACCAAATTGACAAGCTAAAGAGGCAGAGTGGTGAGAGAGTGCCACCTGGGAGGGCGCCAGGTTCTGTGCAGAGCAGGGAGGGGGAATGCATCTTGCTAGCTGCCATGGTTACTGTGTGGTTGAGACTCCTATAGATACAAATTGTTCAGAGCCAGCCAGGGCACTATGTGATTACAAAGTAAGTTAAATATTGACAGTGTAGAGAGTGCTTCAGTATAGACTTCGTCTACATTGGCGGCACCATGTAGGGTGTGTGTCGCTCCGTGCCACAGTGAAAAGCAAAGTAAAAGTAAATGAAAAGAAAAGTACAAATTGCAATGTAGATTTGGCAGGCGTTGCTTGAGAGCTGTCGTTCTGGTGTGTCTTTACTTGCCTAAGCAATGCCTCACCGTCTACACTGCTCTTTATACTGGTGCTGGGGGGTATGCAGTGGCTGTCCTCTCCATGTCGCTGTAAGTGTAGACGTAGTCATAGACTCAGCCCCATTGAGCTTCTCCCAATCCCCCTGCACCCAGTTGTTCCCCACTGGCTCTTCCGTGTGTGTTAGAATACTGGTAATAAGCAATGCTTATTTGAAGCCCGGTGAATCTTTCTGTCGTTCTGCAGCAATACGATTCAGGCTTTTTCAGTCTGTGTCTTTTATGGCCAAGATTTTCAAAAATGGGGGCTTAAAATCTAGTGTGGCCTCAGGAGAGCTGGGTTTGGTTCCCGGCTCTGCCACTGGCCTATTGGGTGACCCTGCGTAAGTCATTGCCTCGTTCTGTGCCTTTATTTCCCCATATGTAAAATAGGGCTGATGGCATTGACGTCCTTTAAGTGCTTTAAGATCTACTGATGGAAAAATGCTATCAATGAGCTAAACTTTAGTATTATTGAAGCTACTCAGTGGCCTGATTTTCAAAGGTTCAGCGCACCCAGCAGCTCCAGCCAGAGACCATTGGGAACTGGGGGTGCTCGGCACTTTCTGAAAAACAGGGCAGTGCCTTGCTGAGCAGCCAAACTTTAGGTTACAATGGCTGGGACTGTTGGAGGAACCTAAGGGAGTTAGGGACATCACTGGGAGTTGGACACCTAATTCTTCTAAACACCTTTGCAAATCCCAGCCCAAACAGCCACAATGGTAGATGCTTTTCCAGTTTATCTCCTTAGGGCTGGTCCTTTCATGGCACTATTTTTCAGGATGGTATAATTTTGTTGGAGGGGTGGCAAGTGAAGCATTGTGTGTTGAAATTTCATCACTTGAACACATTGTTTTATCAAATCTATATGAAAATCCCCGTCAGTTCAGTGATGAGGCTATGGGCCGTGTGCTCGGATTGGATAAATTGGCAATGCCCAGAATACTTAAGAATTCTAAAAATGTTGGTGATTATTTAAGTAAAAGATCCGCTGATATTTTTTTCCTTACAAAGCATGTTGCCTTAGGCGTTTCTGCTTTTGGGTGACGGAGAACAGAGTTCTCAATATGTAAAAATAAGTCTACTCAAGCCAGAAAGTCAATTTTCACTGTAAGGAAGGCAGAATTAAATGTAGTGATTAGCAGGCGCCGTCGTAGAGTTCTCTGGTTTGCACGTGGAAACCAGTTCTATGCCTATTGGGCAGGGCAATTCGGGACCAGCTAGTGTGAATGGCACGATATTCTGAAAAGACCTACGTTCGTGTAACTCAACAGCAGGGAAACGCAGAACTAGTGACCCTCCAGTATCCGTGCACAGAGCTGTGTTCGATATTAACTCCTGAATTAAACTGCCTTGCTTTCGTGGGCTGAGTGCAGATCCCTGTTCTTTGGCTCAAGAGTTTAATGGCCCTGATTCAGTGAAGCAGCTGGGCTGTGACTTCTGAGAAGCACCTGACTTAGGAGTACAAAGCCCAATGGTTGCCAAGGGGACGTGCTCTTTTGAAAAGCCCATCTGGAAACACATGCTTAAATAAAGCCCATGGACTTCACCAGGCCTTTTACCTGCTGCAAGTTAAGCAAATGCTGAAGTGTTTTAGTGATGTGTAGCCTCTGCTCTTCTGGCTGAACACAGGGAATTATAAGGACAGGATGTCAGTGTTTCACACGGTTGGACTGTGCCCCTATTGGGCCCACCGGCATAGGGGTCAGGAAACTCCATGAGATTCCCCTGCTCTCAGGACTCTGGCCCACAAGGGCTGCTGGGGTCAGGGCCAGCTCCATGGAGGCCCAGTGCCTGTGTGTCTGCTCAGAGTCCTCCGCAGCTTGGCCGCCGGCTCCCTGCCAGCATGGCTGTAGTGAGCTGCTCCCAGCGTTGAGCCAGATCCTGCAATCCTTCCTCCCATGAAGTGTCCTGTTTTTCCCCCCTTCCCGGGACCGGCCAGCTGCAGGAGGAAGTGCAGGGCTGCGGGTACGTCTCCAGGGCAGTCAGAGGGGTGATTGTAGCTCAGGTAGTCATACCCACAGGAGCCTTAATCTAGCTAGCAAGCTAAGACTAGTAGCGATGATGCAGAGGTGTGGGCTAAAGTCCAGGGTCTGGGCACGCTTGGACAGCCCACACCACTGCATCTTTACTGCTAGGGCTAGCAGAACGAGCTCAGTCAGTCAGCATGGGCCTGCCTACCTGCATTGGAGTCATACCGCCAATTGCCATGTTTGACATACCCTGACCCTAGACCAGTGGTTCCCAAAATGAAGTTCACGAAATGTTACAGGGGGTTCTTGGAGCGGGGGGGGGGGAAGAATTCGCTAATGGCCCACAGAGCTGTCCCTCGGGACCCAGGGCAGCATGGGGCCAGCAGCCCGGAGCCTTGGGGACTTCCAAGAACTAAGTAGATCAAAGCAAGGATTATCTATCACACTGGGGAGATTTAAACTTAGACTTGTACAAAATGGAAAGGGAGGTGGATATTTTTTGCTGTTTTTAAAATTAAATAGGCGGCTAGTGTTTTTAAAATTATGATCAAGTTTTAAGCTTTTTTGTACTGTGTGTTGTTTGCCTGGACTGCTCAAGATCTGAATGCTCATGTAGGAGGAGCTCTTTGAGTTGGCTTCTTAAATACCTTCATGCTGTTCCACATCAGATACTCCTTAGGAGCCAGAAGCGCCAGTGTGTGTGTGGGGGGGGGGGGGGGGGGATGAGGGTCAAGTCCTGTCCCTGCATCGGTGACCCCCCCCACGGGTACCTTCCCTTTTTTTCCAGTGGCCCCTGCGGGGGCCCCTCCACTTTTCCAGCAATGCCCCCTCCCTGGGGGGGGCATGGGGGCTTTGCCCTTGCACCCCTTTCTTCTACTAGCGCATCTGATAGGAGCCTTGTCTTATAATGGGCTTAATCAACAGTGATACCAACTATAAAAGTGAGATCTTGGAAGAGTGTCGTTTTTGTAATGTAATAAAAATACTGTAATGATAAATAATAATTAATATATAATAAGCATGTCATAAAAACAGATTTTATATTTCCAAGATCACTGCTTTTATAATTTATGCTGAGGTAAGGGAGAAAATCCCTGGAAATACTCATTTTTAGGAGGGGGTTCACAAGACTTGACATTTTAGTGAAAGGGGTTCGTGGGTTGTTAAAGTTTGGGAACCACTGCCCTAGAGTACACAAGCAGTCACTGAGTCATGGAAGAAAAGGAGTACTTGTGGCACCTTAGAGACTAACCAATTTATTTGAGCATAAGCTTTCGTGAGCTACAGCTCACTTCATCGGATGCATACTGTGGAAAGTGTAGAAGATCTTATTATATACACGCAAAGCATGAAACAATACCTCCTCCCACCCCACTCTCCTGCTGGTAATAGCTTATCTAAAGTGGATCACTTTAGATAAGCTATTACCAGCAGGAGAGTGGGGTGGGAGGAGGTATTGTTTCATGCTTTGCGTGTATATAATAAGATCTTCTACACTTTCCACAGTATGCATCCGATGAAGTGAGCTGTAGCTCACGAAAGCTTATGCTCAAATAAATTGGTTAGTCGCTCAGCTGCCACAAGTACTCCTTTTCTTTTTGCGAATACAGACTAACAGGGCTGTTACTCTGAAATGAGTCATGGAAGGTGTCTTTTGCAGCCTCTGCCTCCCTCTTGTGGCTGATGTAGCTGTTAGTACTCTGTTTTGGATTTTTTGGGGGCGTGAAAGCTGCAGATTATTTTGACTTGACGTGAATGCTTGTTGTCCAGAGGGCAAAATGGTGCGGTGCCACTTTAACCATAATTATATGGCAGCCCTGCGAGTTTACAAAGCCAAATGCTTCAGGCTGCAAAAGGTGCCTTGGAGCTGTCTGAAGAATGAAAAGGACAGCTGCTCTCATGCCAAGGAACCGTCTTGCTAGGATTGTGCAGCAGGACTGAACAGGGCTACAGTTGAGTCTGGCGCTGAACATGCAGGTGGAGAGGGAACAGACAATGGTGTGTAGAATTATAGGTCCTGATTCATTGGTGCCTTGTGCTTCCTGTAGGCAAGTCCCTGCTGATGTGCACAACCATATGTGTATATGGCAACGGTGAGCTGTGTGCATAAAGTAGGCTCTGCCTTTAGGTGATTTGAATCCTAATATTTTAAAAAATTTCCTCCAGATGTTTCCCAATTTCTGTCTTCACATATCCAGCCTGCCCCAGGTTCTCAGTCTTGTAGAGGCAGCAGAGGAAACGGATGTAAGGGGAAAGCAATTATCCTCTAGTCCTTTGCCACTTCTCCAAGGTCTCTAGGGAAATGATCTTTGCTTCTCTCTACTTGGATACTTGCCTTTTATTTATTGTGTTAACAGTATAAATCCTTCATTTAAAAACCAAATTCCCCTCCCTTCATGAAGTTTATTGTCTCCCACAGTGCAGTGTTGTGGTGATGTCACACACACTGATGTCAATCAAATTGTGTTATGGACATGGTTGCTTAGTGAATGATTCACCATCTACTTCCTCCAGCAGACAGGCGTGTCAGCTCTGAACCACACTGGATGGGCACGGGCCCAACTTGCTTTTCCTGTGGCCATTTAATTCTTTTTTGGGGGTGGGGGGGTATTTTCTTCCTCATCTGGGGCCTGACTCAAAATCTACTGCAGTCAATGGGAGTCTTTTCACTGGGCTCAAGGGTTTTTTGACTGAGGCCTTAGTGCGGCTGAAAAGTACATTTTTATGCCCTAAAAGTTAGCCAAATCCAAGCTCGTGTTTGTCACGCCGACCAGCACGCGTCCAACAGAGGGACCGTGCCAAATGTCTCAGTACCATCTGCGTCTACTAATGTGCTGCAGCAGCTCCAAGAAAGTAATAACTCTTTTAACGGGCAACGATGCATCGCTTTTTGGTCCCGTCTTCCTCCAGCTCCGTCCCCACAACGTGTGAGCAATGAAGTCCTTGCGTGCCTGTGACCCCCTGCTAAACCCAGGGGAGGCAGGGCAGCCCACTGGAAGGCAGGTGCTGCTAATGTGTGAGGCCCAACTTCATCTTTTACGTTCTGGGTGGTGGCCTGGCCGCACTTTACCACTGTGCATGGGAAAATGGAGCATTTAAAAGACCACATGAGACCAAGAACACATTTTTATTATTTAAATGTTATGCCTGAATATCACACAGGAGGAGGTGCCTTGTGGACACGGATACAAATGCCCAGAGGAACCTGCACGTTGCTTGGAGCTCCAGCCTTGCCAAGCCAGTCACTGAATGGAGTCACAACCTCATGGCAGCCTGTTGCACTGTTCACCATGTTCCCATGAGGCTACTACATTCAGCTCCCATTACAACATCAAACCGTCATGCCATGATTGTTCAGTGCCTGGCCCTATTCTTGGTTGGTCCTTAGCCACTACTGTGATTAACATTAACATTAGTAATAATGGACAACAAATTAATCATCATTCCACTTCTTCCTTGCCTCAGGTTTTTTGGCTGCTGAGCTCATCAAGCCTAGGGACTCCAATACAGCAGAGCATGAGATGGTGGTTACTCTGGAAGAGAACAGGTGAGCATCTCCTATCACTGACCCTGTACAGGCTGCTTCACTAGATGGGCTGGCTATGTGTCCTGCGCAAACTAAAGGGTGGGAAGGGGTACTCAAAATGGGTACAAGTCCCACCCTGGGAGGCTTTTAAATTTAGACATTTAAATCCATTGTTTTTCCCAAAGGCGCTGAGAACCTGCAGCACTGACTGGTTGCGGACCACTGCAGCTAACCCCAGAGAGCACAATGTGTCTCTCCCTTAGGCGTTGTTCCACTGAGGTCAGTGGAGTTACACTGCTTATAAAACCACGGCAAGCAGAGAATCCAGCAGAATCCGCTCTTAGATACTGGGGTAAGACTGGTTTCCCAGTGTTAAGTTCTCTCTCCTTGGTTGTGTTACAGCAGTGCTTAGGAAGCCTGGTCACAGAGCAGGGCCCCATTGTGTTAGGTGCTGTACAAACGCAGAACAAAAAGACGGTCCCTAAGAGCTTACATGTGATGTTGTGAAGGAGTTGTGCTTTCTCTCATCACTGCATTCTACATTCCCTCCCCTACACCGCACTCTGTGAATGGGAATTGTGGGAGCTACAAGGAGCTGGCCTGGAGGCAGATGGGGCTCAAGTACTGTACCCCAAAATACAAATTGATCTACAGCATGTAAGGGGAGGGGTTCCTAATCCCAGACCACACTACTTCATGAGATGTAAGGGTGAAGATTGGAGCATCTCAGCAGCTGTAAATCTCCACAGCTCAAGGAGAGTTGACAGAACTACCTCATGTTGAGCCAGTTCAGTCTGTCCCCAAGTCTCCCTTTTACTCTGTGAAGCGCAGCTGGCAGCAGTGACTGGAGGAGGAGGAATCCTCCATAGCTGTGAAGATGTGTTAATTACCATTGGTATGACACTGTTCTTCACATGGACTGACTCTCCTCTCTTTTCTTGCAGGCATAGTAACAAGTCAGACTTGTTTTATTCTGGGGAACAGGCTCTTATCTGAACAGTAGGTGATGTGCAAGGAAAACTTCAGGAGACTTAGCTGGCAAGGCAAGGCAGGCTAGCTGTAGAAGGGACACACCCGTGAAGGGCACTAACTCAGGGAAAACCAAGCTGGATACAGGTAGGCACTATTATTTAGCTCTTTGGATAGAGACGCTATTGTGTGGCAGCACCTCAGTGTAGGTCAATGGAGTTGTAGTGATATGCAGCAGCTGGGGATCTGGCCCATGGCCCTCTAATGCATTTACCTCATTTCTGGAACTGATCCTGTTTTGCTTTTTCTCTTACACCAAAGTGTTCAGTACCTTTAAATTAATAGATCGCTTCCATAATCTATGGGGAAGAGCACCCTGCCTGGTGAGGAATATGTAACTGCTTTGGATGACTTATGTTGTCATCTCTCCCTGTGGTATCTATTACTTTTCTTAACAGCTGGGTGTGAGGGGGAAAGTGAGTCAACACTATCCTTCCCTTTTCAAAATTCCTTGACAAAAACAAGTGGGGAAACTTTGAAACAGAAACCCAACCACTTTCTTGTTAAACACCTTTAAACAGAAGAGCCCCTCTCTCTAGGCATATGGCCAACATAAGTAATTCAAAGGCTTGCACTTCATATAAAGAACCCAAATAAGTGTGTGCCCCTTACCAAACAGCAGCTCCTCAGCTGTATCATATCTTCTTCCCTAAGGGGCTGCTAATAGGTTTGTAACACAGGTGCTCAGCCTTTTGTGTGCATTACATAACACTTGCAAGGCAATCAAGTGAAAATAAAACACCACAGGCCCCACCTCATGAAGCACTCATGTTTCTGTGATAGTCTAAGCCAGGGCAGGCAACCTATGGTGCACACAAGCTTATTTTCAGCAGCACCCATGCTGCCTGGGTCCTGGCCACTGGTTGGGGGTTCTGCATTTTAATTTAATTTTAAATGAAGAGTTATTTACAATACTCATTTAGTTAACATTTTTAGAAGGTCTCTAAAATATATATTTTTTTACTGGCATGTGCCTAAATGAAGACTAGACCCACCACTTCTGAAAGATTGCCAACCCTTGGTCTAAGCTCATCTAGCTGCCTGAGCAGGGTGCAGGAGCCTGGCTGTATAACCATGTATACAAACTTAATTGAATCTCAACTCCTTGTGCACAGGACAGCAGTGAACTCACTGTGCCTTAGGCAGACTGTAGGCTTCAGGACTATGCAGGCAGGGAAGCAGTTCTGACCATACATTTTCAGAAGCCAAAGTTGGGTTCCTAACTACTATTTGATTTTAAAAATACTCACACCTGATTAACCCATCAGAGGGATTCAGAGCATGCAGCAGTGCATTAAGGAATGAGGCACAAATGGATTGGGGGCTAAGTAGCTTAACTTGTTTGGAAGGCATGGCCCTTATAAACTCCCTGGGTGAGACATCATCCAGTGGTGGCAGGGCCTTGATGCTTAAGCACATGCATAAATTTTATTCTCAAATGAGGGCTTGAGAGGGAGTTAAGTAAGGCCTAAGCCTCTAGCTGACCACCTGCCCAGAGGTGACTTTCAGCTGGGGTCACCTACTTCTACTGAAGTCACAGAGGCCATGATCCTGTTCCCATTGAAGTGAGGGCAAGGTGTGGCATCAGCAGCACAATGAGAATCTCTCATCCTATGCTTCATATAGATCACAGCCTGACCACACAGTGCTAGAAAATTGGGTTCATCTCTGCTAATCAGTAACAGTCACGTTTTACTAAAGTGGTAACAAAAATCTGTGGAAGAAATTAAATATTAATGGAGTCAGGCCTTAATCCAGCAATGGACTAACCCTGTGTTTAAACACTTCCTGGATTGAGGCCTGGTGTTCTAAACTTAATATATTTCAAATGTTTTCTATAGGTGGTTGCTTCTGAGCAAGTCTGTTCCAGGTACAGGGCTTTAACTCCACCCTCGGGTTCTCTCCCCATCTTCTACCACTCCTTCAGTAGGAGGAGAGTACAATTTCAGCCAGCTAAACTTAATACCAGGACTGGTAAACATTCATGACAATTTTGTACAGCTGATTTAAATATTTCCTTGATGTATAAGCACAAATCTACTTAATCAGATTGAAGAAAGGGTTGTTTTGTCACTCTAAATCCAGCCCTCTCTCTTGCAGCAGGAGTCCAAATCCTCTACTACTGCCAAAAAAACCTGTACTTCCGAAAAAGCACGTAAGCAAGTTTAGGAACGACAGTGGCTTTTATTCTTTAAACAAGAAAGGAGGCAATGTAAAATACTCTGCATTCCCTTTGTCACTCCACACTGAAATACGGCATTGATTTGTGGTCAGGAGCAATGAACAGCCACAGTTTGGCAGCAAGTGATTAAAAAAACCTCCCCACAATACACCTAAAACAACAATCATAATGAACAGAGCCACTGACACTAGAGGGCACTTGACTTACATGTGTAAACTAAGTTACAAGTTTACTTTTTGGCACTTTTCAAGCTCTTCGCTGTTGAATCTGCTTCTGAAGTAGACAAGTGAAAAAGTTTATGCACATGTCCCACAGCAAGACTACATAAAGCATGTAAAAACAGTTACTGGATGGGCTTCACATACTTAAATAGTCTTCTCCTCAAGCAGCAATCTGCGTGGCTGGACTTCATAGGAAAAGATCTCATTTTGCACACGAAGAGGCAGAAGATCAGCTGAAAACAACTGAACAAATTCCATCAACCTGACAGTATCAAATAGCAGCTCTCTCTGCTCATGCCACTTCATACTTAAAAATAGTGATCCCTGTCCAAGGAACTGGTTTAAAATGCACAGGAGCGCACAGCTTTCAGAGTAGCCAGATCAGGATGTTTGTCAGCATTAAAGTCAGTTCTAGCTTAAGTCTACTACTCAGCAATCCTTTATTATTGCACACTCATTCTGTCCATAATCCATAAGCTTCTTATTTATCAAGAGCAGCGTGCAGGTGAAGGCAAAAGAAAAGTTCCCAATGTAATATCTGTGATAGCATCTAAGTTCTCTGTTCCACTTATTCTGTCTCTTTGTGGTAATGAAAATCCTGTAGAAGACATACTGGGAAGCAAACAGACCCTTAGAGCTACGCACTTCCCTGACCCACGCTTTAAAGAGCAAGGTGGAGATGATGGAAGAATGAGGTAACTCTTCTCCCAACAGGTGTGTACATGTCCCGCTGGCTCTTCTAATGCCCATTAGGAGAAAGGGAGTGGGGGCTTGGCAAGGTGACCATTACATAAAGAAGAAGCTACAGAAGGAAGAAGAAGAAAAAGTTCAGAATTCAACCGCAAAGGAAAAGAGAAAATGAAACATTTTAAAAGGAAGTAAGCTGTGAAGGGGAGAGAGCGTGCATATGTGTAGGGTTTAATATGCAGCAGGAGCGGTGCAAGGGGCTTGGCCTACCAAGCCCCTGTTTAGTGAACAGGGGAAGAGGAGCAAGGAATGGGGTTTTTAAAAAAGGTAAAAAGAACGCTCCCATTGTGAACCGCCTTAGCACAGCCCAAAAGCAATCAACCAAAGAACAAGAAATGTCTATGTCAACATCAAGCAAGTATAAAAACGTCACCCTTGGCATTCACACACGTCCACTTCTTTTTCACCCAACATCCAACAACCACAACAAAAGAAAATTACAAAGGCCACACAAAAACTAGAGTGTTTGGGTAAAAATATATTTCCCCTTTCCCGCTTTGTGTTGGCATTATTTCACATTTGCACCCCAGAGCACATACAAAAAAAGGAACTGAACTATAGTGGAAGGCTATGATTCATTTTGACATCAATAAGACATCTAAGAGGCATACATACATAATTCTGCATTAACACTGGCTGAAGGTATACAGTCATTTGGACAAAAACATGGGTTATTTTCAAAGAGCAAGGTAACAATGTTCTACACCTCTAGTTTAAGGCCATCAGCATATATTTAAAAATAAGTACACAAAATATTCCTACTGCTGTTCACAGCTTTATTTTCAGTTAGTTTAAAAAAAACAGCCTTCATATTTGTATAATCCCATACTGTCACACCCTGGCCCTTAGGGCCTCATAGATGATAGATACTGTAAATGCAGTTGGGCTCCTTGGAGAAAGGATGTGACAGGAATAAGCTGTTTCTGACACCTTGAGAATGGCAAATCAGAACATGATTCAAATGGACAGATTTGATAACACACACAAGACATTGCTGTATTCCGTCACAACAGTTTAAAAGTAGAATGAGAACTACTTGAAAAAAACCCATTGATTGTGTTAAATAAAATAAGGCTTTTTTTTAAGACACAAATACAAAAGTCTTCTTGACAGGGTTATAATATACAAGGCAGCAAAAGGATAAGTAATCTTGTATTTAGGAAATCTCCCAGTAGCTAGGAACACAGAGTCTGGCTTGGCAGCTGAGAGGATGCATTCTGCAGATCAGTACCTTGGCCAGTTTTCAGTAGCTGGTTCAAATTCCAGCTTGGAGACACCACTGAGTGGAATACCTTGTAATTCCCCCTTTCCCATCAGCCACAAAGATGACATGTCACCCCATACTGAAAGATGACATGGATTTTGGTCCAATGGTAACCTTTGGTTTTGTTTTACAACTCTGGGCATGATTGGATATACTCAGGTCGCCATAGTTACTACTGAGGATAAGCACAGTCAAGGTTCTTATATAACAGAGTGGGATTTTCCAGAGCCCTCAGTGTTGGCCTAACTCTGCTCCTTAAAGCATGAAGGGGAGTTTCCCCATGGATTTAAAGAGGAGCAGTGACGCCAATATTGAGCACTCTTGAACAAACCCCTTTATAACCAAGGAGATGTTAAGTCAGTGGGAATCACGTGCCTAATCTGTGCTTTTGAAAGTCAACCCCCAATACTCACAACAGTGCATTTTGGAACAAGTATCACCCTTCCCAGGTGGCCAGTATGTCATTCAGACTTCGCCTATGGGTTTTACTCCACATCCAGGGAGTGCTTTAATGTGCAGATCTGCACTCTCCATTGTTTGTTCCTGCTCATTTATAACATCCTAAAAATGGACATCCCAGCACCTCTGGGAAATGCAGCATTATCAGTGACTAGTCATTGCTGTTTAAACATCGTACCATTTGCAGATCCTCACAAGCAAGATTTAGGGTTACGTAGCTGTCATCAAAAGCTAACGCTACCTTAAGCTGGAATTTTCAAATGAGTTAGGGGTCCCTAATAGCCAGTAGGAGCTGGTGCTTAACTCCCTTTGGCTCCTTTGAAAATCCCAGCTGAAGATGGTTATTGTTTAATAAAGTTTTTAAAAACCCCTCAGCATTGCCACTTGAATGAAAGTTGAGTTTTCTACATTTCAAAAGTGGGCAGAGAGGTCTCTTGCTGCTGTACTTACATGCAAAGGTGAAAGAAAGCACATCCAACTAGATTTGAGGGTATCACTTACTCCATGCAGAGCCAGGGACTACTGTGAAAAAAGGCATAGATACAGAAAGGAAAGAAGTGCAGCAGTAACAAGCTAAACATGGCCCAGGGATTTTTAAAAGTTAGTGTGCTATTGGGCAAAAAAAAAAAAAAAAAAATTAAATTTAAAATTTTATTCCCAGCTTCTCCAAAACGATGGTTTTTATTTTGTTTTTTGCTAAAAAGAGAAACAAACCAATCCCTCCCCCCAGCATTTAATACATTTGGCAACAGCTTTGTGTCCAAAATAAAAATACCTAGTCTCAGCTAATTTTCTCTGCCAAGCTTCCCTTGAAAGGGTTTTTAAACTGAATAGGAAAAACTAATGTTAAAATTAAGTTCTCTTACTTGGCACAAAAAACCCCACCTGTGTTAATTAAAAATAGGACACGCACAGACACAGCTGATGGAAACACACTACACAAGCTTTAAACTTGAGCATATTGCATGATCAAATGCAGCCCATGGTTAGGAAACTGGTTTCATGTGTTCAATACCAAGTGAGTTTATAAGGTTAAGCTGAAGCAAAACTGCAAGGATCTCTGATTTTTACTGCTATTTAACCTGGCTACTGCAACTGTCAGTCCTTCCAGTGATTGTGTTCACATGACAACTTAGCTTGAATTTCAAAAGTTTCTTCCCTGCTTTTCCTCTGCTTAAATTTATGCAGTTTGTCCAGTCACCCTTTCCCCTCCCTAAGGGCCATGTTTACGCCGGGGGGGGGGAGGGGAAGAGAACAAAACAACCCCCCACAAACCTGCCTTTGTGACTGTAGTTACATGACCCCTGTGCTTGGGTAGAAACAAGCAAAGTTGGAATGAGTGGGATCAGGTGAAGAGGGTTAATTTCAAGAGTGCTTTAAAGAAAAACAGGAGACTACCTAGCTAGGAGCAGAGGGAAAGCTGGCAGATCAGCAGCAGCAGAGAAAGAAATCCAGAAGTCAGAGAGTAAACATGGGTCGCCACTTCTTGGAATGTATCAGAAAGGAAAAGACTCTGTCCAAAAAGGAATGGCATAGAAAATACAAATTAAACAGTTAGGTCAATTTTCACACCAAGGACGCCCTAAAAAAAGGCCTGGCTTATGCTAGACGTTCAGTCACCGTTTTTTAATGCAAACTATTGTTTGCATCCCAAGCCTCAGCCGGCTGCGCAGAGCTGATCAGTGCATTGAGGTTGCCTTTGTCAAGCAAGATAGCTATATCTTAGCCCGGTAAAGAGAGCGAACAGCCTTATTCTCCACTTTAGGAGCCCAGAGAAACTGAAGTTAATGGAGTTTTAATTAACTCCTTTAATGGTTCACTGGCACTTACCAACAGAAGACACTATGTTCCAAGACTGATCCTGCAACCACATAAGCATGTGCAAAAATTTACTCCTATAAGGAGTCCTACTAAAGTCAATTGAACTATATTGCATGAGTAAAGTTACTTTTGTGCTTATGCATTTGCTGGATGGGGCCCTGCAGGAATCAACGAAGTGTGGAGGGGTGACACTTTTACTCAGGCAATCTGTGGAAAAAGTGTATTCAAGTTTTGGGATGGGATTCAGTCACCTGGTTAGTTTTTGATGGGGGACTCTTGATTTCAAAGCAATAGGGGAGGGGGAACCTCCTGTCTTGGGAATTTGCAGCTCCTTTTGATGCATACTGTACAGCTTTTAGTGATTAGCCACAACACTTAATAGAGAAGAGTTATTACAAAAATATTTAACCTGTTGGGTGAATTACAAAAAGCCAGGCCAAAAGTCATTATCCATAAGGTAAAAAAGTCATGCAAGAATAAAAGCATGCAAGGTCAGTTGCTCTTTTGTTACCTACACACACAAAAACCTAACAATGGGATTTCTAGTCTTACAAGTCAAGCTATCAAAGAAACACTCATTTAAGTGGACTTCTGGGTTTAGCAATACACTGGGGAGACTCTGGCTAAGTCTGCATTGATTTTATTCGCACTGAATAGTAACTCACTCATAACTTAGCCCCCAGACTTCCATGGGAGTACTCGTGCTATTCAGTGTGAGTAAAGGGAATCACAGTTTGGCCTGTTGAGAGCAGTGTGTGCAAACGAGTAACAGCAGCATTTAAGGCCTGATCCTGAAACCCTTCCAATGTATTTAAGTGCCCTTGGATCAAGCCAATGACGCACAAGTCTTGCTCTCAATTCAAAGCCAAGTGGCAGGTCTGATCTATTGCTGCTGTCCTTACCAAAGAGAGAAATGGCATCAACTTTTCAAACAAGAACACACCTCTCCCCCCGCACACACTCAATTTCCAGATGCTCACTGCTTCACCCACCTTTCTCCCACCCACTCCATTATTAAATGAGTTAATAGTTATTTGTGTTTAAAACAAAAACAAAAACCAAACAGATGGCAGACACACGTTACTGCAAAAGCAGGTGAATGCAGGAACATCCTTGGCTTGCCAGGCTTTATGTGAAGCTTGCACTGCAAGTTAAAAAAACAAAAACAAAAAACATTAGAAATAATAGAAACCCAAAAGAAAAGAAAGAAAGATGGGAGAGCTGACACCAGCATTCTGCTTCGGTGGACGCCCATGCAAATGGATTATGAAATTAAAAAGGAGTGAAACAAACCTTAAAATTGGAGTCAATTCTATTCTATATGACAAGCAAAAGCAAAGAAAAACTGAGTGGAGAAAAACAAACCAACCACATAGTTAGTCCAAACTAGGTTACTGTTTGATAGTGACTTAGGCCAATATTTTCAGAAGTGGCTAGTGATTTTGCATGCCCAACCTAAGACATCTTAAAAGGGATTCTGAGAGCGGATGCTTCACATTTTCTGAAAACCAGGCCCCTTTAAGGCATCTCAAGTTGGGCACTTTAAGGTCAATCATCACTTTTGAAAATGTAGCCGACCGGTCTGATCCCGATCCCACTGAAATCAGCTAGAGTCTCTCTTCAGTGGGTGTCGTCCCAGGCCCCCATTGAACACCCTGCATGGTGTAGTTTAAGGACTTCTACCATGACTGAATACGGCCTAGTATATTTGCACCTGTTTGAAAATTCCTTTCATTAAAGGAAGAGAAGTTTCTTGTACTGTTTTACAAAGTGACTTTACATTAAAGAAGCCAAACAAAAGAGTTCCAACTCCTGTGCCTGTCTGAGAAATGGCAGGTAATACAATGCACACATCTAGGTACGCAGCTGACGACCTATTCAATGGAACAGGCAAGAGCCAAGAAGCATTTCACTGATCTTATTAAAAAGGACCCACTCTGGTTAGACATGTGCCATGACCACACTCGTTGCCAGCAAATGCCTCTGGAACATTTAGGTATGAAGAAATGCCAAGGCCACAACTAAGATTATGGGATCAGGATGGGATTTAGGCAAGCACTTAAGCACATGGCTGTACAGCACCTAGCACAGTGGGGCCTGGTCTACAAATAGGGCCCCTAGGTGCTGTGGTAATGAAAAAGTTAATATACCTCGAACTCCAAGGGGACTTATGCCCATGCTTAAGTGCTGTCCCCACTCAAAATTCTTTCCTCAATCAGGGCTATCAACATCAACAAAAGTTAGAAAAATGTCTGTGAACTGTAGATGTTCAATTCCACTCATGAATCCATCAGAAAAACCACAGTAAAAAGGAAGTAATAAGGACAGTGGTTTAGTCTCATGGGATGGGACCAAATTCTCTCCAGTGGAGTTAGGCCAGCAGAGAATTTGGCCCTGTTTCATCATTCTGGCTTGTGCAGAATTCTGATAAGTTCTCAGCGGTCCAAGTTACAGATGTGTAATTCCACCTTTAAAAAGAAGCAGTCCAATAAATTGCATTCTGGGGAAGCTACAAGGGAAATCCAGCAGAGAGCATTTCAGGAATTAGCCTGACTTCCACTGGTAATTGTATAAAACATCACAGTCATGCCACCACAGCTCAACGATAAGAATAAAAAACCTTACCTATTAAAACTGTAGCATTTCATTAGAGTGCAAGAGGAAATTTAAAGGTTTTAGGAACCAAGATATGCTACAATGCAGATGCATCCGCATTTTCCTTTCCAGCTTCTGTTACCAATTTGATCATCATAAAACAATTTGAGCAACTCCCAACAGCTGGTGTGGAATGATACGGAGAGCCGAGACTATTTTAAACATATTTACAAAGCAAAAGTGCATGTTCCTCATGACTGGATTTCTGTGGCGGAATAGAAACCATGTGATTTGTAATGGCAACTAGAAACATGATGTATATAATACACCAATTCCATGCAGGTGCCCGAAAAATTCACAGGAATAACTAGTAGCGAACATCTACTATTAAAAGTTACAAAACCAAACCTCACTGTGTATAGCTTCAGTCTGATACAGAAGAGATGAAGAAGCCTATTGCAGATTTTATATAAATATTAAGTTAGCAGCGCCATTTCAAAGATTTCCGAGTAGGAAAAGGTCATCAAAAGTTCCAAGTTACTTAGAAAAAAGACCATACTAGGGGAACACAATGTGGGAACAGCCATGCCAGGCAGGACCCTTGTTCCAGTCTATCCTATTTACTGAAAACGCACAAGGGAGAAATCTCAGCATTCTAGGAAGGTTACTGCCAGATATTATTAGTTCTGTGCTGATCTGCTTTTTGAATTATTTTAATTAAATGAGTTTCCAGTACACATGAAAATGCTGTATTTTCTCTATGGTCTTTGCGTAAGCTTTTAGAGACAGATTCTCAGCTAGAGTAAGCCAGCATGGCTCCATAGGAGCTACATTGATTTACATCAGGTGAGGAACTGGCCCTTCATTATTTTAAATGTCTTCATTGGGCATGACTTTCAGAGCACTGATCCAGCAGCAGAAACCAGAGACAGACACTCTGGCTTCTGCTGGTACAAGGACGAGAGCACGGTGCCGCTGCCCATTGTAGAAAAATATACTAGTGTACATGAAATAAAGTAGAAGCTCACTAGCTCGCTCTAGTCCTCTTATGAATAGTTGAAGTTAGTCAATTAGCAAGTAAGGTCTTACCCACACTTGAGAGTTAATTCAGATTAAGGTAGGATGGGAATTTAAAGCACACCAGCCATTCCTGAATAACTCCACATGCAGACAAGCCCTAGGTGACCAAATAAAAAGCAAAAACTGCCACATCATTAATTGCACTTCAACCATTTTTCTTTTGTCAATGACAGCTCAGTGTTAGTTATTTATGACCGTATTTCATAGAATACCAGGAAATGCCCTATGCCATATGTATAATGCAAGACCTTGCTGGATCATTGGCTATTAAACGTTTGCTGAGGTCTGGAGACAACAAAGTTTTGTGTGTGTTACTCAGCTTCTACAGTATCACTCTCTTTATAGAGTATATGATTTCAGTAAAATGAATGTGTGTTTTTATCTCAGGCAACCTGGGAAGAAATCCCAGGGGAACCCTGCCCTATCTGAGAATGGCAGAGAGGAACTATGGGTACTTTCTACCCAAGACTGCCCTCAGAATAGGTTGTCCCATTCTGCTATACAGACAATCCATTCTTATTCTACTTCAGCTCTGTCAAACTTGTTTGGTTTCATTGCAAGTCCCCAGTCCCGAGACCGTTTGGGGTTTTTTAAAGCCAATAAAGGGAAAAATTCTGCCCTTGGATACATTCTGCCATTCGGAAGCCCCATAAGTATTTGAGAGTAGAATTTGCCTCACAAGTGTAAATACATAATAGTAGAAAATATAATGCCATTTATCTTTTGCTAGATGTATCAGTTGTGCTATCTTATGATGTTGAATTGATACTACGTGAATTAAATTAACCTGTAATTATAGGTACCATAGTTTAAAAAACAAAAAAAAACCCTTCCAAGTGTTCACTTTTTGGCACTAGGATGTTCCATGTCAAAATGACATGGCTGTTAAGCTTTTGGTTTTAAAGGTGTTTACAGCTATAACCGCAACCCTAAAGTATTTAGACTTAGGAACTATAGTTAAAGTATAAATGGGGAAGGGAAGTACAATTAGAGACACTCTTATTGGGCTCAGGAGAATAAGTCTGTGACCCGAGTGTCCCAAAGCTGGATCAGAATATACTTGAAAAAATCACAGATTAGACCTCTACTTTCTGACTGCTCTCTCAAACCAGCCAGAGGGATAAATTAAACTTTACGGTACCCTTTTAATGAAACATTAAAATCATCTCCCTGGCCCGCCCCTTGGAGATATTTTATTTGATCAGTCTGGTAAAAAGCCCAGTTTCCAGTCTGATGATGGGGAAAAGCAAATACAGACATGCAACAGAAAAAAACCACACACACTGGAATAAGGCCACAAGGTTGTAGTGCGACAGCCCCTTACTTTTTCTTGTCCTTGTCTTTCTTGGTTTGTTGGGAACCAGCCTGTTGAGCCTGTGACTGTAGTAGCTGAGTGGCTGCCTTCTTCTTCTGGAAGTTGCTCAGCTCCTCCTCAAGCTCCTTCTTTTTGTCTTCCACTTTTTTCTTCTCTTCTTGGTGTGTCCGCTTGAGATGATCGAACTTTTCGTGGAGCTGCCCAGACAGGGAGGGGATGATGGAGTTGGAGGAGAGGGGGAGAGAATATTGCTTTTTGTTATTTGTGTGAATTACAGCACTTCCTACAGGGTTCCCACAGCTCTAGATGCTCTCCACAGACATAAAGCAGAACTATAGCAAAACTGCAGTGCCTGCCCTGAAGAGCTCCCAATCTAAGCCGGCACGCCGGCCAAAGGAAGTAGTCTATAACTGAAGTAGAGAAAGAAATAAGGGTCAGATTGAAAATCAGTGGGACTTACGAGCCTAAGTCCTGTTTCTAATGCATGAAGAAGCCTAAGTCATTGAGGCACTTTTGAAAATTTTGCCTGAGGTCACACAAGACAGCTGTGGTAGAGTTGGGAATTGAAGGCAGATCTTCCCAGTCCAGGGCCTTCACCACAAAACCAAGCTTTACTGATCTCAAAAAGAAATTTTCCTAAAGGGATTTTAAACAATCCTGGTATTCTACAAGGAGGAGCAAAGTATGGAGAGGTATCGCTGGGTGCTTATGTACTAGTTATTCTGCCAACGGGCTTCAGGGAAAGTTAGGATTTCACCTTTCGCTGCAGGAAAGCTACGTGTGAAGAGAACTGCCTTAAACATCTATTTCATTCACGTATTGACATGAATTTGAGATGACTGCACAAAAGACCCAAGCCAGCTAGCATTTCTCCTCCACCATATCTTCTGCCTTCCTGGGGACTGCTAGATAACTCATTCCCAATTCCAAGCACTGGGAAGGTTACAATGATGTGTCTTGTTCACTTTAATGAACAGACTCATACAATTTGTGTTTTCGTTTGTGTAGTGACAAACTGTTGTACATTGGTGACCAGCAAAACTGCTACGTGACCACCTGATGAAAAGCCCTCCAGAAACACTCTCATGCTCTCGGAACATTCACAGGTGTCTGAGCACTTACATGCTCAGGGCTTGATTCTCCTCTGCCCAGCACCATGTTGGGACAGCTACATTTGCACAAAGCGAGTAGACAGTGGGTGCAAAACGCTACCACTCTGACCCGGTGGCATGTTACACCCCCTTTGCAGAGATATAATGGGACGACAAGGTGCAGGGAGGCAGGAAATCGGTCTTAGAGCAACTCCTGTTGAAATGGCCCTCTTGGAATTATGACAGTTCAGCTGTGCCCTTTGGGGCTGCACTCTGAAAAACCCCGACTCTGCAGTGGGGGGTGGCAGTCCAGAGAACAGTGCTGAGCTGCTGAAAGGCTCTATGCAGCAGCCAGGTTTCAAAGAACTGTAATGGTTGAAACGTGGCCCCTTCAAAGACAGATAGTCTGTAGCGCTGGGTGCCATCCTGCAAAGCCATCAGCTCCCCAGACTGCAGCTGTCCCCAGTATTTTGGGCGAAGGGGAACCACTGAGCTGTATGACCTAGCAAGTATGCGCCTTTCATTGGGCAGGAAGGATTCCCATCTGCAGAGCCAGCATGACGTGGTGGCTGGGGTTTTATCAAGAAGCCTGAGGGAGTTCTCTGTGCCTATGGTATTTATCTGCTGCCCCCCTTCCCCTCATCTGAACCCCTCACAATCTTCAATGTCTGTATCTTCATAACACCCCTGAGAAGCCGGGAAGCGCTATTATCCCCACTGTCCAAATGGGGGAACTGAGGCACAGGGACCTTAGGTCAGGTGTTTAAAAAAGTGTTTAGGTATCTAACTCCCATTGAAAATCAATGTAGGTGCCTGGACACCTTTAAAAATCTGGTCCTAAGGGACTTGCCCTAGGTCCCACAGGAAGTCTACGGCAGAGCAAGGACTTGAACCCAGGTCTCCCAACACCTAGGCACATGTCCTAACAAGTGGGCCATCCTTTCTCTCAGACTACCAGTGGGATCCAAATGTCAGAATCCTTTAGACCCCTTTCAAGCTCCCAGCGTAAACCCCCGCACTAATCCTTTTGGTTAGAAATCACTCACATCTTTCTCCGCTTCTTTCAACTCTGCTTCTTTCTCCTTCACTCTCATGACAAACATCTGTCTCATTTCTTCCTCCTTCTTCTGCAGCTCACCCAGGAATTCATTCCTCTTCGCTTCATAGGTCTCTTGGAGACTATTAAAAATACACAAGGGAAAACACAGTCAAGATTACGCTTCGTGCATGGACCAGAGATATTCACCCAGGCTTTGGGCCTCTTGGCATGTCACCCCTCACTCAGCATCGCCATGGAATTTCAGAGAAGAGACCTGATCGCATTGTCCGGATCTCCATTCCCGTTTTCTGGAAGGCCGCAGTTTGGGAAGTTATATAAAAGGCTTTCAGAGTCTGCAAGTCACTTAACAGGCAGCAAGAGTGACTCCGCTTCAAAACCAGCTACTGCATATGCATTTACTGCAATTCAGCAGCTAACACAGCCTTCCACGCCTGATCAGTTATACATTTCTGTCTGCTCCCAATCTGCTTGCCTCATCTTCTGTTTGTCCTGCATCTAGCCTACATAGGATCCAGGGTTAACAGAACACAGATTCTGGGCTGGTATGTTTGGTAAAACACTATTATTCTTCCTCTGAATCACCATCTTTTACAGCTTTAATTTCTTCATTCCTCCATCAACACAAAGGAATCTGTTTCTTGACACTGATTTACTACCCAACGAGGAGATGCTGCAGCAGACCTCTGGGGGATAAAATGGGCCAACACACACGTACACAAAGAGCTGCGATTTTTAGAGTCGCTCAGGGGATTTGGAAGCCAAATTCCCATTTATTTTATTCCTTTGGTGGCTTTGAAAATCTCAGTCAAAAGGATAGCTGGAGTTTGCCAGCAACTCTTTTCCCAGGTTGCATTCCTGAGAACAAACAATCCCAATTAAAGCTCCATTGATATGGATTTTGTGTTTACACCCAGGCTACTTTCTATGCGTAGGCACAATGAGGATAATTAAAACTGACAGGTTTCAGAGTAACAGCCGTGTTAGTCTGTATTCGCAAAAAGAAAAGGAGTACTTGTGGCACCTTAGAGACTAACCAATTTATTAGAGCATAAGCTTTCGTGAGCTACAGCTCACTTCCTCAGATGCATATCGTGGAAACTGCAGCAGGCTTTATATATACACAGAGAATATGAAACAATACCTCCTCCCACCCCACTGTCCTGCTGGTAATAGCTTATCTAAAGTGATCATCAGGTGGGCCATTTCCAGCACAAATCCAGGTTTTCTCACCCTCCACCCCCCCACACAAATTCACTCTCCTGCTGGTGATAGCCCATCCAAAGTGACAACTCTTTACACAATGTGCATGACAATCAAGTTGGGCTATTTCCTGCACAAATCCAGGTTCTCTCACATCCCCCCCCACCCCCATACACACACAAACTCACTCTCCTGCTGGTAATAGCTCATCCAAACTGACCACTCTTCAAGTTTAAATCCAAGTTAAACCAGAACATCTGGGGGAGGGGGTAGGAAAAAACAAGAGGAAACAGGCTACCTTGCATAATGACTTAGCCACTCCCAGTCTCTATTTAAGCCTAAATTAATAGTATCCAATTTGCAAATGAATTCCAATTCAGCAGTTTCTCGCTGGAGTCTGGATTTGAAGTTTTTTTGTTTTAAGATAGCGACCTTCAGGTCTGTGATTGCGTGACCAGAGAGATTGAAGTGTTCTCCGACTGGTTTATGAATGTTATAATTCTTGACATCTGATTTGTGTCCATTTATTCTTTTACGTAGAGACTGTCCAGTTTGACCAATGTATATGGCAGAGGGGCATTGCTGGCACATGATGGCATATATCACATTGGTGGATGTGCAGGTGAACGAGCCTCTGATAGTGTGGCTGATGTTATTAGGCCCTGTGATGGTGTCCCCTGAATAGATATGTGGGCACAATTGGCAACGGGCTTTGTTGCAAGGATAAGTTCCTGGGTTAGTGGTTCTGTTGTGTGGTATGTGGTTGTTGGTGAGTATTTGCTTCAGGTTGCGGGGCTGTCCATAGGCAAGGACTGGCCTGTCTCCCAAGATTTGTGAGAGTGTTGGGTCATCCTTTAGGATAGGTTGTAGATCCTTAATAATGCGTTGGAGGGGTTTTAGTTGGGGGCTGAAGGTGACGGCTAGTGGCGTTCTGTTATTTTCTTTGTTAGGCTATTACCAGCAGGACAGTGGGGTGGGAGGAGGTATTGTTTCATATTCTCTGTGTATATATAAAGCCTGCTGCAGTTTCCACGATATGCATCTGAGGAAGTGAGCTGTAGCTCACGAAAGCTTATGCTCTAATAAATTGGTTAGTCTCTAAGGTGCCACAAGTACTCCTTTTCTTTTTTTAATTAAAACTGAGTTAGTGAAACATTTGCCCCTGCTTCGGGCCAGTGCTTTATTCTTCATTGCGTGCAGTGATTTTCTTTGTTAGTTCCTCCTGCAATCCCAATCAAACAGCCTTCAGATTGCTACATCTCAGGCTTAATCTTGCACACAGTGCTCAGTAACCCCAGCTCCCACCAATTTCCCCATAGCCCCTTGCAGGAATGGGTCTCTCATGAGCTGCTCTTCTGCACTATCAACCACAGACAGAGACAGTCTCATGATGCCAGCTAACCTAGCTGGGTTCCCAGCACTTGAATGGTGGAAGTCTCATAGGGTTCAGTTCTCGTGAGATTCTCACCATCTGAGAATGGGAAAATGAAAATGAGCTTCTTTTGGATCTGGACTGGAAACAGTCCCAGACTGGTGGTAATAGGTAAAGATCCAGACAAACGAATCAGAATCTACCTGAAACTCAATTTTCGATGGAAGGTTCTGTTTGTGGCCCATATCTAATCGAAATCCTGTAAATGTCCAAGTATAGGCTCTGGATACACTACCTTCTTCATCAACAGAGCTGCTAGCACCCTGTGCGTGCTTTCAGTTTTATCTGTTCGTTTGAGTGAAGATTAGAAACTGCAGTTGCAATATAGTATCCTAGAGAGCAGCAGAGCCTTACGAAACCAAACTGAAAGCACTCCATACTCAGTTAATCATATCCTGCCTTGCAACCCACATCTTGGTCACAAACAAAAGAGCAGGGTGATGTGGAAGGCGGAAGGCTGGCCAGCTGATGCAGGATTTTTTCCGGCGACAGACAAAATTACTCATTTTTACTGATATCACCTTATTATTTTAGCCTGGCATTTGCAGAAGAGCCTACCAAAGTTAGGCCCTCAACTACAGTTGGAAATCCCACCCTTCGTGTGAAACTTTCAAATACGTGAAAGCCAGCAAGCTACATTGTTTGTTGATGTAATACCACTGACTTTCTTGGAATTCGTCTGGGCCAAATTCTCTGCTGGTAGAATTCCATGACTTCCCTAGAATTCGTCTGGGTCAAATTCTTTCTTGGGGCAACACCGCTGACCTCTCGGCCGTTATGCCAGCAGAGAATTTGGCCCAGGAATTCAAAATGACATATGGAAAACTCACTGGAGGCGTATAAAAGCAAGGCCATTTGGGATTTCAGGAACTTCTTACAGTTGCAGCACTCTAGAGATGCTGTTACTTCAGCTATCAAACGAAGAGGCATAAACCTACATTCCAGAGAAAACTCCCAGAATCTGAACATTTACATCCAATTAAGGAAAACACGTTTCCAAATTACTGTCAATTAAAAAAAAACAAACGTTCTAGCTTTTATTTTAAAAATCGATAGGCCAGTTAACAACCCAAGCGACGGAGAAAGGATTCCACAAAGAGGAGGAAAATGCATGGGAAGCAAGGAGAGTACAACAGTAAAGAGACGCTGTCTGTTTTTTGTGGGGTACAACCCACCTCTTCTCAAACAAAAAGACAAAACCAAAAACCTTCTGTTAGGAACACAGACACTTCCTCCTGTTTTAGCACCTCTTTGAGCCTGCACGAGCAGTGGCCTGCATTCTTGCAACGAGCTTAATTTCACTGACACTGGCCTCTCATTTACATGCTTCCTTTCTGCAATATCCTGTTTAGTGTAAACAGTTTGCTGCGGTCTTATCCAGCTTGCTTAAGATTAATAGAATACTTACTGCTCCTGACAGAGTAATGTAAACCAGCTGAGGAGCTGGGATTGCTGCGGACATGCTCTCTGTAGACCACGACTCAGACTCAAGGGAATGCATATTTGCTTGCTTGTCTTGGGAGAAATAATGGATACCCTCCCTACACGACCGTTTCCCTCATTTTGGGAATACAACTACTGCAGGAAAAGGGGGTGGGGGTACTTTAAACTACTAGCATCCACCCGATGTATAAAATTAGGTACTTTCCCCATTTCCTTTCTACTTATAAACTTGAGCAAAAGTGGCCTCAAGTACACAGGAAGCAATGGAAATTCCTTGGATTCCTGAATGGGAAGGGCTGAGCCCATCTTAAGTCAAAAGAAAAGGAGTACTTGTGGCACCTTAGAGACTAACCAGTTTATTTGAGCATAAACTTTCGTGAGCTACAGCTCACTTCATTGGATGCATACTGTGGAAACTGCAGAAGACATTATACACACAGAGACCATGAAACAATACCTCCTCCCACCCCACTCTCCTGCTGGTAATAGCTTATCTAAAGTGATCACTCTCCTTACAATGTGTATGATAATCAAGTTGGGCCATTTCCAGCACAAAGAGACTAACCAATTTATTGGATTTGTGCTGGAAATGGCCCAACTTGATTATCATACACATTGTAAGGAGAGTGATCACTTTAGATAAGCTATTACCAGCAGGAGAGTGGGGTGGGAGGAGGTATTGTTTCATGGTCTCTGTGTGTATAATGTCTTCTGCAGTTTCCACAGTATGCATCCAATGAAGTGAGCTGTAGCTCACGAAAGTTTATGCTCAAATAAACTGGTTAGTCTCTAAGGTGCCACAAGTCCTCCTTTTCTTTTTGCGAATACAGACTAACAGGGCTGTTACTCCGAAACCTGTCATCTTAAGTCATTGCTCTCTGGAAAGGAAATCAAACTTCAGCTGGTTAGAGAGCAGGGGACCGACGCCCCTCTCACTCATGCCGGTGGAACTTCGCCTAGTCATTGAAGCTTAATACTGGTGTCAGTCTGGCCTAAGCGAGAGGGATGCAAACTTGACCTTCCATACCGGGGTTATATGAGCATTGGTGTGAGGAGAACAAGGCCGTATCTTTACCTCAAGCTATGGAACACACCTGGGTTTAATGTTGCCAAGGATCAGAAAGAAATCCTGTTTGCAGTGATTGGTGCCAGCAGACAATCTGCAATTTCAAGGATTGCACATGCACACCCCCCCCCACAGATTTAGGCACAGGCTGACTTAGTGGCATAATAGTGGCAATGCAATCAGAGTCTAATTTTGGATCTAACTCACTCCAGCCAGGAAAGACTTGGGGTGCTGAAGGGGCAACATGTTTGGCTGTTTGGATGAGGGAAAACAAAAAAACCCCAAGGAGAATGTAGGAGGGTAGAGAAGGAAAAACAAGTGCTGTCACTCACTAGTGACTCACACCAGCAAAGGAATATGGGCTTTGTTATGCTTTCATACCTGAATGGTTTACTATCAGGGTCAGTGTCTTTGAATCCCATTTCTTCTAGCTTACAGCGCCTGTACAATTCATAGTGCCGGGTGTGCGTCTGCTCTCTCAAGTCCTCCATGTTCACTCGGATCAACATCTCACGCAGCTTCACAAAGTCACAATGGTTTTCGTTTTCAACTGCAAAAGAAACGAAAAGAAAAACAGCCCATCAAGAAAGAAAAAAGAAAGTTACATCCAGCGGGTTTTCACCATTCCTCTTTCTTCATGGTTAGTATTTACTGTGCACAGATGCATGTCTATGCAGCTTGTGTATTAGTCTGGAGTTCCACACGTCAGGCAGTGTTAGAAATTAGGGGCCCATGTTACAGCAGTGTAAACTGGGTTCACTGTAAATCGGAATAAAGCACTAGGTTTCCTGGGAATGAGGGGAAACTGACACGGCACATGACTAGTATGAGATTTCCAAATGTTGCTAGCTTATTTCCTAACCCTAATTCACTCAGAGATGTTGCTCTGATTTGTGTTGTATGATGAAACTCGCCAGGCGCTCTAAGTTGCTCAGTGAGAAAACTGCTGAAAAATATTCGAACAGCTGAAGAATTATTTTGCAAACACTCTTGCAGTTTGTTGCACTGAGTCTCTGACATGCTGCTTTCCAGTCAGGTACCTCTACGTCCCCTGCCTGAATGCGAACCAAGAGCAGGGCATCAGCACTATCTGTGCTGGCAGGATTAGACAATACAGTGGTAAAAATAACTAGGCCCTCTCCATTTCACCTCATCCACCGTTGCTACCACTTGGGGAGCTGCAGTGGGGGTGAATTGCAGGGCCTAGGCTTTGCCAGTGTCTATACATTCTGGGTTGGTTTTTCAAACATGAAGGGTATGTCTATACTGCACACTAACACAGGGGTCTGACTCAGGTTTGAGTCCAAGCCCCCCTTCTGTCCACACACAATTCAGTCTACCTCACATCAGCAAGAACTCAGGACCTGGGTCCCTTAAACCTGGCTAGGGAGGTGGGTCAGAGCCCAATTCCTGCTGAGACTTGGGTCCAAGCCCCTGTTATTTTGCAGTGTGAATGCAGCTTAAGCTGCAGATCTGAGACAGAAGGTCTGAGTAGTGCAGCACGGACGCACTACCACAGCCGTGAGACCAGGGGCCAGCAGTTGTAAGCCCAGGTTTACAATGCAGTGTGGACACAAGTATGGGCATGGAGGCAACAAATCCACAAGCCCTGCTCCCACACACCCAGGCTTAGCATGCAATGTAGACATGCCCTCAGAGACAAGTTCTAGTCGCAGGTAGATGCAGGGCTTCCATTGACTTCCAGAGGAACCAGCACATCCAAGGGAAGAATTTGGCCTTCATTGGCATTTTGTTAGAATTTCAGGATGAGATTTTCACAAGCACTCAGCATTTGCCCAACTCTGATCCCATTTCAATCAATGAGAAAACTCCCATTGACTTTCATCAGAGATGAGTAAGGCACGTGCTGCATATTCCTTGAAAATAAAGCAAACCATTCACCTGTCTGACCATTCCCTGTTATCAGAGTTAGTTTACTGGCACAGAAATGTCAGGAACACAAAAAGAAAAAAGTTACAAATGAAATATTTGCCAACGTCTCTGAATTCTAACCTGCTCTTCCCCAGATCAGAGAGTCAGGTTGTGGATTCACGCCTTTCACAAGTGACCAAGAGACCAATCTCAAGGTTAAGAAGTGCTTACGAAGCCCTGTTTTGTTTTGCTTTTTAAATGGCCTTTTTGCCCCTGACCACTGCAAAGTTCTTCCCGCCCAACGCCAGAAATTGGCAGACAGCCTCAACAGATCAGCAATTTTTTAAAAACTGGATGGCATAAAACAAGGAGTTTTTGTTTGTCTTTGGACATACCCTGCACAACCCCCCATGGATACTGCCTGGCCTTGCTCATCTTATTGCCAATCTTCACTTCTTCAGTACTGCCAACAACAGCAAATGGAAGATGGACCTACAAAAGCAAAGAGACAAAGAGATTAGGGATTTCCTGTGTTGCTTTGCCAGGGAGTGTTTTCGAAGAAAGCTCTATTTACTATAGCAGCTGTGATTTTTTATTTAAAGTTACTAAAATGCCTTTGCAATCCAGCTGGTGTCTTTGGATGATCAATGGAGGCTCTAGATCAGAGGCATGCTCGGACTTCAGAAAGGAAAAATCTAAAGCAGATGAGCCACCTCCTACAAAAATGTCTTAGTCAACTACAGCACTTGCATTTCATTACAACATGGACTTTAAATATAAAGGTCAGTGCACTTCACTGCAGCTTAATGCCCAACACATTCATTTTCAGAACAAATTTAACCCCCCTGTTTTTTGAGATGGGATAGAGATGAAATCCTGCAAATGGGAGAGTAATGAGTTTTCTTCTATATCTGTCTCTATCGGATGACCGTACAAATGTTAAACCCGGAACCGGTGTCTTTTGCACAAGGCAATCAAAATGGAAACGGATTTGAATGTTAAAAAATCAAATGTCACACAGTAAAAACAACTATGCTTCTCAAAAGAAGGGGCCATTTAAAAAAAAAATTAAAAATTAAATATTTGCCAAAGCTTTTTAATCCAGCCATTTGCAGTAGCTAGAAGTAACTGTTCGATCTCCCAGGAAAGGGCCAGGCCATGACTGCAGACACAGCCCTAAGCAAGAGGTGGTGTGTAAACTGCACCACCACCGGAGGCAGCCTTCCTCACAACTCATCCCTGGCTTCCTACTGGGTGGGTATTAATTTGCAGTTGGCCCACACCAGCAGCACACTTGGGACCCACTATGGCCAGTTGTGCTAGCCAGTAAGGAGAGAGCCTGAGTATGAGTGGGGAGAAGGTAGGGAGAAGAGATGGAGTGAAGCTCCACCCATTTTCCACCGCCCAGCTGCTCTGGGAGAACGGAGCAGAGAGACCAGGACGAAGGCAGCTGATCAAAGCCCTGCAAGGGGATTTGAGACAGTCCCAGCAGCTGGAAGAGATGCTCAGAACCCCTGCCAAGAGGAAGCTAGGCCTGCACGCCAGCCTCTGGAGAGCTTGGCCAGGTGGTATTTTCATAGCCTGTCCTTTGAAAGGGCTGGTATGGACCAATGCCCAGCCTGGGCAGCCAAGCCAAGAATGGGGCAGATGGATGGGAGGAGAAATCATCCCCGCCTGGCCATGGAGCAGCTGCAGCTCCCTCACTAAAACAAACTTCCACTGGCCCTTCCACTCAGCCCCAAAAGGGTGCAAGTCAGAGAAGCAGGATGTGCTTCTCCTCCCCTAGCCCACCCCACGCGCCTGCCTCTCCCTCCCTCACTGCCATGCGGGTTGATTGCAGGGCTGAGCTCTGCATTGTGCCAGGCACGCACCCACTGGAATTTTGCCCGCCTTCCCTCTCGGAGTTCTGCTACCCCAGAGACATAGGGGCTGGATTTCATGCTGCTCACCCACTCCTGCTTTCCTGGAGCATCCAAACTCTCAGGCTACATCCACACTGCAGCCACGAGTGTGCTTCCCAGCATGGACAGACGGACATACGCTAGCTCTGCGAGCCACCCGAGTACCTACCCAGGGGTGCGGGCTCATACGTCCTTGGCCAGCTAGCCCGAGTGGCTGCCTGTGCTCCCCCTGAGCTTGTGCATGTTGCTCTACCCTGTGCTGGGATGCTTGCTGCCAGCTGCAGAGCAGACAGCCTCAGGTCACGTCTCTGTGCAACCACATGACCAGAGCTCCAGGATGGACCCTCAGAGGACAACTCACAGTTTAGTGCTGGCACCACAGACAGCAGGGACAGCCTTCTGTTTAAGGCACTGCCTGGGTTCAGCTTGTGCCTCTGGGAAGGCAGCTAGACACAACATGGTCCTTCATGTTTGTGAGGTGCTGTTAAGACAGCAGCAGGCACCAGAGAGATTCCCAAGAAACAAACTTCAATATATATTTTTTAAAAATAGAACAAAATAGAAAGAGTTTTCTTGCACTAAGTGTGGCGAGAAATATACTCTCCTCTCAACCAAGCACAGCTAATGTGATTCTAGGTGGCCCAAGTCGTAACCATGAGCTAAGTTGTTAGAATGGCAAAAATGGCTGATCTCCTCAATTCAATGGTTCGAATGACCAAAAACGAGAACAAATAAAATCTGTGTTCCAGGTTCTGTGTTCCAAGCAGCCAGTCAGCCCGGGACTTCACCTGGGGAAGAGCAGTGGGGGAGTGTTGAACCTTTGCTTTCACCAAAGAGAACAAAGAATAACTGGGTTCAAAAAAGAACTAGATAAATTCATGGGGGGTAGGTCCATCAATGGCTATTAGCCAAGATAGGCAGGGATGCAACCCCCGGCTCCAGGTGTCCCTACCCTTGGACAGCCGGAAGCTCTGGACTGGATAGATGGATCACTATATGCATGTACAGCTCCTAGCACAATGGGGCCCTGATCTTGGTTGGGGACCTCTATGTGCTACTGTAATACAGTTAGAGGCAAAGGGCTTAGATTCCTCCTCTGCTTTTTCAAACAAGCCTCCCGGGGTGCAATTCATCTCTCCCTGCGTAACCCTTGTGTAAAGACCTGCCTACACTAGCTTTATTTCCCTAAAAATCTCTCTTATTGCTACCACTGGTGCAGTTTGTGCTAGCAGAGGTCAGTTGCCAGCAGTCCCCACCACTTTAACCACCGCACTACCCAGAACTGCTCCACACGGGACCAGAGCACCAGCTGCCTGATTCTAGCCCTCCCCCAGAAACTTAATCAAAGGAAGGTGAAGTGGATCACCCAGCAACAAGCAATGAGTGGGAACAGGAGGCCTTGCTCCAAGTCCTCTGCCCTGATCACTCTGCCCTCCGGGGATATGAATATTTAGTAAGG
This sequence comes from Lepidochelys olivacea, assembly GCF_965140295.1. Lineage (NCBI taxonomy): Eukaryota > Metazoa > Chordata > Testudines > Cheloniidae > Lepidochelys > Lepidochelys olivacea. The sequence continues at coordinate 20,167,592 of NC_140414.1, read as the reverse complement.
GGGAAAGCACATGGGAAAGGACACGCTCAGCAGAGAAGAAATATTTTCAAGCCCAAGCCCACCCCGTTTTATTAAGTCCTGCTGACCAGAGCGGAGGGGGGCTTCCATCAAACTCTATTTATTGGCTCATGTTTGAGTTTCAGTTGGAAAAGCAAAAGGATGCAGCATCCCCCTGCCCTGGGGGTGGGGATGGATGGGTTCAGAAAAACAATACTTACACTCATTGTAGCATTTATCTCAGCCACTGTCTCTTCATCTGTGGGGAACTGATAGATCTGGACACCATTGCTGACCAGCTCACTCATGATTTTACTCTTGAATTTATGCAACTCGTTTTTTGCAATCGTATCAGCTTTGGCTATTATAGGGATAATGTTAACCTGCAAGGCAAAGAGAGCGCTGTCATTTTACTTTGCCAATGGCCTCATAAAGGACACCTCCCTCAATATATTCAACCAGAAGAGGACAAAGAACATGGCACATAAAAACAGTGATGCAATACAAACTTTCTACTAGAACAGAAATTGCCGGTCCATCCACTGCATTTGATATTTTTGGGGGGGTGGTGAAGCAAGCAACGTTGGCTGAGACAGGATTGCGCCAATCGCTTTTCATGTGTAGAGAAGGGCTCCATTAAAAGTCAAATGCAATTTGGCAACATGTTATTTCCTCTTCTGTAGCAGTTGTTTACTTTTTTAACTAGGGCGGAGAGGAAATGCTGTCAGACAGACTATCCAAACAGTTCCAAAGGAAATTACCATCTAGGCACTCATCCTCTTCAGACGTGTAGCATGCTTAACTACTCTAGAGCTCACCTTCAGAAAACAGCCTAGAGATTTATCCTTGAGCACCTCTACAGCCTAGTATTAAAAGGAAACGTTCATATAAGATGAACAAAGTGTAGGGATTGGACAGAGATGAATTGTCCCTTTATTGCATTGGCCTGAAATGAGCAACCTTGTCCTCCCCCATTAAAGAAGCTTGCATCCCCCCTATACTGCTTAGGGGAGTCGCACTAAATTTGGCAAACTTCAAGTACATACAGGAAGAAACTGGACGCAGAGCCAGATCCTCAGATGGAGCTACACTAATTTACATTGGCTGAGGACCATGGGGCGATAGGGATCAGGGAGCTTCATGCAGGCCACAGCTCTGCTGTGACAAATGAAGATCTGTGTATCCTTTCTTGGTCTCTCTCTCGCCCTAGATTGCTGGCTGTTGTAACTTGCTTATGGTCCCCAAGGGTCTGGCCTATCCAGCTCACCACAGCCATAGGTTAATGTAGCTCTTGCTCAACAGTGCCTTTTAAACCAACTCTGAAAAGACCAGACTGCGAGGTGTGATCTAGGGTTGATTAGTAGCCTTCCTTCATTTATTCTGCCCTGTGGCAATATAAAATGCTGCTACAGTAAGGAAGACGTTAATATGGACCTATATGGAGACATTTTAACTACAGTACTTGAAAATCCTCTTAAATTATATAGACTAATTCCTTTCTGAGGATGGCCCTGTAACAGCAACTAATCCCTGTCCAGGGAGAAGTTAAGACTAGTGCCAATTACAGGCAAATTCTCAGCAAATCTCTGCAACTACAGAACAAGACGACTCGAAGCTTTACCCACATCATCATCATCATCATCAGGAAACCTGTTACGAATTCTTCATGGCTCTTGGGCTCCAGAGTCACTCAATAGACGTGGAACGTTCTACGCATATGAAATGAAGAGCTCCAGCTGCCCGCTTTCCTGTCCTGCACGTATTTCAAACCAGAATGCAAGCAGCTGACCATGTCACAGTGCTGGTGGGCAGAGGGCATTTAAGTATTTAGGAATACCAGCTTCCTTTCAAGGGGCTTGGGTTTTCAGCTAACTTTTCTCTGCTAAAAGATGCTCTTGAACATGAAACATTTGAACAGGAGCTTCTCTTTACCCATCTGAGGGCTAAATCAGCGCCCCACCCACTGCTAGATCTACTGGCTATATCATCAGTAAGGATAGTTTTGCCTGCAGTGCAGAATTGCTGATCAACTATATCAAATAGTGTTTGGCTGTGAGGGGGGCATTTGCAGCAAAGCACAGAGGAGTTTTGACCCCCAAATGCCAAAAATGGGGCTCTATTGGTATGAAACGAGGGCCATCCGTGTGAGCACACACTATAGTTTCATTTGCAGCAGCCTGTTTCAGCATTGCTGCTCATTTGGGGCTGGTGTGGAGTAAAGTGGGTGATGTTATCATTCTAACTGGACATGGTGGACCAGTTTGGATGAAAAAGAACCCAGATTTTTGCCCAAATCCCAGTTAATGGGGAGAGCCTTTGGAAATTCATTAGTGCTAACCTGCTCTTGCTGTCGAGAAATCTGATAAGCTCTTTTAAGCCTTCTCTGCACTCCTATCCATTCACAGCTGCTAGAGAGAATGGGTATTTTCCTTCCACCTTCTGCTAGATCCTTGGCACGGTCACCAAATTAAGTGGCAGCAGGAGAGAATCACAGGGGCATGACATGGGTAGTGCATACCTTACTGTCGAGCTTCTTCATGGTGACTAGGTCAAGAGACTTCAGTGAGTGTCCCGTAGGTGCGATGAAATATAGGCAGGCGTGAATCCTTGTGTCATGGTAATTAAACAGGGAACGCTTGATCTTCAGTTCCTCCTGCAGATAGGCTTCAAACTGAGTGTCGATATATTCAACTATGGGCTTATAGCTGAAAATTTGGAAGGAACAGTTCTTTTCAGATCAGGGCATTCGCTATTGGTAAGTTACAGTCTAACTGGCAGACACGCATGACGTCTCATTGCCTTTTTTGGGGGTGGGGGCATGTCTAATTTTAAGACACTGCCATTGACCACCTTCATGTTCACCATGAGATTTTCTACTTCTGGAGCCAAGCCCCGTCCCCAGCCCATACGCCTTTCTGAATGACCATGTGTTTTATCTTAGACCAGAAGAAAACGCATCATACAAGATTTCAGCTATGGTGGATGGAAGAGAGCCTAGGCTTTCAAATCACGGAGGCCACAACAGCCTCGACACACACTACAGCACAAACCATTTGCTTGTCTGTATCATCAAGAGCGACCAGATACGTGTGATGCAAAAAAAATACCAGCTGTTCCAAACTCCGGGCTGTTATTTTAAAGGGAAGAGAGACTTACCTGGGATAACCAGTTCTCAGGAGTTTAGATTGCAGAGCAAAGCTGCTAATTTTTTTTTTTTTTTTTTGACAGCTTTACTGGAGATGCGATCTGATTCATTAATTGACTCTGCCTTCAGAGAAGGGTGTCATGGTCCCAGCTTTGTAGTTCGTGCCGTTCAAACTGTTTGTTGCTGGGCGCTAGCCACCATCCACCGAAAGCTGAGCTCAATGCAAGCCTATTGCCGATAGGTTTCTAAGTTGGGGACTGATCCTTTGAGGTTCTGAGCACCCCTAGTTCCCAATAAAGCCAAAAAAAGTTGGTAACCCACAGCATATGCAGGGTCAGGCCCTCGAACAGCAGGCATTCATTGGATTCCCCCTCTCCACCCACAACACAGTGCATGCTGAGAGCGCAATTGTCCAAATTCTTATCCCCTGGTTAGAAAACTTTAAATGAAGTCAACTAAACAATCTTTCCTGCAGCTAATGTGCACTCAGTCCGTTGGACACAGTGGAGTAAATCCCGAGCTGCTGTAAATCTGCGACTTCAACAGAATGAGGCCAGTTTACACCAGCTGAGATTCTGGGCCTCATTTGCCAGACCCCAGCAAAAATAATGCCTCAGCCTATTTTCCCACCCTCCCCCTACCCTGGTTGGCTCCCTCCCGGGCTTTAAAAGCTGTGGCTCATTAGCAGGTCCCCTGTTCGAACCCACTGACATTCATTCACAGGAAATACAGCTTCAAAATCCCAGCTTTATATTCACATTTTAGAGCTCCTTCGAGACTGAAATTAGAGTCAGCTATTTAGAAGACACTGCCCAGATTAAACAAAGGACAAGGGTCTGCTCCATTTAATGTTCTGCTGTTTAACCTGCCCCGGGGCCAGAGAGCAATGCAAGGAGTGGGTATTAGTTCTGTTAAGTGGAGTTACATTGAAATTCTGCTGCTTTCCTGCCATCTCCTCATCCCACTGCACTCTTGGGCACAAGAAAAAACACTCAGAGAAGCGACAGGAGCATAAAGCCATGAGATGTTCCCGACACTTCAGGTCTCACAGCAGCCTCATGGTGATAAGAGCGGACAGGATGAAGATGAGCCCGTTAGGGGTCACAGGTGGAGGAGCTGAGAACATTCCCTGTGCAGGTAGCCAGAAATGCATCCAGTATCTGAATCCAGAGCAGGGAACCAAGTCCGGCTCCAGACTGCAGGGCAGCTATTTGAAGGCTGTATGCAGCAGCGCATGATTGGGTGTGTGATCCACCACATTCCTCCCTGGTTTAGCTCTTGGGAGTGTAGATTGGTGCGGAATACGGCCCAGATCTAACAACCACCTGTGCAGGGCACACGGTGGTCAGCACTGTTAACCACATGGCTTACAAAACAGCGGTCAAACACCTCACGGTGAGTGCTCAGAACACAGTCCTCCCTCCAGTCTCCAACCCCTGAGTAACACTGTCTGATCTGACACAGATGATCCAAGGAGGCCTCAGACAATAGTGTATTGTAGAAGAGGCTGTGGCTGTCTGCTTGGGACCTGTCGTGGTCTGAAATTAGAGAAGATGCTGTACAAAAGGGTCACCAAAATGGTCTGGAAAGCCCTAGTCTGGTAGCCCCCGTTGCTGCAGTCACAGGTGACAAGTCTCGGACTGTTCTGCGGCAGAGTTGGAATAATGGCTTTCCTGTGCCCGTCACGCTGTGGCTGCCTCTCTAAAGGAGCTCTGGAGAGTGAAGTCTGAGGGACTCCAATAACAATACTGCCTGCTCTTGCTGTCTGTTGAATGAATCAAACGCAAAGTGACCCAGCAGTAACAAGCTGCCATGTTCCCATGCTGAACACCTGCTCCTTCTCTGACTTGCCTTCCTTCTAGCTTGAGAGCATATGGCATCGCTCAAAGCACAGAGCTGCCTACGGTCAACACACACTTCACTTTTCATTTCTCCTTTGCGGGAAGGCACACGGTGCGTTAGTTAAAAGCTGCTGCAGAGCAGGAGGAGCGAAGCTTGGATAGTTCACAACACACACAGCATTTTGGTGCAATCGCAGCCAATGGGGATGCTTTTTAAAACAGCAATGACTGTCCAAAAACAAGAACAACCAACCAATGCCATGAATCTCGAGAAGTTTTCCATCAAGGGATAGAAATATTAAGACAAGCCCAACAATCTTAAAATACTGTCTGGGATTAGGCGATCCCAGGGGAAGGCAGACTTGTTGTTTAAGTGTAAGAATGTCTATTCGGACAGCGCAGTTGGGCATCCTAGAAATATTAAACAACAGTCTACATAGTATGTTGGAACGTACATGCAGAACGTTTACTTCTAGTCTGAAATGGGAAAATCTGCATCCAGACTAAAACCCATCCACATCCCAACATCACCTTAAGAACAAGGTGATCAGTGAGTTCTCTCTTGCTGAGGTCTGGAGGAATGAACGCCGAGTCAGGAATGCCTAAATTCTAGTCCCAACTTTGTCACGGATTTGAATGACCTTTCCGCAAGTCACTTCACTCACCATATCAGGTTCCCATTCATCAAAGAGTGATAGTATCTATCTGCTTTACACGTGTTGATTCCCTAGTTGATGACGAAACAGTGCTTTCAGCATGCAAAGCATTATCTAATTAAGTAATATTATTTAATACAAATTAAAAACCTACACAATTTAATAAGCTCATCTGTCAAACCAACAGTTTTCAGAAGCAACTTGACTTTTGCTTGGCATAATAAATCTCCACAATCCACTGCATTATTATTCTGCATTATTATTTCTATTATAGCAGTGCCTAGAGGCCCCCAATCAAAATCAGGGCTTCATTACACTTGGCACTACACATGCACATAAGAAGATACAGTCTCCACTTTGAAGAGCTTACATTCTAAATAGACAAGACTGACAAAGGATGAGAGGAGAAAAAAGCTTAGGGTAGGTCTACACAGCAACTAGACACCCAGGGCTGGCCTGTGCCAGCTGACTTGGGCTCACGGGGCTGTTTCTTTGCTCCCACCTTGTAGGGTCCCAGAGCCCAGGCTCCAGCCTGAGCATACAAGTCTACAAAGCAATTAAACAGCCCCACAGCCTGAGTCAGCTGGTAGGGGCTAGCTGTAGGTTTTTCTTTGCTGTGTAGCCATACCCAGAGAGAGCTGACGGGACCTATGCATGGTCACACAGCAGGTCAGGGAATAGAACCAAGGTCTCCCAAGTCCCAGTCCAGTGTTCTATCTGCTGGACTATGCGGTTTCCTTAATCAGAGTGCCACTAAACCCAACTGCTACAGCAGCACCAGGTTTGATGCTGCAGTCCTTGAGGACATTGGATACTGAATATTCCTGTAGTACGTTCAAGCCCTTCCAGCCTGAGGAGGAATCAATGCAAGACCCCCTTCCTATGCAGAAGGGACTTTACCTGTCATCTTTATTAATCTGATCTCCAAATCCAACTGTGTCAACAATGGTCAGCTTCAGACGGACGTTGCTCTCCTGGAGTTCATAGCTTCTTGCTTTCAACCTCACACCGGGCTCATTGTGGGTGGCTGGGTCACTTTCAAACTTTGTGTTAAACAGAGTGTCCATTAAGGTTGACTTGCCAATGCCGGTTTCACCTAAGCAGGCAAAAAATGGGTTAGAGCTAGAGACCACCTCGCCCCCCTACCATTCTGTCCAAAGCTCTCTTTAGAGCAGAGAGAGAGAGAGAGAGACATTGTTACTTCTGTCGCACCAAAAACACAGTGGATGGTTCTCAGACAGTGAGATAAGCTCTTCAGGCCTAGATGCCTTATAAGATGGCGGACATCTTGGTCAGCCACCGGGTTTTGAACTGGGGACTTTCAGAGTTCTGCAACAGCTTGAGCTGGGGTTGTAACAGACTCATTTCCCCTGCAGATCAGGCAGTGAGGGGGATCTGTAAGACATGCTCATCATTGGACTACCTACATCTTCTGATCAAAGGAAACTCAGCCCAAGTGAGCGCCCCAATCCATTATGTGATGGCTGCCAGTTTGGCAGACACCAGGTACCTCTAGAGCTATACGCATGAATTTCTACCGCTTCAGCCACGCTCTGTGGCTGAGAGCTGTAACTGACTCCCATTCTGTATGGATCGGGTCCAGAAGGGAGCACCACACACACACACACACACACACACACCCCGCCTACCTATCAACCACTGGGTTACATTTACAGTTATAGACGATGTATAGACAACAGATGGGATACCGCAAATACATAAGTAACCGGCACAATTATGTTTCATCATTTTTAGGAGGAGCAAAGGGTTAATAAATATACTTTCCTGACAACAATTTTGTTAACACCCCTCTTGGGGAGGGGGTGAATTAGGCTTTATAGGTCTCCTGGACTAGGTCTTCTTAGAGAAGAGATTCGAAGTGTTGTGGGCTGGGTAGGAAGCTGAAATGTGCAGCACTGGTCAACAGACCAGGTGAGTTTTCTAGATGGGGGAAAACAAGAGTTGCCTTCCGCTGAAGGAGCGGGAATCAGCCATTGCTGGAAGCAGGTTATTAGACTTGTTAGACCCAAGATGTAAATATGGCAAATCCTACATTCCTAAGTACACTTTTCCTTCGTGTTTTCTTCCGCCATTGCTGATTATTTTCACACTAGACTGATTGTTTATGTAATATCCTCTCTACAAACTCATGAAGAAGTTAATTCTTTGCCCAGACACTCCTCACACACTGTTTATAGGACATGTGCGTCCCAAATACTCCTAACTTGTACATAACCCTGGTACAGTATTCAGAATGCTGTCTCGAGAAATAACCATGCTCAAATTCCCTCTTATTATGAGCTAGACACTAATCTTAACAGCATTTTTCTTACAAAGAAACGGGACCCTCCAAACTCAGATTTATAGACTTTTACATTTTTTAAAAATTCCAATGGAAGCTGTTGCATTAGTCAAACATACAGTAAATTCAATTCTCCTGCAATATTTTTCAAACTAAATCACTGTAGAATCAAAAACCCAATAATGAAAAAAAATCAATAAAAATTAGATGACTTGATTTTCACAGTCTCAGCTGAGAGAAAGGCAAAAAAGTAAAGAATCCAAATGTGCGGCATAAATATTGACTTTTAAAAGTCTTTCAATTTTATTAATTTGAGATGTAATTAGTAACACAGGTAAATGAATGTTTAAAACAGGATTAAGTGGAAGGATCTGTTCAAATGTACAAGCTCCAAGACTTTATCATCATTCCACACAAGATAGTAAATGGAGGGAGGTGTATATCGCTGGTCTAGGTCCTGTTGTGGCAATCAAATCAAAGCAGGCAAACCCCCGCATCCACGTAGATCCCCACAGAAATCAGTAATTATATTGTTTGAAGTCAATGGGACTCTGCATAGGTTCAAGGTCTGGATTTAGATCTAACTGCAGGATTGAGGCCTTAATGAGGAAGCCAGGATATAGATACATAGAAATGCAAGTTATTTCTTAAAGGCAACTTAAAAGGCAAAGGATTATAAATATTAAAAATCAGGTTTGTGCAGTTTTAGCTAATTTATGGTTAGGCCTGGCAGAATTCAATGTTTTGTATATAATAATTTTGATGGATAATAGAAATGTTTATTTAAGCATCGTTTTCCATCTATTTTAATTTTTACAGTTCTCCAAAGTTATGGGAGGGGGGCGGACAACAATTATTTAACGACAGCAAACGTTAAGATTCAAAAAATTAAAAAGTTTTGCACCTATTAAACACACAAATTGCCTACACTGCATGTCAAAATATACAAAGTAAATAGCCTTAAATCAAACTAAGTTCTGAAGCAGCATTTCTCTTACTTTGCCTATCTGTAAATATCAATGGTTATCCATGGAAATATTTTTTGACCAGTTTGTGTACAGTGAAATTGACATTCACCAGTAAAAATCTAATTCTTCCAAGCCTGATGTGTACAGAAGGATGGGAAGGTTGGGGTTTTTTTGTTTGTTTGTTTTTTGTTCTTGAAACTGCTTTTCTACTTGCTTTTTAAACTTAAAGGGGACAAGAATAGCAAAACTTGGTCTTCTTTAGTTTTGCTGGAGGGCTTCAAAGTCTGCTCATTGTGAGCACTAACACATTGGTAAAGAATCAGCACTCCCTTCCATTAAAGAATTCCTTTAACCAAAATGTTAGTCATGGAAGTTAACAGTAAGTAGGTATTGACAAAACAAAACTAAAAACAAACCACAGAAACCAAGAATTTAAAAGAGTGACTACCAATCTCTTTTCTCAAACGCTCAACTTGCACTCTTGTGACCTCATCATTGCACTGGTTATCACAGAGCATTCCAGGGCAGACTAGACATGAATTTCTAATGTAAAAACACAAGCAGGAAAGGGAGAAAAATTGTTAAAAGCAAAACCATTTTAAATATATTAAGCAAGCAAAAAGGGAATCTATGGGCCCAATTTGTTTTCAAGTCACCACTAAGATACCTTGAGGGAAGGCAGTACTGAGGAATGGGGTCTTTCTGAAAGTAAAGGTGGTAATGTGAGAGACCTCCTTGTAAGAGGCCAGCAGCAAAGAGTAACCCGTCTGCGATGGCTGTTTCCATTTAATAACCAAAGATGATCAGCCTATTTTTAAGTTAAGGACCGGTTTATTCGCCAGGGTCCACTCCGTTCACATGTAGTAATACAGTGTCCCCTTTAAATAACAAAAGATCACTGTCTCTATTTGGCATGGACTATGGAAAGAAAGATTGGGTTCCACGAGAACAGCATGCGTTGAACCGACACTGCGTCACAGGGGGGGCGTCCAGACTACAATCACTGACTGTAACTGCAGCTGCGGCCAACATACCTGAACCAGATTTCATCTGGCTGGCTCGGGTACTGGAGCAGTGATGCCACGAGCGTGTGGGCTAACCCCACATGTAATTACCCAGCGACCCAGACGGGTCTGTACAGTCTGCACTGAGCCAGGCCATAGCTTCACAGCTCTGGGTGCCGAGCGAGCTAGATTAAAGCTAGCTTGGATTTGCTGGCTCCGGTGGCAATCACCCCCAGCTGTTGCAGGCTAGACATACCCAGGGTCTCTGCCCATTCAGCGCTAGCACTGGACAGCCCGCATTCCAGCAACCTGCCCAACGCTAATACTCGAGAGCCCACTCTCAAAGCAGCTGATCCTTCCCTTCTCACTGTGCTCTAAGGAAGGGTCCCAAATTGCAGAGCTGCTCCAGGTCAGAATCACACCACCCCGCTGAACCCAGACTTGTACACCTTTGGTTTCATTCCATCCCTCACAGGGCTGGTTTGGCATGCTCAGCTTTCTAGCGGAACCGTTTTCTCCTAGCCGTAATCCTTCCACCAAGGGAGCCTAAGATATCTATACCTATTCATTATTGTTTTCTCATTGGAACAATACCACAGCTCCTGCTTTTCTTGCATTGATTCACACGCCACATGAATAAGTCTTGATGCTTGCAAACATATACAGGCAGGGAATGAAACATTGGTTTGGGGCCTAAAACTAACAATATTTAAACGTGGACCAGTGTCCAAAAGCCCACTCCTAGCCTGTGGGATCAATGATCATCTTAAGGGGCCAGTAACCATGGAGGCTAGAAATGCTGGGATTTACAGATTTTCAAGGCGCTCCTATCCTGGAAAGTTGCACGATATACAGGGAGCCTTAAAATCATGTCATTCTCATAGCCATCTGGCTTTCCCTTTTGCTTCACTTCCCGCCTGGTTTTAGCTGCCAGTCTCTCAAACTGTTACAGCTGGAAAGCAATACTTTCTCCAAACCAAGAGCAGCTTGAATCCCAGCTCGCAAAGCTCAAAGCAATAAGGCTTTTAAAAATATGTATCTATATCATAGCCACAGACCAGCTCAATGTGGTCCCCATGAGGAATGCACTGTGCATGGAATTACTATTATTAAACAGTTCTACTGTAAATCACTAGAGCAGTGTTTGATGGCGAGCTGCTAAAGCAAACATAGCCATCATTGCATACTGTTCTCTGTGGCTCAAGACATGCTACATTTAGAAGCATTACGTCACCATGCAAGAGCCAATTGTGTGCTTTCCCTCAAAGAGATGCCAGGTTTTTTTCTCCTTCCTTTGGACAATAGCAGCAACGTGTGTGTGAAATTTCTATTTGGAGCTTAACAAAAGTTGACCGGCACACTTTGAAAAAGAAAAAACGTGGAGCAAATTGCCACGTTAATGAAGACAAATTGAGTCACGCTAGGCTAGGAATGGTTTACCGCAGGAGGAAAAAAAAGCAACCAATTTATGCCATTTTGATCATCCAACTGCTTGCTAATCGGGAAGCTCCCTGCTGAATTTTAAACAGCTTCATGCTGCTAAGAGATGGTCAGTCGCTCTGGTCATATTTCTCCATGCTCATTCTCCTGTCTAGCTCCTGAACACTTAATGCTGCGAGTGCAGTCTAGTCTGGTTCGCCAGATGTGGATTCAGATAGCTGAAACTGCACTGTGGACAATATTCTAAACATGACATGAAAATCCAGTCAAAGCATTTTAAAAAAAAATAAACCTCAAGTCCTTAATCAGAAAAAAAGAGAAAACATTTTGCTTCAACACATGAGCAATGGAAATAGATAGTTTCTGGAACGTTCTGCCAAGCTAAGTGTTTTGTTTGCACACAGAAGTGCATTCAATGTTTGAGCAATTTTAGATGATATCTTGAAGACAACCAAGATGTTAAAACTGTTTTGACACATGGTTCCCCGAGTTTGAGCCATATACTTTTTTTTTTTTTTATTTGGTATAGCTTGAAAGTACTAATCACTGGAGGACGGGTGGGGGATGGGAGGGGGAAGAGGCAAGGTTGTTTTCCAACCCACAGATGTGTGTCTCCCCTAGACAATAAGATTTGGGATTTCAGCTCTGAATAATTGGGAGAAACAAAGTAACTAAGGCAAGTGAACAGATGCTGTACCTGCAGTACCCCGATTAAATACGATATAAACGAGGTGGTAGGCCTGATTCTCATTCACACCCACCTTAAGGCCCCCCGGCATTGTCAGAGCGAGGGAAGCAGTGGGGGCAAAAGACCTATCTGGCTTCAAGATTAAACTTGATAAGTTTATGGAGGAGATCGTATGATGGGATAACATAATTTGGGCAATTAATTGATCTTGACTATTAGTGGTAAATAGGCCCAATGGCCTGTGATGGGATGTTAGATGGGGTGGGATCTGAGTTACTACAGAGAATTCTTTCCTGGGTGTCTGGCTGGTGAGTCTTGCCCACATGCTCAGGGTTTAGCTGATCGCCACACTTGGGGTCAGGAAGGAATTTTCCTCCAGGGCAGATTGGCAGAAGCCCTGGGGGTTTTTCGCCTTCCCCTGCAGCGTGAGGCACGGGTCACTTGCTGGAGGATTCTCTGCACCTTAACGTCTTTAAACCACAATTTGAGGACTTCAATAGCTCAGACATAGGTGAGAGGTTTATTGCAGGAGTGGGTGGGGGAGATTCTGTGGCCTGCGTTGTGCAGGTGGTCAGACTAGAGGATCATGATGGTCCATTCTGACCTTCGAGTCTATAATAGGGCCTTATTATAACACAGAATCAGGCCCAAGCCCACCCTGTTCCAACACAGACACATGAGAAATCTCTTGGCCTTACTCTCAAGCGTAAAGTGACTCATATATTAAAATGTGGACAGGAGCAGGCCTGAAGTCTGTACGTACAGCCTACGGTCAACCTCACCCCCGGGGGAGGGGAAAAGCAATTTATATCATCATTTAAAAAAAACAAGCTTGTTTAAAATGAAATCTGGGTTTAATACAAAATATATTAAGGCCCAAACATATTCCCTCTTCAAATACCAAAAATAAACGCGTGTTTTCATTAAATTCCAGTTATCTTAATATACCTTGACACAAATCATGAGCAAAAAGTTAATCATCTAGTGAATAAGCAATATATAGCACTCACCATTTTCTAACATACTAAAATGTACAAGAAAGAATCAGTGAATATTAAAGCTATATGTTGCTGAAATAAATGTATATAGTGATAGCATGCCCTCCTAGGTAAGGAAAAGACGTACCAACACTAGTGTAAAGGCTCTATTTAGTTGTAAATCAACTTGTTTTAATGATTATGTCAACCAATGAGAATGCACCTTTCCTTAGAAAATAACTGAAGCACAAATGGAAAAGTTGATTAAAATCAAGGCTTTCCACTTAGTGATTTAAATCAGTCCCTCCCTGGGTCCTGATACTTTTATAATGCTCACCCTATTGGTTTATATCTTATCCATGTTATTGAATGGAAGGGTTTTTTTGTTTTTATTTATTCACAAACATACCCACCCCACCCCTCTTTGTTTAAATTAATAATTTTCTTGTCACATGATGTCTTGATGTGAAAAGCCATTTTCTCAGCAGTGCAGCATCACTTACCAACACAAAGAATGTTGAAGCAGAACCCTTGAGAGGTTGATTTGTTGACCAGCTGATCTGGAAGACTGTCAAAGCCAACATGACCAGAGAGGGACAGGTTTCGAAGCTCGTCATTCTGAAAATCCCAAACAGAAATATTTGTAACAAAGATGTAGAACAACAACGTATGCAGGTGAAAGATATAGGAGTACCCACCACTCTCAAAGGAGAGGAGAATAATCTCTCACTGGGACCCATTTTAGTCAAGGTGGTTGAGGGCAGGAGGGAAAGAATAGACAGAGTAGATTCTCAACCACTTATTCTGGACCATTTTCCTCCCCAACCCTCAATGTCTTCCTTGTGTGTGATCTATCCAACTCTCCTGGGGGGGTAGCTATCTACAATGCCCCCAAACCACAGGAAGTAGGTAGTTCCGTGCCAGTGACTGGCAGATCAGCAAGCATTAGCAAATTGCAGAAGATGAAACTGAAATTCTGTGCCCCAGTTTCCACCATTCCTGTGGCCATAGAAGAAAAAAGTTAGGAAGCGACATACACAGTCAGACAACTAGGTACTGCAGGACTTCACTCAGAGTAGTAATGATGTGACCACACCCGACCACGCTTCAATTTTAGCTGTGATCAGACGAGCCCCCACTACGGTGCACCTGGCGAGACAGATTCTCTGCCTTGCTTTGTTACCATTGGGCAGCTCCGGTGGTGCAGAGGCGATGGAAGCTGGTTACCTCTCCCTTGTTGAGGATTTCCTGTCTGGTGCAGAATGATAGGCAGCTTCTCCACCACTGCCCCTGCAATAGGGGATGTGTTGGGCTGAGAAGGGGCTGTGGCTGGATCATGCTGACATCTGGCTAGCCCCAGCTGGCCCCTTGGGATTTTGACTTCAATGTCGGGAGTCCTGATTTAAATAAGTGGAGAACCCAGCTCGCTATTCCGTTACATTTGTCATGGAAAAAGGAACTTCCCAGAACTCTACTAATCAGCACAGCAACATAGCAGAAAGGGGACACTTTGTGCTTCAGTGCTGACTATTGTTTTACGACAGCAGCAGGGCATTGTTCGCATTGTTCAGATAATGCCGCTAAAGCCAGCTAAACCCCTGGCTTTGAAAGGCTTTGGATGCCGCGTTCTGACAAGGACCATGTGCGCGCTGCTCTATGGGTGGTTTGGTTTACACATAACATCGTTGTAAGGTGAGAAAGCAGGGCAATCATCCCTTGGCTTTTTAACGTGATGCACAATTTCCCGTACAGAGCACATCTCATATTCCATAGCCTTGAAGGATCAGTACAGTCACCCGAATCAGATGCATTCTAGTCCTCATTCAGGGTCACTTTAAGCACCTGGGAAGGTTTAACCAGTAGTTCCCTCCCCATCCATTTGCCTCTGCTGTCTTGGTCGGGCACCCTGAACTGAAAGACACACCAACAGATATTTCCATGGGGTTTATTGTACCAGCAAAGACCTCGCAGGATGAAGAGTTGGAGCAAGTCCAATGTTCTATTTAGAGAGTTTTCCACAACAGCTGTGTAATAACTTACATTTTAGTCTAGAAAAAAGCAGCCACACTAGTTAGCTCTTCTGCCAAATCACATCGACACAAATACCTTGAAAACAGATTACAGGACTCCATGAAACAGAAAAAGAGGTCATTCCCTGCAGCTTGTGTTGGGTGCCCCAGACTTCGGACCTTTAAATGTTTTCCAATGCCAGACATTTGCACAGAAGCTACTCAATGTATGTTGTATGTTTGCAACTAAATTATAATCCTGTATAGCCTGGGCCTGATCCAAAACCCACTGAACTCAGTGGGAGTCTTTCCCTTGACTCCAACTGGGTTTGGATCAAGTCCTTAGAGAAATGGTGTTTAATCTAGTTCTTAGGGATCATCCTTGTTTGCTGCTTTGTGTTCTGTTCTCCCATTTGCCAGTGATTTGCTGCTCAACAAGGGGCAAGTCATTGACCTTTCCCGTGCCCATTTCCCATCCAGAAAAACAGCAGCCCTATTGCTCAGGGACTGTGAGACCAGGGCCTCATCTACACTTCCAAGGGTTTGCTGGCACAGATATACTGGCGGAGGTATACCGGCAAACCCTGTTACCATACACTTGAAAGGGTTTGCCAGTGAAACTTAAGCCAGTTTTCTGAAGAGAGTAAGGTCTTGTCTACACTTAACTCACACCCTGACCAACGCAGTTAAACGGACTTAATTTTCTAGTGTAAACCAGGCCCAAGATTTACCAGCAAAAGGACTTTTTTGCCAGTATTACTGTATTTGCCAGCACAGATACATCCACTGGGGATGGAGAGAGAGAAAGTCACTCCCTTGACTGATGTAGCTATGCCAGCAAACCTGCTACACGCAGGCCAGGTCTAATGGTGGGTTTTTCAAAGGAGCTCAGCACTGACCTACTCCCACTGAAGCAAGGGGGAGTTTTACCATTGACGCCAATAGGAGCAGAGTTAGGTGAAGGCTGAGTGCTTCTGAAAACCCTTCCCTTAATGTTTATGGAGAGCTGCGGCGGAAAGCACTATAGATGTAAAAACTGTCATTTCCATTAGAAGCCTGGTATCTAGGGGCTCTCTTGGCCATCCCCAAATTAGGTTGACACATGGTACACACAGGCAATGACTGCCTTTTCTTTCTTTGCATGCTGACAGGCTTTAGGCCCCCTCCCCCCGCAACCCAAATACCAGAATGCAGGTATCTGTCAATCACCCTTCACTCTAGTACCTCAGCAGCAGAGAATCATTAATGCCTTTTATCCTCACCACACCCCTGTCCTCTGGACATCTCCCGTTAGGAGGTGCACTTCGGGGGTAACTACTGGCAGGAATGTCCCTATCAGCGAAAGAACAGGGAAAATCAGCATCGGGGCATGGACACAGGGCCTCCACACTCAATTCTGACCTCATGTAGATCCCAAGAGCTAGATGCGTCTTCAAGTGCTAGATCTGGACGCTGACCCCCTGCCTTCTTCTGTGGATAGCCAAGTACACTGACAACCTGAAGGAAGAATCCCTAAGACATTCAATTAACTGCAGGTCACAGGAATCTCCTACCGATACTTATGCAAGTATAATTCAAAGCGGGACTGGAGCCCTGAGCATTTACCGGAACACGAATGGGGTGACTAACATTCTGTGGATGCTAGACATTTTTTAAGTGTCCATTGAATTAAGTATTTAATGAAGCAGTGGAAGCTAAGGCCTGACCCACCAAGAAAGGTGGGTGTTAAGTACTCCTCAAGAACAGGCCCTTAGCTCTTTCAGTGGAGTATTTTAGGAAAGTGATTGTTTGTTTGTAAATGAGTTATTCAGCAGATCCAGGAGATAAGAATTTCATAACAGAGTCATGCTGCACAACTGGTTTATTCTACTGCAAATTGTATGTGTGTGCTGGAAATGGCAATCACCAGAGTTGAACGCCATAGTAATCCAAACATTTGTCATAACTCATGCTACATCTTAGCCTGAAGGAAGCCCAAGGCAGAGCCAGCCTGGAACACACTAGAACCTTCAGGTCGTACTGCAGGGCTGGGCCAAGATCCCAGAGCCACTGCCTCCCTGCAACAGCAAGGAGAGGACAAAGCCAATCAGCGGCCACTCTTTGCAGCTGGTGCTCTCCGCAGGGCCAGCTAATTCTACTCAACACCATGGGAGACCTACATTAAAAATCTCCGCTTTTCTCTGCATTAGATGCCAACGGGGTCACTGGTCTGCAGAGTCTGAACCCCTCCTGGACAAACGGGACCATACCGCATGGAAACGCGACCGATTCTGCTGTGCACCGGGAATCCTACAGGGGGCTGGTCTGTGCAATGAGACATTAGTTGCCATTTATATTTGGGGAAAGCCAACGACAACAGCAATTAGTCTTCCAGGGGCGGAGAAAAGAGAAAGGGAGGAGTAAATACTGGCCCGATGTCTAATGCTGAAGCCTATGCATTAAGCTTAAACAAAGAAGAAGCTGGGGACAGCAGAGCAGCACACAGCAGGAGTTTGCCTGGGACTGGTAAGTATCCGAGTCTGTGTTTGTTTGCTTGCTGAGGAAGTATCCGAGCGTGTGTTTGCTGGGGGGGCAGTGTGAGAGCCTGAGTGAGTGTCTGATTGGCTGCTAGCCTGCAGGGGGCGGGCAGTAGGGTGTCTGTTTGTTTGCGACAGGGAAGCCTGGCTGTTTAAAAATAGCCAGAGCTTCGCGAACCAGCTGAGCGGCGGAGAACCAGCTGAGCAGCGGGGACAGCAGAGCAGCACACAGCAGGAGTTTGCCTGGGAGTTCGCCTGGAGGGAGCCCAGTGAGGCTTACGTCTTGCAAACTGCTCTGAGGAAGCTCATAGTAGGAAGGTGATATGGAAGGGGGGGGTTCAGCTGTTGTGACCTGCACTGGATGTGCCATGTTTGTCTTTCTTCCACAGGACAGAAGCGACTTTGTCTGTACAAAGTGCAAGCTGGTCTCCATATTGGAAGAGAAGATTGAAGGTCTGGAGCAACAGATAACAACCCTGCGTTGCATACGGGAAACTGAGGATTTCCTGGACGAAACTCAGGATAGGCTTCTAGGGGCACAAAGCTCTACAGATATAGAGCAGGTTGCACAGAGGAGCCAAGAGACCAGTGAAGAAGCTTGGCAACATGTGACCTCCAGAAGAGGTAAGCGGAATGTCCGGGTTCCAGTAACACAGACACAGGTAACTAACCGCTTTCATGTTCTCTCCACAGGTATCGTTGCGGAGAGTGGACCAGATGATATGTCTGGGGCGAGAAAGCAGAAGGAGACTCCGCTGGTTGGAAGGCATGAGATGCGCTGTCCTGAGGTTGGGGGTTCCACGACCACCACCCCCAAGAGGAGAAGGCGGGTGGTGGTGGTCGGGGACTCTCTCCTCCGGGGGACTGAGTCATCTATCTGCCGCCCTGACCGGGAAAACCGAGAAGTCTGCTGCTTGCCAGGGGCTAAGATTCGTGATGTGACGGAGAGACTGCCGAGACTCATCAAGCCCTCGGATCGCTACCCCTTCCTGCTTCTCCACGTGGGCACCAATGATACTGCCAAGAATGACCTTGAGCGGATCACTGCGGACTATGTGGCTCTAGGAAGAAGAATAAAGGAGTTGGAGGCGCAAGTGGTGTTCTCGTCCATCCTCCCCGTGGAAGGAAAAGGCCTAGGTAGGGAGCGTCGAATCGTGGAAGTCAACGAATGGCTACGCAGATGGTGTCGGAGAGAAGGCTTTGGTTTCTTTGACCATGGGATGGTGTTCCATGAAGGAGGAGTGCTGGGTAGAGACGGGCTCCATCTTACGAAGAGAGGGAAGAGCATCTTTGCCAGCAGGCTGGCTAACCTAGTGAGGAGGGCTTTAAACTAGGTTCACCGGGGGAAGGAGACCAAAGCCCTGAGGTAAGTGGGAAAGCGGGATACCAGGAGGAAGCACAGGCAGGAATGTCTGTGAGGGGAGGGCTCCTGCCTCATACTGGCAATGAGGGGCGATCAACAGGTTATCTCAAGTGCTTATATACAAATGCACAAAGCCTTGGAAACAAGCAGGGAGAACTGGAGGTCCTGGTGATGTCAAGGAACTATGACGTGATCGGAATAACAGAGACTTGGTGGGATAACTCACATGACTGGAGTACTGTCATGGATGGATCTAAACTGTTCAGGAAGGACAGGCAGGGCAGAAAAGGTGGGGGAGTAGCACTGTATGTAAGGGAGCAGTATGACTGCTCAGAGCTCCGGTACGAAACTGCAGAAAAACCTGAGTGTCTCTGGATTAAGTTTAGAAGTGTGTGCAACAAGAGTGATGTAGTGGTGGGAGTCTGCTATAGACCACCGGACCAGGGGGATGAGGTGGATGAGGCTTTCTTCCGGCAGCTCACGGAAGCTACTAGATCGCATGCCCTGATTCTCATGGGTGACTTTAATTTTCCTGATATCTGCTGGGGGAGCAATACAGCGGTGCATAGACAATCCAGGAAGTTTTTGGAAAGCGTAGGGGACAATTTCCTGGCGCAAGTGCTAGAGGAGCCAACTAGGGGGGGTGCTTTTCTTGACCTGCTGCTCACAAACCGGGTAGAATTAGTGGGGGAAGCAAAAGTGGATGGGAATCTGGGAGGTAGTGACCATGAGTTGGTTGAGTTCAGGATCCTGACGCAGGGAACAAAGGTAAGCAGCAGGATACGGACCCTGGACTTCAGGAAAGCAGACTTCGACTCCCTCAGGGAATGGATGGCCAGGATCCCCTGGGGGACTAACTTGAAGGGGAAAGGAGTCCAGGAGAGCTGGCTGTATTTCAAGGAATCCCTGTTGAGGTTACAGGGACAAACCATCCCGATGAGTCAAAAGAATAGTAAATATGGCAGGCGACCAACTTGGCTTAATGGTGAAATCCTAGCGGATCTTAAACATAAAAAAGAAGCTTACAAGAAGTGGAAGGTTGGACATATGACCAGGGAAGAGTATAAAAATATTGCTCGGGCATGTAGGAATGTTATCAGGAGGGCCAAATCGCACCTGGAGCTGCAGCTAGCGAGAGATGTCAAGAGTAACAAGAAGGGTTTCTTCAGGTATGTTGGCAACAAGAAGAAAGCCAAGGAATGTGTGGGCCCCTTACTGAATGAGGGAGGCAACCTAGTGACACAGGATGTGGAAAAAGCTAATGTACTCAATGCTTTTTTTGCCTCTGTTTTCACTAACAAGGTCAGCTCCCAGACTGCTGCGCTGGGCATCACAAAATGCGGAAGAGATGGCCAGCCCTCTGTGGAGATAGAGGCGGTTAGGGACTATTTAGAAAAGCTGGACGTGCACAAGTCCATGGGGCCGGACGAGTTGCATCCGAGAGTGCTGAAGGAATTGGCGGCTGTGATTGCAGAGCCACTGGCCATTATCTTTGAAAACTCGTGGCGAACCGGGGAAGTCCCGGATGACTGGAAAAAGGCTAATGTAGTGCCAATCTTTAAAAAAGGGAAGAAGGAAGATCCTGGGAACTACAGGCCAGTCAGCCTCACCTCAGTCCCTGGAAAAATCATGGAGCAGGTCCTCAAAGAATCAATCCTGAAGCACTTGCATGAGAGGAAAGTGATCAGGAACAGCCAGCATGGATTCACCAAGGGAAGGTCATGCCTGACTAATCTAATCGCCTTTTATGATGAGATTACTGGTTCTGTGGATGAAGGGAAAGCAGTGGATGTATTGTTTCTTGACTTTAGCAAAGCTTTTGACACGGTCTCCCATAGTATTCTTGTCAGCAAGTTAAGGAAGTATGGGCTGGATGAAT
Organism: Lepidochelys olivacea; assembly: GCF_965140295.1. Lineage (NCBI taxonomy): Eukaryota > Metazoa > Chordata > Testudines > Cheloniidae > Lepidochelys > Lepidochelys olivacea. The sequence goes on along the minus strand of NC_140414.1, from coordinate 20,146,807 downwards.
GCACTATAAGGTGGGTAGAAAGCTGGCTAAATTGTCGGGCTCAACGGGTAGTGATCAATGGCTCCATGTCTAGTTGGCAGCCGGTATCAAGTGGAGTGCCCCAAGGGTCGGTCCTGGGGCCGGTTTTATTCAATATCTTCATAAATGATCTGGAGGATGGTGTGGATTGCACTCTCAGCAAATTTGCGGATGATACTAAACTGGGAGGAGTGGTAGATACGCTGGAGGGGAGGGATAGGATACAGAAGGACCTAGACCAATTGGAAGATTGGGCCAAAAGGAATCTGATGAGGTTCAATAAGGATAAGTGCAGGGTCCTGCACTTAGGACGGAAGAACCCAATGCACAGCTACAGACTAGGGACCGAATGGCTAGGCAGCAGTTCTGCGGAAAAGGACCTAGGGGTGACAGTGGACGAGAAGCTGGATATGAGTCAGCAGTGTGCCCTTGTTGCCAAGAAGGCCAATGGCATTTTGGGATGTATAAGTAGGGGCATAGCGAGCAGATCGAGGGACGTGATCGTTCCCCTCTATTCGACATTGGTGAGGCCTCATCTGGAGTACTGTGTCCAGTTTTGGGCCCCACACTTCAAGAAGGATGTGGATAAATTGGAGAGAGTCCAGCGAAGGGCAACAAAAATGATTAGGGGACTGGAACACATGAGTTATGAGGAGAGGCTGAGGGAGCTGGGATTGTTTAGCCTGCAGAAGAGAAGAATGAGGGGGGATTTGATAGCTGCTTTCAACTACCTGAAAGGGGGTTCCAAAGAGGATGGCTCTAGACTGTTCTCAATGGTAGCAGATGACAGAACGAGGAGTAATGGTCTCAAGTTGCAGTGGGGGAGGTTTAGATTGGATATTAGGAAAAACTTTTTCACTAAGAGGGTGGTGAAACACTGGAATGCGTTACCTAGGGAGGTGGTAGAATCTCCTTCCTTAGAGGTTTTTAAGGTCAGGCTTGACAAAGCCCTGGCTGGGATGATTTAACTGGGAATTGGTCCTGCTTTGAGCAGGGGGTTGGACTAGATGACCTTCTGGGGTCCCTTCCAACCCTGATATTCTATGATTCTATGATTCTATTTTCCTCTCTATATTGGGCCAGACTGTTCCTGTGTGCTTTAAATGGGACAGGATAGAGGCGAAGGGGGAAGACGCATAGACCTGAGAGCAGGGTGAGGGTACAGTCTGGGCCAATACCATTCATTATAGTGAAAGAGGTTGGGAAGGTGGGATGGGGAGGGGAAGAGCCTTGAAATGGTTTTGTGGTCCTTTTTCAGGCACTTTACCACTTAAATTCTGGCACTGGGTAGCCACTGAGCCAGATCCTCAGCTAGGTAAATCAGCACAGGTTGCCAATGGAGCTACAACAGCTTACACCAGCTGAGGATCTGGCTCTGAACGTTAAACCCCAGGGTGGTCCCTTGTGTTTGCATATGGCTCCCCCTATCAGTATCCAGTAGTCCCAATTACTGACCCTTAGGAATCCCAGGTACACAGGCAGGGAGCTTTGGATTATTAGTACAGACCAATATCAGCAGAGAAGGGAATGATTACTCCAGTGTGAAGACAAACTCCACCCCAAAGCCAGGCCAGGGAAGAGCTGCTCTCTGCAGAATGATCCAGACCAACAGCATGAGATCTGTCTTGGGGCCGAAAACCATGTCTGGAATTACTCTCCCCACTTTTCCTGCTATTTAGAAACCAAACCAAGCTGCATTAACTGGAGCGAATACACTGAAACTACACAACTGTGCTTTAGTCACTGGCCCTTGCCTCCACTCTGAAGAAGGGGCTGGGGTAGGCAAAAACTGCTGAAAAACTCCTCTAGCACAAAATAGTTTATGGCCGCAGATTTTATCTGGAGCCTGGAAAGGAAGCCACTGCAGTGGAGCAGTAAGTGTGACTATTTCAGTACATAATTACAAGACTGGGAGGATGATTCACTCATTCAGTGGGGTGCGGCACAAATATTTTAAACACAAAGATGCCAACTCAGATGGCCTCACTTATCTTGTAATTAGCTGTCGTGATGTGTGCCACACTGGAGTCAGTAGGCTAGATTCTGCTCTCAGGTACACTTATGTAAAACCTGTTCAAGGAACATAGGAAAGACTCCTGCCTTTGGGAGGGAAAACTGTCAATGTGACCTATTGTGATAGGTTTTTCCATCTAGAAAGAAATCCCGGCATTCTGATCCCCGTTATCCTGGTGTAAACATGTTTTCTCTGTTAAAGTTCCTGGAGTTAGTCAAGTTTAATGCTGGTGCGACTCGGATCAAAATCTGGATCATTCTTTTTTCTTATGTAATGAGAGTCTTTCAAAGGGTGAAAAGACATCACTGAACCACTGCAGTGCAGGGGTTTGTTCCTAGATGGAAAGGCCCCTCTCTCCCGGTGCAGGATTCTCCCCTACATCAGATGCACCAGTACTTCATCCAAGCCAAGGAATGCGTCTTCCCACCATTTCCATTAGGTGATATAGAGATCTCAGCACAAGGAAACTTAATGAGTTTCAGCCTAAGTTTTCCCTTTCATCACCACCACAGCAAATCCCAAAGCGACATGACCTCTTTGCAAATCATGCGCCACCCAGATCCATCCCTGGCAAGATGCTGAAGGTAGTCTGGATGCACGTTCAGTTTTTTCCTTGCTCAACATCATCGCTAGTATTACCTCCCCACCCTGATTCAAAACAATGCCTCTAACATCACTAATGCTGATGACTCAGAGGAGTATGACGACCTGGAATTAAGGGATGGTCCTATTACTACACAGCCATTTGCAAAAGTTATTCTCATTCTTATGGCACGAGGCTAAGGGAATGGCATCTACCTGGCTCCTTCCCCAAGTGTATCATTAGGCCAAATCCTCAGCTGGTCTAAATCAATGGAGCTCCTCTGATTTCAGTAGTTACACCAGCTTACACAAGCTGAAGTTCTCACCTCTAACATCTAGAAAATCTCATGTGTTGTAGGCTTTTTAAGTCATCTGAAGAGCAGGTAAAGGGGATTTTCATTTTTAGACTGGTCCTTCCTGTAGGTTTGGGACAGAGTCACTGCTTAAACATTCTATTGTTCGCCATCTTGAGTTGTTTTTGTGTAAGCTTTTCCCTCCCATATGGGGTATACATTTGTATGATGCAATTTGTAGGCCATTATTTTGTCTTATCCATTAACAGTTGTAGAGTAGAGTGAGAGAGATACATAAATATTGAGACAAAATTCAAAATGCTTAATATTATTGGGAAGGTGGAATGTGATGTAGCTACAATGGATGACAGCTAGAAACTTTGATGAGTGATGATCTTCCTGGCTTCGGTACTGTAACTTTCAGTGTTTCTTTTGGCAGGCTGAAGCTAAGTGGGGCAGACACACACAAACCTTCAGAGGCTGTAAGACATTCAATCTAACCAGGGCAGAAAGCAAGGCTCCATTCTATATAGCACTTAAACCAAAACCAAATGAAAAGTTGTGTTTGTAACAACCAGGAGAACAGCATGGTGACTTGCCTGGTGGGTGCAAAGGTTGAAGACCTCTTGAGACTTATGTGCAGTGCTGGAGAGAAGCTGGTGTTTATGGTACAAATAGGTAACAATGGACATAGGGAAAGGAAGGAGAGAGGTCCCGGAGGCCAAATTGAGGATGCTAAGTCCAGGACCTGCATGGTAGCATTCTCTGAAATGCTTTCAGTTACACACACAGAGCCAGTTAGAGAGGCAGAACTGCAGGGTGTCAGTGAGTGGATGACTGCATGGAAACTATTTAAAAACACCGTAATAGAGGCTCAAATTAAACGTATATCCCAAATTTTAAAAAAAGTAGTGAGAGAACCATATTATATATATATATATATATATATATATATATATATATATATATATATATATATATATATATATATATATATATATATATATATATATATATATATATATATATATTATATAGCCATGACTAACCAGCAGAACAAAAGAGGAGGTTAGAGGCAAAAAGGCATCCTTTAAAAATTGGAAGACAATAGAAAAGAGCATACACTCTGGCAAGTCAAGTGTAGAAGTATAATTAGGCAGGTCAAAAAAAGAATTTGAAGGGCAACTAGCCAAAGACAAAAAAAAGTTTGCTGTTAATTTTTGTAAGTACATCAGAAGCAGGAAGTCTGCCAAACAATCAGGGGGCCACTGGATGATGATCGAGGTACTAAAGGAGCACTCAGAGAAGATCAGGCTGTTGCAGAGAAGCTCAATTAATTCTTCGCATCGGTCTTCACTGCACAGGAGGTGAGGGAGATTCCCACACCTGAGCCATTATTTTTGGGTGACAAATCTGAGGAACTGTCCCAGACTGAGATGTTGGTAGAGGAGGTTTGGGAACAAATTGATAAATTTAACAGTACCACCAGGACAAGATGGTATTCACCCAAGAGTTCTGAAGGAACTCAAATATGAAATTACAGAATTAACTGTAATATCAGCCTCTGTACCAGATGACTGGAGGGTAGCTAATATAATATCTATTTTTAAAAGAGGCTCCAGAGGCGATCCCGGCAATTACAGGCCACTAAGCCTAACTTCAGTACTAGGCAAAATGGTTGAAACTATAGTAAAGAACAGAAAGAGAAGGAGTACTTGTGGCACCTTAGAGACTAACCAATTTATTTGAGCATAAACTTTTGTGAGCTACAGCTCACTTCATCGGATCCGATAAGCTGTAGCTCACGAAAGCTTATGCTCAAATAAATTGGTTAGTCTCTAAGGTGCCACAAGTACTCCTTTTCTTTTTACGAATACAGACTAACACGGCTGTTACTCTGAAATCAGTAAAGAACAGAAGTATCAGATGCACAGATAATCACGATACATTAGGGAAAAGTCAACACGACTTTTGTAAAGGGAGATCATGCCTCACCAATCTATCAGAATTTTTTGAGGGAACGAACAAGGATGTGGACAAGGGTGATCCAGCTGATCTAGTGTAATAGGACTTTCAGGGCACATCTACACTGCAATTAAAAACCCACACCTGACCCCTAACAGCTGATTTGAGCTCGCAGGGCTTGGGCTGCAGGGCTGTTTAACTGCAGTGTAGATGTTCATGCTTGGGCTGCATCCTGGGCTCGAGGACCACGCAAGTTGTCCCAGAGCTCGGCTGCAGTCTGAGCAGGAACATCTACACTGCAGTTAAACAGCCCCGCAGCCCAAGCCCTGCTGGGCAACTGGGCAACAAAATGGCAGATGAAATTCAAGGTTGATAAATGCAAAGTAATGCACATTGGAAAACATAATCCCAACTATACATATAAAGTGATGGGATCCAAATTAGCTGTTACCACTCAAGAAAGATCTTGGAATCATCGTGAATAGTTCTCTGAAAACATCCCCTCCACGTGCAGCGACAGTCAAAAAAGCGAACAGAACGTTAGGAACCATTAGGTAAAAATGAGATGATAAAACAGAAAATATCAAAATGCCACTGTATCAATCCATGGTGCACCCCCACCTTGAATACTGAGTACCGTCCTGGTCGCCAATCTCAAAAAAGCTGTATTAGAAGTGGAAAAGTTATAGAGAAGGGCAACAAAAATGATCTGGAGTATGGAACAGCTTAGAATCATAGAATAAGGGATAGCTCAGTGGTTTGAGCATTGGCCTGCTAAACCCAGGGTTGTGAGTTCAATCCTCGAGGGGGCCATTTAGGGATCTAGGGCAAAAATTGGGGATTGGTCCTGCTTTGAGCAGGGGGTTGGACTAGATGACCCCCTGAGGTCCCTTCCAACACTAATAGTCTATGATTCTATGAATAATAGGGTTGGAAAAGACCTCAGGAGGTCATGTAGTCCAACTCCCTGCTCAAAGCAGGACCAATCCCCAACTAAATCAAAGCCAGGGCTTTGTCAAGGACTTCTACAAAAAGCAGAGATTAAAAAGACTGAGTTTGTGCAGTTTAGAGTAGAGACGACTGGGGGGGGGGGGGAATATGCTAGAGGTCAATGACATCATGAATGATGGAGAAAAAGTGTTATGTACCCCTTAACATAACACAAGAACCAAGGGTCACCCAATGAAATGAATAGGCAGCAGGTTTAAGAACAAACAAAAGGAAGTATTTTTTCACAAAATGCAGTCAATGTGTGGATCTCCTTACCAGTGGACACCATGAAGACCAAAAATATAAACTGGGTTCAAAAAAAGAATTCAATACGTTCCTGGACGGTAGGTCCGTCAATGGCTATTAGCCATGATGGTCAGGGATGCAACCCCATGCTCAGAGTGTCTCTAAACCTCCGACTGCCAGAAGCTGGGACTGGACAACAAGGGATGGATTACTTGATAATTGTCCCATTCTGTTCATTCCCTCTGAAACATCTGGTACTGGCCACTGTTAGAAGGCAGGATACTGGGCTAAGTGGACCACTGGTCTGACCCAGCATGGCCGTTCTTATGTTCTTAAGTTTATGGTCTCTGTTCCCGTCACAACCTTTCAATTTCAAGATCCCATGTGTTCAATTTACAAGTAAAAAGTCAGGGCAGCGTCTGTGACTGCTAGCCCTGAAAACTCAACCAGGGTTCTTCTCTTATACATCAAGCATGACATCGATTCTGCAGATCAAACAATACCCTCAGTGACCTCTCGTTGTTGCCAAGGGGCTTGCATGGGTAAAATTCATTGGAACTTAGTAAAACTGTTTGGTTGCTGAGATGAGTGAAGGAAGGGGCCCTAGTTCACTCCCTCTGAGCCGCGCTGGCTCTCCGGGGCTAACAGGAATAAAAAGCAATACAAACTTATTTTCCCGATTACAGCAGGTATGATTCTCCATGCAGACGGGGGGAAAAAAATCTGACCTGAGGATTGAGAAGGTGGCATTTTTTCTCATCACTTCATTGAATAAGGTAATGAGGAAGAACTTATTTTAGCAGAGTATATTGTTCTCTTCCCACATGCAGTGGAGCCCTGCCTCCAATGTGCGGCTGAATCCGAGGCCCTGTGGATAATTTATAGATTCATAGAGATGAAGGCCAGAAGGGACCATTAGATCATCCAGTCTGACCTCCTGTCTATGACAGGGCAATAATTGCATTAGTTACCCCTGTTCTGAGCCCAATGACTTGTGTCTGACTAAGCCTGCTGCTGCCCCTTTTCCATCCGAGCGGCTAGTCAAATTTCAGGACCAGGGGAAGTAGATGGAGTCTGCTGTTTTCTTTGATGCGGTTTATTTATTTACAGAGAATGTAGAATGCCCTGGGTCTCTGAATGCAGAGAGAATCAGATAGCAGGAAACAGCTTCTTTTGCTCACAGCACCAAAAGCCTTCTTTTCAGCCTGCACCCCTGACCCAAAAACCTCTTCTCAGGCTTCTTCCAGAGTCAGCCACCATTTTCAGAGGCTCCTTCAGGCTGTCTGTCTCTCCCATGTGTGTTCTCTTCCCCCCGCGCCACACACCCCTTCCAACACCCACGCCGGTTCACTATACCCAGTCGAACCCTCCACCCCAGCGCGCTCTCATTTCTGGGCAGAATCTATTAGGCTCTCTTTTAGGTGTGGCCCCTTACAACTGCCTTAAATGGGGGACTCATTCACTTATCTGTTTGACTGAAATTTCACATGCCTTTTAAGAGTTAAAAAAAGACAAATGAGCTGCAAATTCAAGGGGAGGGGAAAACTGCCAGCACGTAAAATACTGAGATAAACCACAAATACGAAGCAAGGGTTTAGTTATTTGAGGCCACACATTTTAGGAGTAACTTCAAAAATATTCTTAGGCTTTTATCAGTGTCAACATTTCAAGCAGGCTACATTTTTGCATGATGACTGGAAGCACATTTCCCAAATTCTGATGTGACTTAGGATGCTGGATCCAAAGCTGGGAACCTTGCACAGGCAGAAAGTGCATTGAGGTGTCTGGAGAGAGAGCTGTGGGAACGGAGGCGAGGAATAGAGGGTGAAATCCACCACCACCTGTCACCCAGCACTTGGGTCAAGTGGGAATGCTCCAGAACACTGCTCTGGCACTTTTGGGGCAAGCTGGGACAGTACTTACATCCTGGCACTCTTTATTTGTTTATTTTTTTTTAAGGACTGGAGCACTGCTCTCATCCGCCGCTACATAAAACCAGAGTACTCAGGGACTATACACGTGGAGTGTGGAGGAATCCACAACCATCCCTAACACAGGGACAGTTAGCCAGGCTGCTGTGCATGTTTGGAATAGGACCCACTGATGATCCCCACTGGTTCCCAATGCAGACTTAAGTGATGCTGAAAGCCTTGCACCATGAGGGTATTCCATACAAGAGAACCCATGCATAATACTATGGAGAAAACATCCAATAGACTACTATTCCTTCTTTCTAGAAACTCTCAGTTCTCCAACTTGGGCTTAAATCCACCCATGCCATCTGAAAAACTAATCAGTTATGCATTCATTAACAATGACAAGAAAAGCATCTTCATTAAGGATTTGGAGTCAACATCTCATAAAGACTAATGGCGGCTGAGAAGTTTGTGCTGCTAAGAGCTGTTGTTGCAGGCTGTCTGCAGACTCATGCAGACATCTCTGCATGGTTACACTTACTTTCTGTTTGGAAGGTTCTCTGTGAAACCAGGAGGGCTACAAACACCATTTAAAAAAAAAGAAAAAACTTAACATTCTGCAGTTTGGGATTATGCCACATGGGCCATACAGACGTACGAAGCAGGTATACCAGCCAGACATTCAGCATCTCCGCCGTACGACAATCCCATGCAGCGATTTGCTATAAACAGGTCTTTTCCCCCTAGAACTTCTGTGGCCATCTCCTGTCTTTGCCAAGACAGTGCTCATCAGTTGTACACCCCTCAGCTGGCCCATGCTGCTGCTGCTGCCGCTGCCCTACAAGCATGTAACAATAGGGTGAGCCTCCCCTGGAGACAGCCCCACTACCGCTTTCTAAGCTGAAAGGGAGGAAAGAGGTCTCAGCCACTTCAGTGAGAATTAAGGCTCCCAAACAGGAGGATTGCAAAATATTAAGCTACGGTTGGCTCCATCTCAACACAGCCGCTGAGCCCTCGGGGGATGGGAGACATTTCTCCTTGAATATAGTTACTGTTTCCTCTGTTTATCCTGGAGCACTTGGACAGTAAAAATTTGTTATTTTGTGGAAGAGAGGCAGGAAGGGAGCTGGCCGATAGCCAGACCCGAGCACACACAGTGTATAGTTAGATAGTGTGACCAACAAGAGCCGTGGGGACGAAGAGACAAAACTGGTCTCGGCTGCAGACAGAATTGCTCACCAATTCCATCAGCTTAAACTGGAGCAGCCTTTGGCCCTAGGAGGCTGCAAACAGGCAAAACAAGCAACTCTGCTGCAGAGATGTTACTCTTCGAATAATTCCACAAACGGGTCATTTCAGAGACGTGTTTTAAGAAACAACGCTTGGAGGCTCCAAGACCTTGGACAAGCAGGTAGGCCAACAACTACATGACCAGGGAGTGATTGTTAGAGCTGGACAGATTGCGCTTGCGATTGGTGGAGAGGCTCTTTTTACCCTAGCAAGGCGTGATTCTCTTTTTGTTTGGATTATGAACTCCTGAGGGCAGGGATCTTTACTTCCTCAGTGTCTGTCCAATGCTGACTATACTAGTGATATTCTAATGAGAATATGGCTGCAGTTTTGCACTGGGATCAGCCTAAGATAACAGATATTCGCCGAAGAGTATCTATGGAAGCCGGGGGTAGGACACAAAATGGGAGGGTTCCCTCATGCAAGTTACAAGCACAATTAGACATTCAACATCCTGCCTCCTGGAAGAGAAAGTCTCAGCAACTTTGGAGCTGGCTGGAGACCCCAGGTTACTAGTCTTAGTTATCTTTACCACAGCATCCATCAGCAAATCCTGCTTTTCCCTCTCTGATGCACTGACTATCCCAAGGCTGCAATGCCTCCATTTTTCTCCAGAAGTCTCCCCCACTGTTTCCTTGTTAGCAAAGAGTCTCATTTTCCTGAACATAAATGGCAAGGTACAGCTGGAGTGTGCTTGGGGCAGAACCCAGGGAGCAGGAAATAGGTCCCTTTCCACCGCCCTCTTCCGCCCTCTGGCACAAGTTAAAACACCTTCAGGGCTGCCTGAGCAGGTGCCCAGCTATGTACGGTCTCAGGAGGACATAGTGGCAGCCAGAAACAGCCAGAGTTCAATGGGGCTGTGTGTGGGGCAGAGGTCAGGGACTTCTTTCACATACAAAAATTCTCCAGTGGCTGGATCAGCCCCTTTGCACTACCAGAGCTGGCTGACACGAGACCTAGTGCAACAACCTATCAGGCCCATCAATGGTTCAGCTCGTCTTTGGAATCAGGCTACAAATATCCAATGTAATCTCGTGTCGATTTTAAAAGCTAGGAGTATTTGGACTTTTGAATGCTAGCGCAGTGTGATAATGTATTTCTCCCCCAAAATCTCTCCCCGTGCATACTGACGGATGGTTACAATTCATGCACCATGTTCTGCTCGCTGTTACAGTCCAGTGGCGTTATTCCAGATGGACGCTGCTACGAGAGAGCACAATTGGGCCCAGTATCCATCCTCTCTGCAGTAGCCATTCCTAAAGGGCCCCCCTCGTGGTTCATCCTGTTACATGCGTCAGACTGCTCTTCCCTCTACACTCCCATTCTGGCTCACTCTTCAGTTAATACTCATTTTAAATGTTACTGCAAGTTGCCACATAGACAAAACGTACAAAGGCAGCCACAACAGGAAAACCCAGCAGGGTGGGGCCTTTATTCTAATTTTCAAGTTCTTCACCTCCTCTTTCCACTGAAACCCATTATTCTCCCTACCACCTTCCCCAAAGAAAATAAGAACCAAGAGGCATTTATCTCTCTCCCTAATAGCCCAGCATCAAGAGGCTTGTTCATTTGTATTTGGTGAGAGTGAATTCTGAGCCAATCGGGGCTGCTGAGGACCGAACCACAGCCTGCGAGACGCGCACACGCCCATCTGCAGTTGATAGAGCCCATGTTGCTACTATCTCAGACAGCGGCCTACAGCATAAAGGCACTTGGGAGGGGAATAGATTACCATGGCATCCTGTAAAAACTGAGCGAGGGGGGCTGAGAAAAGAGTACAGTTCACATGAGCTGTAGGAGAAGAGTCAGCAAAATGTGACAATTCACAAGTGGCTGTAGAGTGGGAACAAACATTTATCTTCAAGGCAAATGGTTTAGCTTAAAGGTCAGTGCAAACTCGGAGCAGTAACATCTCCCTTTACGCCAAGAACGGACATAAAGTATTTTCCTCCTTAGGTTTCCAAAAACCACGAACATTTCTATTTGGAGTAAGTGTGACTAATGCCTCTAACAGCCCTAATGTCACAAATTGCTAACCAGCAGAAAGCTGAAGTTTGGGAATTGATAAGGACCATATGTGCATTCCGGCGAGTCTTGTAAACTTACTGAAGGGAACGAGAGAGAAAGAGACAGTAATGTGACAAACAAGCATGAGGAATTTCCAAAGACAAAGTCCAATAAGAAACAGATGCTGTTCCCCTCACTGGCCCAGGGTCTGTAGTGTCAGGCAGATAATGTGCAACACTACCATTCTGAATGGCTGCATTAAGTTGATGAGACAGAACAGAAGTCAGTCAATTCCAAGCTTCCCAGGTTTTTTTGTTTTTGTTTTTTTTTGGGGGGGGGGGCGGGGGGGGAGAATGCTAAATTACTTTGTTCCACAACAGCCTACAGTTTGTTTTTAAAAATTAATTTCCCCCCGACTTCCAAAGTGTCATAAGAGGAGAAAACAAGTACACCTCCTCTCGGATTATGTCCCACACCCATCCTTCCCCCCCAACACAAAACACAGAAGAAAGCTGTGGGACCATTCATTCAAATACTTTTTACGAGGATATGCACAGTTTGGGCCAGATCCTCCGCTGGTGCACATCAGCATAGTGCAGCTACACCAATTTACACCAGCTAAAGATCTGGCCCTTAGAGTTCAATAACAAATTAGAAGGAAAGAAGCATAATCAGGGGGGAAAGCAAGTTTTCAGAACAGGAGCTTTGGAAAACCATTTATTTTCAGTTATTCGGTCACCATTCACGTTTCTAGTCCTTCCTGTACTTCAGCCCATGTAATCAGAGGAGCAGACTTCAGCCAGCAAGTCAGTGGCAAGAAAAATATGAACCATTTCCTCCTAAACACCGCTGCCACCCACCCAAAAGGGCTACATTACATACTCGCAAATAAATGGAGGTAGCCTCTGTTAAAAAAGAAAAACCAAAAAACCCAGAGGTGGAGTCAGAACACCATGAGAAATTAACCCACAGAGGAAAGTTTGATCTCTGCAGCTGCAAATCTGGTTTGTTTCAAAGACTTTGGATTTTGCAGTTCGCCCCGATACGATAGTCATGTGTGTTGGTGTAGAATTCCCAGTGATATTTCGAAAGCGGTGTCTGAATCTTGGCCAGCTTTCCACAACACCACATACATCAGTCATGGGTGAAACACAACCAGGGTGAAATGCTGGAGGGAGGGAGGGAGAGATTGAGAGAGAGATTGAGATTGATTTAGGAAGTCTTGTGGCTCATATGGATCTCTTGTAAATCTGTGGGCACCTCTACACTACAAACTTTTGCCGACACAAGTTACCTCGGCATAAAGTGTTCATTTTCTAGAATTAAAGTTGTAAGCTACCTTAACAAGATATAATATTCTCAGCCAGTCTTGAATTTTCTAATTTTTGTATACTTATATTTTCCTTGGAATATTCTTTTAAAAGTTTTTAGTTATGAGATCATGGTGTGAAGGAGTGAGGTGCTAACCTTAGACTATTTTTTTTTTTGTGGGCGTGCTAATTATGATTTCAGTGGTTGCCTTTAAAATTGGATGGATAACTCTGTCAATTTGACAGGTTTCAGAGTAACAGCCGTGTTAGTCTGTATTTGCAAAAAGAAAAGGAGGACTTGTGGCACCTTAGAGACTAACCAATTTATTTGAGCATAAGCTTTCGTGAGCTACAGCTCACTTCATCGGATGCATACCGTGGAAACTGCAGCAGACTTTATATATACACAGAGAATATGAAACAATACCTCCTCCCACCCCACTGTCCTGCTGGTAATAGCTTATCTAAATTTGAAAATGTTAATGGCACATCAACAAGAGATCTTCCTGTGGCATAGTCATAACATTGGTGTATTTAGAAAAAGTCAGAAGCAAGAGGCCATATTATAACATTCTTCCTCATCTCCAATTTTACTGTGCTGATAGATTGTTACAGATATTTAACATTTCTGGACTTCGCCAGCAGCAGAAGACAAAACATTCTTTTCAGATACAAACTGCACAAAAGGAATGTTCCCACAGCACTCCCCACATTTGTCACTTGCAAAGGAAGCATTTGATCAGCACTCTAATCATGTTGATATTCCAACTTTTGAATGGGGCACTAGGGAAAGCTTACCAGACACTGTAAAATGTTAAATTCCTATTACATCTTATAATGAGACTGATAATCAAACCTCCACAGGAAGAAAAATAAATACTTTCATCACCAGGCAATGCAGACACTGCAAACAGTCTCATTTTGGGATTGCTGGAGGCATTGTCCTTAGATAGCATGGTGCTAAAATAACCATGATCAGGTAGATTTTCTCTTTCCAGTCTTTCCATTTTATTTATTTGGATTTGTACTGGGCAATATAAAAGAAGGCCCGTCCTAGACTACAGGTGATGTCAATTAAAACAATATATAAATCATTGCAGAACCACAATAGCTGTACACTTCTCTCCTAGCCTGCTCCACCACATACCAGCCACCAGAACATCTTACAAACCAGCAGAATTGCCTTCACATTCCACCCTCTCTCTCTAAAAAAAAAAAAAAAACCCAGTCTTCAGCCTTCCCCAGAAGCCCTCTCAGATACACAGGCTACAAGAAGTCAAGACATTCTAATGCATTCACAGAATCATAGAAGATTAGAGTTGGAAGAGACCTCAGGAGGTCATCTAGTCCAACCCCCTGCTCAAAGCAGGACCAACTCCAACTAAATCATCCCAGCCAGGGCTTTGTCACACCAGACCTTAAAAACCTCTAAGGATGGAGATTCCACCTCCTTCCTAGGTAACCTATTCCAGTGCTTCACCACCTTCCTGGTGAAATAGTTTTTCCTAATATCCAGCCTAGACCTCCCACACTGCAACTTGAAACCATTGCTCCTTGTTCTGTCATCTGCCACCACTGAGAACAGCTTAGCTCCATCCTCTTTGGAACCCCCCCTTCAGGTAGTTGACGGCTGCTATCAAATCCCCCCTCGCTCGTCTCTTCTACAGACTAAATAAGCCCAGTTCTCTCAGCCTCTCCTCATAAATCATGTGCCTCAGCCCCCTGATCATTTTTGTTGCCCTCTGCTGGACTCTCTCCAATTTGTCCACATCCTTTCTGTAGTGGGGGGCCCAAAACTGGACACAATACTCCAGATGTGGCCTCACCAGTGCCGAATAGAGGGGAATGATCACTTCCCTCAATCTGCTGGCAATGCTCCTACTAATGCAGCCCAATATGCCATTGGCCTTCTTGGCAAGAAGGGCACATTGCTGACTCATATCCAGCTTCTCATCCACCGTAATCCTCAGGTCCTTTTCTGCAGAACTGCTGCTCAGCCAGTCGGTCCCCAGCCTGTAGCAGTGCACTGGCGGGGGAAAAGAGTAAACTGCAGTCATAGGGCCCACACAGAGGATGCCCTGCCTACTGGACAGCCCCAACCAGGAAATAAAGAGGATCGAGAGCAGATATTCTCCCTGACCAGCCAGAATTATCAGATGTGACACTGGCTGACATCCACACAGAGAAGACCTAGTGTTTTTCCTCTTTAGAGACTCACCCACCTCCATGGCTGCAGACAGTTAAGTCTGGCTATGATCGGTTTTATCTGCAAATTAACTCACAACGGGAGGAGCACACATGAGCAACCAAGTGAAGACAGCCTAGATTAACCAGACTACCTACCACCTGGAACAAATCAGCTGAGTGATGCTAGGCAGATACTATGGCGGAGGCAAAGAAACATTTCACTGTCTCCCACACAGCCAGGGCAGAAGAATTCTAAAGAATCTTTACAGTGCAACTGATCAGCCTCAGCATGAAACTTCTGCCACAGGGTCTGGGTCTTCTCTCATGCTTGATATGGGACAGGTCATCCATAAACGGCGGTGAACCGAGGACGGAGCTGGGGAAGAGGGCGTGAGGGAGGCACATTATAGGTCATAGATAACAAAAGGGCACTGTAAAATCCTACTAAGCCGTTCACAGAGTGAATCAGCAATACATTATTGCCCTTAAATAACACAGACCATTTATATTTAGCCAAATCAAAACCCAAACCCTCCACAACAAATGTTGCCCCCTACCTCCCCCAAACAGGTCAGACAGAACCTGCATTTTGCAGTGATCAGGGCAGCAACACGACTATTTGACCCCAGTGGGACGTGCAGGCCCAATCATGACTAAGAGCAGGTTTAGTTTAGTGCAGTAGTTGTGGCCATAGCTAAGGCCAGAAGCTGTTTCTGACAGCTGTCTGCCTTTCTTTGCTCTCCCTCTCTTTTGCTAGGCATTGACAAGCTTCCTGCCAGACCGTCAGCCCAGAGGCTAAAGATTTCTGAATCATCTGTGGCAAAATGGAGGCCCCACAAGTCATTCTCAGATTTACCCCAGGATACTTATGTGGTCTCCAAACTTATGCACGCACAGGTTTGGACAGCCTAAAATTTTGACCAATTTCCATTTTAAAAAAAGCCATATAATGGCACGTCTTTAGAAGCTGAAAGGTGCTGGCTTGCCATGGTAAGTAGGGCTCTTTTGGTAACAGCAAAAAGGGATTTAACCAATTCTATACCTAACTATCAACCATTTATATTTTCAGCTCTGACACTTGATTCCTGCCCCGAAGGGCCTACGATCTAGGCATGACAGACACAGGGCACATCACCACTGCCATCTTACAGAGGCACCAAGTTAATTCAATTCAGACTCCCTACTCTTGTCAATGAGCGATCACACGCACCACCCAAAAATCCCCCTCCCGAGTAACGGGAACAGTACAATGGAGATAATGAATTGTTACAGGCTGAAGCAAGAGCAGAGGGATCGCCAGGGTGTCTTGGAGTGGCAGCAATATGGTGTGCAGTCCAGGGAAGCTCAGTCCAGGGAACCTCTGCAGTAAGGTTATACATCGAGCATGTTTATTTTTGCAACAACATTCTGATCTGCACACGGAGAAAACAAGTCCTGTTAAAATAATGCACTTTACAGCATGGTCTGTACTTTACATGTGCTGTAAAAATCCCCAGTGCCTATTATCAAGGCAAATGTCAGTCTTGAAATAAATGCTAACCCGTGGATGAGGACCCATCAGAAAAACAAAACATTAGCACAGAGCAGAAGCTTTACAGTCTGCCCCACTCATTGGAGAAATTCTCTTCTCTGGAGTGGATGAGTAGAAACGGCAGTTTTTCTATGCTAAAAGCTTCATGCAAAGACCAAAATGTTTTATGACACAAGGTGCAAAGCTTTAATATTTACGGCCTCAACAAAGCCAGTTCTGAGAATGCAAGGGCTGATTCTCAGCTAGGGCAGATCAGCGTTGCTCTGATTTATACCAGCTGAGTGAATCTGGTTCCAGGATTTTTAAATGGTTTCGCAACACACAGAGGGCCACCTCCTATAGCCTCTGTTTGGCGGATACTGACTTAACCCAAAAGGCCCCCTACATTTTCCCTCTCCATCACCCAATGGCCTCAGCTAGGGATTCTGAGCTGCAGAGAACATCAGAGTCAGTAACACTGAGGGGGGACCAGCTACTATTTCATAATTGGGAGAATTAAAAATATGGACGTTTCGTGTAGCAGGAAGTCGAATCACTGATTAAGGTGCTAAAAAGGAAACACCACCTCAGTCAGCAGTTACAGTCCTATAATAAAAGCTAGATCTGCAAAGAGCAACGGTCTGCTGAAACAAGAGAAGCGTTGCTCTCAGTGGCTCGGTGAACATGAGCTTTTTTGCTTATTTAGTAGAAATCGGGCACAATCCTGCTCAAACTTGCACCAGTTTTACCCTGATGTAACTCTGTTGGGCCAGATCCTCGGCTGGTGTAGGTCAGCATAGGTCCAGGGAAGTCAAGGGAACTGCACTGATTTCCACCAGCTATAGCTCTGACTCACTGACATTGATGAAGTTAAGCGTCAGGAAGAGGTGAGTGACAGCCTGCCCTCCTTGCCCTGCGGCTGCACAAGGATCAATCCAGCACTGTGGGTTTTCTGAACAACATAATTACATTTAATGCTCTGTCTGTAACATGTGACTGCCCTCTGGGCTACTATTCCGCAGTAGCCGAGTGCTAGGCGGCAGTACTAGATCACTACAGATAGTGGACGTAAGGTTCATTTCGGCTTTTCTTGTACTTAAAGGGTCCACATCCCACTTGCAGTTCTACCATGCCTTTTCCTGCAGCTGTGCAGTTCGAGTGGCCTCCTCGTGATGCTCAGAACTTTACCTAGGATTCAAAGAGGAGAAGCCTTTTTCAACGCTTAAGGCTCACCAAATTCTTGAACTCTGCTTCAACCGCTGACAAAATCCAGCACCTATATGCCAGCATTCTTTAGAACAATCAGCCACGCTAAATACATTCTTAACTATGACACCAACTTGAAATCTAATTCTTTTTTTAACAAGTAAATTAAAAATCGTTTCAGATGCTATGCATACCCCTGGAATTCCCAAGCAGTTTTTGTGGTTGTTACAACCAGATCTTCCTATTTTGTTAAATATTTTTCTCTCTATTGTTAATGCCTGCAAAGGGAAACTGACCGAGAGCGTGGGAGACCCAATGAAACTGACTATACACCAAGAGCATTCAAATGTAGTGTACCTGAACTGGGAAGAGGAAAAAAAAAAAAAAGATAAATAGGGTTTTTTCCTCCATTTTTGTTCAGTGGGAGTAACCTTAAGTGTTATTTGAACAATTGCAGGTAAAAAAAGTTTCAAACGTGAAGTCTGATTTCCACTTGACAGCATCAGGAAAATTAACCCCGAATTAATGGATATATTCCAAAAGCTAATGAGATCAGTGGTCACACAGTTATGCAACCATATTCATATTGTTTAGTAAATAATGTTTAGAGCTTGATCTGAAGCACAGCATCAACTGCAAAGTGGCTGATCCTTCTTTCAGATATGCAGTAACTGTTGCACATGATCCCTAAGAAAACCAAAAAAAAAAAAAGTCCGCAAAACATAAAAATATCCCACAAACCAGGATGGGTAAAAATGGATGATTTAAATTATAATAAGTTTTTCTTTTAAAAAAATAAACCTGTTTCAAAATGAAATCTGAATTTAATACAAAATATGTTAAGGCCTAAATGTATTCTAATCTCTTAAAACATTTAAATAAAAAATAAAGATGCTGAATCCATGAATCTCTCTTAAAAAAAACTGAGTTAAAGGCTGTTTTTCTATATAAAGAAAGAATTGGGGAGGAAGACATCTAATTTTTGAGGTCAAGCTTTATAAATATGGCACAACAGGACAGCCTAAGTAACTTAAGCTCCAGTCACTTTCACTTAAGCACATTTGAAAATTTTCCCAGGCTGACCTGAAATAACCAGTCTAATTCACTGACTACAGTTGATCCCTCTGTTTAATAAACCATTTAGTTGTAAATATGAAACATGTTTTGAGAAAGAGAATTTTATGTATCCAAAACACACAAGGTTGTTTTGTTGAATAAAAATAAATTATGTGCTGTTGTGTGTGTTTACTTAAAGCTGAATTGAGATGGTAACTGGAATTGACACAAAACATGAGCAAAAAGTAAATTATCTAGTGAATAAGCAATATATCATTCACCATTTTCTCACACACTAAAAATGTACAATTAATAAGAACTGCAAAATATTATGCTATATAATAGCTTACATAAATATATATTTTTATAGCGTACATGCCTAGAGAGCAAAAAGATGTACCAAAGCTAGTGTAAAGGTTCTACTTAATTGTAAATGAACATGTCTTAATGATTATACTAACCAATGAGAATGCACCTTTCTTCAGAAAAACAACTAAAGTACAAATGGAAAAGTTGATTCAAATCGATAATTTACATGGAGGCTTTCCACTTGATGATTTTAATTAATCCACCCTGCAACCAACACAACAGGAAGGAAACAGCTTGCACAGAAATGTCACAAAATTCAAGGCTTTCCAGAATTGAGACTCATGCTCAGCAAGATTGCTATTCCCAGGGGATGAACCAATAATCAGAGGGCTGGAAAGAGAGATAGTATTGACTTCACGGGTGTTACTTACAGTCGTGTAAATCGGGAGCCAGAGACTCAAGCCCCCATCATGTTTCAATTCCATGTATCCCTCCAGATCACTACTGCATACAACCCAGGTGTTCCAGTGAGATGATAGATATACGGTTGAGGCATTTAGCTGGGACCCATCCCTGGTAGTAAGTTCATCGAGTTTGTATGTTCCATAAAGGACTATCAGGAACTACTAACATCACAAGTTATACTTAGAAAGTCTTTCATGGCATCTACTTGATCTGACAAACAGCTAGGCTTACGCTGCAGTCCCTTAGAATTTGCAGAGACTGTTCTGGTACCACTCAGACAGAACATTTAACGTTTCTATGCCCATGACAGACATATACAGCCATACTTAAAGTAATCAAGGCTATTCTGTGAATTATGTTTGAGGTTTAGTTCCATTGACCACCCTCTAAAACCCAAGAGGCTTGCTTCTTCATTGCTCTGCACCTTGTACTGATGTAAACAACTATGCAAAGTGAGTACAGAACACTGCCCCTCTCATTTGGTAGCACTTTGCACTAACATGATTGCACAAGTTGGAGGGGAGAATCAGGTCCAAACTCCCTTTCTTCAGTTATTAAATACAAGCTACATCTACAATTTGAAGCAGTTAATGAATAAAGTCAACATAAGATTTATGTGGGTTCCTTTAACACCCACACCCCCATCCCCTCTCTCTAAAAAAAGTTACTGGGTTGTTTCAATATGTCTTGCTACCACTACAGTTTTGTTCAAGCAGTTGTTACAGAAGTGGCCTCTTTAAGCATATTTGAAAGGCTCTTGGTTTTGCAATACACTTGATTAGAGTTATAAGTCTGGCCATCTCATGATGCATTTCAAAGCTCAAGAACCTTTCGGGGTTGCACTGCATTTTATCCCATCAAACACAGGTGGCTTTCTGCAACAGAAAGCAGTGCTATTTGTAACAAGCGTAGCAGCAGCAAATAATCACCTAGTAATAAATACTGGCCTATGAGGCCAACTGCTCTGACCCCCAAAACCCATTGAACCGTTCTCTCCTGACAGCTTCAAACTCACCCCTCACGCTGCAGGGCAGGGGCTGCTCTATTCGGTGGTTGTAGCCAACGTCAGTGGGCACATTGCACCATCTAATAAATGACAGCGAGTCCCCTAAAGGCCGCTGGCCACACGAGGTAATGCTAGTATTAATTATTCACACAGCTCAGTCACGTAGAAGGCACTTGGCAAAAAGCTGAATAAGACACATGGAAGCGTTGTGCGGACAGCTGCCACCTCTGGCACTCCTGAAGCAGCTAAGCAAGAGGACATGAAGGATGGCTTTGTGGGTAATGCACCAAGCCAGGAGCCTAAGGACCTGTGGTCTGTTTCTAGCAGGGTGGATACAAATAAAATAAAAAGATTTTGGGGGGATGGAGGAATCAATTTTTTATTGAATTAGATTTTTATGCTGTTATTAATTATGTTTTTCTTTTCTAAAGCAAACCTGTTTGCAACACAATCTGAATTTAATACAAAACATGTTAAGTCCTGAATTTATAATCTCTTAAAACTTCTAAATAAAAAATTTGCTGAATCCACGAATCCGTATCAAAAACTCTGTCTTAAAGGCTGCTTAGCCATGTAAAGAAAGAATTGGGGGGAAACATCAAACTTTTGAGGTCAAACTTTATAAATATGCAGCAATAGCTCAGCCTAAGTAACTTAGGAGACTCCCTCATTTTCAAGAGACTTAGGTGAGTAGAAACTTAAGCCCCAGTCACTTTTACTTGGGCATATTTGAAAATTTTCCCAGGCTGACCTGAAACAATCCATTTAGTTCACTGACTACAGTTAATCCCTCTGTTTCATAAATCATTTCACTGTAAATGTGAAACAAGTTTTGAAAAGAGAAGTTCATGTTTCCAAAAGATGTAAGGTTTTTTTGTTTCATAAAAATAAATTGTGTATGTTTTGTGTTTAATTAAATTCCAGTTACCATCCTAATGCAGCTTGACACAAATCATAAGCAAAAAGTTAATTATCTAGTAAATAAGCAATCATTCACCATTTTCTAACATATTAAAATTGTACAACTAATAAGAATTGAAAAATATTAAGCTATATAATTCCTTAAATAAATGCATAATTATAGTGTACCCTCCTAGGTAGCAAAAAGATGTACCAATTCTAGTGTAAAGGATCCATTTAGCTCTCAGTCAAGATGTTTTAATGGTTATGTCTACCAATGAGAATGCACCTTTCTTTAGAAAATAACTGATGCACAAAGGGAAAAGTTAATTACATTCAATTATTCAACTCAAGGCTTTCCACTTGGTGATTTATGCCATGATTTCAATCACAGATTTAAATCAACTTGATTTAAAAAAAATTTAAAAAAAAAATCAATCCACCCTGATGTCACAGATCCACAAGATCCCCCAGCTTGTCCACAGTCCATAGGAGGAACCCCTTCAGTGTACCAGACCCCCAAGGGATCTCACTTTTCCTCCAAGGCAAGGCATGCGGCATCACTGCCTCCTTAGACTGAACCTCTGGGGATCTAGCACTCTGGCTTCACACCGCCACTCAGCAACTCCAACAGAGAGCCGCCCGGCAGAGACTTGTACGCTCTCCACCAAACATTTGCAGTGACACTCAAACAGCATTGTCAAAACAGGCTTCTTTATTTATCAACTGGAACCCAGCAAAAGAAGTCCTTACGCTAGCAGAGAGAAAAATGCACAGCTCTAGTATTTTCTGCTTAGCCCAGAGCCCAGCCAAGCTGTAGTAAATCCCCCTGTTCAAGGGGTCTCTGTCTGACCTCTTTGATCAGATCCAAGGTGAGAGCTCTGACGCCTTCCAGCAGCCAACTCTTTTGTGCCCCACTCCCCCCTTCGCATCTCCCCTGTCCATTTTTCTCCAGCTGGGGGGATGCTGCTCAGCTTCCCTGCTGAGAGGTGGGAAAATCCTTCTCCCTTTGGGTCGCTGGTTGCTAAGTGTCAATGTCCTGGTGATTGTCTTCGAGGATATGAGATTGGCCTTGGCCAGTCCCTTTTAATGACCCATCCCAACTCAAATAACTAAGTGACATTCATACCTGTGGCTCCTTGGCCTGCCCTGAGAGCAAACAGTCCTTTTCCACCCACTGGGAAACAATTCCGCATATTGGGGAAACTGAGGCACATGTGGGGAATGGGGGGTCATAAAAGTATTGCCCAAAATTCCCACTGTCACGATTCCTAGGTCTGTTACTCTGAGTAACACTGGACAAGTCAATGGGCCCTTCTTAGGCATGTCTGAAAATCCCACTAGCCACCTATCTGCATCTTTAGCTGCCTCAACCCCTTTGTAAACCTGGCCCTTAACCCGTCTGTATTTCAGGCCTGCTCTACACCCAACACTGCACCAGTTGAAGGAACGGTGCGATGTTGACCAGGTGCACTTTTGTAGGTGGACACTCTTACATTGGTATAAACCTGGCTTAGACCAGTTCAGCTTGCACCTGTACTTCTGGGCGCGCAGATGAGCCCTCAGCCGACTCATCCCCATTTCACTGAGAACACGACTGACGTAACCTCAGCAGCGGCGAGACGAAGTGATTCAATGCCTGTGGGGCACTCAGAGCTGGAGATTTTCTGGACAGTGAACAATGTGGGGTCAGGAAGGCTGCGTGGGAGGGGCCAATAGCTGAAGTCTTTCCCTGCAAGCTACTCAGGCCTTTGCTTCCCACATCTTATGGCATGCAAAGGCTGCAAGGTTCTGAACACGCTTACTGTCCCTGCCACCCTCCAGCTGCAGAGCATTCTTTCCACAGCCTTTCACTGCTCTGCAAAAGGAACCAACCCCAGGCGTAGGGGTGTGACATTTGCAGATATTGCCGTCTTTCCCCTCTGACCGTTTCCCTGTCGTGCTCCCTGCTCTCACACAATAGTTTGCTGGGATTTGTAGCAGTTGTGCTACTCAAAGTGGTGGTCCGCAGACCAGTGTCAGTCCACGAGCCATCGCCTGCCGGTCTGCGCGCACACTGGAAAAAAAAACTGCCGGTCCCCCGCATCAGATACCTTGAGAAGCACAGTTGTACAGCACCTAACACTATGGGGTCCTGCTCCATGACTGGGCCTCCTACTCAGTGCGGGAGTAATGGGGGTTTGAACCACACGGAGGTGGGAAGATCTGGGCATCCGTCATTACACCCTCAGGGCTGCATCGTGCTCTGAAGGGGATGGGGAGCAGCTATGGATGGCACTGCCTTGGGCAGCGGAGCAGACTGGCCATTTGGAGGGTGTTGAGGAGCTCACTCTATCTGCACGCCAGGCATCTCCAGCAGCATTCTGTCCCTCTGAGTCACAGCGTGCCTGCCAGCCGCTGCTTAAGTGGCACCATCAAGCACTTTGATGTGATGATTATAACAACTAAACTACAGTAAATAATGAGTGCCATGAGTAGGGAAATGAGACTTTAGGATGTGGCTACTACAAGCACTCCTCCTGATTTCAGTGGGACTTACCTGCATAATAAAAAGCACAGCTGGATGTGGGGAAGGGGAACAGAATCAGGCCCTTAATAAGGAACTTGTGTGCCCTTCTAAATGCACAATAAGTGTCCAAAGTAACTCTGTACACTAGACCCAAGCAGTTATGGTCCAGCGTATAAGTAGTAAATCACATACATTTAAAATTATCTCCCATTACCTGCCTGTATGTAACCAATGGCTGGGGCTGCTGCCATCTCTTGCATAAATGTTTGAGACCCATTCGTAACTGGTTTGTATAGGTTTTTTTTTTTTTTTTTTAAAGAAATTTCTGAAATGAGAACAAAATACTCCCCTCCCCATCCCACCCCCCATTTAAAAATGGGGCTTGTTTCCCATGGGAATCAACGGGACCAGTCGCACTGTAGGGACTAGCCCTAGGAGTAGATGTTTTCAGATTGAGCTCAAACCCAGGAAACGTTACAATCAAGGCTGGTGCTCTGAGCATGATCTAGCTGAGATGAGTCTCCACAGCTGCTAGAGAACATGGTCCACAGTCCCCTATCTCGAGGGAAGAATGTCCATGCCTCTATCCTGACTGGAGATGCCATGGACCACCTAACATGGCATTCCACATTCCTAAGAGCATCATCTGGGAATCACCCTGCCCGTTGCCATATATGGTAATCTTTGGAGCTTTGTTCTTGGAAAGGACCATAGGAACCTACATTGACTTCCTGATGCTTAGCCAGGCTCTTCAGTCAGCTGATGAATCTGCAATTGAGTTTACTTGCCCTTGACTGTGCTAATACAGACGTGTGGACTTTATTTGCAAGTTTACTCATTTCCAAATAGTAAGAAACATTTAACTACAGATAATTTACTTTAGTAACATCTATATCTATCTTTAATAAGCCACGGTAAAGCTTGGGCCACACATGAGAATTGTGCCCTAGTTATGGGGGCAGAGAACTACTAAGCCTGTGACCATGGGATGCAGGGAGCTCATTTGTATGACTTCTACTGAGCTACTCTGCCCCTCTCCGTATCTTTCTGGAGCAAGCTGAACTTTCCGCTGGGTGGGTTTGTCTTCTAGGACCAGTATGGCTCATAAAGCTGTGGATTTATTGTGCCTCTTTATCAGGTCCTTTAATCCACCCTGTTGTGAGGAGATGAAACATAATAGACTAGTGTCTGCCCCTACTAACTTTGTGCATCTTGTCTTGTCTGACTCAGTCTCTGTGACAGCCTTTTGTGCTTGGTTTTTGGCTAGGCCACTACCCGCTTCACAATTATCTGCTTGAGCGGTCGATGGCCAAGCTAGAAAATGAATTGCCATGACCTGTTGTGTTGGTTACCTACTTTAGTATCTAATTTTTACAGAGCGAGGCCCAGGCTGGGCAGCTGGAGTCAGCTAGGAATATCTTGACACCTAGCTGGAGCCACATGGGACTCTGCCCAGGCACAAGGACCTGACTCTGTCCGTGTGGATGCAGTTTGCGGGACTGCGACCCGGCTTGGGCTGTCTGTCCCCAGCATCTCTACTGAAACGGTGGTGTTTGAGATTACAAGCTTATCCTGATAACATAGGTTGCATGCTGTAACGCTCACCACATGAAGCTGTCATTGTGTAAGAGTCCCTGAGGTTCTCAGCTAACCCCGCACCTAAGGAGGCCATGACCTCCTCACTGGAGGTTTAAAATACTAGGTTAGAGAGACAAACAGCTCCCAAGGCTGGTCTAGGTATATTTGGTCCTGTCTCAGCATGGGGGGGATGGACAGATGACCTCTCTAGGTCCCTTCCAGCCCTATATTTCTGTGATTCCATGACTTTACTCCATGCAAAGTGGGTATAATATACAAGACTTGCTTTGCACAGGAGCAGATGACTATAGACGCACAAAGCAATGGAGGATCAAGCACCCTGGGTTTTTTTGTTCTTGTTTGGCAGTAGAGCTGCAGTCTTTTCCATTTCATCCTTCGAAAAATCTCTCCTCCTTTTACAGCATATTTCAACGAAGTGAGGAGGTTTGGCCCTATTTTTGTCTCATAAATAAGGTCATAAGATTTCAGATGCTGGCAGGTATGTTTTTAGCTGAAGTATCCAGGAAGAGAATCCGAATAGCTGCTCTAGATTTTTCCTTCTGCATGTTGTGGTAGCTGGAATACGTGTTTGGAAGCATCTGAAAAATAACTTGAAAATTCTCTCTCTCTCGGGGATAAATCACAAAAA
This sequence comes from Lepidochelys olivacea, assembly GCF_965140295.1. Classification (NCBI taxonomy): domain Eukaryota; kingdom Metazoa; phylum Chordata; order Testudines; family Cheloniidae; genus Lepidochelys; species Lepidochelys olivacea. The sequence continues at coordinate 20,120,801 of NC_140414.1, read as the reverse complement.
ATGTTATATTAAAAATGGCGGAGTTTATTTTCATGTTTCCTTACTAAGAGCAGTGGTTACAGCCTGCGACCTCACAACAAGCCTTGGCAAAGGGACAATAATAAATAATTCGGTATAGAGACTTTTTTTTTTTTTTTTTAAAAGAAGCAAAGACAAGACTGGGTTGGGCATTCAAAGCAGAATTTGGTGGCAAGCTCTACAGTGCAGCTGCAGGGCTGGTCGCTGGCTCTCGTGTAACCTTTCTGCAGGGCTCCACTGACAGCTAATGGATGTTGCAGCAGACGGGGTGTGGAATAATTTATGTATTTAAAAGAATGCCCTTCCGTAGAGCGTGCAGATGAGTGCTCAAAGATTTGAAATGTTTTTCCAACAAAATGGTTGAAATGTTTGGCTAAATCCTGCCACCAGTTCCATTAGTGGAGTTACCTTGGATTTTCACAGAGCAGGTTTATTTATGCTATTCGCTAAAATCACTCATTTAGTCTTCTCAAAAAAGCAGTTGCACAATATATTAGTTTTGTGCCAGTATTAAGTAATCACTAGAATTAGGCTGATGAAACATTTGAGCGGCAAAACTCCCATTAAGTTCAATAGGGACTGGCTCAGGTTCTAAATAATTTATTATAGCACTTTTCATCCATAGATCTCAAAGCATTTTACAAAGGAGTTCAATTGTCTCCATTTTACAGATGGGGAAAACTGAGGCACAAGGAGGCAACATGACATTGTCCAAGGTCACCCAGTAAACCAGTGGCAGAGCTGGGACTAGAACCTAGGCCTTCTGAATCCCAGGTCAGTGCACTGTCCACTACGCCCCACTGCCTCTAATTACATAGGGAAGAGTAAATACATACTTCTTAACACATAGTACTATTACTAGATACTCCTGCTTCAAACAGGAAGGTATAAATTGCTTTGGGGGGAGGAGGGGACACACACATAGGCTCAAGAATATGAGAAACTCTAGATTTGTGAAGTCTGCTTAACCAGCATCCCTTGCCACTGTGACAATCAGTGCGTGTCCAGGAAGTATGGCACGTCTCTGAGAAACAGCTTGGTTTCATCTTTCAGTTCAGCTTCCTTGTAAATTCAAAGCATCAGGAGGGCTTTATTACTGCTTTGGCTCGGAGCCAAAGTTCAGATCCACACCTGAACTTTCCCCACAGGTAAGCCATAACCAGACCCACGTTTCCCCTCCATGGGATGTGAGTAACTCTCAATAAAGTCAGTGGTGGTTGTTCATGCCCACCAGCAACACAATGACAGCCCCCAGCTTCATTTCAGCCTGTTACAGAGACTGGGCCCACAGCTTGTGGGTGTTTGAAACTGGGGGTGTATTGAGGGCTCACCTCAAACTTTTAAATGAGCAACTCAACAGACAGTCACGAACCCGGAAAGCACGTTCTACCTGATGCAGGCAGTGGGGGTTCTTGCAGTTCTAATTTCTATCAGTGCGTCCATGTCAAGACATTTTCCACCCATCGAAATAAAAAGCTCATCCCGATCCCTGAGCTTGGCACACAGGGATGGAGATGGAGCTTCATGAGACCTTTGTGTCCTCTTATCTTAGGTCAGCTATGGACCACTTCAGCAAACTTAGCTCTGCACAGCTGCCGATTGCCCTTAGGGGCCCGTTACAACAGCCAAGTCTCCATGCCCCATGATATCCTCAGCGCTAGCCATATCAACTTCATACAAGACATACAGATCCGCTGGGTTCACACACCCCTTCATGCCAGTGCAGCTCTTTCCACCATTGCTTTGAGACTCCTTGTGAGAGTCAGCACTTGAACAGGAGTATACACGGCCGAATCAGGCCGTACTGGGGGTAGTATTCAAAAGTGCTGGGCCCCCTCAACTCTTTTGGACTTCAATGGGATCTGTGGGTGCTCAGCACCTTTGAAAATTGTGCCATAGGGTGGCAGACACTGAACACTTAGGCTCCTCGTGTCTGACTAATCCAGGGTTCCAAAAACAGGTTAAAAAGAGAATTGTAAATTAGGTCAAATGCTACTGGAAAGTGCAAATTATTTTATATATAGCAGATCGCACTAGGATGCCAGTTAATTCTCAGCTTGCAGTTGTCAGATAGTTGCTGAAATTCCTGCTTTGCCTCAGCTGCCATATTAAAGTGCCACGTACTCAATATTAATGAGACAGATGAAACACAGCAAGACTAGGTTTGCTCTTTCTGTAATAAAAGACACTTTGTGGCAGACATGAATTCCTTTAAATATTCAAAGCATGAAGGATTTCTCAGATTAGATACAGTATTACCTACAGAAGATTGGAAACATACTTGAAAAAAGCCATTGTCAGTACTAAACTGAAATCTAATGCCTTGAAAAAAAAAACCCTAAAACCATGGGATAAAGCTATCCCCACCCCCAATTTAGTAAAGTCCTTAACTTCATTATTTTGTTTGGACACAAGATGGGAAAATGTTCAAAACTGAAATTGTTAGCCTGGATTTTGAAGTGACTAGTGATTTCAGGTACTCAATTTAAGACACCCTTAAAGTACCTGCCCCAGATGAAGATCTGGAGGCCTCTTTAATCAAACAGAGAGATCCAATTGCCGAAAGCTGAGCTGAGCAAAGTTCAATCTGGAAATAAGTAGTAATGGTGGGCAGGGAAGAGGGGTGTTCTGTTTTTTTAACAGTACGTGTAATTAACCAATGGAACAGATCATCAAAGGATGTGGTAAAGTCTCCATCATTTAAAGCAGATCAGAGGTCTCTCTAAGATAGATAAATATATTACACCCGTACACACACTGCCCCTTCTACCCCAGGTTAGTGGGCTTAATGCAGAGGTCACTGGGTGAAATACGGCCTGTGTTACACAGCTGGCCAAATTAGAGGATTATTTTGGTATCTCAACTTTGAATCTATAGGGGCCCAATTTTCTGAAGGTGGGTGCTCACCACTTTCTGAATAAAATACGTCTCAGCTTGGGAACCAAAAAACTCTTAGACAAAAACAAAAACTAGCCACTTTTTAAAATCTTGACCCGAATTACTAATAAAGTTTCTTTTTAAACATGTGTGTTATAGATCAAATACTACCAATCGAAAAAAGACAAGAGACTCTCAAAGATATGAAGCAACAACAAACAAGAGAAAAGACAGTTCCAGTTTTGTGGAGCCTCAGTAGCTACCAGGTGACAACCTGTTTCCTGTACAAGTCTGAAGTATCTTGGGTAATCACTGTTATTACAATAGGGTGCCAAAAGGTGATAGCCAATTCAATGATAGCCAGATGCCAGTGCCTTTCCAGGTTGCAAGTCTCTCACTTGCCAAACCAGGCTGTTGCCTGCCAAATAGCATACTGGAAAAAAAGCCATAATTGTAACTATGGCATTCTTCATTCATGTGAGCTTGGCCCAAACAAAAAAACAAAAACACACACACCCCAAAAAAACCTAACAAAACCCAACCCATAATTTTTACGGCCTGATACTAACACTCAAATTCCAAGGGATGGGTGTTCAGATCAGTTAAGGAAGAGGATATGAAATGCAAAGACTAGGTTGTGGAGGAAGCAGTGTGTACAACCATCTAACAACGTAATAAGGGATTTTCAGTTCACTCTTCAGTGCAGCTTACGCTCTGCAATTTATCACTGCAAATAAAAAAAAAAGGTGGAAAGCTTCTTTGTAATTATCAAAGCAGTCTTCATAAGGCTGATCCCTGCCTCATCTTTATACTGTTTAAAAATATAAATGGATGATGCCATGGGTAGAGATCTTGGAAACCTGACTGGAATTATGTTCAACTGTTTGAGTCAAGCTTTTGATATACTCAGCCCAGACACTGAATCTCTTGTCAACTGCAAAAGGTAACTGCGGCCTGATCCTATTGTCATTGAACTCAATGGCAAAACTCCCATCAACTTCAATAGAGCTAGATCAGCCACCTAATGGGAAAAATATCAGCCTGGAACTAGTCAACCATTTCTGAAGACTCCCTTCAGGATTCAATACATGGATTCAGTGGAAGAATTAAAAAAAAAATAAATGGAACATTCTTATAAGAGCAATTACTGTTCCTCAGGAGTGCAAGGGACCAAATACAAACAGATTTACAAAAGGATTTTGCATCTGCTGTTCAGGAATCAGTTTTGAGTAACCAATTTCCAAAGAAGAGGATGTTTGGATCAAAAGGAAAAAAAAAAAAAACAGATTTCTAAAATGAGCTCTTTGCATATAACTGTTGAGGAGGGCACATGACCGGAACTGGTAAAGAAAATATTTATGATTTTGGAGCAAATGGACTGTTTCTTTAAAAAAAGATTTTACTAATAGATTTTAAATAGCAAATAGAATCAAACTAAAACAAGGAAGCAGAAACAGAAAGACGGTGAATTCACATGTACAAAAACACATACAGAGTTAAGGAAATAAGCAATCAGTTGAGAAAATCCCTGGAGTGCCCCCTGACATGATCTTATCAGTGATTACAGGAGATGAAAGCAGAAAATAGAAGGCCCAGTCCTGCAAACAGATCAACGTGCACTAGTCCTAACTCCCACTGAGTCCCATTGACTTCAACAGAGCTAGGATACACGTTCACAGAAAAGGACTCTCTTCTAAACAGAATGGGTTTAGATTTTTGGATAAGAAATCCCTAGGACATTAGGTCAGAGAGCTGCAAGATAATGTACTTTCAGTGAAATGGTGAGAATAGTCTCTTGGCTACTTGTCTGCTGTTGCAACAGTTGGTTTTTAGAATTCACTTTGGCACAGCTGAGGCAATTTCAATGGAAGTCCAAAGAGATGCTGTGGGGGTGCAGAGACACAAAAATTTACAGGAAAAACATGGTGATACTTGTAAAAAAATTGCAGGGAATTGATCCCCCTTCTGTGGAGATATATATATATTTTAAACACAGCACACCGCAGTGGTCAGTCAGACGTTGTCTATCCTAGAGTCCAAATGATGTTAACCCGAACTGTGTGTAAAACTCACTCTAGAATGATGCTAATCCTGGGCCACACGCTGCCCGGTGCTCTGGCGTGTCGAGGAGTGCAACATGGCTTAGAAGAGCCTCCAGACACTCAATGGAGCAGAGAAGAAACAGCATCTCAGTGGCATGGTCTCCCCTGAGCCAACAGGCCCCTTTGCACAAGAACCACATGCTCAGGGCCCGGACGATGGGCATAGGATGACTAGGGCAGATGGCAGAGCAGGGGCAGCAGTCATTCTCCACATCATGCTTTCCTATGCACCATTTGGGTTTCTGCTAGCCTATAGGCCTTCACCCTCCAGGAGCGGGGAATAAGGTGCAAGCAATGGAGGGAAGCCAATATCCCAGCAACCTTCTAATCTCCTTGGAAGAGTGCTCTGAAGAGTCATTGAGCTCTCCCCTCTGAGGAAGGCATACCCTGTCTGTTTCAAATCCCAGTGCACATTGGGCCATCAGCCATGTGATTGCACAGTCTATAGAACACTGTTGTAACTAGTGATCTGGGAATCTTTTTGCTATCACTTCGTTTATTGTGAGAACAAGGCTCCCTGCAACATGCTTGTCTGTGTGCGTTTCCCATCCAGTCAGGAGGGTGCTTCATTGGTATTAATTGTGAATGCTACTAGCACAGGCGAATTTAGATTGGATCATCATTATGCACTTCCAGGAGAGGGACCCATCTATGCTGGGACCTGAAATTGTTTTAGCACCTTTCCAGGAAGAACCATTGTGCTAACATGGTTCAGAACCGAGAGCAGATCCAACCAGAGAAGACAATGGATGTTGCAGAGGCAGACAAGTCTGCTGAGGGTCAGACGAAAGAGTAAGCCTGTCTCTTCCCAGCACCTCCCCCTGCTCTCTCCGCCCCTCCCCCCCACGACAGGATTTCTGCCACTAATTAAAAAAAACAAAACAAAACAAAACAGATAAAACCCTTGTGCCCATCCTGCATTTGCAATTGTTAGAGAAGCAAAGATTCCAAGGAGGAATGAGCAACAAAAACCCAGATTGCTTCCAGTGTGGACAATGAGCCAGAAAAGCAGAATCTGGGGGCGGGGGAGGGGACATTTCAAAATGCCTCCTGTCTAAGCAAACATTTGTTTCTCAGACTGAAGCTGCTTAATGAGCCTTGGCATTTCAATGGTCCTCCTTTGACTTTAAAGCCAACTGCTCTGTGGCAAGGGACATCTTCCAAGAGTTTCCCACAGTTGCTTCACCGAGCAACTAGCCCTAGGGAAGATGGCCTGCTGGGTGCCGGACATCACTCGCAGTTCAACCTGAGATAGCAATGGCAACAATGTCGGGGGGGGGCGGGGGGACGGACGACACGGGACACACTGTTCACACCAGGGCCCAGCTAGAAGAGTGGGAGCAACAAGGAGAAAGGTTTGAATGAATTTCCCTAAGAATTAAAAAAGAAGAAGATTGCAAGCAGGGAGAAGACTGATTTAGTGGTTAGGTGCTACTCCCTGGGGCTCGGGAGACCTGGGTTCAATTCCCTGCTCTGCCAGACCTGTTGTGTGATATTGGGCACTTAATCTCTTTTGGCCTCAGCTCCCCTCTGTAAAATGGGGATAACAACACTTCCCTACCTTACAGGGGTGCTAAGATTGCGAGGTGCTCAGCTATCACAGTAATGGGGCCATACAAGGACCTACGACAGAAGCAGAACACCCCACCCCATACAAAGGTGCAGGAGTGAACCACATTTGCTTCTGAACCCATCTCCCTACTCCCAGGTCTCCAAGCCATCCGCAACTCCACAACACCTTCCATAAACTACTCTTTCAGTTGTCCAAACAACTAAGATGCCACACAGGTACGAGCACCCTTCCACTAATTCACAAGGAGGCCTAGCTTTCCAAAGATGGTGAGCACCCACAATTCTGACTGATGTCAGTGGGTGCCAGGGGCACTCAGCACCTGGGGTCCACTCAATGGCTTTTTATTTTTTTTAAACGAAGTCTGACATTCTGCCAGCAACAACAAACACTCAAAGATCCTAAAAGAGGTCACAAATTCGAGTAGTCCATTAGCCGGGCTTTTGTTTTCTCTCTCATTTTTCTCCAATGGGTGTGATTGGTAGCCCTTTTCCTGTATATTTAATATATTGTCAAGGATAAAGATAATACCATTTTTAAAACTGTTCAGATTATATCATCATCTTCCAAAGCCCACGTGTAAAACTTGCACTCCAGCGCTTCATCCTGCGCAGTATTCTTGGATTTAAGCTATTGGTCTTCCTACAAAAGTCAAGTCACGATCCTGAAAACACTTAAGCACATGCATAATATTAAGCAGATGCAAAGTCCCACAGGAGTCCCTGACCCTAATCTTGCAAAAACATATGCCCGTGTTTAACTTTACACATTGTAATTAGTACCACCAAAGGCAATGCAGTGCATAAATTGAATTATCATTTGCTGGATCAGGGCCTTAAAATCTTTCATCTTTTCAGTACTCATAGCCAGCCTACTAGACTATCATTAAATATAGTTCCTTTGGAGTGGTTGGTTAGATATTTGTTCTAGTTATTTTTTTTAATGCATGTTTTACAAGTAACAAAGATCATATCCTGCATAGGCCATCTCAGCAGTAAAATGTTACGACTCAAGAATGCTATCTTGGCTCATTAAATCAGATTAAGTTGTTCTTAATTTCATTCCTTCTACTTTCATTCCCCCCCACCCCAAATACTTAAAAAACACACACACACACAAATTAGCCAAATTCAGAGTTTGAAAGGCAAACATTTAACAAGAGGAACTTCACCCTCTCCGCATGTATAATGTGTTAACAATTAACCATTTCTCCAGCTCTCCCTCCCACCAACCCAATACCCACACAGGAGTAAACGTAGGGAAGAGAAGATTAGATTAAAGGAGTTGCACATACAGAATGGTCCACCATGGCTATGAGACTTCAACTCTCTAGAGATGCTCTCAGGAGAGCAGAACTCTGTTCTTGTTCAGCAGCAGAGCCCAGAAACTGAGATTCTAGAGGAGTAGCAGAGTCTAGCAGTACAGCTGGTTAACAGACTGTGTGCTATATAGCAGGTTACCTAACTGGACACTGCCTTAGGCTTTGCACTTAGGCAACCTTAACTCTAAACCAAAGATTTTCCCCACTCTTCTCCCCTTGAGTAGGAATTTATTCTGCAAGCAGTCCCATTGAAATCAACGAGGGCTCCACGACACACACAGACTTGAAGCCAGTTTAACTGGTGCAAATTTTCACTGGGGCACTATTATTCTGGTTTAAGAAATGCTTATTTTGGTTTAGCTGACACCTGTTCCTCATGGACTTAAATTAAACCAACACAGGAATGCCCCCCACAGCTTTTTGCATCAGTTTAACTACATCAGTTCTATATATCACCTTACATTGAACTGGTGCAAGTCTGCATGTAGACAAGCTCTGAGCCTACTTAATGAGATGGCCCTGGAAGACTCTGATCTGTAGGCTCCCATTCAGCAACACATTTAGGCCTGCGCTTACGTCCCACTGATTTCAGTGGGATTTAAGCCTGTGCTGAAGTACAAGCTTAAATGTAAGTACCTGTTTAACGCCTTGCTGAACTGGGATCTTAGAGACCCATTTCACAGCCAGCTATGGCTCTCCAGTAGCTAGCATAAATTATAGTTGTTCTGTTATTAAACTTCAACTCTTGTTTTGTTTTCTTTAGCAGTGTAACTTCCCCTTCTACAGCAACACTGCTAAGGGACCATATACATTGACTCTGATGCACAGAATATGCAGTTTATTAGCCTGTTAGATCCATAATTACGTAATGAATGCTAACAGAAACTGTGTGATCCAGGTCACATCTTGAACACAGACACCATTTTCACATTATGAAAGTTACCACATTTAAAATCTTCAGCTCCATGTGCAACATCTGTTTTACTGGTAGGCACAGGAAAAAGTCAATCAAGTTTCTTTCCCTTCCCCCTCTCGACAGTGTATGAAAGCGCATTCATCTGGTCAACATTTCATTTCTCCCCCATTTCTGTGAGTTCGACACAGTAAAAGCTTTTTTTGTAAGATCACTTTTAATGCTTTTGTACTTCCCAACATGTATGAAAAACTCGGTGGGAACCAGAGATCAAAACAAACTGGTATACATCAAAACCTGCAAAAGCTATAAGCTCATCCTAAGAAATTATTTTCATTTATGGTTTCTAAACTCAGTGATAATCCATCAGCAAAGTATCAAAACAAACAAAAACCCCTAAAAAAAAAAAATCTGAAATCCTGGGCGTTTTTCCCTCCCTAGTTAATCCTAGACGCAATCTACAGTTGCTCTTAAATCCAGCAGCTGTAGGTTTTCTGACTGTGGGAAATTGCTGGGGAGAAGCTGTAGCTGCCAAATGACCACATGGAGTCACCATCACCATTTATTAATTTATTTTATTCTTTCGGGAATAGCTGGGGAGGAAGCAAAGAGGGCAGGTCACGGCCGTGCTAACCCAGATTCATTACACGGCTCTCCCCCAGCACCTCTGTTCTCCAGTTCAACGCTACCCTTTCTCGGGTCACGCAACACCACACGCTTTGTCCAGAGAATAAACTATTCGCCCAACTGTCGCAAGGGAGGAAGCCTTGAAGGCGTCTCCCTGCGGGGCTCAATTCACCGCCACTGCTGCTCGGACACAGGCGGCTTGAAAACCTCCCCAAGCATCTCCCACCCAGCAGGCGCCGCCCGCCCCGCTGGAAGCCCACGGCAGGCGCCAGGTCTGTGCCCTGGGCTGGGGAACCATCGCCCTGCTGGGGTGAATGCTCTCCCGGGGCTGGAAGCCCTCCGGGGCAGACCAGGACCCCGCCGTGCTCGGGGCTGTACAGACACAGACCCGACCCGGGCAAAGGAGGGCTCCAGGCGAAGCGCAAGGGCCCGATCCGGATCTCACTCACCGCGGGCCTCCCCACCGCCACGGCCATCCCCGCGCTGCGCCGCCGGGGCTCGGGCTCCGGCTCCGGCTCCAGCCTGCCCGGCTCCCAGCGCTCCAGCCGCCGCCACCGCTCCGGGTCCCGCTCGCGCTCTGCCCCCGCTGGGCTGCCGCCGCAACATGGCCACCCGGCTGGGCGGGCCCATGCGCGCCGGGGGCGGGGGAGGGGCCGCGCCGGGGGGGGAGCCGCCCCCGCCCCAGTCCCCGCGCAGGCCGCGCCCCCGGGGTCCGCTGCAGCCCGCGAGCCCCGGCGAGTGCCCGCGTCCGCCCGGCCTGCTGCAGCCGCCGCGCGGGGGAAGGCGAAGGGGCACCCCGGGAACCATGTGTGCAAGGGGGGGGGGGCACCCCGGGAACCATGTGTGCAAGGGGGGGGGGGGTCGCTGCCAGCCATTGAAACAAACTGTGACCCTGGCTGGGCTATCTGGGAACCACGTCCAGCCGGGGGCGGGGGGGTGCCCTGCACCCCCAGTTCCAGCACCTGTGGGGTTACCTGGTGACTAGGGTCACAAGGGCCAGTGGCCCCCCCACATGCCCCCTGGCCTCCGACACAGAGCTCTGCACTGGGAGCTGCCCCCCTTGCAGAGCTGATCGCTGGGAGCAGGGGGTTTAAACCCCAGCCAGGCTGCACAGCCCCCTCTTGGGCGGCTGCCATGAGTTCTGTTTCTGGTTCACATTTTCACACAGCATTTCCCAGGCCTGTAAAGGATTTACAGGAATTTTAAACAGTGTCTTCTGCACCTGGAATCTGTGTCCCTCCCTCCTGAGTGTTGCCAGACAAACATATGTGCCTGGGAAAGGACCAATTATCATTTGCCAGACTAACTGACACTGTAAGATCCTTGGGGCAGGGACTGTGTCTCTGTTTGGGTATGGACAGACCCAGCACTCACACTGTGCTTTATAAACAATCCTTCATAATCAAAGTGAATCCCAGCTTAAACCATTAGGGAAGGCTCTCACCCCAATTATTTATTTGGCAGTAGTACTTAGGAATCCCAGTCCTGGACCAGGCCTCTGCTATGCAAACACAGATCATTCCTGACCCCATGACCTGTAAGTAGCATTTATTTGGAAGTGGTCCTGTCATACCACTTTTAGAATTACTCATTACATTGGATACACTGTGGCACAGTCTCTTAAAACAGGAGATTACCTAACAGGGATGGTCTCTTGTACAGGTTTCCGTATAATTAAAGTGGGTAAGGAAAAGGGTGGAGATGTGAAAGAGAACTGTCATTACTCTCAGCTGGAAAAGAAATCCTCTTTATTTGGCACTCTCCTTTATAGGGTGAATGGCTTTGCGGTGTTCATAGATTCATAGCGTCCCGAGCCAGCAGGGACCATTGTGATCATCTAGTCTGATCTCTTCTTGTATAACACAGACCATAGAACTGCCCCTACATAATTCATGGAGCATATCTTTTAGATAAACATCCAATCATGATTTCAAATTTGTCAGTGATGGAGAATCCACCATGACCCTGTGTATATTGTTCCAATGGTTAATTAGCCTCATTGTGAAAAATTTACACCTTATTTGCAGTCTAAACTTGTCTTGCTTCAGCTGGAACATTCACAATATCACTCATCTGTTTTTTTTAAGATCACAAATGTGGAGATGAGAAAAGGATTTGAAAGTCGATGGACATACCACTGCAGAGCCTTTGCACAGTGAGGTCAACATCAGTGCCTGGATAATGAGGGGGGCACTGATTTCATAAAATATTAGAAAGCACATCAGAGCTGGAGCAGCTTGTGAATGGCAGCTAATGACATCTTTGCAGTCTAAAAGGTGAACTGTACAACAAGGAAAAATTGTGCAATTTGCTGCTCCTTTATGATGTGTAAAGATGGCCTCATCAAGATTTTTTTCCACTTTTAAGCAGTGTTACTAAATAATAACACTGCATTTGTGGCTTGCTGCTCCTGCCCAAGATTTCCAAACTCAGAGAAGAGGCACTGTTATTACCCTAGGCTCAGTCCTACGAAGTACTCCACAGTCTGCCCCCAATCAAGCAAAGCACTTAAGCACCAGTTTAAGCACATGAGCAGTACCAGTTACTTCAATGGGCCTACCCAGATGCTTGAAGTTTGCTGGACCAGGACCAAAGTACGCAGCATTTTGCAAAACTGAGCCCCTAAAGAGCTTACAGTGTAAGGGCCAGATCCTGAACACATTCACATTACACATGCAAGTAGTCACACTGAAATCGATTGCACTACAGCAGTACATAAAGTTACACAGTTGTGTGTTTCCAGGATGAAAGTCAAAATCACACACCAACAGAGGATAAGGGAAAAGGGCACAACAAATAAGCAAATTGGTCAGGGTGATAATTAACCATGTCTTGGTAACATAATGCTTAATAACACAAATGTTGTGTGTATATCTGTACATATGCACACTCCTTTAACTAAATATTTTATATCTTTATCCAGAAAGTTATCTACATACTACTGTGCAAGGAGATGCACACCACACATTGTAATGCACACACAATCTCTTACAAAAGGCTAGATCATAGACCAGACTGCATGCTCCAGGGGGAGTCAGCTCACATCTTGCTTGCCCTGTACAGGCCACTCAGGTCCAAGTGGTTCTGTATGCCTTCTTACTCTGCACTCAGAGCACAGAGGGAAAGGAGTGATATGGGAAGAGTTTTCTGCGCCCCCCCCCCCATGCTCTAGCCAGGAAAGCTGAGCCAGGAGCAGCAGGGGGGTGGGCAGGAAAGGGCAGTAGTTAGCTGTCAGCCTAGGCAAGCAGGAAATTACTATCCTGCTGGACCAAGAGGGGAGAAAGGAAAGGATCACGGCTCCCTGGAGGGGTGCAGCAACCTTACAGTATGCTGCAGCCTTGGTGCACATTTTAGCCCTAAGGCAGTCCCATGACGTGTAACTACAATGCTATTTGTCACTGTATTTTCCATTTATAGTCAGGATGTGTAATGATGGCCTTAAAGTTCTTGCACAAGTTTTTCTCCATTTGTGAGTGGGGGGGGGGGATCTGCCTTTTGTTAATTAGTATTAATTAATTAATTTATTTATTATTATTTTTAAAGGACTATCTGGGCCTGGCTGCTTTCTTTCCTCAAAGCTTTTCATCCCGCTTTAAGGGCCTGGGAACCCTTGACGTGAAAGGAAGCTGAAACTTAGGCTGTGGCTCTCCCAGAGGAAAAGTATTGTCAGTTTTCAGTTCAGTGGATGTCAAGTCTCAGGTCTGGCCTACGCTGGGGGAATGTAGCTGGACCAGCACAACCCCCTAGTGCAGACATGTTGCTGCGGTCTAAGTAGTGACTTGCTTCTGTGCAGCTTACCTCCTTTGTAACACCTGGGTCAGCTACACCAGCGGAAGCCTGATTTTAACACCTCTCTGAACTAGGACCTTCCACTGGGCTGCTACACTGTAGCTACACCAGTGCACAAATCCTTCATTTAGACAAGCCCTAGGATGACTCATCCCCTTCTTCCTCAACTATGAGAGCTGTGAATCAGGTTTCTCTCTTATAGTATCATGTAGATGACTTCCTGGATACAGTTGTTTAGGGTATAGAGGTTGACAAATAAATAAACCAACAATAAAAAAGATTTTCTAGAGTCCGTTTGGATTTGGGTTATTCTCGTGCAGTGCATGGTGTCCCTGATGCTCAGTTGGAAAGGGGGACCGCATATTTTTAAAGATTTCACACCTTCGTTTCATCAAATCTAAAATGACATTGGTGCAAAGAGAACTGCAAGTTATTCCTCCGAAAGCAGATCACTGCTCTAACAGAACTTTCCTAGCTCTATGATTTTGCAACTAAGGGGTCCCCTGGCCTAGTCCTTTAATCGTTTCATTGTAACTATGGGACTATTCTATTTTTCAGATGAAACTGAATGAGAAAATAGACATTTAAGATAAATTGAAATATTATTTGCCATTTGTTTAATCTTGGTGCTTTAAAATCTAGGAATATGGGTCCCTAAAGACAGCCCTGTTTGTATAGTACACGTGGAGGAGTCTGTATCATTAAAAGGGGAGTGTCTAGAAAGCCTGTGTCAAGGGCGAGAACTGTTAAATTAAAAAAAAAAAAGTCTATTTTTGAAATACTGATTCATCTTTTTTTCCATCATTTCTGACCAGCTCTACTAGGGGCTTTTTTCAAATTTCTCCAGAACCCTCAGAAATGACCTTTGGAGCTGTAGAGTTGCTCAGCAACCATGAAGAGCTAAACTTTATTAACTTCAAGGATCTAGAAGGGTATTACCAACAGGAGAGAGATCAAACAATTACAAACTGCCAAGGACAGACAATAGTATCTCTTTAAACCACTTAGCTTGGAATAGACAAAGGAAAAGATTATAGGTGACAAGACTGTACTAAGTGCTTGTCTACATGGCAACATAGCCACTTGTCTACATTCAATATGCAACATCGGCATGTTCCCTACTGTAGCACTTCACTACCTATGAAGAAGACAGGAGGGGTTCTCCCATCCCCATCGGTGTCGGTAATCTCACCTCCCCGAGAGTGGGCAGCTAGGCCAATGGAAGAATTCTTCTGTTGACCTAGCGCTGTCTACACCGGGGTTAGGTTGGCTTAACTACATCTCGCAGGGGTGTGGATTTTTCACACCCTTGAGCAACATATCAACATATAAACAGCAGTTGGTCAAAGTGCACTACAGACCTTTTTGTGGACCGTAGCAGGGTCCACACAGCAATTTAGTGCATGGCAAGCTAGAGAGCTGTAGATCCACACCCGGCTTGCTGTACACTGACTGTACCCAAGCCATGATCTTTGCCTGCCTGCAGCATTGCACCAGGTTAGTCTTAAAGTGTGATTTTAAACTGATTCAGTAAACCAGTGCAAAAGGTTGTGTGGACACTCCTGGTTTGGTATAAACCAGGCTTATTTTGAATCAGCTTGAATCGTTTTAAGCTGAATTGAATTTAGCCACTTTGAAACCAAAATAGAAGTGTGTCCGTGCAGGGGTTTGCACCAGATTAAGTAAACCAGTTTATCTAAAGCAGTGCAAATTTATACATATACCTGGCCTCATGATGCAATTCTGAGTATGACCCCCATCCTGAAAACACTTATGCAGCTGCTTTACTTGTATGAGCAGTTCCATTAACTTCAAGGACAGCATTTGCAAGATCAAGGACTATCTGTGTAGGAGGAGAGAGGGAAGTGATGCAGTGGTATAAAAAGAAGAAGTGGGTAAATTCCTGAACTAAACTAAACTAAGTCACCAAATGAGAAGCGGGTAAACTCCACTTACCCATGTTTATCCTTGGCTGTATTACTAATGGCAATGTTCTTTGCTGTTTTTGATCAATTCTAAGCTAGGAACAAGCCTGGCTGGGAATGTTCCAAGCTGAGAATGAACAGGATGTCTGAGTGCTGTGACAGACAATATATCAAGCAGGAAAATGCAGCCAGAAATTATTAAGGGGAACTACCACATCAGGAGTGGGGGGACTTTAGAAATATATCCTTCTTACACATAACTCCATTAAAACTGTCACCCTATCTTCAGAATCAAATATAGTTCTTTTAATTTTTTTTACCCTAATAATCTATCACTCTCTCCTATTTGATCCTGCAGTTATGAGATTAGGCAGCATTAGTCAGTCATTTCCTCAGCAATGCACTGATGTCATAAACACCGGATTACGACTTCAGTGCAGGATTCATCAGAAGGAAAAGCTGGTTGTGGAGGCAGAATGGGATTATTGGAGCTACTTCTTGAATAGTGAACAAGGGAATACAGAAAAGTTGCATCCAAATTAATTGAGGTTGATAAAAATATTAACTTTTCACAGTATTCCCATGGGGTACTCCCATTTTAACAGGTTTCAGAGTAACAGCCGTGTTAGTCTGTATTCGCAAAAAGAAAAGGAGGACTTGTGGCACCTTAGAGACTAACCAATTTATTTGAGCATGAGCTTTCGTGAGCTACAGCTCACTTCATCGGATGCATACTGTGGAAACTGCAGAAGACATTATATACACAGAGACCATGAAACAATACCTCCTCCCACCCCACTCTCCTGCTGGTAATAGCTTATCTAAAGTGATCACTCTCCTTACAATGTGTATGAAAATCAAGGTGGGCCATTTCCAGCACAAATCCAGGTTTTCTCACCCTCCGCCCCCCCCCCCCCCACAAACTCACTCTTCTGCTGGTAATAGCTTATCCAAAGTGACCACTCTCCTTACAATGTGTATGATAATCAAGGTGGGCCATTTCCAGCATAAATCCAAGTTTAACCAGAATCATAGAATATCAGGATTGGAAGGGACCTCAGGAGGTCATCTAGTCCAACCCCCTGCTCAAAGCAGGACCAATCCCCAATTTATGCCACAAATCCCTAAATGGCCCCCTCAGGGATTGAACTCACAACCCTGGGTTTAGCAGGCCAATGCTCAAACCACTGAGCTATCCCTCCCCCCTATGTCTGGGGGGGGGCGGTTGGAAAAAACAAGGGGAAATAGGCTACCTTGCATAATGACTTAGCCACTCCCAGTCTCTATTTAAGCCTAAATTAATAGTATCCAATTTGCAAATGAATTCCAATTCAGCAGTTTCTCGCTGGAGTCTGGATTTGAAGTTTTTTTTGTTGTGAGATAGCAACCTTCATGTCTGTAATTGCGTGACCAGAGAGATTGAAGTGTTCTCCGACTGGTTTATGAATGTTATAATTCTTGACATCTGATTTGTGTCCATTTATTCTTTTACGTAGAGACTGTCCAGTTTGACCAATGTACATGGCAGAGGGGCATTGCTGGCACATGATGGCATATATCACATTGGTGGATGTGCAGTTGAACGAGCCTCTGATAGTGTGGCTGATGTTATTAGGCGCTTTGATGGTGTCCCCTGAATAGATATGTGGGCACAGTTGGCAACGGGCTTTGTTGCAAGGATAGGTTCCTGGGTTAGTGGTTCTGTTGTGTGGTATGTGGTTGTTGGTGAGTATTTGCTTCAGGTTGGGGGGCTGTCTGTAGGCAAGGACTGGCCTGTCTCCCAAGATTTGTGAGAGTGTTGGGTCATCCTTCAGGATAGGTTGTAGATCCTTAATAATGTGTTGGAAGGGTTTTAGTTGGGGGCTGAAGGTGATGGCTAGTGGCGTTCTGTTATTTTCTTTGTTAGGCCTGTCCTGTAGTAGGTGACTTCTGGGAACTCTTCTGGCTCTATCAATCTGTTTTTTCACTTCCACAGGTGGGTATTGTAGTTGTAAGAATGCTTGACAGAGATCTTGTAGGTGTTTGTCTCTGTCTGAGGGGTTGGAGCAAATGCGGTTGTATCGCAGAGCTTGGCTGTAGACGATGGATCGTGTGGTGTGGTCAGGGTGAAAGCTGGAGGCATGTAGGTAGGAATAGAGGTCAGTAGGTTTCCGGTATAGGGTGGTGTTTATGTGACCATTGTTTATTAGCACTGTAGTGTCCAGGTAGTGGATCTCTTGTGTGGACTGGTCCAGGCTGAGGTTGATGGTGGGATGGAAATTGTTGAAGTCATGGTGAAATTCCTCAAGGGCTTCTTTTCCATGGGTCCAGATGATGAAGATGTCATCAATATAGCGCAAGTAGAGATGGGGCGTTAGGGGACGAGAGCTGAGGAAGCGTTGTTCTAAATCAGCCATAAAAATGTTGGCATACTGTGGGGCCATGCGGGTACCCATAGCAGTGCCGCTGATCTGAAGGTATACATTGTCCCCAAATGTAAAATAGTTATGGGTAAGGACAAAGTCACAAAGTTCAGCCACCAGGTTTGCCGTGACATTATCGGGGATAGTGTTCTTGACGGCTTGTAGTCCATCTTTGTGTGGAATGTTGGTGTAGAGGGCTTCTGCATCGATAGCGGCCAGGATGGTGTTATCAGGAAGATCACCGATGGATTGTAGTTTCCTCAGGAAGTCAGTGGTGTCTCGAAGGTAGCTGGGAGTGCTGGTAGCGTAGGGCCTGAGGAGGGAGTCTACATAGCCAGACAATCCTGCTGTCAGGGTGCCAATGCCCGAGATGATGGGGCGCCCAGGATTTCCAGGTTTATGGATCTTGGGTAGTAGACAGAATATCCCAGGTCGGGGTTCCAGGGGTGCGTCTGTGCGGATTTGATCTTGTGCTTTTTCATGAAGTTTCTTGAGCAAATGCTGTAGTTGCTTTTGGTAACTCTCAGTGGGATCATAGGGTCATGGCTTGTAGAAAGTGGTGTTGGAGAGCTGCCGAGCAGCCTCTTGTACATATTCCGACCTATTCATGATGACAACAGCACCGCCTTTGACAGCCTTTTTGATTATGATGTCAGAGTTGTTTCTGAGGCTGTGGATGGCATTGTGTTCTGCACGGCTGAGGTTATGGGGCAAGTGATGCTGCTTTTCCACAATTTCAGCCCGTGCACGTCGGCGGAAGCACTCTATGTAGAAGTCCAGTCTGCTGTTTCGACCTTCAGGAGGAGTCCACCTAGAATCCTTCTTTTTGTAATGTTGGTAGGGAGGTCTCTGTGGATTAGTATGTTGTTCAGAGGTATTTTGGAAATATTCCTTGAGTCGGAGACGTCGAAAATAGGATTCTAGGTCACCACAGAACTGTATCATGTTCGTGGGGGTGGAGGGGCAGAAGGAGAGGCCCCGAGATAGGACAGCTGCTTCTGCTGGGCTGAGAGTATAGTTGGATAGGTTAACAATATTGCTGGGTGGGTTGAGGGAACGATTGCTGTGGTCCCTTGTAGCATGTAGTAGTTTAGAAAGTTTAGTGTCCTTTTTCTTTTGTAGAGAAGCAAAGTGTGTGTTGTAAATGGCTTGTCTAGTTTAGTAAAGTCCAGCCACGAGGAAGTTTGTGTGGAAGGCTGGTTTTTTATGAGAGTATCCAGTTTTGAGAGCTCATTCTTAATCTTTCCCTGTTTGCTGTAGAGGATGTTGATCAGGTGGTTCCACAGTTTCTTTGAGAGCGTGTGGCACAAGCTGTCAGCATAGTCTGTGTGGTATGTAGATTGTAATGGATTTTTTACCTTCAGTCCTTTTGGTACGATGTCCATCTGAGTGCATACTCTCCATCAGATGAATGTTGTTGGGAGGATGTAAATGTACGTTCATAAAAGATACCCTGGGCAAGAATGAAAGAGTGTATGGTACAGACAGATAGTATCACACATTGCTATCCATGTGCGCTCTGCAGCAGAACCTCATGAAAAGTGCTGACAGATTCTTGAACAGTTCTGCTATTTGTTGCTGAACTGTAACTTTTACTGTAGCAACTTCAAGCTTCTTTATAGTGACAGTGCTATGCTTAGAGAGATACTTCCACAAATGCAACACTTATGATTACTGTTTCGGTGTAGTACGATGTGTTACATCAACCAGTATGATAGACGACTGCAACTGATACCTAATGGTATAGAATCAGTCCCCTGAATGAATACAAGTATACAGTTTATCTCAGGACCCAGTCCTGCAAACACTTATGCCCGTCTGATGCTGATAAATTTGTGCACGGTCTGACCCTTAATTGTTATAGCCATACTTAAAATAACCAAAAATAAAAACTGTGTGTGTGTGATTGTGATTTATCATCATCATGATATATGTATGGTGTTTGCAAAGACTGCGCACGCTTCGTGGTTCATGATGTTTGTGGATACACCAAACACCTAAAAGATCTGCAGTTATATGGATACCAACGTGCCACTGATGCAAGGTGAGACATGACAGAGGCCTGTCTTGTGGTTAAGGCTTGGTTCCATTCCTGGTTCTGTCATGGACTTCTTGTGTGACCTAGGTCATATAACCTAGGGTCTGATCCAAAGCCCACTGAAGTCAATGGCTTTCTATTGACTTCAATGAGCCTTAGATCAGGACCTCAGTCCCCTTGTGCCTAAATTGCCTATTACAGTTACTGTCCCACCCTTTGTCTGCTTTGTATACTTAGACTAAAGTTTTTAGGACAGAGACCATCACTTACTATGTGTATATATAACACCTAGCACAGTGGGGCCCCAATCTCACCTGAGCCTCTAGGTCAGCGGTGGGCAAACTATGGCCCATGGGCCACATCCGGCCCGCGGGACCATCCTGCCCAGCCCTTGAGCTCTTGGCTGGGGAGGCTAGCCCCCAGCCCCACCCCTGCTGTTCCTGTCCCCTCCCGCCACCTCCATCTGGACAGCAGGACTGTGAGCACCTGCTGCTCTGAGTAGCATCGTAAGAGGGTGGGGGGGGTTGGATAAGGGGCAGGGGGTCCTCGGGGGGCAGTCATGGGACAGGAAGCAGGGGGCAGTTGGATGGGGTGAAGGTTCTGGGGGGGCAGTCAGGGGACGGGGAGCAGGAGGCAGTTGGATGGGGTGCAGGTTCTGGGGTGGGGCAGTCAGGGGACAGGGAGCAGCTGGATGGTGCGGAGGTTCTTGGGGGCAGTCAGGTGATGGGGAACGGGGGGGTTGAATAAGGAGTGGGAGTCCCGGGGGCCTGTCAGGGGGTGAGGGTGTGGATAGCGGTCAGGGCAGTCTGGGGACAGGAAGCGGGGGGGGTTTGGATAGGGGGTGAGGTCCCAGGGGGTGGTTAGGGGCAGGGGTCCCGGGAGGGGGCGGTCAGGGGACAAGGAGCAGGGGGTTGGATGTTCTGAGGGGGGCAGTCAGGGAGAGGGAAGTGGGAGGGGGCGAATGGGGGCAGGGGCCAGGCTGTTTGGGGAGGCACAGCCTTCCCTACCCAGCTCTCCATACAGTTTCGCACCCCGATGTGGCCCTCAGGACAAAAAGTTTGCCCACCCCTGCTGTAGGTGCTAATGTAATACATATCAATAATAATAATAATAATAATAATAATAAAGATTAAGGACCCCATTCTTTACTGGGAGCTGTGCTCCAGCTGTCTTCAGCCACATGATAAATGCAGGTATCTAATATAACTTCATTTTCAATGTTTTTGATATTTTAGTTTCAATGTAGCATTTAAGCATATTTACAATACCAGATACATACAAGTACCTGCATCTGTAATACCAGATATCCCTGCAGGTATAGATTCCATCAATTGGTTTCCTTTTTTATGTTGTATTTTTTGTAATGAACAATAGCAACCCACTCCCTTGTGTTACCATGCCTCACTAGCATTGCCAAGACTGGTAGGCCCAAAATTTTGCCTGTTTGTTTCCTATTATCACTTTGCAAAGAGGCCATATAATTCTCTCTGCGTTTTTCCCCCGAAAGCAAATATTTCAATGTTCTTTTTAAAAACAGCAATTCATTATAACTTTGTGCATAATGAAGGGGGGAAGTCAGCAATGAAAAATTATATTTGAAACGTCTATGAGACTTTTAAAAATATTATATATTTTAAACACTTAACATTTACTGTGTTATTATCCATTATTTAACACAAGTTTAAAGAATGTGTATATCTAAGCTCTGGGCACCCTACCAATTGAATTTACCAACAAAATATCACCTAGCACCTAACACAATATAAAAATTAATACGCCAGCCAATAAACACAGCAGTAAACTTCATTCCACTCCAAAGTCCCACACCCTTACCCATTCCTGGAAACCTTGTCAAACAGGTGTATTTTAAATACTGCAATATAATTAGACGCTTGTATCACCTACGTTGTTCAAAGTGCTTTCCAAACAGAGAAAGACTCAGTCTCTGTGCTTTTAAATATTACTGAAAGCAAGAAAAAGATCTTTGTAGTCCTATTGCTCTGTCTCTTCTCTCTTCACCCTGTTAGTTGTTATGCTGAGTTGCAGCTAGGCTAAGGCAGGGGTGGGCAAACTTTTTGGCCTGAGAGCCACATCTGGGAATGGAAATTATATGGCAGGCCATGAATGCTCACAAAATTGGGGGTTGGGGTGTGGGAGGGGGTGAGGGCTCCATCTAGGGGTGCAGGCTCTGGGGTGGGGCCAGAAATGAGGAGTTCAGGGTGCAGGAGGGGGTGAGGGCTCCATCTAGGGGTGCAGGCTCTGGGGTGGGGCCAGAAATGAGGAGTTCAGGGTGCAGGAGGGGGCTCTGGACTGGGGCAGGGGTTGGGGTGCGGGGGTGGTGGTGAGGGCTCTGGATGGGGGTGCAGGCGGGACTGAGGGGTTTGGAGGGCGGGAGGGGGTTGGGGTGCAGGAGGAGGTCAGGGGTGCAGGCTTTGGGTGGCGCTTACCTCAAGCAACTCCCAGAAGCAGTGGCATGTCCCCCTCTGGCTTCTATGCAGAGGCATGGCCAGACGACTCTGCACGCTGCCCTGTCCACAGGTGCTGACCCGTAGCTCTCATTGGCCACAGTTCCTGGCCAAAGGGAGCTGTGGGAGCAGGAAAGTGTGTGGAGCCCCTAGCTGCCCCTACATGTAGGGGCCAGAAGGGGGACATGCCGCTGCTTCCGGGAGCCACATGCTTCCTGGCTGGAGCTCAAGGACTGGATTAAAATGTCTGGAGGGCTGGATGTGGCCCCCAGGCCGCAGTTTGCCCACCTCTGCAGTAGACAGATGTTCTGTAGATTATTCTCATAAGCAGATGCTTGCCAGTCCTTAAAAAAATAGGGTAAAATGTCATTATCAAAAGTATTGAATAGACTAGAAGTGACTTAGGGGAACTTTGTATGCAGTGTTGTAGTCCTGTTGGTCCCAGGATATTAGAGAGACAAGGTGGGTGAGGTGTATCTTTGTATTGGACCAACTTCTGTTGGTGAGAGGACCAGCTTCCACAGAGCTCTTCTTCAGGTCTGGGAAATATACTCAGAGTGTCTTAGCTAAACACAAGGTGGAACAGATTGTTTAGCAAAAGTCGTTTATTTTAAGGGACCATTGTTTAGCGAAAGTCAAGATTATTTCAAAGGACCATTCAAGGTGAAGTGGCCCATTAACACTTCTCCAGTCATGGGGGGAGGAAGGGGGAAGGGGAAAAAAGCTGGAAGGGGGGTGTAAGTGGGTTATAGAGTGTTGCAATTAGCCATAAATCCAGTGTCTCTATTCACTCCATGATTTCTTAGTTCCTACCAAAATTTTGAATTTAAGCTCCCAGACTCCTCTTTCGAAGGTGTTGTGCAGGTTCCTTTGAGGCTGAGGACTGAGAGCTCACATATAGAGTGATTGCTTCATGAAAAGTGTTCACCCACAGGTGATAGGGTGTTTTTGTCTTGTATCATTTTCCTGTGTGAGTTCATCTGAAGGTGTAGTGATTGTCTAGTTTCACTCCCATAGTTGTTATTCGGGCATTTAGTGCACTGGCTGAGATACACCACATGCTGTGCTAGGCATGTGTAGGACCCAGGGATCTTGAAAGGTGTGTTGTGGGGGGGTGTTGATTATTGTTGCAATGGAGATATGTCAGCACATGGGTGCTGACTCCATGGGTGTTCTGGGGCTGGAGCCGTAGGCGCTGACTTCTGCTCCCGCCGGTGGGTGCTCAACCCCACTCTGACCCCGGCCCTGCCCTGCCTCTATCCCTTCCATGAGGCCCTGCCCTGCCCCCATTCCAACCCCTTCCCCAAAGTCCCCGCCCCACTCCTCCTCCTCCCCCTCCCTGCCCCTATTCCGACTCCTTCCCCAAATCCCTGCCCCGGCCTCTTCCCCGACTCCTCCCCTGAGCGTGCCAGGTTCCCGCTCTTCCCCCCCCACCCCCCCGGAGCGGCCAAACAGCCATTTAGTGGCGGCTCAGGAGGAAGCGCTGGGAGGTAGGCAGAGGAGCAGGGACGTGGTGCACTTGGGCGGGGGGGGGGAGGGGAGCTTGGCAGAGCACCCACTAATATTTCCCTATGGGTGCTCCAGCCCCGGAGCACCGATGGAATCGATGCCTGTGGGTGCTGAGCATGCACTGGCAGCCCCTCTACCAGAACCTCCCCCTTCCCCCAGCACCTCCTGTCCGCTGGCGGGCCCTGCCGATCAGCGCCTCCCCCTGCCTCCCAGTGTTTGGGGTGGATACCTGAGGGTGGTCCATTATCCTATGGATATTCGAATCAGGCAGCGATGCTGTCATTGTGAGGGATATTGGCATATAGGGAGGTGACATCCATGGTGGCAAAGACGGTGTTCTGAGGGAGGATGTTAATGTTGCAGAGTTTCTGGAGGAAGTCGGTTGTGTCCTGGAGGAAGCTGGGCCTTTGTGTGGTGAATGGTTTGAGGATGGTTTCTATGAGTCCCAGTCTTCCTTCATTAAGAGAGCTGTGGCCAGATGGGTCTGCCTGGGTCCCCTTGTTTGTATATTTTTGAAAGTATGTAGGAGGCGGGGGGGGGGGTTGTTCAAGGGGGATGAAATTGTAGAGTTTCTCAAGAATCTGTTTGGAGAAGGGTTTCATGATATCCTTAAATTCCTGGGAAAATGGTGGTGTAGGGTCTTTGCGTTCTTTATAGCAGATGGTGTCACCACGGTTGAGGACTATGATGACTCCCCCTGCTGGTTTGATCACTATTTGGTGGTTGAATTTCAGGGGCGGTAGAGCTCTCCTCTTGGCCGTGGCGACTGTGATGGATGTGATGTTTGTTAAGGATTTCACAGTCAATATTTTTCTGAACCAATCAGTGTAATGACCAAGAGTGTGGTTTCATCTGTTGTGGGATGTGCAGTCAGATGATGTTTTTTCCTTATGACAGGCAGTGGGAATGTAGCAGTTGTGGGTGGTGTTATCATTGTTGTGGAAAGAATTCTTTGAGGCAGAGTCAGTGGAAGAAGTCTTCTAGTTCTCCACATATTAGTATGTATCAGTTTCTGTGGTGCGGCAGAAGTTCAGTCTCTTGCAGAGCACGGATAATTCAGCTTCACTTAGGCGTAGTTTTGGTAAATTGCTGATGTCAGGGTGTTGTGTAGTGTCCATGTGGTGAGTCCTGGTGCCATGTTTTCTGATGGAGAGGCTGTTCTATGGGCTGTGGAGTTGCAGTTGGCTCCACTTTTTGTTTTAGTGGTTGGATGGCTGTCATGAGTTTGTTTTTTTTCCTAATTGTTTTGGGTTTCTTGCATGATTTCCAGGCAAGTTTCCTGATTTTTTTTTCTTCCAGTGTGTGGGAGAAAGTGATGATTTCTTGTCTGAGGCAGTCCCTTCTGGAGTATGTGCAGGGCAGTAAGTGGGTCCTCAGTTTTCCTCAAGTCCGTCTGCAGAGCTGTTCAGCATGTTTGGAGTTGTATGTAGTGGTCCAGGGGGAAATTTGTCGGTTTTCTATAAAACTAGTCCAGCAGCACTGGGAGTTCACTTTAAACCCTTTCCTGCCAACTGCACTCCTAGGACGCAATCTTGTAACTGATAGCATGCAACTCGAGTGCTAAGTGCAGGCCAGGCCCCATTAACTTTATGAGGCTCACAGCAATCTGCCTGTGCACTGTCAATTGCAGAATAATAGTATTTGTCAGCCTTCCTTGAAATACTCCCTTGAATGCCAGTATCCTACACATTAGACATTGTGCTTCACACACCTAGTGTCTTACGCAACAGGAAGGAATTTAATAGTAAATACTTATGAATGAGTGTCTCTCTCTCCTTGTGTCTTACAATGAAATCTGGCACTAAAATATAAGCACGGAGACAAGGAGAATAGAAATCCAGTTCTCCCCTCAGTCAATCCTTCCATCTCAAACACATAAATTTTTCAGATTAAATCTATCCCGTTGAAAATCACATTTCTGTCTGAAAATTGCATACCTATAAGTTACACTTAAGATAACGATAACTGTCAGGAGTTACAGAAATAAATGTGTTTTACTCTGATGTTTCAAGGTTTTAACTTTATTTTAGTTTGCTCTATTTTTCCTGTGATGCCCATCAGTTACACTCTAATCCTAGAACTGGGTCTGCTAGCATGGGCCCATGCTTCACCCTCTGATATCTATCAATGGGATAGAATAAGGATGTGTGGGCCTCAGCCTGGGTACTGGGGAAACATGCTAGCAGTGCCCATGCTAGGAGCAAGGTTTTAAGCCCTGATTCTGCCAATACCTAGGCACCCGAGTAACTGGCACTCATGAGCTACTCAGCTGTGCAAAGTTACTCCCACACCTAAATGTTTGCCTGAGGGCCTTAATCAGTTTCTCATGGAAAAACCCTTATGCATACCTAGTGCTCGCTCTGAAGCCCATTTGACTTTAAAAACCTCTAGATCAGGCCCTTGAACTTCATCAGAGGAGCAGAAAACCCCTCAGAGCACATTTTAAATGCAATTTCGTTTTGTTCCTATAATTTTACGCTGTGTTGTTTTCTATTTACACATCAGATCACACACCTTTTTCAAAAATAAATGGGTTGGGTTTTTGTTTTAAACTCAGGCCATACTACCTTAAGAAACTGGATTAGTTTTTTCCAAAATGGAATGGACAGCCAGCCTTTACCCTGCAGAAATGCCACACACTTCAGGCGGAAAACGGGGGGAAGGGGGGCGTTTTACAAAATCTGTTTCTCCCAGATCCCACCACCTCCCCCTCCAGAGGAAACTTACTTGTGACACCACTTTGAACGCCAGGCAAAGCAACACACTTCAATTCTCCCCACCTTCTTTGGGTGACAGCCCTGAGCGTGGCTGTGATCAAAGGAAACGGGAGAGGGCAGGTAAGGGGAAAGTAAAAACAACCACTTGCCCACAGGTGAGAGCTGAGTTTCTCTGCCTCTTTCCCTTCCTGGGCTCACACTCGGTGTGACTCCGGCCTGACTCATTAGGGAAAGCAGGGGAGTGCTCCTGCCTGAGAGAGGGGAGGAGCTGGGGGGGGTGTCTGGGCGGAGCAGAGGCGAGCGGGTGAAACTGACTCCAGGAGGAACTTTACCAGGGACGGGTCTCAAGGAGAAGGGCGAGCGTCTCCCTGCGGTGCCAGCAGCTGCCCAGGAGAGGGGCTGCAGGCCGGGGGCCATGCTGGGCTCGCTGGGCAGGGGCGAGGTGAGGTGACAGCCCCCCGCTGCTGCGCTGGCCGGCCGGGGGCTGCCCTGCCCGGGTGTCGGTGACCCGCACCGAGAGACGGGGCCAGAGCCATGGCCAGGGAGCTGAGCCAGGAGGAGCTGCTGGATTTCCTCTGCCAGGCCGGCGGGCGAGTGACCAACGCCGCCTTGCTGGGGCACTTCAAGCGCTTCCTGCGGGACCCCGGGGCGGCCGGGCAGGTGCAGCGGCGCCGGGAGCAGTTCAAGAGCCTCGTGAACTCGGTGGCCACGGTGAAGCAGGAGGCGGGCGGCGGCCCCAAGTACGTGGTGCTGAGGAGAAGGTACCGGGACCTGCTGGGCGAGAAGCTGAGGCCACCTGCCGCGGAGCCGCCCCCCGGGCCCGGGCGGTGCCAGGGGCAGGGCCCGGCCGGTGCGCCCCCGGGGAAGGAGGCGGCTCCTCCAGCCGCCCAGCCAGGGAGCGGAGCGGGCGCCGCGGGAGGCCGGGGGAGCGGGGCGCACGGCGGGCTCCGGGAGCAGCAGCGCCCGGCCCCCCGCGGCCGCCTCCCCCGGGATCATCCCCGCTCCTGCCCGGGCGGAGCTGGCCGGGGGGCTCCCGGCCTCCCCCAGGCTGACTCAGGGAGGCAAGGAGCGGAGCCGCCTCCTGCCCCGGCTCGGGCCGCGGGCGGCCAGGGGCCCCCCCCGGAGCGCTGCGCCCCGAGCCCGGAGCTGCGCCGGGCTGCCCCGCTCGCCCTCCCCGGGGCGCCCCGGGCTCCCGGCCCCTGCGCTCCCGCCTGGCTCCGGCAGCAGCGGACCCAGGAATGGGTGGAGGGGAGCCGAGGTGCGGGGCAGGCGGCCCGGGACAGCTGGTCCGCTCCTCTCTCGGCCGACGGCAGCTGCCCGGCCCGGGCGCCCCCCGAGGGTGGCTGGAGGTGCCCCCCGCCCGTCTTCAGGAGCATCCGCTGCCAGCTGGCCCTGCAGGACCTGGAGGATTTCGTGGAGCAGGCGAGCCCCGGGAGCGAAGGGGGCAGCGGGGGTGGCACCGGCAGCGAGGGGAGCGACTCCCCGCAGGAGGCGGGGGACAGGGCTGCCAGCCCTTCCGGGGGAGCAGGCCAAGGGCCCAGGGACCCAGGGGTGCTAGCCTCGCGCTGCCAGCCGCTCAGCAACGGGGCCCCCAGCCACCGCTACCTCCGCAGCAAGGGCAGGGCCAACGGGCAGGTGGTGGAGGTGAATGGCACCGCGCCCTGCACCCGCCACTCCTTCAGGAGCAAGAGCGCCCAGGAGAGCAGCAGGGTGTCCTCTTCCGAGGATGAGCTGAGGGCCCAGGACCAGGGGAGGAGAGGCCGGCGCCCCCGGAGATCCAGGAAGATGGCCAAGGGGGCAATATTGGCTTCCCCAGGTGTGGACACTCCCATCACGTTCCAGTTCTTGGGCTCTGTGCAAAGACAGACTTGTGTGCCTGCAGAGGAGGTGCTGCCCGTCCCGCAAAGACCTTTGGACTCCAGGCCCTCCTCTGTCCCGCTAGACCCCAGGGAACACAACTGGATCGTCATGGTGGCTGCTGGCTCCTGGGTGCAGGTCCGGGCGCTCTTCCTGGAAGATCCCCAGCTTGCTTTGCAGAGGGACTTTATTTCAGGCTACACCGCACTCCACTGGATCGCCAAACATGGAGCCAACCAAGTGCTCCAGGACTTGGTCAGCGGGGCCGAAAAAGCGGGCACCCCCCTGGATGTGAACGTGAAGTCCAGCTGTGGCTACACCCCATTGCACCTAGCGGCCATCCATGGACACCAGAGAATCATGAAGCTGCTGGTCCAGAAGTTGAACTCCAAGGTCCATGTGCGGGACAGCAGTGGAAAGAGGCCTTGGCAATACCTGAGCAGCTCAACCTCTGGAGAAGTGTGGCAGCTGCTGGGGGCTCCAAAGGGCAAGACAATCTTCCCTATCCAGCCCTTAGTCAGACATGCCTCGCCCCCCAGAAAGGCCAAGAGCCAGGAGGTGGCCAGGAGCATCAGCAGGAAAACCTCCCTCGCAGCCTGCCTGAAACCAAAGCACATGAAATGGAAAATGTCTACCAAGTACCCTGCCCTGAGGGAGCGGGAGGAGTATAGTGACTGACAAGGCAGCAGAGTTTCCCCAAGGTGGGGACCACATGTACAAGCCTTGGGTATTTGGCACAGAGCCCTTCTAGGCAGGTTGGTTCGCACAATGTGGGGTCAGTCTAGAGGTGGAGGAGAGGGGGCACTTTCTGGTTACCTTAGACTCTTACACTTGAACTACTAGGGGATCCTTTTCTGGCCTATTTTTAATAGAAAATCCATCTAGAAACCTTCTGTCCAGTGAGCTAATGCTCTGACAACTCCCTGCCATATGAGACCGCCAACTTTGGGAGGCAGCTGGGGGCACTTGCTCCCTGAAGCTTAGCCATGACCCCTACTTGAGATCTCAGACTACTGGCCCCTAGTTCAGGCGGTTAGTCTCAGAAGCAGTTCTTTAGATGCTGGAAAGGTGTGGTGGTGAAAGATAGGCAAGGGAGTAAGTAGTGATCACAGGAAGAAAAAGATTTTGAGAAAACCCTAAATCATCCCTATCTGACCTGGCCTCCAGATTGAAATCAAGAGCAGAGAGTGAGCCAAAACTCACCTTCAGGTACTTCCTGCTGTGGAGGGAGGCACAGATCGTCACCAAAACAATAACAGAAATATTCACGTGTCGGGGGAAGGGAGTGGTGATAAAGCTGTTAAATTGGAACATCGTGTGCACTACACTAGTTGTACAGACAAATAATTCATGTTAGCAGCCAAGGGTGTGTGAGGAGAGAATGGAGACTCTTCCCTTGGGAATGTTAATGAGAGACCTGAAGAATCCCTGGCACAGTCCTCCTCCTAAAGACCCAACCTTTAAAGCTGCTTTGATGAACATCCAAGCCTTGTTGTTTCAGTGTAGATCAAAAGAGTAACTGAAAAAGGCACTGTCACAAAGATGAGAAATATGGCTAATCTATTTAAAAAACAATGTTTTTAAATTAACAAGGTTCCTAAAGCTTTTTTTTTTTTTTAATAATGTGCATTCATTAGTCATTCATCATGCTGCCAGTTAGTGTTAAAACATTTTCTGGAAAGAAAATGATCAACAAAGCAGGGTGTCTGATGTTCTTCTTATTCTTTTCATCCACAGCTGAGGACTATTTGCGGGCTTTCACATCTTCCTAACACAACACACACAATCAGCAATCATACACCTTGGTGCTGGGCTACTTGTCCAAGGCCAGCTTCATTAGTCCTGTTGCATTTATGCCATCTGCCTGTCTTTCACATTTGCACAGGTAATTATTCCTAAATGCAACTGACTGGTTTTTGATAGTTTTGAAAATTAGATGAATTCTCCATTTGAATATTCTATGCAACAATTTTTTTCTTGTTTTTGTTCCTTCAGTTTAAAGGAAATATTTCATGGGTTTTAAGCTATGGAATAATATTTTACAAAACCTAAATTGGGGGGGGGCAAGTTTATACACTGGCCTTTTAACCTTGATGGATTTTAATATTTCAATCAAGGGCTGAACTCACTTTTAAAGTCAAAGAGGTTAAAGAGCATGTGGCGAGCACCCTGCCGTTTCCAGGGGCCTTTTGTCTGTGAAGTCTCTGGGTGGGATGGAGGTAAGAGCAGACACTCGGGGGGAGGGGTTGATATTCATTCCAGAACTGGGTCATTCCAAGCCACTCCACACCCACCTTCTTTACAGTGTTCAGCATCACGGGGTGTGCTAACAGTCTGCTGCTGTACCTCCCTGCTCACTTCAGGGGTGACGCTCACCCTGGCACATAAGGCCCTCTTAACGTGCCCCCCCCCAAAAAAAACCCCAGGGTACGGCATGCTGAGTGGAGCAGGCATGAAGGGAATCTTGTACCTACACTACATACTGTAGACAGGGGCCCTCAACCAGTCCCTTGAACGTGGAAGGTCACAATGGCATGAGGGTCAAAGTTACAGACCGAGATTGACATTTATGCAGATTTTTCTATCACATAGGTTTAGTAGGGCCAAGGCAGCCATGATCACTTACCCACTTAGTCCCTGACAAATACCCCTGCTGCAGTCAATACTGAGCCTGGGGCTGATTTCCTCCCCTTCCCGCCCCTCGATATGAGTGATGCCTACTTCTAGCATTCACTCCCATGGCCCCTGCTTTATCCTGGCTGTCCCTGTTTGGGGTAGATGAGTGGGGCACAGCTACAGCGGAGAGGGGAAGGGCCATAGGGGTTGATAAGGGCAGCACTGAGGTCAGCCATCCACCAAGATGGCTAGGCTCTCCCTAGAAGCCCTGACCCTTCTACCCAGCTGTTCCAAGGCTGCCAGGACACTAGTACATATTGAAGTTTGTGCTCCCTGCCCGCTCTGGTGGGCGAACCATGCTCATGTGTGGCAGGCAACAGCCATTACTGCTAGATCAATCACCTGCAGAGGAAGGGCTAGAAACCTTGCCCTTCATCTTACAAAAAATATCGAAACCCACAGGCTTCCATCACCTGAGCTCAAGGATCTCTCTCCTAAACCACCAGGTGATATCACACAGACCCTGATCCTACAAAGGGTGCTTAACTTTACTACCATCACTAATCCCAGCCAAGTAGTAAAACCAACTATTTCCCATAACCTATGCCCTATACCCTATCAGCATGTAACCTCAGGAGCTCTATGAGCGTGAATGCACAAAACTTCTGACTTGACTTGACCCATTGCATGGTTTTTTCAGTAGGACAAGGCATGATCTGCCCTGTGTTTGCAACCCAAAGGCTGCAGCATCCTAAAGCATTAGTCCCAGAAAGTGAAATTGGCTGGAAGTGGAATATACTGAAAGTGACACTGCTGAGTCTATTTTCATTATCCAAGCTGAGCAAACGGCACAAAGTTAAACCAAGAGAGCATAAATAGCAAAGAGCAACTTAGATTTTTAATAGGCTAAGATGTTATCCAAAAACAGGGAAGGAACTTTTAAACTGGCTTCTGGAAGTTCAGTCTAGGCAAAAGGAATGGGCCCAGCAAGAATCAGTTACATCTGATAAAAATCAACAAAGCAGAATGGAGAAGAATCATATTAATAAAACTTCAGCTATTAATTCCCTTAAGAAAGTCTCACATGGCAACTAAAAGCAAGTATAGTTGAACCTTGAGGTGAAATTCCAAGACGCTGGTGAAGAATGGCTGTATAGTTCTGCCTTGTTAGTCTTTGCTTGGTTATGTTTATATTTCTGTGTACTAAGGGTGAGATTTTTCAAGCAATTGGAGGGAATTAGGTGTCCAATTCAAGGGAAGTGGGCACCAGACACCCACAGGTGTTTTTGAAAATCTCAGCTTATATTAATGTTCACATGCAAAACAGCAGCATTTGAATAAAAGCTGAAATCCCTTCCTTCCTGCTCCCAACCCTCTGCAGCAACTCATTGTATCAGGTATGTGCACTGTTCTGAGTCCCCTGGCTATGAGTTCCACAGGTTAATTGTACAAAGTACTTCTTCCACACAATGCATAATTAACCTGTGGCACTCAGGGCCATGGGCTGAGGTGATGGCTAGAAGTATAACTGGGTTCAAAAAACAACTAGGTCATTTCATGGAGAATAGATCCATCAATGACTATTAGCCAACATGGTTAGGGATGTAACCCCATGCTTGGGGTGTACCTAAACCTCTGACTGCCAGAAGAGGAAGATGGGGTGGATCCATCCAACTGCCCTGTTCTGTACACTCCCCCTGAAGATCTGGTACTGGCCATTGTCAGAGACTGCTACTCTGGATGGACCATTGATCTGACCCAGTATAGCCGTTCTTATGTTCCTAAGTATCTGAAAAAGTGATTGTGTAATGGGAATGCTGACAGAACCTTCACTCAGATGGGGCCAGCAGATGGATCTCTTTGATCTTTTACTACAGGATTGTTTATGAGCCCAGTGGTTGCTGACATTAATAATACCTAGCTCTTATGACACCTTTTTTAAAGCATTCAGTCATTTCATATAGGCACAGAAATTCACTTCACCCACAAAGTCTGAGTAGTCAGGCTTTCTGCAGGCAAAGTCTACAGGAGTGAAGAGGGTGAAATCCATCCTTCAACCTATAGGTACAGCATGGGGTCACAGGACAGTTTCCTCCCCTCCCCACTCCCCCTTAGCTAGCAATCCAGCCTATAGTCTTCAGTAGCTGCTACAACTGCAGCACCTTTCCTCTCCAGGATCTAGGGTCAGCAGCTCTGTGGATCGAAGAGCATCCCCCCCGCAACATGCAGAGTGTGGGGATTCTCTAGAACCCCCACGTCCATCCCTCTCACAGGGTGCAAACATGAGGCTTCTGGGGTGCATTTCACATGCAAAGAATTAAACGGATTTTGCAATGAAAGGGAAAAATCCTGACGCTGTTGAAGTCAACGGGAGATTTGCCATTGACTTTAGCAGAGTCAGGATTTCACCCACCATTTCTAGAGTCTATGGCAACAGATTTGACGGCTGCATCCTGGTGCTGCTGTCAGCACAGTCTGAGAAGCAAGTTCTAAGGAGACTCCCCTTCAGGCTGTTCAAAATGCTGCTTTATCTTGGGCAAGAACCTATGATGAAGCTCAAGCCAGAAAGATCCCAGCTTGTTTTCCAGAGCCGGAGAGCATACAAGGCGGTCCAGTTAAACTTGCTGCCCCTTTATGTATAAAACTGAGCAAGCTTCCCATGAAGCCATTGAGACTCATGAACACGGAACCCCCGCATACAGTCACTTTTCAGATTAGAACGACACTAGCAAGAGATGAATGCAAACCGCCTAGACAAGACAGAGCCTTTCGGCTCTGCGAGAGTCCATGTAAATGGTAAACTGCTCTCAAAGTGCTAAGTGTACGCTCTGAATCAAAGGACTCCATGCTGGTATGTACTGTCTTGTCTTAGCTCTATTTTTATGAGCAGGGGGCTGGGGCCAATGACTGGGGACTACCTCAGAAGTGGTGAGCTCTCAGTACCACAAATATCCTGAAAGGTTTTAGTGCAACTGGAAAATGGTTCCTGTGCAAAGAAATACAGTTAAACCTTCTCAATTCCCCTTTCATGACTAGAACAACAAGGAGTCCGGTGGCACCTTTCAGACTAACAGATTTATTTGGGGCATAAGCTTTCGTGGGTAAAAAATCCACTTCTTCAGATGCATGGAGTGAAAATTACAGATGCAGTCATTATTATACTTACACATGAAGAGAAGGGAGTTACCTCATAAGTGGAGAACCAGAGTTGGCAGGGCCAATTCAGTCAGGGTGGATGTAGTCCATGACTAGGAGATTCTTCGCATATTAACACATTTTGCGAAGCAGAGAGTAAGGGAACAAATGCAATGTGAAGATCTGAATAAATCAAGGAAACTGCCTCACAGAACGTACTTTCTTCTTTGACTGTGACAAGTGCTGTTTGGTTTAAATTATTTATGCCGGTACTTGGTGGTGCACTAGTGAAGGTATTGCCTCTTTTGAATGAGCAGTGGTTTCTTAAGTGCGGGAAGCCTCATTACTGCTCTTTAGATCTTGTTAAAATAAAAGGTTGAGATGACAGGGCTGTTGTGAAAATAACTAGAGTGGCAGGTTAGCAATGTGAGTATTAGCAAGGCTTCGTTGTACAAATAACAGGGCAGTAACCAGTGGCACCAAGTCTCAGAGCCCCGGTCAGGTGACTCAGGCTTGCAGGGCTAAAAATAGCAATATAGATGTTCGGGCTTGGGCTGGAGCCTGGGCCTGGAGACCTCTTCCCCCCCTTGAGGGAGTCTCAGAGCCCAGGCTCCAGCCTGAGCCCCGTGAGTCCAAGTCAGCTGACCCAGGCCAGCCCTGGACACGCCGCTGGGTTATTGCAGTGTAGGCATACCCTGGTGGGCTAGATTGAGGCTAGCCTTTCTGAGTGGGATTTGCAAGAATGCTTAAGTGACTTAGAAGCACAAATCCCACAGAAAATCTATGGGACTTGTGCTCCTACATCACTCAGGTCCAGATCCTCTGAGGTACTTGTGTGCCTAACTCACTGAGGATCTGGGCTCTGGGGACTTTGGAAAAGTCCATCCTGTATGGCCACACAGGGTAAAGAGAGAGAGTAAACTTCCTTCCCCACTCGCATGGGCCATGTGTTGCCAGCCAGAAGTGCAGCTCCTGAATATGGGGGGAAGCACAGGGGCTGCTATCAAGTTGCTTCCCCACTCCCCCTCCGAGCAGCTTGTCTAAAAGGGCGGGGATAGCAGGCAGAGCCAGGGTCACCCCCCACACACCAGCTGGTGGAGCTGCATGGCCTTATGCTGCACCTTTTAAAGCGACAGAGCAAGTTTACACCCTGACACAGTACAATGTGGGAGCTCCAGGAGGGATCAATAACTAGAACTGTTTGAAAAACAGGAAAACCATTTTGCAAAAAAGTTTAAGATCTTGAAGTGGTTTCAGTTATGTTGGGTCTGAAGCAGCTCCACCTTTCATGGTATTTCTCAATGTGGTTGTCAGAGTTTCTTGTATATCAAAATGCACATTTTCTTACCAGGCTTTTAGTAAGTGGAAAAATCTCAATAATTATTTTTAAAAGTTCTATAAAATTAAAAGCATTATGGAAAATTTGGGGGAGGGCAGGAGAACCAGAATGTTTCAGTGACAGTGATTTTTCATGAGAAGTTTCACTTTTGAGAAAAAAGACCATTCTGGAACAAAGAAACGTCTGCTGTGAAACATTTCAACCAGGTTTATAAATAACCATTTTGGGCTAAGGGTGAGGTGAGATCTGGAATATGAGCTGGGGCAGCTCCGAGTCACTGCAAGGGGATGCAGGAGATGGGAGTTTGCAGGTGATAGGACAATGAGGGAGGCACATTGCTGATTATAGGAAAGCAGCTGTGAAACTGAAAAGAAAAAGTTGTTCTAATAATATTATTTTAAAAGAGGAAACCGCAGGGAAGGGCAGGAAAGAAGGTGAAAATGAGCAAGCCTTTCCCCTAACACGAATATGCAATTCAAACCTTTTAAGCCACTAAAGCACAGCTGAAAAATGATACAATTTCATGCACAAATCCAGTGTTTTCCTTGGCCATCTGTCAATATTAGCAGACACACGTTGACATCACTTGTGCTACAGACTTGTTCAGAACACAAAGTGCTTCTGACATGTGATTTGGTGTTAGGGTCTCGCTATGGCTATTGACCACAGTGAAGAGAGCGCTTCCTGATGCTGTAAGGTGTGTGTATTCACTACGCCTACATATACAACCCCGATTAGAAAACCTCCAGGGGCCGCGCCTCAGAAGGTGTGAATTGTCACAGCTCCTTTGTAGTCAGTGGGCCTGTAACTATACCATCTGAGGATCTGGCAAGCAGTTCTTGGGCACGAAACATTGCAAATACATCGTCTAGTATCTGACTGTCACTGGGGGCATAGAAGTCAATGGAGCTGCTCATGTGAATAAGGGTAGATATGTGTGCACGTTTGCAGGATCAGGCCCTTAGATCAGATGATCAGGATTTCAAACAACAGAGGTAATTTTCAGTAGCATTGATCACTCCCTCCCCTCTCCTCCGTCATGGAAATATCCACCTGAGAGGATCTTGTGCATAGAAAACCCTCCTTCAGGGATCCTCTGTGGGAAATGAGGCCATGTGGCCTTGGAGAAAAATTGCAAGGATGAGCCACTCCGAGACACCAGCAGGTAGGAGCAGCTGCAGATGCAGCTAAAGCAGGAACCTTCAGACATTCAGAGAATGTTCTACGGTTTTGACAGAACTCTCTCTGCCCTGTGCTGATTGGCTGTTTGCTCCATCCCTCTCTCTTTCACAGTCTTTTTACCTTTTGTTCCCTCAACACCTGCCCTGTCCCCCTCACCCCTTCAGTGTCCCCTCTGTCTTCCCCTTTCTTTCCTTTTAGTTGATTCCCTCCTAACTGAAACCTACCCCCAAAAATCAATACCATTGTGGAACTAGCAGGACAGTGGCTGCTATCACATAGTTCACTCTGCCTGTGTGCTCTACCCCTTCTCCCACCCTGTGTCTGTCTTGTCTATTTAGATTGCAAGTTCTTCAGGGCCATTTACTATTGTTTGTAGAGTGCCTTGCATGACAAGGCTCCAGTCCGTAGGCACTACAGTAATAAACATGGAGTACGAATAATAAAAGTAGAAAATGGCTCCCTCAAGAAGGTAATATTGGCCAGCTGATCTGGTCTCATGTCATGGACCTTGGAGGCCAGCACTCTGTTAAAGAAATGAGGATTAGGTAATCAAGTGTGCATAGCACTTTAAAGGAGAGTTACAAGTGGATGGCATAAAGAGATTCCAATTTCAAATCTCCCACAGGCCGCAGATATTCTACAGATCACACTAGTGATATGCAAAAAAATAAGTAAATAAAAAAAAATCCATACTTGGCAAATAGACTTTTTGCCTTACTCACATTTGTGTGGGTGTACCACCAGAAATGGCAATGGACAACAACATGGGGCAGGTTTGGTTTGAGTAAGATTTTTCTATGAAATGCTTTTTATCATCTTGTCTTTTAACATGACATTATTCCTTTATCAGGTGATTTGTGTGCACTCAATAGCAGCAGATAAATGAAAATTGTGCTCTTTAAAATGGCCTCTTGCTGTTTCTACCTAGAAAGGACATAAAAAAACAAAAGTCCCAAGCCCCAGACAGTTAAACAGGTAATTCAGAAGGACTGGTTAGCATTACCTTCCAATGGGTCACAGTTACTGGTCAAAATCCACCCAAAGTCAAAGTAGCTGCCAATCAACACCGGACCCCCGCACAGAATTGTTTATTGGGGTTTTGTGGCCAATCTAATCTTTCAGTTCTCTTGGCATCACACTTCATAGCTCTGCAGAACAGAATGGCAGGTCTGACATAGCAAGTTATTTTACAGTGTCTTACGTGGTGCAGAATCTTCCTTATACAGCAAAGGAGACTAATTAACAAGCAATGCGGATCCCATTATGGATGACAAGGAAACAAATGATCCTGTCTGCATTGCATAGCAATAAAATTCCCACGCAGCACAGAGGAGATGTTATCACAGCTTGACCAAAGTCCTCAGAGCAGTTAGCAAGAGTGCACAAGTACATGGGCTTGTACAGGGAACTGGGAGAATGACTTAGTTCTTATTTACATGTACAGAAAGGGAAGAGAAAACTCTTACTAAGGAGGGAGGATGAAGGGGAAATGTGGACCCGGTTATTGTCAGACTAGATGATCTAATGACTAGAACTGTATTCACTCCACTAACAAGCACTTCGCAGGAATGGATACTGTAGCTACAGACCATGATGGGGTCTAAAATTGAATGATTTCCCACCCCTCCCCCCATTTACAGACATGTGTGTTTCTATCCATGAAATTGCCTAGTTCCCAAAGACTGAAATCAGTCATGGATCGGGTCAATGAGTTTCAGTGTACTCTCCCATTGACATCAGAAACCAATAGATACTGCGGTTATTATTCCTCCCTCCAACACAGCCCTGAAAGCACAGCAATGATCATAATTAATTTAATGGCCTAAGGGCAAGGTCTTCTCTCAGACCAGCCTGGTGGCTCTTGCCTCTGCTTTTCTCTTCTCCCTACTTGCCCAGGTGTCTGCACATTGAGGAGAAGCTGTCAGCACTGAGATCTGCTGTGTGTGAGTTTTAAGGTGCAAATGATTTACTGGCAGCACTTACAGGCCCCAGCCAAGGTGAGGGCCTGTACTGGAGGGAGCTCACCACCTGAGCACCCCATCCCAAAGTAGGGCCCAGCATTGCAGGGGGTTCTTCCACGCTAGCACGCCCTATGGTCTGCTCTGGTTTTGCAGTAGCCTGCAGCTTTCATGGTCCAGTCCCCAACCAGGTCATCTTTCAACTTCAGTCCCCTCCCGGGGTAATAAAAGTCCAAACCAACCTCCAAACAAATGGTTCTTCCACTACAGTTGGCCTACTTGCCAGTCTGCCTTCTGGGCTCCATTCTTAGCAGCCATTTTAGTCACTTCCGGGCTACTTTGAAGGCTTTCCCTATTCTGTCAGCTGAACACGGCCTCTCAGGGCTTTCTCCTGGAGATGCTTTTTCCTAGCAGGTTCCCTACTTCCTTGACTCTGGCAGCTTCCCCATGGGACTTCCCTGCTTTTTATAGCCCCCCTACCTCAGGGCCTCCTACAGGAGCCTGACTTGATTCCTGTAGTCTCCTCTCCCCTGCCTCCATTTTTATGAGGCCCAGATGTTCATCAGGCTAGCCCCTGACACCTTTAGTCCTGCTCCCTCACGCTGGGAGGCAGCCAATTATGGCACCCATTTCCCCTAAAGAGGCCTGCCACTTTGACAGAGCCCCACTGGGATAGGCACATATAGCGTATTGAAAGACAGGCTCTGCCTTGAAGAGTTGACAGTCTGAATAGATGAGGCAGCCAAAGGCGGAAGGGAGAAACGGAAAGGTCCCTCAGCAGGGCAGCGGCAGAGTCAGGAATACGGTCCCTGTCTCCTGC
Source organism: Lepidochelys olivacea (assembly GCF_965140295.1). Classification (NCBI taxonomy): domain Eukaryota; kingdom Metazoa; phylum Chordata; order Testudines; family Cheloniidae; genus Lepidochelys; species Lepidochelys olivacea. The sequence continues at coordinate 20,081,621 of NC_140414.1, read as the reverse complement.
TGCCTAGTCCAGTGCCCAGAGCACACTGTCCTCTCCAGAGTCTCAACCCTAGCACAAGGACTGAGTGAGTGGGGTTTGCACAGGGTTTGTTCATGCCATTCGGATGGGGGAGAGGAAATAACCCCTCAGCTCCCTTAAAAGTCTCCCCCAAAGCACCATCAGAGAGCTACTCCTCAGCCAATTCCACAGCCTCAGCTCCACTGTTGCAGCCCGCATCTGGCCCGCGGCACCGTCCTGCCCAGCCCCTGAGCTCCTGGCTGGGGAGGCTAGCCCCCGGCCCCTCCCCCGCTGTTCCCCCTCCCTGCAGCTACGCCGCCGTGCGGGCAGCACTCTGAGCGGCGGGGTGGAGCGGCTCCAGACATGCTGCTCTGAGCGGCATGGTAAGGGGGCTGGGGGGTTGGATATGGGGCAGGGAGTCCCGGGGGGCAGTCAGGGGACAGGGAGCAGGGGTGGTTGGATAGGACAAAGGTTCGGGGGGATGGGGAATGGGGGGATTGGATAGGAGGTGGGGTACCAGGGGGCCTCTCAGGGGGCAGGGGTGTGGATAGGGGTCAGGGCAGTCAGGGGACAAGGAGCATGGGGGATTGGATAGGGGGTGGGGTCCCAGGGGGGCAGTTAGGGGTGTGGGGGGGTCCCGGGATGGGGTGCTCAGGGGACAAGGAGCGGGGGGTGGTGGCTGGGTTGGGGATTCTGAGCGGGGCAGTCAGGGGGCGGGAAGTGGGAGGGGGCGGATGGGGGCAAAGGCCAGGCTGTTTGGGGAGGCACAGCCTTCCCTACCTGGCCCTCCATACAGTTTCGCACTCCCGATGTGGCCCTCGGGCCAAAACGTTTGCCCACCCCTGCTCTACAGGCTAGTATCCCAGATGCTTTTGGCCCAGGCCCAGAGCTTTGACCACCTGCTCTTCTTTCCTCTGCGTAATGATTAGGGTTATTTATTATTTGCATTCTGGAAGCGCCCATGACACACTAGGTGCCATATTCATGCACCCTGATGAGGACCCTGTTCCTGCCCCGAAGCTCTCACCAGCAGCTGCTCAATGTAAGCCAATTGTATGGAAAAGGGGAAGCAACAGGACTCCATCTCTGCAGCAGGAGGCTGGGCAGGGGCCTTAGAGATTACCCCCTACACACAGACACTTTCTGATGTACAGTGAGTCAGTGTGCCCTAAAGACTCATCTCACGAAGCCTCTCCCAAACCCTGAGGCTGGCCCTGGGCATGGTGATGTGATTATGGAGGGCAGGGATCAGCTACATCTGGGGGAGTGGCAAAAATTGGTTCCCAGGCTCATCCAAAAATGCTAATGCCTGGCTGTCCCTCCGATGCACCTCAGCTTGGACCTAGGGGGGTGAGACGGGGGCAGGGCTGGAGGGCCCACTCTGGGTAGTGAATCAGGCAGCCAGGCAAGGCCACTTACGAGCCAGCCGTATTTGTGCCCTGGCTTTTGGGGAAACACAAGGAGATTCTTCAGATACTTTCCCCGTGCGGGGACAGCAACTGGGCGGAGAGAAGGTGGGGAGAAGCAGGGAGCAGCAAAGACACAGTGCCATCCCACTACACGTTGGCAAATGGAGCTGACTGGGGGCCTGGGGAGGGTGTGTTTCATCCCGGACAGGTGTAGCCAATTACTTCCAGTACTAACCCCACCCTGCTGCCCCGTGCAATCCGGGAGCCATGGAAGACACTGTGAGCCTAAGGCACAATGCCTCCCAGTGGGGCAGTGCCCCTCTGCACCCCTCTTTACTCGACTCTACGCTAGAAGAACAACCACCTTGCCCTTAGCACCTGTAGAACAGGCGGAAGGCATACAGCCATTATACCGTGCCTGGGCGTCGTTACAACCTGACTGCTGACACTGGACGTGGGAAGAGGAGGGGGTTTGCTCCAGCTTGAACAGCTATAGATAAAATCCCCAAATAACTCAAATGTACAGGAGATAAAAATCTTCCCCTCCTGAACGTTAGCTGGGTCCTTGCAGTAAAATGGTTTGTCAGCTGGATTCGTGGCTACACTTATGAGTCATAGTGTTAGTGACAAGAAAGGTAAAGTCTGAGTCTTGCTTTAGCACATTTCTTGCCAGAGGTTCTTGTGCTGCAAGCCTGTTATCTCGTATTTGTTTTGAGAGTCAGAGTCTTGTTTGATAAGCTGCTATAGCGTATAAGCATGGGCAGAGGCACCAGTGACTAGAAATTCACTAGGCAGACTCGTTCATCACAAATACAAGAAGCTGATGACAACAACAAAAGCTTTCCTCTACTGTTTCCTTTGGGTCTGGAGGAAATGAACAACATCCTACCCCAATTTCATAACCTACATTAGGCACACGTCAGGACACATCCTTTTCCAGTGAAACTGGGTGAAACTGTAGCTCCTTGAGAAGATGCGGTTTGATAGGTATGAAAACAATGAAATGCTCTTCACAAGAAAGACTCCAGGGCAACTCCCAGACTACAGAGCAGCTTTAACAAATACCTTCCAGAAAGAAGACAACAACTGAAGTAGCCTTGCAGTAGTTATCGAGCTTGTTTACTTCTTATACGCAATACAGACAGTCGGATACATCCATTGGAAGGTATAAGTATCTGCCGTTTAGAATAGTCATTGGAAACACAATCCTTTTTCAGTCTATGAATCATCTGCAGACTCACCCTGATATTTTTTTAGTGCATTATTTGTAAATAATGGATGGACGGGTTGCGCGAACAGCTCTAAGCCCAGCTATGTTTGCAAAGTAATGGGCAGTAGTGGATTTCCAGGGCCTTACAGGTCAGCTTTTCCAGTGGAGGAGAAATTAGTGACAAAGAGTCTGGGTACATTGTAAGTTTAACTAGTTTCATTTACACTATATAAACTAGGCCTGGAACAGAGATGGTCACAAACAGCATGCAAGCCAATCCCAACTTCCATAACTCACAGCCCAGCACCTGTGCCAGCTCCCAAGGAGCAACTCTGCCTCCACAGCTGACCCTAATCAGAGTCCAGGCCAGAAAACAAAGTCACTTGTTGCTTGCCACAGCTCCCTGAACCCAGAACCTTGCATCACATGCTACATTAACAACACAGCAGGTCTTCCCACATTAAGAAAAAGACTATGGGGACTATGTTCAACAGTGCCACCTGGTGACATCAGCCAGAACACTATTCATTATGATTTATTTACTTACTTGTTATTCATGATGATAGGTCACTGATGCCACATCATTTCTGCTCCCTGGGAAAAGAAAACAAACAAACACATGCCTTCTAAATTTCAACAGCTTTCAAAAAATATTTTGAAAAAAAAAATCTGTTTCAAACCCTGCAAAATAGAAATCCCCTTTAATGTTGATATATTTATGTGTGTGTGTAGATGTGGGACAGAGTTTTTCTACTTTTTGAACTCACTCTATATCTGACCCATTTGTTGAGCATGGAGCTGAGAATGCACGCCAGAGGTTTCTACTAGACTAACCTCTTCTCCATGTTTCCATCCTCTCTGTTCCATTACATTGTCTTACAATGTACAACACTAAAGAAGCATGAACTGCTCTGGATAAACCGTGATCAACCTGCAAACTTTAGCCAATGACTCTAACCTTTTTTTTTTGGTTTGAGCTTTGAAAAATATTGGTTAACATTTTCCTCTCCCATTTTAACTTTTTTTCCATCTCGTGATGCTTTTTGGTTCTACCCAGCAAGGAAGATGCTGTGGGGAAGGGTGCTTTCAGGCTATTTCTGGCCCATCCAAAACCGAGAAGCACCAGGAAGCTCATGAGCAAACCTGTCCTTGTGAGATTTCCAGTCTAATTTTACAGACACAAGAGGATCAAATGAAGCATTGTCAAACTGGGTGCTTATTCCAGCTGAGCCTGCAAACCTTTGGGATTCCCCCATCACTAATTGGCATGCCTGGTAAGAGTTAGAAAGGGACACAACACTACTCAAGGAGAGTGAGTGTGCATTGGCACGTATGATTGACATGCTGGTATGTGCTGTAGGCAGATTCCCTTGTGTCTTTCTAAGCTACCCTCTCCTGGGACTCAGGTTCGTTAACACTATTTTAACCTATTCCCCAACAATCCAAGAAACTGGGTTTACTAATCCAGGCACAGCTATTGGGCTTGGTTTACCACTGCAGTAGCCCTCAAAAGTGTTGGCACATTCTTAAAGTCACACAGTTTGTGCCAGGCCAAGGTAGGTAGGCCTGGTACAGGGGCACTGTGCAGCTGTGGGGTGGGGAATCATCTCCATAGGTTGCTCTGTGCTCGTTACTGGCATCCACCAATGGGCCACTGGTTTTGTCCCATTCTTCACTGTGCTCAGCCCTATCCCAGCCCCCGAATCCTGCTGTACAGAAACATGAAGGTACCTCACACTGTTGGACTCTGCAGTGCTCAGGAGACGCAGCTCACCCACCCAAGATCCTCACATGCTTTCTTGCATCTCCACAAGGGACAAACTAACCTAGCACAGCATGGGTTTGGACTCCCCTTTTAAAAAGGAAAGGTGGGACAGCTGCACCTGCAAAGCAGATACCTGGTATGGCTCTTTCTAGCTGCTTCTACCCCAGGCCTGATAGGTGATGTTTCTGTGTCATTTATCCATGCTGCCAGGAGCTGTTGGTGCACAGGTCGGGAAACCGTTATCTATCAGGGCAGAAAAGCAGGGACAAGCAACAGTATTTGCACAAGATGGATCTATGCTGCGGTGGCAAACTACCAGCAGAATTCAATGCCAGGTGACATGGGGGAGGGACAAATCAGGAACCAGACCTGTGAAAAGGGACAGAATACCCTGAAAGAAGCTGGATCCTGGGTAAGTGCAATAGACTGAAAGCAAAGAAGCCTTTGGCTGAGTGGGCAGAAGCAGTGCCATATTCCCAAGGGTGGGTGAAATGCAGCGTGAGACTGGCTGCTCTGCCTCCAGGGCCCTCCGCCACTGCAGAGGAGGAGGGACGTAAATGAAATATGAACCACCAGTCCTAGCAATATCAGCCACCCACTCGCCCCTGTTCCTTGGCCTCCTTCCACTGCTGCTCTCTGACAATCCAATGTCGCTCCACACCCAAGTTCTCACGTATCAATTTTGCATCGGATAGCCTTTAGCTGCTGCTGGACGGTAAGTGGGAATGTCTGTGCAGTGGCAGTGACATTGGGCCGGAGAAATGAGCGCCCAGCATTGGCAGTTTGAGTGAGACAGGCAGTTGTGTCTGGATCAATTCTGCTGATGCGACAAGGCTCTGAAAGAGGGAAGCCTCCCTGCTATTTGGGAGTTGGTGGGACAACCCTATACAGCCTTGGGGGGAAACTTATCCAGGGGACTTTTCAGCAGGGTGAGGGGCCTATCCAGGGAGGGGAAATGGTTGAACGCTGGTTCTGTTCCAGCCAGCTCAGCGGTGAGTGACTAAGCATTGTTATTACAAACCACTGTCACAGCTGGCACAAGTCAATCCCCTCCTTGGCAGTCTAAGTAGAGAGGCCAGTGGCAGAACGGGCCATGGCCCATATAGGAAAGGTCAGGTACTGAAATTTGGGTCTGATTCTGGATATGAACTTCCCCTTGGTTTAGACCATTTGAGAGAAAAGAGCCAGTGGCCAAGCTGAGATCTAGTTTCAAACAGGCATGTTCTGAAGCAGGATTTTGGCTCAGGTCCATTTCTGATGGAAACTGAACTACGGTGTCTCTAGAAGTGATCCTTCCAGTTCAAGGTTCAGACATGGCAGTTTGGGGAAGCTGGCACTGTTCTGTTCTGTTCCCCATTTGTATTTCTCACAGGGATTTTTGGATGTCTTGTTCCATCCATCCACCGAGAGCACATGTTCTAGGCCTCTGAAATGACCTGTCATCAATTACGGAAGTCAACCAACTGAGCAATTCTACTTTTGATGGAGTTTCCTTAAGAACGTCAGAGAGTGCTTTATGCTCTTGCACAGAGCGATGCATGCAGGAAAAGGGGGCTAGCTGGGAAATTTTCAACCACAAAGTTTCTCAACAAAAGCCCCAAATGATCACTTACATTGTTAACAAAAAGTTTTCCCCTTTTCTGACTGGTTCTGACTGGCTTTTCATGGGTCGATTTGGCTACCCCTGAGCAGAGCCATTTTAAGCAGCGTGCTGCTGAAAATGCTGATGGCTCTCTGTACCCTCTGTGAGCATTCCCACTGCTGGAGACGAACTGGTGGCAGCAACGGTGTGACATCGGGGGAGAAAAAAGAAAAGTTCAGACTTGGCCTGTGGGTACGTCTGCCTTACAGCTGGGATTGTGAATGGCTAGATGTACCCACGCTAGCTGTACTCTAGGTAGCTTATTAACTAGAGAAGGGAGGAAGCCAGGGCACAGGCTGCAGCGCTGGCTGCACAAGCAAGAGGGCTCAGATGCGGCATCCTCATGTCTGGTTTTAACGAGCTAGAATAAAGCTAGCACAGGTGCATCTCCACACGCTGCCGTTCACACGCCTGGCTGCAGTGTACATGCACCCTGTGAGGCCCACTCCTGGTTCCTGCAAGGCTTTTAGCCCTGCCCGTGGCTTTCAGCCCTGTTCCTTGCAGTGCCCACACTGTCTTGCACTGCGATGTCCCTAGCCTCTGTTTGTCAGAGGGTGGAGACGGATGGCAGGAGAGAGATCACTAGGTCATTACCTGTTAGCTTCACTCCCTCTGGGGCACCTGGGATTGGCCACTGTCGGTAGACAGGATACCGGGCTGGAAGGACCTTTGATCTGACCCAGCAGGGCCGTTCTTATGTTCTTATGTGATGATCTTGCAGAGAATGCCTGGAATAGTTAGCAGAATGGTACGATTGGCTGATGACACCAGGCAGTGCTACCAAAGGCCTTTGCTCATTATCCCGTCCTGTCTCAACAATGTCCTTCTGCCGTTCGGTAATCCCAACAAGAAGGGGCCGGCAGCACTTAGAATTAATGCACCTCTGCTCCACGGCTCAGCACGAATCTCCAGAACAGAAAAAGGCCAGAGCATTAAATGGCTGGGCCCCCCGCTGCTGTTATTTTTCATTTCGTCTCTGGAACGGGTTAACGTGCAATCCTTCCGCTGAGTCATCTCAATTTTCCTTCCCCCATTTCCTAATTCCACTGGGCTGGTTGGGGTGGTGCCCAATCAGGGGCAGTCAACTCCAAGAGGACAAGGTTTGCCCCCAGCAGACTAAGCAATTTTTCTGGCCCTCCAACATCTGGGGTACCCCAAACTCTGTAGGGATCTTGGGGTTCCTCTGGAAGGGACACAGGGTGATCCATACAGAGCCCTTGTACCTCCACAGTAGCATCAGCCCCTGCAGTTCTGCTCCTGTGTCCCAACAGCATGTTCGCCACGGAGTCTCCTAGTCCTAGCTTTCTCCTGGGTGCAGCTTAATTGGATGATCCTCACAGTGGCATCATAGTTCCAGGGAATCTCTCCTGAGGACGGGGGAGGGGGTGATACATGTCCCCCAGCCTGCCAAACCCTGACCCACAGGGATCCCTGAACTCATAGCAGTAGGATACTATTGCAGAGGTGGACTGGCCTCCTTTGGCACGCGTGGGATGAGAACCTGTGCACTACTCCCTCTCTTCAGGCATGGATCAAAAGGCCGTAATCTGGCCCCCTGTTACCGAGACATGCTTCCAGCTCCCACACTTGGCTTTCTTTCATCCCTCTGCTCTTGTGGCCCCCCACATCATCCTTTTTCTTTCTTTTTTTTTTTTTTAAACTTCCTGTCTCCACATTTACGACCTCTTGGATTTCATGGCCTGCAGCCAGAATCCTTGATTCTTCCCAGCATCTGTGTAAACATCTTGTTTCCAGTGGCAGTGCCCTTCGGAACGCTAGCCCTTGGCAGCCCTTTGTTCCAAAGCTGCTGTCACACATCCTCAGATGGCTGGTGTGTGAGCCAGGCCACGCTGGATTATGTAATATGATTATATATATATTGTCAGGCATTTTATGAGGTCAGGAATAGGCCTTTAAAGAAGCTCCTATTTTCATGTCTATTTGCAGTCATTTGAGTTCACGATGGGCCTGAAAATGGAACGTGTCAAATGGGATCGTTCAAAGAAATGTGTCCTACAATTGGAGCATGTGTTGACTTTTATTTATTTTTCCCTGTGAGTGTGTGTACCCCTCTGTGCACATAGATAAGATTTCCTTCAAATATTTCAAGGCAGACTATATTTCTGTAGTGATAAAGCCGTCAAGGCCAGGTTCTCCCTTGTGATCCAACCCTACAGCTGGTTGAAAAATTGAGGGCAGGGGGAAAGCAGGAATCACCAAAGAGATCAAAATTGCAAAGTTGTTTCCATCGAACAGGGTTTGGATCCAACATTTGTGGGTTTTTTTCCTTCATTTCAAAAGTTGTTGCCAATTTTTTTAATCACTGGTGTTATCAAAACCATTCTCAGACTGGGCAGTGACACTTTGCTTTCTCTGGAAACTGAGTTTGAAAAATCCCAACCAGCTCTATCTGGCCCCTTTTCCTTGGCTGGGGTGGCACAAAGGGGCTGTATTCCAGCTATAAATGGCCAGCAGCGAATTCTCCTTATGAAGAGGATCCTTCCCCTGGTCTAATTCCGATAGAGGTGGCTCCCCCACACCTGTCACATGGGAATGCAAGGGAGGGGATGTGTTCGGGATGAACCAGCGCATTGGTGCTATAATGGATGCTGGCCTGGCCCAAGAGCTTGATCCTGCTCCATTCTAGTCAACGGGCGTTTCAAGCTCCAAATCAGGGAGCTGTAAGTCTGTAACTGACTCCTTGACAGGGATTTTTTTCCTACCATGAGCAACACAAAGGAAATCAAACCTCAAAAAACGGTGTGAGGTCTGACACGATTCCCCCTCCCCAGCTGCAAAGGAGAGATAAATGGGGCGTGTTGTGCCCTTTATTATGTTGCTGTGAGAAGGCTGAAAGGGTTATTCAGACATGGGAGGCTTTCCCCCCGTGCTTGTGTTTTTACTTTCACAGGGTCTGATCATGTCTGCCCTGTCTTTCCTGAAATGCTCAGTGAAGGACTAGCAGGCTAGGGGCCTTCTGACAAGTGAAATATGACCAGCTGAATGGAGAAGTGAGTTTTATTCCAGCCAGCTGCTGGTGCTTTAACTCATGTGTTGTGCTCAGAGCAGGGCACAGTGCCATGGGGCTAGCGTGAGCTTCTGGGCTCGGTCTTATGTAAGGGCCAGTACACTGAGGCTGTGCCCTAGAAGCTGCTCTGGGGAGGAGCTCTGACTTCCATGCAGGACCTACTCCTAATGTTACCAGCCACCGCAGTCAATGGGACCCCTTTTCCTGGAGGCATTGGCTCAGGCCCCTAATGCCCCTCTCTGACTGAGCAGCGTCACACATGCTGTAGCTGACACAAGCGAATATTTCTGGCCGTTCTCCAGTCCTGCTGAAAGCACTCAGACACTGTGGAAGGTAATGCAGGAAATAACGCTTCCGGCTTATCCGTCATTACGGTTGCGCTTCTAATCCTTTGGGATGGAATTGTACAAATCTACAGGCATCTTCCTATAAAGCATCCAGCTATTCTTAGACTAACCCAGGAGCCCTAGCTCTGTGGAGAGCTCCCTCTGAATGGCAGATGCTGAGTGATAAAGAGGAACACAGGTTGTATTTTCTTTGCTGGGGAATGACCTGCATTCTTGTCCATTATCTTATCTCCTGCTTGAGGATTTACACCTCCTGAGAAGCGGAACACGGGCCAGACATTGGAGGGCATTCCTCAGAGGCACACTTCCTCCCAAGACACCTTTGTTGCACTGAGGCAGGAGTAATTTGCAACCTCCCCCGCTGTCATAAATATAAAGGGAAGGGTAACCACCTTTCTGTATAAAGTGCTATAAAATCCCTCCTGGGCAGAGGCAAAATCCTTTCACCTAAGGGTTAAGAAGCTAAGGTAACCTCGCTGGCACCTGACCCAAAATGACCAATGGGGGATAAGATACTTTCAAATCTGGAGGGGCTTTTGTCTGTCTGTGTGATACCTTTGCTGGGAACAGGTCAAGGATGCAAGCCTCCAACTCCTGTAAAGTTAGTAAGTAATCTAGCTAGAAGATGCGTTAGGTTTTCTTTGTTTTGACTTGTAAATTCGCTGTGCTGGAGGGAATGTGTATTCCTGTAGCCCCTGTGCTACCCAAGCACCTAGAGCTGATATTCCAGTAGCCCCAACATGGATGGGCATGAAACTAGGGGTCAAAGGTGATGGGGGGGGAAAATCTCATTTCCTCACTCCCCTCCTCCAGACCAGCGAGTCACAATTAACAAGTCCAGTCAAGCCCATGAAGTCCAAAGGAATATACCCAACATTTATGATGGAAGGACCAATACCTGTTTCCTATTCAAAACCATGTGAATCCACTGGAATCACAATGAAAAGCTAGTTCAGAATCTGGCATATGTTGTAGAAGTTTGTCACATGGAATATTCCATTGTCATAGCTGTAAATTCTATTGCGCTGCAAAAGACTCACAAGATTTTGTGGTCAGATGTCTTGGGGACCAGAGCTATGCAGTTCTGATGCCCTGACTTACACCCCTGCAACTCCATTGACGTCAATGGGATTTCACTGGCTGTACAAGTCAGGGCACAATTTGACCCAATAATAACTGCATCCAACTTTCCTGTAGCAAAATCCCCCACACTAAAAATAAACTAAAAATAAAATGGAAGAATCCTTCATGACTCTGACACAGTTCAGTCTAGTTGAAGAACAAATCCAGTTCTTATAGGATTTGTCAATTACAAGGTATCCATTACTTATTATTTCTATTGTGGTATCACCCAGGAGCTCAAGTCATGGACCAGGGCCCCATTGTGCTAGGTTTGCTTGCTACAAACACAGAGCAAAAAGAGAGTTTCTGCCCCTAAAGAATTTACAATTCAAGGATAAGCCAAGCTACAACAGACAGATGGAGGAATACCAGGTACCAGTGAGATGATACTGGTCAGCATGATAGTCTGTGGTCTCAGCACACCAGCTGCCTAAGCAGTGTTGAGTTTATTGCAGGCATCATGGGAAGAGAGAGCTTTAAGGGGGGTTATTTTCCCATGACTTGGTGTGCTGCTTAAGGAAAGAAAAGCTGACTCATGATTTGGAGAAAGGTTTAGAGTGACACACAGTGAGGTGTCTACACTGGCAGAGTTACAGCACCGGCAGTTACAGCGCTGCTCAGAGAGCGCTGAAGGGAAACCGCTGTTGTGTGTTCACACTGTTAGCTGCCTGCGCAATAGCGTGTTCACACTTGCGGCACTTGCAGCGGTATTCAGAGCGGTGCACTCTGGGCAGCTATCGCACCGAGCATCTCTTCCTCTTCTGCCGCTCAGACTTGTGGGAAGGCAGAGGGGGTCGTGGGGCATCCTGGGTCCTGTCCCAATGCCCCGTGATCCATTGCTTCGCATCCCAGCAATCCCTGTGGTTCCATCTGCATTTGGTGCCATCTTTCAATGGTTTGTGTACTGCACGCTCTGGCTCTTCAGTCTGCAGGAATGGATCCCGCACTGTTGACCAGTATGCTGCTCGCTCTGACCAACATGTCACGAGTGGCAGTGAAGTTATTCCCTAAACTACAAAGGCAAGAGGAGTGTGACATTGATCTTGCCATGTGTTGTAGCTACGACTCGAGATTGCTTGTGGCATTCACGGAGGTGCTGACCACAGTGGAACGCCACTTTTGGCCTCGGGAAACAAGCACTGAGTGGTGGGATCACATCGTGATGCACGTCTGGGATGACGAGCAGTGGCTGCAGAACTTTTGGATGAGGAAAGCCACATTCACAGGACTATGTGATGAGCTCACCCCAGCCCTGCAGTGCAAGGACACAAGAATGAGAGCTTCCCTGTTGTTGGAGAAGCGTGTGGCAATTGCACTGTGGAAGCTGGTTACTCCAGACTGCTACTGATCGGTCACTAACCAGTTCAGAGTGGGAAAGTCGACCGTTGGACTTGTATTGACGGAAGCGTGCATGGCCATTAATCGCATCCTGCTCCAAAAGACCATGACTCTGGGCAACGTGCATGACATCGTGGATGGCTTGGCACAAATGGGCTTCCCTAACTGCGAAGGGGCGACAGATGGCACGCATATTCCAATTCTGGCACCAGACCACCTAGCCACTGAGTACATTAATCGCAAGGGGTATTTCTCAATGGTTCTCCAGGCGCTTGTGCATCACTGTTGGGGTTTCACAGACATTAACGCAGGCTGGTCTGGAAAGGTGCTTGGCGCATGCATCTTTTGGAACACTGGGCTGTTCAGGAACACACAAGCAGGGACTTTCTTCCCGGACCAGAAGATTACCGTAGGGGAAGGTAAAATGCCCATTGTGATCCTGGGAGACCCCACCTACCCCTTAATGCCATGACTTATGAAGCCATACATGGGGCCACTTGACAGCAGCAAGGAGTGGTTCAACAACAGGCTGAGCGAGTACAGAATGACTGTTGAGTGTGCTTTTGGCCATTTAAAGGCCTGCTGGCGCTGCCTCTATGGGAAGCTGGACCTGGCCAATGACAATATTCCTATGCTTATAGCCACATGTTGTCTGCTGCATAATATTTGTGAAGGGAAGGGTGAAAGCTTCACTCAGGGCTGGATCACTGAGGCTCAGTGCCTGGAGGCTGAATTTGAACAGCCAGAGACCAGGGCTATTAGAGGGGCGCAGCATGGGGCCATAAGGATCAGGGATGCCTTGAGGCAGCAATTTGAAGCTGAAAGCCACTAATATTTGTTGCTATTCTTAGAATTGCAGTGCTTGTAATGCTAGGAGGTGATTGTGGTTGGTGCAGATGATTCAATATGAAGGTTCAAGATAACTGTCTGTTGCTTTGCAGGGCTCTGTTTCCTTTCAGTTAATAGAATAAAGATTGCATTAAAACCAACACAATTCTTTTATTAAAAAGCAACAACTGGAGGAAAGAGTCAAACAAAAAACCCACCAGCACTGAGGGAGATGGGGGAAGGGGAGGTCCCAGGAGGAGGTGGGGTCCTGGGATGGCTAAAGATTTGTGTACATCCTGGGATCATATCCAACCTTTTCCTTTGGAGTACAGTGCAGCGGTATAAACTGCAGAGGGATGGGTGTTGAGTGCAGTGGGTAGTGGGAGTCCGCAGTGCTGGACTGTGATGGGGGAGGAGTGGAATGCTGTGGTACAGACTGGAGCCAGGAGGTTGACAAGAGTGTTTTGGTGGCGTCTGGGGGGTGCATGGGAAAGAGTTTTGCGACAGTGGCTGCAGGGGAGGGGAGGTGCGGAGCTGCTCGGTTTGACGAACTAGTATTGCCTGGACTGTGTCCGCTTGGCACTCCATAATGTTTAAGAGCCGCTCCGTGGCTTCATTCTGATGTGCCGTGTTCTCCTTCTGGTCACTCTTCTCAGTGTCCCGCCACTCCTTTGATTCCTGTTTTTCACCTGTGGAGTGCATCATAACATCATGCAGGAAGTCCTCCTTAGTTCTTCATGGCCGCTTTCTAATTCTGTGCAGCCGTTCAGCCGGTGATAACAAAGAGGGAGGCTGGGCTCCCAAGATCATCTCTGTGAAGTTTAAATGCAACATTTTACAGAAGCAGTATTGTTTGCAACACACAGAACACTGATTCAATGCTTTAAAACACAGCCAGTACTCACACACCTGTCACTAACTGGCTGACCCCGGGCAAGCACACATGAGCCACAAGACCCCCAAAATGGTGAATAGCCACAGGGGCAGGGTAAATCACTCTTCCCGGACCCTGCTGTACACTGGGAACGTGGCTCTTGGGGACAGCCAGCACTGTAGGGGGGACTGATAATCATTCCTGTCCCCACACTTTCCACAGAAGGTGATCATTATGGAAGATATCTCACTTCTGAGGGTGAGCAGGGAATCAAGGGAGGGTCTTCTCCAAGCCTATGGCTTCCGCCCTGGCCCTTATGCGGCTCGCCTGTGTGCAGCAATGGTCCCCCCCGGCCCCGTGACAGCAGAGTGGTGTGGGGAAGTTACCTTTAATGGGGCAAGAAACAAAGCAGCTCTGCCAAAGAACCTGCAGTAGCAGATTGCCCAGTATCCCCATGAGAGTTTTGTGGAGATCTCTGAGGCAGATTCCCGTGAAGTGAGGGAGTCAATCAACACCCTGTTCCGCCACTCTGACTAGGCATGTGATGGTATGTGCATCATACAGACACAAGCCTGCTTTCTGCAACCCTTCTGCCACCAACAACTCGCTTCAGTGATTCCCAAAATCAGATCCACTTACCAGGGGCCTCCTCTCCTGTTTGTGCTTTGCCAAGATCCGACAGCTGTGACCGACTAGCTTCCTCTGGGGTAGAAAATAGCTCCTGGCTGCATGCATCGCTGACCTCAAAGCCATCCTCTGTCTCTGGGTCCCCATCCCGCTCCACATCCTCGTCCAAGATTTCCTCCTCTGGGCTTGGTCCGCTCTCGACTGGCACGTGAGCCACTGAAGTATCCACAGGGGCCTTCGCTGTGGAGGTGGGGTCGCCACCGAGTATCGCGTCCAGCTCTTCGTAGAACCGGCAGCTTGTGGGTGCAGCACCAGAGCGGCAGTTTGCCTCCCGCGCCTTGTGGTAGGCGTTCCGCAGCAGCTTCACTTTGAGCCTGCACCGCAGTGTGTCCCGGCCATGGCCCCTTTCTGTCATGCATCGTGAAATCTGTCCGTAGGTATCATAATTCGTGCAGCTGGCACTGGACAGCCTCCTCTCCCCAAATGCAGATAAGGTCCAGCAGCTCGGCATTGCTCCAGGCGGGGGATCGCCTGGTGTGTGAAGCAGGCATGGTCACCTGGAAAGATGCGCCGAGACCACTGCACACATCACCGAGCAAACAGGCAGGGGACTTTCAAAATTCCCAAGGAATTTAAGGGGTGGGGCTGATGATTGGTCACCTGAGGGCAGGGCAGGACAGTTCAAACCTATGACCCAAAGAGGCAAGAACAGGCATTGTGGGACACCTCCCGGAGGCCAATCACAGCACTGTAATCCCGGCACAGAAAGCTGTACGTCTCTCGTCGGGGTGGTTTTTTTACAGCGCTGCAACTGTGCAGTTTCTGCACACTAAATGGCTTGGTGGTGTGTACACCTCAGGCGGTGTGTATGCCTTTCTGCAGTGCAGAAAGCAGCTTTACTGTGCAGAAACTTGCCAGTGTAGACAGGGCCCAAGAAACAAAAGCACACAGTCTATTTGACATGGGAAAATAAAGGTGGAGGGTGTGCTTGGAAGCTGCAAATTTATTATATGTGTAGAGAGGTTCTAAAGTTAAAGAAACCCAAAATAACGGTGACATCCACAGTTCCTGTGGGTTGCTATCCCCTTGTTCTGATTAGCAATTCTGTCTTGGGGGATGGGATTTAAACTAAACCCGTGTCAAGCTGGGTCAATATTAAGCAGGGAAATAAAAAAAATAAAAAAGAGGAGTGAAATTTTCAGTATCTTGAAGAACAAGAGCCAGCCAACTCCTTTCACCACCAGTGAGATTCTGCAGAAACTGCCTTATAATTAACCTGGTGTAATAGGGTAGCCCACTCTTTAAGGGCTGGAGCTAGCCACCCCTGATTACAGAAGGAGCCACGCCCTGGAGTGATCAGGGTGATTGTCCTGGGATTGGAGACTGCTAGGAGCCAGCAGGCTCTAGCAGAGAGTCCTGGGAGTTAGGACTGAGGCAAAACAGGAAAAGCCGAGGAGGATAAAGAGAAACTTCTGGTTAGCATGGAATCCTGGCTGGCCTTGAAAACGTGATTTGGGATGTTGGTGAGTTTAATAAAGCAGAACCCAAGAAGGGATAGGAATGGACAAAAGTAGGTTTTGAGTTTATTGAACAGGCCAAGAGAGGAAACTGAGGCAGGAGGGCTGTAGCACGACCCCCAGTCCTGAGGGGGCTGGCCTGGTTACATCTGGAATGAAGGTGTCCTGCTTCTAACACAGGTGGGAGGTGGCATGCTGGCAAATCCTGCTCTCTCACAACTGGGTAGCCCTGTTGGCCTCAGCCAGGTTTCACGGGGGTGAGTCAGAGCAGGAGCTGGCTTTTGAAAATAACTCTCTCCTTTTCATTAGGAATTACACAGCCTTCTGAGGAAAAAGCCCTATCTACACTGTCTCTCACTATTTAGATTACAGTAACACCTAGTTGCCACAGCTGAGATCAGGTGTAAGATGCTGCCCATAAACATAGTAAGAGACAGTCCCTGCCCCACAGCCTAACTAAACAAGACAGACAAAGGGTGGAAGAAAGGAAGGACTATTATGCCTACTCTGCAGATGGGGAACAGAGAGGTATTAAAACCCTCTGCACATCTGGGCCATAGACTCTCTGTGCCCAAGGCCTGGTTTACATGAGATAATGCAGTAAAAATATGGTGCTAAGGGGTGTGATTTGTTTTACTGATATAATGATCCAGGAACAACCCCAGTGTGACTGTAGTTATCCCGGCATAGTTTATTTCACTTCCTGAACCAGGATAAGCTAGACAGGAAAAGCACTTTTATATGGGCAGAACTGCCTCCACACGAGTGGTGGTGTCCCTTTGATTATACCAGTATAGTTAAAGTGGCAAAACTTTCCAGTGTAGACAAGTGCTAAGTGATTGCTCCAGGTAACCCAGGGAGTCTTTGGTAGAACTGGGACTTGAATGCCGTTCTCCTGAGTCCAGTGCATTTAGCTACAAGCCCAGCCTTCCTCTGCTGCTGCAAAGCCTCACCAGGGGAGAACTACAGGCTGATTGTTTCCTAGTGCTCGCAAGGCACCTGTGATAAGCTAAGGGCATCGAATTCCCTTTGTTACTCCAGTTCTAAGGAGCCGCTGAGCGGGCAGCCACCGCCCTCAGCGCAGCTTACGAAGCATGCCAGCCCCACCCCATACAGGAACAGATGCAATGGAGGATGTAGCTTCAGCAAACCCATTGGTTTTTTTTTTTTCTTTTTTAAACATGAGAAACAGAGGCCTTCACCCCACCTTTGTTGTTTCTTTCTCAAGTTGTCAAATTGTCACTCAGACAATTAGTAATTTAGAAAAAAATGCAAATAAACAAATAAGTGGTGCTGTGTATGGGTGCACCACAAAGCAACAAAGCTGGGCGTGGGTGCCAGGGAAACAGATGGAGCCTCTGAGGGCTGCTGCTCATCTCGGATAATGGGGATAAATACTAATAGTATTTAGTGATAAATACCACCTAGCTCTTATATAACACTTCTCAGCGGTAGCTCTCCAAGCATGGGGCGGTGGAGAAGCAGACATGGCTCAAACCCCACCATCCTCCCCAAGAGCTGCCTTGTGGCCCCACATGAACAACCCTCCAGGCAATGGCTCCACAAATGGTAAATCGTGCAAGGGGCCCTTCTGTGCTGGGGGCTGAGGCGAGAAGAAAGCCTGGAGGCACGGTCCCAGGAGGTGAGCAGCAGAGGGAGCCAGGAGGGTGTGGGGAGGCAGCCTCCATTTGGATGGCTCCGGCATCCAACAGATTCCTCTGAAAGCCGCAGGCATGTGGGGATCTGTGTGTTGAGGGGGCTGAATCTCCTGTTACCCTTGCCCCTGAGGAAACAATTTCCCTGAGGGAAATCCTTACTATCCCTGTGGTGGGGATAGTTTGGGCCTTTGGGGAGATGCACAGAGCCGTATGTCAGTTGTATTTATGTGAGGACTGAATTTAGTGCCCCACACAGTGAGGAATATTGCATTTTTCTCCCTGGCAGCAATTGTGTGTGGTTACTCCAGGCACCTTTGCACTGAGGCTTCTTGCTGCAAGAGTGTTATGAGGGACTCTTTATTTCTTCTCTTCGCCTCTGTGTTCTCCATATCCCCACCCAGTTCATGTTTGCTCTGAGAGTGACACCTATTGGTCACAGCGAGCAGCAACATGCAGAGGAAGGCTGAGGGCACTGGTGTCAGACATACATATTCCAGGGAGGAAATCCTACGGAAAGCTTAGTCCACTCACTGCTGGTGGGGCAGTCCACCTGGCATCCCCAGGCACAGAGCCGCCCCCAGCGGCAGAAGTAGTCTGGGGTGTGGGTGGAAAAGGGCTTGGGTTTAGTCCTTCTTCCCCCTGGATGGAGGTGATGGGTTCTCCCTTCCTTCCCTCATGTGTGGTGCAGAGGATCCAAGGTTCGGAGCAAATTCTTTTTCATGTGGAGAGGAGGGCTCCCCATCTGCCCTGCTACAAAGCCCTTGGAGGGGATGGGGAGCTGCCAGGGGTCCTTTTCTTTCTCTCACCCTGTGGAAAAGTAGGGAGGGGATGAGTTCTTCCTTCCCCTCCACGCAGAAGAGAGGTTTGTGGAAGAATCTTTTAGGGAGGAGGGAGCCAGTCTGGCATCACAGACACTGTTGGGATTCTTCTCTGGCCCCACACTTTGCTCCCTCAGCCTGGCATAAGAATGGTGGCACATTACATCAGCACAGAGCAGAGGGGCTGCTGCTGACCCCGTTCTGGTCCTGAACATCATTCCAACCCCTCGTTGTCACTGGGGCGCTGAGGAAAATACTCAGTTCAGTTTGACTCTGCAATTATATCTCCTTGTCTGAAGGAACAGCCTTTAAGGGCAGGGACAGCAGAGACTAGACTGGCTGTTCGTAAGAAAGATGTGCTTTAACAGTGAAAGCAGTGACACCAGCAAATCATGCCTGGGGCACCACAGGGCCGGGGGAAGGAACAGCATGATTTGCAGAGACACTCATGGCAGAGCTCCAGGAATAGTGAAGGGAGGGAACAGAGGGTTAGGGAGAATAGAAAATGCTAGTGGCAAGGCCTTTCCAAGTTGTTTAGGCCTTGTCCACATAACACAAAATTCACCAGCATAGCTATTCTGGAATAACTATTCCAATATAGGTTTCAGAGTAGCAGCCGTGTTAGTCTGTATTCGCAAAAAGAACAGGAGGACTTGTGGCACCTTAGAGACTAACCAATTTATTTGAGCATGAGCTTTCGTGAGCTACAGCTCACTTCATCAGAAAGCTCATGCTCAAATAAATTTCTTAGTCTCTAAGGTGCCACGAATACTACTCCTTTTCTTATTCCAATATAATTTAGCTATTCCAGAATAACTCTTCTGTTCTGGGATAGAAGTGATTTTATTCTGGAACAAGTACTCTGATCTACATGTGGTCACTTGCCTCATGTAGCCAAGGCCATGGATTTGAATGTAAAACACCACAAGAACCCGGACAGAATTTATCGTAGCCCAGGAGTGGCCATGAACAGGGCCGCACACATCCAACCACCACCAACAGAAATCAGAGCGCTCTCAGCCCCGTTTACACGCAGACTTGACACCAGTTTAATTAATGTCGGTTTGAAAACCAGCTGAGTTCAACTGGGGCAAACCCCTGTTGTCGAAACTTTTATATTGGTTTAAAACAGTTTTTAGTCCGGGGAGCTTGTACCTGTACATTCACTATGCAAGTTAACCCCATATAAATCAGACTGAAGCCTATTTGAGTCTCCACACAGGAGATTGAGAGGGTTTAACTACATCAGCCAAAAAACCACACCTTTAGTTAAGCCAGTACTTTGGTGTGTAGATCAGGTTCTAGAGATTGACCTCAATGGGCTTTGGATCAGGCCCTAAACAGGCAGGAGATGGGTCACTAAGGCTCTGATCCTGCAACAAGCTCCACTCACAGAGACCCCTTGTGCCCATGCAAAGCCCCTTTGGTTTCAGTGGGGCTTCTACATGTGTGAAGAGGCCTGCCCACATGGAGCTCAGAGCCACAGTCCATCTTCTGAGATCACAAAGTAGTTTCCTTCAGTATTTTTTCTAGTGCTTTGTCCAGTTTTAGATGTCTGATGGGATATGGCTTTCAGCACTTCCCATGGGAGTGGGAGCATTTCCCAGCTCAAAGGCAGTATAGACATGATTCCCACTCTGTCATGGGGACACTTGGACATTCAGATAACTAAGGTTTGGGATTTGAGGGTGATTTTTCAAGGTGATTAATAGAAGTCAGGGGTCAGAGGGAGTTTGGGACACTGGAGTTTGATGTAGATCCCACAGGCAGGACATTTCCCTCTGCTATTCAGCCATAAATTCCTTTGCTCAATTTCACGCACACCCTAAACAAGTCCAGTGTTGACAGCCCTTCTATATAGGTGGATACCCATCTCAGCCATTAGTCATTGCTTACCAAACAGATAATGGTATTTTGCCCTTCTATAGCAGCTTCCATTTGAAGGACTCACAAAGCACTTTGCAAAACATTAACGAACTCTTACACCACCACTGTAAAGTAGGTTTAGTTATCCCCAGGGAGAAATAGAGGCACAGAGGAGTTAAGGCCCAGATCCTCAAAGGTATTTAGCCGCACGTAACTACCACAATCAGCATTAAGTGCCTAAATACCTTTGGGTATGTCTACACTCCAGCTGGGACCATGTCTCCCATCAGAGGTAGACTAGACTGACTGATGGGCAGTACCAGCGTGGATGTAGCTAGCCACCTGAGTTTGGTCCCGGAGTGTCAGGCTGGCCCATGCCACAACCTCCACATTGCTACGTTGAGTGCACTAGTCCCTGCTGGTAATCGCTCACCTTAAGTGATCACTCTCGTTACAGTGTGTATGGCAACACCCATTATTTCATGTTCTCTATGTATATAAATCTCCCCACTGTATTTTCCACTGAATACATCCGATGAAGTGAGCTGTAGCTCACGAAAGCTTATGCTCAAATAAATTTGTTAGTCTCTAAGGTGCCACAAGTCCTCCTTTTCTTAGTCTCTGTCTGTGTACCAGTCTGGGAAGCTGGCTCCCAGCTGCAGCATGTATATACTGTGTGTGGATCTGGGCCTAAGTGACTTGGAAAGTCCACGGCAGAGCCAGGAACAAAACCCAGCTCTCCTGACTCCTCTTTGCAGAATCCTAATGGGGCCACGTTATGGCTCTGCCAAGAGACCCCCCCCAGGGGAATAACGTGTGGTAGCAGCTCGCTGACAAACAATCCTTCCCTTGCTGGCTGCATTTCCTTCTACCGCGTCTTTTCCTCAGCTCACACCAAAGCGTGGCTCCTGCCCACCCCCGGATTCTAGTGCATGCAGATCAAAACTGGCTAGGCCATGCTGTGTGAAAAAGCTGAGGTCTGAATACCCAGTTTGTTTACTGGTGCCCCACACGAACGACCTCGATTTTTAGACACGCTTTTTAATACCATCCTTGCCTACAGCAACACTTTTATTTAATTGCCAATAGCAATAATACTTTGCGCTGCTATAGCCCCTTCCACCGAAGAATCCCAAAATGCTTTGCAAGCATCAGGCCTCGTTACACACGTTCTGTGAGGGGGATGAGAATTATTTCTCCCATTTTACAGATGGGCAAATGGAGACACAGCAGCAAAGCCAGGATTAGAATCATATCCTTTAGGCTCCCACACCTCTGCCTTAGCCAGTATGTTTTCAAAAGCCCAACACTGCCCACATGGAGCTGGCGGGGCTTCGATTTGTGGGATAGATGCCACAATACCCTGGCAGAGCAGCTGCTGGAGGGATGGTTGTGCGTGGACAGGCTGGTTTTCAGTTAGCTAGCATAAGCACAGTGAATTGTTCCCGAAGCAAACAATTCTATAACTACCAGCCCTGAGATTCATGCATGTTCGCTGCTTCTTTAAAGCAAACTGGGGATATTGATCCGAAACCACGCTGCTGCCAGCCAGTGCAAATGTTACTGCTCGGCTGAAAAAAGCTCAGTCTTCCAAACCAAATACTGTATTGAAGCTGGTCTGCTGGTCTCTCTTTGTATGCCTGAAGTTTGGAAGAAGAAGAACTGACTCTTTCCCAGCCCCAGCCCCACCCACTCACCCACCTGTTTAATCATGTGAGCCCTTTGCTGCCCAGGTCAGCTGTTTAAAGGCCCTGTAGAGGTAGTGCTGAGTCACACAGCTGAATCTTGGAACTGGAAAGCAAGCAGTTGTCCTAACTGTGGTGTGGCTTCAGTCAGCAGCATGGAATGTGTGAGTCTTGTCTCTCTGTAGCTGGGACTGGTTAGGGCTTTACTTGCAAGACAGGGGGATAGGAAGCTAGGTGTGGAATCCTGGAAGAAGGTTAACTGCTGGTGAGTGTGTTTGGGAGAGCTTTCAGAGTAGCAGCCGTGTAAGTCTATATCTGCAAAAAGAAAAGGAGGACTTATGCTCAAATAAATTTGTTTGTTAGTCTCTAAGGTGCCACAAGTCCTCCTTTTCTTTTTGGGAGAGCTGTGAATCATGTGCTGGGTGACCAGACAGCTGGTCTAGTACATACCCTCCCCCCCCCCCCCCACTCATCTGACTTCTCTCTTAAGGCTCTCCCAGGGTGAGCTGCAGGGCTCTTTTTCTGTTGTACCTTGGAATAGAAGAATTTCTTTAACGGAGGGGGAAATAGCTAAAGGGTTAGTAGCTGTGGGTATTGGGTTGGGCCATATGTCAGTGATGGAAGAAAAATGCATGATTGGACTATAACACTGAGGGGGAAGGAACACTAGAGATAGATGAATTTTTATTTTTGCAAGATATTTCCAAGTAGCCTTTGTTTTGAAGGGTTCATGGTGGGCCACTTATTATTTAGGTTAACAGTTTTCAGCACTTGTAGTGTCAGTAACTCTACTAATGTTTCCAATGTCTTAGACAGTCTGGAAAGAATATCTAAGTACACTTTTTTTTTCTTGAGAACTCTTATAAAACATTTCATGCCTGTATAGAGCCTTTTTTGGGTTCTTTTAACTTAAAATAAACCCCCTTTAACTCAGCCCTATAGGGCACTACAGGATAGGGGCATGTCACTGACCCAACCTTGGCCTTTCAGCCCTCTCTAACTCCGAAATGCAGCTCTTAAATATTGCTTACCTTCCTCAGTCTTGGTGGCTACCTCCTCCCTGGCTCTGCCATCCGACCAAGTTTCAGCCTGTGCTCCAGAAACAGAATAAAAGAGGGATGTGTAGGGAGCCAGGATAAGTAGGGCTTAGATGCTATGGTGATAAGCAGTTTAGCAATCTGCAGATCATAGCTGGGCTGACCTCAGCATTATGGTGAGAATGGGAGAGCTGGACAAAACCGAATAGACTATGCAGGTGGCTGGATAGCCTCTTGGCTGATCCAACTAAAATGAGGACAGTTCGAGTTTCCAGAACAGGTTGCAGGATCAGAGCCCACTAACCGGAGAGATCTGGCCTCTCCATTGGTCACTGACTCCCTGTAACACAGGGGTTGGGAAGGTCTGCCTGGGGGTGGGGTGTGAAGCGAGAAATGTTGCAGCTGTTCCCAGGCTCTGAACTGTCTCTCCCCCACCTCCTGGAGAAGGAGATAAAACAAAAAACTGTGTCCAAATGAAGGAAAGTGACCCTCTCTCCAAAACTGGAGGAGGTGATACTGGTGCAAATGCTACTGTTTCCATTGGTCTAATGCAATATAACCCTGGCTGTGACAGGTTTCGGTCTTAAGCTCATTATTGCGGTCTCTTTGGAGCTAAATTCCAATAGCTCCTCAGGTGAGGGTGCTTGTGTTTCTGATCCAGTGGGTGGAATGGGGCCTCTGGCCAGACGCAGGCTGGATATGGAGGTTGTTTATCAAGGTCAGCTCCCTTCAGGGTTAGTGGCTGCCCTTTGCAAGACAAGGGTGGCACCTGGTGGAGATGGGGTAGCAAGGGGCTGAAGGTGGATGTTTTCATGTACTTCATTTGCTCCCCTGCAGCAGAGGCTGGGATGTATGCAAGCAAGCTGGCTGATGGGCAAGCGCTTTCAGCTAGCAAGCCAAGCCCCACTCAGGGCTCCCAGTGCACGGGAGCACTGGCCGGCTAAGACCGTGTGCACAGCAAGCTGGTGGGTTGTAGATATTGCACAGTAACAGCCATGGCTTTAAATGTGGGAGGGTAGATTAAAAGAGGGTTAAGTCTCAAATTTCTGCAGGCCGGGGAAGTTACCTCTCTGCACGCTAAAGGGTCAGGCGCCTAAGAAATGAACGGTGGCTTCTTTTAGAAAGGCAGCTAGGGAAAAATGCTAGTCAAACTCCCAGGGAAGAATTGAGCCCTCTTAACTCCAGTGCAGGTAAAGCCCAAGCAGCGGCAGGCGTAGCAGTGCAGGCTTCCCTGTGTGTGTTACATCCCCAAATCCCATGGGCTGCAGCTAATGAGACCAACGTGCGCCTCTAGTCCATTCAGTGCTTGACCTCTGGACAGACTGCTGGCCATCAGGCCAGTTAGTGCCTGTGGCTGGGAACACTTGGAGTCCTGCCCCATGGGAACTGGACGGAGACCAACAGACCTCATTCCGTAGGCCACGGAACTGTGGTTGCATGTTAATGATTCTGGTCGCTGACTGATCAGGGGGATGGTTTGGAACTTGTCTTGTCTCTAGCTCATGCTCAGCACTTATTTCTTGTGTCCCCGGTGCTATTGCCTCTCCCTTCAAACCGAGGAAGTAGGTCTGTTGATCCCCAAGGGGGAGGCTAATACGTTTGTGGCTTGACTCCCTTAGAGACTGGTTGCTACTCACTTGAACGTCCAGGCTGGAGAGTGCATCAAAGTGAAGGGGAAGATCTTGCCGGAAGCCAAGGGGTGAGTTGGGAAGGGTTAGATGTTGCATCATCATTTAGGTAACCAGTGGGGATTCTTCCCTTAGCACACGACAGGGGTAGGTGCCAGAGGTGAATCTGTCTCCGGACAGCTTCCGCTCTCTCTGTTGTTAGATCCGTCTCTGCATTACAGAGATGATCGGTCTGGACTCCGGTGGGAGGGGCTGCGTAGTGTGGTTGTGTGTCTGATTGTCTCCTCCATGCCAGGTTTGCTGTGAATGTGGGGAAGGACCGCAGCAACCTGGTGCTGCACTTCAACCCACGCTTCGACAGCCACGGGGATGTGAACGTCATTGTGTGCAACTCCATGGAGGATGGGATGTGGGGGACAGAGGAGAGGGAGACTGACTTTCCCTTCCAGCAGGGTGACAAGACTGAGGTGAGGACCCGGGAGTGGGGAACAAAGCTATGCTAAGAGGGCACTTGATTTATGGAGCTGGGGTCCTTCTGGACCTGGGGAGTTCCTATCCCTACATTCCTGCAGCACCTTTCACACCATACAGCAAAGCACTTCACATGAATGAAATAGGCCTCTCTTCACTCAGGTGAAGGCACCAGTGAGGCCCCTTGAGATTTTTGGGGTGCCCTCTCAGCCAGATCTGGGGAAATCAGGCTTTCTCCCCCTCAAGACAGATGCTAGTTGAGGGAAGAGTAGCTAATGCTGTCTGGGCGAAGCTCCTGGTTAACCCGTCTCTAAGAGGTCATGGGGATTGGCTGCCTGTGCTGGTTCTAATGTGCCTACTCCTTGCAGATCTGTATCTCCTTTGACACAGCAGACCTGATGGTGAAACTGGCTGGTGACAAGGAGATCGCGTTCCCCAATCGGCTGGGCCTGCAGAACATTGAGTACCTGTCTGTGGAAGGTGACTTTGCCATCAGAGCCATTAAGTTTAGCTAACTGCTGAGTCCTATTCCTTCCACCTCCCTGCTCAGTGAAATAAATCTAAACTTGGCCTTCAAGCTTGCCGTGTCTGCCCGCTCTTTGCCATTTCATCTGCTCGAGCCAGCTTGCCTCTCCTGCACTAAATAGGAATGGCTAAGTTGTACCAGGAGCCAACACGTACCTAATTGCCAGCCCTGGGACACCTATTTTCCCCCCCCCCCCCTTAAAGAAAACTGATGGTAATCTGGTTTCAGAGTAGCAGCCGTGTTAGTCTGTATTCGCAAAAAGAAAAGGAGGACTTGTGGCACCTTAGAGACTCACCAATTTATTTGAGCATGAGCTTTCGTGAGCTACAGCTCACGTCATCGGATGCATACCGTGGAAACTGCAGAAGACATTATATACACAGAGACCATGAAACAATACCTCCTCCCACCCCACTCTCCTGCTGGTAATAGCTTATCTAAAGTGATCATCAAGTTGGGCCATTTCCAGCACAAATCCAGGTTTTCTCACCCTCCCCCCCACAAACTCACTCTCCTGCTGGTAATAGCCCATCCAAAGTGACCACTCTCTTTTTAAAATGTGTATGATAATCCAGGTTGGCCATTTCCGGCACAAATCCAGGTTTTCTCACCTCCCCCGCTGCTGCCGCCTAGTGTAAATGCCACCTCTTAGCTGAAAGAGGCTATTAACTTCACTCATCTCCCCCCTCCACAGCCCCCATGAACTTCTCGCTGTTAAAGGATACTGCCCGCACCTCCTGCAGTGATCATCTGCTCAGTTATGTAAATGCAGTTGTGGAGCTAGGGCTGAATCCTGGAGGTGGCTGGCTGTCCTAGCTTGCTGGATTTCAGGCAGTGTACAAGTCCTATCTCTTTTGATAGCTGGGGTTGTTAGACTAGGATGCACTACAGATAGGTATGATCTGCAGTTCTTGACAGAGTGGCTCAGGCTTTGAAGGACTGCCTGTCTCCTCACAACTGTACCAGTGGTGTTCCTCACTGGGAGGGAGGGCTACATAGGAGTCTCTTATGTATCTCCTGGGGAGGGGAGAAAGTCGGGGGGTGTTAACTGGGCAGGTGTCAATGGGGACTTGTCATTGGGAAAGTGATCCAGCTCAGGGCAGGGGAGACCCCGTTGGTGGAATGGGGCTCTCGGAGTGGGCATTAGAGTGGAATGAGAACTTGTGAAATATTTTAGGCTTTTTTAAACAATTCTAGTAAATTTTTTGGGGGGTAGGGGAACACATCAACTCTAGGAGACTTTTTAAAACCATCTCTGGTGGGGCTCAAAGCAGGGTGGGGTGGGGGAGCATGCTTGCTCTTCTAGCTTCTGCTGATTGAAGTGTTGCTTACCTTGCCTCTGGCAGCAGCTTTCTCCTTGCCTTGCTAAATGCCCTCTTCCAGCTACTGCCCCAGCCTCCCTCACAGCGATGTAGGAGAATAAGAGTGGGATGGCAGAGGAGCTCTGTGGCCACTACACACAGCATTCAGATACTGCGAGTGGGGTTAGAGCTGACCTCCTCAGTAAGCAGGGAAGAGAGGAGCTGGGAAAGGCAGAGAACAGACTGAATCAATGCAGCTGGCTAGTTGTTATCCTGGCTGAGCTCCTGAAAATAGGGAGAACAGTCAGGATAGGGGCTAATCCTGTTAAACTGGGATCCACTCAAACTTCCTCTCCATATCCCCTGCCTTTACCCTCTGATTTAGGCATGCAGAAGGAACACTTACAGCAAAACTCTGCTTCCCAACAGCCCAGGTTGAACTCCCTCCCAGCTGCTGCCTCAAAGCCAAGAAAAGACTCCTCTCCCCAGAGCTGGAGGAGACAATGCTGATGCAACTGCTGCTAGGTCCTCTCGCCAAATAAGGCCCAATCATGCCTTGGCTAGGCCTTCAGCTGAAGGTCATTATCAAAGATGGGGGTTCCAGGAAAGTTCTGGCTGTGGAGCTGGGCCTTTCACAGCAGAACACCCCGAGCCCTTTGGGTGGGGAGGGGCAGCAGAATGATCTGATAGCTCCGACATACGGACTATACCTGGATCTTCCACTTAAATCAACTCCTGGAGTGTGCTAGGGGGAGGGGGGCCTCATACACTTTATCCCCTCCTGGGATGGGAAGGTAGAGGTTTTCTATCAAGCTGAGCTGGTGTCTTACAGCAACTGCGGTGCCATTTTCCCCAAAGAACCTGGGGCTGGAGGGGAGAAGGCTGTCTTACTCCTCGAGACCAGAGACGCTATCATTCTGCCTCACCCTGGCTGCAGGGTGCCTGAGTAACCGGGGAGCAGGCTTGCTCTTAGAAATGCCTTCCTCCTAGGGAAAGGATGGGGGCTGCCCCTCCAATTAACCCATTCAAAACAGCCTCCCAGAAGCTACACTCTCCCCTCCTCTAGCTGTGCGGGAAGCTCGGGGCAGGGTGAGCATGGAGCATTCTGGGAGTTTTCTCTCCCACACCAAAAGGCATGTTTGTTTCCACGGCAGCCCAGCATGGGATTGACTCCAGTGCTGGGGGTGGCACAGTGCAGGTGTCTAACTCTCTGCTCCCGGCCCCTCCAGGCTTGCTGTGAATGTGGGGAAGGACTGATGCTGCACCTCAACCCACTCGGACTGCCACCAGGGTCGTAGTGCGCAACTCCAAGCAGGATGGGAGGGATGTAATGCGGGCTGGCTAAGCTATGGCCACCATCCTTATCCTGGGGCAACACTGGCTGCCTCTCTCCCCCTCAGATTTCCCCTGTGCTTTAAGCCAAAGCACAGGTGGGGAAAGGAGTCTTAAGAGGTATAGCAGAGGAAGGAAGAGAAGCTTTAAAGGAAAACCATGGAAACTCAGGTCCCCTGTGGGACAGGGGAGCCTTCTCTCTATTGCCCTTCCCCAGGTGCTCAGGAGGCAGCTCTTTGGTGCATGCATGGTAGGTGCCTTGCCCTCTAACCCTTTAAGATCCTACCTGTTCATTTGACCCATCTAGGGCCAGCTGGTACCACTCCCTCTCTCACTGTTGGGTAAGTTGGGTTTACTGACCTGCTCACAGATGTTGGCAGCTTCCAGTGCTCTGGACACAACAACTGCAAGGAGCAATGGTGGGAGGGAACGGTGTGGTGTGCAGTACTTCCCACGGGAAGCCCTGAGGGGGGAAGTGAAGTGAGATGGCTGAAGCTCCGGAGCTGTAACTACTCCTTTTGTTACCAAGGAGACTGGTGTACCGAGTTAACAATAGGCACCTAGGCTGGCTCGTGTTGTACCAGCAGCTTAATAAAACCATTGCTAAATAGAACAGGATAAAATAGGTCGAGAGAAATATTACACTCAACCACGGCCCATGCTGCCCAGCTTCATTACTATTTACACTCCCGCTAGCTCTCATTGAGCTAATGCAAATAGGTGTACCCAAGCTGGGAATCCCTCCTAGCGCAGATATAGCCAAGCCCTGCCACTAGAGGGCACTCCAAATGCATCCACAACTGCCGATTTTTACACTCCCCCACCAACTCCCAAAATCTACTACATTCCAGTCTTGGTTTTGGTAGGTAGGTCCACGCCACACTGCCTCCAGGTAGGCTACTCTAAAGTTCTCTAGGAATCTTGCAGAACTGCATAGTCTACTTAACCCCTGGAGAGTATCTGGAAAAAGGTGAAGATAAGTCACAGCAGGGGAGAGTGAAGCCGGTAGGGGAAGTGAAGATTAGGAAGGTATGATGCTGCTAGTCATGGCTGAAAACATTTAAACAAGGAGGAAAAAGGCCTAGCCACCAATGTAACATTTAGCATTAACTAGCCATGCTGGTAACTGGAGCTGGTTGACATATTTGCACAAAAAAAGTGTTGTTCTTGAAAAACAGGCTTTACCAAATGACACTTTTGGAAAACATTGTCAATATTATTGAAATTTTCAATGTTTTTTTTTTTTAATTTTTATCCAAATTTTTTCATTTACCAAAAACTGTTTTTGTACTGCAAACCGCATTTTCAGTACACAGACATTTTTTGAAAATGTTGGTAAAACAGATCATGGGAAATCTGGCCAAAATTGGCAAAGGGATCTATTTTGAATCCTGTCAAATGGAAATGTCAACATTTTTCATTACCTAACTTCTCCTGTATTTTGACCTCTCTTAGTAACTCCTTAAGCTGGTTCCTATTTACACCAGCTGAAGATTTGATTCTCTGGATTTCAATTCTAAGATACATTTTTGCACTGGAACAAATGGGAAGGAAAAAAGTACCTTTCCTTTCTCTTCCCCTTCATTTGATTTAAGAGACATCAGTTTATGGAGTATTTGATAGCACTTCTTTTATTGTCAGTGTCAGTTAAGTGGTTCTTACATGTCAACAAATATGTATTTCAAGTCATAATTACACAATGCTATATGATAATAACCTTAAATTGTAAACTGATTGGCAACCTCTGGCAACCCCAACACAGGAGAAAAAAAAAAGTCATTTTAAGAATCATAGAAAGCAGCTGAAAATATGACGTGTGTAGCCAAGATGTGCAAAGTAAGTAAAATTGTCTGTAAGCAGCGATCAGATTGACTGGCTCAAACTTTCAAAATTTCCTTATGATGAACTGGAAAATAATTGTGCCCTTATCCCTGCGTCCAAAGAGACATCTCTCTCTTTCCCCAGCTTCCCTCTCCAACATACTGCAAAAGGGTGACAGCAACTAATGTTGCTAATGTGACAGTAATGTGAAAGTTGCTAATGTGACAACTAATGTGACAGTAACCAACTAACACTACCAAACGACAAATCTAGCTAAGAACATGTGCATAATCTTGGCACTACAAACAGGCTGCTCCAACTCTCTTTCTGCATGGTAACATGGCATGGAAGAAAAGGAGGCATTTGTTAAGATTTCAACATTGGTGATCGAGATGCTAAAGAGCCTGAGTGCTAGCTAGAGAGCGTGTTGGCCACATGCAGACAGGCTGCTGGTCTGGCTATGGCCTGGCTGAGCAGTTTGTTTCTGACCCCACAGGCCAAGTTCTACCCTCAGTTAAATGCCTGCACCGTGTATGGAAGATTCATGACTAGCGAGGGCAGAATTTGTCTCTGCCTGTTGGGGGTAAGAAAGGGATCCTGGTGCCCACATTAGCCGCATGAAAACATACAAATACGTAACACGAGTGATCTTCATGAGGCAGTGACATTGCATTAGAAAAGCCCTGAGTGTTGTGCTCCTACCAAGCGTAAGTGCAGTCCGAGGGAAAACATAAGCACCGAGGCTGCAAGTACACGGCCAATCCACACTGCCAGAATACCGAGAGATTGACCTTGGGGTTTGTATTACACACTTTAGGTTGGTTATAATGGAAGCACCTTTCATCTGTTAATCGACTTTAGCTTTCAGGCCAGCTTGGGAGAGGGCAGTAGGAGAGGCGGGGGAACCTGGGTATGAGAAACAGATATGCCCCATATCCGCTCATTTTCATTTATTAATATTAGTATCTATTATTTGTATTACCATAGTACCTAGGAACTCTAGGCATGGACCAGGGCCCCACTCTGGAGTCTAATAGGAAAAGCTTTTGATCTCTCCTGTCTAGGAAAGGTCCTGCCTGGCCCCACATGCGGTCATTTAGAACTTGTGCAAAGCAGGGGTAAAATGCTTTCAGGCTGATCTGCTGGCTTTTAACATCCACTTTACACAAGTCATACCAGGGCGAGGCCAATGGAGAATCAGGCCTGGAACCACAAAGCATTTGCTATCAGATGGTCTCATGTCTAACCTTCACTGAAAATGAAATCCCTTTCATTAGCCAACCCAGGCATGGTTTCAGACATGGGGAAAATCTCGTATGTGTGATTGCCAAATCCACCTCCCCACCCCCCATCATTGACTCTGTATTGTCCATTTTTAAAGAAAGCAAATCCGAGTTTTGATGACTGGGACTGTATTGATTTCAGGCCATGCAGCATGTTATGACAGCCAAAAGCAATTCCAACCGCCCCCTGCACCATGTAACTACTCTGTTAATGGAGGTATTTGAGGATTTACCAAGCGCTGATTTAAAAGGCCTGTTGTAATTACACAACTGCAGGACTGTGCTCCCTGACACATGCCTCCATCCTCTTCCAATCTAGAGCACTAGACCTGGCTGCTGTGACATTTACACAGTTTCACTGCTTTTCTAAAACACCCCCTCGGGATGTAGGACACTAATTCTTTCACAAGGCCAGAACCTCAGCTGAAGTCAATGGAGCAGTGCCAATTTACACCAGTATTCCTTACTGAACCAGCAGAAATTGGCCAACGATCAGTAGGTCACCATTAGAAGAGTTAAAACAGGAACATTTGCATCCCAGTCCACTGTGCATAGAGTAAAAACAACGAGGAGTCCTTGTGGCACCTTAGAGACTAACACATTTATTTGGGCATAAGCTTTCGTGGTCTAGAACCCAAATAAATTTGAACTTATGCCCAAATAAATGTGTTAGTCTCGAAGGTGCCACAAGGACTCCTCGTTGTTTTTGCTGATACAGACTAACATGGCTACTGCTCTGAAACCTGTGCATAGAGTAGTCCCCTCCCCTACGCCTCACATGTCTCATCAGTTAAAACAGCCACACTCTGCTGGGGGCTCTTCAGAATTGCTATTTTAATAGCAGGATTGAATAAACCAGCCACTGCCCACAAGGATAAGATGACAGGTTTCAGAGTAACAGCTGTGTTAGTCTGTATTCGCAAAAAGAAAAGGAGTACTTGTGGCACCTTAGAGACTAACCAATTTATTTGAGCATAAGCTTTCGTGAGCTACAGCTCACTTCATCACTTTAGATAAGCTATTACCAGCAGGAGAGTGGGGTGGGGGGAGGTATTTTTTCATGCTTTGTGTGTATAAAAAGATCTTCTACACTTTCCACAGTATGCATCCGATGAAGTGAGCTTATGCTCAAATAAATTGGTTAGTCTCTAAGGTGCCACAAGTACTCCTTTTCTTTTTAAGGATAAGATGGTCCATATTAACCCATCACTGGACCGTACACAAATGTACACTTCAGGTTTGGCCCAACCACCCCTCTGTCATGGCTTTGCAACCTGGCGCACAGAGTCACAGTGCCACTCAGGTCTGGCCCGTCCATTTTGGGCTCCCACCAGGAATGTGGGCCCTAGGTACACGCCTTGGTTGCCTCTGTGTTAATCTGGCCTTGAGCATTGGCTGCTGAGAATGAGACAGTCAGGGAAAGTATGGGCCGTGACCCCCTTAGCACCAAAGTAAGCTCATGCACAGCCCAGGGCTAAGGCTTGTATTCTGAACCCAGGCCAGGGAGCAGCGGGCAGAAAAGGAAGAGGCATAAGCAGCAGACGTACAGGTCCCCAACCGAGGGGCTTCCTCACTAGGGAAAAGCAGGATGTTCTTAACTGGAGATAACTAACCTGAGGTAAAATCCTAGTGAAGACGAGGCAATATGTAGCTTTCATGAGTTAGCAGGTCAAGAGAAAGACTATGGGGGATCTTGGGACTGACCTTGACCTGATAACCAATCTGTTTGGTCTTCATTAGGATTTTACTTCACGTTACCTAGCAGGGTGGGCATAGTGGCCCCAGCCCCCCAGTGCCAGGAGGTGCGGCCCCAGCCCCCTCAGCCCTGGGAGGGAGGACAGTGCAGCCCCAGCCCTCCCCCCAATGCCAGCAGGGTGGGCTGTGCTGCCCCAGCTCCCCCAGAGCTGGAGCACCGGGAGGGCAGGCAGCACGGCCTGAGGGCCACCGCACAGGGGGAGCCGCAGAATGGGAAGCAGGACGGGAAGGCCTGGGGGGGCCGAGCGTGGGCGCGGCCACACCTGGCTGTTTGGGGAGGCACAGCCGCCCCCAGCCTATGATACCCACCGGCAATGAGCACCTGACAACCTGCCCGAGAACGAGCGCAGATTAGTGACACCAGAAGCCAAGCGTTACTATTTCTCTACCTTGGGGGCTGCATTCACATCCACTGCCGGCATGCAGGGATTTGCAAGACCCCTGGTGCTGCTGTCTCCACGGCTCCATGATGGCTAGGCACAAAACATTCCCAATGGTTCAGCTTCCCCTCCCCCATCTGGTACGGACAGCTGGGATGATTTAGTCCAAATTCGTTGCGCAGGGCGGAAGATCAAAACAGAATATGGAAGATATCAGATTACAGAATGAGTCAGCAGCAAGATCACTCTTTCCATGGCCAAAACCATGCACGTGAGCCAAGAATGTAGTGCGAAGGCACCCAGGAGAAGGAAGAGCACCTGTACCTTTCCTGTAAATCGGTCACTATTCAGCTGTGCAAAGGGAGGAGAACAGAGTGAGCGTTTGGATCCCAAACAGGGATGCTGCTTTCAAACTGCACATTAAAATACCTTATTTAGTCCTAGCCCAAAGCTGTCAATTAAGTTTTCACGTGGTTGACTTAAGTTTTGAATGGAATCCAGCCTTGTGAAACAAAACATGGTGAATCTCTTCTGAGCAGGGAGAAGATCTGTCTGCGTGTCACCACCTGAACTTTTGGCTTCAGCAGACTTGCCCAGAGGAAAGAAAGAAAAGCAAAATTGCCCCACTCCTGGGCTCCTCCCATCTCCCACTTGTGACAAGTCATCCCAAGAAACAAAACCAAACCATGTCCATCACAACACACAGGTCATGAACATCCCATCCTGGAAGGTCCTGCTGCCGTTGCTCCCAGAAAACACACTCTACGCTGTTTCAAACACAACTATTTGGCCAGATCTTTACATGTTTGCTTGTTACTCACGGGTCTAGCAAACAGAGAGAGACTGCTCAAGGCTGTGTGCATATTGACCCTTGTGAAAGAGCATTCTAAACAGTTAGTAAATACAGCCCACCCTCTGCTGGTGAACTGACAGCTGCTGAAACTCTATTCAGAGATATACCAAATCAAAAGAGAGCTGGTCAGGGAATTATTTCCCCCATCAAAAGTAACATTTTCAAAAAGTACCAAGGTGACTTTAGGAGCTGAACTGCCATTGACAATCAATGGGGCATAGGGTCCTAAAGTTACTCAGCTGCTTTGGATGAAAATTTCTTAACTGTCTCTAGTTTTTAGCCACTGGTTGAGGTGCGTCACTGCAGCTGCGTCTGTTCAAACCCCAAGTCTAGATGGGCAGTCCGCGATACACAGTGATGTGCATCCTGGGTAAGCTACCCCCATGTGAGACATGTTCGGTGTGTCTAAATTAGGGGTTTGCACCACTGCAGCCACGTCACGGTAGCTACACCCATGGCTGAAAGCCGAATGTTCTGATTTGTTTCAATGCATTGCAACGTGCAAACAGTTATAGTGAGCCTCTGCACCGTGCACTGCTGTTCCATGTACGTTCTTCTCTATACAATTAACTTTATGCTACTTCTAATTAAGGGAACAGGAATGCATCATGGGAAATGAGGCAATAAATAGGTTTCCTCTCCAGCTAAAGGCACTTAGAAGCAAACTCACTGAGACTGACAAATGTTTAATTTTCTCCAGGTACATGGCAAAATGTTCTTTCCCCAATCTGATGACTCAGGAAACCCCAGAGAATTAGCAGAAGAATGTTTATATAAGGTCGTGCAAAATTCCTTCCTGAAACCCGAACCTTAACTCATCGCAATGAAACACAGGACAAAGGGATGGTGGAACTTCCTTCAGGAAGATTGCCAGGAATGGGTACCCAAAATACAGCATCCACATGAATGTACAGACAGTACTAGTTGCTCAGAGTTTAGTAACAATAAAAGGATCCATTTTTTCCTTGATATATGCTTATAATTCCAATATGGACAGTAATTTACTTTCCGCTGTATAAATGTAAATGATCATTTGCCTCAATGACAGTTGCTCGTGTGATTGGAGGTTAACCTCTAAACGACTTATATACTAACCCCAGTAAATACACACAGTGACAACTGACTTCCCCAGAAGCTGAGCATGTGGACTGAGGGGAGTATGAGCTAGAGGGCCAGATCCTCAGCTGGTGCAAATCGACACTGAGTAAAGTGACAGACCTATCTAGCGCTAGGGGACCTTTAAAGGGAGGTGCCCTCTGGCTTGAGGGGCCTTACGAAACACTTTGTGGGGCAGAACCATGTTCAAGTCAAGAAGCAGCTAAAATGGTCCTTTTGGCTCTGTTTGGACTATCCCTAGTTTCTTCCTTTCAAAAAAAATTCTGCATGCCGTAGTGACATGCAATTGCTTTGTTCCTCCAGAGACATCCTGTAACACACAGGGCAGATCACCTTCAGGGTATGTGAGGGCTGAAATTTCATATGGCAGCAAGGTAGTAGGATGCTCTAGCTCTGCCATGCTTCCCAAGGTAGCAATACATTTGAAGCCTGCAGGGAGCACTTGCTTCAAGAAAAAGGTCCTTAAAAACAGCAGTATAAACAGTGCACACTCTCATTTTCACCATTTACTGTTGAAACATAAATTAATTGCATGAAGGTCTTACAAACCATGCAAGTCAGAGCCTTTGGGGGCACTGGTATGTGAGGCCCTCTTGCAGTATGATGGGATGAACAAACACACACAAGACAGGAACAGCTTAAACAGCAGCAGCAACATAAAATTTCTACGAGGTTAGACCAGAGTGACCAAACTGTGTCTTGTGAGTCAAATGTAGCCCATGGCTTTCTACAATGCAGTCCATGGACTCCCTCATCTTTAATGCGGAGGGCGGTGGTGGTGGAAAGACTCCTCGGGAGACATGTGCAAAGCCTTGGAGAACTAGAGGTCCAAGAATTCAATGCTCCATAAGTGAGATAACACCCACTGTCTTAAAAAGGAGGCCATTTCCAATCTGCTTTTCTTAATGCAAAGTACCTGCAGCCCTGGAGCTCTGGGTAAGTTGCCTAAGTGATGTTCAGTTGGGCAAATTTGGTTGTCCCAGGTTAGACTGACTGAGAAATGACTCACTAACCCTACAGCAGAAGCCCCATTTATCTAACTAGGACAAATGAGCTTTTGGGGTAGGCAGAAGACTTAATTGCAAGCTATTCATGCTGGGGCATGTAACCCACTGTTAGCCGTTCGGGGATTTCAGATAAGATGGGTCCAGATAAACGAGGTATTACAGTTTTTAAAAGAAATGCTGGTGTGTACATCATCCCCTTTAGAAAAAGCAACCTATATGTAATGCCCTTTAAAGACCCTCTCCCAAATCAAACTAACAACCTTCAGGTTGCTTTTAGCACAGATCTTGCCTTTGTACTGTCTTAAATCATCTGTGAATCCAGAACCAGAAGGGAATCTTTTTGCTTCACCCTAACTTTGACTCCTGAGTTGCTTGGTTCACACAAGTGCTTGTTTAAACTCTGGATGTATCAAGCCACGGGATCCAGAAGAGGGTAGATTATACTTTGCTGGGCAAAGTCTCCTTTGCAAGGGTGCTTACTGCGCATTCAGGAAATGTTGAAACGGGTTGAAGCTTTTTCTGGCTGCCCTTTATTATGTAAAAAGCCCCTGGAAAAGATGCTCCATTCTAGGGTGCGACTATCTTTGGAGATTCCTCTTCTTGTTAAGTTTTCACAAAATACAAAATTAAATGCATTTTCTACATACAGAGCCAAGACTCAAGTAAGCAACTAGTATACGTACAACAACTTACACATTCAGTCTTGTTTTTAAAAAAATATAAATATCAATAATGTTCAGGAGCATTGTGGGTTGGTTTTATTTTTAAGGCTTCATTCTTTCAGATCCTTCATTATTTAACAATAGTGCCTCACTCTGATTGAGGTGTTGGGGTGGGGGTGGGGGAAGCAGAGGCAACCATGCCATGTTACCAAAGATGACATCTTTGTTCATGATGAGCTGGCCCATTCAAAAATAAGTGCCTCCTTCTCATACCTTGTAGCCAGAGAAATCTTTCACCTCCCTCTAGTGTGAGCCAGGCTGGATTAAGTTTTCATAGTGAGCTCTCGGGGCGATGGCATAGGGAGAGAAAAACAAAGACTTTATTACTGGTTTTTTCCTTCCTTGGATTCTCTTTTTAAACCCATCGCTCCACTGTAATTGTTGAGAGCTCTCCAAAAAGTATGCCGATTAAATAAACTCAAGCAGAAGAGCTGTACCCGAGGCTTGTCCGGGAAAGGTTAAAGTGAAGAGGCCGATGGTGTAGGTAAACTACTGCTGACCCCCGGGGGGGTTGTGGCTGCTGTGGCTGGGGCCGCTGCTGCTGTTGTGTCCGTGGGGATGAAGTCTGTAGGGAGGCTTTCCGTCAGGCACTTGAGCTGTTCCTGACCCAATTTAATCTTGTCGTCCAGCTCCCGCTGCTCGATGAGAAGTGTGGACTTCATCTTCACAAAGTGCTGGTACTCCTGGAGCTGCTCCTCCGAGAGGTAGTTGCCCAAGATGTCCAAGACCACACGTTCTCGCCGGTCCAGGTTCTCCTTCAGCTCCCGGGCATCCTCATGCTGGCCAGCCAGCAGCTTCCTCTTCTCATTGAGAGAGCTCTGCCACATCAGAGACAGGGAATTAACATCACAGTGCTAATCCCACAACCTCTTCCCCTCCCCACAGACAGCCTTTCCCTCCTCTGGCAGTGATGGCCTGGGGACTATGCTTCCCTCTTTCATGGTCACACACATGGAGAAGGGGAATAACATTTCAATGAGGCTCAAACATGAATCCTACTCAGTCATACTCTGAAGATGTTTGGTCAACATGGTGGGTGAGGTCATATCTTTTATTGGACCATCTTCTGTTGGTGAGAGAGATGAGCTTTTGAGTTTACACAGAGCTCTTCTTGTTTCTCTCACCAATAGAAGTCGGTCCAATAAAAGATATTATGTCACCCACCTTGTGTCTCCAATATCCTAGGACCAATACTTCATACAGCATGGTCAACATGGTGCAGACGGGGTTAGAAATTGTTAACAAAACACGATTGAGCCATGGTTTCTGCCATGCTTTTGCCCCCCGAGCATGGTCTGGCCACAAAGGGCTAAAACATGGTTAGCTGGAGCCAAGAGACCACCATTTGTCCAGCTATGTGCTGCTTCGTCTGCAGTTCTGCTTGCACAGCTGATGGTAAGACCAGTCAAAACAAATGCTTTTTTTACATTGCCAAGATGCACAGGGCGAGAGTCATTTGTACAAAATATCAGCCAAGATTCGTGGGGCCAGAATCGTGTTTTTTATACCCAGGGAACAGGCTCAACTGTTGGCTCCACTTTGGAGGCTACAATCCTATATATGGCTGGGAGTTTCAAAGGTTCCTAAGAGACTTAGAGGCCCGGTTCCCGTTGACGCACCTAATTCCTTGAAGCCCGTTTGAAAGTCCCAGCCTATATGTGTGTGTTCTTCTAATCACCCATTTGTTCAGCGCTCTGAAAATCACCAACATTCTAAAGTTTACAAAAAGAGACATACCCACTCTTCAGTATTCACATCTTCACCTAGGCTGCTCAAAACGTTCTCCACCCGGGCCAGACGCCCTGAGAGGGAGAGCAAGAGGTTCACCACTTTATCCAGGTCGCCTATGAACATCTTGTATTTGTCAAACTCGTTGGGCTTGCATAACTCGCTGATCAACACCTCCACCTCCTCTCCCAGGGCATTATTCATCTTGATGTCTTCTAGCAGGCTCTCCTTAGCTTCCTGCAAGATCTCCAGTTTGTGGGACAAACTCGTGATGAGCTCAGCCTGGTAGGAGGGAAATATTATTACTAGTCTTTATAGGGTATGCTGTGCTGTCTGTGTGACCATATGAAAACATGGCCCTGGTCCCATTAGAATGAAAATTCAGCAAATGCTGACAATGATCACAGCGGGATGAGCTGGAGAGAGAAGAGGAAATGGAGGAGACAGTGAAACTCAATGGGAGAAGGTTTGAGCTGTTGGCCAAATGATATTAGGGTACCGCTTTACTTGCCTAGTAGCCCAAATCGTAACCTGCTTTTGTAATGATTGGGCAAGATTTTTGGTGCCACGCCTTGATGCACCACTTGATATACCTGAAAGGGAATATTGAAACTTCCCTTCCTTTGTAAAGCGCTTTGAGATCTCCGGATGAAGAGTGCTTTATAAGACTGTATATATTGAAATCAATGGGAGTTAGGCACTTAAGTACCTTTAAAAATCTGGGCCTATATCACACTCCTACACCTTCAGGATTCTTGTTTGCATGTTACTTTTTGCACTGTCCTTTGTTCAAATAAACATTATTTTAAAAATTGATTGAAAAAAAGGGAGCAAACGTGACTAATTAACCAAGACTCTGGCCAGGGTTGTTACGGTGTAACAAATGCCAGGGCTGGAAGTTGTTAGCTGCATAGTGCATGCTGGCTCAAAAAGCCTTGAGGGAAAAGAGAAAAAAAACTTGTCATGTTTTTCCCTCCTATTTTTGTCCTCTTAGACTGTACTATAAAGTGCTTGAAGCTTGGGGCTCTGAAGTACGTAGAAACCTCAGCATCAGGTGCAAGTGCCACTTTCAATTTCAGCTTCAGCCAGAGCCGTGGCATTTCTCCCTTGGCAGAACCCACTGCCTGGGCTGAAGTGGCCCTCAGCAAAGAGAAACAAACCAGCATGTAGCTTTACCAGCTAAGGAGAGTCAAAGCTCATTTTGTGAAAACCCCTGCAGCTGTTGCACAGCCAGTGGGAAAATCACCCTGAAGGGCAGCCATGCTGTGCATGTCCTGGAGTGCCTGATTCCGATTAGGGTTTGGAGGAAAGCAATAAGTACATGTATTCCCTGGTATGAGGCTGGTACTGCTACGGTTCTGCTTTCACTGAGCAGTTAGCCCCAGCAGAGTGTGCATCAGGAGCGGTTGGAACACCATGTGTTCTGCTTTTGCTTTCAGCTTCCTATGGAGTAATAATATATCATTATCGCTAGTTGAATATGCATTGCACACAGAGGCTACAGGGTACAATATGAGGTCTCATTCCAAAGAGTAAGTCCCTGGGGTATTGAAACGTTTCAAGGAACAACCCTCTTTCTATCAGAAGTGCCGGTAGTTTCATGTAGGCAGACTCTGTGCTTCAAATAAAGTGGATCTTTCACTACAGTCAAACAAACTGTAGTGGAAACTCTGGGGATGCTTGGAAGTGGTCTTTTAAAGCAAGGAGATGCCCATTAGAGGTAGTTTTCAAAGCAAGCTTCCCTCTATCTAAAGAATACAGTATCGTTTAGCCGGTTACCACCAGATGGCTGCATGATTCACAGATCTGTTGGGAGTCTAGAGCTGTCACCAGCAGTTAGTTTTCTGATTGCGGAGTCCATTAGCATTTCTGTGGCAGGGCCGAGGGTCAGTGAAATGTGAACAAATACTCTTAACCATAGATTTCAGCTGCCCAGGTTCACAGTGATGGGGCACAGCTAAGTCATTTCATTTTATAGCTGGGAATCCCCAAGGGGAAGATGACTGGCTGTTGGGTACTAATGCACAATGTTTTTTGGAAGGGGGAAGAGAAATTATAGCCTCAGCTCCTGATTCATTAGCATTACACTGTAAGCTCATCAGGGTAGGGACTGTATCTTCCCATGTGTTTGTGCAGTCCAATGGGGCCCAGCTGTGACTGGGACCTCAGAACTACTGGAATACAAACACATCATAAGAATGGCTCTGATCCTGGGTTGTGCTTTGGTCTCTTTGCAATGCTCTCCCCTTGCAAAGCGGCTCTAATCTCAGTGAATTCAGCCTTCCCTGTGCAGGCAGATCCTCAGGGGGATTACTGGAGCCACCATAGCTGCTCCTACACCAACCTCTGTTGCAGCCAGTGCAGGGAGTGTGGCCATGGAAAAGGGGCGTGGCTTGGGAATTCCTATGCCCTAGTGCAGGGTTCCCAATTTTTTTCCCGAGTCCCACTGGTGCAGCTGCAATGGGCACTGCAGCCCACTATTAACATGAGTCCGTCAGGGAGAGGGGCATCACCGGGCGTGAGCTGCCCCTCACCTCAGCAGGAACCAGGGCCAGTGCAAGGCGAAGGGGCCAGGCAGGTGCCACAGCCAGCCCCTGCCAACACCCCCAGCATCAGCAGCCTGCTGAGTGCCCTGAGCTTGTCACCTGCAGCCTGGCCTCAGTCAAACACCCAGCACCTTGGGGTGCCTCACAGACACCCCCTGCCTGGGAATGAGGAAAGGACTTGAGGGCTGCCGCTGCCAGGAAGAGGCCCAGCTGTTTCCTTGACGGTCCCCATCATGGCATTGTCCAGGTGGAAACCGAGTAGCACCACCGAGTCCCGGTACCTGGGGGAGCCATGGGACCAATACTCCAGAGAGCCTGACACTCATTGATCCTGGGGTGCGGCAACTCAGAGCAGAAACAGCCGTGAACCTTCCAGCCTCCTCCAGCCACCCTGGGAGCCACCGCCTTCTCCTTGCCCTCCATCTGGCAGCACTGCTTTGCCCTCTCCCAGCCCTAGGCACAGGCCATCTCCAGCAGCACTCCGCCAACAAATACAATTTGGTGGGGGCAACATTCCCCATGCCCCTCCCAAACTCCAGTAATGGCTGACCACCCGGGACTGTGTCGTGGCCCACCTTTAGGCTGCAGCCCACAGTTTGGGAACCCCTGCCCTAACGACCCCTTGTTGCCTTTGGCAGTTGATGTAGTTTAGAGCAGCCTTCAGGCTGTTGCAATCCATGCTAGAGAGCCAAGAGGCACAGAGCAGCCCCAGGATCGTGGGAGTGAAAAGAGCATCTTTGTGCTCCTTGGCTGTAGCTGAGGATCCAGTCATTCTAAACACATAAGAGGACCACACTGGTCTCACTACATGTGATCAAGAATCCTTTGCTACTCCGACCCCCCCCCCCATACACACAACAGCCAAGCAAACACCAAACAGCACCTCCTGGCACTAATACTTCTGACTGCAGGCCCAGTTTGCTCCTCAGTAGGAAAGAATATGTTTCTACTGAATGCTACAGATGGGCCCTCGCTATTGGGCAATGTGAAACCCTCAGCTGTGTGGCTGGAACGCAGGACATCATCAGCTGAATACAGGCTCATCCTCTGAAACTGGGCTGGGTGGCAGAACCTCCCTGTGCCGAAGCGTTTGTCCTGAGCCTCGGCTCACTTGCTCCTGGGTAGCTCCAGTGGCTGCAGGGGCTGCACTCCGGATTCACACCGGCGTCCGGGAGAACAGAACCGAGGTCCCTTGTCTTTTGCCAGGTGCTATTGTAGTGACCCAGCTAGAATTCATGGGCCTGGGAAACTGGGGGCAAGGGCGTCGGTAGCCAAAGGAGCAAAGAAGGCAGCTGAATTATTACAGTGGCAAATGGGAAAATGCCACAGAGCCACTCAAAGGGCCTGGTCTAAAGCCCAATGGGAGCATTTCCAGTGACTTCCACGAGCTTTGGATGAGGCCCAGAGCGCGCTGCATTGGTGCTACTCACTGGTGATCTGCAAGTTTTGCCGGAGAACCGTGACCGGTCATTCAGAATGTTGTCTGTGTATAGTCCCTGTCCTTGAGCCCCTTGTACCAGGACAGTGTCAGGTGGTGGGGGTGGAGGCAGGGAGCAAACATACCTTTTAATCAGAGCTTTGTCCTGGAATGCCTAGGAGTCTGAAGTGGACCTGAAAGCACTTGCTTTGTATTCATTAATCAGTGACTCTCCTGCCCTTCCAAATGCCAGCTCACACAGTCCTTTGCATATTTACAATGGAAATGTGCTTGCTTTACCCAAATGACCTCTTGGAGTAGCTGCCTCCCCTCATAATACCTATGCAAATGTTACTTCACACAGACACCCAGCAAACATGCCAAAGCAATCTCGCTAATCACTCAGATCCATTTCTGTTTTCCCACGCAAATGTAACCTTTGATTCTTGGGACTTGTCCCCTTCTGGCAGGCTTGCACCTACTTGCTGGCTTGTCAATCCTTCACTACATGCATCTGAATCATTAGCTCAACCCCTTATCCTTCTTGTCTTTTTGTTGATACGGGCGGATGGGCGTTAGCTATGTTCAACAGCACTCAAAGGATTAATCCAATGCTGCAAATCTTGGACTGGCTGTAACTAGTAGATTTAAAGTGAAGTGCACTACAAACTGTGGACTAGGCTAGTTATTTAAACCAGGTGTTAAGTGGGGCAGAAGG
This sequence comes from Lepidochelys olivacea, assembly GCF_965140295.1. NCBI lineage: Eukaryota > Metazoa > Chordata > Testudines > Cheloniidae > Lepidochelys > Lepidochelys olivacea. The sequence continues at coordinate 20,038,249 of NC_140414.1, read as the reverse complement.
CACAAGCTAAATGTTTGTGATCACTTGCGCGTTGTCAAATCATTTATTCAGTATGCAGTTATTATCCTGCATCTCTGCAGAATCATAGAAACGAGACAAGGCCTGTTACCTTAGCTATATTCCACTGCCAGGGTTGGATTGCTCCCTACAAAACATTTTCTAGCACATTGCTGAAGTTTATTTTAAATGTCCTATGAAATGGAGCTTCCCAATTCTATCTTTAATTATTTGCATTCCGGGTGCACCAAGATGGCCCAAATGAGATTGGGTTCCCCTTCTATCTAGGCCTTGTACATACACATAATAAGAGACAGACCCTGGCCCAAGGAGTTTACAATCACAATAGACAAGACAGACAATGGCTGGGAGCAGACACAGAAGGGAAACCAGCATTGAGTGGTGAAGGGATTCAGCCAAGCTCACACAACAGGCCAGTTGCCACACTGGGACTAAGACCCAGGTTGCCAGATTCCCAGTCCAGTGTCCTAGACACTAGATCAAGCAACGTGTGAGCTCAGTGCGCAAAGTATATACACGTGTTTACAACACAGGGTACTTGTGCAACTCTTTGTATATTTCAGCCTGTTCAAACTAACCTATCATACTGAAGGAATAAAAATACTGTTATGTTATCCTGTCCAGTGAGACACAGTGTGCTGTCAAGTTACAGCAGTGATTTGTTTTTGACTTGGGGGGAAAAGAACATAGAAATATGTGTGGGTTCTCTCCAGCAACAACCTGCCTCCAGGGATTTGCGAGCTTTGCAGTGTCCATCTTCAGTGGGTCACAAAAGTGAGAATTCCCCTGGCAACCTAGGAGCCCTGCCACCAGCCCTGCCAGAACTGAGTTCTAGGAACTGACATCAAGAGCCTCAGCAACAGAATGGAGCAAGAGAGAGCCCAAGGCACTGGGCTGGGCATCACAGGACCTGGGTTCTGTTCCTGCCTCTGCCACTGACCTGAGCTGTGACCTTGGTTGGGCAAGTCACTACCTTTCTGTTTCCTCTCCCACCTTCTGTAAGCTCTTTGGGGCAGGGACTCTCTTGTAATAAAGACCGTATGGCACCTAGAACAACTGGGGTGAACCTCAAGCTGACACTAGGAAAGCCAAAATTCACACAAGTTGGAACCAGTGTTCCCTCTAATTTCTTCCATGTGCGGAATTAATTTTGTTATATGCACCAATATGGAAGTAATGTGTGACTTCATACTGGTGCACAAAACAAAATTCATGTGGTGGGGGTGGGGCCGAGGGGTTCGGAGTGTGGGAGCGGGCTCAGGGCTGGAGCAGAGGGCTGGGTGCAGGGGGTGAGGGCTCCGGCTGTGGATGTGGGCCCTGGAGTGGGGCCAGGGAACAGGGGATCAGGGCTGGGGCAGAGGGTTGGGTGCAGAGGGTGAGGTTGGCTGGGGGGGTGGGCTCTGGGGTGGGGCTGGGGATGAGAAGTTTGGGGTGCAGGAGGGTGCTGAGGGGCTACGGTGGGGAAAGAGGACTCCCCCCAACTCTCTCTCCCCGCAGCAGCACCTGGGCTGGAGGGAGAGGTGCCTCTCCCTGCCGTGGCAGCTCTGGGGCCTGCAGGATAGGCTCCCCTCCCCCGGCCCCAGCAGGTCCTGGCTGGGGGAGGGCCACTCCCCGGCTGGGTCCAAGCCACTCTGGCTGCGCCACCCTGGTTGCAGCTGGGTCTGCGCTGCCTGGCCAAGCCCGGGGCTGGGCTGGGTCGCCCCGGCTGCGGCTGGGCCTGATACAGCTGCGGCTGGGCCCGATCTGGCAGCGGCTGGGTTCCAGACCGTTCTGGCTGTGCCACCCCAGCAGGGGCCTGATCGTGGCTGAGCCTGGGTCCAAACCACTCCGGCCGCAGCTAGGGCCGCCCTGACCATGGCTGGGCCTGATCGCACTGCTGAATATGACCCCTGGAGTGGGGCCAGGGAACAGGGGATCAGGGCTGGGGCAGAGGGTTGGGTGCAGAGGGTGAGGTTGGCTGGGGGTGTGGGCTCTGGGGTGGGGCTGGGGATGAGGAGTTTGGGGTGCAGAAGGGTGCTGAGGGGCTACGGCAGGGAAAGAGGACCCCTCCCCCCCAGCTCTCTCTCCCCGCAGCAGCACACGCAGACCAACAGAAACCCACGCTGTGAATTTACCTTCTTCTCATTGATGTCCAGCTGTTCCTCTTCCTTGTCCACATCTTTTGGCAAGTCTCTGATTTTATTCAGCAGCTCTGCTTTGGGGGCCGACATGTTATAGTAAGCAGTGCAGGTGACCAAAGTTACAGCAACTTCCTTTTCTTCTCTTCTATACCACAGTGAAAAAGACGCACAACAGATGCAGAGAGGGCTTTAGTTTAGATAAGGGAATAGAGAAATGTCAGGGTATCAGCTAGGATAGTCTATTAATAGGGTCTGTAAAGGAGACTGCCACTTCCCACCAGTAGATGGTGCATGTCAGCCTATTTTCAAATCCTTCCACACTGGGAAAGCCAGCACAATCGCACTGATGTTTGGTTGTCTGCTAACAACTTGTCTAAACACTGGGGCCGGATCCTCAGCTAGTCTAAACTGGTATAGCGCCACTGAAGTCAATTTAATTGAATATCTTATCCAGCATAATCCAGTTATAATTTATTACAGCAGGGCTTCTCCAGCTGTTGTATTTGGCCCTCTGTCTTACTCGAAGTATCAGAGGGGGTAGCCACATTAGTCTGGATCTGTAAAAGCGGCAAAGAGTCCTGTGGCACCTTATAGACTTGTCTATAAGGTGCCACAGGACTCTTTGTCTAATGTTAAAAGAAAAGGAGGACTTGTGGCACCTTAGAGACTAACCAATTTATTTGAGCATGAGCTTTCGTGAGCTACAGCTCACTTCCTCGGATGCATACTAATGAAGTGAGCTGTAGCTCACGAAAGCTCATGCTCAAATAAATGGGTGAGTCTCTAAGGTGCCACAAGTCCTCCTTTTCTTTTTGCGAATACAGACTAACACGGCTGCTCCTCTGAAACCTGTCTTACGTTAGGCATTCTTCAAAGTTTTGGGTAAATTTTGCAGCACACAGTAGTATTTTTCATAAGCGATTCCCCCAGGCTCCCCCCCAAAAAATATTGCCTCTCATAAACTATCTATCTGCCTTCCCAATGATTTGGTCCCGATTCTGTTCTCCCACCACTTTTACATGGAGGTAACTCCATTGGGTTCAATGGAGTTACTCCTGGTTACCCGTGTGTGAGATCAGAATTAGGCCCTTTCTCCCTGGTTTGGAGGCGTAGCATGGATCTCAGTTTCCAAAAACACGAGAAACGTCATTGCAGAGATTAGCCAACAAGGGGGTGGAGTGAAGCCACCTCTCCCTCCCCATGTGTCTATGCCAAACTCAGCACCATATTCTCTACTGGTCTTAGTGTCCTGGAGCTTAGAGAGAAGGTCCCGAAGTCAATGGCTATGCACAGCCAAGACTGTAGGAATCCCTTTTACAGAATGATTTGCTAATCCCAGTGTATGGGGACTGAAAGCAAACTAGTGCTCCAGCCTCACTGGCAGGAGGAATTCAGCCTGCACTCTTCCATACAAGCGAGCAGGCTAAGAGCACTTCTTATATATCAGCTAAACCCTGAAATGAACCGGGCTCACCTGTCATCCTCAGGCACCGTCCTGCTGGCTTTCTTTTGCATCATCTTCCTTTTCATGTTGCTATCTTTCAGCAAGCTGGTTCCATTGGGAAAGATCCCTTCCATTAAGTCCATGGTTGTCTTCATTCTGGAGTCTGGATCCAGGATATCTGCTAGAGACTTATCCCTATGGACGATCTCCTTGGCTAGGGCCTCTGACTTAATATCCTCTGGGGTCTTCTTCTTCACTTGAATAGCTGTGCCCTGAGTCCCGGGGCTGAGGCCACCATTTTCCGAATCCTTCCCCTGGGCCTCTGGCTCTTTCAGGTTGCCTCCAAGTTGCTCTGCATTCTGCTTCTCAGAGTTCGGCCACTCCTCTTGAGCAGCAGGTGACTGGTGCAGTGACTCAGTGTTCCCAACAGGTGGTGAAGCGGCCCAGCTGGTTTCTCTGCTGTTGGAGCTCAACCCCGGCTTTCCCCTGTCAACCAGACTCCTGGGAAACCTGCCAAAGCTGCTGTGGACAGAAAAATTCTATGACAAACATGGGGTGAAGGACTCCTTTTGGAGAGTGAAGGTACGGCACAAGCAAGAGAGGTGAATAGTAGATCACATTTCCCTTTCCACTACACGTTCTCTGGTCTATTTGAACTGTAAGCTCTTTGGGGCAGAGACTGCCTCTTGCTAATTGTTTGTACCTAGAAAAACCCACTCTAAGAAGCTAGTGGCACCAGAAGTAAATGATCCCCACGACTCCGAAGCACAGTTGCTTCCTTATTCCAGTAAAGACTGAATGAGTGAGTTACAAACTTCTTGTGTTGGACAATGTGGGGCAACTGTTGTGCTCACTCCCAGTGACACATAACAAGCTGATCCTTGCTGGGGGAGCTAAAACGACAGCAGCCACCCTCCTAGCAAGCGGTCGGAGATCAGGTTTGTCAGCCCCACAAGGAAGTCAATCAGCTTGACATTCTCAAGCTGGGAACGAGAATAAGCCTGAACAATTCAAATCCTAGCTGTCCTTTTCACACTGACACCAAAGGTTCCTTAACAACTCACTGCCACAGCCCTGCTAATAAAGTTGGGATGGGCCCGATCCTCAGCTGGTATAACTTTGAAGTCCATGAAGCTGCTCTGATTTACACCAGCCCACGGCCTGCTTTACAAGTGACTCTGGCGGGATAAACTAATTGCACTCAGGAGCTGCGATAGTTGCATAACCACCTCTTGACACCCAGTCACCATGTTGTGACAGGATCATTTTGCACAGGCTCTGTGATATATTCGGAGACACTTTGATCCTGCAAGTCTAGGTTTCATGTGGGATCATCCCCCTCAAAACCTGGGAGGTCCCCCTGACAACTGGAATGGAGAGCACCCACCGCAGCACGTCAGAACCCCAGGACTGATTCTCCTCTCACACAGCAATAAATAAGGCGTAATGTCCTTGTGCTGTAACTGAGAGGAGAATCAAGCCCAGGATATTCTGTTAGTTACAGGCCTCAGTGATAGCCATAGGTTTATGAGACCTATGCAGCTGCATAGGGCCCATTTAACCAGGGATCTCCTTGCCCTGCCAGTGCCACCGACAGTAATGGACTTGCCAACTTTGGGTACTGACTCAGGCTCACAGATCTCGGGCTGCAGGGCTAAAAATAGCAGGGTAAACATTCGGATTTGACGCTGGAGCCTGGGCTCTGAAATCCCATGACGGGGGTGGGTCTCAAGACCCCAGGCTCCAGCCTGAGCTTGAGTGTCAACATCGCTTTTTTAGCCCTGCAGCCCGAGCCCCACAAGGAGCAGTAGGTGTCGTGGGTTTTTTATTGCCGTGTAGGTGCCATAGAGCTTGAAAACCAGAGGGGACCATTTCGTCTGCCCCGTCCCCCGTATAGCACAGACCACAGTCTCAGCATTCTGTGACACCCCCTTCTTTCTTAGTGTCACTGATCCTTCTCTGTCCGCCCACAGAGCCAGAAGCGAGCAAGTTCTGGTGACAGAGACTTTGTCCAACTTCCCTGTTTTCCTTGCTGTGAGCGTACACTCCCTAGAAGCCTTTCCGCTCAGCTAGTGGCTGTGAATGGGTCCCATGGGTATGCAGTGTGTGTGTGTGGGGGGGGTGCTCCATCCCAGATGGATTGGGCCCGGCATATCTTACCCCTTATGGCCCTACAAAGACTAAAGCTGGCCCGGGAAGACACCAGGGCATTACAGCTCTCCCTTACCTTATTTTGGTCTCTTCTACAAGCCTTGTGGATTTGTCTCCTGTTATCCCACCTGCTTCAAATGCAGCCGGAGGAGGAGGTGGAAATACCTCTGCGTCGCTTGTGAAAGCGCTGGGGCTCCACTCAGGAAGAGGAGGTGGTGGTGGCGGAGGGGGTAAGGGTTTAAATGCAGTCCCTACAGCACCAGGCTGCGAGTCCTTGATAAACACCTCATCGTCTCCCTCTTCCAGCAGGCCCGGTGGGGGAGTCAGCTGAAGGCCTGACTCGGAGATCCGCAGAGAGATCTTCCCAGAGGGAGGAGGAGTCTCCGGATCGGAAGAAGTGCTGCTTTGTATCGGTAGGCTCTGCCATCTTTGAAAGAACTTTTGCCCAGACACCTGAGAAGACACCGAGCCCTTTGGGAAGCTGTCATCATTGACCGAATGAGCCCATTTCACTTTGGATGGGAGGAGTCTCTGAGTAAGCATGGCCTTTCTCTGCATTGCTTCTTCGGCTGAGTCCTCAGGGGAGCTGTCATTATGGTACAGAGGCCGTGCCTGACCCTTATCATTGCCTTCAGTGGGGACCGTGTCTAGTTTGGTACGTTGCCTCATTGCCAGGTCGTCCCCAGCAGCCTGCAGATCTGAGGGAGTCTGGGTGGAATGAGCAGCGGTAGATTGGGACTGACCAGGTCCAGAAGGAATACGGTTAAGAAGCAAGGGTCTGGCTCCCTGCTTAGGTTCGGAAGAATGATTCTTCAAGTCTGTTGGCGATGAGACACACCTTTGAGTCCTGCTGATTTGCTTAGGGGATTCTGAGGCCTGGTGGCTCTCAATCAGAGTGGACGAGCTTGTGAGGTCATTGCCAGGAGGATGGGGACGATAATTTGGGATTGTTGGCTTTTCAGGGTGGCTTCTTTTCTTACTGCTGTAGGACCTAAGACAAGATATAACTAAGATAAATCTACCATTTTCATTCAAGGAACCCTTTAAAAAGCTAAGAACCCCTTTAAAAAGCTAAGAACTCACATGTACCCCTTTAAAAAGCTAAGAACTCACATTAGACCTTAATACCAGAGGCATGCTGCCAATTTCTGCCTCCAGTTAAAGCTGATTTCAGTGGGATTGCACTGGTGAAACCAGCAGTTAATTCTGGTCCACTCAGAGTAGGCACACAGATATTATGGTGATGGACTGGGCACCATATAAGGACCTAGAGAAATAAAAATTACAACTAATCTATTAATAGGTTTTTTCCCCCCAAAGGGTGATGTGTAACAGGGTGAATAATCTGGTTTGAGGACTGTAGGAGAAATATATTTCTGTGGGCATGAGAGTCATGAAGTTCGATCCAACTTACAGAAAACAGCAGGAACTGTAGCTAACAATGCAGGCAACATAGCTAATCATGCAAGACCTAAGCAACACAGCTATCTATACAGGGACAACCTAGGTCCAATGCACTAGTTATTTAACTCCAGTTAGCATCTTGATTTATTATCGGCAGTGCATGTAGTGACTCCTAGAGACACTTCTTATTAAAGACCCTGTTTTTGGTTGCTTATAATTTTGCCAAATTTAATCTGTGTGGGCTGAAATGTCCCATGCTGGGTGTCTGCTTCAGGCTGCTTTTTTTTTTTTTTTTTTTTTTTTTTTTTGGAACATTTCAGCTAAAATGCTTCCAAGAATGAGGCTAGAGAGAAATATATTGTTTTAGCCATCTTAAAAAATTCTTAGAACTGTGAGGTCCTCTGGAAAAATAGCATATTATGTACTATTCATGCAAAACTGTTATTAGATGTATTGTAACGCATACACACAAGGAGGGCCCAAGTAAGGTTGCAGAGGCAAACTTAATTTTGACATTTCCTAACTTTTGAGTGCTCCACTTTGCAACATCAACGTTCTCTTAATGTAGGGTTGGGGTGTTTTTGGTTTTTTTACCTAGTGCCAGATGGGTTCCAGGCACTTTGCAGACAATACAAAGACAAGTACTTTGCCCCAGTGAGCTACCAATCTGAATGGGCAACAGACTAAATTGTTCACACCACTTTTAAGGATGTTCTCAGATGAATCAGAAATACAGCACTTGTCTTGAAAGTGAAAGCCCCACTTAGAACATCATATAAAACTCATAAGCCTGAGCAGGTATTTAGCTCAAAAACAAAATTAATGATAATACATACAAGATATTCCAAGCATGCATGAGGCTGTAGAAAAAAATCCTATAGTATTGCCCTTATATTTGTAAATAGTTAAAGACTGCACTATTAAATGATCTGTTGCAGGTGCTGTTTGAGATTTGGAGCCAAAAGGTGCTTTCAGTTATGCTGGTGCACACCAGCAATAACACCATGAAAGCCTGGGGGTTACTCTGGATTTACATTGGTGTAACTGAGAACAGAATTTGGCAGCTCATGCCTGGGAAGACGGGGCTGTCTGTGGTTCTTGGACAGTAGCAATGTGCGATCTTTGAGCCACTCAGTGTTTGTCACAAGAACCGGATGGTAGTTCTCCAGTTTAGAGGCCTGTCACACTGTAGTAACATTTGCTGATCCTCAGACTGGTAAAGCCACATCAGTTACACATACTGCACTAACAACACAGATGTTGGAACTCGGGGAGAATTCCACTAGCATAGGAGCTGCACAGGTCTGGCATACGTGACCCTATATTGCTCCCTTTGCAGCCCTCGGCATAAGGGGTGCACTGGGGGCAGAGCTGGGAGAGGGTATTGAGGATGTGATGGGGAGAAGCTATAGCACTCAGAGCTTAGCTAGTCTGGGCTGGGGAACAATCTATTAGCAGCCATAGGGAGGCTGTCATAAGGTAGCGCAGCCATTGGGGCTGCTCTAACTTACACCAGGGGTCACACTGGTCCCTGGCAAGTACAATCTGGCACAGGTAGTCCTATTGACTTCAGGGGTCCTCCTCATGTGAATTCACTGATGTGAGTAAAAGGGGATCACAATCTGCCCTAAGTGGGCTTTTTAAATCTGGGAAGGGTCCAGCCCTGTTCCCACTGAAGTCAAAGGCAAAACTCCCACTCACTTAACGGTGTAGGGTCAGACTCAAAACATTTGGGTTCTGATATTAACACCCACAGCTGACACTGCTCATATCTGTGTTAGCAGGTTACCACGGTGACCAGAGGTCCCAATATGATCAGGACCGTCCCAATATTAGGGACTTTGTCCTATATACGCACTATAAGGTGGGTAGAAAGTTGGCTAGATTGTCGGGCTCAACGGGTAGTGATCAATGGCTCCATGTCTGGATGGCAGCCAGTATCAAGTGGAGTGCCCCAAGGGTCGGTCCTGGGGCCGGTTTTGTTCAATATCTTCATAAATGATCTGGAGGATGGTGTGGATTGCACTATCAGCAAATTTGCAGATGATACTTAACTAGGAGGAGCGGTAGATACAGTGGCAGGTAGGGATAGGATACAGAGGGACCTAGACAAATTGTAGGATTGGGCCAAAAGAAATCTGATGAGGTTCAACAAGGATAAGTGCAGGGTCCTGCACTTAGGACGGAAGAACCCAATGCACCGCTACAGACTAGGAACCGAATGGCTTAGGCAGCAGTTCTGTGGAAAAGGACCTAGGGGTGACAGTGGACGAGAAGCTGGATATGAGTCAACAGTGTGCCCTTGTTGCCAAGAAGGCCAATGGCATTTTGGGATGTATAAGTAGGGGCATAGCGAGCAGATCAAGGGACGTGATCGTTCCCCTCTATTTGACATTGGTGAGGCCTCATCTGGAGTACTGTGTCCAGTTTTGGGCCCCGCACTACAAGAAGGATGTGGATAAATTGGAGAGAGTCCAGCGAAGGGCAACAAAAATGATTAGGGGACTGGAACACATGACTTATGAGGAGAGGCTGAGGGAACTGGGATTGTTTAGTCTGCAGAAGAGAAGAATGAGGGGGGATTTGATAGCTACTTTCAACTACCTGAGAGGTGGTTCCAAAGAGGATGGTTCTAGACTATTCTCAGTGGTAGAAGAGGACAGGACAAGGAGTAATGGTCTCAAGTTGCAGTGGGGGAGGTTTAGGTTGGATATTAGGAAAAACTTTTTCACTAGGAGGGTGGTGAAACACTAGAATGCGTTACCTAGGGAGGTGGTAGAATCTCCTTCCTTAGAAGTTTTTAAGGTCAGGCTTGACAAAGCCCTGGCTGGGATGATTTAATTGGGGATTGGTCCTGCTTTGAGCAGGGGGTTGGACTAGATGACCTCCTGAGGTCCCTTCCAACCCTGATATTCTATGATTCTAACTATGTCCCTCCTCCCTCCCAAAAAAGTGCCCCAATTTTTCACACTTGCTATCTGGTCAGCCTACATGTCACAGTGGGACAAAACCACCCACAGAGGATCCTTTGTGGAGTCGCCAGGCGACACATGAGCAAAAAAGTGTCACCACTGAGTGATCCATCCATGTTTTTTTCAAGCACATGAATGGCACCAACACAAAACCCACGTACACAACGTGACATGGGCCCAGTGCAGGGCTGGGGTGAGTGGGCATGTAACTCCCCAGAGTCAATGGAGTTTCAGGGGTGTATTTGGTCCCTGCACTCCATGTTTTATCTATCCAAAGAATCCTGACCATTAAGTGCAGGGCACTTTACATTCCACTGGAAAATATGCTAATACAACACACGTGTTGCGGATGCAGTAGAAACGTCACAAAGATGTGAAGATAGTAAAGCAATCCAGGAATGCTGCTCTTGGCAGGAAAACACATAACATAATAACCCCTTTCCTGCCCCTCTTGGCTCACTTTCAGACCTGGTGTTAAATTCAGTTACTTAGCTGCTTGGAAATGATGGAAGTTACAATATAGCGAAGAATTATGAAACACTGAAGGTAAAAAAAATGGAGAGGGCAGGAAGAGTTTAAGAATAAGAGCCAGCTGTGTCATCCTCTAATGAGCACTGCAAACACTGTTCAAATCCTGTAGGAAAACTGCATGTTTTAAAATATTCAAAAATGGTGGTGATGTAGGACAAAATTCTCTTCTGTGGTTTACACTACAAATCTCTAAGGAGCATAGGAGTCGTGAGACTGGATCAGAACCATCTAATCCAATATCCTGTCTCTGACTTACCCTGTCTTATCCACCTGGATTGCATTTCCAGCACTCACTGCATTGTTGCCCCGATGCCGTTCGAAGGCGATTTGGGAGATGGCTGGGGATGTGATTCCCAAAGTGATGAAAGGGTGGAAAGTATCTTTTTTGTAGGTGGCCGGAGAGCAGAATTCCCTTTTGAATAATTATCTTAATACTGCCTGGGTTTTGTTGTGATCACATGTGTCTCGGTGTCTAGAGCTTTGCATAGGAGTCTTTTTAATATTTAAATTGAAACAAATATATAAAACTGACCACCTTGAAATCTGGTCAGTATAAAAAAGCCTGTTACTTAGCAGTGTCAGGTACTATGCATGCCCCTGTGCCCCCGACCTAGTTTGTGGGCTTTACAATCACATTTAAATGTGTCCCTCTCCCTATACTGAGTGAAAAACCCTGACTGTACAGGGAAAACAAGGAAACCGTCTCACTGCAAAGCCCCCACCCCAGCAAGGTACCTAACCACCTGCCCACCAATGGGAATGTTCATGTGCTAAGATTAGGTACCCTGCTGGATCAGGGCCAAATAAACATACAGGCACATTAGGGTAATTTTTCTCCAGTTTCTCTCAGTTGTGGCTGTAGAGATTTACAGAGACCCAGGAATTTAAGATGTGACATTTAACAATAGCCGGTCAAACACTGTCAGAGAGAAGTGTTATTTTTAAGTCAACAGGACTTCTGCATACTAAACTAGGATAGACCATGCTACAGAAATGTGCATCGGGGAGAGGAGATCGGAGAGAAGGTTTTACCTTTAACTAATTTCTATGCTGAAAAACAAGAGCTAACAGCAGCTTAGCCCCTCTAACTCTGCCAGGTGTATCACGTATGACAACCAAAATGCGGTCTCCCAGTGCACCCACAGCATATGGTTTGTCCAGCTCCTAATATCCCATTCATTTAAATCAACGACATATTACAGTTGCTGCCAACAACAAAGGGGTTAGCACCAGCAACTGGAGAAGAGACATAAATATAAACCTACCCATCTCCTGCACCAACCACGTAAGAAGGATTTTTCACCAAGTGGCCAAATTCATTACTTTCCCCTCTCAGCAAGTCCTGGAACACAAAAAGGAGCAGAGTGAGCAGCAAGTTGAAAACGGCTGAAGCTTCTTAACACAAGAGCACTCTGTGTGTCATTTACACTGGGAAGTAAAGAGCAGGAGTGTGGTCTAGTGGTTAGAGTAAAACTATGCCACCAGGGAACTTCTGAGGTGCTCGCTAAACCAAATGGATTCACCCTTGCTGACACACGGAGGCCTGCTTGGCAGCAATTCTACCACCACCCTCCCTAAGAGGTTTTACAGAAGGATGGGGGCCTACGTTCCCTTCAGAGCTGCCCCCCAGTGAAGGCTGCTGTGGAGATGCCATGAATCAGCCATTGCCCTCACTTCCCCGGCCAACACCGCTCCTTTTCCTGCTGGTCACCCAAGGAAGGGGAGACTGTGGTGGTTTTCTGTGGCCAGACTTACCTCAGTGGAAGCCAGAGTTGAATATTGCCCAGAGACTGAAAGAGCCTTCAACCATACTGTGATTCTGAGGCTGCCATTTTCCCATCACGCCCTTCCTCTGATTGGCAGGACAGCCCGTGTGAGCACAGCACAGATCTTGCTCCCATTACAATCAACGCAAGTTTTGCCCCAGGTGGCTTAAATGGGAACCGGATGAGGCCTGTGACTTCCTAAGTGGAAGCTAATTGTCAGTACTGCAGTGGTGTTCAGCTGGCCAGGGTAACGGTGCCTTGTCGCAGCACAATCCCTTCTCCTTGAACACCAAGCCATCACATAGCTCTTCCTCACCAGAGCTCCGCCCAAGCCTAGCATAACGTGCCATAGCCAGCTCATCACCACTGCTGTACTGTAACGAGTCTCTCTGTCCTTTCGGAGCCCATTTCTGATCATGCGCCCACAGCCAGATCTTCAAAGACTCCCATTTAGACACCAAAATAAATGGCTGCATTTCAAAGGGCCTCAGCAGGTTGGCTGCTCTGCTCTTTTGAAAGGCTAGTCACTTGTCTCTATGGGAGTTGCTGGGTGCTGTGGACATTTGCAAAACCAGTGTTGAACACTGAAAAATCTGGCCCTGAGTTCTTTTGGAAATCTGGTTCCGACTGCTTCCCCCAAAGGATTTAAGTCTATTACCTGACAGGATGGTAAATGCTGAGCATTCATTTCAAGACTCAGTCTTTCCTCCCTAACTTTTCTGATGAGGTTTTCAGTGTAGGGCCCTTCATTCCAATTTTTCCCAGGTTTTGTTTGCTCTCTTTCCATTGTTGAGCATGGGAGGGGTAGGGTTTCTGCTGATCTTGATTTAGAAGTTGGGGAGCTGAAAGATAGGTGGGCTGAGACAAGTCAAAAGAGCAGAAAGAGGAAGACAGAGACTGTGCTCTGCAGACTGAGGGCTAATAATTCCACACGGCTATCGATTTCCTCACATCTTTAAACAAATTCCTACAGTGATACTGTGCTGGGATTCATATTCAGCATGAAGAGAACAGCATATACCGTAAGCAAAGCCCTGAATAGCATACAATGAGCTAAGTCTGCTTATAAAATGGGAACGAATGTTTTCCACAGAGGAGCTGAGCTGGTTAAAAAAAAACACCTACGTATTCCCCTCTTCACACACACTTTAACATTTTTGGTTCTGTACTGTGGACTCTAGCCCCAATTCTGAACAACATCCCTATTCATGAAAACAGATGCATAACTTAAGTCCTAGTGGAGTTTTAACTATGTGCTTGAAGTTAAACATAAAGATGCTTTCCTGAATCAGGGTCTAAGAGTAAAATTTTCAATAGTGCCTAATTGCTTTAGGGCCCTAAGTCCTATTTTCAAAAGTCAAAAGCCTAAAGCACTTTTGAAAAGTAGGACTTTGGGTCCTAAATCATTTAGGACACTTTTGAAAGGGTTACCCTTGTTGCTGGATTTAAGCACGTGCTTAAGTGATTTCCTGAACTGGGGTCCGTTAGAGTATCTGCACAGTTGTTATCTTCTTCCCAGCGTCAGTTCCTCAGTTCACACCATTTGGCACCTTCAATCTCACTAATGCATGCATGGGGAAAAAAGCAAAAACAAGCCAACAGGGAAAATAATAATAAAAGGTCTCAGGATGCTCACAATTTGTGCCTCTGACAGAGACAACAGGCTTGGTAAACAGGAGCTTGGAACCAACTGGAAACAGTCTGGTTTCCAGACTGCCATCGTAAAGTACCTTTGGGGCGGGGGGGGGGGGGGGGGATATTTTCTATCTGTACTTTCTCATCTGGAATCCTGGTTATTTTTGTTCCTGCTCTGAAATGCACCAGGAGTCAGAATGGGCTTTGCTTCTTGGCTTTCACAATAACTCTTTCTTAAGGATATGTCCTCTCATTGAATATGAAATGTTTCACAATTGACAGCAGTTGTAGTAATGTTATGTAGATGGGTCCATCGTCCAGAGTGGGGAAAAAACGATGGGATGTGAGCACTAGCTAGGTAAGGTGTTTTAGCCATTTGATATTTAGGTGCTGGTTTTTATGCTCTCCATTTAGAAAGCAGCGAAAGGACTGATGCATTTCAAGGTGGGAGATTTAAAGCGAAGTGTACGATGGGTTTAGGAAGGACAGGCTCCCATTCTTGGTGCATTTCAGAGGGGCTCTTACTCAGCAGAGCACTCCATTTACTAGCTTATTCAATCCTTATTTAATTTATTCTACTAAACACTAGAATATCGCAACTGGATAATTTTTTTACAGTGGCAGCGGTTCCAGATCTACATGTTCTTGTTGAGTGGAGCTATACCGTAAACCCCGGGCCTACATGGGCAGCTAGGAAACATTTTTAGAAAGAATTCTGCCTATCGAGCTTTCATGCTGTGTTTTTGCTCCATCTCCCGCTCTCTCTCTTTCCAACGAAGGGACCCTATATGAAAATGATGGGACGAATCAGCCCAGCTCCACTCATTGCCGTGATGTCAATGGAGTTATACTGATTTACACCAGCTGAGGAGCTGGCCCAGGATCTTGCTATCTCTGAAGTTCACTTGCTTCATTTGTTGCCACTAGAGTCACTCAACCCTCCCACCCACTTGTGACAGCATCGTGATTTTCACAACAACCAACTGGATGTAGAAAATATTGGCCTGGTTTCTCCTCCGCATTTGGACAGCAGGGGGATCCTCCAGGGTTGTGGAGGTAATTTAATGGCTCCTAAGGCATACCCCTCCCTGCAGGCAGCAGTGAGGGCATGGCTGGGGAAAAGGGGCGCATGGTTGGGCTTCCCTGCACCCCAGCTGTTGTAATGGCCTTTGGGGGTCATTGGTGCCCCTAGCCTGCTCTAATTTATGCCAGGGAAATGGCCTGCTGCACTGCAGCTCCAGGATTGGGGGAGCTTAAGGACACCTTTGTACACCCCTTTTCAGAGTTGTGCGCCGTGCTTCTGAGCTGCAGCCAAGCCTCTAGACCTAGGATTTCAGACGAGGAATATGCAGCAGGAGCAGATGTACTCTTAAAAGCATTTACACAAACATCCTTTCCCCGAGCAAATCTCCCTAGTGTTAACAAAACAGGGGAAGAGAAATACAGAAGGCGTGTGCTATCCAGCCAGCCCGCATTTCAAACTGCACCAGGATAATTTAAACAGACCATATGATCTATATCGCAGTACACATTTAACCACATTGTGTGTATGGATAACTGAATGTCAGGCTAGCATCATAACACCCACAGCCCACAGAGACTTCTTGCCTGCGAATATCAGTTGGACAATGTACTTACCCGGTGTTTCTTGTCGGCTGTGGGAGACGACCTGGAGCGCACATGCACCGTGACTGACTGGATATCAGATCTATCGAGCAAGTCTTCTGCAGACACAGATTTCCCAGATTTCCCAGGCAATGAGGCCTTTTCAAAGGCCTGCTCTTCCATCCTGTAGAGCAGTTGGTCATGTGAGCCATGCTGACCTGCCTGAGTGCTTTTCAGAAGCTCCGGTTTGGCTCTATAATCTCGGCGTCTGTCCATTTTAAACTGGCTTGCAAAGGAACTGCTGCTTCCGTCCGGGTGCCCTTTGTTTTGCTCAAACCCATTGAGATCAAAGCAGCCCGTCAGCCCCGGGGGAAGGGTACAGGAGACCCGGCCTGTTCTAGATACCTGCTCTAGTGACTGTCTCCGGCGGTAAAGCTTCTGATCCTGGAGAGAATTCATGCTGGAGGCAGAGGAGAGGCTCTGGCTGTCCAGGCCACTGGCTTGCAGGTAGGAGCTTTGTGAGTGCTCTCTCAGGACCCCAGCATCGTGAGAAGGCCGCTTCCCCGTTTTGCGTTCGATGTAGTCCGCGAGTGCGTTCTGTTGGAGCTGCTTCAGCTCCGGCTTGGAGAGATTGATGGTGGAGCGAGCTTTGTTCTCTCGCTCAAAGATCTTGCGCCGGTCAGCCACAGTGTTTTCTGGGAAGATGAAATGGAGGCCTTTCTTCTGGAAGGAGAAGGGCGAGGGCTCGTGGTCTGAGACACCCACTTCATTTATTTTCTCTGGCTCGGAGTAGGACCTCTTCTTCTGCTCGGCTGTCAGCCGCTTCCTGCCCCCAATGCGGGCCATGGGCTGTGACAGCCTAGCGTGGCTCTCCTTCTCAGTGTACTCCAGGAGAGGGACACTGTTCTGCGTAGGAGTGACGCTGTGCCTCTCCTTGGGGATGTGAGGGGATGTTGTGGTGGTCCTCATCCCAACGTGGGCTGAGGCCGGCCTCTGTGCACTCCTCTTGGGTTTGCTCCCAAAGGGTGGGCCGATGTCGAGGTCTTTGCGCCTGAACGATGTGGCTCGTAGGACCTTGGACTGAGCGTCTTTAATGCTGTTTCTGTAGTTTCTGCTGAACGAGGTGTCCAGCTGTGTTCCAGGAGCGTCTTGGACGTTATCCCTCCACAGGATTTCCTTCTCTGGCTCGCACATCAGCTGGAACGTGCTTTTGCTCCTTGTCAGACCATAGTACTCACTCTGTTGCGCCTGATTTGCTGCTGCCACCATCTGCTGCTCCACAGGATGCCAGTCAACGGCCTCAGGCTTCACACTCCCGTTCCTGCTCACCGGCTGCACACAGGGCGGCGTCTCACAGCCAGTCGTGCTGGGTAGCCTGCACGGTTCACCGGATGGCTGGCCATGCTCTTGGGAGTTTGTCTTGTTTCGTACGTCCTCCGTGCTGTTAAGAGAGCACCTAGCGCCGGATGATTGGCTTGGCCTATTTGGCCCATAATTATGTCCAAAGCTGGGCACACCTATGCTCTGGGGCCTTTGACTGCCTTGCTCGCGTTGCTCGATCTTGCTGACCTTCTCCAGCACAGAACAGTGGGATTTGCTGGATTCCAGTTTCCCAGGCTGGATGCTTTGGGTGCTGCTGGAGCTTAGCCAGCTCCTGCTGAAATCGGAGGCCTTTGGGTGCAGCAGAGAAGAGGGCTCCTCGTACTTTGGCTCTGCATTGTGGAATGGGGCCATGCTGGTGACGTCATCCTCATGCCGTCTGAAGGCTTGTCTGTCCAAATTGTTCCATTGGCCACACCCTTGCTCTCTTCGATCCTTCTCTGCTTTATTATTGCAATTTGTGAAAGACAGTTTGGCATCAGAATAGCCCTCACATTGTTGCGTCTCCTTTAGCTCCAAACTATTTTGCCTTCTGGTGCTCTCTAGGCTGTTCTGCAAGGATGAAAAGCCAAGCTGCTTGCCTTTACCGTAACACCATTGATTCTGGCTGGTGGGGTCTCTCTCACTTTTCTGTAGATTAGCATTTTTGTCCTCCTGCAACTCAGCCGCCCAGTACTCCTTGGGCTGATATAGAGCTTTGCTTTCATTGGCATCCCTCGAGCGGGCCTGCAGTTGCTGTGAATTGTGGTTGGAGTGCGGGGTGTTGCTTGTGCTCTCTCGGATGCCATGTGATGCCACATAAAGGGAGCCTGACTTGTCCTTTTGGGAAGGGGTTGAATGGACGTCAGGGCCTGACGTACTGTGAGGTTTGTACTGAGCGAATTTTGCTTCCTGCTTTTTCTCTGCAGCCGGTGGCCCGTGGTCCGGCCGATAGAAGACGGCCGATCTGCTTGTAACACTTTGGTTTCCATTCTCATCGACGCCAGAATGCCTGCAGACCGGGGCCTTCTCATACGAGGCTGGAAGAGGTGGAGCATATCCACTCTCTTTGGCCAGAGCTGGATAAAGCATCCCATTATTGCTTGCCGAAGGCTGGGGCACCTGGGCAAAGTGTGGTTCGGGGGAAGGTACAGGGTAGACGCCAGTAGGAAGCAAAGGCTGTCCAGGCTGTGCTGCCTGGGAATAGCTCTGCTTCGGTTTCACTGTGGGGCTGCTCTCAGGGCTCTTCTCCACCACGGTATGCAGCTGTCCTTCCACAAACATGGGTTTCAGCAGCTGTCCCTGCCCCAGGGAGGCAGTGCCAGATGATGGAGGCCAGGCCCCTTTCGGCTGAGCTCGACATGGTCTATGTTGATCAAGGCTGGACCAGGAGCTGGGCCTCTCGTGGTGCCTTATTGCCGCATAGCTGTCACTGCGAGTTGGTGGCATGGGGGGCCCCTTCGGGTGCTGACCCTCACTGTCGGAGGAGCTCCTCCTTTGCTGGCCCCAGAAGGGGACTCCGCTGTATCGGCTGTGACCATGCAGCCTGCTGTAGCCACGGCCTTCTGTCTGCGTCCGCCCCTCGCCGCTTGGACGCAGCGCGGAGGAGTTCACTTCGTACTCCTCAGAGACCCCTCGCTGGGCATCGTAGACCGTCTTGACGTACCTGATGTCAGCCTGCCTCATCCCTTCCTGTGGGCTGCCTCGGGAGTGCACGTTGTCCATGGAGAAGGAGCGCTCCTTGCAGAAGGAAGGTGCTGGGCACTCGGGGATGCTGGAGTTAGTGGAGAAGGAGCTGTAGGCGGAGTCCCTCTTGCTGTGGAGTTGGGCAAGCTGGTCGATGCCGTTGGTGGACTTGGCTGGCGAAAGGTGGCCAGGGTGATATCCAGAAGGAGATTGGTCCAAGGTCTCCATGCTACCCCACGAGCTGTACTGGTCAGGGCTTCTCCTCAGATAGCCATGGTCATAGCCAGAGAGATCACTCGTCGAGGAACTAGAGGAGAGAGAGAGAGAAGGGAAAAATAGACTGTTAGCGAGAGAGACATGCTTTGGCTTATAAACGAGCTCAGAGGCAAGATGTTTAGTTTTTAGAAGAACAGACGAAAACCCATATTTGGGCCTGACTCTGTTTGCTGTCTGCAGTCATCTTGGTTTACTAAGAGAAATTGCTTGACATTGCAACACATGTCTCCTATTTATCACAGGGGGTGGGGGGGGGCGGGGAGGACAGGGAATAAAGGCGGAAGCACGGTGCAAACTTTGGAGCCAGGGAAGATCTGCCGCACCCATCAAACCCATCCAAAGCATTTAAAAAATAAAAATAAACGCAGATGCCAGAGAGGGAAAGAGCAAGGGAGTAGGAACAGCTTCTTGGGGGGAGGAATTGAATCTCTCCCTTTTTTTCTTTTTATGGAGTTGAAGGCTACACCCTGGCAGTCTTCCTGGAAACTCAACTGTAGCAGTGAAATTTTGTTTGCTGTGAGAAAACTAAACAGACAAGACAGAAAGGAGACAGGGGGCATGTGCGTGTGGATGTCTGTGTGGGAAGGAAATTACAGTAGTGTTTTGATAAGGCCCCAGGAAGTCTTTACAGCCCCACCACGGATGTAGTTTAGCAGGCAAGGGCGTTCCCCATTAAGGGATCTGCAGAGCATTAGCTAGGTCAGATATAAGTTGGTGGAGGAACCTCTGATGTGGTCACTGGAAGTCTGTCCATAAAGAAGACTATTCAAGTAGTTCCTGGGAGGGAGGTAGCTGCTCTTGTTCCAGACACACTTATGTTTCAGAATGTGTTTGTTCACATTAAGGGGGAAGGTGAGGAGGTTTTAAATTGTTGGGAGGGATTTTCTAGGCTCACAACCGCTGTTTCACTCCATCAAGTGTTTCTGGGGCTGAAGAGGGTAATTTGAGGTACTACTTTTCCTCTCCCTCTGTCCTATGCAACTCTCCCTCGGGACACAGCTCACGCTGTAGCCGTTTAAATGCCACTATGAGCAATAGCCAGAAGGAGTTGCTTGGGAGCAATGTAAAATGATACCCTCATTCCCCTACACAAGGAGCCCCATCACAGCCATTGTAGCTCATGGGAGTTGGGGATTCTCAGTAGCTCTGAACATCAAGTTACCAGGTCCTCTGAGGCAGCTGGTGTAAGGTAAAGCAGCCCTCAGGCTAATCTGTAGCCACTAAAGAGTCCATGGTACTTCTCAAAACACATTCGGACTGTAACCTCCCCATGCACAGCTGGACTGAAGGAGTTAAGCTGTGCAAAGAGAAAGAGAGATGGGTGGATAGCCTTAAGGAAAGGCAGCGAGAAGGAGTCTGCCTGTAAAGCAAAGGATAAGATATGTGCAGGAAGGGCGCAGAGACACATATAGGGACATGGAGGGGAACAACGTCAATGAAACCTCAAAACAGCCATGTTGTTCATGTCCAGTGTCAGCTGCTGATCTGCTTTCACATTTTATTTCAGTTGTTTCTTTTTTTAATGAACAGTGGCCTATGGGTTTCAGACCCCAACAGCCAGACTCTCAGCCAGGGTCCCGGCATCCCACCCAGGGAAGTCGATGTGTGGAGCTGGCAAACTGACCACTAGATGCCACTGGTGTTCCTCATTAAAAACACCTGGAGGAAAAAGCATCCCTGGCAGCAGGGAATCCAGGCTGGAGTTCTCTGCCGGAAATGCAGCAGCTGTGATGCAAAGCCCCTCGCTCTCAGATGAATGGGCTACTAACAGGATGATTTGAGCAGAGGGGAACAAGCATTTCTACTGTAACTCATTTTTTGTAATCCTAGTTTGTCTTCCCCTGCCCCACCCCACAGGCTCTTTGGAGCTGGTTCTTGGCTGACATTTGCTGTGCCAGCGTTTAAGTTGCCCAGAGGGTTTGCACAGAGGCTGTGCGGAGAATGCCCTCCTTCTGAAGCCCATCTGCCTTTCAAGGGGAAATGAAGAGGGTAGAATTTTGTACATCTCTCCCCAGACTGCCCATGGCACTTACTGACAAGTGTCTTCTGGATCTTCTTAGTACAGTCAGAGATACATCTGTACAGACTTTGAAAAGAGAACCCCCCCCCCACCACCACCACTACACACATACACAGGTTGGGATCATGGCATTTGTTCAAGTTTGCAGCTTAAATAATGGCTGGAAGGGTCGGATACCATATTCTTTTAACAGAACTAGGATCCCAGGCTTAGTCTTCTCGGACTGGTAACCCACCATACCGACTTAGGAGGGAAACACACACACATAATTATAACTCTGACCCCTGCAGAAAGCAACTGGCAACATCAGGAAATCCATCACTGAACTTCTCACCCTGGGAGGGCCATCAGTGATGTAATACCTTTGGCTATAATGACTGCTCATGAAAGCTGCTTGTTACACCGATGGGTGATGTTTCCATGCTGCCTGGGTCCTTTTCTTATTTCTTTTTACTTGCTAATTGTTCTACTTTTTTTTCCTTCGCTGGGGAAAGGAACAGGGTGGAGAATGTTTGTGAGGTCTTTAAGGCCTTGGGAGTGTCTCTCTCAGATCCTACTATCGATAAAAACTCAGGGCTAGCTAAACACATTTTTAAAAGTGTTCTGCCTAGCATGGGTTTAAAGGAGTTGCCCAGTCAGAGTAGAGCAGGGAACACAGTGTTTAATCTCTGCAGGAACCAGTTTTCAAGACTAGCTCTAGGTCTTGAGTTGTTATATCACAGAAGTACAGTAGGACTTGGCTAGGGCCCTGCCTAGAGTTGTCATCGAGCACTTGGTGCGATGCTGAGATTTGACTAAGACCCTACTGAGATGGTTGGAATACAGGTCCAGATTTTTAAGGAAGTTCATCACCAACAGTTCCCATAAACAAAATGCAGCTGGCTGCTTCATTTGGATGCCACGTAGAAGCTGAAGTTTGTAAAAATCCAGTCCCAACTGTGGATGATGAGCACTTTTGAAAATCTTGCCTGTTCATATTAGGGGCAAATGATCGTATTGCCCTGACACATTGTGTCCCATTCCTTTGTCTTTGTTCCATATTTAGGCCCTGATCTTGCAGTGAGCTCCACACAGGCAGATCCTCAAGCCAGCACGGAGCCCCACTGAAGTCACTGATGCCCTAGGGATCATTGGAGCACACTGTTGGCTCAGGGCCTCAGCTTAGAAGCCTTGTGGATTGGTCTTACTACGTGTATGTTAAGTGCAGACAGGCGCTACATAGAAAAATAATGATAATAATCATAGCAGCCAAATACTGCAGTACTTATCTAGTGCTTGACCCAAAGCCTAATGAAATCACTGGGTGTCTTTCAACTGACTTCACTGAACTGTATGTCCTTACACACATAAAATTACCATTTAAGTCAATGGGAGTTTTGCTTGTGTAAAGGCTGGGTAAGGACTGGCAGGATCTGTTCGAATGCACCGAAGTAGGTTGCAATAGACAGGCAGTCCAGCAGGGATGACTGATTTTATTGCTCAGAGAGGAAGGCTACTTTTTCTGGATGAGTAGAGAGTTTTCTTTTCTTGGAATGATACACTAAACAAAAACAACTCTGCTGTATTCCTCTGAGTTTTACAATACATGGCCAAGACGACATGGCCCTCACCTGGAATGGTAGGACTGATGCCAAGGAGTGCCAATCGTGCCCTGAGATATTTGCATCATGCTGGGATCGGGTTGGTTCTCTATGAATTTGGTTGAATGCCAGGAGTGCGGTCGGCCCACAAGTTCAGCCCGCCTAGGTAGAAAGAGAGAGGGATCCGAAATATTAGCAACACCCAGTCATTTGGCTCTTTTGTCTCGGGCAAGAGCCATGTAAACGGACATTAGCAAATAAATGTCAATCAGCACATATCACTCCTCATGCTTCTGTTTGCTGCTACTTTTCAGGGAATTAATTTGAAAGAACACCGAGTTATTCACCCATCCTGCCGCATGTACACATGACAGCACATATTCCCACCTAGGCACACTCGTCCTCATGCCAATACGTGCCCATCAGCACATACTCTGACATGCTGACACACATGGATACGTACAAACATAGTGACGACTGACACACAAACATATTCAAAAATTGTTACCCAGTCCACTGGCTCCTTGCAAAGATTTTTCTTTGTGTATCTTAATTGCAGACATGGGCCCTGATCCAGCAGGATGCTGATCCCTTATACCCACCCATATGGACACAGGAGTCCACCTACATGGATTAGCTTGCAGAATCGGTGCTTTTTTTGGTAGCAGCTACAGAATGTACTGTGTGATGCTACTCGATAAAAATCCTCTAGATAACTAACATTTTTCAAACGGTACTGTTTGTATTAAAGTAATGGCTCGCAGAGTTATCTAAAGAATTAATGCCCATAAAGGGAAAGCTTGGGCAATATTACACAGGGTTCTTCCGTCCCTTCAGTGCCTATAAATGCCCACAATGACATATGACCAACAAAATAGCATCTATGATTGTCCTTTACACCTTACAGTGCCTTTCATTTAGCCAGCCGTCTCTTCACAGAGTGTGTCCCAGGTTGCAAATGCAGCCCTAGCACAAGAAGGGTTTAATTGCTTCAGTCATCATTGCTGCACAGAATCTCAAGCCGGTTTGGGCAAACACACCATTTTAAAGCACACAGTGGCCAAGGAGAAAGTCAAGCCAGGGAACCAGCTCAGTAGCTAAATGGACCTGAATGGGCTCTCTTTGGTCCCAGAGCCTGATGCTTTCCATTTTTCTTTCTTTCCCTTTGCATTTGAACTCCCTCCCCCCATTTTTGTCTGCCATTTTGCTATAGCCTCATCCCAGTAGCAGCCACGCTCTCTAGGTGATACTCAGTCCAATGCTGAGGGCCAGCACAAGACCTATGTACTACCCACATCTCACCGAAGTCCCAACTTTCTATCAGATGAATCACCTTATAGATAACTCAGCCTGAACATACAGCATAATAACTGTACAATTCAAGGCAAAATAACACTTCTCTGTGCCAGGCCTCTCTCAGAAGTCTTCGTCTCATTGAGATTTTCATACATTATGTACAATGTGTTCCAAATAAATTAATAAATAAAAAGCCCTAGGTAGACACAAAACAGATATTTTGACCATGGCTTCCACTAGTGCTGCATGAAGTTGTGGAAAAGATGGTCAAAGGATAATATAATCTATAAATGCTACTGCTATGAGCCAGATATGCAGCTGGTATGAATTGGTATTATGCAGCTGGCATAAATTGGTATTTACACCAGCTGAGGATCTGGTTCCATGTTCTTCTTAAGGAGAAAGTGCTAAGAAAAATTAGGGCATAACACCATTTCACTATTTTTTTGCAAACCATTTGCTAAAGATTCCAGAAGAACAAACCATTATTTCAGTTTTAAGGGCACCTTTGATCTTCATGAAGGAAAGAGATCTGTTTTATCTCCCTGTTATGACAGGATCTCATTAATAAGAGCTGAACTGAAAATTTAAAAAGGAGGAGCTGAACAAATCAAATTTTACCTGTAGGTATATTTAAACAGAGCTCTTTTGTTCCATCCCTTGCCAAGAAAACAAGGAAACTGAATGTGGTCAGGTGGGAGGCTGACGGAACTGGATTTACAAAGTAACTCATACTGTCACCTTCTCTTATTCCTGAAGTGTCCCTTCATAACACGAAGAGACTTGGGGATTTAAAGGATCTTTTTGTCGTTCTGGTAGAAGCGAAACCTATGCCATTTTCATTTCTTGCTTGGGAAAGCCCATTGTTTGACAGATAGAAGTATGTTTTCCCTTGAATCCTTCAGCAAAGAGCTGTAAGAATTGTGCTGCCCAGTCCTTTAAGCCATTAATACTTTAAAAGCAATGCAACCAACAATCGTGTAATAGCTTCATGAGTAAACAAGGAAGCTGTGAATCTAACTCAAAAGACAAGCACTACAAATTTAAGTGGGGGATAACCTTGCATTGTGTCCACACCTAGTTGTTGCTGAAAATGTGGATTAAGTGTAATAGAATCGTAGGAGAGTTCAGACTAATAGTGGTGGTGGGTGCTTGGGTACAGGTGCACAAAACTCTGTGCACGCAAGCTCTGTGGAAAATCGGAGACTGAAACATGTGTTTGTGCACCAAACTAACAAGACTAACTGATCCAACTCCTATTGAATTCAATGGAAATGCTCCTTGCGACTTCACTAGGATTGGACCCACAAGTCTACAGATAATTGTTCAGCTGATGTCTTCTGTGTAAGTGTGTGCCCGTGCCCTTGTTCATGTGGTACAACACCATAGGTTCCTGGCATGTGCCTTCTAACACAGGATTAGTCAAGGAGCTTGCTCTTTCAAGTATTTGCACAAATCTAGTTTACTCCTAATAAAGCCGTCCCTAGAGGAAGGAGACTGGTGCAATGGAAACTGCTGGATCTGCAGCTGAATATTTACCTCCAATTGTGTATTATGGGAAGATGACCACATTTAACTCATCAAAGCAAAGCACTGGTTTACCAAAGGCAGGTCTTGATTGCAGTCTTTGTAAAAAACATTCCATACACGTGCTTTACCCCAGGGTACAGGTTCCAGGTACCAATATAAAATCACAGCAAGAGTAAACATTTTTTAAAAATGGCCATAGAACTGGCTTTGGAGAGCTGCAATATTGTGAGAACCTGACTCTTATCCTAGGCAGACAGGCAGAGTTGTAAGCCTCGCAGTTAATTTCTGACTCAAGACAAACAATGAGCCAGACCCTCCACTGGTGTAAATAAGCGTAGTTCCATTGGCTTCAGTGAAGCCAGGCCAATTTACAGAAACCAAGAATCTCACCCAGAAAGTACGTATTTCAAAAGGCAAAACTGCTTCAGCCCTGAGCCTGCGCCCAAACCCGGAACCCCTCCCTGTACCCCAAACCCCTCATCCCCGGCCCCACCCCAGAGCCTGCACCCATAGCCCTGACCCCCTCCCATACCCCAACCCTTTGCCCTAGCCCTGAGCCCCCTCCCCAAACCCGGAGCCCCTGCTACACTCCAAACCCCGCATCCCTAGCCACACCCCAGAGCCTGTACCCCCAGCCCAGACCCCCTCCCGCACCCCAACCCCCTGCCCCAGCCCAGAGTCCCTCCCACACCCCCAAACCCCTCATCCCCAGCTCCACTGGGTCACGGGCATCAACAATTTTCTTCAACTGAGTCCCCAGAAAAAAAAGTTTGGAAGCCGCTGATCTAGACCACTCCTGACAGGTGTTTGTCTAACCTGCTCCGACAAACCTCCAATGATGGAGATTCCACAACCTCCGTAGGCAATTTATTCCAGTGCTTCACCACCCTGACAGTTATGATTTTTTTCCGAATGTCCAACCTAAACCTCCCTTGCTGCAATTTAAGCCCACTGCTTCTTGTCTTACTTCACTGGTTAACGAGAACAATTTTTCTCCCTTCTCCTTGTAACAACCAGAGTGGGTCTGATTCTCCTCTCACACCTTTTTAACACCAAAGTGGCTCACTTCATGTCACGGCAGTTTCATCTGACTTAGATCAGTGTAGCTGAGAGGAAAATCAGGCCCAGTAGTTGAAAAGTATTTGCTTTAGTTTTGACTGAGTTCCTGATCAAAAGGAAAAAAAAATTATCCTAAGTTCTGTGCTGATTTTGAGAAAAGAAATAAAGCATGCCTGGGAAAAAGCTTTTTGGTTTTGCCATTTTAAAAACAAAGAGAAAAAACAGCAATGGGAGAAGGCAACAGTGGAGACATTTAAATTCACTTGCTTTTATCAATGTGTTGAAGATTACTCTGATTTAGTGTTTATCTTGCACTGTGGAGCTATCTGGGTTAGTCAGGAACAGTGAGCGTCTCCACAGTTATACATGCCTATTCATTTTATAGTGCAAAGATGTGGATACTTTAAATCATACCTGAGGACTTCACTTACAACAAGCATGGAATTTATTCATTGCCTGACATATCCAGTGATTTATTAGGGAAATTCCTAGTGTTGTGGGGAAGTTATACGAAGCTCTTCAAGCTATGGATTGTGGTAAGCAGTGTGCTGTGATATATAGATATAGATAGACTGATATATGAAGATAATGAAAACCATAGGAAAATACATGGAGGAGAGGAGGAAAAATACATGCCGCGAATGCAAAGTTTTTGAACGTGTATGTATGGGCCAGATCCTCAACTGGTGTAAATCAGTGTAGCTCCACTGAAATCAATGCTGATTTACAGCTGCTGAGAATCTGACCCTCAGATCCTCAGTGGGAGAAAATAGCTCTGTAGGATCTCGGGAGTCCTCCCAACAAATAAATCGCAGAACATAACAAGGCAGCAGAGATGTGGAGATGCTTCTTTGCACCTGCCGTTCATCAGAATGTTAGTTAAGCAGGGCTGGATTCTCCACTGCCTTTCACCTTGTGCAGTAACTTATACCAGGGCAAGGCATGTGCAAAGATTACACAAGGTACTGAACAATGGGAATCTGGCCCCTAATTCTCTAAGCTCATCTCCAGAGAATACTAAAACACAAAGCAAGATGAGTTCCAAAACAGAGATGTTACCTTATAGCAAACATCAGCATTTTTGATAGCAACCCTCTGGCCAAATCAACATCATATGGAGAAGGTGCTTTGCACAAAACCCTTTCTTCGTGCTCTCTGTTCTTCTTTCAGCCTCTTTTTCGATATAAAAGTTCCCCAGGAGCTCCATTTTCTGCTGCAGTTGTACAGTCTGATCTGACTCCAGGGCACTGCGTTTTAGGGAAGTTTCATCAACCAACCATTCCACTAACATGACAAATTAAAACCACACTGGAGTTCCAGGGGTAGCAGGCATCCCACAGCACACCATGCTAGAAGAAGTTAACTGCTGAGTGTCACAATGTGATGCAAGAAAAAGCAAGGAGGGGAAGAAAACTGCTGACCACTTCTACTGGGGGAAAAATGCTCCATGGTAGAACCTAAGATAAAATCCAAAGTTCCTTTTCGAATGATATCACCAATAATAACTGCAGCCTCCTCCACACACAAAAAATGATAACTGTTTGCAAAACCCCACGAGAATTCCTTTGGAGAGCTTCGCTACAGGCTTCATTGCAAAACACTGCAAAGACCTTTGGAGGGGAAATGAGCAGATTGGGGGATCTGTACATTTTGGTACCATTCCTACCAAGTGTGGTGCAGTCGTGTTGCATAAAGGTTGCCATACATATATAACAGCTCTGGGGTGCATATCAGATTAAAAGAACAGGGAAAATGGGATCTCGACTGCACAAAGCAGTCCTTATAGCACACCACATCTCAGCGGTTCATCAAGGGGGTTCCTGACAATACATCAATAAAGTGAAGAGAGAATGGATGCCAGGGCCAGCACTATAGAATTACCCCGAGTCTATTGTCGGGGTTTAGAACTTGGCTATAAAAATCAATTTCACTTAAAAGGGGCAAGTTGTTTAAGAAGTGGTTACTGCAAAAGTGGGCGTACGTAACAACTGCTTTCCAATGTGCTACATGTACATGGCTTAGCAAATCCATACGAAATGAGTAATCTCTCACCTGAAATCACAATCGTCTGCCTTACAGGGTAAAACCTCTGTTTTCATTACAAGCCTAAATAAAGGGAGCTCTTTACACGTCAGGCTCTCTCTTTAGTCATTAATAGGTTTCTCCATCTTTTATATGGGCTATTTTTTGCGGTTAGTTACACCCAGGAAACCCCATTACAGTCCATGGTCCTGTCAAAGTGCTCTGCACTGTCTTGCTGGGGATCTAGGTTTGAATTAAAAAAACATTTTTAGGTGAATGTAGCTTCTGATTCAGCTATGCACCGAAGTGCAAAATTAACTTCATTACTGTGCTTGAGACCCATTTAAGTTGGTAGAACTTAAGCACGTGCTTAAGTACTGGGCTGATTCAGGGCTTTGAGTGTTTATTAAATGGGAGGATTGTCAGCAATAACTAGAGTCAGGCACAGGATAAGAAAGCACTGGGCAAATTTCTCAACAATGTCACGCTGCTGAATCGCAGTGGCCTGCAATAGCTCTGGCTATTCCAGTCCAAAGTGTCCCTTGAGCAGAGAAAGGCAACTCAGCGAAATTACACAGAGTTTTGAGACATGGGTGAATGTCTAGCATGAGACCATGAATCCCATCTTCACTCATGAGCTAAGGTAGCTCTGCAGAGATGAAAGGCTAGTGCGTTAATTCAGTACACTGCCATGGGTGGAAACTTCAGATTAAATGTTCTCTCCAACTCGTACTTAAATAATACACACAGAGCCCCATCAGGTCCTTCTGAAGACAAGAAGTGGTTGCAATAAGCATTTCAGCCAGGCTGGGCAGGCCAAGAGGGCTGCCAAACGTCTAACAGGGTGGTCTACCTTCTCTTAAATGTAGCACTCACTTTGTGGATCTGAAGGTAGGAGGGGCTTACAAATATACGCTTCAAAACCACATGGAAAGCATTCAGTCAACAGCTTCCCCCCTACCCAGTGCTAGATGGAAACATGTTAGAGCCCTCAAGGCAGCTATAGAATTAGCTATAAAATTACCGAATGGATCTACTATTTTTTAAAGAAGTTTTGAGCTTTGAAGGATTCATTTAACATTAACCCTTTTGCTTCTGTGGATTATGGAGCTTCCATTGCTGGTTGAGGGCTTCGGACCAAGAGCCAAAACATTCAAGGGAAAATGTTACTAGAGAGTGGCAGATAAATAGTAATAGGGGACAAGAAGAACTTTAGACTGATGTCCAAGTTTCAGTAAGATGCTGAAGCTAAAGAGGCGGATTCTGTAATGAACGCCCCTTCATCAGCTGGTATATCATAGAAATCCAAGTCTACAGCTGACTAACTTAATTTGATCCATGCAGGGAATAATGGGATGTAATTTAGTCTTTTAGAACATGAATCAGTGTACAGTAAAGGGCCTATCACTGAGTTTGACTGATTACCAACTAAGTCACCATTGTCAACACACCAGTCAGGTGATCTTCATTTGTCAATCACAGTATGCAGTGGAGGCTACAAGTGTGCAGATGTTCATCAAACTCATGGCTGACATATGAATCAAAGAACCTTTGGTGAGTCTAGATTTTCCCAGTAAAAGCTAATCCATGTGGATGGACTCCTGTGTCCATATGGGTGCCTATAACGGTCAACTAGCATGGATCGTCCTGCTGGATCAGGGCCCATGCCTGCAGTTAAGATACACAAGGGAAAATCTCTAAGTTAAAAAGACCTGAAAAGAAGGATTTGTATAATGAAAACATTGTCATCAATGGAGCTAGACTGATTTACACCCGCTGAGGATCTGGCCCAGAGTTTGTCACATTTCACTGTAGCCATATACGGGGCACCATTATAAGGATATGTTCTATGTGCATCCACCAAAACGGCAATCAGTCTCCAGAGCCTGAGAATAAATCAATTGCATTGCACTTCCTGCTTCATATTTATATGGGGCCATCCTCCTCATTGCAGTCCTTGTGCTTTGCTATTAAGCAGCAGGCGAATGCAAACTAAAACACTCAGAAAGCCTATTAGGATTTCTACAGAGTGAAGCCACAATCCACTCAAAGAAGCATCATTCATAATTAAGGTGCAGTCATGATTCTCGGACTAGGCCAATTAGAAGAAAAACAACCTTAATAGCCCCAGCTTTACTCCTCTTTACTGATTCTGGTTGTTTAGACTCACCCAACTCTTGTAAGAAGTTTTGGTGCCAGGCTGGGAGGAAGCTGTGTTCCTTAATAGACATTACTGAAGAACAAGGAAAACTCACCAGAAAGATTACTCAAGTCAGTGAAGCGTTACGCAAAATGTCACCAGATCAACATTGGGCCAATCATATCTCCCCACAGGGTTTGCAAAAATGGAACAAAACTACACGCTCACATGGTTATTCTTCTGCATATGCTCAGGCAACATTCCCACTAACAGTAGTGTGCACCAGTTTAGGTAAGACCTGTGAATATACTGCAAATTGGCTTTTAATCCTGCTGGTTTGTTTTTTTTAAATAATTCAAAATATATTGAGAAGTACATTATGGGCCATTTCCAATAGACAACTCTCTGCCTGAGGAAATCATTTTAAAGTGTCCCCAAGCTTTCTAGCTTGTTTGATGTTTAGTCCAAGATCAAGGGTAAAATTTATCTGCTGAGCTCACCAGAGTTCTAGCATGAACCAGTTTGGTCCCACTTGTATTGCTTGCCCCATTCCCAGTGCTTAAGACAGGTTTCACTTTTGGCCTTTAGCTGAGACAATCAAATGCTATTTGTTTACTGTCTTTGACAAGCTACATTTAGGATACCTGAGTTGTGCCACGTTGAATCTTTATAGCTGTGTCATGTTGCATTAGTTGTGGGAGCTTTAACGCACCTCTGAAATCACTTTACGTTTACTTAGGGCTTGTCTAGATGAGCACTTCGTTTGCAGCAAGCTGGGGTGTAAATCGACCTCACACTAGCCTGCCGGGCACTAAGGGCCAATGTGGACCCTGCTGCTCTGTATCAGAAGTTCCCTAGTGAGCTTTGAGCTAGTCCTGTTTCAAAGTGGTGTCACTCTGACTGCATTAGGAACCGGTTAAGAGCACAGCAGCAGGGTACACAGGGACAATGAGTGAACAGCAGGCTATCGTAGGGTAGATTTACACCTCACCTTGCTGTGAACTAACGGTCTGTCTACACAGCAAAGAACACCCCGCAGCAGTGAGTCTCAGAACCTGGGTCAACTGACCCAGGCTCATGCTACGGGGCTAAAAATAGCAGTTTAGGCATTCCTGCTTGTGCTGGAGCTCAGGCTCTGAAATCCACTGAGCTTTTAAGATGGGGAAACTAAGGCATACAGTGGTGAAGTGACTTGCCGAAGGTCGCCCAGAGCTAGTAACTGGATTATGCTCTAATTAATTACCTAATGCTTAACTGTCATTCAGTAAAAAGTGCAACTAACAGACAATATCTCTTAGATTTAAGGCTCATCTTACTCAAGCGAAGAGTCCCACTGACTTCAGCTGACATTAACTGGACACCTCACTTGAATGAAGTGAGCGGGATTTAGCTGTTAATACGAGAGCTGATGTAGAATAACTACATGCTCATTGAGTACTAGATTCAACAACTATGTCCTACTGGAATCTTTTCTGAAGGCAGATTTTTAACAAGCAGTAGTATTTATTTAATCCCCTATATAAAGTAAATGAAAGGGGTATATCAGATCCTAAATTTGAAGGGAAGCCATACTGGTGGGGTTCCATTGCCAGAACATTTACGCCGTTCACACGTGACTGTGGCTTAGGCAAGCAGAAGTCAGGACCGATTAATTGTTCTTGCCTGGTGTTACCTAGAGAACAGGAAGACTGGAATGAAAGGCTGGAGGGGTCTGAAATACAGCCTCTCCCCTGTTCTCATGTTCTTGCTACAATTTCACGGGATTTTCCTTTACTGGAAAAGAGGAAGAAAGAAGAGATATGGAAAGGGTGCCTGATTGTATTGTATGGCTTTTATACTTTTCAGCTTATGTCTTGGTGAACAACTCCAGCTATTTCTGTCTCCCCAAGCATTACCACTCTAGTCTCCTGAAGTGAAGCCAAAACAAAAGACCCTGGGCCAGACCCCCAGGCCCAGCTGGCATAAATCGGTACAGCTCTGTTGAGGTCACAGAGCGACGCTGATTTATGCCAACTGAGAATCTGGCCCAACAGGTTTAATGCAAACAATTTTTCTGGTTCTTCTTCAGTCAATACAGAATTAGTTAAAAAAAGACAAGAGAACAAGGAAGACTAAGATGCTTATGCACTCTGCTAGAAAACACACAGCAACCGCATCAGGAGAGACTTCTAAACAATGGATGGAATGTGCTTTCCAACTCTCGCTCATTTCCAATAATGAGCCGTACAGAGCCGGTGACTGGCAGGAAATATGTCACACTATAAGCCTGATTATCCAAATGTAATGGGGACAGTGGATAACGGCAGATAGCAAAGGGGATTTGCACTGTAATTAGCAGACACCAGGAACACGATCCTATTTTGGCTAACAATTTCAGATGGGATATCTGAATTCCACTCTTTCTGTGCTATACGTTCATACCACTGTGCCTGATTCGCCTCAGAGTTACCCAGATGCAAATCAAACGCAGCTCTGTTGAATTCAATGGAGTTACACACATAAAAGGCCTTGCTGCCCCCACACCTACATTGTTTCTACACCAGTGTATGTACATCTGTATGTATGCATTACATACTACATATATTCTGAACCAGACCCTTAGCCAGCATAACTCACAGACAAGCAGATCGACACCAACAGGGGATCTGACCCTCTGGTTTCACCTGAGTTCTCCTGATTTTCCCCTGAGCTTGTGAGAGCAGTCTCCAGGCCCTATGGCCTCAATCTCACACAGCCTGGACAGAGTGGAGAGCAGGGCGGCTGCAGGGAGCTGGTTGCAGCTACCTGATTCAGCCCTGGTGCAAGTTCAAGCTGCCAGGGTCAACCTAACTTATTTCACTGGCCTAAGGTCCCTTACATCCGTGAAGGGGCACGCAAAGATGAGCTCAGGTCTGCCATGATCCCATCCCTACCTGCCCATGCACTGCCCCCTCCTTCCCCTTCCCCTAGGGATGGGAGAGGGCAGAGCTGCCTCCACCAGATTTACATCAACAGAGAGTTGCCCGGAACAGCGGTAATTCTCCACTAGCCTTCTCTGGCGGCTTGCAGTGCCTAGCAAACCTGAAAGTACAGACCATATATGTAACATAACTCAAATATGTAATATAGCTCAGATGATGAAGGAGCCAGCACGTCTTTCATACAAAACCTTTTAATGAAGAGAGTTCTTGATCTGGACTCTCTAGATCTGATTCTTCACTGCTTTGTACCTTGTATAGTCATTCATGCCTGTGTAAAACAGGATCATTACAATCTAGTAGCATTGTATACCTGCTTTGCACTCCACAAAATGCTGGGCAACAAAGAATCAGTCAGGTGGAACTCAAAGATTACACAAACATTACACAGTTAACGATGCCAGCTCCAGGACAGATCCTCAGCTGGTGAAAACAGGTGCAGCTCCCCTGATTTCAACAGACCCCAATTTCCATCAGCTAAGAATCTGGCCCTAGAATCCTGGAATTTCCCAAAGACTGGAAACACTTATCTTCCACCCTGAATTTCACAGAACGTTTTAGACAATCAGTGCTCCAAAGCACTTCATCATTTCGCGTGTGTTTATAGAAAAGCAAACAAGTTGTGGGGCTGCCCCTGCTGGCAGAGCCAAAGGTTAAGGCCATGCAGCATATTCCCTCCCACTCTCAAATTCTTCTACATTAAGGCTACTTCCTGTTTGGACCCAAAGTGTCAACCATTGATACACAATATAGACAGGCAGCAGACACAGCCTGAAATGCTACCCTCTGTGTAATAAAAAAAAACCCATGACTATGCCTCTGATGGTAAAATATCACAATGAAGCACTAAACTGTGATGCTTCTCTCAAGTAATTACTGTTGGGAATTAAAGATCTACAAGCAGGAAGTACTAATCTTTCAAAAATTCCATTAGTTTTACTAAAAAAACAATTAAAAACTGGTCAAAATAAAAAGGGAAACATTTTGATTTTGTCAAAATGAAATATGTCTTTCAATCGGAAATGAACTCTTTTTTCGCTTTTCAATTCACTGAAAATTTTCCTTGATTTTTCAGAATTCCCAGAAAATCAAAAAACACGTTATTTGCACAGCTCTAATCTTCAGATGCCTCGATACCTCTACAAATCTATCCCTTGGTCCAAAGCAATGGAGTTACTCCAGGTTTACTCCAGTGCAGTGGAAAGCTGAATTTGTCTCTACGTCTCTAATTGTCTTCTCCAGGACTGACAAAGTTCTATAAAGGAGAGGAAAGGAAAGCACACCCGAGTCAACCAGTCTCCCCCCTGGGCATATCAGTAACAAGAGTGACTAAGTCCTCTGTGCAGAGTCCCACACAAACATTACCAACAGACAGCAAAGTTGTCCCTTGCTCAGGGCACAAGATTGAGTTTATTTCCCTGGCGTTATGCTGGAGGTGTGGGAAGGGCTAAGTGTGAGGTGGGGTAATTACTCTGACACAAAAACTTGACACTTACACAGGTCTAAATTGACTCTTCTCCCGGAAGATGGAAGTTGTGTTTGACAATGGACCCAGCTGAGGATCTGTCCCAGAATGAAATTCAAAGTATACATAAATAACTGGAATATGTAGAGGGCAGGAAGAGAATCATGAATAAAACCATCTTCTTTCTCACCTGGTCTTCAGCCGTGGTTTAACTGCTCCTGACCATGCTGTTTTGCTGTGCTGTAAGTCAGTGGGGATACACTCTGGACTGAGGGAGTGGGAAGCTGGCAGGTCAGTATGTTCCTTTGCTGCATATGTGTCCCTGTCAAAAGAAACCAAGGGAGTGTCAAAGTTCATGGAGTGCCTGAGACAGACAAGTGCACGCACACACACACATTAAGATCACATTCAAAATATCAAAGAAATATGTAGATGAGGAGTATTACATCAAAGCCTCATTTTTTAACACGCACCAAGGAAAATGTCTGATGGAAAACAGCTGCTAAAAGCCATTGATGTGCCTTTTCTTCTCCATGGGAAAGATGAAAGAATACCTCACCACCAAAACTGGATTCGTAGGGTGAAATTCTGCTCTCCGTTATATCTAGACAGAGTTGGGTCATTAAAACCCTTCTTCCTAAATGTTTTGGAACAACTGTGCAATACAGCAACACATATTGCATCCGATGAAGTGAGCTGTAGCTCACGAAAGCTTATGCTCAGACAAATTGGTTAGTCTCTAAGGTGCCACTAGTCCTCCTGTTCTTTTTGTGGATACAGACTAACACGGCTGCCACTCTGAAACCTATTGTCAGTGATCGAGAAGAATCAACCATGGGATCAAATATAGAGCGCATTGAGAGAAAAACAAAGTGGGTGAAGTAATATCTTTTATTAGGCCAACTTCTGGTGGAGGGGATAAGTTTCTGAACTTCAGAGCTCATTCTCAGGTCTGGAAAAGGTAACCAGAGAGTTAACCAGAGGTCAATGCATTAGCTGACTGAGAAGCACAAATGTATTAACCGACTGAGCCGGGGCTGCCATTGTGCCGGGTCCGGAACTTACACACAGTAAAAGGCAGTCCTTGGCCTTTGAGATCTTACAGTCTACACCAGGGGTGGGCAAACTTTTTGGTCTGAGGGCCATATCGGGGTTGCAAAACTATATGGAAGGCTGAATAGGGAAGGCTGTGTCTCCCCAAACAGCCTGGCTCCCAACCCCTATCTGCTCCCTCCCACTTCCTGCCCCCTCCTGGGACCCCCGCCCCAACCGCCCCCTGGTACCCCACCCCCTATCCAACCCCCCCTTCTCCCTGTCCCCTGACTGCCCCGACCCCTGACAGGCCCCCTGGGACTCTCACACCTGTGCAACCCCCCTCCCGCTCCCTGTCCCCTGACTGCCCCCCAGGACTCCCCACTCCCCACCCCCTTACCATGCCGGAGCCAGCCATGCCACTGCGCTGCCTGGCAGGAGCGGCGGGCCAGAGTGCTGGCAGCGCAGCGTGACAGCGGGGGAGGGGCTGGGGGCGAGCCTCCCGGGCCAGGAGCAAAGGGGCCAGGCAGAACGGTCCCACGGGCCGGATGTGGCCAGCGGGCCGGAGTTTGCCCACCTCTGGTCTACACAGACAAGACAAAAGCTACGAGAAAGGAAACGTTATCCCCATTTTACAAATGAGGCCCTAAGCTATTAAGTGACTGGCCCAAGGTCACACTGGAAGTCTGTGTCAGAGCCAGGAACTGACCGCTGATCTCCTGTCTCTGAGGCTAGCGCCTTAACCACAAGAACAACCTTCCTTCTTAGAAGAGTATCAGGAGTCGCATCGCAGAGCTGAGGAACTTAGCTTGGGTGAGCCCTAGTTCTTCTTGTTTTAAGGCTGTATTCCAGGTAACTCTCCTAACAGCAAAACCATTGATCTTACACCTGCAGACAAGTCCTACCTACGCTGAATGATGGAGAGATAGAAAGGTCTATCCGCAGTTCCAATGTTCTTCTAGCCCACCCCATCAAAAACAACACAGATGATTATTCATTATGTCTATTCTTTTAGCATAGAAAATAAAATATCTTGAAACACTGGGTGTTCTTACTGACTCTAATTTTCACAGTAAAATGTGGGTCCGGTTTACAGTCACCTCTCTGCTAAAGTAAGGAAAACACTGCATACAAATCTGTATGAGAAGCATGCTCTTTCCCTGTCTTTCCTTCACTCCTGCCTAGCCCTGAGGAGAGCTGCAGACTGAGATGGGGAGCAATTGTCCCTTGTTCTACGTTTAATAGGCTTCAGTCTGAGAGCACATGCCAGCCAACGTATGAGGCTTTAGATATTTCGGATGGCTTGGATTCCATTCCTGTGAGAGGCCAGCCTTCTTTGTATCCATGTAAATCCTCCCCCTCCAAGTCCCCCGCCCCCGCAAGCCCCCCACGTGTCAGGCAAGAATTTTAAGTCTCACATTGCAGATGAGATATACCAGGGAAGCAGCAGCACTTTCACCTAGATTGGGGAATTTCATTGGTCCAGAGCTAGACAAAACGGCCTCCTTCCTCCCTCTGCTTATCTGTGTCTGCGTTTTACCTCAAATCCTGCCTTGGCTGCCTTTTTTTTTTTTTACCAAATCTCACTCCACTTTGCCTCTCACCCAGTGTGACCATATCCTACTCCCCTCTGTATAAACCCCTGGGGAACCTTGCAGGTATGAATAAGGGACATTATTTAGCAATTGAGGCAGTGGGCCCTTACAGTTGCTCGAGGCACATACAAAACAATACAAACTCATGGACCAATGCCAAATAAAATAGATCTCCCTCTGTATAAAGCTAACCAGGTTCCCCTGAGGAAGAAGCCTGCATGAATACTGGGCACCAAATTTCTCTTGTTTACACCAGTGACATCCCACTGAAGCCAATGGCTCCACTTCTCCTCTTGCACCAGTTTAATCAATATAGTTATTATTACTCCTGATTTACGCCTGTGTGGGAGAAGAACTGGTCTCGATAAGATTAAAACTTAACCCCTTTTTTGAAAAAATAAATATTATTGCTTATATTGCAGGAGTGCCTAGAGGACAGATGTGATGCGTTCTTCATCATGTTTTGTATGAATACCCTGTGTGTCTCAGTTTCCCCTATGTGCTATGGTTAACTAGGTCGGGGGGGGAGGGGGAAAAGGTTGTGTACCTTTTGCAAAGCTCCAGGTGTGACTGATGCCTGGCTGTCTGGGCCTGGCCCTATGCTATGAAGAGTCTCAGAAGACAATTGCTCAGACTTTTGGTACCTAATAAATAACAATTATGGATGATCCATCCCTCTGCAGAAAGCCAGCCTGGTTTGACCAGATGGAGAACAAAGGGCTAGGAGGAGGGCCAGGTGACAATGTTTGCCCAGGAACGAGGACAAAGGAGTGAGGAGGGGCCAGGCGGCTGTTAAATGTGGGTTTCTGGAAGCAGGAAAAGCGCCTGGACTGGGACTAAGAAAGGGTCAGAGGAGAGCTCTGGGCTCTGAACTGACACAGATGGCCTATGCTGTAACTCTCTCTTCTCTGTGATAATCAGGGACTTTCAATGCTGCGTTCCAAACATCTAATAGACCCTTCTGCTCTTATAGCACTGGCTGGGAGTCACTCCAGATAAAGGAAACTGGGGATGCATTGCTCCCTTTAGGTGTGTAAGTCTCCCTCCGGGGTACAATCCAGGTGGACTTGATGCAGGGAGCTCATGGCATAAAGTAGGAGTGCTGAAGGCTCTGAGGTTCGGTCCTAGGAGGCAGTGAAGCCAAGGGGTTTACCCCAGTGAAAGTGTGACCCTAAGGGGGCTGATGCATTGAAGGGGTTCTCCCAGGGACCAGACCTGTGGATCATGACAACAGGGCCCCATTATGCCAAGCTCTTTGCAAACATACAGCAAAGAAATGGCCCCTACCCTGAAGAGCTTACACACTTGGTCTACTTGTTTCTAGACAGACTTGTTTCTAGACAGAGCTGCTCTTGGGGGGATCTTTGTTACAAGTGAGCACATGGAAGCATCTGAGAAATCTATTCTTGCAAGACTTCCAGCACCCTTTGGCAGACCTCAGCAGATCAGAAAAGCCCTCAGGAGGTGGGTGCTGACTGGTAACTTGTTTCCAAATGAGGAGCTTGACCCTGCATTCTTTGTGTACTCAAAATTCCCCACTGATTTCAGTAGCTTTGGCCACATACAAAATGTAGGGATTTGGTCCCTTTGGCGGTTTGCTATCACTAGTACAAAGCAGGATATACAGTTATACTATTGCACTGATACTAGGCCAAATCCTCGGTCCTATACTTCTGCAGAGGAGAACCTTACACTCGCAGAGAAGCAGTATGGCCAGCCAAAAACCATGAGTGAGCCTTCCCCCGCTCCATGAGACAGGCTTAAAATATATGGAATTTAAGAATGATCCATTTTGGGTTCTTTTCATTTGCCTGGTGGGGCTGGAGCCTTCAGGAGGCAGTCAGGCCACAGTTTCAAGCCTTTCTTGGCAACCAGGAGGACAGAAACATACCCTGGGTTTATTCATGAAAGCTGGATGTCTCCTATAATCACTTGACTCCAGGAGCTGGGCCTTTAAGAAAAACACCAAATATTGCAAAACTCAGACTCAAGTTATGAGAGCTCGCAAGTTGCAATACTGGAGCAAAGAGAGCACCACTTCCACCCAACACCCTCCAAGCACCGGTCGCTTCTTCTGTGGGAGTGGATCGGGCTGCCTGGCTACAGAGTAGCTTCTCAGCTGCTGCCCAGCAAGCCCGTTCCCCCCAGGAGCTGCTTAGCATCTCTGGGTGCTCATATTGGCCAGGCTGTGGGGTTGTGGCCAGGTTTCTCCCCATGCAGCAGCAGGGTCAGGATGTGGCCCATCAGCTGCGGTTTTGGCCCTGATACAACCGTGTGGAGTGGATACAGAGAAGTAGCACTTTTGTTTCTAATCCTCTATTAATCTACACATGGAAACAGTAACCTACCATCAGCTCTTCTTCACTCTATGGCAATGGGGAAGAGAGACCCTGGTGTAATGAACTGTCTCATTCTGGGGCGATGGCGGGATCCTGTTGAAATGTTAAGATTCTCAGGACATGCACTTGTCCTTAGCTCTGGGGCAAATTCTGACATCACTACTCAGGGCCTGATTCTCAGTTACACTTTATGCCCCTCTGGTAGCGTAAAGGGGTCTTAAAGTGAGTGTAACTAATTTATGCCATTGAAGTCCCCTCCTTGCACTGCCAGATTGGTGGAGAGCGAGTTTAGCAACAGCCTCCCAGAGCTAACTTGAATCCAGCTAGCCCAGGTAACAGTAGCAGTGAAGCCAACACATGGTCCAGCATTAATCGTACAACCCAGCATGGGCCCTGGGGACATACGCTGCTCACTAGCCCACTCTGGAGCCTGCGTTCTGTTTGCTGCCATTGTTACCCACACTAGCCGGATTCAAAGTAGCTGGGGTAGGCTAGCCTGTGCCCAGCATTTAGCAGTGTACACATATGCCTTTGTGTAAATGAGGAATCCTCATTAACTACAACAGGAACATTCAGCACCAACCCGTTCTGGGAGTTAGAAGTAATGTATTCCTAGTGTCCAGTACGTGACCCAGAAATGGAAGGATCAGCACCCGAACTTTCCGGAAACACCAACAGATGCTCCTTGGTAATATAACTTCTCATTCTTCTTGTGACGTTGCACTCCATATGCTTTATGAAAACATGCTTATGAACGTGAATATGTCGTCACTGGAATATGCTTTATGCAAAAGGTCTCTTGTAAGGTATCATTACAAAGCTTATAATCTAGTGAGTGTGAGTGAGTGAGCATCCTATTTGTATGCATGTATCATTCTTGTATCTGAAGCTAGAAATATGAAGTATAACTCTGAGGTCCTACTGTAATTATGCAAAGTGTGGGCCATTAATGGTGGTTTAGAATCTTGATGGCTCCAATTGACTAGGACAATTGGTTGTGGATGTTCCTGTGTACGTGTGGGCCATCCTGTGAGTAATGAAGAATGAGGTCTTACAGTGACATGTAACCATGTAACCTGGTAATGAAATCCATCTTAAATCTGGTACTTTTCCATTTAGAAGGAGGGGTGGGGACCCAGAGAGACAAAAGATTCCCGCCTTGTGTGAAAGCTATAAAAGGGGGTGGAAGAGAACAAAGGGGGCGGCCAGTCATGCAAACACCCCTGTTTTCTACCTCAGATGTTTGCTCGAACTAACAAGGACTGTACCAGGAGAAAGGATCGGGCCCAGACTAGGAAGGAGTCTAGTCTGTGAAACAAGTTTATTGGAACATCTTTGACGGTGAGATTTTACCTGTAAACAGTTTCTTAATGAATTAGGCTTAGCCTTGCATGTTTTTGCTTTGTTTTGCTTGGTGACTTACTTTGTTCTGTCTGTTATTACTTGAAACCACTTAAATCCTACTTTTTATTCTTCATAAAATCACTTT
Organism: Lepidochelys olivacea; assembly: GCF_965140295.1. Taxonomy (NCBI): domain Eukaryota; kingdom Metazoa; phylum Chordata; order Testudines; family Cheloniidae; genus Lepidochelys; species Lepidochelys olivacea. The sequence goes on along the minus strand of NC_140414.1, from coordinate 19,996,758 downwards.
TGTTTATTATTGAACCCAGAGTAAGTGATTAATCCTGGGTGGAGCAAACAGCTGTGCATATCTCTCTATCAGTGACATAGAGGGTGAACAATTTATGAGTTTACCCTGTATAAACTTTATGGGGACAAGAATCTGTGCAGGCCGAACTCTGATAAAAAAGAAGAAATGCTAATATATATGCCAAAATCGCACAGGGCATGGTAGAGAGAGGCTACAAGAGGGAAACACAGCAGTGCCACGTGAAAATTAAGGAGCTCAGACAAGCCTACAAAAGACAAAGGAGGCAAATGGTTGCTCTGGGTCAGAGCCCCATACATGCCGCTTCTATGATCAGTTGCATGGCATTCTAGGGGGGGACCCCACCACTACCCCACCACTGTCTGTGGACACCTGCAAGAGGGGAGTCTCACGCAACAGGGAGGAGGATTTTGTGGATGAGGAGGAGGAGGAGGAGGAGGAGAATGCACAGCAGGCAAGCGGTGAATCTGTTCTCCCCGGCAGCCAGGACCTTTTCATCACCCTGGAGCCAATACCCTCCAAAGGCGGGATGCCCGACCCTGAAGCCAGAGAAAGCTGCTCTTGTGAGTGCACATTTCTAACTAGAGTACAGGGTTTAAAAGCAATAGTGTTTAATGTTTGATTTGTCCTGAAGAATTGGGATGCATTCGCGGCCAGTACAGCTAGTGGAAAAGTCTGTTAACATGTCTGGGGATGGAGCAGGAATCGTCCAGGGACATCTCCATGAAGCTCTCCTGGAGGTACTCTGAAAGCCTTTGCAGAAGGTTTCTGGGGAGGGCTGCCTTATTTCATCCTCCACGGTAGGACACTTTACCACGCCAAGTCAGTAACAACTAGTCTGGAATCATTGCAGCACAAAGCATGGCAGCAAATGGTCCTGGGTTTTGGTTGCATTCAAGCAACATTCGGTCTATATCTTTCTGTGTTAGCCTCAGGAGAGTGATATCATTCATGGTCACCTGGTTGAAATAGGGGAATTTTTGAAAGGGAACAGTAAAAGGTCCCTGTTCTTGCTGGGTTGTTTGTGCTTGGTTAAAAGGGATCATCCCGGAGAACAGCCACATGGCGGAGGAGGGGTGAAGGGATCATCCCAGAGAATAGTCACGCAGTGGGGTGGAGGGAGGTGTCTGCTGCACATCCACCCAAAAACTACAACCCCTCCTTTTAAATGTGAAACCCAACTGGCATAGCTTGCTATGGGCAAGGATGGCACTGCAATTTGAAACCATTCCCACATGTTATGAAGGCAGAAGAAGCCAACCCCGTGTACCAAAAGGCTTACCATGGCTGCCTGGAAACTGAATTTTGTTGCCCAGCCGTTTGTGATGTGTCAGCATACCGGCAGGCGCTCAATATAAAAGGCAAAATGCAACCTTGTACCTAAAGCACATGTGCTGTCTGCTATGAATTGCTTGATTCACTGTGAAAGAGTCTCCCTTTTGTTCTCAGAAATGTATCATCTTAAATTTTACTCTCCCTTTTTATCTCCCTCCCCAAGTGCAAATCTTTCTAAGCTCCCCCTATCATTTCCATCCCTAAGAAAAAACGCACTCGCAATTATATGTTTTCCGAGCTCATGAAGTCGTCCCGCACTGATAGGGCACAGCTTAATGCATGAAGGCATTCAGTGCCAGAGGCCAGGAAAGCATTAAGTGAGCGTGAAGAGCAGAGACAGGAGGTGATGCTGAGGCTAATGGGGGAGCAAACAGACATGATGAAGCATCTCTTAGAGCTGCAGGAAAGCCAACAAGAGTACAGACCCCCGCTACATCCATTGTATAACCGCCTGCCCTCCTCCCCAAGTTCCATATCCTCCTCACCCAGACACCCAAGAAGACAGGTGGGGGATGCTCCGGGCACCCAGCCACTCCACTCCAGAGGATGGCCCAAGCAACAGAAGGCTGTCACTCAAACAGTTTTTATTTGTAGTGTGGCTACAATGAGCAATGTGGCCATGTCCTTCCCTCTTCCCGCACCCCACCCCACCCCAAGTACCTTGTCAGTTATCTCACCTTTTTTTTAATTAATAAAGAAAGAATGCATGGTTTCAAAACAATAGTTACTTTATTTCCTTTGCCAGCTGTGATTGAAGGGGGGAGGGTTGTTGGCTTACAGGGAATTAAAATCAACAAAGGGGGTGGGTTTGCAGCAAGGAAAAACACACACAACTGTCGCACCATAGCCTGGCGAGTCATGAAACTGGTTTTCAAAGCCTCTCTGATGCACAGCACGCCAATCTGTGCTCTTCTAATCGCCCTGGTGTTTGGCTGTTCAAAACTGGCAGCCAGGCAATTTGCCTCAACCTCCCACCCCGCCATAAACGTCTCCCCCTTACTCTCACAGATACTATGGAGCACACAGCAAGCAGCAATAACAGTGGGAATGTTGGTTGTGCTGAGGTCTAACCTAGTCAGCAAACAGCGCCAGCGAGCGTTTAAATATCCAAAGGCACATTCTACCACCATTCTGCACTTGCTCAGCCTATAGTTGAAGTGTTCCTTACTACTGTCCAGGCTGCCTGTGTACGGCTTCATGAGTCATGGGAGCAAGGGGTAGATTGGGTCCCCAAAGATAACTACTGGCATTTCAACATCCCCAATGGTAATCTTCTGGTCTGGGAAGTAAGGCCCTTCTTGCAACTGCTCAAATAGCCTGGAGTTCCTAAAGATGTGAGAGTCATGCACCTTTCCCGGCCATCCCACGTTGATGTCGGTGAAACATCCTGTGTGATCCACCAGTGCTTGCAGCACCACTGAGAAGTACCCCTTGCAGTTTACGTACTGGTTGGCAAGGTGGTCCGGTGCCAAGATAGGGATATGCATTCCGTCTATCACCTCACCACAGTTAGGGAACCCCATTGCAGCAAAGCCATCCAGTATGACCTGCACATTTCCCAGAGTCACTACTCTTGATAACAGAACGTCAGTGATTGCATTGGCTACTTGGATCACAGCAGTCCCCACAGTAGACTTGCCCACTCTAAATTGATTCCCGACTGACCGGTAGCAGTCAGGCGTTGCAAGCTTCCACAGGGCTATTGATGCTCGTCTCTCAACTGTCAGGGCAGCTCTCATCTTGGTATTCCTGCGCTTCAGGGTGGGGGAAAGCAACTCACAAAGTTCAAGAAAAGTGGCCTTACACATGCGAAAGTTTCGCAGCCACTGTGAATCATCCCATACCCGCAACACTATGTGGTCCCACCAGTCTGTTCTTGTTTGCCGGGCCCAGAATCAGCGTTCCACTGTATCAACCAGCCCCACTGCCACCATGATGTCCCAATTGCCACAGCCCATGCTTTCAGCAACATCTGTGTCCATGTCCTCATCACAATCGTCCTCATGCTGGCATCTCTTAGTCCGGTTCTGCACATACTCCAGGATAATGTGCGAGGTGTTTACAATGCTCACAAAAGCAGTGGTGAGCTGAGCGGGCTCCATGCTTGCCGTACTTTTGGCGTCTGTATGGGTAACCCAGGAAAAAAGGTGCGAAACAATTGTCTGCCATTGCTTTCACGGAGGGAGGGAGGGGCAACTGACGACATGTACCCAAAACCACCCGCGACAATGTTTTTCCCCATCAGGCATTGGGAGCTTAACCTAGAATTCCAATGGGCAGCAGAGACTGCGGGAACTGTGGGATAGCTACCCACAGTGCACCACTCCGTAAATTGATGCTAGCCACAGTATTGAAGACACACTCCGCCAACTTAATGTGCTTAGTGGGGACATACACAATCGACCGTATAAAATCGATTTCTAAAAATTGACTTCTATAAAATCGACCTAATATCATAGTGTAGACATACCCTAAGAGATCATTCAAGGTGAAGTGGCCCATGAACACCTCTGCAGTCACAGGACAAAAAACGGAGGTTAGTGGGTGACAGACTGTCCTAATAAGCCATAAATCCAGGGTCTTTATGAAACCATGATTTTTAGTGTCTAGCAAAGATATGAATTTAAGCTCCCAGGCTCATCTTTGGAAGGTGTTGTGCAGATTTCTTTTGTCCAGGAGGACTGAGCAGTCAGATATAGAATGATCGCTTCATGAAAAGCGTTCACCCACAGGTGACAGAAAAAGGATAAAAGACAAAAACATTCCATGTGATAATCGAACAGTTAATAAATAACACAATGAATTAAACCTCACAACTGCTGCAAAGTACCTAAGAGATAGGGATCATTCTATCACTAAAATGCAGACGCCTCTGAGATGGAACACAGCGGCTGTTTAACAGCGTACAGTAACACCCCGTGATCTTTTAGGATGGGAAGTGAAGAAGAATATCTTGCCCAGGTGAATATGCACGGGGAATTGTAGATAGACAGACTATTGCTAGCTAAATGGACAGTAGGGTTAACACACCTACTCTTACAAAAGGTGCCACAGAATCTACCTGTCAGGCCTTGGCATGACATGTCCCCTGAAAGATGGAAACTTCCCACAGCACCGCACTCCCATAGCAATCCTTGACACCGCACTGAATCCAGCGACCCAGTAGTAAGTTCACTCTCTAGGAAGGCTCTTTACAAACATGATACCTGGCTTTTCTTTCATTTCCCAGTTTACAACGGAAATCGTCATCTCAGTGCAGGGAATAAATCAGCGAAATACCTTGTGCCTTGAACTGTCATTGCTCAGCTCAAGGCCCACAAGTTGCTTTCTTGCCTTCTTCACAGCAACTCCTTTTGGACAATATGAAATCTCCACAAGGGAGCAGGGTCCACACAACTCTCTCTGTGATACCATTTCCCTCCCTGGGAGTGCCCTGGCAGACAGACGAGCAGGCCCCTCCCACTTAAATTGCAGTACCCAGAAAACAGCCTCACAGTTACATAGTTTAAAAAAACAAACCACAGTGACCATCTCGGAAAAGCACAATCCTGCAGTTGTCCTTTATCTGTCACCCAGATATAACACTGTTTCTAAAGGCTAGCTGGGTCTACGTAACGTCCCTCTACCCCCACTTGAAGTTGGCAGCTGCACCCAAAATATTTTCTTTTCTGCAAAGTTCTTGTCAAACTGTTAAATGTTATTTATACTGGCTGCTCCCATTGTGCCTTTGGTATTTAATGCTGCACATGTTAACGACTCGCTGTACAAAGACATTCTGTCCAGCCTTTCCTTAGCTTAGGTGTGTGGCCCTTTTGCTCTTCACTTAACACTCGCTCAGCCAGTAGCAAAAGAATACTGCAGGATTATACATTAAAGCCAAGATTTCTAAAATTAGGAGTCTGAAGTTAGTCTCCTAAATCCATTATTAAGTACATAAGTAAGTAACCTGATCTTCAAAAGTTCTGAGCACCCAGCAGCTCCAATTGACTTCAGTGGAAGCTGCAGGGTTCTCAGCACTTTTGAAAATCAGGTCACTTATTTAGGAGTTAAAACAAAGGTTTAGGAGCCTAATTTTGCCTTAATAATACAAAACACTACCTCTTGGATTAGCGATACTGAAGTAGTTTGGGTCATTTCTGTAGAATACTGAAGTATTATATATATAAAAAAATAAGGGACACAGACTTGTGGCATTAATCCTTTTAGAATTTTGTATACTTTTCAAGGAGGGCTAATGGGAATGTATTGAAGAGGGAATATCCCTCCTTATCTCTTTTATTACAGAATACTGACCTAGGTTTTGGAGCCATCTTTGTTGTAATCTCGTTAGAACACTGGTTTCCCTCATCCATTTCTTTCCCCTTTCTCAAATAGCTATAGGGTTTTTGAATGAAAAAAGGATTTAACACCCTCACTCCACAAATTGTCTTACTTGGTAAAACCCTGGCCCCACTGAAGTCAATGGAAGTTTTGCCATTGACTTCAATGGGGCCAGAATGTCACCCAATGAGCTATTTGTGGAATGAGATATTATTCATCATGACTAAGGTGTCAGAATCTGTAGCTGCTTTTTTAAAGTTAATGCTGACATGTTTACTGTTTTTTGGTCATTCATTAGACCCTTCATAAAATACACTAAAATCTTTATAAGAAATCAACCTTATTAGGCAATCTTCTGTCTTAAGAGACTGTCACTTTAGTATCCACAATGTAGTGGGCCAGATCCTCAGGCGGTATAAATCAGTATAGCTCCAATAAAGTCAATGGAGCGATGCCATCCCAACTGACGATCTTGGTCCACTGAGGACCAAGGCTCCAATTTTATCAGAAGACCACCTCCATTAAGGCAAGTTTCAGAGTGGCAGCCGTGTTAGTCTGTATCTGCAAAAAGAAAAGGAGTCCTTGTGGCACCTTAGAGACTAACAAATTTATCTGAGCAGTAGCTCACGAAAGCTTATGCTCAAATAAATTTGTTAGTTTCTAAGGTGCCGCAAGTACTCCTTTTAGTTTTTCCATTAAGGCAGTTTCTCTTTGTAAGTATTGCACTATCTCTGCAGTCCATCACTCACTGCCTCTTTTCTAAACAATGTACCTGCTTAAAGGTTTCCCCATCTTTTACCACCTTCTTTAGATTTCTGAGAAGGATCTTGTGTGGCCTCAGACTCATAATTGCCCTTAATCAACTCCCCCAGAACATGTAGTCTGTTTCTAGCATTTGATATCTTTCATCCTCCCTTTACCTCCACCATCAGACCTTCCTTTCTGGAAAATTCATTGAATGTTTTAGTAACATCCACCTCTTCTGTCCATAAATTACTCTGACCTCCTCCTAAAGGCTTGTCTGTGTCCTGCACTGACCTCTTGTTACCTACATACTTGAAACATTTCTTATTATTTATTTTAACCTCTTGGGCACTTTGCCTTTCATTCCCATCTTTTTTGCTTTCTTTATCATTATTTACAATCTCTACATTCCATCCTGCATTCTCTCCGGTTGTTTTGTGTACCTGATGTTTTCCATCTCTCTCTCTTATATCACTTTCTTTAATGTACTTTTGGTGTCTCTGTGTATTTTATTGCCAGACATTATACATAATTCTTGGACACACATTTATTTCTCTCTCAACACTTTCTGCTGGCCCTCTGTGCTCGCTCTCCTTCCATTGCTTTTGTCCAACTGATTTCCTCCAACACTCCCTGTATCCACTCCCAGAATCTGCACTGCTAACATTCTGCTCCATGTTTGGGTCTGTCTATTGCTTTCAGATTACAGTGGACCTCAACCAAACCCTTGGATCTCAATACCCCCAATTATTACAGTGTTGCCAACTCTTGCAATTCTATTGTGAATTTTGTGCTCTATTTTCCTTAAATCCCCAGCTCCTAGAGTCAACTGATTACAAGAAAATCCTGGGTTTTGTTTAAAAAAGAAAGGAGGTCGTTTCCAGCTAGTATAGTCACAGAAACAAGCTTGAAAACAAGACCCCCTGAGGGATCTTTTATTCAAGAGGCAAATAAAGCGATTCCATTTATTAATTTTTCAAATTTAATTATTTTTAAGCCAATTTCATAATTTGTGGGGCCTGACATTTCTTTTTAATGTTTGGGGTTGACGATACTGTTATGATAAACAGGATCGTGCAGGGTCTACGTTTCACAATTTGCAAAAAGGCTGGAACTTCTTACACGGGGTGGAAAGTGAAGGCAGCAATCAGACATGTGAGTAGTGACAAAAACTTGTCCTCTGCAGTTCCACTGAGCTCTTTGGGCATTTTCTCGTATGTTCTGGTTGAAAACCCCCAAACACTGAAACATTAAATGATCTGACTACAAACAGGGAAACAGATTTCAGAGTAACAGCCGTGTTAGTCTGTATTCGCAAAAAGAAAAGGAGTACTTGTGGCACCTTAGAGACTAACCAATTTATTTGAGCATGAGTTTTCGTGAGCTGTAGCTCACGAAAACTCATGCTCAAATAAATTGGTTAGTCTCTAAGGTGCCACAAGTACTCCTTTTCTTTTTGCAAACAGGGAAATGACACTCACATCTGACATGCTCACCAGAGGAAGGAAGTGAAGGGGTTAAGCCTCCTTTCTATCCTTATCATGCCCTGTGGTGTTGGGTTGCTGTTACATAATGTCACACATTGTCCTGAAATCCCTGCCCCAGCAGCCCTGGGCTCAACCAGTGAGATAACAGCAATCTTTTGGCTTGAATTCTGATACCTCATATTGCAGGCTTAAGGCCAGCTCTCAAAGGGACAGCTGTCAGCTCGTGAAACATTTATTCCTCCCTGTGAATGAAAATGTCCCCAAAATGAAAATCCTCTATCTCCTGGAAAGTGGGATCGATCTCTTCCTCTTCTACACTATTTCATGGTTGACACTATTTAAATGAAGGGCTAACCCTATAGTCCTGTGGTTTGAACCAGACATTACCATGTGAGGCACACTCTATTAACCGCAGCATGTTGTAGATATCACTGCACTCCACTGGGTGGAAAGACAGCACTGCTCAAGTATCTGTCATTTTGTTCCTGCTGTGGCTGGTCCAAAAATAGCACGTAATCCATACTGTTGGCACAGGCAACAGAGTATCTCCTTGAGCTTAAGTGGTCGTGTCCTGTGGTTTGAGAGCACAGGATCCTGAGTCCTATTCTGGATGCTGTGCGTGTGGCTTAGCTGATAATGGCAATGCCTGTCTAAAGGTAGCCATGGATTCAATACACTGCGCTGCCAGGATCTGGGAGCACTGTGCTAACTCTGCCCCAGGACCCTGCACATCAGCTCCATCGGTTAAGGCGTCCCTCGTGTCACTAGGCAGTGTGGCCTGTAGCCAAACTAGAAATAGCAATTATATGCTCTTGTGCTCAGATGCTGATATGTAAGTTCAGAAAAGCGTCAAGCCAAGCATTCTGCAGCCAGCTGGAAGCAGGGGAGCCTGTGGGAAGATGGGAGGAGCTGAAGAAAAAAAATCCCGCGTAAGATCCATCCCCCTCAAAACAGGAATTTTTTTTTAAAAAATAGAGATTTGTATAAATCACAGTAGCATCTGCAGTTACATTCGCTCGGACAGAATTACAGGGGCTAAGGATCCTCATGCTAGGGCATAAGACGCTCACTGGCGAGGGTCAAGAAGAGAAATTTCTAGGGAACTGTAGAGCACAGTTCGGTGAATTATGGGGGACAGGGACAGAGATTATGCCTCTCTCAATGTGTAGGCTACCATTGGAGACAGATTAAAAGATTAGAGGTCACTGGGCTACCCTGATATGGGAATTCCTAAGTAATAAAGTCTCAGATTGAAGGATCTGTTGCATTTATCCTAAGGGCTCCTTGCTGGCAGTGCAGAGCACATGACATTGCAATGCAAGAAGAAACGAGAGAGAAGGACAAGCCAGCTGAAATGAATTAAGTGTCTCTCCCAGCAAGGTGGTTCCTTTTAAACAACCAGAAACTAGACTTCTGTGAAAAAGAACCACCACAGTCACCCTGCAGAGTGAAGGCAGAGAAATGCACACTGATCTTCAGCTCTGCAGGGGGAAGGCTGTGGAGAGAAGTGGCTGGATTTTCATCATGCAATATTATTTAATCTCAAAGGTTTCTAGCATTTTTTAGTGTTAGATTGGATCTATTTTCGTTGATCTGACCCCAGTCCCACAATCTCACACAATGCTCTGTTCGCGTGCACACACACAAAGAAATAAAGATGCTTCACCTCTATACCTGTTTGCAAGCAGAGAACTGAATGAGGGATTTTCATTCATTTGGGGAAAATGGGTTCCTCGCTCAATTTGGCTTCGGCTGAGGGATCTTTGAGAAAATGAACTCCCTCTTTGTTTGGGAGAGAGACCTAATCTTCACTTGGCCCTGGGGGATTATCGGGTACTTAGAAAGGCGCTCACATGCACATTTTTAGCTTGTGCCAACAGCATTTGTGTCCACAATATCCAGACTTCATTCTGCTCTTTAGGTTAGATAATAGGCATTCCACAGAGTTTAAATGCATCCAGACCTTGGACCTAGAGATTTTTCACTCTTTAAAAATACCCTAAATTGCTGCTTTTTGAAGTGCCTGACATGGTCTTGCATTATTGGTTGTTCTTTCCGTGTATGTGAATTTAGTGCTATGAAAGGCGTCGGGCGTGCAACCCTCATGACTTAAGTCCCTTATTTATCCACAGAACAGGCCAGGGATGCAGAAAGGTACCCATCCGGCCTGCCAATGTGACTTAACCTTGACAGGAAGGAATCACCTGTAGGGCTGAGAAGGTAGCTCACAGACTGTCACTTCCCGACAGTCCCACTTTGACCCCCTCCTGTTCCAATTGCAGTGAACATTTTAATCATTCAGGGCTCCCTGAGGGGACAAAAGGGTCAGTTTGCCCTGGGACCTTGTTTGAGAGGGCCCCCAAACCAAGTGGCATTGCAACCTGGTGCACAGTGTCACAACACCACACGTGTTTCGCCCGGACACCCCTTAGACTCTGTCTGTGGAGGGGCAGCTGGGCCAAAGTTGAGTGGCACTCAGGTTGCAGTGCCAGTCAAATTTGCCCATTTGCCCTTCTTCTCCATCTACAGAGAAGCAAATGGGCCAAACCTGAGTGGTGTCGTGTCCTGTTTTAGCCACTTGAAATGTTGGGAGGTATAGTTGAAAGTTTTCATGCCCAGTCAACACCTGGCATCTTTGTTAAGAGCGCAGTGCTGGCTTTCATGAAGCCTGTCACTAGACTGGGACCACCAAACTATTTGATTATAGTTTATTATTTCTATCACACAGCACCAAGAGGCCCCAATCCAGCATTGAGGCCCTGTTGCGCTCATAGACATATATAACAGATGGTCCCTGACCCAAAGAGCTTACAGTTAAAATGTAAACGTTAATCTAAAAATGCTAAAATTGTCAATTTCTATGTTTCTAAAACTTGAATGTATGAAAATTCTAAAATATCTCAATCTTTCATGTAGGCCATCAGCTGGTGGTAATTTTCAGCCATGAGTGAGATGGGCTGGATTCAAACTATTGACCCAAAGGAAAGTTTCACTAAGCCATCCAGTTCCTGCCTTGTATTAACCAACTAACCAATCCTGCAAATGCAGTCTGCACATGAGCAGGCCCATGGACATGTGTTTAAAATAAGTCTTTACAGGATTCGAGACACTACTGACTTCCTGAGGAAACTACAATCCATCGGTGATCTTCCTAAAAACACCATCCTGACCACTATGGATGTAGAAGCCCTCTACACCAACATTCCACACAAAGATGGACGAGCCGTCAGGAACAGTATCCCCGATAATGTCACGACAAACCTGGTGGCTAAACTTTGTGACTTTGTCCTCACCCATAACTACTTCACATTTGGGGACAATGTATACCTTCAAATCAGCGGCACTGCTATGGGTACTCGCATGGCCCCACAGTATGCCAACATTTTTATGGCTGACTTAGAACAACGCTTCCTCAGCTCTTGTCCCCTAACGCCCCTACTCTACTTGTGCTACATTGATGACATCTTCATCACCTGGACCCATGGAAAAGAAGCCCTTGAGGAATTCCACCATGATTTCAACAATTTCCATCCCACCATCAACCTCAGCCTGGACCACTCCACACAAGAGATCCACTTCCTGGACACGACGGTGCTAATAAGCGATGGTCAAATAAACACCACCCTATACCGGAAACCTACTGACTGCTATTCCTACTTACATGCCTCCAGCTTTCATCTAGACCACACCACACGATCCATTGTCTACAGCCAAACTCTACGATACAACCGCATTTGCTCCAACCCCTCAGACAGAGACAAACACCTACAAGATCTCTATCAAGCATTCTTACAACTACAATATCCACCTGCTGAAGTGAAGAAACAGATTGACAAAGCCAGAAGAGTACCCAGAAGTCACCTACTACAGGACAGGCCCAACAAAGAAAATAACAGAACGCCACAAGCTGTCACCTTCAGCCCCCAACTAAAACCTCTCCAACGCACCATCAAGGATCTACAACCTATCCTGAAGGACGACCCATCACTCTCACAGATCTTGGGAGACAGGCCAGTCCTCGCTTACAGACAGCCCCCCAACCTGAAGCGAATACTCACCAGCAACCACACACCTCACAACAGAACCACTAACTCAGGAACCTATCCTTGCAACAAAGCCTGTTGCCATCTGTGTCCACATATCTATTCAGGGGACACCATCACATCAGGGCCTAATCACATCAGCCACACTATCAGAAGCTCATTCACCTGCACATCTACCAATGTGATATATGCCACCATGTGCCAGCAATGCCCCTCTGCCATGTACATTGGCCAAACTGAACAGTCTCTATGTAAAAGAATAAATGGACACAAATCAGACGTCAAGAATTATAACATTCAAAAACCAGTTGGAGAACACTTCAATCTCTTTGGTCACTCGATTACAGACCTAAAAGTGACAATTCTTCAACAAAAAACTTCAAAAACAGACTCCAACAAGAGACGGCTGAATTGGAATTAATTTGTAAACTGGATACAATTAACTTAGGCTTGACTAAAGACTGGGAGTGGATGTGTCATTACACAAAGTAAAACTATTTTCCCATGTTTATTCCCCTCCCCCCCCCCCCCGGCTGTTCCTCAGACGTTCTTGTCAACTGCTGGAAATGGCCCACCTTGATTATCACTACACCAGGTTTTCCCACCCCCACTCTCCTGCTGGTAATAGCTCACCTTACCTGATCACGCTTGTTACAGTGTGTATGGTAACACCCATTGTTTCATGTTCTCTGTGTATATAAAATCTCCCCACTGTATTTTCCACTGAATGCATCCGATGAAGTGAGCTGTAGCTTATGAAAGCTTATGCTCAAATAAATTTGTTAGTCTCTAAGGTGCCACGAGAGTTCTTTTAACTCTTTTAACTCTATAAAGAGATTTTTAGGACACATTTTGTATGGAAAATGACCATAAAACTTTAGGGCCACATCAGTATAGTTCTGTTGACTTCAATGGAGCTAGGCCAGTTTACATCAGTCGAGGAACTCACCCATATTGCCTGTTGTGAACGAAGTACACTAGATTAAAAAAAATCACCGCTGTCTTGGGTTTTCAAACAGCATCCCAACGGAAGCTGTAGAATTTTAAATGCAATGCATTCTCTATCTAAATCTCTCCTTGAAAGCTAAACATTTTAGTCCAGTCTGCACTAGTGGAAAGCCAGATCTGTTGGGAAAACAGCTTCACTTAGTACAGTTTTAAACAGATACAGAAATACCAAGAAAGTCAATGTCCACTCTATCCCAGGCCAGGAAGTGCTGGGAATCTTATACAAGATTTCACACACTTGCTCTTGACAGATTTCCCACAGAATTTCCCGATTGGAGAGGCCAAGGTATGTTCAGGTATGTTTAAAACTTCGGATAAGTATAGTTATCATGCTAACAGGCATCCTAGAGCTACAATTGATTATAAATATGGACAGACAGGCAGATGTCTGAAAACTTTTGAATGCCAAATCAAACCAAATCTGAACCTCAAAACCTTTTAAGGTTCACAGATATCAGTTCTGATATTCTGATACCACTGTGAAAGCCACAACATTTGGAACGGGATCTGAACTTTTCCAAGTTTTAGGGGTGTGTCGATTGGGGAGTTTGGTTTGCTCCATTATAGGGGCTAGTCATAAAGCCTGAATCTGGATCCAAACTTCTCCCATGCGGAGGAGTGGTCAGATCTGGCATTTTGGCTTGACTTATTTCTCATGCAAATAAGAACTCTGCCACGTTGATGTACAGATGACTTACCTCATAATAGAACAATAAGTAACTCATATAGCCATTTGGTACAGTGATTGCTCTACACAAGTGAAACTAATAAAATTGTTCATGCGCAATATGGCACACATTTACAGTGAGACTCGACCTATGCAAAACTCATTCAGTTCCAATTACACCATTTGTTTCCTCATACACGATACTGTAATGGGAGTAAAGTGCAAACTGCCTGCCAAATGAACAGAAAATCTCCCAGCACTTGCCAAGGAAGGCAGCAACAAAAGGAAAACAGGTCTCCTGCTTATGCGAAACAAGATGTCCCCTTTTAGGGCTAATTATAAAAATAAAATAGTCTCTAAAAGAAAAGTTCACTGGATCTAGAAGCTGAAGACACTCTATGTTGTATTTGGACCAAGAGATTCTGTAAACAAATAATATCCTTCCACGTTATTTTTACACTTAACTCTTAGAACACTGGCATTTTCCAGCAGACTAAACTAATGCTTCATTAGATTAATTCGATCCTAACACCCAGTCCAAACACGTGCAGAGCTCAGATTCCAGATCTGAAATTTACAACTGGCCTTTTTAGGCAGAATTTTCAGAAGGGCACAGCACAGCACAACCAGGGCCAGATTTTCAAAAGTGCTTAGAATGTTGGGTGCTGAGCTTCTTTGAGAATCTGGCCATAAATGTTACACTGGGAGTTCTTGGGTGCTCACCTCTTTTGAAAATTGGGCCCTGGTTGTGGAGGCTGAGCACTCGAAAATCTGGCTGCACATTTCCAGAAGACTGACTAAAACCTCAGATCCCAATATGCTCAAAGTTTGGTGGGGGTTCAGAATCAGGATCTGAATTTGAACTTTGCAGCTGTAACCCAGCTCTGCTATCTAATCTGTCTCTTTGCATCTTTTCTTCAAGTGTTTTCCCATATGCTTAAATTCTAATTGCAGTAACATGAGAGTATTTGATAGGACTTATCAACTGGCTGGGGGTAATGGCCTGAAACATCTTCGCCCACACAGGGCCCAATTCCAAGGATATGTCCCTGTTCCTTAATCATACTTATTTAAACATCACCCACTTCTTCTTGACTCAAACCCTGAAGTCCTTACTCAGGAGGACTCCCAATGACTTCTGTACTTTTTGATCTCAGTGGGAGTTTTGCCGAAATAAGGAGTAAAAATGACCTGAGGATTCTGCCCATACGGTGTACAGAAGGACTAGCACTCTTTGACCCGGTGATCCACCTCCTGTTGGTTTACAGCCCAGACAAGGTGGGTGACGGACAGGGCTATAACTACACTGCATACACCATGGTTTGTAGCCCAGTCAGTTAAGCAATTGAGATGGGAAATAGCTCTGCAGTCCTGCATGTTTGTTAATTATCACACTATGCTTACAGCCTCCCTGGGAGGGAAAACCACTTAGCTCATCCTGCCTTTCTCCTGCATATGATGAGAACTATTATTACTTGTCATTCACTCCAAACCATTGTTGCCATCCCTGGGTGAAACAAAAGGTCCAAACTAAGGCAATCACAGAGGTAATGAAGAAGAACAAAGACAGCAACTGTTGACCAAAGCTCCTTTAATATGGCAATGCTCTGCATCAATGACAGACCTAAAGGCACAATCTGCCTTCATTTTTTAAAAAGGAGTATTTTACTGCAATTTGAATATCATATAAGATGTGGCATCTTGTTCTCAATGGCATCATTGGTGCAAAGTTCAAAAAGCTATAGCCCTTGGGCTTTTTAACAGAGAACAACAAGAAAAAACATTCTAACAGTGAACTAAAGGAATCCACAATAGATACAACATAAGAGGGCCTTGCTCGTTTACAATTCAAACCACGAAGCAAGGAATACACTCACTGATGCATCTCATCCCATCCGCACTGTGTTGATTGTCTGGTGGGGGCAGAGGGGGCGGGAGAAACTGCCTTTGTCGAGGGCTTGGAGGTGTGCTCAGAAGTTCCGGTGGATGATTTGCAGAGGGCTTGTCTACATAAAGTCAGGGGTTTGGGGAGCCTTCCAGGTCAGTGTTTCTCAACTTTTTTGAGCTGGCAACAGCTTATTTGAAATAAAATGTTCATGACTGCCTGACCTTTACTCGAACAGTAAGAGTAAAAAAAAATGCCTCAGTGAGAACAATATTATCTATTTGTTCAGGTTGTATGCTCTTCTGTTCTGTGCTTGCACAGCACCTAAAACAACAGGGTCCAGCTCCATGATTGGGGCTCCTAGGTGCTACCACAACACAAATGATAAAGAATAATGATGACAGGTTTCACAGTAACAGCCGTGTTAGTCTGTATTCGCAAAAAGAACAGGAGGACTTGTGGCACCTTAGAGACTAACCAATTTATTTGAGCATAAGCTTTCATGAGCTTTCAGCTCACTTCATCGGATGCATTCAGTGGAAAATACAGTGATTGTAGCTCACGAAAGCTTATGCTCAATTAAATTGGTTAGTCTCTAAGGTGCCACAAAAGTACTCCTTTTTTTTTTAAAGAATAATGATGTATTTGTGTGCGTGTTTCATTTCAACAGGTTGACAGAGAATACTTGACCTTCAAGGGTAGGATGTGCAGGGAGTGAGATTTTCTTTGCTTAGACAGCCATACAATTTTCAATGCTTTGTGATTTCCCCACCCACACAATTGCCCTTCATGATTTCCTTGGAGTTACAACCATCCAGAAATCCTGTTCTAGGAGAAGAGTGCTACTGAAATATCGGGTTCCTGTTGTCCCTTTGAGAGGAAGGGGGGGAGATCTAATGCAGAATGAGTGCCCATTTTGCAGTGTACAAGCCATCCAGTGCCCTTAAGGGACAACTGAGAATGTGTAATCCCTGCAATCATTTACTTTTCTCCTTTGCTTCTTGATATGCCCGTTCAAACAGGAGAGAGGCAACAGCATGATATATGCAAAGAAGAAAATAGCAGTTATACTGACACAAGGTTCAACCTCCCACTCCCATAGAGCTTGGCAGCCGACGAGGGTGTTCAGCATCTTGAATGATCAAGCCCATGCAGCAGCTGAACTGCTAATCACTGAAGAGCCTTTAGTCCGGCTGATTTTTAAAACAGAAAATGAGTTTCCTGCAGTCATGGCCCAAACCCCTGCTACTTGGAATAGAGTTACTGTAGGGCTTTGTGCTTAATGTGCTCTGGTGTAAATCCGCATAGTTTCATTGAAGTCAGTGGGCAGGGCAGCCAATGGAGTTACACCGATTGACACCAGCTGAGGATCTGGCCTGTGAGTAATTTTTCATTAAAATTCACTTTCGTTCTTGATCACAGCTGCTGACACAGTGTCTGACGCAAGCCGTTTAGCTTCCAATAAGCTCCCAGGGGCTCCCATGACTCATTCATTCAATCTCGGTTTCTCACTCTATTTTTAGCACCTATCTGTCTTTCCCCATTCAGATTAGATATTTGAGAACAGTTTAGGGTAGGAGAAAATATGAAGTCACTCAACATTTCTGATTTCAGGAGATAAGCTGTTGGTATCTCTGACCTTGCCCTATGCATCCTGTCTCATCACAACCACCTCTCACACAAACAGAGCAGCAAAAGAGACCACAGAAGCTGCTTCACACTTCGTCTCCTTTCCAGACAGGTAGAAACCCCAACACAAAGATCCAGCTGTGGGTGAATGGCCTCCACAGGCCAGACCTGGGCCCCATCTCACATTCCCGCTGCTGCCGGTGAGGGGTAAACTATGGGAATTGACACAAAGGAGCTAATTTTAAAGAGGAAGCAGCAGGGAGGTGAAGGAGAGGGAGGACTGTAAGAGACAATAAAGCAATTATTCTAATTTCAACAGGGGATTCTTGTGGGCAGTATTGTAAGTGTGGAAAGGATAAATGGGCTTGAGTCTTGTGATCAGTTCTAAGCTGAGACAGATGCATAACTTACATGGGAGCCACATACACAAGAAGCAGGTGCAGGCTTTCACAGTTCTCAGAGACCGGAAGGGGCAGTCTGTCTGGAAATTCCCGCTTCTCTATGACTTCCTCCTACCGGCAAGTTAGTTTAATCATTTCTGAGCATGAGATCTCTTTGATGTGCGCCGCCTCCAGTAATATGAACTGTAAAGCTTTCCCCAAGTGTCACGTTTCTTTCATTTTGGGTTTGGCTGGTGAGCTGATTGGTTTTGCTTTTGGAACCAAGCTCCACTTGGGCTGAACTGGGATGCCATTAGCAGAGAACCCAAGGACTGAATGGATATGAAAACTGAGCTATTCCGTCATCTAGAGATGATCCTCGCAGGTCACCCTCCAGGATAAGTCCTACTGAATTTAAATGGATTTCCACATAAATTACTCTATAAGCCTACAGAATTTAACAGAGAATGAGATCCCTACAACAGGATTTTATACTGTCGGTTGGCTTACAAACTCTACAGTTTGATCCTTGGGTGGGATTTTCAAAATTACCCAAGTGATTTAGGAACACAAGTCCTATTGGCTCTCAAGGGGACTGTGTTCATAAGTCACTTAGGCACCACTGAAAGTCCCACCCATCATCATTCTATGTTAAATTCTATCAGTCTCTTCCTGAAGGGCAGCACTGATGTGCATTGGCAAGGCATTGCAGGGAAGGACTGTGCTGTTACAGCCTATGTCACACCCATGCTAGGCTCCTCCAGGGCTGTCAAGCTGAACCATCATCACACAATTTAAATACGCAGATCTACTTTACAAGCCTTACTTGAGAGAAGAAAACGCTCATCAGAATTGTTACTCCATGATCAGATGTACGAAACAGCAGCTTTCTCCCCCCAAAAAGGTTCTATCAAGTGACCATTTGTCTCTAAACATTGTCTTTAACGGGCCCCTTGCTCAGGATTCTCAGGGATTGGAATCCACGCTATACACAGAGTGGAATTCAGTGGCGGAATGTATAGAAATCCGAGCTTTGCTTTCCATACCAACAGACAAAGGGTAGCAGTGTGTGTCCCTGGCCCACCCCTCCCCAGGTCCGGAGAACATTCTATCAAGAAATCCCCCCCGGACTAAATCTTGGTTGGGTCTGTCCCAAACACGGTTTCTCATTCAAGCCGACACACCAAGAGCCAGAAGTGCCAAACGCTTACACCCAGTGAACTGCAAGTTAAATCCTATTAGGCAGCCATCACTGTCAATATTTATTCCTAACGATTCAGGGACAAGTTTGCTAATAAAAGGTGTCAGCT
Source organism: Lepidochelys olivacea (assembly GCF_965140295.1). Lineage (NCBI taxonomy): Eukaryota > Metazoa > Chordata > Testudines > Cheloniidae > Lepidochelys > Lepidochelys olivacea. The sequence continues at coordinate 19,977,932 of NC_140414.1, read as the reverse complement.
GGAGCCTGGGAGATAGAAGTGCAGCAACAGAGGCGTGGGGGAAAGGGCATGACACGTTAATCAGCACCTACCCTACAAAACCCTGACAGGAACAAGGTAGTAAACTCATTAACCACTTAGGCAACAAAATCCTTGTGCATTTCATATAGCCACTGCATCTTGCCTAGGCTCCCCAGCTCCCCTTGCTTGAAGGTTTGTCATCTTTTAAGGCAGGCCTACTAGGCTTTTTTCTTTCAATCCCAAATGTATCAAAACCAACACAACATGGAGGTGGTTACTACAGACTTTCCCTTTGCCACAGCCAGAGATAATTGTTGACTCAGGTGCTCTCTTATTTATTTGCTGTAATACCTAGCGGCTCTAGCTGAGATCAGAGCCCCACTGTGCCAGGTTTTGTACAAATATATAGCAAGAGTCCCTGCCCCACCAAACGTACAGTGTATATAGACAACAGAGGTGGTGGGGAGGTACCACTACAAAACCTGTTTTGCAGGTGGGGAATTGGAACACAGAAATGAGAATCCACTTACTCACAGTCACGCAGTCTGTGACAGGGCTAAGAGCTGAACCCAGGTCCCCTGAATCCCAGCCCAGTATCTTAACCACAAAACCATCCTTTCGCTGATAAGTTTTGGGGCTGTCTTACAGAAGCACATGGGATCTCTCAACAGAAGAAGACAAAGTAGCACCTCAGAATTTGCCTTAAGTACCTTCTAACTAACTACTTTTCTTATGTATATTAACAAAAAACCTGACCACCCAACTCTTGTCACAGATCAAGTAGATGGTGCAATGATTTCTTTTAAAACAGGATATCTTTCTAGCCCTGCAATACAGCACTTTTCAAGACTGCACACTTTTTCATCTATCCAGCCTCCATCACCACAGTATGCAAGCAGCTCACAGACACCAGTGGATCTACCCTCCCACTCCCATTTAGCACTCCTCTGAGGAATGGGCGGATGCTCATCTCAGTTTTGTAGAAGTGGATTTGAGCCCAGAGAGGTTAAGTGACTTGAGCAAGGAATTTTGTGCCACAGCCAGGCAGTGAACCCTGATCTCCTGAGCCCATGTGGAGCACAAAAGCATTCCTCTTTGCTTTCTCCACGGTCATGGTGAACGTCAACCCCTCCACAAGCTCAGTAAAGACGATTATGACTTCTCGGCCCCTTTTTGAGGCGGATCAAAGCAGGTCTATTTATTTGTGTTTAAATACGCACACTCTGTAGCTGTGTGAATGGTAGTCCATGGTCTGTGAAATAAAATATCTGAGGCAGATCTTCAACTGGTGTAAATCCAGTGTACCTCCTTCAAAGTCAATGAAAATACGCTGATTTACACCGAGGATCTGTCCCCATACTGTATGCAGAATCTGTGGGGCCAGACTCTGCGTTCAGTGACACCCATTCAACCCCACTGAAACAAGCTGATACGTTTTCTTTTATGCAAGCATTTCCTTTCTTCCCGTAACGCTGGCCACCACAGCCCCTGCCCTAGACAGTAGCGTTATAACAGGTTACAGCCTGAAATAGCCAGGACCCTACTATTTTGCAATAATCTAAGGCCCAAGATGCTGGGAAATACCGTTACAATGTGGTGACCCAGACACATTGTCACATAGTGTAGTCTGAGCTTCACGGATGGGATAAAACCATGTTATAACAACATTAAGAGAACCATGCCTCAGCCCTGGTCTTTTTTTAGGGCTGTAGCTAGTTTTTGGAACATAATTATAACACAGCTTTGCCCCATCTAAACTGCCACAGCACAGGTAGGGCACATTATGCTGGAAGTGCATATCCTGTCTTGGCTATAACTGTACCATGGGCCAGAAAGGCATTTTTTTATTTCATGTAAATACGATTAAATCAAAACCAGTCCATTTCATCTGGTTTAATTTTCTTTAGATCCCACTTTAAAAAAATGAAACAGAGCCCCAGCCAGCCAGCACCACCTCCAGCATAAATACGTAATAACCCTTTCCCGCCTAAAAACCACTGGCCGCTGAGTTCTCCTTAAAAACAAAGTACTGGTGGTAACTGAAGAAGTGGGGGGCATGTCTATACTGTGGGTACGTATAGCGGCACAGCCACGTTGCTGCAGTGCCATAGCATAGATGCTTCCTACAATGATGAAAGGGTGGGGGGTTCTGTTGCTGCGGGTAACCCACCACTCCAAGAGGCGGTGGCCAGGTTGATGGAAAAATTCTTCAGCAGAGCAATGGGGCTCAGGGGTGGGAATTTATCATACCCCTGAGCGCCAACAGCTATGTTGATCCAACTTTTAAGTGTAAACCAGGCCTTAGACAAACATCTGTCAGGGGTGGTCTAGCTCTACTTAATCCTGCCTGGGGGAGTAGGAGGGAAGGGCTGGACGAGATGATCTTTTGAGTTCCCTTCCGCCCTCCATGACTATGATTCAAGTCATGGCAAGTAAACAGAGAAGTGGTTGTCACACGGGTAATGTTAAGCATTTGCTACATCATCGCCACTAAACGAGACTTTTGCTCAGCAGCAGCAAGTTAAATTGCCGTGATGCCCTTGGACATCTTATAAAGCCAGCACTGGAGGGAGAAGAGGGGAGGGTTGTTTATCGTTGTTAATCACAATATGGTTATTTATGTTATTCTGGGCCGCTAGGCAATGGATGAAACAACCAATCGCGCTGCAGATTTCCTTTCGGATACTTGTGAACAGTAAAATTCAGTAAAATAATAGTCACTTATAAAATGTCCGTCTCAGTGACTATTATTAATCCAGAATGGCACTTGTAATGACAGCCTATCTCCTATCAGTACAGTACGCGCTCACAGAAAGGAAATGCTGGCCAGGACTTGTCTAAAAATCTGACATTTCCAACCTTTTCAATCTTCTTGTTAGGACCGATGCTACTTGGCGCTCACCACCATTGCTCTCCCAGGGCAGTGGGAGTGGGTGGGCATTCATCTTTTGTTTAATTGCCACTGTCAAAATGGGGGAAAGTGCCATGGTATCTCAGGTCACACAATGGGTAGATTTACAGGATGCTGTCAAACATCATGGCTGAGAAAGCAGTGGTCTGTGAAATCCCAACTTTTGAAGAGCAGCCTCCAAGGGCCCTTCGATTTGGACTTTGTCCAGAAGCAAAGATTGCACTGGTTTAACTCAAAAAGTTTTACAAATCAATTTAAACTGATGCAAACCCCATGAACACAGGTAAATCGGTTCACCCTGACTTATATCCATTTCATTTAGAGCTAGGGATTATTATTATTATTCATTTGGTGTATCTTCTCTTCTCTCTTATCCGCACTTTAACACCTATTCACATTGTCAGAGCCATGCAAAGGTGCCTTAGTGTAAGTGAGAATCAGGGCCTCAAGCTATATTACCGCAGGAATGCACAAGAACATAGATTAGGTTCACTTAGATAAGGGGTTATTTTGGGAAATTAGCAATTAAACATTTTTAAATATAAATCTATGTCTAATTTCAAACACCTGATGTATCATAGACCTTAGGCCAGATCCTCAAATAGGGCAAATTGATTGCATATAACAGAGTTTCTTCTTTTAGCTTACAGAATATATTTTCATTCCCCGCATTATTATATTATATCCCGCAAACCACTGGTCATAGGAGTCACCTTTCCTTGCTCCAGTAGTCCCAGAAAAGTCAATGGGCCTACTGTGAGTATTGAGGACTACTCACATGATCGAAGGGTTGCAGGATCAGGTCCGATATAACTGGACTTATTAAAATATTTCTTAGCCTGTGAGTCGGCAAAATATTTAAGCATGCGCTTAATTTTAGGCACGGATTGAAGTCCATACCTAGGGCTTGATTCAGCAAGATCTTTAAATACACTCCTAACGTTAAGCCCAGGAGTAGCCTCCCTGCACTTAAAGTTAGGTGCATGCTTAAGAATCTTGCTGAATCACGGCCCTCCTCAGCAAAGCATTTATGCTCATTCTTACCTTTAAGCTGCTGCTCAAATTCCATTGACATCACAATGGGATGTTGCTGACTAGGGACTGGATTACTTATATGTTTAAAATTAAGCAGATACTTAAATACTCTTTCGAATTAGGGCCCCCTGAAAAGTGTCATTTAACTTTCCAGCCAATCCCTTCCGCGAGCAGTACCTCTGGGGTGCCCAGAGATCAGACGCCAGCAGATGGTCTCTCAGCACCTCACACAGTTAAGACAAATCCTTTGTACTTCCCAGTTGGAGTCACCAAACATTAACAGGCAAACAGTAACATCTGCCAGAAGCATGAATTACAACTGGATATTGAACTTTTAAAATATATCAATTTTTATATTTATTATTTGTATTGCCATAGCACCTAGAAGCCGCAGCCCTGGACCGGGACCCCATTGTGCTAGGCACTATGCAAACACAGAACAAAAAGACAGTCCCAGCCCCAGAGAGCTTACAGCCTAAGTAAAGAATGTAGAGTGTCTTCGAGCAGCATATTGCACTGGGTCAGACCATGCTCGTCTTGTTTTCGATGACTAACCTCCTTCCAATTGCAGTGGGAGCAGGAGCAAGGCCAGCATCCTTTTGTTTTCTCTTTGACTGGGAATCTAGGATATTTTAAAAAAAAACTAAAGACTCCTGGGATTTTTAGCTGTATTTCATTGGCAGCACGGGATCACGCCCTACCTTCCGATCCGTATGCAGGACTCTCATGCCCTTCAATGGTAGCCCCATGGGCAGAAGGATGGAAAGGATACTGGTGCAGAGTTTACTGCACATTCAACCTCTGACTTCTTGGAAAGGCTTTAACTCAGCTAATGATGTATTGGGTTCTGGTACACAATCACTAGCAGCCAGGATTGTTCCATACTGAGTTTGCTTCTTTCCCATGATCTTACCCAAAGGGCACTAAATGCCACTCATCAAGCGCCAGGGATGACCTGATCCTCTAAACTTTGCTCACGTATAGAGCTGCCACCTCTCCGAGGTACAAAAAACCGGGACATCTGGGATGCTCCTGAGCCCATAGAACTAGACAGCTGGCAGATTTCCCAGGACAGCTACCTCAGAAAAGGGATGATCCTGGGGAAATCTGGACCGGTGACAACTCTACTCATGTGAGTAGCCTTTCTGGACCTGTGAGCGCACAATGACTTCTCCCAGGGGCTTGCTGGACTAGGCTTCATGTCTCATTCAAAGGATTTCCACACCCCAACTTTTATACCTTGATCCTGCTCCCACTGGAGTCAATGAAAAAACTCCCCAATGTTTTCAATAGGACCAGGAAATTAAGCCCACACTGTTGAGGAAATGCACAGGGCCTGAAAGCCTCATTCGCCTGCTTGCCTGGAGCAAGCAGGAATTTGGAGCAGAGGAGTGAGCTGGTTGGGACCCAGAGAACAGAGCAGCTACAGCTGCTGATTTAGCGGGCACGAAGCAAGTTGGGAGCAGAGCAGCCCAGGGGCTGCTGTTGCTTTAAGAGAGGGGGATGGGGGCAGAGTGGCATAGGAAGTGGTGCTCAGTTAATTGGAGGGGAAGGGAAGGGGGAACCCAGGAATGAACCTGTGAGTGGCTGGCTGCATAGGACTATATGTGAGTGTGAGTCTATGTGGGTTCAGGTAGTGGGGGAGTACATTCGTGTTTGAGTGGGTGCATATGGGTCTGTGGACGAGTGGTTGGGTGCATACATGCAGGGTGGCAAGTGGGTGGGTACATGGATGGGCATCTGTTAGAATGGGTTCATGTGGGTGAGTTTGCAGAGCAGGTACATGAGGGCTGGTGAGCAGCTATGGGGAATGGGAGTGGAGAGAAAAACGTGGGCAGATCATTTAAAAAGCCATACATGATAGAGAAAGACAGATCTTTGGGGAGATGCAGGAGGTGGACAATATAGGCAAAAAGATTGTCTTCTCCTCTCTATCTAGGGCAGAGGTTCTCAACCTTTCCAGACGACCGTACCTGGTGTAGGAGTCTGATTTCTCTTGCGTACCCCAAGTTTCACCTCACTCAAAAACGACTTGCTTACAAAATCAGACATAAAAATACAAAAGTGTCACAGCACACTGTTACTGAAACATTGCTGACTTTCTCATTTTTACCATATCATTATAAAATAAATTGATTGGAACATAAATCTTGTACTTACATTTCAGTGTATAGTATATAGAGCAGTATGAACAAGTCATTTTCTGTATGAAATTTTAGTTTGTTTTGACTTTGCTATTGCTTTTTATGTAGCCTGTTGTAAAAGTAGGCAAATATCTAGCTGAGTTGATGTACTCCCTGGAGTACCTCCAGGGGTACAGGTACCCCTGGTTGAGAACCACTGAGCAGAGCAAGCCTGGTTTTCTGGGCACCTCCAGTGGGAAAAGGGTATGGGGGGGTGCGGAAAATGGGTAGCTTGTACCACTGCATCTCTCCACAGAGCTTCTGCCAACAGAACCCAAGAAATACACCAGGCCCTGTGGACCTCACTACAGACCCTAAGGTAGGATATGCTGTGGCAGCTTTTACTGCTGCCATTGGGATCTGTTGGAAAGCACAAACAAATAGAGGTCATGTGCCAATGAGATATGTGGAGGCTTACTCAGAAGAAGATTGCTGATTGATTAAAAGTGCCCACTTATATGTCTTAGGGAACAAAAAACAGCCATTCAGTTTTGTCTCAGTAAATTCTGCTCTCAGACGTGTGTTATACCTAGCACACTGAAATGCCTAAAAATGTTAGGCTTACAGAGTCCTTACTACCACTAGATCAGAGTTCTCACTGGTCTGACGATACATGACATGAAAGTTTACAAATATGACACAAAAGGGGATTTATGTGGCTCTGAAGGTGGGAAGGTCGTCCAAACAGGAAGAAGTGAATTGAATCACGTCTGGGGAATCGCTATCTTTGGAGGAAGATTTCATATTGAAGTTCCCAGGAAAGTGTGTTAATTAAGGGCCTGATCCTTCATTCATTTCCCTCCCACTGAGGTTCCTGGGAGTTTTGGATGCACAGATAATGGAGCATAGAGGACTAAAATTATGAAATGAAAGGGAAAATTAGATCTGAAAACTAAATATTTTACTAGCACAGGGATATAACTGATCTTGTATCTTGGACAAGAACTGCTCATTCATTGACTCTTTTTAAAGTCTAAGGCTTCAAAATTTCAAAATGTAAAAATAAAACTCTTACTCACAAGGTAGCATATATCTGACCTAGCAAACGAACACACATCCTCTGCTAAAACTATGTTGTAATCAAAGAGGCAAAATTGAGGTGAGCAGCACTTCTGGGTAAGACTTTTGAGCTGCTTTGTTTAGGTTATATATCACAGCTTGTTAATATCACAAGCAGTAATATGACAATATGTTAACTGCACACAGGAGACCTCAACTCATTTTCTCCTCTACCGTTTTATCACCGTTTTATAACTCCTTTCAGGAAGATAACTGTATTGTCCCTCTAGTGGCCATCAAAGACTAACAATCTAGATAATTGAACTACTATGATACATTTGTATCGTTTTGTCTCTGTTGAACTTGGCTGGAATTTTCAATTTGTATTATGTCGGCTCTGCTCTGGAAAAAAGGCCCTAAAATATACTTCGATTTCCTCCTTCTCTGAAACATACAGATGACACAGTGAAACAGGAAAAATGTTACAACTTGATCAATTTTTTTGTTGTTTTAAAACATTCCAAGAAGCAAAATATCAAAGCATTTTTTTAAAAAAAAATGAAAGTAAACAACACATTCCTCAGGCCACATTTATCCCTGGTGGTGAGACCACACTGACTTCGCTGGATGAGTTGGGCCCCTGATATTTAAGAGTTTCCTTGTAATCAAGATGAACAATTTTCTTTGTTTTTCTTAAAAAGAAAAAAAAAAGGCTAGTTGCTTTCTACCTCCAGAATGAGACATTAATAACTATGGACCTCACTCTGATCTCACGCCAGTTTTACATGAGTGTAACTCCTGACTGGAGTGGAGTTATTCTTGATTTACACCAGTATACATGAGAGGAAAATCAGATTTTCTATTACAATGAGTCTCTCGGCATCGAACTGTATCTCTCTCTCTCTCTCTTCAGCTGTAGGTGAAAACATTGGCTTGGCAAATAATTAACCACAGTTAAAGTCATAGGCTCCTCCTTCACCAAACTTCTCAAAATAAGCACTAACATTAGAGAGAATCCTTCTACACACAAAGCTTAGTACCCCAGATCTGGCTGCCTTATAGCCTTCCATTGCAAATAACAAGGATTTTCTGTTTCTTTCAGGCACTAGGGAAAAGAAAAATAACCCTCCAAGTTCTCAGAATTTGTACGGATCTCTCCAAACGCCCCATCCCCGAGCCAGCACTTACCATTCCTAAAATAAATCCTCAGGTCCAGCCGCAGGGGAGGGCACATGAGCCCCCCAGAATCCTGTCAAAAGCCCAAGTTCAAATCTTTTGGCGTCCCACTTCCTGAGGAGGCTGCAGCCCTGCCACTGCTTCAGTGAGAGAGGGAGGCATTGCTTCTCCAGGGGGGTAATTCAGGAGACTCTGCAACAATAGCCTACTCTCTGCAGCCCCTCTCTCCACGGTTTGTCAAGCAGCAGTGCCTCAGTGCAGTCGTATTTGCTGTGATCCAGCATCCACAGTGGATTTAAGGCAAGCCAGCATGCGAGAAGCCGACTATGCAGTTGACAAACAGCCCTGACAGAAAGCATAACTCACGCATATATTTGCTGCAGCACATCCAGAGCTGGTCAGGAAAGCACAACACTTTTCACAGCTCCCAAATGATCATCCAACCCTCTCCTTCTTCCCTCCCAGTCTCAGGTAATCCCACAAGAAACCTGCTTGGATTGGCTCAAGGCACTCAGGGCTGTATTTGCATTTCAATGGCTCAGAAGGCTCCCTCCAGTTTGAAAATGGATCTAGTATTCCCAGGTCAGGTTCTGCTCTGCCTCCCTGTCCCTGCTCCTCCTGTCACTGAGCTACTAGTGGATGGAGACACGCTGATTCCTTGCTCAGCTGGGAGAGGCAGCTTCGTTCTGGATTTAGATTAAAAACAAAGTCTCTGCCTAGTTTGTAGCCACTCTGCAGTCCTGAGTAGATCAAATGGAGCATTGATAATAGGAGGTAAAAAGTTCACTGCTTTTATAAAGCTCACGTTACAGCAAAGGGAATAACCATTTTCCTCCTCTGTGCATTCTCTCTGGTATTGTAATAACAACACAACCAGACCCACCGGGCCTAGCTCTGCAGCCCAGCGCCCACTGCAATCTGTGGGCCTGGTTCTCCGCTCGCACTGATGTAAATCAGGAGTAGTTCTGCAGGAGTCAGTGGGCCTGATTCTCCTCTCACTCACACTAGTGCCACACCACTGACTTCCACGGAGATACTGATTTCCACCACGGAAAGGGAGGAGGCCCAATGGAGGAAAGATCAGGCCCAAGGGGATACCCAAGAGGAAACCAGTCAGTTCAAAAGCTGAACTCCCATCCTTTTGGTCCCTAACGCTCATGCCTTAGTGACCCGTCTCCCCCACTTTTGCCCTCTGTCCTCCTTTAGGGCTGTTTCTGTGCTCGCAGCTGATTCATGCTGAAAGGCCCGGTCAGTGTTCTCTGTTGTTCTTCCTGTTTTTCACCAGAGTGTGAATACCGAGTCTAGCCCTCATGCAAAGACTTTTAACACCACTTAACTCTTGCACCTTTGCAAGCTGCTAGCAGCGCACAGATGCTGAGCAAACAGGAGGACTGCAAACCAGTAGGGAAGTAGGAGGTACATCCAGTACTGAAGGGGAAAAAATCGTTTTAGACTCCAAACAGAAGAGTAGATGGAGCCTATAGAAATACAGTTGTTCCCCTCAAGAGATGAGTAACTCTATGGAGATATAGGTGAGTTTCCACCAGTGGATGGTCTTGCTCATAAAGTGATTTTCATTCAAGGAGCTCTAAGAGCTTTACAAAAGTGGCTATTACTCTGATCTCCATTTTATAGATGGGGAAATTTATGCCCCGAGAGGATACGGGATTTGTCCAAAGTTCACACAGCAAGCCTGTGGAAGAGCTGGGGATATAGAACCCAGGCCACCTGAGTCCCAGGGCTTTGTCTTCACAAGAGAGTAGCATTGGTTTAATTTAAATGGGCTTTTAAACTCATGTAGTTAAGCCAGTGAAATAGGTTGTGTGGACAGTCTTATTTTGAATTAAGTGTTTCATGTTTTGGTTTAGCTTAAATGTATTCCTAATCATCCTAAACTGAACTAAAATGAGTCATTCCTAAACTGAAATCAAAGTGTTTACACAGCATTTTGCATTGGTTTAGCTAGAATCAGCTTGAATTCACACCTTAAATTAAACCAGTGCTACTTTCCATGTAGACAAGGTTGCCAGCTTCTGCTCTAAATACCACTTCCCATGCTACCAGCCTGAGAAATCTACTGGTTAGCAAGACGCACATACCAAACACATCTATGTGCCACCTTCCCAACTCTGGGATGGTCGGGAAAATGGGAGAGAGGAGAAAGGCTGTGGGTGATGGCATAACTGCTGTAAGTGTTAGCTAGGACCTTTAATAATGAAGCCTGTGACCTGAATGTGGCACTGTCCGCCACAACGGGGATCTTGCAGGAGAAATGTCACTTTCCACGTTCTGCAGACTATGCTTCTTCACAGTGAACACCTGTCCTCAGCAAACACTGGTACGTTACCACCTGACTGGGCACAATGCCAGTTTATTAGATGGGCCTGACTTTAGTTATATTACAGAATTAGCATGTCCATCAAGTTTGATTAATAAAGGCCAGATTACCATCCAGGAAAGTCAAAATAGCTCCAATACCTACCTTGAAGGGGATATGCCACCACCTCTCTAGAACAGAGAGGGATTCATTCTGATATCCAGAAATAGCTTCCTCAGCCGTGCAAGGTGAGTTTTGGGGTATATGGGAATGAGGATTAAGTAGTATGCTAGGGGTGGGGACAGTGGGGAAAGATTAGACTGAAATCTCCACCCTTGCAGCGTCTCTTCACCAGTATCGGGTTTACCATGGTGCCAGGCCCAGAGTCAGAAGGGGCTCCGGCTAGCCCTATCCTCTGGCTGGCATAGCCAGCCAGGAAAGCTGCCCCAGCCCCTGCTCCACCCCCACCCCACTTCTTCCCACCCCTGCCCCCACGCCACCCCTTTCCCTGAGCTACGTCCAGGGGACTGCAGCGGGGTCGGGAGAGCCCTGCACTCACCAGGCAGTGGGAAGTGGAGCGACCCAGCCCTGACCCACTCTGCTGGCTCATGCTGCGGGGTGGTTTCCCCCTGTTCCCCAAGCCTGGGGTGGAGATGGAGCAGTGGGGAAGGGGCATGGGATGGGGGAAGCGAAGGGGCATGGGAGTAGGAAGCAGGGGCAAGGGGGAATTTGGAGCCCAGCATGTGGCATCCCCTTGGCAGAAGCTGGGGCTCCCCTGTTCAGCAGGCCCATCGAACCCCCACTCTGACAAGCCCGACCTCTCCTGCATCTGTACCACCCCGATGAGCACCCCCAGACACCCTCCCCACTGAGCCCCCACCACCTGCACCTGGACCCCCACCCAAATGAACCCCACCTCCCCTGCCCCTAGATCCCCCCAGCTGAGCCCCCACCACCTGCACCTGGACCCCCACCCAAATGAACCCCACCTCCCCTGCCCCTAGATCCCCCCTGCTGACCCCCACCACCTGCACCCCCCACCCAAATGAACCCCACCTCCCCTGCACCTAGATCCCCCCGCTGAGCCCCAAACACCTTCACCTGGATCCCCTTCAGAGCCCCATTGCCTGTGCACTTGGAATCCCCGCAATGAGCCCCTGTACATCCAGATCTCCCACTGAGCCACCTGCACCCAGACTGCCCCACAAAGAACTCTCCTATGCCCACCTAGATTCCCCCACACTAAGTCCCTCTGCACTTGGATCCTGCTGCCAGGCTGAGTCTGCTCACCCACACCTGGGTATCAGGGTCGGGTGCAGCCTCACTGCCGAGTCCCTGTCCCGGGGTGGGGTGGCCGGAGGCTGCAGGGTAGTCTCCCACCTTCATGCAACCAGTGGCCTGTGCTCCCCACTGCCATGTTGGAGCCTCCACATTTATTTATTGACAAAATTTGCAGAATTTTAAAATATTGTGCACAGAATTTTTAATTTTTTGGTGTAGAATCCCCTCAGGAATATGGGGTGCTGTGCAGCTGTGATGGTGGGACTGTGAGGAAGCTGGTGGGCAATGGGGAGGTCTATGAGCAGGGGGCATTGGGCAAGCGGTGTGGTGTGCAGGGTGCTGTGCAGTTGTGGTGGGAGGCCAGAGGGGGAGGTTTCTGGGAGGGGTGGCGGCTGGGCATAAGGGTGGGGCACTGGGCAGGGGGGGCGGTGTGGTGTGGGCCCACCCTCAAGGGGAAGGGGCATGCTGGAAGCACAGGGCTGGGTAGGCCAGTGTGCATCTGGCAGCTGCAGGTTCATAAACAGTGCCCTTCTGCTGGGCTGCACAGAGCGGGGCTGCTCCGGCCGCGCTGTGCCTCATTGTCCCCAGCCCATTCTTCACTCTGGAGACTGACCATCCCGCCCCCCTGCGCCTTGCCCCATCGGGGCCCACAAATATGTTTGGCGCCAGGCCCACAACAAATTAATCCGGCCCTGCTCTCCACGGAAGAATGCCACAGATGACACACCTTGCTCAGCGACTGTATAAAGCAGTCAAGCATTCACAAACTGGATGCCATCTGTGTGGGATTCTTTCACAGAGAGCTACTGGCAGGGTGGAGATTTCAGTATAATCCTTCCCAACTCCCCCACCACTGGCAGACAGCTTAGTCCTGATTTCCTTGAGGCCAAGGGACCATTTCTTCTCAACAGAGCCTTGAATGTTACATTCATTCTGCTAAAGCCTGACATGACTTTTGCTAGCCAATCAAATTAACGTAATTTCCCTAGATTTTGCAGCAGTCAAGGCAGGGGCTGTATTTTATAGGGCCTGTTCCACTGTAAAATCTACAGCGTATTTTGCCGGTTCATGCTCATTCCATTATGAGACACATGGGTCCAGTGTAATTACACCATATGAAATATGCAACTGAGATGTGCAAACAGTTTTCCAGAACTTTTTTCAAGCAGTGAAACAAAGTCCCTTCCTGGGGTATAATCATAAAAGCTTCTTAGCAACAGGCATTTGTTCTTGCGTGTGATAAAAATTTAACAACCACAGCTTGCCCTCTAAGACCTCAGACTCACTGTAACTGGCGGTGGTTTGTTTCAGCGTTATGCGTTTCTGAGAGCCCAGGTACAAACCTTCAGGCAGCTTGCCACAGGCTTTCCAGCTGGGAATTAATTAGCAGTGATTATAACAAGCACACATTCTGATAGAGGAAGTCTGCATCAGAGCTTGCAGCCTGAGTGCCTTGAGCAATGATCACGTCAGTACTTACAGGATAAGCGAGGCTGGGTCATGTCAGTACTTGGATAGGAGACCCCACCACTCAAGGACTAGCGGCTGTAGGAATTGGTGATTAAAGGCCTCACGTGAGAACAGCTAAGAATCCATAACTCTCACTGAACTTCTCCATACAAGTTCCGAATAGGTGGCCGTAATCCCTCTGGGTTAGATTGTGCTACCCTTGCTCACATTGAATAGTATTCAGAGTAACAGCCATGTTAGTCTGTATTCGCAAAAAGAAAAGGAGTACTTGTGGCACCTTAGAGACTAACCAATTTATTTGAGCATAAGCTTTCATGAGCTACAGCTCACTTCATTGGATGAAGTGAGCTGTAGCTCACGAAAGCTTATGCTCAAATAAATTATTGAATAGTATGTTATTCCTTTTGAAGTCCCTAGGACCAATTTGGGAGTAATGTGCTACTCAGCATGAGGAAGGGTGTTAGTATCTGACTCTCTGCATCAGTATTAAGCAGTGCCCCAGTTTGGTATTAGCAGTTACTATGCCCTGGTCTACACTACAGTTAGGTCGATGTAAAATAGCTTCTGTCAACCTAACTCTGTAAGCGTCTACACTAAAATGTTGCTCCCGCCCATGTAAGTTGCCCACTACCCTGACTTAATAACTCCTCCTCCGTGAGAGGTATAGCGCTTAGATCGATGTAGTTAGGGCAACGCAGCGTCTGTGTAGACACTGCGGGATTTACATCGACTGCTGCTGCCTTTCAGAAACTGTCCCACAATGCCCCACACTGACAGTTAAATTGGTGCAAGCACTCCTGGTGAGGACGTGCACGACTGACACAAGGAGCATAGCACGGAAGTGCAAAAGCAATTTAATTACTGCGGTGGCTGTATGTTGACATAACTTAGGCAACTTAATTTTGTAGTGGAGGCTTGCCCTTAGTTACAGAGAAGCATATACCTCATATAGTGAAATGTGTTTTGTTAACGTCTGAAGTCCTTTGAGATCTTTGGATTGTGGGTGGTGTCCAGGCCAAATTCCAATTTGGGAAATCACTTTACAGTCGCTGAAATTCCCCTCTAATTTCAGCTGGAGAAGATAGTCTTCACTTTATGCCCTGAACTGCTGCAAAGCCCTGCTCTGCACTGTGAAACAGCTGCTACATTTCACACCAGAAACGGGGGGTGGAGCAGCTCCTGTTCGTGGGGCGGGATTGCCAACGGCTCAGCGGTCATACTCGGGGCCACATTTAAAATAAAGAGTTCAGCTCCCATTTACGGCCCTCAGGAATGGGCACCTTTCGCCTGAGGAGCATGGGGGTGCGGAGCTGTTGAAAAATCTGGTCCTTATTCTCGTGCCTAAATAGAAGCTCAGCACATTCGAAAACACAAGACCTTCCTTCAAACAAAGGAAAGGATATGGTGTTGTGATCAATAGTTTTCCACCAGTGACATTATGAAAGGTGACTTTGATGATACCGGTCTCAAATTATATATTCTGCGAAGAACCATGGGGCAGATTCAGCTAACTTGGGTTTTTTTGGGTTTTTTTGGTAGTGTTTTATGTCTGCTGTTTGATTCTGAGGATACTTTAATCCTATTTAGTGCACCAGAAGAAGACATATGATCTCCCTTAACAAACCCCAATAATTAGTACTTTACAATGAATTTTTCTCAGCGCTGGGGGTGTTTTCATTGCCTTTGAAAATGTGCCTTGACCTAACATCAAAAGAGAAACTGGGGAAACTGGAGATAGACTCTTCTGGCTTTCTGGTGTGTTTCTCAGAAGTGTTCCAAGTCAAATTACAAGCTGTCTGAGTGAAATATTATAGAGACGGATTTACCTACCCTTTGAAAAAACTCCATTAATAATGGAGTCACTCCCTGTCGGCATCTTGCACTCCTGAACCTCAAGCATGACCTAAATTCACATTTACGACAAACTGGCCACGCTCTCGCATTCATCTAAAGCGACGTGGTTTATTTACTGTTTCATAGATGTGTTTATTCAAGAGCAGAAGCCTTCTCCTGGCAGCTCATTTGTGTCTCGTTTGCAGGCCGGCACAGCTCTCCCCGGACTGGGGTTGAGCTTCAGGAATGTGTCCTATTCCATCAGGCATGCCGGGGAAGTTTGGTGTAGTTTAAATTTATAACCTGGAAATAGCAAGGATCTTCCTTTGTTTTCATTCCCATTTCTGATATTTAGTAGGAGCCAGGTATTTCATGGTGGGACCTGCCTCCTCCCTGAATATTCCAGTTGCATTGTCAATGCAAAACTATGCATGGATTCTGAGATGCCCTTATAAAAAAAATGCTACAGTCTCCTGTAATGATCACACAAAATTCTGCAGTAATGACAGATTATCCTCTGGATAGGGGCTGATTAACACTGCTCCAGAGGTGCAAAACTTCTCCTAAGCCAGTCACTGAAGAATTCAACCCCACAGTCAGGGAAAGCTTGGGAAGCACAGAACCTGTTTCCCCCGCCCTCCCACAACCACCAATGATGGGGACATGGTTGGAGAAAGGGACATGACTGGGGTTGTCTTATGTCCCAGCAATCCCTGGTTCCCAGAGTGGTCTCTAAAGGCTTGTCTGCACGGTCTGCTGGCACTCAGCAAGCCAGGGTGTGAATGTACAGCACACGAGCCTGTTGTGTACTGCTTGAAGCAGGGCACTACAGAATTTTCAGTGCATGGGGTCCACATGGCCAATTAGTGTGTGGCAGGCTGCCATGCTGTACGTTCACACTCTGTACAGACCGTGTAGATGAGCCCTAAGATAGCAGGTGATATTTTATTTACTTCTTCAAATTCCTCTAATAGCTCCTATCCTGAAGCTCTAGAGCAGTGCTATTCAAAGTGGTGGTCCGTGGACCGGAGCTGGTCCACGAGCCATTGGCTGCCAGTCTGCGGGCACATTGGAAAAAAAATTGCCAGTCCCCCACATCAGATAGGTTGAGAAGCACTGCTCTAGAGGATCATGTAAATTGTTTAAATACAAAGGAGTGGGTAGACATCCCAGAGATAGTGACTAGCCCATCCAAAATCACACCCATCCTACACAACGCAAACCTCCCAGCCAAGTAATAACACCCCTCATCTGACCACCCTCTTGCCAAAAGGCTTGGGAAAGTAAGGAAAGCATAAAGTGTGCTCTTGCAAGTCAACAATTTTGAGCTTTGTCAAATCCAGTGGAGAGAAGTGGGGTCCAGCCCCACCCCAATTCCAGCTCCCTGGGCCCCAATTCCAGCTCCCTCCCGTTCCAACCAGGTGGCTGTTAGTTTAAGCACTGAAATTGGCTATCACTGCGGCAGAACCACATGAGGAGAGATTAGGTCTACCAGAGAAGTGCAAAGTGTCATTATTGAAGGCACAATGCTGCAAGCCTTACTTACATGAGTAATGCTCACTCAGCAGAGTAGCTGCATTCACATTAAACAATGTGACTTGTAACATGGCCTTGTTATCAAGGGGACTACTCTGCTAGATAAGGATTACTCACATGAGAAGGGCTGCTGGATCAGGCCCAATGTACATAAAAACTGGCTTTTAAGTCTATTTTTTAAACCCAATTTCCTGTCAGCCCTAAATCACAAAAGAAGTCTTTTGCGTTTGCTCAGTCCTAGAATTACACCCTGTCCAGAAAACAAATCACCAGATATAATTTTGCTCTTAGGAATGGTTCGTGGTCCTATGGGGCTAGCATGGAGACTAAATCACACTTTTTACTCGAAAGAAAGAAAAATCCCTTCAGATTAGGGTCAAACTCTTTGGCAGGGCAGCCCGAGGGATCAGTAGTTTGGATGCCTGCACTGCAGGCTAAGCTGGAGATAAACAGAGCCGTTCAGTTTACAAAGCCACTCACTTCCCAAGAACTGTACTGCTCTCTGCACAACGTACGAGTACACATTTTAGAGGCCCACTCTTACGTACACTGCTGTAAAGAAGGAGCAACTCTATCGGAGTCAGTCAATGAAATTACATGAGTTTAAAATTGGCACGAGAGCAGAATTAGGCTCCAAGAGTTCACATTGCCCTTTTCCCTTTTTAAACTGTAGGTGAAAACAAGAAGAAGTCTAAATGCCGTACTAGTGACCTGGAGATTCTGGTATACGTATACTGAGCAAAGGGCTCACTGAGGGGCTGCCTCTTCTGACCTCCCATCAACATTGGGATCTGTGAGGCATTCTTGTGGTCACTCCATCCCAAAAGCTGAACTGGGAAACTTCCCCCACCCCCTTCACAGACAGTCTATCAGTGCTCAGGTGTAAGTGCTTTCAGACCTCAGGGCAAGGTGCATAGTTGGACCGGGCGTTCTCTGCTCTTCTGGGACACAGTTGGGAGGGTTTCTGTTTCAGCCCTATGCAGGTGTGGCCAACGGTCGGAGTGAATTACTCTGCTGCTTGTGGTAGACAGAGCTGGGTACACGGACAAAACATTTTTGCATTTCGTACAGTGCTCAGATGCTGCAGTGATGGGCACCAGCACAGATTCAACAGAGATACTGAAGGACCCCACGGCGCCAGCAATGCACAGCTTCACGTTGGGAGCCATGCAGAGTTACACCATCCCGGGGAAGCTCTGAGAAACCTTTTGCTCCTTAGAAGTAATATTCCTCTGGAGCGCCTTGGTGTGCAAAGAGAGCACGCACACGGCGGCACCCCTTCAGAGACTTGGTCTTCAGGAAGTCAGTGTTCAGAGACTGATTGGGAGAGAATTGCTATTTTCCTTGTCTTCCAGCATTCAGAGCAAGTCCGCGGGCCAAATACAAATTCTCCTAGGCTGGTGTTGGCGTCGTCGGAGGATGAGAGGTTCTCTGCTACAGAATGGAAATCAGTGTGAGCCCACTACGTCACCTTCCCGCGGGGAGCAGAGGCGGAGGGAATCAGTCACACAGGAGAGATTCATTTCATGCATTCTAAAATAACTGCCTCCCACTCTCCTTAATAAATTTGCTAATACAGCCTGAACGCTCAGAAACAAGTGTGAGCTGCAGCCGCTTAAGTCCACAAATAACACCTATTAAAAATAGACATACATGAGTAAACAGTGACTCATGCTTTCACCGACAAAAAGCAGGGCAATTATGACTCCTAAGATGACACTCACATGGTTCTGGTTTTTGTGAAGCAGCCAGAGACCAGCTTACAAAGAGTACTGTAGTTGTACATTTACTTGCATCAGCTGCCAAGTCAGGAGTTGCTAGGTATGGGCCCAATCCTCTTCCTCAGGCACCGATTTTAGGGGGAGCAGGACTGGGATCTCCAGTACATCCAATGTAGTAGCAACAGGATGTGTTTATCATACGTGATGTGCAATCGCTATATTTTGCTAAATGAAAGCTAATCATTAATGGCTTTCTCTGGAGTGTTACTAACAAGCAATAAGAACAGTGAACAGACCCTCAGCTGCAGTATAGTTCCAAAGAACTATGAATAGAAACTCACATGAATAGAAACAGCTGAGGATCTGGTTCGGTCTCGTAAGGGAGGAAAATGAGCAGTGTCAAAATATAAAACACTCTGTTGATTTTAATATGTGACCACTAATACAGACGGATCTGAGCGGCACCTTCCCATCTTCATTAACAACGAACGCACCGAGACACAGACGTATGAGTGTTTGTACAAACACACACTTGCCTGTATATTTAAACAAGAGATGATACAAATGAGTGAATAATAAAAACTCCCTTACACTCCTGTGACAGAGTTTTTAATTTGTGTTTTTTTCTAATCACCGTTAAAAAAGGGAAATAAACATAAAAGATTATTTGAACCCAATGTGATGGGTTGGCTCAAACTCACAAGCACTAAACAGACAGACAGACAGACAATTTGACATGATGGGAAAGTTGAGGTAGTGACAAGCATTTTGACAGACTGATCCTAAATTAGCATCCGAGGGAGTTTTAATAAAGCTCCAGTCCCCCTGAGACACCGCTATATCACAACAATGCTACACAGTCCTAGCACTGGAATAACTGGCGATTCCAGGTATTCCTATAACTATGGACACAGGCTCCCCTGTGTGTGGCTGCCGTGTAGTACAGGGCTCCACCAACAGCATGAACTAGAAGGGTACGATAACTCAGACATTTTCCTTCTTCCTATTTAAAGAAGGCTGAGACTTAGGCTTGGACTGAAACACAGGGAGTACAAATCATCAGCTGGAATGAGTCCCAACTAGCAAAGAGAGTTGGAGAGCGGGGTGGAAAGTATTCTAGTCTAGTAAGTCTTTCAGCCTTATTCCCCATTGTTTGACACCAAAAAGCTGCTGCATAGAGAGATGAGCTATTCTTGGTTCACATAAATGAAAAAAAGATTTGATATGAAGTAAAAAGGACAATGTCAAATGCCCCGAAAGACTCAATGTCTTGAGTCTGTAATTTATGTTACTGGCTTCCTTGTCAATGTAGATGCCAGGCTTCA
Source organism: Lepidochelys olivacea (assembly GCF_965140295.1). Taxonomy (NCBI): domain Eukaryota; kingdom Metazoa; phylum Chordata; order Testudines; family Cheloniidae; genus Lepidochelys; species Lepidochelys olivacea. The sequence goes on along the minus strand of NC_140414.1, from coordinate 19,958,145 downwards.
GTAAATCTGGAGCAGCCCATGCAGGGATTCTGGCAGCTGGGGCAAAATGCGAGGCCCGTGTCACGTTTGTCAGAGCAGGAAGGGCAGGAGTGGGATGGAAGGGAGGAAATTAGTTTCTGAAATAAAACATAAGCTGCATTTGAGAAGGTTGATTTCCTTTGAGGGGTTATTTGCAACTATAACTCACCCACAGACCATGAGGAGTGAGAGCCACGGGGGAAAGGGGTCAGAGCCAGGGATATCAATCAGAGATGGGCAACAATAGTGGGCGGTTTAAGTTTTGCAAGACTTCCCCAGTAAGCTTTTGGTTTTGCAAAACTCAAACCTTACCCAGGAGTGGTTCAGAACCAGCCTTTTTAGCCAATCCTCCAAAGCTTGGGGAAGTTCAGATAAATGCTTCCGCCCTTGGCTCATCTCTACTACAAATTAATTCCTGTAAGGTAGAAAAAGAGATGCTCACATAAATGTAAGGCAACAGACAGCTATTACCAGCAGAAGAGTGAGTTTGTGTGGGGGGGGGGCGGAGGGTGAGAAAACCTGGATTTGTGCTGGAAATGGCCCACCTTGATTTTCATACACATTGTAAGGACAGTGGTCACTTTGGATAAGCTATTACCAGCAGGAGAGTGAGTTTGTGTGTGTGTTTTTTGGAAAAAAAAAAAAGGGGTGTGGGGTGTGAGAAAACCTGGATTTGTGCTGGAAATGGCCCAACTTGATTATCATACACATTGTAAGGAGAGTGATCACTTTAGATAAGCTATTACCAGCAGGAGAGTGGGGTGGGAGGAGGTATTGTTTCATGGTCTCTGTGTATATAATGTCTTCTGCAGTTTCCACAGTATGTATCCGATGAAGTGAGCTGTAGCTCACGAAAGCTTATGCTCAAATAAATTGGTTAGTCTCTAAGGTGCCACAAGTACTCCTTTTCTTCTGGGTAAAGGTATTTTTCCCAATACACAAAACTGATTTCTATTGGTCTTCCCCCTCCATTGCGAGTCTCAGGGTCACCATGCTGAGCCAGGAGGCTTATCGTTAAACCAAAGACAAGAAAACTCCCTACAACGTAGCAGGATATGATCCATCATTGTTCAGTTTCACTGGACAATGGCTCCATTCCTTGTTACCACTGGAATACAGATAACAGAAATGCTGAGAGGAGACCGAGGAAGGTGTTCTGTAAACACGTAATGGAGAATTAAAAAGCAAGACCTGCATTTAAGTCTTTCCTGGCAGCCAGGAGAGGCATAAAGAAGGAAGCACAGACTGGCAGATTTCTCCTGCTTTGTAAAGCTGCTCTCTCCTTCTGAACCGCTGACAAGCGGATTAAAAAAAAAAAAAAAAAGGACATTTATACACCAAAGAAAAGGGAGGAGGCTTTTGAAGTCCTAATTAACAGACTCTGTCCCAAGTCACTGCAGTTCAGCTGCAACACAAAAGTTTGACAGAGATGCATGGAACCACAACAACTTGCCTAGACAGTAAGACACTATAAACAAAACCAGCCACTCTGGAAACCCGACCCCCTCCAAACCTCCTAGGCAGAGGGGTTTGCCGTTGGGAGGCCGAGTCTTTTGCACTCACTAATAAATTTAATTTAGAGAATCTTTTGTGGGTCCTTTTTAAAAAGGTTGTTTGTTGATTAAAGCAGCAAACAACAAACTTTGCCTTAATTTATGCTTCTTTTAGCATTTTGAGCTTGGGGGGGGATGCTTTTTATAGAAGTTAATGAGGCAGAATAGCTTCCTTATGGGAAAGATATTTTCTCACCAAATTAAAACCTGTGTTGGGAAAAAAAAAAAAGAGATGAAGGTGGCTTTTCTCTAAGAAGTTAAATAAATCACAGAGCAGGAAACTTCTCCAACACTTGGAACTGTCCTTATCAGAGGAGATCTGAGAACAGCACCTTCACAAGATGTTCTTTTTTGGAATTTTACATTCCTTCTTTTCACTTGTACGGTAATAAAGCATTGTTTGCTGAAAACTTACAAACAGATCACTGGGGGCTAGAGCATGGTGTTACCATGAGCTCTGAGAGGCTGCTCCTGGGACAACCTCATTCCCCACCCACCACTTTAGAGGGTGATAGCCCCAAGGCAGCTGCATTTCTTGCACCTCCCCCCCCCCAACTGGGTATGTGGGTAGCCCATGCAAAGGAATAAGGGGGGATGCATGAGATCCCATTACTCCCCTGCATGGAAGCTAATGACCAAGCCCCATGTTAATATTCTTTCTGAATTAAAGCATCACCTCTGTTTTAAATACAGGTGTTTTTGCTAGTGCAGTGCTGTAGAATGCAGATTTAGGGACTTTCAGATCAGACGCTGTTATTATCTGTACCACAGTAGTGTTCAAAGCCCCTAGGCAAGATGGGGGCCCGTTGTGCTAAGCATCATACACAGACATACTAAGAGACAGTCCTGCCTCACGGACCTTACCATGTAAATAGACAAGGCAGACGAAAGGAATACTGCTCTTTTTGTTTTCCTGAGGGCGAACGGAGGATTGGTGAAGTGCCATGGAATGACTTGCTCAGGGTCACACAGTGTCTTTGGCAGAGCCAAGAACTGAACCCACAAGACCATCCTTCTTCTCCCTGGGCCTCTGGAGTTGCTCTGATTTCAGTGGAGTTATACCAGATTTACACTGGCGTCACAGACAACTGAATTTAGCCCAGCCATCCTCATTGCCCTTCCTGCAAGTTTAACTCTTTGTTTCAGCCCTTCTGCTTGGCCAATCAGTCGGGCTCCTCAGTCTCCTGACCATTCCCAGCCTTAACGCTGTGAAAGTGTGAGCATCAGGTTGTCTGACTTCAGCATTGGAGCAACCTTTGTTCCCTTGTAACTGCTAGAGAGGGGGAAATGAAAGTGAAATGCATGTTTATTCAATTCAGTGCCAGGGAAAGATGCAGAATTAGCAGTGCTGGAGACTGAACTGAACTCCTCGTCATACAGAGGCCAGGTGTTGCACAGACAATTGCGGTAGCAGCTTCACTGCAATGTTCTTCAACTCTGAACTGAAGAAACCACCCTCGAGGCATGGTTTAGTCCTCATGGCCCATTCAGGTAATGGCCATGTCTTTGCTGACATGGCCAACGTGGGAGCTAGGGTGACCAGACAGCAAATGTGAAAAATCGGGTAGTGTTTGTGACGCTTCTCCTCTGGCGACTGGCCTGAGACCATAACACTCACACCGGCGCTGCCGAACAGCCGTCAAGGTGGTAGGAGATTTCACTCACAGTCATCTCAGAATGGAAACCAGAGTCAATCCAATGACCTGTGCTGTGGACAGAGAGAGGGCTCTGGGTCTAAGTATTCCAGACAGGCTGCTTAGATCACAAAGCTCTGCCTCTGACTAGGATGGGAGTTGTATGACTTAAACCCCTTTTCACCTCTTGAGCATTTCGGAGATTATGCCAATAGCAGGAAGTGTCACAGAGTTCTAGTTATGGATTGAAGTGTTGCCAAGGCGCTCAATGAAACAAGCCAAACCTGAAACCACAACTGGTCATAAACCTGAGAGAACAGGAATGCTTTCTGTTTACTTTGAAACTGTAGTGGAGCCATAGCTATGCTGAACCCCATTAGCTCTGGAGGTAACCCCCAGTGTCAGCTCCAGGTGGGAGCACAAGCCAGGCCAGACGGGAGCAGGGCATCGGGCAGATGAATTCCCACAATGCTTCCAAAACAATCGATCACACTGGCTATGTGAAAATGGTCTGGTAAAGAATCCCACAGCCCTGATTGGCAAAGGCTCCTTTGCCTCCCAGGTTCAGTCCATATTTGGAGGATGACAAAAAAGGGTTATGAATGAATCAATGCAGGGTGTGTAGGGACAAAGGGGACTTTACTATTGATTTTATGGTTTCTAAAGAGCCAGGGTAGCAAACAACACACACAGGTGGTGGAGTCTTTTGCGTTCACTGTACGCCATGTTGTAGTCATGTGAACCAAATGAAGTATTTTTAAAGCTTAATATTGGAAGATTCATCTAATATACAATAACAGCCATCAGTGCCGGATGTAATTAATTCCTGGACAAACAGGCAGAACAATGTCCGTAGAGGATAGAAAAGCTCAAAGTCTGGTTCTACTTCCAGCACCATGAAAGAAAACTTCCCATTAGTTCCTTGCTACAGCATCTTTGAATGAATTTCTCAGCACACTGATGTCAAGTTAAAACTCCCAAGAAGCCCCATTTTGAACTTTTCAGTTTTTGGATGTTTGGTTTTTTGGCGAAATATTGACATTTTCTGTGGAGAGCAGACACTTGTTCTGCTGGAAAAAAGTTTCAACAAAAAAAATTGACCAACCCTAATCCCGGGGCTAGACTGTGGCTACCCTCGCCCCCCGCCCCCCCCATTGATGCAAAAGTGGAAAACAAGGGCACATGGAACCTTCCACTCCAACCCTTTCATCCTTATGCTCCCCGAGTACGACGACAGAGAGAGTTTAGCAGCAGTGGTAAATGCTTGCATCCCACACCTGCCAGAAAGCTGAACCAGTGCAGGGAGGGCTGGTGCACATCACAACCTATTCAAAGTTGCACCGGTGACCACTGCCCTGCGTGCCCCCAGCAGCACGGTGCCAGTAGTGGTTACCCAGCACTGTTAATAGAAAGGGTGAGAGGGAAACTATTTTTATACCTCTTAAACAAAATTCTCTTTTTAAAACTATGTTACACACTCTCAAGCATAACCAGCTGGATTTTATCCAGTGCTCTGTCCTGATTCCTGGTCATGGGAAATATGTACAAAGTATAGACAAAGAAGCTACAGCCACTGCCAGTGAAACCCAGTACTACAGGAATGAGAGAAAGAACTCAACGGACATCAAAGAGTAAACAGCATGGGAAATTCCAGTGGTTCGGAAGGGTTGATTAAAAATCAACTCTTGCAAACCAATACAACTCTCGACGGCTGATCCGGAAAACAATATACTATGCACGTTAGAGAGTGATAAATTGGAGTCCGAGAACCACTAAATACTCCCTTTTGGTGCATGAAAAGGTATCAAAAGTATACTAGCACCAACTGGAGACAGCTGCAGCTGTGGAGAGGCATGCAAGAGCATATCAGCTGGCGTGGGGAAAACTGAGGGAGCATCACAGAGACTGGAGGGATGCTGAATGAGAAAGCACTAAAGTCAGGGAGTAATACAGGGAGAAGATAGAATCTCAGAGGGAGCATCAGAGGACTACAGTAAACTATGAGACAGGGCTTACCTGAAAGCTTTAGCAAGGAGATTTGAGCAAGTGTGAGAAAGAGGCAAGCCTTGAGAGAGCCCAATGAAATTAGCTGATGGAAAAAGTATGCAGGTGGGGGACAGGTAATCTAAGGGCTGACATCAGATGTGCTGGGAGAAGACATTGTGGGGAGAATGAGGTTTGGAAGCACATGGGGGAATGGAGGTGAAGCAGTTCTGGCAAAGCACAATCATTAGTTTTCCTTCTAGATGTCCATTGAGCACTCACCCATAAAGAGCATCTATCGGCCATCAAATTACACCCTGCAGTGAAACAGTCTCCCGGGCTTCTCTTGAGTGAGACAATGATTTCATGATGCTTTGGGGACATTAAAATATTTTCCCGTCTGCAAGGCTTATGGGGTAAGGCAGCTCTGTCCGCAATAAGATGGTCCACTTATCTATCTAGTTCTCTTCTATCTGATCCCTCTCTTTCTCTCTCCCTCCATGTGTTATGTGCAAATATGCAATAAAATCTGAAAGAGTGACTCAAAATAATGGCCAGGAAGTGCAGAACTACAGACTGTGGGGTTGCTTTCTTTAGCCTAAATGAAAATGGGCCAGATCTTGAAAAGTGCTGAGGATCTAGGGCCTGATCCAAACCCTCTGAAGTCAATGAGAGGCCCTCTGCTGAGCACAGGCAACTCACATTAACTGTAACAGAAACTGTGGGTGCCAAGCAAGTTGGAAGGATATTTGGGCCTAAAATCCCTTTCTAATTAGTGATAACAGAAGTCTGAACTAGACTAAACACAAGTAGACACTACAGTACTTTGACTTGGCCAACTGGGTGGCCTTGCAAACAAAGAATCAGAGTATGACTTTCAGTGAGTCATAGCTTGAGTTTAATCTTGCTGCTTATTTTTAACAGCTTTTGCTGAATCAGAGATGATCTTCACTGTGTACACAGGTTTCAGAGTAGCAGCCGTGTTAGTCTGTATTGGCAAAAAGAAAAGGAGTACTTGTGGCACCTAAGAGACTAACCAATTTATTTGAGCATAAACTTTCGTGAGCTACAGCTCACTTCATCAGATGCTCAAATAAATTTGTTAGTCTCTAAGGTGCCACAAGTACTCCTTTTCTTCTTACTGTGTACACAGTAACTCACCCGTTATTTGAATCTTTGAATACAATGATTCAATAAGAAATTGATACAAGTAAGATTGGTTTTTTTGGGGGTGCTTTTTATGATTATTTTTCTTTAAAAAAGAAGAGTCATCCAGGATAACACTTTGCTTCACTTTGACTCTTCTTTTGCTGGCTCTTCTGAAATCATGAGAAATATGTATGTTTCAGCACAGCCCTGGAGAATTTAGCCACACATATCCTCACCTCCCCCTGCTCAGTAATGTAGATGAGGATTTTGAGCTAGATCTTCTACACTTTCCACAGTATGCATCCGATGAAGTGAGCTGTAGCTCACGAAAGCTTATGCTCAAATAAATTGGTTAGTCTCTAAGATGCCACAAGTACTCCTTTTCTTTTTGCGAATACAGACTAACACGGCTGTTACTCTGAAACCAACCACAAATGTGTTGTAATGAATTCTGAAACCAGACCAAATCTTCTTCGTGATGTTGCAAAATCAAAACTTCAACCAGATTCTCCAAGATTTGCGAGCCATTTGGCAAATCTGGATGTCAGTGTTGCTCCATATTAATAGCACCAAACCTAGGCCAACTTTCTTGGGTCTGGACCAAATTTGAAGTAGCCTTTGGCTGAATTTGTAGCTTCCAGTGCAGTGTAGATAGTGTGAAATTTGGTGGTTCTGGTTTGAGTTTTGTGATTTGAGTCAATCCCAAATCTAAAAGCAAAACTCAAAGGGTGCAAATCTACATAAGGTGAAACCAAAAGGACAAAAACAGAATGCTTGAACCACTGTGAACAGATACTGCTGGATATTTTACGCTCAATTCTATTCCTACCCTGTTGGAATTGAGAAGCTATAGACCTCAGCTGTGATGTTGATTGTGTAAAGTTCTAGTTGCCCTTATTTTTAAGGGTGGGAGAGGGGGGCAGTGCTACAAATGGACATGGAAGCTATTCAGCATGTGCAGTGCACCCAACATGGGACTATGGACTCCAGCGTTCTAGTCCCAGTTCTAACCGGCTCCCCTTTGCGATGCGGACAAGTTACTTAAGATGTGTTTGACTCTGACGCCATCATCTGAGGAGAGCTGGACAAAAATGTTCCATCCAAACATTTTCAATGGAAAGTGGGATTACTAGTTCTTACCTATGGCTTGCAGAGGTATTGTGAGGAATGAGGATGATGAGTTAATGTCTGGAAAGTGCTATCAGGGTGTAAAACACTAGCTAGATAATTGCTAACACTCAGAGCCTCCAAAGGTATTCAGGCTCCTAACTCCCTGCTTTCAATGGGAATTAGGTAACTAAATACCTTTCAGGATCTGGGCCCTAGTGTTATTGTCTGCCTGTTTTGGAGAGCATGTTCATTAGCTAGTGAAGGAAGGCTCTGAGATACTCCCCTTGAAGTACTGTACATCCTGGGTGTATATGTCGTTCTACAGTACTTCTGACTAGTTTAACAGGCCAATGGATGTCACTGTTGCGCCACATAAACTGCACTAGAACAGAATTAAAAGCAGACAGTTAAGACATAAGTGCTAGCAGGATAGTTCTTGATGGTTTAGGTTTGGCACCACCTTTACCGAAAACTGGTTGTGAATTGTGTGTACATAGGAAGCTCTTTTTCAAGCGCGTCACCTTTAGAAATTTGACTGATACACTATTATTAGCCTTACCTTATCTCTCTTGCTAAGAGCTATGCACACACAAAAAAGAAGGCGAGGCCTATCGCCAGGGCTTGGAGAGCCAGAGGGTGGAGGCAATACACACGTGCTTGTAATTAAGGTCAGGGTCAGTTCAAGGAAGGCCTCCAAAGCTATCCCCTCCTAGAAGACTTAACATTCATTGTGTGAAATTCTACCCTACTCCTCACCTTACCACTTGTTCTAGACAACAGTATTTTCCCAATTAACATGAGGGAACATTCAGATACACCAGAAAGGCTGAAATTCAGGCCATCCAAGACACGTTTTTATTTCGGTTTCACATCTCTAATATATACAACCTTCCTAAATGTTTACCTGGTGGGAACAATCTGGACAATCTAGTGCCCTGGAGGAAAAAACAGACCCAGGGTAACATTTTTTTTTTAAAAGTGTCTAAGTCATTTAGGGGCATACGCCTCCTTTTCAAAAGCACCTAAGTCATGTAGCAGCCTAAGTCTCATGGATTTTCAATGACTCCTAAATGACTTAGGAACCTTTGAAAATGGGACCTAGGCTCCTAAGTCATTTAGATGCTTTTGAAAAAAATTCACCCACAAGTGACTAGTTCTCATCTTTGAAGTTCTGCTTATTCCCAGACTTTTCCAAACTGTTCTAAGCATTAGTGTTGTTCCTGTTCACACCACCTGATTCACCACTTCTCTGTTGACTCTGTCTAGGACCTCAGTGAGCCACTGATTAATTTGTTGCTGCTGTATTATTAAAGAGGATTCACTCACTGTGCAACTAGATACTCTCTGAAAAGTGTGAAAAGAAACTAGGTCACTGAGAGGCTATTTTAGTGATAGCCAGTAGTGCAGCTGCTATATTTCTGGGTCAGTTGCCACTTCGATTCTAATGGCTTTGTAAGGGTCTACAAAACAAATGCAGTGTTCACTCTCATTCCCATAAAACATAGAACTACAAGCCAGTATTAACATTTTTCTTGATATAAAAGGTTTTCAGGTGATTCCCACTGATTGAATGAGTGATTTGCACTGAACCACAGACAACTGTTTGTGAAACTGATGGAGAAATACAGTTATCACGACACATGACGAAAAAAAATGTGCCACATCGTTCTTAAACCGATACATAAGGCTGCTACATTCCTCTCCTTCAAATCACTTCTCAAGACAAATTCAGGACAGCACAAAGACTTCAGTTGTGCCTTTACTCCTCCGGACAATGAGCACCTGCCCAGTGGGCAGGCCCCATCTGCCTTTGGATTGGGACAACCATTTAAATGGGCAATAGACCATGTACTGTACCAACATGTCCCAAATATGAAGATTTCACTCATTGTGTCTGGATGTATATACCTTTGCCAGTGTCTGAACATGGGCATCTCTTAACTCATCAAGAGTGTCACTTCACGCACACATAGGGTGATCATAAAGTCAAGAGAAACTCAATAGCTCTTACATCTTTAGGATGACAGAAGACATAAATAGGAACACAGGAATTGCCAGACTGGATCAGAGCAGGGGTCCATCTTGTCCTGGAACCTTTCTCCAACAGTGGCCAGTACCAGCTTCTTCAAAGGAAAGCACAAGAAACCTCATGCTGGGTACCTATGGAATACCCGGTCCATAAGGAACATACCTTCCTAAACTCTGTCAGCTAGTGTTTGGCTTGTGCCCTGCACGACAAAGGCTTCTAATTTTTTTAACCTATCTAATGTAGCTCTGGATATTCTTGTTATCTGTATAAATTTCCAGGCCTTTTTTTACTCCGGCTAAGCTCTTAGCATTGATATCTTGTGGCAGTGAGTTCCACAGACTAATTACACATCACGTAAAACAGCGCCGGTTTGTAATTTGCTGCCTTTCCATTTCACTGACTCTCCCCTTATTGGATTATGATGTGAAGCTCCACTTCTCAATACCATTCATTATTTTGCATACCTTCCCCATGTCTCCTCTAAGCAAGGGGACAATAAAGTGGGCTCAGGGATGTTTCCCTTTACAAATCAATTTGATTTTTAACTAAGATATTTACATGGTAAGCACTTTGGGGCAGACACTGTATTTTACTACATGTCTGTACAGCACCTAATACAATGAGGCCCCTACCTGGTTAGGGCCTTGAGGCGCTACTCTAATACAAATAAATACTAAAACCAGAATACAGGTTAATAAGTTCCACGTGCCAGATGCACCCTTGGTTTGTCCTGTTTAAAAGGTATGTTTAATGAGCATGATTTTCCTTTCAATCCCTTTCTGCCAGCATCACAGCCTGTATTACAAACAATCTAAGTGGTATCTGATTCAAGAACAATGAAGGAAAAGCCAGTTCTTATGCTGTAATTTTCAGTTAAGTGTAGTTTCCCCCACGGTGAAGTGAGCTCACAACAACACTTTGCACTGATATAGCACTTTCCAGCCAAGGATCTTAATGCTTTTTCCAGAGCTTGGTACATTTTATAATTGCCCCAATGTCACAGACGGAGAAACTGAGACATAGAGGCAGATGCTCCATGGAGCCATGACAAATAACAAATACACAACTCCCTAGGCCTCTTTTAAAATCAATATTCAGATACTAAGGAATCATTTAGCAATCACAGTAGAACAGTGAAACAAAGCAGGACATTGATTCACTGATTCAGACCTGTGAACAACTGTGAATAGGTTTGTAGGCACTGCCAGGCATATGCTTTAAATGGACTTGGCGTGCCAGTGACCCATTGTTTAGAGTCACTGAATATGTTCCCTGGTAATCACCCATACCTGGGGCATTTATCAGGATCCTGATGAAATCGATTCTCCTGTACTCTTATTAGACTCCCTTAAAAATCTTCTTGTCTCCACTCAGAATAGTCTGAGCCTCTTTAACCTACGAATCCTGTTGGTTACCCCATTTGCATTAAGCAGGAGCCAGCCATTTGGTGAGTTTTGTGCTACATACTGAGTCACCATGTCCAGCCACAGTCACTTACTGTTTCCTCTCTTTAGCCACTTTCCAAGCAGACAAAGCCATTACACACTACAAGGTTACCTGTCCGCCCCTAAACACAGCTGGTCTAAGAGACAACATGTTGATTACTTCTGAAATTAGCCATCCAGCCTGGAAGGGCAAAGCCACACACATTAGCCCCTCTGTAGAGGGGTGGTCACCGCTCCTACCTTAAAAGCCCGGGGAGAGGGCTGTGGCAGGGAAGGAAAAGCAGGGCTGATTGGGAGAAGCAGCCTCAGCTGGGGGCCATGCCCCAATCAGGCTACGGCTGGCTTAATCAGGGCCCAGCTGGCCCTTATAAGAGGGCAGTGGGCCAGGAGCACACAGAGTCTTCTCTAGCTGTGGAGGGAGATGGGCCTGGCTGCTGGGGAGCATACCAGGGTACCTGAGGTGAAGGCCAGAGGAGCAGAGAGGCTACAGACTGGAAAAGCCCCAGGCTGCAGGTCTGGCTGAAGGTCTAAGACAGGGTACTGGGGTTGCAACAGGGCAGCCCAAGGGTAGGCGGAGGCAACAGGTCCAAACCCCCCTTGCCAATGATGACTGGCTTATACAGACTGCAGTCAGCCCCAGTGAAAGGGGGCCAGATCGTGACAGGCAGTTGCCCATAGGCTGAGGCAAGGTGGTGACAGAGGGTGGTGGATTCCCTCGGGAGGGGAGACCAAGATCTGTGGCGTATTGCCTGGAGGGGAAGCACCCCAGGCAAAAGGGCACTGGGGTCTGGGAGGGGCATGGGGACCAGCGATGGTGAGACACTGGCAGAGGTGCTCCAGAGCTGGTAAAAAAGAGCTAATTCCCAGACAGCCAGCAGGAGGTGCTGCTGGGTGAGTCTGTGACCCATTACACCCTCTCTTCCAAATCGCAAAATAGGTTCCTTTTATGTTTGGGACAAAGATTTTGCTTCTTATACAATCTAATCATTCCTAGCATGAGAGGCATAAAAGTAAATCATCACCACACACTGTTCTTATGATTGCTACCACATGTGAGTCTGCTCTTGATCGTACCATTGCATCATTGGCACTGAAGTCTTTGAGAGCAGAATCTGGTCAGCCAACTCTCTAGGCTCCCAGGCTGCACTGACTATACTTTGCAGTGCACACAATTGGGGGCTGATCCTATTCCTACTGAAGTCAACAGGACTTCAGTAAACCAGGCGTGGGCCCCCTTCCTCCTGCAACTGCTTTCTACAGGAACTGTTCAGGGTGTGACCGAAAAAGATTTTCCTTGGCTCTCCCTGGACACCAGTGAAAAACAGCTGGTCCCTCCCTGTGAGCACCATGCAGGTGTGTATCATTATGTAGTTTCTGTTGTGAAACTCTCCTTCCTCTGTTTGTGTGTTTGTGCTACTGGGAGGGGTGAGTTCAGAATTGCCATGGGGCTATGTGGGTGTACAGAGCTGTTAAGTCTAACTCATGTGGAAGGAGACTCCTTCCTTTAGAATTAATCTCCAGGAAAAAGGACTCATCACCTTGGGATGAAGGGTTTTGACAAGCGTCTTTCAACATGCCCTTTAAAATCTCACTCATCATTTCGTATCTCCCTTATTCCAGCTGTCAGGGGGACAGACCCAGCTGAGGGAGAGCCTTGCATTAGGATCTCTCAGTTGCATGTGCTACATCTAAACACAGGATGCCACTAGCTGTGGGGATGTTAGTTGTCCCATGTTAGCACTCAGTGAAGGGCTAGTTAATTTCAGCCACTAATACATGTGAAACAAATTACATTAGTTTGCAAATGGGATTGGGGGAGGGGGAAGGGGGGAGAAAAATCACAAGGGGAACAATTTTTCACTTGAAATATAAAGTAAATGGCAAAAATGAATCAACTGGATCTGCATATGGTAGAGAAGAATTTAGGCCAAGATTTTCAGATAAAAGTATGATTGATGCCCATAAGTGGAGCCTGATACTTAAATACCCAACATGACTTTATATTATGTTATGAAATCCTCATCAGATCTAATAATAAACTTAATAACAGAAGCATGTTTAAATCATTCCAGTATACACATGCTGGACACTTTAAAAGGAACAGTGTACTAGATAAAGGAACAAACCAATCCAGCTCTCATTGGGCGATTTCTGCATCATTCAAGAATGTCTGTTCAGTCTTGCTGCCCAGTGGAGAGCTGCGACATTAGGGCCTGTCTGGCTGCAAGATCCCTTTCTAACTGCCGCCAATTATCCCACCACCTCATCCCTAGGTTTCAGCAATTTACACAAGGTCATGCTTGAAAGAACAACCAAAAACCTCAACAACCACTAGGACAACAGTCAGAGCAGGAAACTGCAAAGGGTCAGGATGGAACCCCCAGGACTTTCAGCACAGTGTATCTTCTACAGTACAAGTAAACATTTCAGCACAATCCTTCCCCAAAACAACAACAGGAACAAGGAGAAAAGAGATTAAGGAAATCCAACAATATTCTGGCAGAAAATTGCCTTCTCCAGACACTCAGGGGAAAAAAAGCTAGTGAAACTAGATTATCAAACCTGGCATGAAATGCCCTGAGAAAAGAACCTGTGCGCAGGCTGAGAATAGACCCTTCTGCTTGGATTTCCAATAGAAACTAATGACAGGTTTCAGAGTAGCAGCCGTGTTAGTCTGTATTTGCAAAAGAAAAGGAGGACTTGTGGCACCTTTCTCTAAGATGCCACAAGTACTCCTTTTCTTTTTAATAGAAACTAAGGCTTTCCATCTACAGCATGTCTTCCAACAGAAACACTCACTAACCTAGATCATGAGACTGTCTCTCATACTGTCCTCTGTGCTCCCTTCTGACATCTGTAAATATTGAGTGCACACACACACACACACAGAGTTAACTCACGGACTTGGTGCTGCTGCCCAACAGGCCAGGATCTTCAGAACTGGGTGCGGGTCTGAGTGCATAGCGAGCTGTATATGGAGCCCGTACGCCAGTGACATGCGGCTTTACCATTAATGCTATAATTCACGTGAAGAGGTGAAGCTGTGCTCAAAAAGGGTATCCCAGAGGGAGGGAGACAGAGAGCCAGTCTTGCTCACACCTTGAACAGGCAGACAACTAACCAGGACAAAGCTCCTCTTCCTAACAACCTGCAGCCGCGGTCTTGCTCCATACCTGCTCTGCAGCAATTGCCATTGCTGCAAGCACCAAGGTGATGACAACACTCAAGTGAAAGAGAGCAGAGTGACTAAAACCGGGAGGGGGAAATACTGGGCATTTATAAAGGATACTTCTCATTTGTTTTTACCTTTTGCAGATGTTGCCTTTGCTACTTAGAAATTTGCTATATTTTCCCCTCCCCTATTCAGTCACTCTGACCCCTGTTGTGTAGATATAATCTTTTACAGATGGGCAAGATGATGCACTGAAAAATTAAGACCAAAATTTTCAAAAAACAGGCGCCTAAAGTTAAGCTCCTAAATCCTTATTTCGTGGTCTAATTAAATGGCCTGATTATCAGAAATGCTGCGGATCCAATAGAGCCCATTGACTTCAGTGGGAGCTGCTGGGTGGTGAACAGTTTTGAAAATCTGTCCACTAATTTAGGAGCCTAACTTCAGGTTCCTATTTTTGAAAATCTTGGCCACAGTGAGCTGCCCAAAGTCACACCCCAAATCAGCAGCAGAGCAGGAAATAGAATTTAGGTTATTGACTTTCAGTTGCCTTCCCTAGACAACACTCCCTGCCCATTCGTGTATCATTTGCATTGTATGTTTCCTGAATTTATTACTCTCACGATGCAATGAGAATATATCTTTCCACTACACCAGCAACAGGAGAACATCCCACACACAGTTTAATTAATGAGGTGCCTAAATCTTCTTAAATCAAAACGCTTTCTCTCAAGCACACAGACCAATGCTGTGGTGCCTTCCTTTGATCTCCATGTTACTCAGGCAACTTCCAACTGGGCTGCCCTTCAGAGCTTGTTTTTGATACCTAAATTCTCCAGACATCATTAAAAAAGTACCACCATAGAACAGGAGCCATCAGCAGCAAGTGAGGCGCTGCTAATCCCAATCCAAAAATAACATCTGCCCACATGACAGCTGTAAGGAGAGCCGGGAGGGAATCACAAGTCTCATGCAAGAGAAGAAGGGAATGTTTTCAATTACATTTGGGTGCTGGTGCCACTCTGTCAGTTATCCAAGCTCAGCCCTTCCTGTACATAATGGACATCTGCATTGCTGCCACTGTTGAAAGAACAGTTATACCCTGGATTAAATATTATTGTGGATACCAACCGCTGTCTTACTAGTAGAGAAAACATATTTCACAACCAGGCAGCTTGCTGGCTTTGCTCTCATTGAATAGTGATAGCCTTAAAACCTTTTCCTTAGCATTTGCTTAAGTCGGATTAGCATCATCCAGTCATGTACTTGAAAGACTATTCCACTGAGCAATACTTTGTTAAATTCTGATTAAACAATGAGACATGTCAAGGCAGAGATGATGGGGTATTAATTCATACCTTGCACCTTCTGCAGAGACCTTGTCGACAACACACTGATATGGGAAATTTAACACGTTAGAGTGGGAATGAAACTGCAAATTGCTGAGCTCCCTTAATGTTTGGGTTGTGGCAGGCTGAGACACATGATCGGACTCCAGAGTGACTGGCTGTAATTAAACCAAGTAGATAATACTATTTTTACAAAAGAATAGTGGGGAGTATTTTGAAAAGTGCTCAGCATCGACTTCAACATTGATCCCAGGGAAGATAACGGTAAAACTCTCCTTGATTTCAAAGGGAAGCAGAGGTCGGCCAACGTTGAACATTGTTTGAAAATGTGGCCCTATGATGTTAATTACGTTAATTAAACCATAATTTCAAATATGGCCAAAAAACACAACTGTCAAGTAAGGGTCTGGGACGAAAACCTAATTATGCTGTTACAAATGCAGATAGGCTCTTGAATCACATGACATGATGAAAGAAATGTGGAGACACATCTCATGACTCCAAGGAACCAAATAAACTCTCAGCTATCAACAGATGAAGCAACCGCAGTTGCAGTGCACTCTAGTGAGAGAGGAAAGTCAGCAGAGCATTTAAAGGTAATATAACCTCCTTTTATTACCATATAAAACTGCTGAGCAGGGCCCACAACATTTTGACCTACCAATTATCTTGTACATTGAGAACTTGGGCTGGTCCCAATTCAAAGAATTTTACATGGTAATAAAATGAGAATATAATCCCTTTGAATGCTGTGGAATCTGATGGACTCGTGTTTGTACAGCACCTAACACAGGGGGGTCCTGATCTTGTCTTTGGGTGAAACCACAGAACAAATAAATAATAAAATAATAATAATGTTGACTGCTTTTGAAACAACATAACAGATTTGAGTACCACAATTTATCTGGGTTCTAGCCTGTGAGCACCAGACTGGCAGGACATGGTGACGAACAGCTTTTTCAATTTGTCACATTATATTTGAAACTGTTTTATAGTCTTGCAATGTGAATATAGTGAGATCATAGACTATTCCTGCTGATAATAGCTCATCTTAAGTGATCACTCTCCTTACAATGTGTATGATAAACACCCATTTTTTCACGGTCTGTGTGTATATAAATCTCCCCACTGTATTTTCCACTTTATGCATCCGATGAAGTGAGCTGTAGCTCACGAAAGCTTATGCTCAAATAAATTGGTTAGTCTCTAAGGTGCCACAAGTCCTCCTTTTCTTTTTGCAGATACAGACTAACACGGCTGCTACTCTGAAACCTATTATACATACGATATTGATGGGGATTCTGGAGAGCATCCAAGCTATTTGAGCCGCTAAAACACAGGCCAATAATTCTCTAGCAATACCATATGGCTACCAAATGAAGTTGAATTACCCTGAAAATATTCCATACACCTATGTTTTTATTCCACTTTCCACTAATATTAAAACAGTAACATCTTCAGTGCAAGACAGAGCATTGCCTGGGGATTAGCAACCAGCCAAGTTTAACAGATTTGGGGCCAGCAGCTTCTCTCAGCAGGTCATTAATCCCCCCGAAATGCCTTTCACCTTGATCACTGGACTTGAGGATCTGCAGGGCGTCACTGTGAAAACTGATTATCTTTGAGGGTTTCACCAAAGGCTCAGAATCAAAGCTTGGGGGGAAACTCAAAGTACACAACTTTTGACTCTAGAGAAACTTCAGCCTTCTGAGAAAGGGAATTTCAGGAAATGAAGTATTTGAACAACACGTTGAATTACCACACGCTTCTAACAGAATGCCTCACTCATGCAGTTATCTTGGGTGCTGCACATAAAAAGAGCTAATTCTCCCACCACTGCCCCATGTGGTCATGTGGGTACCTCCCCTTTATTATCATGAAAATTAATTTCATAACTTTCCCTTGTGCTGGAGTAGAAAATACGATCCTTCCGACCCTTACCCACATAAATAGTCCTAGCTTCCTCCAAAAGCCCTAGACCCCTGAGTGTGCAATGAACTTATCAGCTTCTGCTTAGTGACCCCATATGACAGTGTGAGCAGCTGAAAGGCCGACTCATCACTCTGGGCACTTTGCAAGAGTCCCCACCAAGGCCAATGTAAGGAGATAATTGGTTGCATTCTGGATAAATTTAGTAAGGGGGATGCCACTCCTCTGCTGGGGACAGCTAAAAGTGAGACAGGAGGGAGACAGAAAACGCTGGGAGGAGAGACCAAAGGAGCTCAGAACCTCAGCGAGGCGAGATCTAGCACCCTGTGCCTGGGGAGAAGGTAAAAAGCCTTACGTTGCGGGGAACAAGCACCTGTACAGTACATTGTAAATAAAGCACCCGGTGTTGAACCTATGCAGGCGTGTGTGAGGACTGTTTGCAGCAAGGACTCCAGGGTCAGGTTAACTCCTCCTCTGACACCCCAGTTTAGGAAAATACTTAAACATGGTGCTTAATGTTAAGCATGTCCTTAAGTCCTGTGTAAATGCTTAACTTTATGTATGGCCTGAAGTCCATTTTAATGGGAGGTGACTTAAGCGTGTGCTTAAAGTTAAGTACGGGTTTGAGTGCTTTCCTGAGTAGGGATGCTCCCCCTTAGCCAGG
The DNA here is from genome assembly GCF_965140295.1 of Lepidochelys olivacea. NCBI lineage: Eukaryota > Metazoa > Chordata > Testudines > Cheloniidae > Lepidochelys > Lepidochelys olivacea. Next base: position 19,940,110 of record NC_140414.1, on the reverse strand, counting down.
GCCTTCTCAAGGAGCACCTGAACAAGAGCATGGAGCAGCCCCACTCGCACAGCTTGCAATGTAGGAATCTGTTCAGCAAACATTGTTTGGCAGCTCCACAAACCATAACCAGCTGGAAAAGCAAATCTGCCAATCTACAGGAAAATCCAGTGTTTGCTCAGAGGTGCCCGGGAGGGATAGAGACTTCCTTGTATCTGTGGAGCCCTAATCCTGGATCCAGCAGAGCCAAAAATGTGCTCTTAGGCAGTTGAGAAAACAATTGTACTTTCTCCCTCTGTGAGCTAGATTGTGTATTGAATTTAATCTTAGGTGTGGCAGCACTATAGGGAAAGTTTATTCAGCATTCTTGAGTGGAAACAATACCCAGTACTCAGGTTGGATGGAAATGTTGGTTCTATAGCATACCTACACTTCTCTGTTAGGCTGGCATGCCAGTCCATATTTCATTACAAGCAATCATAGCTGCTGATGTAGATATCCTCATGAGAAGTTCCCCCAGCCTCTCTCTGCACACCAGGGCAAGTTGCACATACAGAAAGGTAAATGTACCTTGTTTAACCAGCAACAGAGGCAGGTGTCTGTGAATTCATCCTCTCCCCGAAGGTTTGTTATAATAGAAATTGAAGTCTCACAATGCCACAATTTAGCACTTTCACCCACACGTTAGTTAATGCAAATTCGGGACAAATTCATGGCGTTTCCTATGGAGGAAGCCAGCGCAGAAATCGGAGCTCACGTACTGTCTGTGTAGGTTGGGAGGAGTGGGACCAAGAATACAGAGAAATGACTCAGCCAGCCATCATATATAAAGAAATATTTCCTGGTGAACCAACAAAGCTCCAGCTCTCTGACTTCTCATTCTTCTCCAGACACATTGTGCTTCTTCTAGATCAGGAGCATTCATTCACATTCCCCTCCTCCCAGTCAGGCTGGGATTCTGACAAATGTTCTCCAGGCTTTCAAATACTCAAACACAAAAGAGAGGAGTATACTAAAAAGAAACGGCAAATATTGGTTTAGCAGTTGAAGTCAGAGTTTGCGTAAGTGAAAGGGAGGGAACAAGAACTATCCAATATTACATTGATATCTACACAGCGGCATTCAGGAACCAGAACTCCATCACCCCAGATTCAAAAAGGACATACCATTGCTCTTAATAACGGGCATGTCTTGCTCTGGTAGCATTCCCATGTCTTCCAAACCCTATTAACACTTTAAACTATTCTTATGCAGGGAGGATATTCCAAGTTGCTTCGCATAGCCATAAAATGGTTTTTATTTTCCACGTAAGTTGAAAACATTGGTCAAATGTTCATGCATCCAGAAACCAACATCTAAGGCTCTGATTCAGCAAAGCATTTATACTGGTGCTTCCACTGACTGCATTGTTATTATTTTTTTGCAGACAATTTTGATTTTTCATAAAAAAAAATGAACATCCCAAACCCAAAATATTTCAATTTAGAAATGCTGCCAAAGTACCTCATGGGAGCTGTTGTTCGGATACCCTAAGTCTCCATTCTCCTCTATGGGCTGACTCCTCGGCCAGACTACATCGCTCCTGACGCATTTCCTCTCGTCTCTGCTTGCAGCTGTGCTAGAGGTATGGAATGTTTAAAAGAACAACAATGGGATTGTTAAAGATGAGCTCTCCTGCCCAGGTCCTCAGACTTCCATTGAAAATCAACGGGAGTTAGGGGCCTAAACACCTTCGAGAATCTGGGCCTCAGTGCCTTCATAAGGAGAACCGCTCACCTCAGGGTTTAAGGTTCTTCAAACCTGGGGTTTGGGTTCAGATCCAGCATTTGGTTGGGGCCATTAAAGAGCTGGGGGAGCTGCAAAGTTTGGATCTAGGACCAAATACACCAAGGGTGATGTTTGTACTCAGTGGTTTAGGGCCATTTCTACTGCTATAGCATTTCTAATGTTCTTTGCCTCTTATGAACGGGGGTGGAGGGAGACTTTCAGACAGTATAAATTGGCATCGTGCCAGTTAAGTCAATACCCCCACGCCAGACTTTACACCCACTGAGGAATGAGAAAAATCCATATGAAAATACTTGTGGCAAAGTAGAGTTTTGCACTCCAAATTTAAGTCCTTATTAAATGGTGGATACCCAGGACCTACTTCTCTTCTCACTCACTCCAGTTTAATGACAATATAAAAGCATTAACTCCAACAGAGTGACTCCTGTGTAAATGAGAGCAGAATCAGACTCCAAACTGGTTGGCCAGGAGCAGCTAGCAAACCCTCCTCTGTTAGTCTCTGTAAACCCCTGAGCCACCAATTATGCATAAGCTATTTATTCTAAAGAGATAAATGACATGGCGTGAAGAGGGAAAAAGCGCCCATGCAGTCAGTTCCCTGCCTTCCCCAGTTATTAACTGCATTTTAAAAAATGAATGTATGGGTTCTTTAACCGTTCAAAACACTGTCTCGCTTGATTCATTGGTTTGGTCTCCAGCGAAGAATCAAAGGCTTTTACAAGAACGGCGAACACTCCACTACTATATCAGTCTAACCTGAGTGATAATAGCCCTGATCTCTGACAGCTTGACGGCTGTTATAGATACATAGCTGGGTTTTTTTGGAGAGAGGGAAGAAGTTTGTAACACATTGCTTTGTTCGGCTGATGTCTTGCCCTCCTGACAGGCCAGAATATTTTCTGTGTACCTTCCAAACCCAATCAAAACAACCCCACAGTGTAAAAGGTGCAGGAGGTGACTTTTTGACACTTTTCAGGACTTGCCATCCCTGGGAATTCTCATGCCCCCCACCCTCCCTTGGTAACCTTCATAACAAAACAAGGCTGAATGCCTTCAGAAATGAGTCAGGCCAGAGCAAATGTTGCTCGTGTTTTATCACCCAGGAAACTCAGAAACTTTCCAAGAATGAAGTTATGGGAGTAAAGCAGGCAGCAGGGTAAGCCAGGGAGCTCTAACGCACAGTCTCTCGCAGACAACAACGCCTCAGTGTCAAAGCAACAAGACCAAGGGCATACACAAACCAGAGAAGAAAGCCTCTATAAGAACCTACAGAACGCTGGTTACAAACAGGTGGCGGAATACTAAAGAAAGAGAGACAGAGAGAACAAGCAGCAAGACCCAGACATGCCTGGAATACTTTTTTCAGGCTGGCATAAAGAATTTAAGGAATTAAGAGGGTTTTCTTTTTTCCTCCTCAGAAGAAATGTGAAGGATTTAATGACTACTCATTTTGATGGAACAAAAATATTAGCTTGTCTCTTTCCAGGGCACTCTGCTATATCTAACTTACTTGCAACTTCAAAATAAATTTGGTTTTATGCTGCTGCTGCTGTCAGCTGGTGTTAGTGGGGTTTGCTAGAGCTGAGTGGATGATGGATTTTTTAGTTCACTGGAACTGTGAATAATCAGGGAATAAATTGTTCCACACTGAACTGGAAAAGCACTTTTTTTTGCAGAATTTTTGGCGAACAGAAATGTTGGGGAAAAAAATGTTTCAGGCTGAATGAAATGTTTAGTTCATCCTGAAACAAAATGTTTGCATGTGAGCTTTTTCATTGTTTGTTCCCATAACACTGAAGGAAGTTTCAAAACAAGAAGTGTCATTTTGAACCCAAAAAATCCACATATTTCATTTTGAAAATGATGAAACATTTCAATTTTTCACTTTTGTTCTGTTTTCTCAACAGGAACAACTGGGCGAAACCCACATAAATTCACAAAACCTTTCACCGTTGCAGGCATGGCTTTTTTTTTTTTTTACCACAAAAAGGTTTTGGCTGAAAATTTCCCCCCCCCGCCCAGCTCTAATTTTAACCCCTTTTGATATTCTTACATGACAGAGTTCGAGGATTTCAGAAGGACTGGGATTGAATTAAATAGCGAAATCTATCTCACCCTACGTTTCAACATTCTTCTGGGTTTTACAGAAGCAGTATCACGACCCTGTGCACTTGAAACAGTCTCTGCCACCTCATTCAGAAAATTACCTCCTTCTCCTCTCTAAGGGCTCCATCCTCCAACATGCTGAGCCCAGTCCAACAAAGCTCTTAGACACACGAGTAGTCCTGTGGATTTCATTACTTGCATATTTAAAGTCAATCGTGTTCTTAAGCACTTTACTGGATCGAGCCAGAGTGCTCAGCACGTTGCAGGATCAAGCCCTAATTCACCCCGCGGAACATGCTTCTTCTACAAAGCCTTCCAAGTAGGACGGCTGCTGAGGTTCACAGCAGGACCCCATAGCCGAGGCATGTCTGCAACGATTTGTCTTGTGTTTGCACTACGTTATAAACTCCTTGGTGCAGGGAATGTATCTCTATTTGTGCAGCACCACGCACGCTATCAGCACTCAGTAAACACAACGAATGAAACACTAGCTTGAATCAGCATCTGAGTTCCATTAGAGAAGAAATGATGACTTTGCAAATTAGAGTGAGTTCCTCTTGTCTGCACTTTAACTCAGTTAAAAAAACCAATACTTCTCTAGCACTTTTCATCAGTCCATCTGAAAGCCCTTTGCAAAGAAAGTATCATCAACTCAATTTTACAGATGAGGAAACTGTAAACACAGAAGCAAAATGACCTGCCCAAGGTCACCTTGCAGGCCAGCATCTCAGCTGGGAGTAGAAACCAGGTCTTAAGTCTCTGTCCTTGTTATAGATCATGGAGGCGGGGGGGGGGGGGCCTGGGCCACGGCTGAACCAATTTTTGTCAGGTTTTGCCAAACCTGAGTGACACTACGACCTCGCATGCCAGGTCGCAATACTCACTCACTCACATTTGGAGGGGGGGCGCATAAGAGGGTTTGACGGGCAGGGGAAATCTAAGCATCTCCCCCACACGCACTTTAAATGGTGTTCCACAGCCCCTGCTGGGTGACTCGTAGTTTCTAGCACAGGCAAGCTGCAGCGATTGGTAACATTATCTTGGAGAGTTATAGCACCCGGGTTAAATATTTTTGGCACTAAAGAAGAATAGGTTCATCAACACATCAGTTTTCAGAATGGTTCTCAGGAAGAACTGTCACTATGGCACTGATCCATTGCTGGGAATGGTCTCGGGAGAAACTGCGACCTTACTGTCACTCCACAGCAGGAGGCCTGGCCCAGTGATGTAGCTCAGTGTTTGAATGCATGAGAAAGCAGGAGGCTTTCCTTAGGGGTACAGTGCTGTGTGGTGTTGCTTTCAGAACTTACCTTATACATTTAAAAGACTCGTGTGTTACCATGCATTGAAGTGAGATCTGTATTCCCGGAGTCCTAATTTGCACAGATTGTTACAATGACATTTCCTTCTTCATTTACTTGCGAATTATTCAGTTTTACTATATGGATTAGTAGTGATGTGAGAAATGTGTGACAGTGACATAAATACCATACGGTCATATTTGTTTCTTATTATGGAAGAAAAATAGGAAGAAAATCTTCTCATTTTGGTTTGAAAACACATGATGTAACTGATATATTTCTTGGTACAAGTCTCTTGAATCAAATACTTTCTTCTCTTCCAAACCCGCTCTGAAAAGCTCTCTAACATGACAGTGTGACTGTCCTTCCCAATTCTCCATGCTGAATTTTCACACCAAGTGTCAACAGCAAGATAAAACGGATTAACATTTATTAGGCAAAATGTATCTATGGTATAACTGCATTTCGTCAATACAGTTACATGAGGAATGAATTTGTCCCACTGAAGCCAATGTGCACAGTGGGTCCACTGGCATACACCATCAAACCATGATGCCTTCATGCAGATTAGCACTGTCCCCTATATGTAGCTTTTCTTTCCTTTCTCTCCATGCAGTGGAACACTGTTCCGCTGTCCAAAATAGAGGCAGGAGCATTTCCTACAACAGCGGAAGTTATTATTTATACTCCTGTGGCATCTAGAGGCTCTCGCTGAGATTGGGGCCCTATTGGCTAGGTGCTGCACAAACATGTAGAAAGGGACAATCCCTGCCCTGAGAAACTCACAATCTCAATGGACAAGACCGACTGTATGGGTGGGAGGGGAAACAGAAGCCACTTGCCCAAAGTCATTGGCAGAGCCATGGACAGAACCCAGGTTTCTTGGCTCCAGGCCAGTGCCCTGTGCACTAGACACTTTTACGTGACTGTCTGATTATTCAAAACAGGTTTTTCCTCAGTCCCGTCTCCTTATTCTCTTTATTGCAGCTTTTCCAGGAAAGTAAATTAATGAATGTTAAACAAATAATTGCAGGGTGCAGATCAGACCTTGTGCAAACCACTCACGGGCTGGCAAACTCGCCATGAATTTAATGATGTTAAGGGTTGTAAAAATGGAGACGCGGGCATCTCTGCAACGGAGCTGCTGCTCCTATCTGATCTCTGCTGATATGGTCTGCCTGTAATGCCAAGTAGAATTTGCTTAGTTGTTCTTTTCTTCTTTGTCTAATCAATCGCTACAAGCCACCCCCAGCTAGTCACTCAGCTCTTCTGTGCTGCGGAGGCTCAAGACAAAACCGGGATGAAGAATGAAACACCTTTTACCCCAAAGCATGTAACAGGTCAGGAAGGTCAAACAACTGTCATTGGCAGGACAGCTTGGTGAATCAACTTTGGGACTGCAGCTAGAATTCACCGTGCCCTAGAGGACCGTCCCACCCCCTCCCCAGCCCCTTGGGTGAGCGGTTCAAAAGAACGAAGGCAAATGTGGTCAGGACTTAAAGGCTCAGCCCTGCAAAGCTCTACTCACTTGAGCAATCCTTATTGTCTGACTAGTCCCATAGAAGTCAAGAGGGGAGGGGTGGCTGTTATACCTGCATAAGGATGATAAGAAGAGGCTTCATCAACAGGGACACCCCAACATACACCTTGGTGTTTCCCAACCCCCAGTGTTTCTCCTGGTCTCCCAAGCCCAACCCAGAGTTCTTCCTTTGCAGGAAGTCAGGTGAGGGAGCCAGCAGGCAGCAGTGCCATCACCTGGCTGCTGAGAATAGCACTGGACTGGCTGCCGCTGGTGATCAGGCCTTTCCGGATCTGCTCCCTGCTGTTGGCTGTCTCACTGTGGTCTGGACGTGCCATGTAATGAAGTCAGTAGTGCTCAGTCAGCACTTTCCCATTTGTGTACAGCTGGCAACAACAGGCAGACGGCTGCCTCTGCACAACACTGACGCCTGTTCCCCTCCTAGCCCTGCCTCCACACCTACAGTATCACCTTCCCCAGAGTCCCATCTGCTCCTGAGCACTGTGCAGAAAAGGCGCACACAACATGCACTCATCGGGAGAAATTATAGCCAGATGGTGCAGAGGGTGGAGCACACAGCTCTGATCCCGAAATGTGATTTATGCAGGCAATTCCCAGTGCCGCCCCGGGGCTCTCCTCAGCCACCAGGGTCAGTCCGCCTATGTAGATCTGATTGCAGGATCAGGGGCTACACTTGGAAAACTGAGCTGGGTGAATAATGCCAATAAGCCCCCAAACAACACTTAACAACAAGCCTATGTTAAAAATACAAGGGCCTGAGCCTGACCAAAAAAATCTTTATTGCCTGGATTCAGAACACCCCCACAAATAGTCCCATTGACTTTAATGAGGAGGTTGGATGACTAGAGCTGAAATGAGATTTCCTTTTCTTGAGGGGTGCAAATTTGCAGAAGTACCACAATAATTAACAGTAACGGAAATCTCCCAAGTAAGCCTGTTCTCATGAGACTTGTAGCCCACCACTACAGATCCATCAAGTCAGACGAGCCTCCGAAATCCTGTTCCCCTCTTGGGAACATTCTATGGTTCCCTCATCAACATTAGAGCACGCAGCAATGTCTCCTTGAAGCACATGGACAAGACAGAACAGAGCGTTGCTTGATCTTTCCCATCAAAGCTTGTGTCTAACTCTCAGCCCACATTGAACGATTTTCTGTGTTCCCATAAACATTATATATGCAAAAATAACAGCAAATCCTTAAAGCAAAAGTAAATTCCCTGTTTCTCCTCCCTATTTCTTTCTTTATCATAAAGAGTCTTCTCGGTCTACTCTGTAGCCACGCATGCACACCCATCCCCCACAGCTGTAAAATAACCATCTATCACTTGGATTATGATTTACTTTCAACTTCAAACAGGACTGGTAAATGCAATGATATATGAACAAGACAATACGAAGCTGAATTTCACTGGCAGCTGCTCTTCAACTGAACCCCCTTATGTCACGACAGCAAACACCACGAATCGCTCTTCCCAAGTGTGGACTGAATGAAACTATATAAGCATCATGCATCTTGTCTTTATGATCTTACTAAAAACACACACAGACAAGCCACCCTGTCAGTAATGACGGGGCCTGATTTTATACCACTCCTACACTTGACTCGATCACATTGTTTTGCCTGTAACCCTTTTTAATGCATGCAGTCAGTATCTGCATACAAGTGAAGTCACAGTTAGGCATGGGGGAACTTCAAATGGTTTGGCAGCTCGGTTCAGAGCTTGTGACAAATCCTACATATGCCTTACTCATGTGACTTGAATAAGGAGGGAAAGATTTGGCCCATTATCCAAACCTACGGGGTCTTCCTTCACTTTTTCTCTCAGACACAAGCAGATCCTTCACCGACGTCATATTTCCCTTCCCCTGACACTTGCCTTTCTCTCCAACTCCCAGCAAATGCCTTCCACCTACCTCTCTTTCCTTGTCCCTATCACTCTTCTTTCCTTTAAGAGCAAAATCCCAAAGGAGGGGTGTAACACCCTAGTGGGCCCATTTAATGAACTAGGGCTCAGCGCTTCTGTTCCTGTCCAGGTGCGCCCAGTTGGGATAATTATGAGGGCAGGGCAGCACCTGGGGGGTATAGGAGGCCGGCTGAGAAGGGGCTGCTGGGGAGCCAGAGTGCATTGTTTCAGCAGGAGACGAGAGCCCTCTCTGACAGAAGATGGTTCCTGGGAGAGGGCTGCAGGCAGGAGGAGCAGCCAGGGGCTCGCTGGCTAGCATCCCTGAGCCAGGGCCAGAAAGGGCTGAAAGCAGGAAAAGGAGCAGCAGCAGAACAGGGAGATGTCTGCTGGCTCTAAGCAGGAGAACTGAAGTTGAGGGCTGTAGGAGGGGAATCAGTAGGGTTAGCGTCTCCTTGGTGGACAGCTGGCTCCCAGAGGAACCATGAGAGATGACCAGTGGTGAGCCTGTGTGAGTTCCCGCTGGGAAGAGCAGGATCATGCCCCACATGAAGGGCTGGGGCAGCTGCCCCAGCGGAGGGACAGATGAGGGACTGTTTAAGAGTGCAGGTCTGGCAGAAGACACCAGGATGGTGGGAACAGAGCTGGGTTTTTAAAGATTACTGACATGGGGTTGATGTGGACTATGTTGTGGGAATTTTGTGTTGGGTCTTTTGTAAATAAATTGTTGCTGGACTAAAGAATAAGCTTCTATGGACTTACTGGCGACCTAAGGGAGAAACTGAGGCAAGAGGCCACAAGCAGGGCTGTTACAAGGAGGCAGCCACTCTTTTACAAGTTGGATTTCCCCAGGTACTCTCTCTGCTGGGTTCTACTCTGCTGCTTTATTCAAATCCCATGGACTCCCCTAGATCAGAGACACCTCCAAATGTACTTGTTCCTCCTCAGACCCATGGAAGCACCATCAGGATTTATGGGAGCTGAAGGCAGAAGCCAGCTCAGCAGCGATTCTGACTTACTGAGCCCCTGAAATGGAGTTTGGCCACATGGGTTCCTGAAGTCTGCCACAGGCCCCCGAAAATCCTACAACACCGAGATGCACTAAACCTTGGGCTAGCTCTAGATAGGGATGGAATGAGGGACAGTCCGTTCTGGTTTTAGGCTTGGTTTGAGATCCGGACTGAGGTGGAGGCTGGCTGTGTTTTTGCCAGAAGCAGTGTGTCCCTCCCAACCCATTTTATATGGCAATCACTATATGGACTTACTGGCAACCCAAGGGAGGAACTTGCAGCACCCAGCTCAAAGTACAAAGGCATTCTGCAGAGAATTAAAGAGACAGCCCGTCGTTTTTAAAATTGCCACTTCGTACCACCATCTTTCAGCCAGGAATTTCAAAGTGCTTTGTAAACTATAATTATACCTCACAATGGCCCAGTGAGGGAGGTGGTGTTATCCCCATTGCAGAGATGGGGAAACTGAGATGCACAGAGGTAAACACCTTGCCCAACATCCCAGTGAATAAGTAGCCCAGCCAGGAATAAAACCAAGCAGTCGTGTTTCCCCAACCCTTAAGAATACACCAGCATGAAGCATTTACAGTAACAAATGAAAGGTAAGGATTGGAAAGCCACTCCCTGGCCAGGGGTTCTAAGTCCTGTTCCCAACCTGACCACGTGGTAAAAGCCAGCACTACAACTGGCAAGAGTCAGCCCCGTAGTGGCAGCAGGGGTGCCTGGGGCTGAATGGGCATGGAGCCTTACCAACCCGAAAGGCACCTAGGAAGGGTTGAGTCACAACAGTAATGCAGGTGTGGAAGCTTGCACAGATACAGCCATTACTGGGCCTGTTCCATGGAGAAAGAGAGGCTTCCATCCACAGAGTTGTAATTTGATACCTTTGATGGGAAGCTGGATAGGAGCGGAAGGGGGACTTGTGGTGGTGGGTCCTATTTCCCATCACTAGTTCATTCACACACCTAAGCAGAGTGCCCCTGGTCAGAGTCCACTGGCTCCTTGGATTCCTTCTCAGAGTAGTGAGCACAAGCTCACTGTCCTCTGGATTCCTTGTGTTGACCAACCCCTCGTTCCTGCTTTCTTTGTCCCCTGCAATAACTTGACTCTTGGAGGAGGGCAGGTGGCTATTTATCTTTCTATTGTGGGGTTTCCATCCAATCAAATAGGCTCGCACTTTTTATGAGCTCCAAATTCACCCAATCCTTTTGGTTTGTTTTTAATTAAAAGGAAGAGCATATACCAATATTTTCAAATTTGGGTGCTTAAAGTTACTGGCAGGCTCCTGGAGAGCTTGTCAGCCGGGGGGACAGCTGCCCTGCGGTCTAGCTTCCTGAGCTGCCCAGCTTCCCACCACGTGGACTGCCAAGGAGCCAGAGAGCCCAGGGAGCGAGGAAGCCCAGAAACCCTGACTCCTTGGAAGCCCACCAGATGGGGAGCTTTGGCTTCCCGGTAGCACACTAAGCAGGCTGCCAAGGAGCCAGAGAGATGGGTGAACTGGCAGGAAACCAGGCCTGGTTTCCATCAAAAGTGTGGCTGGAATTGTCTGGATTCGTTGCAATCAGCATTTTCTGCAGAAAACGGATCCATCGGAAATTTTCCAACCAACTCTACTTTTTCTGCTTATTTTGATGGCACATTTTGTCTTAGCAATATTGGTAAATATCCAACTGTAGATCAGTACACAGAGCAGAGCGTCAGCCGGTGTAAACAGATGTAGCTCCACTAAAGTCAGAAGAGCTGTAACCATTCACACCAGCACTGGGTGTTCTTCTTTTGTACAGGCACCTCTGCATCCCCTTTTGCTTCTAGCCTATATACACACTAAGCAGAAACACCTCATATTAAATAATTATAGCACTGTAACAACAACCAATTACTCGTTATGAAAGGATACCTACAGGGTGGTTTAATATTCTGAAACATTGGACTCAACAAGCAGATTACTCAGATTGTAATGATGAGCCTTTATTTGAATGTTGTTGTTTGAGGAAAAGTTTCGGTGTCTGTTTATTTTTGAATGTTCATGCAAATGGATTCTCTGAATGCAAATACTCAGCTCTGCACATACACAGATTTGCTTGTTCATGAATACAGGTGTTCACAAAGGGCTCCATCCTGCACCCAGTGAAGTCAAAGGCAAAACACCCATTGACTTCAATGGAGCAGAACCAGGCTTTATGTATGCAAAAAACCAACACCATCTCTTCATACAATTTCAAGCCAGGGAAAAGAAATATTGCGGACTAGCCTGAGCCTTTAGATGCAGCAATGAGTAAGAGGCAGAATGCGACCCCTCTACGCCATGAAGAATTGTGTCTCGGAGAGTCATAGTTCCTTCCCTGCTCCTGGGTGGCAGGAGGGGAAGTAATTCTCTGAAGTCCTGGAAAGGGTGCATCCTACTCCCTCCCACCCACACACCTGGCTTGCTCCTCTGGCCAGCAATCAAGGAGAGGCAGAGCCAAGTCCTCACCCCTGCCCACTTATGGAGAAGGGATACTAATACTATCCAGAAAGCAGAGGCTGTGCTCTACACTAGACCCAGGCCTGAGGTCCAGGTAGTCTGAGGAAGAGAGTAGGGACTTGGCTGGGAGGACCTTATTCCTTCCTCTGTCAATAAAGGCAAGGGCACATACCACCACCAGCAGCCGGTCATGGCAAACAGCCACGGCCTGATCTAGGCTTGTCCGAAGCATTAGGCGAACCATCCCAAAGAACAAATAAACCCTTGAAATATCAACATCTGTTCAGAGATAACAAGGGAAAAGTGGCTAAATCTGTTGGCTAAATTGTTCCCTCTGAATAGGCTGCCCAGGTCTAAGAGATTACGGACAAGATTTACTCAACATTTATGTCCAAACTCATTCTGCGCTTTTTAATCCCTCTCCAGGGATGCTACTACTTATCCTTCCAGATCAATCGTTAACTCTCTCTAATTTATGTTTATGGCTGACAAACACTAAGAGCTGAAATCGTCAGTGTTTGTGTCTTTAGGGTGAAGGTCACTGACTCCCTCTGCTCCAGTCCTGAAGGGTTCTCACTCCCCCTCGCCCTTAATAGGAGCAAAAAGACTGTGCCCTGAGAGAGCTCTTATCGACAAGAGAAAATAAAAATACTGAGGGGGTTCCAATAAAGTATGGCTGAAGGCTTAATGGGTTGAAATGCGAGCCTGGGTCTTTTCAAGGCACTCCCCTAGAAGCACAAAGTCAACGTTCAGACATGATTTCATCTGGGGCTGCTGATCATTTCCTGCCTCGGCAGCTTTGCTAAAAGGAAGAGCCTCCTTTCCCCTTCCAGAAACGCAGCCCATCTGATAAGAATAACTAAAGCAAACAAAAATGGTTGAATTCCAGTTGAGCTAATTCATCACCCAGTCAGAACTCCTGACAATTAGATCATCGAAAGAGCATTTGCTGAGCAAGGGAGACAGGGCTAAGCAGCAGGGAATGTAAGAGCTGGGGTACTGAGAGAAATAAAAAAGTGCTGAGGTCTGTCTGTGGCTTTTGTCTTCACTAGGGGAAAAGGTGGGTTCTCACCTCATGTTAACTAACACACGTGACTGTCCTAGTGAGGACAAGGCCACACCTAATTCATACCTGCACATGGTGTGTGTGAAGCCTAGAATTTTGCTCCAGCCTCTAACTGAGACTCTCTTGGTTAGCAGATTTACTAGAGGGTAACAATGGGCACCAAGTTTTAAGTGGCTAAAGGGAAACTGTCCTTTTTTTTTGTTTTTTGCTACTGCAACCCCTGTGCAGCACTACCCTCTCTGTCAGCACTGATACAGGGACATGCCTGTTATGCAGGTGTGTCTGTTTCGTGTCCCCTCACTGGTACCTTATATAAACCAAGACATGGTTACATTAAAAACTGCTAAAGGGCCACATGGTGTCCTAGTAGTGGCTGTAGGGCTGTATGGAAGATCTGAGACAAATACCTACAAGATCTCTATCAAGCGTTCTTACGACTACAGTAGCCACCTGCGGAAGTGAAGAAACAGATTGACAGAGCCAGAAGAGTACCCAGAAGTTACCTACTACAGGACAGGCCCAACAAAGAAAATAACAGAACGCCACTAGCCGTCACCTTCAGCCCCCAACTAAAACCTCTCCAAAGCGTCATCAGGGATCTACAGCCTATCCTGAAGGATGACCCATCACTCTCACAGATCTTGGAAGACAGGCCAGTCCTTGCTTACAGACAGCCCCCCAACCTGAAGTGAATACTCACCAGCAACCACACACCACACAACAGAACCACTAACCCAGGAACCTATCCTTGCAACAAAGCCCGTTGCCAACTGTGTCCACATATCTATTCAGGGGACACCATCGTAGGGCCTAATCACATCAGCCACACTATCAGAGGCTCGTTCACTTGCACATCTACCAATGTGATATATGCCATCATGTGCCAGCAATGACCCTCTGCCATGTACATTGGCCAAACTGGACAGTCTCTACATAAAAGAATAAATGGACACAAATCAGACATCAAGAATTATAACATTCAAAAACCAGTCAGAGAACACTTCAATCTCTTTGGTCACTTGATTACAGATGTAAAAGTGGCAATTCCTCAACAAAAAAACTTCAGAAACAGACTCCAACGAGAGACTGCTGAATTGGAATTAATTTGTAAACTGGATACAATTAACTTAGGGTTGAATAAAGACTGGGAGTGGATGTGTCATTACACAAAGTAAAACTATTTTCCCATGTTTATTTCCCCCCCCTCTACCCCCCCTGCTGTTCCTCAGACATTCTTGTCAACTGCTGGAAATGGCCCACCTTGATTATCACTACAACAAGTCCCCCCTCCCCGGCTCTCCTGCTGGTAATAGCTCACCTTACCTGATCACGCTCGTTACAGTGTGTATGGTAACACCCAATGTTTCATGTTCTCTGTGTATATAAATCTCCCCACTGTATTTTCCACTGAATGCATCCGATGAAGTGAGCTGTAGCTCACGAAAGCTTATGCTCAAATAAATTGGTTAGTCTCTAAGGTGCCACAAGTCCTCCTTTTCTTTTTGCGGATACAGACTAACACAGCTGCTACTCTGAAACTTAAACTAATCCAGGGCCCCTTTGGCTCGAACTGCTGCTGAGGTGATACACAGAGCCCTGCGGGGGAGACTTCATGTTTGCCTCCAACTATCCCTCCAATTAACCCAGGAAATGCAATGAGGGGTGCCACAATCAACTCTCCTCAGGTAGAAGAATGGAGTAACCCAGTATGGGTCCTCTGAGGGTGATCAAAAGGGAGGAAAACATGGAGGATCCCTGAAATATTCCCATTCTAGATTAAGAGTCACAGAAATGACAGCACGGAAATTCTGCCCAACTGATGCTAACAGAAACTTGAGCATGTGGGATGCAAAATGGTGAAATATAACACCACCCCCCTCTCCCCAAAGAACAAATATTCAGGAACAGAGGAGAGGTGGTGGACGTAAATAAAACAGGAAATGGAACAGAGCATAAAAAGATGCATAGACCATAGTTTTATATAGATATAAGACATAGACCATAGACTTACATAGCTATAAGACACCAAAAATTAACAGGAAATTCTATATATTCTGAAGCCTCCATTGTAAACTACTGCCAGTGACAAAATACCAGACTAACTGGAACACTGGTCTCTTCAGGTAGGGTCAGTCATATACTACTTACCCTCCCTGAGGTGTTTTGTATCAGAGTCTATGGCAGTTATGTAAATTCACAGAAGACATTCTTAGAAGCAGGTCCCAATGCAACAATACAAACTCTGACAAACAACTTGTTACTACCAGTTACGATCCACTGTGTTATCTAAACCCACACTAATGGTGTGGGGTGCCAGGAAAACATTCAGCTCCCTTCCTGACAATGAAAGGATGGTATCGAAAATAATCCTGTTTGTATTTTTCTAAACAGCGATGTGGCTTCAGGAGTCAGCATTTCTACCATGAACTACAACATAACCCTCAGGGGCCACAATCATCTCTGGTGTAACTCAGTTGCCTTCAGTGAAGTGACACCCAAGATGAATCTGGCCCCATGTAGCCGCACTATGAGAACACGGGAAAGGATCTGAAATTCAACAAGGTGTTAGGATGTTTGCAAATGAGTCATTCCTCGAACAGACCTTCCATTGAATGGGCCAGATTATGGAACTCTCTTTCTCTGCCAGACCCAAGTGCAGAGGTCTGGGAGAGAAACCTGTGGGCAGCTCTTATGGTACATATTAGGGGACAGTAGTTACCAGGTCTTTACCCTGTGCTCAACGTACCCCCGGTGCTCAGGGCTGCAAAAAGATGGCACAGGGTGTGCTTTGCCTACTACAAAGTATGCTCCCTACACTGGTTCTACACCCCCCACCTTCCAGTGTTTCAAACAAAACACCGACTCCTGCAAAAGGGACAGGGTGCTAAAAACCAAGTCCAGTCAGGCCAATCTTTATGGAAAAATCCTATGGAATTTAATCAAACCAATAAGTGGGTTTAAAAATTCTACCACCATGTTCTCATCCTCTATGAAATTCTAAAGGACTTTTCCTTAAGGAAGCTGAGGCAGGCCATTGCTACCTTATCGAGCCAGAAGAAAACTGCAGAGTCACACCACTGAGTTTTTTTATTTTCTGAAAAACTTGGACTGGTGGAGCTGTGCGCTCACTAGGGAAACATAAGAAGCAGAAAGCTGGGTGTGGCTGAATGGCTGTCTGTCTCCTTTCTTTGTTAGATATTATGTGTATGTGCAGTTAGGAAACAAGGGTGGGAAAGGTTTCAGAGTGGTAGCCGTGTTAGTCTGTATCCGCAAAAAGAATGAGGAGTCCTTGTGGCACCTTAGAGACTAACAAATTTATTTGAGCATAAGCTTTCGTGGGCTAAAGCCCACTTCATCGGATCCATGCAGTGGAAAATACAGTAGGAAGATATATATATATATATACACAGAGAACATGAAAAAATGGGGGTTGCCATACCAACTCTAACTAGAGTAATCGATTAGGGTGGGCTATTATCAGCAGGAGAAAAAAAACTTTTGTAGTGATAATCAGGATAGCCCATTTCAAACAGTTGACAAGAAGGTGTGAGTAACAGTAGGGGGGAAATTAGCATGGGGAAATAGTTTAGACTATTGTTTAGACTTGAAATTAGATGAAGGTTTCTAACCATCAGAGGAGTGAATTTTTGGAATAGCCTTCCAAGGGAAGCAGTGGGGGAAAAAGACCTATCTGGCTTTAAGATTAAACTCGATAAGTTTATGGAGGAGATGGTATGATGGTATGATTTTGGTAATTAATTGATCTTTAAATATTCATGGTAAATAGGCCCAATGGCCTGTGATGGGATGTCAGATGGGGTGGGATCTGAGTTACTACAGAAAATTCTTTCCTGGGTATCTGGCTGGTGAATCTTGCCCATATACTCAGGGTTCAGCTGATCGTCATATTTGGGGTTGGGAAGGAATTTTCCTCCAGGGCAGATTGGAAGAGGCCTGGAGGTTTTTCGCCTTGCTCTGTAGCATGGGGCATGGGTCACTTGCTGGAGGATTCTCTGCTCCTTGAAGTCTTTAAACCACGATTTGAGGACTTCAATAGCTCAGACATAGTTGAAAGGTTTTTCGCAGGAATGGGTGGGTGAGATTCTGTGTCCTGCGTTGTGCAGGAGGTCGGACTAGATGATCATAATGGTCCGTTCTGACCTTAGTATCTATGAATCTATCAGTCTATTGGATAATCTAGTGGCCAAAGCCTCAGATTTTTGATGTTGGCTGCCAGTTATATTGCAAATAAAGGCCTTTAACTGGCCACTTAGCATCACCCACCGCTCCCACCAAGGAACAGTCTGAGCTCCCGTCCTCTAGATGCCCCTCACATCATGAAAGTAACATTGTTATTCAAAAATCAGTCTGGAACCTGACCATTGCAACAGGATACGACCTCATGCAGGACATGATCAATGACGCAAAAGGACTTTCTTGGGAAGTGGATGAGGTCGTATCTTTTATTGAGCCTATTTCTGTTGGTCAAAGAGACAAGCTTTTGAGTTGCACAGAGCTCTTCTTCAGTTCAGCTCTTCTTCTTGAGTTAGCAATGTATTCGTTTTCAGTTCTCTGGAGCAAATACCAGCTTCCACTTAAAATCCATCCACTTTCACATGAAGCCCAAACCTGGAACCAAATTTTAATTCTAAAACTAAAGAGAAGATTTTCTATCTGAAACAAAACCCACAAATTGCTACTGAATTAATTCACTTAACTTTTAAATCCAAATTCAAAAATCCCCAGCACGCTCTCAAAAGACTGGCCCTCGCTACAAGCCCAATGCTGCTTCAGCTCCTGGGGATTCTCAGCATGCTTTGGGAGCAGCAGACAAGGAGTACTCTCCTCAGCTCTGCTGATGGTGACGTCTGTGTGATTTCAGTGGCTGTTTCTACATTTTTCCTGAATATCTATCTGTTTTGCTGTCCAACTAGTGCAGCCCCAATGGTGTTGGCAAAAAAACCACCCCTGGCTGGTATACATGTATATGTTGTCTGACCCTGCTCAGAGCAGGTCTAGATGACAGTGGTGATAACACTGGAGGCTGGTCTACATTACTGCTTGTACCCATAGTAGCCACAGCGAGGCTTCACCACTGCTACAGCCATGGGGAGGGACTTCTGCGAAAGGCTCAGGGTGGGCAAGGCTGGCATGTGGTATAGCTGATGACTGCGGTGTCCAAATATAAAGCCATCCAGGCACACCCAACTTTCTGTCTCTTACATTCCCAAAGGATTTGCTACAAAACGTTGAAGAGAATTTATCGGCTCCGTGATTTGATGCCAGTTCTCGGTCTTGTCATTTGGGAGAACAAGAGGAACCAGAAAACCTGGCTCTCCAAGGTCCCTAACATGAGCCCTTCGATAGCTCAGCTGGTAGAGTGACGGACTGTAGGGGGCGCTCAGCAAGATATCCTTAGGTTGCTTGTTCAGCTCAAAGGAGAGCATCTTTTTCGATTGGGATGATTTAGTTGGGGTTGGTCCTGCTTTGAGATGACCTCCTGAGGTCTCTTCCAACCCTAATCTTCTATGAGTCTATAAATCACAGTCCATCTTAAACAGGAGGCAGTAGGAAAAACACTACAAACAATAGACAGGCTTCCCATATAGTCTGTGTCCCAATTTTGTCACACTTATTTATCAGGACCACACTGCATTCTGGAACTCTATATAGCACACAGAGACATCTGCTTGCCAAATAATATAATTGCAAGTAAACACATAACTCCCATCACTTATTAAATTGAGAGTCTTCCCACTGACATTAGTGGGAGTTGGACTGGGCCCCAGACTGAGAGGGAAAAAAACCAGGCCCTAGAGAGAGCTAATTGATTTGGTGACTAGAGAAGAGCACCAGCACCAACCCTCAAATCTCAGAACATCTGGCATATGTCCTCCCAGGTCTCTCCTAGCTAGAGGTGAAAGAGCTGTGATGTGCAGCATGCCCAAAGGTGGGCAGTGCAGGGGAATGTGGAAAGCTGCAAGTTAAAATGAAGACCTGGAATCAAAAGATGGGAATTATTCATGCTTAGTTGTTTCCCTTCCCCCACTCCAGCAAATCAGAGTCAAACACTAAAATGGAGACAAGGCCCCCTTTTGCTCTCGAAGGGCTAGAAGTCTTTTTATATTTAAATGAAAATCTGTCAAACTAATTAAGTGAAGATGTAACGGTCTCATTTTGTGCTCATTAGAGAACATCATAATGGCCATACATTCCTCCGAGGGAGCGAGAATGTGTGTGAGTGCATATTCTTAGAATGTCTCAGAAGATCCAGGCTCAGCTATGTCTTTTGTCTTTACTTTACACTTTGTGAGACAAACAAAGGCCATAGTATTGCTGGAATTAGATGCAAAGTGCTACATATTACTGCAACTTTATGGGCGAGGGTTTTGCATGCACAAAAAAAGTTAGGAAACTCAAGTCATGGTTCCCACAGTGACAGTAATTTGGCCATCATGTAGATATGGGGTGTGACAGATCATTGTATATGGTGTCCATTATTGCACTTGAACATATATGCACAATACAGTTGTTGCTGCGGGTTGCTTTGAATTTACTATTGGTAAAATCTCAAATAAGATGTTACATTAATGTCATTTTTTATTTTAATTTCCTCAGTTTTTAAAAAACAAAATATAGAGCAATGGCATTTTGAAATAAACTGCACAATATTTTGTCACATATAATTTTCTTTGTTTCTCCTTCTTTCCGCCTGCCCCAAACTTAAGCAAAGCAAGCCTTCCCCACTGTGGTCTATGATCTCCTCAAGTGTGAACTTTTACACTAAAACTGGGCTGGAATTAAGATGACAATAAAAACTGATTTTGAATGAACCATGCACAGGAAAAGCAACTGATCATCAGAGCTCATTACTGCTCCATGTGTGGACAGAGTGGGAACTATTCAAAAGCAAACAGAGATTTGGGGTGTGGAGGGAAGGGGTGTGTGTGTGGGGGGGGCTGTTCTGATGCAGTAGTAGCAAAAAGGCTGCCAAATGCTATGTGGTGAAATAGACAAAGGGCCAGTGTAGAGACAGGAGGTTAGGCAGCTGGTCTCATCTCTCAGGCTATATGCACTGGAGACAATGGTTAGGTTTAGCTACAGATGGTAGGTAGACACTTCTTGAACCCACAGCTGGTGCCCCCACGTGTGATGGTGGCCACTAGAGAAAGATTAGGTAGGATGCCATGATGAAGTAAAGCTAGGAAAAAAGGTTATTAAACATACAGTACCACCAGGCAGGATTCCAAGAACTGATCAACAACAAAATTGTGATGAGTGTCATCATTGTTCCCATTGAAACAACATCTACAGTTCCACCAGCTAGAAAAGAATTAGGTTATCAATCCCCACACTACAGGGCATAAGTTGATCATCAGTTACTGTCAGAAAGAAATTTTCCTCCATGGTTAGTGTTGCACAAATAGGCACATTCTGGGGGTGTTTTGCAAAACACCCTGTATTTAACCACTGGCTGAGAGATGGTTGGACTATGGGTATATTCCAGCATAACGATTCCTATCGCCCACAAGTATTTCCAGTAAGTGGGCTAAATCAGATGCAAGGAACAGGAGCGCTGCCCAAGTGGAGACCTCCAGGTAAAGCTATCCATGTGCATTTGCTCCTTCCTAAGAATAAGTCAAGAGGAGGCTTTCATTTTCCTCAAGACAGAATTAGTCCCAGGCCAGCTCCTTGCTGGGAGAGTAAGTATAGCATGACAGTGAGAGAGAACCACCCCTTCAACAGGGGGCATCATTAGACAATTATTGTATTGCAATCATTTATCCTCATCACTCCCAAAGCTTTGATGCCTTTGGGGAGGAATCAGTGTAATGAAACGATGCCCAGGCAAAGAGACATTTCCCTACCTCCCCTCTTCCACAAAATACATTCATCTAGTTTAGTGATAAATGAGGCTGTGTTACTGCCAGGAGACAGATCTCAGCTGAATCAGCCCTCATGTGGCACAGCGAGATAAATGGATTGCATTTTATATGATGGGCCTGGTTTGCAGAGGTGCCAGCTGACCTCGGTGGGAGCTGTGTACGTGCCTTGTGCACCAAAAAACCCATCCCTCTTACCTGCAGTGGGAACACCAGTAAATGCAGGATCGAGCCCTACATTACAACATCCTCATTCACTGGAACGCTGAATATAGCAAACCAAGGGGACAAGTGATAGGAGAACCGCCGAGTTTGGAATTAGTCTTCTATTATGCTTGGATGTTTATCCTAGGCTGAGTGTCTGCAAAATTTGGCCAATAATCTCCATTTGTATCCCACCCCCTCTTTTCGGGTTAGACCAGAAATGCCCTGGGACTAACCTTGTGGTATTTCAATAGTTTTGCTTCTGTGCGAAGAAAGAAACCAGAAGTCCCAAAACCCTGAAAATCATGGTTGGAAAAGAGGGAGAGGGAATAGTGGGAGGAGATTTAATGAACATTTCAGAACCCAGTAAAAGATTCCATTTTGGATCATTTCTAGAAATGGGCCAGATTCAGGGGACTGCGATTGGTTCTCATTGGTCTAACCTTGTCCTCCTCAGCACAAGGCTTTCCACTACCAGTTGTTGCTGGTTTGACACTAACCTGATGCATAGCTCATTGAAGTTGATGGGAACATGTCCATTGACTTTAGTGTGGGCTTATACATCAGATCCCTAGTTATCTCTGATCCACGTTAGCCAAACCATGCAGTCCTTACTTAACGTAAGTCACCCATTTGCTTCAGTGGGGGATCTGCTTGGGGCAGGAGGATGACAGGGTTTGGCTTGATATTAATAATTCCCAGTTAAAACAAAAGCCTAAATCTTCTGTCACAGAAAGATAACAGCTTCCCCAGGGAAAGATCAGGAGAAATAGAGAAGTATAAAAGTGTCTGAAAGTCTAATGGTGCCTGGAAGATGCAATTGTATTGTGATAGGGCATCCTCTGGTTTGTGATTATTTCTTTGCTCAAGGTAGTTATTGGATTGTCGTGACTTGTTTTCCCCATCTCCACAGGCACAGGCAGTCTCTCTACTGTGTTCTCCCCCACCTCCAATGAAGAAAAGCTTTGCCTTTCTTCTTATCATAGTTAAATGATACCTGCAACTTGAAAGACCCTCCCCTCATCCATGGCCTTAGGCAAATAAATCTAGTTCTCAGAAAGCTGACAGTGGGACAAATCCCCTGCTGGAAACTGACAGCGGACAGGTGATAATGACTACCTGTTGATTAGGGGGAGAGTCCCATCTCCCCAGCAACCCTTCTTCAGCTATCAGCTTTCACTCTCTTCCCTATGATCAAGCCTGCCATTATAGTGGGTGCCTAATTTCAAACGCTCACGACAGCCTGGAGCACTGATGGGGATGATTTTCTCGCTCAGTGCAGGACAGATCTTCCGGAGTGGTATGAATGATGAGAGAGATTCTTCTCCCTGACTGTTCTCTGACCCCATTGTGTTCCTGTGGTTTTCCCACCACACTCATGTATTTATTATGGCCCATTAATGTGTTAGATGTAGGAGTATACAAATAGCTCAATCGATAAGAAAGCCAATATGCTATCTGCAAAGTAAGTAGCATTAGCCTCTTACAAAGCATGCGCTCCTCAAAGCCTGTGGAGGTGGCTCAGCCAGACTGGCTTTCCATATGAAATGACCATGTGGAATTCATTATCTCTGCACATAATCACTTTAGCAGTATCCCATGGCCTGTCGTGCCACTAAAGTCTCAGAGAACGGAGTCAAAAAATAAGACAAGTTACAAAATAGAACACACCTATGAGAACCTACCAGGTCATCTAGTCCACCAGTTCCAGGTGTGTTCCCTACAGAACCTGTTTGAGCGCTCTTTACAGTCGCATTTTAAAGCCCACTGGGATTTTCAAATAAATTTAAGGGAGTTAAGCCTCCTGCTCCTGTAGATTTTCAACAGGAGCTGGGCACCTGACAGCCATAGGCCCCTTGGAAAACAGCAGCCCACACTTTATTAAAATGGAGCCCCTTGTGCACATGTCAGAAAGTAGGTTGCAGCTGTTCGCCTACATTTGCTCATGTTGTTGCTGTGATTGCATCTGCAAATGAAGCAATTGCAATGACACCTAACTAGCCATTACCACATGCAATAGCTCATGTAACTGGGATTCACAACACATCTGGTCTCCAGCAATCAGCTCCCAGGCACAAAGTGTGTTTCTAGTCTACTCTAAGCAAAGTCCCTCTGTGCTAGATAGACCTATAACTGAAATGGCATCTTTCAGAGTAGCAGCCATGTTAGTCTGTATCCGCAAAAAGAAAAGGAGTACTTGTGGCACCTTAGCGACTAACCAATTTATTTGAGCGTAAGCTTTCGTGAGCTATAGCTCACTTCATCGGACGCATCTGATGAAGTGAGCTGTAGCTCTCGAAAGCTTATGCTCAAATAAATTGGTTAGTCTCTAAGGTGCCACAAGTACTCCTTTTCTTTTTGTGAAATGACATAGTCACCTAGCGCCGCAAATGCAGCTGCAGACAGCAGGTCACCCAAGTTCATTGAAACATGCTTGTATTGACTGGAGAGGCTGATCTTTGAAGTGGTTCTTGATGTAGGGAGCAGAATAGGGGGTGCTTTGAAACGCACAGGTCAATTTACTCTTTATACTCGCTAGATAAAAAGTAGCATTTAGCCTTTACTCATACACGAACTCAGCAAAACACACCCTGATCTAACCCTTCCTATATGCCATTGCATAGCACTGCTGCTTGTGTGTGTAAAGGACAGGGTGTCAGCCCTGGGCAAACAGGTCAAGCAGAAATCCAAGCCCAATTCGAAGCAGCCCATTCTAGTCTGCCAAACTGAACACAAACTTTTGGGGATTCAGGTTTGGCATGACATCACCAGCCCAGAAAGTCCTGTGCTCTAGGGACTTTGGTCTGGCACTCTGGCCCTGATCCCGCAAACCACTTAAACATATGCTTAATTTTAAGCACTCGTATTTAAAAGGACCTCATCTCTGGAGTCCAGTTGATAAGAAAAGTTCAGGGCTATGGGGAGAGAAGGAGCTCTGCATTTTAGGAGCTGATCCCCGAAAGCACAGGAAGGAGGAGATGTAAGATTGTTCATTCATATGGCCAGTCTTCTCCTACTTCTACACTCTTGATATGGGCTCTCAAAACATGCGCCCTTCCAGGCTGGCATCTATCATGCTCAGGATGGGATGGATGGAGAGAGAGACAATGTCATTGTACTGTGACACAGTTCAAGTTAGAAGGCCAGATCCTCAGCTGTTGTAAACTGGCATAGCTTCTATTGAAGTCACTGAAGCTATATTGATTTAAATCCTCTGAGAACCTGGCTCATAATCATCAGACTAAAGATGAGCCCAACTTCTGTGTCCAGCTATGCAGAATATGAACCTAGTGAGCTTCATAAAAGATAGGGACCATAAATCAACATGCCCATGCAAAAGATATGCAAATTACCATTGAGTAATATTCTGTAAAATTAAAAGGACCATAGGCCACTGTTTTACCAAGTGGGACAGTGTTGTGGATATTCATCCAGTGGATGATACACTGCAAACATCAACTCATCTCACACACTAACAAGCTCTCAGATGCGAAAGCCGCTGGGTCACTATTGTCCTAGAGTGGATTTGAACTGGTGGCTTTTGGGTGATTAAATAACTATTGCACATGTCAGTTAATATCCCCATGTACTTTTGGAAAGTCTTGGTTTAAAAGAAAAATGCCTCCTCAAACCAAATACAAGCTGAGTATGGAAAGGCATTTTCCCCTTTAATGCTCACCACTCTGTAGAAGGATTCTAAGCCCTTATCCTGCTTATTCATGGGGGGGGAGGGTTCTTAATAAAAAAAAATCATTCTTGAGACGCTGTTGCTATGAAACTCCATGGTTCACAACAGATGGCAGTGAGAGCTGTTCTCAGGCCTGGCTCTGAAGCTCTCCACTCAAGCATACCATTAACATTCCTCAAATACCTCAGGCCCCGGCGGCTTCCATGCGGGCTGCCAGTCCCCTAGACAAGCTCAATGCAGGCAGCTCCTCTGGTGGCGTCTCTCCTCAAGGTGCTCCAACAGCACTCGGACACATTTGGGACTGGCTTTAGGAGGGAGGCTGTCATCCCCCCCCCCAGCTTTAGCCACCAGATGCTACATCTGGGAAAATGCTCTGATTCCTAAAATCAAAACTCAGCTCATGTCTGAACCAGCTGGGGAGCTCTAACCACCCCTCTCTTTTGGTAAGTAGAGAGAGGCTGAGCATTTTCAATTCCCACTGACTTCCACAGGAGTTGTGGGTACTCAGCACTGGTCTGGATCAAGCCCTCAGCTGGTTTTAAAAGGGCTCTCATGGATTATTTCTGCTCGATGTTGAGGGATGAGGCAAAGAGCTAGTCCCCTAAATCTGAGGACGTTATCTTTCCACCACCTTTGGGGAGCACGACACTTCACAGAGACAGGGCTGTTGCCCTAAAGAGCTTATGGTCTAAATGGGACTGAGAACAGGCAGGAGGCTGGGAGGAGAACATCACCAAAGACGGGGAAGGGAATGTAGCACTGGAGAGATTAGTGATAGAAAACAAGCAGGGAAAAACTGCTGGAAGGGAAGGAGGAGGAGGGAAGGCTGCTGGATGTTCAGAAAGAGAAGAGCTTCTTGACAGGGAGCAATGAGATAAACTATATACACCAGGGCTGGGCAAACTTTTTGGCCCAAGGGTCACATCTGGGTATGGAAATTGTATGGTGGGCCATGAATGCTGATGAAATTGGGTGTTGGGTTGTGAGAGGAGGTGAGGGCTCTGGCTGGGGGTGCGGGCTCTGGCTGGGGGTGCGGGCTAGAAATAGGGAGTTCAGGGTGTGGGAGGGAGCTCTGGGCGGGCAGAGAGTTGGGGTGCGCTGGAGGGGGAGGGCTCTGGCTGGGCGTGCAAGCTCTGGGGTGGGGCTGGGGATGAGGGGTTTGGGATGCAGAAGGGTACTCTGGGCTGGGACTGAGGGATTCAGAGGATGGGAGGGGGGATCAGGGCTGGAGCAGGGGGTTGGGGCACGGGAGGGGGTCAGGGGTGCAGGCTCTGGCTGGTGCTTACCTCAAGCAGCTCCCGGAAGAAGCGGCATGTCCCCCCTCTGGCTCCTACATGGAGGCCCGGCCAGGCGCCTCTACGTGCTGCCCAGTCCGCAGGCGCCACCCCTGCAGCTCCCATTGGCCACAGTTCCTGGCCAATGGGGGTGGCGCTTGGGGCGGGGGCAGCATGTGGAACGCCTTGGCTGCCCCTACACGTTAGAGACAGAGGGGGGACATGCTGCTGCTTCCGGGAGCCGCGCGGAGCCATGGCAAGCCCCTGACCCTGCTCCCCGGCAGGAGCACCAGAGCAGGACAAGCCCCGGACCCTGCTCCTTGGCAGGAGCTCGAGGGCCAAATTAAAACATCTGAAGGGCCAGATGCGGCCCCCGGGCCGTATTTTGCCCACCCCGATATACACGGTGTCCTGTATGTGACAATCTAGTTTAGCCAGTGGCCTATTACCATAGGTGCTGGAAATAGAGGTGCTCCTGCACCCCCTGATTTGAAGTGGTTTCCATCATATACAGGGTTACAGTTTGGTTCAATGGCTCTCAGCCCCCGCACTATACACATTGTTCCCGCACCCCTGCCTATTACTACTTAAATTATAGTAGTGCCCAGAACATGCTAGGTGCGCACAGACGCATGCTGTCGGAAGACACCATCCCTGTCCTGAAGAGTTCACAACCTAAAGTTTCTCTGGCTTTAGTACCTGCTTTGCTCCTCCTGAAAAGTCCTTTATGAGGATCTGAAGCCTGCATCTACATGGGTAAAGACCTTCCCGGCTCCCAAGGCAAACTCCGAACAGCATCACCTCCACCGTGCACACACAACTCAAACCACGCTGGTCCCCTAGACCCAAACAGAAATGCTGACTTTGCAGGAAAGCATTTGAATCTGCTTTGCCTGTCACGGTAGCGTTGACCACACACAACTAGTGGGATCTGTGAGGGCTGATTTGCCTTAGGCTGCTGGGATGACTTATTTTTTTGATTTACACCTACCGAAGAGACAAAGAGGCAGATGCCGTAGGCAAAACGCAGTGAGTGGCGTTTGATGTGTGCAGCTGGCCATTTGCATAGCTGACCCGCTCAGGCAAAGCCTAGCTGCAATATGTGAGCGCTCATGCCTCATTGTGTTGTGCAGAAGAACTGCTCCCAGATTGCCTGGGGAATGGGGCTAAGCGACATGCTCACAAGTGGGGCTGACTAACATTTCTGAGCAGGTCGCTTTCATTTTAGCAACTGTTCTGCACGTATTAAAAAGCTGTCATTGCAGCGCATCGGGGGGATCTCTCTTTTGTGCAGGCCATAGACCACTGGTGACAGGAATATTTATGACTCTGTTATTCAGAGATGGCTTGTGGGGTTGCATATGCAGAGTCCTTCGTGGTTTGGAGCAGCCACACAGGAAATTTTCTCTCTCCCACACACACAATGGTTTAGATTTGGTTTATGAGCTTAAGTTACAAATAAAGAAGGAATGAAGTTTCCAGGTGGCTCTTTCATCCTTTCATCTTCTCTATTTTTTTTTTTTAAATCAGTCTTTAATCAAATTCCCGCTGTTCCCTCTATTGAGCAAAGGAGAGCTGGCATGGCTTTTAAGTGTCTGCACCCATGGCCTGTCCTATCACAGCCAAGCTGTGGCGATTCATTGTTAAGTGGTCTCTGCCGGCTGCAATCACTAAAAAGCAAAAAGAAATGACTTGGCTTTGGCATCTGAAGTCAATGGTAATACCTGGTATTTGTACAGCCAACTGTGTGTTTATGTTTTTAACCCTTCGGAGATGTTTTTAACCCTTCGGAGACGTCAGACCGTTTGGAGATTATCGAATATACCAGAGAGAGTGAAAGAGAAATTACTGATACCCTCAGTCTGCGTCTACACTGAAAACACTACAGTGGCACGGCTGTACCACTGTAGTGCTTCAGCGTAGACACGACCTGCGCCGATGGGAGGGATTCTCCCATTGGCATAGGTAATCCACCTCCCTGAGAGGCAGTAGCTAGGTCCACAGAAGAATTCTTCCATCGACCTAGCACTGTTTACACTGGGGGGTTAGGTCAGTGTAGCTACATCTCTTGTGGACTCTTGACACATAGCTATACTGATGTAAAATCCTCCTGTAGACCAGGCCTGACATTTTTAAAACTACCTAAGGGGTTTTGGTGCCCAATTTCCATTAAAATTAATAGAAAATGGGGATCCAAATCCCTTACACAGCTTTGGAAATCTTAGCCATAATGTGTCTTATCTATATACATGTTATATGTTATAGATCGTAGAATCACTCAGGTGCAAGTCATCATTAATGATTCACAGAACTAGTGATGGACATTAGAATTGGATTCAGAGTAGCAGCCGTGTTAGTCTGTGCTCACAAAAAGAAAAGGAGTACTTGTGGCATCTTAGAGACTAACCAATTTATTTGACCATAAGCTTTCGTAAGCTACAGTTCACTTCATCAGAAAGCTTATGCTCAAATAAATTTGTTAGTCTCTAAGGTGCCACAAGTACTCCTTTTCTTTTTATGAGAATTGGAGATGCTCCTCTAGAGCCTGGTGTAAAAAAACCCACTGATGCCAGTGGCAGACTTCACTGGGCATTGGATCAGGACCCCAGCTCATTCCCTTGCCAATGCAAGATCGCCCACTCTAATATATCACTGACTACCTTGTTCCCACCCCACCCCTGCTCAGATAGATGGTCTGAACCTTTGAGAGATGTGCAGAGGGGAAGGCATCCACTCCCACCAAGCCAATGCAGCCACTTTACAGAAGTTAATTCAGTCACATGATTAAAGTGTACTCCTAACATGGATCCATCATGGGGAGAAGAGGACTGGAGACTCTGCACAGCAATAGATCCTCTGGCCTCACCCTTCCTACCATCCAACTAGGAACTGCGCCAGTCTGCAAGCAGCCCCCAGGGAACTGGAATTCGTGCTGCGCAGGAACGTCCTTTAAATACAGACCCTTCCAAAGGCAATGACCACCAGATCCATTGCCTTGGGGACCTCCATGGCTGCTGAGTTGGGGGCTGGATTTGCCCCCAAAGGACTGCAGGAATATGTATGCTGGAGAACACACACACACACACACACACTTTCCTAAGCATTTAAAGGGCTGACAACCTGGGAAGTGACAGCATTCCGAGAAGTAAAGTTGCTCTACAACCATTGTTCTGTCCTTACCATCCGTTTCTGCGAGTTCAGTTAAAAAATGGCACATAGGCAAGAAAAAAGCAGAGTCTTTTGGAGTGGATGGTATTTTACCTACAATGATGGGCATTTGCCCCATAAATCATCCCATTATCATTGCCAGAGCCTCTCTCTTTGTAAAGCTGTCACTCCTAAGACTATTCAGCATGCATTAGACATTGCAGCTTCAATAGGGCTAAGAGACCATAACCTATTTCATGACAATTTTCATAAACAGAAATCTCCAGAAGGAAACAATCCCTTTCATATAATTAGGAAAACAAACTCCAATGTCCCAGTAGTGCCAGTCAACCACTGTCTTCCCCCAACCTTCATATAGTGGGCCAGATCTCAGGAGGTAAAAACCTGCATTGATTTTTAATGCAGCTATACTGATTTACATGAGCTGAAGATCTAGCCCATCTTAGTAAATTACAGAATTACAGGCAAACTAATAGTGCTCACAGTAAAATGGGTAACTTGTCTACATATTTGTTCAGCATTATATTAAGGGAAATAAAACCATAGCCAGTAACCTAAATCCAAGTTCAAGTTCTTATCTGTGGAATTTAATAAGCAATCTATAAAGCTGCACACATTCTGGGCCAGATCCTCAGCTGGTGTAAACCGGTGTAGCTCCACAATAGAGTTTTACTGATTTACAATGGGGGATCTGGTTCTTTTACATTTGTATTCTGCTGCCTACAATCTCACCACACTAAGCACAGACAAATACATCTGTATGGCTGCTCCGTCCTTATTAAAAATAGTGAGGCAAAGCGTCACATGGCTTGAAACTTGCTTTATGCAGCCCTCACGGAACTAGTACAAATCTGTTACCTCATCTAGGCTTCAGCTAAAGATCGAATGACATGACACTGGAAATCTTAGCAATCCCTTAAAGTGGTTTGTGAGGACATTGTCTATTGGGGGTGGCTTGTAGTAAAAGATTTGTTGCACCCATCATGTTGAGCATGCTGGCTGGAGTACATCATCATGGCTTCTGCAGTCTATGGAGCTATGCCCATCTATATCAGCTGAAGGTCTGGCCTTAAATATTTTTCTCTGTCTCTTGAGGGGTACATGAGATCACCCTTCACCACAGTCCTTGAAGACCCTTTTAACTTAAAGCTCAGTAAGACTCTCTTCCCCTGGCCAGGATTTTAACATAGCTGGAGCAATGCTGTGCCCCGTTCCTGCTTGCTGCAAGTCTCACCCACAGCAGCGGCTGAGTAATCTCTCATTTCATCACTTGGACACTTGTTTGTTCACTTGGAATCCTCCAGCATTTAGGATCAACCAGATTCTTCAATTTTCCCTCCTCCCAAACCCTGGCACACAAACTATTCCTCAAGCAGGTATAAAGCCGAGACCAGCTCGCTCTGCAGTAGCTGCCTGGAGGCTGCTTACCTTATGAAAAACCAGACCAAGCCTCAGGTAGCCCCATCCTTGCTAGTGCGCTGCTCCTAAGACAGAAGGCACAGTACAGGTGACCTGCCATGTGGCAGGCTGCTCAGCACTGAAGGGAAAGAATTAGAAGGCTGTCTCAGACAAGGAAGAAACAGGAGGATAGCAATTAAGATAACAAGCCTCAGATACAGGTGGTTCGGGCTGAGGCACCTCAGGACTGACCCAGCAGCTAAGTAGGCGGCTCCAGCAGTAAATGAGGAAAGGCAGCTCAAATTACTGCCCTCCTTCCTACCAATCGTCAGCAGGCCTGACAAAGGAGCAGAGTCCGTGGTGGAAGGGGAAATACACAGAGTGAAGATGCCAGGCAGCTTCTGTCATGATTTCTGGGGAATGTGATCCTCTCCTATTCCTGCCACAGCAGCACTTGAGGAAGTCACCAGCAGAGATCAGTAGCTGACAACCTCTTGTAACGTGTCGCCTCATCTCTACAGCATCGGAACACCTCTCAATCTGTAACATATTTATCCTCATTACACCTCTGTGAGGTAGGGGAGCATTATCCGTATTTTACAAACGAGGTGACGGAGGCAAATTATC
Source organism: Lepidochelys olivacea (assembly GCF_965140295.1). Classification (NCBI taxonomy): domain Eukaryota; kingdom Metazoa; phylum Chordata; order Testudines; family Cheloniidae; genus Lepidochelys; species Lepidochelys olivacea. The sequence goes on along the minus strand of NC_140414.1, from coordinate 19,908,712 downwards.
ACACACACGTCTGGCAGAGCAGGGAATTAAACACCCAGGTCTCCTACATCCTGATTTAGCACTCTAACCACTGGACCACGCTTCCATCTCTCAGAGATCACTGCTGATGTGAGGCTGTTTGGTTTTCCTATTGCAGTTTAACACTGGAAACATCACCATTTCCAACAATGCTGCAAAGAGATGGTAAATAGGGGGACGGAGTAGTAGCTGAAGTCTGAATTTGTCCAGCTCTTCTCAACTTCTGACAGATCTGAATTCATTTTGACTTAGCTGCTGTTTTTTAATGAGCTTGTTTTGTTTTAATAGCAGCATAAAAGCTGCTACTCATATAAAAGTCACCTACATAATGGTGATTGTACCATAAATGTACCTACAACTGATGCCCAATGACACTGGCACCATTGCTCCTCTAGTGTAGTTACTGCAGCGGGTAGGATATTGCATAAAGAGTATTTATTTGAATTCCAAACAGCTGTTTGTTCCATGGTCACAAAAATGTTTATTCGCTATTCACAAACATTTTGCAAGAAGGCTATTGCTTGATAAATATTTGGGGAATGGTTGCTCCTCTTCGTACAAATACCATAAGCGAACAAGCGTCTCCGCATGCGAACATGACTGTTCACTACTGGTTGTGCATTATTTGCTGTTCCTCATTTGTTATTCATCGTTCTTCTGTTTAAAAAGTTTCGCTAATTCTACCAAGAAGCAAAAACAATACTACATGGCTCATGTGACCAATCATAGCCCACAAATAAGGAATGGCAAACAGTCACAGCGACCAGTTTGGAAATGCACCACAGGCTGAAATGTGTTCACACAAACTATTTGGCAAATAGTTTCAAAAAAAGATTAGCTTAGCTTTAATCAAAGTCATGAACAATCTGCAAACAGGAAAAAAGGGTTAAATTTGTCAATTTGTTCACCACACATAATTCTATCATCTCTACTAAAAATAAACCTTCAATAAACATTGATTGATGACATATCATATTCATGGCTATTTTAGATTTAACCTTTGTTTTGTATCTAAGTTGTGTGAACTCAATTCTGGGAGCTGAGTCTGATCTCACTTACGCCAGTGTAAATCAGGAGCAACTCCATTTAATCCTATGGAAAGACTCCAGCATAAGGGAGATGAGAACTAGGTCAACAGTGTCTGTTACACTAGTGTAAATTGAGACAAACTCCATTTATATCACTGGAGTTATGTTGGATTTAACTGGGATCAGATTCTGGGCCAGTAGCAAAATAAAGATTCAATCGTTCGAAGTGAATTTAATAAACTATCCAGCCAGACTGGCGGTGTATATGAAACAGATTTCACCGTAATGCAAATTATAAACCCCTTTTAATAAACAATCAGATTTAGGATAGAATCAAACAGGACTCTAAACTAAAGCAATGCTATGGGAGAGTCTTATAGTACAGGACTATTAAATTCAAACCTCTGTCCAGATTTTCTTTGCATGTGTCATTTGAAGCCAGCATTCTGCAATCCTTTGCACTGGTATGGGGAAGAGGAACCTGACTCATGTCCTACTATTTGCCCCGCACTCTAAAGGTCAGTCTAGACTAGAGGTTTTCAAACTGTAGTCCATGGACCACCAGTGGTCCGCGAGCTCCATTCAGGTGGTCCGCGGATAGTTCCCTCTAAGGTGCGCTCCTGGGCGGCCACACATGAGAGAATGAAGGGCCACCCACCTAATTAGTGGAGCCGTGCAGGCACGGCTCCACTAATTAGGTGCCTGGACTCTGGAGAAGATGCCCATGTAAGGTGAGGTGTTGGCCTTGGGGGGAATAGCGGATAGGTGGGAGGGGGCAGTGGGGTGAGAAGAGGGGGTGGGGGGAATTTGTGACATGCAGGGCTGCGGCGGCCAGAGAAAGGTGACTTTCCCCCGCTCCAGGGCTGCGGCTGCCAGGGAGAGATGGCCCTCCTTCCCAGCCTCAGCTTGGGGGCTGCTGTGGTGCGGGAGAGAGGGAAAGACCCCCTCCCCCCCAGCCCCGGCTCAGGGGCTGCCGCAGTGGGGGAGAGAGGGCACATCCATCACATTAGAAAGGTAATACTCCTGATATTAAAATATGGAGTTGTGTGCTTTTATTTGTACAACAAAAAATGTTAATTATTATTAAGGCTTTTTTATAGAGCGCTTTTATCCAAAGTGCTTTACAATAGTTAGCTAATGGTACAAACAACATTTGGAAAGATCATTAAATGGTCCACCGAGACCCTCAGCAATTTTCAAGTGGTTCGTGAAAAAAAAAGTTTGAGAAACACTGGTCTAGACCAAACCATAGACACAGAAGTGTGGCATAGATCAGAAGTAAAACACATTAGCTTCTACATTCTGCATTGGTATGCTCCTGCTCCAACTTAAGCAATTCGGAGTTTCAAAAGAAGCAGGGTTGGGCCCTAAAATACCATCTGGCACTGCCTTGGCAGGATTTTCCTGACATATCAAAATCTAGTTTGATTATTTGCTGGACATCACTGGGATGAGTTTCTTCTCCGGAGCTGCTGTGCCGACAATGTCTGCATTTCTAGTACAGTGTCACAAAGCCAGCATCCTGTCCATTTGGCAAGTGTTGATTTACCATTGTTCCCTTACCAACAGCTCCGTTTCTAATGCCTCACGTAGTGTCACACATTGTGATGGCTGGCATCTTTTTAGGAGGCAAAGGCATTTTGACATGGTCACCCTACCACCATCAATGACCTGAAATTATAAAAACAAATGAGCCCATTGATTTTCTTCTCAACATTTTCCTGCAGTGCAAAACCCTGGCAAACCTAAATTACAGCTGATTAAACACTTGACAGGCAGTATGTTTGCAATGATTTCTAATTTACTGTGTGCTTATTAAAATTCTTTGGTCTAGATCAGCTTTCTTTGCTCCGTGTTTGTTATTGGTCCTCCTCACTAGACCAGGAATCACAAGCATTTTGATGAATGGCTTTGAAAGCCTCTCAACTTTAATAAAAATACTTAGCATTTAAATAGAATGGACCTTACAGGCTGGATCCTGCACACCATGAAATCAATGGCAAAGCTCTTCAATAGTCTAGGAACATGCCCTATAGCTCCAAAATATTTTACAGATGTGCGGATTTGGATCCTTAGTTGGTTTAATGGGTGCATCTCCATTGACTGCAATATGTGCTCTGTCCCACTGTTATTACCTATAGTATTTACCATAGCACTTAGAGGCCCCAAAGGTGATGAAGGCTGTAGGTAGGTGCTGTACAAACACACAATAAAAGACAGTCCCAGCCCCCAAGAGCTTACACAACCCAGGCAAAAGGTGGGAAAAAGAAACAATTATTCCTAGTCAACAGAAGGTGAATTGAGACATAGGAAGATGATATGTCCAAGGAGACACAGACAAAAACTGAATCCACCTCTCCTGAGCCCCAAACCAGTGCCTTAATCACAAAACCCTCCTTCCATTCATTAAATCTCTTTTTGTGAATAAACTTAAGACTCTGGTCTCCAGAGCTGTTAATCTGGTAACTTTCAGGGGCCCTAGCCCCCACCTCTCCGCTGCCAAAATAATCAGTATTGTTCAAAAGTAACTGTACTGAACAATGATCATCTGGATACAAATTCCAGCACTGCTGAGCAGGCCTCTGCATGAAGTAGCGGAGCGAGAGCCAAATCCATCTTCTAATTAATGTCATTCACAAAAGTGGGATTTATTTGATTTAATTTTTTGGCACTTGGTCAAATACGACGTGACATTACATTAGTGCTGTCGGCGGAGAGGATTAGGCCACAAAGCTCTTTGAAGGATCGTGCTGGCACATTGCTTTTTGTAAAAATGCCAACAGCTTCCCCTCCCTTTAGGAAAACCCCATTTCCATCCAGTAAATGAAAAGGAATAAGGGCCAGCGAGGAAAAATTGTTCAAGAAGGATCTGAGCCACAGCCCATTGAAATCAATGGGACCCTTTCTATTGACATCAATGGGCCCTAAAGAGAGAGAGTTACTCATGTATTTTCTCCCAAAAACTCTGGTATGGTCATTTGCCGGGCTGTGTGGAAGACTTTTCAGCCTGTCTTTTTTCAAACCTGAACCGTAACAAGAGGGTCTTGCAAGAAAAGATGATTTTGTAGTTAAGGCTCTGGGACATATTGAAATCAATGGAAGTTCGGAGCTTAAATACCTTTGCAAGATCTGGGCGACAGAGACTATGCAACTTACCCAAGATTAGAAAATCTGTCGAAGCAGAGAATTGAATTTGAGGAGCCAAAGTTCGAGGCGCCAGCCCTAATCCCTGGGCAATTCTTCCCTGACATACAATTCTTGGTGCTAGTGTAAAATAAAGGTCATAAAAGCTCCTTTTTCTCACCTTTATCTGATCTGTCTATTTAGACTGTAAGCTCTCTGAGACAGTGCCTAGCACAATGTGGCCCCACTCACGTAAGGCCTCTGGGCACGATTGTAATAATAAAATAATAATAAACTACAACAACAGAGAAAGGACAAAATGGGAATCTGCCCTTTAACTTTATTGACCACCCTGTTTATGAAAGTTGATTCTTTCCACAGAGGCTATTACCATTTATTTACTCTCCTGAATATTAAGAACACGAGGCTTTTCATCCACATCTTTTCATTCCTCTTTTGAGCATACTGTTTATTTGATCAGTGCTCTCCTTTTCTCTACGTGTCATTAGTAGCTATATTTGCACATTTATTAACCTAAACAAACGGTTACAAAACGAGCAAGCAAGCAGCACCACCACCTGTAGATTAAACCGCTCTGTGAACTTCACCAGATAACAGAGTTCATTTCCCTCTGTTAAGACATAAAAGGGAATAATCCTGAGACCATAAGCGGGTTGCATGGATAACAAACCGGCTCTGCAGAACTGAAAGCACTGAAGCGGGAAAAGGTGAAATTTTTAGCTGAAGCTCTAAAATCTAGTCTTAAAACATGCTCATAATATATGGCAACAAAATAATGCAAGAGATGTATATTCTGACACACTTGTCTCAAAACCTGGGGTTAGGGTTGCCAGCTTTCTACTCACACAAAATGAATACCCTTGTCCCACCCCTACCCCGCCCTCCTCCAAGGCTCCACCCCCGCTCACTCCATCCCCGCTTCCTCTGTCACTCGCTCTCTCCACCCTCACTCACTTGTTCATTTTCACTGGGCTGGCTCAGGGGGCTGGGGTGCGGGATGGGGTGAGGGCTCCAGCTGAGGGTGTGGGCTCTGGCATGGGCCAGAAATGAGGAGTTCAGAGTGTGGGAGGGGACTCCAGGTTGAGACAGTGGGTTGGGATGCAGGCGGTGAGGGCTCTGGCTGGGAGTGTGGGCTCTGAGGTGGGGCCAGGGATGAGCAGTTTGGGGTACAGGAGGGGGCTCTGGGCTGGGGGGTGGAGCCGAGGGGTTCAGAGTATGGGAGGGGGCTCTGGGCTGGAGCAAAGGGTTGGGATGCAGGGGTGTGTGAGGGCTCTGGCTGGGGGTGCAGACTTTGGTGTGGGGGTGGGGATTAGGGAGTTGGGGTGCAGGAAAGTGCTCTGGGCTGGGACTGAGGGGTTCAGAGGGCAGGAGGGGGATCAGGGCTGGGGCAGGGGGTTAGGTGCAGGGGGGGTTCTGGGTGTGCAGGCTCTGGGCAGCGCTTACCTCAAGTGGCTCCCGGAAGCAGGGGCATGTCCCCCCATCCGGCTCCTATATGGAGGCGTGGCCAGGTGGCTCTGCATGCTGCCCTGTTCGCAGGCACCATCCCCACCGCTCCCATTGGCTGCAGTTCCCGGCCAATGGGAGCAGTGGGGGCAGTACTTGGGGTGGTGGAAGCGTGCGGAGCCCCCTGGCTGCTCCTACACGTAGGAGCCAGAGGATGGACATGCTGGCTGCTTCCCGGGAGCCGTGCAGCACGGAGGCTATCAGGAAGCCTGCCAACCCCACTGCGTGGCGCCACCAGACAGTCAACGGCCTGGTCAGTGGTGCTGAACGGAGCCGCCAGGATCCCTTTTCGACTGTGTGTTCCAGTCGAAAATGGGACATCTGGTCACCATTCCTGGGATTGTTTTACCTTTCAGTTCACCAACTTCTGAAAATCAAACCTGAAATATTACAAAATGCCCTACCTTTGGAAGTCAGGCATGTAGGGTGTGTATAGCACAGAGACTCTGTATTTCTGTATCAGTGCTATATAATAAAACCTTGCTTAGCTGAACCTCAGGCCAAGACAGAGTCAGTGTCTCAGAGGCAGTGTGGCCCAATAAGTCAGGAGAGCTGAATTCTAGGCTCAGCTTGTTCTTTCACAGATTCACTGCCTGGCCTTGGGCCTTCACGTCTCTTGGCCTGTCCCCTCAAGCCTTTTGTCTATTTCAGTTGTAAACGGTTCAAAGCAGGGATTGTCTTTTACTATATGTCTGAGCAGCGCCTTGCTCAAAGAGGCCTTCATGAGCTATGGCACAAATAATAATCAGGGGCTGCAAGGTTGAAAAGAGAAATAGTTAATTGCAGCGTGCAATACAGAACTGAATAATGCAATAAGAAATTACTCACTGTGACCAGGTGCTGGATCCCTACACACGGGGATAGATTGCAGAGCTTTCAAAATGTATCATGCACCTTTGACTGGGCCACCTGCTCTGTGCTCACTAATCTGCCTCCCTGCAGTTTATTCCCACATTCCAAACATCCACCCAAATTCAAAACACCTGCCTGCCTTTTTCTGCCAGAAAAATGTTTTCTGCTTTCCCCAGATTACACCCTGAGTCACTTATTTAGTCTTGGGCCAGTGATGGGTTTAAAGTCTGGTCTCTTAAAAACCAGGCACTTTATCCTGTTGGAAAACTTCCCACTGGATCCAGGGCGCTTGCTATTAGCCCTGGAAGAAACTGAGAGATCAGAAGTCAGCACTGCACTATTATTAGCTATAGAAAAGCAGGTGTAGGTAGTTTCCAGAGGTGTTACTGGCTCCCTCTCAGTGCTAGAAGGTTGAGTTGTCTCAAGATCACTAAGATACCTGGCTGTACAGGTGCAGGGTATAAAAATAACCCCAGTAGCCATTTTAAAAACTGGCTAAATATTTTTAAAATAGAAAACAGCTTTATGTGACATATAGGGAACAGCTGATTCATGGATTCTAAGGCCAGAAGGGACCACTCTGATCTAGTCTGACCTTCTGTAATGAGGGCCTAGGGTGGGGCAAAGATTTTACTCGGACTCATTTGGGATGACCTGCTTCTCTCTCTGTGCCATCACCACTTGTGTGTAATAATTATATAGCCCTTCTATTGACAGTAAGTTGTTTTGGGTAAAGAACACCTTTTCATTCTGTGTGTGTAGAGTGTCTGTCACAGTGGGGTCTGATCCAGGATGGGGGGCCCCCTGCATGCTACCACAGTAATAAAATAATAGTACTAATTCTAATCATATCACACCATGCTCTCGTGAGCTCCAGAGATGAATAGTATACTCCCTTGGCATTGCATTCTAGCTAGCTTATCTTTCCACCGACTTCCAGGGGCCAGGTCCTCACCTAATATAAGCCATCACAGCTCCCTTAACCTCAGTGAGATAGGCAGTGCAGCAAGAACACTGAACTGGGACTCAGGAGACCCGTGTTCTATTCCTGGCTTAGCCAGTTGACTCACCTTGGGCAAGTCGCTTCCCTCCCTGGGCTTCAGTTTCCCCATCTGTAAAATGACCTCCTTTGTAAAGCACTTTGAGAGCTACTGATGAAAAAAGTGCTACAGCAGAGCTAGATATTACTATTATGCAAGGGAGCTCTGACAATTTACATCAGCTGGAGATCTGAGCCCCAGGTCCTTATAGTTCTGGGTACTTCATATTTGAAGCTCGTAGGTAATAATTTTGTATATGCTACTGGATAAAAAGGTATTGGATTTCAAATGGTCCAGAAATACTCTCCCTTTCCTTTCAACCTTCTAGCTTATATTTCAGCACTGAATCGGGTTTGAATCACTCTGTGGTAAGTTGTGCTCTTCCTTTAAAGGAAATTGAAAGGATGGCTGTGGATTCTGATGTAGTTTGCAAACAAGCCATCAGCTATATCCATGTTAATGGCAGACATTGTAAACAAACAAGGAACTTGAGAAGATTGACTTGCCGCCAGCTAAGCCCAGCTTTTGCTCCATTAGATTAATCACATATTGAGGGAATCATTCTCAATGTAATAACAGGCATTGCTTAGTTGGTCCAGACTGTTAACATTTAGAGAAGAAAAAGGAGTGACTTGAATACCGATCTTTGCTATCTTTGTGTTTGGGCTTCCTTAGACCTTAATACTGAGCTGCCTCACAAAGCAAGAGATGAGAGAGTCACATGTCTTTCATTCAAAATAAAATGTCCTATACAGTTTACAATGAAAGCATTAAGAAGTGTACAACAGGGAACAGCCCTGCGCTGGCAGGGAGATGGACTAGCATACCAGGAGATACGGATTCAAACCCATGTCTTTTCCGTCTAAAACTGATAAGAAACTATTAATAATTAGTAGTGCTTAGGGGTCCCAACTGAGACTGGAACGCCAAGGAGCCAGGCGCTGTACATACACCTAATGAGACTCAGTCCCTGCCCCCAAAGAGTTTACTGTCTAAGAAGACAAGAAAGACAAATGGGTGGAGGAAGAAAGTATTCTCTCCATGTCAGAGATGGGGAATGGAGGCACAAAGAGTAAGTGGTTTGCCTAAGGTCACATAGACAGTCTGTGGCAGGAATTGACTCTGTATCTCCTAGGATCCCAGTCCAGTGCTTAGCCACAAGACCATCCTTCTGTTTTTATTTACAGCAAACATTTTAAGGCATCTCCTCAGCCGTGGTCAGTTGTCATAGCTCACCTGTAAAGCTCCACAATGGCATTCTAACAACAGACACCAGCTGAGGATCTGGCCAATCACTTCCACCGACTAGCGTAATAAGGGACACAAGTGCAAAGTAATCTAACAAGGGTGCAAGGTGGGCTGTTGGCTTCCCTGTCTCACCCACACCAACCAGTGCTACTGCCAGAGTCCCTTTTGGGCTGTCAGCCACCTGTGTGAACCCCCTCTCCAACCTCCGGCCACTAGAGGGTGATGCAGCTCACCAGAGGACCCACTGGCTGCAGTCAAACAGCACATGAAGCCAGTACAAGCATTTGGCTTCTTTCAGGAGGATACTGACTACTCCTGCGAAAAGATCCCTTCCCCGCCAAATAGGCTTAGAAAGATGCAATGATGAGTACCACAAAATCAATCTTCTATTATGTTAGAACAACAGCTCCCTCTAGTGGTGACCATGGTATTTTATCTGTTGTGTAACACCGGAAGGATCATCCTGTTGTGATAACTGGGCCTATCAATTTACTTTAATTTTGAGCTCAACTGTGAAACATATGTGAAAGTTCATAAGGTGTCACAATAATCTATAACAACAAGGGTTGATGGGAAAAGGGACAAAAAAGAGACAGAAAGACTGAATTAGTCTAAACAAAAGAGGCCTAGTGATATAATTCAAGGACTGTGTTAAAATCATGCTCAGTAAACAAGAAAATATGGGTCCGGAAATTAATGAACCAAAAGGGGCATGTCGGATATTAGGTCTAATTTGTGGATAAAATAATAAGGGCATGGGCACGTCTACCCATCAAGCCCTTTTTGAATCCTTAAATAAAGAGGCTGGGGGGGGGGGATACAGAAGAACAGGTGGAGGCTACTGGAACACGTTTCACCATTATAGCTGCCACCACCACCATTCACTGGTATCCTGGGCCTTCGTCATCCTAATCCTCAGAGATGTCCCGACCAAACCCGGCCAGAGAGAGGGATCCTGGGTGACATCACCGCCTCTACCAGCTCCAGCTGAAACCCAACCACCAGCTGAGGTGAAAAAGGATCAGACTTCAACAGCAGCAACAGCTCCAGGCTCTTTCAACTAACTACGTCTCTTTTCCCCAGAAAGATAGTTGTTCCTGTCTTTGATACCATCTAAGGGATGGTCAAATGGGGTGGGGGGGAGGAAGGGGGTGTTCTTCTAAAACTCTCCCCAGTTAAAGGGAAAGGGAAGAAGAGGTTACTGACTTTGTGCAGGAACTGCAGTTCTTTGAGATGTGTCCCCCTGTGGGTGCAAAGCATTGTGAGGCACCCCAGCTTTCAGGGCAAGTGGTGGCAACCCATCACTGGTCTGAACTGCGCCCCAGAATGTCATAATGGGCGCTCTGTTCAAACACTGCTCGTGTCTGAAAGGGTGCTGCCGAGTTGTTGTACCTGTGGTGCTGGATGCGAGGTTGCTTTCACAACAATATTCCCAGAATAGCTATGTTACACATCATGCCTCAGCAATCTACCTGCTGCTGCTGTGAACGTAAGACTGTGTAAACAGTGCACAGCGACAGCCATCCTTCTTTAGCGACCCATGAGAAAAGTCTATTTTTAGCGACTGCTGTAGGCCACGGTGGCCCTTGTAAAACAGGCAGGCAGTGCACAGATTTGGGCCAGATTCTCAGCTGGTGTAAGCAAGCACCGTTCCACTGGCTTCAGCTGAGGAGCTGGGCCTGAGGAATGTTGAATCTGCTAAGTGAGGAAAGAAGAAACCAGTCTGAAAGAAGCAAAAACCAACTCGAACCTTCTCCTGGAATGAGAATGAAGCTGACCCTGTCGTTGAGCTAATGGACAAGAGAGAAAGAACCTCAGCTGGTGGCAATCAGCAACCCACTGCTGAAGTCACTGGAGCTACCCCAGTTTGCAGCACCTGAGGATCTGGCCCATTGTCTTTAGGAATGTGGTGTCAGCTTTGGCCAGCAGCAGAACCTCAAAAGGATTAATCAGAAACATCCAGGCCCCCAGTCATCTAGCTGCATCTCAAAGAAATAAAGGCATTGACTAGCATGGTTGTTCTGACTGGGCCAAATGCCTCCCTCAGTCAGATACAACAAACAACAACACATTTCACTTATTTACTGTGTGTAAATGATCGCAGTTGGGGCCCAGTCCCTCTCCCTTTGAGCACAATGGGAAAGCTCCCACTAACTACAATGGGTCAGGCTCCTCAGCAAGATCTATGTTTGCAGGTTCCTATTTGTTCTGTGTCTACCTCTCAGCTTCTCTCATTTTAATCTCCAAACCCACCAAGTTCTACACAAGTTTGGTGTCACCTCACTTCTACTATTGATGTTATTTACATCAGAAATTCAGAAACCAGGCCCCTGACACTATAGAAAGAGCTATTTACAATAAAGGGAGGAATCCTACAGCATTTTAAGTTACATAAAATTTGCACGTCTCTCATTTTGATTGTCATACATTGTAGCTCACATTTGGGTGTGTATAGGTTGATAGTTTTGGCACGGTCAAGAGACATCCCAGATGTGGGAGACCTTGATTGTCTTAAGTATCATCTTAGTGCCAATGACTTGCTGTGTTCTATTAATGTAAACATTTTTGCTTCAAAGTCTGATGATTATGAATGCATAGATTTTAAGATCAGAGGAGACTGTTATGATCATCAAGTCTGATCTTCTGCATAATACAGACCAGCATACAACCCCAGCAAGTAATTTGTGCATCAAGCCCATAACTTCTGTAAACTCATAACTTCTGTTTAAGCTATATAGCATATCTTTTAAAAAGATATCCAGTTTTGCTTCAAAGACTTCAAATGATGGAGAATCCACCACATCCCCAGATAATTTGCTCCCATGGTTAATTACCATCTTCTCTGTTAACAAATTTTGCTTTATTTCTAGTCTGAATTTGTTACAGCATTAGCTTCCAACTCTTTGATCTAGCAGAAAAAGAAATGCAAGAGCCATCTACTATCAGAAACGTCTTTCCCATACAGGTATTTGTAGACCATAAGCAAGTCACCTCTTTAGTTTATCCAAGAGAAAGTAAACAGATTGAACTTCTTCAGTTTTTCACTATAAGGCAGGTTTTCCAGACCTTGAATAATTCTTGTGGCTGAACACTTTCCAATTTTTCCAACATGCTTTTTGAAGTGTGGACACCAGAACTAGATACAGTATTCCAGTAATGGTCTTACTAATGCCACAGAGAGAGGTAATACCACCTCCTACTCGTACATGATATGTCTTTGCTTACACATCCAAGGATTGCATTAGCCTTCTGGGCTACAACTTCGCACCTGTACAGTTGGTTATCTACCATTCCCTGGGTCCTTTTCCATGTCACAACATTCCAGGATACCGTCCCATATCTTGTAAGTACAATCTACATTCTTTGTTCCTAGATGTATGACCTGGCATTTGCCATATTAAAATGTATGTTATTCAAATGAGCCAACCTTACCAAGAGATCCAGAACCATGAACTGCATTTCATTTAGGTGGATAGGAGCAGCTAAACAGTGGGGCCCAGATTTTCAGAACCACCAACCTAATCTGCACACATTTTCCATGACTGTGCATGCAATCACTGTAATGTCATATGCATGTGGCTTTTTACATGTCTGTCCTTGTGCACACTCTGTCATGCTAAATGTACATTTAAATTTGGAGCACACACGGGACTGGACTATTCCAAACAGGGTTTAGTATTAACATTGCACCAGTGGGACGGCATGTGGTCAGCATGGGTTTCTGCGAAATTTAAGCTTCCTTTGATGCTTCTAGAAACCCTGGTTGCCAACAGAACTCCTCACGTGTGAACGAGTGCAGTACCATACCAGGGGCCCATCATCCAGTGGGACACAGGACAGAGTGAAGGGTTTGCTACCACAGCAGCTCTGAATTCCCAAGTTCACAGGATGGGAGAAGAAGCCACGGAGAAGCCATATGTGGGTACTTTGTGCCTTACACTGTGCTCAAGTTCAAGAGGTTGACTACTACAAGCTACAAGTCAATAAGCTCAGGTGCTCTCAGCTCTACAGAAAGCCCTGGCTTCCCATCACTTCCACAGACAGTCACGACACCCAGCTAACAGCTGCTTCAAACGTTTGTCCCCAGCGGCAATATGGCCACGCTTGATGTAATGGGGGAAGATACTTGTTTCCCCCCACACACCTGTGATTTTGGTTTTCTGCTCACTATTTCTCTGTCACCAGCAGAGCAATGCTTGTTCATTCCACCCTCCATTTGCAACACATCCTGCTGCCCTGTCACCTCGCCCAGCAATTATTTTACAGGCTCTTCCCTTTGCATGCTGTTTACACTTAGCTCTTTATCTGACTAGAAGGGACCAGTTCTTAAGCCTTCAGTATGCTGTGTGTTTTATTGCTGTTGTTTAAAAATACAGTGGAGCAGGAAATGAATTTGCTTTCTCTCTTGCCAGAGGAGCAACCTTTTCTGTAATCTGCCTCCTGAAGGAGCACTGCAGTAACAATACAAGGGAAGGGAGGTATTTTCTTCTCGTATTTCTCAATGTGTTTAAAACCAGATGGCAGAAAATGTATTCAAATGGCATGGGCAAATGTACAAAAGATATTAGCAGTGGAGTATGTAAGGCAGGAAATTATTACTCATTTTAGCAGGGAGTGGAATGTGCACCTAAGGTGCATTTGATAAGGCTCCCTGATGTGCAAACCAATTCCTTCTCTGACTCCCAGCTGACTGAGCATGAAGAATAAGCAAATTCCCCTTGGCACTCAGATTGCAGGCCCAAGCTATTAAAAAAAAAAATTCTGAGCCAAATATTTTAGAAAAAGAAAGTATAAAAGAACCGGGGTGGGGAAGTGTTGTGGAAGGAACGAGCAGACATTAGCAACAGATCTTTAGACTATTATTGCCAACATGGTAAATACACTTGAACTCCGGGAGGTGTGGCGAGGTGCATGACTCTGTCAATAAACCCCTGAGTGCCTAATCCACAGAGGAGTTCCAGATCTGGAGATTATACACCCATAAATGACAGCTGGGGAGCATGACTTGAGGGCCACATGGTAAGACAAGACTGTTGAGGACAGATGGTCCTGTGGTTAAGGCACTGGGCTTGGACACCTGGGTTCAATTCCTAAGGCTGCCCCAGACTCCTCGAGTGAGACTGGATAAATCAGTTGGTCTTTTTCTGCCTCAGTTCCCCATTTGTAAATAGGACTGCCAGTGCCCATTTTGTCCATTTAGATTATAAACTTGCCAGCACAGGGACTGTCTCTCACGATGTGTCTGCAAAGTGCCTGGCACAGTGAGACCCAACCCTGATCTTGGCTGTGACTGTCAGTCGCAACTGAAATTACAGCTAGAACTCAATGGTAATAGTGGGGATCAGCTCAGATCCTCCCATTACAAAAGCACAGCCCCCTGTGTTGGAGAAAAAGGTGTATTGCCATTGTCTGTTAACAGCTTGACAGTATAGGGCCTCTGACACATAGGTGAGCAGTTCTGATTCCATCCACTAACGGAGTGGTGGTGGTGTGCACACATTTCAGTACATGTATTACAATGCCTAAATTCAGTGATTAAATTTGTAGTGGGGAGGCTAAAGAAACCATAGGAAATTAGAGATTTGGCCTGACTTTCAGAAGTCAATAGGAGCTACTGGGTACTCAGTACATCTGAAATGTGGGTGTCTTTCCAAATTTGTCTCTGTTAATCCATGCATTCAACAGCTTCAATTTAATACAAGCATCAACATCTTTAAAGCATCCATCTGTCACTAGTAAGAACAACTTGTTTTATTCATATTGCAGACACTATATGACACTACAAGTTATATTTATAGTAGCAGTGAAAACTAAGTAGTTGGATCAAGCTCAGAAATAAAAAGCAGCAGCCCAGGTCTAGCTGATAAGCCATTTGATAATCATGGAGTGTATGGCGGATACAGGCATCAGGCAGGATGGTCCAGTGGTTAGGGCACTGCCAAGCAGTTGAAATGAGAGTTCAAATCCCTGCTCTGCCACACACTTCCTGTGTGACTCTGAGTAAGCCTGTGCCTCGGTTCCCCATCTGTACAATGGGGATAATAGCACTGCCCTGCCTCCCAGGGGTCTTGTGTGATTCCCACATAGTACTGGGGGCCATGTAAGTACCTTGGACAGAAACCAGGTATTATGGGGTATGGTTTTATACTCCTGGAAAGCTGACGCCACTACTGCTGGGTGTGTATGCTTTCATTTTAGACACAAAGGGGCTGATTCTACCCATTTATATATAAGGCAGAAGGATGGACTAGATGACCTAACAGGGTTTTCCCATCTCTTATTTCTGTGAACAGTATCCATGCAGAGGCTGGAATCTGTTGCCAGCATAAACTACGTGAGGGAAAATTAAGTGCCCAAAATGGGATTACTGCCTTATTGTCTATAGCTGAGTGGGAAGAGTTTTATTTAATGTTTCATGCACTTGTTTTACTGTTCCGTGCACCACATTACATCATCCCATGTGCATTTGAGAACCAGTTGTTAAAAACAAAGCTTTAAACCTGGGCTGTCAAACGCAAAGGAGATTCCATGTTTAGTTATGATCCAGGGTATAAATGCAACACTTCATACATACTCCCTTCAATCCCCAGCAAATCCCCCACTGATGTTTGCACAGAGATGAAAGCGACAATACAACCTTTATGTCATTAGGTAACTTTTATCTATCATTTATTCAGTACTTCATTGTGATATTCAGAAAAAGGGCTCCCTATGGGGCCACCATTACGTCTGCCTTTTGTTTTTCTTCCTTCCTCCTTTCTCTCTTAATAAGTCTCTTCTATTCTTCCCTCTGCATTTCTTTCCCTGCAGCTACTCCCAATTCCTACCTCATTTCCCGTTCCATCAGCTAAATGTTTAACTATTTAATTGCCAAGGTGAACACTGAAGCATCTGCATTGGGCTTTTAGAGCTGACACTTGAATGAGATTAATAGGGAAGTTCATCCCTCTTGGTCATTGTTTCAGGCTGTCTGCAGGCTCAGGCAGACATTGCAACATCCATGGACACTCAGTTCACATTTGGGAGGTCCTCTCTGCAGACATGAGAGCTAGAAATTTACTTTTGTTTTAAAAAGGAGAGGTGAGCGTGAGCACAATCTGAGTATGTCATGGGGGCCACAAACAAATCATTAGTATTTACTGCTTGTATTACCGTACCACCTAGGAGCCCTAATCAGGGACCAGCACCCCTATGTATTAGGTGTCCATCCACTTGTAGAACAATGCAGGCCAGATCAAGCCAAGGGACCGTATGTTTAACACTCCTGCTTTAAACAGTCTGATTAAAAATCTCCTCTGAATTGCTTGGTTGTCTCTTCTGATGTCATAAGCACACTATTTAACCACTCATATAGAGTTCCTGAATTTCTAATACGAAAACAAGCAAAGAAAATACTTTAAAAGTGGTGGCTTTCTGTGTACATCAGAAAGCAGCAAATAAAAAGCAGCAAAAAAAAAAAATAGGTTTGCGCCATTATTTGCAAGTCACTTTTAATGAGGAAAGTGGGATTGCTCACGGCAGTGTGAGTTTGTCTCACTCCCTGTGCATGATCTCTTGCAGCAACTACTGAAAGCATTAGCCAGTCGCACGTTGAGAACTCAGGTAACAAATGAGTGTTTCAGAAAGTTTGTGTCTTCAGCCAGCAATCCTAGTCCACCATAGGCAATTTACAAAAAGAAGTCAATCTGCTAAGCACGCCCAAGAAAGTAGCTTGTTAATTCCCTTCAAAAAGAATCAAAATTAACTTTTCATTCATTTTATCGTCAACTGGCAGCGAGCTGCAAGACATCAGCTACTTGCACTTTTACCCCTTGAAAAACAGCATTATTATATTTAGAGAGAGATGAGCTTGACCCAGTAAAAGATGGGGGCCAAACAGCCCCAAATGTTGGATTTGGCTCCAGATCTGAATTTAATGGCTTTGGCTCCTAACATTATATGGGCTGAACCAATACCCCAGACCTGAACCTACACTACATAAACCTTGGATGCAGAATTTCACCCAGATGAGTAAAGTCAAGCATGGGCCCAACTGACAGGCTGCTGAAGTCAGTGGAAGTACTGCTGCTGATCTCAGTAGGCATTGCACTACTAGACATTACTTGCATAAAATGTACAGTATCAGTGCCATAGTGAGAACAAGAAAAAATAGTCTATTTAATACCATTGTGTCTAACCAAGGATCCCTTAGGTCTGGGAACCTTACACACTTATTGCTGGGTGCCCCACAATTTGCTCTTGGATCAGGATACTTTCTTCCACCATGCTCCACAGACTCAAAGCAACCACAACGTCTTTACGGAAGCCGTACAATGCCTAAACCTGCATCCCACATTGTCCCAGGCCATAAGGAGCTTTCACAACTCTGGAGGATATTACAGTGCTTATTACTATATTAGCCTGAATGGTCAGGTGCATTAGGAGTCGGGTAAAGATGATCCATGCCTCAGAAGATCCTTTCTGCTGTCTGTCTCTGAATCTCGCTCACATACCTTTGAGTTTTTGCATTTCATCACACAGCAACACGCCGACTTAGCAACATTCCCCTACCGGCAATGAAGGATCTGTGCCCCTGGCCATGTTTGTGTACAGAATGGCTTTCCTTAATTAGTCTCTTTTATTTCTCTACTGTATTTCACTCCTTATTTCCTTCTTTTACATTTTTATCTGATTGAGGGTGTTTGTTTTTCTTTTTGCTTTTTCCCCTTTCTCTGGAATCCTTAACCATTTCCCTCCACTCCTTGTTTTGTGTTGGAGATGGACACATTTGCCTACTCTCTCATGGCCCCTCCTCAGCCAGAGGGCCGAATCGTGCTTCTTTCATGGGTCAGCAGATTTCATATCGCTTCTGACCCACAATCCTGAAGTTACTTGCGATCTCCAATTTCGTTTCCCTTTGCTCCTCTCTCAGGATTTTAGCCTCCATCTGTCCATGTCAACATTTGAAGGCCAGATTCTCTGCTGGTGAAGTCAACGGAGGACAAGCTGAGGATCTGGCTCTGATAGTTAGTTATTTGTTAATTGTATACTTATAAAATGCAGTAATATTCCATTGATTAGGGATATGAAACCACTTCATATGAGGAGAGATTCAACAGACTGGGACCGTTCAGCATGGAAAAGAAACAACTAAGGGGGACTATGATAGAGATTTGTAAAATCATGAAGGGTGTAGAGAATGTGAATAAGGAAGTGTTATTTACCCCTTCCAGATAACACAAGAACTAGGGGTCATAGGCAGCAGGTTTAAAATACAAAGAAGTACTTCAAACATCACACAATCAACCTGTGGATCTTGTTGCCATGGGATGTTGTGATGATCAAAAGAAGAATTGGGTTCAAAAGAAAATTAGATAAGTTCATGGAAGATAGATCCTTCAATGGCTATTAGCCAAGATGGTCAGGGACACAACCCCATGCTCTGGAGATTCCTAAACCTCCAACTGCTAGAAGCTGGAACTGGAAAATAGGGGATGAATCACTCAATAATTTCCCTGTTCTGTTCATTCCCTCTGACGCACCTGGCATTGGCCACTGTTGGAACACAGGATACTGGGCTAGATGGACCATTGATCTGACCCAGTATGGCCGTTCTTACATTCTTATGTAACTGGTTAGTGGAGCTTGCAGCACTTTGGCATGGATACTGCATGAATAAAATTATTATGCTCTATCTCCTTCTTCTCTAATGGTATATGGCATTGATCATCTTAAGTTGCCATCACTGTGACATCTAATGTTACAATTCAGGCCTTGGTCCTGATCTTCAAGGCCATCCATAGCTTAGGACCCAGCTGCACATGTGAGCACATCTCCATCTGTCTAGACAGTTATGCTTCTCTAGGGCAATGGAGTTAACAAAATGCAGGATGAAGAATGTAAAAGACAGAGAAAATATTCTCAGTGGAGAGAGTTTGAATGTGGGACAAGCTAAGGAAGTCTGCAAGGCCCTCCTTCATCTGAGAGCCTGGGGTGAATAGCAGAATACTTTATGAAGGGAGTGGGGAAGCAGAGCGGATGTTAACCCTATGTTCACTGGGGACCAGGAAATACCCTTGCACCTTATCAGAAGCTGTTTAAAAACTGGACTTCAGTTTGATCTATTTCAGTGGGAGCACAATTAGACCAGTGCTGAGCACTTCTGAAAATCCCATCTTACAACTGCATGTTTTACAGAAAAAAAATACAGCAGAAATCACGAACCTGTTAGCACTGAGAACGCTACTGCAAGTGAACCATGTCACATGATGAAATGACATGAAGCACCACAACCAAACCAAAGCTCCAAACCAAAGCAGAGCTCCCATAGTATTACCTCTGTAAAGCAGGGACAAGAGTATTCGGGATTCCCCTGTTGGAGACATTTATAAGACGGGAGGAAAAGAGAGACGGGACCATGCCCTGGAAAATAATGGTGGCAGAAATGCTACATGGTTCCATTTTAGAAGTATACTTGCGGAACGCAGGACACTGTAGGCTATTTGTTAATTTTTTCAGATGCTAGGTCATCTCCTCTTTCAATAACTCAGCAACTTTAATTAGAACCCCAGGCTGGCGGTTGAGCTGTGCATACTGAATGGGCGCTAAGCTGTTCTGCCTCAGCTGATTCCTATGGTATGGGAAAGCTAGTCAGAAAAACAAGAAAGAGGCTCATTTGTGCTGTCACTGGAAGAAAAAGGACAGATTCCCAGCTTGGACACAGGCTTCTAGCACACTGGGAGTTGTGGTCCAGCGAGTCAGACAGCTGACTCTGCCCTGCCCCCAGAACAGAAGGACAATCAGAGACACACACACAGAGGCAGAAAAGACTCTAGTAGTAATAAGCTTAGCTTCTAAGAGGAATTGCACTGCAGCTGATGATAGCCACGTATGATATGCACCAACTCCCGCACATAAACAAAACTAGAAAGGCCAACTGCAACAGCACCAGAATATTACTCTGAACCCTTCCCCTCAGCTGTGGGGGTGCGATTGAGAATGCAAATCCAGATCGAAAACCAAACGTCAGCACTGGCCTCTACCTCTCCACCGTGATAGAACCAAAACCTCAGATCCAAACCCCCCAGCCCCTGGTAGATTCAAGCCACAGACTTGGATTCCGATACAGATTTTGATTCTAATACAAACACTTCCATCTACAGAATGCATTTTATCTGCAGAGATCACAGTGATTGACATAGATGAAATCGCTTAATAACACCCCAGGAGGTACAGTGTGTAATGATTATACATTACAAATTCATTGAGCACTCAGGGAAACTGAGGCAAAGTTAAGTGATTTGCCCCAAATCCTGCAATCCATGCCAGGTCTGTGACTAGAATCCAGGAGGCTTGATTCAGGGGTCACAGCTCTACCTACTAGATCACACCCTAACTATATAATCCACAATGCTATTTAAAACTGAAACAGCCATTCTTTCCCTCAATTGCACAGTAAAGATCTGATCCAAAGCCCACTGAAAGCAATGGGATTCTTGCTGTTGATTTCAAATGAGCTTTGGATCAGGCCCAGAATCCTCATCCACAAATTAAAAACACAGAAATGACAGAGAGCATATGGTTGCATCTTCTCCTAGGTAGCCCCAGAGAGGCAGTAGGACTCTGCTTTGAAGTGACTGAGCAGCATCCCTGACTTGCTGTGTTGATGGGGAGCAGTTGAAATAGCTCTTTCAGACATCACACATGGTAGGACATCGTGCGCCAGAATGGCCCAGGTGTCAAGTCACAGGTGCCCCTGACTCTCAGCAGGAGAGATGAAGATGTTGGCTGAGAGTCTTTACAGGATGGTGATGGGGAGGGAGAGGAGGGAAGGAGGAGGAAGCAATAACGCACTGTACCCTGCTTGCCTACCTGCGGATGACCAGCTTCAGTGTCTTGTAGGACCCCTTCACCAGTGAGATGGCCTCCCGCCTGGAACTGCTTAGTTCCACCTCATTGATGTTCACCACCTCATCACCAGCCTGCAGCGAGTCCGCTTTCCCCCCTTCTTCAACCTGCATGGAAGAGAGGAGAAAAAGCAGTGAGAAGCAATTGGCTCAGATTCCCAGGCAGGGTTTGGCAGCCTTTTGTGGCACTAAAATGAGCCACTTCATCGGGGACAAGTTTTACAGGCCCACAGCTCTGCTCCTGAACCAAGAAGCAGCACCTTCACCTCCCGGCACCTAGAACTCTCTGCTTGCTTCTCTCGCCACTTCATATGGATGCAACCAAGATCTGCAAAGAATGCAGCCCTCTGTGACTTTTCCAATGAAGCTGAAAATTCTCTGTGATATCTGGAAGCAGTAAGGGGTAAGGAAGTGGTCATGAAATATTTCCTGGTCAGTTTTATAAGCCAGAGCCATGAATTCTGGATCAAGCTGCAAAGCTCAGATCAGATCCAAGCTTCACTAAAGCATGAAAGGTTCAGATCCTGTGGTTCAGATCTCTCTCTAACAGGGGTGCTGGAATAATTTGTATTGTGGGGGTGTGGAGAGCTATTGAACCAAACTGTAAACCCTGTATATGATGGAAACCACTTCAAGCCAGGGGATGTGACAACATCCCTAGTTCCAGCACCTATGCGCTCTAGTCATTAGATTGGTTGATCAGCAAGAGCAAGTTGCTAACATGCAAGCTGTAGAGCAGATGCATCTAAGTTAACACAATTAATAACAACTGGGAGCACTCCTTTGGTACTTTTCAACTGAGGATCTCAGTGCACTTTATAAAGGGAGGTAGCATTTTACAGATGCACAGAAAGGTTAAGCAACTGGCCCAAGATTATGCTGTCTGTCAGTGGGAGAACTGGAAATAAAACCCAGGGGCTTGGTTCTTCCCTGCTCTACACCTTGTGCAGTCATCTATCCCTGCACAGTGTCAGCTACATTCTCACTTACACATTGCACAGGGGCAAATGACTGCAGAAGGTTCAGGGGAGGGGAGGGGAGAACCAGGTCCTGGTTCTCCTGACTCCCAGTCTTGTGCTCTCTCCATAGAGAAAGGCTGTCTCCTTACTCATCCGCCTAAAGTAAGGATACTAGGCATTGGGGTGAAGTTAGGTGACACAATGGGTTAAGGCACTAAGCGTTCACTTCTAGAGACTCAAGTTCAATCATGCCACAAAACCACCACTGAAAATCTGCTATCATACAAGACATTTGGTGGATCATGCTCAAGAGAAGCTCAGATCTGGGACAGCAAGGCTTTTGCAGATCAGGACTGAAGTCCAGCGATGTGGCATGACAGAAGGCATGCTACTGCCTCCAGCAAGGCCTTCAAGTTCCTCAACACCATATTCAACTAAAAATTGTAACTGAACTCCTCTTTGCAGATTCACGTTCTCAGAACTCACACAGGCCTCTGATCCAGTCTGCTGTAGTCCAGTAGGATGTCCGTGGAGAATGGCTGATGCTTAGGTCTGAGGGATTTTCTTATAAAGTGAAATGATTGATACTTCAGGAAGTTGTCACGCCAGGCAAAGAGTAACTGAGCCATAATGCACATTCCGGCACATTACCCAGCTTTCTTGCTCTATAGATTACTGTCAGTGTCTCAGGTGTTTCAGTGTGAACAACAGTTTCTCGTAGGAGGTAATGGCCAGTTCTTCGGATGAGAAGAACAGGATTTAGCACATACATCATATAGAACATCACATCTTCAAAGCCTCCTCCAAACATTAATACCCTTGCCAGGTACCTAAGTGTCATTGCATACTTAAGCCTTCTATCAAGTTGTTGCTGAATTGGGGTGGAGGGGCAGGGGTGTTTTCCCCCCGAGAACACCACAAAGCCAAACAAATGAGAATTTATATAAAGGAGCCAGGCATGTATCACAATTCCCAGGAGGATTTAGAAATGCTAGACCTTACTGGCAAAATAAATTAGATGCCTAAATCATAAAATCAAAACGCAGGATTGTTCCAGCTTGTCTCAGTTGGCAGGGGCTATGCAAGAACACAGGTGGTATTGTTTTCATAGAATAGAATTAGCTTATAATTTTACAAAAGGGGGTGGGGCCTGTTTTTACAGTTAAGCAAACTAATTAAGTGCTTAAATACTTTGTTGCACTGGGGAGCACACCAATGCAAAGGAAGTGTAAAACCACAACAAAGATACCACCAGCATATCTGTGCTGTGTGCCCAGTTCCCAGCACTGTCAAGCCAATTCGTCTCATCAATAAAACCCAACCTTCAAGCCTTGGTGATCTCTCCTGGAAATGATGCTAGGCAGTGCCTCTTGAAGCCACTCTGCATCACAAGGCGTTCAGCAGAACCGCTGATGAATGTTTCCAAATCATACAGGCTCTCAGCCATCCTTTCCACCTCTGCCTAATACAGACACACACTGTCCCATTAGAAGATTGTTTTATCATTTTTTTTTAAGCCAAGAAAGGCTTTGGCCACTTATTCTAAAGGGAAATACTTGTGTTGTACCAATAAAATAAAAACCAGCAGGATCTTATTAAAGGGAAAAAGGCAAAATACCACATTTATTGTGAATACAGAAAGAATCATAGTAAGCAGTTAGTTATAGCTATAACATTCCATTCAATCTCATATTTATTCTCACATTCATTCATACAAACACACACACACACACACACACACACAGGTTCTGCAAGGTTGTTATCATAGTTACCAGCCTTAGAGTTGCTCATGCCAAGTCACTGGCCAGGTGGCCTGGACATGAGGAGGGAGCAGGGCCTTGTCAGATGCTCATCTGATGCTCCTGGAAGTTGGTTTGCAGAATCAGACCCCAAAGTTCTCACTTTTTAGAGTCTATTTTTATAGGAATTTCTTCCTATGCCAGTCTATGGGAATTGCTTCATCATGCTGTTGCTGAATCAATCAGCAGATAGCACATTCCTGACGACTCCAAGATGTTATCTTGTTCTTTGGTTCTCCCATTCTTGAGGCTGTTGGGTGGATTCCAGTCTGCCCACCGGGGGGGGATCCTCTGATTATTTCCACTTGACGCCTTCTTCAGCCGATGGACACTGGATTCTTAGGCTGGCACCTCCCTGATCATTCAGTTATTATCCACACCAAGCATCCATCCACATACATCCTCTATCTCTATTTTAATCACAGTTGTTAATACAACAAAAGGGTGGGGAGTCTCTGGGTGCTGTTTCTGTTGTTAGAGTTTTGCTTTGAGTCTCTCTCTCTGTGAATTGCTTTGAGAACAGACTCTGTCTTAGAATGTACTAACACAATTAGCAGCTTGCAAGTTTCACACATAGAGGGAGAGAAACAGTACAAAAACCAAGAGACCTCTTAATTAGTAATACCCTGGAATTTAAACTATGGGGAATCAAACTCATTTGTGATTTTAATACAGAACTTCTTTAATATGATCCAACATAATCCCCCTTTTGACACTAAGATTTATAATCGTCAGTGTCACTTTCTATGTAGCCTATTCAAGAGAAAGTACTGTGAGACAATTTGAGTTTGTGATTCCAATTCATGCCACATACATGATCCTAGTGATGTATCTTTACTACAAGGTTCTGGGGCAACAGGCAAGGTGAGGCACACCCACTTTTGAGGAGTCCATTCGGTACAACCTCTAGTGTCCAATAGCTTCCCTCCCTCCCCAGCTCACTGGCTCAAGGTCCAGGGTAGCCAAAAGGATCCCATGTGTAATATGGGGAGTGGGTTAACCTTCAATACCTTTGCCTCCAGGGACTGTTGGTGTGCAATTTTGACAACAATTTCTCCCATTAACAAGTCTGGTTTACAATAGTGGAAACATATTGCATCCATTCATATTGATAAGTGTCAAACAATGATCTCTTTCTTTTTTAACAAATGCATCAAACCCTTAATATTTCCCAATATGACCCAGAACATTTTGTGTTCCAAAGTAGCTAGTGCAAGTATCTGCATTTCAGTGCATCCCATAGCTATGCCTGTGTAGTTTCCTATTTCTAATATTTTTTTTTCTTATGGATAAGCCATGTGGTAGTATTAAGCCATTACTAAAGATTCCATTGGCCTTTTAGGTTACCCAGACCAATTTGGACCAAGTCTACTTTGGCATGTACTTGTTTTTGTATCAGGCTGTCCTGTAGCTGGGACAGAAAGCTTAATTTATTTTTAAGTTCCTGCAGGTCTTCAGTATTTTTTTTTTTAAACACACAACAGTGCTAGCAACAACACAAAACACAAGACAAAACATAGAACACAGAACACAATTTCTATTGTGACAGTAGATTCGTGGTATTGGGTTGCTTTTCAGCTGGCAGCTTTTCCTGATTTTCTGAAAGACAAAAAGAACATGTTTCTACCCCTTTTGGGGTGGCAGATTATTGCTTAAAATATTTCTCTTACAAATACCCTTGCTGATTGCAGGCAAAACAGAGAAATTGCCCCCATATTTTCCTGTTTTTGTTCTATAGGCAGGCCAGGTTTCAAAGGCTTTTATCTTTTAAGATAAAAAATGGGGAAATTATCCCACTGTTTAGTCATTAAATCCCTGAGTTTTCCTTCTTATACAGCAGACCAAGTTTATAATGTTTTTCCTGCTGTGTTAAGCTTTAAGTTTTATTTACAGGTAATAACTGAGAAGCATCATTACCACACGACCTTAAAGGATTTTTCCAAAAATCATACACACTATACGTTGTTACAGGGATACTTATTATCATTACATTTATTAAAATTATCTTGTTATCCCATGCCTTTTATTTAGACAATTTGTTTGCTGACCAGGTATGTCCTTTATCTGCAGCTCCTTTGTGCTGCTAGTTCTTTCCTTCCTTTATCATTTAGGTAATTTGCATTTTCACAGAAACTTCCTGCTTTTGGATTTAAAGCCATCAGCAGCTCAGAGACTCTATCTTAAAAGGGACACAATCAACTTTCACCAGAGTTTTGATTACTTTTAACTTCTGCTTCCAAAACACACAGCAATCTGAAAAAGAAAACCCAACCTATTGTGGCTCCCTTTGGAGCCCTAATAGCATTTTAATTAAGTAGCATGGTATGTTTGCATTTCTTTTGCCCCTTCTACAATATACCCTGCACATGTTCTGGGGCAAATGCACATTTCTTCCATAGTTTAACTTCTATAACATTATCCAGATCCATTTTTACATAAGGTGTCACTATTTCTTTTTTTTGCTTACAGAGTTTTCATGTACCTTTATCAAAGTGACAGTCTGATTACTCAGAGCCATTTTAAGACTCAGTGTTTCTAACATTGCTTCTTTTTGTTTTGTGCACCTCACCCCTGCTGTTGCTTCAGAGAGGCACTGTCTTTTTTTAATTTTTTTTTTACTACAACTCTCATCTGCTATTTTGTTACAAAAACAAACAAACAAAAAACAAACAAAAAGAATCCAAATTTTTTTTTTATATTCTCCTGATTTTGACTGCCCTGCTGCAGCCACAACTTAAAAACATTTTAAATTTTGTAAAGCATTGAGTTACCTTTTAAGGGTTAAATGCCAAATCCCAAAGCCAAACAACACTAATTACCTGTGTCTAGCAAAAAGGTCTGTCAGTTTTGCAACTTTGAATTAAAGAGTCAAATGGATTTTTAGTGGCATTAACAAAAACAAAACTAACTGGTCCTTAGAACTTTACATATTTACACACACACAGACAGATACATACACATTTTCTTTTCCTTAACATCCCTTCCACACTGCTCTGTTTTTTACATCTTACATTCCCTTTATACATTTGAGGCAGTTAAGTTCCAATAGAACCCTCTTATGTTCTTTTAGCAAATTTGACTAAATTGTCCAGTCAAATGATTTTAATCAGATAGTTTATTTTTGCCTGGCTAATTTACAGACATTCCTTTGGAAAAGGGCTCATTTTTCTTTCAGAATGGCTGCAAAGAAACCAAGAATGCTCTAACACTTTTCCTTTTTAACATTTTCGGTTAAAAGTTGTTTGGGTGAAATACAAAGTTTAACTGCTTAATTCCCTCCAGCCTCTGCAGAGTTAACTTTTTTTTTTTTTACTCTCTTTTCTCTTTGTAATTATGCCTGGGGGTGCCGTACATAGGACCTTCTCCCCCTTTACCTGCCTCCCTCCAGCCTCTGCAGAGTTAACTTTTTCACTCTTTTTGTATTCCTGGAGTGCCTCTTTCACTATTTTCAGCTGGCTTTGGATATGTGTAGCCAGCACCTTCCAATTGTCTGCTCCCTTTTCCATTTGTGCCTTTTCCTCTTTACATGAAGACAAGCGGAGGGAAGAATCCTTACATGCCTCCCACAACAACCAAATTGCTGCTGCATCTCTTTTGGCAGCACTAGAAGGTTTGTATATGAGGATATACTGAGCTAATCTATCCTCTAGGTCCGAAATAGTGCAGACATCAGCTAGGGCTTGTTTAGTCCAAGGACTGTGCCCAAATTTTTGAAGGATTTGTTTAAAAGGTGTAATTTCTTTAACAAAAGGTGAGGTTGGAGTTCCTTCTGACTCCATTCCTCCCTCTAGTACTGGCTTACCCTGTTTTCTTTTAAACATCTTAACATGGATATTTCAATCTCTTTGTCACTGCTGGTATTACTTAGCAAGTGACACAGCCTAGATTCTGAAATCATAGCTTAATCTATGCGTTTTTCCCCTGCTACCTTCCCGGAGGCCAGCAGGTCCCCTGCTACCTTCCCAGAGGCCAGCAGGTCCAGTTAACCTATTTCTCCCTGCTACCTTCTCGGAGGCCAGCAGGTCTGGTTAACCTGTTTCTCCCTGCTACCTTCTCGGAGGCCAGCAGGTCCGGTTAACCTGTTCTTCCCTGCTACCTTCTCGGAGGTCAGCAGGTCCCCTGCTACCTTCCCGGAGGCCAGCAGGTCTAGTTTAATCTGTTTTCCCTGCTACCTTCTCGGAGGCCAGCAGGTCTGCTTTAATCTGTTTTCCCTACTACCTTCTCGGAGGCCAGCAGGTCCCCTGCTACCTTCTCAGAGGCCAGCAGGTCTGGTTTAATCTGTTTTTCCTGCTACCTTCTCGGAGGCCAGCAGGTCCCCTGCTACCTTCTCGGAGGCCAGCAGGTCTGGTTAACCTAATAGAAATGCCTAGCTCACTAGAGCTGGCGGTGTGCACACCAATATTTACAATAACTGAGGTTTTTTACCAATATTCCCCCTTTCGCAATTCTCCACCAAAATGTTGTACCAATAAAATAAAAACCAGCAGGATCTTATTAAAGGGAAAAAGGCAAAATACCACATTTATTGTGAATACAGAAAGAATCATAGTAAGCAGTTAGTTATAGCTATAACATTCCATTCAATCTCATATTTATTCTCACAGTCATTCATACAAACACACACACACACACACACACACACAGGTTCTGCAAGGTTGTTATCATAGTTACCAGCCTTAGAGTTGCTCATGCCAAGTCACTGGCCAGGTGGCCTGGACATGAGGAGGGAGCAGGGCCTTGTCAGATGCTCATCTGATGCTCCTGGAAGTTGGTTTGCAGAATCAGACCCCAAAGTTCTCACTTTTTAGAGTCTATTTTTATAGGAATTTCTTCCTATGCCAGTCTATGGGAATTGCTTCATCATGCTGTTGCTGAATCAATCAGCAGATAGCACATTCCTGACGGCTCCAAGATGTTATCTTGTTCTTTGGTTCTCCCATTCTTGAGGCTGTTGGGTGGATTCCAGTCTGCCCACCGGGGGGGATCCTCTGATTATTTCCACTTGATGCCTTCTTCAGCCGATGGACACTGGATTCTTAGGCTGGCACCTCCCTGATCATTCAGTTATTATCCACACCAAGCATCCATCCACATACATCCTCTATCTCTATTTTAATCACAATTGTTAATACAACAAAAGGGCGGGGAGTCTCTGGGTGCTGTTTCTGTTGTTACAGAGTATTGCTTTGAGTCTCTCTCTCTGTGAATTGCTTTGAGAACAGACTCTGTCTTAGAATGTACTAACACAATTAGCAGCTTGCAAGTTTCACACATAGAGGGAGAGAAACAGTACCAAAAACCAAGAGACCTCTTAATTAGTAATACCCTGGAATTGAAACTCTGGGGAATCAAACTCATTTGTGATTTTAATACAGAACTTCTTTAATATGATCCAACACTTGCACCTGCTGGGAAATGGGAAACCGCTCAATTCACTGCTCTATTTCACAAGTACTGAGCATTCTCCACAAGCAGGAGATAAATTGCCACTATTGTGTTTTAGATTAAAAAGGTTCCTGAGTAAACACCTTTGCTGGTTAGTTCCTGAGGTGAACCCCAGAAAAGAGAGCCAACAAGCCGCAGGGACCTTGCCTTGTGATTCAGAAACTGAACCAGGGACAAAAGCAGTTGAACAAATCAGTACAGCTTTAAAAATGTTTAAATATCTGCTTCCTGTTCTGGATATTAAAAAACCACCACCACCACCACTTTGGGACTGGTGTGCAACATCATATGTTATGCCACGCCCTTTGGAGGGCAGCCAGCAGCAGGACTTGAGACTGGAACCTGTGGATCTTAAAGCATGATTTTCTACTGACAGTGAAAAAGTCTTCCTACATTAGCCAAGGCTCAGAGTAGCTCCCCAACTGTTCTCTGTAGTCCAGGCACCGCTGGAGTGGGACAGAGGACCATACTGAGTGGGTCAGACATACAGGAGAAGCAAGAGGGCAGAGAGGTATTCCAACAGTTCAGGAGCAGTTTAGGGCCAATTTAAATCCCACCTTCACATTTGGTCAGCGGGGCAGGGCTGA
Organism: Lepidochelys olivacea; assembly: GCF_965140295.1. Classification (NCBI taxonomy): domain Eukaryota; kingdom Metazoa; phylum Chordata; order Testudines; family Cheloniidae; genus Lepidochelys; species Lepidochelys olivacea. The sequence goes on along the minus strand of NC_140414.1, from coordinate 19,879,204 downwards.
GGAGCCCCCCTGGGGCTGCACCAATTCAGACTAAGGGCTGTTTCAGCCCCTACAGCAGCCAGAATCCACAAAAGTAGTTTAAACCACTTTTGCCCACATCTCTTTTCCCCAGGTGGCGTCTTCTGCGCTGCATCTCTCCAGAAGATCAGTAGAGAATCTCCCCCTAGTGCTCTGTACCTAACAGTTTTCTTGCTGTCTTTTCATGGAAACAAAGGGAAAACAAAGGACAGAGTGACCCCAGTTCAGGTTTATTTACATCAACACTGACAGGGTTCAGAATCCAGACCTGAAACCAGATCCACATTTTGTATGTACAGCCTCAGATCTGGGCCTTTAGTTCAGCCCATCTCAGAACACTTCCTCACCCTTGGAGAGTTTGCACCCAGCTCTGAACCCATCTTTTGTGATTTGGGTCCAGGTAGCTCTACCCAAACTCAACTGGAATGCCAAGGATGGGAGCTTACATGAGGGAAAAGGGGAAAACAGCCCCATGAACTGAGCATGGCAAGTTTTGCACAATTCTCGTCCGAACGTGCTCAGTTGCCAACGAAGAATCAAGAGCAAACAGAGGCCTGGGATCCCACTAAGTATCACTTCCTCTCGCTGGCTATGTACGCAATGTTTGTGGTTAGGGAGTGGCTTTCTCACAGCAAAGACTGCATAGTTCAGACAGAGCAAGTGCGCGCTGGCCACAGCTCTATCTCCAGCCAACGTCACTATTGCAGAAGCAAACAAAATCCAAAGACCAAGGAATGTATTTAAATGAACACCTGTTTCAACAGACAGGATCAAAAACAGCGAAACGAGGAAATAGGACTGTTTGAATGGGCGGACGGTGAAAGTCTGAGGCTAGGACAGTGTGATGCCACGCCATCAAGGGCAAGGAGGGTCATAGAAGCTATATGCTTGGCCCGTGGAAGAGACGGATCCATACATTATTCCACCTCTCCTGAGTTACGAACAGTCAAGGGCAGTGTGACCTAGTGGCTAGAGTCCTGGCCCGGGAGTCAGGAGACCTGGATTCTATTCTCAGCACTGCCACTGGCAAGTCACTTCACCTCTCCCACCTTTTATCTGTCTCATCAATTGAGACCATTAGTTCTCTGGGGGCAAGGAGCGTCGTGCTATGTACAACGTCTACACAGTGGGAACCTGATCTCAGTTGGGCCCTAATAAAAGTAACAGTCAGTGAGCTCCAGACAGGGCTGAGTCCAGCCCTCCTGCACTGGAAGGCCAGAAAGAGACACGGCCCTGGCATGTCTGTTAGGAATGGTACAATGGAAAGAGGGTTCTCAGAGCTAGGAGAAAGACTGGAAGGATCTAAAGGCAAATAAAAAAGCCCAACATGTGCCACTTCCGGGAGAGTGTTTGGTACTTGGATGTCTCCTCTACCTCCATCTATCTGGGTGGAAGGAAGCAAAGGAAAGCCAGCTTTGCAAAAAGAGGTTCCAGGCATCATTTTACTGAGACCCTGAAAAGCAGCTAAAAAGAAAGCAACAGTAATGAATAACCGTTGGCACTTTCACAGTGCCTTCCATGCAAGGATTTCAAAGCACTTCAGACAGGAATCATTTAACTAGCAGAACCCTCCTGTGAGGTATGTGACTTCACCAGTTTTACACATGGGGAAACCAAGGCAGCGAGTGGTTAAGGGCCAAACGTTCAAAGTTACCTGATTTGGCATACAGGGCCCTAATTGCATGCACAGATAAACAGCCATTTCTGCCTACTCATTCTGGATGCACAATTTAATTTTGAAAAATCAGGCTTCAAGTGACAGGAGGTCAGAAGGTGGTATGTCACGCCTTGCCCAAATCGCAAGCTGCCTGGATGCTGTCAGTCAAAGACAGAGTCAAAAATGCAGTTCATTATTCCGAGTCTCATGAACAGTGCATGAGCGGCCACATTAGTCACAGCGCTGTCAAACTTTGCTTCCACTCAACAGACAGCCGCTTGCTCCAGCAATGCAGCTATTGTGAGCTAAGTGACCTGCTACCACAGAGCACGCAATTGTCAGCAAAGGCTCCTACGGTTGGTTTAGGCGGAGAAAGATAAGGGGAGCTGGAGCCTGTAAGCTCTTAAGCCTTCTGTATGCAGAACTTCCATTGCCTTCATTGGAAGCTTTAAAGATGGGGGGCCTGGCAGCGTCCAGTCCCCTGAGTTAAGGTTGTGATTTATTCTGAAGTCACCCAGTCATTGTGCAGAGGCTGGTTATTACAGAAGACTCTGAAGAGCACATGGGGTGGTAGAAGTGTGATAGGTTTGCTGTCCCACTAACCTTACCTCTGAAGGCCACCGCTCAAACCCAGGCTTATATCACAAGGGTGTCTCCCCATTCCTTGTCTCCTCTGAGCCCATCCCCCAGACAGCACCTAGGTAAAGTGCAGTGCTGCAGAACTAGCAGTAGAGCTGGGGGAATCATTGATTTTTCAGTTGTCTGGAAGAGATCAGTTTGGGGTCAAGCAAAACCAATATTTTTGGCAAAAAAAAACAAACCCAAAAATCATTTTGGGCCAAACAAAACCTTGTGTTTCAATAAAAGTAAAGGAAATTTGGAAACAAAATATTGTTTCAACCCTTCCAACCCCCCTTTCTCCCCCCCCCAAAAAAGAATCAAAACATTTTGACATTGGAGGGAACTTTTTTGCTTCCCCCCCAAAGTTGAAACAATTCGCCAAAATTGACACCAATGCACAAAATGTTTCAGTTGACCCAAGTTTGCTTTTTTCAGGGGGGGAAAAAGTTTTATCTGAAAAGTTTCACCCAGCTCTAAGTGGCAGCCTGTGTGCTAAGGAGGCCAAGAAACTGCTCCAGGTCAGCCATGACATTCATCTGCGGAGTCACGTGTGGGGAAGCTCACCCTGTCTACAACGTTATATGCCATACCAGCTAAATATAAAGAGCCAGGGGTTAGACATACCTCTCAGTGTGCCTGGGTTTTGCTGAATTAAGTTGGGCCTTTCACCTTACTGACTACATTGTCAGCATCAGTTTCTACCTGGTGGTGTCCTAGCACATTTGCAAGAGATCTCATGAAGGATCCACAGGTACAAGATCATACACGTCACACAAGAAACACTGGAGAACTCACTGCGTCATTGGAGCTTGCAATATATTAGAAGGCCCTGCAACTCTTATCGCAAGAGTATTGCGTTCCCTTTCTTTTTTGGCAGCAAATGCAGCACCCAGTCTCCTAAGGAAGCATCTGACAAAGCTTAACCAATAGCAATAGCCTTCTATAGAAAGCACTCCAAAAGTCTATGGGCTTTTTGAACCATCCTGATAGGATGGTCTGAGCGTTCCTGATAGGAAAGTTGGCCTTGTGGTTAGGGCCGGAACTGGGAAGCCAGGGATTTGAGGTTTGAGTCCCAGCTCTGACAGACTCCCTCTCTGATCTTGAGCAAGTCACTTAGGGCCAGATTCTGATACCAGTCGCCCATAATGAACAGACTCCTACAGCGTAAGGAGCTCTGCTGAAATCAACGGGAGTATTTGTGCTACTCGACAGGAAAAAGGGTCTCCATCTCTAGCTGAAAGACAGAGGTAGCCAGGACAGACAAAGGAAGTAATGCTATTTAGAGCATAAGCTCTTTGGGGCAGGGACTGTGTGTGCAGTGCTGTGGTAGCTGTGTCGGTCCCAGGATATTAGAGACAAGGTGGGTGAGGTAATATCTTTTATTGGACCAGCTTCTGGACTATGTGTATCCAGTCCCTAGCACAATGGAGTCCTGAGCTTGGTGGGAACCTCTAGGTGTGACTATAATGCAAATAGCCCTATTCAGTTCAGTAACCGGGCTGTATCCAACTGCACAGGATGGTCCAAAACACCTACAGAAAAGTTTTCCTTTTCTAATCCCACAGCTCTTTTCCAGAAGGACTGATTCCAGCATCTCCTCTCCTCCTCCTCCCTCATCAAATCCAGCTTGCCAGTACATTCAGCTTCTTTCAAAAAGACAAAAGTCTTCCCCACTAAGCTGGCCTCTCCTGAAATACAGCCACTTCAACGCATCTCAACGGCATCTTCAGACTGATGCAAATGGAGTTCCATTCAGTTGCCTTTATTGAGGGCAAAGTATACCATGCCCGTTACCCTGGCCTGAAAATCCAAAAGGCCACCCTGGGCCCGCTTTGCATTAACACTGTACTCCATCTTGCACCTCTAGAGCAGGCCTCTTGTCATTCAGTAGATCATGCCACAGACTTTGAACCCATCTGTTTTTTTTTCTTTTTTTTTGGCTTACTGTAAAAGCAACATGTTGCTTAAGCAGATCACCAAGGATACATAAGACTTATTGCTGCTGTCTTTTGTTCAGTTCCCTATGGTTACTGTAGGTTCAGAGAATGCCGTCTAACCGAGATCCTTTCTTGATGATTTTAAAGAGGTTTCCTTTATTTATTCCACTCTTTTCCCCTTCCCTTTGTTATAGAGTCTTTTGTAACAATGAAATCTCTGTACCTTTTAAGATGGAGCATACCAGCTTTGTACCCGTTGTATTATGCACAGGACATGTGATTACTCAATTGAAACTATTTGCTGAAGTTTCTTAATTATTAAGAAGCAAAAAAAAGAAAGCATCCAAATGGGTTTGGGTGCTCAATGATCCCAAAGAAGTTGGAACTCTGATGCAGCAATCATTGTAGCTGAGTATTGATGGAAGCAATGGCAATTGCTATGACAAATGACTGCCCTTAACTTGTCAGATATTCTAATGGTGACAAGGCGATCAACAGAAATGTCCTGCTGGAGATGGCTGGCTGCAGTTCCCCAGGGGCAAAAAACAGCTTTCTAGAAACTGACAGGGTGAGAGGGAGAGATGCGGTGCCTTGGAAGAGCTCTGCACTCTAGCTTTCTCAGCTGGCAATACGCCTGTAATTCGGGCAGCAGGGACTTAATCACAGAATGCTGCTGGGAAAGGTTTGATTTGCCTCAGTCTTGCCCCTCACGTGGTTGTTTATACACCCGAACGTGGGTGTAAAACTATACCAGATCAGAACAGTAACACTTTGCCCCCCACTTTGCACTGGTGAAAATGACCACACAAGGTGCAGAGCCCTAAAGTGTCAGGCCCAAATCCTGCTTGCCTCACTCACCCAAGGAGTCACATTGAAATGGATGGGACCACTCGTATGAATGAGACCATTGGGACCCATGGTTGAACACCTTCAATACGCGATGGACTCATCTAAGACTCTATATGGGACATGGAGTTTCTTAGGCTCTCATGGAGATCCGAGGAGGTTCTGAAAATAAGAGGGAAGGGGTGGCAGAGATGCTGAGTGACTCCAACATCATTCGAGACTCCAACATCATTTGACTTAACATGGTTTGACAATTTCGGGGGGGAGGGGCGTGGGAGGGTTTCCAATGCAATACAGACATTCCTTCCCCATTGTCCACAAACTGCATGTCAGCAGGATGTAGTTGTTAAGACAATTAAACCAAAATATAGTTAAGTCAAAAGGTCCCCCCTTGGAGCCATATCACTGCTGGATATCTCCTTCCCCAGTGCAAACAGGCTTCTAGGGACTGAGAACCTAGCCATCGAGATTCACTTCAAGCCACAGATGCTTTCAAATAAGCTGGTCCTTTATTCTTCTGGGAGGCAAGGAAGGCATCCTTTTCAGACTGCTCTGGAATACACCCCAACAAAGTATCTTCTCCCAAACACAGAATGGTCTGCATTACTGACTCACTGACTCTCTCATAAAGGAGAAGTTCATCCATTCTGGGTGGGTGACTGATTCCTAACCTTTACTTCATGTAGTAAATGAAATGGGTTATTCCGAATACTACTACTTTGGGTTTCCATGGTGCCTGCCATTAAAGGATGCCATGGAGCTTTGCAAACCAAAGCGCAGAAGGCCTGACTCTCTGCTGTCCTGCATGCTGGGGAGTCGTTTACCCTCTGCAAAGTGGGTGTAAAATGCCAGCATTCTGATTGGTTAGCACTTTACACTGCTTTGCACATGACTCCAAAAGCCGCATATCAGGGAAAGCCAGGCCCTGGGATTTTAAGTGATTTGACCAAGGTCCGTGCTCACAGCAAGTCATAAGCAGGGCTCTGATTAGAACCTAAAAGCCTCCCAATCCCAGCTGTCACCACTAGGGGAATATATTTTTGAATTGCCAATATAAACACACCACCACAAATAAGGGAATGGGCTCGTACAAGACTAATGCATCTTGAGAGACTGAATCATTTAAATGGAAGAAGAAGTCAGTTCCTATGTTTTAGGATTAAGATGCCTTTTGACACGGCCATAAAAAAATTTTTTTTGCATGGGCAAAACAATATATTTTCCCCTTATCTTGTTCTGAGAAACAGCTGAACCATTTTAATTAAACTTAAAGAAAGTAATACTACTACTGTTAATAATCAGCAGCAGCAGCAGCCTGAGGCAGATACCTGGAGTAGAAAATTCAGCCCAGACAGGGGTCCTCTAATGGGGAGTCTCAGGCAACCATAAACATAGATGTCACTACCAGCTCTGCCTGTAAGAGCACCTTCCATCATCCAGAAGCATCCCTAAGCAATCTTCAGACTCTGAAACAAATTCTGTTCCTGTTTACACCAACATAAATCAAGAGAAAAAGTATTCACACAACAATATCCATGAACCTCTGACTTCAGTGACAGGTTTCAGAGTAACAGCCGTGTTAGTCTGTATTCGCAAAAAGAAAAGGAGTACTTGTGGCACCTTAGAGACTAACCAATTTATTTGAGCATAAGCTTTCATGAGCTACGTGTAGCTCAAATAAATTGGTTAGTCTCTAAGGTGCCACAAGTACTCCTTTTCTTTTTGACTTCAGTGAAGTGACTCAAAACGTACATGGGTGAAACACAGCAAAATGTGACCCTGTGTACATAAAGAGTAGAGTTGGGCAGGAACTGGTTTTCCCACCCTACAGAAATCTTTGAGAGACTTTGACATTTGTAGTCTCAAATTAGGATAAATTGAAAATCCAAAAAAATGTTGAGTTTTTTCAGGTCAATCTAAATGTTTTGTTTCAATAATTTTGAAACCTTTTGTTTTTTACTTCAACCATTTACAAAAACTACTATAATTAACTTAAATTGTGAAACACAATTTTCTTGAACCAGAAAACTGGAATTTTTCATTTCAAAATTTTCTCTGCAAAATTTTTTTGAGTAAAAAAATTCGTCAAAAAAATTCTACCTCTCCTGCAAAAATTTCAGTTTTGAAAATTTGGCACTTTCTGACAAAAAAATTTTCATCAAAAAAACTCCCAACCAGCTCGACTGAAGAGACACTCACCCAGCACTGAAAGACACCACAATACTTCACAAGAATCTTAAAAATGGAGAGAGTGAAGAACAACTTGTCAGTTGTATTTACAGAGGGGAATATCATGTAGGCACAATGTAATTACCCAAATTGGAATCTGGCCAGGATACTGAGGTTAACACCTCTTGCAAAAAGTGATCAGGACCTCGTTCTAATGTCTATTCCCACATGCCAGAACATGGCACCTCCAGCAGCAAGGCACACCTCTGTTGGCATTACTCACCCAGAGGGACAGTTGCTATCCAGTAATTCACCAGCACCAATTTTGTGTAACACATGGGCTCCTCGTGGTGGTCTCCCATAAGAGTCGTGACCAGACCGCACATGCTTAGCCTGTAAGATCTGCTGAGGCCATGGACTGAGGCAAAGTGTCTGCAGGCCATAAAGTGGTCAATGGAAGACATGACCCAAAGTTATTGTGATCCACATACTGCAGGTCTACACAGTCCTTACCAACCCGCTCCCAAACATCCCCAAGACCACCCCAGCGGCTCCCAACACTGCCGCACTTCCTGTTGGATTGTTTCCTGTTCTGGCAGCAAGATCAATGAAGGCAGACAGCTCTTCAGCTAAAAGTGGCAAGGAGCGGAAAACAAATTGCTGGCTTCAATGAGAAGAGATAAGGGAACAGGTCTCTATCAGTTTGTATCCAACTCCCTGGGGTGACTCTAAATTCACAATCCACTAGAGGAAAGAAGGCTTAGCTCTTACGTTGATTTTCCACCTGTATGAACAGAATTTTTTGGCTTGCTCAGAGATTTATATGCAAAAAGAGTGGTGGGATAGGGAAGAAATATTTTCCTTTCACCCTACAACAGGGATGGAACCATGCCAGCGCTGAACCCAAGGCATTCGAGAAGGAAGCAGCCTCCAGGATCTTGGCATGCTGGGAGGTCAGACTAACTGTGAGTTGGTCCTACTCCCAGCTCCGCAACACACACAATGCCAAGGAACTAGTTTGGGAAGTTACATTATGACTATTATTGATTTGCTTTACAGCAGCACCTAATGATGCCAATCACCGCCAGGACCCCATTGTGCCAGGTGCAGTACAAACACGTAGTAAAATAGTTCCTGTTCCTAAGAACGTATGGTCTAAGTAGACAAGACACAAAAAGGGCGAGAGGGGAAACGGGCACAGAGAAGTGAGCCAAGGGCAAGCAGCAGATCTGCAGTAGAGCTGAAAACAGAATCAAAGTTTCCTGAATCCCCCAGTCCAGTGCCCTATCCACTAGACTACACTGCCTTTACCACACACTGTATGGAAGCTAATTTAAGACCCACAGATTAAGGTCTACAAGGTCCCCTCCTGAAACAGACCAAGAGCGGTCAATGTGCTACATCAGTTCCCGTCGCAGCTGAGGTGCGGATATCAGGGCAGGGAGGGGGCACGGTCTGCAAAGCTCACCCTGCTGCCCGAGGCCCATAGAATCTCATGCCATGTGCAAAGTGTCTCCTGCTGAATCCACACGGCAATGGCAGCATGGCTCTCCAAGGGGAGAGGCTACCGGTGACTGGGCACCTGCCAGCCTCGAGCCCACATGCACGGGGATGACTGCTCCTTGGGTACCAGCAATGAATGCTGCAAGCAGTATTGGGCATTCCCTTGTCTTGAGACGGGAACATGCCCCTTCTCCCTACCAGCTTGGGTACACCCTCCTGAAGTGTGCAGGGTGTCAAGGTCTCATGGAAGGGCTAGAGAGAAGCGGGAGGGGATTGTTGCAGAGAACTGCCTTTTCCCGCCACATGTGCCCTCCTTAATTGAGTTCTGCTTGGGACTAAAGCCCTTCTCTTCCCTCCCACACTGCACAATGGGAGGGAAGCACCTGGCTGGAAATCAGAAAGTTGTAAAAACCACAAGCATTTCCAGACAAATGCCCAGAGAGAGCAACTTGCAAAGGAGCTACAGCCCTGGGGAAGAGTCTTGGGGTGTCCCCCTCCTGGATGGTTTTAATGACACATCAAATGCCACTTGGTCCATTCCAAAGGCAGGAATAATGTGCTCAGATTCGGAGAGGAACTGAGGAGCGACAGATAAAAGGCATTGCTCGCAGGGCTGGTACCCAGAGATCGAGGATCGGTTCCACTACAGACAGGAGAACCCTGTACAATACAAATTCCTCCCTTTACTTCAAGCCTCATTTTCAGATTTCCATCCCTCCGCGCATCAGATCCACAGCGCCACGCCGATTTTCACTAGCTGAGGATCTAGCGGTACGGCTCCAATCCTGTGAGGATAAGCGGTTGCCTTCAGGGCCTGATCCAGCAGGGTGGCTCAGCAGCTTCCAGCATTATTCATTCGTCAGAGGAGGAATGAAGGCTGGCTTATGAAAGAGTCTGATTGCATACCATTCCTGACAGCACCTGTCACGGAGATCGGGCCAGGCCTGGCTTCATGTCACAGCCCGGCTCCAGCTCGAGCCAGTGGCTGTCACCGGCCTGATTGTAAAATCACAGCAAGGGCTTTGGAAACTTTCGTTCCATAGCAAGCCCCCTCCCACAGCACAGGAGGAAGAGTGGGCAGATCTCTCACTTTCAGGGCTGCAAAGGCAGGGAAACTGCATGGGAACGAAGAGTCTCTCATGAAATGCGGTTGGCCTAGAGGCAAACCCTACCCTGCAGCACTAACCTTTCGGTAGATGTGGACGGCTAGATAAGTGTGGTTGAGAGAGAGGGGGCAGAAACACAAGCGGGGCCGTACCCACAAAGGAAAGGCTCGGACAAGATGGGCATGATCATGACGCAGCTCTCAGCTATGCAGTGACCCAAGAGAGCAGAAACAGCTGGACTGAGTCTTCTTGATTGAACAGAGCAGGAGCACCTATGGGACAGTGGGAAATGTTAACATGAGCCCCAGCACCAACACACACCCCCCAGCACCACCCAGCTGTATTGTGTACAGGGGCGATCATGCAACGTCAGTCCAAAATGCTCCCCAGGGTTAAAAAAGATCAAGCAGTGTATTCTCTTGATAAGCAAGAGGAGGAAATATAGGTCTAAAGGACAGGAGTCAGGAGCCCTGGGCTCTATACATGGATTTGATGTGGGTAAGTCACTTAATTTCTCTGCCCTTTGGTTTTCTCATCGGCTTTATGGAGATAATGGGGATATCACTGAGGTGTTGTGGGACTTAATTCACATAGGCCCTGCTTCTGCTCCCATTGACGTCAGTTTCAAAGCTCCCATGGACTTCCCGGGGCTACTCAGATGAGCAAGGATTGCTTGAGCCGGAAAGAGACCAAGAAGAGGCCCTCAGTGGTTATCTTTCAATGTCACCCACCCCAATCCTAAATGTTCTGCTAGCACTTGGTCTGGGTTCTTTGCAATTATTTGGAAACTCAACCCACTGAGTTCTTAGGTGGGATTGGCAAAAGCACTCTTCCCAGGTGTAACTCTTTCCCCACTGAGGTCAGCCACCATTTTACAAACATACATTATTCCTTAAGCAGGCTCTCATACAATGGCAGCCTAAGCGTCACGTGTAGCTCACCAAAGGTGTGTTCTGGCTACATCACTAAGGGACCCCTCAAGTTCACTAATCCACCAATTCTTCCCCTCACCCTGTACACTGACTTGCCATCCAGAATGAGCCCAGAGCACTCTTCAAATACACAACGCTCACAGATTTGCAGCCTGGGCTCCCACAGTCACTGAGCACTAAGCAGCATTAGCTCAGGCTCTTCCTGCAGCGTGATTTCTACAGGGTGTATCAGTCAGTCTTAAGGCAGTAAGAACTATTTTAATTTCAAAAGCAGTATCATTAACACTAGACGGCAACTTTGGTTTGTAGAGCAGCCTCTCCCATGCCAGCTCTGTCCCACAATGCTTTGAGGCTTAAATGGGAAAGGACAGTATTAATTTTCTTGCACTCTGCCTATGGGAATCCTAACACATTAATGCTCAGATCCTGTCCACCTTAGTCCATTGGGAGTAGGTTAGATATGTTTTTTCCTTTTTATAATGTTCATAATAAACCTTCCAGAACCATAATGGGCTGTAGCCTGCAGGGGTTTGAGCTCCTTCCTGGAGGTGCTTCTGGCACCCACTGCTGCTGCTATCTCAGAAGAGCCGTAGGCTTCCATCACGGCGACCACCGGTGGAAACTGCTGGACAGAGCAGCTCTTCAGTACCCAGAGTGCTAGAGAGATAGCAGAACATCCCCGCCAGCCTGGATGTAACCCAAGGACCAAGACAAACAGTGAATGAGGGAGTAAAAGGTCACCTGAAACCCCCCTACTCACCCACAGCCTTACCCCCAAAACACCCAGAAGCAGCAGGGCTTCCTCCCTCCCCTTCAAAGCACCCACAGCTCTTCCCCTGCAAACCTATTGGCATCACCGCCAGTTAATTTGGATATTGTTTCAACCAGCTGATGCTCATCCACATCCTTGTCTCATCCAGCCACTTTGAAAGCAAAGCCTCTGCAACACCAGGGCCCCTGAGGGGGAGACACAGCTGCATGGAAGGCACCCGCAGCCCAAGCAATCTCTCCCCGTGGCCTCACTACACTACACAGGAGGGGTTGGACAATGGTGAGGAAAACTGGAGAAAGAGAGTCAGGTTTCAGGAGAGCCCTAGTGTGGAGGGGGACCAGGGGCTCAGGAATGCCAGCAAGGGGCGGTGCTGCTACCAGACAAACACAGGCCTCTCAGCATGGTTTGTAAAGCTCTTTCCTATATGCCTGCCTGTCTGACACATCACTGACTGCTAGTGAAACCGGGGTGACAAGAGAGCCTTGTGCATCAGCAGGTTCTTGGGACAGATGAGCAATTAACCCCAGTCCTTCTGGGGCCTCTCACACCTCTCTGCTCCCAGGGCCTCCTCCTCTTCCATTGCTTTTGACATTCTTCCCACTCCCCTTTTCTGACTGCTCCCTTACTCGTCTCCTTCCACACTACACTGGGTCTACACCCATGCTGCCCTCTGCGCCTGGGACAGTCTCCTATTTCTGGTTCACCAAGAGTCCTCCTTAAAAATCTACTGCTTTGAGAACCCCTTCCATGTTCCCCCCGCCCCGATAATTCCTGCACCCCTACCTGACCTGTGCTGTTCTCCTGGGGCTTGCCATTGTTTTCCTTGTCCATCTGAGCACATAAATTCTGTGGGCAGGGGAACAGATCTCAGTATGTTTGTAAAGCACGGTGTAATTACTACTAAATGAATCCTAATGAGAAATACAGTCAGCAAAGCCGTCCTCCTAGTATTTCGGACCCAACAGATTTGGAAAAGTGGATGCTTATCAAAACTGGCCCAAACATTTCAAGATGCGTCCATCACTAAGAAGGACCGATTGTTTTTTGCTTGTGAATGTTATTTACCATGGCATCTCCAGGAGGCACATCTTCCCAGCTCTCTGGGGCTCCTGAGGGGCAGCAGGTAGTTTCATGCAGTGCCATATTTGGGTCTGATAAATTAAAATCTCCAGGGTGTAAGAAAAACAGCACACAAGGCAAATTCTAGTGTTAGCCTTAAAGGTGATAAGTCACATGAGCAACAATATAGCAAACAGAATTCCGTTAAAAACCAGGGGGCCTGGTTCTGCTCTATTACTCGGATGTCAGCCCAGAGTAACCCCACTGCCTCAATGTGCACTAGTATAACTGAGAGCAGAATTTGGGCTATGATATGTATCGCTAATTAGCCACAGTCCTTATATTCTGGTTCTGATCTCACCACCACCAGTGTAAGGCAAAGTAATCCCAGTGAAATCCGTGGAGATATACCTATGTAAAACAAGCATAAATAAGATCAGAATCATACCCTCTCCCTGTATCATTAATGGACTAGATAAATTCATGGAGGATAGGTCCATCAATGGCTATTAGCCAAGATGGTCAGGGATGCAACACCATACTCTGAGTGTCCCTAGCCTCTGTTTGCCAGAAGCTAGGAGTGGATGACAGGGGATGGATCACATGATGATGATTACCTGTTCTGTTCATTCCCTCTGAAGTACCTGGCACTGAGTACTGTTGGAAGACAGGATGCTGGGTTAGATGGACCATTGGTCTGACCCAGCATGGCCATTCTTATGGAGCCATATGGGTTATTCCTGAAGGGTGACCCGGTGGGTGAAGTAATATCTTTTATTGGATCAGCTTCTGTTGACGAGAGAGACAAGCTTTTGAGGTACACAGAGCTCCTCTTTAGGTCTGGGAAAGATACTCTGAGCGTCACAGCCTGAAGGGTGTTATTCTATTTGTAAACTCTGTCGGGTAGGGACTTTGTCATCTTCCTTGTCTGTAAGGCACCTAGAACACCACATCCTTATTACTTTGTATTACCAAAAAGTCCCATTGCGGTAGATGCTACACAGACATATAGTACAAGTCTCTGCCCCAAAAAGTTTACCATCTCTATAGGCAAGACAGAAAAAGAAGGGGTATCACCATTTCAAAGATAGGGAAACCGAGGCACAAGGGGATTAAGTGATTTGCCTCAGGTCCAAGAGGAAGTCGGAGTCCCAGTACAGTGCCTTAACTACAAGACCAACCTTCCTCTCAGTCATACAAAAAAAGAAGCAGTAGCATTAATAGTAAACACCAGGACAAATGCATTCTAGTCACTTGGCACTGTGGAAGAGAAGGAAAAAATAGTGAAGTCAATCAGGGGCAGCGGCTACAGGAACCCACCATCCCTGCCCTCCCCAGGCACAGAGTAAGGAGAATTCTATCATGACAATAAACTCCAGGGATCATTTTTTTTTGCTCCTTCCCTGCTTCTTGTATAATGCGATTTTACTACAGGCTGGGGAACACTCCACGCTGTTGCGTGTGGGAATTGGAGACCGCGTTACCTCTGCTCATTGCTATTTGGCTTTGCAAACAAGTCATTCCATGAATTCCATTGAGAGTTTATTACCAGGTAATGCAAGTAATGGGACAAGGCAATTTGATCCTGTTTGGTTTATGGTGGTTATCAGGGTGATGCTTAGCCAAAGGCTTATTATAACTCACTGGCTCTTCTTCTGTTACATTTTACACAGCAACCTCCCTCCCCAGAGCATACAAGCCAACTGATTACACTTATCCAAGTGTTAACATTTGCTTTGCAGTGTGCTGGTTAAAAATAGCTGTTTGTCAAAGATAGCAGGAGGTGTATCAGTAAGGCTCACTATCTTGCACATGCGAGCAGCAGGTAATGCCTTTTCTTTCTTCGATTCTGCCATCACATGCCCAAGCTAACAGCTCTAATCCTGCCTCAGTTTCTCTTTCCTCCGCTGTCCCCTAGGGGACACTTTCCCCACCATTTCATCTGGCACCTGGAAAATGCCTGTTGGTTACAATACAGTGCGTGTTTGCTACCCAGCCATTTCAAAGTTCAGAGTGAAGCGGTTTTCAGTTGTAAACCCCCCAACCCTATAAGCATTAAGGGTTTGCCCCTGCACAGCACAGTTCAACAGAGATGCTCTGGGGAAAGGGCTGAGTAAGGAAGCTTGAAGAGTAAGGACTAGGGAGGAGTGCACAGGTAAGAGCATGAGGATCGCGCTTAGGCCTATTTCTTTTCAGACAGCCCCACTCTCCTGCCTTTTACTTGTGCTCCTAAGAAGCAGGGAGCAGGCACACACAGACTTCCACACAGTGCGATGGATGAAGCCTAGTGCTCAGCATGACCTGCACTTGTGCTGGAACACCACAGCCAGCTGTACCACACAAGGAAGGCCAACATTAAAACCAAGTCTTCATTAACTCAACAAATCCTGGGCCAATTGATCCCTAATCCCCTCCACTGCTCCTTAGGGATTGACCACAGTTTAAGTGTTGTGATGAGAGCAGTCCCAAACGTTGGAGGTTACAGACAAAGCTACAAACCTTCAGGTGCTTATCTAGACTTTGAGGGACACAGTTCCTCCCTCTGTGTGATTCTAATAGGCCCTCTCCACACCACTCTCCCCTTCCAGTGAGTCTACTGTCACAAATCAGCTTGCAAATGTCCCAGTACATGTTTCTCAACCGGGGCAGTCTTAGGCCTCTACCTACATGAGCACATCAGATCCTGTTTGTCCAGGGTTTCCAATCACACACCTCCAACTGGACCTGATTCATGCTGGATTCCCAAAAATACAATGACTATTTTGACACTGAGCTCATTTCACAAACCAAACTGACAGAGGAGCACTAAGTGTAGGACTGAGTGCTTTGAGAAATGCTTTTTGCAGCGTTGCTGTAGCTGGGTTAGGCCCAGGGTATGAGAGACACAAGGTGGGTGAAGTAATATCTTTGATTGGACCCACTTCTCAGTACCTTTCCCAGACCTGAGGAGAAGCTCTGTGAAAGCTTGAAAGCTTGTTTCTTTCATTAACAGAAGTTGGTCCAATCAAAGATATTACCTCACCCGCCTTGTCTCTTGAGACATGTTGTCCTTGGTACTTCATTTCTCATCCCTTGGAGGCTGTAGATAACAGTCAAACACAGAGATTTCTGTGATGACCTAGGACTCTAAATGCTTTGGTTCTCTCAAAGATAACAACAAAAGGACAGCGACAGGCATGTGACCAAGAGGATAACCCAGTGGGGAAAAGTGAGGAAAGCTGTTGTTTCAATGTGGTATATTATCAAATGGGATTAAATTGACCAGACTATCAGAGTGACAGGATTGGTCTCAACACATCACCAACAACCCAGATTACCAGCAGCGTGCAGCGCAACCAAATTTTGTTGCCATCTTTGACTATTTAATTATCTTTGACTTTCAAGTTATTGCTACCTAAGAAGGAAGAAACTTCAGACCAGGTCCTCATTTGTACAATAGGATGTTGCTCTGTGTGTCACTCTGAAGCCTAAGATGGCTGCAGTCAGTATGAAGTGATGGAAGCAGCCACAAGCATGGCTGAGAGCTCTTTTGTTCAGTGTCACCCAGTTCAATCATCACTGGATTTCGTGGTCTGTTACCATCCAGTTTAAGTTCTCAGCCATTTGACTGTACAGTGTACAGCTACAGTGAGGCATATCTATGCCATGTCAAGAGTCCCCTAGACCATTGTGATATCAGAGTGTGATGGAGCGTCTGCCCCAGGCCATAAACGGTTAACAGAACCCTAGGGAGGCTGCGCAACAGGCAGCCAATTGGGGAGGACCATAGGGAGACTATGCAGGAGACAGCCAATTGGAGGGAGGCTACGAGGAACAGCCAATCAGGGCCGGGCAGGTCCATATGAAAAGAGCGGCAGGGCAGAGCAGGTTGGTCACTCCCTGGAGCTCCAAGAGGGAGAGGACAGGCTGCCTTGCAAGCAGAGGGCAGCTAGCATCTTGGATAGAGCAGTGCTGGGCAGGATCGGGAGAGCAAGGGGGAGCTCCTGGCTGACTGCTGGCATTTTGGGGCCCTGAGACAAAGGCGGAGAAGATGCTGGGGCTATGGGGAAGTGTCCCAGGGAAGTAGACTGCAGGGTTGGAGGGGATGCAGCACGTGGCTTCCATCTTCTGGGTCCCTGGGCTGGGACCTGGAATAGTGGGTGGGCCCGGGTTGTCCCCCCCCCACACTTGCCATCGAGGAAGTGGCTGAACAGTGGACTGCTGTTCCCTTGAAAATGGGGGAGAACAGAGTGTGACACAGCTGGAGGGCTGTGTCCTGAAGAAGATGCTGTATCCTTTGGGACGACATGCATCTTGGAGCAGAAGTGACAGTGGCGAGACGTCACAAGATGAGGGCACACGGGTGGACTAAGCTAATTCCCAGAACAGCCAGCAGGGGGCGCCACAATGGTGAGTTGTGCCCCGTCACACAGAGGTTACTCATCCAATCACCATCCTTGCTCTGGGGCTAATTTGCATGCAATGATTTCATTGGTTGTACAAGGGAGACTGCAAAGATGGTGGATTACTTGGTCCATCCGCCGCATCTATGAGCCCAACTGCCACCTGTACAAATCTAAACAATTGTCCCAGCCGAAACACAACCCATGCGACACCACAAGTGTACACAACCCCAAACATGACTCTGAAGCCTAAAATATCTGTTGAGTCACTATGAAGCAACAGAAACAGCTACAAGCATGGTTGAGAGCTTTTTGTTTAGAATATCACCAGGTCCAATTGTCACTGGGATTCACAGTCCGTCATTGTCCAATTTTTAAGTTCGCAGTCATCTGAAGCTCCCCCCTATCCCCCCCACAAAACTTGGAGTTTCAGCTAATTTGGTGTAAACTAGTACAGCACCATGGAAGTCAATGGGGTTATGCCAATGAACACCAGATGAGGATCTAAGCCGTTAACTTGAATTTAAAAACCAGAAGGGCAGGAATTAAGCTAAAGTTGTTAAAATGCTCATACTGTTTGCAATCAGCCATCAATTACTATTTACAGCAGAGAAAATGGGTTCAGATGCCCACATAACCTATTGAACTAAGGCCCTGTTTCAGAGCCTATTGGATCAGGACTTAATGTTGGTAACCTGGGGTAAAAATGCAACTCTTATTGTCTGATCAAATTCCGGACAGTTGGGTTATTATGACGACAGACTGCATATATATCATCCAACACTGTTTCCATCGAAGTCAATAGGAGTTTTGCAATTGGTTTTAGCAAGAGTAGAGTCAGATCTTGAAGCTGCATTTTCAATGAAAAACACTTTTTGCCAAGACAAAATAAAGCACTTTTTTCTAATAAATATTCATGCTGATCTGTTTGCTGTAATGTACAGTCACTAATTTGCAGCTTCCAAAAGTCTTAAATAATACAAGTAAAGACCATTTAGAAACACACAAGTTTATCATTTTCAATAGCTTTTAAAAGTTCTTGCAATAGTTTTTTAAAAGTTCTTGCAAACCTTTATGCTGGTATATTCCACTGCTGAGAGGAAAGAATTGAAAATAAATAGAGTCTTTTAACCCCCAGGCTACTGGCCTTTCCAGATTGTCAGCCAAATGAATGCTTAAGAGTACACACATGTATCTAGTGCACACTGTTTCCAACTCACCATTTTTATTGTGAGTCTTGCAATATATGGCGTTTTTCTTAAAGCCCCAGCTGCTCATGAGAATCTCAGCTTTCATTTAAAACATAAAGCAATCTTCTAGCCTTCTGGGGTGAGGAGAAGGAGCTTTGAAACATGAAACAGGTACAACCTAAAGGCCCAGAAACTAGAAGGCAAAGAAGAAAAGTACACAATGTATTAGTTAGAAAAAAAGTCATGATTTTTAAGCCAATTTCCTGATTTTTTGGCAGAGCCTGACAAGTGATTTTTGAATGCTCGAGAATAGCAATACTGAGTGAGCTAAATGTATTTGGCAGGTGTAATTACTTTTAATCTGCTGTAGTCTCTCATTGTAAAAGGTGGCTTCTGGAGTTCTACACTTTGGTTTTTCAGATCAAAGGCTAATTAAATTGCCCAGTCCCATGATTGCAACACCAGTAGTGTTCTTGATACTAAGGGCAATGGTCGTGCTGATGAGGAAGAAGTGGGTTTCTTGGTATAAAGCAGTGGATCTGAAGTGCCTGCTGATTGCAAGCATATGCCGCACTAAATCAGGAGGGCGTAGCTCTCCATCTACCCAAACCCATGTGTGATGTAAACCTAAGAGAGGAGATCTCCCCCCACGTCCCACCCAGGAAAACAGAATAGATCGAAATGCCTTTGCATCCAGGAGACTATCTTACAACTTTACAAGATGGACAAAAGAGAACTTAGGATCTCAGGAACTGTTAGGCTATGTCTACACTACCACAGTAAGTCGACCTATGCTACACAACTCCAACTACGTTATTCACGAGTCAATGTACCTTAGGTCAAGTTACCGCGGGGTCTACACCATGAAGGGGTCGACGGGAGAAAATCTCCCATCAACTTACCTTACTCTTCTCATTGGCGGTAGAGTACAGGGGTTGACTGGAGAGCAATCTGCAGTCAATTTGGCGGGTTTTTCCTAGACCTGCTAAATTGACCGCCGGTGGATTGACCTCAGAGCATCAATCCCCGCTGTAGCATAGACCTGCCCTGAATCAGACCAGATGTCCATTCAGTTCAGCATCCTGCTTCTAACAAAGACCATCACCAGCTGCTTTAGACAAGGTGCAGTAGGGAGTTCTGAGATTACCTGCCTTCAGGAAGAGTTACCTATTCTACTCTATATAGACTTTCATTCCATGCTCATCACCATAGTATCTGAGCACCTTCCAATTGTGCATTAAACAACGTGACTAACATCTGTTATATGTCTGTCTTCTCATCCACTCCCCAGAGGGAGAAGTGTGTAGAGTGGAGTATCATGTTTTGGTAGGATTTTTTTTTTTTAAATAACTTCCTGGGCCCCCTCACTTGTCAGTCATTGACTCATGCCCTGAAGCAGGAGAGTTTATATCCCTTCCCAAACCCTTGTGTTATTTTCCATGTTTACTTTGATAACTCTGAATATTTTTATCCATATAGGCCAAGAGTTTACAAAGCAACTCGTGATGTTGGGTGTCCCATTTGAGACACTCTCAAGGGGCCTGATTTTCAGAAAGGGCGAGCCTCAAGCCCTCTGAAAACCAGGTTGCTAAAAGGTGTTTCAAGTTGGGCACCCAACATCACGAGTTGCTTTGTAAACTCTTGGCCTATATGAATAAAAATATTCAGAGTTATCGAAGTAAACATGGAAAAATAAACATCCAGAGTCACTCATCACTTTGTAAAACCTGGGCTTCTACAGAGAACACAACAAAGCTCGCATATTAGGAAACACTGAAGAGAACAGAACAGCATAGAGATGAGAAAGAGGGGAGATGACAGAGGTATATACACAATAGCGACTGGTACAGAGAAAGTAAATTGGGCCCCCTCTAATAAAACAGGGATAAAAAGAGCTCCCCATGAAATCGAACAGTATAACTGATTCAGTTTAAAAAAAAACCCAGACTGCGGAACTCCTTGCCACAATATGTTATTGAGGCTAAGAGTTTAGTAGGATTTGAAATGGCATTAGGCGTGTATAGCTCTTTGGGACAGGAGCCATCTTGTTGTTCTGTTTGTACAGCGCCTAGCATCATGGGATCCTGGTCTGAGACTGGGGCTCCTAGATGCTACTGCAGTATGTATAAATAAATCCCATAAAATAAATAATAATGAGAATATCCCGAGTTACATTAGACAGAATAAAAAAAGCACAGAGAAGGAGAAAACCTTCATGTTTCAAGGGATATGCCAGCCACTGACTGCCTGGGCTTCCAAAGAAATTTACCCTGTGATCAGGTGAATAATTTTCCATTAAGGCATATCTTAGCCCTTGTACAGCTGGTGCTGGCCTCTGGCAGAAACAGGGTATCGGACTAGATGCACCACAGGTCTGCTCAGTTATGGCAATTCCTAGTTTTCTCTCTCTCTTTTAAGAGAACACTGCTGGTGGGGGCGGGGGGGGGGTTAATACCTTACATAATAGTAATAGTATTTAGCACATAATCTTCAAAGCACATTCATTACATTAGCTAATCTGATGATCTTTCAACACACTGTGAAGGAATTAACTTAGTGTTGTTATTCCTATTTGAGAGAGAGAGAGAGACTGAAGCAGTGTCCATGGTATCTGCCCAGGGTGACAGAGGGTGTTGGAAAATTTCTCAGTTGCCATCTCCCAGCCCTGTGCTCAGATCACTAGGACATGCACGCAGTACTGGCGTGAGCTGAGTCAACCTCTCTCCTTTGGTGCTTCTGCCACCTTCTGATTACTAAACCTCCCAGGAAGCAGCAATTCCTATCTGTGATCAACAAAAGCCGCTGTCTCTCTTGGGTGCCATTTCTCTATTTTTGGTTTTCTATCTGCCTATTTTTAACTCTTCTGTTTTCTCCTATTGTCTCTCTTCCCATATACTATTTCATTACATTTCTTTCCTATGCCCCATTTCCCTCTCGCCCTTATGCCACCTTTCCTCACGGAGCTTGCTTGCTAATGAACCCCAGAAGGGTCAATGCTTATGAGGAAGCTCTTGGTGGAGTTGACCTGGCTAGGGCTGTCCTGCTCTGTCCCAAGCAAGACACTAAAACTGAGATTTCCAACTCCCATAAGCAGCTTTGGAGGTCCAATTCCCCTTCTTTTTAATAGGGATTAGACACCCATCTTTCTCAGAAGCTCTGAGCTTAGCGTGTCCCACAGGAACTTTCAGAGTCAATGCAATGTCAAGCGAGATGTGTTTGTCCCTTAAGACAAACTTATTAGCCCACGAAGAGGAAATGCTAACTGACTCTCCAGAAGTAGCTAGCACAATCAGCCACAGCATTAAGCTTTGATGCAGTTTGAGTCGCTGCCAAATCATGCTCACTCCAAAATAGCACAGCAAGAGTTCCCCTCTAACCAGATAATGGGAACAGTGCAGTTTAGCATGACGGTGCCAGTACAAGAGGGGAAATGTTACTGTCTAATATTGGCATTGATGGCAGAGCCAAACCCTTGTCATCACAGCACACAAGGCAAATGCACTACTTTCCCCCTGCCCCTTCTTCTACAATTATTACAAAGTCTTCCCCGAGTGAATTTAGTGCTCATGAAAGGTGCCAGGTGGGCAGCAGCCTGGAGACTGATTTTCTCTGTCCCTCACCCTGCACCACCCATGTGTGCTGTCTCTTTGCTGGGGGGACAGCCTGCTAGGGGGCTTCGTTCTCCATGACCCATTTGCTCCCTGGCACCTCAGCTCAGACTGCCAGCAAGGCGGACCCACATGTGATGGTGGTTTAACAATATGAGCATTTGTCCACCAGAATTCGGAGTTCCTGGTCCTGATTCCACCTGATTAAACTTGAAAGAGCAAAGGAATTTCAGAGCCAGACGTGGCACTCGTCTTAATTCATGCCCTTTTGTGTTGGCTTTGCAGCGGTCCCTGGAGTGCTGTGCGATCTTAGCGAGATCAGCAGGAACACCGAGGAGCAGCCACCCCTTCAGAAGCAATACCAGGATTGTGAAGCTTTTGCTGTTTCAGGTTAAAGCCCCTTAAACTTCAATCACTCTGTCCTCTGCTGCCACCCTGAGTGAAAAAGTGGAACTTCAATTGATATTTGGGGCAGCTCCCACCACGGGGCATTTACTTTTATTTCACACCAGAGACTATAGGTGCCTTTCATCTGTGCCTGAGAGAGAGCACGCGTGCTCTTGAATGGGACAGGACTCCTGAGAGCCGCTTTTCCAGTGGACTGTTGATTCAGTAAACAAAAGTATTTCATACAGTAATAGACTCAGACTGTAGGGTCAGAAGGGACCAATCTGGAACTCCAAATCTTGATTACTTTTGGGGGGGAAATATTCCAGATTTCAAACCTGAACCCAGACTGGAATATGAGCAATTGAGGAGATGAACTGGATTTTCATTAAGGGCCCACTGTAAGTAAGTTTTTGGATTATAAAACAGGATATGCCATTAAAATATAGGACCTACTGACTGCAAGAAAGCCCGTTTGAAGGCCAACTTATGAGTATGCAAGAGGCAGCATCAAATGGACGGAACAGAGTTTATGGCATGAAGACTAAGGAAGGGAAGGAGCTCTCTGTTTAATAAGGCTCTTCCTTTTTGCTTCTGAATTTAGACCTGGCGAAGTTTGTGGACCACTGGCACTAGATGCTGGAGTCCTCCACTTAGCCAGGAAACAGGGATGGGGCATTGCCAGCTCTCTCATACTGCCCCATTAACATCCTTCAATCCTGTGGTGTAGGGGCCACTCCAATAGTGAGAGGGTGAATGAATCTCTGTGCTTGTTGTTCTATATGGACTGTGGCTGATGGTGTTTGATACCATGGCAGTTCTTGTGATGTAAACCTGTGTCCCCTATGAACTGCCTTGAGGTCACCCACACCTTTCACACCGGTCCCTAAACATCCACTGGGTCATAGTGACGTTCAGTTACTACGGACCTTGGCTAGATTTCAATGGATGATCTAGAGGCCAAAAGTTGCAAATCCCATCTCAAGTCCCCTACAAGATACTGAATCACCGAGAGCTGGCCTTTCTTACATTCATGATGATAAATAAACCACCAGCTACTAGGCGCTGGTTATCCACTTATCTCCCACTGTCCATCGGACATTATGTCCCAGGGTAGAAAGCATACGCACGGAGAAATGAGTGCAGACTGCATATATATTTCTTGGGCCAAATTCTGCTCTCAGTTACTGCATTCTGCTAGAAGACTCTTGCATTCAGCCCTTGGTACAGGTGTGGAGGTGCAACACTACCTCACAGGAAGCTTAGGCAGGAATTGTGCCCCCGCAGGGGCAGATGGAGAGAACAGTTCCAGCACTGGTCTGAGCACCTGGGTATCTCTCCTGCAGGCTGCACGTGGTAGCAATTGGAGGCTACAAGCAAGATCATTGTGCTAGTCCGTGGACACACATAGGATGAGATAGCCGCTGTCCACAAGAGCTTGCCATCTAAACCCACAGAGAAATGAAGTGACTGCCCAAGGTCACGGGCAGAGCTGAGACTAGAACCAGGTCTTTGCACCCACAGTGCAGTGACCCAGGCACTAGACCACACAAGCTCAGGTGAGAGCTCCGATTAGCCTATTTTGATAGCCTGAACGAAATCAAGCCAGGATACAGTAGGCAACACTCGCCTGCCTTTCCGGTCTTGGGGCGTCTTATGCAGAGACGTTCCCAAAGATACCATAGTTAGTGAAACAAGGGGCAAACATGCTGGAAAGAGCCCACCAGCCTCCTTTCGCTTGGGATCCAAGTCAAATCTGCAGCAGGTTTCACTAATCCGCTGCACCACTGAGCCCCCTTCCTCCCCTGTCAGTCAGTCTGAATCTCCGCACCCTGAGTGCTGAGGGCTCCTTGCCAGTTTGGGGAAATGTTAGAGCAGAGTTTTGAAACTAAGACGCTAAGAGTGTGCTAAGCTAGTGATTAGCTGGGCTGCATTTCACGGCAATTGGGGGAACATTCCTTTTCATTTTACACAACACCGCTGGGCTCTAATGATGGAAAGGCTTAGCGTCTGTGGAGGGAGCATGATCATTCTTTGTTGCCTTGTATGAACCCCTTGAGAAGTGGTTGCCAAGCAAAGGTGATCTTTAAATCCACTGCCACAGCCAGAAAACAAAAGCCACTGCTGCCTTCTCTCTCTTCTGCTTTCAGACACCTTTGCATTTGATCCTTGGCGAGGTTTCCTAGTTAATGAGAAATACAATTCTTTTTCTCCAAGAAGAACCTTGTCCTGGATTCTGCCTGTATGCTCTCAAGAGGGCAGCAGTGCTCCCTGAATAGTTCAGAAAGCCAAGTTTCCAAGCAAAACCCTTTTATAAAGACACTCTGGCAAACCATTTGTGGCATGCTCAGTTTTTGTTACAGTAGATGGGATTCATTGTCATTCCACTAGAGATGGGTCCCGATTTGAACTCCAAACCGTGAAACAGCATGGTGATGGACATGATGGAAGAACCTGAGCAGAACGCCAGACCCAACTCTCCCACATCCCTTCCTCCCTGTGTATTGTGGGACAAGCCAGAGTATCACATCTGAGCAGCAGCCACCTTTGGGGAACTCCGAGTTCAGACCTGACTCTGGGTCCGAACTCCAGGACTCGCAGTCAGCTGTACATTACATGTAAATTGTGTTCTACATTTAGGGCTTCCAACCTTTCTCCTGTGACATGATACACAGCCCCAGGCAATTTCTGTGGGCAAGCCTTGTCCCATATACCAATTGAATGTGTGTATCCTCTATGTGCACCGTTTGCCTGCCTTCTCTAGGGATATTTCTGCCTCTAGTTTGTTGCTTCTCTGTTTCCAGCAGTGTCCTTAAAGATGGGATGATGGGATAACGGGGGGTGCGATAATTGCTAACAAGGGCAGTGTGGATGACATGGCTTGCCAAGCATAGGGCCTGGATCACAGGGAAGAATTTGAATATATGTGGCATAGCCTCATGATACCACTAGCCTTGGTCAGGATTACCCAGCTCCAGTTCAAATCCAAGCCTGCCATGAGATTAACAAAAAACACAGGGAACAGAATGACAAACCTTACAGCCGTGTGTATGATTTTCCAGCTGTCCATTCATGAGTATTAATCATAGAATCACAGAAATATGGGGCAGGAAGGGACCTAGAGAAATCATCAAGTCCAGACCCCATATTGAGACAGGACTGAGTAAACCTAGACCATCCCTGACAGGTGTTTGTCCAACCTGCTCTTAAAAACCTCCAGTGATGGGGATTCCACACCCTCCCTTGGAAGCCTGTTCTACAGCTTAACTCACCTTAGAGTTAGGGTGACCAGATAGCAACTGCGAAAAATCGGGACGGGGGAGGGGGAGGTAATAGGTGCCTATATAAGAAAAAGTCCCCAAAAACGGGGCTGTCCCTTTAAAAACGGGACATCTGGTCACCCTACTTAGAGTTAGAAAGTTTTTCCTAATATCTAACCTAAATCTCCCTTGCTGCAGATTAAGACCATTTTGTCCTACCTTCAGTGGATATGCAGAATAATTGGTCATAGTCCTCTTTATAAAAGGCATGAACCTATTTCAAGACTGTCCTCAGGTCTCCCTCAGTTTTCTTTTCTCAAGACTAAACATGCCCAGGTTTTTTGAACCTTTCCTCACAGGCCAGGTTTTCTGAACCTTTTATCATTTTTGTTGCTCTCCTCTGGACTCTCTCCAATTTGCCCCCATATTTCTTAAAGTGCGGTCCCCAAAACTGCACACAGTCCTCCAGCTGAGGCCTCACCAGTGCTAAGTAGAGCAGCACAATTACCTCCTATGTCTTACATACAACACTCCTTTTCATACACCCCAGAATATTATGTTTTGCAACTGCATCACATTGTTGGCTCATTCAATTTGTGATCCACTATAACCCCCAGATCCTTTTCAGCACTACTACCACCTAGACAGTTGTTCTCCATTTTGTAACTGTACGTTTCATTTTTCCTTCCTGAGTACTTCGCATTATTCAATTTCATCTTGTGCATTTCAGACCAAGTCTCCAATTTAAGGGCATTTTGAATCCTAATTCTGCCCTCAAAAGTACCTGCAACGTCTGCCAGCTCATCTGTAAATTTTATAAGCCCGCTCTCAACTCCATTATCCAAATCATTATTGAAAATATTGAACAGTAACAGACCCAGAACTGACCCCTGCAGGACCGCACTACACAGGCCCTCCCAGTTTGACAGCGAAGCATTGGTAACTACTCTGAGTGCTCTCTTTCAACCACTTGTGTACCAACCTTATAGTAAATATTAGGGAAATGGGGTCTAAATGAATTTAACTGCATTTTCTCTCTCCTGCCCCTGCTACAACACCCAATTCATAATGCTAGCCCTTTAATAAGATGGGTAGAGCAGCAATTACAGCAGAACCACTATCGCTGTTCCTTTGGCTGAATTAGCGTGACCAGGGATTTATGTGAATAGCCAGCTGACCCCCGCTTTCTTTTTGTCCCCTTTGGAGACAGGAGGGACCCAAAAATTTGAACCACTGTGCACTCCTGTTTATCTCCCAAACACTCTGGCCATCACTGCCAGAGTGTGCAATCCCACACTCACAATCAAGAGAAGCCACAGAGAAACCAAAATGTGGCACTCCCACGGACGTATAAAAACACTACCTTCCACAGTGACACTAGTAACCTCTCTGCTGTTATTACTGTTCTACAGTAGCACCGAGAGGCACCTATATGTGGTGGACAACATACGTACCCATAGTAAGAGCCTCTGCCCCAAGGAGTTTACACTCAAAATAGACTAGACAAAGGGTGGGAGACAGGAAGTATTATTACCCCCACTTTACAGCTGGGGAGCTGAGGCACAAGGAGATTAAGGGACTTGCCCAAGGTTGCAAAGAAAGTCAGTGGCCAATCCAGGAACTGAATCAAGACTTCCTGAGTCCCAGTCCAGTGTCTTAACCTCAAGACCATCCTTCCTCTCGTCTCTCTTATTCTTCCTTTGCTTTAGAAACTCAGCCATGAATCATAGACCTAATAAATCAGAAGCTAGATGTAAGGTTGCAGTCACCTTTTCCAGCCCTCCCCTGTGAGAGTTATGCTATCAATTCCTCTCTAAATCAGCGAAGCCAAGGGACATTCCTGCATTAGTTCTCCAAGAATCAGCTCAGTGTGGTCTCAATGCACATCTCCATCAAAGTCACTTGTGAGCACTCCCTGATAAGCAAAGATGGCAGCTTTTAAGTAATGGAGGATAGGTCCATCAGTGGCTATTAGCCAAGATGGTCAGGGATGCAAATGCCAAATGCTGGGACTGGACAACAGGGGATGGATCACTTGATAATTGCCCTGTTCTGTACATTCCCTTTGAAGCACCTGGCATTGGCTGCTGTTGGAAGACAGGATACTGGGCTGGATGGTCTGTTGGCCAGATCCAGTATGGCCATTCTTATGTTCCCATCCTTAGACCATGGGGTAGAGCCACGCCACCCTGGAAGGAATGATGGAGATACCGTTTCTCAGGCAGACTCAGTCTCTCCAGGACTGCTTCTTGTGCATAGGGCTGACCTATCCATCCGTGTACCTATGTGGCTCCTATCACCACAGCATCTGAGCACCAGTCAGTAACACATCCTGAGACCCCAAGAAAGCCCCCAGCAGCTCATTAGGGTTTATCATTTGGGCTGAGGTTTACACCCTTTGTCGTTTTAAATAAATGTTTTAAAATAATAATTCTGTGTCTGCTTTGATGCCACCGCACAGCGCACCCTTCCATAGGCACAGCAGATCAGCTTTTACACATCAGATCCTCAGCCGCCATCAGTCAGCACACCTCCATTCCCTGCAATGGACTTACGCCCATTTACACAAATTGAGGATCTGGCCTCATATCTCACAAGGGATTTTACACTGAGGCACCCACCTTGCCAGTTGGATCCTCATTACCCAACATTTCCCACATCCCCTCTTGCTGCCCGGTTCTTGGGAAGGCAGGCGTTAAGCAACGGATACAAGCAAAGGCCACTGCCTGGCTGAGACATTCAGGTTATGAATTCAATTGCAGCAGACGGTGCATCTGCTTGAGAGGCAGTTTGCTTTTGCCCCACATACTAGAAGTCCGATGCGTCATCACTTTGTGCATGGACCGATTAACCACGTGGGGGCTGGAGGAATGGCATGTAGTACTAAGCTAATTATGGTGGCCTAGATCTTTTGTTCTGCTACCGCTGGATTGCCTAATTGATTCTTTCAGTCACCAAACGGCTTAGTGGGCTGCACGGGCAGAATGAGGCCTTTTGTAATACTCCAACGAACAAAAAGTTTCAAGTCCTCTCCTCCCCCTGATAGCAGCAAGCGTAACCTCGGCACAAGGACAGCTGTCCCTGGGCTGCATTAGCATCCGTCAACCACTCTCTTGGACATCTTTCCAAAGGAACTCCTCCCCTCCCCCATCCCTGCTTGGTTGTGGCAGGGTTTCATCCATCGCAGCATTGGCTGTAATGCCCATCACTCAGTCAAGGTTAGGGATTTCTGTCTCCACTTCCACTAGCCCCACGGCTTCTCCTCAATTCAGGCTCTCTTCTGTCTGGCAGCCCACAATGCTACCAACTGGTCGGCAAAATCAGAACTGTCCCTGCAGGGTCTCTAACAGACTGACTGCTCTTTGGTTTCTCAAAGAAAGTGTAAAAGCCAGCCATTAAAACCCTCAACAACTTCTCCCATCCATCCCATCCCAAATCAAACAGACCCCCTGGAGACACTGTATGGTCTAGTGAATACAGGCCTTGGGCGAGTAACCAAATGACCTGGGTTTTGTTCCTGGCTCTGATACTGATCTGCTGTAAGACTCTGAGTAAATCACATTGAGACCCAGAGAAGCAGTTTCCCCTCAATCTGTCTGTTTAGACTGTAAAACTCCTTGGGAGATGGATTGTCTTACTGTGTGCATGTACACGACACAAACCCAAGTGTGCTGCTGTCTCTGTTAACCCTTCTGACCACTACTGTAATATAAATAATAGAAATAAGTACAGCATCATACCACAGTGGGGTTAATGTTATAAGCTGGAAGTGAATGCTTACCAGCAGAGCTGGCTGGCACCCTATGGTGTTTTCCACCGCATAGCCCAGTGAGCTCTATGTATTATGGACCTCCACAGGATTGCATGCATTGTGTAGAATGTCAAGCAGAATGAATTCAGCTGAAGTTATTTGTGGAGCTTTCCCTATGCATTTCCTGCTTTCAAACAGCTGGTTGTTTGGGTTTTTTTAATTTTATTCTACATTCAAATGAGGTTCTTATCTTTAATTGTGTTTTAACAGGTGTTTTGTTTGGAAGTTTTAACTTGGAAATTGCAATTTCATCATTGTAGCCAGTGGTTAGGGCACTAACCTAGGATCCAGGTTCAAGTCCTTGCTCTGCCACAGACTACCTATGCAACCTAGGGCAAGTTACTTAACCTCTCTATACCTTGGTCCTTCATGCGTGAAAAAGGTAAAATAGCACTTTCCTACCTCCCAGGGTGGCTGGGGGGATAAATACACCAGAGATTGGAAAATGCTTAGATAGTACTGTAATGGGGGCATGTAAGGTAGAAGAAATGCATGCAAGTGCCTTGAGGATTTTCCTAGAGATTGCAACTCATGTTAAAAAAAAAAAAACAGTATAATCTACCTCAGGCATGTTCCACAGGGGTTCACACAAGAGTTCCAGCAGTTTAAATGGGGGAGGTGTATATTCAAAGGGTTTGGCTAATTTTCATGAGACACACTAGTTTTTTTAATTTTACTAATTGATTGACTGCCCTAGATTAACCAGCAAAGCTTGTTAATTCCTTGCCTGTTTGTTCTCTTGGGACATATATGCTTCGATGGATTCATGAGCAGGTCACATTTCAATGCAATTGTTCACTGAAATTTTGACCACAAAATTTCTGCAATCTTCCCCCCATGTTTTAAAAAAAAAAGCAGCTCTAGAGACATCAAGCTACGTTTTCCATCAACATTTTAATTTTTTTTTAAAGGGGGTGAAAGGTCACAAGTTTTGGTGGAATTTCTCCCCATCAGTGTTCAAAATGGGGATGAAAAGTTTTGGAGAAATTAAAAAAAAAAAAAAAGCCAGCCAGCTTTATTAGCAATGCTTTTAAGTTCCTAAAACCCCAGCTCCTGTTTTCCCAGAACTTACTCTGCAAACTACACAAGCTTCACTAGCTGAGTATGTAGTTTTCATCAACTGCATTTGTTGGTCTCAACGAATTCAAAAGCGCTCCCTGGTGCGTTTTTAATGCATGTAATACTATGAATCCTACATATTTATCTCATGATGCTCAAAGCACCGCCTGCTCATGAGAATCTGATACATTATTATTATTTACTCAATGAGACAGACACAGTCGTCATTCATGGAAGTTCAGACCTGCTGACACAGCAAAGGCAGGAGACTTGTATGAGTTACAAGTGCTAAAAGTTTAACAAGGAAACTCAAACTCAGCGAGCCCTGAATATGAATGACAGAGTATAAAGTCTATCCATTTACTATGGGAATTTACTACATCCTTATAAGGGCACAGCCTTATTCACGGACTCAGCACTGCGGCAAACTGCCTCTCGCACCCTCCCCATAGCCACAATGGCCAGTCCAGCTGGTGCCTTCTCCCAGCTCCCTCTCTGGGTTTTCTGTAACAGCTCACTCCCCTGCCAGGGTAACATATAAAAGTCCAAACTAGTCATCAAACTAATAGCCCTTCTGCTCCTCTCCAGCATCACCTGAGTCCCCTTGTTGGCTTTACTTCAGGGCTTCTCCTGCAGGAGCATAACCTGTTCCTGTAGCATGCTTCTTCTGTGGTTTCCCATCTGTTAAACCCTATGCCAGGGCTTCTCACCACCAGAGACGTCTCTGCCCTATCAGCTCACACCAGGTGAGTGCCCTCAATGTACTTATAAGGCCTAGCTCTGCCTCCTCTGACCAGAAGACAATTAGTTGATCACCCTCCCACCAGCAGCCATGCATGACTAATTGGGGTTCTTTCCCTGGCCTTGCAGCTGAGAGGAGTCAAGCCACAGCATAGTCCTGAAACGCTGAAATGAAGGACCTATGGAGGCTGTAAAGTAAAGTCTGTCATGTGACTGAAGGTTGACCTGCAGATGATAGTGTCAGCTAGATGGTCAGTGTTCCTTGTAAATGGATGCCCCTGAAAAGAGTTGCTCACTAAGAAATCTGAAAAAAATTCATTTGGGTTTGAGCTGAAAAAATCAGTTATTTGCCTAGCTACAAACACAATGCCATAAATCAGATTTGTTTTAAAAGCATTCTAAAAATCAAGTGGTACCTTTATCCTTGGACAGGAACCAGATCAGCTAAAGAAATCAGACTAGCTCCACTGACTTCAAGGGCGCCCTGCCAATTTACACCCACTGAGAATCTGGCCCGTTGTTGACCAGCTGCCTAAATTCAGACAGTTTGCAGTCCATGGGCCAGATCCTCAGGTGGAGTAAACTGCCTCTTGAAGTCCTTTGAAGTCAGTGGGACCACTGAATTAACAAGCCGATGATCTGGCCCCATAAGACTACAGGATCTCACCCCAATATCCTTTTAAGGGGCCATCTACAAAGGCAATTCTGATAGACAGGCCATGAGAGGCTGCAGGTATTTGTTTTTTAATGTAAAGATCCTAGGTAAAGAGAAGACTCTTTCAGTGGTTAAGAATCACACAGAGATCAAAGTTTGTGATGTGATAGCAAATGTCACAGAACGTCTCCTGCATCATTTGTCTCCACTTGCTGTCAAGGAAGAAGTATTTCAAGTCCAGCCAGACCCAGATGAGAAACTTGCCAGTTGTTGTATAAGTTATCCAGCAAACCTGCCTCTCCCTCTCCTCTGAAAGGTGCACTCATGGTGGCTTTGCACTCCCACTGCTACTCACTGAGCACCACAAGATCTTCACCCACACCATGTCCTTTTTCTGGTTTGAATTCTGCTTCTCCCAGGTGGTATTTACACAACAGTTCTCACAAAGGTTCTAAGACAAAGAGGTCCTATGGAACATCCTGTGTCTGGCAGTTGCCTCCCAAGTCCCAGCCTGATCACTGATTAGCAGCTCTCAGCTCCTCTCCTCATTAGCTCTTCTTCCAAAGTTTAGACCCCTCAACCAAGGCGTCACTCATCTGGTAATCTATCGTTACTACTTGAGATGCCAGGCTGAATGCAGGGGTGTGGGAACAATGTGTATAGTGGGGCTGCTGAGAGCCATTGAACCAAACTGTAAACCCTGTATATAATGGAAACCACTTCAAGCCAGGGAATGCAGCAGCACCCTCCACACTGCTAGTTCCAGCACCTATGCTAGGATGTGATTAAGTGCCTTACTGAATCAGGGCCTATGGCCTGGTCTACACGTTGTTTTTGTACCTATTTAACTATTTTGCTTTGGGGCATGATGTTTTATCAAAGCAGTTAAGTTGATACAACCTCAACTCTAGTGTGGATGCAGTTATACTGGTATAACGGTGCCATATAGGTACATGTATATACCGGTGTCGTTTATTCCCCTAAATGTATGAGAATAAGCCATACTGGTATAAGCACCTCTCTGCTGGTAGAACTGCATCCACACAAGGGAAGGTTGTACTACCTTAACTATAGCAGTCTAGTTAAAGCTGTACAAATGTCGTGGGCAGACAAGGCCTTGGTTGACCATGCCTTTTACCTTTAAGACAGAGCTGTCCCTCGCATTGACTGGGCCTGTTCAAATTTAGATTTACAAGGGGTTATTTTCTTGCAGACTCACTTTTTTCAGGCTAGGTGACTTGATGTGTCCTTTGATTTCCCTGCATACTTCACCCCCGCCAGCTAATCCCCTCTTTGAAAATTTCAGGCAATAGTATTGGACACATGGCAGAGACAGGCCTATTAGACTCCTCCAAAGGATGGTGCCACTTAACACTCAAGTTTTCTCTTTCCCCATAAGCCAGCTTTATAAAAACAAATAAAAATTGAATTGCTGAGCACATCGCCACGTTCCATTTTAGCCACCTCCTCAGCCTCTTTCCTCAAAGGAACACAACAAGGCAGAAAATCAGCACTTCCAGTTTGCAAGAACCTTTTTGAAGGAACCTAACCCATGCCAAAAAAAAGCTGCTTGAAGCACCATCTTTCCCCAAACCTCTCCTGAATATTATGCCTTAGTTTATATACCCTAGACCAGAACTGCCAGAACTCTTGGGACTCTTCTTGCACAAAAAAGCTACATTTATGTGTCGAGTCAGTTTTGTACATTAGGGCTACATTCTTCATGCCAAGAAAAATGGACAAAACCATTGGCCAGCGTCTCAACTGGTGCAAATTGAAGTAGCGCCAGTGAACTCAATGCGGAGGTGCTGACTGACACCAGCTGAAGATCAAGTCCCTTAAATTCATTTAATGCTTAATTAATTTTTAATGATCTAGGCAGCTTTGCCTATCTATTTCAATGTGCACTCTGTGTAACACAGGAGCTAAAACTAGGTCTCAGTTGGCCACTCAACACCACCCATGTTGTTGTTGTTTTAATTGGGAGGGATTGTTATGTTCTATTTTTTGTGATCAGTTATGGATTTCACTTTGTCCATACAATTCTCTCCCCCTCCCTTGCTTTTCTGGATGGGATGATCCTGCCATGACAGCAGGCCTTGCCTTTCACAGCCTGTGAACCGTCACACACCAAACTGACATTCCTTAGCCGCTCTGAACCCATAACCCTTCTCACCCTGACTCCCGCTGGCTAATTCACTGCTCAGAATAAGCATCTCCAGCTGCGAGAGAGGAGGAACTATGAACTTGCTGAAATGAATACATACCATCTTCCCACCAGCTCATGTAGGGAAAGGACATTCTGATAAAAATACAACTCAGAACAAGACAAAAGGTGATGTAAATGCTGCATAATGAAGCAGCTTGTCTGAATTATTTGCTGCTTTTCTATTTTTTTAATTGAAAAACGCTGGTGCCCGGTTGCAGAGCCCGTGTTTGGAAATGAATTGAGTTTTGTGGCTGCTACACCTGGTTTACAAGAAGATTTGTAACCCGATACCTCAGGGACAGTGCAATTTTAATGAGGGGTGCAGAAACCGGTTGGGACGAAATACGAACTGACTCAAGCCGTCAGCCCAAGTTTACACCCAAACCGAACTGATTGTTTGGATTTTTTTTTCATTTGAAATTTCAAAAAAAGGTTGATCATTCCCACCCCACCCCCAGTTTTCTTACATTCTGCAGTTTCTGCATATCAGGATTGGGTGCAGAAACTCTGAGCCCAAAAGTAAAGCCATCAACCCACACCAGACACATCCTTCATCACCCCAACATTTTACGAGAAGGGGTAGAAACTTCCTCTGTGTCTCGCAGTACATTTTGCCTTGTCTGCTTCTAGCTTGGAGGCCTTGTCTACACAGAAACTGGAAACAAAATAATTACAGCGGTTGTTCATCCCCACTGTTAGTTGTTTCAGAGTTTCCCTCTTAAGACTGTCCACACACAGACTGGCCCTAAAGGTGTGAATTACAATCAATTTAGCTATTTTAGTCCCAGTTTCTGCGCAGGTAAGGCCTTGCTAAGCTCCTCAGGGCGAAGAGGTAAGTAATAATAGTGACAGGTCTGGCAGTTTCCTACAATAATTGTATTAAGTTTATGTATTATTGTGGGCCGGGATTGTATGTAACCGCTGTAGCGGGGAGATGGACAGATAGTGCAACCCCATGCAGTGTCTTCGGGATCCATTATTTTAAATGAATGGTTCATGGATGATTGTGTTCTACTCCATGGGGTAGAACTCCATCCACAGCTTCTCTAGGAACTAAGAACAGTGGCTGGTGATTAAGGCAAAATTAAGGATATAACCCCCCCAGAGAGATACCAACTCCTGGAGAGGCTCGCATATACTAGTTCAATCTAGATTCTCCAGAACAGACAAAGAAAGGACTTTTGGATGAAGAGCTTGAGTTTAAACTTCTTTCTGATCCAGCAAATGGAGAGGACTTTCTGTCCTGGGGGGCCCCCAAGGACTTGACCTACTATGGCTCCCATAAAACTGTGTGACTTCTGTAGGCTCTTGGCATGTGTTTACGAGTGTTTATGTATCTATTTATGTTTTCTCTGTAATGCTTTTATCTGAAGAATAAATGTGCTTGCTCAGAAGGAGCTGTGTGGTAACTTGTGACTGCGGGCAATACACTGGAGAGAAAGCAAAATGCAGGTGCTGGCCTATTTAGGCAGTATGACTTGCTGGGAATATCATAGCATAAGGCAGGGAACTGTGCAGCCTGGAAAATCCCAGGTCAGGAGGGAGTGAGACATGGCTTTCCACCCAAGACAGGTGATGGGGGGGAGCCGGGTGCCTAGAGTGTGTGCCCTTGGTGGACAACAGAGGGGTAATACAGGTGCAGTTGCTCTGAAACTATGTCACCAACTATCCCTATCTGCCCTTCAACTCAGTATTAACTAGCTGAGCTCTTATAAGCATTGTGGCCAAAGTGAAACTTGAGCAGGGGGAGAGAATAGTGGCCCTCTGGACCCATTCAGAGAGGTAGCTCCATGGAGAAGAAGGTGCAGAGATGATTGCACAAGAACCTGATTGAAAGAAAGGTACTAGACCTGGGAGCCCCAGTCTATCTTTTATGCCTCTGGGGCCCTGTAAGTCTGGGAGCTATAGTGGCAGGTCACATGCCTTCTCCTAGTCATGTGCCCTACAGGCCTCTTAGGCTGGGGAGGAGGCAAGTCAGACCCTGGGTCAGGAATGGATCAGAGAGGGGCCCTCTCTGACCTGTCAGGCACCCTGACAGGGAGGCATGTGGTGAGGGAAATTTGAGCGCTGGAAAAAGGGCTGGGATGAGACCTTGGGGGCAGGGAGACTGTTTGGGTTGCATTGCTTTGTTTGGAATCTTAGTCAATACAAAAAGAAGAAAGAAAAGACCCGAATAAAGGATCTGGAGCTGTGTCATTGTTAGCAGAGTGATTTTGCCTTCCCTGGCTGGGAAGGGATCAGTCCAGCAGCTTACACTGACTAACAAGGGGATGAGTCTGTTGGGAAGGCTGCTGTGAGGAGACCTAAGTTGCAAGGTGTCAGGAAAGCAAGGAGATGCAGCTTGAACTTGGTGCGGTGCATTAAGAGGAGCCAGGAGAGGGGCTCAAATAGCAGGGTGATGTGGACCAAGCGATGGGGAAGGAAGATAGTCTTAGCCAATGTGTACTGTGTGGATGGCACAGGGGTAACATAGGTGCTAGGGAGGCTGGAGAGAAGGAAGTTATAGTCATCAAGGCAGAAGAGGCTCAGGGAAGCCCCAGAAATGAGTAAACCCATCCGATTTTTTTGAGATTTCAAGTCTGGTTTTGAAACCAAAGAGACTTTGGATAAGCTCAGAGAAGCATCTTGGGGAAAACTCATCCTCATACAAGCTGGTGCATCTCCTCTGAACTTAAATTCATAACTTTGCTAGACACCAAGATTCATGGCCTTCATGTACACAGTATTCCAAATGAGGTCTTACCAGTGCCTTGTACAATGGCATTAATACTTCTCTATCTCTACTGGAAATGTCTTGCCTAATACATTTTGGGATTGCATTTGCCTTTTTCACAGCTGCATCACATTGGTGGCTCATAGTCATCCTGTGATCAGCGCACACACCCAGGTCCCTCTCCTCCTCTGTTGCTTCCAATTGATAAGCATCCAGTTTATAGCATAAATTCTTAGTATTAGCCTCTAAATGCATGATCTTGCACTTTGTACTATTGAATTTCATCCCACTTCTGTCACTTCAGTCTTCAAGGTCATCCTGATCTTCCTGTATAATATTGTGAAACTCCTGTTTTGACAGTAGCACCCAACTTTGTATCATCAGCAAATTTCATCAGCAGACTACTACCTTTTCTGCCAAGGTCATTAATAAAAATATTGAATAAGATTAATCCCAAGACTGATCGTTGAGGAACTCCACTAATAACCTCCCTCTAGTCCAATAATTCACCTGTCAGCACAACCTGTTGCTTTCTCCCCTTTAGGCAGTTCCTTAGCCGCTTTACAATACTTGTACTGATCCCCATCTTCCCTGAATGAACCAATAATTTCCCACGTGGTACTGTGTCAAATGCTTTATTGAAGTCCAAGTATATTAGATGTACTGCACTTCCCATGGGTAAAAAATCAGAGGGACTTTCCCAAGGTCAAACAGGTGAGTGGCAGAACTCTCAGGCCAGTGCTCTATCCACTAGATCCCACTGCCTCTTTTACAGGAGCTACACTAAATAAAACCAGTGTGAGGGAAGAATCAGGCCTGTAATCGGATTCTAGTTTTATTACTTGTCCCTAATCGTCCTTCAACTCTCACACAGGTTTGGTTTGGTTTTTTAATATTGATCACGGTGTGAAAAAGCTTTAAATGAACAATGAGTTTCAGTAACTCTGGCCATTTCCCGCAAGCCTTTAGGGTGAGAAAGTCAAGTGCTACTGTACGAGCTCAAGTGACTCCTTGTCATTTCCTTAATATTTCTTCTCTTGGTGTTTAGCAGTTTGCCTTCTACTGAGCTAATGTTTGTTTTACCAGTCACAGGTTAGTGCGGTAAACTGATATCAGAACAGCAGCGTGGGAACTAGATTTCAGTGCATTCATCTTCTGTATTTAATACTTTATTCAGACAGACAGAACAGAAAAGTGTCGATCTGATAGCATTTTTCTAAAATAAGGATAGCCTCCTGCTGCTAGCACCACTCCGACATCCACAAAAGAGGGGACTGCTGAATTCCCACAGGTATTACATATGAATGGACAGTTTCTAGTTCGGTGGTAAAAGGTAAGAGTTACAGAGCAATTAAGCAGATCCTCTGATGGTGTCAATTAGCATAGCCCTAATGCAGTCAATGGAGTGATGCTAATTTACACCAGGATCTGCCCCAGGTGTTCACCTAGCCACCTGTGGCATTTTAAAGACAATTTGTGCTTGGTGTGTTTGATTTCTAGCCACACGAAATTCGGATTCAAAGTTACACAATGAACGGGAAACATGGGGTTTGGAAGCTTATTTAAGTATCTCCTACCACCCCTGGTCTCCATTCTCTGCTTCCCAAACCTCCAGTTCCTTGCCATTGTCCTTCCTGGACAATGCTGAGCATCTCTCACCAGCTACTTGCTATGGGATGGAACCAGTTAACTCGCAGCGTTTCTCTCCAGTGAAGATGAAATCACATATCACTCCCTGATGGTCAGCACGAGCACCCCCAGGCACATGAACCTGTTCCGGAGTTTCCCCAGAGATTGGACACCACGGCCTGTATGAATTGATTCCTTACTGTTTAGTTGATAAACCAAAGGGCCTGATCTTGTAGAAACACTTAAGCACATGTTTAACATTGCTCACATGAGCAGCCCCAGAGAACTGCTGATGTCAGGACAAGTTAGGAACTCGCTTAGGTGTTGGCAGGACCCGGGCCCAAAGTTGCGGAAGACCTGTCTCTCCTTTCCGCCTGCACACCTGCATGGAATGAGTTTGTTTTATAATTAATGTAGCGCTACAGGAGTATTTTCTATTTCAACCTTGCCTGCTAATTCCTTTTACATATCAGAAGGGTAGCTGTGTTAGTCTGTATCCACAAACACAGGCTTTAAGGTGCCACCGGACTCCTAATTCCTTTTTAAAAAATCCTGTTTTAGGGACCAATGTTTTAGGAACCATTACATTAGAAAACCCAATCATCTGATCAGACTCCAGACAGTAAGCAATGGAAGTTCCCATGGTATGGGTTTTTCTCAACTGTGATTGTTTCCCCAATGTCAAATTCCATGGAGTTTAGCAGCTGCCTGGGTACAAAATGTGACATGGTTGGAAACGTGTAGCTATAAAAACTTATTACTGTTGAATAGCTGGAGCATTCTTGATGTGCTCATGTGCACATTACAGTTTGCGATCGCTGGCTGGCATCACATCTGAACCTCATTAGCACGCTTACACATAGATCCCGGCCAGGGCAGGACCGTACTCCCCGCCCCCTTTCCAACGCCACTCTGACTGTTCCTGTGTTTCACGCGGAAGAAAAGAGAAAGCATGGAGCCACAATGAAGCGAGGCAATGTTACTTACATGGTTCAGCTGGCCTTAGTTAACCTCAGAGCTGTCCAAGTCAGTTAAATGTGACATTTCACTGAGGTTTGCCTGGGCTCGTGGAAGTACGCACCACGAGCAGGATGTCATAAACATCCTCTTAGGTGTTACTCGTGTGGGAAGAATTGCTGCGGTCACTGCATTTGACAGTGAGCGTGGCACTTCCTTGCCAACATGGTAACACAGACGCTTGCCATCATCTTCAAGTTTACATTGTGATCGGCTGCCCAAGAGAAGAACTGAGCTGGCTACTCAGCACCTGGCTAGCTTCTGTTTCCATAGCATGCCTGCTGAGGGTGAAGAAAAGCTATTATGTTCAACTAGCTGCCAAGGGTAAAGCACTTCCACACAGGGCAGCCAGAGTCAGGACAAAATGGGCTGTGGGGTATGTGGCGGGGACGGGGGGGCAGATGCTAAAGCTGAGCACTTAGTTGGTCCTTAGGGGAAGAATACAAACAAGTGGAAATAGTTGTCTTGATCCTCAATCCCTCAATCTTAAAAACGTAAGAGCGGCCATACTGGGTCAGACCAATGGTCCATCTAGCCCCGTATCCTGTCTTCCGACAATGGCCAGTGCCAGATGCTTCAGCAGAAATGAACAGAAAGGGAGCAATTTCAAGTGATCCATCCCCTATTGTCCAGTCGCAGTTGGATGTTTAGTGACACCTGGAGCATGGGGTTGCATCTCTGACCATCTGCGCTAGTAGCCATAGATGGACCTATCCTCCAGGAACTCATCTAACTCTTTTTTGAACCCAATTATACTTTTGGCCTTCACAACATCCCCTAGCAACAAGTTCCACAGGTTGACTGTGCGTTGCGTGACGAAGTACTTTTGTTTGTTTGTTTTAAAACTGCTGCCTATTAATTTCATCGTGTGACCTCTGGAACTTCTTGTGTTACACGAAGGGGTAAATAACACTTCCCTATTCACTTTCTCCACACCAGTCATGATTTTAGAGACCTCCATCCTATCCCCCTTTAGTTGTTT
This sequence comes from Lepidochelys olivacea, assembly GCF_965140295.1. Classification (NCBI taxonomy): domain Eukaryota; kingdom Metazoa; phylum Chordata; order Testudines; family Cheloniidae; genus Lepidochelys; species Lepidochelys olivacea. Next base: position 19,838,941 of record NC_140414.1, on the reverse strand, counting down.
CTTTTTTAAACTGAACAGTCCCAGGCTTTTTAAGCTCTCCTCCTGTGGAAGCTGTTCCAGACCCCTAATCATTTTTGTTGCCCTTCTCTGCACCTTTTCCAATTCTAGTATATCTTTTTTGAGATGGGGTGACCAGAACTGTATGCAGTATTCAATACGTGGGAGTACCATCGATTAATAATGTGGCATTATGATATTTTCTGTTTTATGATCTACTCCTTTCCTAATGGATCCAAACATTCTGTGAGCTTTTTTGACTGCCGCTGCACTTTGAACTGATGTTTTCAGAAAACTATCTGACGCCTCCAAGATCCCTTTCTTGAGTGGTAAGAGCCATCATTTTTGTATGTATATTTTGGATTATTTTTTCCAGTGTGCATTATTTTGCATTTATCAACATTGAATTTCATCTGCCATTTTGTCACCCATTCACCCAGTTTAGTGAGATCCCTTTGTAGCACTTCACAGTGAGCTTTGGACTTAACAATCTCAAGTAATTTTGTATCGTCTGCATATTTTGCCACCTCACTCTTCATCCCCTTTTCCAGATCATGTATGAATATGTTGAACAGCACAGGTCCCAGTAAAGATACCTGGGGGTGGGGCACTATTTACCTCTCTGTCCTTTGTTTCCCATCTTTTAACTAGATACGGAACCATGAGAGGACCTTCCCTCTTATCCCATGACTGCCTAGTTTGCTTAAGAGTCTTTGGTGAGAGACCTTGTCAAAGGCTTTCTGAAAGTTCAAGTGCACTATATAGATTGGATCACCCTTGTCCACATGCATGTTGACACCCTCAAAGAATACTAATAGATTGATGAGGCATGATTTCCTTTTCAAAAGCTAGGCTGATTCTTCCCCAATGTATCATGCTTATCTATGTAACATACAGCTAAACATATCGTGTTTATCTATCTTTTGTCTCAGCCTCAGAAAGCGTAGGTGTTTGTTTAGACTGGGGAATTTTGCACTCATAATCCGGGTGCAACTCTCTTACACTGCACCAGTGCAAAATGGGACTTGTGCAGGTGTGACTTGCAAGGGGAATGCCCCATGTCTTACACCGGTGCAGCAAATTCACATTGGGTGATCATGCTGGTTAGATACTTTTGAAATGTTTACCGAAAATCGCTAAATATAAAAAAAGTGTTGTCAGTGTCTATATTACTAATATTAATACTAATCTCAATTACTCCTGTTCTTGTATCACTGACCCAAACTATGATATACCATTCCAAACATTTCCCAGGCCCTCAAAGAGACGTGATTCTATTGACCTTAGTGTTACAGGTTTCAGCAACCAATTGTTGTGCCAATTGCAAAGCTGCATTTTTCTCACGTAGGAATATTGCTGCCTTTGCCCATGTCCTGCTGTGTATCTTTAGTAAAATGCTGGTTCGTTACAGCTAACAGTGGTTGCATTCGTCCTCTGTTACTTCTCTCTTTTCTGAGGTTTAATCTCACAAAATATCAAACACATGACTTGACCTAATCAGATGGGGAGATTGTGTCACCCACGGTTGGCAATAATCAAGATTTAACAAGTGGATAGGTCACAACCATAGGCCAACTGTTCCAGGTTACTTCGGGACAACCATCCTTCACAGCAGGTTTACAATGCAGAGCAGGCAACTCTTAATCTTAGAAAAATGCAAACTATGCAGCTGATCCTTGGTGCTCTACCCACCATCTTCACTTGCATACTGAAAGATCAGCAGTTTTAGGTCTTGATCCAAAGCCTACTGAAGTTGATGGAAAGACTCCCATTGACTTCAATGGATTTTGGATCAGGCCCTTGGTGTTTATTGGTGCCCAAAGGCAGCAGGCTGTTGCACGAGGCTGTTGTTGACACCTTCTCAAAGTTTCATGCAGAGCAGAAACTCAAAGCAGCTAGAAAAGTTTACACCATGCGATATATTAGGGACTAATCCAGAGCTCATCTGAGTCTATGGAATGACCTTCACTGGGCTTTGATTGGGTTCTTGGAGACAAATGTTGTCTAAAGCATATAAAGGAAAATCATACACCTGTGTGGTATCTAATTCTCTCTCCCATGGAGACTATGCTCCCAACGCTCTGAAAGAGACGTGTTCCCCCTGAGGTGGGAATCCTGATCTGGCTGTGTCTATGTTAAAGTTTCTCTCTAAGACATTGCACGGTTGTGGCTCCAGGATTTCACTCAGCAGGTCACGCTATTTGCAAGGCAGGATTTCCAAGAGGGCTTAGCATTAGCTGCTCTCACTGGAGCAGAGTGAGGCCAGTACTGAGAGGTTTTGAAATTCCCACCCTCAGAGTGTAAGAGCTGAATCCTGGTCTCCACCCTTCCCTGTCACAGGCTCATCTCTCTGTCCTCACTCAGAGTCCCCTTTCTTGACCTAAAATATGTTCCTGCGTTCAAATTTTGACGAGGATTGGGTGGTTGGAGCACTGAGGTCATGGCTTATCACACTGACCAATCCTGTTTCTTGGTACTCCCCCTCTGTCCGTCTGTATCCATCTGGCATCTCTTGTCTTACACCTGCTCTCTGGTGCAGGGACCAGCTTTTGGTTCTGTGTTTAGATCCTAGCATAATGGGGTCCTGGTCCATGACGAGGGCTCCGAGATGCTATGGTAACGCAGGTAATAATAGGCAGCTGCACCTGAGAGGGTAAGACAAGAAGGGCCAGCAGCATGAGAATCAGCTCCTCCTCTTCCACCCTCCGATGCGTATTGCTAGTGATTAAGGTAGTAGCAGAGGAACTAACATTTCTAACAGACAGTGACACATGTAACATTAGAGTGTAAGCTCTTATTGTTCTGTGTTTGCACAGCACCTTGCACAACGGGGGCCTGGTCCACAACTAGAGCTCATTGGTGCTACTGCAACACAAAGGAATAACAATCTAGTTGACCCTTGGAACTCACTGCTACAGGAGATTGAGGCAAATCACTTAGCAAGACTGAAAAGAGAACAATATTTATTTAGATTTTTTAAACAACCAGGGTTTGATCATCACCCCCGACAGAGTGTAGAGGAGGAGTGTGCATATTGCACTGAGGTGGGAAGGCTCTTGTGCTCTCATCTAGCACAGTGAAATTCACGCTGTGATTTACAGGTACAGGTAAGACACAGCAACAGAAAATCAGGCATGGTGAATATTACTATTATCTCTGTTACACGAGTCACCAAGAGGCCCCAGCTGAGACAGGGGCCCTATTGTGCTATGCACCACACAAACACATATTAAGAGACAACTGCTGCCGTGAAGAGCTTGTCATGTAAATAGAAAAAGGATAGGAGGAGAAACAGAAGCACTGAGAGGTGAAGTGATTTGCCCAAAGGTCACACCGCTGATCAGTGGCATAGCCAGGAATAGAACTCTGGTTGCCCAAGTTCTAGTCCAGGGCTCTACCCATTGCCTCTGTGAATACAAAAAAGAGGTGTGGCTCAGGTGAAATCTCCTGAGTCACCTATTGCCCTGTGGTGTGCACACATTTTACATCTCCCTCCACACATACAGATTTGGGCAGCACAACAGGCTGCAAACAGGATGAATGCCAGGTCTGGCCGGTGTGCAACAGTCAGCCACGGCAAGCTATGGAAAAGGAAACGATGGATACCAGGGTCATGGTGTGTGTCTGTTGGGGCAGGTTTGAAGGAATGTCACACATACACAGGACAAGTGGAATAGCAGCATCGTATTGAAAACGGTCACTTTGCAGAGGGCTGAGATGCGATCTTTTCCTCTGCGTGACTTGATTGCGCCATGTTGTTTACATCATAGCAGAGCACACGGGCCACTAGTCTGAGCAATAGGGCAAAATCCTAATTCACAGAAAAAGAGGTCTTTGTACTACCACGTGCCTGGAATCAGCACCCTGGAGATGCACGGATTGAATCAGCAGCCACCATTTCAGGGTTATCACCCCAATGACTAAGGGTGATCCCACTAATTAAAAAGAAGCAGATTGGTTAGGAATAAAAATAGAACATTCTTGTCTGTGTGGGGAGGAGGCCCACGGAAAGGCCGACAAGGCCATTTTAAATAGATGACACTGTACTTAGCATAAGAAGCAAAGCACTGTAGCAAGACAATGGCTTGCAACCCGTCTCTCTTCAGAGCCTGTGCCCATCCTAGGCTGTGTGCTCAATATCACATATGTTGTGCTAGCCATGTATAGGATCGTGATCAACACCCCCCACAACATGCCTTTCAAGATCCAGGAGTCTAGCATATGTGGTATACCTCATCCAGTGCATCCAATGTTCCAGCAACAACTATGTGGGTGAAACCAGACAATCCCTATGCTCTCGAATAAACTCACACAGAAAAATGATGAAAGACAGAAACACCCTATCACCCGGGGAAAATACTTTTCACAAAGCGATCACTCCATAGCTGACCTCTCAGTCCTCATCCTCAAAGGAAACCTGCAGAACACCTTCCAAAGATGAGCCTGGGAGCTTAAATTTATATCTTTGATAGACACTACAAATCATGGACTCAGTAAAGACACTGATTTTATGTATCATTACAACAACCTGTAACCCACTACCCCTCCTTTGTCTTACGACTATAGAGGTGTTACTTGCCCATTTCATCTTAAATGGTCTCTTGCGACATGTGTTAACTCCTTATGCTTAATAATCTGTTTCCCTTGTATTTAGCTGTGACATTCTGAGTACCTTTTGAAGAGCTCTATGATAGCAGGAAAGCTTGTCTCTTTCACCAACAGAAGTTGGTCCAATAAAAGATATTACTTCACCCACCTTCTCATATCCTGGGACCCACACGGCTACAACAATATGCAAATATTCCACTCAGTAACATTATAGTCCCCATTCTCCTTTCAGAAACATGCATAAGTGAGATGCATTAATAAAATCATAGTCCTCCTTGTTATACATTGGGCCTCATTCTGGTGTGAGAAGAAAAATGTTCCATTCACCTCCACACTTGACCTGATGACCAGTCCCAATTTGATTCACACTGCCCCAAAAGCTACAGTGATCAGGTGGAACATAAAACCTTTTTTCTTGTCAGTTCTAATGCCATGTCAGCAGCCAGGAATGAAATGAATCAGTGCTTTTTGCAGACAAAATTCTGAAGCTCTTGGAGAAACAGTTCTTTGACCAAAACTAGGAAGCAGCCCTCTTCATATTTCTGAACGACTGTATGTTTCAGTATTCCTCTGTGTGCACCTCTAGCAGGGGAACAATGTAGGCAACGCAGTGAAGCAAAAGTCACTGAATATTTATGAGCCTGAGTTGCTTCTTGTAACTGCCAGTCCCTGTTTTATTATTAATCTCAACGCCTTTGGTCACAGGTCCTGAACTTTCTCCAAATTCAGGTTTTGATTGTTCTTTATGGCCCAGATTCAGCACAGCACGTAAGCAGGTGCTTAACTTCAAGCAGATACTTAAGTCTCACTGAAGTTAACGGAATTTAGTCTCATGCTTAACATTAACCCCCATGCCATCAAGAAGATGTGATCTTGAAGGGGAAACATGCAACTTCACCTCCAGTCACAGGGACGCCAGATGTCACCAGAAGCCACAAAATTAGTGAGAAAGATTATTCATACACTTCACAAACTGTAAATAGACCCATGTTCAAACAGTTTTATTTGCATGTTTGTTATGTTTCAGACAATATTTTGCAACTAAATGAAACCTGCAAGTTAAAATAAGTTACAGAATTCCAACAGTGGCAGAAGCCCCCTCCTCTGCCCTCTTCTCCACTACTAAGGGAAGTTTCAGTGGATCCGAGCAAAATTCTTTACCTGGCATTCTTAGTTTCTACTAATCTCTCTTGGTTTCTAGTTGCTACTGTCACTTTTTCTGGCCACCGTTCATTTTGGTAAGAGGACTAGTAGCCCTAAGAACCAAGAGACCAAAAGACCTGTTGTTCTGTTCTAAAACCTAGTTGGCTAACTGGAACCAGTAAAAAAACATAATAATTTCAACTGGAATTTGCACTAGCGCCTGGGAGACTTAGGAGATCAGGCACTGGGCTATAGCTAGCAGGAAACATCACTGCCTGAAGATTAATGATTGCTTCAACGTGTGACAGAAACATTCTGTGCATCTTCAGAAGAGCTCCATGACCCACAGTTTGAGAACCACTGTTTAGGTGGATACTACTTCAAGAAAACCCTGTTACATAAGTGTTAATAAATTCTGAATGAAGTAAGAAAAACTGTATTATCCCAAAGATAGCAGGAATGGGAGAAATAGTTACCCTGAGAGAAAGGCACATGGTTTTCCTTTCATTCCATTTGATTATACTGGGATAATGCCCTCTACAGAGCTGTCCATCACTCGCAAGCTCAGGTCAGAGAAACACCCTGACCCGACCAGCTGGGTGACACAAGCCAAACAATGATGAATTCAGATTCAGTTGATCTTATAAGAAAGGTCTCCGAGTGGTCCATTGAACAGCTACAAGAACACCCCATTTTTCATTTTTTTTACATGTACGGATTTTGGAAAAGTGTATTCTTTCATGTTCAGATCGGAGTCTTCCCTACCTGGACATTTCTGATGCGAGCACTGCACAGATCACCTCCTTCTGTAACTGTCCATTTGTAGTCATGTCTTTTGACTACCACAAAATGTTAAACTACATTTGGAAATGTTCTAGCACATTTTTCCAGCACAACCAAGAACCGCTCCTACACTGTCTATTCTTCCACTGACCTTTAAGAATTTGTTCCATCATGGTCACTTAATCTGTTATTCGAGAACGTTGTCTGTACTTAGCTAATATGAATAGAAAATAATAAAAAAGGCACCAAGTTACAAAGTTGAGATGCCAAATCTGATCTGGATCCAGATCCAAACTTCCCCCAAGTGTCCTGATTTGTGTCTTCTCTCGATTGTTTAGCATTCCAATTTGGGCACATCCCTAGTTATTACTATGGCTGAAGGTGTCAAGCAGCCATAGGATGATTATCAGTCAGCATCTGACTTCTGTGTTGATTACATCAGTGGTTCTCAGGGGCACATGTACCCCTGGGGGCACACAGAGGTCTTCCAGGGGGTACAACTCATCTAGATATTTGCCTAGTTTTATAACAGGCTACATAAAAAGTACTAGCAAAGTCAGTACAAACTAAAATTTCATACAGAATATGACTTGTTCATACTGCTCTATATACTATACACTGAAATGTAAGTATAATATTTATATTCCAATTAATTTATTTTATAATTATATTGTAAAAATGAGAAAGTCAGCAATTTCAGTAATAGTGTGTTGTGACACTTTTGTATTTTTATGTCTGATTTTGTAAGCAAATAGTTTTTAAGTGAGGTGAAACTTGGGGGTACACAAGACAAATCAGACTCCTGAAAGGGATACAGTTGTCTGGAAAGGTTGAGAGCCACGGGGCTACATCACAGTGTAACCTATGCATGAGTGTGTGTTACAGGTCCCCCACTATGCTGATCTGCAGAACATATGCGTTGTTACCGCCGCCAGCTACAGAGGTCTGCCCCGTTAGCTCAAACTGTAAAGGTTCATGCTGTTAGCTCTGGAGGTCCCTGGTTCAATCAGCCAAAATAACAGGTGATCACAATAGCATATCTAGGCCAAAATAGACTGGATTAACCTACAGGCAAATGCTAGCACATATCTTTGTAAGGGACTATTGTGTGTGACAGGGATGAGCAAATCCATAGAAGTTTAGATTTAGGTTAGTCATACATTTCACCAAGCTCTTCCCAATGTTTCTGAGACAGAAACCTGCTAAACTGTTCCGACACCTGCAAAACTGAATGAACACCGAGAAGGGCTGCTTCAGCAGCCAAGAATGCAGCTGGTTTGGGTGGGCTCTGATTTCATTGCCCAGCCACAGTGTGCAAGCTGTTACTGAGAGAAATCACTGCTGTAATCAACAAGTTCTTCAGCTGCCAAAATCAGTCTCTCCGACTTAGAGCTGTATTTTACCTTTCCAACCACTGCTGCAGTGAGGAGTGTTTGGAGATATCCTGCCTAAAGCAAGTAGTATGTCTAATGGGGGTGAGAAGAGAGCACACGTAGCCATGGCAACCACGTATTTTTGGAGAGACAACGTGTTTCTCCCAGAGTCAACCAGTTTCTGCTGACCGGTATGGAAGGGAGAGAGGCGATGGTCCTTCCTCAGCCCAATCCATCCTTGTCTCCTGTGGGGTGTTATGATACACTGGTGATCCTAAACAACTTCCACCGATGCACTCAAGGAACAGAACTGGAATAATGGCTGCCCCTTAAGCAGATGTAAGGGCTCCTTGAACCCTCTTTCCCTCCTCCTCAATGAAGAGCCAGATATGACCTGACCTATTCACCAAAGAAGTAGTCCTTCTAGCTCAAGACTGCAAAGTTTGGTGTATAATTAAGTCTAACTTCTTTTCAACATCCTTGCCTTTATTTTCTGGTCATGTTAAAAATAGAGAGACATAATGTCCAAGACTTTCAAAAGCAATTCTTGACTATTGGGTTCTCAACTTGAGACATCTCAAAGGGGTCTGATTTTCAGAGGAAGGTGGTGAGCACAATCTGGAAAGGGGACCCCTTACAGGTGTCTCAAGTTGGGCACCAAAACAGTGAGGCACCCAAAGTCAATAGTCCCTTTTGAAAGTCTTGGCCACAATTCACACATGTGATGGAACTAAATACTTTTATTGGACAGAGCAGACATCAGCCATGAATTTCAACCTTTTCTGCTGCAATGGCTCCTTAGAGCCAGACTATACTACCAAGTCCTGATGAGCCAACAACTGACCAAGGACATTCAAATGTAAGGCTGGTCTACACTCAGAACTTACAATCAGCATAGCTAAATCCCCACTCCGAGAGACGTAACTATGCCAACCCAAACCCTGGTATAGACAGTGCTAGGTCAACGGAAGAATTCTTCTGTTGACACAGATACCGCCTCCGAGGGAGCTGGATTAACTACAGCGACAGGAGAATCCATAGCACGGAACTCTACCAGTTGAGCTAAAGACGCAGTTGCCAGCTGGCAGCAATGGTAGGCTGTTATCCTCCAGGTGGACTAGCCACTAGCAGGAAATGCAACACACATTTTATGACCATATTATAAGTGCACACAGATTTTCCAGCTAGTTGCTCAGTTGTTCTCCCAGTTTTCCCACCTGTATCTTCTGCACAATTTGCCTGTTCCTTTCCCTGTTTACACGGGTTACCAAAAAAAAAAAAAAAAAAATCACTCTATTAACACTGGTATGAAGTCAGCCAAAGATCCTGTCATTGGTGTGCACACAAAGCTATTTTCCTTGGTTGTTGCCTAAATGCGGTCATTGCCATTCAGTTCAGTGCACCATTCTGTCTCACTGTCCTGTGCATTATGGTTTCTTTTACTACCAAAAATACAAAATATAGTCAAATATGATGATTGTGATCATTCATTTGTTTATAGTGCACTTTTCACACATCACTATATTTTAAAGAATTACAAACTATGTCTACAGAGAGATCATTTTACTGCCCCCACTGCGAAAATGCAGCCATCTCTACAACAGCACAGAGCAGCTGGTATAATAGCATAATCAATGCCATGTAACTGCGTCAGGTCAAGAAGAGAAGTAGTGAGATGGAACTTAAGTTGACAGAACGTAATTACTCTCGATGGAATTTGGCCAGGACCCAGGGTTCACCCGACTGATCTAGCAGAATGGTCCACAGGATGATCCGTAATGACTGCTAGTGCTCAGAAAGCCAGAACCTCCAGCAGCACAGTGTCCACTCCACGCCCCAGAACCCTCTGGGGGCACTGGGTCAGTATGGACTCAGAGGGAATAAAGGCACATACTGAATCCCCAAGGCCCCTTCGTGTAGCATTTCCAAGTCTCCACCCGAGTACTGGCCCAGTCCAACCTGCTTAGCTAATGAGATCTGACAAGATCACAGCCTGAGAATAATCAAACATTCTCTGCAGTGAACAACAGCCACTCACCCTGGGTTCTCTTAAAACCTGACCAGCAGAAGAACCCTTTGTTTGAGGAGCTGATGAGATGCAAAAGACATCCTAAAGATGCAGTCACTCAAGCATGCTTACATTTAGAAGCTCCCAGTAAGGAATTTTGCTGGTGAAATACTGTCCGCAATAAACCGAACTGTGCATCTACTCACAGATGCTACTGACTACAGAACAATAATGAGAAACCAATTGCCTTATTTTGAATAACATTTGAGATAACAGAGCCATAGGCATTTGCATCTTTTGTCACCTATGCTCAGAAAACCTTTGTTACGTATTATAAACACACAGTAAGAGACAGCCATTCCAGACAGACAGGATCAGGTTTGGAGCTGGTGTATTTTGGCTCTTTCAGCAATTCAGAGTCTAACCCCAGGGGTTTACATTCTAAGTAGATTTCAGAGTAGCAGCTGTGTTAGTCTGTATCTGCAAAAGGAAAAGGAGTACTTGTGGCACCTTAGAGACTAACAAATTTATTTGAGCATAAGCTTTCGTGAGCTACAGCTCACTTCATCGGATGTATCCGATGATGCATCCGATGAAGTGAGCTGTAGCTCACGAAAGCTTATGCTCAAATAAATTCGTTAGAATCTAAGTAGAGAAGACAGAAAAGACATAGACAAAAAGAAGTGTTTTTATTCTTGTTTTACAGCTGGGGAACAAAGGCACAGAGGGATAAAGTGACCTGCCCAAAAATCACCTAGAAAGTCTGTGGCAGAGTCAGGAATGGGACCCTGCTCCTGGGTTTGAATCCAGTGCCTTCACTGCAGTGACTTCCTTCCCCAGGTCTTAGTAACAGAGTCAAACAGAGATGAGCTGGAGAGAAAATGTCCCCCACAAGCCTGATTTCTGCAGTGGGAGATACCAAACCCCATAGCCAGTCTAAAATAAAATATGGGTTAAGACTCCGCCAGCATTTTGTCCACACCCTGCCTGCCCAGTCCTTCTTTGCAAGCCATTATACAGAAAAGTCCCTCAGCTGGAGGCCTGGCTCTTCTTTCTCATGCTATTAATAGTCACAAAACAGGGGAATATTCAGCTCTGAACCTTTTCTGAAAGTACAACATACCAGCGTCACACAAGAGCAATCCAACCCCTCAGACTTCCTGGGAGGTAAAATTCCCCAGTCATTCACTCTCTCTAAGCCCCCAACTAAAGACAGAGAGACATTTTCTTCAGTAACACCCTCTGTGAGGAAACAGAGATGGTAGTCAGTCGGAATAGCTCAGGCTTGCGGGTGGGAAGTCTGCTGTGCTGCATATGAGCAAGGAAAGACTAGAAATCGTCCTCAAAAGCGTATTGCTGGTCGAGCGGTTTTGCCCCTTGGGTAAGAAGCAGGGCTTTGGCAGGCTGCTGCTGGGTCGCGTGTTGGCATAACAAATTCTTACACCCCTTGCTGCGAAAGGCAGCTCATGGAACAGTCCTAAAGCAGCGTTATGTAATCAGAGCCCACCCTAGGACATACAGCTGCTTTTCTGTGTGGTGAGCACACTGGCAGGAAGACAGCGTTCATTTCCATCGTTCGTTGCCTGACAAAGATGTCAGCTCCCGTTTCTATCTGTCGTGAATGCGGGCCAAGTAACCAGCCTCAACTTTTCTTATTCTAGCGGGGGCTATCGAGTGCAAGAGGAACATCAAACTGGATGGAGACTACATGGTGCGATCAGCTCTTCCTCCTAAGAAGCCCTTATGTATCCTCACTACAGCTGCCACTGGGAACCTGTGCACACAGCACACTGATTCCTTGCACTACTGTCATCTGGGATTTGCTTGCACTTAGACCGTTTCATTCTCTAGCTTTCACTGTAACTCTCCCTAAGGGCCAGGTCACAGATTGGCCCTGCACTTCTACATAGGGGCGGGGGGGGGCAAAACAGGAAGTCAAACACCCTCCACACTGCTGCATGGCTTCCCCGCTGCTGTGCACAGGGTACTTCCACCCCCTGTGCAGGTGGGGAAAGAGGGACAAGGACTCAATGGAGTTTTGTCTCCACCTCGCATCATACTGGCCAGCACAGCTGAACTAGCAAGGGAAGGGCAATAATGTACTACTGGTCAGGGACCCTAGCAGATTACTAGGACCCTCTGGACACAAGCGAAAGAATTGTGGCTCTCTGAGCGAACCCCCACTCCTCCCCTCACATGGGGCTAGTTTTTCAATGACAATCTAGCCCTTCCTGTTCATCAGTTTCAGAGTGACGTCAGGCAGCTGCTGTACTGCGGTAGTGCCTAAAAGTCCCAAACAAGGGTCAGGACCCATCGTGCTAGGCACTGTACACACACAGCATGAGAATATTGAAGAACTTAGGGTCTAAATAATCACTAAATAACAAATAATCACCGGTGGTAATTAACCATAAATAAACTGAGTTTTTTCAGAAAGTGCTGAGTACCCACCCTCTAAAAAAAATCAGACCCCCTCTAAGATGTCTCAAGTCGGGGACCAAAGCTTGAAGCACCTACAATTACTATTCACATTGGGAAAATCCTCTGTTTCTCAGACAAAAGAAATGTGAACTCAAATATAGCCCTATCTTCTTTCTACAGTAACTATTGTGTACCTGACCTGACAGCGGTGTAACAAATACATGCAGATCAGACTAGAATTACCACAAAAATGCCATCTATATTTACTAACAGCACTGGACTGTGAAGTACAATGTTAATGAATTTACCTTGTCCTCTCACATTCCTTAAGTAAAACAGACTGTTTTGGTTGGCCAGGTGGGGTTGCTAGGTTAGAGATGTAGGTATTGGGGGCGGGGGGGCACACAGGGACTCTCTCTCCCAGGGCGTATGGAGCCTTAATAAATCACAGGCATGATGTTTTCTGGCAAGCAGAGGTTGGCCACACTGTTCTGAAAGTAGCCGTTGCTGACTGACTCACAGAGCAGTGCTGGCCCATGGGCCCATACCTCCTACTATTGATTTAAGTGGGAAAGAGACAGGGCCCTATGTCTGGAGAAATTGGCTCCTTTCCCCTTTTGGGCAGGGTGGGGCGGAAACCACCCTGTGTGTGGCTGACTTGCTGGATGGATAAAAAGGCTAAATCACCCCTGATGAAGCTGTGATGGAAACTTAATCCGCTTCAACAAAAGCTGCAATCCTAAGGAACACCTCTAGCCCCTAGCATAAGAGAATGGGAGGATCCCTTCAAAGAACATTGTTTCTACATCAGTCTTCCCCCTCCCCACCCCCATTATCCCAGCTTTAGTTTGCATGTGCTATTTATAGAGACCTAACAACAATAGAGATTTACATGGAAAGCCTGTGGAAACCTCTTAGCCTGGAATCATCACTGTGCGGTATCCCCAAGGAACAAACGTGTTTGAACTTGCCTCCCCAAGAGCATTGCATTCATTGACTTGCAAGCAGGGTGAACAGTGGTAGTCATTTAACCAAGGGACAAGTGCCAGCAACTTATTTAATTGCAGACTTGGTGCCAAGAGGATCACAATACGACGATTAATAAAAGTCTGCACTACACGACTAATTCTTCTAACCTTTTGCTGTTGCCTTATAGTCAGGTCAGTGGCTGCATCCCTTCTGAACTGACACTATACAAGAAATAAGGGCAACTGCTTTTAAGCAAACATGAAATGAAGGGGGAAAAATCTTTGATAATATGAAGATCCATCTGTTTCCTTCTCTCTGAATGTTTTACATTTCTTCCTGTGTTTTAAGGCTCTCGCTCTCTTGAAAGTAGAAATGTGTCTTGCCATGTATTTGCTCTTGGAAAACAGCCAGATCTTTGGTCTGAATTCCAGCAGTTCATTTCCCAGTTTCTATGAGACTGCTTTTGAGAAATGTGTATCTCTTTCAGTCCACTTGCAGGATTGTTCTGCAATGAACACATAAAAATGAGTCGTCTGGCACTGGGGACCAATCTGGTTTTCTAAAACAGCCACTCTCTTAAAAAATAATAATTTTAATAAAAAGAGTGAAAGGATACATTCCTAGACTTTTTTCAAGAAAAGATAAATGCATGGCTCTAGCACTATCAAAAATCTTCCAGGAGAAGATTGTTCCAACCATAAATATGTGCAGCTATAGACATTTGATTCCATCTTTAAATGATATAGAAACGTCAAGTTGCATAATTCTGAATTCCTAAAAATCGTAGAATTATTATGTAAAGCAATGATTCAATGAGTCTATTTGTAGTGCATAAAGTTAAGCATGTGCAGTCTTTGCAGATTAAGGGCCTATGTTTCACTATTTACCCATCACCCCATTTGCTTGGTTTATCCACCTATTGTTACATCACACGTAGAGATTGTGAGCTCCTTGAAGCCATACTGTATTTTTATTCTGTTTGTGTACAATGCCTAGCGTAATGGGGCTCTGATCCCTGAGTGAGGCCTCTTAGCAATTCAGTAATAAAAAATAAATAATACATAGAGCTGATCAAAAACCAGAGAAAAGCACCTTCCCAGGAAACTTCAAAACTTTCCACTTTGCAGGGTTCAAAATGGTCCCATTTTCAACTTTTGGCAAAAGTTTCCACAATATTTTTAATCAACATTTTTATTAAAGTGGTGCTTGAAATAGTGAATAAACATTTTTCATTTAGCAACACAAATGTTGATTAAAAACAAATAAAAAATATCCATGAAACGTCTGCAAAAAAGTGAAAGTTTTTGGAGAGGTTGACTATTTTTTGCAAAAAGTACCATTTTCAAAAATAGGCCACTTTTCACTGGAAATACTTTGTCTGAAAAAGTTCGGTCAGCTCTAATAATGAGAGACAACAATGACAATATTAGCCAAGTATCTGAGATTTCAGATGCTGAAGGTGTTCATCTGAACATCAATCAACAGAAGGAAAATGACCCGTAGTTGACAATGGCTGTTTAGAAATTCTCTCCCTCTCAACTGGTGTTGGAAACATTTGAACTGTTGGTGTAGTCAGGAGAAAACTGCTTTCAGCACTGCTACAGAATGTGTGTTTGAGACCTGGTGGAACATGGAGCCATGACAGTTGTCAGCCAAACACGTCACTTGTCCATCATTCTGAAAATCCCCATTCTCCAGTGAGAATAGAGAAGGGCTTTCAGGCCAGCAGATTATCTGGAGGGGGCTGTGGGAACTGAAAAATGCTGCACCTGCCTGTAAAATGGTACCAACTCAGCACAAGGCGTTTCCAGAGGGGAAAGTTAATAGATGGGAGGAATGCACATAAATCCTGTTATTTCTTAATGGGATTTGGGAGCTTACTTCTCACCCAGTGCTTTGAAATGTATCCCACAGCCTGCTCTATTAATGAAATTAAGCACAGTGATTTTCTTATCAGCGGGAATCATTCTTAACGGTTACCTTTTTTTTTTTTTTACATTAGTATAAAAAATGAACACTGTGCTTGGATGTTGGTTAGAATGTTAACAAGCGCTGTGACCTGAGTAAGCTGGGTTCATCTCTTCCGGATTCCCTTTCCCCCCTCCTTTAACAGCCAACCTTCATTCAGGATAAATGTAAAAAGCAATTAATCTCCTTTATGGTGGGGCAGGGCTTTGGAAGAAGGGGTGGAGTGCGGGCAGGGCCTGGGGCTGAGCAGGGTTTGAGCACCCCAAGGGAAAATTAGAAGCCGGAGACTGTGGTGTGACCCCGAGAGAGCGCGCGCGCTTTTGGGTCGGGTGCTGGCTTGAAGAGGCCTTGAACTGTGAACAAAGAAATGGTCTCCTGTTGTTTGATTCCCATTGTATTCGGGCAAACTAGCTTTTGTATATTTTTTGTAAATAAACAGGATTGCATTAAAGAAATACTGTTGCCTCTGGGTGTTACCATAATACATCATTAATGAAAAAGCAGGACAAGCTGCTTGATGGTGCAATGTGACAATGTTATACCATACCTGGGATGGAATTAGACTGCATAAGAGTAGTAGGACAGTACACAATCAATGCAACCTCCTCCAAAAAATAAACAGGCTTATGTACTTGTTTTTTCTGTACTGCAGAGGCGGCCTGCTCAGCCTCTCCCAGTGATGTGCTGGAAGAGGCTTCCGGAAGCACCTTGTTAAAGTTCTACCACCACACTGAAAGGAAAGCTGAGGTGACTTCCCTACCTCTGATTGAGACTCCCCTACTGTGGATACTGCTGAAGTATCCCACATCTGAAGTGGAATGTGTTGACTATGGAATGGGCCAGATGACATAGGGTGCCAGGTCATATTGACAGCATTTTCCCAGTAGGGAAAGAGCTCAAGTGTCCTGTACACAATATTCCCCACCCCAGGCCTGTCCCTTCTCACAATGGCACCGGCTGAACAATTCCCCATTGTATAACCACACGCAAGCTATTTACCAGGAACAAAGTGCAAACATTCCCAGCAAGGGCCCGTCACGGGAGTTGGTTTGCCAGGTGGTGCCACTTCCCTCCTTGTGCTGCTTGTGTTGAAATGGGCACACAAATGAAGAGATGCCCCAGCGCCTACCTATACCACATATACCCTGTGGCCCACACAGTTTATCACAAGCTAGGGAAGAAGTTCTAGTGGAAGATCCCTAACACTTCACTGATTGGGGGTGGGGACGAATGCTTCATAGCACTTAGCAACTCTTGATTAACTAGCAGGGTTTTGACAGGCCTCCCTCAAAGGGTTCGGTCCAGATCTCTTCTGCTTGAAGAATGGTGACCACAAGGAAAAATGGAGGGTCTTAAAGTCTCAGCCAGGGACATAGGGGACCCCTTGGGGGTTGGAGAAGAGGGAAACCCAGATGTGTGAGTTTAGAGGAGTATGTTAGAAAGCAAAGGTGAAGCATATTTAGTGTACTTCTGATATAGCACTGGCAGGGTTAGCCTTCGGCCCATGCTACTCACACACTACACACATCACCAGCAGTAGTACCGCAGGCCTGGTTCCCGTGGAGGACAGAGCTTAGCTGAACTCCACACGTCTTATTTCACAAAGCTGTTGCCCAAGCAGCAGCCGTCCCGCCTGGGGCTGTGATCTCCTCCCATCATACAAACCAGACAGGGTTGGGCTTGGACAGTAACTGGATGGCAGGCGAATCGGAAGCACTGTGGGGTTTGCAAGAGGTGGAAATCTTTCCTCTAAGTCAGCACTGAACCCAGTGCCCTGTGCTGGTGTTAGTGGGCACTGGGCAGCTAGAGGGTGCTGCGATTTAGGTAGAGAGGAACACCAAATTCCACCTCATGTCATTCCATTCTGCTGCCTAAGTTCCAGCCCAAGACAAGCTATCAGTCGCTAGCTGTTCCATTGCTGGTTGCATGGTCCTGCCCTATTAAACAGCTGCCGTCTTCCAGCCAGGAGATTCTGCAGTTCACATGGGGAGGGAAATAATGCTTCTATACACAGTCTGAAAGAGCACACTGGGATTCTTCAGGATAGTGGCAGAACTGCCATTAGCTTCCATCATGCAGGATCGAGCCCTAAATCTCTCCTCGCCCCTCCTCAAAGGACATGGAGTTATAAAAGGTAAGCGATTTGCCTTTGTGATTGTACTGAAAGATTTCTGCTCTACAATGTGCTGGACTTGGGCTCTTTGCTGCCACCAAATGGTGATTTACCCAAAGCTTTGGAGAATATGAAACCGAAGAGCTGCAGCAGCAAAATCTTTATAGCTCACAAATGCATTCAGACCAAAGATTCCAGGCTATTTTTTCTGATCATCAGGTTTTAGCTTATCCTTCAGGATTATTTTCTTCTTTAATAATCAGCAGATCTGAAACCTTCACAAGGTTTGGACAGTTCAGATGCATGTTCCACAGTGTTAGGCCTGATCCAAATTCCCAAAGACAAACAGCCCTAAAATCTGAGTTCAGCTTATCTCAGCTCCAGCTCTAGTTTTTAATTAATGCATTGTTTTCTATTGGCCTCCTCCGATACCTTGTGCTCCTTGGGTTGAGCTCCCTGCAAGTGCAGGAGAGTTTTAGAGATTGACAGAGTCCTCCCTAAAGAACTGTCAGTTCTACACAAACTCTTATTTTGGGTCTCACTGGGGCATATTTTATACAAACCTATTCTCCAACACACTCTCCAGGATCAGCTTAAATCCGATATCTGGAAAATGTTCAGTACACTACAGAAAGGTTTACTCACTGCAGGTGTCCCCCTCATGGCTGGGCATAGCATTGCAGCTCTTTCCTCTCCAGTGCCCTTGGCCAACATTCACTCCATTCCTGCAGTGGTCTGCTTCTTCCCGTGACCCAGCCCTCTGGCCAAGTCATGTTTTATTTCCACCCCTTTCAGGGTAACAGAAATTCCAACAAAGACTCTAATGTCCTTACATATGGCCCTTGGCCCTAACTCTTGGCCCCATGGGCCTTACCCAGGGTTTTAAAATCATCCTTATCCCCTTTTGTCTGGGGGCTTCACCTCACCTTCCTAGTGGCTGGTAGAGAAACCCAGGGCCTCCCACTACCCTGGATTGCAGTCTAAGCCAGGCCAAGCAGGTAAAGTCTGCTCCATCAGACACCTTGGTGCTGCCTCCCTGGACTACTTCCAACTATTAGCCTTTCTTCAGGGCTTTTCCTCAGCTTGTTCCCAGGCACTCTGTAATGAGCAGTGCCTCCTAGGGCTTCTCCCTGGAAGTCTGGAGCCTACCTTTATGCCAGGGTCAAACACAGGAATTTGTTCCAGTCTTGTGTCTTCCAAGCGTCTTCTCTCCCTAGACTTTCTCCTCACCCTGCAGCAACCTTCCTGTTCTCCAGTGGTCTCTCCACCGCCAAGAGGCTGACTGCAGGGTTCTTCTCTCGCCCTGCAGATTCCTTCTCCTCCAGACATCCTCTTTTTATAGCATCGCTCACTGATGCCCAGCTCCTCCCCAGTCTATGCCATCCTCCAGCCACAACCAGGTGCATTAATTGAGCTCTCCAGTTCCACTGAACTCTTTCCGAGCCAGTATGGAGGCAATACCCCATTGATACACATTTCTTTAGACATGTATGTCTGGTAGACCCTTCTGTGACTCCTGAGTGCAAGTCAGGACTTAGGCAAAGCCTGTGTAGTGACATCAGGCAGCACAGGCCATGTTTAGCATTAGAGCTGGAGAGAGGTCCTGTCTGTGTCCAGTAACCTGAATATAGAACATCTCTGATGTCCATTACAGCTGAGTCCCACCTTCTCTCTGCTCTGAGACACACCACTAAGTGCGTGACCTACTGCAGAGGTGACATGAAGCCAAATGACTGAACAGGAAGCAAAAAAGGGCTCAGACTAAGCCCCCCCAGATCCAAATGCTCCTGAGCTGAGTGGAAGTTTAATTTCGCAGCAAGAGGCTGTCTTCAATAGCAAGGTAGCTCTAAGTATGGCTACTGAGCTGGAGAGAAGCACCTGGAAGTCCCTCATCTCTCAATCTGGAGGAGCTATTTTTCTGGGGACTCATCTTAACAAATTTACCCTCAGGAAAGGCACCTCTGTGATTTGTGTCTGGAGTGGAGGAGCTCTGGATTCACCCGTTTTTTGTTAATAAGGGAAGTTGAGATATTCCTATTGGATCAGAGAGGGAAACATTTGTCATGACAAATTGTAGATGGACTATCTGCACCATCAGGCAACCCGTCTCCAGGCTCAAAAGCTCCAGCTGCCTCTGTTTGTGGTGCATTGGCACCCCAGGGAGCAAGCGCTCGCGTCAGTCAGTCAGCAAGGAAGCTCTGTGTCCGCAAGTGCTAATTCAGCGTAGTGGAAGCAAACAGAAGTCTTTTTTGTGGAATGGGGGGATTGGCAGCCTAATGGAGGTGGCTGACAATAGAGGCCTTTTCATTAAGCAATTCTGTTCCTTTGAGAGAAGGTAGGAGATCCTGTCCCCAAAACTGGCATCAGAAATCCCCACTCAGAGCCCTCGGAAAGAGGGGAACGCGCAGCGGGGACTCTTCCTGCACAGCATCAAAACCCTTCTTTTCCCTCTGCCCTGTAAGTAAATGTCTGTCTCATTTCCATTTTCTAGTGATCTGGGCAATTCCTGGTCCTTAGGGCTAGGCTAGGGCATGCCCCTTCCATACGGCAATGCCGTGAAGCTGACTAGCGTATTTCATTCTATGTTTAAGCTGTGTGTGGCTTTAGTGCTGGTGGAAGGTGCCAGATCGATCACCCTGCAAAATATGGTTCTCTGCTCATCTTCCCTCTGTATCTTGCCCACGTGCTTCAACACAGACCTGAAGAAAACCCCTCTGGGGGGAAGAAGGGTGGTTTCAACTCTGTGCCCAATCAGTTCTTAGCCTCTTTGCTGACAGTGCAAGGAAGAGTACCAATTAGCCACATTTTTTAATTTATGGGGACACCCATCCACTTGAATCTGGATGGAAACCATTGCATGAAATACAACACATTTAAGAGCCTCGATACACCATCAATAGGATTATTCCCCTTTCCAATGAGTAAAATGAAAAATACATGAAGGAACAATAGAAACTCTCCAGCCGGGCAGTACTGTATATTCTCTGTTGCCTTCCTTATACCAGTCCAAAGCAGGTCCCTGGATGTCTACTTACAATATCAGGCTTCAATCCTGCAAAGTTTTACACCTATGATTAACGTTACACACTGTGACTAGTCCCATTGAAGTCAATGAAGTGAGGATCTGCGGGTCCCAAACCCAAGCCAGCAGGCCACTCCTGCCTCCACACCACCACCAACAGTTCTACTAGTGACTGGAGAACTGGGAGCCCTCCTTTACGCTCTGCTAAAGGTACAGACCACTGAACCCAGCTGGAGGAACATGGTACACAATTTAAGCCAGAAAGAGACACAGGAAGTTGTCCATGCAATTGGATGTATTCTTGGCTGGCTGCTACACGGGAGCCTACCTTCTTGCCTGAGTCCTGCCTTCCTGACTCATCCCTGGTTCCTGCTTTCCTGACCTGCTCTGGTTCTGGCTGTCCTGCCTTGTTCTTGATCCCTGCCCTTGGTCTCTGCCTCCGACTCCCGTTCTGACTTTTGGCTTAACTCCCAACTATAGCTTCTACTCCGACCAGGGCGTGCACAGAAATTTAAATTTGACCATTTTTGGAGGGGCATATTAAACGCACACATTACACACATTAAAACATCAACAGATCCACATATATCATATTCATAGAAATAAACAGCAGTACATGCACCATTTCAACAAAAATCCATGCGCTGTGGAGCCATCTGAATATAGTCATCTACAAGTACTTGGCTGCACTGGGATCACAGAGCTCCTCCAGTTCCAGGACCTCAGAGAGCTCCTTCGGCCCTGGGTCTGTGGCTTGGGCACAGAACTCCTCTAGCTCTGGGGCCAGAGAAGCTCACTCTCCCTCCCTGCCGCAACCCCAGGGCCGGAGGAGTTCTGTGCCCCTGCTGATTACTGGGGGGGCTGGTGCCTGCTTGCACCTCCTTGTGCATGCCCCTGACTGCAACCACTAGGTCTGACTACCCAAGCCCCAGTCATGACAAATAAGGCTACTCACAACACATAAAGCTAAGTGTATTTGCACATGACTGAAGCCTTATATTGTTGTCATATTATGACTATATTCAAAAATGACACAAAAGCCAGGTACATATAATCCACTTTAAAAACCAGACAAATGTGGGCCCAGTCCTGCAACACTGGTACACATGACACAACTACATATGAGTAGTCTCACTGAAAACTATAGGGCTACTCAAAAACATGAAGTTACCCACATGCATAATAAGGGTTTGCAGGATCAGGTCTCTGGTACTGTATGTGCACCTGATCCTGCCCCTCTGAAGTTAAAGCTTCCATTAACTTCAGTGGGCATAGGTCAGATTTCATATGAATAAACATTAGGGCTGTCAATTAATCACAGTTAACTCACACGATTAACTCAAAAAAATTAATCATGATTTAAAAAATTAATTCTGATTAATCGCAGTTTTAATCACACTGTTGAACGATAGAATCCCAGTTGAAATGTATTAAATATTTTTGGATGTTTTTCTACATTTTCAAATATATTGATTTCAATTACAACACAGTATACAAAGTAGTAGACAATGCTCACTTTATATTATTATTTTTTATTACAAATATTTGCACTGTAAAAATGCAAACTAAAGAAATGGTATTTTTCAATTCACCTCATACAAGTACTGTAGGGCAATCTCTTTGTCATGTAAGTGCAACTTACAAATGTAGATTTTTTTTGTTACATAACTGAATTCAAAAACTAAACAATGTAAAACTTTCAAGCCTACAAATCCACGCAGTCCTACTTCTTGTTCAGCAAACTGCTAAGAGAAACACGTTTGTTTACATTTACGGGAGATAATGCCACCCACTTTTTGTTTACAATGTCACCTGAAAGTGAGAAGAGGCATTTACATGGCAGTTTTGTAGCCAACATTGCAAGGTCTTTACGTACCAGATATGCTAAACATTCGTATGCCCCTTCATGCTTCAGCCACCATTCCAGAGGACATGCTTCCATGCTTATGTTAATTAAAAAAATAATGCATTAATTAAATTTGTGACTAAACTCCTTGCGGGAGAATTGTATGTCTCCTACTCTGTTTTACCTCCATTCTGCCATGTATTTCATCTAAATCAGCAGATGAGAGAATCAATTTGCTGACTAAGTGGATAAAGTTTTCTGCATAGGTTAAGGTGTTTCAAGAATCTGCAGATCTAGGAATCTGGACATACACTAACATGTTTTCTCCTGTTAAAAGTTAACATACAAAAAGATGGGAAAATCTATATGTGTGTTAATTTATTTGAAAGAGGGATAATTTCAATGCAGCTTCTTTCCAAAGACCAGTCCTCTAAACAAGGCATAATATTCTTCTTGGCAAGCAGTGGGACAACAGCCAAAGCTCTGGAGCAAGGTTGAGAAACCAATGAGACTTAGTCTCCCTTTTGTGTTGTTTTTGAGATAAAGAGCAGCGTTGTCAATCAAAACTGTACGTGAGGGGTTTTGAAGTAGAAGAGTTGTCTTGACATGCCCCCCGAAGCAGTTAATATTTCTTGTTTGTGTGGGTTTTGAGAATGATTCTGTCAATCAACCTCAGATCAATTTGGATCTATTCACCATTTCTTCCCAGCTATTCAAAGACATAAAAACTCTCTTGAGGTGAAGGGGCAAAAGAGCTTGGTGGGGAGAGAAAAAAGTCTCTCTACAGCAAACCAAACTTCATGCTGAACTTTCTAATCTGAGTGAACTTTGCAAGATCTCAGGCCTCACAATCCAATGTAAATCTCAAGGAAAATGTTTACTATTCACCAGTGGCAAAGATTCCTTGTTACTTATCCTTGTTCATTACTCAGATCTGTTTTCTGGCATAAAATTACTTCACAAAAGATTATTATTTGGACCCTGTCTGTTTAAACAGTGTTTAAAAAAAACATTTGCTATAGTGTAAAAGGATTATAAATAAAAAGCCGCCAAAATCAGTACCTCCAGAACAAACCTTGCTGTATTAGGGTATGGGGTTGGTTTGAATTCAAATCCCCAATTATGACCCCAGCTTCCAAATAGTGCTTTGGTGTCTGTTCCTATTTTCTGGGTCATATTTCAAATCCTGTTAACAAAGCTGTTGCAAGAGGACTGAAAGTCGCATGAGACTTGCTCGTTGTGGAAATCTCACTAAATCAGTGGTTCATGATTTCTGCCATTTGGGGCTAAAAAATTTCACAAGAAGAGCAAACAAGATTTCACTATGTTGAATGTGAACTTTATTTGCCCTGACTTGGTCTCCAGACCAAACCAATACACTAACCCCAATCCAGATCCACACTACTTTCTTAGTCCCACTCTAGCTGTGAGACCACTATCTCAAGAGTAAAAGCACCTGAATATTTCTATGCAGCAAAGATAGTCAAGATGGGAGTGGGGAGCCTTATTCATTTCCCCTTGGTTTGCTGCAAGAATTTTTAATGGAATGTAATTTAATAATGTTGTTTGGTGAATCCTAGAGCCAAGCGTGATCTATTTCTGCAATCTCCTTGGTACACACAGACCTTTAGAAATGTAAGGTGCTGTAGGCCTCTGAAATACCCATTTATTTTAAACTCAATGTTCATGTAATTAACAAGAGGGCTGTTTCTCTTGCTAGGGATTAAGGCATCTGAGATGTTTTTTCTTGGCTAGTAGTTATATGGGAACATTTTTCACATGCTGTGCTGTAGCTCATCCATTCCCTTAGCTCAAAAGCATAGGTCACTGACAGGGTCTTTGTGCCAGAAACACGAGACAAACCCCGAGGTTTACCTCCCAGCAGGGTTGTAGGAAGCAATAAAAGTTTAATAATAATAGGGATAACCTGCGAGAGAGCATGGGAAATAATCTTGAATACTAGCAAGAGCTTTAGCCCATATTAAGGGCCTGATCCAACTCCCGTTGAAGCTGATAGGTGTGTTTCCACGGACTTTAATGGAAACAAGATTGGGCCCTTAGCCATGAGGCTCCTGTGCGTATGCTGCTTCTAACACTTTCGTTTAAGAAGCCTCTCTCTGTCCTCACTTGAGTGAGCTCATAGTGCATTTAGCGACACATAATGAGAATCGTTCTATCAGCCTTGACAGACCCAAACCCACAAGGACATTCTGGACCTCAGCTGGCCGGCTGACAGACTCTTCCAAGTCTTCGCCTTTGATCCAGCTCCAACTTCTGTAACATTTTGATCAAAGGACTCACAGAGTCAGCATTCTCCCATTAGGTCAGTTCCAGGAGTCTATCAGTCTTTCCCACTCTGACATCCAGATGGCTTCTAAGTGAAATTAAATGATCTCAAGCACCAAGAGGCAAAGATTCTTTGCTAAGCCTGGCATTTTATTTTTAAACTCCCATGACTCTCTACAAATTATTTTAAAACTGTTTGTTAACCTTTTTGTAGGTCTTGATTTGCTAAAGAGAAGGAATCACTTCTCCTATTAAAGGAGCTGAAGTTGGCACATTCAAGAAGCTGCATATCCTTCATCTTGGCACGAGGTTAGACTAGATGATCCTTGTGGTCCCTTTTAACCCTATGGTTCAACGATTCTAAGATGGACATACTGTCCTTGGCATGGTAGAGCTAGAGATAACAGGACACTGACTATACTTTTACTCTCAAAACGTTTGTGCATTCTCATTCTTCTACCATTTGTTTGGGTTTAGTTTATTTTATTCTGTTTGCCCAACTACAGAATAACTTTTCTCCATGTTATTAGACATAGTACTTTAAAAAAATTTTCTCTATCTTTCAGTGCGCACCAGTAAGTGAGTCATTGATTCCTAGATTGATAGACTTTAAGCCAGTGAAGGGACTGTCATGATCATCTAGTTTGACGTCCTGCATAGCATAGGCCATGATGGTTACACAGTAATATATGTTGGTGCTGTGTGTAACACAGCAAGTCTTCAGAAATGGAGTCTTCTTGTTTGACGAAGCAGAAGGATAGAACAGTAATAGCAACAAGTGGAGAACAATAATTTAATATTTATTAGGGCTGTCAAGCGATTAAAAATTAATCACAATTAATCACGCAATTAAAATTAATTGTGATTAATCATGAATTAGATGATTACAGATGACATTGAATATAAGAAGTGAGAAGCATTATCTCCCATAAATATAAACAAACTTGTTTGTCTTAGCAGTTTGCTGAACAAGACATAGGACTGAGTGGACTTGTAGGCTCTAAAGTTTTACACTGTTTTGTTTTTGAGTGCAGTTATGTAACAAAAAAAAAAATCTACATTTGTAGGCTGCACTTTCATGATAAAGAGATGCACTACAGTACTTGTATGAGGTGAATTGAAAAATACTATTTCTTTTATCATTTTTACAGTGCAAACATTTGTAATCAAGAATAATAATATAAAGTGAGCACGTATACTTTGTATTCTGTGTTGTAAACGTATCTGAAAATGTAGAAAAACATCCAAAAATATTTAATAAATTTTAATTGGTATTCTATTGTTTAACAGTGCAATTAAAACTGCGATTAATCACGATTAATTTTTTTATTTGCGATTAATTTTTTTTTAATTGCATGAGTTAACTGTGATTAATCAACAGCCCTAATTAAAAGACACCCAACAGCCATCTATAAATTACTGGGCTCCAGATGGATATCCACTAACTGACTGGGTTAGTTTCAAACGCCCAGATCTTCAAAGATATTGATCTCAGTGGAAGTTAGAGCCTAAATAGCTTTGAGGATCTAGGCCAAGGTGTTTAGTTAAAGTATTTTCCAGTGTCTGTAGGACATGTGGAGGGGTCTGGGGGATTGGGCCTTAGCCCCAGTGTTTTCGCTTAAAAGATTTGGACCTGATCCTGCATTCCTTGCACATCGAAAATTCCAATTGCCTTTGGGCCAATGCTTGGCACACACCATGCCAGTGCAAAGAACTGCCTTTCCATGGTGTGCAGTATTGAGAGACAGAGAGCTTGTATTTATGCTTCTGGACCTTTCTTAAACTCACCAATCTACCTTCCCCTCAGTTACAGTTTCAAAGGCTCTCTTAGGTGAGATCACCCACTGACTGATACTTACAGAACCAAAACAATTATGAGTTACTGATGACTACAAATATAACATGTCTTATGTCATCCATGATCGTTTAACCGGTAGTGGATTGGGTAATGAGAGAGACCATAGAATAATCAAGGGGCGTACAATGGGCTTTCACACACAAGTTAGAGGACCTTGCCTTTGCAGATATCAACTTACTATTCTATACCCACATAGATATGCAAGCCAAAACAAATGATTTCTAGGCCTATGCACAATTAGTAGGGTTGAATATCAACACCGTGAAAACACAAACCATGAGAATCAACACACAACAGGAAACGCCAATAACACTTTCTGGGACTGACAAAGAAGGAGGTCCAATGTTTCTCTTATTTTGGCAGCATTGTAAGTACAACAGGTGGAATAAAGACCTGAAAACCAGCCACAGAGTCATAGAGCTTAAGGGCACAAGGGACCATCAGATCATCTAGTCTGTCTTCTTGTATACCACAGGCCACCAACGGCCCCACTCTAAACCCAACGACCAAAATAAAAACAAGGTATTACAGCCCACAGGAGACAAGATTATTATGTGCCACAGGCAGGGAATAGGAAAGATCAAGGTGTACCAGTGCCCGAGGCCTCCAAAATGGCAGGAAATGATTAAGTGAGACATACCCAGATAATCCTGGCAAGTGACCCACACCCACATGCTGCAGAGGAAGGTGAAAAGCTCCCAATGTCACTGCCAATCTCAACTGGAGGAAAAATTCCTTCCTGACCACCCCACCTATGGCAATCAGTTAGATCCTCAATATGTGAGCAAGAACCAGCCAGCCAAGCAACTGAGAGAGATAATGCTTGGTGCTACCTCAGAGTCCTGGCCCTCCCCATCCAATGTCCCATCTCCAGCCACGGCCATCCCTGATGCTTGAGGAGAAGATGTTAAAAAAGGGAAAACAGAATATACTGGGGGCAGGGAAGTCCTTCCTGACCCCTGGAAATGGCTAGTTGAAACCCTGAAGCATGAACCTTTAGGAACATAAGACATAAACTGGGAGTGAGCCTTTGTAACTCTAAAGCCAAATAGGAAGAAACAGAAATCTTGCCCTCTAAACTAAACTTTGAATATTTAACACCATTGCAAAGCCAGTCTTAGTATATGGCGCTGACACTTGGAGACTTATTAAGATCTTACTATCTAAACTCCAAGTTTTTGTAAACAGCTGCCTTAGACAAATCCACAATATCAGATGGCCAGAAAAAAAATCACAAAGAACTCTGCAGGAGGATGAAAGAGAAACCAATAGGACCAGAAATTATAGAACGAAATTGGAGATGGCTAGGACACACATGGAGAAAAGACCCAATACTATAACAAGGCAGGCATTGGACTGAAACCCCTCCTGGGCAAGTGGCAACAAGGTGGATCAAGGATAGCATGGAAATGCACAACAGAAGCAGCATAGAAAGCTATCAAAATGACCTGCTAAGACTGCAGCAGGAGACTGGCAAAAAATAGACTACATGGAATAGAAAAGCATGAGAAACAGAGGCAAGTATCACATGCGAGTGGACTTGCCAACTATCAAATATTCCATGACCTCTTAATTGTGTTACATGGAGATAACAGGACATATAATAATAGATGGTAAAATCTTGCTGCAAACTTTCAGAGACTTCAGCTTACATCGGGCGTGGGCAAACTACAGTCTGCGGGCCGGATCCAGCCCCTCAGGGCTTTGGATCTAGCCCGTGGGACTACCCCCATGGTGCTGCAGGCCCCACGCCACTCTCAGAAGCAACTGGCACCATGTCCCTGGGCTCCGGGGAGGAGCAGAGGGCTACATGCATTGCCCTTGCCTCCAGGCACCGCCCCCCGCAGCTCCCATTGGCTGAGAACAGGGAACCGTGGCCAATGGGAACTTCGGGGGAGGTACCTGGAGGCGCAGCAAGGGCAGCACGTGGAGCCCTGTGGCCCCCCCACCCCCAGGGCCATGCAGGGACGTAGTGCCGGCCACTTCCCGGAACAGCGCAGCATGGGGCCAGGACAGGCATGCAGGGAGCCTGTCCTGGCCCCGGTATGCGCCGCTGCTCCCCAACTCCCTGCCCTAAACCCCCTGCTGCACCCCACACCCCTCCTGCACCCCAACCCCCTTCCCTGAGCCCCCTCATACACTCCACACCCCACCTCTGCCCTAATCCCTTGCCCTGAGCCAGTTCCTGCACACCACACCCCCTCCCACACCCCGCACTTCCTCCCGCACCCCAAACCCCTGCCCCAGCCCTGCATACAATTTCCCCACCCAGATGTAGCCCTCGACCCAAAAAGTTTGCCCACCCCTGGTTTACATGGTCACTGAAGTCCAGATTCTCATTTACACTTTGCACCTCTCTGGCAATGTCAAGGGACCTTAATGTAGGTGTAAATGTACCTTACTTGCCAGAGCAGTGTAAAGAGGCCACAGTGTAAATGAGAATCAGGCCTTAATTCTGAATTACCATTCATTTAAATTCTTAACCTGCCTCCATGCCCACTTTTCTCTAGTTTTTACAGATCAGGAATACTACTGTTAGACTAAATTATGCTCATCTTGTCACCATACTTGCATGAGTGGTCCCATTCATTTCAATGGGACTTCTTTTGTGAGTAAGTTAGGTGGTCAAGATTTGACCTATACAATGTTTTCATTTATTATTCCCAACAATTCCTAATAGCTCTACAGTATAAACTTGATTGGTCAAAGAATAAAGAATTATGTATTATCTAGGTCAAAAAGCTTTCTAGGTAACTAACATGAATTCACTATCTGCTATTCAGACTGAATTATGAACACAGATATTTACATAGCTCTAATATATTAATCTATATAACCAGATTAGTTTTCAGCTGAAACTGGAAGCAAACAAAACCAAACCAAACCATGCTCTGCACAATTTCCAGAGAGTAAAACTCATATGGAAGCTGGCAAGCTAGCATCTATGTCACTGATGCATGAACAGATGCACAAAAATTAGTGACAGTGCAAGCGAGGCTGTAGCTACAAGTTAAAAAAACAAAATACAAATTTTTGCAGTGTTGTTTTAGGGAAGGAAGGCACAAGTCATACAGCTGCCAGTGGCCTCCTGCACACTCCAGGCATGTTTGACATTCAGGGGGCTGGTTACTGAGGAAACCAAATCCCACAGACTCATTAATGCTCCACAGCAAGAGCCATCTCTGTCTCATTTAAGAAAAGTTATTGAACTTTGTATGTGGTGGGAAGATATTTCAGGATTAAAAGCAAAACCTGCTTTTACCACGACAGTAAAAACATTCTCATGCACAAAGCTGAAAATTTGACACTGCAATATTAGTCCCTAATGTGCAAACAATGAAATATAACCTGCTGACTCAGTGATGTGATGTTTTGTTTTATGTGTCTGTCCCAAGTTGTCTCTATTTAATGTTGCTCTACAGGAAAGGGGGGGAACGTTCATTTACAGCTAAGAACCAGTTCAAGTTGGGAACGTTTATGTGAAAGTCCCAATCCCACAATCCTTGCTTACGTGACTAAAGGGGAAATGAATTGATGAGAACTCACTGATTTCAATGGAACTACTCATCTGAGTAAGGACTGCAGGATCTCGCCTAAATGGAATAGATACAGAGTACCAGAGTTTTCTTTTAGCTGCCATTGGTTTTGATCCTCTGAGTTTCTAGAGCCCACAAATCCCATCCTATATAAAGAAATTAGATTAAATAATTATACATATACATACAAACTCAAACACACACGTGAAAGGATCATTCCATACATTATGTATATACCCATATACATACTATTGCCAATAGCCTAGCAGAGATTTGAGAACCACTAAGGGTACATTTTTCTAAAGCATTTAAGTCCCATTTTCAAAAGTGACTTAGGCACTTGCAAGTCAGTCTCATTGAGAGCAAATAGGACTTAGGCCCTCCGGGACAGATTTTTAAAGGAATTTAGGCACATAAAGATTCAGATAGGTGCCTAGGGGGATTTTTACTTTTGAAAATCTCACGAGGTACCCATCTAAATCTTTAGATGCCGAAATACTTTAGAAATACTTTAGAAACCTTATGAGCCAAGCCCTACTGACTTTCAGTGCGATTCAGGCTCCTAAGTGCTCAAGTCCCTTTTGAAAATGGGACCTAAGTGCTTTTGAAAATGTTACCCCAAATATATTTGCCATCTATGCTATCAGATACCTGTAGGTTAATATCGCATTCCTGAATAATAGTAATTTAGTTCCAGAAGTACCACATTTCATCGGCATTTAGTAAATAGGAGAATACTGGAGTGGGTTTTTAAAAATTGCTATGTATATGTATACTTTCTGTGTGTGTGTGAGAGTAATCACACACATGTATGCATATGTATATTTATATACACATACATACCCAGAACTATTTATTACACTTTTCTCTTTTTTTTCCCTTCAGTTCGGATTAGCTGAAACAATATCATGTGACCTAAAATGTTTTCTCGCTAGTCAATTCACAAAAGCAGGTAACGGCTCACTGAACATGCTCAGATGCACCATGATTTCATGGTACAAGATGGCTGGTGCAGCACACAAAAGGAAGATTCACCCGCTTTCATTTTAAAAGGAACTATGATGAAATGAATACAGCCTCTTTCTGAAAGCAATAGTTGCTGTCCTTTGGGACAGGAAAGTTGCTTTGATAGCTTAACAATGTCCTTAGACTTCAGGCATTACAATCAACAAAAGGATGTCCTGGGCACCTAGGGATTTCAACAGGATCTAGAGCTGCTCAGCACTTGCCAGGATCAGTCCAAACCCCGGAACAATTCCACCCCGTAGGAGGCAATATTTTACAACTATTGCCCTGGAAACCAGGCATTTCTGCTAACTTGTTTGCATCCGGATTTAAAACAAACAAAAGTACCTTGGAGATGATTAATGGTTCCCCATGCTCCAGTCCGCCTTTCAGAGTGAATCCCCATGGAGCTCCTCCTTGAAGCAACACCTCCAGATAAATGTATCTTTCTTTCTGGGTTATGCTGGATTCTGAAGAGGCTATGCCAGTGGCAGTATTGCCTAGCATCCTCATGTTTATCATCACATACTCATTCAACCACAAATCCCACTGAAGCAATCACGGAAGAATGAGTTGAACTCCCCCCCAAGTCCACTACGAGTCATCCTTAAGCATGTGAAACCCTGGGCTGTCTGGGGAGAGGCTTCTGACACAGCAAGTTTCTCTTCTGAGCTGAAGTCCAGGGTCCTGTGTTGAAAAGCCTTCACGCCAGCATTTCAGCATGTTGCTTTTTCTTCAGAACTCACTGAGTCCTTGCTGGCATTTCAGTATTGTGTCTTTCCCATCCTAAGTATTCCTTGGCAGGATACCTTTCTGAAAATGATTCTTCCTGCCCTTGCTGTTTCAAACCTGCATGTTTTATGTAAATTGGACAAAAGAAAAAACTATGTAGGTTTATAACCACTGGCCAGTAAATTGCCAAAATCCAAACGAATGCTTCATTTGTGATTGATTATCAGTCTTTTCTTCCTTTCTGTGTGTGATTTACCATTATAATGGCCTTTTTGCCTCAGTCCATTGCACGAAAAGAATGAAAGCGTCTTCTCCCTCTCACTCGCTCTCTCCTGCTCACTTCACAATTTTCTGACTTGTCAAAAAGAAAAAAAAAACGAGGGTGGGGGGAGAGAAAGCCCAGACCAAAAAAACATTTCCGTGTGGTTTTAAAGTTGAAATAACTTCCCACGTCTGGGATTAAAAAGAACTGGAGTCTACAGGGCAAACAGGAAAAGCAGGTGAAATTAATCCCTTGAAAAAATGTGGAGATGATAGCTGAGTTCTTTTCACTTTCCGTGCTCTCCCAAATGGTCTGCCAGTGTTACAGCAGCTACTGCTGCTCGGAGGGAGAGTGGGGAAGTGAGAGTAAACTGGATTAAGGCTGCCCATTTCTGCACAGCAAGTATGGAGCTATGGAATGCAGGGTGCAGGACCTGGTGCTCCCATTCCCAATGGCGCCAGGTTTGTATAAGTTCTGGTGGTTCCCAGAACAGGTCCAAGTCCTGCCCCCGCACACCTGCCTTGTAAGCCGATATATATATTTTTAAAATAATGTAAAAATGGACTGGAAAGAGTAAGCGTTTAACTGTTTCCCTATGGCTTGTCATGCAGGAGGGGGACAGTCTGACCCAGAGTGATTTCTGATGTATTTACATATTAATGTGACAAGACCTCAGCTGTGAATTCGCGGGGAGCTAGCGATTGGATATTACATCATTAAAATGCACAGCCCACCAACCTGAAAATGGCTCCAGACGATCGGGACCAAATTCTCACTTAGTTCCACCAGTTGCAAATCCTGTGTAACCTCACTGAAGTCATGGTGAGAGCTACTGTTAAACAGGTAGAAAAGTGAGATAAGATAAAATAGTTACCTGCAGTTGGTTTGTTGCTTTTGGAGCAGCCAGAATCACATCAACATTTGGATCTTGCTCCCTTGTTAATGCAGCTGTGTATAATTTAAGCTGTAAAATTTCACTCTAAAAGAATGACAATTCTTGGGATATTACAGAGACAAAGTGGGTGAAGTAATATATTTTACTGGATCAACTTCTGTTGGTGAGAGAGACTCTCAGGAAGAAGAGCTCTGTGTAAGCTCAAAAGCTGTTCTCTCTCACCTTCGGAAAGTATTACCTCACCCACCTTGTCTCTCTAATATCCAGGGACCAACACGGCTACGACAACACTGCATACAGTCCTTGGGATATGCAGACATACCTAGCAACCCAGAGATCTGATTTCCACAACAATGTGTAGATGAGGGCATATGTGCTATAAACAGCGAGTTATCTCCACTTTTTATATAATCCTGGTCAAAGAAAGATAAAATGTTACTTTACACATTGAAAATTACCACTGCAGTTAAAACGAATGGGCCACATCTTCAGCGGGTGTAAATCTGGAATAGCTGTATTGAAGTCAGTGGAGTGATAAGGATTTACACCCGCTGAGGATCTGGCCCACAATTTCTACATGACTTGGTCTTTTTAAAGTTTGTAAAACCACAGTGCCAGGGAACACATCAGGCCCATGCTCCATGACAATGTCAATCTGAATTCTGTTGCTTGATGCAGGATGGCAGAAAATGTTTATGCTAATCACTAGACTATTGTCTAGTACAAATCCTTCTAAAAAGGAACATTCACCGCTAATTACAATTAAAACAATATTTTCAGTTCAGTTACAGAAAGGGAATCCAAAGTCTCAAATAGTAACCATTTTTGTTAGCTTACCTATGGCTGTATCCTCAAATAGCCAGAGTGCCTTGGCTCTACCTGTCACTCCAAGCAGGAAACTTCTTTAAAAGCAAGAGGTTCCAACAGTCAAATCTGCTGCCTAAATGGAGCCAGGGTGTTCTTGGTCAGACTGTGAAACAAAAGACCTAGCTCCAGTAATTGTGTTGATAAAAGTAAAATAATGAATTTGATTTAAATTTTTGCAGGGTTTGAGAGGTGTAGAACATAGTTTTGGGTACAGTAGTGTCAAAGTTCAGTTTCATAAGCCTAATGCAATGGAAACTTCACTGATGTCAGTGTTCGGACTGAATGATCAACCCCAAATCTCTAATCATTCAGACCACTGCCTCCTGTGTATGAATGGCTGCTGATCGCTGTAACTCAGTGTCTAAATCCATGACTAACATTCCAAGTTTTTTCTCCAAACAATCAGTGTAAGTAACAGCCTAATATTCTCTATATTGATTTGACTAGACGCATTTGTTTAACCAAAGCCATGGTGCCACCTACAGGTAGTTTATAGCTAATGCAGCGTTTTGATAGCTCCATCACACCTCAGTCCAGATCTTATCAATTCACAATGGTCATAACTGGCTTCCATAGCACAAGGTTTATTTACCTTGTATTTTATTTATTTTTATTTCAAAAAGAAACAGACTCTAGAACAATTTTATTGAGCCTAAAAGCAATATCACTTCCATAAATATAAAAGGACATACAGACTGGAGAAGAAAATAGCATAAAATATTAGTCCTCACTGTGGAAATCAATGGGAGGTACACCATTATGATATAAAGAACAGGAGGACTTGTGACACCTTAGAGACTAACACATTTATTTGAGCACAAGCTTTCGTGAGCTACAGCTCACTTCATCGGATGCCACAAGTACTCCTTTTCTTTTTGCAAATACAGACTAACAGGGTTGCTACTCTGAAACTTGTCATTGTGATATAATTAACTCTGTGGGGGCTCTGTGAAATTCTGGCTGACTTCAGGGTTTGTCCCATGATCAAAACTCTGTGCAGCACTAAGGAAATGTAAAAAGAACAGGACGACTTGTGGCACCTTAGAGACTAACACATTTATTTGAGCATAAGCTTTCATAGTGAACCATGTAGTGAACCAGATGGAGGCAGCTGAGATGGAGAGTTTAGTGTTTTCAACTTTCGATGAAATCAGGAGGCCCTTGTGAGGGAGAGGTGCTGCTGGCAAGAGGCAGCATTTCAGGAAAACGTGGTGTGTTCCATAGCAAATGATGCACCTGCTGCAAGTCAAGCCCCGGTGATGTATGGAAGCTGCTGCAGACCAGCTGCCATGTTCTGGACACAGACATAAGTAGGCATGGAAAGATTAGACTTTAATCATCGGTAACTGTCAGTAAACGTCAATTTCACAATACACACACAAACCAATGAAAAACTATGTTAATTGATAATAGTCCAAATTTACAAAAAGGCAAAGTAAGAAAAATAACTGCTTGAGAACTTAAGAGTTTGATTTAAGGATATTTACATTGTATATTTTGACACATGATGTTGATAATTTTTGGTTTAATGGTTATAAAGCTTTAACATTTTGAATCTCAACATCTACTGTCATTAAATAATTATTGTCTAATTCCCCCCATAATTTCCTGCAACTGTGAACAATACCAGCTGCTTTAGAAGAATTCTGCCCTATGTAGGTTCTTATACCACCCTCCTCACCCTAGTATCTGAGCGCCTTCCATTAGTGCAATAAACAACATGACTAAGATCTGTCATATGTATCTCGTTCTGCCCCTCATCCTCTCCCTCAAGGGAGAATTGTGTGGGCCGTGGGCTGTTTTATTTGCGAGGGTGGTTTCTGTTTTCTAAATGTACATACTACTCTATGTTTACGTTAGAGAAGGCAACGTTGATGAAGTGCACTTTGCACTTGGAGCGGAAGGTGGTGAGGTTTGTGATGGTCCTCAGTTCCTGTGGGAGTTCAGTCCACAATCTAAGACCAACGTCCAGGAAACTGTCTGCTGCACAGACAAGACTTTACCCTGAGAGTAGAACGTACCACTGTGTCTGAAGAGCAAAGTGATCAGCCATGGTCTTTATCTTGGAGCTTTTTTAGGCAATCTTTTAGATATACTGAGATCAGGCCAGTGAGCACTTTAAAGTTACAGACTGATCTCTTGAATTTGCATGTGTTAACACTGAATTTCTTCTTCCATTCACCTAGCTTGGTTAGGTCCCTCTGAAGCTCTTGACAATCTTTTCTGGTCTTGACTAACCTAAATAATTTTAGGTCCTCTGCAAATTTTGTCACATTACTGCTTCCAGTTCAGGAGAGAGATCTCCCCAACATCCTCTGTTGATAAAGTCTGAAGCAAAAAAATCCTTTAGCTTCTTAGCAATGCCTTTCTCTTTCTTAATTGCTCTTTTTAACCCTTAGTGATCCAGCAGACCCACAGGCTTCCTGCGTCTGGTGTACTTCACAAATGATATACTTCATAAATTCTATATTTGTGTTATACCTTTAGCTGTTTACTCCTCAAATGCCATCTTAGCCCTCCTAATTCCCTTCTTATATTTCCTGCAGAAATTGTGTTCCTTTTTATTGGCTTCACTATGGTTAGATTTCCATTCTCTGAAGGATTTCTGTTTTGCTCCAACAACTTTTTGGACCTTGCCACTTAGCCATACTGGTTTCCTTCTAGATCTCTTGCTTCCCTTTTCATGCAGAGATATTCATGCCTTCGGAAACCATTATTGTTTTGCTAAGTAACAAAGCAACACCAATGTGCCAGTAGCATAATTGGGACTAGCTCCCAGGTTTTCTGACTACCAGTCCCTGATCTAACCCCTAGACCAGTGATTCTCAATCTTTTTCCATACTGTGACCCTATGTTGCAACAGAAAAAAAGTTTGAGAACCCTTCTTCTCCCATCTAGCAATGAACAAAAGGAAGGTCATTGTGACCGTCTAACACTTGCTGCAACCTACCTAAGGGTCATGACCCCAGCCCAGGATCTAAACCAGGGGTTCAAAAACAAAATTTCTGCATCCATCTTCAGAGAATCATGTCGCAGACACGTCCTCCCTCTTCATCCCCTCCCCTTTCCTCTCCTGCCTGGCCCTGTGCCCCCCGACTCCCTTCCTCTCACTCTCCCAGCTTACTGCCCCACCTACAGCCCCAGCCAACCCTTCTTTCCCCAGAGCCGGGTCATTCTCCCTACCAGGCTACGGCTGCAGACTCCACTTGCTGGCTTCAGCCACTTCCTCCATGCTGCCTCTGTTGCCCGGACCCTGCTCCCGTACCATTGCCTGATGCCACTGGCCCTAGCAGCATCCAGGGCAAGTGCAGGGCAGGACAGTAACTGGCATCACAGGAGCAGGCTGGCTCTCCAACCCCTTTCCCTGTGGCCTTCCCTTGTGCAACAGCTGCTGCCTGCAGAGGTGCTGCCTCTGCGGCTCCTTCTCCTCGGAAAGTAGCAAGGATGCAGGAGTGTTCTGCTTCACATCAGGTTCTTGCACTCCTCTCATAACCTCTTTGCGCCCTCCAAAGGGACATGTCCCATACTTGGAAATCCTATATGCTAAACCATTCTGCAATTTCAGAATGCAAAAAATAAGCCCAAATTTGTAAGAAATTAATCCTTTTTTTATTATTTGAATTTCAATAGCACCTAGGAGCCCCAGGCATGGACCTTGTGCTAGGCGCTGTACAAACACAGAACAAAAAGATGATCCTTGGTCTTGTCTGCAGCTGGCCAGTGTCAGAAGATATGCACCAAACCCACTGACTCATTAGGACACTGACACCTCTCTCTGAATCTGAATCCTTCCTGCACTGTTAGATGTCACTTAGGGCATAAACGAGGCTCCGCCATCCCTGTCTATCCTGGGCTGCTCTTTGCATGTCCTCTCTGTGGTTAAGTCCCTGAAGCTTTCCCTTTCCACTGTTCAAAGGAGGGATTCTTTCAACTAGCCCCTTTTGCATGTTCCTCTGGCTGCCCAAGGACACGCTTGACACGGCAGACACTCTGGCTTCGTTCTTAACACATCCCAAATATTTACATCTTCCTCTCTGGATAATTTAAAGATAAGGAGTTTTGAACTCTCTGATGAATCTCAGCATTTGTTATAAATTAATTCCAATGAATACCTAGTACTTTCCTAGGGCTTTGGCTTTCAAAGACACTGAGACGTCTGTCTGATTTCCAGCTTGCACATCCATATGTTAAAGGGTAAATAATGTTTGAGATATAGATTCATAGCTTAGCCTTTAAGTTACAGATTTTTGATGACCCACTCTTATTTAAGCTGGTGAAGGCAGCTGCCTCACTGCCAATTTGTGATGCTATTTCCTTTTGCATATCCCCATTGGCTTGCACAGTATTGCTCAGGTATGTAAGCTGACTCATTTCTTGTATTCCTTTGCCTTCTGATATAACGTGTGAATTATGGGTTGCTGGGGCGCTCTTTGGATTTGTTTTCTCATAACTGATTATTTATCGTCTTTTTTGCAATTCTGGACAGTTTTTTGGTCTTTGCTTGCGTATTGATTGAGCTGTCGCTTAAAAGAGTCATGCCCTCAGCAAAAGCTAGACATGCCCATTTATTGTTGTCGAGCCATGTGATGCTGTGTTGTATCCAGCAACATGGTCTAATTCTGCTCCTGTGAAGTAAGTGATGTTTTATCATTTATTTCAAGGGAGCAGGATTGGATCCCAGGTCCCCAAATCCATATGAAAACATATCATGGGCCAGAATCTCAGTTAGGGTAATCAGCATAGCTCCACTGCCCTCCATGAAGTGATGCCAGTTTATACCAGCTGCGGATCTGGCCCTGAGGGAAAAGACAAGTATGTTGATAGACAAGCATTTAATATTTCCAGCCAAGGTGCAGAGACTTATAGGTGCTTCCTTGCCAGATACGCTCCAAGAATAGGAGGCAAAGTTTTCAGTAAGAACTTATCCAAAGTTTTATAGTGTCCTTAATACATGATCAATGAGAGTTTTGTGTGTTGCGAGCCAGGAGGGCTTGGGGTACCAGAAGAGTCAGGAAATGGGGTGCCCAGGGATGGGGTTTCCAGAAAATGCCAGGGGGCTGTTGCAAGATTCCCCCCCATGGGCATTAGGTACCTGCACTGGTATCGGGAAGAGGGGGGCAGGGACACAACATATGAGGCACAGGGCTGCAGACTTAATGGGGAGCAGGTATTAAATTTCTTCCTGCAGCAGCAGCTGGGATCCTTTGAATGAAACTTTACAGAGAAACCAAACACCACATACGGCTTTCATTGGTTCCCACACACAGGACAAGTCCAAGAGGTGGGGTTTGTTTCCTAGGCTACGGAGCCAGCCAAAGGCTGGGGGTGTGGGTGAAGGGGGGGGGGGGGCAGGTGGCTTTCAACGGTTCCTGGAGTTTAAGAGGCCCAGACCAGCTTTTAATTATCAGTGCAATGTGCAAACGAAAGAGCGGAGTATGAGCTGCCCCCCGTTCCTCCATAAGGAGAAGCAAAATCACAACACATATGCTCAGGGCAGGGAGGTCCCATTACCAGGGACAGCGGCCCCACTGCAGGAGGAGACAAAGACAACGCTCAGTTTAATAGTTCTTTATTTGCATGACGAGCTATACAAGTGCTGCCAAAGAGTAAAACAGACAGACCCCTCAGGTGCCTGTCAGAGGTAGGTACAACTTGTCCATGATGAGGCTTCATGCTGTGCCAGGATTGGTACCACCTGAGATCATATTGTCATTAGCGTCCAGGGCTGACCCAGTGTCAGGCTGTTATATAGGTTGATGTTGTTTTTCTCCTTTGTCTCAGGGTGACACACAATTTTTCCTTAACGCTTTGTGATGAAGAGCCCTTTCATCAGTCCTGATATCGTGAGGTAATATCTTCGTGCTTCCTCGTGTCTCAACCACTGGAGTAGAAGGTGTCTCTCTGTCTAGACAGACTAATTTTGCCTTTGTGTGTGTTCGTTTTTCCTGATGGGGTACTGATATGTACTACCACAATCTGGTGCAGTGAGCAGCTTGCTGGTTGGTGTTGTGGAGGTCTCTGTTTTCAGCTGGAGAATTCCCTCACTTTCTCAATTAATGGCAGCTTGCATTTTTCTTTCGTTCTGAGATGCAGTCCTTTCATTCTGGTTATACAGATGCTCACTTAGTTGAGGATTCCATATAAGTCTTTTGTGCAATGCTGAAGTTAGCTGCTGCTGAGCTGCAGAGTTTTTTTAAAAACCTATTTCTCGGGTTTTTGTGACAGGAGTTTTCAGGACTTTCTAATATTTAAGTCTTGTCAATGAATATATTTCTTGAGCACTCTGTAGGGGTGCTGTGGTGTATTGCTGGTTGCTGTTATTTGGTTTGATTTGATATAGGAGCAGTCGGCTGATATATACGATTGTGGGTTGGCAATCAGTATATTTTGTGACTGAACTCTAGGCATGAGATGGAATAATCGGTCACCATATTTCCAACCGCGGAACTAAAAGGACTGCCAGAATTGCAGAATACATAAATCCAAGTCATAAATCCAATAGAGAATACATAATCTAAGTCATGTTATCAATACTGCCAACCTTAGGCATTCAAAAGTAACTCAGACACCTCTGAAAGTATGGGATTGGCATAAAAATCACGAGGATTTTTTTGAAAAAAAAAACACACCCCACATTCGTTGGATATTTTTAGGCTGCTTTTTGATTTTTGACTCTTTGGGGGAAGCCACCCACCCCCAATTTGTGTGTGATTGTTTTGTGTACAACCTTAAATACATACAAAAATGCAAACCTTGCCCCTGGCTGCTCCCAGGGAGATTCCAGTCGCCCACTGCTAATCCCTGAGGAGAGGGACATGCCGTTCTTTCCCTTTCCATCTCCCTCCCCATCACTATCCTGCCTCCTTTCTTGTTCTCCCAGCCCCCTCCCCTTTCTTCCCTGCACCCCCACCCCCAACTTACTGATGCTCTCAGAGG
Source organism: Lepidochelys olivacea (assembly GCF_965140295.1). NCBI lineage: Eukaryota > Metazoa > Chordata > Testudines > Cheloniidae > Lepidochelys > Lepidochelys olivacea. The sequence goes on along the minus strand of NC_140414.1, from coordinate 19,798,313 downwards.
CTACCCTGTATGCTCCCCCACCGTGAGTAACAATCGAAGCGGCACTATGGAGGATGGGGATGCCAGGAGACAAGCTTCCAGAGGCTGTGGGGCCATGGGACGAGACCCACCAATACAGACGTCATGGCCCCTACGGTGACCCTGGCAACGGGGCTGTCCTTATAGGAACGCCAGGCTCATTTGTGGCTTTGGGCCAGAGCTTCCAGCTCCCTGCTCTTGTCCCCCAGCCCTCCGGCCTCCTCACTGAGCCTGCAGCTTTACAGAAGTACCTGGGGGTTTTAATGTGCTTTCCCCCCCGGTCTCCCCTCCAGGGGCGGCCAGGCAGGTGGGGATGCCGCCGGATTTCCCAGCCCTGCCACTGCGCAGGGGGCGAGGGTGTGGCGGGCTGAGAGTCTGACGTGTTTGGGCCGGCCTGGGCCGCAGGCAGCGAGCGGGAGGCCGAGCGAGGCAGCTTAGAGGCACGGTGCGAGCCGGGGGCGGCAGAGAGCCGGAAGGGTCCCGCAGAGGGCGGCGGGGCTGACACGGCCTGGCGGGGGGGAGGTCAGGCGCCCCGCCGGACAGCAGGGAATGCCGCAGTACCTCCTCCCTGCCACCAGGGGCGCCTGCCCCGGGGCTGCCGGGCAGCCTCTCCGCCGCCCCGCTCCCTGCTCCCCCTGGGGAGCCCCAGCCAGAGCGCGGGGAGGCGACGGCAGCGGGACGAGGTGCTGGGCAAGGTGGGGAGAGCGCCCCCGGCCCGGCAGCAGCTGGCACCCCCCAGCCCAACAGCCAGCCCCCACCCGGCCTCGCACCCGCCCAGCCAGCCTGGCACCCACCCGGCCCTGGGCACCCGGCCAGCCCCTCACCCCACCCAGCCCCGGGCACCCAGCCAGCCCCTACCCCCACCCAGCCCCGGGCACCCAGCCAGCCCCTACCCCCACCCAGCCCCTGCCCCCACCCAGCCCCAGGCACCCAGCCAGCCTGACGCCCACCCAGCTCCTGCCCCCAGCCGGCCCTGGGCACCCGGCCAGCCCCTCACCCCACCCAGCCCCTGCCCCCACCCAGCCCCGGGCACACAGCCAGCCTGACGCCCACCCAGCTCCTGCCCCCAGCTGGCCCTGGGCACCCAGCCAGCCCCTTACCCCACCCAGCCCCTGCCCCCACCCGGCCCCGGGCACCCAGCCAGCCCCTATCTGCACCCGGCCCTGGGCACCCAGATAGCCTGACAACCACCCGACACCCACCCAGCCTGACACCCGCCCAGCCCCTGCCCCTGCCCAGCCCCAGGCACCCAGCCAGCCTGGCACCCGCCTGACCCCCTGCCCAGTGCTAGGGATCCACCTGGCCTGGCACCCACCCAGCCCCCCATCCAGCCACTGCCCCCACCAGGCACCCACCCAGGCCCCTGCCCAGCAACAGGGACCAGCCAGCCTGACACCCACCCGGCCCCCAACCCAGCACCAAGCCAGCCTAACACCCACCTCCCCCTCCCCCCGCCCAGTACCAGGGACCCAGCCAGCCCCACCAGGCACCCTCCCTGCCTGACAACCACCCAGCCCCACACAAAGTGCCAGGCACCAAGCCAGCCCCCCGACCACCACCACCAGGCACCCACCCTACCCTGACACCCACCCACCTCCCCCAGCCAGGCACCCAGCACCCCAGCCAGCCCCCTGCCAGGTACCCACCCAGACCCTTGCCCCATGCCCCACCAGCTCCCACATGAGGCACTGACCCAATCAGCTGCACACTGCCAGGCACCCAGCCAGCCTGACACTAACCCAACTGCCCCAGCTCTCCACCAGGCACTGAACCAACACCACACCTGGCCCCCCATAGGTACCACCAGGTGGATCAGGGTCCGCGTGGAGGGTCCCTCGCAGCTCTGCTTCTTGAGAGCAGAGGGATAGGTCCTGCCTCCCACCCATGGCTGCTCTGACAGCCCAAGTACCAGGAGGGAGGCAGACATCAGTGACATTCTCTCATCTGTGAGAGAAAACATTCAGTAGAGCAGTCCCAAACTTGGCAACTTGGAAACTCTGCCACCGGGTCAGTAAAAATTCACATGGGAGCCTCCTCAGCTGAGAGCTCAGGGGGGACAGACAGGATGGTCCCGCGGGTCACATCCTGTCCGTCCGGCCTGAGCTTCCCCACTCCTTTAACAACCAGTTCGCGCGAACCGGTGCAAACCAGCTCCAGCCCATCACTGGTGATGCCTGAGTAACACCACTGAAATCAGTGGTGGTACAGTGGCATATAACTTAAGTAACAAGAGTGGTGAATTGGGCCCAGAGACCTAATGGGAGGGACAATGGGGAGACACACACAGAGATAGGGAACATAAGAGGAAACTCAGCTCCCCAGGGAAAGAGAGGTGCTGCCTCTAAAGTTGCCTCAAGGGGGAAAAAATCAGCCCCTGCTGAGGTGAAAATTAAGAGAGACTCTATTTTCCAACAGGCTATGACCACATCCATGTATGCAAATCAGTGTACATTCATTTTATACAAGCCTGATCTCAGGCTTTTTGAGGGCCTAGTGTAAGCAGGTCTAGAATCCTTTTTACTTCATGTAGAGCCAGCAGGCTCCAGGTGCTACCAGACATTTAAGCTCACAGGACAATAACTTACCCTAGAAGTTCAGTTTCCTGTAGATTGGCAGTCTTCTGCACCAATGTGCCTTCTGGAAGCACAGGCCTGGCTCTGCACTCCCATATTTGAAAAATCCAAAGGAGGAGGTATTCACTCCTGCAAGTTTAGCAACTAAGGGGTGAAGTTGCAAGTCAGCATTGTGGACTCCTTCTGTCCAGTTTGCAGGGAAGAAACTCAAAGGGAGCTGCAAGTGCTCATCACCTCTAAAGATCAGGTGACTTGTAATTTTGTATTGAGGCACCCAAGTTTGAAAACTTTGTGGCCCTCTTGTACAACACCTAGTACAGTGGGCCAGGTCTATGACTAGGCACTACTACTGCAACACATCATAATTTTGAAAGCGTCAGCCTTCTCTTGGGGTTAGTGTTGGGTCTGGGAACCAGGACGCCTCGATTCTATTTCTGACTCTTCTGTTGCTTTCTTGTGCACCTTGGGCAAGTGACTTACGTTTTCTGTATCAGTGAAATTGGGACAACAATACTTGCTCACTTGTATAGAAAAGCACTTGGATAATTTGGCTGAAAGGATTATGTAATTACAAATTATTCATTCTCTTATATTCCTTGGAACAAACTCTGAACTAAATGCAGCTCTGCTGCAGGTGGATTATGCAAGAGCTGATCTGGACCTCTGTCTTTCTGAAATTAATCCGGCCTTGCAAAACGGTCTTGAAAATTTATCAGACCAGATACAAAAACTACTTGCCCTCCATAGTGAAAACACTTTACTCACCTGTCCAAAAAAAAAATTACTTGCCACAGGTGAATGGATGAGAAGAATTTTGCAAAGCTGAATAAAGGTCAGATTGATTAGGGACAAGTTTTCAAAACTGGCTGTCTAATTTATGCCAAAAAAATCTGTGCATAAAAGGCTCAATTTGAGCTATCCAGATAGGCACTTGAGGCACAAAATAGGTCAATGTGTGCCTACATGCCTCTGAGTGCATATAGTTTATATGTTCAAATGTCCACAGGACTTTTGTGTGCTCAAAATCTGTTACCAGTTTTGCAGTGTAGTCTAGGCAGAGAGTTGAAACTATGGCCTTTAATGTTAATTTGGAGCATAAAGTTTGATGCCTGAAATCAGCTGTGAGAATGGTAAGTTTTGCATACCTCTTTTTTTGACTGGAAGAGGTGTTTCATAGGAGATGCCAGGGCCATATAAGAGGATGCCCTTCCAGATCATGGCTGCTAGTGGCACAGTGTAGTTCTGAGACACCCTACCTTCAGCTCCTTAGGGATTCAGGTAAATGACTTCTATCCAGAGCTTTTAAATAATATTCACCTTCTCCTGGGAAAACAATTTATTTAGTTTAATCAGCTTCCCTACAGAAGAGTTCCTCTAAGTTCAGGGGGCTGGGAGGATTTCTCATCAGGCTTCTCTCTCCTTAGTACTAGAGACCTACAGTCCTGCTTGTAAGGCTGAGTTTGTTAATTTAGACCAGCTTCTCCCCACATGGTTCCTTTTTACCTTATTGCATTTCTCCCTGGGTTGGGAGAGCTCAGCAGGCAGCAATATTTCCCAGCTGGTTTCTCTAGGACCAAATCTCCCTAATCCAGCAGGCCTTTTTCAAACTGCCTACTTGCTCTCTTTTTTTCTTTACTCTCTGGAGGCTTCACTTTTAACACCAGGCCTGGACTGATTTAACCACATGAGCTACAGTCATGGGGTGCTACACTGATTTCCCCCACATGCGGAGGAGGGTTGAATGAGTCAAAAGTGGGGCAGAACCAATTACCTCTTAAAGGGGCCAGTCACCCCATCACAGCTGGCCCCTCTTATAAAACATATAGTTGTGTTTATGCCTCACAATATTACTTAGGAAACAAAGAAAAACTTTCCAAAGCAAATATAAACAACTAATTGTTTAATATTTGTGGACTTATTTCTACAGTGTTACATTGCTTCAGTTCAAAATTCATTTAAGAGAGAAAGTTGATTTGTAAAATGTGAAGAAAAATAAAGATTGCTATTATTCTTTGCAGACACTGTTACAATGAGCAAGAATATCCAGGAATTAAGGTAGTGTCTGTCTTTTTTGTTTGTTTATTAGTGAAGTTATTTTTAAAATACCCTGCTGTTTACCCTTACAGTGTACACCTTGATTATTGAACTTCGACATGACCAGAAAATTAAAAGACAGTCTTCTTCGCAATAATGTGACAGCAGAGATAAGGAAGAAATGTGTTACAAAGTGCACCGATGTCAAAGCCATTCTGTGGAAAGGGATGAATTGCATTGTTGATACCAGAGTAATAGTTAGGGCCAGGTACTTCCTCAATCCACAGTGGCATTCTTACTGATGACAGCGGGACTTTTGCACAAAGATGAAGGGTAGAATATGGCCTTGGGGTAATAATTAAACTTTTATGGCCTGATTCTCTTTTACTTACATTTTTATACTGTTACATTGTGCCTCAGTCCCTCGGGTAAAAGTGATGTGAGGCCCTTTTAGGACTCTTTCTGCCTTTTGTTTATTTGTCCTTTGATGTTTGCAGTTAACTAATTTACACTCACAATTATGCCAGTTAGATGCATATTTTAGGCATATAGTTACGCATCAAATAATTGAAAATCTTGCCTGAAAAGTATCGTCACTGGGCTTCAGCCCTAACAACTGAGATTCATGGGGCAGTTTTAACACTCTTTGGATTGGATTTACGAGTAGCTTCTGGCTGCTTTGCACCCATTTGGTGATGCAAAGCACATGGAGTGTATCAGTGAATCTGGCCCCAAGTTTATAAACTTGGTTTTTGTTTTATTTCAATTAGAGGGCTCCATCTGAGCACTTCAAATATCAGGCTATTGAGGTGTGAGGTGAAGTTGAGGTGTTGTGTAGTAATATCCGTACGGTGAATGAAGCACCCTCTAATTACAATAGAGATTCAGGTTTCAGAGTAGCAGCTGAGTTAGACTGTATCCACAAAAAAGAAAAGGAGTACTTGTGGCACCTTAGAGACTAGCTAGACTGGAACATATAGTAAGAAGATGCATAGAATCTACGCCTCTGATGAAGTGGGCAGTAGCCCACGAAAGCTTATGCTCAAATAAATTGGTTAGTCTCCAAGGTGCAACAAGTACTTCAGATCAAGTTATAAATTTCCTGTGCAGCACCTATCGAGCTCCATGGGGCAATGCAGAGTGCACAGGCTTGCTTCCTCCGTACCCCAACCTCTCCCGCTGGGGCAACGTGTGCCCTTGAGGCCTCAAGGAAGGAGTAGTCCATCAGGTCTTGAGTTCAGAGACTTGACTGAGACAGAGCCTTGTTTGAAACTCACGGGGGGGCTCATTACTTCCATCCCCTGCACACCCACAGTGCCAGTAACAATCTGGCCATTACTGCCTGAGGCTTCAGTCACACCCAGCACACTTAACTGCATTTGCACCCATGAGAAGGTAAGCTTGATTGCAGATTTTCCCTCCTGATGTCTTTAGCATCTTTTAAAAATCTAGCATTTTGTCCATTTTCATGAGCAGTCTAGGATTCAAAAATAGGATATAGATCCACATTTAGAAATATCTCCTTTCCTGTGCCCTTCCCATTTTCTCCTTTCCTTCCTCGTCCTTCCTTCTTCAAAAGGCTAGGTATGTTTTTAAGAAATGTTGTGCTGCCTAAGTGACTTCAGACAAATAAGATTTGAAACTCTGCATTACTATGGGTGATGTCATGCTGTGAGGTAGGAGAATCCTTGTTTCTGGGCTGGAGATCAGTGTGTTTAATTGATCAAATGTTTTCTCTTATTTTAGAGGGTTTCTTCTCTTTACAACCCTGAAGTGTCTCCATGTAACGTCTGAAAAATACAGTCCCATAGCACTTGTCAGAGTTCCATATGAAATTTCTCGTTAACCGTTTGATTGGTTGGTTGACAAAAGCATTAACAACTCAATCAGCCATGCAAACTTTACATGGTAAAACAGAAGGTCTACGGTTCTATCAGTAGATGGTATTTCACCAGCCAATCAGGAGAAAAAGTAAGTGGCGGGGGAAAAAAGGAATCTTGTTTTGATATGATCCGAACAGGTTGTTTTTATTTGTTTAATGGAGTGTTTTGTTTTGTTGTATTTTGTGTTCAGCCCCTTTGGGACAAATCTTGGCTGGTGTATATCAGCACAGCTCAACTGATTTCAGTGGAGCTACACAAATTTACAAGAGTTGAAGATCTGGCACTTTCTTGCTAAATGTGAACGCAGACCTTGTGTGTGGAGAATGCCGCTAAATGGAGACTATAAAATGACATTATTAGTTATTCATTTCAGATACTATCTGTGGTGACACCGTGCGATTGGATACCTTCCTCTATTCATACATTGTACTCTCAACCTATACTCACACATATAATTTTGCAGGGAAGCACTGGAAAGACAAACAAAAGAGACTCTGAAACTCCAGGAAGAAGCAACCAAATTTACGATGGAATCAATCACACATTCTCTGAGTCATGAAGAGACTTTATCAAGTGGCAACATTCCCAGTGGGGGTAAGTAGGAAATACAGTTTAACAATATTGAGAATTCATTTAACATCAAGTTATCTCAGTTGTGCAAACCGTCCCACTCAAGCGTTATTGTTAAAAAAGGTTTCAGAGTAGCAGCCGTGTTAGTCTGTATTCGCAAAAAGAAAAGGAGTACTTGTGGCAGTCTCTAAGGTGTCACTAGTACTCCTTTTCTTTTTGTGAAAAAAAGGGTGCATAAGGGTTGAAATTTTACACTTAAGGTTGAAGCACCTTTTAGCAAAACTGGTGTTTCAAAACTGTTGTTTTAAAATTGGTGTCTTGAATTCTGAATAATCTAAAAATATCTACATAAGAACAAAAGAATGGCCATATTGGGTCAGACCAATGCTCCATTTAGCCCAGTATTCTGTCTTTCAACAGTGACCAGTGCCAGATGTTTAACAGGTAAAGAACAGAACAGGGCAATTATCGATTGGTCCATCCCCTGTCATCCAGTTGTAGCTTCTGGCAGTCAGCGGTTTATGGACGCCCAGAGCATGGGGTTATATCCCTGCCCATCTTGGCTAATAGCCATTGATGGACCTATCCTCTGTGAACGTATCTAATTCTTTTTTGAACCCAGTTATAGTTTAGGTCTTTACAACGTCCCTTGGCAATGAGTTCTATAGGTTGACTGTGCATTATATGAAGACGAAGTACTTCCTTATATTTGTTTTAAACCTACTGCCTATTAATTTCATTGGGTGACCTCTGGTTCTTGTGTTACACGAAGGGGTAAATAACACTTCCTTCTTCACTTTCTCCACACCAGTCATGATTTTTATAGACCTCTGTCATATCCTCACCTTAGCTGTCTCTTTTCTAAAATGAACAGTCCCAGTCTTTTTCATCTCTCCTATATGGAAGCTGTTCCATACCCCTAATAATTTTTGTTGCCCTTCTCTGTACTTTTTCCAGTTCTAATATATCATTTTGGAGATGAGGGACCAGAGCCCTATGTGATATTCAAGGTGTGGGCATACTAAGGATTTATATAGTGGCATTATGATATTTTCTCTTTTATTATCTATCCCTTTCCTAATCTGATTTTAGTGAATTAACAAAGAGGTGCAGATGTGTTATGATAGTGGATGGGGGTTGGACATGTGTGCAAAGGTGGCTTTAATCTGCTTTTGCACTCTCCTGATTCCTAGATTGCTATAAACTGGGTCCCCCACAGTGTAAATTAGGGTGGCTCCCAGATTGCCAATGGTCCCAACGTGCGGTTAAGCCAGCCAGGGATCACTGGGGTGCAAGGATGCCCTGGCCATGCCACTTTCACCAGATACAAGGGTGGGTGGCATAGGAGCTACCACAAGCTGAACACCATCAGAGGATTCCCTTACTTGGCAGTGATCATCCTGTAGTCTAAGGACTGAGGCCAAAGGGCCTGACTTACCATTGCCCTGCACCTTGTGGCACCATTTTCACCAGTGCAAAGTGAGAGCATAGTGGGTTTAAAATGTTACGAATCTGATCTTGCAGTATCTCACACCCACTCTGCACTGGTGTACATGACAAGATGCATTGCAAGAATGGATGGGGCCTATACAATCTTTAGAAAAAGCTGACTTCTAAAGTATATGGGCTTGATTCTCCACTGTCTTGAATAGAATGGGCAGAACACTTATTTGGCTCTTAGTTTGCACAGGTGTAAAGAATTATTTTATTTTCACATAAGGATTCCATTTTAAATATATAATATTCTCTAATTTCAGGTGCTGCTAGCCCACTTTTCGGCAATCAGAATGTATTAGCATCTTCCATTCGCAGCACAGTGATGGAAACCTCTACCTCTGCTAGTGCTGGCAGTAGTCCACCCAAAACTGTCCTGTACTCTAAATATGAAGTGGACATTGATACCCAGAAGAGAAACACTAGTTATCCTGGAAAAGAGCACATTGAGAGCATCTTGGAAGAGTACTCCCAGCAAGTCAGAGATCTGCAGAAGAGGCTAAATGATGTGAGTTGAAGACTTTGGGACAGATTCCTGGGTGTGGCTGCCATGGCTTTCTTACATACTGGATTCCTGGACTGGCCAGGGGAGAGTTTGGTCAACAGCACATTCAGAGCAGCCTCTTACCTGTTCTCAGCTGCCGTAGCTCCCAGTGTGCCTCAGAACAGCAGCACTCTTGCCATGCCCCCTCCAATAGCGCCCCCAATACACCTGCACCACAGCACAGAGCAACAACTGGGTATCTGAGAACACTTAAAAATGTATCTTATTATGAATGATCATATTACCCTTAATTACATTTATTTTTGGTCAAATATTCAATAATTTGCCTGTTTTGTTTGTCCAGAACACTGAACTGCATGAACAACAGAAGTTCAATTTAAGACAGACAATCGTTGATTTGCAGACCAAACTTCAGGAGGTGCAAATGGAGAGAGATGCTCTTGTGGATATCAGGTATGCATGCTTACATCCGAGACTAGCCCATTGTTGTGTATCGGGTAAATGTTACACAGCTCCCATGTGGGCTTGCGAGAAAGAGAAGGACTGCAGCAGGTGATTGAACTGGTCCCCAAGTGCAAGGAGGGTTCTCCTGGAAGGAGCCTTAGGCAGCAGTAGTCATGGCAGCGTGCAAGGTCTGGCCCGTAGTTTCAGAAAACAGACCAGATTCCATAATTTGCAGAAACAGTGATTATAAACCTCCCCCCATATCAGACAGGATAAAGACAAACATTGTACACCATTATCACTTTCAATATTTCTTGGATGTCTTCCTTTCTGAAATACAGACGAAGAGAATCCCAGAGCCAGGAGGACATCAAAATACAGCTACACGCTACAGTTCATGAATTGGAAACAGCCAACCACCTTCAGGAGGAGATGCTGAGGGAGGCCAATAGCCAAACTGAGCATCTGAAAAAGATGGTACATGGCCATGAGGAAGTGCTCCATGAACTGCGGGGCGTCCTAGTGGACTATGAAGACAGCACAGGCAAGAGGGTATATGAGCACGAGAACATCAGCGGTCTCCATATCCGCAACCTGGGCACAGCTTTTAGTAAAGTCCTGCGAGATTTAGACTCAGATGTGTCGTATTTCAAAGGGAGGATTTTCCCGGTGAGTGGGGAGAACACTACTTTTCCTGACAGTTAGTGGTGTAAGCTTCCAGATGACTATTTGTTATGTAAAAACACTCTGAGAGCCAAATTCACAATGCAGTGCCTGGCTCAAGTAGCTGAATCCTTTCCCGGCCTCGGAGCAGCTGTGGAGTCAATTCACAAAGGCTGCTTCGGGGTGCTGCATGATCCCCAGGCACACCACTCCCACCTCCTGCACAAGAGAGCTCCGGACAATCCGTGTAGTGGTGGATCCTCTGGCCTTGTCCACTCCGCACTCTTGGGAGCCCTGGGGAAGATATTTTAGGTCAATATATCAATTTGCCTTCCTATAAAGATGCAAGGGCTTGTGATTTCAGCAGTTCCCTGGCTCCTAAGCTGAGTCTCTTTTGGTTATCTTCTAAACATGCTTGTGAGCAAGGAAACTGGCTGCTGTTGTGTGTTCCTACTATGTTCAGGGAAACGGGTTTTTGTATACATTCTTTCTTAATGGTATCAAAGAAATGCCTGGCTCCATCATCAGTTTCGCCTCCTAATGGAAACAATGCAGCGATGCCCCAAATATTGGCCAAAGGGCAACAATATTAATCAATAATGGCCTGAATCTGTACAGTGCTGAGCACATCTTGTGATGTGTCAAGGGCCCTCAACTTCTATTGATTTAGATAGACGTTAAGAGCACTCAGCCTTTTGTGAGATGAAGCCCTGCAGAAATCAGTGCTGGCTATTGAAGATTCCTTTGTTGACGCAATGTCATTGGCTTAGGGCCAGATTGCGCCTTGGCCACTGTGCTGGTGGACAAGCAAGTGATGGTCTTGTCTTTATTAGGACAAAAAAGGTGTGTTCTTAACTTGTCTGCTAACTCGAGGTGAAATCCTAGTGAAGACAACGAGGAATTGTGTAGCTTTCACACAAGTAAGCTCTTTGGGGCAGGGACTTCCTTTATTCTATCTGTACAGCACTAGCGCAGTGAAGCCCTGGTCCATGACTGGGATTGCTGGACACTACGACAATACAAATAATAATTAGTTAGCAACTCAAGGTAAACCCCAAGGTCCCCTATAGTTTTTAACTCAACCTGCTAACTTGTGTAAAAACTACAAATGCCTTTACTTCAGGTCAAATCCTAGTGAAGACAGTTAACTCAAGGTAAGAACACCTTTCTTTCCTAGTGAAGACAGACAGAGGGCGCAAAGAGCCTCACGCCCTTTACACATCCCATTCAGTGGCCAGCTACACAGGAGTCTTTGAGCTCAGGGAGTGCAAAGATGGCAGGGCTAGCACTGCTTTCTACACTAGCCCATGGAAAGGGGGCAGGCAGGAGTCCAACTGTGACCATATTCCCCATGGGCAGCAGGCCAGGCACAGAGAAGCACATGCTGTAACATCTTTAAGGAGGAGCACACTGGCTGAACTCACACTAGGGTGATTTGTCTCTGTACTGTCCCCAACTCAGCTCTGTAGCTTACAGCCAGAATTTAACCTTGCTTGTGTAAATTATGGAAACTGTTCAAGAAATGAACCTTGGTTTCTTAAACTGTACTATTGATTTAGATTGTGTTTTCATTTACTGGTGGGTGAGAGTGATTACTCACTATAAACAACACTGTAATTTACTTACAACAGTTGGAGGAACAACTTGAATCACTGAAAAAAGAATCACAGGCCAAAACAGAACTTCTGCTTCAACAACATCAAGATAGGTACCTTTTCCCTATTTAATCACTATTATAGTTCAGGTACCAACACTTCCTCACTTTTCCAGGATGAATTATTTTTTGTACCAGATGCTGGTACTGTAATAAGTGTGGGGTGCAGTAGCAGTCACTATTATTGAGGGTTTATCTGCTTCTATTCTAGCTTTGTATTTTTAAATGCTCATAACTTTCTGACACATCTAACAATTTCCAGACATGATCTCTGCTGAAAGGTCAATATTTTGGAAGCGTCTGAGCAAAACCATTTCCATTGGGTTGTAGTAGGAGGATTCTCTGACTTTCATGTTCTTTACCATGTCATGTTAATATTTTCCTAATATAGGCATGCTTGTTAATGACTAGAACTAAAACAGTTTAAATCATTCTTGTGTGGAGAGCAGCACTATTGTTAAAGCTGGTTAGGATAAAATCAATAGCTTTCTAAAGAAAGATGGAAAATAGAAGAAATGACGAGGTATTTTAAGTAACACTGCAAAAAATCCTTACAGTGCTTTTTGCTTTTTTCAAATCATGGCTCTTCCCCTCTCTCTGATTAAAATAAGCAACTGAGCTTGCGATTTATGTAGCCAGTGCAGATTGTTGTACACTTTGTCTAGTACATGGTAGTGCTTTAATGTAAATAACAATGTGTGGATGACATGTCTTTTATTTTTCATCTTTTATTTTCCTGGTTTTTCCCCTCATCTCTTTCTTGTGTTTGGTTTTTTTGTTCAGAACTTTGGCCTTCCTTGGTTCAATAAATTGCAACTTCTCCAACTTTCTAATTGAATTATCTAGTTATGTCATCAAAATAAACTCTGAATTAATTTTTATACAATTGATTACATTCATGACAAATCCCCCAAATCTTTAAACTTGTGACTACTGGGGAAATATTCTTTTCTACAGTTTATGCAGTGGGTAATACTTTGTCTAAAATTGTAACCATTCTTCTTCTTTTTTTTTCAAATAGGATTGAGCAACTAATCAATGAACATGAACAGGAGGTGGCAGCACTGACTGATAAAACCAACAGTGCACGCAGCCATGCAAATAGTATCCAAAGCCAGATGGAGATCATTCAGTATGTTTCTCAGTTATACTGTAGAACACATAAAAAGTAACCTTGCTTCTAGAGAGGTCTCCTTCTGCTAGCATACACTCTCTGCTAGCATGATAAGATTTCTTAGTAACTTTGCTTCAGAGTTAATCAACCGCTGCAGAAATCGTGGGAGGCGAAATCTAAAAAAGGTACAAAGTAGATAGAGGGGAACATAGTCTTGTGCGTAAGGCAAAGCTCTGAGAATCAGGAGACATGGGAACTGACTCTGAGGGTATGTCTACACGACCTGCCGGATCGGCGGGCAGCGATCAATCCAGCGGGGGACGATTTATCGCATCTAGTCTAGACGCAATAAATCGATCCCTGAGCGCTCTCCCGTCGACTCCTGTACTCCACCGCCACAAGAGGCGCAGGCAGAGTTGGCGGAGGAGCGGCAGCAGTCGACTCACCGTAGTGAAGACACGGCGGTGAGTAGCTCTAAGTATGTCGACTTTGGCTATGTTATTCACGTAGCTGAAGTTGCGTAATTTAGATCGATCCCTTACCCTAGTGTAGACCAGGTCTCAGTCAGAAACAAGGTAAGTCAAATGAGTTATTGGAGTTACTCTGGTGCAGGTGAGAGGAGAATCAGTCCTGGGCTCTTTTCCTGACTGACATAAATTTATTTTTGTGCCTTTGAGCAAATCTCTGAGTCCTGAGTTATGAGCAGCTCCTGCAACACTGCAAAGTAGTGTAGTGAACAAGAACATTCCCCACTTGCACATCTGGATGGGGAATGCTCACAATAGCATTCCCTGCACTCTCTATCACAGGGACTGCTTCTCTTCCTCCCCTCTTTGGGAAGCAGAACTAGGAAAAAGTGGGACCATGGCCCTGCTCCATCTCTATACCCACCCACAGAGCGGAAAAGATTGCTGCGGGGAGCTTTCTGCACCAGCCTTATATAAATTAAGCAGAAGTGGGGCTGTGCAGAAATGACTGGAAGCCTTAACCATCAAGAGTTGGTCGGATTCTGGTCCAAAATTCATTCCCGACAATATATTTCTTGTCATCTGTATCATAAACAAAAATGGATGAATTCTTGTGATGTTTACTGGCAGAAATAAATAGTGATGAATCTTATAGAAGATCCTGTGGAAAAGCCACATATATGGCCAATGTTGGCATTGCTGATTGACTGGAAAATGGCATGGTGGTTCCCTGTTGATGGTCTCTTGATGACTTTAGGTCAGATGTGCTCAGTTTACGTGTTAAAAGATTAGTTTTCTATCTGCCAACCCTGCAAACTCAAGCTGGGGTTTGGAAGTCAAATTGGGCCATGGGTGACTTGCACATAATCACCCGTGATAAAGATTCTGTGAGCTGAATTCTGCCCAGAGTTCCACTTGTGCAGTCCTCTGGTGCAACTAAAGGCAGACTCTGGCTCCCCAATTAAAACTTAATTAACATGTGTGTTGATGATACATGAGCCAGAATTGTAAACCGAAATAAAAGCAGTAACACCTTATTTTTGTCATTAAATTAACTAAATGTGGCTGAATACAGAAGGAGCAGATCTGTTAGGTAAGAAGGTAAGACATTTTCATATTGTCACATTTCAGACTGCAAGTACACTTAATACTGTGAAGCCTAGGGATCACATCTTTAGCATAGCTGTGTACGTATCATGCTTTGGCAGCGCTCACACCCTTTTTTCCCTTCCTTTCAAAATTTTTCTTAGGGAACAAACACGAAACCAGAATTCAATGTACATGCGTCAGGTCAGTCAACTGGAATCCACTGTTTCTCAGCTGCGTTCTGAATTACGGGAAGCTAAAAGGATGTATGAAGACAAGGTGTGTGTGGACTGTAGTGTTCGTAATAGCTCCAGCTGAACTTGGTACATGGGCTTTCTCCTGAAATGCACTGTATAGTTCAGAAAAAGACAATCACACTCTCATTTGAAAAGGTGTTGTTTCAGAGAAATTCAATGGCTGATCAGATAGATCACTATTCTTTTATCCACGGCACTGTTGTTCTTTCCAAACTATTGTATTATATACCACGTTTAAGCATAGGAGCTGGCTTGAAGTGGTTTCCATTATATATAGGGTTTGCTTGGTTCAATGGCTCTCAGCACCCCCACTATAAAAACTGTTCCAGCACCCCTGTGTTTAAGAACAAATAACATTGTTCTCTAACAAACAAATTAGAGGAGCACACAGATCAAAATTAGTGGCAAATGATTCCATCTGGATATCAATGCAGAGGACCATAGACTTTAAATAGCAGTTGAATATGTGGATCAAAGGCATTATGTCTCCTAAAATGGTAGAGAATGTGTCAAGAAGACACAATTAGGCAAATAAAAAGAGCTTCTTGCATGAGCCATAGCACCCAGAAGTGTTCTCCAATAACCTTCTATCTTGGGAAATCAAAGGGGAAACTAATCTGTTATAAACAGATCAAGAGCCCTAATCGGCATTTGGAATGTTAATTTTTTATCCATTAGTTAAAGGAAACTTGATTAGATCAAATAAAGCTGCTGTAATTGGCAGTTCAGACCAGAATGCTTTGGCCAGAGAAAGAGAGAGAACCATAGCCATAACCATAAGTACAGGCCGAGGCACTTTGGTCTTGAATCACCAATTACAGCAGCTTCATTTGACCCAATCAACAAGCTTCCTCACAAATCCTTTATTCTGTTTACCAATCGCCTCTCCCATCTACCTTTCCACAGTCCCAATACTATTTCATTTGGCTGTTTCATGAACATGCCTTCTCTCAGGGGTTCTCTCAAAGGTTTTCATAGGGCGGATCATACCTCAACTGAGAGTGTGTGGT
This sequence comes from Lepidochelys olivacea, assembly GCF_965140295.1. NCBI lineage: Eukaryota > Metazoa > Chordata > Testudines > Cheloniidae > Lepidochelys > Lepidochelys olivacea. The sequence goes on along the minus strand of NC_140414.1, from coordinate 19,782,541 downwards.
TTCAGGCACCTGCCCAATCATGAACCATTTGGAATCACATAAAACCCCCATGGCTACTACAGCAATTGCTTGTGTAGGAAAATAGTGTTAGTATTTAAGTATTTTGAAGTGACCCAGATGGAAAGACAGCGTTTGTCAGCACCTGCAGGTTTAAGCTGCTTTTCTTCTTCATAGCAGCAAGTTTGATAGCACACTGAAAATCCCCGACTCAGAATATGGGCAGCAAATCGTTTTCCTACACCTCTACCTTTTGGTGATCAATTACCTTAGACAAATGGAGAGAAGTTCACTCCAGCCAGTTCCACTCCAGAAGTTCACTGCATCCATTCACTTTTCAGAGAATTTATTTCATGTCACCTCCCCACCCCAATTCCACATCCCTTTCTGGGATCCCTCTTACAAGAAAATACAAAGACTGAAGTCAGTGCCCTTCCCCAAATGGGAATGGAAGAGTTACTTCAGCAGTAATTGGGAGAGGGGTTGTATTACCATTATTTCCTCATTCCGAAATACACGAGAGCTACGAAAACGGAACACGTACATCAAAGTTCCGTTTCTGTGTGGTGATGACAGTAGCCTCTACAGTATAATTCTTTCTCAGAGTTCACAAGGTTAGTTTGAGACTGTTCCCCTAAAAAATGCCTATTTCAATATAAATATCTCGCGCTCTCTCATCAAAAATACTTGAGGCGTTGCACAAGTGAAGGCCACAGAATGACAGATTTCTTTCAGGATGTGGTCCCCATCAAATATGGGTTGTAACTGTTTGATGATACCCCATATGGGTTCAGGTGTGAGGTGGTAGCTGACAATTAGAGCTGTGTAATCATTTCCCTCCCCCTCATGACTGGAGAGGTATTAATTGGCCCGGGGAAGTCCTGATAACACCGCTCCATTGGAGCTCCATTGTCAGGGAGCTATGGGAGTCCAGAATCCCAGAGTAAGTAGTGGGCCTCTGTGGAGATGATCCTTGTCTCTTCTGCATCCCCCAGCATCTACTGGTCTCTGGTGATGGGACTATGGCTCACTGGCCAGGGGAACACTCAGAGGAAATCCACAAAGAGATTTTCCCTGCACAGCAGTAGATAACTCTGAGTCACTAACCACAATATTTTGTGTGCCCTTTCTTTAGAATTTCCATTTCCTTATTCCCTTCCCTGGACCTAGGCCCTTTGGTTTCATAGATAATTCTGCTGTGATTCTGACATCTCATAATTATTATCCGAGGATAATTCCCCCTTTTCCTCAGAGGCTGACCTGAAAATTGTTGCTCTCCACTCTCTGTAAAATTAGAGCTGACAACTTATGCAGTAACATTTGACTTCTGGAGTCAAATCCTGCTTATGCTACACATCATGTTAACTTTGGCAGCCTTTTCCTACTTATTAGTGGAAAGTTGCTCCCATTGTAGAGATGCTGTATGATTTGACATGGTTGTTATTTTCTGTTCACGAAAGGCCCAGAAAGGGAATAGCAGGGATGTGGTAGGTCAAGTTTGAGGTAGCATGGAACAGATATGTTGGGCATTTGAAAGCAGGCCAACCTGCCTTCTGTCTGGCTCCACTTACTGCTCTGTTTCACGTGCATCAAAATTCATTCTACTGTTTCCAAACAAGCACAGCAGATCTCAAACCAAACACATTTTTTGTTGGGCTTGTAAATTAATCTGTTATGTTCCAGCTGTAACAGCAATGCAGTTTGCCATGTACTTTTTAATGTAGATGATTTTAACAAATTCTGTTTGGGATAAACAGAGCAGCACACTAAACTAGAATCATAGTAATGTCGGGCTGGAAGGGACCTTGAGAGGTCATCAAGTCCAGCCCCCTGCACTGAAGCAGGACCAAGTAAACCTACACCATCTGAGAGAGACAATGTGGGTGCGGTAATATCTTTTATTGGACCAATTTCTGCTGTTGAGAGAGACAAGCTTTCAAGCTTATCCAGAACTCTTCTTGAGGTCGGGGAAATGTACTCAGAGGGTCACAGCTAAATACAAGGTAGAAGAGATTGTTTAGTGTAAGTGGTTAACAGATTTCAAGGACCACTCAAGGTGAAGTGGCCGTTAACACCTTTCCAGTCATATGGGGGAAAAGGAGGGGAAAAAAGCTGGGGGTGGGATTTAATGGGTTATAGATTGTATATAAGCCATAAATCCAGTGTCACTATTCAGTCCTTGGTTTTTAGCATCCAGCAAAGATACAAATTTAAGCTCCCAGACTCATCTTTTGAAGATATTGTACAGGTTTCCTTTGAGGATGAGAACTGAGAGATCAGATATGGAGTGATGGCTTTGTGAAAAGTGTTCACCCGTAGGTGAAATGGATGGTGTTTTTGTCTTTTATAATTTTTCTGCATGAGTTCATTCGAGAGCACAGTAATTGTCTCGCTTCACCCACATAGCTGTGATCAGGCCATTTAGTACACTGGATGAGGTACACCATATGTTGTGACAGGCATAGGTAGGACCCATGGATCTTGAAAAGTGTGTGTGTTGGGGTGGGAGGGTGTTGATCATTGTAGCTGTGGAGGTACGTATACAGTTTTGCCTCTGTTGTTCTGGCAGGGTCCAGTGCCACTTTGAGTTAGCGAGTCCCGGTCTGTGGGGAGTTTGCTTCTGATGATGAGCTTAGAGAAGTTGTTTGAAGGCCAGAAAAAAGGGTTTAGGAAAGATTTATTTCAGGATGTGGTCCCCATCAAATATAGGTTGTAATTGTTTTATGATACCCAATATGAGTTCCAGTGTTGGGTAGTAGGTGACAACTAGGGGTGTGCAATCATATTTCCCACCCACCCACGACTGGGGAGGTGTTTATGGGCCATTTCCACTTGAATGGTCCCTTGAAATATGTGTTACCGACTTATGCTAAACAATCTGTTCCACTTTGCATTTAGCTGTGACACTGAGTACATTTTCCAGACCTGAAAAAGAGCTCTGTGTAAGCTCCAAAGCTTGTCTCCCAGACCAATAGAATTTGGTCCAATAAGAGATATTACCTCATCCACCTTGTCTCTCTAATAGCCTGGGACCAACACAACCTCAGCTCTAGACCATCCCTGACAGATGTTTGTCTGGAAGATGCCACACCTGTATCTATGATTGCAGAACACAATCTTTGGGCATTTTTCCCTTTTGGAATTATTAACAAAAATAGAAACCCAGAATTTTATGTGCAATACTTCTCCGAATGTTACTAGCTGCAGCAAATATCACTTTCAGATACCTACAAAATGGACTGCTCTTTAGTCCATATGTATCCATGTTGACTTCCACATATACTGTATAAGTAACACAGAGTTTTCAGTGAGAGACAAGTTGAAAATTGGAGAGCATCTGATCTCAGGCTTGGCTGTAGAATTATTCCTGTGGATGAGAAGGGGTGTATTACGTATGGTATCAAAATAAAGCTGTTACAACTATGTATATTCAAACACTGCTCTCGAGCCTCTCTGGTAGGAAAATACCTTAGTAAACTGAAAAGTAGCTGAAATTTTCAAACTTGAGTTCTGAAAAGTGGCTGATTCCCCAATTAAGTTACTGTGAGATGCAAGTACGGAGTACTTTTAGGACTTGTGAAAAATCAGGCCACTTATTTCAGTTCCAGAATATTAATTTAAGTATCTAAGGATAAGCACCCGCCCACATTTGAAAATTTTAGCCTTTTTATCATCTGATTGTGAGCTAGTCCCCAACCTTGTTTAATAATCTTTTCTATAGGTCTCCTACACTGTCTCTAAGTGTGTCACATTAGAGGAGAGGTACCCAAAGTGTGGAGCCACGCCCTAGGGGGATGCAGAGGAATGTCTGGCAGGGCACAACAAGTAGGGTTGCCAACCCTTCAGGATTGGCCTGGAGTCTCCAGAAATTAAAGCTAATGTCATGTGATGAAATCTCCAGGAATACATGCAATCAAAATTGGCAACCCTAGAAGCAGGGACTAGGCCAGCCCCTCGGGAGTGGAGAGGGAGCACCACCCTGTCCCTCCCTGCCCCCAGCTCTGCTCTGGTCCCGCTGCCAGCCATGTCTCCGACTCCCAGCCCTGCACCTGGCCCTGTCACCAGTCTTGGCGTGGATCAAGTCCTGGCCCTGTACCAGCCCCTAGCCTTGGCTGCTGGTCTTGGCTCCATTCCCAGCCCTGGGCCAAGGCTGGGGACGGAGCCACACCTGGCTACTGGCCCCCACTGCAGCCCAGCTGTGGCTCTGCCCCCAGCTTTGGCCCCTGGCATCAGCCCTGCTCCCAGCCCCAGGCCCACCTCCAACCGCAGCCCCAGCCTTGGCCCCTTTACCCCTGTCTGCGTCCCTCTCCCCTGAGATACAGCCTCATTCCGGAGGGATGTGTGGACAGGAATTAGTGGGGGCATGACCCTCAAGAGTTTGGAGACTGCTGCATTAGAGAAAGTTTACCACCTCCAGGTAGAGCTAACCCATTTGTTTGCACATAGATTTGATAATGTATTTATGATGAAGGAATGAAGCTCCCTGCTGTGTTGTAGGTATTATTGACTTCATCAGCTATTGCTACAGACACGCAAAACCTTACACTCAGGCCATGGCTTGTCTGAAGGATTTCACTTCATCTTTAAGAACAAAGTGAATATGACCAGACACAAGCATTTTTAGAGGAAAGTGGGTAGTATAGGGTAAGCTATTATTTTTGTACTACTCCATCTGGACATCGTTCCCACACTGTGTTTGGCAAGGGACTCTCCATACTCTGCCAAATCCTGGCTCAGATTTTCCTCGGGAGATCTATGCACGAAGGGCTTTCTCCATTAACAGATCTGTTCCACATGGAAGCGAGGGGGCTAGCCCCATTGGTAGTACCTTCCCACACCTCTGGAGCCTACAGAGGGCTCTCCCCTGGATTGGGTTCTCACAGGAGGCAGGGAGTAGGTGAGAGTGTGTGGACCATCATTTCCTCCCCCCCCCCCACAGATATTATGTGCAATAAATAATATGTCCTTTCCCATGGAGCCCCACCACAGGGGGCTTTAGGAATGGCCCTGTGGGCAACTGCAGACAGATAAGGCCCTGGGAATGGTCCTTTAGTGTTGTACTTCTAGCAAGCACAGCAGTTACCAGGGGCCCCACAGCCAACCCTCACCTTCTCTCTATGCCAAGAGCACTGTAGGCCTTAGAATCAGAATTGCAGCTCAGTGACAGGGAGGGCAAATCCTGCCTCTACCAGGCTTTGGGATAAGACTTGTCGAGGAGATCCTTATGGATCTGTCCTGTACTCTCCTGTTGAATAACAGCAGCATCATTGGCATGATGTTCCCACTCTCCCCTAGTCTAAAAGGCAGGAGTTTTAGGATCACTCCTGAATAAACTGGTATTAATAATCAGAACATGTGCTATTCCCCTGTAATTATAATTGCATTATAGAGAGATCAGTTTCATTGGCATAGGACAGAACCAGTAAAGGTTGGTTGGCTGTTTTTTAAAGACTGCAAAAAGGTAATTTCAAGATCTTAGTAGGGCCAAGAAAGATTTTAAAATTTAAGTGTAGTTCTTTGAAAAGTGTTGTAATAGCATTGTGGGTGGTACTATGTTTATGTGCTCAATTTTCAAATTGCCAAATTGCCAACCCTGCAATCTCAACTTGGAATCTGCAAATCAAACTGGGTTTTTTCCCTAGCTCAGACATCACCAACATAAAGATTCTGCATTTAGACTGTAGTTAACAATTCTCTTGATGAGGTCTGAATGGGAATAGAAGCCAGCTCATTCTCCCCTAGGTGTATTGTCTCTCCAGGGCTAACAAGAAAAAATATAGTAAAAACTCATTTTAAAATCACTAAAGCAAGTAGATCTTTCTGAATACACATAGGGAGCAGATCTTCAGAGTACAGCAGCACCTTTTGTACATAGGTACTTTTCAGAGTGGAACTGCCCCATAAGATAATTATCCCCAGCTGTTGCAGTCTTTTTATTTGCATGCATACTTTAGATAGAAGATCTGGAAAAGCAATTGCACCTGGCTCATTCTGAGATGGCAGAGGCTCAAACTGAACGGGATCAATACAGTCAAGAATCTGGAAATCTGGATGATCAGCTTCAGCAGCTGCTGGTAGGAATTTGAGATTAATAAACCTATTAAAGAACAATTTATAGGGGAGTTCCATTTTAGTAATCAGTTTGTCTCATAATCAATTGAATACATTAATTTAATCTTACCTTCTAAGAGCTTTTGTTTTTATTGTTCCTGTTGTGTTGGCACCTTGCCTATTATGAAAAGCTAGCAGCCTCTTTATAATTAAGATTGAGACTTATTATAAATTTAATCTTGCTGCCCCAGAAATCCTCAAAAAGGTCTGCAAAGAGCACACTCAATGCAGGTATACCCCTTGTAGCTAGGCATGAAGGAGAGTCTGCTAACACCAACTGCTGCCTGGAAGAGGTCTGCCTGTTCTTATGACCTTAGCCCCCTGGTCAGGTCATATTTAGTCCCACCCCTTCTAGGGTAGCAAGAAATCTTACAAATAATAGTTCTCGTCCTTACTTTGGCCCTCAACTCTGGTCCCTACAGCCTTCATTCAGCCATAACCCCTTCCTAGAGGTTTCACACAATCTTCCACAGTGAAGGACAGGGGAACCCAGACCCCTCCTTTACACTGGGCCCCTATAGCCAGCAGCTCTGCTCCATTAGACTCCTTGCTGCTGTCTCTCTGGATATCCTCCTTCCATGGCCTTTTTCCAGGCCTTCTTTCCACAAATTCTCTAGTTTCACCCTTCTTTTAGTGGCCAGGGCTCCTCCCTCGGTCCCCCAACAAAATCCCAAACTAGAAGTACAAACTTCTGCCCTCCTCAGGTTCTCATTTAATCTCTCAGGTTTTCCCTGCTCTGTTCCTCAATTGACCATCTACCAGGATGCTTGCTCTTTCTGGAAGTTCCAATTCTGCCTTTTTAATCAGCTTACTCCACCTCAGTACTTGCTCCATGTCTCTCCTAGACTCTTACTAGCCTCCTCTATTCAGGAGAGGATCCCAGGGAGCTTTCTCCTTGACACTGCCAGTCTCTCCCCTTACTACTACTAAGAGAGGCATTACCAAACTTTCTCCCCACAACCATCCTCTAGACTGGGCTTCCTCTCTTCATACTAACAACCCAGCCTCATCCCAGCTGGGATTCATCTTTAATTGGGCCTGGCCCACCCTTCAGGTGCAACCAGGTGCCTTAATTGAGCTCTCCACTCCAGTTAATTCTTTCATTACTTGTGGGGCACATACCTCATCACAGGTTCATTTCCATTAGAAACCCAGGAAATTCAGAGCTAAGGTTAACATGAAAAGAAATGCAAACATCTGAAACTGAAAATCACAGTTAAGGCTCCCTAACATAAGAAGAGCTGGCATACTGGGTCAGACCAAAGGTCCAGCTAGTCCAGTATCCTGTCTTCTGACAGTGGCCAATGCCAGGTGCTTCAGAAGGAATGAACAGAACAGGTCATCATTGAGTGATCCATCCTCTATGGCCCGTTCCCATCCTTAACTCTGACTTCATAGCTAAGTTAGGTTAGCATCCCATCTTCCCTTCTTTTTTCCTTTCATATCTACTTTGTAAGATTTTTTTTTTGGTCCAGGACTTTTCTAACTGCTCTAAATAGCCCCTAGCAATAGACTGAAAACATCTTAAATTAAAAAAACAAAATAAAAGCAAAACTGTACCTGTACAGTTTGCACAGATAGTAGCAAAATTGTGCATCACAGATCATTGGTTTCATACATACACCCTATTTCCAATGCTAAGTGTAATAGTTCATCATCATACTCATCTTTTGCTCTGTGTATGAGTTCTGTAATTTCATGATTGGGTTTTGGGAGATTAGTATACCAACTCTCTGTCTAGTGTCACTTGTACAATAGGTGACACATGAAATCTGAAGAAGAGTTTTGCATGATTGCATTCTGGTATGCTGTTTAAAACAAACAGAAGGTGTTTTTTCACACAATGCACAGTCAGTCTGTGGAACTTTTTGCCAGAGGATATTGTGAAGGCCAAGACTATGACAGCATTCAAAAAAGAACTAGATAAGTTCATGGAGTGTAGGTCCATCAATGGCTATTAGCCAGGACTGGCAAGGATGGTGTCCCTAGTCTCTGTTTCCCAGAAGCTGGGAATGGGTGATGGGGGATGGATCCCTTGATGATTACCTGTTCTGTTCATTCCCTCTGGGGCACCTGGCATTGGCCACTGTCAGAAGACAGGATACTGGGCTGGATGGACCTTTGGTCTGACCCACTATGGCTGTTCTTCTTTATAGCTGTAGCAAAGGCTAGAGTCAGGACAGTCACTATACAATTAAGCGTAAAGCATCTTAGTTTTATGGTCACTGATTAAATGAAACTGTAATAGATGAATAAGGTAGTCTCAGTTTCTAATATTCTCCAAGGCATTGGGGGAAAAGTTAAATTTGTTTCAATGCCTTTACTGTGTATGTTCATTCTTTCATTCTCGGAGCCTCTCGTTTCGTTCCCCTTTTCTTTGGCTTTACTCAATATTCTACATGCTGCCTCCACTTCCCAAATTTCAGACTCTTCGTGTTCTACTGAGAATTCTGCTACCCCCTTTTTTAAACTAACATGTTCCAAATTGCCTAACCATTCTGGATTGTGGCATCAGTTTTTGAAACTTTGCATTTGTTTCTGAGCTAAAAATGATTGAAACAACGTACAACAAATTGCTGTCTGCAAACAGAGTAAATCAAGCCATGAAATTACAGGTTTCATTATTGTTAAAGGCGGATGATTTCCTTCCTTGGCATGCACTGTAGTATTTGTATTTGGTTCACTTTTAATTTTGATACAATGCTGCGTTTTTCATTTTGCTGATTTTTTTGGCTAGAGTATGTTGGCAAAGAAATGGTATCAAAGGCTTCAAGTCTTGAAATGTTAAATAAGATAGTGATAGCAGTAGTACTTAGAAGAGGGTTAGTTTAAAGCTATTGCTGTGTTGAAGGATGGTGCCTCAGAAGCATCAAACTAGCTATTCACCAGAAATCCTGGCTTTTATTAGTGGTAAAGATATAGTAAGAATGATTTAACTTTATAACTGATTGTTGCTAAAATTAAGGAAAACAAAAGACAGGATGGCTTTATGATTTAAAGAGGGAAATGGCTGCTGTAATTTCTTGTAGGCTGATGTACATAAAAAAGAGATGGAACTGAGTCTGGAAAAGGAGCAGAACAAGCGGCTTTGGGATCGGGACACTGGCAACAGCATCACCATTGACCACCTACGGAGAGAACTGGACAACAAAAACATGGAATTGCAGCGCATGGAAAACATAGTGAAGACAATGAAGACCGAGTGTCAGGGACAAATGGAACGTCAGGTCAGGAAGGAACTGCTGAGTGGTGTTATTACCACTGAGAGGTTTCCCATACCCATACACTAGGTATATACTAAAAATAGCACTGTTTTTGTTATCTTAGTTGGAACATGAGCAGCATCTATACATAAGGTGCCAGAGGTTTTCATTCTAATGCCCCGGTTTTGATCACTCATAACTTTTGGAACTTTCATCTGTCAGTCAGAAATTTTCAGTCCTAGTCTCTGGCCTAAGGTGATTTTATACCAAAACAGCCAGAATTTGAAATTTGGCACATTAACACACTTGATGGAGAAGTGACTTTGCGTGTCTGGTGAAACTTGGTTTGGTTTTGGCCAAGTTACAGAATCATAGAATCATAGACTTTAAGGTCAGAAGGGACCATTATGATCATCTAGTCTGACCTCCTGCACAACGCAGGCCACAGAATCTCACCCACCAACTACTGTAACAAACCCCTAACTTATGTCTGAGCTACTGATGTCCTCAAATCGTGGTTTAAAGACTTCAAGGTGCAGAGAATCCTCCAGCAAGTGACCCATGCCCCACGCTGCAGAGGAAGGCGAAAAACCCCCAGGGCCTCTGCCAATCTGCCCCGGAGGAAAATTCCTTCCCAACCCCAAATATGGTGATCAGCTAAACCCTGACCATGTGGGAAAGACTCACCAGCCAGACACCCAGGAAAGAATTCTCTGTAGTAACTCAGATCCCACCCCATCTAACATCCCATCACAGGCCATTGGGCATATCTACCACTAATGGTCAAAGATCAATTAATTGCCAAAATTAGACTATCCCATCATATCATCCCTTCCATAAACTTATCAAACTTAGTCTTGAAGCTAGATATGTCTTTTGCCCCTACTGCTTCCCTTGGAAGGCTGTTCCAGAACTTCACTCCTCTGATGGTTAGAAACCTTCATCTAATTTCAAGTCTAAACTTCCTGATGGCCAGTTTATATTCATTTGTTCTTGTGTCCACATTGGTACTGATCTTAAATAATTCTTCTCCTCTGTGGTATTTATGCCTCTGATATATTTATAGATTGCAATCATATCTCCCCTCAGCCTTCTTTTGGTTAGGCTAAACAAGCCAAGCTCTTTGAGTGTCCTTTCATAAGACAGGTTTTCTATTCCTTGGATCATCCTAGTAGCCCTTCTCTGTACCTGTTCCAGTTTGAATTCATCCTTCTTAAACATGGGAGACCAGAACTGCACACAGTATTCCAGGTGAGGTCTCACCAGTGCTTGTATAACGGTACTAACACCTCCTTATCTCTACTGGAAATACCTTGCCTGATGTATCCCAAGATCGCATTAGCTTTTTCATGGCCATATCGCATTGGCGGCTCATAGCTCCAGTCACCTGTGATCAACCAATACTCCGAGGTCCTTCTCCTCCTCTGTTACTTCCAAGTGATGTTTCCCCAGTTTATAACAGAAATTCTTGTTATTAATCCCTAAATACATAACCTTGCACTTTTCACTATTAAATTTCATCCTATTACTATTACTCCAGTTTACAAGGTCATCCAGATCTTCCCGTATGATATCCTGGTCCTTCTCTGTATTGGCAATACCTCCCAGCTTTGTGTCATCTGCAAATTTTATTAGCACATTCTCATTTAGAAATATCAGTTATAAGCCTCCAGAAATTGCATTTTGTGCATGTACAGTAAATGTAATGTGCACAGGACCAATAGCAGCACCCTATGAAGCTCTTGTGGACTGTTCTCTATTTCACTTCTCTTTCAAGATGATCTTTCTGGTGGCAATCACTTCTGCAAGAAGGACTAGTGAACTAAAGGCCCTCATAATTGATCCACTCTATACAGTATTTCATTGGGACATAGTGGTGTTTATGTCCACAGCCTAATTACTGGGCTGAGTTGAGCCCTGCGTCCAAAAGGACTGTTCTGTTGCTTTCAATGGAGTAGGCTCCTGGACATCAAGCTCTAGAGTCAACTCCTTCCTTCAAGCTGCTGCATCCTCTTAAAAAATCTTCAAACTCCAAATATGTAATCCAGTGCTAATCCTGTCAGCTGCTGCTCTCCACTTTACGTCAAATTAATTTGTCTATAACTTGATTCCTTTATTTGCCACCAACCAGCCAGGCTTTCACGACAACTACTTCCTGCAGCCACCCACCCCATGAAATTCTACCTTCAATTCCTGATATTTCTGGGTCCATTCTTGTCTTCTGCATCTGTACTGCACTATTATTGGCACTTGGGTGACGATGCTTCCTGTTGGAGGTTGTCCCATTAAAGTCTATGCACTTTGCTGACTACAGCAATAAATTTATGTACTATTGACGCACACATACTTTTTCCAGGATATGTTTGCTGTAAAGTTCAATTGGCCAGGCTTTAATATATTGAGTGATTTAGACCTGTCTCCTCTAAATAGTTTAGAGACAGTTAATATGTTTATTCTATTTTTCACATCAGTCCTACTTATTTTTTTTCTATATTTCACCCTGTGTTTCCTTTATCAAGGAAGGACGAAAAGCAGAAGAATCATGAAATCCACTAGGGTCCTTGTCATGCAAACCTAATTTACTAATGAAGCTCTTAGATACTATTATGATGGATGCTATAGAAAATTCATAGATAGGTAGATAGAAAATACGGTTGTCAAAACTGACCATTTTATTGTTACCATTCAGATGGCTGCAATTAAGGAAAAGAATGAAAGCATTGAAAGAGTCTCCTCCTTGACTGCCCAGCTAGAATCAACCAAAGAGATGCTCCGTAAAGTAGTTGAAGATCTGACAGCCAAGAAGATAAATCTGGAGGCTTCTGAGAGAGCCGTGTCTGACTTGACAGCCTGCCTGCAAGAGAAGGAGAGAGCCATTGAAATTACCAATGAGGAAATCAAGAAGCTCCGGTCACGGGTAGATAGTAAGTTGCAGGAACTCCAGCACTTAAAGAATGAAGGGGACTACTTACAAAATGTGCAGTCGGAGCGTGAGACACTGAAACTGCAGGTGATGGAAAAGGAAAGAGTTATTGAGATCTTTCAAAAGCAAATTGATACCATGACCCAGATTGTGGGCCAGCATGGCCGAACTGCTGGTGCAATGGAGGTGGAGAAATCTCAGCTTGTGAAAGAAATCAGTGACAGGAAACTGGAAGTACAAGAACTTAAGGTCTGTACATTTCACCGTGTTTACGTCTCTGCAAGACAGTATGTTCATTCTATTTTAAAATCCATATGTCGATATGTTCACTGTGTGTTTTCAAGCAGGTCAGAAAATGGGCCTAGGAATCTATAAACATTTAGAAGACCTATCATGGCTGGGAAGATTATCATTATGTTATCATTATTATTTTGATCAGTTTGTATGAAAAAATAAATATTTCTAGGTCTGAAATTAACACATTATGGGTGAAATCCTAGCCCCACTGAAGTCAATGGGAGTTTTGCCATTGAGTTCAGCGGGGCCAGGATTTCACTCTGTGGCCATGAGTCAGAGTAGTAACTAAACTGGACTAATTATTCAAAAATGTGCACCTGAGTTGCACACGTAAAAGCATACTTTTGCATATACCAAAGGGATAATTGCCTGAACAAATGCAAATTTAACAATGTGTGCAATTACCCAATTATGCACAACCAAATGTGTGTCTGTGTGAATAGCTTAGCCTCTTATTTTTATAATCTATAGGCCAATTCATCTGCTCCATCATTTTACCAAAGAACAAACAAGGACTAGAAGGAGGTGGCAAAAGAGTGTTCTTCATCACAAAATTACCACTGTGGATCCCCACTGTCAGAATAGTGCTCCAGCCATTGTGTGTCCCACTCTAAGGCAGTTGAGCAGCAGGTGGTGGTGTGAATGCATTGATCTGCAGACCTAAACATTTTGAATTGTGGTTATAAAAAGCCAGCCTACCATTTTCAGCTTCTTTTCTAATGGTGATAGAAGTCATAGAACCATTGCTTCATTGCTCTCGATTACACAGTGAATTAGTTTTAGAATAACAGTGGATGTTAGTATAAGAATTAGCCATTATAACTGATGTTAATTGTTACTATAACAACAGTAGTGTTAGATCCAGAACTAGTTTGTTCTTTCATAGGCAGATTCAGAGAAGTGTTTAGGCTTCAAAGGTTGATGACAATGAGAAGTGCATGACAGACCAACCTGTGAGGCACCCCTTACCATACAGGCTTCACCACCCCCACCACCTCAGGCAAGAGGCGAGTGGGAGAAGTAGACAAACGTTTAGGAAGAAATTTTGTCCACTCAGCACTCAATCTTGAAGGCCTTGGAGATGTCAGATCTGAAGGTGTCAGACCACACCTTCAACAAAACAGAAAGAATCGTATTGTTACTGAGTAGTGGTAATTATGAGTGTTCAGTTACAGAAGGAGAAGCACTCTCAACCTTTGTGGCACTCTTCATTGAGACTGATTAAACATTCCTCATCTAGAGCATACCCTTTAGACCAGACATCTTCTTTAAAGAAGAGGCATTCTAAGCTAGCCATATCCACGAGCTGACAAGACTCCTTAGAAAAGGAAAGGTTGGTTCTTAGAGCTTACTCAATTCCAAGAGGTTCAGATTTGTTGGTTCTTATAGAAATAATTTGATCAGTTCAGCACTGGAGGAACATTTGAGCCCTCTCCAATGATCTCCATTGGTTCTGGTCTGATGTCAGTTCAGCACCCAGAGTTCTGTGTGCAGGCTAAGGAGATTTGCAGTGCATCATCAGATCCAGAGCTGACTCCCTGGTTCTATTACAAGCATGGTTCTAAGTTTCTTGGGCTGAATCCACTAGAGACTTTGCAAGTGCTGTATCTGACCCTAAACTTAGCAGGGCTCTCACTTCAGAGACTCATATACGGAAGTCTCCCACCTCATGTACAGCAGCCTTCAAAGCCGAAGGACCTTATTACTAAAATATTCTGATCTACCTCTTCATCAGCTCCGTCTTCTCTCAGTGCTGGTTTAGTATGAAGCCATCCTTGCCTCCTTGTACTTTTGCTGTTGTGTGATGTGTATGGGGTGCCACAGCTGAGCTATGGCCCCTACAACCTTTGGAGCATGTGACTTTTCTGGTTTCAAGTACCATTTTACCCTGGATCTTCTCATGGTCACCTCATGTAGATGGTATACTGAGCATCTTCCCAAAGGCTCAACCTAGTTTCCATCAACTTGGTAAGAAATCATTTCAAATCCCAGTTCATTCACAGGTGAACAGGTGCAAATCAGTCTTTTTAAAAATCTTGTGAGTAACTATGGAAATCAAAACACAAAACATCGGTGAGTTAGAGATCTTATAAACTGATTTAGCCACTAGCTGAACTCTGATAGTGCTTAAGACCAAAGCACCTTTTGTTAAAAACAGTAATCACTTGGGTTAGGAGAGATAGATATATATGCTGAAATAATCTGTTTATGCATTTATCCCCCCATTTTTAAGACTGTGTCTTTTCCATTCTAGTTTTCATCTTTGCACCAAGTTATTTCATGACAAAAATCAGATTTCAAATAATCCTGTTGTGTATGTGTCTTAATTGTTAATTAATAGATTTATTATAATTTATTTATTTAAATAAATAGATTGTGATGGACAAGAAAGAAGACAGAATCCGTGAAATGGAGGCCAGATTGAGTGAGCTGGAGCTGGAAAAAGTTAAACTGATAAATACCTGCACTGAGAGACTCTGTGCAGTAAAGGATATGAAACTGGAAAGAGACCAACTAATGAATGAGCTGAAAGCCAGTCGCACTGAGCTCGCCGGCCTCGCAGGTAGGGAGCCTCAGATCAGATATCTCCTAAATCAGGCTGATGTTAAAAATAGAAGAGCTGCCTGCTCAATCCAAATATGGCTACTAGTAAAGTCAAGTAAGAGGTTCCCAGATAGAGTACACTGATGGTCAGACTGCCTCAGAGCGATAATTCATGATTTGGATTTCTAGTATACAGTGAAGATGGTGTAATCTAGAGGCATAACTCCCAGGGCCTTGTGCAAAAATACTTAGCACAGCCTGACCTTCGGTGGGGCCCAGAATAAAAACCCTAGTAGGTCACAGAATATAAACTTCACCAAGAGCCTTCCTTCTTCCCCAGGTATTATACAGGGAAGCTAGATAGTGCAATGTTCCATAATTTAAATAAACTTTTCTGGCAAATCCTATTAACTGTTTATTATCAAACTGTAGTGAAATATGTTTTAATTTGTTTTGTTATGGGCATTCTGTAAAATCTTGTATCTTAACCTATCAGAAAGAGGACATTAGCAAATGCATTCCTTAAATACTGTGCATGAAAGGAGATCAAGATGCCAGGGACATACAGTATGTGATATTGGCAGAAAGCATCTGAGCCCTATCACTGCCAATAATAGCCTGCTCAGAAACTCATAACTACAAGGTGAGGTTGTACAACTGTATTTCCTTTCACCACAGTCTCCAGAACTCAAGGAAGTCACCCATTAAGGCAACCAGACCAACCACAATTCACATGCTGTACTATGCCAGACATTATGCCAGCCACACACATTCACAGATTCCCCCATTCATTTTCAGCATAGACACACCCACAATACAGATGCCCAGCTCCCCACAGTCATGCTCCAATGCACAACCTTAACTCTGACCTCAGCAAGATTAGTAGATGATAACCATATACATACTTTTACTTGGAAAGTCTGTCCTCAGATTTTGTGAAAGGTAATAACAGTTAAAGTGTGTGAGGGCATGGGGGGGGTGTCTGAAATGGAGGGTCCAGAGCTGGAGGGGGCACACTGTTTGGGAGCCAGAGCTGTGCTGGTAGGGAGAGGGAGTTGTGTGGGGATCATAGCATTGTGCAGGACGATTGGGGGAATTTGAGGTGGTCAGAGCTGTCTGAGGGAGGCATTTGAGTTGGAGCTGTGCCAAAGAGATTTCAAGGTGGGATTGTGTGGCGAGGGGGTGCTTATAGCTTTGTCAGGACATAGAGCAGGTTGGAGTTCTGAAAAAGAGCCTGAGAGAATGGGCACAGGTCAAATATTTTATCTCACTAGTAGCTATGCCACACCAGGTAGCAATGGGCAGTCTGATCCCTGAGCAGCGCACAATTAAGAAGTATAGCTTTACTGTCACGTTGTAGAATGGTAGCTTTAGAGAACAGTTAGGAAATGCATCTCATTTTGTTCCGGGGAAACACTGCCTTTTGATGACATTGTAGCAATGCAATGGAATATGACGTGTTTTAATTTGTTAGCAAATTTAATTTGTTTTTTTCTATGTTAGTTACATAAATATAATATTCCTTTTAAGGGATTAAACAGTACATCTGTATAACCTTTTAGTAACAGGTGGATGATTTTATGAATCACTTTACACTTTCATTCAATTCAATGTGCTTACATTGAACAGAGGAATATGAAAAATTAAAGAGGAATTATCGAGACAAAAGTGAAGAGATGGAAGGTATCACAAGCAAACTCAGAAAGCAATTGAAATCTGCCCAAGCTGAACTGGAACAAACCAGAGCCACTTTAAAGACTATGGAAGGTTCCGACGGCCATGGTAACTTTGGAAGTTGATTTTTTTATGTCATATTTGTTTGTCTTTTTAACAAGTGGAATTTGTAAATATATTTATTCCTTCAGTAGTTGTTATTAGTGGTAATTCAAATATTTTATAAAAGGAATAAAAAAACAGTGACATATGCAGACACCTTGTTGTTTTATGGTTTACTAGGAATCAGATTAAGCCAGGAAATTTGGAATTGAATTTCCTCAGAGTATGAGGTGGTTTATATTAAATTTTCCAGGTTAGGTTCTTCTGTTTATACTGATATCACAGTCACCATCTAGGCAAAACTCCCATTGGCTCTAATGGGAAGTTTGCTCACATAAGGACTGCAGGATCCCAACCCTCAGTCTGTTTTTAGTGTATTATTGACAATTGATTTCCAAATAAGAACACAGAAAGCATCATGCCTGATCCATTTTGTTCATAAAGGACTAATCAGTTGGGAACCTTGTCTTTTACAGCTATGAAAGTTGCAATGGGAATGCAGAAGCAAATCACAGCCAAGAGAGGACAGATAGATGCATTGCAGAGCAAGATTAAATTCTTGGAGGAGGCAATGACAAATGCAACTAAGGTCACAAGAGCTCCAAGTAAAAGTATTTAACTATATTTAGATAAATAGTTCCAAGTAGAGATTGAGGGTTCGTCCAAGAGAGACCAAAGGGAGTATTAGCTAGCATAACTTACACCTTCATCTGGCTTCCTCCAGTTGAATGTTACATCAATTAGTCTCTCTCCTGACTTAAATTCCCTCAGACTTAGGGCCTAATTTTCATATACACTTAGGGCATGGCTACACTGGTAACTTCAAAGCGCTGTTGCGGGAGCGCTTCTGCGGCAGCGCTTTGAAGTGCGAGTGTGGTCGCCCGCGAGCGCTGGGAGAGAGTTCTCCCAGTGCTCCTGGTCATCCACCTCCACGAGGGGATTAGCTCCCAGCGCTGGGAGCCTGTTTACACTAACGCTTTAAAGCGCTCTGACTTGCTGCGCTCGGGGAGGTGATTTTTCACACCCCTGAGCCAGCAAGTTAGAGCGCTACAAAATGTAAGTGTAGCCAAGCCCTAAGTCACTTTACACTGCTCTAGTGATGTAAAGGAGCCCTAAACTGGGTGTAAATATAATTTACTGCCAGCTCAGATGAAAGTAACCTTAGTGTAAATGAGAATCAGGCCCTTAATTACTTACAAACTCATTTAGACTCACGCCCTCTTACCAACCAACTCCCCTTTCTTGCACATCCTTCTGAATCTGGCTCTCAGTGCTTCCCCTCAGTTTTACCTCTCAGTTTTGTTTGCTGCTGGATTTGAGATACTATTTCCTAACTGAAAAATCCATCCAGAGGTGATTTTGGTTCATTCTTCTCAATAGCAGGAAACGATTATATTTATTAGCTAACATATCCTGATTGACAAAAATTGTCAAAAATAACTTATTTTCATATTTTCTGTAAACATTATTGTTCATACTATCATGCCACAGTGGGTGCTTGCTTTGGAGGAGAGTTTAGCAGAAATCTTAATTCAGATTCTCAGCAGTTCAAGTTTTGGTGGATACTGCTTGTCAGTTTCTTAACAAAGGTCTGTCTAGTGGATTCCAAGACAGATAAATGGTTTAGTTACCAGTAGAGTTGACTGGATTGTCACCTACATGTGTTCACAGCAATTCATCCTCCTCTGCTAGCTTTGGATCTAGTCACTTGCATGGAGTATGACAGTTGTTTCTTTGATATTGGGCAATGGAAGAGTTTATAAAAGTGTGGAGCATGAGTATGCTCATATACTCTCAAAGCTTCAAATTTCAGATTTGAAATGGTTCAAGGCTCTGTGAGGTGACAGCCTAACTCTATAACTCTACACTTTTAATTGTGAAAATTCCTGTTTCTGCTTAGTATGATAGCTGAGCTTCTGGAAAGGTTCACAGAAAATTTTTAAAAGAATATAAACTACTTCAAGTCATAAAGCTCATAGACAACAGCTGTGTATGATGTTAGCAATCCTAAACTGTTATCTCATATTCACTTTGGTCTTTATCTCTACAAATGCAGGAGAAGCATTATCTGAAAGAAGAGAAAAATAAACTAAGCCAAGAACTGAGTTGTATTGCAACAGAAAACAACAAGATGACTGGAGAGCTGGAGATCCTAAGGTCACAAGATCGACGTCTGAAAGAAAAAATTGCTAACATGGAGGCAGCTCTTGATAAGGTAGCTCTTAGTTCAGTCACATTTTTCATTCCCCAAACTTTTCTGTACTATTTCCTGTGAAGAGAAGGGACCTTAAGAGAGGACATCTGTTAAAACCTTGACCTGGACCTCACATTAATACATTTCTGGTTTCTTTAACAGAAGCCTTAATTTAGCCCCAGCGCTTGGGAGATACAAGTTGCACCTCCTTGAGCCAGAAGGGAAGAATTCACCCCTAGGGAAGGGCAGGTGTTGCTTGCACTGCTACCTGCCACTGGGTGTTCTGTGGTCGGGACTCTGTAGGAGCCCTGCCAGAGAGACACTGAATCTGTATGTGCCTGGTGGTCACCCTGGCCAGTATTGCCCATTTATGGAGGCTGCAGGCCTCCCAGTGCAGGGAGGATTGTAAGCACCATGTGCTGTTGCAATTGTTGTCTGGTTGAGCTTATCGTGGCAGATCCTGCCCCCTGGGTCTAGGCAGCACTCCAGGTGAGGACCCAAACAGCCATGTAAAACTAACTGTTGTTAGAGGTGGAGCTGGTAGCAACACCAAACTTAAAATTGCCTAACACTTCCCAGGATAACATGGTTTCCTGTTGCTTACAACTTTGCCATGCTTTAACCATTCAGGCTGAAAGTTTCCATGCTGGGTTTTGCCTCAGGCTGAAGTTTTCAGGAGAGTTTCAGCTAGAACCGTTCATCCCTTTCTGAAAAAGATATTGTGGAAAAATAATGTGCTTTTCTTTTTTTACAACCATTTCATGGAGGAGCTCAAGTGCCTCCATTCTGTAGAGCAAGGGGGTTGCCTTGGGGCCCCAGATGTGCCTTTTCCTATCCCTGTGAAAAACACCCAAACTTCACCAAGCTATAAACTTTTGAAAAAAATCTCCATTTGCATATCTTCAGTCTAGACTTGTTAGAGTTTGGCAGCTAAATTCCATCTGCACTGGCCATGCTTAACCCCTCACAGCTCCTATGTGCCATCCCCACAGAGCAAACGCCATCTTGGGACTGCATGGGCCACCAGGGGACACTGGGCACAGGAACTCAGAGAAGGGGGACTCTCCCTCGTGTGCCACAACGTCCGCCTCCCCCCAGGCATACAGGCAGCATACAAGAGGAATGTGCTTGACTCATACACAGAGGGGAAGAGAGCTAGTCCTGGTGGGGTGCGGAGAAGGAGTAGATTAGAGCTAGGAGCCTGTGGGGTGGACAGAGACTGGTTGGGCAAGGAGACTGAGACAAGGTAGCTGTTGGGGTGACTGGGATGAGAAGCCGAGGGAGGGACACTCAGCCTGCGAGAGGGGGGAAGACAGATCAGATGCGGAGCCGGCACCACAGGCATCCTTAATTCTGGCCTTTTCCTAAGGTTGAGTGCTTGACTCTGCAACCTTAATCATGTTGTTAGCACAGCTTTGTTGTGTGTAACAGGACATACAGGAATAATACAGCCAACTAACAAAGGCATAGGCAAAATGAAGGCTGGTGCTGTCTGAAAGTGAGTGGGTGAAAAGTAACTGTAAAAATACAGTCAGAGCCCATTTAAAGCCGTGGGTAAAGATCATAACAGATGGTCAGACAGGACAGATAGTGCCTATCTTACCTGCCCTGGAGAGCCTCCGCTGTGTAGACATCATTAAATGTAATTGATCAACCTGCTGCTCATAAATTATTTCTGAGTTGAATGTTGAAATTGAAACTACTGTGCAAACAAGAGACAGCTAATTATGTGTATGAACACTGTATTGACCATGCTTCAGTGAGCATAGAGAGTCAACTGCCTTTTTGTCATGTGACAATGGTAAAGAATGACAGAAACTCAGTTTCTTCTAACACTGAACAAGGAACTTTATTAGAATTATGAAAACACCCTCCTTAAAATGTCCCTGTCTCTCTCTGCCTCACTGTAGAGCTTGGGCTCAGAAACTTCCCCAGCTCCTGTTGCTTAGTTTCCTGCTACAGAAATAAAGAACAAGAATACGTATTATCATATCTGCATATATCACATTTTTCCACTATATAACAAGTTGTATTATTTAACAGAGTTTAGATTCCAGACGAGTCACCAACTTCACCCTCTCATCCATTTTAAAGCCTTGAAGAGGCTTTGCCCAGTTAATACGCTTGGATTAACAAATCCCATAGGTGTTCAGGATTCTTTCCAATAGGAATATCTCCTTTCCTTAAGGTTGTTATGTGGGTATCATTGCTACTAGGGTCATATGGCAATTCAGCTGCCCTTTGGAAGTTCTGCAGGGCTGGCATCTGGTCTTATATTTCTAGAAAGCTCTTACCACACTGCTGGCACTATACAAATAAAATGTCTCTTTGTAGGGCCCCTTGTTCTTATTAGAGAGAAAGGATTAAAAACATTTAATAGAAAACAAAGAAAAGGTTAATTAAATCTCATTCTCTCTTGCAGGCATCTATGCAATTTGCAGAATGTCAGTGCATAATCCAGTGTCAGGAGCAAGAAGCTATGCGCTTCAAACTACAACACACTTTGGATGTAAAAGTAAGTTCTTTATAGCTAATATGTGGACTGAAAAGTGTAGGCATTTACTCTTGGTTCTAGTTTTAATACTACCCTCCTTTTACTTCAGCATATGCCCAAGGGTTCTCTGTTACCCTTAACTCAGGTTCAGTATCACCCCTTCACAAGTGGTGCCTCTGATATCACTTACTTGTAAAATACTATTCCATGTGAGTAAGGGTATCAGGGTATGATTTAAAATGAATTAAAGTTATAATGAGAATGCGTTGACACCATGCTTCTGTGACAAGTACTAAGACTTCTGTGATACTCCTGAAATTTTCTGGCAGTTTCAGGTGAATTAGAATTTGAGAGTTTTATTGAATTATATATGAAAATGAATAATGCACCAAGAACAGTAATAAGTTATTTAACTTGACATTAAAATTTGGGACACTTTTGTTTTGTAGTGGCTCCTATAGCAGGATGGCCATCTACTAAGCACCCCGTCTTGGTCATGGGTCACTTTACAGGCACACTGATCCCTTTAGCCCCATTTGTAGGACCTGTAAGAACCGCACACAACTTTCACATGGATGTCACCACCCTTTGCCTGTGGCTGGCTTAATAATAGGATAATTCTTTTCTAGGATAACATCACCCCTGCCTGGGGCTGATTTAATAGCAGAAACAATTCCTTACTGTATTATCACCCCTGCCTAGAGCCACTTCAATAACAGAAATAGTTCTGAACCATTGCTGGGTCCCAAAATAAAGCCCATCACCACATCAGAGTCCATACTAAGCTCTGGTGTCTTCTCTCATAGCCAGAGCTCTTATTCTGTCTTAGCTTGTTCTCACAGCCCATCCTCCCAGCTCTTCCTAGCTGTGGCTAAGCCTTCCAGCTCTTGCCTTTAGGCCCAGACTCCATCCATGTTTCTCCACAGAAACTGCCTGGTCCCTGGGCTGCTGTCTGTCACAGCTCCCTTGGTCTCAGGGCCTTCCCCACATGAGGTCTTTGCACACTCTGCAGTTTCTCTTCACTATGCTATGCTCCCACCACTGCAGCCTCCTGGTGCTCTTTATAGGACAATCACCCTGTTCTCTTTCATGTGTGACTCTTTCTATAATCAGGCCTTGCTCACCCCAACCTTTAAGGGGTGAGCCACCCTGTGGCAGCTCCCAAGAATCATTATCTCTGAGTGGTTCCCAGATAGAAAACAGTTGTAACCACCACAGCAATACATGGAATTCTGAGCACAAAGCAAACTGCTGGAAGTGTGTGTGACTAATGGTTTAAAAGGGTTAACTTGTGTGTACCTTGTAAAGTAGATTATAGGACTACACTGGGGACCATATTTTATAGCATCAAACTGCCTGCTGCCATTCAGGATTCCTTGCAGTCAGTATGATCCTATTGTTTTTTATTCTGCATAGGAACCCCAGTCATGGACCAGCCAAGATTTTCAGAAGTGACTATAGATTTTGGGTGCCTCCATTTTTGTGTTCCCAACCTGAGACAACCCTAAAGGGGTCTCAGTTGAGGCACTCAAAGTCATTATTCACTTTTGAGAATCTTGGACCAAGGCCCCATTGTGCTACACACTGTAAAAAACACATAACAAAGATGGTCCCTGTCCAAAAGTCTTTAGTCTGTACACCATTTTGTCTGCTTACACCTGACTACTGTTCTTCGGCAGGAACTGCAGGGCCCAGGATATACATCAGGTTCTACTTCTGGAAAGCCACGCCACATATCATTGCCACTTACTCATCCCCACTCTAATGTACCATCTTCCCAAGCCTCTCAAGGCTTCATTCCTCACGTGAGTATCTGCTCTAGACTGTGAAGTCAGCATGACGCAGAGCAGTTCCGAAGTTCAAAAACAGATGTCCAGTTGGGGTTTTTCAAAAGGATTCTTACCTACCAGGATTAATTCATTTCCTTAACTTCTCATATTATGGACTTACTTCTTTTCTTTTTATTTAGCTAAAACTGTCTTAGCAGTTGGAGAATGAAAATTAGCTTTTCAAAACAAATTTCCTTACCTGTGTCGCTAATAACACTTTAAAATATTGAAACAAAGACTACACTGAAATACATTTTACTTTTCACCATTTATGATGTGCGTTTTCTGAAACTCACTCAGCATAGACAGTGAGAAAAGACTAGTCAGATTTCCAGTTTCCAGCCAATTTCCTTTTCTGGTTCTCATGTACTAGTACAATCCTGCAATGTTTGGGTTACAGATTCTGCAGGAGAATGTTTTAAAAGTTCCTTCCCATACTGCCTTCTCTGATTTTTTTCCCTTTTAGTTTATGACAGCTTTTGTATTAATATTAGATTATGTAACCTTCCTCCCTTCTTTTTAAATACACCTAAATTATAGATTTAACTGAAGTCTTATTCAGAAAATAATTCTTCATTATTTTCTCTATAGTTTTTATATGATTCTCCATATAGGACATGACCCAGCTCCCACCAAAGTAAATGGGAGTCTCCATTACCTTTGGTAGCAATTGGATCAAGCCCATGATTATTAACACACAACAGAGTGTGGGTGCGTCAGTCACTATGCACACACCTTATTTTTTATCAGTAAATATGTACTGTGGGACCAATTCTGTCCTCACACAGATCGACTGATCTCAGTAGGAATTGCACCTAATTAAGGCCCCATCAGCCCTCTGCATGTGCTCATGGCATGCCCCCTCCATGCCCCTACAGGCTCCACATGTAGGGAGGGGTACAGGGCCAAAAGTTGCAGACTGTCCCCACCAATCCCATGGGGAAATATAAGATACTGCAGATAAAATCTATAGTAATTTTTTCTTCTTTACTCTTTGTGTTTTGGAAATTCACATTTCCTATAGAGACAGCTGTGGCTCGGGGGAGTCCCAAATAGCAGAGCTCCTGCAGGAGCTACACTAGTGTCCACAGATTTATGGGAGTGGGTAGCAGGCAGCAGTGCTGTGGAAAGGGCCATGTGCACAGCCTTTCCCTTCCCTTGTGTGAGAATAACCTGCCTAGAGAGTGTGGCCAGGTGAAGACAGAACTGGACCTTGTATATTTACAGTATGTTTAGCTTTATCTTCGCTGGCTCCAGTGTAAAACAAATGCTGACATTTAACTTGAGAATACTAATGCACCATTGAGAGAACTTTAGTAACTCCAGTGCAAAAGGTTTTTATTGCTTTCTCAGGGCATGTCTACACTACGGAATAAGGTCGAATTTATAGAAGTCGGTTTTTTTTAAATCGGTTTTATATATTCAAGTGTGTGTGTCCCCATAGAAAATGCTTTAAGTGCATTAAGTGTATTAACTCGGCGGAGTGCTTCCACAGTACCGAGGCAAGCGTCGACTTCCGGAGCGTTGCACTGTGGGTAGCTATCCCACAGTTCCCGCAGTCTCCGCTGCCCATTGGAATTCTGGATTGAGATCCCAATGCCTGATGGGGCTAAAACATTGTCGCGGGTGGTTCTGGGTACGTATCGTCAGGCCCCCTTTCCCTCCCTCCCTCCGTGAAAGCAAGGGCAGACAATCGTTTCGCGCCTTTTTTCCTGAGTTACCTGTGCAGACGCCATACCACGGCAAGCATGTAGCCCGCTCAGGTAACCGTCACCCTATGTCTCCTGGGTGCTGGCAGATGCGGTACTGCATTGCTACGCAGTAGCAGCAACCCATTGCCTTCTGGCAGCAGACGGTGCAATATGATTGGTAGCCATCATCGTCATGTCCGAGGTGCCCCTGGCCACGTTGGCCAGGAGTGCCTGGGCAGACATGGGCGCAGGGACTAAATTTGGAGTGACTTGACCAGGTCATTCTCTTTAGTCCTGCAGTCAGTCCTATTGAACTGTCTTATGGTGAGCAGGCAGGTGATACGGATTGCTAGCAGTCGTACTGTACCATCTTCTGCCGGGCAGGCAAGAGATGAGGATGGCTAGCAGCCGTCTTGCACCATCTTCTGCCAAGCAGCCATGAGATGTGGATGGCATCAGTCCTTCTGCACCGTCTGCTGCCAGCCAAAGATGTAAAAGATAGATGGAGTGGATCAAAACAAGAAATAGACCAGATTTGTTTTGTACTCATTTGCTTCCCCCCAACTCCCCTGTCTAGGGGACTCATTCCTCTAGGTCACACTGCAGTCACTCACAGAGAAGGTGCAGTGAGGTAAATCTAGCCATGTATCAATCAGAGGCCAGACTAACCTCCTTGTTCCAATAAGAACAATAACTTAGGTGCACCATTTCTTATTGGAACCCGCCATGAAGTCCTGCCTGAAATACTCCTTGATGTAAAGCCACCCCCTTTGTTGATTTTAGCTCCCTGAAGCCAACCCTGTAAGCCGTGTCCTCAGTCGCCCCTCCCTCAGTCAGAGCAACGGCAAACAATCATGCATCTGAGTTGAGAGTGCTGTCCAGAGCAGTCACAATGGAGCACTCTGATGGAGCTAAAACATTGTCGCGGGTGGTTCTGGGTACATATCGTCAGGCCCCCGTTCCCTCCCTCCCTCCGTGAAAGCAAGGGCAGACAATCGTTTTGCGCCTTTTTTCCTGAGTTACCTGTGCAGACGCCATACCACGGCAAGCATGTAGCCCGCTCAGGTAACCGTCACCCTATGTCTCCTGGGTGCTGGCAGACGTGGTACTGCATTGCTACACAGCAGCATCAACCCCTTGCCTTGTGGCAGCAGACGGTACAGTACGACTGGTAGCAGTCATCATCATGTCCGAAGTGCTCCTGGCCACGTCGGCCAGGAGCGCCTGGGCAGACATGGGCGCAGGGACTAAATTTGGAGTGACTTGACCAGGTCATTCTCTTTAGTCCTGCAGTCAGTCCTATTGAACCGTCTTATGGTGAGCAGGCAGGCGATACGGATTGCTAGCAGTCCTATTGCATCATCTTCTGCCGGGCAGCCATGAGATGTGGATGGCATGCAGTCCTTCTACACCGTCTGCTGCCAGCCAAAGATGTAAAAGATAGATGGAGTGGATCAAAACAAGAAATAGACCAGATTTATTTTGTACTCATTTGCTTCCCCCCGACTCCCCCGTCTAGGGGACTCATTCCTCTAGGTCACACTGCAGTCACTCACAGAGAAGGTGCAGCGAGGTAAATCTAGCCATGTATCAATCAGAGGCCAGGCTAACCTCCTTGTTCCAATAAGAACAATAACTAAGGTGCACCATTTCTTATTGGAACCCTCCGTGAAGTCCTGCCTGAAATACTCCTTGATGTAAAGCCATCCCCTTTGTTGATTTTAGCTCCCTGAAGCCAACCCAGTAAGCCGTGTCGTCAGTCGCCCCTCCCTCCGTCAGAGCAACGGCAGACAATCGTTCCGCGCCTTTTTTCTGTGCGGACGCCATAGCAAGGCAAGCATGGAGGCAGCTCAGCTCACTTTGGCAATTAGGAGCACATTAAACACCACATGCATTATCCAGCAGTATATGCAGCACCAGAACCTGGCAAAGCGATACCGGGCGAGGAGGCGACATCAGCGCGGTCACGTGAGTGATCAGGACATGGACACAGATTTCTCTGAAAGCATGGGCACTGCCAGTGCATGCATCATGGTGCTAATGGGCAGGTTCATGCTGTGAAACGCCGATTCTGGGCTCGGGAAACAAGCACAGACTGGTGGGACCGCATAGTGTTGCAGGTCTGGGACGATTCCCAGTGGCTGCGAAACTTTCGCATGCATAAGGGCACTTTATGGAACTTTGTGACTTGCTTTCCCCTGCCCTGAAGCGCATGAATACCAAGATGAGAGCAGCCCTCACAGTTGAGAAGCAAGTGGCGATAGCCCTGTGGAAGCTTGCAACGCCAGACAGCTACCGGTCAGTTGGGAATCAATTTGGAGTAGGCACCGGAGCACCAAGCCGGCGAGTACATAAACTGCAAGGGGTACTTTTCAATAGTGCTGCAAGCACTGGTGGATCACAAGGGACGTTTCACCAACATCAACGTGGGATGACCGGGAA
Source organism: Lepidochelys olivacea (assembly GCF_965140295.1). Lineage (NCBI taxonomy): Eukaryota > Metazoa > Chordata > Testudines > Cheloniidae > Lepidochelys > Lepidochelys olivacea. Next base: position 19,755,040 of record NC_140414.1, on the reverse strand, counting down.
AGGTACATGACGCTCGCATCTTCAGGAACTCTGGTCTGTTTCAAAAGCTGCAGGAAGGGACTTTATTCCCAGACCAGAAAATAACGGTTGGGGATGTTGAAATGCCTATATGTATCCTTGGGGACCCAGCCTACCCCTTAATGCCGTGGCTCATGAAGCCGTACACAGGCAGCCTGGACAGTGGTCAGGAGCTGTTCAACTACAGGCTGAGCAAGTGCAGAATGGTGGTAGAATGTGCATTTGGACGTTTAAAGGCGCGCTGGCGCAGTTTACTGACTCGCTTAGACCTCAGCGAAACCAATATTCCCACTGTTATTACTGCTTGCTGTGTGCTCCACAATATCTGTGAGAGTAAGGGGGAGACGTTTATGGCGGGGTGGGAGGCTGAGGCAAATCGTCTAGCTGCTGGTTACGCGCAGCCAGACACCAGGGTGGTTAGAAGAGCACAGGAGGGCGCGGTACGCATCAGAGAAGCTTTGAAAACCAGTTTCATGACTGGCCAGGCTACGCTGTGAAAGTTCTGTTTGTTTCTCCTTGATGAAACCCCCCGCCCCTTGGTTCACTCTACTTCCCTGTAAGCTAACCACCCTCCCCTCCTCCCTTTAATCACCGCTTGCAGAGGCAATAAAGTCATTGCTGCTTCACAGTCATGCATTCGTTATTCATTCATCACACAAATAGGGAGATGACTACCAAGGTATCCCAGGAGGGGTGGTGGAGGAGGGAAGGAAAATGCCACACAGCACTTTAAGCACAGCACTTTAAAAGTTTACAACTTTAAAATTTATTGAATGACAGCCTTCTTTTTTTTGGGCAATCCTCTGTGGTGGAGTGGCTGGTTGGCCGGAGGCCCCCCCACCGCGTTCTTGGGCGTCTGGGTGTGGAGGCTATGGAACTTGGGGAGGAGGGCGGTTGGTTACAGAGCGGCAGCAGTGGCAGTCTGTGCTCCAGCTGCCTTTGCTGCAGCTCAACCATACACTGGAGCATTCTGGTTTGGTCCTGCAGCAGCCTCAGCATTGAATCCTGCCTCCTCTCATCACGCTGCCGCCACATTTGAGCTTCAGCCCTGTCTTCAGCCCGCCACTTACTCTCTTCAGCCCGCCACTTACTCTCTTCAGCCCGCCACCTCTCCTCCCGGTCATTTTGTGCTTTCCTACACCCAGACATTATTTGCCTGTGCATCATGTACACTGAATGAGATGGAGGTTCTGTGGAAAATATAGTTTGTGATCATGTAATTAAAGACTGCTTTACAATGCATATGCATCAGGGGGCTGAATTAAGGTTGCATTTCCTAACTTTTGAGTGCTTAACTTTGCAACCTTAATAATGTTTTTTGAACATAGTATTTGTGTATGTATATAAAAATTTACATCTACATCCAGTACTGTGTATATAAACATGTTATGATTTTCTTTACAATATTCTGAGAGACAGCTTATTAACTTACATAGTATAGTCACCTCTTATAAAGTATTTTGATAATTATCAAATTTTCATGATCAAACCTCTAGATAGCTTCCTCTAAAATAGAGTTTAAAAGTCTAATAATTGAGAACAAAAAAGAAATGTCTGTCTTTAGCTGGATATATATAGGTTCTGGACAGCAAAATGCCATTTTAAACATTTATTTTATAAATGAATATTTAATTCAGATGCCACCCAAGCCAGCCATTGTGAAGGAGGACCCACTGCGAGATTTAAAGCGGCTTCTCCAGGAATTAAGAAATACGATTGATGAGATCCCCTCCATGGTTCTCAGTAAGAATGACAGCGATGGCAGGAGAGAGTTATCTTTAGCCACCTTGAGAAACACAATGTAAGAAAAGTGTAAATTACTCTGGATGTATATAGCCTTCTGAAACGAAAATCTGGCCACTCAAGTGCTTTGGGGGCAGTGCAGGATGCTGTTGTACAGGAAACCTGGGTTTAGAAGTGAACTCAAGTTATCCAGAGAAATTAGCCATATTGCTCATGCAACAGCCCTTATTCAAAAGCTGCTGGAGTAGTGGTTGCTTATAAGAGTGCAGAAGGAGAATGGTGACCCAAATTAAAAAGATAGGCAAGGTATCTGCGCCATGGTCTAATGAATCCACATCACAGGCTAAGGATGATATATGGCTATGATGGTAGTGGAACTAGAAAATGACTGCATCATTTGCAGCCCTGTGATGTCTTGTTTATTTACTTTTCATGTAAGCATTTCAGATTTTATGATCATTTGTGAACTCCCTTCTTCTGTATTATGGAAGTATCCTGTCATGCGGGAGACAGGCGAGTGGTTTCTCTTAACATACTACCATGACTTCATAGATCACGTTAAACAAAAAATCAAAACCAGCATCACTTGTAAAAGCCTGATGCTCTGGATCCAGAAATAGAGAGAGTTTGTAAAGATGATAATCATTCATGATTTTGCATTAGAATATATTCCTTATTTCAAGAATTATTTTTCTCCCATTGTATGTAAAACTGGGGCTTTGTCAGATCAGTCTCATATGCCAAACATCCCATTCTCACGCTTTTTTACTGTTTGGGTAGAGCAGCTGTTTTTTATTGAACCAGAAATCAGCGTCGTCAGCATCAAGCATTAAATCTGAAATTTCACAGTGTTGTAATTGTCGGGGTCTTGAGCCAAAAAGGAGTTGGGTGGGGGAGTTGCAAGGTTATTATGGGGGGGGCAGTACTGCTACCCTTACTTCTGTGCTGCTGCTGACAGCGGTGCCGCTTTCAGAGCGGGGCAGCGGCGGCTGCTGGCCGGGGGCCCAGCTCTAAAGGCAGAGTCACCACCAGCACCAGCGCAGAAGTAATGATGGCATGCTATGGTGTTGCCACCCTTACTTTTATGCTGCTGCTGGCGGGGCGCTGCCTTGGTAGCTGGGCACCTGGCCAACAGCTGCTGCTCTCTGCCTGCCCAACTTTGAAGTCAGCGTAGAAGAAAGGGTGACAATACAGCGACCCCCCCAGCAACTCCCTTTTGGGTCAGAACCCCCAGTTTGAGAAACGTTGGTCTCCCCCCTGAAATCTGTATAGTATAGGGTAGAATCATTAGAAGACGAGATTTCACCGGGGGGGATGACCAGATTTCACGGTCCATGATGTGTTTTTCATGGCCGTGAATTTGACAGGGCCTTAATCATAAGAGAAGAATGTTTCAGAACACAGGGCAATCAACAGTGCTGAATTGCCAATGTCTGGCTTATAATGAGTGTCTGTGTTATATTTTTATAGTGGAAGTGAGATAAGCCATTGTTTTCTTTGTTGCTAATTCAGCCATGAGTTCAAGAAATGGTTTTCAACGTCTAGCAAAAAGACCAGTGAATCTTTGACATTTTGTAAGGAACAGTTTCTTTGGAAAGATTTGTTCACCGTTTTCTCTCTCCTTTGTGATACTGTGTTCCCCATGTGAGTTGACATGAGGACTGGAGAATCTTTTCCAGAACTAATTATCCCTCAGAAAATGACTATATCTGCCAATCCTCAAAGTAGTGCTTTTCTTGATATTGTTAACTGTGGTACATTTTCCCCCATACAGGGATGCTGCAAGTAGAGAACCTGCTGTTACATGCAGCTTGCGACAGGATATATACAGCAAGTAAGAAACATTGTCATTTGACCGAGAATGTCCCAGACTTTGACCAATAATCCGGGAATTAGTCTACTTGTTTCTCTGGAGGATGTTAAATAGAAGCTACTAACGCTAAACATTTTTACATCAGCAGGTCCAGATAACTTGCTTCCAAGAAGTTTAAAAGAGTTGGCTGTTAAGCTCACTGAACCATTCATATTGATTTTCAATAAGTCTTGGAACAATGAGGAAGTTCCAGAAGACTAGAGGAAAGCTAATGTTGTGCCAATTTTTAAAAAGGGTAAATGGGATGACCCAGGTAATTATAGGCTTGTTAGCCTGACATCAATCCTGGGCAAGATAATGGAATGGCTGACATGGGACTCAATTTAAAAAAATGAGAGCGTAATGTAATTTATGCCAATGAGTATGGTTTTATAGAAAATAGAACCTGTCAGACTAGCTTGATTTATTTATGAGAATATAAATTGGTTGATAAAGGTAATAGTGTTAACCTCATAGACTTCTCTAAGATGTTTGACTTGGTACCACATTATAGTTTTAGTAAAAAAACAGAACCATATAAGATTAACATGGCACACATTAAATGTATTAAACTGGATAACTGATAGGTCTCAGAATGTAACTGTAAATGGGGAATTGTCATCAAGCAGGTGTGTTTCCTGTGGGGTCTCAGAGGGATCAGTTCTTGGCCCTATGGTATTTAACGTTTTTTATCAATGACCTGGAAGAAAACATAAAAATCATCACTGATAAATTTTGCAAATGAAACAAAAATTGGAGGAGTGATAAATAATGAAGAGTATAGGGCACTGATTCACAGTGATCTGGATCGCTTGGAAAACAGCACAAACAATGTGTGTTTTAATACAGCTAAAGTATACTTCTGTGTATGGCACAGGTCCAACCACTGCTGGAATGCTGTGTCAAGTTCTGGTGCCCACAGTTCAAGAAGGGTGTTGATAAATTGGAGAGGGTTCAGAAAAGAGCCAGAAGAATCATTAAAGGCTTAGACATGCCTTATAGTGATAGACTCAAGGAACTCAATCTATTTAGCTTAACAAAGAGAAGGTTAAGGGGTGACTCAATTTAGTACCTACATGGGGAACAAATATTTAATAATGGGCTTTTCAATCTAGCAGAGAAAGGTACAATAGGATCCAATGACTGGAAGCTGAAGCTAGACAAATTCAGACTGGAAATAAGGTGTAAATGTTTAATTATGAGAGTAATTAACCATTGGAACAATTTACCAAGGGTCATGGTGAATTCTCTATTACTGACAATTTTAAACTCAAGATTGGATGTTTTTTAAAAGATATGTTCTAGAAATTATTTTGGCAAAGTCTGTGGCCTGTATTTTACCTAGAGGTTCACAGAGGTCTCTTCTGGCCTGGGAATCCCTCAATGCAGTAAAACCAGAGGGACTAGCTTTTGGGAAACAATGGACAGTAGAGTTGATTAGCAAGATAGGTTTAAAGATAGTGAAGAAAATCCCTGGTATTGTGTTCCAGGTGACTGGAAGTTCTTTTAATATCAAAGCACTGAGATACATTAGTGTGGCACATATCTGTGAGCTCTGTTGATCAGGTCTGCACCTCATAGGTATTCATACAATCCTGATTAAACCCCAAAACTCTTTTCCAATACGCTCCAGGCTCAGTGCAAAGCCTGGTAAGGATTAGCCAAGGGCAATCTCTTTTTTGCTTGTTTCAAACCCCAATAAAGAATCTGAAGGTGTCATCCTCAGGACGTTACAGAAATCCCTGGGAGTGAACATGGCTCCTTTTTTAGGGAAGTTACATTAATTGAATACAGATCTTTTGCTAAAAGAAAGAAAAAGGGCATATGGACAGATGGAACAATATGCTTCTCTCCAGCTGGGATAGAACTGACTTTTTGAAGATTTGGATTGCAGTAAAGCATTTATTTATGTGAATAGTTTTCTCCTCCAGTGCCTTGATGGAGAAGAGGTGGTGCTTTATGAGTAAAATACCTGATAGAATGGGCTTTCGGCCTGGATGCAATCATGGTAGCCGGGCTGGTGATGGAAAGGGAGTGTTTCTGTGAAGCTCCAAAATTTAATCAACATTTTGCTTCTCTAGGTCACAGCCAAGAAACCTCCCAAACCTGACACTTTAAATCAATCCGTGTCCTTGGTAGGTTCTGGAAATTGACCCAGATGCGTGGTCCACAGTCTAACCTAACACTTCTGTGCAATAAGAACTTTACAGTGGCTGATAAGTGAGACCAGATTGGGAAAAGGCAGGAATTCATACTATGGGAGTTGTGATCCATGGGAGTTATTGGATATCATTGGATGAAATAGGAGTTTAATACAGTAGATTCCACTGCATAGTATCTTTCCATGCATGCTCTCTGGGCTGTGCCCTGCCCTGGCACAGAGGGCCCAGACGCCACATGCCCCCATTCCCCGTGGAAAGCCTGGGCCGCAGGAAGATTTGTGAGGCTGTAGCCAGGGAAGGAAGCGTTGGGAAATACCAAGTTCCGGGATGGAACCTATTAATAGTTTCCAAAGCAGCTATTGTGAAAAACAAGCCTGTGCTGTAAGCTTGCTGAAGGTGGGAAGGACAGTGGGTTCCATACTCTGTCACAATACACCCACCAAGCCCTGAGAGGCAGCTGCTACAGGTGCAAAGAGGAAATGTTAAGGGGGCCTGTGAGCAGTTGAACTCACCACCATAGCACCTCTGGCATCAGGTCAAGGCCCTGCGGGGTCTTCACCCCTTGTGCCCCCGTTGGTCACCGCTTTGGCCCTGCAGTGGCCTGATTCTGTCAGTGAGTCAGCTCTCTGAGTCCTTTCTAGTCCAGACCCCTTCCAGGATGACAGAAGTACAACTAAAGTCCAAAAATGTCCCAACATCAGAGATATTTCTGCCCTCACTTGGGCTATTCCTCATCCCACGCTTTAGGCTCAGTCCTCAGCCTGGGCTCAGTAGTCTTTATGTTGGAGTTGCACACCTCTTCCTCAGGTCTTGAAGGTGGGCTCCAGCCCAGGGACCCTGTATTAAACAGCTAGGTCTGCTTCTTCCGATGGGCAGCTGTTTCATAGAATATCAGGATTGGAAGGGACCTCAGGAGGTCATCTAGTCCCACCCCCTGCTCAAAGCAGGGCCAATCCCCAATTTTTGCCCCAGATCCCTAAATGGCTCCCTCAAGGATTGAACTCACAATCTTGGGTTTAGTAGGGCAATCCTCAAACCACTGAGCTAACCCTACCCGCCAGTTTTCCTGGGGCACTTCCAACCTCAAAGCCCCTGGTGCTGCTTCCCTGTGGCCTGTGCTTAACACAGCCTCTCTGCTGGTTCCCAGGCCTCTGGCTTCTCCCTAGGTCCTCCCAGTTCCTGTTTGCTCTGCCAGAATGCCAATCGCCTCCAGGACTGCCTCTCTGTACCTTGTCCCTTTTCTAGGCCCCACCACAGGGATTAATTCTGTCCCTGCTGCCTTCTTCAGTCTGCTTCCCCTGACTCCTCCCAGGCAGTGGGTACTTCCTACCACCTCTGTCCTAGGTCCTCCCTAACTGAGTTCTCCTTCCTCCTTATCTAGTCTCTTCCTGACTCTTTCACAGCTGGGGCCACTAGTATAATTAAGTTGCCAAATCAGGACCAGCTCACAGACAGCTGCTAGGTCACTGGCATAGTTGAGCCCAACCCCCACTTAAGGGTATGTCTACACTGCAGTAGGGAGCATGCTACGGATGGGTAGATGTGGAAGTGCAGCTCAAACTAGCATACTAAAAATGGCAGCGTGGCCAGGGTGACACAGGTGATGGTTTGGGCTATCTATCCAAGTATGGGTCCAGAAGGTCCGGTAGGTTTGGACTTGGGTGCCTAGCTTGAGCTGCTGTCCATGCTGCAGTGGCCACACTGCTGTTTTTAGCATGCTAGCTCGAGCGGAGCTAGCTTGTCTGTCTATCCCCATTGGGAAGCTCATCCCAGTGGCAGTGTAGACCGAGCCACAAAGGGCAGCCAACCTGTGACAGTCCCCCAACTTCCGTTATAATGTGTAAACGTCTTGATGAATGCATATAACATTAGCAATTTTTTCTTCATATTAGGATGTATACTGCTGCATCTTGGGAATCCTGGGAAATCTAGCAGTCCTGATGGTAATGCTTCAAGGGATTCTAACTGGCCTATGTCTTTTCATACAGAGATACTTCCGTGAGGGACTCCGCTCCTGAAGGCGGCTTGGGGCAGGATACTTTCAGCAGGTGAGAAGTGATGTCACCTAACTGAGTTCCGTGTGTGTCACCCCAACACAATTAGAGCATGCATGTTGATATCACTATATCTTTGTTATTTATTTTCTAGAATGGGAAGGATTTGTTAAGTTGAGTTATTCCTGTGCTTTTCAATGCTGTATTATATGTGAAGCACTGTCAGGATGCTTCTTAGAAAGAGCATAACAAATATGATCAGGCCAAATGAGTGCTGATTTACACCTGGTTCAACCCCACTAAAATCAGTGCCACCACACCAGGAATAAATTAGTTCCATTAAAATCTGTGTGGCATTATGAAGTTGCTGCAATGATATCTAAATGATTGTTGTTAGTGTGGACTAGTGGCTCCTCATGGTGATTCTGCTTCAGAAATAGGCCCCAAAAGTGCTTGTTGTAGACTTAAAATGCCAGGTACTAATGACCTGAATTTCAGATATGCTACAAATCCCATTTAAATCAGCAGGAGCTCTGCATCTCTGAAAATCAGAGTATTAGTATGTTAGCACCAAGACACAGAAAGCCAGAAAACCAGGGGAATCCAGAAATCATGAACCAATTTCATATTTCCAGAAATCCATTTAGAGCCAGATTCTGATACCCCTCCTCATGTTAGGTGACACCTTACTCGACAAGTGGTCCTGTTGATTTAAAATGGGACTGTTTGCAGAGTAAGGTACTATTCAGCATGACTTAGGACATTGGAATCTAGCCCTAAATCATAGTCGAGAGAAAAAACAATAAAGGAACTTTCCTTTCAAATAAAACACTAGGATAATAATATCAGAAAGCAAGGTTATCTCATCTAGTTTTCCAGACACTGGTTGGAAGGCATGTACCAGTCCTTCTTGCCACACCATTTGCAAAACAAACCCCTTATTTTTCAGTTGACAATAGTAATACAGTAAATCAGTTCTCAATCTATACACTGAATCATCCTATGAAATGACTGATGCAATCATCTGCTTTCTCTGTTCTAGTATTCACCATGCATTGCTACTGAATTAAAAATCTCAGTGCTGGTTTATAGGCTATGTTTTTATCTTTTAAAGCCTTCCGGCCAGATTCATCAATCTATTTTCTGTGACAAAGCAGTAGTTTTTCCTCAATTTTTCCTTTTTTGCTGCCATAAAATAACCAGTCTTTGTCAAAAGGTCAAGAGAAAATAATTAGCAGTAGGTTATTATTTGATAAAATGATCGATGAATATAAATATGCATGAGTACAAAAAAAACAGCCACTTTGTTGTTTTTAATGGGTGTATTGCAGTTGAATTGCTACATATCTATACTTCATGTAACCCCGACATCAGAGCATGCATGTTGATCTCACTGTCTCATAGCATGCTACCTGCCTTATTATTAGTAAGATAAGAGTCCTCAAACAAGGAAAACTCAAAAGCAGGAAAGCATACCTAGATGTGAACCTGAACAGTTCTATATCAAATACACTGTGCCACAGACAGCCAGGAGTAAATCTATGACTGTTACACCAGGAATGCATGTAGCCCACTGTGTATAGTAAATTTATCTTAAACAGAATGCTTGTCATTACTGCTTACATAGAACATTATGACATATGTATGGAACAACTACCAGTGTTGTTACGTTGTCATTTCATAAAATGTATGCCCTAATTAAAACAACTATTGCATGTACTATTTATACAGTAGCACTGTTAAATGGAAAAGGATTACCACTCAAATGCTGCCAATATCCAAAGCACTGAAGTAGCTGGTGCATAAACGTTGAAATAAGCTTTTCATGTCAATGTTTTGTTGTGTTAGCATCATCACCTGTTTATGTCACTATGCTGAAGTTATACTCATTTAGCCTCTGTGCAATCCTCCCCACTTACAGTGTGAATTCTACAGCAAGATTACTGCACAGCTCTGGCAATTGTATTTCTGACTGGGTTTAACCCTAAAGTCCGCAGTAAGACCCTGCTCCTGCAATTTGTTTTGTGTGGACAGACTCCCTGTACCCAGGCAAAGACAGTCTCCATTGTAGATTGACCCCTATCTTTGCCTGGTGCCACACTGACTTCGGCAGGGCCCGCCTGGGCACAGAAGTCAGTCCACATGGAACCCGCTACAAGATCAGCACCTTAGTCTTTACTCCATCCTTATGCAGGCAAAACTCTCCCTGGGAATTAAGACTGGAGTAAAACCTCAGCAAGGACTTCAGGGTTTGGGCCACTGGTTACTCTCCTGGTAGAGCTTGTGTGGTGTGTTTTCCTTACTATTCTATTTGTTTTGTTTCCGCTCTGTGGGCTGACTGCAATTATATATGTTAACCCTTTTATATAACATACTACACCCAGTATTCTAAATATATGGACCTATACGAAAGTCAGAAATCTCCATATTGTACAAGAGCCTGATTCAGAGCCCACTGAAGTCAGTGGGAAAAACTTAAATTGACCTCAGCTGACATTGGATCAAGCCCGAAGCACTCAAACTGTGGTACTAACATAGCTGGGGGCATGCAGCTTTAAGTTGCAGTCAAGTCATCAGTAGAGACTCTCGGATACTATGTTTATGGAGGGCACGTAAATATCTATATGGGGCAGCTCACTAAATGTGGTACATTTTGACATCTCTCAGCAATGTGAGCATCTCCTCCTCTCCAGCCAACATCACCCTCTGCTGGGCTACACTTTCTCACCCCCCAGCATTCCTCTGTGGGGAGAGAGGTTGTGGTCACATTGCACCTGTACAGTTTTCCCCAGTGACGGACTGACCTACACCCAGGTGTGAGGCTGAACCATTAGCTTTAACATTATGCTAAAATTGCATGAGAATTAAATGCATGAGAAGGCCATAATGGTTCTTTCATTCTTCCAAGTAAACCCATTTGAACCCTGTATACACCATTTACCTTCATGTATGCGTATGAGACTTCTAGAATGCATGCTAACTCTTCACTTTCTCATTGTGGAGATTAGCTCCTCTAACGAAATCTCAGCCTGGCACTTTCAGAATAGAATGCTAGTCTTGCCCTTGTTTTGCTTGCAGGGAGCCTTTAACTTTACATGTTTCGGATCTTGAGGACCAAACCGTTACCCTGTCTTTCACACCCCCTGGTGAGTTTTCCCGGGCTGCACTAAAGAATGCATGTTTCAAGTAGGCATGGCTTGGGACAGAGCAGAATTGTATAGAGAAGTGTATTTTCATAGGTAAGTTTTACAAGTGTCTCTTAGCAGGAGCTATTTACAAAATCTCTAAAGCACTTATCACTGTGCTTCATCATATGCGTTTTACTGTTAATAGGTCAGTTCTATTGAGAGTGACATCAGCACATGTACTAAGAATTGAAAAGATGAGGAGGGCTTTCCAGTTAACCGTTTTCCCAGTTTAGAGTGATTTCAGCAAATTACTGTGTTTATTATGGTTTTCTCCATGAATATCTTCCACTTGACAAAATAAATCTCCATAAAAGGTATTTGTTAACAGTAGTGGTCTTACATAGTTACAAAGCAACATTTTCAATCTTGGGTGCCTACATTTAGGCTTCTAATTCCATATTTAGGCAACTAAATAAGGGTCCGGATTTTCAGAGGTGCTGAGTAATGGCACCTCCCATTGACTTCATTTGGAGTAAGGGTTACTCAGCACCTCTTACAATCAGGTCATTTTTATTTAGATGCCTCCATATAAATTTTGGGCACCCAATGTTGAAAATATTGTCCTAAGCCTTCTCCTAAGTAGCTAGGCAGAAGGTAAAGCAAGAACTGGGTTGGTGAGCAACCTTGAAAATCCTGTCTGAATTGTTGAAAATCAGGTGTTCTCCAAGGGTGCCAGACACAAGTAGTCAGCAGAAATACACTTGGCCATACTCTTCTAGGGAAAAGGTACAAGCCATCTTCCAGTTGACAATCCATGCACCAATACTGCATGTGACTTGCAAAGAAGTTATACCCTCTGTTCTCTTAGATAGAGGGTAGGTGCTGCTATGTTGACTGCTGATGGAAAATGGGAAGAATTAAAAAATGCAATGAAGAGAACAGAATTATGAAATGATTGCATAGCAGAACTCACATTAAGGGTAGAAGATGAGCGCTTATTCAAATGGCACTTTGTCGATTTTCTAGCCAGTCCATCCATCTTCACTGCTGCTCCTCGTTATGCCTCTTCCCCAAAGAAGTTCTCCCAGGAGGAGAGATACAAAGATAGGTCTCCAGTGCACTCACTGTTAACTGCTCCGCTAGATGACCTGAAGGCTGTCCCTAGTACCTCAGCAGACCATAGACCATCTTTGAGGAAGAGTAGCTCACCAGAAGCTACAACTGCCCGGAAAAGTAAGTGTGGCCCCTTCTTCCAATCAAGAGGACTCTGCTGGCTTTTTTCTCTCCCCTAATCACTACGGTAGTGAATTACAAACAATAGGCTAAATTCATCCCAACTGTATTTCTACAGAGACCAGTGAAGTTACACCACCATACACAGATGTTATGTTATGTGGTTCATGAGGGTAATGTTTTTAAATGTTCAGAAATACATTTATTTTCATACTTGCCTTTTTAATATTTAACTATTTAAATCAGGGGTGGTCAAACTTTTTGGCCCAAGGGCCACATCTGGGAATAAAAATTGTATGGCGGGCCATGAATGTCAGAAAATTGGAGTTGGGGTACAGGTGGAGGGTGAGGGCTCTGGTTGGGGGTGCGGGCTCTGGGGTGGGGCCAGAAATTAGGAGTTCAGGGTGCGGAAGGGGGCTCTGAGCTGGGGCAGGGGAGTGGGGTGCGGGCTCCTGCTGGGGGTGCAGGCTCTGGTGTGGGGCTGGGGATGAGGAGTTTGGGGGTGCAGGAGGGTGCTCTGGGCTGGGACCAAGGAGTTCAAAGGGTGGGAGGGGGATCAGGGCTGGGGCAGAGGGATGGGGCGTGGGGAGAGGCTCAGGGGTGTAGGCGCCAAGTGGCGCTTACCTCAAGCAGCTTCCAGAAGCAGCGGCATGTCCCTTCTCCATCTCCTACATAGAGGCATGGCCAGGCAGTTCTGCACACTGCTGCCTCTGCAAGCACCGCCCCTGCAGCTCCCATTGGAGCACCTGAGGGGGCCATTGGAGCGCGTAGAAGCCAGAGGGCGACCATTCCGCAGCTTCTGGGAGCCGCATGGAGCGGCCCCCGACCCTACTCCCCGGCTGGACTGCCAGAGGGCGGGCCAGCCCCAGCAGGGCAAGCCCCAGACCCATCTCCCCAGCAGGAACTCGAGGGCCAGCTCAAAATGGCTGGCAAGCCGGATCCGCCCCATGAGCCGTAGTTTCCCCCTCCACCTCCGCCCCCGATTTAAATCCTCCCCTTTCGCTCAATAAAAGTAGGGGTGATTCTCAAAATTACATTGTTGACCTTTTCTTTTTACACAGATGTCTCCTTCATTCCCAGTTCTTGTAAGTATAATTCCATTATGCACATTTGTTCCAATGTATTTGATGTTCCATTTTAAAGCTGTGTTCTAGAGTTCGCAACCCTGCTCAGCTTACTGAAATCCATCTCAGTTATTACTGATTTTCTCACTTCACACTGCATGCACTTAAAAGACAAAATGCTTCCACATTTAGGGAGGGCCACCTTGTGACAATCCATATTAAGACATATTTCTCCTCCTGTATTGTATAAACTCTGACATGTATCACAGCTGCCGTTTAACAGGGACTATGCTTAACACTATGTACCAGTTTAGGATGGAAAGTGAAGAAAAATACTATATCCCATTAAAGCTGCATGAGAAGTTACCTGAACATTAACAAAACTGAAAGAAAACAATTAGGGTGAGATTTTCAAAAGTGTTCAGTGTTGGCCTAACCATTCAAGTCAACTCTCATTGACTTCAATGGCAGCAGAGTTAGACCAACATTGAGTGCTTGTAAAAATGCCACTCTGGCTGTATATACATTAAACTGTAAAGTGCTTCTAAAACTAAACTAGTACTTGACAATGCAGAACATAGAAAAAGGGAGATAAATGTATTTGAAAATGAAATACAGCATTAAAAATTCTGGAAGGCTCGACCTTCCCTTATTAAGTCAGAACAATATACAATTTACGAAGGGCTAGAGTGTGAAGTCATTACCCAATCAAAACTCCATACAAGAAATTTGCTGCCACATTCCTGGGAAGAAAGGAGTCACTGATCACTTGAAGAGGAAAAAAAAATGACCAAAAAGGTAATTCAAATGAACACGTTCCTTCTCTCCATCGGCCAGGGAACAGTTTTGGCAAATTCCTGTTGTGGCAGGGAGACGGTCCTATTCCTTCCTCAGTAGGAGATAAGCAAACAGCTCTTCCTTGCAGGGATGGGGGGAAAAGAAGGGGTCTCCTTTGGTAAGTGTGTTGTTGTTGGGCTATTTGGGGGTGGAGGGGTTGTTTTTGAAAGCAGTCCTGGTTCTCCCTTTTGGCAACGAGATAAAAGCAAATGATTCTTCTTTCATCAGGAGCAAACACACAAAAATGTTGACTCCTTGGTTGCAGGACAACCAGTTCCAAGTCAAAGTCATAGAGTTTAAGGCAAGAAGAGACCACCAGTTCATCTCATCTGACCTCAAGCCACCAACACCACCCAGCCACCCTCACCTTCCTCTTCACTGCAAGTCCTTTCTATTCTTCCTAGTCCATGGAGAAAGCGCAGCATCTTCCAACCAGCCCAAAACATCTCCACATCTTTATCATCAATTGTCATCAAGGCAAATCCCAAAGGGACATAGCCTCGTTACAGATCAACCACCACCAAAACTGATGTCTAGCTAGGTCCTTTATGGCTACATCTTAATGGCCAGAACTGGAGGATTCTTTTCTCTAGGCCTGGAAGCTATGAGACAAAGCAGGTTCTTTTATCCTATGTGATGAAGGGCTTTAATCCCTCTACTGTCTGGCAATAAGGATACATTCATCCCTTCACAATCCCATTGAAGTCGGTGGGAATTTTGCCTGCCTAAGGACTGAGGAAAAAGGCTTTCAGGATTTAGCCAAACGAATGCCTTGTAGAACAGAGCTTAATCCACCTGCCCAGAAATGACCCTAACTAGTTTGGAAAAGCATAGGTAGTTCAACCATGGAACCCCCTACTAGTTAAACCAGAAACTTGTCAGTTGCCTTATCTGATTAAATAAAATGTGCAGTTAACTAGTCTCGGTATTTGCAATAGTCCGGGGATTTCCTATGGTAAGTATTGAGAAATACCAAGGCCTAGTGGAAATACTGATGTAACCACATCTCTCTCTCTCGCTCTCTCATTTTTATATATGTGTAAAATCTTCAGTAAAAGTAACAAACTTTTCATCCCACCACTACACTGGTAGAAGGGTGTGTATTTTAACACTAGTGTACCAGCCACCTGCCAATGGCTCAGGTTGCCTGGAGTGCTTTATTAATCTTGTATCAAAAAGTCCCTAAATAAATGGGCCATCAGTGAAAAAACAGATCGAAACAACTCTTTGGAGTGATCCCCAGCTATATGTTAGTTATTACATTTTCTTCTTACTCTATTTGTAGTTCCCCCTAGGAGCCTGACAATACACTTCCCACTCAGTTGTTTTTCTCTTGTACATGTGGCAATCCTCCGGCTTTTTCCTCTGTGTTTTCAAAGGAGCCCTAGCAAAAATAGCCATGCTGAATGCTCCTTGCGCTGAATGCTCACATTGCTGTGCTCCTGCTGGGGGGCTGACTGGCTCTGCAGCAACGAAACACACTAGTAGGCGCTAACCCTGCAAGACTTTGCATGTTTATTTAAAAACTAGGAGGCGGGTACACATAAGCACATGACACTTCCACACTCATTGCCAGGGGCCAGTCGGACAAATGCAAGTCCATTTATCCACAGAACCGCACCAGCTTCCGCCACCAATGTGCCTTGACCCTGAAGGGGCTTTTCTGCTCAGGAAGTAATTAGTTGCATGTGTAATGATGAATTTTGTGGGGTGGACATCTCTGCAGTTGCAATTGCACATAACCCACCAATTTATTTCACACAGACCGTGAGCCAGCCAGCTGACATGGATGACTTTCAGTCACTGCCAGCCCTGGCTCAGTTCAAACCTGTAACCTAGAGATGAAAAGTTCCACATTCCATGCTTTTTCTATGTAGCTGTGTGCCTGCATCTCTGCCCCGCCCCCATCTACCTGTCCCTTTCCCTCCTCATTTTAGAATGAGCAGCAGGTCTGAATGGTGCAGCTCCTGACCAGAAGTGGTTTACCCCGGAGCCACATTCGCAGAGTGAAACGGACTATGATTGTGTAGTTGTAAAGCATTGATTTGCATGTGCTGTTATAACTGCTAAATTGGGCTAGTCCATAGTCCACCTCCTGATCAACCTGAATCCCACAGTAGCCAACTACTAATTGGTTTACTGCTGTTACATCCTTACGTTTCAAGTCTATTTCTGAACATCAGTGTTCAGTCAAAGTCAAACAGAGGCAGTGTGGCCCAGGGGATGGAACACTGTACAGGAACTGAGAAGACCTGGCTTCTGTCCCCATATCTGCTATTGGCCTCTTAGATGACTTTGGGCAGGTCACTTCAGTTCTGTGCCTCAGTTTCCCCATCTATAAAATGGGGATAATACTGACCTCTTGTGAAAAGAGCTCTGAGATCTATTAAAGAAAAGTTCTATACACAAATATTATTATTAACAAAGTACTTTTTCCTCCTTCCCCCTTCACACAACCACATAGCATTTAAAAAAAATTGACTTGCTTGAAATAGAAATATGATTCATTACAAAAACTGATGTTAATCATTGTCATCTCATTTATTTTCTCTTTGATATTCAAAGTAATCCTATTTGTTTGAAATCTTTATTTTAGAACTAAGTGTAATTTAAGGTTCCTATATAAAGCAACTAGTTTGATAATGTATTTTTGTACCTCTAATAGTATAGTGACTAATCATTTTCTCAATAGCTTCTCAGCCTGTGGAAACCAGTGGGAGCACATGCAGGAAGCTACAGAACAAGATGGAAAACCTACAAAACCTGGTGGAAACGTTACAGATGAAAAACCAAGGTACTGGAATTTATTCTATTGAAATCACAGGTATTTATTTTGAAATGTACTGGAGTCTCCACTGTATCTCTGTGGTACATGCCATAGCTCTGGCCACAGTTGTCCATTCCTGTCAGTTTAGATGTGTCTGATTTACTAATAGCCACTTCCACATTATCCAGCTCCTAGGAGAATAAACAGATTAACTCCACAATGTACTGTACTCAGCCCTTTAATGAGCTCTGAGATCCTAAATCTTTCAAACATGGCAGCTGTTGAGGGGTGCGGTAATGTGCTGCTGTAACCAATTAAATGGGATTTTTATGGAGCTGTTGACCCTTCAGGGAAATTGAAAGCTATTCTGTTTATAGAAGTCTTCATTTAAAAACAAAATCACCGTTTACCAGCAGTGACCACACAACCATAGCTGATCCTCCACAGTTATTCCTTTTTCTAAAACAGGGAAATCCTGCAGTCTCAGCCAGCCCACTGATCACAGCTGACATATTAGGCCCTGATCCTGCTCCCACTCGCACTGAAACCAGCTAAACTCCTATCAACTTCAGTGACTGCAGACCACTGGGTGCTGAAATTCCTTTTGTCGTCAGCATTTTTTCCTTACTCCATATTCTGATTATCTTCCCTTTCCCCTTC
The DNA here is from genome assembly GCF_965140295.1 of Lepidochelys olivacea. Classification (NCBI taxonomy): domain Eukaryota; kingdom Metazoa; phylum Chordata; order Testudines; family Cheloniidae; genus Lepidochelys; species Lepidochelys olivacea. The sequence goes on along the minus strand of NC_140414.1, from coordinate 19,737,582 downwards.
ACTTCTGTGCTTATGGACCTGGAAGATGAATGCTTCCACTCATCATATAATTATGTGAAAGTCATGAATGATGGGAATTTGTTTGATAAAACTCTAATGAAATTATTTATATAAAACAAAAACCGAGCAGGGAAAAGTTTGGGCCAGCTCGTGTAAATGGTCATATCTCCCTTCAGTATTTGCTCTAATTTAACTTCCACTTGATACACCAGCAAGTTTTCTGTAACAGTAACGTATTATACCTCAGCTGTATAAAAGATACAGAACTAAAATAACCCCTCATATGTGCATTAGAACAAACGCCACCTTACAAACATTGGCCCAGAGTCACTTAAAATTCAATCAATTTCAATACAACCCATAAAAAGTAACTTTGAAATCAATAGAGTTTTCCCCATTTACTTTCTTACAGTAATGAATTCGGGCCATTGGGTCCAAATGAAACAGCTGTATAGCCAAGCTGAGGGAATATCCATTTATTATTAGGCCTATTTTGTGTACTAAAACATCAGCCTACTAAAGTGGAAGCCACATTTGTTTTCTTTAGGGCACAGCAAACACAGAGCATTGCCTGTGTAATATGCTGGCTGGCTGGCTGTATAAGCTGTAGGTGTCAATACCTGATGCTTGAGTTGTTTTCTGCTCAATGTGATCTAGCAATACACAGCATTCAAGTGATCTATTCTCAATGCTATTTTCAGCAATGTCTTCAATGATCCGCTGTCAGGAAAAGAAGATTGAGAAAGTGAAGGACAAGGAGAAAAAGCTAACAAAATAAAGAAACTCTGTATGGTTGTGATCATTCCAATATATGTAGATTTGGCCCCATTAAATGTGATGCTTAAAATATATGATACTGTTAAAGATTCATAATAAAGGTTCTCATAGTTTTGTAATCTGTGTCTTGGACTAGAATACTAGCCGCAATCTGGAGTTCTAAAAGAGCAGGATGTAGAGAAGTAAACACAAGACATAGAGAGAGAGGTATTGTATCTTTTATTGGCATACAGTGGGAATAGCCACATACGCCAAGGGAGACAGCCAAGAGAGAGTCATGCTGGTCATCCCAAATAAGGCCCAACAGAGCCCACACACCTATTGTTAGTTTTAAATACTGTAGAGAGACTCCTTTTGTTAACCGTCCATCTCGGGGAAAACAACCTAAAGTAAATTTTTCTATACATAATGTTATTTTAAGAAGTTCTGCTAGGTCATGATATTCCATATTTCAGAGCTAGAGACAAATAGTGCTGCCCACCCCATAAGCAAACTGGGAACTTCCCCTTTCCACTTGTATAAACTAGCCCTTTTAGTCCCTCACCCACTCTTGGACCCTATACCTGGCACTGGGGCAGGACTAAATGCATCTCATCCTGCACCTCATTCCAGTGTGACTTTGAGGCGGGGAGTGGCATGGAGCAGGGAAGGGGTCCTATCTCAGTAGAAAAAAAGTTCAATAGCTGGTAGAATTTGTTTTTAATACAGTAGATATTTGAAGTTGCCATGCACTGGGATATTAGCAGTAGTCCCAGTGGAGATGGATTAAGGAGCAGCGTGCAGGTAAAGTAGCCAGAGATGCATGATAAATGTAATTTAGCATATGGATACTACCACCCTCTATACACATTTCTCAGACTAGGGAGTGTATCTACAATGCAGCGCATTGGCTGAATGGCACAAAGCAAAAAGGATCACCGGTTGCTCTTCCCCCAGACTCCTTTCCTCCTGTCACTTCCTCCAAGGGGAGCTCTCATTCAGAGTTCATTCAGTGTTTGAAGTGGAAGAAATGGGGTCTTCCTACGACGCTGCATATGAACGTGAGATGTTTAGATCCAACATTGTAAGCCAATATCTCACACTTCAGAGAAAGATGAAAGGGGGAAAACCATAATTCACATAACCAATTGCATAGTGCTGCATAGAAGGGGGAAATAGCCTTCCTGATCATCGTGGAGAACTGCTTCCACATTGAAGCAGGTCACTGGATTGGCTGTATCTGATATATAAAGTAGGTAGGCAGGCAACGTGAGATTTATTCTCATTAGTTATATTTTTGGATCTAGAGACACTGACAGTGTTTCTTTAATCATAAGCAGAGGGTTGGAATAGATGGTCATGAAACACTTCAGAGTAAGGTACAGCACTCCGCCCTAGAACAGTCCTGTTCCTCTTTCGGTCATGACCTGTACCATGCAGCACCTTCCAGCCTAGGGAAATAATTAACAGCCCTCTAGAGCATTGCCTATCCACATCTTCCAATACTACACACTATAGTAGTTGCATGGAACATTATCCCCCTCCTTCCAAAACGGCACATCAGCGGTACTTGCACCTGCCCCAGAGATCAAAAGGCAAGATAGGATGCGGACTTTGATCTCTCACACGGTAGCATATCCATTACCTCTAGCCAGACCCAAAGTGTACTGTACTGGATTCCAATGGCAATAAACTGCCTTACAGCAGATGTGTGACCCAGCACCAGTGTAATACAACTGCTGACACACCCAATCACAAGAAAAGAATCTTATAGAAGTAGAAATTAAAAATCAAGACTATTATAACCCGCAAATAACTTTGATAAGCAACATTTTGAGACTGTAGCTGAGGGAGGGGGGGAGAGGGAGAATGTTCATATGCCTGAGGACAAGACCACAGAAAGGAATGACCTGGGGACAGGGAGAGGGAAACTGAGTTTTAGATTCAGAGTAGAGAGTATAAAAGGCAGGGCCCCCGCTTTTGTACACTTGTGAAAGAAATAGAAATACCTAAAAATATGAGTGCCCGTTTGCAAGTGGCATCTCAGAAAGTTGTAGTGTGCTTTAACTATTTTACATAGCAATGACTGCCCCTGTGATTTCATGCGTGGGGTTTTCCCCACAGGTGGAATGATGCTTACAGACTTGACATTTTTTGCACAGATTAATTTGAGGATGTTCTGGGTTTGGTGTGTAGAGTACCAACAGGGACTGGGTAGTCCTCCCCATAGCTTAGTTCTGATACCATAATACCCATATTTTGTCTTACACTGACTTTGGTTTCTGCTTATGCATGTTGGTCCTCCCTTAAGAGTTATAAAAGGAGAAAATGAAATGGCAAAAACTTGATTTGAAACTACCATTGCCTTCCCTTCTGCGTACCAGGTTATCGATTCAGATGCATAAACATAGGACTACTCCCTTTTCTTTTAAAGGATGAACGATAATCTTTAAATATTGTTCCCAACTCCCACCCCCAGCATGTTGCTTAATTAATTCACTGAAACACAATATTGCATTATCATCAGTATCTAGCAACCTGTGCGTGAAAACTACTACTGACCTGACTGAGCAAGAAGCACAGATGAGCGTGAGGCACGTCTGTCACACTCAGCAACTTATTCTTAATCTAACTTTTGACAGTTGAGGATTTTTGCATGAGTGAGTGGGCAGATGACAGAGCAGGTAAACACCTGCTAATTTAATCATAAAAGAATAAACAGAGTGCTGCAGAGGAGTTAGTGAAAACAGCAGTGACACCCCTAGCCAGGCTAATGTGTGTAGATCCCGTAGAAGGAGACAAGACCACATGGGCAGGGTGATCATAAAAGAGGAAGAAAGAGGCATTTGAAACTTTAAGGCAACCTCTGTACAAAGAAGCCTGGAGGTAACATTTTCAAAAGTGCCTGTGATTTAGGAGCCTACATCTCCTCTCCAGTGACTTAGTAGAGGCGAAGGCTAAGGCAGAGCCCCCCGGCGTAGATGGAGTATACGCCCACAGGAGGAGTTTTTCCTGCCACTGTTCTGCCACCACCTCCCCGCCCTCTTCTGTCAGCACAGCTGTGTCTAGAGTGGGGGTTCTGTTGGCCTAGCTACGGCACTGGGGAGTGTTTTGGGGGGGGGGGTTTGGTTTTTACACATCCCTGACCACCATAGCTATGCCAGTATAAGTTAAGTGTAGACCAGGCCTAAGTTTCATTGATTTTCAATAAAACAGGCTCTCAAGTCCCTGTGGAAAGTGGGACAGAGGCTTGGTCTACACTTAAGTTACATCAGTCAGGGATGTGAAAAACACTCCGCCTCCCCCCCCCCCGCCACAACCTAACCCCCAGCAGAGACACAGCTATGCGGACAGAAGAGCACTTCCATTGACGTAGCGAATGTCATTCGGGGAGCTGGTGTTTCTGCACCTACAAAAAAACCCCTTCGGTCGCTGTAGTTGCAGCCTACACCAGTAGAGTGTCCATAGCCTAGATATACCCTTGGATTCTTCTGCAGATTTCACCGGGGGTCAGCCCAGAAGGTTACATGGGGGAGGAAGTAGAAGAGGAATAAACCTAGTTACCCACTCGAGCATGATGAACCCATCACTTTTTTAAAAGCTGTATCATTTGGAGGAGAGACTCTGCAAAGGTCACTTGGTTACCACAAAACATCTAACTTACTTTAAAACTTCTGTTGGTTTTAAGCTACCATGATACAATACTCAGGACAGACCAATCATCCAAACTTGCTCAGCCCAATCCCAATTTCACTGGATGGGGTTTGCGGGTGATGAGATTACTGTTCCTTTATGCTTTTCAAAGACTTGGTTTTTCATCATCGTCCACAGTAATGTCACACACTAAGTCTCGCCTAGTTTCAGTTCCTCGCTAGTTGAGGCTTGTGACTTGGTAATATCTTGTATCAGTTGCACAGGCTTTGTTCATAATCTAGATGCAACCCACCCCATTAAGCCACCCTGACATTGTGGTAACCTTAAGGTCAAAGCTTAAGTGATATAACAAGGAGTTAGGTGTAACTTTAGTCTGTTCTTCTTTTATATTTCATTTAATTCTCAAGAATTTTAAACACAAAAAAGTTTTAGAAAAACCTATACAACTTAAGATTTTAACACTCCCCTTCCAAAGAGCTGGAATGACCTAAACCAAGCCTTTATGCAAGGGAGGAAGTAAATTTTCATAAATGGATTTCCCTTTGAATGGGTTAACTACAGAACAGATGCAGAGCAGGAAGTGGCAATGCAAGCCTCTATGGACTACTCTACCAATCCACCCCTCAGCTGGCAGAGAGAGAAGCCAAGTCTGGGCTGGGAGATTGCCAAAAAGGGGTGCCTATTACAGTGTTGGTGAGCCAGTAACCTGATTCATGAACAAGGCTAAATTAATTTCATATAGGCCCCCCCAAAACAGTCAGATAGTAACAGCTTCCAGACATTATTAACCTGGGCAGGATTTGAACCAGGAACCTAGAGGTCAAAAGCCTTCTAGCCCATATTTGCAGAGCCATTAAGCATGATTGCTTTTAAGAAAGTTCTGAGCAGCTGAGTGTTGGGCCTTGTGCTTTCATACCAAAGTTGCAGCACATTAACTATACCAATATGGCACAACTTCCACAGCATGGATGCACTTACCCCAGTATGAATTCCATAAAGGATGAGGAATAAGCTAACCAGTAGAAGGAACTAGTATACTGGTGTAACTGCAGTAGGGTTTAAACTAGTATAACCATATCACTATAAGAATCACATCCCCAACCAATACAGGGACACAAATTGGGCATCTACCAGACTTTAGGATAATGAAATCTAATGTAATTCACTTCATCATACCACCTGATGTTACTTTGTTTACCTAGTGCTGGGCTGTTAGTTAAAGAGTAATATCCATTGAGAATTTCTCTTCCTGCTACATTGCAGGTCTTTGGTCTCACAGCTGTAGGATACAGCCCTCACGCTTACATCTGCAGAATTCTTGCTTTATCATTAAAAATGCATGTTGTCTTCTGAACGCTCTTGTCATTTGAGGAGACCTTATTCCTTGCCAGGGTTACAGTCTACTTGAAAGATGTTCATCATTGCATTAAGTGGTCTATTCTAGTGGAGGTTAAGTGGCTTTATGGTGAACATCTTAATCTAATACTGCAGTTTTAGATTAGTTTAATCCTCTCAGACAGGCTTCCAATGTATCTATAAATCCACTCACAAACTGAAGGCTGTACTCTATATATGCTTTTTAAAATTCACAGTATGTCACCTTTTTACCAGTTAGTGATGATGGTTAAAAATTGCAAGGCAACTTGACACAATATGCAGAGACCTGCAAATGATGGGTTAAGGATTACTTTTCCCCTTCAACTGTCTCTTTTGGGAGTGTTGGTCACTTTCATTATGAAAAACAACAACTAATGCAGACTCCATTAACTTGTTACATCATTGCAAAAGTTTCTTCTGCCTTGAATCAGTTAGGTACATCAATTATTGCTTTAACCCCAAGAAAGAAACCCAGACTATTTAAACGCATTTAGGACTGGTGAAAGGTGCCAGATTAGCAGGCTTTGGAGACTTCTATTTATAGACTAGAGAAAGCAAGGTCATCAATAAACAGGGACATTATTATGATGCACCAGAGCTGCTCAATAGTTGAAAAGTGAGCTTCCCATGATTAGCCTGATTCTCAAGCCTCCTACCCACAGCTTATCCAAAAAGAAGCCAATCCCTTGAAACTGGATATGGCACACCTCATCCCCATGTAGATGATCTCTGGGAAGTTTGGGGTCAGAAAGAATACTATGGTATTAAAAATATCCCCTTTGGTTGCCTTTTTGAAACCCCACCTCCTCTGCAGTCCCCACACTTTTTGGATCCACAACTTGCAAAATAACCAAATGTCATCCAGCGACCCAAATCCTGCAACACTCACACAAAAAATGATAGAGGCTGAGAACTGTTCCTCAATGTGGTCATAGGAAAAAAATATATATATGCATTGCAGCCACAGATTTAAGGGATGGGCCCTATTCCCCAGTACCACTTCCCCTTCCACACCCACTTTCTTCCACCATCTGTTCTTTACCCTCCCATCCAAAGTCTCTATGTCAGTGGTTCTCAACATATTTACCATTATGGACTGCATATGCAGCTGTGTGTGGGCTGCATCCACACAATATGTATATTCTACCTGTATGGCTCTGGGGATGTCACATGGGCTGCAGCGGTGTACTGATTGGGCCCCAAATGGCACATAGAACAGTGGTTCTCAACCTGTGGCCTAGGTGCAAGGGGTTGAGGGAGGAGAGAAGGAAAGAGGTAGCAGGTGCTCCTCCTCCTCCCCCCACACCTCTCTTAGCAAAAATTAGGTTCCCTTCTCCTGCCCTGGGACATCAGGTTTGGGACCCATATCTGTCTGCCCATCCCAGGCCCTAGCAGAAATTTTCTAAGACACCAGGACAATTTGACCAGCTTCCTAAGATATGACAAGAGTGACTGGAGGGTGGCAGGGGTCGCTACCCCAATCAGCTCTGCTCTCCCATCTTCAGTTAAGAAGTCTGATCTCCCACAGAAGGGGTCCCTGAAGGCATTTGCAACAAAAAAAGGTGGTGCAAGAGGATTGTTATGTGCTTTGATTTCTTCAGGTGGTTTTATGGACTTCAGCTCCCTTTCTGAAAAGGGTCAACCTATCGCTGCTCATCCACCCATGGGGTATTTGCTCTCAGTGCTTGCAGATCAGTAGTCAACAGTTCAGCCCAGCACTGCTCCATAGAGCTCATGGACTTCCTTATCTCCCATGAAGGGCACATACTCACATGTCCCCGTTGCTGAGCAGCATCACAAGTTCCTGTACTTCACCCTGACTCCAGACCACTTTCAGTTTGGTACGCTTCCTTTCTACCCACCATCACTTCCCAGGGCCTTCACAAAGGACATGGGTAGTAGCAGGAGCTCTTTGGCAAAGAAGATGTTAGAGGACTCTATGTCCAGAAAACTAATGAAAGCCCCACATCCACCCAGAGTCAAGGATTCCACCTACAAACTGGCATGCCTCTTTGCAGGGTTGGGCTTTGCAGCCAGCGACAGGAAGGGAGAGCTGCCCACTGCCCAACTTCTGGGTCAGCTGAGGACAACAATCTCAGCAGAGGGGCAGACAGCACTGATGTTGATGGCATAGCTTGGTGTCACATGTCCTCTGGACCAATAAGAGGTCTCAGATGCTGGGGGTCAGGTCTTCTTTGTAGAAAGAAAATGGAAGCCATAGGCGAGGCTCCAGCTTCCCCTGACAGCCAGACAAGGCTCCAAGTGCAGAGAAGACACCATGTACTTCTGGAGGGGAGACCACCTCCCACCTCAAGGCCTTCTCTGGACTGAGAACAGATTCCAACCTAAAAAGTCAGACAGTAACCCTACAAAACCATTGGCACAGGGGTCCTGGCCCTCATGAAGAGGTTCCCACACATGCAATTCCACTGTGGCTCCAGGCAGTTACATCAGTGGTGAAAAAATATATGGGGGTACTAGCCTTGCTGGGAAAAGCAGTGATGATCTGGACCAACACCCCAGCAATGATCTCCTACATCAACTAGCAAGGAGGTACCTGAAACAGCTACAGGAAGCAGCTATTTTACAGCATTAGGCAAAGTGTCATTTTCAGTCACCCACTGGGCAGGATCCTGCACATGCTGAGGTGACTGGCTGACTCAGAGGCTCCCACCTGGCAAATGGTCCCCATATTCAGCAATCTTCCAACTACATCCCCTTGGGCATCCCGTGATAGGCATTGGCAACAAAGTGACAGATCTCCAACATTCTTCAGCTGGAATAGGCAGCCTCAGGCCTTCCCAGCAGGTGAAGTAACCAGCTGTCCTCCCCACAGGTCCTCCAAGAGGTGAAGACAAATAGCAGATATCCTACTTGTGCTCCAGCCTATACTTGTCAGTCCATCCTCAGCTAGCCCTAAAAGCAGCCCTATCCCTCTCTTAAAAATACCAGAGAAACACTACAAGGATTCTCCTCCTTCAGCCCAGACAACAGGTTTTGCCTGTGAAAGTAATTAGCACTCCATCGAAGACCAGAACAACATTTTCAGAGCATACCTAAGAGAAGGTAGAGTTACCAATGGCAAGCCAAGCACTGCCTCATTTTATATCTTAGAGCTTTTCCCAGGACAGTCTTTTGGACGCTAAAGGATCAAATGCCTACAGCTATTAAAAGTCCCTCTTCGAATCCGATTCTTCATGTCTCAAGACTCACAAGGGTAGTAAAGAAGCTGGTTGCCATGCCTCAGCCAGTCACCCCCGTGTGAGAGTTTGACCTTATGGCAGAAGTCTCCTCCTTCTGGCTCCCCCTTGCCGAAGTGTCAGTTGGCAGCTATTACTTCAGCCAGAAAGCTTAGTCGGGGTGGAATGGAGCCACTTGAAGTACCTCACTATTTGGGTCAGACTACATGGTAATGGTACCTGTTTTAATAATTGAGCCTACAAATTTACCCCATTGTGAGCTCACTGTGGGAAAGTGGAGAGAGCCTAGAAAAGGTTCCAATCCCATAGAACAATAAATGTTGATAGGAAAAGGCACTAAAGGAGACAGACTGAATTAGTCCAAACTCAAGAAGTGGGTTAAGACCATGCCTAGTAAACGAGAAGCATGGGACTGGAAATCAGGGAACCAAAATTGGTACTGGAAATTAGATCTAATGGGTGAACAAAATAATAAGGTTGAGCTATTCCACCCATCACTTCCTTTTAAGGGTTCTTAAAAAGGGAAGACTATTTTTGGAGGTGGGAGAAGAATTTTAGCAGAAGCAGCTGCCAGCCAACAAGTGCTGCAGTGAGCTTTACCATTACTGCTGCAACTCCCACGACCATCTCCTGCGACCATGGAATCTACTGTAACAATTGGGCCGTCATCCCAATCCTGAGACATCCTGACCCCACACCGAGCCAAGAGGGACCCAGATCACAGCCGCCTCTACTGGCTGCAGTGCAATTCCAACCACCACCTGGGGCATAACTCTCATCCCCTGCCTCATTTTTGTATCTTTTCCTTCCCCACCTTATTTCTTCTCTTTCCTATCTCTCTAACACAAGTCTGGCTTAGCCAGCCAAGGCTGTTTTGCAACACTACTGTAAGCAAGCCTGTGATCAGAAAGGCAGCTAAAAGCAATGCCCTAAACAACCTGATGCTGGTACAAGTGTGCCAGGTCTCGGAGTGGCTGATATCACACACTATACCTGGGTTTTTCCAGCAGTGAGGTTGCAAGTGAGTCCACACCGGGGGCAGAAACTGCATTTTCTATCTTTGCTGTTCTTCTCTTTCCCTGCTCGTGGGTGTTTATCTTGTTTGGTCTTGTAGGAAACAGGGTTGGACTTTAACAGCCCATTTCAACTAATTTCTCTTCCCCCCCCCACCCCCAAAAAGGGCAGTTATTACTCTTTACCACTCTCTAAAAGAGTCAAAACAAGCCATTTCTCAGTGTAAAATCAAACAAACCACCTCTACAGCTAAAGGGAAAAGAAACAGTAAAAAAAAATTAACCGGGTGTTACCATGGTAACAAACCAAATCTTTTTCAGTGTTGGACAATGACAGGATCATGTCAACACCTCTGACTCTTTGGGCCCATATATTCCACCTAGGTTAAGACAACATACCTTCAAGCCTTTCTGAGTTCAAACAAAAAAAAAAAATGCATGGTTCAGCCCAACTTCCATGAGAACCAGAAAATTCCCCCCCCTCTTTCCGCTGCAACCTTATTTCTCCCAGGGAGGTCCTTTGCCCTAACTATATCCAGGGTATGACAGTGTTCTATTTGCCTAGGACCAGAGATATTTTGAATTAGTGCTCTTCAAAGGAGCTGGATCGGGTGAAAAAAATACCTTTGACTTGATTAGCTAGCTAGAGTGTCTCCTTTCTCCTCTCATAAAGCTCATGAGTAGGGCCCTACCAAATTCACAGTCCATTTTAGTCAATTTCACAGACATAGGATTTTAAAAATCCTAATTTCTGCTATTTAAATCTGAAATTTCATGGTGTTGTAATTGTAGGGGTCCTGACCCAAAAAGGAGTTGTGGGTGGGAGGTCGCACGGTTATTGTAGGGTGGGATTGTGGTACTTCTACCCTTACTTCTGCAGGCGGTACTGCCTTCAGAGCTGGGCAGCTGGAGAGTGGCAGCTGCTGGCCAGGATCCCAGATCTGAAGGCAGCAACCCAGAAGTAAGGATGGCATGGTATGGTATGGTACTGCCACCCTTACTTCTGCACTGCTCTTGGCGGGTCGCTGCCTTCAGAGCTGCGCGCCCGGCCAACAGCCACTGCTATCCAGCCACCCAATTCTGAAGGCAACAGGGAAGGGTGCTGCGACCCCTCTGGAACTCCCTTTTGGGTCAGGACCCTCAATTTGAGAAATGCTGGTCTCCCCCTGTGAAATCTGTATAGTATTGGGTAAAAGCACACAAAAAAACAGATTTCACAGTCCTTGACACTTTTTCCATGGCCGTGAATTTGGTAGGGCCCTACTCATGAATTAAGAAAGTCTGCTTTGGTAGAGATCTTCCCAGGTAGTAACCTGGAACTTACAACACCTTTGCATGTTATTCTGAAGTGGGGAGTCTGGTGGGGGTGGGTGGGTCTTACTTCAGCTGTAGAAGAGTATACTCTGCAAGCCACAGTCCTCTGCATAGTACAGGTAATTCTAGGCACTAGATAGAAACATTTTACTTTTACACAGAAAAGAGTCAATTGGCAAGGTAGCAGCTCCCATCTCCCAAACTGGAAGCCCACCCTGGCTTTGTTCTAACTGGATTAACAACCAACCTAGAATCACTTTTTACGCTAGTGAATCAGTTGACTGGAGAACACATGCCAACTGCAGCAGAGGAGTTGAAGTGCCAAAACATTAGCGGGAGCTGGGCTTCTCATGAGAAGCCCAGACGGTCCCTTCCATGCAGAAAGCTCATTTACAAGATAAGAAAATCTTTTTAACCCAAGTATAACTAAATGACACTGGTGTTTAGGAGTGAAATCCCTGCACTGGTTAGCTTCTAGAGCAGCAGAGTACTCCCTCTCTTGTTTCAAGTGCAAACACTGCAGATTGATTTTCCCCTCCCACTACCCAAGATAACAATTACAAAGTTCATTTGGAAACCCCAACCTGTTCCCAGTGAGAGGAAAGTCACATATTAAACATGTCAGGTGGTCACTCCTGAACTTCAGCCTTCTGGAGGCCACCCTGCTAATCTGAGCTTTCAGGCTGGCCAACTATTCCCTTTTCAGGTAGCAGAGTGGGACTGAGGAAGAAGGGGGAGACTTTGGGGATCAGGCCCTCTTTCCTCCATAAAGGTGCAGAGCAACTGTCAGGGAACACCTGGCACCTCAAAGGAAGCAGGTCCAGTTACTCTGAATTAACCTTTTAAGACAATTTAGGTTATGTCTAAGGGTCAAACATGAAGAACTATCAATCTGAAAATATATTATGTTTATTGCTTAATTGTACAGTACAATAAATTAAAAACATTGTATAGCAAGCCACAAGTGCTGTGTAGTTAGCTACACCTCCTCTTGCATTCAGTCCACTATTAAACCTTAAGCCAGTCGTACAAAAAATTCATCCACTGCCCCACTCATACAAAGTCAAATTTAGCATCAAGTTTTAACTTCCCACAAGGGGCTGTCTCAAGTGCTGCTCTTGCTTTCCTATCTGTCTTGATATCATTAGGCAGATTTTGGTTTGACTTTAACTGATGAGTCTCCTCACATGGAGGATCCCTTCCTAGAGCCATAGCTAACTCTAGCAGAGGAGAAATTGGTGGATCAGACAGTTCTAGCAGGGATTGGTATATGATATACATTAAGGTCTACTATCCAGAGAAGGTTCTGCCGGAAACCGGAATAAAATTAGAGGCCCCCATGCTTAGTCTAACCATTTTCTTTGCTGCGTCAGTAGCTTCCACTGAGATCCTATTCAATGATATCCCCACCACTGATGGGCCATTCTATCTTCATGTTCCGTCATTAAGATTCTGTTGTTACATTCTTCCCAGCGTGTGACCTTTCCATTCTCCACCAATATGAACTTCCACTCTATTTTGGAATCTGCTGGTAAGAGAACAGCATCAGACCAGAAACCATCCTTGTCACACTTGAGTGGTACATAGTTGTGCCACTGACCAAGACACTCATGGTCACCAGTGACAGCAATCAGCTGAGCATCAGTGTGAGTGATGTAGTGCACACGGAAGTTCACATGGATATTCTGAGGCATTGGGGGCACAGCTGCAACCCTCTTTGCTTTTGAATCAGCCTCAAGGAAGTCTACCTGTTCCAATTCCTTGTTGCCTTGGCCCAAATTGGCGTCGGAGTCATCTGCACTACTGTTTTTACTAGCATCTCCCCAGGCTGAGTGTTCAGGAACAACTTCCCATTCCTCATGATCAACCAAGTCCTGATACTCAAGCGTCTGACCTGACTGTTCTTCAGTTTTGTTCTCATGCACATCACTAGAAGGAGATGCTTCTGCCAAAGTGTCCCCACACTGTGCCTCGCTCTCCTGTCCCTTTAATAGTTCTGATTCTGCTGTAGAGGAACCAAGGGTTTCATTGCTTAAGTATTCATGGTAATTCATTAGCGGGGTGGCAGGTTCTTCGACCAGTGACTCCATTTCAGGAGATTCTCCAGGAACACCATCATCACTTAGAGCTGGGACATCTTCTCTTGGGGTAGTTGCCAGACTCTCTGTTGCTAGGTAGTTGCCAGGCTCTGGAGGGCTGGACAGGACACTGGCAGTGGTTTCCAACAGGGTACACTCACGGTTTTCCAGGAGAGGCTCTAATTAAACACAATATTAAAATACTTAGTTAACCAGAAACTGACAGCCTCTTGGTTTCAGCATTAGACAACTGGAAGTGTTCATAACTCACCAGACTAAAGTTACTTTCTAGACATTGCAGTTACAATTTACTAGGCAAGTTTTTTGTTTTTTTAAATAATGGAAGCAAATTATATACCCCTGTACTACAGTTACATTAGGCAAAGATTCTTACAAGACATGCTCAAAGTTTGTCCTTGCTCTTTAAGGCTTGATTACTGATCAGTACTCTATGCCAAGACCTCATAAACCCTATCTCTACAAATCTGTATATTTACTACACAGTCCTAACTTCAGAACATTCAAAGCATCCACTATACCTGTGGGAGTCCCCCCTCCTTTTTTTGACTTTCAAGGATCATGTATTCACAACCAGTTAGACAACTCAACTCTTGTTTGACATGCAGCTCCAGAAGTGCTGGATATTTATATTCACTTTACAAAACCCTAGAACATTCTCCTTCCACATGCGGGAGTTAGAAGTAGCATAGTTTGTCCTCTTCCCACCCCGCTATGCTTTTAGTTTTCTAGCCACATAGATTGTCCCTGAAATAGTCTCTAGCTATTAATGCCAGGCACCTCCGGTTTCCCGTAGCTTCAGATGGGTTTTGGGGCTGCTTAGCTGCTCTGAGGTGCAAGCTACAAGCCTTCTAGAGGATTTTCAGGCCCACAGTTAAGTGGGTTAGCTACGTTTCCCACCTCCAAGGTGGAGCGGCTCTATTTGGCTGAGGCAAGCTACTATTTTATTCACCCCAACACTAGGGGGCCCAGTGATCCTCTGGGTTACAGCAGCTCTACTGCTGCTTTGGGAAGGGGGGGGCGCATTTGTAACCAGGAGACGAAAACAATTCCCAGCCCACGTGCCTGCCTCCCGCACCAGCTCTGCGGGGTGGGGGGAGACGGCAAAGTTCGCGGCGGCCCGGCCTTTCCGCGGGAGGCTGCGCGCCGCCAGGGGGCCAGCAGTCCAACGCTGGCAGCGAGACAGGACCTCACCCCCCGCGGTCTCTCGGAGCTCTCCGGCCGGGCGCCGGGGCAGCCGGCGGGGCTCTGCCGCCCCCGGTACTCCCCCGGACCAGAGCGGGGAAGGGCAGGGGGAAGCGGTGTCACCCCCCCTCCCCCCCCAAGATCCCCGGAGCTCCCGGCAGGGCGGGGCCGCGCTCTGCACCACGGCTCCCCGCGCCGCACTGCAGCAGCCGCCGCCGCCGGGGAAGGTGCCCGCAGCGCCGGGCACGGGGGACAGGGACCCTGGCCCGGGGAGCCAGCACCGCCGCTTTGCCTGCCCAGCCCATGGGGCGGCGCCCGCGGCCCCGGCCTCCACCCCGCGTGCTGCAGCGCCCCCCGGGGAGGGGGAGCCCCGCCTGGCCCCGGGCCGGTACCTGTTGCTTGTGGCGCAGCTCCGCAGCGCTCGGCGCCCGCGGGCGGCTCCGGGCAGGCGGCCGCGCTGCTGCTGCCCCGCCGCTCGGGGGCCGCGGGCGGCTCCTCCCCGCCCCGGCCGTACCAGAGCCAGGCGAGGAGCGCGGCCACCAGCCCCACCAGCAGCGCCGGCCACAGCCCCACCAGCGGCTCGCCCGCCGGCTGCGCCGGGGAGGCCGCCTCCAGCCGCGGGGAAGGCTGCAGGGGCAGCGGGGAGTCGCCTTGCGCCATGGCTGGGGGATGCGGAAGCCCAGCTGCCCCTCGAGCCGCCTTATATCTGCTCCCGGGGCTCGCTCGGATCCCGCCTGGGGCTCGCCTGCCCCGCCCGGGCAGCGGGGCGGAGCCGCCCCTCCCCGATCGCTCGGAGCCGCCCGCCAGCGGGGGCAGAGCACCCCCGGCCGGCCGGAGCTCGATGGCCGGGCAGCTCCTGCCCTCCCCTGAGCCCCAGCCAGCGTGGCTGGCTTTTATACATGTTCAGCTGGTCCCAGGAAAGCCCCTGGGCTGGGATGGGCGGGATCGGGCCCTTGCTTTGAGTTTTGACTTCTTCTTGAGCCAAGTTTGGGCCAAGCACATTATTCCCTTTGCAGCCGCTGGCTCCCCACCGAAAGGCTGCCCCTAAAACACTCCGGAGTCCTGCCGGGGAGGTCGGATCCCAGGGCTGGGGGCCGCTGTGAGGGCGGCTCAGAGGGTGACCCCCTTCCCAGGCCAGGCCAGCTGGAGGGGGACAGCCCCTGGGGGGAAAGAGGTCAAGGCCAAGCTCTTGGAAGTGGCTGTCTTCCGTAGGAGCTGCTGGGTCTCCACAGTTTGACAATCAGACTGCTTGATTAGATGCCCACATGTGAATCTAGGAGCCTAAGATTTGTCCAGTCAGGGCTGATGTGTCTAGAACTAGAGGGGGTAAGGACTTGGGGGAATGATGATGGAGCTTTCCTGTTAAACAGTGATGGAGTGGGGTGAACCGATGTTCCACAGCCAGGTCTGTGTGGTGAAATGGAGACATCCTGATTTTCACCACAGACTCAGTCACTCAGCACAAAGCAGCTTCTGCTGCAGGCTACCCTCAAGCATGACCAGTTAACGTCCTGTTAGCACTGGTGAAGCTCCCAAGACTGATCGTCTCCTTCTGGCTGCTGGTTTGGCCGCACTGCCCGAGTCCACTCTGGATCCATGTTTGATGACTAGCTACTGCCTCTGCACTGGGTGAACCAGAACCCCAGCATCTCAAATCACCTCCCCTCTTGAACTTTGGGAAAGATCAGAGCTGGATTTGGATCCAGAATTTTGCAGCTTGGGCCCCAACTCTGATTCCAGTATCAGGGATTGTTTTATCATCCAGAAGGGTTAGAGCAGGGATGTAGAAAAATGAGAAATGAGGGAAGTGTTTTATATTGTTAAACTAGAGGTGGGTCCAGGTTGCACCCTGAATCAGAAACCCTCAGATCTTTGGGAAGCTCAGATCCAGTTTAGCATTTCCCTGTTTGGGCATTCCTCTGCAGGAGGAATTTGAACTGGAGCACCAGATGCTACTTTCCTCAGTCTCGGAGGAAATTTGGATCCAGATGTAGATCCAGCCTTTGCAACATGAGCCCATCTCTACACTGTCTGTTGATGTTGCTTTCTCCTGCCCCACTCCAAGATGTATTAGTATGGAAAGCCAGGGAATGGACCCCACCTCTATTTTCAGCCCTACCACATTCTATTACCTTTTCCCTGGTTCTAAACACACAATAACTATCCAGCTTGGGAACGCATTTTACATCAGCTCCTCTGTACTTAGTTCTGAGTCCTGCATTCTCATATTCCTGAATATGTGTTGTGGCACTCCGTCAGCCTTCAGTTTGCAGCTTCAGGATCTTTATGTGGCACTCAGAATTGTCTCTAGGAATTTCCCAAATACAATGCTGCTCCCTTGCTTCTCTAAATCCCCCACACTTCAGTTATCTGAATAGTGCTATAGGGTTTGTGCCTTCGGCCCTGGAGTCAGTAAGTGCAGCCTCCACCTACTTACACCAGGGCTGAAGTGGGCCCTTGGAATGTAAACAAAAAAGGTTTAAAATAGAAATGCGAAAGTCTAGCTCAGTTTAAGACTTTCTCGCTCCCTTCCTTTTCCTCTTCCTATCATTTTTTCCTTTCCTGTTTTTTCTTCTCACCGTTTATTTTCTTGTCACGGTCAGGTGAAGGCTGGTACCAAATGTTCCGTTCCGCGCAATAAGGCAGTAGCTAGAGACGTCACCAGTGGCAGGTTACAAGGTGGTTTTTAATACAGGGGATAATTCTAACATGGAAAGCTATGCCATGTCAGAACTATATGCTGAGGACTTGAATTGTTTCTGCAGTGAAGGATCATACACTCTCACGATTGATGGTCAGCACCATATTTCATGAAGGTTATTTGCGGTAACTCCTGGAGCAGTATGATTTATATAGATACTTCTTAGCAGGGCAGAGTTAAGGCAGATGAGTTTGTTTTTCTACTTGCTAGTACTGTTGAATACTGGCTAGTTTTGTTTTCTTGTTTCTTCTTTTAGAAGTCAGATAAATGTATTACTCCTTTTGGAACTTCCGCATTGTATGCTAATGCTTACAATTGGATTTCTTAACATTGTACTGCCCTTCCTTCTTTTGAGTTCTGCTTTGGAGGCTTTTTTTGGCTTGGTAGGGATTTCAGATCCCATTAGCATAGGTTAGATTTGACAATTATTTTGATTTAATTTAATTTTATTACCCAGTTTAGGGCCTCTTAAAGTGGCGAGGATAGATTTTAATGCTGGATTAAAGGATTATACTGGTAAAGATTAAACTAGCAACTCGGGTAACTCAGTCTAAGAGTTGTGGCTTTATATTGTAGATCCTTGATCCTAGTTCGGCAGTCATTAAAAACTGGTAATAACACTATATGGCTTAGCCTATTGATTAGCGCAGGGGTGGGCAAACTATGGCCCATGGGCCGCATCTGGCCTGCCAGCCATTTTAATTTGGCTCTCGAGCTCCCGCTAGGGAGTGGGGTCCGGGGCTTGCCCCGCTCCGGCACTTCAGCTGGGGAACACAGTCGGGGGCCACACCGCGCAGCTCCCAGAAGCAGCAACATGTCCCTCCTCCGGCTCCTATGCATAGGGGCAGCCAGGGGGTCCTCTTTGCACACTGCCCCCGCCCCAAGCACCACACCAGTAGCTCCCATTGGCTGGGAACCGCGGCCATGCCGCTGCTTCCAGGAGCTGCTTGAGGTAAGCGCCACCCAAAGCCTGCACCCCGAGGCACCCCCCCACACCTCAACCCCCTGCCCCAGCCCAGATCCCCCTCCCGCCCTCCGAATCCCTCAGTCCCATCTGGGAGCACCTTCCTGCACCCCAAACTCCTCATCCTCAGCCCCACCCCAGAGCATGCACCCCCAGCCAGAGCCCTTACCCCCCTCACCCCACCCTCCCGCCCCAGCCCGGAGCCCACTCCCCCACCCTAAACTCTTCATTTCTATTCCCACCCCGGAGCCCGCACCCCCAGCCAGAGCCCTCACCCCTTCCCACACCTCAACCCCAATGTCATGAGCATTCATGGCCCGCCATACAATTTCTGTACCCAGATGTGGCCCTCAGGCCAAAAAGTTCACCCACCCTTGGATTAGCACCAGACAAAGAATTTGGAAAGATATCTCCATTCAGTCTTGGGAATCCATTCTTTTTATCCTTACCTAATTGCTGTGATTTGAATTCTAAAATCCATTAATGAGATCTTATTATCAGCTATCTTGTTAGAAAAGAGAATGGCTAATTGGATGTTGGAGAGAATCTATTTCCAGTATGTGGCATTCTTAATCTTTTAGCGTCATTGAGAGCAACGCTGTGTCAGCTTAAGAGGACATAAAATGTCATTTAAATTTATAGACGCACAAGTATACAGTCTTCACAATGGCTGAAGTTCCCTGGATGGTTGCATAAATACAGTGAGTTCATAATCTAAAACAAGTTTCCCTTCTATACATATGATTTGTGCTTACTACCTTGGACAACTTCACTGAGAATCTAGTCCAGCAAAGCACGTATGCACATGCCTAATTTTAAGCATGTACGTAAGTGCTTTGCTGAATGGGGTGAACTTAAGCACATGCTTAAAGTTAAACACATGCTGAATTAGGCCCTGGATGAGAAGAGCAGTGGAGCCTGGGGCCAACTGGACATCCTCTCCAAGATTTTCCTTTTGTACATTGTCTTTGTTATCACTGTGTGTGCTCAGAGGCGAGATGTGTATATGCAGCTTTGCCTTGCTATTTAAAACATGTTCCTCCAAATTGCAATATGAGGAGCTCTGTTAACTTGCCATGGCCCCGTATATAAAGTATGTGCAATTAATCCCTTCCTGTAGTTGGTTGCCACTTCCCTTTTAGACTTCTTTTAATATTTCCATTATCCTTGTAGTTTTTCTGGAACCGAATCTGGAGGGTGCAAGTCCTTTTGTTAAAATAAAGTAAGTGAATTAAAAGAGAGCATTGTTCTGCCATCGTCTATCCCTGATAGTTATGGAAACATCGCATAGTCAGGGGCCTTTCACTGCTGAATAATGTATATTTAATACCTTGTGGGGAAAAAGAATATGAAGGAAAAAGGAAAAACGAATGGGTCAAATGGAGCTATATTACTGGTATACTTTATGTGCAGTTGTCGAAGTGGCAAGGCTGCTATTGAGGATAAGTTGAAAAGAACTAGGCTGACTCAGGCTTAGTTTGGTGGGCGAGCAACTGGAAGGAAAAAAATACTCTCTTTGTACACTGAGCAAATCTGCTCTGGTGTCACTGAGAAGCAATAAACATGGAAACCCTGCTTCGAGCAGGGGGTTGGACTAGATGACCTTCTGGGGTCCCTTCCAACCCTGATATTCTATGATTCTTAAACCCATAATGCTGGGTTTACAGAATCACTTTTCTGAATAGCTCTGCACAGAAAGCAGCCATCTAGACATTTTGCTGGTGAAAAGTAAGACTGGGGGGAAAAAAACATTAGAAATGAACAAAACATTAGAAATCGTGTGTCCGAGTTATTATAAGGTCAATGCTAACATAAATATATATAGCTTATTAAAGCAGTTGTTAAACTACACACTACGCATTGTTGGTTTTGCTTGTTTATTTGTGTTTAAATAATTGAGCTTATCATATAACATCTTTCAAACTCCCTGACTCCAATGGGAAAGCTGATTCTTTCAGGTTTCTCTTGTAGACTTGGTCTACACTAGGGACAGTTCTCAATAATTTCTCCCCCTTGCTAACATCAGTGCAGCTGAAATGGTGGAAGCAACACTGGTGTTATTGAGGGAGAATAGTTTGTTGATACTTTAACAGAAACCTTTGGTTTAAAGCAGCTCTTTAGCTTGCAGGTACCGTTACTAATAAGTGCTTCAGATTCGTAAGTGCCCTGTGTCTGCATGAGAATGTACTCCATCGCCATTCGTTTTTCTTTTAAACAAGACTTTAAATGACACAACCACCTATTCATTACTGTAAGGTTGAGTCTCCTGCTCTCTCCTGAAATCACAGCCTGCCCCTGAGTGAGATCCTGCAGATAAAGTCTCCTTCACAGCTGGGGATGACTTCAGGAACTGCTCCAGGATTAGGTCTCTGTGTTCTGGGAAGCACTCTTAGAATCATAGAATATCAGGGTTGGAAGGGACCTCAGGAGATCATCTAGTCCAACCCCCTGCTCAAAGCAGGACCAATCCCCAATTTTTGCCCCAGATCCTTAAATGGCCCCCTCAAGGATTGAACTCACAACCCTGGGTTTAGCAGGCCAATGCTCAAACCACTGAGCTATCTTCAACATATTTATTCCTGCAACCTCTGACCCGTGCTAGTGCTGGGCCTGAAGCCAAGGGACTGGTTCACCCCTGCATTACATTTTAAGCCAGTGAAACTCCACTGATTTCACTGGTGGGAGTCTGACTCCTGCTACAGCCTCCGCACACTGCTCTGTAAAAGCCCTGCAGCCAGCCAGCAGAGTTCTTACTGCACAGCGCTCCCACAGGCAGTCGCCTACGCGGGCTTCCTTGAAAACCTGACCCCAGGGTGGGGAGGGAGTCCCCACAGTCTACATGCTACAAGTTGCTGTGGAGCTGCATGTAGGCACCCTTGGGGTGGAAGCTTAAAACAGAGCAGCTCTTGGTTGCTCTAATTTACACTGCGGGGCACACAGAAAATCCATCTTAGAGACACCTTTGCCCCTTCTCCCCTTGGCTGCAGCCTCTGTGCTGCACCTCCTGGAAAACACAGCACAGAGTCCCAGCCAAGGTGCCTTAGTGTCCCTCCTGGGGTATTCAGTGGGGCTAGGTCAGAGCAAACATAGCACAGTTGGATGATGAAGTCAGCAGCCCATACACAGAGTCGGGTTCCCCCATCAGTGAGAGAGGAATAATACTTCCCTTGTCGAGGTGACAGTGAGTTCCTTGGGGGCAGAGAATGTCTCTTATTCCACATTTGTATAGCACCTACCCTAGCACAATCGGACCCCTCAGTCTTGACTGGAGCCTTGCGGCACTCCTTTCATACACATTATACATAACCGTGGCATGCTGGTTAACACTCCTAGTCATTGCCGCGCAGCAGAGAGGAGCTGAAATCTTTAGAACGTAACAGTGCCTCCGAGCCAGCTCGTAGGGACAGTGCAGCTGGGCCAGCTACCCTGCGTCTCGGACCCACTACCCCAAGTGTTTTCTGTTTCAAATCTATTTGATGAGCAATTTCTGAGGAAGGAAGGGGAAAAGAAACCAGATCAACACGGCTTAGAAATGACCATCACGGGAGCCTTCAGAACGGTTTATTTAGTGGAAACAAATGTGAGTTAACAAAGTCAGAGCTCTGCATTAATTAACGAGTGTGGAGGGAAAACCTGCCCTGGGCTTCTTGTGTCTCTTTAAGGCCCTTCCACGTCTCCTCTTTTGCTCCTTTGCCATCCTTCGCAGCCAGCATCTGCAGAAGAAACTAAAAGAAAACATAGCCATAAAGCACAGTTATTAGGAACGCATTTAAATGGCCAGCTACTGACTATAAGATACAAAAGAACAAGTCACAGAGGATCAAGATACCTTAAAGCTTAAAGCTTAGTGCTTTAATACAGAACTTTTTTTTTAATGGCATGAGACACAGAACTGTTGGAAGGTGCATGAATGCAGTCTCTGGGGCTAGCAAACTTCTTTGTCTCCATAGGTAACACATTGGCAATGGTGATGGAAGCTTCCTATGCAGTCATGCACCAACCCCATCCTGACCGAGCCAGAGCATCTTGATAGGTGAGAGCACAGCTCAGTTCCCATAGCTCATCCACTCTTTGCTCTCTCCACTGAGATCCCCTGAATGGGGAAGCCAATTAGTGCAGCTGTGGGGGTGGCTTCTGTGATGTGGACCATTGGGCACTGGGCTGAGAATATGCAGCTCCAATAGCCTTTGGCCCAGATCCAGCCTTACTTCCTGCTGCTTTTTACAGGGGGTCAGTGCCTCAGATCTCTCTGTCAATGACAGTGTCCTAGCAAAACACACACACACACACACACAGAGTTTCCTCTGAGGTCATTGCATCTTTGGGGAGGGGTAGGAGCTGTGGGAGGAGGAGACAGCATGGCTTAACTGCTGAAATGCTGCCTTACTTACCTGGCAGATGGAACAAAGCCAATGGCTGCTGGTCCAGGGCAGGCAAAGGACACCATGTTGTTTGCCCTGTTTTGGTTCAATGAGACACAACCACTGAGAGCAAAGGGAGAGGTGAAAGAGCACAAGAATTAAGGAGAAAAGGACCCACCACCAGGTCACAGTCTGATTTCTCAGGAATCATGCTGTTTTCTCTGGTGTTTGTGGTCCCCTTTCTCCTCTTGCTTTTCCCTTTCTCCGGCCTTGCTCTTGGTGGCTTAGTCAACATAATCTGGCTCTCCTCCTGCCGAACCCACAAAGCAGTGTGGCAGTGCAGCCATGCCTGATCTGCTGAGTCTAATGAGAACCCCACCTGCCACCTTACTGCCCTAACTTCAGCCCACCTTCTCCTGTCACTTTGTGCTGTCTTCCCATCCCCACACCTAGCTGCTCGCATCTCCCTCTTCCCGTCTGCCAGCACCACAAAGCCTCCTGGGTCTTCACTTCCCCAGTCCACCGGGAACAAGAAGCACAACACCCAGTTCTAGCTGATTGGGTGTAGGGAGGGACTCTGGGGCTGATTGGGATGAGGGGGCATGAAGACGTGGATTTTCTGCATGAGGTAGCTAATGGAACCTACTGTGGTGCAGGAAGGGGTGGAAGGGAAACTCTGCCTTGGGTTTAGAGGATGAAGGGGGAATAGGGAGACTGACTTCAGACTGAGGGTGAAGAGAAACTCATCCGGAAGCAGAGAGCCTAGGCTTGGGGAGACGAGACCCGGGAAGAAAGGAGCTGACTCAGAATGGGAAGGTGGGCAGAAAGAGGATGAGTGAACAGATGGTAAGGCCAAGAAGAGGAACACAACACAGAGAGGGGAGACCAGAGGAACACTGCCCAGAATTGCGGTGGGGGCAAAAATGTGCAAGCCAAACCATCTGAATCCAGGACGCTGTGAATATCATTTATTGGTGTAGGTGATAAGAAGGGTTTTTATTGACAGATATAGGGGAGGGACCATCTCTGTTCTGCAGCCTTCTTTCCATCTCCACCTGCAACTTTTCTAGCTTTGCTTCTTCCTGTCTGGTCTGTCACGCACTTCTTTTTGTCTCCATCTCTCCATTTTTCTTTGAAGGTGACTGATTTGGAGACATTCAGTCCCAGCCTGTCACACTGTTTGGCCCAGGGGCCAGACCTAACCTAACATATATAAATGTGTATAATATGGTCAAAATGAGTCCCTGGCACCAGATGACATCCAAAATCCCAACGTGTCCTGGAGAGTCCCAGACACCTGTAAAGGGGATGTGCCATCTTTGCCTACTGACTGCCTGACGTCACCAGTTTCTACTGAGCAAAACACTTCCAGTACTGCCTCACCCATGTACCAGGCCCATCCCTGTGAACCGATGTCCTCCAGTGGAAATCCAGCATTTAGGAATGATTCTGCTTTCAGCCACAGTGTGGAAACTGTGGAGGATGCTGCAGCCAAAGGGTTAAGTGGAAAAGACAATAGTTCCTTCTTAATAGGTCAAAAGACCTAGAATAGGCTGCACGACATGTGATCACCCTGGCAAGCGATGGGTGCAGCATTAGATGCAATGAGCCAAGGGGCATTCTAAGGACTGGCCTTCCGTGTTGAGCTCTGAATGAATGGCCTAAGAGGAGGGCTCCTTGTTGGGTTGAGTTTCGTGGCCATGACGAAACAATATCTTGCTGCACGTCCTGCTGAGGTGGCTTGTGCAACCTTCACCAGCCCTGTCCAAACTGTGCTAGCTGCTACCATGTTTCAATGCCGTCGTTGCCAGCAGGGTTCAAGCCTCGTTTCCCTGACCAGTGTGAGTTGCTTTGAACAAGAACTGGCCTACCCGAAGCTATTTTACAGCTTTGAGGCCAAATTCAGGCCCAGCAGGGCTGGTGTTTGGCTTTGGTGAACTTCCATCCCTTGGAAGGGGTCTGAATTTGGCCCCAGGGCTAAGAGCACAGTTCAGTAACAGCTGTAGCATGGTACCCTGACATGGCAAGGACTGTAGTGCAGATTGGCCCATGGGCTCCTCGCTAGGTTGTGTACAGCATGGTTTTATAACATGGTTCTCACAGGGTTCTAAGACTGCCCATCCTTGTCGACCCTGGTCAGTTACACTGTGCCAGAAACAATGATGCTTAAACCAAGCTGCCTTAAGCACATCTCTTTTCCCAGAGTGCATAGCGCCAGAGGCATCCTGGTCTGTCGTTGCTACTGATCACATCCACGGACTTGTTACACTCTCACTGACTTACCTCAGGCTTCCTGTAGCCCTTCCTTTCGAGGAATTCCTTAAAAGCGTGTGTTCCATGGAGCTGCATGACCTCTGTCTCCTAGGAGAATTTCCAATCCAAATTAAGGGAACACTCAAGAATAAATCTCACAGATTTATTTGTTTTTTTCATGCCCTCATTCATACAATAGTGAACAAAGCAAGAAAGGGACAAGGAAAGTTATTTCTGTGAAAGTCTCACAAATATGGTAAATTCCATATCTAATTAATCTCATGCATTGTAGTTCATTCAAGAGATAATTTCTGGTTTGCTATTTTTATGGCAATCCAGGTGTTTCATAAGCACTGAACTGCGATGAGACAGTATGTCATTTTTCAGTGAGTGTTGTAGCAAGTCACTAATTACTAGGGATTATTTTGTAAAGCTGTTGTAACCAGCTGGAATTCCCACCCAGCTCTTATCACAACATACACACATGAGACACGGCCCAAAATTACTCCTACATTTATTGTTAACTGAAATAATAACAAAAAGACAAAGCTTTCTTCTGAACTCTGTTGTTCCTTGGGCTTTCCCCCCACAAGCTCTCCTGCCCCTGCCAGATACTTAAACCTTTTCAGACTGCTGGGTTAGAGCTGGTAGATGGAATTTGACCAGACAGCAGGTTAACATGTATGGTCTTCCTGGGATAGTTAAGACTACAGGTGGATAAGTCTTACAGCCAGATCCTGCAACTATACAATTCTCTAGTGTCAACAAGGCCACAGACTTGGGCCTTCTTACAACAGTGATGAACCCGATCCTTTGTTTACAGGGGTCGAGACCATGACCAACAATAATTCCTTCTGAGCTGGAATTGTGCATGCTTAGTCTCAGACTGGGAGTGAATTTTTACTGCCAAATTTGAAAGGCGGTTAATCTGGTCTTGAGATGCATGGAAGCAGAGAGAAAACTATTTTTCATCAGCGTTAAATGGACATGAAACTCAAACCCTTTGAAGTAAATATTGTGACTGGCTTTTAGGTCTTCTTTTGAACTCAGCCCCTAGACAAGGTGCTGTTGTGCCACCACCTGGGATGAGCTGTAAAAGGTCATGGGAGTTAGGACGTTCGTACAATTGTCTTTTTGTTGCGCTTCTAAGGTGCCGAGCCGTGAGGCCGTGATCCACGACTGGGGTCTCCAACTGTCACAGAATACAAATAATCAGTAATAATAATTAAAGTCAGTAGGGTGGGTAATATGAACCATTCCCCTCCCACTGTAACTGAGTCAGATAGCAGATGGTGTGCAGGCATGTTCCAGCAACAACGTATGCTCTGTGGCCTTGAACTACAATGAGAATTTCACCACAAAGATCCCAGAGATGCTTACAGTACCTTTTCACTAAACCGCTTCCTTAAATTCTGAATGGTATCAGCTGCTTCTTTTGGATCCTCTAAAGGCTCATTTACTTTTTGTTTTATCCACATTTTTGGGTCCAGGTACCAGGCTCCATACCTGATCTTCTCCCATTTGGGCTGGTAGAGACCCTGCACAATAAATTCATAATAATTAGGAACATCCTCTAATCATGTTGGTAGGTCTGACTCACCTCCCACAATGTGTATGCGAACTACTGCCCTCTACTAGAGGGAATGTCCGCCCTGGTCAATGGATGTGATCGGATGCTTAGATACCATAGCGGTGAGTGCAAGATGGAGTCAATTGTGTCTCTTTCTGGTGCCTATAGCAGGTGTAAGTCCTATTAATGCTACATAAGTGTGAGGTGTTTCACTAGCTACCCCTAGCAATAGCAGTATAATAAAAAGGACTAATTTTCATCACCATTGATTCTTCTACTGTTCATTAGACTTCAGCTAGTAGAAATCATTGTCTCCACATTCTCCTACTTATATCTCTATACTAGTGAGTTGTGCTTTCTCATAGACAAGGAAATAGACAGGAATTTGGGTTTAACTAGAAGCTGTTAGTTCCCCTTGGAAATACTCCTCACTAATAAAATAGAAAGTGAAACAGAGGGGCAAAATCTAGGTGGGGGAATAGAGTGGAAAGGAAGAAGAGCACAGAGCTGTGGGAGAGGCTTCAGCTGAAATGAATTAGCAAGGAAGAAAGTTATCCTCTTCCATTCACTCTCCTGTACTCATCTACACTGAGCAGAAGGGCTGCCCAAAGGTGCAGCCAAAAATGGAGTAACACGAAATACCCCAACGCCTAACAGCAAAACTCTTTATCTCAAACACTAGTCAGCCTGTGCAAAAAACTTGCACTCAGATCCTGATAGAGCCATTGGGAATTAACATTGTCTGCGCCCTGAGGTTGTCTGACCACTGATTAAAGCTGTGGTTTGCAACCGTTTCATACCAGGACCTGCTGCCCATTTAATGACATAGCAAGGGCAGGATGGGGACACCCTTATACACGCTCCCTTATACACGCTCTAGTAGGCTGACAAAGCATCACCTTGCAGAATTAACATATTTCCTTATTGTACTACTTTAAAAATCAGACTGTTTTCAAGGATTATGAATGTGAGTACAGATGTCATCCTTCGTTGTATGCAATATTACAGAATGGCCAGCAGGTGGCAATTCAAGAGCATTATTCTGAATAAAAAGCTCCCCACCCGGTGAAGTGAGCTGTAGCTCACGAAAGCTCATGCTCAAATAAATTGGTTAGTCTCTAAGGTGCCACAAGTCCTCCTTTCTTTTTGCGAATACAGACTAACACGGCTGTTACTCTGAAAAGTGGAGAGAATATTTCCTTTGGTTTTTGCAAAATGGGCTTTTGAGGATCAGTAGTCTCCCTTCCCTCTGATCCCAATTCTGGTCCAAGGAGAGAATTTCTAATGATGACCCAATGCAAAGGAGAGGAACACATGGAAACAAAACTTGCAAATCTGGCACTAGTGTCAGAGCGCTGTGATCAGCACAAGCTCTCGGAATTATCTCCTGGGGGCTATATATTCTTTACGTTTTCTGCCCTTAAAAGCTGGGAGGCAACCGCTGGAGAGCTGAGTTGTTTCTCAAGGTGACTCTGATGAAGGGGTAAGTAAAGCACAAGCCATGCCCTTCCACAGGGCTAGTGGGCTTCCTTTCAATGACTGGGGACCTAGGAGGCTTGAAAGGAGGAATATGAGACACTGCAAGATAAAAGTAATTTATTATGACAGTGATAATTCCCTGTTGAAGCCCAGTAGAAACAGCTCAAAATAAGAGTGATCAAATCTAATCTATGTGCCCTGCAGTTTCTGCTGACTCAGATATTTCTCTTCCTAGGCACAACAGCAAATATCATTTTATGGGTCATCTCTTGCCACTTGTTTTAGAGACATAATGAGAGTGGTCCCAAACCCAGTTTTGTTCCACTGAGGACAATGGTAGTTTTGCATGCAGTAGAATGCAGTCCCAACTGTGATAGCATATAGCAGAGAAGTGGAACGAAATACTAGCTAATACATACTAGAAGTAATATATTGTTACACAGATTTTATTGCTGATAATAGACAGAGTATAGAATTATGGACTTTGCCATTGATTTTATGTGGAAGGCGCTCAGATACTATGGTAATGGGTGGCAGTATAAACCGCTAAGACTAAGATAACGTAACACAGTACAAAATATAGGGCCAGATCCTGAGAGCTGCTGAGCATCTTGAACTCCCATGGAAGTTAATAGGAGCTGCAGGTGCAGCTTGTTTCGTTTTCCCTGGCCTGCTTACCTTAGGAAGACTCTTTACAGCTTTCAGGGAGGATGAAACCCCCAGACGCTTTCTCAGCTCTGGTGGCACATTGTTTATCTCCACAACTTTGACAGGCATAGTCGGTGTGGGCTTGGTTTCATAACCGGTATCAAACAGCCTCATGATGGTATCTTCACTGATGTTATAATTTTCTCCTCCCTGCAATAATAAGCCAAGTGCACCGTTAGGAGGTAGCAGGAGGCAGTTTCTGACATTGTCAAACACACCACACTTGTGGGGTGGGGGGAATATTTACAACATACTGGTAGAGAGCTAGATGTTCACCAGATTGGGGATAGGCACCATTTCCCAGCACCAGTTCCAGCCTAGCCCAGGACAGTGGTTACCAACCGCTGTTATTTATTTATACAGATCATTACAAATCTCCTATCTGCCCTGCTCAGTAGGGTTGAATCCTGTTACATGTTGTGAGCTGGCCCTTTAAGGCAGTGGCCCTCAACCTTTCCAGACCTCTGTGCCCCTTTCAGGAGGCTGATGTGTCTTGGGTACCCCCAAGCTTCACTTTATCTAAAAACGACTTGCTTACAAAATCAGACATCAAAATGCAAAAGTGTCACAGCACACTGTCACTGAAAAATGGCTGACTTTCTCATTTCATACAATTATAAAGTAAATCAATTCGAATATGAATCTTGTACTTACATTTCAGTGTATGGTATACAGAGCAGTATAAGCAAGTCATTGTCTGTATGAAATTTTAGTTTGTACTGACATCGCTAGTGCTTTTTATGGAGCCTGTTGTAAAGCTAGGCAAATAGCTAGATGAGCTGATGTACCCCCTGGAAGACCTTCAAGTACCCCCAGGGGTATGTCTACGTGCTGAAAACCACTGACTTAAAGGGAGTCTGGGGTCAGCCTCACCTATGACTGGTTTATTTCAGAGCAGGCGGGTCATTTGATGAGGGAGCAGGTGACTAAGAACCAGGTCTCCTTAGAGGTGCCCAACTCCCACTGCCATTCCGTGGGATCTGGGTGCCAAACTCCCTTACGTGCTTGTGAAAATCACAGCCTAGATTCCTAAACAGCCAGCAAACAGGCAGAAAGTGATTTTTCCCCCCAAGAACTAATGCTGTTTCCTGGAGACAGATCCACATTAGACTAGAAGAGCAGGGGCTTACAGAGACTGAAACCAAGTCTTGCACCACACACCTTGGTACACAACTTCTTGCTGATACTAAGTCACCATGCCCCTCTTTGACATACTTCTTGAATTCCTACACCAGGGAAGCAAAGAGGAACTAAGAAGAACCATTTCAAAGGTCCCTTTACCATGTGCTGCTCTGATCAGAAAAAGCATAAAGTCTTTTCCCGCCCAGTCAGATTAGCTATAAAGTAAAACAAGACATGAGCGCATGACACAGTGCAGCACAGGGGTCAGAGATTCTGTAACTCCTGGTCTGGTTTTTATTTTTAAACAGGTCACTGAAGGCCATTTGTGCTCTGAGGGGGATACGAGGGCGGTGCTAGGCATATAGTCCCCTGAGATTGACAGGTCTAGCACCTACCGTGGCGTTCTCTTAAAGTCCGGGGACCGGGCACAGTGGGGAAGGCAGAGAATGGCTAGCCTCTGAGCACTCCTTGGCACACTCCAATGTCAGGGGTGAGGACAGAGGTAGAATGGCAATGCAGCCCACATTTCTCATATAGCATTTCCCAATCCTGCTCCCTAATGCTATCCTGTCCATTTCAGTCCCAATTTTAAAGCAATAGCACTTGGCCACAATGAACACAGAAAACATCAGATCATGTGAGAGTCTCTGTCACAAGAAACAATAGCTCAGTGTTCTAGGAAAGTGACTGCATCGCTTTATCACACTCTTACGCTGCTTCTTAGAGGAGCTGGAGCAAAGAGCCAATATGGATAACTGAAGATACCGTTGCTGGGATAAGCAGCTGCACAGTTACAGGGATCCTGGACATCTGTCCTTCTGAACAGCTACTGGAACATCTGGTTTCCATGCTGGGCTAAATCCTGGGAAGTGCTGAGTTGAAATCACTGGGAAATGCAGGTGCTTGGGGGGGGCAGAGCTTCCCATTCCATGGAAAGACCTGCGCACATAGGCCTCAGGGAGGGAAAACTTGGCTATGATCCCCTTGGGGAGGCTCCCAAAATCACAGGGGCATCATGAGGAAATCCTAATTCCTGTTCAGATGTGGCACTAATGGGGCACCTAGTAAGACTGATGATTCCATGACTGGGCTGGGCTCCACAGGACACAGGGATGGATCTGCACCCAGCACTCAGCAGATCCCAAGATCCACAGGAGGCCAGGGCTGACTCGAGATCTCAGGGGTTCCTGGAGCCCCAAATGGGTCTATACTCCCAAGACCTCCCCTGGACACAGCTGCCCCAATGATCCTCCTTAAAGGGGTCCTCCAGCAAAGAGGGGCTCTCTATTAACAGTAATACAAGATGGAGCTGCATTACCTCTTCCTAGTAATCTGCACTGCTGTAATCACAAACCAGCTTCCCTAGCCCCACCCCCAGCTCAAACTCCCAAATGTGTCCCCATGAGGACCCACTCATAACCCCATGGGGAGCCCTTTGAGGATCCCATAAGGAGGGTGGGGACAGTGCTGAAGAGATGGCTTATTCCACTCCTCTGCCTCCCTTTCAAGCAGAGCAGGATGAATCTGGGTACGGACAGCCCTTCATGCACACATTTCAGGGGCATGTTCTGCTCCAGGCTTTGGGCCTGCTCCTGCTCCCTTTGAAGTCAACGACAAAACACCCATGACCTGATTTTCAGAGGCATTGAGCACTCACAGCTCCCAGTGAAATCTGTGTTTGGCCTAGTCCATGACTGGAGCTCCTTAGCGCTACAATAATACAAGTAAATAATAATAACAGGATCTGTGGGCACTCAGTAGCTCAGTGCTTTCCATGAGGCAGGACTGGGGAACAGGGCCCACTCCTTGCAACCTTGTATTTTACCCTCCCTTGTTTGTAATCCACCACTTAGCAGCCCGAAAACAAAGGGTCCGTCTGTCTCCAGTGGCCGTGTCTTCCTCCAGCACTGCTCACATAGAGATTTTGCTGTGTTTCCAGTGCAGCAGGTGCCAACACAGTGGCCTTTTGTCCCCTTCTCAAGCTTTGCTAACCTCCGGTGATAGGAGTCGAGGGTTATTTTGCAAACAGAGCCTCATTATATAAACAGGTAGACATGAGCTCCATTGCAGAAAAGCAAAGGTATTTTTAGCTAATGGCTGCTGCAATGCAGTGGGAATTCAGTCCTTACAGTCTCATTTCTAGGGAATTCCTTTTTCAGACTCACCATGAGGGCCTTTAAACATACTCAGCATTTGGAATTGAAGGGAAGACACACCCCACCAGATTGTTTGTTATCTTACAGTAGGTCCAGTGGGCCTCATAAGGTAACCGTATTTCCCTTTGCGGTCTCTGTGCTGAGACCCTTCACAAGGCTATTGACATACATGATTTTCTAAGGATTTGTTGATACAGTGGGTCAGATCTTCCGTCCCTCGGCCAACATAAAACAGACAGATACCTTTACCTGGCACCGGGGAATTCCCAGCCTCCTGCCTGGTGTAGAGGGTTGTGTCAAGGGTAGGAGGGGCAGGACTGTAACATGCTGTGCTCCCGCCAATCCTCCCCAGCAAAATGGCTTCTCAGGAGCCATTTCAAACTGGCCCATATTCGAACAACTCTTAGCCTGCTCTATTTTTGAGCCAGAGGCCGCCAGCCCCAGGATCAGGAGAGCTTTGAGCCACCTTTGTCTCGCTCAGTGCAGTCAAGGATTGAAGCTGGTATTTTACTATTTGTACATATTAAAGCTACGAGCGTGAATCCAGAGAAACACCACTGACATTGTTTTCTGCAAAACAAATGTATTTCTATTGAGCTATTTGAATGACTGAGCAAACGATAACATAAACTAGGCTAGCAAATGACTCTACTTAAAGCCTTCAATTCCCATGACATATGTCAGACTCAAAGGAGAGAGTTTGGTCTTTGACAGAAGATGGACTCTTGAGATAAAGCAGGCACTGGTCTGGTCTGGAGACTACAGTCTGACTTAGATCCACAGATATAGATAGCCACAGTGAGAAGATGCTGTGAAATCCCTGGTTATCCAAGACCTCTCTGTACTAAGTGGCACACTATAGGAGTATGTCTGAGCACTGCTATGTAAATATTCAGGATCCAGGGGCCTGCTCTTGCTCCCATTGAAGTCCATGGGACTTTGTCCTCTGACTTCAGTGAAAGCATAACCAAGTACCCCCAGGACTGAAAGCACTTGGGATGGGATTTTCAAAAGCACTCACCATTGTCCTAACTCTGTTCCCGTGGCAGTCAATGGAATCTTTACCATTGACTTCAGTGGAAGCCGAGTTAGGCCAATGCAGAGTGCTATTTAAAATCCCAGGCATGGCATGTATAATACATGTCCGATGCACTCCCCAAACTCTGCCCTGTCTTTAGCCCACCTAATCCCACTGACATTTGTGGTGCTGCAGTATCACTCAAGTTAGAATTTGGCTCCTAGAGAAAGGGAATGTGCCACTACTTATTTGCACATTTTTAAACTGCGTCCATCATTCTGTGTTCACTAAAATCAATGCCTGAATTGCTGAGTCACTGTCAATCAAAAAAATTGGCTCTGACTCCAAAATGAAGCAGTTAAATCTAACCAATAACTCCCCCTCCACACCTCTCTCAGGCAAATGCTTGAGTAAGCTGATGGACTTGGCAAGTTTACAGAATGAACTGATTTGCGGTTTGCTTTGCATTTGGGCTACTGTAATTAAACTTCTGTACAAGCAGAATTGTAAGGGTTAACATTGTCAGACTTGGGTGCCTCAGGTTAGGCACCTACAGCCATATTTAGGCTGGGATTTTCAAAAGTGACGAAGGGAGGGAGGCTCCAAACTCCCAGTGAATGTCAATAGACATTGGGCATAAGTGGCCTATATCTTTCAAGAGGTGCTGAGCATCCCTATCTCCCATTGCCGTCTGTGGAAGCGGTAGTGCTCAGGGCATGTTAGCTGAGGGACGCACTTAGGATGTAGATGCCCTTCGGGTACCCAAGTCGGAAAACATTGGCCCAAGTCATTACTGGACTGCTGAGATAGGAGGGTTTTGGTTTTCAACTTACCCAAGAAGCAACCCAGTCACAAAACTCCTTAGTCACTCGCTTTACATTCTCATCCAGGGGAGGAATATAGCTCCGTCTGGCTGCCTTTTCCCTTGCTGCTACCTCTTTCTTGGAAAACAATGTGTATGGACTCTTGCTTTTAGACTGCTTGAGGCTGAAGAGATGGATATGATACAGTCATGAGCAGTCTGTAAGTGCCTCTCATCAGCACAAATGCGTTCCTGCGGTTTCAGATCAGTAGGGTTTGAATAATTATCTCTGTGCCTGCTGCTTCCAGCTTGCAATTCATACTTCCTTCATACTTTCCTTGCTGCTGCTTCTTCTGCAGAGTCCCCTTGTTATAGAGCTAGCTGTCCTCACCAGGCCTACAGCACACAGAGATTTATGTGCAGATCTTTACGGTCTGCAGGGAGACCAGCGGCTAGGTTCTGAGACAAAGCCCACTGGAGTCTACGAGAATCTTTCCATGGGCGTCAATGGCTTTGGATCAGGCCCATAAAGGCTTATGTGCTGAAGCCCATCTAAGCCAGCCAGCCCTGGGAAGCCTCCTGGGTGTGTCTAATCAGAGGAACCAGACAGAAGACTTCAATATCGACTGAGCTGGCTCTCCCGTTTAGCCAGAGCCCAGTTACTAGAAAGGGTGTCCCCAAGGCCTTCTAGATTCATAGATATTTAGGTCAGAAGGGACCATTATGATCATCTAGTCTGACCTCCTGCACAACGCAGGCCACAGAATTTCACCCACCACTTCTGCAAAAAACCTCTCACTTAATGTCTGTGCTGCTGAAGTCCTCAAATCGTGGTTTAAAGACTCCAAGGAGCAGAGAATCCTCCAGCAAGTGACCCGTGCCCCATGCTACAGAGGAAGGTGAAAAACCTCCAGGCCTCTTCCAATCTGCCCTGGAGGAAAATTCCTTCCCGACCCCAAATATGGCGATCAGCTAAACCCTGAGCATATGGGCAAGATTCATCAGCCAGATACTACAGAAAATTCTTTCCTGGGTAACTCAGATCCCACCCCATCTAATATCCCATCACAGGCCATTGGGCCTATTTACCATGAATATTTAATTACCAAAACCATGTTATCCCATCATACCATCTCCTCCATAAACTTATCGAGTTTAATCTTAAAGCCAGATAGATCTTTTGCCCCCACTGCTTCCCTTGGAAGGATGTTCCAGAACTTCACTCCTCTGATGGTTAGAAACCTTCGTCTAATTTCTAGTCTAAATTTCCTGGTGGCCAGTTTATATCCATTTGTTCTTGTGTCCACATTGGTACTGAGCTTAAATAATTCCTCTCCCTCTCTGGTATTTATCCCTCTGATATATTTATAGAGAGCAATCATATCTCCCCTCAACCTTCTTTTAGTTAGGCTAAACAAGCCAAGCCCCTTGAGTCTCCTTTCATAAGACAAGTTTTCCATTCCTCAGATCATCCTAGTAGCCCTTCTCTGTACCTGTTCCAGTTTGAATTCATCCTTCTTAAACATGGGAGACCAGAACTGCACACAGTATTCCAGGTGAGGTCTCACCAGTGCCTTGTATAACGGTACTAAAAGCTGAACTGGGGTGGGATATGGAAAACATCCACCCGCAGAAACATTCAGCTCCTCTCTTTCAATACATTTCATTTCAGAGGAGAGAGACTGAACTGAACCCAGGCCCAGCAGCAGAAGGTGGATTCAGGCAGCCCTGGGTGCTGCTCGCTCTGTCCTGTCCAGTACTCACAGTGCTGATGGCCTGGGGCTTATTTCTTTACTTTTCCCATCCTCCAGCTGAAACAGCTCTTGCTGAGGGGTATGGCTTGCCTGGTCACGATCCTTGTATCCAGCTTTACTATGCAAGCACAACTCCGGGTCCAGGATGGCCACAACCTCTTCGAAAAGCTGAGAGCCAAACAAGAACAGAGCACATGTCCAAAAACAACTCACACCCATGGAGACTGCATAGGAGACCCCATTACAGATCATGCACCCTACCTTAGCTCCCCCATCAGCATGTGATGAACCATTCTGTGACCTGATCTCACCACGAACCGAACCGGAGCCAAGACTCCTTATCTATCCTCAAATTCAAAGGGCTCTCATGGCACAATGAATACAATCACCTTCATTGTCTTACTGCTTCTTAACCTTTGAGCAGTGTGATCCTCCTCAGCATTCTGCACTGTACCACTGAGGAATAATATATTCACCCTGAGTTCGCTGTGGCCCCCAGTACAAGGCCTGCCATCTCCCTGCTGCTGGCCCCTCTCTCTCCAAAAGACCATCATAACCTTCCCCTATTCCACCTGAGAGTGGAAAGCCTAATGCTTCCCACCCACTTTTACTCCCTGCCCCCAGCTTGCTTGCACGGAGTCCTTCAGTGTCAACCCACCTGCCCCAAATCATAAGCGAAGGTGTGCACTGACTAGGCCCTGTTGTTTCCCAACAGAAGAGAGGTTGGGAGGGACCCCACAGCAGAGGAAGTATTCTGGGGGAGAAATAATTATTCTAGAGTCAGGCCAGGGTCCAGATCACATCAGGACCCACACTTTGGCCAAGACTCCAGGGTATCTTTCAATTTTAATACAATAGAGAGATAATCCATTCATTGCCCTGGAACTGCCAGTTATATCTGGAGGTGTGCTCCGTGATACAGCGACGTAAACCAACTGATCGCTGTATAATCTACCAGATATGGAATTAAATGATTATTAAATGAGCCCATTTTTGTATAGTGGCCCATGTTGATGGGTGAGTGGGAGCAGGCTCACTGACTGAACACAAATAGTGTGACAAATCTCAGAATATTAGCAGGGTGTCTCAGAAGCCTGCCAGTGACTGCTATCAGTTCAAATCTCTGCCTGTCTTTAGAGTCACCTTCCCATGACAAGTCAGATTTAGTAGACGTTCAATCTGTAGGAAATAATATGGTTTTAAAACACCCAGTGAGAAAAGCTGGGTTTTGGATTACTTTTATATTTAAAACATGCTAAAAGGATGCGCAGTCTTGAGGAAGAACAGCAGCAACCCTGGGGTCTTTACCTCTGGAGGGATGCTTTCTTCCAGATGAGGGTAGAGTGCAAGGGGGTGTTGGTTTAGGCAGTGTTCTGTCTGTGCAATGTGATCCTGCCTGGCTTTCTGCAAAGGACTGAGCCTGGACTGTCTTGTAAACGTTTTCCCCACCTTCTGCTGGGCCCGGCAGGAAGCATCAGATGCATTATTAGGTAGAACAATAGGTAAAAGCCCCTTTGTGCCACGAATGATGATGTTGTCAGATGGAGCAGGGACACCACTTCTGAAATCATCCAGGCCACTTTTCAAGAATCTCCAGCGCTGGCTGTTAAGAGAATCTGAGAACCTCGCTTTGTTGCTGTGCTCTCGAAAGCTCTTAGAAGGCAATTTCTCCTTGTACCTGAGACCAAATGCTGCTGGTCAGTGCTTAAAGTCAGGGGGATGAGTTTTAACAAAGCACAGTAATATCTCTGCCACCACCTGTCCAGCTCAAATATGAACTCACCCTTCCATTCCATTCCCTTGCCAGACTGAAACTCTGCAAAATACACGGGGTGGTGCAGTCTCTTTATAATCCCAGATCAGAGCCAGGTGCTTGTGTTCAAATGGTCTGTCCTAAAATGCAGACCTGGCATTGTCAATAAAGTTGGCCTGATTTTCAGAGACGATGGGCAGCCAGGACGCCAGCTGAAGACCAGGAGAGCTGCAGCTGTTCAACAGCTCCGAAAATCAAGCCCAAATATTCATTCATTAAAACCTCTGATTTCAAAAAAATGAAGACTTTGAACCAAAGTCACCGTGGGTATGAACGGGTGTGATTCCACTAAAGTCCCTGGAGCCACAGCCACTTAGGCCAGCTGTGAATTTGGTTCATGTTGTATCATTAAACAACAAGCACATGTGTAATTGTTTTAGCATTGATTAAAAAAAAAAACCAGGCCAAAGAATGCAGTGATCTCATGTCCTCCCCATATTTTGAGTGGCCTGTGGGATTTGAGTTACTGGTTTCGACCCAAGTGTCCACATCTCAATGGACATTAATTTGGCATCCGTATGGGCATTTTCATCAGAGAGGCCAAACACTGAACAACCAAGGAGACTTCCACTGCCACTGCCTGGGTTATTATGGCTGATAGATGGATCCAAAGAGCAAGCCAATCCTATAGGTCTCTCAGTCTGGTACGTTTCCTACCACAAAAGTCACTCATTACATACATAGTGACTGAAACTCATGCACTTCATGTATGTTAATAGCTGGTTAGATGTGCTCAACCCCTGCCTTCTTAAGTGGTCACAAAATATTTTAAAGAAAAGAGAAAAACTCTTCCCTATTTATAAATTTAAAAGCAGATTTACGTATTGAATAAGCCCATTCCAACAAAAGTGCAAGACTCATGCAAGGCTCATGCCTAGTTGAGGACAGTCTTGCATATTCCATGCATGATCCTACCATGGCCCCTCTGTAATGACGTAAGAGTAGGCAGAGGATTATTTCAGTCCTGTGCTGAAAACACGGCATGCCACGTGGACAAGACCCTTTACCAAGCAAGAGGGAATGAGATGAGTGTTGCTAACAGCACGCGGCCCAGGGTTTGACATGTCAGCCCCGTTGTTTGTTATGCACTCAAATCAGGATGGTGCACTCTGCTGTCTGCCTGGGGCCATGAGGGTGAGCTTCTGGAAGGTGGGCTGCACGCTACACACCCAATGTGAATTTGCCAGAAGGATGGGCACAAATAGCCAATGACGTACAGCCTCCCCACCAACCCCACTCACCACCGGGCTGAGCCCATTCCTGCAGGTAGGAGGCAGCTGCTGCTGCTGCAGACCGTTGGAGGGACAAGGTGCTCCTCTCCTGCTCCCCGCCACAAGGCAGAACATTAGGGCTGTCTTTGTTCCAAGCACCGGCTCCAACCACCCAGACTGAGAACACTGGTTGCTAGGAGATGGTGGCCATGGTGTTCATGCAAGAGCGGGAGAGGCTGTTGAGCAGAGTAACCGTTACATAGGCTTTGATTGACCCCTCTCCTAGTGTATCTGCCCCCCACACTCTCTCTCTCTTACCCACCCCCATCACGTCTATCCAGTGCACCACAACTGTTGGCCAGGCTTCCTCTCCACACTGTGGCTGCCAGGCCTGGCCCTCCCCCAAGAGCAGTGTGGCCACAGGGCCTGCCACTTCTTGTGTCTTCACGGCCTGCCTCCCACCTGGGCACAGCACCTCCAATGGGTGGTGCTCAGTCAGGCCTGTTCACTCCCCCTCACACACTGCACCCACAGGGCCAGCATCCTCACTCCCCCTTAGGCACCCACTACACACAGTGTCACTGCCGAATGCCACACCCGCCCTGACGTAACCACGGAAGTAGCTCAGCCACGTAACCAGGAAACACGGGGAGAGTTAAGGCCACACTGTGGTTGTTCAGGTTGAGGGTGAAGAGCCATGGGCTGAGGCGGTTCTGTCTGCCTGGGTTCTTACACAGGTGCCCTCTCAAGAGTAGAAACTACCCCCACAGGGAAATCAAGTTGAGAATGGGACCTGATGAATGGAGTGTAGCTAGGGTATTGAGCGGCTTCACTGTTTATTTCCTTGCTTGTTGTCTCCAGTGGGGGGGATGTGCAGTCGAGCAACATTAAACTGGTTTAAGTTGGTGAAGCTTTTCATATCTTGGTGCGCCTGCATTTGGGGTGGCACTGCTCTGAAGAGTCTTTGATGCACCGATGTCTTGGTACAGAGACAGTCAGCTTCCTACAGCACTGCCGGGTACACTGGGGAGCTGAAGCGGCAGCACCAAGGGAATGATTCAAGGGCTGATGAGTTGGTTCGGAGACAATGAGATCTTCCCCCTACCACTCCACCTTCCACGCTCTCCCCCAAGTCGCTTGCACACACATGCACACACAACATCGCTTTCCCCCAGTCTCCATCCATCCCTGCTAAATCCATCTGCTTTTTCTGCATTCCTGCTGAACCCTCATATCCCACGCTGCCCAACCCACTGCCCAGGCTCACTGAACTATGTACAGAGGCAGTTGGTGAGTCAGGGAGGCAGCAAATGAAAACGGAAGTAGCTGGTGGATGTACGTGGTTGTGTTGGCTAATCTTGGCATCACTCAATTAGATGTGATGAGCAATGGAAATGCTCTGTGTTTAATTTTAAAGTTTCTAATGTGACCTATGTCCCAGTTGTTAGAATGTGTGTGTGTGTAGCAAATTTCACAAGAGAGAATTGTTAAATGTTTCCCCTGCATAAGTTAGTAAAGATTTCACCAAAAAGATACATAGAAAATTCCATTGTCCCTTGAAAAGTTATTGTGTGAAATGTGGAGGTTAAATTCAGTCATTAGGATATGAAACAGAGCAATTTTAGCCCTGTTCTAAATGCAAACCATAACTCAGCCTTAACTACGGCCTCGCTACTACTGATGCCTCCATAACTTGTAGCTCAGCCAAGAGGGGAACTGTTATTCCATATGTAGAATACAGCTTAGCATCTATTCACATGCATGTTAACTTTAATTCTTTCAAGAATAGTTGGTTTATCTACTATTCTGTAGTATTACAGTGAGTTCCTTTCCTATATGCCAGCTGCTAATTTGTAGTGTATGTGGATAATAAATGAGAATAAAAATATTAAAGTGAAACTTGCTTCCTAGAAGCTGTTTAACCTTCCAGACTTGTGCAGTCATTGATACTTGTGCAAAGAAGGTATAAAATACCAGTGCAAATACTTGTACAAAGATGGTATAAAATATCAGTGTTTGCAGGATCAGACAAATGTTGACTTTTTTTTAACTTATACTCATTTTATATATTCAAGTTTACTAATGATTTGGAGTACATTTCATACTCATGAAACGTGCCGGAATAACACTCCTGAAAACATCCCCACAGAGCTGCACCAATATGCCTTGACCTTTATCTGGAGATGCCACCTCTTGGACTGGGAGGATAGTTCATAGGTCTGTATGTTTGTATTCTCTGTGGCCCATTCAGACCTTGGCCACGGGACTTGAGACTTCCAGCAAGGAAGCCAGTTAGAGCACTTTGCGATGGTGGATTTGTTAAGTCATTGGGAGACTGGCCTGTGAAGGACTCGGAAGATGCTGTAATATTTTATGACTATTACATGTTCCGTCTGAGGTTTTGATTGTAGTTGTGCAGTTTGCTAGATGATTACAAAGGGGTTCATTTTAACAGGAGTTGTCTTGCACGTATAGAGGAAGGGAGACCATAAGCTCAGACAGCATCATTCACCAATACTGAAAAGAATAATACAGGTGTCAATCCCTTTGAGTTCAACAGCTCTTGTTTGGTACATAGGAGGGAGGAATCCAGGTAGAAAACTAAAACAAAGAGTTTGGGAATGGATAAAAATGGTCACTGAGCCCCTGGGATACAAGGGAGAGAGACACAGGGACTACTGGGAAACACACTGAACCCCAGTCCCCAGAGGCGGGGTGTCTGGAGAAGCTAGTCCTACCTATACTTTAGATAAGACAGACGCATGCAGACTATTTGTTGTGTTAAAAAAATTTTTTTTGTTGTGCTTTGATGCCCACCGCTGAGAGTAAACAATACTTGGTTTTGCAAAGGCCGTTTTATGTCACTGTATTCACATACTGGCCACAGCTTCCGAAGGGAAGAATTGCAGGGCTCCGACCAAGTCGAGCCTGCTGGGGAATCACAGGGATCTGTATCCTGGTTCCCAGCTCTGAGAGTGGGATACTGCTAAATTCCACTCCCGGGATATGAAGGCCCACAGATGAGAATATAGAGGCCTAAATCCCAGAGGGGTTGCCCTTGAACAACAAGCCGAGGAGGCTAGAGGTACAGCTGGTCCTGAACTGTGACACAGACCACCAACGGGACCAATTTTCCAAATCTATCCTTCATTTGTTAAAACATACATCAAACATTTACAATGGAAAGGGATTGTTTTACGATTGGAGCAGAGTCCTGGGAGTCAGGATTCCTGGCTTCTCTTCTGGCTCTGCCACTGACTTGCTGGGTGATTTACTACTTTACTAGATTCCCTGCTTGACACACGCCCTTTTGATGATTTGCTGGGGCCAATTCAGAGGAGCCGCATCTCTAGCTTAGGTAAGTTATAATTTCTGTTGCTTGCTTCTCAAAGATCTTCCCTGTGCATCTGAGGGGAGTATTCCATCCCTAGTTTAGCTTAGCATGCACAGGGGTTCTTGGACTGCTTCAGAATGTGGAAAACACTTTGAGATAATGGACACCCCCGCCCAAATGCTTCCACTTGTGGGCCTGAGGATTGCCTTTCAGATGATAAGCCACAAGCTCCTCCAAACTTGGAGGAGCCTCAGAAACCTGTGTGGATCATAGAGGTTGCGCAGAAGGATAGGCCTCTGTGTGGAGGCTCCATGCCTACCCACTGGTTCTGTGTCCCTCCTCCCTAGCAGCATGGAGACATCAGAGCCACAGTACCATGGACTCCCGCTGGCTTGCTATCTGGCCTTTTCTGGGAAATCTCAATGGGACTGAAGTGGAGGACGATGTGCGTCCACACCTGTCCTTCTCCCCACCTTAAGTCTCCCCAGTCCCCTCTCTCATTCCAATCCCAACCCTGCAGAGAGCCCACCACAGGCTACAATGCAGAGGACACTGCCATAGAGGTGGCAAAGCACCTTTTTGTGCATAGGGAGTGAGATTCATGCATAGAAGGGCCCGTCTGCTCTTGGATATTGGCCCATTTTGCCTGAGAGAGTGACGTGGTCACCACCATTAGTTACTCAGTGAGGCCCCAGTGCAGCAAAGTGTTTTGCTGAGGAGGGATGAGATTGTTATTATTTATTACGTTTATTTTGGTAGCACCTAGGCACCAATCCCCATTGTGCTTGGCACCGTACAAACACAGAGTAATAGACAGTCCCTGCCTCCATAGATCTTACCATCTAAATAGACCAAACTGACAAGGGATGTACAATACAAGCAGAGAATAGAGGAATGGTTTGCAAACATCATGTTAGCGCCAGAATTTTTTTGGATGTTTGGGGTGGTATTTTGCTGGGAAGCGTTAGCTAAACTTAGCTAAACAGAAAGACAAAGGAAGGGAGAGAGGATATTGAAGGAAGTGGGCGAGAAGGCCAGGATTGGGGTGGGGGGGAGAAGGGTGGGGCAGGGAAGGGGAGAAGTGGGAGGGGAGGGAGAAGAAAGCTTTGAGGATTGTTAAGGTTACGCATGTATTTAAATGCTTTGCTGAATCAGGGCCATCATGCCTTTTCCCACTGGCAGTGTCATGCTGAAAGATC
The DNA here is from genome assembly GCF_965140295.1 of Lepidochelys olivacea. NCBI lineage: Eukaryota > Metazoa > Chordata > Testudines > Cheloniidae > Lepidochelys > Lepidochelys olivacea. The sequence continues at coordinate 19,694,542 of NC_140414.1, read as the reverse complement.
AGTCTCTGCTTGTTCTGTGATTACAACATATTATGACACATCAATCTAGCATTGCACCCACTGTCTTCCCACACTGTACTTCAAGTGTAGAAATTTTGTCAAGTATGTACTTTAAAAATATAATCAACAGTGAGCCGCTTCATATTTATTTTTAAAGGTGAAATAACTTTCACCAGACAAAGACTTCATATAAAGAATCTAGAAAATCTGTATGGCCAAATTGTACAGGTATACTCTCTATGGAAGGTTTCAGAGTAGCAGCCGTGTTAGTCTGTATTCGCAAAAAGAAAAGGAGTACTTGTGGCACCTTAGAGACTTACAAATTTATTTGAGCATGAGCTTTCATCTACGGGTAGATCTTTATGAATGAGAAATACACTAGCACAAACAAGATTCCACAAAAAAGCCTTTCAAGGCTTGATCCCACAAATACTCAAGCATGTGTCCAACTTTATACATCTGAATAGTTTCATTAGCTTCAAGGGAGTTTTATTTCTTTGCAATAATAAATTAAATTTAGTCTTAAGTGATTCAGTCAAATCTCATTTTCCATTTCAAATGTGCTGTTACCCTCCTGAACTCTGACTGCCTCAGTGTTCCTGCCTTTCTATTGATTCTCATTGTTTCTAATGTTCAGATAAAATAGCATTATCTTTAATTGTATTAATACAAAAAGTGTCACCACTATGACCATCAGATTTCACAGAAGAACACTGCATATAGCTACAAGGTTCAGATTTTTTTTTTCCAATTTTGTCTTTGATTTAGAGACTAGGGACTGATTCTCTTCTCACCCAAGGCTTGTCTATACAATGAGTTAGTGTGCAGGAAGCCAGAATATGAATCCACAGTACACTAGCTTGCCACACACTAACTGGCCATGTAGACCCTACTTCCACTCACTAAAAGTTCCCTGCTGTTTGAAACGGGAGTATGTCAAAGTGCACTATAGAACTTTTAGGGAAGCCAGTTAGCATGCTGCAAACCAGTGCACTGTAGATTCACATCCTGGCTTGCTCTGCACTAACAGGCCATGTAGACAAGCCCATACCCTTCTGTGAATCCAGAGTAACTCCCCCTAAAACAATGGAATTATTCTGATGTGAAACCAGTTTAAGTGTGAGGAAAAACAGCCCTTCGAAAAACAAAGGTTTCTAGTTTGGAAACAAACTTCTGCTGTATTGCTTCAAAGGCCATTAAAACTGCATTTAATGCAATCTCTAAAGAGGCATCTGTTCTTGAAGATTCCCCAAGAGATAATACAATATATGGTATACGGGAGAATTTGTAATTCCAGTTGTTGAACTCAGGAGAGTTTCCTTTCCTTGTTATACCTGAGCTGGCCTTCAAAAAGATCTTCCAGTGATTTATTCTGTTGGTTTCGTTTTGGAGCCTTTATAAGAAAACAGAATTAAATTACCCCCTCAAAACTGAAACCTAATAACCTTTCACCAAATTAAACAAGGTTGCCTGCAAAATCTTACACTTTTTTACTTCGGGGGTAAACCACATTAATTATAACTTGGTTGTTCCAATTTCCCCATACATGTTGAATGGGGTTTAGAATCTTTTAACAAGCAGAAAAATGCATGCCACAAAACTATTCCAACATCTGCTGCAATGAAGGAGGGTGCAACGTTAGTAATTTAAAAGAAAAACCCTCATGGGTGTAGAGAAAAGCTTGAAATGTGAACCCCAAAGGCTCAAAACCCAGAAGGCAAACAAAACAAAATAAAACTTATTTTTTAAATCTCATGATTTATTTTGGAGGCTTGACTTGTGATTTTTGCATCTTGTGGTTGGAAAACTAGAGCGGCTAGCACCATTGTTTCCTGCTACAGGACAGGAGTCTTCTTCATTTACAGGGCTCAGCTTCCCCTTGGAAATCACAGGGCCATAATGGGAAGCAGCTAGATCAGCAGGCACTGCTGAGGGCAGGGAGCCTTTGCTTTCACAGAGCTCCTTGCCCTCTGCAAGCAGTGCCCTGGAGGTGATTACTGAGGGATGCTAGAGCAACACTCCCCAGCTGAGGGCCTTAAAAGGAGAAATCTCTCAATAGTGCATTGATCGGTTTATTTTTCATGAACAGTTCAACTATATTAGTGCAAGCTGATTTTCACTGAATTATGGCAGAATCTGCTCTCTACAAAATAATGGCATATGAAGGCTAATTCAAGACCGAGGCAATTTGTGTGTGTGTTGATCCTATGACAATGGGCTTTTTTCCCCTTCTGCTCTTCCATCTGGGGTATAGTTGTTGTTCCTCTTGTTCACTGGTGAAACTTTTAAATGTCTGTATACATTGTACAGCTAATTTATGCTCTAGCAAAATTCCATGTGCAATAGGATCCCTGCCAATGGAAGCTTTTACTGCAAGCACTAACCATAAATTCCATGTCCCTTTTGCTAGATTTTACCCCCCTGATAGATCAGACAAATAATGGGTGCAGGTTTTGTTACCCTTGAAAGATGTATGGGCAGCTCATTGCCCTGCCTAGGCCTGCTTAGTCCAGGACACAGACTGTTGGTTTTGCCTTTCTGGTATAACAAATAACCAAGGATTTTCCCATGGCCTGTGTGCTCAGGAAAGGGTACTGGATAAAGTGACTTTTAGCAGTGTAGGCACCTTGGTCTTCTTATGCAGCGCAGTATCAGTGCAGGGTTACATCACAGTGGTTTATTCACCAGCCACTTAATTCAGAACTTCTGATGAAGAGGTCTCTGCAATACTGTATGATAAAAGGTTTAGATCAATTGGCTGCCTTCGCCAATCTTCTCAAATTTTAGCTCCAAAGTCACAATGACTACCTTGCTGCCTAGCATTTCTCTGAAGCAAAGAGCTTCAAACAATGCTCATCTGAACCAGAATCTCCACGACCCAAGGGCACACTTGTGCAGATGGCCTACAATCAAACAAACAACCAAGTCAAGTCGGAGGATATGTCTACACTAGAAATGCTGGTGGCAAAGCTGTAATGTAGACACCTCCTACAGCATCAGAAGGGGTTCTTCTGTTGTAGTAAATCCACCTCTCCAAGAGGCAGTAGCTAGGTTGAGGAAAGAATTCTTCTGTTCAAGAGGTGCCTAGACCAGAGCTTAGATCAGCTTAATTCCATCACGTAGGGGGTGAAATTTTTCACAGCCCTTAGTGAGGTAGTTAAGCCCACCTAACTTGGTAGCATGGACCAGCTCTGAGGAAGCAGTTTACAGTTCTCTTCACGCCCCACCTGTGCTCTGCGTGGGTACTGTACTGACATTGTCACAATCACTCAGTCCCAAGTAAGTCAAATGAAAAGGAATCTTCAGAGAAATCCCCGGCCCCGAGTCATCCCAGTGCATTTTCATCTCTCTCCATTCGACTGTATTTCGTGTTCTGTTGCTGTGACTCTCACCCTGCCAGACTGGCTCTCCCAGCACGAGAAAAACCAGTCTCCACAAATGAATCCGCCACAGATGAAACGAGCGGGTTGCTGTGTAAACGCAACCGGCAGAAAAACAGAGAGGGATGGCCAGCCCGGTCCGGATCAGCAACCCACTTCATCCGCGGCCCGCGGGAGAGGCCAGACCCCGCCCCCCGCCAACCGGGCGCGACACGTTAAAAAGCCCCTGAAGGGGGGTTTTGCACATTCCGCCCCGCAGGGCAGGGTCCGATGCGGGCGCCCGCGCTGAAGTGCGGGCAGTGGGAGCCCGGATAAAAGGACAGACACCCCCCCCCCCATCCATCCCCCGTGCTTCCCGCCCCGGGGATCGCTGCTCGCGGCCAGGCTCGGCGGCGGGGCGGGCCGGGCCGGACCCAGGGCCCGGCGGCGTTAGCGCGGCCCCAGGCCCGCTGCGCAGCCGGCGCGCCACCTGCCGGGCCTCGCCCAGGAAGCCGAACCGGGCAGCACCCTCCCGCCCCGGGCAGCCGCCGCGGGGGGCGGCGCCTGGTTGCCCGGCCGGCCGACCAACCGCCCCCCCGCGCGCTCGCGTAGGCGGAGCGGGGCCGCCCGGCCGCAACCGTCTGCCGGTCTCCTCCCCGGCAGCCGAGCGGGCGGTGTGCGTGCGCCGGCCCGGCCCCCGCTCTCCGCTCTCCGCCATGAGGACGTGCTGCCTCTCCACGGTGGGGGTCCTGTCCGTGACCCTGCTCGTCGCCAGCGTCTCCTTGCTGGTGGCCCACGTCCTCCAGAGGGTGGTGGACCTGCGGGTGAAAGAGGTGAGAGTCCCCCCGCCCGGAGCCCGCCGGGGCAGGGGGGAGCCCTGGGGGGCAAGCGCCGCCGGGACAGACCGTGCCGGGCGAGAGTCGCCGGCGGCCTTTTCCCCTAGCTCGAAATACAGCGGGGAGAGGCCGGGAATGGAGCTTGATGGCTACCCTGGGGGCCTGGGTAACCTTCGGCGAAGCGTCGCTGGATGCCAGCTAGGGTGGGGAGCGGGGGGCCGTGAAATCAGGCTCTGGAGGAGACCTCGAGAGGCTGCCCCTGAGCGGCCGTGAGACAGCTCGAAATAAATGCGTTGAAAATAAAGGCTGGTTGTAAATGTCCTGTTGAGAGGCAGCAAAAAATCCTTTGAGACTGCAAGGGCTGCCTTGGAAACAAAAAACATCCTGTATCAATAAGCCCCCTCCCCGGGGAAGCCTAAAAATGTGAGCTGTGTGATTTTTAAAACCGTGTAAAATGTCCTCAGATGCAAGTAGCTTTCATAACTGTAATTAAGGGACACACTCCAAAGCAGCAGTAAGTAAGTGGTGAAAAGCATATAAAGCTTTAAGACAGCAGGTACTTACAGTTCATGTTATATAGTCCTGGTGACATTTATCTTGAATAATTCTGCCTTTTTGCTTGCTGATAAATTTCTCTCTGCTTTTCCTGACTTCTGTGTGGATCAGTGCTTTATTTGTTGTCAGGCTAGGATATTAATGGTGTGAACCATGGCAAATCATTAAAAAATATTCAGTATTTTTTTAAACCTCATAACAACACATGGCTATCAATTTTAAAAAAAAGCATTTAAAATTAATTCCTGGGTGTTATTTATCATAGTTTTTTTTTCTTTTTTAAGCCATTTGTTCTCCCATCTTATCTGCCCTTTGTTTCTGAATGGTTGTTATCCAGAGTTTCTAGCCTGGAGTCAAGATGGGTCAATTCGATTAGCATTAATGGTTACTTTTAAAAAATGTTTATAGTAGGAATCATTATTTACTGACATCAGCCCTAATAGTAAGTGCAAACTCTTCATGCTAATCATTAATAATATTTGGTTATAATACAGTGCTATTCAATTCTAGATCACAAAGCAGGGTGGGTATCATCATCCCCACTTTTCAGATGGGGAAACTGAGGTGCAGAAAGATGAAATGGTTTGGCCATGTCCATACAGCAGTGGCAGAGCAGGGAATAGAAACCAGGTCTTCTGAAGCTCAGACCAGGCTGCCAAGCACTGCGTTGGTACTTTGTGTGTAGACCAGGCCATAGTCTCCTAGCATAAAGGGTTAATGGTGGGGAGGAAGAAGGAGAAAATCTGGCCTTGATCCTGCTAGTCCTTGTGCAGCACACAGCAAGGAGCGCAAAGAGATGTGAAACTGTGAGTGGAGGGTAAGCTTCGGCACAGGTAATGCTTCAAATTTTCAAAAGCACCTAAGTGACTGGGGGTGCACCTAAGTCCCGTTGACTTTCAGTGAGAATTAGGGATATAAGTCATGTAGGAACTTTTGAAAATTATGACTGTATTCCTTTGTACTAAGTAGAAGTTGGTTGCACCACCACTGCATGTATTCTCCCTCTTACCTCAAAGGGTGTGAGGTACAACAGAGCTTGGGATGGAGAATGGGAGTGTCTGCGGCAGACATGGGCTTAGTTGTGATTGTCCACATGCTGGTGAAGCCCTTAGCTATACTCTCTTCTTTGGCCTTACTCCTGTATTAGGTAAGAATAAATTGGTACTGGCTCAATGGTGCTCTCACTAATGGATTGGGTTCCCCTGTGCTTCTCCTGCTCATCGCTTTTTACTTTGTACTTGCTATGCAGGGTCAGGTACTCTCTCTATGCTTATCCAATGCACCCCTCATGGTCAGATCCAGGTGCCACATGCACAAACCGAAAAAAAACCCCAAAAGATTTTCCTCGCTATCACTCCATTGACTCTGCTATTTACTTAGTGGGGTTGTTCATACTTTTTTGCATACTAGGGAAAAAGCTTCTGGCTATATGATGTAGTCAGTGATATTTTAGGACATCATGTGCAAACAGATTAATCTTGCATTGCATTTGAAATGTGGCAAGATTTGGGCTTTCCCCCATCCCTGATGGGGAAGTTGCACTATTCAGAGTCTGTGCCAAAATCCCTTAGCTCCAAGTTCTCAAGAGTTTTATTCTGGTCTCCGGCAGCTGCAACAACCCCATCTGCTCACAGCCATTGAAGTAGGTTGCAGAGGGAGAAGCTGTCTTTGTGACAGATAGACCCTAATCCATTGAGGGCCTTACAGCAAAACTGGAATTGCAGCCAGGTATGATGATATGCTATGATGAGCGCTCATCAGTCTGAATTGTGCAGTAGGAGGAATGTCCAGACCTAGAACAGTCACAATTGCTGTAGGTGACGAAGCTGTGGATCACTGGGGGTGATGACGCTGTGGGTCACTATGGTCAATGCAGATAATAACATGCAGGTGTAGAAGACTGAATGACCAGTTTAAATGTTACTTTAGAAGTGAGTATTCCCAAGAGGATGGGGAAAAATATAACTAGACTTGAGTCAAGGAGTCCTACTCAGGGTGGTTGAAGAAGTTTACTCTGCTGTTCAGTTGTACTCCATCCAGGAGTGTGGGCATCTTGAAAAATCACAATGAAACCTTGCAGGAGGGGAACATAACTATTCCCAGGTGTTACAAGTTCTTTGGATCTTTGGCGCGCCTATGGGGAAACAATGAATATTTAATCCACTAGCATGAATTCTAAGGAAGGATCAGTGGGGCTTCGCATGGGTACGGGAGTCCACCTGCATGGAATGAGTTGCAGGATCAGGGCCTAAGACATCAGGACCTACAGGAAACAAGAGGTCAGAAATACTGGGAGTCCCCATGGAATTAAAAAAATAACTTCCCAAAACATTTCTAAAATAATGTTTCCGTAATACATGTGGCATATTCAGAATAGATGACTTGAAATCCTTTTATGAAAAGGACTCTAACTCCTGGGTATTACTATGGTTATGATGTAGTGTGCTACAAGGGGTTGATTGTCACTCATTTGACCCAATGGGCCAGATATCCTGTCTCAGGGCTGTATGCCACAGACTCTACATCCTTCATCTCTAGATGTCCACTCCCACCTCCTCTATATCCAGAGATGATAGAAATCCACTTGCTTTGGTGAATCAGCAGAACCCATTTAATTTAGCATTCCTCTGCAGTGGAATCTCTCGGTGGGGGGCAGGGGCACAGGGGTGTTCCATGCAAACACCGTCGGCCTGTTACAGGCCCTTAACCCTTTGTCCCATTGGTACCAGTGGGTTTGCCTAACTCCCATTGGTACCAGTGGGAGTTAGGTGCCCAAATACTTTGGAGGATCTGGGCCAGCTTACTTTCCCACTCAGAAATATTGTGGTCATCCCAAGCTCAATCTAACCACTCAAAAATCAAAATGTAAGTGGAAAGAAAACCGAATCTGAGGCTGGAGATCCAGAATGTGTCCAAGAAACAAATGGTATTGATGAAATTAAGACCCTATAAGCACCAACCAAGAATTGGCCTTTCTGCTTTTGAGCTTGTGTGTTTACAATATTTGATATGTTTTCCAGAAAAATAAAAGGAGCGAATGGAGATGTGATCGATTTAGTTGCAAATTATTTCCCCCCCTTCTGCCTCCTGGTGATGTAGCATTGACGATACGGTTTTCTTTGTGCTTTTTCTTAAACAGTTTAACTTAGTGGGTCAGATTTATCCCTGAATTGACTGTAGTGGAGCTGAAACCATTTTCCCCAATATCGATTTATTTTCTCTTTTTATAGCAGGGCTGCATCATTGTTGTAATGTCATTTTCAAAACAAAATGAGCACTTTGGGAATGAGTCTTGTATATCATGTTACTAGAGGACATGTAAAAAGGTGGCATTCTGACCTTGAGCCTGCAATTATAGATGAATTGCCGATACAATAGTTAAGTGATTCTGCAATAACAGGGATTTATGGACATTCTTGTATAAACTTCTATAGAATGCAAGATGAGCTGATAGCAGATGGATTTGTGTACATTTTGTGTTCTCTTTTTTTGTTAGGAAAATCTTTAATGGGGGTGGAAAAGGAGCCCAGGCCCAGCCAGGGATTTTGGTAAAACAGCTGTTAAGTCCTGGTCCACGTAAATGTGAGGACCTCCAGTAACTTGCAGGATTGGAGCCTGAGACTAAGTGCTCTTGCCAGTCTGACCTAAAATAAATTTCACATGCTGCAGAGTCAAAATGTCACCCCTTTGCTGGAATTGGGTTTATTAGCAAAGAAATTAACAATAACACAAAGCTCAGCTTCTCTCCTAGTTTGAGCACTCCTCGGATGCCTGCCTCAGGGCTGTTTGCCACAGACTCTACATCCTCCATCTCTACATGTCCACTCCCACCTCCCCTATATTCAGAGGCTAGAAATCCACTTGCCTGGGTGAATCAGCAGAACTCATTTAATTTAGCATTCCCTGGCAGGATCAACATATCTTGGGGGGGTGTTCCATGTAAACACTGCCAGCCTGTTACAGGCCCTTCATCCTTTGTCCCTATTTTTACAAGTGCAATGCAGTCTTCAGAAATTGTTCCACGTTAGAAAACTAAAGACAAAGGGTTTGAAAAATCCCAATGCAGCTAGCTGTTTCTGTTCCTGCTCCCCCACCTCCTGCTCCTGGTTTGTATGAATTAGAGAACCCAGGACCCCAGGGTGCATACTGGTGGGATTCTGTCAGGTTAAATCTGGTCATTTATAACAGGATAAAGCTTAAAGCACGTCACTACCGTATAACTACATCTGACTTATTATAAGATGACCGTCAAAGATAAACCTCCTGCAGTTTATGTAGATTCTAAGTTGTATTTATATGTATACAGACAGCTACATTCACCTCTGTGCAACACTCTATGCCCTACTTAAGCATAGTGGTCCCAATCCTGATCTTACTGAAGTTAATGCAACAAGGAATTTACAGTCTAAGCCCTTGATTTTCAGAGGGGCTGAGAAATGCCTAAGGGGTTTAGAAGTGTGGAGGGGTGCATTTCACCCAGAATTATAGGGACAGATTCCGATACCCTGACTCTGGTTTAGTAGCATCTTACACTGGAAGAAACCACTTGTGAAGTAAGGCCCAGATCTTCAAAGTTATATAGGTGCCTGAATACCTTTGAAGATCCAGGCCTAAATGATTCATTGTGAGTAAGGGCATTGCTGTACCTCAGTAGCCAGTATTGGCTGGTATGGACATAGTTCATTGTGCTCTGGCTGGTAGGTCTACATGCCAGGGAATTTAAGACACAAACATTTGAGGGAAATAGAATGAGAATTTCTGGAGCTCTAGGCCCTGTCTTGCAAAGGCTAATGCACACATTTAATTTCAGTGGGGCTACTCGTGCTTAAAGTTAAGCCCATAGAGAAGTATTTGCAGGGCCTCATCAGCCTCAGTCCAAGGGCAACTCACGGGTCCGTTTCTTCGTACAGTGAATCTTCACAGAATGCCCAGCAACCATGTGATTTCTTTTTTTTTTGTTGTGTAGGGAACAGTATTAAAGAATGGCACAGAAGCCTTTGACCTCTGGGAAGACCCTCCTCCACCAGTCTACATGCAGTTCTACTTTTTTAACGTGACCAATCCTCTAGAAGTGGTCAATGGAGATACCCCTTCTGTGGAAGAAATAGGGCCATACACTTACAGGTAAGTCTATATCACTCACTGTATTTGCAAAAATAAAACTTGGGAGGGTTGGTTGGGGCAACCATGACAGGTTTTTTAGCAAAAAAAAACCCTGTTGATATGTTATGTGCTGGAGAGTTTACTCAAGGGAGGAAGGATCTTTTAGTGTCTAAGGCACTGGACTGGGACTTGGGAAACCTGGGTTCAGTTCGTCGCTCAGTTCCAGATTTCCTGTGTATGATTCTGGACAAGTCACATAATCTACCTTGTGCATCAGTTTCCATTTGTAAAATGGAGGTAGTACTGTCCTACCTCTCAGCAGGGTGTTGTGAGGAAAAAATCTGTGCAAGGCAGTGAGATTTTCAGGTATTATGGTGATGAGGGTCATATAAGTACCTATGATAGATAGAATGTGTCTTCACACTGGCTAGAGCAGTGGTCCCCAAACTTTTTCCATTGCACCCCCCCTTACCCATAATGGAACCCGCCCTGCCCCCCTGGAGCCGCAGCCAGGAACGGGTCTGGACCATGGTTGTGAGCCAGGGCCAGGAGCAGGACCGCATTGGGGCCAGAAGTCAAGAGCTGAGGCCACGGCCGGGGTCAGGGCCAGCGCCAGCGCAGAGCTGGAAGCAGAGTGGGGCTGCGTGGTGCTCCCTCCCTGCCCCCTGTGGAGGCTGTTCCAGGCCCCTCTGCACTCCCCTTAACGTTCATCTGCCCCACAGTTTGGGGACCACTGGGTGAAAGGGAATCAGGCCCCTAGTGTTTGAAGGGATGCTAGAGAATTGAAGGGAGAGCCTGGTTTTTTCATGTTTCACAGCCATATTGGTCTAGGCACATGCCTTTCCTACCCATGTTATTTCTCTCCCTCTGCCTTTCTCGTTTCCCACCTCAGCATCCTCGTTCTCTCACTGCCGCTCCTGCTATTCTCTCATCTTCCTTTCCCCTCCTGTAGTCTCTGCTTCTCCTCCCTCCTTATTTCGTCACAGTGGCCAATCTGGTTCCTTCCACATATTCTCCCTCCACTCTTTCTGGCCTCCATCCCATGGCATTGGAAGCTTTGCTCCTACAACACCCATGCCGCTTGGAACCACTGCTGCAGCATCTCTGTGTGAAGTGTTCTGGCAGAGTGTGGCACTTACAACTAATCAGAGGTGCTCTCCTGTGTGTCAGACAAACAGGGCTCCTAGTTTTTGTAGGCCCCTATGTGAAGTGACACAAGCAGAGTCCCCCACCTCACGGTACTCATGACACATCCCTGGGTGCCTCCTTCCTGTCATCCTTCTCAGGCAGTGATTCTTCCCCTCCCCCCTATACCCTTCCCCAACACACATTTGTGAGGCTGCACAAGTTAGAAAGCCAGCAGGTAGAACTGAGTGGAAACCTTCCGAGTGGGGAAAGCGTACTGCGAGAATTCGGTCGTTGCCAAGGCCCACTTGCCCCAGAGTCAGTTGGGATGGAAGACAGAGAATCAGGGATGGGGCTGTGGCTGGTGGATCACGTGTATGAATGTGGAGAAACATAGCATGAATGGCTGGTGTGTAGATCCCTTGGCAAGAGCTGTCCCATGACATGTAATTTTGCAGTCAGCGTGCAGGAGGCAGGCTTGGTGGTGCAGGCTCGGTCTCAGTTACTTGTGTGTGACGTGAGTAAGCCAGGGCTGCATGTTTCAAAGGTCTGTGATTCACTTTCTCTCTCTTTTGTTTGGTTTGCCCTATTTTGATTTGTCTGTACAGGATAGTCTGTCTGATACAGAAACACTGGAAGCCGAAGTTCTGTTTTTCCAACAGACTGATTGACATTTCCAGGGCTGTGGGTTGCTGACAGCACCAGCTGCGTTACATAGGGGCCATTGTAGACTGCTGCCAACTGGGACGGAGGAGAAATATCAAGCTCCTTGCTCAGGCCCCAAGCCAGCAAAGCACAGAAGTGCATGCTTATCTTTAAACACATGAGTGCTTAAACCATGCTTAAAATGAAGCGTGTGCTTGTGTTTTTTGGGGGGGGAGGGGTAGTGCAGGCTGGCTTGGTAGTGGACATGCTCTGAAATTGGGTGGGGGAAGAACAGTGTTGTGACTGACGCAAACAAGATTGGACAATACTAAAGGGCTATTTATAAACTTGGCATGCTGGACAGATGACGTAGCTTTAAACAAATCATGTTTTTGATCCACAGACTGTAAACTCAGTAAACACCGGGACAGTCAATAGGACTGTTGTAATTGCAGAGATGGGCATAAGCTGCAAAATTCAGATTTATAGCTAGAGCCAAAAATCGTATTAGTGCAGGTCTCTCTAGTCACCTGAAGCCGTATTTACTGGCTTTACAGGATGGAGATCAAAAGAGTAATTTATTGTAAAGCACAGCCTGCTCTTCTGTCCAAACTTGCTGAGCTCGGAAACGCTCTTTAATTTTGTCTGGTTGTGCCATATTGAAGATTTTCCTCTTTCATCTTTGAGACTCAACCCTTGGAACCCTAAGGGGTGAGTTTTATTTTTTCCTCCAAGCCTTTTAGGAGTGGGAGATTTCTCAGACTGATTATGGCATAGAAATTGGGAGCCCTCTCCAAGTGCTTCTGCCCTCTCCCCTCCAATTCAATTCCTGGCTTCCAGGGGTGATTATTCCGCGATAGTCTGTTACGAAGTCAAATGGGAAATGTTGCCATCCCAAAATGTTCCCCAATAGTGAGGATGCTGAAATGTGGTGGATCTGTCATTTATAAACATTTGGGGCAGAGGGAATGGCTGGTTTCTAACTGGAATATTTTCCATGGAACATAAGCATCTCTCTGAACAGCTTAGAGGTTGAACCAGTTTCTTGGGGGGGGGGAAAAAATTGAATGCCAATATAGCTGTCTGTTCATATGTGTGGATTAGAATGCTCTGAAGATTCTTGTATGCACTGTTCTTGTACCTATATTGCTCCCAGGATACTGGAGAGACAAAGAGGGTGAGGTAATATCTTCTATTGGACCAACTTCTGTTGGTGAGAGAGACGAGCTTATACAGAGCTCTTCTTGACCTGAACAAGAGCTCTAAGCTTGAAAGCTGGTCTCTCTGCAACAGATGTTGGTCCAATAAAAAATGACGTCACCCACCTTATCTTTCTGAAGATTCTTGTGCAGTTGGCATAGAACATGGGAGTTGAAATGTATGAAATACAGCATTGATTATGTTTGCTCAGGAAGCAACCCTTGAAAAAGGCAGTATATGATCCTTGTAACTCAGGAGCTGGTGTGGAGTTAGTGAGATGTAACCATATTCTTACACAGCTATAAAGAAATGCTGGCAAAGCATATAACCTGACATTTATATCTGTCTCTTTTGCTTTTGTTTTGGAACAGTTCTAGGCACAGTTAATTTGGAAATTGGGCGAGCCAGCTCTGCAGAACTTAGTATATATTATTTGTGAAATGATGGCTGTTAAAGTTTGTACGAGGGTGGGGCATACACGTCGAAGTCATTGAAAACTGGAATTCTGATCAGATCAGCTGGCAGAATTCCACCCCTTATGCGTTAGGCTTGTTTATGAGCAATCCTGGGACATCTGCTGCTTGGGATGGTAAACAGTATTATAGAGGTGAAATCCTGGCTCCACTGAAGTCATTGGAAAAAATCCAGTGGCCTTCAGTGGGGCCGGTGTTTCACCTGGCGTATTCAAGAACCTAGGGTGAAATTCATCCCTGTGCAGAGAGCAGCATAAGGCCTGTTCCAGTCTTGTCTCACCAGAAACCCATAGGACCTGATCTAAAGTGCACTGACATCAATGGAAAGACTCCCCTGTTGGTGTCAATTGGCCTTGGATCCGGGCGATGAGGCTTAAGTGGGGCATGCACCTTGCACTGGCCTTCTGCACAGGAGGAGTGAATTCTTCCCACACTGAAGAGGCAAAACTATAGTTTTCAATCCGTATTTCATGTGCAGAACCTTAGATTGGGCCTTTAAATCCTTTTGTGTTGTCTTGGGCTATAATCTTTCTTTTTCCATTGTTGTTTATAAAGCAAAAAAGTAAACTTCACTAGACTGCATTAAGAACATTGGTGGGTGAACAGGATTTTAAAAAGTGCTTAGCATTGACCTAACTCTGCCCCTTTTGGATCCAAAGGGATCCAAACTTCAGTGAGAGCAGAGTGAGACCGGTGCTGAGTGCTTATGAAAATCCCACCCTTTCTCTTTATGCACTTAAAGCAGGAGTTCTGTAGCCATAATAAATATTATTTGTACCACTGCAAATTTCCTTAAGACCCAAATTTTCTGTCTCCCAGAGAGTACAGGCCAAGAGTGAATGTTCATATTTTGGACAATGGCACCAGAGTCTCTTCTGTGAACCCAAAGACCTATGTATTTGAACGAGAGAAGTCTGTTGGAGACCCTGAAGTTGATCTGATCAGGACAGTAAATATTCCTGCAGTGGTGAGTTCTGTTGTATATGTGGCTGGAATACTACTAACAAGTGGCTACTACTGACATATGGCTACAACTTGTACTTATATGCATGGTATTTCTCATCTTCAAAGCGTGTTAATTGCCAACTCATTTCTTCTTATGACAACTTCTTGGGATAGGTAAGAATTATCCCCATTAACGGACAGGGACTTGGCGACCGAGAGGTTAAAAGGCCATCAAGGCAGACCGTGTCAGAACAGAGATTGGAAATCAGGCATTTCTGGATCCCAACCCTGTGGTCAGACCACTGGACCATACCACTCTCAGGCCTTTCATAGGCTCTGTCTCATTTTAAAGGATGCATTACCCCATTTTAAAAAAAAAGAAAACTTGATCTCTGAACTCCTCAGATACTTTTAAATGAACTGAGCCTGATTCTCCGTCACCCTACGCTTTGTGTAGTCATGTCCACCAGTTCAAATACGTGTAAAATGATCCCAGATCACAGTAGTAGCGTTTTACACCCCCTTTGCACTGACATAATTGACTGCACAAGGTGCTGGGTAGCAGAATCGGGTCCACTGTCTGATTCTGTTCTTCAGCTCTTGGCTATGCCCATAAAGGCAGGACTTATACTAAAGAAATAGGCAAAAGCCAGATACAGTGGTTAATATTTTAATGGTTTTTTGACTAAAGGTTGTGTTACAAAAATATAGGGCAATTTCCTGTAATATCTTTGAAAGACCTTATTTTATTACATGTATGTATAAATGTGGGCTGGGATTGTGTATAAATTGCCTCTCTGAGGAAGAGGTGTGGCAGATGCAAGACCTGGGAATACCAGAGATTACTGAAAATGTGCCAGACAAGTATGGACTTTAGGGACAATAAGTGTTAAGTGGATTTCCTGGGGAATCCATAGGAAGAGGTTAATGCAGATCCCCTGCTCCAGTTAGGCAAAACCACGGCCTTTTAAGCTATGCCCTGAGCAGAGGGTCATTGTCTGCTGATTGCCTGTTATGGAAGGCCAAGATCAAAGGCCCAAGCTGTATAAAGAAGCGGCTGATCAGCCCAGTCTCAGTTGTAGTTCTGGATTTAAAACAAATGAACTTGTAATCACAGGGAAAACCCAGGTGTAGGTTTTGACCAGAGCTCTAGGTTGGATCAGGACCTCTGCTAAGCTTTTTAGCATGCATGTAGGTTCTTTTGTGGTTTTAATGTTTTGTCTGTTATACTTTTACCTTAAGAATAAATGTGCTTGCTTAGAAGGAGCAGTGTGGTAACTTACAATACTCTGGTCATAGCCCTTGGAGAGAAAGCTAAGTGCAGGTGCTGGCCTGTTTAGGCAGTCTGGCTTGCTGGGGTATCACAGTGTAAGGTAGGGAGCTATGCAGCCTGGAAAACCCCACCAGGTTAAAGAGGGAAACAAACCTCTAGAGACAGAATATGCAGAGAGCCTGAATTTATAATTTGTTTGCAGTGTTGTAACCATGTCAGTCCCAGGACATTAGAGAGACAAGGTGGGTGAAGTAATATCTTTTACTGGATCAACTTCTGTACACCTAGTGCTGTCTACACCAAGGATTAGGTCGGTGTAAGTGCATTGCTCAGGGGTGTGGATTTTTCACATCCCTGAGCTATGTAATTATACTGACCTAATTTCCTAGTGTAGACATGCTTTTTAGCTTAGGCGTGGTCTCTCTCATCAGCCGAAGTCAGTCCAATAAGAGATATTACCTCACCCACCTTGTCTCTAATATCCTGGGACCAACACGGGTACAACAACACTGCAAACAACAAATAATAAGTTGTGGCTCCCAGCTTGATTAGGCACCAGCTCCATCTTGTGGCTTTCTGCAGAGCCATATTCAAAGGTTTGTTTCAATCTTTAACCTGGTGGGCTACGTTCTGAAGACGAGGCTGTGTTGCACACCTAGAACTGTTCAGTGTGCACATAAGGGGGTGCTCACTTGCAGCGTAGGTACCTGAACATGTAATGCGTGACAAATTTGTTAATGAAACAGTGTCATGGCTAGCTTCTCTTAGCTGAAACCAGCCATCACAGATCTTTGGGGTTCTCTCTAAAACAATTTATACTGTGTGAGTGTGCTATCCAATCCCTATTTTGTGCGGTCCTAGTGTGCATACTCAGGCAAAAAGTCCTATTGACCTCAATAGTAGTTTTGCAAAGTCAAGCATTTTTTCAATGTCAGCTACTTAAGACAAAGGGTGCCCTCTCCCTGACCCACCTGCAGTAGATTGAACAGAGTGGCATGTGATCTAAAAATAGCACTTTTAGACTAAACCATACTACTAATAATCCCTGGTAACTCAATCACTTTTTATTTTTTGTTCAGTTTGTGGTTAAGAAGCTGGGTAAAAGCAAATTACATGGGTGAGGGGTTGAAATAAAGTTTTTTTTATTGTTAAAAATAAGATTTGAGGGTTTTGAAGTTTTCTCCTTTTTTATGTAAAAATTCATTATTTTATGTGGAAGCTAATCATTTCTCCAAAAAGCTTAAAAAACCAAACAACCCTCAAGTGAGTTAATTTGCACTTCCAGCTGGACTTGCAGCTCATGTGCCAGAATGTAACTTCATTAGATTGGACACTAATTCACAATACAGGGAACTTGGGTGACTGCTAGCAGCAGAAGCTCAGGCAGCAGTATTGTTGTGGTGGAGTTGGATGCTCAATGATTAGGGCCCTACCAAATTCACCCTCCATTATGGTCAGTTTCACAGCCATAGGATTTGAAAATTGGTAAATTTCATGTTTTCAGATGTTTAAATCTGAAATTTCAGTGTTGTAACCATGGGGGTCTGACCCAAAAGGGGATTGTGGGCGGGTTGCAAACTTGTAGGGAGGTCATGGGATTGCCACCCTCACTTCTGTGCTGCCTTCCGAGCTGGATTCGGAAGGCAGCAACCGCAGAACTTCCTGCAGCCTCAGGAAGTTCCCGGAGCTGGAGGAGAGGTCTGATCTCCCTTTTCCCCCTTCCCCACGAGCAGCTGTGCAGGGGATGGACAAGTCCTGTGCTTCCTCAGCTGGGGCACTCCCAGCAACGCAGGGAAGATCAGACCCAGCTCCACAAGTCTCCTCCAGCTGCAGGAACCTCTGAGGCTGCTGCCCAGTCCCAGAGCATCCTGCAGCAGACAGAGGTGGATCTGGTCTCTTTTTTTTCCCCCACCCCCACCAAGTATCTGTACAGGGGATGGATAGTCCTGTCCCTCCCCAGCCTAGCCGGAGCTAGGAGCCCCCTTTGCTGAGATGCTTCTCGGAACAAGGGGACATCGGATTTCATGGGGAAGGGCTTATTTCACAGTCCGTGACGCATTTTTCAGTGCCATGAAATTGGTAGGGCCCTATCAATGATCATCTGAAGACACTGATACATCAGTGTAAAACATACTGCCGCAGAGCTTCAGTGTAGACACTCATCACAGCGACAGGCAGGGTTCTCCCATTGCTGTAGTTAACCCACCTCCCTGAGAGACAGTAGCTAGGTCGGCAGAAGAATTCTTCTATCAACCTAGAGATGTCTACCCGGGGGGTTAGGCTGGCTTAACTACATCACTCAGGGGTGTGGATTTTTTCATAACTTTTGACATAACTTTTCAGCGTTGACCAGCCCAGAGCCTTTCGTTTAGAAGCTGGCTATCTGATGGCCAGCACTGAATATCTGAGCTACTGGCTAGTGAGTGGCACAATGTTATTTGTCAACTGCACAAGTAAGAGTGCAGCTCCTCATGTGGTGAAACATTTTAAAATTCGGGCTTGGGAGGAGTTTAACTCTAAGAATGAGAATTGGATTTGGAAAGTCAGAAATTGCATTGTTGTGGAGTATTTTTAGCCATAAAAACATAGTCTCTCATAACACTGAATGTGCAGTGTTGTAGCTGTGTTGGTCCCAGGATATTAGAGAGACAAGATGGGTGAAGTAATATTTTTTTATTGGACCAATTTCTGTTGGTGAAAAAGGCAAGCTTCCTACGGTCCACAGCGCCAAACCAGAAGTGCTCTGTGTAAGGTCAAAAGCTTGCCTCTCTCACCAACAGAAGTTGCTCCAATAGAAAAATATTACCTCACCCACCTTCTAATAACTTAGAAATAGTAATAAACCTGTCGTTTTATTTCTCTTTGCAACTATTATTCAAACACTCAGCATTGCAGTCTGAGTCTGATCTGCAAACCCACTGCAGTAATCTCATTGACTTGGATCATGTGGGGCACTCACTTCATTTTGCAGCTCTATCAAGCATGGTAGAAGTAGGTTCTTGTATGCCTGGCTACATAACTGTGGTCTAATGAAGGCTCTGTAAAAAGTTAATTTAATTTGTAGTTGCAACCAATGCAGTTGTTTCCCCTGTGTCTCCTTGCTACCACATGAGTGCTTTTAAACATTACCTCTTCTTAATGCTATCAGCTATGATAGATTGCCAGAAGTAATACTGCAAAGACTATAGCTAAGCTTGGAGGAAGGATAAGTATTTTATTGGCAAAGTGTCAATTTACCATACTCACAGAATCCAGCTTAAAAGGACTGCTGCTTATTGAGCATCCCCTCCCGACCAGGGGTGTCTGGAGGCTCCCCGCCTCTGGCTTTTTTTTCTCTTCCAGGTTCTCTGTGTATGTGGAAAAGAGCTTCTTCGCCTGGGTCGAGGGACTTGCATTAGAAGGGCATGTCCTAATGCTCTAAAATTAGCTGTGTTACAGCACTGGGAGGCTCGCTTCCGCAGGCTGTCTAGACCAGGGGTGGGCAAACTTTTTGGCCCTGAGGGCCACATCTGGGTATGGAAATTGTATGGCAGGCCATGAATGCTCACAAAATTGGGAGTTGGTGTGTGGGAGGGGGTGAGGGCTACAGCTGGGGGTGGGGGCTTTGGGGTGGGGCCAGAAATGAGGAGTTCAGGGTGCTCCGGGCTGGGACCGAAGGGTTCAGAGGGGGATCAGGGCTGGGGCAGGGGGTTGGGGCATGGGAGAGGGTCAGGGGTGCAGGATCCAGGCAGCGCTTACCTCAAGCAGCAGAAGCTCAGCCAGGTGGCTCTGCATGCTGTCCTATCTGCAGGTGTCTCCCCTACAACTCCCATTGGCTGCAGTTCCCGGCCAATGGGAGCTGTGGGGGCAGGGCTTGGGGCGGGGGCAGCGTGCCCCTACAGGTAGGAGCCGGAGGGGGGACATGCTGCTGCTTCCAGGAGCCGTGTGGAGTGGAGCAAGACCCCAACTCCGCTCCCCGGCTGGAGCTCGAGGGCTGGATTAAAATGTCTGGAGGCCTGGATGCAGCCCCCGGGCCGTAGTTTGCCCACCCCTGATCTAGACATAGCCTCTGTGAGTTCTTAAAGGGTTTCTGTGGTTAACAGTACCCCTGCCTGTGGTAGCTTAATACCAGAACTAGTTTACAACACCCCAGAGTCCCAAACTAAAGCGCATACCAACAACACTAAGAAAGTCCATACTTAGCTCTGGTATTTTCTCTCACCCCTCAGGGCTCTTCTGTCCGAGTCTGATCTCCTAGCTCTCCCTCACTGGGGCTCTGACTTCCAGACCCAAACAGAGTCAGGGTTTCCAGCTCCCTCGCCCAACAGCCCTGCCACACCCCAGCCTCCTGCACACTGGGCTTTACTCTCCAAGTTCCCTGGTGTCGTGATCCTGCAGGAGCCTTTTTTCCCCTGCAGTGTCTACTGACATTGCGACAGCTCTTTGGGCTTCCCCTTTTACTTTATAGGGAATTGCCCTATTCCCCTCAGTAGGACTCATTCCATAATCAGGGTTGGCTTAGCCCTATGCTCTCCAGATTGTGGGGCAAGCCACTCTCTTACCCCAACGAAAACTATTTCCATCGATAATAACCAAAATGTACAGCTAGGCAAAGTAAGGGAAACGCTGCGTGAGAACGTATTGGAGTTTGATTTGAGGATCTTTATGATGTACATTTTGACATGCGATGTAAAGCTTTAACTTTTAGAATCTCAGTGCCTGCTGTCGTTCAGTAGTTATGGTCTGATCATGCTCACAAGTTCCCACAACTGTGAAAATTTAAATTGATAAAAATTGAAGAAAATGCTTGAAAATAACCACTGACGTTACCTGTCAAAATGATTAAAATAAAAATCAAATTCTGCCAAGCCTAACTCTAGCCCAGTCCACACAGGGGTCGTTCCTGTTAGTGCATTTAAATGCAGCTCTTGCAAGCATGGTTTCTCTGACCTGGATGAACTAAGGTTTCTTTTTCTGAGGACAAGGGTACAAAAACCCTATTGTGGACTACCTAGGGAAGTAGTTTCTTGCGCTGTTTGACTAACACTGTTCCCTGAAAAGAATCCCTGCCCACACCTATCTGGGAAATCAGGCTAGAAACTCGCTGGGAACAACCAGGTTTCCATTCTGTTGCTGATAGCATGATTTTGATGCCATAAGTAATCATTAGCCCTGCCACGAATGCAGGGGACTGGACTAGATGACTTCTCGAGGTCCCTTCCAGTTCTGTGAGTATTTGATTTGTACCAATCTGTTATGTCAGTTTTGCTCTTTTTTTTCACCTATCTGTTTAACTTAATTTCTTCTATTGAGCTGTAGAAAGTGCAATGTACCACAGGTTACAGGAAAAATAAATTCCATTCCGTTCAGCATATGCTGTCTTCACGGAGTAGGTGATGCAGCCAGTCCATGCATTTTGGAGAAGTGGCCACCTTTTACAGAATTTAATCAGCACTTGGTTTCACAACTCTGAGCCAAATCTTTTTTTAAACTAAATTTCAAACTCTTCTCTGGGTAATAGGCTTCTGTGCTTCAGCAAACCCCCTCTGTTTAGCAAAACATTTTTGCATGTACTTTGGTTTAATGCCTCAGAGCCACAACATCTTGAAACGTAAAATTCAGTCACTCAGGCCAATAGATTACTGGGCTTAAGGACCATCTCGATTCAGCAAATCACTTAGACACATGTTTAACTTGATGTACATTCTTAAGGAGATGCTTAACTTAATGGAATGAAACTTAAGTGCTTTACTGAATAGGAATGGATTTAAGCAAGTGTTTAAATGTTTAGCTGAATTGGGGCCTATGAAAGCAGATATTGATACGAACATATCAGAAGAATCCCAGTGACCAGTAAATTACCTGATATCATTAAGTCATAAGGTTGAAAATATGCTTCATGTCTGTACCCTGTTCTGATGCTTATGTGTGTATAAGTACATTTTATTTTAATACTGTATCAACTTGTTCTTGATTCCTCTCTCATATCAGACTGCAATGGAATGGACCAAATCAACTTCTCTACGGCTACCCACAGAGATTCTCCTAATATTATACCAAGAAAACTTGTTTATGACACACACTGTCCACGAATTACTGTGGGGCTACAAAGACAAACTTTTGTCAACCCTTCATATACTTCATCCTAAGATTGATTCAGAGTTTGGCTTATTTAATAAGGTAACTTGTCGAGATTGCAGAGTTTCCTTAGTCAGATGTGGACCGTATCACTGTTGCTCGTGCCTTACTCCCCCATAACGCACTGTTTGTGGGACTAGCCTTGAAAACCACTGGGAAAATTCAGCTGAGACTGAATGTGGCTGCCCACTTACTTAATAGCATTTCATTGCAGGAAATATCATAATATAAATATCTGGGCCCTAGAGAGACTGTATTGGCTGCCAGTTTGTTTCTGGTTGCAATTCAGGGTGTTGATTCAGTCTCTAAAGTTCTTTATGGCTTGGGTCATAGATATCTTGGATACCCCTTCCCTCTCTCCTTGAAATCATCTGGAATACTTAGGTTGATGGTCCCTCTCTGTCAACTATTAGCTTGCAGCCCCCAGCAGAGTCCAACGCATGGTAACAGGGCGACACAACAGTAGACACCTTCCACCCTGTTCTAGTGCATCAGCCAGCTGCCCTAGGGAGTGACTGGCCCCGCACTGTGCAGATGAACTCTTCTGTGTTTCTAGATGAATGGAACGGATGACGGTGAATATGTTGTTCTCAGTGGGAAAATGAACTACCGTAACTTCTCGAAGATCGTGGAGTGGAGAGGAAAAGAGTAAGTTGTCGAACCGGACGGTGTGAAATGTCTCCCTTCCTTTGAGACCTTTCAGTCAGCAGAGACAGCGCCTTTCATTTCTGACATTTTTACAAAGAAGCCAGTTTAGTGGCAGGCTCTCTACACACCACAAATCCCACAGCAAGTTCACCTTTGCCTGCAGAGGACAGAGGCAGGCAGAATGTGCTGAGGGAGCAAAACACCTTTACATGGGTGCCGCATCCACTCCCTCCACCATTGCCCACAGGCCACCAGCTAGTGCCAAAATGAGGCTGGGTTGTGGCCATGCCCCCACACAGACATATTGCACCCTCTTTGAGGCATGTCATTACTGCTGGCATTTCAGATGCTACAGGGATGGAAGCAGTATAAGTATCTAGGTGGATAGATAGGGAGAGAGAGAAACACTCCCACAACTTGCAGTTGCTCAGGAGAATCCCCAGGATTTTAATAGCTGCCTGCATGAGCAAACCCGCACCCTGGGCAGCCAGAAGTGGGAGGGGTGGATGTTGGAGCTGATTCAGTTTTAGTGAGTGTAACTTCTCAGCAAACAGGACTGTTTCTATCACAAAAGGAGAGTTTAACAATTGGACCAAGTCCATTCTGTCTGGGCATTTGTCTTCCCTGGGAGAAAGGTGAGTTTTTAAACATATGTTAAGCTGTCCTGTGTTCAGCTAGCTCATGTTACAGTCCTAGTAAAGAGGGAGAAGTTGTAGTTTTAACCAGTGTTATTTGGCCAAGGTACATAGGTTAAAACTGCAATTGCCTCATCGTCACTAGAATTGTAGCAGGGATTAGTTAAACAAATCATCTTAGGTTATGTCTTCACTGCGCAAAATTTGTCCATTGGTGCAGTTGTTGTAAAATCCTAGAGGAGACAAGACTCTATAGTTTTGACTGTGATGTAGCTAGGCCAGGTCAACTGCAGGTGGGGACCCCCCAAGGGCTTTCTTACTTGGTTAGCATGCATGGGTTTAGTTTGTGATCCTTTTGGTCTTTTGGCTTGATGTCAAAACTCCTACTGAAAAACTGGAGACTATAACTACAAACTCCATATAGGAACGGACGTATTTCTCTGCATACTAATTTTACAGAATCAGTCTGAACTTTAAAACTATTGCCAATTAACTGCTACATCATATTCACTGAGCATTTAGCAGTATTGTAGGCTACTACTTAGTTTTCCCTTTGATTTTATTCCGTATACAATAAATATTAAGGGTGGTGGAGCTTGTGTTAATGCATTCAAGCTGAAGATTCGCTCCATGTGTTTCCTGCTAGTCAACATCCATCCGTGTACTCTTGCAGATTTCTATAATACAAATGACATTTATCTTTATTTGGAGTGAACATACTTGGATCCTGCTTCCATTTGCTGTTTCCCTCTATTAAATTTTCTTGTTAGTTGCTGTTTTCTGGTGGCTTTCACGCAAAGGGGTAGATTAAGAATTTAAGGACAGCCAAACTGAGTCAGACCAAAGGTCCATCAAACCCAGTATCCTGTCCTCTGACAGCAGCCAATGGCAGGTGCCCCAACGGGAATGAACAGACAGGTTATCATCAAGTGATCCATGCCCTGTCACCCAATCCCAGCTTCTGGCAAACAGAGGCTAGGGCCACCATTCCTGATCATCCTGGCTAATAGCCATTGATGGACCTATCCTCCATGAATCTATCTTGCTCCCTTTTGAACCCATTATAGTACTGGCCTTCACAACACCCTCTGGGAAAGAGTTCCAGAGGTTGACAGCGTGTTGCATGAAAAAACACTTTCTTGTTTTTAAACCTGCTACCTATTAATTTCATTTGATGGCCCCTTGTTCTTGTATTATGAGAAGAAGTAAATAACACTTCCTTATTTACTTTCTCTATACCACTCATGATTTTATAGACCTCTATCATATCCCTCTTTAGTCACCTCTTTTCCAAGTTGAAAAGTCCCAGTCTGTCTAATCTCTCCTCATACAGAAGCCATTCTATACCCCTAATCCTTTTTGTTGCCCTTTTCTGAACCTTTTCCAATTCCAAGATATCTTTTTTGAGATGGAGCAACCACATCTGCACACGGTATTCAAGGTCTGGGCATACCATGGATTTATATAGAGGCAATATGATATTTTCTCTCTTATCATTAAGAAAGGGATAGATTCCCAACATTCTGGTCGCTTTTTTGACTGTTGCTGCACATTGTGGATAGTTCTCTGAAATCATCCACTCAATGACTCCAAGATCTTTCTTGAGTGGTAGCAGCTAATTTAGACCCCATCATTGTATGTGTATAGTTAAGATTATGTTTTGCAATGTGTTACTTTGCATTTATCAACATTAAATTTCATCTGCTATTTTGTTGCTCAGTCACCCAGATTGTGACTTTGGATACAGTAGTTAGCAAGGGGTGGTGCATAAAACTGCCCCACCCAGGAGACATTGCGTCTCCGCTGAGTCACAGTCATCCCCTGCTTCCTTGCTCCTGGGGATAGCTCCCCACACCCTGCAGTTGGTCAGCTACTCTGGGTATCAATTAGTGGGGTGGAGCCTCCAAGGCAAGGCTTGGACCATTCCCCACTGTTCCCAGCAAGTAGCCTTGCCTACTCCTCTGTATCCAGACCCAAGGTTTGGGGAGCCTGTTGTTGGCACCAGGGGGCTACAACCCCTGAATGGATTTTTAATGGCTCCCAGTGGAGCAGATTACCGTCATACCAATTAAAAAGGTCCACAGTAATTATCTTGCATACACATCAGTTTATTTGAGAGAGAATTGCACAAGCAGTAAAAGGTTACATTTAAGTACATAACTCCTATGTTAGACATTAAAGAACTATACAATAAGAGCTATACATTCCTCTTAGCGAGCCTCTCTTTCACAAACATACCCAAACAGGCCCTGTGCTAGTCTCACACAGTTCCTGCTTGGCAAACAGAGGGGGTGGTTACCAATTCTATGGATGACTTCTTCCCTCCAGGTCTGGTCTCCTCAGCCCTCTAGTCTGTCTCAGATTCCCTCAACGCCAGGCCTCGGCTGCATGGAAACCCCTCTGGTCACAGTCCTACTTGAGCCCACAGAGCAGAGTTTTGGCTACTCGGTCTAGCAGCTTCTTCAAGCGTCAGTTAAGGAATTCCCCAACAGTAGTTTAATTTGCTTGATTTTTATAGCCTTTCCTCAAAGGGGTCACATGTCTTAAAAGCGTGCCCAGTGGGCGTGTGGTTACTAATTTCTACCTGGTTATTACTTTCGGAGGAGACTGCAGAGCGGTGCCAACTGAACATTACCCCACATTCACTCCCTTATCAATCCATTCACTTCAGCCCCCTGCGTGATGTCCTCCAACAGGGTCGAGATGCCCCGGTCAGCCCGTGCTTCACTCAGGACATTCCACACATGTTTGCTTTCAAGTGGACATATTTGCTGACCCAAAGATCAGTATTGATCCTACACGCAGCATGGAGCCAGTCAGTTTCACCTCTGGCATCTGCCTGATGCGAAGAGAAGGATTCTGCTCCCAGAATCCTCTTTTGAAGTTCACTCATGTCAAGCCATGTTCTCACACCATTCATTCAGTACGGCCATACCAATTGGGCACCATCCCAACACCTGTCTAGAGGCAGAAGGGGGTTCGAACACGCTTGCTTGACATGTGGTCTGGCTCGTAAACAAGCCCAAAGTGAATAACCCAAAACGCTGTGCTGCTAATTAAAATGTTTGCCAGCAACTTCTTGCTTGGGAGCCAGATTCTCAGTTACACTACGGCCCCAATGTAAAGGGGATGTAAGTGTAATTTATGTGCATTTTCAGCCCCCTATACACTGCCAGAGCTATTTCCATTGCGCTATGGGTAGGTCTGCACTGCAATCAGAGGTCTGATTAAAGCGCAGATAGACACGGTTGCACTAGCTTTAATCTAGCTAGCACAGCTAAAAATAGCAGTGAAGTCACAATGGCGTAGACCCCAGTCTGGGTTGTACAAGTCCACCCAGAAACCTGGGTGTGTATTCGCTTTCCTAGTCTGCGCTGAAGCCTGTGCCACCGTGTCTTCAGTGCTATAGCCATGCACCGTTACCCAGCTACAGTCAACCTCTGACTGCAGTGTAGACATACTTTTGGTGTGAATGAGAGTCAGGCCGTCACGGTCCTTCCCACACCAACCAAGCGGTATTAACTCCCCATTGCTCAATAATTCTTTGGCTCTTTTGTTCCCTCTCTCTGCTTCTTTTACTGCAGGTCACTTAACTGGTGGACTACAGAGTCATGTAATATGATCAATGGGACAGATGGAAGTGCTTTCCACCCATTGATAAGCACAGATGAAACAATTTATGTCTTTTCTTCGGATTTCTGCAGGTAAGGAGAATAATTCCAAACGTAACATATCAAACTGTTCACACTGGATCCTTCTGAGATTTCAAATCTTTTTCCCTAATGTTATGTTTTACAAGCTCTATTCCTTACGTACATTTGTCCTTTATTAGGTTTCAGAGTAGCAGCTGCGTTAGTCTGTATTCGCAAAAAGAAAAGGAGTACTTGTGGCACCTTAGAGACTAACCAATTTATTTGAGCATAAGCTTTCGTGAGCTACAGCTCACTTTTCCACTGAATGCATCCGATGAAGTGAGCTGTAGCTCACGAAAGCTTATGCTCAAATAAATTGGTTAGTCTCTAAGGTGCCACAAGTACTCCTTTTCTTTTTGTCCTTTATTAATTCACTCTAACAAGTAGGAGTGAGTTAACCCCTAAAAACCAAGTCACATCTAGTTAAAAATGAACTATTTGTGACAAAAGTAAAATGAAAATTTGAGTTAAATCCTGAAATATTTGCTGAATTCCCTCCCTCAGCAGGATGAGAGGAGACAGCACAAGCATGCTAAACAGACCTTATTTAAAACTTCTTTCCCTGTGTGAAATCCTCTCGCACTTCCTAGTTTAGTAAAGACATTCCAGAATGCATCATTCCATGACATCACTTCCACCATGAGACACAAGTAATGGGATATGGAAGAGCCTGGGATTTTTTTCTCTTGTCATTCTACCTAGTATCCTGCTTCCTCCTAGGTTTCTCTGCCATTTGAAAACAAAATTGACATGCCATTTACTTTTTAAATCAGGAAGATAACCCCCATTAGATGAATCCAGGCAATGTTGGGGGTTCAAGAATTGCCCTCTTTGGGACCTGCTGGTACTGTCTCCCCCATCCATTCTTTTCATTGTCACTTTTGTGGTTGTGAGATCTGTGGCTTAAACAGCTGCAGCACCACTGAAATCTTATGACTGAAAAGATAATCCTGAGGACTTGAGAAACCCTTCTGAGGCCAGGCATCTGTGCCCCAGACCTCCATTTTTTTTTTTTTTTTTTTTTAAAAAGGCTCACCCTTTTCGTGCAACACCACAAGAAGGCATATAGGACCTGATCCAGAGCTCATTGAAATTAGTGGAAAGGCTTCTGTTGATTTTCAGTGGGCTTTGGAGCAGGCCTGTAGCTTACTGTAAATCCAAATGGACATGCAGATGCCACTTTGAAGGCTGTACAGCATAGGCTAGTAAGTCCTTGTGTCTATAAATTCAGATTCTTGCTTTTCTTCCCCACAGATCTCTGTATATAACTTTTGATAGCTTTGTGAGTGTGTCTGGAATCCCTGCCTATCGGTTTGTGCCCCCTGAAAAGGTCTTTGCCAATACGTCGGTGAACCCGGACAATGCGGGATTCTGTGTGCCAGCAGGAAACTGCCACGGCTCAGGGGTCCTGAATGTCAGCATCTGCAAGCAAGGTATGTATCCAGGGAGTGTGGGAAATACTTCTGGGGCAGCACATTTTCTCGTTTAACTGAACCACGTTGGGGCAATTGGCTCGATCCTGTGGGGTACTGAGCACTCTCAATTCTACATGAAGTCATGAGAAGCTGAGAGAGTCCAGCATCTTGCCAAATCAAGCCCAGTATCACCCGTTATTATTAAAAGGCTACAGGAGTGAAGAAAACAGATCTTAAATAGCATTCCTGAAAGATGTCATCTGCTCAAGCTCTAGTTTTACATCATATGAAGACTATAGTCCCACTCCTAGGATGTGCTTCTGACTCCAAAGTTAAAAGCAGTCACAGCCAGCCGTGCTCTACGCAACACAGTCACTTCTTAGTAGGCAAAATTTACTACTGGGGCCTATACACCACTTGACCCTGGTGCATAGGCCTCATGCTGGCTGGCTGTACTGGGTGAATTTCCCCTCCATGAAGATGGGGCATGTCCATGAAGATGGGGCAGCTCTGCCCAGATGACCCCTTATGGCCTCAAGGCAGCCCTGCCAGCAGCTCCTCACCTCCGGTTCCCCTTTTGGTTCCTCAGTAAACTAAAAAAAAAAAAAAAGCTGTTGTTGGATTTGTAAAAGCCTTCCTCAGGGTCTGGTTTATTAACTTACATTTCAAAAACTGAACACAAGAGCCTTGCCTCCACCATTAAACTGGGCACAGCCCCAAACTCCTCTGGTGTTCAGGGTCTCCCCTGCTTTGGCAAGCTACTCCCAGCCCTTCCTAGCTGGAGCTGAGCCTTTCAGGCTCTGGCTTCCAGGCCCCAACCTTTCTCCCAGTTAGGGGCTCCTGCGTTATTAACTTCACAACACATTCAAAATATAGTTTTCAAGTCCATCCATTCTCCCAGGCCGTTCCTTGCCTGTTGCCTCACTCATCCAACTTCAGTTTCTCTGCTAGAGCCGAGTTGCTCGCAGCCACTTCTGTTCTCCTTGAGAACACCTGCTGCAGGGCCAGGTGTTTCCTGCTCAGGTATGCCTCCTTGCTAATCAGGGTGGGCTGGCCTAGGGCAAGTTCTACTTTGGTAAATGTCACTTCCCCAGTCAGCGTGTGAAAGTCATGTTCTGTGCTGTCTCAATGCTTCATTGGCATGACATTTGTAATCACACCTCTTTAAAAAGTCCTTAGACCCTGTCAGTGTTGGGAATACAATAGTCCTAGTAGAATTGCTTTTAATCAGTGCAATGAAAGTGCTCACGTACTTAAAGTTACACAGGTGCCTAAGTGGCCAGACTGTAACATGAGCAACACCTCAGAAGTGCAGTGTGCTTACAGCATGGATGACACAAAGGGCTAGATCAGGGGTGGCCAACCTGAGCCTGAGAAGGAGCCAGAGTTTACCAATGTACATTGCCAAGGAGCCACTGTAATACGTTCCCCAGCAGCCGCACATCCACTAACCCCCCCCCCGCACCTCCTGCCCACTGACAGCCTCGCCAATCAGCACCTCCCCCTCCCTCTCCACACCTCCCACCCGCCGCAGTCAGCTGTTTTGCAGTGCGCAGGAGGCTCTGGTGGGGATGGGGGAGGAGCAAGGGCATGGCAGGCTCGGGGGAAGGGGTGGAGTGGTGGCAGGACCTGGGGCAGAGCAGGGGGTTGAGCAGTGAGCGCCCCACAGCACATTGGAAAGTTAGCATCTGTAGCTCCAGCCCCGGAGTCAGCGCCTATGCAAGGAGCCGCATAGTAACCTCTGAAGAGCCTCATGCAGCTCCGGAGCCACAAGTTGGCCACCCCTGGGCTAAATCCTCAGCTAGTGTCAATCAGCGTAACTCTTTTGGCTTCAATGGGACTACCTGTGTGCCCAAGTGCTTTGCTGGATGAGGGCCTAACCCTCGGGAGAGAATCAGACTACATGTGATAGATGTTGGTCACATTGCTTAATGCCCTGCTGGAAGGCACTTGATGGCTGAAGTGATGAGAGTGTAAGAACCTAGATAGTATACACCAGAACTAGGTTGGAATCTGTTTTTGTTTGGACCATAAGACTAATAAATAACAATACCCAGCTCTTACATAGCACTTTGCATCAGTGGATCTCTTCGCACTTTACAAGGGGCTTGTACATTAACCCCATTTTATGTATGGGAAACTGGGGCAGGGAGAGAGGAAGTGATTTGCCCAAGCTCAGCCAGCAGGGCCAGAAATAGAACCAAGGTCTCCTGCGTCCCAGTTCAGTGCCTTATCTACCAGGCCATGTTGCCTTCTGTAAAATGCTTCCAGTGAAGTGAATGGGCCCCAGAAGAAACCAGTTTTCTTCAGTTATTTATTACTGGATTCTGGGAATTTTTGTTAGCGGTGGTGATGTATTGAAAGTTGTTTCATGGTGTGTGTGCGCAGTATCTTATTTCTGTTCCTGGCCACACTGGCTGGCTGGCTGGGTGGGGATCTGATGCATTGTTCTCTTTAGAAAATAGTGACTTCACGGTTTTAAAATTCCAGGGGTCCCCATCCTTTTATCAGCCCCACATTTTTACCAAGCAGATGAGCAGTATATTAAGGACATACAGGGCATGCATCCCAGGAAGGAGGATCATGAAACATTTCTGGACATCAATCCTGTAAGTATGTGCTTCCCTTTGAAATGACTTGCAGGGAATCTGATTCTCCCTCCACTAGATAAAGTGAATAAATGAAGGCAGCCACCTCCGGGTAGCAATCTGTCCCACAGTGAAATAGGGGCATTACACGATACCAGACCCTGGAGAGAGACAACCAAGCTCTACGCAGAAAAGCAATACAAGAGCCTCAGTATTGATCTGTTTCAGAGTAACAGCCGTGTTAGTCTGTATTCACAAAAAGAAAAGGAGTACTTGTGGCACCTTAGAGACTAACCAATTTATTTGAGCATGAGCTTTCGTGAGCTACAGCTCACTTCATTGGATGCATACCGTGGAAACTGCAGCAGACTTTATATATACACAGAGAATATGAAACAATACCTCCTCCCACCCCACTGTCCTGCTGGTAATAGCTTATCTAAAGTGATCATCAGGTTGGGCCATTTCCAGCACAAATCCAGGTTTTCTCACCCTCCACCCCCCCCACACAAATTCACTCTCCTGCTGGTGATAGCCCATCCAAAGTGACAACTTTTTACACAATGTGCATGATAATCAAGTTGGGCCATTTCCTGCACAAATCCAGGTTCTCTCACTCCCCTCCCAAAAACCCCACACACACAAACTCACTCTCCTGCTGGTAATAGCTCATCCAAACTGACCACTCTCCAAGTTAAACCAGAACATCTGGGGAGGGGGGTAGGAAAAAACAAGAGGAAATAGGCTACCTTGCATAATGACTTAGCCACTCCCAGTCTCTATTTAAGCCTAAATTAATAGTATCCAATTTGCAAATGAATTCCAATTCAGCAGTTTCTCGCTGGAGTCTGGATTTGAAGTTTTTTTGTTTTAAGATAGCGACCTTCATGTCTGTGATTGCGTGACCAGAGAGATTGAAGTGTTCTCCGACTGGTTTATGAATGTTATAATTCTTGACATCTGATTTGTGTCCATTTATTCTTTTACGTAGAGACTGTCCAGTTTGACCAATGTACATGGCAGAGGGGCATTGCTGGCACATGATGGCATATATCACATTGGTGGATGTGCAGGTGAACGAGCCTCTGATAGTGTGGCTGATGTTATTAGGCCCTGTGATGGTGTCCCCTGAATAGATATGTTGGCACAATTGGCAACGGGCTTTGTTGCAAGGATAAGTTCCTGGGTTAGTGGTTCTGTTGTGTGGTATGTGGTTGTTGGTGAGTATTTGCTTCAGGTTGCGGGGCTGTCTGTAGGCAAGGACTGGCCTGTCTCCCAAGACTTGTGAGAGTGTTGGGTCATCCTTTAGGATAGGTTGTAGATCCTTAATAATGCGTTGGAGGGGTTTTAGTTGGGGGCTGAAGGTGACGGCTAGTGGCGTTCTGTTATTTTCTTTGTTAGGCCTGTTCTGTAGTAGGTAACTTCTGGGAACTCTTCTGGCTCTATCAATCTGTTTCTTTACTTCTGCAGGTGGGTATTGTAGTTGTAAGAAAGCTTGACAGAGATCTTGTAGGTGTTTGTCTCTGTCTGAGGGGTTGGAGCAAATGCGGTTGTATCGCAGAGCTTGGCTGTAGACAATGGATCGTGTGGTGTGGTCAGGGTGAAAGCTGGAGGCATGTAGGTAGGAATAGCGGTCAGTAGGTTTCCGGTATAGGGTGGTGATTATGTGACCATCGTTTATTAGCACTGTAGTGTCCAGGAAGTGGATCTCTTGTGTGGACTGGACCAGGCTGAGGTTGGTGGTGGGATGGAAATTGTTGAAATCATGGTGGAATTCCTCAAGGGCTTCTTTTCCATGGGTCCAGATGATGAAGATGTCATCAATATAGCACAAGTAGAGTAGGGGCTTTAGGGGACGAGAGCTGAGGAAGCGTTGTTCTAAATCAGCCATAAAAATGTTGGCATACTGTGGGGCCATGTGGGTACCCATAGCAGTGCCGCTGATCTGAAGGTATACATTGTCCCCAAATGTGAAATAGTTATGGGTAAGGACAAAGTCACAAAGTTCAGCCACCAGGTTAGCCGTGACATTATCGGGGATAGTGTTCCTGACGGCTTGTAGTCCACCTTTGTGTGGAATGTTGGTGTAGAGGGCTTCTACATCCATAGTGGCCAGGATGGTGTTATCGGGAAGATCACCGATGGATTGAAGTTTCCTCAGGAAGTCAATGGTGTCTCGAAGGTAGCTGGGAGTGCTGGTAGCGTAGGGCCTGAGGCGGGAGTCTACATAGCCAGACAATCCTGCTGTCAGGGTGCCAATGCCTGAGATGATGGGGCGCCCAAGATTTCCAGGTTTATGGATCTTGGGTAGTAGATAGAATATCCCAGGTCGGGGTTCCGGGGGTGTGTCTGTACGGATTTGATCTTGTGCTTTTTCAGGAAGTTTCTTGAGCAAATGCTGTAGTTGCTTTTGGTACTCTCAGTGGGATCATAGGGTAATGGCTTGTAGAAACTCGTGTTGGAGAGCTGCCGAGCACTTAGTGTTGCTTTTGTAAAGCCAAGACTTCACCAAAGATATGGGCTTGTAGAATACACTCCCTAGGCAGGGAAGGAAGGAAGATGCTAAGGCCTGATCCAGCTCCCATTGACTCAGAATTGAGTCCTTAAACCTTATTCCCTTAGGCATCCAGTTTATATGTGATGTCATGAATGTGATGGCTTAGATAATGGCAGGCCAGAGGGTTTCACAGTGTTTATTCTGGCTTCTTCCCTGGTCGGCAATCTCCTCTATAAGCCCTGTTCACTAGCCCTCTCCACCTCTTCAGCAGTAGCCTGGTTCATATGATGAACCCCAAGACTGACCTTCCTCCAGAGAAGGAAGGCAGGGAGACACCCCCCAGCAAGACCTCTTCAGAAAGGCACTTCCCACTCCAAGCCCCAGGACCAGTCTGTTCCAAATTCCACAGCTCTCAGTACCAGAAAGGATCAGTTTGCTGCTAGCGATATCTCAAGCTTTCCCACCAACCCACCCACGCTAGGCAGCCTCCTCAAGGACAGGTTTTGACAGGAAGTTTTCCCTTTGTGTGGGACGGGATTTCTTTTTGCCCGAGAAGGGTGGAGATTGTTTCCATGCAGCTGGTGTTTTCCATCATAGCATTCCAAGAAAACCCCCTCCCTCTTCACTTGGCTCTCTTCCTTCTCACTTCCTGGCTCATAGAGCAACGAGCAGTCCGTGGGCTCTAGCTTTTGTCTCACGTTCACCAAAGCCATCTCCCAGTTTCCCCTGAGAAAGTGAAATCTTCTGTCTACTTCAGGGCCAAAAAATCAGGAGACTGGAGACCAATCTTGAGCCTCAAGAGGCTAAATCCATTCAGACTGCCCCAAAAGTTCAAGATGGAGGCTCTGCATTCATCCCTGGATGTCAATAAGCCCAGGTAGTTGCTGGCCTTGGTCAAAGAGCCGTTAGCTGGGTTTACAGCTATTTTGCATCTCAGGGGAGTCACAAGGTAGCTGGGATTTGACCGCTGAATCTGGCACAGCATTTGTATTATTACTGTACCTATTGATCCGTGGCTTTAAAAATTTACTCTTCTGTAAATCCACACAACAGCGCAGTGGCCTGGAAGTGAAAATGTGAAGGCATACAGTAGAGAACAGAATGAGGGGAAAGAATAAAGGAATGACCAACATAATGATAGGGGGAAACAGTAATCTGACTCAGGATGCAGGGAGGTACAATTTCCTTCTGCTTCAGCAAGGGCAGCTCCTTTCTGAGCACTAGTGCACATGCTGTTTGGAATCCAAACTCTTGGTGCCAGCAGGTTCCTGATTGCCTAATCCCTTCTTACACAATTCTTTCTCAATGTGGGATTGACAGTCATATGAACTAACCGCTGCCCCGCCAAATAAATTAAAGCTAAATTTTACCACTTCTAAACTTAAAAAATCTCCTTCCTCCAACATGCCAGACATTGCAGCATTTATGATGCTGTTGGTTGATTATTATTATTATTGCAACTCGCAGAAGACTATTTTGCACGGATCTTCTCAGTGGCAGTGCAGCCAGATTCATCACTCTATCTTGGGCTTTAGTAGCAATTTGTTTTATGGTTAAGGCACAAGGGCTCTGGGTTCAATTCCCAGCTCCTCCACAGACTTCCTGTGTGACTTTGGCCCTATCAATTTAACCTTTCAGTGGTTCAGTTCTCCATCTGTAAAATGGGGCTAATAGCACTTCCTTCCTTCCACCCTTTGCCTTTCTTATCTGTTTACATTGGGACAGACTGTTTCTTAACTGTGTGTTTGTACTGTGCCTTACAGAATGGTGCCCCAAGCTCAGTTGGAGCTTCTAGGGACCCCATTAGTACACAGACTCTCAGGCTCTATAGTAATGAGGGTCATCTAAGTATCTGGATGGATGGATACAAATAAAAATAGTCCCCTTGCATGCATCTACCTAATTCTCCTGTAAAGAGACAGGAAACCCATCCAGTTCCATCTTAACTAGTAGATGTGGTGGTTTGCCATCTTAACAACTCCTTCCCACTGTAAAAATTG
Source organism: Lepidochelys olivacea (assembly GCF_965140295.1). Classification (NCBI taxonomy): domain Eukaryota; kingdom Metazoa; phylum Chordata; order Testudines; family Cheloniidae; genus Lepidochelys; species Lepidochelys olivacea. Next base: position 19,659,436 of record NC_140414.1, on the reverse strand, counting down.
GGCTGAAATCATACTTTTTAAAAAAAAATCCAAATTTTTTTACTCTAAAAGTTTCCCTTTCTTTCACAGCTGACTGGGATAGTTGTACAAGCAGCCAAGAGAATGCAGATCAATGTTCTTGTCAGAAAACTAGAGGGATTTATGTAAGTATTCGCCTCTAGCAGTGGGGATTTCAGGGTTGCTTGCCTGACTTTGTATTTGAGGTGACTTTGTCTGCAGAGTCCTTGGAGGAAATATTATTTGTAGAGAGAGTTCGATCCAAAAGAATCTTACCTAGAAAATGGCAGGGTAGTTCCTTCTTGTTTCACATTCATAGTGGCAATTTGTAGTTTTTTCAACAACCTGAAAACTCAAGTGTGAGCTGTCACAAGCTATGGCCCTGCTATGTTTTCTGAACATATCTTTCAAACTGCGAAAGGCTAAATGTGAAACACACTATGTGACAGAACCAAAACGTATTGGTGGCATGATTTCTGTGAAGTCAATAAAATAGATTCACACTGACTGAGGATCTGGCTGGCTGACCTTATCTTAGTTATAAGAGAGACACTGTCACAGGAATGCACGTGTACCCACACACAGCCATGATTTCTGCCACCGCAAATGCCAAACACAGTCCCAGCTGGTGAGGCCAGATTGGTGTCCGAGTGGTAGCAGGAGCTAGTTAAAAACTTTACAGGAACTCCCATTCACTTTCAACTTGACACGTCAAAGTTCCCACACAAGTCTGTATGTACAAGGCACTTGAAAAATATATAAAGGTGGCATCTTATCTGCCCAGATCCCTTTTGGGGGACTGGATCCTAACATATCATTTCCTTATATCTACTGTACTGTACTTTCTAGTGGTTATGAGATCTCTCATTGAAATACCTTCTATCCCAGTATTGCTGGCACTATTAACATAACTCCACTCTAATACCAGGCATCACTTTAGCTGGTGTGCGTCTCTTATAACAGCATATGTATATTTCACAAATACATATAGCCTTCAACAACCACTCCGGTTGGTGTTGCCATTCCCTGGCACAAACTTTCCATGAGGTCAGCTATTAATAAGCCTCTCCTAGATTGTGCCCCCTCCCCAGTCACTCCCCAGGAAACCCCAGTATATTTTATTGCTTTAAAAACAAAGACTACATTCCAGTTTCTAGATCTTGATCCCTATCCTAATATAGGGGAGGGGAAAGTTAAAAGTTTAAATAAAGATAAGAAGGGTCTGGAGTTTTCACATGGGAAAGTTTTCCCCCTTGATTGCTGTGTTCTAATCTGTCTGGAGAAAGCTGAAACCATTGCAGAATCTGAATGCTTTGCTGTCTTTTTACACAGTGAAACAGGCAGTGTCAGAACATTGGTTTTCCCCGTGGTGCATGTAAATGAGGTAAATATTGTAAATGGTCTCCATTGCAGTGTGTGCCTATCTAGAAAGATGATACTACTGGGCCTGCAAAAAAGTGGGGAATGTGTCATGTTTCTCCTAATTTTACACTAGCAGGGGGGTAGGAAATAGTTCTTTGTATAAAATTTCTGGTTGATCTTTGTCCTAGGTCCCAGTCCTGCAAACTCCCCTTCACGTGGGTACTCCTATTGACTTCAGTGATATCTTTCATGGGCGTAAGAGCGACTGAGGGGGAAGAAGTTTGATGGATCAGGCCTTTCGTTTGTCAGACTTCCAGGGAGGTTTCTTCACTGAAGATGGGTCCCTGAATTCCTTGGATTTGTGATAGTCTTTGTAAAGTCCCCTTTATCTCTAGGAAGGAGCTTTATCTCACAGAGGATCTTCATTGTGGCCTGCAGCCATGTCCCTTCATGCTCTGAACCTGAGGTCTCACAAATTAATGCCCAATCCTGCATATAGTTAAAGCTGGGAGTAGTGCTTACTGTCTTGAGTCCCATTGACTTCAGTGAGACAACTCCTGGCAGCAAGCATGCCACCTGGCAACAACAGTTTGCAGGATCAGACTGAGTAAGGTCAAGCGAGGTCAGTACTTGAATGGGAGACCTCCAAGAACATCTTAGCTATCGCAGGGAGTGTGCTGGTGATTCATGAACCATTCCCTCTGGGGGGTGCTCGAGAGAAAGCACCTTCCCTCTGAAAATCCAGCCCTTTTTAAGGTGTCCCACAGTTGTGCACACAAAATCATCAGTCACTTTTGAAAATGTAGACCAGTGTATCCAGTGTAGCTTCTAAACTAGAGCTAGCAGTTCTAGTCCATGGCAAGGCATATCAAACAGTCGTCATGGCAGAGGGGATGCCGCTGTTTCCTCTTATGCTTATTCTAAATAAGAGAGAGGTATTGAAATGTATCATTTTACTCTTTCTCAATGCTCCCTGCTCCTCTAGAGTGTTCTGATTGACGAAGCATCTGCCAAAAAACTGAAGAGTGTTCTGTTTGAAGCCACAGTTGTAACCAGCATCCCCTTCATAATCATGGCATTAGGAATTATTTTGGGGATTTGTTTCATTGTGCTCGTATGCAGGCCCCCTGGAACAAAGGAAGAGGTTAGTAGCATCTGAAGTTGACCTTTCTTTCTCAGTGTTTATCTGTGTTTTATTTGCCTCTCATTGACTTCTACCTTTTGGGTTCCCACAACACTTTTGCTTTTTGTTTTTGTTGCAAATGCTCTTTCCAGGTTAGAGAAGTGTTAATAGACCCAGAGTAAGTGCACCCAAGCAAAGCTATGCAGCCAGTTTGATACGTGGTAAGGTGGGTGAATATAAATATTTTTTGTTCTTAATTCCTTTGCTAGCTACAAACACTAGTTGTAAAAATAAGCCTGTCTAGTGAACTCTGAAGGGTAAGATCCAAAAAACCCACATATTTGACATTTTGAGCCCTGTTCAATTTGACAGTTGCCTTTTGAGGAAAAAGTATTAAATTGATTTTCAGGTTCTCTTGTAATACTTTGGGCTGGTTCTTCCCAAAGGCCCAGTGTTCTTCCCAAACTAACAGCCCAATTCTGGACACCCAGAAACTACAAACAAATTCAGATTCTTATCCCAGCTTTGCCACTTGAGCCATTCAACAATACTGTCCCCCTCAGAGAACTGAAAATCACTCCATAATGCACAACCTTAACTTTGACCTTACCATATTTAATCCTTCAATGGCAATTATAATCTTACAACCTGAGCATCTCCACATGTCAGTATACTTCATACAAAGACGATACAAAGTGGATCAACTCCTCCAAATTCCTTCTCAAATGCACAAACTTATGCTGTAAATGCACATTATGACTTTAAAAAAAAAAACCACAGTACCATACGCAGGTAATAGTGTTCCATATGGGTATTCTGATCTGTTATATTAAAAAAATTGGCATTAAGGTTGTCAATGCTGTCAAAGATTGTGAGCCAAAACTTCACCCTACTTCAGCAGTCCCGTATGGATGCTAAACTATGGACATCTTTGTGATCCGAGACAGGGTACCCTAGTAGGCTTTTTCCACTTCTAGCTGCTGTTGCTCTAGGACAGTCTTGCTTTTTGTGTATTTTGCTTTCTAAACAGGTTCTTGCAACTGCACGAAAAAGCACACGCATCCTGAATTCAGACCCAAACCGTGCGTGTGCTGTTTCTCAGTTTGTGAGGACCTGGGCATGCTTATTAGTTAGCCTTGTGATGGTTTCTTTTGTGGTAAGACCTCGAGAGAGAGACCTGTGTCATCTTTCTGCAGCCTGACAGACTTTCCTCAAATGTTGACTGCTCCCACTTGGAAACTTTTGCTTCATTCTTGCACCCTGCTCAGCCTTTTGGCAATGGATGTTTTAACGACTCTGGTCCTGGTTCCTTTATGGGAGAGGCGGATCCTGTTTCTCCTGAGCACCTGAGTTTTTTCCCTTCCCTGTCTGGTTGGCAGGCTCCGCCTGAGAGGCTAGCAGCAGGCCTTTGGGCTCCAGCCAAGGCCTCATCCCAACCCCAGCAAGATCAGTCACAGCCACGTTTCTCAGGCTTTCCTTGGCACCAGAGAAGGAACAAAAAACAGTGGAAAGTTTGAATTTCATGTTTCTCAGAGACTATGCTCTTTCCTGCAAACAGTGAAATCAGTGATGGCCATGAAAATCCTACAGCCCAAGTTATACCCTCGTGTATTGCACCAGTTCTTTTCCCTCCCTCGTGTTTATGGCCTTAAACTATTTGTAGACTATTACCATACTGCTGACCTCACTCCTCAATTGTCATTTAGCAAAGCTCAATATATTTAACTCTTTAAATCTTTCCTCTAAATCTGTCTCTCCCGCCCCGTATCATTTTTGTTGTTCCTCTCTGAACTCCCTCCAGTCTGTCATTAACATTCTAGGTGCCCAGAAGTGTGCACATACCTTCCAGAGGTGGTTCCAGCCACATGCAGAGGAGCTCTCACCTCCCTGCTCTGTGACCCAATATTTTTGCAGACGCAGCCCAAGATTGGCCTTTAATTTTGCAGTCGTATTACCCTGCCCTCTGTCGCCCATAAGTCTCCAGCATTACTGCTTCCCAGGATTCTCCATCCCTTTGAGTGTGATTATTTTTCCCAAGATGCATTATCTTGCATTTTTCCAAGATTTCCTGCCTTTGACCCTGCCCCTCCATAGGTCCCTTTTAATGATCTCTGTCCCTACTGGCGCAGATAACTCCTCCCAGTGTAATCTCGTCAATATGCTGTTCATGTCGCCTTCCAGCATCATCATGGAGGATGTTAAATAAGCCCTGCCCTAACACTGATCCCTGTGTCACCCCCTAAACATCTCTAAGGAATGCAGACAGCATGTGCCTGCTGCACATTCCCTAGGATGATGCAGCACGCTCCCCTCTTCATGGCTGGTCAGCAACGCTTGCCCATGCAGAGAAGAGGGGGGTGTGCCCTTTTCTCCTCTCCAGCCCCTTTGGGGCAGCTTTCCCAATGGGAGCCCTATGAGGAACAATCCATGTGCTCACAGTAGAGCATATGCTGCGGTTGTGCTGGTCCTGGCATAGGGTGAGCAAAATTGGGGTGGCTTCTTGCATCATCCCGCTTGAATATCTATGTAAAGACCACGCACAATCTGCCCTGTGGTGCTTTTTTACCTTAATAGTTGTTCCTGTATGGCACAAGGGATGGAATTTGGACTTAGGGGGTGATAAAAACCAGGATCACTCTTCTTTGGTGCTTTGAAACTCAGTCTTACATTTGCTGTCCTCCAGCTCCACATTGTCTAACACACTGCAGTTAACTTTTCTGCTTTGCCATTTTGTATTTCAGAGTACTGAAGAGGAAAGGGCTCCGCTCATCAGGACATCCTAATATTCTTTTTTCCCCCTTCCCATGTGAGCTTGGTGAATAAACTATGCAAGTTGATCTAATACCGAATACTACCCGGCACACAGCGCTGCCTGAAAACCCACCATGCTAATTATGATTATTTGTAGTACAGGGATAAAAAAAGCTAAAATGCTAATGAATGAGGAAACTGTTCTTCTCAGCTGCTAAGTAAGTTTTAAAGCCAGATATTAAAATGACTTGAGATCCTGCTTTATTAACTAGTGTTTAATATTCCCAGTGCTGTTGAAAGCCATAAAAGCTCAGAACCACTATATCAGTGAGAGTATAATACCCTGATTCATGTATTAGAATTACGTGGGGTAAACTTTGTAAAAGGACCATAATAATGTGGGCTCCTAAGTCCCTTTTGAAAATGGAACTTAGGCATGTTTGAAAATATTGCACTGGGTCTAATTTTGTCTTTTGTGTAGAGCACACTTGGCTTCTTATTAACATGACTGGATTGTTTTAGTAGTTACCCATCATGCCTTTTATCTCCAAAATTGTTTTGTGAATCTAAGCCAAATTGTAAGTGAGGCCTATTTAGTCATATCTAGTTTTCAGTTAAGAAGCCAAGTGCTTCATAGCACATTTTCGTACAGCACCTTGATCTGCCCAGTATTGTTTGAAATCCCATTGTGTGGTATTAATAAAATGCCTGGCAAGTTTTTAACTTTTAATTATTTTTTACACTGGAAAACACAGGGTTGGTTAGCTGAGGGTACAATAGAGCGTTCTCCTTTTTCCTGTGTCAGTGTCTCACAAAATATCTAGTGTGTGGAGCACTGTAAAGACAGACGTTTAGGAAATCTACAGACCTTCTGTGTTGAGGCATGTTTGGAACATTAAGGAAAGCAGCATAAACGGGGTTTTTTTTAAATACTGGTAGCTTAAAATATAAGGGTACCTTTTTTCCCTCAGTGAGGAAGAGCATTCTCACAAACATATTTCCATCGAATAGTCAGTGAAAAATTGAGACCTACTTTTTTGACTGGCTGAACACTCATGCATAGGGTGTTAGCCTATCAATTGTTCAGCAATCCAGAACATTTTGGGGTGTCCCAGTCAGAAAAGTTCATTATTATCACTATTATTATTTATTATCTGTATTACTGTAGCACCTAGGAGCCCTAGTCCTGGACCAGAGCCCCATTGTGCTATGGTCTATAGATTGGTACCAATTACAGAAGGCTAGAGATACTGGCATTGCACCAGGCTGACTTCTTTAGCCGACAGGCTCCTCTTATGCAAGCCAGAACCAACCAAATAAGCATCCAAATTCAGGCATCTGCCGCACTGCAGATAAGGGCTCTTGTACGTAATGGAGCTCCCAACCCGTTGTGATCTGCAAGAGTGTTCCCAGTGAGTGAGAGACTCAGACTAGCCAACTACAGCCATTCATCTCAAGGGATTTGCTCTGCAGTAATGTCTCCATTTAACCTCATGAGAGGAAACTGTCCAGCCTCTGATTTGCCAGGATGAAAGTAATGCCATGTGAAAACCCTTGTGGGTAAGGGGGTTTGGAACTCTGCCTTACCTTTACCCCAAATGTTGTTCTTTGGGAGGGGATAATCTTCCTTTGCCACATATGTAGATTCCAGTTGTAGATACCTCCTCCCCATCACCCCACTCTTTGAGTCCCAGGACCCCTTTATTTCTTTCCTTGGCTGACCTCTGGAATAAACCTGCCAGCTAAGGGAAACGCCAATAGCTTTGGCCCAGGGTCCCTCTTAAATTCTTTCTTGTATTTGGAAGGGGGCAGCTACAGAATGCCCAGTGCTGTTGGTGAAAGGCTACATCCCTCTCAGATTAAGTACCAGCCTTCCTTAGCTGGGGAAACTGAGTCAGTAGCTGCAAAGCCTGTGTTCTATTTGTGGACCATTTGCTTATTGCAGTACATTATGCTAAATCAGGAACTCCACATCACCTTTCTGTCTCAGTCTTTATGTTGTACAGTTCAGATCATTGTATGATCCAAATTGAAATATAGCACCTTGTGTAAAAGTTATCTGTGCACAACACTAGTAACCTACAAATCATCTACAAAGCCTCAGGTATTTTCTGAGGAAGTCATTTTGACAAGGCCTCACACTGCTCCCACTGAAGTCAATGGGAGCAGGCTTAGGTCAACACCAAACACATTTTAAAATCCCATATGTTAGATACAAATAGACGCATAGATATTAAGCAGTTTGGAGAAAGGTGTGTGCATTTCTATGTAAGGCAAGAGCAAAAATGTCTACAGAGTTAAAAGCAAAAACCCCACTCAAGCAGGATGCATGATACAATTTTAGAGTTTTATTTCCTTTTAGTTTTGTGAAACCAGTACATTGCAGTTTGATGCCTCTTAATGGAGCATTTCACTCCCTCTCTCAATCCAACACCGACAAAAGTCAAATATATCTGTGGGAGAGCCATTTTATTGGATGCCAGACCTTCCAGCTGTGTTTTATAAAGAGTTACTACCAGTATTTAAAAAAAGATGTTTATTCTGCTTTCCTTTTAATGTTCCACACATACCTCAACACAGAAGGTCTGTAGATTTCCTAAATGTTTAATGCAATTACAAATACAGTATATTTGATATGCAGGGGCAGTTATCCTTGACAGGCCTTTGCATTGTTTCTTTGTAAACTGTGCCCTGGGTACCTTAAAAATCCAGAATCCCATTTGTTCATCTTTCTCAGCTGTTAACATTTAAAGAAACACTACAAAGAATATCATTCTCCTCTGGATGCCCACATGCAACTCACAATAGCAGCTAATTAACACTGAAAGGCAGCACAGTCTAGTGATTAGAGCCCAAGGCTGGTTGTCAGGACATCAGAGTTGTAATCTGTAGGGTTATTAACATTTACCTAATATATATACACACACACACACACACACACACACACCCCCCGTCAGAGGTGTTGTGGGGATGAATTTATATTTGTAAAGTGCCATGGTCTTGATTCTTCAAAGGACAGCTTACTTCACTGTAAGTCAGACACTCAGCACCTTGCAGGTGTGCTAAGATCACTGTATGATAGTTCCTTATATACTGTGACAGTTCCTTATATACCTGTTATTAATAAGAATTACTTGTGCCTGAATCCAGGGAAGATTTTCCATCTATAACCCTTCTGTTCAGCTGTTCTGTAAAGCATTGTTTGTTCCACACAGTGGAAGTGATTCCATGCAGCATTGGCTACTTTTTTAATTATTGAAGACTCACGGGAGATAATGGTCAACTGTTGTTTGTTGATGGATTTTGTATTTGTTTTCCTGAGGCTGACGGTTAAAGAGGAAAAAGAAAAGGAGTACTAGTGGCACCTCAGAGACTAACCAATTTATTTGAGCATAGGCTTTCGTGAGCTACAGCTCACTTCATTGGATGCATCACGAAAGCTCATGCTCAAATAAATTGGTTAGTCTCTAAGGTGCCACTAGTACTCCTTTTCTTTTTGCGACTACAGACTAACACAGCTGCTGAAACCTGTTAAAGAGGAGACACTCATAGCGATGATCAGTATGTTTGCACAGGTGATTCACTTTGTGATTCTAGCAATTTTTGTTTCCACTATTAATGCAGATCAGGTGTTGCATTAATAAAAGTTAATGTTTCTATAAAAAGTGTGATGAACTTGGTATTTTCTTTCACTATACAACTTCTGTGTTTATATCTGTGTATATCTGGTGCCTTTTGAAATAAAACAGTTCATAGCCAAAATTTTCAAACCTAGTTTTTGGCTCTGAAATCCATATTCAGGCACCTAAAAAAGTGACCTTATTTTGAAAAGTGCTGAGCATCCAGCAGCTCCCACTGAGTAGTGGACACTCATCACTTTTAAAAGTCAGGACACTGATTTAGGTGCCTGAATATGGATTTAGGAACCTAACCATAGGCACCTGAGGGGGATTGTTACCGGAATGTTCAGCATTGGTCCAACTCTGCTCTCTTTTTGAAGTCAAAATGGCCCCTAACCAATGTTCCCTCTAATTTTTGACAGGCTGTGTAAGCAAAAAATTGCTTCTGTGCAAATTTTTGTGCATGTGGTGTTTTGCCGTGTGCATGGGGTTTAGGATCTGTGTGCACATGCGCACAGCTTAGGGGGAACCAGTGCCCCTAACTCTAATGGGAGAAGGGTTGGGATGGCACTGAAAGAGAAAAGTAAAGCTGCTTGTATCTCAGTGGAACATGGCTGTGAGACATTTATTACACCCAGAGAGTTGGGATTGTAAAATAAGGATTATGTAAATTTCCAGGGAGGTGCTATGATTTAGAATATTGATAGCTTTGCTGATAGTTTCTCACTATTTTGTTCCATAGAGGCAGATTCACAAAGAGCAATACAGTGAGTTGGATGTCTGTAGTTAGTAGGAACCACCAGAAAGTGTCCACTGATTTTGGGTGCCTCGTTATTTGGTACCCAACTTGAGATGCCCAGGGTCCCCATTTCAAAGATACTGAGCCCCCACCATTCCGGTTGATCTCAATGGGGCTGGGAATGCTTGGCACCTCTGAAAAGTAGGCTGTAAGTGGCTCAAGCTGGGTACCCAAAAATTGGGGGCACTCAAATTAGTGGACACTTGTGAAAATGTTGACTTTCCTCTGCTCTTTACTGAGTTATGGCTACGCACTGGTGACTTGGGATGCTGTGTAGAAGGGAGTGAACCCCACTTCTCCCCCACCACCTGTATAGCTGGAGCATATATTCCAGTGAGGCCTAATAAGTGTGTGGAGCAGTGTGTGGGATCTGGGGCTAGAAGACAAATAAGAAATTGCCCTCATCTCATGCCTTTCTTTGAAAAACAGAGTAAATACCTTCTGAATATAGGACTCCAGAGAAGTCTGTACCATTTTCTGCCAAGGAGTGGGTGAAAAATAATAGCCATTTTGTATGGAGAACTATTTCAACTGCAAGATAATTTTTAGGGAGTTACCAAGGACCTGATTTATTTTCCTTGAGGACCCAAACCTCATATTCTGTTCAGGAGCTGTGGATACTCAAGGAAAGGAGGATCAGGCTCCAAATGATGACCTATTTGGAGTGGAAATTTCAGTAGAAAAGGTACAGTAAGTTTCCAGTATAGATTTGCCTATGGGCCTGATTCCCCTCTTTGGTAGAGTCTGGTGACAGTGAATGGAGGGCCTAGCCCAATGGCTCAGATTATGATGGGTTAAGCTGGGGTGACCCTAGTGACTTCAACAGGGTTGCTCTGATGTAAAAGTGAAATTTGGGTCCATCATCTTTTACCTGGCCTCATGGGAGAGGTGTTAATCTAGGGCTAGGTAAAAATTATTTTATCCACTTGTGACCCTGTTGCAGTTTTCTTTTTAACGGCCAAGCATCCAAAGGCGTGTCTGTGGAAGGCAGTAACCTTGCTGGCTCCCTTGCAGTTTTAAATCTGTAACTCCCATCACCTGTCAGAGTGCAAAGACTGAGCACGAAGCTGATTGAAAAGCAAGGGCCAGGTGGCTGTCAGGGGCGGGCTGGGGGTCTCTGTATAACATGCAGTGGGACGGCATGGGGGAACTGTCCTGCAGGCGAGGAGTCGCCCACCAGCCCCCTATGCCCTGCGGGGAAGCGGGCTCATGTTCACCCCACGCACCCATTGACATCAGTGGAAGCTAGGTGCCTGTGCTCCTTTGGGGATCTGGGCCCAGCTCCCCCACGCTGGCAGCACAGCCAGCAATGGAACCCTGGCGTCCTGGCTCCAGCCCACTGCTCTAACCACTCTGCCACAAGAAAGGGCACCTTCCCCCTCCTAGGCCGCATGGTAAAGCCCTGAGTCGGTGATTTCCGCCCTCCCCCCTCCATTAGCCTGATTGGTATGTTCCACAACAAATGTTCTCTCTCCGCCCTCCCCCTCAGTCCCAGCTCTGATACTGAGAGGCGCGCGACACCCATACGTCACCGCTAAATCGTAACAGAGCGCCAGACCGCCCCCTCCCCCCCCCGCCGTGCCACGTGATCCACCCATCTGTTGTAGGGGCTGGTCGTTCGTGTGGATGACGAACCAGCGAATTTTATTACGTCATCATTCAGCGCCACCCTCTCGCGTTCAGGCGCGGGTTGCCGGGGCTGTTAATGTTTCCGGGAGCGGGGCCATCACCCGGAACCGTTCCCCTTGGGGTGACCGTTCCCAGCCGGACCCGGCGGCGGCTGCACTCCGCCAACCGCGCCGCCTCATGGCCTTCAACTTCGGGGCAGCCGCCGGCGCCGCCGCCGCGAACCCGACAGGTGCGCGCGGGGCGGCCGGGGCGCGGAGACCGGCTGCAAGGGGGGTGGCGGGGCAGTGGGTGTGTCCGCTCCGTGCCTCCCTCCTTCCATCCCCCCATGCCGCTCGCCCTAGCAACCGGAGCGGGGGGCGGTGCGCCTCCCCCCCCCCCTCCCGCCTTGCCAGCGCCGGGACGGGTTGGGACGGGGGGCGGTGTCTGGTCGGGATGGGAGCCGGGCGTCGCTGCTGGAAGCATGAGGCGGCTGGGCAGTGGGTCCGGCCGCTCCCCGCCCCCGTGGCGGTGACACCCCGGCCGCTCCCCCGGCTCGCTGCCCGCCTCCCTCTTCCCCCCTCCGTCCCGATGAGTTACAACCAGACCAAGCACGTTGGGCGGCGTAACCGCTGCGCTGAGTTCCCGCCCGTCGCGTGAGCTCGGGGCGCCGCTCAGGCCCCCCCCCCCCCCAGGGCGCAAGTGCTCGTTGCCCCCAGCCGCGCTGGTCTGTTTCTGCGCGGGAAATGCGTCCCTCTTAAAGCCTCATGCCATTGAAATAAGGCTTGTGCGGGAGGGGCCCCGGGGTGAATTTTGGTAGCTGTCCCTACAGGGTTTGAGCATTGGGCTGCTAAACCCAGGGTTCAATCCTCGAGGGGGCTATTTAGGGATCTGGGGCAAAAATCGGGGATCGGTCCTGCTTTGAGCAGGGGGTTGGACTAGATGACCTCCTGAGGTCCCTTCCAACCCTGATATTCTATGATTCTTGCAGGCTGCTTCTGCAGATAGTGTCACATTATGGTATAATCCTTCCTCCGTAAAGCCAGCTGGAGGTTCGTTACCTTTGCACTAAAGAGAGGCACAGATGGCAGAGCAGTGTAAAAAAACAAACAAAACCCAAACCAGAAACTAAACAGGGTTTGTTTTGAGTCACATAATCACATAATTTAATGTGATTATGAAAAGTTTATTCACGGTTAGCTGAGATGAGGCTGTACATGATGTGTACTAGTTGGCACTGATTAGTCAGTCATGATAATTGTTATCAGGTAACTCAAGTATTCACAAAAGTCTTCATGTTCAAGCACAATAGGGTGGTTGCTCTTTGCTTTTTAAGAGGCGTCCCTAGATAGTTTATCATTTGTGTGACATTTTCTAGCATGTGGGGAGGAGGAAAGGATACATCTAACTTGAAATCAGAGGAGGGGAAAGTTCTTTTTAAGCTTTGTAAATGTTTTTGGCATGTCTAGGCATAGCTGTATTTGTGAACTAGACACCAAAGCTTTAAGAGGTTGTGCTAAAAGGCAAGTCATTTCCAGACCCTTCAGAGCACTTAGACTTCCAATACTTTGTCTGCCCTGGCATTTATCCTCCCTGCAGAGGTAACTCAGGCTCTTACTTGAGTGGTGCCCCTAGTCTGGCTCCCATCCATGCACAAAAACCTCTTGCCTGACTGCTGGTGGTGTTTACACCCAGGCTGGCTAGCTGGCCTAGGGTACAGGCTACAGCCTGAGTGTTGCTTACACTGAGGCTGGTGACACCCCCCCCCCCCATATTGCAGCGTAGATACAGGCTAAAACGCTCGAGTGCTGATAATTCTCCAATGCCTTCCCAAAAGTCCTCCTGTGTGCATAGAAACACAGTTTCTCCCACAGTTCACTGAGAGAGAATCATAGTGTGATTCATCTTATTGCAATGTTAAGAATGCTGGGATATAACCACGAAAGTCCTCGTGAGTATAGTACCAGTGTGGACACAGTATGGACACACTTGAATATGGCTTTGCAGTGTGCCACTCACACCCAAGTGCTGATCACCCGAATTAACTCTGCAGTGAAGACATACCCCTGGAAAGTTGTACTGCTTTAGCTATACTGGCTGTACTAATAGAGTTAAAATGCTACAACTCCCTAGTCTGGACTCTGTTTCATTCTTGTAAAACTTTTCCCATATGGGAGAGGGAATAACTAGACCAGTATGTCACTTCTATACTGATATACCTGCATCCATGCTAGGGGTTGTACTGGTATAACCATAGCAGAAAAAATTGTGCCTCTGACACAGTTACATGACTGTAACGTTCATGTGTAGATCAGACATAAGTGTGTGTGTGGGGCCGGGAGGGGGAGAGAAGTCTTACACTTTTTTATTTGTGCTTTAGCTTTGTATCTGCTAACAGCATAGGTTAAATAGCAGAAAACTTTGGACTACTCCGTTTGTGTTAAATAAATGAATCTCATTTGAAATGGAATAACTTCTCTCCTCTATGCTTTTTATTTCTTTAACTATTTGTTTTTCTTGTCCCTGGCTATGGAAAACACTATTTTTTTTGCTTCAAACTAATGCTGCGTGCTCTCTTTCTGCTTCCCACCTGTTAGGATTTGGTGGGCTTGAGACTGCAAACTCCACTGCCAGTGGGTTTAATTTTGGGGGTTTCGGATTAACTGCCAATCCTGCAGTGAATTTTAATATTGGGAATTTCGGTGTGTCCACTACCTCAGCGCCACCATTCAATTTTGGTAACAGTCTGGCAAGTGCAGGTAGATAACACACACACTTGTTCGTAATGAATGTTGATAGCAGGGGTCCAAGAATTCTTTTCAGATCTCTGGTATCTAAGTATAAAAAACTACTTCAATACTTTTTGTGTGGCCCAAATTAGGGAACAAAGTTTTTAATAACTTGTAGCAAAATCTCTAAATGTGATTTTTAAAACACTTCCACTAATTTCTGGGTTTTCTATGCAAATCCAGTGAAATAGCTGTTGAAAGAAAACTACTTGGTCTGTCAAATGCCCATTTTCTCTAAAAACAAAATAAACCATGGTGTCCTGCCAGTCTAAATCTAAGTCTTGATTATTTAGCAAATGGTCAGATTTACTGGCAAACTGTAATCTCAGTTCTTTGTTCGGATATTGGTAATATTGCATAATTACAGAGTAAATCTGTAAAGTCGCATTTCCTTACTTTAGATTCTTGGACTACTGTAGTCATGTTTTTCATCTTTCCTTATGTCTCTTCATTGGACTTCAGTTGGTTATCATGAACACACCACACTTAACTAGTTTCTGTGGAGAAACAAATTTTATACGATCAGCACAAAATCAATCACCCTTGCTTTTTGTTTCTGTTCAAGTACTGTTGTTCATCTGCTGAAATAATGCACAGATGCAAGATTGTCTTTAAAAGATGCTCTAGCTTTTTTTGTTCTTCCTAGTGTGGACACTGGTTATTTGTTGTGAAGTGAATCAGCAATCCAGTGTAAATTGATTTATTTTCAATTTAGTCTTACCTTTTTTTACGTGAAAATATTTGTGCCTTGTGTGGTGGTATACTATTTCATATGTTTCCATTTATGTAGAGTTAGCCCTGGGATCTTGTTCTTGCAGCTGCTCGTATAGGAATTACATGCATTCCACAGTCTTACCATATTTTTTTGTATTCTAGCACCCATCTCACTTTCATGCACCTGATGATCAATGTAAATCTTATTTAATTAATTTTACTCTGGTACAAATTCTAATCAATTGTCTTTTTCTAATGGATATGGGCTAAATTAAAACCAAATCTGAGATGCATGTTTTCATTGTGTTAGCAGTTTAGTACTACAGTTAAATAATTTTCAAGCAAAGGTATCAAGTTGGCCAAAGTACAAAATAATAATAATAATTAAAAAAAATCCCATGATCTGATAGTGCTTCTCACACAGTTTGTCATTACACAGTGAGTTTGAAGCTCTGGGTTTATCACTGGAAACCTTTTTCATCCAGTTGCATAAAGCTGATGCTCTGAATGAGTAAAAATCAAATCAGGTTGAAAATTAAGTCTGGTTTAAGTTTCATCTGAGTGCACAGGGATGGTAAATATAATAGATTTATAACTAAAACATGATTTGTTTTGATTCAGATGTAAACTGTATTTTGATAAACTGACATGTCATTTCCAATGACTATATCCATTTGTTGAATCATGTACACCATACTGTTTGATATTTCTATATAAAGCTCTTGATTGAATATAATCTTGCAATTTTAACTAAGATTGTATAATTTTTCCACTCATAACTGCTTTCCTGCCATACATAACATGCCATTTCAAGCTGACTGTTTCATTACACTAAGTTTAAAAAAAATTTTTTTATTTTATTACATATAACTTACAAATGGCTTTACAACAGCTGGTCTACATAGTGGACTCTTTTTTTAGTTGGGGTCTGTGAGGTGCTGTCACTCCTCCTGCTCCATATGTGTATAGGAGGCCCCTGGGGGAGACTGTAATGCCATTGTTTTCATCTAACTTATATGATATAGTGTCTTTGCTTTTCTGCTGCCTGGCCAAGTTCAGGAGTAAGATCAGAGTGGACTGGTGATCCGATTTGCTGAGTTAAAGAATCTCAAAGGTATAATGGGATGGCTTCTTTAGGTTCTGTTCGAGGAGAATTTCTATCTTTTGTCTATGAGTACAGTTTAGAATTGCTTTTTGACCTCTTAATGCTCCAGGATACCCAAGTCTTGTCAGTGAAATAAAGTATATTTTTCATCTTTTGTCCTCTAATAAGGTGATGGTTACTTTCACACGTGTCCGGATCAGGAATATGTGTCTGAGCAATTTTACACTGGATTATTGCAATGCACGCCGCATGAAGTTACCCCTGAAAGCCCATCAATGTTTGCAGCTGGTGTAAAACACCACTGCTTGTCTGCGGGGAACAGTAGCTGCAAGGAGCTGCTTAGCCCCTTTTTTTGGATAAATGCACTGGCTTCCTTCTTGATTCAAATTAAATTCAAGTTGCTGATTTCAATCTATAAAGCTGTATATGGTTTGAATCTTGGATATGTAGAAGGCTCTTGCTTTCCCCAGTACAGCCGCAGTAGTTGCGAGAAGCTAGAGCTCAAGAGGCTCAGCTACAAATGTCTGGGGCTGGAAACTGTTTTCTCGGGACAGGGCCCTGGACTCTGGAGTTTGCTCCCTTTGCCCCCCAAAAAGGATGGAGATGGCTGAGTTTGCTGCTCTTGAGCAAAGTGCATGGCTCATATATATAATTTGTCTGGTTGGTTTGTTGGGTAACTTTGAGTGGCAGTCAATTATTATTATATATCTGCTTGAAATTATGTATTTAAAAGGAAATTGAGGATGAAAAATGTGTCCATAATACTTAGCTGCAGTATAATATCTCAGTAGAAATAAATGCTGTCCACTTGTGCCCACCACCAAACTATACACCCTAACTATAAAGTGGCGCTCACGTGGAGGCGTCTAAGCTTTTGCCAAAAGTAAAGCCAAAGAATAATCTAAACAAAACTTACAAACTAACTCTCCCCCTCCACTTCTGTTTGCCACCCAAAAACTAAGAAAACCACTTACTCAGCCTTGTCTTGAATGAGACCAGTGAGGCATTCCAGTATATAAAAACGTGAGCATGTCTTAAAGTTACCATGCCTCCTCTGCTGCCTATCTCTTGAGATTTTACCATGGGATCATCAGTAGATACAGCCCCAGTGCTGTGATGGGAAAGCAGCTGATAGTCCCTCAGGCAGACTGGCCCTATACTGTACAAATTATAACACTTGGACATCTTAAGAGTGTCTTGCAGACCACCTCCTCTCCCATCTATGATCACATATCTCTGTGGCAGCTACAGTAATTGAAAAGTGAATCTCTCTTCTTGTTCTCTTCATTTCCCTACACGTGCTCCCTTCTGTTTGGTTCCCTTTTTCCCTGGATATGCTGCTCAGCCATATGGTCCTCTTTTTCCCTATGCTCCCCTAGTACTTTGTTACTAGGACATGATTCTGCTGTTGGTGACTCCAAGTCCCGGGGGTTCTGTTCCTATTTTTAATACTGTGTAGCAGAGGCCCCTAGTAGAGGCATCTAATCTGGTTTCTTCAGGTTTCCAGCTGCTCTTACAGATTCTTATCATGAAGGGCCTGAACACCTGTAGAAGTAGCAGGAAATAGAGGGGATCCAGCACCATATGACTAGTCAACTGTTCACAGACCCCAAGTTTGGGAACTGCTGACTTAAATTTTTGGCTAATAAAAGTAAAACCTCAAGCATGTTTGCTGGACTTCATACAACCAGTGAATCTTGGAGGGTGCAGGTGTTGCTACCTCTTACAAATGCAGACCAAGGGACATCCCAAACCATGTACATTGCAGTAATGTAAAGGGGGATCACAAAGGCATGGCTTACCACTGTGAAATCCACACCCAGAAGGAAAGTTTGCAATTTCCAAATATTTCAGAGCTGGAAGAGGACCACTCTTTGCTGTTGATAAAAGATTGTGGGCTTATGTTTAGCTGGTTAAGAGTAATGATTCAAGGTACTGATTTTTTTATTTTTTTTAAAATGTGCCTGGGATTAATGTCAGGGTAAAGGTACCCACTGCATATATGAAATCCTGATAGCCCTTCATCTTATGGAAATAACTCAGTCTTATCCAGTCAAGTCTTTTGAAGTACTGCCTTGTATTTGTTCTGCTGTCTTGGCCAGGCAGTGAGATGGCACGGTCGGCGTTAGAGATTTGAAGAGGTGATATTCTAAAATTGGGGGTGTTATCAATTTACTGAGGACATTTCAGCCCATGCGTCTGAACTGAGATATAGATATCTTACATATTTACATGTTAAAGAGGTTCTACTGTATGGCCCTTTGACTGTTCCTCTCAAGAACTGAGTACTTCCCTTTGCATTGTAAACTGTTCCGACAAATCCATCCTCCTAACAACCTGTGTGCCACGCTGTGGACCTGATCCCGAAAACTGATCTCCACAGAGAGACAACACCAGGGAACGTTACAATTTGGACCGGTGTTCTGCTAGGTCACTCCAATCCTTGATTCTGGGAGCCAGCCTTACCAGGCTCTGCTGTGAGAACACCCACTCCTGGGCTGTTCATGCACAGCCTCTGCAATGTAAACTGCTCCTTGGATTGTGCAACCGAATGGCACTAGCTAGTATCTCTGGTCCCTGACACAACCCTAGGAACCTCCGTCTTGCAGTGTTCAGTTATGCCTGCTGGACGCTGCAAGCTTATGAATTCATCAATTTAACAAAGAAATAATATGTACCAGGCTTGTTATCCCACGGGGAGTCTCTGACACGCTTCAAACCAAACGCACTGCTTCAGGTAGAATAAACACAGATTTATTAACTATAAAGATTTTTTTTAAGTGATTATAAGTCAAAGCACAACAAGTCGGATTTGGTCAAATGAAATAAAAGCAAAATGCATTCTAAGCTGATCTTAACACTTTCAATGCCCGTACAAACTTCTCACCACAGGCTGGCTGGTTGCCAGGCTCTCCCCTTCGATCAGCGCTTCAGTCACTTGATGGTGACGTCTGTAGATGGAGGTGGAAGAGAGAGGAAGCATGGCAAACGTCTCTCCCTTTTATCATGTTCTTTCTTCCCTCTTGGCTTTGTCCCCACCTTCCCCCTTCAGAGTCAGGTGAGCATTAGCTCATCACAGTCCCAAACTGTCCAAAGGAATGGAGAGGGGGGTGACTCACTCAAGAATCCAACAGATCCTTTTGTTGCTGCCTAAACCAGCATCCTTTGTTCCTGTGAGGCTGGGCTGGGTTTGTCCCATACATGCCCTAATGATATGTGAACTGCCTCTCTGCTCTTGGAGAGTTTTTGCCTGGGCTTATTTTAAGCCATGAAGACACATTTTCAGCCTCATTGCTGTATACATGAAATTACAACCTATAACATTACTGTAACAACCATTTCTATAGCATCACTATAACAACAATGCTCAGTGCATCATGACCCTTCCAAAGACACCCGACACGACAAACTTTGTATTCGATACCACACAATCATTTTACGAGGATGAACATGGGGGGTGTAGTGTGTTCCCACTAGGTACAGAACGTCACAGAGACCCATTCATCCATGCCCATGGAAGTCAGTGGAATTCCACAGGAGTCTACCCCCATAGATTTTCTTGCAGGATTGGGACATAGAATGTCATCCTGCTGACATGAGGGATGCTGGCTTTGCCACAGGGGTGTTGTAGTTATAAAAAAAACACAACACAAACATAACTCCACAAAAAAGAGAATTCATACATTATTCCAGAGTTTTAAGCAAACATTACTGTCTGTGTTCTTGCTCATATGCAACCATCGTATGTAAGATGCTTAGTTCCACCAAAGTGTTTGTAGTTCTTTTATATTTTTAATTAAATAGATTCATAGATACTAAGGTCAGAAGGGACCATTATGATCATCTAGTCCAACCTCTTGCACAATGCAGGCCACAGAATCTCACCCACCCACTCCTGCGAAAAACCTCACCTATGTCTGAGCTATTGAAGTCCTCAGATTGTGGTTTAAAGACTTCAAGGAGCAGAGAATCCTCCAGCAAGTGACCCGTGCCCCATGCTACAGAGGAAGGCAAAAAACCTCCAGGGCCTCTTCCAATCTGCCCTGGAGGAAAATTCCTTCCCGACCCCAAATATGGCGATCCGCTAAACCCTAAGCATATGGGCAAGATTCACCAGCCAGATACCCAGGGTCCTTTATATTAAAAACTTACCACCCCATCCCACAAAAATCCAGTTATTCTAGACTCTAGAGAATTAATGTGACAAATATTAGTACTAGCTATAATTTTCTGTAGATGGGGAGAGCACATCTGGGACTGAGCAACTTAAGTTAACTAAAGCCTAAGGGTGTGGTGTTTTTTTGTTTTTTTCATATCCATAGGTCACTTGTCACTATGTATTGCTTTCTGGGTCCCACTTTCTCTCCTGTTTACTTTATTGTCAGTAAAGTAAATAACTATGATCAGAAAAATATGCTTGTGTCACAACACATTCATCTGTCAGCATCTCCCTTCATAAAACTCATTGCGTTGGAATGTGCAGTTTATCATGACCTACAAGAGATTGAACCTTGTGGCAAAGCTACCTTGTTTATTTGTACAATTTATTTACTAGGTGCTTTTGGAGGATTTGGGACAACTACCACCGCTCCTGGATCAGTATTTAGCTTTTCTGCTCCTACCAACACAGGCACCGCTGGTGAGATGCCATCATTTTGATTTAGAATTAAACTTAGCATCAGTCTTTTAGAAGTTTTATCTCTTTTTGCTGTTCATGTGTAATTCTTCTATTTATCTTTGATTTTCTCCCCTCCTCTAAGGACTGTTTGGTGCTACCCAAAACAAAGGTTTTGGATTTGGTACTGGTTTTGGCGGAGCAGGAACTGGTACCGGCCTAGGTACTGGTTTAGGAACTGGGTTAGGCTTTGGAGGATTTAGTACCCAACAGCAGCAGCCCAGTAAGTACAAAGACTTCTTTATTTCTTTTAAAAGCTAATGTTAGTAAGCAAAATATCTCTTGCTCATCGCTCCTGAGTAATCAAAATATTAGCATGAGTTTACTTGAGTAATGGGCAAATAATAGAAAATTCTAGCAACCTAATATATTAAGCTGCTTTTTTGTGCCCCCAGAACCATCAGTGAAGGGTTTACAGATCTCTGCACCCTTCATAGTCTAAGCCTTTTACACAGAGCACCAGAACCTGAAGGGGGAGATGAGGCATCTAAACCTCACTCACAGCACTAAATTCACCTCCAAGCCCCATATCTCAGTAGTGCTCTGTTGTGGAAAAAAAAGACCAAATAGCCTTGACATTTTAATGTGAATGCTTAAAAATTCACCATTTGGCAGGCCCCTCACTTCAAGTACCTCTTGCTCAAACTGCTACAGGTTTCTCCATGAGAATGAAAAACTTTGGCACATTCCCAGTAGTTTCAAGATGTACCAGTAGAGTGTCCATCCCCTTGGACCAAAAAAAAGAGATGGATCACTTACCTTTTGAGTTATCTGCTACCTGTCTTGCTGATGCTGTACACTGTCTGTCTACAACAAGGGATCTCATGAAAAAGCTGGAGGAGCAAGAGTTCTGTAGAGCATCCTGGAGAGTGTTGTCCTTTTGCAGTTAGGGATGTAAAATAGTAAACAGTTAACCAGTAAGCATTAGTCTTCCCGGTTAACCCAGCTAACCATTAACCCCTGGCCTCGTGGGCGGGCCCCTCTCCCTTTAATCGGTTAACCGGGTAAATGATATAATTTAAATATCATTTAAAAAGTTAACAGATTAACATTCCTGTTTGCAGCATAATACCCAGGTACCTTCACAATGTGCCTCAGGATGGCCTTTGCTTTTCTGTTGGCAGTGTAGCCATCCTTACTGCAGAGCAAGCTAAATCCTATGGTAAGGTAGTTCTTTTCCAAGTTTAATATTGCCCGCCCTTTCCAAGAGGGATAGCTTTGGGAATAGCCTAGATCAGGGCATGGGTTCCATGTCTTAACAAGGAAAAACTCTCTGTATGAGTGTGGGCATGTCTTATCCAAGGGTCTCTATAAATCAAACAGAAATTTCAGCTCGTTTCTCTTTATCTACAAAACATGTAGGTTAAATTCTAATGGCACTTGGCCTTTCATTCCTTATTTGAAAGAGACCAAGAGAACCAGGCCAAACTCTTTGAGACATTGCCCAAAGGATCAGCCCATAGCAAGAGACTTGCTTGCAGTTCCTGGCTGCGTAGGGCAACATTGCTTCTGAACATAGCTCGCTTTTTGTAGTGACTTTATAAACTGAATTATTTTCCTCCCCTGCCTCCTGAAGCAGTCACATCCCATCTTCCTTCCTTTCCTGTAAAGAAGGAATCAGTTTAGAGCACCATCAACTGTCGATTTCAAATTCAGGCAGTGCTCCCTTTTGGCCCCAGCTTAAAAGGTTTACAAAAGTCTGTTCCATTTATTTTTTTGGTCTCCAAGAAGTGTGGGTTGATCCAACAAATTCTAGATAGTGGAGCATAAATGTATCAAAAAGGAATCCAGCACATTGGTGATCGCTGTTGTAAGTCCAGGAGACTTCTGAGCATCTTGGTTATAGCATGCATATCTGCACAGCCCCATTATAGGAGCCCTCAGAAATACCTACGCTTTACCTTGGGATCTCCATGTGTCTTATTGGTCCCTTTTTTTGGTTTAGCATTGGCACCAAGAATCTTTACCAAGTTGATAGTGGCAGTAACAGCGTCATGAGAAAGGAAGGAATTGATTACAGATTTGGTTTAAAGAAAAGTCAGGATATGTATAGATCTATGATCTGCTGACTGCTTTACTGTGTCACAATAACAGATGTACCGTTCAGATTTTAAAGCATCCAAGAATGTTTATCCAATCGTGTCTATATTTACCCATTTGAGGGACCTCTTTTTATAAGGTGTGCCTCTATGTAATTGAATGTCAGACAATTCCATCATCACTTTTAAGAAGGGTAGGGGGTAATAATGTCATTCAGAAAATCAAACTTTGTGCTTTATTATTTACCCACAGACTTCTTGGTGTCTTCCCCCCCCACCCCACCCCCGCCCCCCAAATGCACAAGAAGCTCTAGTGTGGTGTGCATTAATCAGTTAATCTTTCTTTCTTCCTCAAGAACTGTGTGTTTTCTGTATCTGATTTTAGCATTAGGTGGCTTGTTCAGTCAGCCCACTCAGGCACCTTCCCAGTCCAACCAGCTGATAAACACAGCCAGTGCACTTTCTGCTCCCACTCTCTTGGGAGATGAGCGAGATGCTATTTTGGCAAAGTGGAACCAGTTGCAAGCCTTCTGGGGGGCAGGCAAAGGATATTTTAACAGCAACATTGCTCCGGTGGAGTTCACGCAGGAAAACCCATTTTGCAGATTTAAGGTATGATACTTCTGGTATTTATCAGAGTACTTATTCTGAGACTATTTGCAGTCTTCTGTTTTAATCCTAAATGCATCATGGGAGTTGCTTAGAATTAGCAATAGCTAAATTATGTAACATAGTATGTTCTTCAAGGTAATGTGTCCCATTCTAATATGCCTGGGACAAAGCTCTGAGTGGCGTGGTTGCTGAAAATCTAGGCCCTGATTAAGTATTACAAATGACATGCATGCTTATGTGAGCAATATGACAAATAAAATATTCCAGGATAGTGTTAGGAGAATTAAGGTCACTAACCATCCAAGATGAGCACTAATCTATTAGAAATGCATTTCTTCTGGTGCAGATCACTTAAATAGTAACACTTAAAATTCTTTCAAATTTTTAAGCTTTAGAAGACCAGGATATTAGGGTTTTTTTTGAGATCCAGAACAGCAAACTTAATGTTGCTCCCTGCATCAACCTCAGCAACAGGAGAATGTTTTCTAAATTTGGCCTGCACATATTCTCTTCTGCATCAGCAAATTCAGGCCAGCTTATTCTGATTTGAACTCATCTGCTTTTATCCGCAGGAGTCTTTAAGTTGTCCTTAAGCCTTGTCCCAGTTTCCAGTTCTGCTGTGTCAGCAAAGAGTACAGGGTTCCTCATCCTCCACAGATCTGATGATGCTTACTCTAGCTCAGCTACAGGTCAATTAATGGACATATCAAAGACAGTAATAAGCCTAGCTTTCTGTACACATTTGAGATACTTCCCTAAGAGAAGCAGTTTTTACTCTGAATATTGATTGATTCAGGCTGATGGACTTTTTGTACGCAAGTGAAATTGCTTTGAGGGAACTCTTGCTGAATCTCGTTTGACTTTCTCTTCTAAGAATGTAGAGCGTATACTGACACGAGTTGTAAGTGCAACAATGCATCATATATTAAAAATCCATTTGTAGCCCCTCCATGCAATTCACTGTCTTTGC
This sequence comes from Lepidochelys olivacea, assembly GCF_965140295.1. NCBI lineage: Eukaryota > Metazoa > Chordata > Testudines > Cheloniidae > Lepidochelys > Lepidochelys olivacea. Next base: position 19,635,275 of record NC_140414.1, on the reverse strand, counting down.
TATATTGTATCAGGAGATCTCAATGACTTGCCCCAGGTGTGCTAAGAAGCAATGCATTTGAACCTTAAAACACTACAACCCCTCAGTGCATGAAAACAGTTGCCTTAAAGCAAGTTGGATAATACTCACTAATTCATGACTGTTTTCAAACTGTCCTGCAGTCTTAGAAAATTACTGTTGCTATAATATGAACAACAGAGTTTCTTTGTGTTGGGATATTGAGTTGCATCAGCCAAAGAGTGTAATACTTAATCTTACTGCAAGTTTATCATAGAAAGGATAGAGAGGTTTTTAAAAGAAAATAGAGAAGATAAGATTAGGTTGGTTTGCTTTTTTGTTTTTTTTTTTGTTTTTTTTTTTAAACACAGGCATTCAAAACTCCATCACTACACATTTGAGATGGAAAAGTAACTGTCTTGGGGGTATTGGAGTTCTCAAATGTTCTATCTTGATCAAGATTGTTCTATTTCATTTAAGCCTTTATACCTATAGAAGCACTCAGTATGTACACCTTGAGTTGTGTTCCCCTGTATCTTCCTACTCCAGTCAATACTGCAGAGAATGGAGGTTCCAGAAATCCCCAGAGGTTGGAAGTGATGCAGTTGTGAAAAAGGCTATAATTCTTTGGTATATTAATAGGAGTGTCCTATGCAAGACATGGGAGGTATCTGTCCCACTCTAATCAGCATTGGTGAGGCCTCAGCTGGAGTAATGTGACCAGTTCTGGTCACCAGACTTTAAGAAAGTTGTGGACAAACTGGAGAAAATCCAGAGGAGAGCAACACAAATGAAAAAAGATTTAGAAGACTTGACCTATGTGAAAAGGTTAAAAAAGCTTGGGCATGTATAGTCTTGAGAAAAGAAGACTGAGAGGGACCTGATACAGTTTTTCAAATATATTAAGGGCTGTGGGGGATGGCGATCAATGGTTCTCCATGTCCACTGAAGGTAGGACAAGTCAAAAATGGGTTTAATCTTCAGCAAGGCAGATTTAGGTTGGATATTAAGAAAAGCTTTAACTATTTGGGTAGTTAAACACTGGAATAGGCTTCCAAGGGCGGTTGTGGAATCCCCATCATTGGAGGGTTTTAGGAACAGGTTAAACAAATACCTAGATCATCCCTGACAGCTATACTTGGTTCTGCCTCAGCACAGGGGGATGGACTACCTAGATGACCTCTTTAGGTCCCTATCAGCTCTAAATTTCTATGATTTTTATCTTCCTTTTTTCCTTATTTCTATATTACAAGGGGGTTTTAATACCACGCACAAGTCAAAATCCCCTCTCCTATGTTTACATTTGCATTTTAGAAAATGTATAAAATTCTGTTTTATGTTTAATTCAGCCCCGTTCCAAAACATTAACAAAATTTCTGTTGCCCAACAGTATGGGGGGAGGGATAGCTCAGTGGTTTGAGCATTGGCCCGCTAAACCCAGGGTTGTGAGTTCAATCCCTGAGGGGGCCATTTAGGGATCGGGGGCAAAAATTAGGGAGTGGTCCTGCTTTGAGCAGGGGGTTGGACTAGATGACCTCCTGAGGTCCCTTCCAGCCCTGATATTCTATGTTTCTAGAATCTTCTGAACAGGCCAAAATTTCTCAAAGGCAGAGAATGGACATTTCTGAACATTTACCTTTTTAAAAACTTAAACTAAAAACATGCCTTAGAGTACAGTCTGTCATTTTAGAAGTTCTGTGAGTGTTCTCTCCTACACCCATGTCTTGATGTATCCCACTTTCAGGTGAACCTTTAACAACATCCAATTTGGCTTTTTCCACAGGCTGTGGGCTACAGTTGCATGCCCAACAACAAGGATGAAGATGGCCTGGTGGTCTTAGTCTTCAATAGAAAAGAAGCAGACATTCGAAACCAGCAGCAGCAGCTAGTAGAATCACTGCACAAAATTTTGGGAGGAAACCAGACCCTTACGGTCAACGTAGAAGGTGTTAAAACACTGCCAGATGATCAGTACGTGAATATCTTCTTGTGCAATTTTGCCCCCTTCTCTATTTGGTTTTCTCTGCGTGTATAATGTGTTGGCTCTCTTAAGGTCAATCTGCTTCAGTACAAAGCTTCTGCTGAAACTCCTTTTAAGAGTCTTATAGGGATATTCAAATATATGTTTGTTTGTATTCTCAATATAGTATCATCTGTGTTCTTCGACGGTATCCATTTTTGTGTACAGGTTTTGGCCTATTCTGTTTTTTTGTTTTTTTTTTCCTTCCCCCCCTTTCGTTTCTTTCCACTGTTTCTGCCGGATCACTAAATCCGATTTCCTTGGTTTATATGGCATTTGTATCACCAGTGAGGCCAGTAAAGTTCTGGCAATAGAATAATCTTGTGATTCCTCTGCTCCGCAGCAGTGCAGGAAAAATCAGGGATATGCGTAGTGGTTACTGCAACTGGGTTAAATGCACTAAATATTTTAGAAAGCGGAGGGCATTCCCCACCAGTAAGATACTTAAGGTAGACAGTGGTGGTGTTTGTTTTTGGTTTTTTTGGGGACCAGTGCTGACAAGGTATTCTAGCATTTGAGCCAAGAAATATTTGCTTCGGAATTAAGTCTGCTTACTGACTGTTACTGGCTACTTCTGCCTGTGGTGTGCCAGAGAACTGTTTACACTGGACTACCTTAAGTATTTCTAACATCCCCGTGACAGTAGGCACCTTTTGGCTGTTACCATCCACACACTTGCTAAACTTAGAGCAAAGACTCCACTTTATCCTGACATATAGACTGATTTGATGTATGAAAAGACACGAGATGTGATACTCCAGTATCCAGTTCTTTTTCCTCCAATGATAGAATTTGGGCTGGTTCTAGGGGTGGGTGAGCAGGGTCGTCACCCTGAGCACCAACTTACTGGTTGCTTTTCTTCTTCTTTGCTTTGATTAGGCACACTTCCCACTCTCCTCTACTCCTTCCCTCTCTCCCCCTGATTGGTTGGCTGTCCTTTTCTTTTGCTTGGCCACTGTGGAGGGGCATGCTGATGTTTTCTGCCCTGGGTGGGCTAGGCTAATGTAATTTAGGAAGATATGTGCATGATATCCTGTTCATTTTCCTTTGTTCCCAAAATGTGAACCCTAGTGGTTTCTAATATGCGCTGACAATGAATCTGTGTGTAGATATTTTTAAAGCTGTATAATTTTGTAGTTCAGTTATGTTTCATTAAAAAAGTATTTGACTTCTGAACAATTGATTAATATTTGTGGTTGTAATTCTGAATGTGATGCTCACTTTTTTGTTTGCTATATTAGTCACCAGTAAATATTTTCAGCTTTTTTTTTTTTAAATAGACTGGAATGTATTAATTTAAAATAATGATGCTGTTCTGTTCGTCGGTTGGCTCCAGGCTTATAATTGTATTTCAGTTGTTGTTTCTGTAAACCATTAACTGATCTAGGGTACTTGTATTCTTATAGTTTTCTTTTCTGTTGCATTTGCTTGTTCAGGACTGAAGTTGTCATTTATCTTGTTGAGCGGTCACCAAATGGGACTTCAAGGAGAGTTCCAGCCACAACCCTGTATGCTCATTTTGAACAAGTTAACATAAAAACATCACTGCAGCAGCTTGGAGTTACCCTTTCCATGGCCAGAACAGAACTTTCTCCAGCACAAATCAAACAGCTTCTACAGAATCCTCCTGCTGGTATGTACTGGAGTGTTGCATTAGTTGGTAAACAAGCCCTTCCACGTTCTCCAGGTGTCCGAGAGTAAGTGACTGGAAAAAATGACATTTTTAATCAAAGGAGTTTTTAAGCTGACCGTATGTACTAACATGTCTGTTCCAAATATTTCTAACCCTTCCAACAAAGTAACTTTATTTTTCTCAGTTGATGAGATACAAAGTTATGCAAATAATTAATACAGGGGTAGACAATAGTGTAAACCAAACTGTAAGAGTCTTAAACTAGTTCAGTTCATCTTATTAACTGCTTCATTGAGTCCAGCAAAAGTGATATGCCAGGACAGTAACTTTTGCAGGTAAAATAAACACCATAGGGTCCTGTATTCACTCCTCCCAACTTTCTGAGTCACTCGGCCAATACACATCAGTACATGTGCACAGACGGTAATTGTATCCCTTTGGATGAGTGCAGTGACCTTTTTGACTGCTCATTTGTTCACTTGCAATATCATAGATACTTAGCTTCTGTTTGCTGGTCTGTGGCCTAAAGAGAATAGTTTGTAGGATCTTCTCACACTTAAATATGTGTACATTTGGAATAACTCTTTGCCTGCTCTCCAGGTTCAAAAATCTCAAATTGTCTGTTTTTGGCTTAGATAAGTTGCCTGTGTTCTGGATGTGTGGGGTTGTGTAATTTTTTTTTTTTTTGTGGTGGTTTTTAAAGGCCAAAAATAACATTAAAGATTGAAGTCTATTTTAATGTTTCATTCCATAGCTGGAAATCAGGCTCTTTGGTAGCAAAATTAGGATAAAAAATTTTTAACTAAGGGAATCGATTTGAAATCTAATCCAATTTCAAAAAATGAATTCAAAATAGCGTTATGTACTATACCTGTGGTTCTGCTATCACGTTCTGCCATTTTTAAATGATTTTTCTCTCCCCTATTGCTATGTGAAAGACTCACAAAAAGGGGGAAACTGACTATATGGGGACAAAGTCTGTTCAATGCACAAAGTAACAACTTCTGCCCCATCTTTTTCAGATATAGTAACTTTAGGTGTAACTAACTACTGATCTGTGTTTTGGAATACATTTTGGTTTTTAGAACTGCTTCTTTATTTTGTGCAGCTAACGAAGCTTTAGCATAATTGAATCATTGGCACCTTGTGCTTCTCCCATCTGTTTACCTTATGCGTAGACTCTAAGCTCTTTGGACGTGAACAGTCTTTTGTGTAGGAACCCAGCACAACAGGCCCCTTACTGGAACACCTGTGCGTTACTGGAATACAGGGAAAATCGGCTGCCTTGCTGGGCAGGTCAGGTCAGGTCAGGTCAGGTGCTGTGTCTTCCCCTCCTTCCTCCCTCCCCCCCCCCCCGCCATGTGCTGCTCCCACCCTCTGCCTTGGAGCTGCTCCCGGGAGCCACCTGCTTGCTGTGAAGGGGTGGGGGGCGAAGAGGGGTGCTGATGTCAGGGTGTCCCCCCTGCTCCTGTACCCCGTCTCCACAGAGAAGGGGGGACAGGGCTGAGGATGGAGGGAGCTTGCTGGCAGCAGCTGCTGTCTCAACTTGCTGATCTATTTAAAAAAGCAGTGTACTTAGAGTGATGTCGGCATACTTAAAGGGGCAATGTGCATGTCTGTCTGTCTCTCACACACATGCACCCCCCGGCACTTTGGAAAGTGGAGGGAGTAGTGTGCTCCAGTGGGATAGCGTGGGTTCATCATACTCCGTTTCCGCAGGGAATGTTTGCAGCCACTGCCATGCATCTGTTGTGTCTCCTCCCTCCATTCATGCTGCCTTGTAGAGTGTGAAGCTACACTAACAACGTGTTAACCCTTGAGGGCCCAGCCGAGTGCTAGTTCATCATTTAGCAGTATGGTATTCCCTGGGAAATATCCCACCCTCTTCCACCCTCGGACTTCACCACCTCAATCAAGGTTCACAATCATCATGGCTGTGTACAGTATTCAGTTGTTTAAAACTTACACTGTGTGTGTGTGTGTAATGTCTTTTGTCTGACAAAAAAAATTTCCACCTAACCCCCATTAATTCTTATGGGGAAATTGAATTTGTTTAACATTGTTTTGCTGAAAGTAGCATTTTTCAGGAATGTAACTACAACGTTCAGTGAAGTTACTGTACTTGTATGAGGGGAACAGAAATACTATTTTTGGAATAAATATTAAGTGAGCACTGTACAGTTTGTATTCTGTGTAATAGAAATCAGTATTTGAAAATGTAGAAAAACATCCAAAAATATTTAATTTCAATTGGTATTGTTTAACAGTGCGATTCATTTTTTAATCACAATTAATTTTTCTGAGTTAATATGTGAATGAACTGTGATTAATCGACAGCCCTAAAAATATTTAATGGCTAGATCTTTCTTTGATTTCCCGTTTGCCAGCTCAGCAGCAATGATGGAGCCAAATGAAGTCTTTCCATCGCTTTGTCTTATACCAGATTTGCAGCTTATTTAATCATAAAATTGCTATATAAATATTCATTAATATACTGGAAATAATGGCAAAATAAGTGACATCCTGACTGAACTGATAAGAGGTTTCCAAAGACGTCTTGTGTGTTTGATTTCGATGTTGTCATTTGTTTAACACACAATGTAGTTGCTTGTACTACTATTTTTATCTTCCTTTTGGACCAGATTTTGGTGGTCTCCTGACAGCTTTAAGGAACCTTTCTTTCTGATACTTAATTTTTTTTAATCACCATTTTCACTTTCCTTTCATGTCTCTCTACCAGTGAGACAGCTTGACAACTGTTCTTTGGCCCGGATATTTCTACAAAACCTGGGCCCAAGCCTTTTTAGTAAGCTGAATTAATAGCTTGAAGATTCAGTTTCACAGCTGATTTTAGTGTGGCTCTTTCACATGCATTATTAAATCTGATCACTTACCAGCCATGTGATGTGAAAACTATTGAAGCACTGTTGAGATTGTCCTTATGGAAAGAATTTCCCTTTTCTCTTGTAGGTGTTGATCCTATTATCTGGGAACAGGCCAAAGTGGATAATCCTGATCCTGAAAAGTAAGTCTGGTTCTTTTTTGTGTTTTGTTCCTTTGTAAACATGGATCTGTGGTGTGAATTTAGCCTTAAAAACCAAACGCTTTCTAAAATAACTTTCAGGTAACTTTAGGAGATATTTTAGGGGTATAACTGTATAATGTGATAACTACAAGGTAGGTAATGAGAGGGTTGCCACAGAATCACAAACAAAATCTCCCTCACAAAAATGCCACTTTAGTAAATCTGCCTCTAGGACCCAGGGGAAGGAAAGACACTTACTCAGCCCCCTCTGCGGCTCCTTCCTTCCCTCCCTCTCTCCAGGGGTGGCAGGTTTGTATAACTTTTGGTGGTGCCTAGAACAGGTCCAAGTCGTGTGTGTCGTCGTGTGTTGCTCTAGGATATATGTTAATTGTTTGGAGTTGTTAGCTCGCTATATCTGTGAACTTCAAACCAGCACATTTCTTGGGGTCAACCCTATCCTGCTAGTCCTGCAACTCTAAATAAACGTCATTGCCTACACTGTGGGGATGAGTGGTGAGGACTTTTGAATGTAACACCCATAATTACAGTGACTTCTCATTCTTGTAATGAACAGAGTCTGCAATTCAGGAATATATTGTTAAATATAGCTGTAAATCTTGAGTTGTTTAATAACCAAACACTTCTGTTCCTGTAGGCTTATCCCTGTACCAATGGTAGGTTTCAAAGAGCTGTTGAGAAGATTAAAGGTCCAAGACCAGATGACTAAGCAGCATCAGACCAGATTAGATGTAAGTGTTAACTTGACACCATTCGTTCTGAACATGGTTGCAGACAATAGATTTAGCACTCGAAAAGTGTGACTCTTGTGGCTTTGTAAATCCTGATTTCCGACTGCTGAGAACTAATCTGGGAAGTATTAACACTGAGCAATACACCCATGGCTGGCCTGGGTCAGCTGACTCCAGCTCATGGACTGTAGAGCTGTAAAATTGCTGTTTTAGATGTTTGGGTTTGAGCTTTGGGACCCCACAAGGAGGGAGGGTCCCAGACTCCAACTTGAGCCTGAATGTCTACACAGCAATTTTTAGCCCTGCAGCCTGAGTCTGGAGTCAATCAGCTGACCTGGGCCAGCTGCGGCCATGTCCTGCATCTTTTATTCCAGGGTAGACAAACCCATAGACACTTGTATCTGTGCAGTTATGAATTTAGAATAATGTCTTTTGAGTAGGTGACTTGCAGTTCCTGTTTCAGCTTCAGTTAAGACTACCCTTATGGAAGCTGTTAAGACTTTTGTATATGATTAACAGAGATTTCACACCATGCTACCTTGGAGCGGAAGGCTTATGCAATAGCTGTTCTCTGGTTTGTATGAATATCTTCTCTCTCATCTGCTCACTTGCAAGAGGAGAATTATCAGCTTTTTGGCTAAGACAGTCTAAATCTACTCTTTTAGTTCAGGCATTTTCAAAAAAGTCTCCAAATTAGGCACCCCATTTGACCTGACTTCCAATGAGTGGGGTGCTTGAAAATTCAAGCCGTAGCACCTGACACTGCCTCATTTTGGGGAGCATATATTAGGCACCAATCCCCTAGTAATGGATATGACTAGAACAGATACTTTCACTTTTTGAAGGGACATGAGTGGAAAGGGGGTAAGGACACTGACAGAATAAAGCCCCCTCAGCTGCTCTCCTGCTCAGGATAAATATTTAAAACTTTCAGTTAATTACATACAAAACAGAATGATGGTAAGGGCAGAGATGGGCTGCAATAGACCCACTTATTAAACAAGGGGGTATGACGGCATTCTTACATTATGAACTACTCATCTGATTCTCTCTGCACGTGTTTTCAAATATGGCCCCTTTTCCTTTAGGACTGATCATTGTTTTGAAACTCTGATGGCAGGGGAAATGAATGCTGCTGCTGCTAGTACATGCTTACAAGCAGGAAAATCTTTTTTTGTTTTTTTTATAAAAAGATTAAATTAAATTTTTGGATGGCCACCAGCTGCAACCATGTTTTTTTCTTTCAGATAATATCAGAAGATATTAGTGAGCTGCAGAAAAATCAGACCACAACTATGGCAAAAATAGCACAGTACAAGAGAAAACTAATGGACCTTTCTCATAGAACCTTACAGGTAACACTTGGACGCAGTGAGTAATCTGATGCATGTTCCACTGGCAACAGAGTGGACTTTTTTTTAACAGCTCTATTTCCCATTCCTGTTTCTTTTTCAATTTGTGTGCAAGTCTCCCTCTCATGAACATAAGAATGGCCCTACTGGGTCAGACCAAAGGTCCATCCAGCCCAGTATCCTGTCTATCGACAGTGGCCAATGCCAGGTGCCCCAGAGGGAGTGAACCTAACAGGTAATGATCAAGTGATCACTCTCCTGCCATCCATCTCCACCCTCTGACAAACATAGGCTAGGGACACCATTCCTTACCCATCCTGGCTTATAGTCATTAGTGGACTTGACCTCCATGAATTTATCCAGTTCTCTTTTAAACCCTGTTATAGTCAAGATCAGAGACTTACCAGAAAAGCTGCCTAACTTTGTGGGAAAGTTGTCCTATTGGAACAAGTCAGGTTGCGTTGTTTTTAAATCCAACTTTAAGTAGTTTCAGATCCTGTACCTGCCCCAAGTCCTACCAATTCATGACTCTCTTTATAAACTCCTTTCCCTAGTAAGCTCATGAAACTGAGTGTACACTGTGCAGACAGAAGCACAAATTAATCTGAAATGGCCATTTTTTTTACAATCCCAGTTAATATGGTTACGGTGATAGTGGCTTGCCGGTTGATTGGATTTATTATTCTCTTGTTCGTGTGGTTGGTTAGCTATATGGCAGTTCTAAACTTCCTTCTGTAAGAAATCCCTAATCTCCATTTGAGTAAAATGGACAAATTAATTTTCTGTTTTGCATTTTCTTTAATACCTGTAACTTGCTTTAAGATAGATCTGGAAGATCTATCTTAAACATTTTTTTGCTCTAAAGACAAATACAAGGCAAGAGGGGGAAGTGGAAGGATTGAGTGGAAGGAAGGAGCGTTTGAAGAAGATGAGAGAATTTTGTCTGGTGGATGTATTTCAGATCTGTGGGCCAGCAGAGTAGAAGACCACCTGAGTGGGGAAAGCGGAATAGATGTACATGGGAGTGTGGGGAGGGAGACCTCGTGGAAAACATTTCCCCTGTATCTAACGTGCCACAAGTGAAGTAGACGACTGTGGTTTTAAACCCCAGAAACAAATGTACAGGTAGAACATTGTGACTCTGATTTGTATTTTACTAGAAATGGTAAATCCATTTTACTATAGGATATAAATTGAGACACAGCATACAAGTGACACAAGGTAGGTGAGGTAATATCTTTGGACTTCTGTTAGTCCACTAGAAGATATTACTTCACCCACCTTGTCTCTCTGATAGCATGGGAGTGACAACACTGCATACAACATACAAGGCAGCCTTTAGACCCGCCACTCTTCTGTCTGAGACATCTGCAGGAGAATCTTGACATTTGGAGTTTATGCACATAAAACAAGTCATAACTTCAGTGGTTCCTTTTGCAGGTGTTAATTAAACAAGAGATTCAAAGGAAAAGTGGCTATGCCATTCAGGCTGATGAGGAACAACTTCGTGTACAGTTAGACACCATTCAATGTGAACTCAATGCACCTACTCAGTTCAAGGTGAGTGAATTATATATAAGCTCTTGCAACAGAAAAGGGCTCTTGGTGTACTTACAATAAAGCTGTAAAATGATCTCCCCAAAGCTTGGTTAAAACCATTTGTAGTTAATGTTTTCTTTCATAGGAAGAATATTGACATTTTCCCTGTTGATTTGAGTCAGCAGACTTGCAAGTCCTAAACCCAATCTTGAAAAAACCCCTTACAAGGTCAAAAACTACACAGCGAGTACTGAAGCAATTTTTATGAACAGTATCAGACTGTTTGTTTACTGTATTGTATCCCCCACCCCTCTTAGTTTTCTTTTTTTAATTCAAAAAAAAAAAATGCAAGAAGCTGAGCCAAAACCTTCACGCTGATGGTACATTTTTCTCTCAGGACTATGGATGTCAGGGGGAAACTGCTTTTCTATCCTAATACATGTGATTCCCATCTACTTTTAGGGTCGACTAAATGAACTGATGTCTCAGATCAGGATGCAAAATCATTTTGGAGCAGTTAGGGCAGAAGAAAGGTACTACATTGATGCAGATCTCCTACAAGAAATCAAGCAAGTAAGTATTCCTTGTGGAGAAATGCATGCAGAATTCTACAACAGCCTGCTTGAGTGGAGGGTGCACAGCTTATAAAAAGATGGAAAACAGTGGTGTTGGAATTGAAGTTTCAGCATGCCTCTCAAGTGGACTTAGTCTAGAGGAAATTCAGCAACAGCATCAAGCAAATACTAAGAGCTCTGTTCTTCGTAATCCTGTGCAGTGAAGTTGTTTTCCTGTGGTACCCCAAGCAGTCCTCATGCAGGGCTACCCAGAAGTGCAGATTTTGGAAAACCAGTCCTAAGACTTCAGACTCCCTGGTCCACCAGAGAGCCAGGGGGGAGCTGTGGGTGTTCCGCATGATTAGGCTGGGTCTTCCACGCTCTCTGCAGCAGTGCTGTCAACCCTGGAACTCGCTATGTGTTGGCAAAAGTTTAATTGAATCTGCATTTTTCCAACCAGCTCTAATCTTGAGTGAACTCAGAGTGTAGGTTTCAGAGTGGCAGCCGTGTTTAGTCTGTATCAGCAAAAACAACGAAGAGGACTTGTGGCGCCTCAGAGCCAAACAAATTTATTTGAGCATAAGCTTTCGCTGAAATGGGTTTTAGCCCATGAAAGCTTATGCTCAAAGGTGCCACAGGTACTCCAAATTTAAATAGTTGAGTGTTTTTTGGTAAGGCACTCAGAGGCCTTCAGGCATGACCGTGGTAAAAATGTATTCTGTTTTGTACAAGTCGTGTAGTTTCGCTTTTAAAAAGTAAACTTATAGCTGTTACAGTAACTTAGTTATTTTAGAGAGGTTCTGATCTTTTAACCATCAAGGACTGAGCTATAGTTTTGTGTGATAAATGCTACACCTGAAGTGTTTCTTACATTCTTTCTTTAATTATTCTAGCATTTGAAGCAGCAACAAGAAGGCCTGAGTCATTTGATTAGCATAATAAAAGATGACCTGGAAGATCTAAAACTAACAGAACATGGATTGAATGAGAGCATCCCTATCAGAGGAGGAATCTTCAGTTGACTTGTCATAAGCTATTGTTAGGGATGTTTCAAATGCATTATCTTGTTTCAGGGTTCACTTTCAAAGGCTGAAACTGACTAGGTTTAAAAAAAAATGCATATCTTCCTATAGGATTTTCATAAATGTGGTATTGGCTGTAATCTTTTGGACTAGCAAAGCCTCTTCCATACTTTTCAAACTTGATGACCTTTGGAAGGTTTAGACTTATAAAGCTGTATATTCTTTCTTAAAAGAAACTGAATCTGTTCAGATACTGTTCTACTACAAAAGTTATGTACTATTGTACATTTTTACAACAGCATTGTTCTTCCATGCAATGCTAAGGAGATCTTGTCTTTCAAGTTTTCATGAACATGAAAGGAATCTACATCACAAAATTATGCATACAAAAACAACTAGGCTGTTGCAAACTTGTACATCACCCTGTAAACATGTTTAATATTATTCATTTATCTGCTGGGGAAAGTTGTGGATTTAGTGTTTGTGTAATGTGACTTTTTTGGACTGCAAGGCTATATTTTTATATCATTTTGCTTATTCAGGAAATAGAATAAAATGTCTGCTTTAAACTGTGTCCTTTATCATGTTGCCTTTTTATTTCTAAACAGGCATACTTACATTGTTCATTCTTTGGAAAGATAGCTACTTGGAGATTTGTCAAAGGCACTTGTGACTAACAAATTCTGAAATACAGCAGACTTGTGCTACAAAAGAAATCTACCAAGCATCATACTGTAAAAAAATTAAGTTTGCCTGATTTCTTCCCCTGCATTATACTAGCATTACTCTAGATACAGCATTTTGGAATATTTTTTTATAATAAGAAATATGACTCAAACCTGACCGATGTCTGTCTGGGGTTCCTAAACAAGGTGAAAAGTCCTTGGTAAATACCATTACTCTCTGCAAATTCAGGGTCAAATATTGCCTCCATTATTCAGCAAATCCTAGTGAGGTACATCATTTTGTGAAGCTTGGGTGAATCTAGCCCTTGATTTGTTCCAACTGTATCAGCTAACAGTACTTCCAGTGTATTGTTCAAACGTTTTCGCTGTTATGTGAAAGTTTTCACTTTCCTCTGCAGCACTAGTTAGTGGCGATGGGTCAATTACCTGAACCTGTATAGCAGCTCTTAAGTATCTATCTCAGGGGTAGGCAACCACTGGCCCTTGTGCCAAAGGCAGCACGGGAGCTGATATTCAGTGGCACTCACACTGCCCATTCTTAAACATTTTAAACACCTTATTTACTTTACATACAACAATAGTTTAGTTATATATCATAAACGTTAATGCATTACTGGCATGCAAAACCTTAAATTAGAGTGAATAAATGAAGACTCAGCACACCACTTCTGAAAGGTTGCTGACCCCTCTTGTAAAACTCTAGCTAGTGGATCTCTTTCTCCTAGACAAAGCACATTTTAGCAAGGTGATTGATTAACAACTGGAGTGTCTTACCCTAGGGATGTGGCAGATTCTTCATCACTTGAAGTCTTTAAAGCAAGACTGGATTTAAAAAAAGAGAGAGAGAACTTCACACGATGGCCTGACTTTATACAAGTCAGACTCTAGCTCATCATCAGTGGTTGCTTCTGGGCTTTAAGTCTATTTAAAGAACAAAATTCCTGCACCCTGTTTTTAGGTTTGTACTTAACACTTCAGCTAGTGCAGATGTTCCTAATAATGCCACTTCACAAACATTGTTAATGATCCTGTAATAGTTTACAGAAATGTCAGTAAATGGGGGTAACAGGCTACACTATACCCTTGCAGAGTGTTAGAATAAATATCTACTTGAGCAACACCTTCCCTCCATTTCCTTTTAAATTACTACTTATTTGGCCAATTCTCATACCAAAAAATGGAACAGGGGCAGTAACTCCTAACAGCACTGAGAGGTCTAAAATGTAACTCGGTTCTACTTCCCCACAAGTTGTCATAGCTGCTGGCAGGGCCTTTGTTTGTGCTGCGGCTTAGGAGATCATCCAAAGGCATTGCAGCCTACTAGCTAACAGCCATCTCTGCTGGGTGGGGCGCTTTATCATCACCATGAGTGTGTTCAATGAGGCGGAAGGCCTCTAGGAACTCGTTGAAGTCTATGTTTCCATCCTTGTTGAAATCTAGGCTGCGGGCCAGGTCACTGATGCCATCAGCTGTGAGCTCCATGTTCATAGGGGAGCTGAACAGCTTCCAGGTCTGGTGGAATTCCTCAAATGAAATAAGCCCTGCAGGGAAGAAACTGGCAATTCAGTTTAGTGACAGTCCTGCCCTCAAATGTGTACAAGAGGCCATGCAGCCCTCCTCTGAGCCTGCCCCTTCAGCAGCACACGGGGGTAGGCAATGGTGCAGTCCTACACAGAACTGGCAGCAGTCAGGAAAGCCATGTTCCTCACTCCATGACGTTGAAATCATTTACTGCATATGCCTCATTTTCCCATGTATAAACTAGTGACAATACTCCATATCTCCATTGAGTGTAGAGGCTAAATTACCCTTTTCCAGCACTTTCTAAACATGTATTAAAAGTACTGTTATAACTACTAATGCAGAGATGACAGGCAAAAATGAAGCAAAGGTTTAATGCATTGTGGCAGGAAGGTAGTTCTAAACAGCTGAGATGCACCAGGAGTGAGGGGAGAAGATACAGTGCCCTCTTACAGATAATTTTTTAACAGCATAAAAAATGGCTGTTTACTGGGGGGTTGGGGATAATGGGATTGATACTGCAGGGTCATCTTCACCCATTTTTGTTGATGCTGGCTAGCTGGCCACTCCGCCCAAGGGATTAACTAATGGGATAGATCAAATGTAACCTCAAACAGTTACACATACCTTATTCTTTTCTAATGAACTTATCCAGGATAACTTCATATTACTCTACATGCCTACCACATTTTTCATCTGATGCTCTCAGTGTATTACAATCATTTACTGAATTAAGTTTCAGAAGATCCTGTCAGGTAGTAACCCCATTTTACAGATGGGAAACTGATGCACAGACTGGTTTAAGGTCTCGATCCTACACTCCTGGAAATCATTGACAAAACTAGCGTTGTCTTTAATGGTGCATAAGTAATTTGCCATTACAGAAGGTAGCTGTAGCACAACTGGGAACAAAACCCAGATCTCCTGGGTCCCAACAGGGTACCTTAACTACGGAGTCATCCTCAGAGGTAATATCACTTTTGCACTGAGGTCCTACATGAGCCCATTTTCACAGCACAAAGAAGTGATTCATCCACAGTTAGAGTGAACTAGACCCATCCTCAGCTGAACCACAGGGCCATTGTGGTTCCCAAGGACCTTGTTCTAACCATTGATCAAACTGCTTCCAGTTTCTGAGGTTTAACATACAATGAGTGTGAGCCCAAAAGTGAGATGGAACAAAATAGAGAGGCAGGAGGGAAGAAAACACATCCTTACCTGAATGATCGCTATCTATGATCCTGAAGATGGTCTCCAGGTTGGATCTGTTTCGATAAATGGCTTCTAGCAAGCTTGACTGTATGTGCTGGAAGATATAACACATTTCCTTTTATGATAAAACTTACTACCCAGTCCTAGCATAGGCTGGGATTTCAGGCTTTTGAATAGTGATTCGAGTTGTATTGCATAAATAAAAGCAATTCATCTACACCTGAAAAGAATCGCTCTTTCACATTACCTTGTGCTGCAAACTGAAACATCTAGAAACCCTTACTAAATACTTTAACTGTAGACAGATCTAAATCTTTTGGAGTTGTCTTGACATTTTGATTCTCCTGGGTATGATTCTGCATCCCAGTGTGACCCCCATCTACAAGCACTTAACAGTATTGTAAGGTGCAAGTGGGTTTGCGTTGAGATATCTGATTACACTACAGTTACGATCTTAGTAATTGGAGGTGAGCCATTCCTAAATCCAGCAACACGTAAACACAATGTCTCAGAGCCACATCACTACAACTGGGATCTGAAAAGCCCTGAACTTCAGCAACTCTAAATTCAAACCGGGATCCAGGCCTGAATTTCGCAAGGGGCTAGGTTTTCACACCTCTAATTTTATGGCTTATTCCAAATCTGGATCTAAATATGCCAGTTGGGTCCCCAGTTCTAGTGTTGTTTTTCTTTTCTAATTTTTGGCCCCCTAAGTGGCTTCCTGTGGCATGAAAAGAACCCTAACAAAAAAAAAAAAAAGCTAATAAAAGGAACACAAATCCGCTCCTACCCTGAACAAAAAGGTTTGGTCCCTACCTACCTCACAGGATTGTTGTGAGGATTAAGGGATTAACTTGCTGGTGTTTAAGGAATAGAAATAAATATATAATTATTAACTACTTGAATAAAATGCTCATTGGCCTGATCTAATGCCTACTGAACACTCAGTGGGCATCTTCCCATCGATTTCAGTGGGGTTTGGATGAGGGCCTACAGGAAGAATTTCTCCTAGCCTTTCCTAGCATATTCATGCACTCATCAGCATGGGATCTGCAGGCCCTGTCAGTTTGGTGGTCAAGTGGGCTTCATTGTCCAAGCCTTCTACCGTGCTTTGAGGAATGGCTGCACTGTTAGTTACCTCTTTGCTCCGTTGTTCCACAGCTAAGTCATCCAGCCAGGATCTGTACTCCAGCAGGCCCCCTGCAGTGCCGCGCACCAGTTGCGGCCTCAGCATCCGCCAGGGCAGTCCGAAATGCAAGACTGACTCTACTGCAGTTGCCCAGTCACTCAGTGTGATGGTTCCTGTTTGAAAGGGACACTCGTGAAAGCACCTTGGGAACCGGAGGCTGAAGAACGGCGTTGCTTATTTAGTAATCCTGTTGGTTATATCGTCCACGGACTACATGGGACCTCAACAAGCCTTATTTTCACTCCTACAGCTCTGCACTAGAGTGACATTCCTCCAGTCAAGGTGCAGCTAGATCAGCTGATCTGAGGCTGAGAGGATGTCACTACAGGCAGAGATATGGTATCTTTCCCTGTCCTAAGAGCAAAGTTTCCAAAGGTCACAGGCAGCAGCAACCTGGACACCAAGGCCCAAGTTTTCCCACTCTTGCTTTATGCCCCTTTGAGCCCATTGCCAACCAGTGCTGTACAGCTGCCATAGACAGTCTGCTCCATTACACCAGGGAAACCCGCCTGGTGCCCTGTCCACTGCCTACCAGTGCACAGGAAGCTCTTTCTTTGCTTAGTCTTACCAGTTCCATCCTGGTCGTAGCTCTTAAATGCACAGATGAGGTCTGATGTGTGAGCAAAGAGCTTTTCCCTGAGCGCGCGAAAGGCTGACTCCTCCACTCTGCTGATCCTAGAAGAAGCAGAAGAGAGCCAGACATTTTAAAAAAGCTCATCGCTTGAGAGCGAGATAAAGAGCATCTGCCCCTGCCGGACCATTCACGCATGCCCTGGACAAACCCTTGTCTCACATGAGTGTAGAGCATTTGTTGCAGGCAAGTTAAAACCAAACTGCAACACCAGCTTACACAAGTTACCCTGCCACGTAGCTTTGGTGTAACTCATCCCAACACGAATCACGGCACTATGACCAGTGCTACAAAACGCCCCACCACCATCCCACATAACTAGTTCAGGACCCTGCTAAAATTGGTTCAGAAGCCTCGCTTGGTCCCAGGAATAGACACACGTGTTATTCCTAATTCACCGACAAAGGTTTGGTTTGTCCGCATTTGTTTCGGTTGTTCAGATGAGATCAGCCACCTATAACATGCTGGATGATCAGCTTCTGAAGTGATCGAGTCAAACTTCTAGATAGTTTGTAAATGGCAAGAGTTCCCTTTTCAATATAAAGTGTAAGACTGGAAATGGACCAAAGATTAAGAGTTTATGATCATCTTCTGCATAACACACAGAACCTCACCCAGTAATTCCTGTACCAAGCACATAACTTCTGTTTGTATTAAAGCACATCTTTTAGAAAGACACCCAGTCTTGATTAATCAAGATCCAAACTTTCTCAAAACGTCAGGAATGTTCATATCTGGGGTTTTGGATTAATCAATCTCAATTCTGGTTTAATCCTAAAGCGGAATTTGATGATCCAAAGTGCATCTCTTAATAGCATGGCTAACACTATAACAGCTTTGTATTTTTGTGCCATTTCTAACACTAAACTAGAAAGTCTTGCCTTTGTCTCATAGTTAATGTATGGGCTGTCTTGTTAGCTTGATACTGCACAAAATGAGGGATCAGGTCCGGCCCCAGTTTCACATAGGCTCCTCTGTTACTGCCAATCTCGTAATAGTTTGAAGCGGAAAATATGGTCAGTACCTAAATGAAAAAAAAAGGACAGTCATTTACAATACACACAGATAATCCACATTTACCAATCGGAGCTCGGATCAAGGAGTATAACTTGTTTGGGGAAAGGAAATTCTAGGAGAATGTTTGGGAAGGGAAGAATGAAAACGATACATGTTCTCTGTGTGCATGGCTAAAGTCACTGGACACCATCCCCAGACTTTCGTCATTTTACTGACTTCTCTTGGCAACATTCTCCTCTCCTACATCTATGAATCCAGACTAACTCTGCTGAAGTCAGTGAAGTCACTCTGGATTTACACTAGTGTATCTCAGAGCAGAATTTGGTCCTGTGTCTGCTCGTTAAACACAGTTGCGGTTTTCAAACCTGGCATCATTGCAAGCAGTTTTGAACAGAACATCTGTTTGGAAGCCCCAGGGGTAATTATGCAACGAAGGAGATAGGATTCCATTTTGCTAAGTACAGCACCTTTCAATGCTTGGTCTGTGTGCAGGGGCAGCGTCTGCGGGTCAGATCCATCAGGAGTGTAATTTAGTTCAAGATTCCCAGGCCAGAAAGTGACTTAAGGTGGAAAGCACGTATCAGTAACTTCAGGGTAAAAATCATACAGGCATTTTGTCCAGTAGTTATCAACAACAGCTATCAACATTAGACTCCAAGAAATTCAGAGTTAAAGCAAAACTCAAAAGAAGCCCAAAGTGATAGTACAGAAATGCACTCCAATACTCTGAACTCTGACCCATTAGCATTGGCCTATCCAGCTACCTTTCGATTGTGGCAGAACTCATAGCCTTCCTGTTTGCACTCATGAGAGCGGATCAGGAACTGCAGACTGTGCTTCTGGAGAATCTTCTCTGTCACATCAGGTCCAAAGTAGCAGCCGCCTCCTCGCACCGTATTCATTTTACAACCCTCCTGAGGCATAGGGTCACTCCACAATATATCTACAATCTGAGAGATCAAACATACATGACGACTCTGTACAGTGGTTGCCGCTGCAATGCCAACATTTACCAACACTGCACACACCAGAGCATCTGAGATTCCACAGGTATCATTTCCTCTAAGCACTGGGGAATACTGAGATATTTCCAATACCATGGTGCGGCAACACACAACCATGCTCTGTATTATTATTATAATAGCCATAACACCTAGGAGCCCATGATGAACCAGAACTCCACTGTGCCAGGCACTGTACATACACAGAACAAGAAGATGGTCTCTGCCCCAAAGAGACAAATAAACTAGCGACAATGTATTAAAGGGAGAAGAAGAGTTCCCAGGACTTTAATTTCCCTCAAAAGTTACATTATTCTTAGTGCGGTCTTCTCTAAGACAAATGAAACAAGGTTGAACTCACCTGCTTCCACTCTTCTTGGCTAGACTCGCTTGTTTCACAGGACTCCAGCTCTGACTCGGTCATGGTGACGGAGCTGACACAGGTGAGCTCCTTGTCCCCTGGAGTCTCATCGAACCCCACCTGCTTGCGGCACTTCTCCAGCTCCTCTTGGACCATCTGCCGGACCCACTGGGAGAGCTCCGCCCTGCTGGCCGAGCTCGCAGCGCTAGCTAGCTCAGACTGGAGGCATGAGCCAGGGAACGAACTGCTCCTCGGAGGATCAACGCCCACAGGGCTCTCGCCATTTATCGCTTTGGAGTCCATGTGTCTACTCTTCTCTTTTCTCTTTTTGCCCCTTAACACAGAAACAAACTGAAAGAAAAGAGAGAGAGGGGTGGGTCTGGGCACCAGACTGGGGGCCAGGAGCTCCCAAGTTCTGACCTTGGCTCCAACACAAACACCACCTTTGTGGCTTTGGCCAAGTCATGCAGCACTCCTGGCCTCAGTTTCCCCCTCTGTCAAATTGGGATTAATCATACTCTCTTACTGGTCTGGCCCTAGCTATTGTGGAGTCCTGTGCAAAGTAGGATGTAACCAAGCTAGTGCTGCTGGGAAGAATGGTCTAGTGGAGACAGGATTCTATTCCCAGCTTTGCCACTGCCTGCTGGGTGACCTTGGGCAAGTCACCCCACCCCCCTGTGCCTCAGTTTCCCCATCTGTAAAATGAGGGCAGTGCCTCACTGTTGAACAGGGGTGATGTGATGATAAAATCCTTACATGCTTATGAGGTACTAAGATCCTATGATCAAGAGATCCATGTCAGTACCCGGACAGAAATCGAACTAGCTGAAAGTGGAAAGGGCTGGCAGCAGGACAAGCAAAAGATACTTGATTTTAGGAAGGTAAAAGGAGAGTTTAGTGATTAAAGGAGGCGGGGGATCAGGGATTCCTGTCATTCCTGGAGGGGATGTGGAAAGCTACAAGGGAGCTTACAGAGAGTTTCAGCAGCTGAGAGTGGGTTGGCTGGGCGTCGGGTTATAGGGAGAGATCTTGTGGGTGTTATCACAGCAGGATCCCTCAGAAGAAAATGTGCCCTCCCCAAACCCCTGCACAGTAGGGAAGTGCGGTGAAGCATGGCACACAGAGAGAAAGTAACCCGCGTAAGGTCACTCCAGAATCTGCCTAGGGCAGAGCCAGGACTAGAACCCCCATTTCCTGAGTCACCCTGTAGTGCCTTACCCACACCAGACCATCCTCAAGCCCAGTGTTGAAAAAGGAATTACAAGCCAGGGGGTGCAGAGCAAGGGGACCAGTGCTACCGAGGGAAACAATCCATGAGCAAGGGGACAGAGTCCTAACTCTTATTACTGACTCCCTTTGGATCACAGAGCCTGCCTCAGCCAATCCATTTAACTACATCAAAATCCATCACAACCCAGGACCGAAACTATGTTCTTCCCACTGAAAAGAAACCCAGAAGCTATTCTATTCTCCTCCCCTTTACATCTAGTGCACACACTCAGTTAAGTCAAATCAGTCCGTTTCAAGCTGGGATCTAAACATGCTTCCACTACAAAGCCATTCTCTGGGTTTTTATTCTCTCTGGCCAGGATACCAGAGATAAACAAGCTCTCACAATCACAAACCAGCGGTGCCTTTGTATTTCAAGGAGTCCACAAAGAAGATGTACCTTGTGCCTTGGGATTTTGGCCAGCAGCACCAGGTCAGTCACGTCAGACACCCCGCCGTGTAGAATCAGGACTTTCTGATCGATTATGGTGGCCAGTGGCAGCCAGCAAAAGACATTCTGGAGCATCTTGAGAATTTTCTTCCCATGCACCTAGAAAGACAAGAGCAGGAAGGAGGAGGTGAAGCACCAGGAAGTGTGTGCCAGACACAGAAAAGAACGTGTGAGATTTCAAAGCAAATCTACCTTGTATTTTTGCATGACCTCCTTCGTGAAACCATAGCTAGATGGAAACAGAAGAGACGATTTTGAGTAGCCATTTAATAACAAGCACAGTACACTCCAATACCCCGCCGCAGTCCACGCCCATACCGTAAATTGACCATGTGGTCCTCATGGTTTCCGCGGTTCAGATGAACCTCCTTCGGGTACACCAAGAGAAAGGCAAAGAGAATGATCAAGATCTCAATGGACTGTTTGCCTCGGTCCACAAAGTCCCCGTTGAACACATACGACTTCTCCGGGGAGGGAAGGCCATTCTACACAAATAAGAAATACAGTCAAATGCCACAGGGCGAGAAGGGGACAGACGGCAAATCCCGCCCTCCCTGCGTCCTCCGCACTGCCACCCATACATATATCCATGTTCCAGCTCCTCTGATTCACAGCATCTTTATCATACACAGGTTTCAGAGTAGCAGCTGTGTTAGTCTGGATTCGCAAAAAGAGAAGGAGTACTTGTGGCACCTTAGAGACTAACCAATTTATTTGAGCATAAGCTTTCGTGAGCTACAGCTCACTTCATCGGATTGCATCTGATGAAGTGAGCTGTAGCTCACGAAAGCTTATGCTCAAATAAATTGGTTAGTCTCTAAGGTGCCACAAGTCCTCCTGTTCTTTTTATCATACACGTCAGCAACTAAAAAGAATCAGTACTGTCATCTAGTCATTGTGCCCTATGGTGAAATTCCTGCCCCACTGATGTTAATGACAAAACTCCCCTTGACTTTTCTAAGGCCAGGATTTCACCCAGTATAATGCTAACTGTACTGTAAAGGATTAGGCAGAAGGAAGCTGGTAATTCGATTGGCTGACTCCTCTGGTGATCCAAATGGCTGCAGTTCCATTGACTTCTACAACCATTTACCCCACCTGAGCGTCTTGGCCAGTATCTGCTCTGCAGCCTCCTATCACTTTACACGTAGGGATACAAACAAGTGGTAAGAAAACAGTCAGGTGTTGTCTTCTAGCTTTAAAAAATTGACTATTAACCCTTGGAAAAAATGTACAACTAGAACAATAGCTGTAATAACAGATTTAAACAACAACCAGGGATAAGCTTTTGTTTAGGGAAGCCATTTCCAAACCAACTGAGCTGAACGTGAGAAGGCAGCTTTGAGAGCTTGCTGCTGGAGAATACTCCCCACTGCAATCGGTGGGACTGCTCCCATGAGTAAAGGCCGCAGGATGGGCCAGTGTGACGCTTAGCAAAGCACAGTACATACCTTGTAAAATATCAGAAACAAGTCATCCAGCCGGCCATGCAAGTCTCCTAACACATGAAAAGACATTCATTTCAGGGCATGCTTTCCTCCTCCCTGACATTTAACAAAGCAAAGCTGTTCATGCTGTCGCTTAACAAAAGGGACGGCCATTAAATCGCTTTCCATAAATCAAAGCTGCTTTCCGTGTCCCCGGACCCACTAGATGTTGTCGTCAGAAAAAGGGGTCCAAAAGAGGTCGAATCATTAAAAAAATAAAATCTCCACCTAGTCCCACAGAAGCATCTATTACTGTTTGCTGCTACTTACCATGCATTGCACTCCCATCCACATACACAAGTCTCCCATGCGCAATTCCTGTGCCCAGTTACACTAACTAAAGACGCTCTGTCTTTAGTTACTTCTACAGACACTAATGGCAAAACTGGGTCTATTCAATAAAGCAGCTAATTCTTAAGGATGCATCACAAGCCTTGTTCATTCTCCTTAATGATTAACTGGGTTTTATGGTTTGGATTCCCCCGAACTGCTCTCGTGGAGCACCCCCACCCAAGCCCCCTTCCCTTCCACAACTTCTCCTGTTACAGCAGAGCTATAGCAGCCTGAATACTAGCATCACTAGATTCACTGACCACAATGTGCATGGCCAAGTCTCAG
The DNA here is from genome assembly GCF_965140295.1 of Lepidochelys olivacea. Lineage (NCBI taxonomy): Eukaryota > Metazoa > Chordata > Testudines > Cheloniidae > Lepidochelys > Lepidochelys olivacea. Next base: position 19,611,941 of record NC_140414.1, on the reverse strand, counting down.
GGCAGTTCTATTTATATTCCAGCGGCTGAACTGATCTAAAATAGGGAAAGAATACAGCTGACAAAGCTCCCGATGCTGAGCAAAGCCTAGTCAGTATGGAGACTCAGGCCCTCTAACGGTTAGGTTTGATTTGACTTGAATGCAGCAGGTAAAGGTGAGCTTTGACATCCAACCTGATTTCCCACTGTATACAGAGACACAGCGATACCATTTTGAAGCTACACCATCACAAGTAACAGCACCGGATCCTGCTCTGTTATACACATACTGGGGTTACACACCTATTACAGAGCAGGATTTGGCCTACACTGTTTTGCATTTAAGAACAATCACCATCCACATGTGTGGCTGCTAGTTCTGGATGTTCGAGGGGGTTTCCTTTTGAGCGCTCTTACCGCAGACAGTGATCTCCTCGCTGTAGCAGGTGGAGACATGGTTGATGTTTGGCAGCTGCATGAGATGTCTCCTGGTCTCGTGCAGGAGTTTTAAGACATAATGAGCGTGGAGCTGCTACTGGGAGAAATCAAGGGAATTAGAGTGGGAAGTTCACCACATGACAGTGTTCAGGGAGCAGAAGCAAACGGACTTGGGCAAGCTATTAGTATGGTACTTCCAAATGGAAAGGGCCACCTAACATGTTACTGCTAGTAACAAGGTGTCCAGGAGCGGTCCGGGGGAAAGGAGACCTGGACTGTGTGTACATGGGCCAGCCCAGCTGAGATAGCAGTAGCCAAGTTAGGAAGGACTAGCTGCAATTCTTCTACGTGGGAGTATGCTAGGGGCCAGATTTTGAACAGCGCCTTTCACTGAGAGCAATGGGAGCTGCTGCGGCCTGAACGTGTTTGAAAATCTGGCCTGCCGAGAGACAGCGAGAGTTAGTGTGTTGTGGCACAGGACAAGGGCAGCTGTTTTAGTGGTTACCTGTTACCACCTACAAGCTCCAACAGAGATCAGGACCCTGTTGTACTAGCATGGTACATACACCGAAGAGACACTCCCTGCCAGGAAGAGCTTACAAACTGAACAGATAAGACAGACGCAGGCTGAGACAGGAAACAGCAACAGAGAAGGGAAGTGACTCGCCCAAGGTCACATGCCAGTCTGGTGACAGAGCTGGCAATAGAACTCAGGACTCCTGGCTCCCAGTCCAGTGCACTATCCACTAGACCTTGCTGCCTCTCTTCCAGACAGCCAAAGCAGGTAGGAAAAGAGTCTCCTCCAGGCGTTTCTTATTTTTAGTCTTCCCCGCAGAAAGTGCGACTTTGTGTTGCCTTGTGTCCAGGTGAAGCACACGTATCGAGGATTTCTTTAATGCTGCTGAACTAAGGGCACATCTTGACGAACAGTTAGTGCGTGGCAAGCTGGGTTGTAAATCCACCTCACACTGCCCTGCTGCGCACTAATTGTCCAAGTGAACCCTGCCTGCTCACCTAGTGAGCACTGACCTACCCCTGTTCCAAAGTGGAGGAGATCAAAGTTCATTATGGGACTTTGAATGTACAGCAGCAGCACCACGTGGATACTTAGTGCACAGACGGTTTGTCTAGCCAAGCCTTTGTAGAGACACCAGAGGTCTCTCTCTCTCTCTCTTTTTTTTTTAACAGCACTGTTCTTGAAGGAGAACGTCTCAGAGAACTGCTATTATGCAAGGAGCCACCACCTTGTTAACTGAGCTGGTCGGGAACTGGACTTTCTGTATTACAGGAAATTTGGGGGGGTTTAAATTTGTTTTCATTCTGACTCAGAATGAAAATAAAGCCAGTTAGACATTCTCCAAGATACCCTAAGAGAAGCTAAAATAAAAGAGAAGGGATCAGCGGAACAGCTAGAAGAAAAAGAGAAAATACAAAAAGAGAATCAGGTTTTACAGGAAATGGTAAAGAAACTAACGTTAGAACAAGGTAGGGCCTCTGCCAATCACAACCGCTGAGAATCTATTATTAAATGTCTCCAAACAAAACTGGGGTTTGCCACCTGCCAAGCAACAGCTGTGCTGGCAGGAGAATGGGACCAAGCCCAATACGGCGAGATCCCCGACTGGGAGCGAGAATGGGACCCTAGTGAAGCTTGGAATGGAGATATATGGGATGAGCCCCAGGGATTGGAACCTTTCAAACAAAACCCTATTGCAGCCATACGACGAACTATAGTCACAACCCCCGCAGAGGGAGGGGGAAATACAACTATCACCACTGTCCCTGTATCAGCCACTGACCTAAAAGCCATGGCTGATCGTCCGGGACCCGTAAAAAAGGACAGTTTCTCCAGATGCTGTTCTAATGCGTTTTTGCTCGCCATAAGGGAATTGCTGAACGCCACTGAAGTCTGCCGCTTGGTGGGCGGCTGCACGGCTTCAGAGATTCGGAGGGTCCTAGACAGGATTAGAGTCGACGAGAACAGCAACATATTGACTGTAATGGGACTTTTTGGAGAGCAAATAGGCAGGCACAATTTCATAGCACAAGCCGTAGCCACAACCCAAGAGCCCCTTGAAGACGCCCAGAATTATTTAACCCGATGGGGTCTGATGCAGATAATGGCTGGCTTAACACCGTTGGGCAACGCCACAGCACTGGATACAGTGGCATTCAGTGTACAATCCTTAAGAGACTGCTGCTTCCCTAACCCCCTACTACTCCGGGAGACTTGGAATTTGGCAAGAGGGTGGCCCAGCTACCCTAGGGGAACTAAGAGGCTTGGTCCAACAAATAACTACCCATTCGGGACCACAGCCCACTATAAAAAAAAAGAAAGAGCTGCCTAGGTAGCTGCATTAGAACCAGCAGTTACATACACCAATGAGCGCAGCACAAAGGGAATCACGGGGTCCTGAGGAAGATATACTAGAGGACAATCCCGTGGATGGGGAAACTGGGGGCGACAAGGAGATCGGTTATATCCAGACCTGCGGTAATATCAGACAGCTTCCTCCCAGCAATCAAATGAAGGAGGTGGGCACACGGAAAATGAGGTTCGCCGGACAGGGCAAACCGAGAACAGTGGAACAGGGCCCCTACACTAGAACTAGTCATGGAAGCCATGAGGTTGAAAACCCCACCAAAAGAGGTGGCTAGCGTAACTCCTAGTGCACCACGCCCTCCTTCTTCACTGTAATGCTTCCCGGACCCACTCCCTTTTCCGGGGCAAGAATAGAGGGGCCCTCTGAATGAGGAAACCCCCCAACCCCCGTAGGGGCACAGAGATGGAGGTTCATAGGCACAATCTCCTGGGATCCCAGGGGATGACCACATCCACCTATGTTCAGCAGGGTGGATGTACCCCTACACTAGCTGTAATAGATACAGGAGTTGCTGTATCCTTAATCAAAACAACCCCAAAAGCAGAAAAAAAAGATTAAAACAGGTAGCTTTGAAATCCTTTCAAGGGAAACCTAGTCTCGGGTGAGAATGGACCCAAGTCCCCTTTTCGGTGCAAGGGTTTGAGACATTAGGGGATTTGATCCAAACTCCTGATATGGTTGATGAAATTATTCTGGGATCTGACTGGCTGTTCAAAAACAATGGGGTGATTAATATGCCTAGAGGTACTCTTTGGAAGTTAGAAATTTCCCTCAGTATGGACTCAAAAGAAAACAGATTGCGGTAAAATGAATGCTTGTGTTAAGATTGTTGGGGAATGTGTGCCTCCCCAAAAACAAAACTCCTACCCGAGAGAGGCAGAGGCGCGATTGGTGCAAACCATCCAAGAATTAGAACAACAGGGGGTCATTCGAAAAATGAATTCATGCTTTAACTCCCCTGTGTGGCCGTTGCTAAAGGCAGACGGTCAATCCTGGCGTCTAACAATTGATTATGGAAGAATCAATAAGGGAGTCATTCCTATGGTCCCTATTGTGACTGATATGACACAGGTCAAGCAAAAAGTGCTAGCCACATCTAAATATTTCTCAGTTATTGATCTGGCCAACTGTTTCATTGCCATACCCCTACACCCGGGCTCACAAGATGGGTTTGTCTTTACAATAAAGGAGCAACAATGGACCTTTTGTCGGTTGCCCCAGCGATATCACAACAGCCTGGCTATTGCCCATTGGCACGTTGTGGCTATGCTAGACCAGTTGAGTCCACAAGAAAGGTCTTTTGTGTTTTCATATGTAGATGATATTTTGATATTTGGGGAAACTGAGGTGCAAACTCAAACACTAACGGAAAAAGTTTTGGCACTAATTCAGGAAACAGGGTTCAAAGTATCCTCAGACAAGGCTTGCTCAGTTGATGCCACCTCAGGTTACATACCTGGGCATAGTCATTGAACAAGAAGGGAGACAAGTAGATCAGAGGAAGGTAAGGGCACTGGTGGAAATGCCGGCCCCTACCGACACCCACTCTTTTAAGAGTTCTGCTAGGAAGATTCAATTTTCTTAGACCACACATTTATAAATATGCTGAAATAACTCACCCATTGTGGAAACTGCTAAAGAAAAAGACAAAATGGGAATGGGGAAAAGAGCAGGACTCCGCTTTGAGCCTGCTAGAACCGAAGGCTCTCACAGCCCCAGCCCTGCGTTTCCCTGATGAATCACAGCCTTCTGTTATTCGTTTGACAGCCAATAACATGCCCTTGGCTGCCGCACTATTACAAAACAACTAAGAGGGAAAGCTAGTGCCGGTAGCATATGAATCCTGGAAATTACAAGGAGCAGAAATAAATTTTGACCCCTGTGAATGAGAGTGTCTAGCAGCCGTCAGAGCAGTACAATCTTTTGAGCCCCTCACAGGAACGACCCCTATTACTATCCAAAGCACCCACACTCCTCTCAAGTACATTTTGTCATGGAGATTGATGGGAGGTAAAGTCTCAAACACCCAAATGGCCCAGTGGACGCTTATTTTAGTTAATAGAGGGGTGACCACAGAAACAGTATCCAAGCCAGACATGCTAACATGCCCTAATTGAAAAAGGGAACCAATATGAATGTCCAGAGGTCACTCTGGAGCAAAGAATTGCCTTGGTAGAGGCACCCACACTGGAAGAATTAGATCCCGTGAGTAAAGAAAAGCACGTCTGGCTTACTGACGGGAGTGCAATGGTAGTAAAAGGGAAAAGATGTGTAAAATACTCTGCCATTAAGTTAGAAGAGGAATCAGAGTAGCAGCCGTGTTAGTCTGTATCCGCAAAAAGAAAAGGACGACTTGTGGCACCTTAGAGACTAACCAATTTATTTGAGCATAAGCTTTTGTGAGCTATAGCTCACTTCATTGGATGCATTCAGTGGAAAATACAGTGGGGAGATTTATATACACAGAGAACATGAAACATTGGGTGTTACCATACACACTGTAACAAGAGTGATCAGGTAAGGTGAGCTATCAGGGACATTTAGACAATGGATTGTTTCAGCATACCGAGCTCCATGCAATTTATCAGGTTTTAAGGCAATATGAAAATTCCCCATGGCCCATGTATATTTATGCTGACAGTGATTTTTGAATTAAGGGGATACAGTTCTGGATACATGATTGGTATAGGAACGGGTAGAAAGCAGCAGATGGAAAGGATATTGCATATTCAGAGGAATGGAAATGGATTTACCAGTGGGTAACAAAGAACCCTAAACAGTTAAAGGTGCGACATGTAAAGGCACACAGTAAAGGAACGGGTATGGAGGCCACCTGGAATAATAGGGTAGATATAATAGCCCGACAACACGACTCAGCAGTTGTAACCAAAGGTCAGAAAAGGAATGTCTGTGCTGACACATCTGAGCCAACAGATGGCACTACAGACCGCCCTAACTGAGTTCCAGGAAAAACAGAAAGACAGGAGTTACTTAATGTAACCCATCAGTTTATGCATGAATGAGCAGAAGGTTAAAGCAAGCAGCAGAATGGGAGTGTGTGGAAGATGATGTTAAAACATGGGTGCGAAATTGTGTGCTATGTGCTCAGGACAAGGCTCATCCTCTGCACTGGCAACCCAGGATGCAGCAACGAAGGCTCGGGCCGTGGCACAGGGTTCAAATTGATTTTATTGACAAATTGCCAAGGAGGAAGGAAGGATTCCAGTACTTATTGGTAATAACGGATTCCTTTTCAGGATGGGTGGAGGCATTTCCCACTAAAAATAACAGCACCAGGGTGGTGGCCAAAAAGTTGTTTAATGAGGTAGTATGTAGATATGGCACCCCTGAAATGATAGATTCTGACAGTGGGGGAGCCTTTGTAGGAGAAATCTTTACAACAATGATACAAGCCTTGGGAACTAAACAAAAGCTCCATATACCATATTGGCCTCAGTCCTCAGGCCAAGTCGAGTGCATGAACCGCACCGCACCGCACTATTAAGGAAGGTTTTAGAGTAGCAGCCGTGTTAGTCTGTATCCCCCCCAAAAAAGAAAAGGAGTACTTGTGGCACCTTAGAGACTAACAAATTTATTTGAGCATCAGCTTTCATGAGCTACAGCTACATAGGCTCAAGAAAGCTTATGCTCAAATAAATTTGTTAGTCTCTAAGGTGCCACAAGTCCTCCCTTTCTTTTTTTTTTTTTTTTTTTTTACTATTAAGGAAGCACTGCAGAAGGTAGTAAATCACACAGGAAAAGACTGGCCGGACAAACAGCCTCTGATTTTGGCTGCCATCCGCAGCAGTAATAGACTAAGGACAAAAATTCAACCCTTTCAAATTCTGTTTGGACATCCAATGGGCCTAATGATTGATCCTAGTTACCTAGTACAAGGTCAAGAAGAGAGCTCTAATATAACTCAGCATGATTATTTTCAATGGCTCAAACAGTTACAAGAAGATAAAACCACCCTCCAGTATAGGGTTAATCAGGCCATCAGACACATGAACAACAAAATTCAGAAACAGAGGCCCACAAAGGCAGCCCTGTGGGAAACGGGACCAAGTCATGTACCTTAAAATGGGGAAAAGGGGTCACTCACTGGAATGAGAATGGATAGGCCCTTACTCCATAGTGGACTGCCTTAGCCCACTGGTATACCGCATTGAAAAAGATGGAAAACTGAAATGGGTCCATGTTTCACAAATTAAACTGTTTACATAAATAATTATGTTTGAATTCTTTGCAGAAAAGAACATCCCGGAACCTTAGCACGAGGTGCTGCTTAACCATCAGAATTTTAATCCACAGAAAATGAGACTCCAGTGTAAGGTCTGGCTTTACCTGCTCTTGGGAACTTTTAGTGCCCAGATAATTAGAGCAATCATGGGAGAAGATGCAGCCCTGCTCATAAACCAATCTTTAAGGAATAATTCCCTCCCTGCCAACCAATCATGGATTCCTACCTGTGATCCTCAAGGAATGGTATGATAAAAACACTAGCCAACTCTTAAAACCCTAAGGAAATACCTATGTATAATCTCTGGGAAGGGGAAGTGGGATTTAAGGTTTACCTTATAAACACCACAGGAATACCAAATCACTGGGAAATAGGGATTAAAATAGAAGGTCCTTATGGGGATAACAACTGGCATTCCAGCTACCCACGATTACCATATCAATGAGATAAGCCTGTTAAGACAGGGACAATACTAAGAGTTATTGTGGGATACTGTCCAATACCCCGTAGTAAACTGAGCCTATGGTTCCCGGACACACGCATCAGAACCTGGACCAGGGACTATGCCTTTGAAAGAGGTACCCCAATTAAGATAAAGAAACCAGAATTGTTTGCGACTCAGTGTGATCCAGTAAAAGTCTTGTTAAATCCACAATTAGTAAAAATGAAAATTGGTATGGATTGGACTCAGCTGAACGTGTTTAAATTGGAACCCAAATGTTCACCCTACTCCCTTCCTATTCTAAAGGCCTGGATAAAAACACATCAACACCCCAATGGCTGAGCAAAACGAGATGTCGTAGACACCATATTAGGAGGAGGTGGTTTTGGAGCAGGAATTATTAATACTGTAGACCTGGAGATAACTAAGAATAAGTTAAGTTCCTTGCCACAACTGCAAGATAGTCTCATTCACAAGCAGGCAGATATGACTGTGGACTTGGTACAAATAGGCCTGGGAAACCTAAAAGCAACATGGAATATGTGGGGGTGGTTGACCACCACCTCCCGGCTGCTGTATAAACAACAAATAGAAGTAGGGAATAAAACTGCCTTGGCCATAGGATGTACTGAGATGCAAATTCTTAGTTTAGCATCACTTGAACATGAACTATTTTGGGTAATATCTGGGAATGTACAGGTATTAACGCATCTTTTAAAACAATGGAAGAGGTCCTTGTTTGACACCTACAAACATGAACAGATGCAATATGTTTCCAGCATGGTTAAGTCTGATTTGTTATTAGGTGAAATTATTGTAAAAATTGCTCACGCACAGTCTGTGGAGACAGAAATATAGAAAGTGAGCCCGCTCCCAAAATTGACAATGGGATCCTTTTGGCTACCCCAGGTTATGTGTCAGTGGGCTGGGAAAGAGAAGTAATTTTTGGACACCCGAGGGTGTATGGAGTGGAGCCCTCAGAAATGGGTGTGCTTGTCCCTACCTGTCACCACAGAACCATGCAGCAAGGACACATCCTTGGGAACATGCGTATGGGACAAACTAGAAAACGTGGCGTGTTTTATACAACAAATAATGTGTATGTGTTACATCCTGGGAAACAGTATTCTGGGAGGATGCAAGTATTAGCCAACCCTCAGGGAATGAATGTAGACGTAATGCCCATGTATTATATACTAGCAATCATACGTACTATTTACCAAAGATAGAAGCAGCACAGAGCACTATAACTGCCACTCCGGTTAATTTCTCTGTTACCCTTGGCCTGGATTGGCACGATCTAACTGATTGCTTGTTGTCAGAAACAAAGGTGACTCCGTTTTTACAGTAAACACAGAGGGATATAGGGAAGCGTGTCATTCAAATATTACATGCAAATGGAGAAATGCTAAAAATTGCTAGGTCTGAAAAAGAACTGACAGGCTATCACCGGTAAAATGTTTTTACTGGCTGGTCCCTGACTTCTAAGGGCATATGGTCTGTTTCACCCATTACTAGTTGTGTTAATATTGTCCTGTGTTTGCTTGCTAGGAATGTGTTGTATGTGCTGTTGGACAAAAAGAATGTTTTTTAAATTACAACCACAAGCTCAAATGGCCTCTCAGTATATTGCTATGAAACAGTTGCATAAAATATGACTCACTCAAGAATTGTTCTTGAGAGGTCAAAAGGGGGACATGTAGTAGTAGGATTTTATGTTTGTATTTTGTATAATTTAGAATGAAGGATAAAGATTAATAATGTAGTATGTATTAAATGTACTGATGTATGATTTGACCATATCCTGCCAGCCAGCTTTTTGACTAGCAGAAAAGAATGGCCTAATGGGCCATTGGTAGAGATGCATCAGCCAGAATCAGTGTCTGGGCTGATTTCAAGGCAGTAACTGGCCTTTGAGGGTCACCAATTTGTTGTAAGTTTAGCATTTTAAAATAAGAAAAAGAATGCAATGATTGTTTTTCTTTTGCATTGCAACTTGATGTTCCTGTTCAAAATGTTCTGTGTAAATTAATTCTGTGTTGTGTGTGAATGAGGAATGGGTGTTAAGAGAGAAATGTGAAGGCCATCACCGAACCAGATATTCTAGGGAGGAACCGAAGACAGATGCAAGGGCGCCAGGAGGCTGCAACACACCCCAACTGAAATGTCAGAGGAGGGCAGATTGACGACTCTAAAGATAAGACAGGCACCTATCAACGGTGACAATATAGCTTTGATCAAAACCAGCAAGGGGTAACTCCCTGAGAGACTTGATGAAAGAACAAGACAAAGGATGAGAAGGACAATTTAGGAAAATGAGCACTCGTCAAACAACAATTTATTACAGCATGACGGCGCAAAACTCATTGGTCCCAATGAAAAACAATCACTATATAATCGGGGGCCTTGCCATGAAACTTTGGGTTTGTCCTGCCAAGACTTCCCCAGAGCATTGTATCACGACCAACGGAACCCAGCTCCTCCCTATCAGTGATCAACGAAGCTGGCCACTAGATTGATCCGGACTCTAGACTGGTAACTATAACATCGACTGGCGGGACAGTGTGTGTGTGTGTGGGGGGGTGATTGAATGCATATGCTAATTCTTGTATCTTCAATAAACATGGCATATTGCCTTCCCCCTGAAAAAGATCCTGGGTGCTTCTTATAAGCATAACAGCTTCCATCTTCCAGCCAAGGGGAATGGATTTCCCTTCAAAGCTGCTCCTAGATCAGTTGACAGAGGGCTTCACTGGTAAACAGATGCTCACCTCCCCGTTCAAACAGGGATAAATATGTAAGGCCAAAGTCTCTACAGGTGTCAATGGATCCAACTCTATTGATTTTAACTGAGCAGTGCCCATTTACACCCATCAAAAATTTGAACGTAAGAATATAAGGACGGCCATACTGGGTCAGACCAATGGTCCATCTAGCCCAGTATCATGTCTATGACAGTGGCCAGTATCAGGGCTTCAGGGGGAGGGTAAACAACAGAGCAATTTTGGAGAGATCCACCCAGTCTTTTCTCACCTTCTGGCAGTCAGAGGTTTCGGGTCACCCTGAGCATGGGGTTACATCCTTGTCTACCTTGGCCGATAGCCACTGATGATCCATGAACTTAGACTGATTATTTTTTTATCCCAATTATACTTTTGGCCATCACAACCTCCCATGGCAACGGGTTCTACACTTGTATGCACTGTGAAAAGGTAATTCCTCTTGTTTGTATTATATCGGCTGCCTATTAATTTCATTGGGTACCCCCTGGTTTCTGTACTCTGAAAGGGTAAATAACACTTGTTATTTTTCCACACCAATCATGATTTTATAGACCTCTAACATATCCCCCGTTAGCCATCTCCTTTCCAAGCTGAGCGGCTCTAATCTATTTCATCTCTCCTTAATTGGAAGCTGCTCCATACCCTTAATCATTTTTGTTGCCCTTCTCTGAACCTTTCACTTCCACTACATCATTTTTGAGCTGGGGTGACCAAAACTGGACACAGTACTCCAGAAGTCGGTGCACCATGGATTTATATAGTGGCAATGTGATATTTTCTGTCTGATTTTCTATTCCTTTCCTAATAGTTCCTAACATTCTGTTCACCTTTTTGGTCAGTAGCCTCCAGAATAATCAAATGTAGATTCTGTGGGCCCGTGAAGCAAAAGAAGGTGATGTTCTCAAAAATTTCCTCTTCATATTCCTGACCACGTGTTTGGAAAAAAAGAGGCGGACAACCCCCTAGAATTATCCTTCTACCACCCCACCTCCATGGCAGTGCAATGAGAGGGAACCACTACAATCCCCCTTTGGGAGTACTTACTTGTTTCTGTTTGAAAGCTTCAAGTAAGGCAGTTGCATGATCAGGCAGCAGTGGGAAGGAGAGATGGGGTCCAGTGTAGGAATCTGGCACCTCTACAGATTCATAGTCGCAGAGTTTTTCCAGCTCTGTGTCTTTGTAGCTTTCTTCCTCCGTCAACATGCGGCTAATGAAGTCCCCTGGGTGGAGTTTAAAAAAAAAAAGGGTATTCGGGCCCAATGTGTAATTTCAATGACTTGCTAAAGATCATCAGGCTGGAGGGGTATTGGAGAAAAACCCTGCAGTAGGCTCCTCTCAACGTTTTAGGCTTGATTCCAAAGCACATAATCAAGTTAGAAACTAGACTGTGTCTGCATTAGGAGGAGAGGAGGGAACTCAACCTGGTCAAAACTCAGAATTTGCTGCATGGAGGAAATTTTGACATTTTGAAATTTCTTTTCATTCCGATGCAGAACGAAAACAACTATTTTTGAAATTTCCCATAAAACAGACATTCTGAAAACTCTGAGCTTTTGGAAACTTTTCGTTTTGAAATTCCAAAATGAAATTCAGACATCTGAAAGAAACGCGGACATTTTCCAAAATGAAATTATTTTCAAATTTTGAAAAATAAAAATAAAAAAATTCTCTCCGCAGGAATTTTCACTGAAATCAACATGTTTTTTTAAAATGTTTCAATCTTGACAAAAATGGGATTTCCCACAGAAAAAAAATATTTCAACAAAACATTTCCATGCAGCTCTAGATGTGACTCTGACTAGATGTAGGCAAGGCCCAGTATGCTCTGTGGCAAGCATTTCTAAAAGCCCTCATGATTTCTGCAGCATTTTGGTGCAGCCAGTCTGTGGTGAATTTTTTGTGTTTTTTCTCACCAGAATTAAATGTGAAAATGAATGGTATAACAAGGGCAGCGTCTCTTGTGTTATTAATTTTGATATAATAGTCAATGTATTTTACTCTTCTGTATCCAGATCTTCAGTGTAGCCCAAATGTATTATGTATTGACAATACAGAATCATGTTGTAGGATTTGTTGAGGGAGAAAAAGGTGGGGCACCCAGTTAAGCGAGAGAGGCACTTTGAGATGATGGGATAAGCACATCAGCTGGATGTATTTGCTGAAGTGATCAGCAGTGAAATAGTTAATGCTGACATGTTACCTGTAGAGTTAGAGGTAACACACCACTGGGGGAAACTGGGAAGTCCATACCCCTTAGAGCTACTGTTTTCAGGCTGTCTATCAACTCAGGAAGGCAGCACTGCACTGATTTGCAGTCATATTTTTACAGTTCTCGCCACAACCATGAGGGCTAGAAACTTAATATTTTTAAAGAAAATTAATATTCTGGAGCAAGTTCTCCAAGGGTGGAGTCTGCAGCTGCAAAATCATGGAATCCACAGGACCCTGATTATTATCATTAGGGAACATCTGACAATGACAAGCTCTTTTATAACAATAATATTATGGATGTGTACTTTTATTCCCCCCTACCAACTCCTTGAGGGGTAGTGGCTGCTCCAGATCCCCCATGGGATCTCCCTATTTTACTCCTGACCCCACTTCAAACTCCTGAGGCCTGCGTTATAATCATGGTCTGTCTAACGCATGCACTGTAGTCATGGATCCATTTGACATCTAGACAGGTCTCCCTTCAGATCCCTGTAAGGTCACTCCTTAATCAGCTAGAAGTATCAGCATTGAGCCATGTGAGTCCACCTCCGTCTCCACACCCTGCACTGAGCGTGCAGCCTTCAGTGCCGCAAGTACCATATCTACATATGGAATACACAGGCTTACTCTCTTTGCTGCTGCTTGGGGTGAAGTGGTCCATAAGGTAGCTGAAGAAGTTGTGAAGCTGCAGAAGACAAGAAGGAGTGCCATGTTATTCACCCTAAGTTATGAGCTAAAGCTTTGAAAGCTCTACCGCGGGGCGTTCTTCAGAACACAGCTCCTCCTTTCACCTCCTTCCTCCTCCTTTGCATATTGCACTGTATATACAGCAAATCCGGTCACAGCTGTTCTCATTGTGGAGCAGAACAGTGGTCTATATAGACCAGTATCCACTCTCCCAAAGAGGCCAATGTAAAATAATTCCATGGAAGATGTAAAACCCACAAAATGTAGCCAATTGTGTAGTATTACACCATGGGGGGGAAATTCTCTATGAGCTCTAGGTGGCTATTAATTTATACTGTGACGCCTGTGGATTGATAGTCCTGCTCATTTCTACCCTGGGCAATGAAACTACCGATATACTCTTATTCCTATAAAAGACCCATCTTTTTTTTACTCTTGCTGAGCCGTTTGCCTCAAAATATCCCACTGCGGAGAGATCCACTAATTAATTATACATTGTGTCCAGTGATATTTAAGTAACCATCTTTCCAATTTAATGCTAATTGTTAACAGCCAGATTTTCAGATGAGTTCATCCCACTGGAAGCATGTTGGGTATTGAACAGTAAAAAAAAATCTGGCCCTGGGAGACCAAGAATAAAGGGCTTCATCCAACGCCCAGTGAAGACAGTGCAAATCTTTCCACTGATGTCAATGGGCTTTGGATCAGGCTAAGGATGAGCATTACCTTATAACTGCTTCTGGAGTGCATGCAAAGACTCCCTTTGCTTCACTCCACCCTGTTTTATTTCAAGGGATTTGCAGGTATGGAAAATAAGAAATCATAGCATCCCTCTCTGAGGGTCTGTCCAGATTTCAATTTTCCCTTCAGCTACTGTTTCTCTGATCTAAAATATCTCACCTGCTGAAACAAAAGATGCAAACTTCTGCTTAAGGCAGTCAGGTGAGAAAATGCTGAGCCAAGTTAAGCAGTAAGCGCTCATGTGGCTTCCCTCCTAGTGTTCATAAACCCCCAGAGAGGAGCTGTGACCGGAGGCTGGGTTAGCAAATTACGCCCAATCCTGTCCCATTTCATTTGCTCCCCATGGCTTCACGATTAAGTATTTCTGGCTTCCATCATACACAAGTGAACAGGGACTAACAGGCAAAAGAAAGTCAACGTGAAAAGAGCCAGAAGGGGGCTAGGAAGCCATCCGGATGTCAACACCTTACCAGAAAACAGACATCAACTAATACCAAGTATGAAATATAAATAAAGGAGGCAGCAAATCAGGAGCTGCTATTTCATTGCAGGAGACAACTTTTCCTGCCAAGCAGCCACAGAAACAGCCTTCAGATGTCTACCACAAAAGCCTCGAGATGCCACCCACTCATTGGCAGGAAGTGTCACGCAGCTCATGCCTGCTCAGGCAGAACAGAAAACACACATAAGAAAGGGGAACAGAGAAGCTTGCGAAAAAAATTCCTCTATATTTAAAACCCAATTGTGGAAGTCACTAAATATGCATATTACTCACTTACCTACCACATGATCTTACAGTCACCCTTCTCCTCCCCTCGTCTCATCCATTCCCCTCTGCTCACACACATACAGTGGATCTTGTATTTTGTCTTCATCACTGATCAATTTTTATTGCAGTTGCTCCTAAAGGCCTCAACCCAATCGGGGCCCACAGGATTTAGATGAAATGCTAAAAGATGGCATGTGCAAGGCCCTGTACATGCACATAGTTTCTGCTCTAAAAAGATTCCAATTTAAACAGACAACAGGAATTGTATTATCCCCATTGTACAGATAGGGAACAGAGGCACAGAGGATAAGTAAGTGACTTGCCCAAGGCCGCCCAGAAAGTCTGCTGCACAATTGGGAACTGAACCCAGGTCTCCAAAGTCTCATCCCAGGGCCTTCCTCTCCGGGAAAAGATTGTGGGGGTCTGCAAAGCACTATGCACATCCATGGCCCGATAAGAATTACGAAGACAACAATGACAAAGGGCACATGATTCCATTGTCTCCTTCTCTTTAGCACCATACCTTGATCTGATCCTGCTCACAGGAGTACTCTATGGATTGGAAAATTCTCCATGTGCACCTTCGGCGCATCTCTAGCCGGGCAACATAGCGTCGATACCATCTTTGGATCAGGACAGCGGCCTTGAAGGCTGTGACACAAAGAACAGAACCAGAGAGCTGAGCTGCAGTATCTCAGCACCAGGGCAAGTGCTCTTCTCCCTCCCAGCTATGCAGGGAAAGAAGGGAGTTTTCTCCTTCACAGCTGAATCGTAGGAAAGAATTAACTCAGGCTGGCCAGAAAAAGAGAATTCCATTTTGGCATTTGGTTTCGTATCAGGATGAAACTAAGATCGTTTCCCATTTAAAAATGAGAGAACGAGACAGACCTGAGACTAGCCAACAGCCCACTGGTTACGGCACTCACCTGAGATGCAGGATGCCAGGGTCAAGACCCTGCCCCAAATCACAGAAAGCAGGGTCTTGAACCTGGTCTCCCACATCCCAGGTGAGTGCCCAAACCACCAGGCTCTTGGCTGTTATGAGGTCTCTCTCTCTCTCAGTTCCATCCCGGACTCGGGAAACCTTCCCAGAGAAAGTTTAGTTGAAACAGACAGGTTTTTACGTCAACAAATGGGTATTTTCCAACCAAAATCGTTTTGCTGAAAATTTTCCAGCCAGCTCAGATGTTAACATGACGTTATCAGTTGTTCTTCTGGGTAAATCCTAACTAAGAAACACTTTCTCCACTGTCATGAAAGAAAAGTCTGATCCCATAGAGCTCTGTCTATTGTCAAAGACTCCCAAGACACTTCTAGCTCTACCTGGTGGCTCCTCATGGCACAGTTATTA
Source organism: Lepidochelys olivacea (assembly GCF_965140295.1). NCBI lineage: Eukaryota > Metazoa > Chordata > Testudines > Cheloniidae > Lepidochelys > Lepidochelys olivacea. The sequence goes on along the minus strand of NC_140414.1, from coordinate 19,595,914 downwards.
TTTAACCAAATCCTGCCTCAAAAAGCTTAACTCTAAATCGACAATTTCCACTTGACTCTCAAGTATCATTATTCTCATTTTACAGATGGGAGCTGGGCCATAGGGATATTAAGGGATTTGCCCAAGGTTACAGAGTCTGTGGCAGAGCCAGGATTTGAACCCAGGCCTGACCTCTGTCCAGTACCTTAATAAAGCTGGGCTTTGCCTGCTCTAAGTCAAATAAATACAGGGCCTGATTCATCACTGCTACTCTAGTTTTACACAGCTGTCACTACACTGATTTCAGAAGGGTTACACTGGCACAGAACTGGCCTAACACACAGTGATGAAGCAGACCTGAAATCTCTACCTCTGCTTTAACCTAGCTCTCAGCACATTTCTGTAGGCAACTCTTGCCCATCCACTCTGAGGTGAGCCTCCAACCCATGCATTCCTGTATAGGAAACAAGCATCTACTCCCCAGAACCACTGGGAACACACAAAAGCCACCGCCTGGGTTTGAAACATGCTTCCAGCCAATGAACTGTGCTAATACTTAGCACGCATATATCAGTAGTGCTTTGCATTTTATTCATTCATTAAGCAATCCCTGAATTTACAGCTATTCCCTGCGCTAATAAAAACCTGAACACAAAGGCAACATCCTGAACAACCCTAAAAACAAGGACACCCATCGTAAGTACAGTAGAATCTCAGGAATGGAGGTTGTTCCTAACTCTGAACAAAACATTGTGGTGGTTCTTTCAAAAGTTTACAACTGAACATTGACTTAATACAGCTTTGAAACTTTACTACGCAGAAGAAAAATGCTGATTTCCCTTGATATCTTTAGTAGTTTACATTTAACATAGTCCTGTACTGTATTTCCTTTTTTTTGTTTTTGTTTTTGGTCTCTGCTGCTGCCTGATTGTGTACTTCCTGGTTCCCAGTGAAGCGTGTGGTTGACTGGTCAGATCGTAACTCCAAGGTTCTACTGTAATCTATCACAGTCAAAAGCCACAATGAACACATATACTTTGCACACTGCCCTATAAATGGCTGCAAACGTATGTGACCTCAGACTAGCGGGTTAGCGTGAATTTGAGGCTACCAACCTCAACTGTTCAAATCTAAGGACTGTTAGTAACAGCACCTCAGCTGATCTCATCACGGCAATGGGACATGAGTGGAGGCAGATAGCTCAGGTTTAGGTCCTCGCAACCTGAGCTCAGATTTCAAGACCAAAATGAACACCTGAAATTGCACCTGGGGACAAACAGGAAGCTAGTGCAGCCTTTGGACTGTTAGTGTAATGTCCTCTCTATGGCCAACCTGCAGGCAACCATGTTCTGCAGCAGTTGCAGTGTCCCAGCGGTCTGCAAGGTTAGCCCGGCATGGAGCACACTGCAGTAATCCAAGCTGGAAGTGACAGATTACACACAGGAGAGATGAGGTCTCAATCCTCACACTCGGCAGATTCATCGCTTCCAAGGCCAACACTATGCTCATCTAGTCTGACCTCCTGTCTGACACATGCCACAGAACTTCCCCAAAAGATTTCCTAGAACAGATCTTTCAGAAAAACATCACCTCTTGATTTTAAAATTGCCAGCAACAGAGACTTCCCCCCACAACCCTTGCTAAATTGTTCCAATGGCTAATTATCCTCGCTGTTAAAAAACGTACACGTTATATCTGGTCTGAATTTGTGTAGCTTCAACCTCTAGCCACTGGATATTGTCCAACCTTCATCTGTGAGATTAAAGAGCCCATTGCCACGTATTTGTCCCCAGTTAGGAATATGCACTTCCACCCAGTGAAGCCAGCTGGGAAAGCAGGATCAATAAAGGGTCCAGAATCAGGGGTCAGCACCACCATGTTGCGTGACGGACACTTGACAAAATTACCATACTTAGTGACGGACACTGGGGGCGGGGGGGCTATGTCATTCAATTTTTTGAAAAATTACCACGGACCTCAACATTTTTCCCATGGACACATTGCTGACCCCTGTCCAGCATTCCCCCTAAACTATGGGCCCCAGGAATGGGTGTATGCACACAATGACAGGACAGGCACCATCCCGACCAACCTCTCAAACTTTGAGTCTTTCCCTAGTCAGCCAGCACTCATCCAGCCAGTTCACTCTCACAGAAGTCCCTACATTGGTCTGGCACTGGGAAAGCAAGGACACCACCCTGTGCAAATCAGATACAAAGGAGACCCAGATTGACACCATCAGCATATTAATGGTGCTTGCAGCCTTAGTCAGTTCACTATCTCCTGAACAATGAATAGGAGAGCAGGCAGACCAGAACTCTGTCGGGCACTGGAAAAGATTTGGGGTGGGGGCCTTGTGGGGTGCCAGCCTCAGAAGATCTGTAGAGGAAGGAATGGAACCACTCGCCAGCTAGCCTGCCAACTCCATAGATGAGTGAACAAAGCCCTGAGTTCAAAGCACTGTACACACATTAACTAGTTAATGCTCGTAGCACCCTGAGAGTAAAATGAGGACAATACTACACTTGTGGTCAGGTGACTTGCCCAAGGTCACACTGCAATTTACTGGCAGGGCTAGGATACAAACCCCAGGAATTCCTGGCTCCCTTCCCCATGCTCAGTCCACCATCCGACACTGTAAATCTCTCTCCTCCTGTGCCTAGTTACTGCAGGTGTCTAAGATCAGGGCAGTATGTTACCTATCCTGGGTATTTAAAACCTAGTCACACCTTGGAAAATCCTAGCTTTTAGTGGCCTGCATCGAAAGTTAATTTAAGTCGGGAGGGGGGTTATTATTTTTTATATATATATATATATATATATATATATATATATATATATATATATATATATATATATATATAAATAAACAAACACACACACACAAATTTGCCAGTTTGATTTCCTGACCTGATTTAGCCTGTGGGACTATTTGGGGAAAATCCATGCCATCTCAGCAGCCGCCTCCATCATCTGACACCTACTTCTTTGTTATGCGCAATGACTTTCTCATTATTTTTAGGCCCTACTCCAGACATTGAGGCTTAAAGCATATTTTAACACTGTTCCTCACTGACAGCTTGGGTTGCGGGACAGGCAGCTGCTTCAAAAATCTAACAGCTGGGCCAAAAATAAACCCACCCCCGGACAAGCGCATTAGGGTGTGTCTACTTTGCAACAAAACACCCGCAGCTGGCTCGTGTCAGCTGACGGGGGCTCACAGGGCTATAAAAGAGCAGTATGGATGTTCAGGCATGGGCTGGAGCCCAGGCTCTGGGACCCCACAAGGGGTCAAGTCTCCACTGCCTCACTCAGGAATTCATACGCCCACTTTAAGGCCCTTATCTGCCCTCCACACAGTCCGCAAAGCAAGCAAAAGAGACTCATAAATCATGGTCCAGATCCTCAGCTGGTGTAAATCAGGGCCTATTCTGACTATATTCCAGCTGAAGATCTGGCCCCATGATTCATCTGACTTACCACAAAATCGGCCTGGGAAAATTATATCAACAATTTGTTCGTGCTAGGCCATGGTTTCAGATCACAGAGAGAAAGGACCTTGAACAAATTGGCAAACTGCAGACAGAATTATCGGCAACAGAAACTGCCTAATATACAGGTGCAATTAGATAATAAGATGCCTGCCTGACCTCATGTGCAGTACTAAATGTTTTATATAGCTGGACCACCTAAAAGAGAAGTGCCCAAGGTCACAGAGTAAATCAGTGGCACAGATGGGACCAGACTCAAGAGTGAAAGCCTGACTCCACTGAAGTCAATGGGACTTTCACTATTGACATCAATGGGGCCAGGAAAATCCCTTGGTAACAATCCCTCCCTCAGGAGACAGGATCTACCCATGTTCCACACTGATATCCAAAGACATTCTGCTTAAATACTTGGGGCAAAATATTCCAGGTACTTTATCTTAAATTGAATCCACGGACTGAAATTTAAACCCAGTCCCCCTACGTAAAGCAGTACTTCCCTCTTTCTCTAAAGCCACTGCACATTAGAAACAGCAAAGACAGCTCAGAAAGTTGAGTTACCAGTCATTTACATTTAAAACCAGATCTTTTAAGTCCACAAAAGATTCAATAGTGACCATACACTGAGCATCTAACATCACATGTGCATTATTTAGTACTGCTAATGTATCAAAAGGTAAGTGACTGTTTTGTTGTGCTGCTTTATACATTATTACAATTGAACAACTGAAAAAGCCATGTGTTCTAATCAACCAACTTACCTGGGTGAGCCGCATCTGGCAGTGTTTGAACTGATTTAAAAAAAGAAAGAAGAAGAAAATAAAGATTTTCTCACATTTTATGGGGATCTGAGTAATAAACTGAACAGCAGACACACACAAACATGTAATTATTCACTAGAGGATATAACTCTGCTTGTTCAGCAAACCCAAACAGAGGTAATCAGAAACTAAAATATGCCCATTCATTGTAGCAAATACAATTCAATAAAACCCAAATCAATGGTGAATAAAATATTGCCCTTTTCACCTTGTCTGAAATCATTAATAACCAAATCTGGTCACTCAAATGAGACTTTTCCAGGAGTATCCCTTAAACAAACTTCCCTGGAAGAATGTCAACCTGTCTAGATATTACAGGGATGAGCACATTAGAAATACAAATAGGTAGTTGAATAAACTGTCTGATTTTAATTTAATGCCTGTGTAATTAAGGAAACCCTACTTTCAAACCTCTACACAGTATCAAAAGTAGATCAATCAACAGCGTAGGTTCCCTACCCTAAGTGAAGATTTATGATTCTTAGCAACTTTAAGATAAGATCAACAAAAATATGAAGTAAGGTGCATTATTTTGGCAAATTTTCAACTTAACGTTTTAAATTTTAAAAATTAAGGTTACGTGCCTAAACATAACAAAAGTCAAGAAATAACAACATTAAGACCATGCACATCTTCACCACTGCCCCTTTGTGCACATGCATTGCAATGCAGTCTTCACCGACAGTCACATACTACCATATTTCCCAAATAATATAATTACCATACTAAAAGAAAATAGACCCTTGCACAAGTGACATTTTTGCTGAGGATTGTCCTGGATTCTCCAGGAATTGAAGATTAATCTTTAATTAAAGACTATGTCATGTGATTAAACCTCCAGGAACTTGTCCAACTAAAACTGGCAGCCCTAGATAACTGTCTAGCAGTCTGGAGTCCCCTTCATGTTCCTGCTCATATGCCTCATTGATCTCCAGTGCCTCTGGCCCTACTGTGTATAGCAAGATGGAAGATTTCACCCTCAATGACCACAATGTCATTCACTTTAAGGAAAACGTGAAAGCACCTCAGTGTCTTATTTTCTGCCTGGTTCCTAGTGTTTCAAGTGGCTTGGTTCGCTCCATTCCCACCTCACACCCTGAAGATTACATTTTCTATTGACACCTTGTAATAAGTACCTTCTGGGCAGAGACTGGAGTTTAGTTCTGACTTCAGTCAGTGGAGGGGTCGGAGCTACAAAAGGTTATACCCCCATTCAGTGGCTACTTAACAGGCACCTCTCACAATCCATAATTTCAAACATTCAGGAAAGTTGGGGTGCTCAGGAGAACAAGTTCAAGCAAGCAACAACACCCTTGCTTCCCAATGTGGACAAATGGACAAAACCATTCTGTCCTTTGGGGGATGTGCCACAGGGTTTACACATTGCTCAGCAAAACGTCACATTGGAGCGTAAGGCAACATACAAAAAGCAGATGAGACATAGGATCAGTTTGAGGCCAAATCAACCGACCAGCAGCAGGTAGGATGCGAGAGAGAAGGCAGCTCCCTGGTGGCCTGTTGTAGCATTAATAAAACAAATGGGGTTACATTTTACTCAGACATATGCAGGGACTCTGGCTGCACTGGGAAACTCTCAGACAAATTAAAAATGGAGAAAGCCCCAAATGGTTAAAAAAGAACCAGCTTCAAAAGGGCAGATGTTAGATCCTGATCCAAAGTCCACCAGGAAAGACTTTCATTAACTTCAGAGAGCTTTGGATCAGCTTACGCAATGATCTCAAGCCTGAAAAGAATGGAAAGAGAGACTCAAACTGCACGTTATGGATTCCTCACTGAAAATTGGTCTAACAGATCCTGTCCATATTAAATAAAAGAAAATCAAGTATTAAAATGGGAACTGGAATTGGTGAAGAACTCCAGAGAGCCAGATCCACAGCTGGTGTATCTCAGCGAAGCTCCATGGCCTCAATCTACACCAATTTACCCCAGCTGAGGATCTGGTCTTCTTGTTCATTATAACAGCATCAGAAGTGGGAATTTCACACTAAAGCTACAAGGGGAGGCTGTAGGGTTTTGGTTTTATAGTGGTGCTTTCCCCATCTTAGAGACTCAGAGGTTAGAAGTGGAAAATGAGCTAGTCCATTGAAATGACATTTTGAAGTTTCTCTTGTGGAGCTTCCTCTCCACAGTTCCATCAGAGAGATCAGAGATTGCCTCGCTGGGAAATGGACAGGGGCTTGGTCCCAGTGGATCCTCTGAGATGTGTGTGCAGTCCTGGCCCTCTGCACTCTTTCTTGGGCTCCCTGTCCAGGCTGCCCCCTTCTTGGTTCCACTGTAGCATGGGTCTAATGGAGTCATGCTGCTAGGGTTTCTGCAGCCCATGCCTTCCAACAGAAACATTCCCAGGTGATTCCACAGAATGCAGGGTTATTGCCCTTAGAATGGCCATGGGGCTGGTGGAAGATGATACATGTCCATCTGGCTCTACCCCTAATCACTCTCCACACAGCTCTGTAGCAGGGCTTCTGAAAGGTTCAGGACAAGCCAGTAATGCAGCTGCAGAGGCAGGGATTTTGTGGACCCAGGACAATTTGGACCAAATAACAGATCCAGTACTTAGTTGCACATGCATAGCTTAAAACTCAGATTCCTTGTCTGAAGAAAAGCTGAAGATTATGTTCAGTTTGTTATAGACCAACCCCTGTATACGCTGCAGCAAGCTGGGTCTGAACCACACAGCAACACCTTTGGTTCTGTAGTACTCTGATGTGGCAGACATATTCTGTGACAGTCTCATTAAATAACAGACAGTTTTTAAATGAATGAAATCTGAAAATGAATATTACACTCAGACCAGTTTCCTCTGTTTTACTTATTTTAAACTAAATTCCATTGTATGTTCTAGTTTTCAGAATCTCGTTTTTAACTGACAAGCACAGCTGCATGGGAAGTCAGCAGGAGGAAGCTGATTATTTTGACAGCAGGGTACAAGGCACGTGAGACTTTTGGCAGTTGGGGATGCAGTTTCGGATTGCGGAATAAACATTAACTGGATGTTTCTGGTAAAATGATCAGCAATGAAATTAGTAATGTTCCTATTTAAAGTGCCATCTGTAGGTTTCAGAGTTAACAGACATTTGAAATGAATGAAGCCGTTGTAGCCACTCAGAGCTAGTATTTCAGGTTGTCTATGGACTCAGGAAGACAGTACTGAACAGGTGTACACTCAGCTACCCTTTCAAAGTGGTTGTCACAACCATAAGGGCAGGAAACAATTACAGTTAAAACAAAGATTCTGAAGCGCGATTCCAGGGTATGTGATAGACTCAGCAACAAGTACCATGGCTGCACAGTGGACAGGGCCTTGATTATAGGTTTAAGATGTAAAGATGCTCTGTTAGGGGTACCTCTGCACAAGGAACATACAAGGTATCTATTGTGTCTATGCTAACAGCACCACCCTGTGTGACATGGAGCTCTTTAACCGAACCCTAATGTTCGGAAAATACTTATTAGAGAGACAAGGTGGGTGAGGCACTCTCTTTTACTGGTGAGTGAGACAAGCTTTCAAGCTTACACAGCTCTGAAGGAGAGCTCTGTGTAAGTTTGAAAGCTCGTCTCTCTCACCAACAGAAGTTGCTCCAATAAAAGATATTACCTCGCCCACCTTGTCTCTCTCATACCCTGGGACTGACATGGATACAACAACACTGCAAACAAAATACTCATGGAAGATACCGGCTGCATTTACCGAGATTACTTGGGAATGTGGAGTAGGGACATACAGAACATGGTTAACAATATGTATGGACTTCACTGAATTTAAGATACCATGGCTATCAATATCTAGATGTCTTATTGTATTTACAGCTGGGCAAGGTTTTTTGACCGAAACTTTTTTGGGCGATAAATGCAGATTCGGTGCCACCAAAACAGTGCAGTAATTTGTGTTTGTTTTGCTGAATGGTTTCAGGTTAAAAAAAAAAAAAAAAAAAAATCAGAACACTGGTTTTTTTTCAAAATGATTCCAACCCTGTTACAGTCTTAGGCAACTGCTGCATTCTGTTGAGAAGCTGATTTTTTATTTCATTTGTGTCCAAAATAAACAAAAAACCAGTTTACACTCTAGTGGAGCTACAAATAACACATCAGTTTCATGATGCCAGCTTATGTGACGGCGATCTCTGCGAAAACTGAAATAGAGAAAAATAAAAAACCTCAAACAACAATCATTGACATGATCCATTTTCATTAGAAAAATTAAAAATCCAACTCTGTCAAACCCAATCCCCAGTGACGAGACAAGAAGATCATTGCATTAACACAATTTAATACAGACACTCTCAACCTGCTTAACCCCAACATCTAACCTCTAAAAGAGCCAAAGCAGTTAATTCTCCATCATCCCAGTTTAGTTTAGCAAACCCACTGCACAAACCAGCCCTCGTTTTGGTTTCAATTTCAAAGGCCGTAGAAAGTAGTGTTCATGCCAGCACAGCTCTCGCCATCAGAGCATGAGAGCACAATACGTGCATGTTTACCAGTAACTGACAAATTAACGTGGGCAACGACTGCAACAGATTTGCTTTGCTTTACAGCTTTGCCTCTGCTGCCTTTAATCTCAGCCTCACCTAAAAGCTATTTACTATTATCTTCTTTGGGAACTCAATGTCTGTTTTTATGGGACACAACTGGGCCACACAACATCATCAGGCAATACAGCTGATGCATCTCTATGCTGAATATTTGTGACTTTCTAGCGGGACGTTTATAATCCACCAGGAAAGACTGAAATATTTTATGAGACACACTCACCTTTTTCCGATTTCCGCAGGAAGTAATAGGCATTTGTGGAACTACTACACCCCATGATCACCGAACAACGTTTCTGTGGGGTTGCAAATAAATACAGTATCATCAAAATCAAGCAAGCAAGCAGTGGAAAGAGCATTCAATCACAATCAGGATGGGTGCCCTGTGTCCCAAGCTGCTGGGAGACAACCGTGAATATATTAATACTCAGTAAGGTTTAGAAGCCACAGCTTTACAGGTGATCTATCTTGATTCAAGTATAACCCTGACATCTAATTTTTCCAACATAATGTACATCTGCGCGCAACCTGGGATGGACTCTTTTGGCATGGTCACCAGTGTGATTGCTCCAAGCTTCACGTCAGATATATGAAAGGAAATTTTGCAAGTTTTTTGTTTTTCAATTAAACAGAGATGTTTTAGAACGTTAGGTGCCTACGTGCCAAGACTGCATTATGTGCCTGAAACAGGTACAGTATTTAGGTTTCAATATATTGATGTAGATGTCTGAAGAGTAGGTAACCCACAAGACTAACTAGTCTGAACCTTGATTTGATTTATAAAAAGTGAAAGGTTGTTAGACAAATATTTATGCACCCTAGACCATATTTTATGATTTGCCTAAGAAATTCAGGCCAAATAGCTTCATCTGAGGCCAGTCAGAACCACAAACAGTCCATACAATTACATCATTTTCACCTGGAAACAATGCATATTGCAGGGGTTCATTCAGAAATTCAACCTGAATGGCAGGGTCACACTAATCAGAGGTTGCAGAGGTGCAGATAAATGATAGGATGTCCAAGACAAGCCTGGAAGCAGGAAAGATGTATTGAGAAGGTGGCTGGAGGCAGGCATTTCCCGTGTATGCATGGGGTGGAGTGGAGTGGAGGGATCAGGTAGGTCACCAAAAGTTTAACGCTACAATAAAGTTAGTCAGAACAGGGCAATTAAAGGAATGCATTCCCCTTGCACTGAACAAGTTTAGTCATTTCTAAATACAGGATGACAACCGTATGAAATTATACATGGGACTTTTCCGTGGGAGTTTGGGGATGTCATAGCATGAGAATGATGCAAAGTGAGCCCCAAGCACATATGACGTATTAAAATAAATAACTCTGGGGTGCACTACATCATTCATTCCATTGGGTGTCTGTGTTTGCGCACACACATAAGCATGCCCTCTCCCTAGGGTATATCCCTAATTATAAGGAATGAAAGGACAGGGGATGGCATTTAAATCTATTTGCTTTATCACAGCTGGAGTAGAGACTGGTCTAAAATAAACAACTAGCTGTCGTAAGAAAATAATCAGCTTTGTTAAATAAATACTGCTTTTCTTCACCTTCTGGTTTTACTCCTGGGGGTATTACACCATCAATGAATTGCTTGGATCCCAGCCACTCTCTTTAATTCTCACCATTGCCAAGGGTGTATATTGACAGCACCCAGCCTGCAACACATTTCAGGAATCAGCCAAATTCTGAAATCTCTCCCTCTGGGGAACAATAATAAAACCAAGCCAGTGGGATTCCTTTTTCATCACCCAACCTGCCATTCGTTTCGGAGCCCACAGACACAGCCTTTGAGCTCATACTCCTTCTCGGTACAGAAGAAACTAGAATGAGCAGAGGAGTCCCGAAGGCTAACACAGCTAAGGTGGTCCTGTCCATTCCTTCCGAGACTGGAGTGGATGGAAGGTGCACTGCTTTGATTTGCGACGGAAGGCGGCAAGTGTCATACGAAAGCTTGTGGGACAGAAGCCTACATTTTAGGAATCTGCCATGAAAGGAACGTGCAGCATTTTGGTCAGCAATATTCCTGGCAACATCTCAGCCACCCACACTCAACTGATGGTGAAGCATTGGTCACAGACAGCGCAATGTGAAAGCTATGGGGTTTACTTCCAACGGGATTCTTGAGGGACAGAAGATGGTCAGGAAGGAGACGCAGGGGGTGGCAGGGAAGGACCTGACTGAGGGGCGAAGAGGGGAGAGATTCATGGTGGGAGTGGCAGACCAGAACTCAACTAGCTTTGAAGGACACAGAATCCTAGCTCTGGAGGAAGGGGGCCCCTCACCTCTCCCTCTCCATGCCCTCTGCACCTGCCTCCCCAAACTGGCCAAGTGCATTCACAAACACTAAGTAACAACGCCTACAAGGCATTACAATAAGAGGGCATTTGCACAGCTTATTCTCACCTACATAGGAAAATCCAGTTCCGTTTTGGTGCCATTAAAGGAGCAAAACCACTGAAGTGAGAGCTGTGCAAACAGCAGCTGTAAACCCAGCATTAAATCCCCACCACCATGGGGCCTTTGGGAAAAACTGCGGAGAGGTGCCAACCCTAGACTCCAGCTGGCAGGGGCAGCAGCAGCCAAACAGGGACCCCTGGACATTCCAGTCTAAACTGTACAATTTTCTGACTCTCCCTGCCCTGTGCTGATTGCAGGGACACCATTGGGGGGAGGGGAGGAGAAGAGGAGGGGGACGGAGCAGGAGAGGGAGGGCAGTAATACCCTCCTGCTGTCCTGAGTAGCCCTGGCTGAGCTGCACTGCAGCCTCCCCAGGTTGTAAGTGAAGTGGGGTGCTCTGAGCAGACCCTGGGGTTACTTCACAGAGCCTCACCCTCACAGGAGAGCCATGACTGGTCGGTCCACAGTGTTGTCAGTCAACAGAGCTCTGAGTAGGTGGGGGCTCCCCCAATGAACCAGGTGAGTGGGGGAAGGGGCAGGTCAAACAGGGACTCTCTCCTTCCCCCCCCCCGCCATCCCTTTCACATGCCTCCTCCGCCGGACCCTCCCACTCTCTGCAGGCAGGGGCCACGGACCTGTGATTGAGGGGAGGGGGCACTGCCAGGTGATTTAGGGATGGCTGGAGGTAGGAGACACTGCTGGGTGCCATAGGAAAGAATCACACCAAACACTCCCGGCGGGACACCACCCATGCAGTGCAGCAGCACCAGACCCAAGACGGGATGCACCACAGAAGTCTGCTTTAATCCCAGAATGCAGCCCTGGAAAACATCCTCCCATCTAATCCTAGACATCGACTCAACCTTACTGCCAGGTCCAGATCGTCCCTCCTGGGTCTCCTCCACTGCTTGGTCTCACATGACTCCAAGGACCAGACTTTACTTCTGGAAAACTATAGCACAGTCAAAAACATCGCAGCATGGGATCTCGTTTCTCCATCTAATTGTGATGCTGTGTTATTTGTATTACCCAAGTGCCTAGGATCCCTAGTCCTGGGCAAGGACCTCGTTGTGTTGTACAAACACAGAAGAGAGAGTCCCTGCCCCAATGAGTTTACAGTCTAAGTGCATGGAGACCATCCTAATAAACAGACATTAAAAAGCAAAGCAACAGCGAAAAAAAACTGCACAATGACCAAGCACACCCACCTACTCTTCAAACCAGAGCCGAACAGATGAAAAAATAGAAGACAAAGAAAGAACAAAAGCACCAAAGAATGACAACTGCGTTGCCAGTCAGGTTGAGCCAGTCAGCAAAGCAGTACAAGTTACGTCTTCGTGAAAAAACAAAAACATATGCACAGTGCAATTTCGCTGCTCAGCAGAGTTATAATTATTGTACTTAAATATAGACAAGTCTTACAAGAGTCCACACCTCCTACCAATGCAGCATATATACTCCTCTGTTGGGTCAGGTATCAAACTGAGACTACAATAAATCTTTGCAGATTTGCAAGTTTGTTTTGGTGTGACGATTCTTATCACTGAGTTTTCTAAACACCCAGGATACATACATTAAAAAGGCAAATGATTCAGAAGAAATAAGGTTTGAGTCAGAGCATGTCTTAGAGAAAAGAAATAACTTGCAAGTCAGAGCTAAAAATTTCCTGGGCAACCCAAGAATTATTGGTTTCAGAGCAGCAGCCGTGTTAGTCTGTATTCGCAAAAAGAAAAGGAGGACTTGTGGCACCTTAGAGACTAACCAATTTATGTGAGCGTAAGCTTTCGTGAGCTACAGCTCACTTCATCCACAGTATGCATCCGATGAAGTGAGCTGTAGCTCACGAAAGCTTATGCTCAAATAAATTGGTTAGTCTCTAAGGTGCCACAAGTCCTCCTTTTCTTTTTCCAAGAATTAATATTCTTGATAAAACTTTATGGGACTCAGTTTTGCACTGAGCAGCTACATGAACTTCGCTGAGATTGTCCAGGATGTAAATCAGCACAGAATTTGCTGCCACAGCTACAGGAATCTAAGGCATCACGCGAAAACACTACGTTGTTTAGGTGCAGGAAAATGCATTGTTACAAAGTAGAAACACAGCTGAGAAAGATTCTACCCAGAACGTATGTCACGCGGGGCTTACACAACAGAATCCACATTGCTTTGGCAACTGCAGATATGCCTGGATAATCAAGAGCTCAGATAATCAGAATTCAACAGAATAGACATACACTGGCGCCTCATTAGATAGGATCACAGATGTCGGAACTAGGGGGGCTGCTGCACGCCCTGGCTTGAAGTGGGTTTCCATTATATACAGGGTTTACAGTTTGGTTCGTTGGCTCTCAGCACCATCACTATACACATTTCTCCAGCACCCCTGGATGGGATGGATAGGACAAGGGGGAGTTGGAATAATCGGGATTCTACTGTATTATTACTAAGTAGTGGGACCATCTATGGAACGCGGCCAAGCCTGCTGTAAAAAGGAAGATGTTACCATGTCATCTACAAACAACCAATAAATACAAATTAAGATCTTGCAAGAAAAAAAATAAAAAAAACTTTAAAATAAAAATCCAACAAGAAAAAATTAAAGGTAACTGACACTAAAGACCCAACACCTTGTCTTTACCTCCTGATAGCAAATACACGTGTTCCACTGTTTGCAGTAGAATTGGATCCAACCATAGGCTGGTAAGGGTTATGTTTTATAAACAGTCATCTGCACATGGGCAGCAGATGGGGTGTTGGCAAAGAGAACTGCACTTAAAAAACACTGCCGTCTCACATAGCCAAAAGCCAAAGAACTTCATCAAGGTCTACTTTCCTCCACAGGAGTTATTTAATCACCCTACCACACAAGACATTGCTACAAAGAAAGAAAAAATAGAAAACTTACCTTGTCCCCAATCTCTAGTTTAAAGAAGGATTTATTTGGATAAACACTTCAAAGCTCTCTGGGTGGTTTTTTTTAAAACATGGTTTGTTGTTTGTGCATGTTTACACACACACACACACACATATATATATATAAAAAAATCAGCCTTTGATGCCCAATATGATCAAGAGTCTCTGAGATGCTTTAGTTGGACAGTCCCATCTGAGGCCTTAAAATGATGAACGAGCTTCTCCAAGCATATCTTCCCCTCAGCCACTCTGTGAAAATTCCCATTTCCTTTTGCACGTCCAGCATGAAGCACATGTGATGGTCTCCAAAGAGAGCACAGACCTTAGGATTTATTTACTGCACAGTTGTTTTGAGATGCTTTCAAAGCCCTCCCCATGTGACTCTTACAAAAGGCAAGAGATCTGAAATGGATTAGGATTACTAGCAGGGATTATGGATGGGAAATATAGCACGCTGGCCTCTCACGTTTTAACTGAGCAACCAGCTCTTATACACCTCCCGCTGCCTTTTGTAACATGAAAAGTTTCTCTGGGGAAAAAGTTCCCACTCAATCCCTACTTTGGGAGGAAAGGTCCCTTGCTCAGGTCAGGATTTTGCAGTGCAGAGGACATAGGCAAATTAAAACCCAAAAGAGAAAGCTCCTGGTTCCTGGAATTGCAGAATGGCTTTGTCTTGGTTCCTTTTAGGACTAATCAGACAAAAAGCTTCAAAGTAATACAGATACCCTTGCCAGCACAGGGCAGTTCATAGCCAGAAAATCCGTAGTTAACTCATCTCATCTGGGACCACTATACTTGCTGGCAATATAATAGTGTTTTTAACCAAATGTGAATCCCAGTGGACGCAGTTTTGCATTCCTAGCTAAATTCTGGATTCAGAGAACTGGAAAGGAGCCTCTTCCACCATCCTTGTATACTGCAGTTCTAAAGGGTTCACCCTCCACATAGATGCAAAAATCCTTATTGAACCATAGGTGTTGGAAATAAGGGTGCTGGGGATGCTGCCACATGCCCTGGCTTGAAGTGGTTTCCATCATATACAGGGTTTACAGTTTGGTTCAATGGCTCTCAGCACCATCACTATACACATTGTTCCAATATCCCTGTACTGAATCCCAGTGAATTTATGTCATCTCTCCTTGTGGCAATCCCTTGCTTAGGAAAAGTAATGAAGAGACTGCCCGAAGAAACCATTATAAAAGTCACACTGTATATGCAGCAGCAACTCTTTCGTACTTGTGGGGCTCTGCCACACTTGGAAAAATCAACCTAAATTTAAAAAAAATAAAGGTACTTGGACATTATGCAAGGCACTGAATTTAGCCGTATGGAGTGGAAATCCATCAACTTCATTTACAGCAGTTAACCTAATGGCGAATTAAAATAGCGGAGCTCGGTTCATTGTTATTAGATGTTCATGAATAACCAGACTGCTGCTGGGTGTTTGTGAAAACTGTTTGCAACAAACCACACTGACATTTGTTTGCATAAACTATTCACTGGGTACTTACAGATGACAAATATCTGCAAAACCAGGATCCATTTGCAAACAGGGGGGAAAAAATCTATATTCACAACAAATGTTAATTGCAATGAGTAATTTGATCATATCTATAAACCACAAAGATTCTGGGTCAGATCTTTAGCGAATGTAAATCAGCAGACCTCTAGGAAAAGTCCATAGACCTATGCCTATTTACACCAGCTAAATATCTGGTCCCCTAGCTTTGGGTGTGGCTGTTATGAGAAGATATGTGAATGAGAGAGAGGCAGGAGTGGCTGCCAGCTCTACAAATTAAAGTGACATAGATACGGAATTAAGAAATCGGTGTGGGCTCCTTTATTCCCACATTCTTCCTGGAACCCTCTGTTTCTCTTCACATCAATTACGACACTAGCTCTATAACTGATGCTCCTGAGTAAACTGGGTCAAAGAAAAGCTTGCAGTGCCTTTATCCAGGTAAAAGTAGAGCATGTAGGTAAGTACGTAATGACATTTAGCTAGCTACAGCATGAGGAGATAAAGGACACATGTTTCTATAAAGCTCTGGTAGGAAAAGCTCACACAACCAATTCAAAAATGTTGCAAGGGACACTGTGAATCAATGTTTTAAAGGGAGCAATTGTTTTGGAAATTATTTTGCTATGCAATGAATTGTATTTAAATTTGATTGCAGAAGAGCACTCCAGGTCCTGAGATGCTGTCTGAATTTATCCAGCAGTTCAACCTCCTAGACTTCGGAAGGGCTGCATGCCCAGCCTCCACTTCCACACCCAGACAACAATCCCTGAAGTCCTGCTATATTGAAGTGTCCTGCATAGAAAACCAGAAAGGCAAAACCCCAGCTATTTTTTTTTAAAATTATGTAGAAAGACAGTCAAGATACACTAAATACTTGCCCACTGTTACTTTTTCACATGAGCCATTGCTGAAAGGACCATGTGGATGTTCTGTGATTCCAAAGGGAAGAGAAAGTGGCAGGTGGAGGCCGAAAAAACATACATTTGTCTCCTCTTCAGTCAGTTTGAGTACATTTCAGTTGAGCTCTCCTCTTAGCATGCTGTGCATATACCTATGGTACAGTATTCAATACAGAATGCCATGTCCGACCCACTTCACCACGGCCCTGGGGTTTAGCCTGGCAGAGGGTAGGTCTACACTGCAATCGGAGGCGTTACTGCAGCTCTTACCTAGGAAGCTTTTTATTTGAAGACCTATCACCCCATCCTACAGTCCTGACTCAGGCTAAATTCCCACTGACATCAATGAAAATTGTGCCCTGTCAGGAATCAGATCCTAAACACTGAAACTATAAGGGTAGGTATTTACCTAAATCAATCCTTCCAACTCTTGTGGTTTTGCTACAGTATCACAAACTGAATGAGTGACTGGTGCACAATTGCAGCACGATCAAAGGGAACATAGTTGCAAAATTTCTACTGATGTGAACTTCAACTGTGCAAAGGAAATTCAGTCTCTGTTGCCCTTAGACTTGAGGATCCTCCAATCTGTTAGGGAAATAACAATCAGTGCCATTATATCCCCTAAGCTGAGCCTGGCTGTTCTATCCTGGAGGAAAGCACATTAATTTTAAGTTACACACAGTCCAGACTTGCTCTGCACATTCCTTTAGCATAAATAACCACCTCTCAGATTGAGTGGTAATCTTCAGGGAAAACCAGCAATTCAGATCAAAGACAAACGGTGTATTTCCATCCATTCTACAGCAATGCTAAAGGAATGCAATTTAAATTGCTCTGGGGTATCATTGGAAAAACATACCCTTCCATCACCTATCATCCTGCAGTCCAACTAAGGGCCAAGGAAATGCTGGAACACAGGAGAACCAGTCTGGTTCCAGGGTCCCATGGGAGGAGTATTGCAGGGAGCCCGCACTGGGGATCCAGGCCCCTGTGTGCTGGGAAGAACACAGGCCTATCCGTTAACCAAACACAGTTCCATGGAGGAGCAGCCAATTTGAAGGGCTGCTGTAACCCTGATGCCTGCAGACTTCCCACAGCCCATTCCAACCTGCCTAGGGATTGATCCAGATCTCAGCTCATTTTACTCAGGGGTGGTGCTAAAGAGAGGACTATAGGGCTTCCACTGTGGATGTGGATCACAGGCCCCTAACATGTCAGATGAAAGAACAACAACAAAATAGCCCTACATAAGCCAGACAGCCTGCTGAATATTTTTATTTCAGTATTTTCTTACCAGCCAAGCAAAAATAGAGACTTTTTATTATTAATAAACTCATCAGTACATTCATTTAAAGTGCACATTGCATTCCAGAAACATGAGTGAAAATCAGTTCCCTCTCTTTTAAAAATCTGCTAGAAAGCCAACGTAATTAGTAAAACCTTCATTTCAGAACATGAACAAAATCAGAATCTTGCAAGTCAGCTTTACCTGAAATGTTCATGGAATTGTTTTCAACAAAACAACTACAATGCATTAGTTTAGTTTAAACGGAATGCTGGACTTGGAAAGCTTCAGCTTTTCCCCCTTTTGTCTGTTAAGAGAGAGAGAGTAAGAAAGAAATGAGCATGGATCCGCACAGATCAGAGAAATAAAGCAAACACTTTAAATTCTCCAACAGAAAAAAAATAAACCCTGCTATCTCAAAAGCTCAACATGACCACTGCTAACCCTCGAGTCAAATCCATGTCCAACTAAAGTCAACAGCCAAACTCCCACTGACATCAGCAGCATCAGGATTTGGCCCTGAAGGAATTCTTCTCTCTTCCAGGAATGGGAGTGCAGCAGCAGCAGTCACAAAATTTCTTTGCTTTGTAATTTTAGAAGGTCAAAGTACAAATATCTAATTTAGACTGCAGTTGTCACCCCCTGAACATGCACATGCTGTTTCTTGGGGGCGGGAGGGAAATGAACAACTGAAGTGATTTGACATATGAGACACCCAAAGTCATTCAAATTACAGCAAAATTGGACCCTCAAGGAAAACTTACCGTATAGTGCAGTGGCGGGCAACCGGCGGCCTGTCAGGGTAATCCGCGGGCGAGCCACAAGACAGTTTGTTTACATTTGCATGGCTGCCTGCAGCTCCCAGTGGCCGCGGTTCACGTTCCCGGCCAATGGGAGTTGCAGGAAGCAGCAAACGTCCCTGCATCCCAAATCCCTCATCCCCGGCCCCACCCCAGGGCCTGTATCCCCAGCCCAGACCCCCTCCTGCACTCCAACCCCCTGCCGCAGCCCTGAGCCTGCCCCCAACCCGGATTCCCCTCCTGCACCCCAAACCCCTCATCCCCAGCCCTACCCCAGAGCCTGCACCCCCAGCCCAGAGCCCCTCCCACACCCCAACCCCCTGCCCCAGCCCAGAGCCCCTCCCACACCTTGAAACTCCCTCTTTCCCGGCCCCACCCCACAGCCCTCACCCCAACCTTCTGCCCCAGCCCTGAGCTCCTCCCACACCCCAAATCTCTCATCCCCAGCTCCATTGTGTCATGGGCGTCAACAACTTTCTTCAACTGGGTCACCAGAAAAAGTTTGAAAACCACTGTTTTATAGGACTGTACCTCTAGTCCCTGCTGGACATTTAAACTGCATCATTAAAAGCTTCATAAAATTAAGTGTGATTTTTAGGCCCAACCCAGGACTGGAAGAGCAGGCCACTGAACTTCAATGGGAGATGGGCTCTTATGAAAATCTCAGCCTAAGGGAATCAGGTGCTAAGTTCCCTCACCTCAACAGGAAAGGAAATCCCATCCATAGGTACCACTGAGAGCTCATATTCATTGAAAACAACTATCAGCACCAATATGTTACTTACACATGTTCACTCCCAGGTTCTGATCCGTGTCATGTACTTGTCTGGGACTGCAGCACTCATTACCGTGGTATATATGGTGTAACTGGGGGAAAAGGGGGAAAAAAGATGTACTGTGTGCTTAAAATACCATCTCAAATCCAGGAAGATACGGGTAACAACAGCAAAGCAATAGAATCAATCTTACTAGAAAGAAGCATTCTACTTGTCCAAATCAAAACAATCAAAAGGCACAGAGTGTTGAAATATCCGGAAGAGTTTGGTAACACTGACAGCCAAATTCTCTCCTGGTGCAAAATGGCACAGCTCTATAGAGATCAAGGGAATTTTACCCAGCAGAAAATATGCCCTAAATTGTGAGTCTGCATCTATTTGATCAGTTTACTAGAATATTAATAGTATTGATCTCAATTGTTACAGTGACAGAATTCAAATTGTGAGGAAGAGTATAAGCACAATATATAGGGGCTTAAATCCTTGTTGCTGACCCTGAGGAACCAATTCCAGAGCTCTTTGCGTGATTGAGGGAAGCTGTGGAGATACTGAGCTACGTCTAAAAATAAAACAGGACAACAGGAAGAAGGGGAGATGCAAATTTTTGTAAAACATAGAGCCATTATGGAGCCAGTGAAAGAACTCAGCACTGGTTAGGCATGCAGTAGCTTGTAAAACTACACTCAGTAGCTACGGTATGCATGTATTATTTTTTCCTCTTCAAAGCAAAGCAAATTTACTAACACTGATTAACAAAGGCAAGAGTTGCAACAAAAACTAAGTGGAAAATGAACATTCAACATATCAGGAACAAGATGCATCACTCAGGGGAAGACTGGCTGGTCTGAGTATCAATTTGCTTCATTGTTGCATATTATTGTGAAGTGTAGACTCCACACACAGGAGGACTGAGCCTTATGAACTATGGTTCTTTTACTGGACAGTGAGTGACCGACAAAGAAGTCAGAAACCCAAGTGAGGGCAGACACTGAAAAGCACTGAGCACAGGAGCAGTGTTTAAGGCTGGGGAAAATCATGGGATATTTTGCACAGTTAAAGGAAAATCTTCTGATAATCTAAATCGAAATTAAATATAAACTGCCCTGGTGTGGCAATGGGCATTGATCTATGTTTCTAAACATGATACTTACTTGTTTAAGACCGGCCTCACTGATAATACCTATTCAAAAAAATTAAAGAGCCTGTCATTTTGTCAGATTAAAAGAAATGTTTAAGGCTATTTAGAAACAGTCGGATACAATTATTTAAGATGGATAACGCAAGATCAAAGGTTACCCTATCCATTTTTAAAAATCAGAGCACTTTATTGAACATTTTTAAACAAAAAAGCTTTGCAAATGCACAAAGTTTTGTCAAGTTCCTCCATTTAAGAGGAACTTGTATCAACCTTCTACCCCCTCTCTAAGTGTCTGCAGTATTTATACCTGTGCTTGTACCAAAGAAATCATCTAATAATGCTGGTGATACAGTCAACCTGCGTTCCTCACATGCTCCTGTCTGAGCAATCAGAATACAGCTATGTTACACATGTTCCTCATTTAAAAGTAATAGTTCATAGCATCCTAAAAGGAACCACTACAATTATAGTATATAATGGGCAGAAATCAGTGGAACTTGTACTTTTAATTCCCTAATGTGCTTCTGAAAGTCTACCATATCTGAATTACTGCCTAAAAACCCCACACAAGAATCAAGGCTGCCCAATTAATTCTGGATGCTCAGTTTGAGACCACTGTAGCCTAATTTTCAGAGAAGCTGAGCACCCACAGTGTCAGCTGAAGCCAATGGGGGCTGAAAATTAAACCCCAGGATTCTCAACTTGGGCGCTCCAAAATTGAGTCACCCACAATTCACAGACACTGGAAAATTTGGGCTTAAGTGACTTGCCCAAGGTCATACACTAAATCAGCAGCACAGCCTGGCTCAGTTCTCCATCACTAGAGCGCAGTTCAAGTGACCCTTGACGACAATCGCCACTCAAATGAGCAAACATGAGCCCTTTGCTGTATATCCTTAGCCATGAAATGCCTGTGTAATTTTCCAAATCCTCACTAAAAACCGTCACATTCCTTAATCGCTGTTCTAACCTTCTCTCCAAACAGCAGAATTTTTAGTCAACATCCAGACATCATGATGCAAAATTTAAAAGAAATACCTGAAAGAGGGTCTCAAAATTAATATTGTCCCATCCAGTGGCATTGAGAGCTTTAATGGCTGCAGTTCTGCAAGGAAAGGATGCAACGTCACTCAACAAAAATAACGGCCATAGAAAACGTTATGCAGCCTGAATGAGAAATGTTGGCCACTAAATCAATCCACATCAAAACATCTGCTTGGGGCTTAATTACACTAAAAGATGGTATGAGCTGAATCCAATCGACCATAATTGAATGAGAGGCATTACCATTAGAGGATATAGCTACAGAACTGCAGCCAATCTGCCAACACATTTTGCCCCCTTGCATCAAACAGCCAAATCAACTAAAAACGTTGCTGAGGCTTTTAACAATGCCTCCAAACAGCCTGTCATTGTGAGGCCTGAACACTATGGTTAGGGTTAAATTCTGTCTTCTACTGGGACACCAACACCAAGCATCTTTCCCTTCCCACGATTTTCTTCTGCCTCATGTTAGAGAGTCGTCACCCTGTGACCACTGTGCTTCCAGCCAAAGAGCACTGGAACCAGGCAGTATCACTCCTTACCTGGTCTAGTTTCTTCTGAGTGAGGCTGCAGGAGCTGAAGTGGCTGCCTGCTCAGCACATGAAGCTGCCCAGGGAAGCACCCAAGAAGCCTGTGTCACCTCTTAAATACAAAAACGGCATCCGGGGTCACAACTCCTACTCAAACTCACCTTCGTTTATCAAATGGAGGAGGAGCAACCCAGTGGTCATAGTTTGTTTCCACACGGAACCACCTACACCACAAAACAAACCAAAAAAGCAAGTGTAATTTCACCCAGTTGCACAGGTGGCTAATAAAAACAGACATGAGGTTTTTTTGGCATGTTTGTTTGTTTTACTTTAGTGAAAAAGATAAGGTTTTTTAAAATGCTTTTTACTTCTGTTAGCCCTGCAAAGCCAGCATTACTAACAGAGAATCAGCTGGATTCATCTTGTGCATCAACTGAATTGTCTGCTAAATTCTAGTTACGACGACAAATTATTTACCCAATAGTAATATCTGAACCTAGTGGGGTTGCAGATAGGTCACAGATAGCGCAGTTTAGCATGCAAATCTTTTATTACCAGCGATGATACAAAAGGAGGAAAGAATCCAGCATAACTTTCAGATCCCAAAGTGAGTGTGCAAGGCTAACAGTCAGAAAAACATCCTGTTACTTGTAAATTGAGCTGTACATCAGTGACACACATGAATTTGAAACATCCCTGAATCTCCTACATACATGCAGACTGGCATATTATTGCCAGTGAAGCGGCTCAGCAATTGGATAGCATTCATATCTGTACCAGTAACTGAATTGTACTTCTTGTCACAGGCTTATATAATCTCAATTGTGTGTATTGTCCTCAGTAAAAAAAAAAAAACAATCCACATGTCCCTTTTCTCCCCCCGGTTCTCTGAGGACTGCCCCTGCCCTGTCCGAAAGTGGCTTCCCTGGCTGAGGAGGGCTGGATGGAGCTCCATTCAGAGACATTAGCGAAAGCATCTCCAGGCTCAACCATAGTCGACACTGCAGACCACAAGATGCTGCCCTCCCACCGCGTCTTGGGTCTATTGAACACTCTTCCCAATAGCAGCTCACAAAGGTGAAACAAAGCAACATTTGTGGCCACTTACGCTCCAGCTGTGGGCTCAAGAGGCCAGATGTCTGCCGGCCCCCTTCTATTCCTTGTGATGACCACGCCCTCTTTGGGCGACGTTCCTGCGACGATGTAGTAAACGTCCGCAATGATCGGGGTCGCAGCCAGTTTGAGAACGGCAGCTTGAAAGTCTGCAGCTTTGCTCAGGGTCTAGTGCAAAACCAAAATCACTGGGAATCAATACTGCACAGCCTGCCGAGACACTGCATCAAGACAGCTCAGAGCCGGGGGGCTCTTGGCTCCAGTGAAGGCTGCATTTTATGGAAAAGGTCAGTTTTGGCTTAGTGATCAGTAGAGTGGGTATCTGTGTAGTATGGGAATGGTTTCTCATTTAGGCCCTGATCTTGCAATCAATGTATGCACTCTAAGCAGGCCCACTGAAGCCAAGAGGACTAGGCAATGTGCTTGAACTTAAGCACGCATCTAAATGTTGGCAGAACTGGAACCATATATAAACCCAAATTGTACACCACATCCTCCCACTAGTGAGAAGTTAATGCTAAGAGTCGTTCCTTTCAACTCATCAGGCCCATTAGGAAGAATGAGGAAACCAAAAAAGAGAAAAACAACCCCAAGACTGGGATTTTTAAAGGAGCCTAAGGAAATTAGGCCCCTGCTCCCAGCTGACTTTCAATGGGACTTGGGTAGTTAACTCCCTTAGGCTCCTTTGAATATCCCAGCCCAAGCACACGATTGTCAGGTAGGTCCAGGTTTGGTGAACACACATTTTTCCCCACAGCTAGTAAGTGACATTTTTAAAAATTCCATGAAAATAGCTGTCCAACCCGACTTCCACCATTCGGCATAAGAACCAGGAAAGGACAATGACTAGGAATTGAGTACTCTGGTTTCACCATCCGAACTGAGTAAAATATAGAAAGTACCCAGAGAGCATCAATGATGAAAAGTAAAGGACCTGAGTGTGTTGTCAATTTCCACGGAAGCACTTTGCAGGACTGAGCCCTAAATTATGGGATGAAAGAAAAAAGGCTTCTCCAGGCCTTGGTTTTAACTTTGGTTTATGTGAATACTGGTGGCAGTGGGGAGATAAAAATGCAAATGAGTTATTTAAACCTTACTCCTGCAAACTTATACACGTAACTTCATGCACACGGCTAGTCCCATTGATGTCAATGGAGTTACTCATAAGTGTAAAACTATGCACATGCTGAAGTGTTTGCAAGATTAGGGCTGTAGGAAATACTCCCTTAAAAACTGACCCTAACAAATTAACACAGTACAGGAATTAAAAGAAAACAGGGCTTGTGAAATAAAAACAAACAAATGAGACAGCAGGTACCTTGTATAACAAGGTACATGAAGAAATTAAATGTTTAGCAATGTCAGGCTCTCGGTAACCAAAGGTTTGGTTTTTTTCCTCATATACAGCTGTCTCAATGTTTGCTCATTATTCCACTGCAGTTATGCAAGAAACATATGGTGCGTATGGTACAAAGGTCACTACCATTGTCTAGACTGCACCTGCAAATTCATTTCAGATGTGCTGAACTAGTATCAGGTGTGTGAATGAGAGCCAAACAGGAAAGAAGCAGGAGGTTGGATTTGTGTGTCACAATGTGTAAGTGCTCTCCTCTCATCACCTTGTTCAAAGTCACTTGTTTGGTTCCCTTAGCCTGGGATCTGTGCACTGAAATCCTAATAATTGCTTAGAGCTTCGTGCACATACTTCCTATGCAGCCCTCTGTACATTTCTATCTTCATTCCACATATCATGGCAAGATGGAGTTTGGTTACAGACAGTTAATTTTCTTTAGCTTTTGGACAAGATGTACCTGGCATTTCAAAAAGATTATTACTATTGGGGGTTCAGTAATCAGCTATAGGGAGAACTCTGCAATTCAGGAAATCTAGTATGCTCAGGTTTCAGAGTGGCAGCCGTGTTAGTCTGTATCAGCAAAAAGAACGAGGAGTCCTTGTGGCACCTTAGAGACTAACAAATTTATTTGGGCATAAGCTTTCGTGGGCTAGAACCCACTTCATCAGATGCATGGAGTGGAAAATACAGGAGCAGGTATAAATACATGAAAAGATGGGAGTTGTCTTACCAAATGTGAGGTCAGTCTAACGAGACAATTCAATTAACAGTAGCATACCAAGGGAGGAAAAATAACATTTGAAGTGGTAATGAGAGTGGTCCATTTCAAAAAGTTGACAAAACTTCAAAAACAGACTGCAATGTGAAACTGCAGAACTTGAATTAAATTGCAAATTGGACACCATCACATTAGGCCTGAATAAAGACTGGGAGTGGTTGGGTCATTACAAAACCTAAACCTAATTACCCCCATACTAATTTCCCCCTACTGTTGCTCATACCTTCTTGTCAACTGTTTGAAATGGGCCAGTCTCA
This sequence comes from Lepidochelys olivacea, assembly GCF_965140295.1. Lineage (NCBI taxonomy): Eukaryota > Metazoa > Chordata > Testudines > Cheloniidae > Lepidochelys > Lepidochelys olivacea. The sequence goes on along the minus strand of NC_140414.1, from coordinate 19,570,243 downwards.
TTACCACTTCAAAAGTTTTTTTTCCTTCCTTGGTAGCCTACTGTTAATTGAATTGTCTCGTTAGACTGACCTCACACTTGGTAAGGCAACTCCCATCTTTTCATGTATTTATACCTGCTCCTGTATTTTCCACTCCATGCATCTGATGAAGTGGGTTCTAGCCCACGAAAGCTTATGCCCAAATAAATGTGTTAGTCTCCAAGGTGCCACAAGGACTCCTCTTTGTTCTAGTATACTCACGAACTTTCAACAAACACCCAGTGTTACACATAACGACTCCCTCCTTGAAAATTTAATCTCTCCCCTTTGGAGTTTCACCAAATGAATCAAATATAAGATCCCACAATGCCACTTTGATGCCTCAACAGGTGTGTATTATTTTTCAATGTCTTCGTTTTGAGATATTCTGGCAAAAGGCATTTGGCTTTACAATTAAAAACTGTTACACTAATTGTTTCAGTACATACATATTGCTGAAGGCAAAACATTGGATAAGCAGGTGGTTATTTTAAATCGAATCCCTGCAACAACTAACTAGCTTCTGCAGAAGTGTTCATTCAGGTTCTTCTGAGTTTGAGATGGGAACTGAATCTTCTCAAGAAGATTCAGACTAGCTCTCATCTAGCTAACTCAATATCAGTGAAGACATGGCAACACAAACTACCTGCTGAAGTACAGACCCAAGGACCCAAAAGAACTTGTACGCCTATGCCATCGTGGCTTCACGGCTTTTGTTATCTGATCTACCTAGATCAAAGCCAGCTCAGGTGTGTCTACATGCGCTGTATTCGCACCTCTGACTGCAGAAGAGACAGACCCTTTGTGACAGATTTATCAAAACTGCCAACTACAGTGCTGCTTTCAGACACCACACACCTGCTCCGCAGTGGAACATACTGTTTATTTTACTTGGAAACGAAAGCGTCTTGTTTGTTGTAATTCATGACACTGAGAAGCAGCGCAGTTTTATCTCGCCAACTACCCAGTACATCGCATATATGTATGAACCACGTGGGATTCCATTAAACCATAATCTTAGCCAGAGTTTAAATGCCTGTGTACTTCTCACTGTGAAGCTGAATACTTGCTGAAGCAATAGCCTAAATATGCAACTATATTTGCAAATAGTGTAAAATACCTTCCCTATCACATACCCATCTGTATGTCTAGCTACCAGTGCAGCTATGTCATAAATATAAAGTGAAGGGTAAACACCTTTAAAATTCCTCCTGGCCAGAGGAAAAACCCTTTCACCTGTAAAGGGTTAAGAAGCTAGGATAACCTCGCTGGCACCTGACCAAAAGGACCAATGAGGAGACAAGATACTTTCCAAGTTGGAGTGGGGGAGAAACAAAGGTTCTCTTTGTCTGTGTGTTGTTTTTGCCGGGACCAGAGCAGGAATGCAGGTCAGAACTCCTGTAAAGGGCTAATAAGCAATCTAGTTAGATATGTGTTAGATTCTGTTTTGTTTAAATGGCTGATAAAATAAGTTGTGCTGGAGGGAATGTATATTCCTGGTTTTGTGTCTTTTTGTAACTTAAGGTTTTGCCTAGAGGGATTCTCTATGTTTTGAATCTGATTACCTGTAAGGTATTTACCATCCTGATTTTACAGAGGTGATTCTTTTATTTTTTCTTCAATTAAAATTCTTCTTTTAAGAACCTGATTGCTTTTTCATTGTTCTTAAGATCCAAGGGTTTGGGTCTGTGTTCACCTATGCAAATTGGTGAGAATTTTTATCAAGCCTTCCCCAGGAAACGGGGCGTAGGGTTTGGGAGGATTTTGGGAGGGGGAAAGACGTTTCCAAGCGGGCTCTTTCCCTGTTATATATTTATTAGACACTTGGTGGTGGCAGCAATAAAGTCCAAGGGCGAAAGGTAAAATAGTTTGTATCTTGGGGAAGTTTTAACCTAAGCTGGTAAAAATAAGCTTAGGGGTTTTTTCATGCAGGTCCCCACATCTGTACCCTAGAGTTCAGAGTGGGGTAAAATACCTTCCCTATCGCATACCCACCTGTATGTCTAGCTAACAGTGCAGCTATTATGCATTTACACTACTTTGTAGCCACCTGGTCCCTTAAAATACTTCCTGTTCTGTGGGACGGGCGTCTTTTCACAGAAACTTAAATGTTACTGAGTGATAAATTCAAGCTACTTGGCAAGAAGCCCCTGCAGTACTGGAAGGGCCTCTATTTCCTGCCTTCGGACAGTTTATAGCTCAAAAACTCTCAACCAATACAATACGCTCCTATACAGGTCATATACTTGCCAGGGTATCTATGTAATTTTCAACACAAATGAAAAATGGAACGACAAAGTTCTTATTATACTTTGCGTCTTCAAACAGCTAGTGGTATGTGACTAAGATAAAGAAGATAGAACACTTTGCATACGTACATCCCTGACAAGCCAGCTGACTGGGACGTTTCGACTCAGGAAAGCAGCTACTGCATTCTCCCACCATCTTCCCTTATCTGAAAAAAGAAAAGGGAAGTGCTATTATACACGCAGGCAATTCCTGCTGCCAACCAATACCTATACTGTGTATCTTCATCATCTCTCCCCATCTTACCATCCTTCACTTCTCCTCTCAAGCTCTGTTTTCGATCTCTATAATCCTCTCCCTCACCAACAAAGTACAGTACAATAAATTCTCTAGCCATGCTGCTATTGGGAATCAAAGTGACAGCCACTGATTACCAACTTCAGCATCAGCTGCAGCAACTTTTGGGTGGAGAATGACCCACCAGGTAGCTATAATGCGACAGCCACTGCGTCAGGGACCAATACTGCAACAGAGTTTGGGACAACTAGTCTTTTCTCACTTTACCTACACCAAAAACCCAAAAGTAAAATCACTGTAGGAGACTCAATATCAAGTGAATTTAAGGGGCACTGTCACAAGAAGTACTCAACACCTCTCAGGAAAGACCAACACTAACAATTTCAGTCGTAAAGTCCCCACGTTCCTTTCCCATTACAGTTGGTGACTCACTGGCTTTTCCATTTATAAACATTATTTCTTCATAGCAGAATACTGGGCAAGAGAAAGGCTGAGGTTAGTGTAACAGAGGGCAGAGTCTTGTAACACACATTAACGACATGGTCACAATTCAGCCAGCCACGCCTAAACTGTTAACAGCTTCTAGGGGAAACGCTCCTACTTTTATGTTCCCTGTATAATTTATTGTATTTTAATTCTACAAAGAATGAAAAGTACTGGACAGAAATCTGGAGCACAGCTAAAAAAGCAGTGATGACTCTTTGGCTGAAGAAAACTAAGCAGAACAGAAACTGACATTCATGGTTAAAATTATCCACGGGCCAGAAACACAAATGAGAAAGTCCACAGGAAGAATCCTTCCTGTCACTTAAATAACTTTTAGGCTAATGTAGAGCCATCACCTCCTCTAGTCTCATGACTCCTTCCCTCAATTTTATCTCAATAGTTCAGCGGTAGGTAAAAAAAGCAAGCCAGTGGCAGTTGTTATTCTGCACAACAGCAATACACGCTCCCCGCACGCTGCTGTTGGTGCTATTGTTCTTTGTAGAGACCAAGGTCATACATCCTTATCATATAAGAGTATATGAAGCAAGATCATCATCTCAGTCCAGTGCCTGGTGGACAAGGGTGCCCTAACTTGACCCACATCGAACTACCTCTCAACTCTGGTGCTCAGACCCATCTCTAATATTTAACAATGCTTAATTCTCCTTTTGCCTCCCCCTCATTAAACATTGGTTTGCTTCCTTCAAAAACTGGGATCCAAGGTCTGACCGTTCTATACATGCCTCTACATCTTTCAATCTAAACTCAGGTTCCCAAGGGGGAGAGACTGGCCTCTAACTTAAAGGGACATTGCCACCTCTGCCTTCATTGCTCTCAAATGCTTTTCCATTGTCATCAGTTGTCCCTTCTCTCTCCAATGACCCTTCAAGTGGGTCTGCACTGCTTCTCAGTCTTCCCTCATCCCTTAATCCACTGTCTCCAACCACTTCTTCAACCCTTCTTTTCCCACGCTGCAGATCCAACTGCCTCTCTTCTCCTCTTTTCCCCCGTATGCATGGGCCCTACCATACTAGAACAGGCCAGGGGATCCAGGCTTTTGACTCCCTGCACAAGATGGTCTCTTTCTCTCAGCCCCATGTCTCCCTTCCTCAGTGGCGTCTCCTCAAAGGGCCACAAATTCTCCTCCTGCTGCCTCCCCAGAATTCCCCCATCTCCTGCTTCTGCTGTTTGAAGTTCAAATGCTGCCATATAGACATCTAAACATCTCTCCTCTTCGGGGTGGCCACAGGTGCTTATGTATGCAGGAGGCCAGAAAGTTGTGCTCTACCCCACTTCAGTGGCCAGCATGTTTGAGGGAGACTCTGGCAGAAGAGTCGGACAAGGATAAAAGCAGCTGAACTGCAGTAAGTCCCATCTAACGTAGGAGAGTTGTCAGGCATAAGGTGATAGCTCCAACCTCACTTAGACAAAAGTGCTTTAGAACGATGTTCAACTACATCATTTACAACTAAGGAGTTAAACTATTGAAATGTTTTGGTATGACAGTGCTATGGTTGTGAGCTTGACTTACCTCGTTCATCACCAGAAATTGTAAACTTGTGTGGACTCTGTCCGGTCCATAAGCCGACATAGCCCATAAATGTGGTACCCTTATACGCTACCTGAAATCAGAAAATGTACACCATTCTACAATTATGGGACAGACATGTTTTTAATACAATGGTCCAAAACAGATTCTTACATTTTACCTGTGGATTTCCAGTGAAGAAATAACTGGATTCCAACATTTGTCATTTGAAAAAGTTAACGCAATAACATTATGACATTCAAATATCTGCATCATGATTGAAGAAGGAAACTAGAGATAAAAAAAGCGAAGATTAAATTCCATTGCATTTCATTGCTAAGGATAACCCAACTGCTATTAAAATGTTGTTCAAGTTAGCGAGTGTCTGACTGTGAGGCAGAATCCTCCATTTCTAAGATAGACAGATATGAGGAGACTGCAACAGCAAATACATCATTTAAAATATTAAAAACTAAAACACACACATTGGTCAGCGCATATAATATTTGCAGAAGTTGTCAGACTGACAGCCATGCAATAAGATTCTTAAAAAGGAAAAGATAGTGTTGAAAGGGAAGAATCAGAGAAATCAGAGACGAAAATTACTTGTTAGGCTCTCCAATCCCTCTCCTCACCAAAACTGAGCTCTACTGCATGTGTTCAAATATTTTGATCATGTTTTAAATGTGCTCTGCGTTTGGTCTCCTTGGGAGACTATTCTCCAGCCAAATACATCGCACAATCAAGAAGATTTTTCTCAAACTCAGTCTGAGTTCCCCTTTTCTTAACTTCCTTCCATTAAACTCTTGTTATACACCCATGTACCACCTTAAATAATTCCTCTCCATTCTTGGAGTTTTCACCATTCTAATATTTGTAAACTTGTGTTCTCCCTTCACTATCCTATACATATTTTGCTCTTTCAATATTTCCTTGTAAGTAGGTCTCTCCTGGCCCCAGGTCAATTTTGTTTTAGTATGAATTCTGTCCAGTTTTTCAATTTCTCTCTGATATTGTGGTGCCCAAAAATGAATAACTCAAATGCAGTTACACCGTAGCCCCAGAGAGAGAGGCTGGGGTGCTCAGATACTACAATGATAAACAAAGCTCTATTATATAAACCTGGACAGATGGCGAAGCACTCTAAACAGCAAATATTCTATTACTCATTTTCTTGCACTCCTCTGTGGATTTGTTATTCAAACCACTAAGTCCAGCTGCTTAAAAATATGCAGACCTGTGTGCCATTCTCAGAAAACAGCATCAACCCGTACCAAAAACAGACCATACCTGCCCATTTTGCATAAACTGCACGTCAATTGTCATCTTGCGTAAAATATCTCCGAAAGCATAGTCCATGTTCCGACCATGGTAAATCTTTCCCTTGGAATCTTGAGCAACAATACTGGTACAGAACCTTGGAAAACAAAAGCAGAAGGGAACTATCTAAAAAACCCCAAAACACAGAGATTTTTTCAATATTGAATAATTTTTCAGGAAATTTCTTACGGCCGTGACTGAACCTTTATTTTATTTTATTTTCTCTGTAAAATGCCATTAGCACTTATGGCATTGCATATACAAATGTTAAACAGCTACAGTTTAAAAAACCACATGTGGAGACCACAAAGCAATGTAAACACTCATCTGTGACAGTAAAAGTTGCGTTTGCAACCTTCTCTCCGCCCCTTTCAGCATATGTATTACGATGCCATCTTTAATTATATACCATTTCTATACTGTACATATTGCCATCCAATTGTTTTTACTGACTGAGATACACATCTATAATATCCTATAGTACTATGTGCTACTCTTTGTCTGACAGACCAACAGAGTCCATGAAAAGAAAAGGAGGACTTGTGGCACCTTAGAGACTAACCAATTTATTTGAGCATAAGCTTTCGTGAGCTACAGCTCACTTCATGGGATGCTGCAGCTCACGAAAGCTCATGCTCAAATAAATTGGTTAGTCTCTAAGGTGCCACAAGTACTCCTTTTCTTTTTGCGAATACAGACTAACACGGCTGCTACTCTGAAAAGAGTCCATGAAAGTTATTTATAGGACAAACACAATTATAACCCAGCACTATAATTCCTAGCTATAAAGGTCAGGTGCTACTCTTGGTACATAGGCATCTCAGTTTCCTCCAACCATAAAAATACCTTTTCAAGCAGGTAACATGCTGCTTTCATTCACTAACCTTAAAGGTACCAATCCCCATCCCGCTGCAAATTATCAACCAGTTCAGCAGTTTCTTTGGATACAAAAAATCTAAAATTATGCCCATAAAATAAATGATGTATCTACATTTACCTTGACAAGCCCAGGGTCAAGTTAAAAAGAATTAACTTAGCTAGGTCTCTCTCTTCTCCCTTGACTAAAACAATAATTACCCTTAATATAACAGGATTGGGCCCGATATTAAAATGCATGCTTTATATATTGGTTCTCAACTCTCTAAAGGCAAAAATCAAAAAAGATATTGAATTATTGACAATGAAAATGATAAAAATATATCAGAATTTAAAAAATTATGTGTACTTATGGTTGTAGAAAAAATTTGTATTATTTAAGAAACAGGATGTAATCATGTAATGAAAGACTGTATTATGATGTATGTACACAAGAGAGGCGTTCAAATTACACATGCAGCCTCTTAACACTGACTGCTCCTGACCTGAGTGCTTAACTGTGCAACTTAACATCTCTGCAATGCCCTAGCTTACTCATCATGAGGTCCAGGGAAGTGAGTCCCAGGAGTTGTGCAATTTTTTGTCTTACAAGACATAGTGAATAGAGCTGAGTGGGAAATGTTTTTCCTGTCTTGGGAAAATTTTCCCATCCCAAATAGGGACAAAAAGTTGAAGTCTCAAAAGTTTTTGCAAACTGACAATCCAAAAAAAAAAAAAATTAAATCAGTTTAGGTCAATCAAAATGCTTTGTTTTGATTTCAACCTTTTAATGTTTTATATTTTAAACTATAATTAACTTAAATTTCTAAATAAAAAGTCATTTTAAACAGAAAAATGGAAATTTTTCATTTCAAATGTTTCAAAACAGGACATTTCGACAATTTCAAAACTTCCCAAAAACTTGAGACAGACAAGAAATCTATCGAAACCAACCCTTTCCCGCAAACAATTTCAGTTTTGATGAATTGGCACTGTCTGACAAAAAAGTTGAGTCAAAAATTTCACAACCAGCTCTAATAGTGATTGAGGCATTCACAGCTCATTGTTACTGGATTGCTAAATTTGCCACTCAAGCATTTATAACATAACCTTTAGCAGTGCATGTTATACATTTAGCACTTCTTAGTTAAAATCTCACTGCACTTAGAATGTGATTTTCAAATGCTCAGACTTGGTAAAATCAAAATAAATTTTCATCAGAACATTAAGACACTTTCCTTCAATGAGAGAGATATCCCCACCAAATTTCAACTTCAGTTTCCTTACACCAGCTGTTGCAGCATTTAAACGTAAAAAAATAAAATAAAAAAGCCACTAAGAACATTTTTATACTGATGAAAGCATATTTTTTTCCACTCTCCCGTTACTTGAAAACTAAACAATTTTGGCTCAAAGTTTCCCAAAACATAAATTCCAATTCAGGCAGATTTTAACCCAAAATGTGAGAGTTCAGAGAAGTTATGAGTAACTTAAACCAGTAACCAGGAGTTTAAAATGCAAATTGTTATAGAACCCTAATTATAGCAATCGGTCTCCCTCTAATACTGCTCTCTCATAGCAAACCATACCTTACAGTCTTTAACTCTTAATAGACAACTCTTCAGCTAGAAAGTAATTAACCAGAGCTATCTGGCCTTTATTAGCATTAAGAAACAACTTACACATCACAAAATAAAAATCTCCTGTTAAAAATATAGAATTTTATCCATTGTGAGTGGCATCTGAGTCATGCAGTAACACTTGAATGATTACTGAACATTTGACCATCACTTGTAGATCACGGCACACTCAAAGGAGCATATACCAAACTCTAAAAGCCATATTCAGCTCTTTTTTCAACAGGTACAACTCCAAGGACTCCAGTGGAACTGCACCCAATTACACCCAGGATACCTTTGACCTGAACTAGAAGGTATGTGTTAATGCAATATTTTTCCCTGTCTAGATAAGGTACACACACCCCTATGTAATAACCTACTGCTTATGGTAATAGTGGCACACTGTTTCCATAAAAGAGAATAGATGCCTGAGGATCCTGGAAGAAAACTGATAAAGAAAAAAATATGTCACTCTCCTTTCATAATATGCAGCAATCTAGGATTCCAAACACAGCACCCAGGCTGTTTTTACAGGATTACATGTAAAATATATTATGTTTAGATCATAGAAACGATGAGCAACAAATTAGCTTTCTGTTGCTATTTCATCACCACCTCGCATATGTTTTAGGACCCAATCCAGTGTCCTGCGGAGAATCCTCAACTCTTAATGGCTTCATTGTGAGCAGAGGGCACTGACTACCTCACAGCAGGGGCCCCGCACATATCAGATAGGTTTCAGAGTAGCAGCCGTGTTAGTCTGTATTCGCAAAAAGAAAAGGAGTACTCGTGGCACCTTAGAGACTAACCAATTTATTTGAGCATAAGCTTTCGTGAGCTACAGCTCACTTCATCGTATGCATAAAGTGGAAAATACAGTGAGGAGACTGGAAAGTACAGTGAGGAGTACAATCTCCTCACTGTACTTTCCACTTTATGCATCCGATGAAGTGAGCTGTAGCTCACGAAAGCTTATGCTCAAATAAATTGGTTAGTCTCTAAGGTGCCACAAGTACTCCTTTTCTTTTTACATATCAGATAGTTATGCTTGCAAAGAGACAGTGTCACCTAGAGTAAGCCCAACATTCAGCTACTGTGATGAAAAGGGGTCAAAACCAAACATGGAGAGCGAATTTTTCCAGATGAAAAATTTGTGTGTCATTTTTTTTTAAATTAAACATTTCTCTGCAGTGCTGTGAACTCAAACAACCTGTTTCTGTTTCCTCATGCACTAACTGACTGACTGAAAATAAACAAAAGTTAACTTTTTCCCCCCATTTAAGCTTGGTGGCTCAGTGGTTTAAGCACTGTCCTGCTAAACCCAGGGTTGTGAGTTCAATCCTTGAGGGGGTCATTTGGGATCTGGGGCAAAAATTGGGGATTGGTCCTGCTTTGAGCAGGGGGTTGGACTAGATGACCTCCTGAGGTCCCATCCAACCCTGATATTCTATGATTCGTTCACCGTAGGAAAGAGAACTATCCTCATTTTCCCACTGTAGACAAACCCAAAAAGTAACTTGCGGCTATAGCCACAATCAGCTAACATGACAGTTTTAAACACAAATGTACTTGTTTCCAAGCGGAAGCTAAGTGATACTTAACAAACAACTTTTCAAAAATAAACAAAACAAAAAACAAAACTCATTTTCTCAGAGCAGACAAATCCTCCTTACTTCTGCTTTTTGAGTGAAATCCTACAGCCTAAATGATTAAACGAATCTAATTTACTTTTTAACTGTTAAGGATCTAATGAGCTTTTGAAGGGATGCTCCCTGCCGGTTTGCTTTGACATTTCAATTAGGACTGTCAAGCAATTAAAAAAATTAATTGCAATTAACCGCACTGTTAACAATAATAGAATACCATTTATTTAAATATTTTTGGACGTTTTCTACATTTTCAAATATATTGATTTCAATTACAACACAGAATACAAAGCGTACAGTGCTCACTTTATTTTTGATTACAAATATTTGTGCTGTGAAAAACAAAAGAAATGGTATTTTTCCATTCACCTCATACAAGTACTGTAGTGCAATTTCTTTATCATGAAAGTGCAACTTACAAATGTAGAATTAAGTACAAAAAACATGCATTCAAAAATAAAACAAGGTAAAACTGTAGAACCTACAAGTCCAATCACTCCTACTTCTTGTTCAGCCAATCACTCAGACAAACAAGTTTGTTTACATTTGCAGAAGATAATGCTGCCTGCTTCTTGTTGACAATGTCACCGAAAAGTGAGAACTGGCCTTCGCATGGCACTGTTATAGCTAGTGTCACAAGATATTTACATGCACGATGCACTAAAGATTCATATATCCCTTCACGCTTCAACCACTCTTCCAGGGGACATGCGTTCATGCTGATGACGGGTTCTGCTTGATAACCATCCAAAGCAGTGTAGACCGATGCATGTCCATTTTCATCATTATGAGTCAGAAAATCAACCTTCTGCTGGTGGCATCTTTTTTGGTGGTTTGGGTTTTGTAGTTTCCACATCAGAGTGTTGCTCTTTTAAGATTTCTGAAAGCATGCTCTACACCTCGTCACTCTCAGATTTTGGAAAGCACTTCAGATTTTTAAATCTCGGTTCAAGTGCTGTAGCTATCTTTAGAAACTTCAGATTGGTATTTTCTTTGCATTTTGTCAAATTTGCAGAGAAAGTGTTCTTAAAATGAACAACATGTGCTAGGTCATCATCCGAGACAGCTATAACATGAAATATCTGGCAGAATGTGGGTAAAACAGAGCAAGAGGCATACAATTCTCCCCCAAGGAGTTCAGTCACAAATTTAATTTTTTTTTTTTTTTAACAACCGTCATCATCATGGAAGTATGTCCTCTGGAACGATGGCCGAAGCATGAAGATGCATATGAATCTTTAGCGCATCTGGCACATAAATATCTTGTGACGCCAGCTACAACAGTGTCATGTGAATGCCTGTTCTCACTTTCACGTGACATTGTAATGAAGAAGTGGCCAGCATTATCTCCCGTAAATGTAAACAAACTTATTTCTCTTAGTGATTGGCTGAACAAGAAGTAGGACTGAATGGACTTGTAGGCTCTAAAGTTTTACACGGTTTTGTTTCTGAGTTCAGTTAACAAAAAAACCTACATTTGGAAGTTGCACTTTCATGATAAAGAGATTGCACTACAGTACTTGTATAAGGTGAATTGAAAAATACTATTTCTTTTGTTTATCATTTTTACAGTGCAAATATTTATAATAAAAAATAATATAAAGTGAGCACTGTACACTTTATATTGTGTTGTAATCAAAATAGATATATTTGAAAATGTAGAAAAACATCCAAAATATTTAATAAATTTCCGTTGGTATTCTATTGTTTAACAGTGCGATTAATCGCGATTAATTTTTTTCATCACGATTAATTGTTTTGAGTTAATCATGTGAGTTAACTGCGATTAATTGACAGCCTTAATTTCAATATATACATTACTGCACTGCACCATCTCACCCCCCATTAGAGCATTAATGTTGCTTGATTGATTTGTACGCTCAAAATTCAGTCTGATTCCATCTCATATATTAGACCAGAGATTTATCATCTTCAATCTATTATACTTTATAGCCATTTTGCATTAAGACACTCTGCTCCACTGCCTTAAAATTGGAATATTCTGAATTTATTTCCCAGGATAAGTGAGATACTTACGCAGAAAATTCATAGGCCAAATTCACGAGAATTCCATCTCCAACACTAATCCCCAGTGCCTTGCACATTCCCAGGATCTCTCCTGCAAAGGGTTGAGGGATAAAAGACTCCAGTTCTTTTGCTACTGGCCGAATGACAGCATGGACCCACTTAGGTACACTTTCACTGAAAGACAAATCCAAAATATCAGCTAATCTTTCCCTTGAAGATGGGTGTGAGCAAGTCAGAGTGGTATGTACAGTATCTACACCTCACACATTAACCAGTTATTGGATTCACTGCCCATCTTGTCAGCACAAGACAGAAAGTTGTTTTGCGTTATCAATTATTAATTAGCAGCCACACTTGTGCTAGACTGCCTGTAGGGCTCACGATCTTATCCCTCGATCCCACAGCCATTGATCCACATAAGTAATCCCGCGGCGTTCAGCAGGATTCATGGAAGGGAAGGGAAGGGAAGCATGTGCTTAAGGCTTTACAGGGTGCAATGCTTTTTCCTCTCCCATTAGGGCCCCTCAAACTCCAAATTTTATACATTTCTAACCAGCCATCACTGTGGTATTGGGGGTTTTAAAATTGCTATTTATTAGGGTGACATTCACTCTACTTACATAAAGCCTGAGTATTGGGGCTTGAAGCTGGCAAAATCCACCATCACTCAGAGCACCCTCACCCAGCCAATGGGCCAGAACCAGCTACCTCCCCTTCCTCCCAGGTGTGCAAAGTATGGGCCCAGCCCATCATCACCCACTCGCAACATGGCCTTCCAGGGCCCCTCTGCACGGCCCCTAGGCCTGCTACCAAGGCAGCTGTTCAGCCAGCAGAGCCCCAGGGCAGGTTCCAAGCAAAGCAGCAGCTCCGGTACCATCCAGCAGGGGCCGTCCCGGCATGGGGAGATCTGCTAGGGACAAGACCAGGGGTTCTCAGACTTTTGTACTGGTGACCCCTTTCGCAGAGCAAGCCTCTGAGTGCGACCCCCCCCCCCAAATTAAAAACACTTGTTTATATATTTCACACCATTATAAATGCTGGAGGCAAAGCAGGGTTTGGGGGTGGCAGCTGGCGGCTGCCCCCCCTCCCCAGCTAATAACCTGGCGACCCCCTGAGGGGTCCCGACCCCCCCACTTTGAGAGCCCCTGGACAAGACACCAGGCAAAAGAAGCGGGTGGGGAAGGCGAGCGGAGAGCAAAGGGCGGCGGGGCGACGCTGGTTGCCCGCACTCGGCTCTGCTGGCTCCATGCCCCCCCCCGAGTGGGGCTGTGCAGCGTTGCTGAGGCAGGGCCCACCAGCCGGGCGCCACGGTGATGGGCGCCCTCGGAAAAACGAGGGGAGAGACACCCCCCCGCCCCCGAGCCACGCCCCGGGCTGGGTGTGTGGGACCGTGGGGGGCCCAGACAGCGGGGCCGGGCGGCGCCCCCAGAGGCCTCGCTCACACACTCACTCACTCGATGACCCGGGCCACGGCCGCCCGCAGGAAGGCCGGGTCGAAGTGCCGCAGGGCGGGCAGCCAGCGCTGCTGCGGGGCCTGCTCCAGGCTCACGTTGCACAGCGGGGGGGCGGCCGCCGCCGCCCCCCAGAGCAGCAGCCCCAGCCCCAGCGCGCAGCCCCAGCCCGCGCCCATGGCCCCGGCGCCCTCGGCCCAGCTCCGAGCGGGGAGCGCCCCGCGGGGCAGGGCGGAGCCGGCAGGGGCGGGGGCCGGCGGGCAAGCTCTGCCCCCGGGCGGGGGAGGATGTGAATCCCTGGCGCTAGATAAGGAAACGGATTTCTCACCCCAAAGGGGGCTAAGCGGGCTGTGAAGCCGCTAGGTTTCAGTCAGGGCCCGAGCAGCAGCCTGGGCCTTGGGGCAAAGCTTTTAAAACATTCCCTTCGCTTGGCTCCAGCCCCACCGACCCAGCCAGGCCTGGCCTCCCTCCATCCCCGTTCAGCCAGCGCCAGCCTTAAACCACGAACGCTGCGTTGCTGGGGCTTCTGGTCCCTATTTATACAAGGCTCTAGCTACATAGGGGGGCTGGAACCGTTTCTTTTTTTTTCTTTTTTAAATTGTGGGGGTGCTGACAGCCATTGCACCAAACTGTAAAGCTTGTCTATAAAAGGGAAACCACTTCAAGCCAGGCAGCGTAGCAGCCCCCCTACTTCCAGTACCTCTGTATGCATACACAAATGGACCCAGGGCAGCAGTTCCCCTTCCTACAGGTATGGACTCAGGCTTCCGACCAACTCTTAAAGGTGGTGTGGGTATTAGATAAACAAAGCATTAGCTATTGTTTACATTTTCTAGCGTAAAAACCTTTAAAGGGGAGGGAAAACGAATTAAAAAAAAAAAAATCAATCCAGCTTCTAACTTCGGGCTTTGCAACATAGTGTGAAGTGTTTTTAAAAGGGAACTTGTCAAAAGAAAAGCAGGGTGGGGAGAGGGACAGACAACAAAAAGGACAGAGATGAGAGAGGGAAATGTGACGGAAACAGGATGCAAATTATTTTTGAATAAAAAAACTGCATAGCAAAACGCTACAGAAAAGTAATTGGTTAGGTGCTATCAGCGGGGGGTGGTATAGACATGCACTTTATTTCATCTTCCAACAGATTTAGGCATCATTCTGCAATTGACTCAGTATGGCCAAATCTCTGGCCCATATGATGTCAGGTTTAGGAGAGGGGCATTGTTTTAGAACAGTCATGCAGATCCCATTCTTCCACTAACTGTTCCAGTTTTGGACCATAGAATACCCTAACTGTGCACATCCACAATCATTTGATTGTACAAGCTGTGAAGTTTGTTTTATTTTAAACAAAAAAGGGGAAAGTATGTACTGTTGATGTAGCTGTGTTGGTCCCAGGATATTGGAGAAACAAGGTAGGTGATAGATCATCTTTTACTGGAGCAACTTCTGTGGGTGAGAGAGACAAGCTTTCCCGTTTATTGGGAGATTTCAGAGTAACAGCCGTGTTAGTCTGTATTCGCAAAAAGAAAAGGAGTCCTTGTGGCACCTTAGAGACTAACCAATTTATTTGAGCATAAGCTTTCGTGAGCTACAGCTCACTTCATCGGCTGCATACTGTGGAAAGTGTAGAAGATCTTTTTATATACACACAAAGCATGAAAAAAATACCTCCTCCCACCCCACTCTCCTGCTGGTAATAGCTTATCTAAAGTGATCACTCCTTACAATGTGTATGATAATCAAGGTGGGCCATTTCCAGCACAAATCCAGGGTTTAAACAAGAATGTCGGGGGGGGGGGGGGGGAAGCGGGTAGGAAAAAACAAGGGGAAATAGGCTTGAATAGAGACTGGGAATGGCTAAGTCATTATGCAAGGTAACCTAAGTTAATTGTATCCAATTTGAAAATGAATTCTAATTCAACAGTTTCTTGCTGGAGTCTGGATTTGAAGTTTTTTTGTTGTAATATCGCAACTTTCATGTCTGTAATCACGTGACCAGAGAGATTGAAGTGTTCTCTAACTGGTTTATGAATGTTATAATTCTTGACATCTGATTTGTGTCCATTTATTCTTTTACGTAGAGACTGTCCAGTTTGACCAATGTACATGGCAGAGGGGCATTGCTGGCACATGATGGCATATATCACATTGGTGGATGTGCAGGTGAACGAGCCTCTGATAGTGTGGCTGATGTTATTAGGACCTGTGATGGTGTCCCCTGAATAGATGTGGGCACAGTTGCAAGGATAGGTTCCTGGGTTAGTGGTTCTGTTGTGTGGTATGTGGTTGCTGGTGAGTATTTGCTTCAGGTTGGGGGGCTGTCTGTAGGCAAGGACTGGCCTGTCTCCCAAGATTTGTGAGTGTTGAGTCATCCTTCAGGATAGGTTGTAGATCCTTAATAATGCGTTGGAGGGGTTTTAGTTGGGGATTGAAGGTGACGGCTAGTGGCGTTCTGTTATTTTCTTTGTTAGGCCTGTCCTGTAGTAGGTGACTTCTGGGAACTCTTCTGGCTCCATCAATCTGTTTCTTCACTTCCGCAGGTGGGTACTGTAGTTGTAAGAATGCTTGATAGAGATCTTGTAGGTGTTTGTCTCTGTCTGAAGGGTTGGAGCAAATTCGGTTGTATCGCAGAGCTTGGCTGTAGACAATGGATCGTGTGGTGTGGTCAGGGTGAAAGCTGGAGGCATGTAGGTAGGAGAAGCAGTCAGTAGGTTTCCGGGATAGGGTGGTGTTTATGTGACCATCGTTTATTAGCACTGTAGTGTCCAGGAAGTGGATCTCTTGTGTGGACTGGACCAGGCCGAGGTTGATGGTGGGATGGAAATTGTTGAAATCATGGTGGAATTCCTCAAGGGCTTCTTTTCCATGGGTCCAGATGATGAAGATGTCATCAATATAGCGCAAGTAGAGTAGGGGCGTTAGGGGACGAGAGCTGAGGAAGCGTTGTTCTAAATCAGCCATAAAAATGTTGGCATACTGTGGGGCCATGCGGGTACCCATAGCAGTGCCGCTGATCTGAAGGTATACATTGTCCCCAAATGTGAAATAGTTATGGGTAAGGACAAAGTCACAAAGTTCAGCCACCAGGTTAGCCGAGACATTATTGGGGATAGTGTTCTTGACGGCTTGTAGTCCATCTTTGTGTGGAATGTTGGTGTAGAGGGCTTCTACATCCATAGTGGCCAGGATGGTATTATCAGGAAGATCACCGATGGATTGTAGTTTCCTCAGGAAGTCAGTGTTGTCTCGAAGGTAGCTGGGAGTGCTGGTAGCGTAGGGCCTGAGGAGGGAGTCTACATAGCCAGACAATCCTGCTGTCAGGGTGCCAATGCCTGAGATGATGGGGCGCCCAGGATTTCCAGGTTTATGGATCTTGGGTAGTAGATAGAATATCCCAGGTCAGGGTTCCAGGGGTGCGTCTGTGCGGATTTGATCTTGTGCTTTTTCAGGGAGTTTCTTGAGCAAATGCTGTAGTTGCTTTCGGTAACTCTCAGTGGGATCAGAGGGTAATGGCTTGTAGAAAGTGGTGTTGGAGAGCTGCCGAGCAGCCTCTTGTTCATATTCCGACCTATTCATGACGACAACAGCACCTCCTTTGTCAGCCTTTATGATTATGATGTCGGAGTTGTTTCTGAGGCTGTGGATGGCATTGTGTTCCGCACTGCTGAGGTTATGGGGCAAGTGATGCTGCTTTTCCACAATTTCAGCCCATGCACGTCGGCGGAAGCACTCTATGTAGAAGTCCAGTCTGCTGTTTCGACCTTCAGGAGGAGTTCACCCAGAATCCTTCTTTTTGTAGTGTTGGTAGGGAGGTCTCTGTGGATTAGTATGTTGTTCAGAGGTATGTTGGAAATATTCCTTGAGTCGGAGACGTCGAAAATAGGATTCTAGGTCACATAAACCAGTCGGAGAACACTACAGTCTCTCTGGTCACACGATTACAGACATGAAAGTTGCTATATTACAACAAAAAAACTTCAAATCCAGACTCCAGCGAGAAACTTTCGAATTAGAATTCATTTTCAAATTGGATACAATTAACCTAGGCTTGAATAGAGACTGGGAATGGCTAAGTCATTATGCAAGGTAACCTATTTCCCCTTGTTTTTTCCTACCCGCTCCCCCCCCCCACGTTCTTGTTTAAACCCTGGATTTGTGCTGGAAATGGCCCACCTTGATTATCATACACATTGTAAGGAGAGTGATCACTTTAGATAAGCTATTACCAGCAGGAGAGTGGGGTGGGAGGAGGTATTTTTTCATGCTTTGTGTGTATATAAAAAGATCTTCTACACTTTCCACAGTATGCAGCCGATGAAGTGAGCTGTAGCTCATGAAAGCTTATGCTCAAATAAATTGGTTAGTCTCTAAGGTGCCACAAGGACTCCTTTTCTTTTTGAGCTTATTGGGAGTTCTTCAGGTCTGGGAAAGGTAAGTGTCACAGCTAAAAACAAGACTGAACCTGTACTTTAGCATAAGCTGTTAACACATATTCTAAAAGGACCATTCAAGATTAAGGGGCCTGTTAACACCTCTGTGGTCATAGGACACAAAAAGGGGCAGGGAGAAGGGGGTGCTATACTAGGACAAGTCACCAACTTAAAGCAGCACCAGACTCTGCCACAACAACAGATGCAACACCTGCAGACAAATCTCCACGGCTACAACAATCAATGTCCACCACAACACACCTTTCAAGAGCCATGGGTCCTACACATGTCACAACATGTGGTGCCTATCACAACATGTGGTGTACCTCAGCCAGTGCACTAAATGTCCCAACAGCTATGGGGAGGAAACCAGACAATAACTACACCCTTGAATGAACTCACAAGAAAATGATAGAAGACAAAACTATCATATCACCTGTGGGTGAACACAGTCCTCATCTTCAAAGGAAACCTGCACAACACTTTCAAAAGACAAGCCTGGGAGTTTAAATTCATAACTTTGCTAGCCATTAAAAAACATAGCCTTAATAAAGACACTGGATTTATAGCTTATTACAACACGCCGTAACCCACTAACCCCCATTTTTGTCCTATGACTACAGGCATGCTAAACGGGCCACTTCATCTTCAAAGGTCCCTAAGAAACAGTGGTTCTCAGCCAGGGGCTGCAAGCAGGTTTCAGGGGGTTCTCCAAACATGGCCAGCATTAAGCTTGCTAGGGCCAGGGGCAGAAAGCCAAAGCCCTGCTGCGCCAGACTGCAGCCTGGGCCCCTGAGCTCCACCTCCTGAAGCTGAAGCCGAAGCCTGAGCAACTTATTTTTGCGGTGGCCCCCGGGGCATATTGCCCGGGGCAACTGCCCTGCTTTCTACTCCCGAATACTGGTCCTGGCTTTTATACGCAAAGAAAAAGTTGTTGTGACACAGGTGGGCTGTGGAGTTTTTACATCATGTTGGGGGGGGGGGGGGGGGTTTCAGAAAGAAAAAAGTTGAGAATGCCTGCCTTAGAATATGCACTAACTACTTATGCTAAACTATCTGCTCTATCTTGTATTTAGCTGTGACACTTTGGTTACCTCTCTCAGACCTGAAAAAGAGCTCTGTGTAGCATGAAAGCTTCTCTCAGACCAACAGAAGTTGGTCTAATAAAAGCGATTACCTCAGTCCTCACCCACCTTCTATTTCTAAAAGCGGGAAATTAAAGTTAACCGTTTTCAAAGTCCTTTAAAAAATTACATGCTTATGAAAGGCACAAAGTTTTTAATCTACGTAAAAGTTATTTTACATGGATTGATCTAGGATTTACATTTTCCATGATTCAGGCAAAACATTTAACAATGAAATTCTCCTTGCTTTAGTTAATATTTACAGGGACATAACCAGTTAACTCAAAATAAGTTATATTCAATAAAAGGTAACAGCCTCCCTTCTGAAGATGCTTCTAGAATGCAGGATCTCTTGACGCCAACACGTACAAATGAGACTCATTTGGTGCTGCAGAGTTATATTCAATGGACATCCAATTCTTCAGTACAGGTGATCTTGTACTTTCCAATATAAAAATTATTTTCTAGGGTTATTACTATACCCACAGTAAGGATATAAAACAGTCCGCTCCTTTGTTGTTTTAAGTTATTTCACCAGCCTTTTTCTCTTTTTCAAAAGTGCATCTCGTAATGCCAACTAGAATACAAAAAACAAATAAATAAAATAAATCGTGTTGCATAACAGTGCAATATTGAGGTATTCTTACTACAAGTTTTCAAGTATTTAACTGGTTGCAGAGTAGCAGCCATGTTAGTCTGTATCCGCAAAAAGAAAAGGAGTACTTGTGGCACCTTGGAGACTAATAAATTTGAGCATAAGCTTTTGTGGGCCACAGCCCACTTCAGCCCACTTTATCAGATGCATCTGATGAAGTGGGCTGTAGCCCACAAAAGCTTATGCTCAAATAAATTTGTTAGTCTCCAAGGTGTCATAAGTACTCCAGTTCTTTTTAAGTATTTAACTGAAATACCAATATAGCACCCATCATGCAGCAATCCCCATGTGATGTGAAAACCGTATATATATAAAATCCTGTTCATTGCTGGCATGTAGCCACCTATAGGATGGGAGACATTAGCAGGCAAGATCGCCACACAGGAATTCAAAAAACACACCATAGTTAAAACTGTGGCCTTAATTCAGTTATAGATTGGAGGACAAGTGCTACTAATTATAGCAGGGACTAGATTTTCCTGGATGCAATAGCTGACAGATTTCTTCACCTAACTGTAGCCAAACCAGCAAGATGTGATGCCATTTTAGATTTGGTATTGGTGAGTAGTGTGGATCTCATAGAAGAGCTGATTGTAGGTGACCCTTGGTTCACGTGATCATGAGCTAATTCAGTTTAAGCTAAATGGAAGGATAAACAAAAATGGATCTGCAACTAGGATTTCAAAAGGGTAAACTTTAAAAAAATTAAGGGAAGTAGTTAGGGAAGTGGACTGGACTGAAGCACTCAAGGATCTGAATGTGGAGGAGGCTTGGAATTACTTTAAGTCAAAATTGCAGAAAGTATCTGATGCCTGCATCCCAAGCAAGGAGAAAAAGTCCATAGGGAAGGGTTGCAGACCAAGCTGGATGAGCAAGCATCTCAAACAGGTTATTAAGAGACAGTACAAAGCCTATGAGGAATGGAGGAAGGGATGAATCAACAAGGAAAACTACCTCTTGGAAGTCAGAAAGTGCAGGGGAAAAGTGAGAATTGCCAAAAGCCAAGCAGAGTTGGACCTTGCAAAGGAAATTAAAACCAACAGTAAAATGTTCTATAGCCGTATAAATAAAAAGAAAACAAGGAAAGAAGAAGTGGGACTGCTAAGCACCAAGGATGGGGAATTTTCCCCTGGGTCAGATTGGCAGAGACCCTGGAGGTATTTTGCCTTCCTCTGCAGCATGAGGCACGGGTCACTTGCAGGTTTAAATTAGTGTAAAGGGTGGATTCTCTGTAACAAAGTCTTAAATCATTATTTGAGGACTTCAGTAACTCAGACAGAGGTTATGGATTGAAGACAGGACGGGGTAAGTAAAGTTCTGTGGCCTGCAATATGCAGGAGGTCAAGAGATCATGATGATCCCTTCTGGCCTTAAAGTCTATGAGTCACCCGACTGGAATCAAGCCAGCCTGCCTGGGCTAGTGCCCTAGGTACTCTATGCACAGAGGTATTAACAGCTATGTATTTAATGTCACACACTTTGCTACTTTGAAACAGAACTTGGCACAAACAATTAGGAAGAGGTACATTGAGATAAAATTGGATATTCACTGCCAAAAGCTTTTATAAAAACAGTAATTTGGAAACAATTTAATTCTTATTTTAAGCACTTAGGAAAGTTTAATATACTAACTAAAATTACCCTTTTAAGGAAAAGCTATTATAACTTTTCTAGTGACACACTAATCAGGCTAGACTTAATAACTTAGTCTAGAAAATATTAAAAATGCCAAGAAACCAAGCAGATTATTTAGTACTTTAGGAAAAAAATCTCGATATATATTGTAAAAATGAGAGGCAAAGACCGCTCATAAACCCCTACACCAAAAACCATGGCAGGCACTGTCGTGATAGGGATCATACTCACACCTAGATAGAATTGATAATACAACCAAGAGTCAGTGAAGTCCTAGATTCAAGCAGTAAACATAGCAGTAGTGACACTTCTTAGACACTACAATAAAAAAATCACTAATGTAATTAATGTAATATAAATGTTATTGCACTGTGTCAATGGTGTTAAACTGGAAAAGATCAGTACAATATCACTCTTGTCCCTTTAAGTAGGTTTAAAGTAATTTCTTTAAAGGGCAAATGAAGCTTCTTAAAAAAAAGAAAAAGAAAAAGAAAGACTGACATTTACAAGTACAGAGTCACTCTAGAGAGGTTCTGCCAGAAATGTAGACACATTTAAAACAGGGCTGTCAATTAAACACAAAACCAATCAACTAGATTAAAAAAATAGTCACGATTAATTGCAGTTTTAATCTCATTGTTAAACAATAACAGAAACACCAATTTAAAATTATAATATTTTAGATGTTTTCGTTTTAAAATATATTGATTTCAATTATAACCCAGAATATGTGTACAGTTCTCACTTGATATTTTTATTGCAAATATCTGCACTGTAAAAAAAATAGTATATTTCATTCACCTCATACAAGTACTATAGTGCGATCTCTTTATCGTGAAAATTGTTGGGACTTGTAAGGGTTAAGTAAAGACCTGGGAAACCACTGGTGTGCTATCATGGTAATAGAGAGTAGGCATAGGCACGCACTATTTCTTCGCTTAATCGATAAAGTTACCATCCTCTCCCTTCCCTTCTGCTTGTTAAGGATAGATAAGCGCTGCAGCTACATAAGGAATGTGGTTGTCTGAAGGATACCCCATGTGTGAAGAAGTGTTATCTCCCCCACCTTCCTTTCCCAGCTACATAAATGAGCTCGAGACATGGCCCTTCCTCCCTTCCCTGCAAACTGCGATTAAGGGAACCTGTGGCTACAATTACATTTCTTTGCAGTATCTTCAAGGTAAAAATGTCTGTAGAATATGCTTAATGCTATAAACAGTAAACAGGGGCGGATATATGATATTCAGCATATAGCTATTAATATTCATTATATGGGCATTCATATTATCAAATAAGGGGTTTGGGGGCATTGTAGTAAATGTGGGTATTTACATATTAACTTAGATAAAAGAGCGTGATGTGATTAACTCAGGGCTTACTCAACAACTGGGTCAAGGGGAACAAGTACCGTAATAAAGAAGTCCATTCACTCAATCCGCCTCTGGGTCCTCCTGCTCATTCTTTCCATCTCTAACAAAAATGCAACTTACAAACGTAGATTTTGTTTCTGAGTGCAGTTATGTAAACACACACAAAAATAAACCATGTCAAACTTTAGAGCCTAAAGTCCACTCAGTCCTACTTCTTGTTCATCCAATCACTTAGACAAACAAGTTGTTTATATTTACAGGAGATAATTCTGCCCGCTTATTTACATATGTCACCTGAAAGTGAGAACAGGCGTTCACGTTGCATTGCTGTAGATAGCACTGCGAAGTATTTGCATGCCAGATATGCTTAACATTCGTAAGCCCCTTCATGCTTTAACTTGTAGTCTCTCAAATGTTTTACGTTGTTTCGTTTTTGAATGCAGTTATAGTAAAAAAAAAAAAAATAATCCTACATTTGTAAATTGTACTTTCACAATAAAGAGATTGCACTACGGTACTTGTATGAGGTGAATGAAAAATACTCATCTTTTTTTACACTGCAAATATTTGTAATAAAAAATATAAAGTGAGCGCTGTACACTTTTTATCCTCTGCTGTAACTGAAAATCAATATATTTGAAAATGTAGAAAAACATCCAAAAATATTTATAATAAATTTAAAGTGGTATTCTATTATTGTTTAACAGTGCGATTACAACTGCGATTAATTGCAAAATTTATTTTAAAGGTTTGACAGCCCTAATTTAAAATGGGGATTTTAGCTCTGGAACTATAAAATCAAATTTTAGTTCTTTTAAGCCGTTCCCTTCCCAACAGGGGCCTTCAAGCCTTTTGGCTCAAATCACTAACACACTGCTTGTTTTGCTTCTCGCAGAGATCTGATGTAGCGAGGTAGTCTGGCTGCCTACCAAATCAGAGACGTCAACACCTCAATGCAAGTGCAGAGGATTAGCGAGCTCATTAAAGTACCTAAGCCACTCATTCACAAAGTGAACCTCTTGTGTTTTATAAGAGAGGGTGGAATCAGCACATTGCTGCAGTCAATGGGATCAGCCTAGATCCCACTTTTGTGGGAAATGGAGAAGATACCAAGTAAAGAGCAGATTTAGAGGTACTGCTCCAGAGTCATGTTATTTAATAAAACATCATATAAGAATACCCAGGATCTACTTTCCTCATCTGGTTTGTAAAGAAAAGCCACTGGCGGACCATTCTCAACACTGTTTGGCTGCCTTTAGCAGGGAATAAAAAGCCAGAAACAGACCCTGGAGCTACTCACTGGGACCCAAATCTTACCGACAAAGGGGTGTTTATAATGAAGTCAGTACATATGCTCTACCAAAGAGACAGCTTGGTGAGAAAGCCACAAGGCAGGATTTTCCTGGAAATGGCTCTTTGAGCAAGTATAGCGGCATTATAATAGTCAGCAACATTTTGGCCTTGATTTTCCAGAGCAGATGAGAGGATTTCAGGAGGCACCTTTGATCATAGATACAGCATGCCCAGCCAGAACGAGAGGGAGGACAGACCTGTCTCTGGTGAATAAGGTAATCAGGAAGATGGTGACTGTGAAATGAGGGTTTGAAGAGGAGCCCAAAGGAAAAGAAAAGGATAGACTAAAAGGCCTGTCTGCAAAGCCAATTCTACCACGCAAAGGCAGCATGTTCTGTCACACTGGTGTCCCTGATTGTAGTATAATCAAAGTTTGATCTTGCCAATGCCAAGGGGCCCACGCTGTGTTATAATTACATTCCCATATTATGCTACAGCCCTAATATAACTTCACCACGATTTGGTGTTTTCTACGCAGACAAGTCCAAGCCAGTTATAAGAAAGCCCCCCAGCACTGGCAGCCATTGGTCTGCAAGAGCCCAGATCTGTGACTGCTACAAAGCTCAGGCATTTGGGTAGGACATAGGCTAAGGGATGTATAGACTGCACAAGGGGCTTTTTTATTGGATTGGTTGGCAAGTGATCATTAGTTTAAGAGAAGCAGCCTATTATATGTTCATTTGAACTAAGCTTTGTCACAGGAAATCTTTAAGTACATAAAACCTCCTAGAGCACGTGAGGGGCGCTTATTTTAGCTGAAATACAAATAACTAAAATTTGTTGCATACACTGCCCCTGACTAGTCTCCAATTTACTTTGTCACCAATGGGCTGAGTATTAAATACTGACCTGTTTTTCCCTGAAGGAACGTTTATTTTTTGTTCGGACATTGTGACTGTATCTCATCATCATAAAGTTCTTCTGCTTTTTCTTCTCTTTGTTAGTGGAGCTAGCGAACGGATTCATTTTAGTTTTTCTTTTCACAAATTCTTTTCTGTCTGTCTTTCCAGCCTACGGAGGAAAAAATATCCAAACAATTAAAGCCCACAGGGTTATCTTTTCTTCTCACAAGTCAGATCATCTAACTGGTCTCCATAGAAATGCCATTTACCCCTGCACACTTTCCACTCCTGGAGCTGCAAATCCAGACTCACTTTGCTTTCCTGAGCGATTTTATGTGCTTTGTGATTGGCTGTTTAACTGTAACTTTTGAATAAGAGCCTCTATTAAAAAAAAAAAAAAAAAGGTTTTAAAATTCCCAGCATCAGCCACAGTCAGAGACAGGGAACCAGACTAAAGTTATCCATTGGTCTGTGCCAGGTCGGCAAAGAACCCAGGAGGGGGAGGCAACCAGTTACCTAGCTGTCATTCATGCCTGAGCCCTTTGAAACCTGCCCCTACTGTGTTCTTGTAACTCTGCAGGTTGCAAAGCCTGAAACCCCTGAAAATCTGCAAGGAAGAAGATCTGGAATATCATGGCTCCTCACCATGGCTGTGGCCAGTCTTGTTTCCTTGTCTGATTTAGGCTTCTTATGTAGATGCTCAATATCTCTGAGCGAAAGCAACTCTCCCCTGCAAAACAAAAAGAGATTATGATGTTGTCTGGCATCACGAGAGCCTTTACCACGCACGGATCTATCCTCACCCTCTCTATCATCTCTCATTCATTCTCGAGATATGGCTTCTGAGCTCACTGCCCACTTTCACACAAGCACCTGTATGCTTTGTCCCATGCTGCCCTTATGCATGGGAGGAGCTACCCATAAACATCTGCACAGCTGCCTCAGTGTCCACCTTCAAATCCCTTTTTAACTACCATACCTACAAAAATCTCAGCAGCGGTCAGTCAGCCGGTGTGCTGAGACCACAGCCTATCAAGCTGACAAGTATCGTCTCATTGGTCCCTTGTGCTGACCCCCCTATATTCACTCACTGCCTTGTCTCATACTTAGATTGGAAGCTGTGTAGCATGAGGACACATCTTTTTATTATACATTTATACAGCACGTAACACAATGAGGTCCTGGCCCATGGTTCAGGCTCCTAAGGGCTCCTGCAGTAGAAATAATATCCATTATACCACCTGAGTGAAAAGGAATTTTGTATTCTACCTGCTCTCCTCGTCGCTGTCTATTGCAATGTTCTTCCTCTTTGCAGCTTTGCCAGGTGCTGAGTTGAGCTCTTTGGCTATCTGGGCCAGGTGTATTTTCTGGAAGTCTTCTTGAGTTAAAACCCGGCTCGTGCTAACTGCTGCTGCTTTGGCTTTCTGTTCTTCTACAGGCATGCTTTTGATCTTCTCCCCCTTTAAATGCGGACAACAGTGACAATCATCAGGGTCTTTAAAGCAATGGTGTTGTATGGTTTATTTGTACACTATAATCTTATTGTAAAGGCAAGTCCTGTTTCTCTCCACCTAAGCAGGTCGCTGGAGAGAAACAGGACTTGCCTTTATAATAAGGGCATATGGTTGGTTAGGGCAGAAGACCAGAATATGTGGGAGGTGAGAGGCGTAGGGGAGGGAGTAGCACTGGCCTTCTTCAGGTCTACAGCAAAGTTCAACAGTGGGTGTAACATTACCAACAGAGCCCACGTTGGGGCACCACGCAGCCTGTGATCAAGGAGTTCCCAGGCTTTCCAGGAAATTGGTTGAGTGTGCTTGTTCATGTATAAGGGAGAGAGAAGGAGTAAGGAGCATTAGAAATGTGCCAAAATACTCCTCCTCTTTGCTGAAGATGGAGAGAATTTGCCCTATTCCCCATAGGCCAGTGGTTCTCAACTGTGGTTCACTGCTTGTTCAGGGAAAGCCCCTGGCGGGCCGGGCCGGTTTGTTTACCGGCCGTGTCCGCAGGGTCAGCTGATCACGGCTCCCACTGGCCGCAGTTCGCCGCTCCAGGCCAATGGGGGCTGTGGGAAGGGTGGCCAGCACATCCCTCAGCCTGCACAGCTTCCCACAGCCCCCACTGGCCTGGAGCAGCGAACCGCAGTCAGTGAGAGCCGCAATTGGCCAAACCTGCGGACACGGCAGGTAAACAAACTGGCCTGGCATGCCAGGGGCTTTCCCTGAACAAGTGGTGGTCCACAGTTGAAAACCATTGCCATAGGCTGTAAAATATTTACACACAGGACTGATTCTCCCCTGCTTTGACTTGTGGATATTCACTTATACCTGTGCAATGGTGGTGTGACACACCCCTTTCTCATTAGCTACTGTTTATACACTCCCTTGGCACAGCTGAAAACTACATTAAAGGTGCAAGCCAACGGAGAATCAAGCCCAATCTTTGAAAATCACATTTATATTTAGGCCAGAAAGTGATGACAAAACTCACTATTTCTTGCTGCTCCTCATCTGAGGAATGGTGCACATCTATCCATTCCCCATCTTCATCGTCTTCCTCCTCACCGAGACTGGCACTTTGCCATCCATCTGCCAGGGCAAGAGGCACACACAGTGACTAGAACAGACTTAGTTCAATTGCGTGACAACAAATATAGCAATTAAGACTGGATCCCAGATTTGTTTCCTTCCATGTTATCTCTACCTGCTAAATGCACTACTGTTTTTAAAAGCCCTCCCTTTGCAGTTCTCAATCACCTAGTCCAGATACCACTAGAAATGACAAGCAAGCATTAAAGGGTTGTCAAGTTACGGTAGAGGTTGACTGCTATTTAAAAAGTATACATTTCAGGTATCATCCACAATGTGCTAGATCACGGATTGGCAACCTTTGGCATGCGGCCCATCAGGGAAATCCACTGGCGGGCCGGGCCGGTTTGTTTACCTGCAGCGTCCGCAGGTTCAACTGATCACAGCTCCCACTGGCCGTGGTTCACCATTCCAGGCTAATGGGGGCTGCAGGAAGCGGTGCGGGCCGAGAGATGTGCTAGCTGCTGCTTCCCACAGCCCCCATTGGCCCGAAACAGCAAACCACGGCCAGTGGAAGCTGCGGTCGGCCAAACCTCCGGACGCTACAAGTAAACAAACCGTCCTGGCCCGCCAGCGGATTTCCCTGATGGGCTGCGTGCCAAAGGTTGCTGATCCCTGTGCTACATGCTGTACAAAAATAGTCCATGGACCACAAAGTTGTGTCTCTCAGCAACATTAAGATGTGTGTATTTATATAAAAACCGGCAGTTTGGTGGAAATGGCTTGTGGAAGCTGTCAAAGACAAGACGTGCCCCTAACCAGTTTACTTCAGGCACCTGTTGCATCTTGTAATTAACATAGTACACAAGCTATTTAAGGCAGAAACTGTCACTTTATTACAAGTTTATACAGTAACTAGAATCAGATCCTTCATGGAGGTTGTGATGTCATCATCAGTTGTTGTAAGTGGGACCAACCATAGAAATAAACAAGTTATCCCCAAAGTTGTAAGAAAACACCAAAGGCAGCTTGCAAAACACTGGTGTGCCCGATGTCTAATCACTGGCAATGGAGACAAGCTGTCGTGTAAACCTAATTTACTGCCAGCCTACGTTGCAGTTATTGTAAAGAGCTCTATAAAGTTATAAAATGTGTTTGGAAAAGGCTCTGAAGATAAACAGCGCTACACGAGTGCCCCATGATGTATGGTGCCCTGCGCAGTAGACAAGCAGGCAGTGATATTCTGCCGCATCCCCAACATCCAACCAGTTCACACAGATATGGAAGCAGCACACATTGTATGAAAAAGTCATGTTACATTTTCAACAGCCTGAGCACTGCTCTTCTTAAGTCTTCAAAGTGACTCAAGGACATAGTAAGCAAGCAGTTCTTTATCTTGGGGAGAGCTGAACAGGTGCACTTTTGAAGCCGTATGACCTGCTTTTTCTTGAAGATTAGTCACACAGGCAACAAAACCCTTTTGTTATCTCTTGCTAAAGCAAATACTGCATAAAGCAGCACAGACCCAATGTCAAATATAACTGGGTGTGTATTGCATTCATTCATTCATTCATTCAAGGGCAGCACTAGTGCTGTTTCACTGGACACATGGCCAGGGTTACTCAAGACATTACACTGTCAAACTTTCTGCTTTACAACAAGAGACTTGCACCACACTTTCACATGTAACTAGAACTCTAGTGTCAATGCTGTACGGCCTGGAAGTGAAGAAAAACTAACCAACCTTCCTCGTGTTTCCCTCCTTCTTCTTCCTTATTCTCAACCTCTAATATTTCTGCTCCTGGAATATAATCTTTGGCATCTAATTCTCCATACTCGTGGATTCTGGCTTCTGATGAGGCCTCAGTAGGTTTACCCTATAAGTAAACCAAGTACATGTTGTAAGTAGCTCTTTGTTTTCTTTAATTTCACCAACAGAACATTTTAAAAGGGGCATAAGGTTGGTGGACTCGATCACCAGCCTGGGAAACATGATATGGTAATATACATAGTACTGCTCACAACACACACTGTGGTGTTCCCCCAGCCTCTGGCAATTTAGTCTTATTGGGATCCAGGAAGTGGGCGGGCAAAGCTAAAGGATTCCCCCCCCAAGCCCAAGAGGGGGGTCCACAGGACCTGGAAAACCAAATAATTACAGGGGACAACTAATGAACAACATGGACAGGAGTGCGGTCAAAGGGTCAAACGAAGGGAACTGGACGGGGACTGGCAGTTTAGTGTCAGGATTTCCACCCTGCCTAGGAGGTCCACAGGGCCTCCTGTAGTCCTCTGCCATAGTTACAGGAGAGCATTCTCCCAGCCCTCTCCTGGTCCTGGACTGCCGCAGGTCCTCATTTATATCCCCTAGTGGAAAACATCAGACCCAATCAACTGCTGCTACCCAGCTGGGTCAGTTAATTCCCAACACCTGCCTGCCACGCTGCTCCCCAGAACAGGGCTGGTTGCTCCCCTTAAAGGGCAGACTGCCCTGTTACAAGGTGGTTTTTTCACCAATGAAACAAGAAGTTAGAAATCTGTGTTAGAAATCTGTGCCAGTGTTAGAAATCTGCCAGAGGCACACATCCCAGCATGCCCTCCAAAACTCTGGATTACACTTCTGCAGCTTGGGCCTATTCCGAACAAGCTTTATACATTAATGAGCATTGGAACAACAGAGATCCACAGCCCTCCAGGTTCAGAAAATCCCTCCACCCACTTCTTTTAACAAGGTTAGGTTTTAGTCACACAGAAAAATAAATGATGAAGAGCTTCTGATATTGCATTTTCAGAGCACAGCACTTTATTGAAAAACATCTCCTCTCCATAGATTAACGATGGATTCTGCAGTGAAGCGGTGGGGACAAAGATACTCTACAGCTCTCAAGGCACTTTGCAAAGAAGCACCGTTATCCCCATTTTACAGATGGGGAAACTGAGATGGGAAGTGACTTGCCCAAGGTCACCTAGTAAGCGAGTGGCAGAGCCAGGAATAGAACCCATGTCTCCTAGGTCCAGTGCTCTGTCCTTAGGCCACACTGCCTTTTGCCTTTAGGTGATCTCTCCAGAGCAAAATGCAATGCACATATTCTTAGTTAAAAGTATGCACACAGTTAACCATGTTCACTGGCTAGAGATGTTCAATTTATTTCATCCTCATTTTCAGGATCACAACCCTCCATTTCAGATACAAATTAATGCACATAAACATCACTTACCCTGAATTTTTTTTGTAACATTTGCGGATTCAGTGATCGGAAGAGATGTATCAGAGTTCTTGCAGACATCATTACATCTACAAAACAAATACCAGGAATAAACAAACACCTTGGAAAAAGCAGGATCTGGATCAAATGAAAAGGAAAGCATTGAGCTAGAATTAGGTTTTGTTCTGTGGGTGGGGAGGAGGGTAAAAGGAAAACCGCTATATTTCCTACATCTTTCTCAATAGTAACTTCTTCGCATTATTCTATCTGAGAATCCATGTCTTTCCCTTCTACTCTGGACTACCTACTTTGTAAAACTACCTTCTACTCTTAGCCTTCTTTGCTCTACTCTAGTTTTGTTTATTGGATACAACTCCCCAAAAATCCTTTTTCAAAATTTAAGCAGCTACCAATATCGGTGTGAATCTGTTACTTCTAAAAAAGTAGTGAAGAAGAAAGTGTCTCCAGAACTAGATCAGACATTTCCAAGGTAACTCACACAATCAATATTTATTTAGGACATGAACCTGCATCCCCTACAGTCAGTGATCAACCAATTGACAACGTTCCCATTGATCAAACTGTGCAAGATCAAGCCCTTACGTAGCTTCAGTTCAGGTAGCTGCTAGGCAACTACCCTTTTCCCCTCCCAACTGCTCTGACTACTTCATCTCTCACATGAGGACACCTGAAACAGACACAGAGGTGCAGGAGACTAACATGAGAAATACTCTGAACTCTAACCTATTCCTTACATCAGAACACTCAGCATAAACATGGGGGGAAAAAAAAAAAGAGCAACACGTTTTTCCACCTGCAAAGCACTAAACTTACTTTTATCTTTATGAGATTTGTACAGGGCAAGGTCTTGGAGCAGGTCTTCGGTCATAGCCAGAGGACATCTCGCAGTTATCTCTTTTATCGCATTCATTCTAGAAAAATCAAAGTTTTTAAAAAAAATTTGTCTCAGTTAGAAAAGACCCTGGCTGCAGCATGTTGCACGACCGTGTCTGAGACTCAGGGACGGTCATCTTGAGGCACACAACTCAGTGTTAGAGAAAAGAGCAGCACGGGACTCAACCCCCGAGGTAGCCTATCCAAAGCATGGCAGCTTTGCATAGTCTGTTCTCCTAGCCACCATGATGGACCAGTTTCCAGAGGTGCAAGTGCTCAGCATCTTTGAAAATTAAGATAAAGTACTGGCACAGCAATCACTAACTAGCTAGAAAGCATCCAAGACCAAAGGGTGGAAGTGGGCAGCCCATACAGAAAAGCTAAAACCCTTTAAATCTGTGGACCATGTCTGTGCCTAGAGGAGTCAGGAATCTTGACTGCATTCATCCATGGTTAGATCAGTATAGGACAGCCTATGCTGGGAACCTGTATGCTCACTCAGGAGAGTTCCCTTTCAAAGTAACTTTACCCTCACATTGACCCTCACCCTCCCCAGTCTCTCTCTAAGGTCCACCCCCCACCTCCTCCTTATGGTTGAAACCATTTTAGCAAGAACCATTCTTAAAGCATGGCTCGAACTAGTGAGCATGTTTCCACCCACAGCCCCATGCAGTTGGTATGAACAGGGACACCTTTTCCTCAGACTCATCTTATATCTCGATTATAAAAGAGATACAATATGTTGTACAATTATTATTATACATCAATCAGTCTATGGCACGGGTCTCGGCAAAATAAGCCAGTTTATACTGGGCGCAGAAACTGGGTTAGCATTCCGCTGGCAACAGCTATGGTTAAACTTAGTTGTAGCTAGCACAGTTTCAGTCATTGTATAGATAGGGAATGAAGTCTTGACCATCATGGTATCTACACCCTGAAAAATCATGACGTACTTAAGAGTTTACAGATAAATGGGATACGCGCAGAACATTCCCAAAGATCTTGTTACCCAGGAAAGCAGGGATTCAGCCGCATCTGGGGAGCATCCTGGTGCTCACCAATGACCTCTACGACCAGTGACATAGCAGTGTTGGCAACTAAAAATAGTTTACTAAACTCAAAGCACAAAAGATTATTTTTTTATTTCAATGGGTGTTTTTTTAAAGAGATACACCAAGCCATTTTCTATGAGTTGTACATTGTTTCTAGCAACCCAGGTTCCCCACGGATCCCAGACTGAGTTATCATGAACTTTCATACCTACCCTACAGTCATAACTTCCCCAGAATTCTTGTCAGTGACGAAGTTGTTGGCTATGGTCATTAATACTGACTGGATGATCTAGAAAGGAAAGTAAAGACAGATGAACACACATTCTTATTGTAGTTATACTCATT
Organism: Lepidochelys olivacea; assembly: GCF_965140295.1. NCBI lineage: Eukaryota > Metazoa > Chordata > Testudines > Cheloniidae > Lepidochelys > Lepidochelys olivacea. The sequence continues at coordinate 19,537,317 of NC_140414.1, read as the reverse complement.
TGCATACAATGCCATACTCACAAAGGGCAAACTCACTCAAAGCTTGGGACTTGGCCCTTTAAGAGACATTCTAAGCCACGGAGAATTTTTGCGATACAAATCTTACTACAGGGAGGAAATGCGGCCTAGTGAATACAGCACTGAATGGGGATTCAGCAGACCTGGATCTGCCACTGGCCTGCTGAGTGACTTCGATCAAGTCACATCACTGCTCTGTGCCTCGGTGTCCCTGTCTGTAAAATGGGGGTAATGCTTCTGACCTCCTTTGTAAAGCCATTTGGAGATTTACTTTGATTAAAAGTGATATATGGGAGCCAGTCTGTGACCCTAAGAGCATCCCAAGGCTAAATGGCAAGGAGCTCCAGACTCAGCTGGCCTGACCCACTCAGTATATCCCCATCCACTGTCGTCATGATATTTATCCAAAAAAGTGGCATGTGATAAATCACTGAAAAACAACTAACTCACTGATCATTCACATTCTTGTGTGATGTATATACGATTAACCTGCAAAGAGTTATCCAGAAATGTGTGACTAAAATGTGTTTTAACCAGGCATGTCAGGGGAAGTTGATAAACAGGTTTTTCGAGACAAATGAAAGGGACCAGCCCCACAAGACAGGTGTTGCCACGGACAGGGGGCTATTTATTGGTATGGGAGATTGCAGGAAAATCATTTGCAGTGTAAAAATTACAAGCAGGGGTGAAGCCAGCCTGGTGTCTGCACCAGGCAGAATGGAGTCTACACCCAGCAGGGGAAAGAACCTCTCTCTTCAGAAGAGAACTTCAGAAGAACACGTTTCAGAGGTTTACTAGACTACAAAAAGAGAGGGAGAGAACCCCTGAAGTTATCCTTCACCTGAACAGTCAAAGAAACAGAGCACTGTGGGCTCCGTGATTGAACCCTGGCTAAGAACCAGCCAGCCATGCAGGGAAACAACTGTGGTGAGACTCTTACTTTGAACAAAAACAACGAGGAGTCCGGTGGCACCTTAAAGACTAACAGATTTATTTGGGCATCAGCTTTCATGGATAAAAAACCCCACGTTACAGAAGCATAGGATTTAAGACACCCAGAGTTGCAAGGCAGGTGTTGACTGAACCCCTTACTGGCCTGGGTGAACCCTTTTTTTTTTATGGAACATAAACCGCAGAATAAGCACAAGTGTTCCCATTTTGAAAGATCAGCATGTGCTTTTCAACCCCACCTGACACCAAGAGGATGTAATCTCAGAGGAACTGAGCAGACACAACGGAGAAATCACTCCTTCATTACTTTTCCCCCTACTTAAACAATACCCAGCATCCAACAACACTTCCAGCCTGTGAGTTTTAACACGGTTGAGCAGGTTTTTTGTCTCTCTCAGCATAGCTCTGTCAACACGTTCAGCAGTTATATTTCCAGTGTTTGCACACAGTCTACTGTTTAATATGAATGAGATTTGGAAGGATCCTGACCTCTGGCGGCACCAGCTGATGAGATGCTTGCGCAGCAAAAAGAAGGATCTTGGTCACTTCTAGAAGAGTAGGAGAGAAAGAGAGAAAGGTTCCACAGTCAACAGACAGCCATTTCTGCTTTCAGAGACTTATAAGTATCTCCGTGCATCACAACTTCTAATTCTGGGTCCCATCCTGCAGGAAGCTCAGCACCCTGAACTTCCATAGAGAACATGAAGGTCATTTGGAGCCTTGCAAAACCAGATCCTCTGAACCACTCGCTGTCACAATAACGCACGCAATCTGATACCACAAAGTTTATCCCAGGCCCTCAGCTGGCCACCTCTTTTTAACCACTGCATATGGGCTGGAGAGCACTTTGAAAAGTCTGCTCTAGAGCACTGGTTCTAAACCACGGGTACATGTACCCCTGAGGGTAGGCAGAGGTCTTCCAGGGGGTGCATCAACTCATCTAGATATTTGCCTAGTTTTACAACAGGCTCCATAAAAAGCACTCACGAAGTCAGTACAAACTAAAATTTCATGCAGACAATGACTTGTTTATACAGCTCTGTATACCATACACTGAAATGTAAGTACAAGATTTATATTCCAACTGACTTATTTTATAGTTATATGAGAAATGAGAAAGTAAGCCATTTTTCGGTAATAAAAATACAAAAGCGTCACAGGACACTATGTCTGATTTTGTAAGCAAGTAGTTTTTAAATGAGGCAAAACTTGGGGGCACACAAGACAAATCAGAGTCCTGAAAGGGGTACAGTAGTCTGGAAAGGTTGAGAGCCGCTGCTCTAGACTGAAATAGTGTTGCAACGTTAACTATGGTGCAGCAAGAGAGACAAACTTTGCTAAACAATTACAGACAGCTTCTTGTAGCAGCTTGGTTTAACTCACAGAATTCAGGGGATCCATTCTAGTCTGTATTTAAAGAATTCTAGCTCCCACTTTCAGAAGTACGGAACACACCGTTTCCGTATCCCATACCAACACCTCGTAGCAAAACTGCATCTCTGTTCTTCACCCTCCTCCTTCCACGCCCTCCCTATCTGACAGGGCAAACTTGATTGTCCACCCTTTATCCTACAGCACCACTGCTCGAAACTGACTGCACGCAGGGCAATATGGGAATGCAAAACCCAAAGGCAGGGAGAGGATACATGTTTTGTCGATGGTTGCTTACCTCTCTGATGGGGCTGCATGAACCGCTGCACAAAGGGATAGAAGTTAAAGAGAAAGAGCTGTGGGGAGGAAAGTTGATACTGGATTAAAAAACCCTGCCAGCGTTTCCTCTCTTATATCTGCCTGTCTAGATGGAGGGGCTGTGAAACACTCAATCATTTTGTACAGACAATGGTATACACAGACTGCATTGGTGTTACTGGACAACGTGTTTGTAACAGAGAGTGGATTCTAAATGTGTCTTCCTGCTTTGGATTGGGGGGGGGTGTCGGGGGGAAATACTGCAATGAGATGTTCCATATTTTCTTTAATAAAGTAAATACTGATCCCAATCCAAATCCCATTGAAGTCAATGGAAGGAAGGGATCCCATTGGCTTTCACGGACTTTGAATTGGGGCTGTAATGCAAGTGTCCCATTTTAGGTCCCCTGTAAGCACAAGCGGGTAACTGAGGAGCGAGTGGGCATGGAAGCTAGTCTTCAAGAAGACTGTCAAAGGGGCACCTGTCAGGGGTGTGGCCTTCATCACATGGCCATGTACCCACTAGGCAATGGACCCGAAACCATTGCACTTCAATATTGAACATTTAGGATTTCATATAGTGTCTGTTGAATTCAAATTGTCAAGTCACTCAATTTTTCTTCTGTCACAGTCTGGAATGAAGAGACAGTCCCAGCAGAACCAGATGGCACGGGCCCTGGCTGGGCAGGTTCCCTCAGGTACCACCTGAGTTTGCCAACCCCCAGGACAGGCTGCAAGGCCCATCTTTTCTCCTGCGCCCACAGGGAGCTGGACAGAAGGAGAAGTTGGAAGACTGTAGAAATTCTGTTTGTGGGGATTAATACAGTTGAGTTATACTCAAGTTGCTGTTAGGTGGGGAATTGCCAGAGTCCATTTATGATTGACAGTACTTTGAAGAGACTGCCAAAAGCATTCAGATCCCAGGATGGACACTCCTTTATGTAGTTATCATAAACCTCAGGGATTCCTGACCCACAGGTGCTCGAACTAGGGGCTTGAAGGGGTTTCCATCATATACAGGGTTTACAGTTTGGTTCTATGGCTCTCAGCAACCCCACAATACACATTGTTCTAACACCCCTGGCCTGGCCTGTAAGGCACTTACTGTTACACTGCTGGCCCTCTCAGGCCAGCTAACCGTGCCAGACATGGAATGGCGTGGTGCGATAGACCTAAATCCATTAGGAAATAAAATTAAGTCAAACTCATCTTCACTAACAACAACAAAGTCTCCAGTGGTGAAAGGCCAGAGCGTTAACCCACCATGCCATCTTGATCACATTCAGACCCATTACTGCCTAACAAGCCTACTTCCGACATGAGAGCTCAAAACCCCAGTGCAGTTAACATGATGTGTACCTCGTGTATTCCAACTAGTCTAGAGATAAGGTCCATGAGCATCATCTTCACTTCAAATCGTTCCTTGGAGGTCTCGAGCTGCTTTAGGAGTTTCTCTGCAAAATCTGGAAACATGGAGTGTCAGCAGGAAGTAATAGCACTGGGGTTTCGAGGATGTCAGAGCAGGATGTGCGTCAGTGTCACATCCCAAGAGACTTCACAGAATAAGACAGACACAGATCATTAGATAAGCAGCTATTAAGGCTCAGATAGCCTCACCCTGATGATACACAAGGTGAATGGGTTACTGCATTAGATCAGCAAGAAGAAAAAACATGACTAAAGAAAAAAATTGCTCATAAAATTGGGAACAGGATAAACAAGCAAAACGGTAAATCAATGGGCTTGTCACAGGGTGGCTTGCTCCTTTAAGGGCCAAGAGGCCTGGGGCCGGCCAGCCCTGTTCAATCAGCCCTGCTTATGCCATACTTAGCTGCTTCCCTGCCTAAGGGGGCTGGACTCACTGGGATCGGGTGACAGCCTGAAACACCTGGGCCTGAAAGGGTGGAGAAAACTCAATTTGCAGGAGGAACCACAGGGAGCAAAGCTGGGCTCCTGTGTAAGGCCCTGAAGTTGGGTCTAGAAGGACTCCAGAGAAGTATCCTGGGTGCAACCAAGGAGGCCCTGTACCATCCTGTGGGTGGGCTATTTAAACAGGAAAAGGAAGCTGAGCAAGGAAAACAGGACTAGAAGCATCCAGCATAGCCTGCATGGAGCCTCTCTCAGTCCAGGAGACCAGCCTGGCCAGAGACTTTGCTCTGCAAACTAAGTTTGGGAGCTCTGAACCAAAGTCTCAAGATCTATTAAAATCAACTTACTGACGCCCAACTGGGGAATTCAAGCAGGGCACACGGATGGCACATGCCTTTTACACAGCTCCATAGCTTTAAGGTTTTAGGGTCAATATTTAAAGCCAGTTAACATGCACTAAAAGGGAGGCTGAGTGGAGGCCTATCAGAAAAAAAACAAGTTTATGCTGTCCAGAGGGAAAGAGTACTATTAGACAAAAACAGACTAGAAATAAGGGGCAAATTTTTAAACAACTAAGTGATGAATGGTAATTAGTTTCCACTATTTCCCTCAGTTTCTCCAGGAAGTCTTTAAAGCAAGACTGGATAAAGATAAGCTTAGCTCGGACAGAAGTTACATACCAGAAGTTACCAGGTGAAGCTCTGTGGCCAGCATTATGCAGGAAGTCAAGACTAGATGAGCATAACAGTGGTCCCATCTAGCCTTAAAATCTATGACTATTCCTCCTAACTTGCAAGGTGCTGTGAGATTTAATCAACATTTGTGAAGTGCTTTGAGATCTGGTGACGAAGTGTGGTATCTAAGCATTCCATATCACGCCCGCGTTCAAACAGTGGAGCATAGGTGTCTCTCCCATTGCAGTTTTGCCTGAACATCAGTATCTTGGCTCGAACATGTATTAGAATTTCCAAGGCGCATGTATATCAATTGGCTTGGACACCACGCTTACCTTGGGGATCATGGATCAAATGAATAGCGGAGAAGTTAAACACCTCTGCCTTTTTCTTCTTCTTATGTTTCTGTAGGACAGCAAGAGACAAGGAGACACTTTTTCCTTTCCGTGGAAGAGTTGTTCTAAGCTAATTTCAGACATTAGTTCTGGAAAACTGCCATTTCACATTACCAGCTTTAAGAGGCATGTTTTGATTTTAAATAGTAAAGTTCATCAGCACTTTCAACATTTCCTGAGTTACGTGTGGTTTTCAGCCATACGACTCTAGGCAAAGTCAATCCAAACTGCGTAACGAAAGCTCCACTCAAACTCTTGAAACATACCTCTAGCTATATAGATACTAGTTCCCAACCAGGCACTGGGCATGGGAAACAGCAGTTCAGAAAACATGCCACAATCGTGCCCTGACTTACAGTGTACCCCACGCAAAAGGATTGAATGAGATGCAAATCAAGGCAGAACCTGGTCCACAATCTAACCTAGCAAAGTCTCTTTTCAACACATTCTTCCACGTGAACATGAGTATGTCAAGCTGGCTGCTGCTAGAGCAGCAAAGGGAGCTTTGCTTAGAAGACATGACAAAGGGTAGCTGGCTAAAAAGGGACACAGGAGAGCACAAAAATCCAGGTCTTCAAGGGTCCCGGTGTATGAACCAATGAAGGAGAGAACCGGATGTAGAGGACTATGGTCTCAAAACGGGAAAAAAGAAGAAGAGCATGTCATCTTTAGGCGTTTGATTAAGTTGAGCCCTGCATTGTTAGGCCCGACTGCTTTTAAAATCCTATTTAGCTTTACAAGTATTCAATTTACTGCTGTTTCCCTTTCTACCACTTGGATTCTGCAGCTAGTTCCATGGCGATGCCAAAATGTCCAACTGGGCTTCCCTTACCTTCAGAACCTTCATGGCTTTCTCCATCTTCTTCTTGTGTTTGGTGGTTTTCTTTCCGGTTGCATATCTCACCATGAGGTTTCTGGCTGTAGGCCCTTCATCCTTCGGAAAGGAACATCAGATAGAGCATGACTCAAGGGAATGAGGCTTCAAATAGGATATTGCAGCTGATTGACAGCAACAACTGTCAGGGTCACACACCAGGTTTTCAAAAATAGGAAACCAATTCACTCTACCTCCATACGTTTGCCATGTAGCCAGCCTGACATTCATTTCAATACTTAAAACTTTGACTTCATACAAGAGAACACATACACCAAGGTTTAGGACCAGGTAACAGCACGTCAATAAAGCAATACAACAGACATGGTACTAGTCATTAGGCAATAGTAACGTATTATTCAACAATACCCAATTCATGAGTAACGCTTTAAAAGGATCTCAGTACAGATCAGATAAAGTAGCTGGGGGTGGGAGGATGGCTAGGGTAATAGCATCTATGTACTTGTCTGACCCCCATCACTAACCTCTGTGCACTCCCCACATATCAGTAAATTTATTCTCACACCACCACGTGAGATAAAGAAGTGCTATTTTCCCCATTTTGCAGATGAAGAACTGAGCCACAGAGAGATTAAGTAGTCACATGCAAAGTCTACAGCAGAGCTTTAATTAAAAAACAAAAAAACCCAACCCTGGTCTCCTGATTCCCAGTTCAGTTCCTCAATCACAAGTCTACATGAAGCCTCTGGTAATTCTTTACCTTCTAAACAATCACAGAGCTCAATCCCCAAATCCCCACTCAAGCACATCAACAACTGACTTTAATTGGAGTTTGGCCAGTGGTCAACTACAAGACTGAACCTAAAAGCATCACACTCTTCCTGGAAAAGTACTTTACAGTGTATGCTCTTCAGGGCAGAGGCCACACCTGCTTTGTATCATCAATGTGTAGTGCCCGGCATGTTGAGGGCACTACTAGAAACAACTACATTCTCACAGTCTGTAAGGGGAAAAAATTGTTTTTCCTACTAGCTCATTCTTATAATACAGGTTCTGACTTCCCATGCTGCCAGCAATGCAACCATCAGCCCGGGTACTACAAATGGGCCAGTCACTAAGTGGCCCTTAACGATTTTGAAAACGAAGGGGACTGTTTTCCTGATCTTCCCCTCAACGGGCAGGCGTCTTTCCCATTAACAATAACGCACATGTCCTGAGGAGACTGAATCTCTCAAACTGATGGGCAAATTAACACACAATCCCGTCTGTTCTTTCTGGCTGGTGGCGGGGAGACGAATCAACAAATAGGTGTAGGTGGCTGGCATCCTGGATGGAGCAGAGAGGACAATGCAAGATACACAATACCTACTGTAGATACATGTTGCAGAGTTTGAGAAAGTGACAGCAGGAGAATTAGCCTCTGGACTTACCTCAGATTCTGAATCACTCTCTCTTTTCTCATCTTCATCTTTCCCAAGGAAGAATTTCAAACCAGCAACTAGTATCTGAAAAACATGGGCATTTGGGGGGATAGAGGGGGGAAGAATTAGTTTACAAGAGGCAAAGGTCCCCATGTTAGGTCACCAGTTGCTTATAACAAGAGATAGGAAATGGCGTAAAATGGACAGGCTGACTGAAAACACTAGATGTGCAAAAAACCACGGTCAGTCTTTGTTGCCAGTCTTGCAGCAGTGAAGCACTGGCATGCAACTGATCGAAGTGTAGCAGGACTTTCACAATGGCCCACGTGAACCTGTACTATTGCACGAGGGCTGCTTTACTAGCACAGGTATATCAGCAAAGCACCCCAGTGTGGATGGATCTTACTACCGGCTACACTGCTCATCAGCATAGTTTATTCCACCAGCCCCTAAACAAGACAAGCTATGCCAGCACAACGGCATCAAAACCAGGACCTGCGGCCAGCAGAGTTACGTCAGCCAAGGATGTGAAAAGGTGTGATCATCAACTGACACGACCATAGCGTAGACACAACCTATTGTGCAAAGTCTGGTTTCTTGAGTTGCTAGTACAATTTTAGTTTTATTGCTCTGAGCAATTAGGCCATTCATGGTAACTTTGGCAGCAGCTTGAGATCCTATGCTCAGTTTCACAAGCCTATGGTGGTTTTAAGAAATAGAGTATGGGCCTTTATCATATAACGAACCTACCCATGGCATCCTAGGCATTTCTAAAACCACCACCATTGCAGCATCCAGATACAGGGTTGTTTCTGGGAACGGGCAGCTGGGATACCAGTTATTTTCACTGTTGGAGCCAAGAAAGCGCAACAGTGCCGATCAACGTGAGGCAATGCTCCCGAGAGTCCCTTTTGGCTAGCACTGCCCAGCGCGAGGGGGTATGGAATCTCACACCAGCCAGCAATAGCTAGGCTACTAATTTCTATCGCTGCAGATCTGTGGGCAGAAGTGACAAATCTATTTCTCTACATCAGAAATAAATTAAGATGTGCTCCAGCTATTTGTAGCCAAAAGTTAATGAAACACCTTCGTGAATAATTACAGTAGAACCTCAGAGTTACAAACAGCAGAGTTATGAACACCAGATCTCATTTGGAACCAGAAGTACACAATCAGGCAGCAGCAGAGACCACAAACAGAAAAAAGGAAATACAGTACAGTACTGCGTTAAACAAACTATTTAAAAAAATGGGAACGTTTAAAAAAAGATTTGACATGGTAAATTGTTTCTGTGCTTGTTTCATTGAAATTAAGACAATTAAAAGCAGCATTTTTCTTCTGCATGGTAAAGTTTCGAAGCTGTGTTAAGACAATGTTCAGTTGTAAACTTTTGACAGAACCACCATAACGTTTTGTTCAGAGTTAGAAACAACCTCCGTTCCCAAGGTGTTCATAACTCTGAGGTTCTACTGTATAGAAAGGAAGTTGCACAAATACATATATAAATATACACACACACATATATGTGACAGACAGAGATATGGCAAAAACAGCTGAAGCAAAATATACTGGCATTTCAGATCGATTTCCACCCACCTTTGTGACTTTGGAAAAGCAGGCTGTTGTGATAACATTGACTGTTTTGGCATCATTCCTGAAAAAAGCAGAACATTAACGTACCTTCACCAAGAAGTTTGCTGATTTTAAAAAACAAGACATCATGGTAGATTTAATGCAAAGCAGATTCACTGGAAACAAATCCCACAATACTAGCTGCTTTCATCACACCATCAGTGATTTCAAATACAAACCAAGAGATGATGTTTCTCCATGCCATTTGTTGTCATTTTTCCTACACAAAAATGATCAGGTCTAGATACCCAGAAGCATATATGCTTTATCTAAGTTCACACTGGAGAAGAACACACAATTGCACTTTGACAACGAAGATGACTCCATAAAAGCAATGACAGGCCCCACAGTAAAAGATACTTCAAGTAATAAGACATTGCCTGTTAAAATTAAATGCAGAGAGATTTGGCTTTCATTACAAAAGCTACTGGAAAGGTTTGACAGAAACAACCTCTAAGAGAGATTTATAAATTCTGTTGGCCCTGAACTGAATTTGAGCTGACTCTTAAATACCTATAAAGCTATTTAGCAATACCGCAAAAGCCCTGTCCTTGAAAGGGGAAGGTATGATGTAGGCAATCTCATCATACCATTCCCTCCAATGGCACATGGCCCATCTGCAACTGCTGGTAGCAAATATCCCCAACTGCTGGAGATGAGGCACGACATGGGAAGGGCTCTGAGTTACTACACAGAATTCTTTCCCAGGTGTCAGGCTGGTGAGTCTTGCCCACATGCTCAGGGTCTAACTGATCACCATATGTGGCATCAGGAAGTAATTTTCCTCAGGGTCAGATTGGCAGAGACCCTGGATGTTTTTCGCCTTCCTCCGCAGCATGGGACACGGGTCACTTGCTGGGTTGAACTGGAGTAAATGGTGGATTCTCTGTAACTTGAAGTCTTAAATCATGATTTGAAAACTTCAGTCATTCAGCCAGAGGAGTGGGTGGGTGAGGTTCTGTGGCCCAAGTAGATGATCATGATGGTCCATTCTGGCCTTAAAGCCTATGAGTCTATAAGTAAGATGGTCATCTATATATTTTAAGTTTTCCCAGTTTTTACTCTATTGGAATATTTCTTTCCCCTCCATTGTACCAGAGGCATTATTACGCTGCTGTTCTAGAGCTGGCAGACCCATTGTGGCAGTGCATGACTTATCTGCCTGCCTGTCCAACAGATTCATGGTATATCCAAGATCAGCCCATGAACAAAGCTCCTGAAGCCCAAACATGCTCTGCCAATGCGCCTCATGCAGCAGCTGTTATCTCTCCTTTCTGTAAAAGGAGTCCTGCCGCGCACAGTCAGGCTGAACTCCTGCTGAAGTCCCTAGGAATTCTGCCTGGAATAAGGAACGAAGGGCTGTGCAAACCACCCCTGCAGAACACTGGGGAGATCCCAAAGAGGCAGAAAATGCTCAAAAGGAGCAGTATTTCTTATCTGTACAGTTCATTTCCATGGCAGGACCAGGAGGTTAAAAGGGGGTACAAGTTAGGTGACAACTCCCCCCTGACCGACCGACACACACTTAGGGATAATTAAAACCTAAAACAATGGGCAAATGAAGATCTTCCCTTGCTATTCCTCACTGTGAAACATCTGCTGAGAGCAGCAGCACCAGAACTAAGGCAGCAGTGGAATCAGTAAACATCTGTGTAACTCCATTAATACTCCAAGTTCTGTTTTTCTTCTAATACATCGCCATCTTGGAGCTTACTCCGCCTCCTGCTTATTCAAAACAGCGCTTGCTTTTACTCTGGAAAACCAACTCACAACTAAAAACATTAATTCACCAAGCACGTAGCATCAATGTACAGGCTTCTTTTCAAATCCTAACCATGCAAATCCTATTTCTTCTCTTGAAGTACATCCACACTTGCAGCAGTGTGTAGAATACAGACAGCGCACACCCCGGCTAGCACGGGTGTAAATATCAATGTCGCCGGGGAGACACCGCTTAGGCAAGTAGAGTACAAAACTCGCCAGAAACTTCGGGAAATACCCTACACATCTCTCGACACACCCAAGCAGTGCCTCCCAGGTCGACACTGATATTTTTTAGCAGTGTAGTGTCCCGCTACCTCCTCACTGCTGACGCCTTTCCCCCCTGCAGGGAGCTACATGCGCTATACACACTGCCGCAAACGTACCCAAGGGCTTGGGCATCAACCATAGTTGGACTTCACGACTTACTATACAGCAGAACTATACTCAAGATTTAATGCACAAATAGAGAGGCTCAAGAAAGCATGTGTATGTGCAGGTTTTGGTTGATGGTTTGAAGTATACTTGTTTATTGTTCTGAAAAGGAAAACGTCTAAGATTCTTCCTACGCACCTTCTCCTGCAAAGTCTCTCAGTCACTTCTGCCCTTCTAGACTGTGTTCTACAAAACACAATACAACCACACTACAAATGGATTGCCCCAGGGTGCACTGATTTAAAATCAAAGCGATTAAAATCTGTGATTAAAATCATGACTGAGATCAGCAAGTGGAAAACCTTGATTTAAATAAACAATTTTAAACTTGTTTTGCATTTGTACCTTTTTGTTATTTTCCAAAAGAGGGATAGCTCAGTGGTTTGAGCATTGGCCTGCTAAACCCAGGGTTCTGAGTTCAATCCTTGAGGGGGCCATTTAGGGATCTGGGGCAAAAATTGGGGATTGGTCCTGCTTCAAGCAGGGGGTTGGACTACATGACCTCCTGAGGTCCCTTCCAAACCTAACCTTCTATGATTTTAAAAGAAAGATTGATTCTTATTGGTTGGGAACCATTAAAACAGGTTGATTTGCAACAAAATATAGCCTTTACATCACACCTGATGCTTCTTTTTTCTAACCAGGAAGATGCACTACCTCTATACACATTTATTTAAACAATTTTATTGCTTAAATACATGTATTCAGATTCTTAATTTTTACATTTTCTGTTACGTTAGAAAGCAACAAGTAACATTTCTTATTTATTAAAAGATTGTTTTTTGCTTATGATTTGTGTAAAATCTATTTGGACGGAAATTCAAAAATCAATTAAAATGCACAAAAACAGCATTTTAAAATGTTTTTCGTTTGTTAAAGCTATCTTAAACATGCTGGATACAATAGGAAAAATGTTTATCAAAACATGTTTTGCATTTAAAACTAACTGACTTATTAAACTAAAGTAGTATTATCTGTAGTTAGCGAACTGAATTGATTGCCATCATGTCTCTCAAGATTTTAGAACTAGGAGATCTGATCCTTTCCCACTTAATTTTTATTCATAGATTGGAAGAGGAAAACAAGATTTTCTGCTTTTTCCAACTCCCAATTTTTTTCTACCTATGAATAAAATAGTCATTGACCTGAACTAGCTGAATAAACTGAAATGAAGAAAATATTCTCTCAGTACATGCAATAGAGGCTACTGCTGTGAAAAGCTGAGTTAGCCCTTCAACAAACTTTGGTTTTAGGTACTTAGCCAGTGACTTCCACCAGTGCAGTGGTCTGACTTTCTTTAGAATTAGGCAGCAAAGATGTACTTCTTAATATTTTTTTGTGTTTAGTTTAAATGATTGTAATAGATTACAGTACGTTTAGGCCTTAACAAAAGTTGTCCATTTCAAATTTAAATAAAAAAGTATTTTTTTTTAAATCAGATTTTTACCCGTCCTGGGTTTCCCCAGAATAATCAAGAACCAATTCTGTGCAATGAAACTCACCAAATATTCCTTCTATATAATTCGATCATCACATCCAGAGATATCTTGGCTGCAGTAGGGTTGCTGTCTCTTAACATAGTATACATGAAGTTCTGCAGTGCCTTAAGAAGAAGAAATTGGGAAAATTATGAGCAAGTTTGAAAAAGTTTTCATAATAAAAAACATTCATTCAAAGTAAACCTGGAAGCCAGCATACTTACTGTATTCACTTTATTGTTCTTGTGTTTAGCATTTATATTCTTGATGTCTGTCACAATGTGAGTATATAAAGTCTGTAAACAAACAGTGACATGCACGGTAAAGTGAAGTATTTACACTCTGCAGCCTACAAAGTTAATTCCCTAAAGCCCATTAGTACTACCATGCAAGGAGAGCGCCAGTCACTATGGCAAAGAAGTTTTTTCCAAAGCCACAGTTGGGAGAGAGGAAAAAAAAAGTCATTGGCCTCAATCCTACACAAAGATTTATTCATGTGTTTAACTTCACACATGGCAAATGGTCCCGCTAACTTCAATAGGGCTACTCACAGCACACAGAGGGGATGCTACAAGGAGATGTTAGGTGTGGAATAAACTAGGGTGTGACTTTAAAGAACAATAGCTATGCTGCACTAGTCTCCGGTGTGGACCCTCCTATTTTGCACTGAGTGATTTTTTGCACTTAAGCTTAATCCACTTCCAAAGTGAAGTAACGGTTTGATGAACAGTGAGTGGGTGGCAAGTTGGGTTATAAATCTACAGTGCACAAGCCTGCCACACACTATCGCTGCAGACCCTGCTACCACATCCTACAAGTCCCGTAGGGCATTTTCATCTAGTCCTGTTTCAAAGCAGAGCAGGTCAGTGCGCACTAGGGAACTTTTCATGTGTGGTAGCAGGGTCCACACAGACAGCACACTAATGCAATGTAGATTTACACCCAACTTGCGGCATACGATTCATCTAAACAACCCCTAAGTTAAACCACAAAAGGAGAAGAAGAGCGTTCACATGGGGAGTTAATGTAGACAAGACCACAGTCTTTGCAGAATAAAAACCATAGAGAATTGAACAACATCAAATATAGCCGTAATTTTAAAAAAAAAAAAAAGAAAAAAAAACTTGTATTGCTGAAATTTCTTTTGCAAATTCAGCTAAGTTTTGACTGGTCTGTTTGACTGACTGTTGTAGCAAGTTTGATTCCAGTCAATTCTATTTTCAGTTAGTGATAAATCTTTCTGCAACAAAGAAGGCATTTAAATATGTTTATGCCCAGCAGCGCTTTTCATTTACAAGTTTCCCTAAAGAACTCAGGAGTTCCTGTTGGGTGCTGCACCTACAACAGAAAAGGCCTCAGTGAATAAGACTGTCTGTCTATCTCATAACTTTAGGAATAAACTCCTGAATTCCATTCCAGAAATTAGTATCATGTAGGAATGTAGAACACATTCTAACTTATGCCTAGACAATTATCCACAGTATCTCCAAGAGAGGTCAGATATGCTGATTTTTAAATCAATGTAATTATGTTTATTCCTAGTACACCTATGACACGCTGTAGCTCACATTCACCACTTTTATATGGTTATGTTATATTTTGTACAAAGTATGCCTTGTGCAGTATCATTTGAAAACTCAATCTGCTGAATATTATGATCCTGTTGAAATGTGTGCAACAACACTTGCATGTAAAATTATGATGGTTACTGAAACGTGTTGGAGTTCTGGGTAACGTCCACAACTCAATTTCTCAGAGACAAAGACACCCTAGCATGCCAGCAAAGTGCTAAAGAGTCATTACCAGCTTGATTGGACATTCTCCAGAAAGGAGGGGTGGTGAGGAGTTGCAAACAAGAAATTTACAATTCATCCAAAGGACAGTTTGGTGCTCAGTACACAATGGAACTGCCTGTCCCTATGATCCAGCAAGGATGTTTCCAGCACAAAGGGCTAGGGTGCAAGAAGGGGGCGAGGGGGAATGTCCCTAGCCACCTCTCTGCTCATGACAACAATGACTCTCAGAGAACTGAACAAAGTGCGGGGAGGCGGGGGGACCCAGCCTGGAAATGTATTGCAACTCACAGTGAAACACATCTTTTGCTTTTAAGCTTATTAGCCTTAGTAAAATTTAGGAATTAGCTTGCATATTTATCTGTTTATTTCTTTTGTAACCAATTCTGACTTCTATAGCTTATCACTTAAGATCTATCTTTCTCTAGTTAATAAACTTTTTTTATTGTTTTATCTAAAGCAGTGTGTTTTGGCAGAAGTGCTTGGGAATCTCTACTTAGGTCAATAAGCCTGGTGCATACTTATTACCCCTTGTTGGAATGACGAACTATCTATGAACTTGTACTGTCCAGTGGGCTACTGAGCAGTACGAGACGTACACTTCTGGGGAGCAAGGCTGGAGCTGAGGGATATGTGGGTGCCTCTCTGTATGTAATTCATGGCTGGCTAAGCATAGCAGTCATGTACTCAGCTAGGAGTGACTTTGCCTGCTGGTGGCCGAGAGTGAACAGAGCCTGGAGGGATTGCTGTTCCTCAGCAAAGCAATGTAAAAGGGATCCCAGGCTGGAGAGCTAAGAGGACACAGCAGTCCAGCGGTTCAGATCGCATCCTGGGGAATGTCCCAACACCATCATCGGAATGATTTTTCCACTAAATCTTAAATGGTTGGTACATGAGCCCACACAAGGAGTTACAGCTGCTCAGGCCCCAGGAAGTCAGGGACACCAGAAAATACTCAGAACTTCTAGGAACCAAGCCCATAACCCTCAATGAACTGCCAATCTCCACCCTGGCCTTTTGAGGTCTTGATTTTATCTCACCTTTCAGGTTTCTAAAGTTGGCCCTTTCATACTCATTGTATTTATCCCTGAGTGTCCGTCTCCATAATAGTTGGTCACAGGCACATCAAACTGCTTAAAGCCCAAATACACTAAAATCTTCACTACTGGAACCAACAGAACTACAATAAGATTATATATTTAGCTACCTTGAAGACCGAACAGGCTGTATGGTACTGCTGAATTACTTGTGTTTCCTTCTCATAAGAGAGGGGAAAACATTAACAAGAGGCTCACCAAGGACATAAAACCAATTCTTATTCTGCATCTTACTTTCCGTAGAAGTTTATCATGGCAGCGCAGGAGTTCAAAGAAGAGTTCCAGCAAACTTGTAGGGTTTATTAGATTCTTGTTTCTTAATAAGATCAGAGCTTTGCAAAATGTCTGCAACAAAGAAGTGACCAGAATCACAATTTGAAAATGACTGAGACAAGAGCATTTATTATTCATCTACAAAGAAAAAGAGTCAGGCCCAAATCCTTTTCAGACTTTTACACATGCTAAATTTTACACCCAACAAGTAGTTCCAGCGAAGTCAACAAGACTGTTCACAGTAAATTAAGCATGTGTATTAGTCTTTGAAGGATCAGGGCAAAGATGTGCTCCTGGAGCCCAGAGTGGCTAACTCTGTGGTGGTCCTCAAAACCAGGGTACCACTTCTCTACCAAACTGACCACTTTGGCCTTGATTTTTGGATGCCCAATTTGAGGCATCTTGAAGGAGTCCGACTTTCAGAAAGCTGGACACTGAAAAACTGAGGCACACAAAATTAATAGGCACATAGGACAATGCAAGTCCTTGCTTATACTGTAAAATAAAATTCTGTACAGAATCCTCTTAAAGACCTTAGCAATAAATATCAGTGCTTTAAATGTCAGATTTACCATTCGAAGATCTGCATCCAAAACGGTGTGATTGTAAGAAAGCAGTTCTTTCAGCTGCTGTGGAAAATCAACAAGATGTTCTGGATAGCAATGCCCAACCTGTTTAAAAAAAACAAAATCTTTATTGAAGTCCCTATAATAAACTCTAACAGTGTAACAATGGTACATTTGCTGAGAGGTGAATCTGACTCCGTAAAAATATACCCCTTAACCAAATATACATTAAATGACGACTAACTTTTTCAAATTTTGTTGATGTGCAATATATCTTGGAATGCTGAAGTTTCTATCACATTAATTCCTACATAAAAGCTCACTTCTTTATTAAAGGATTAAGAGTGTCGTAAAATCTGCATTTAAAGGTGATCTGGAACACCCATTCCAAAAATAAGATAATTATGAGTAACAAGTTCTATTTGGCACCACTATGATGTTCCAGAATCATTCTGAAGCAACGCACCTATTAAAATTTCTGCTGACGCAAGGGTAGTTGTCAAATGGGGCACAACTGGGTTATTGTTTGTTTGGTTTTTTTAAATAAACAGTTCCGTTTTTAAAGTGTTTTGTTTTTACCATTTTATACTGTAAACCACAGAAAGCAAACCTGGAGAATGGAAATTTTAAAAAATATATTGTTAAAATCTTTTCGTCTGTTATTTGTCATCTATATGGAGCATTTGTATATAGCTTACAATTATTTCATTGTGGGGAAAGGTTTTGCAGGTCACCTTTTAATAGTTCAATTTGTTTGTTTTTCCTAGAATTACAGAATTTTACCTGTGCTAAGAAGATCACCAATTCAGCCAGCTCCTTACTGGGCTTATCAGGCTGGAGTTTGAAAATCTCCACATTGGACTGGTAGTGACGATACTGCTGGAGAAACTGAAACACAAATATGCCATTTCACTCTTAGTTGTCATTACTGGATACGATAGCTTCTCAATATCAAGAGATCTAAGGCCCCCATTCTGCTCCACCTGAAAACAGCAGCAAAACTCTCAGTGACTTCAGTGGTACAGGATCAGGCCCATAGAAACCCATTCATGTCAGAAAATCCCCCCCAAAATGGCCCTCTTTTTAGCATATGCACAACATGCCTCAGGTGGCATGTGACCAGGATTCATCTGCTGGTTGGATCATTAGCTTCCCCAGCTTGGCCAGAGTACTGAAGGGGAGTGGACGTGAACACTGCTCCATGCCCCCTGAAATGGCACTGAGTCCCTTTAAATATATAATTCTATTTTCCCTGCCAAGCAGCTTTTGATGATACATCTCAAGCGTCTCAGGGATGTGACTTTAACAGCTTATCCATGTGAGATGGGAGTAAGTCTCTTATTAGGGTGAGATATTAATATTTACAGTGGGGCACAGAGGCACCAATCAAAATTAGGTTACCGTTCTGCTAGAAACTGTGTGGACCCCCAGGCCCTGACCTTCCAAAGATTTTATGCACTGTGAGTAGTCAAGCACAGGCTTAAGTCTTCGCAGGACTGGGGAGCAGCAGAGCACAGTCCCTGTCCAGAAGAGTATGCATCAGAAGCTGATAAAGCACAAACAGCTCCAGTGAAGGTACAATGCATTCACATTGCCTACAGGCAGGAGGGAGACCGGTGTTGCATAAGGCCACTTTAAACTATCATCCTGAGAATTCCTGAGGTTTAAAATTCTGGTTGCAACTCAACCTCTAACCACAGGGGAGATGGAACAGCAAGGAAGGTATCCAGTTCTGTGGTGACCTAGAATCCTATTTTCGACGTCTCCGACTCAAGGAATATTTCCAAAATACCTCTGAACAGCATACTAATCCACAGAGGTCTCCCTACCAACACTACAGAAAGAGGGATTCTAGGTGGACTCCTCCTAAAGGTCGAGACAGCAGACTGGACTTCTACATAGAGTGCTTCCGCCGACGTGCACGGGCTGAAATTGTGGAAAAGCAGCATCACTTGCCCCATAACCTCAGCCATGCGGAACGAAATGCCATCCACAGCCTCAGAAACAACTCTGACATCATAATCAAAAAGGCTGACAAAGGAGGTGCTGTTGTCATCATGAATAGGTCGGAATATGAACAAGAGGCTGCTCGGCAGCTCTCCAACACGAGTTTCTACAAGCCATTACCCTCTGATCCCACTGAGAGTTACCAAAAGCAACTACAGCATTTGCTCAAGAAACTTCCTGAAAAAGCACAAGATCAAATCCGCACAGACACACCCCTGGAACCCCGACCTGGGATATTCTATCTACTACCCAAGATCCATAAACCTGGAAATCCTGGGCGCCCCATCATCTCAGGCATTGGCACCCTGACAGCAGGATTGTCTGGTTATGTAGACTCCCTCCTCAGGCCCTACGCTACCAGCACTCCCAGCTACCTTCGAGACACCACTGACTTCCTGAGGAAACTTCAATCCATCGGTGATCTTCCTGATAACACCATCCTGGCCGCTATGGATGTAGAAGCCCTCTACACCAACATTCCACACAAAGATGGACTACAAGCCGTCAGGAACACTATCCCCGATAATGTCACGGCTAACCTGGTGGCTGAACTTTGTGACTTTGTCCTTACCCATAACTATTTCACATTTGGGGACAATGTATACCTTCAGATCAGCGGCACTGCTATGGGTACCCGCATGGCCCCACAGTATGCCAACATTTTTATGGCTGATTTAGAACAATGCTTCCTCAGCTCTCGTCCCCTAACGCCCCTACTCTACTTGCGCTATATTGATGACATCATCATCATCTGGACCCATGGAAAAGAAGCCCTTGAGGAATTCCACCATGATTTCAACAATTTCCATCCCAACATCAACCTCGGCCTGGTCCAGTCCACACAAGAGATCCACTTCCTGGACACTACAGTGCTAATAAACGATGGTCACATAAACACCACCCTATCCCGGAAACCTACTGACCGCTATTCCTACCTACATGCCTCCAGCTTTCACCCTGACCACACCACACGATCCATTGTCTACAGCCAAGCTCTGCGATACAACCGAATTTGCTCCAACCCTTCAGACAGAGACAAACACCTACAAGATCTCTGTCAAGCTTTCTTACAACTACAGTACCCACCTGCGGAAGTAAAGAAACAGATTGATAGAGCCAGAAGAGTTCCCAGAAGTTACCTACTACAGGACAGGCCTAACAAAGAAAATAACAGAACGCCACTAGCCGTCACCTTCAGCCCCCAACTAAAACCCCTCCAACGCATTATTAAGGATCTACAACCTATCCTAAAGGATGACCCAACACTCTCACAAATCTTGGGAGACAGGCCAGTACTTGCCTACAGACAGCCCCGCAACCTGAAGCAAATACTCACCAACAACCACATACCACACAACAGAACCACTAACCCAGAAACTTATCCTTGCAACAAAGCCCGTTGCCAATTGTGCCCACATATCTATTCAGGGGACACCATCACAGGGCCTAATAACATCAGACACACTATCAGAGGCTCGTTCACCTGCACATCCACCAATGTGATATATGCCATCATGTGCCAGCAATGCCCCTCTGCCATTTACATTGGTCAAACTGGACAGTCTCTACGTAAAAGAATAAATGGACACAAATCAGATGTCAAGAATTATAACATTCATAAACCAGTCGGAGAATACTTCAATCTCTCTGGTCACGCAATCACAGACATGAAGGTCGCTATCTTAAAACAAAAAAACTTCAAATCCAGACTCCAGCGAGAAACTGCTGAATTGGAATTCATTTGCAAATTGGATACTATTAATTTAGGCTTAAATAGAGACTGGGAGTGGCTAAGTCATTATGCAAGGTAGCCTATTTCCTCTTGTTTTTTCCTACCCCCCCCCCCAGATGTTCTGGTTTAACTTGGATTTAAACTTGGAGAGTGGTCAGTTTGGATGAGCTATTACCAGCAGGAGAGTGAGTTTGTGTGTGTATGGGGGTGGGGGGGGGGGTGAGAAAACCTGGATTTGTGCTGGAAATGGCCCACCTTGATTATCATGCACATTATAAGGAGAGTGGTCACTTTGGATGAGCTATTACCAGCAGGATAGTGAGTTTGTGTGTGTGGTTTTTGGGAGGGGGTGAGAGAACCTGGATATGTGCAGGAAATGGCCCAACTTGATTATCATGCACATTGTGTAAAGAGTTGTCACTTTGGATGGGCTATCACCAGCAGGAGAGTGAATTTGTGTGGGGGGGTGGAGGGTGAGAAAACCTGGATTTGTGCTGGAAATGGCCCAACCTGATGATCACTTTAGATAAGTGGGGTGGGAGGAGGTATTGTTTCATATTCTCTGTGTGTATATAAAGTCTGCTGCAGTTTCCACGGTATGCATCCGATGAAGTGAGCTGTAGCTCACGAAAGCTCATGCTCAAATAAATTGGTTAGTCTCTAAGGTGCCACAAGTACTCCTTTTCTTTTTGCGAATACAGACTAACACGGCTGTTACTCTGAAACCTATCAAGACCTATTGACCATATGTACATTGTGAGAATGGCTGTGTTTAACATCAAGGATCAAACAGAACAGTTCTCCCACGCCAAAGTTAATGTTCAACATGATTATCCCACTGGCAGAGACATTATCTTGGACCATGCATATGCCAGCAGGGTAACAGTCTTTAACACCCATTGAGAGAGTAGAAATATATTTACAGTTTCTCTTCTTGTGCATCTGACAACACTTAGAGCTTATCTACACTACCGCTTAAGTCGATGTAACTTACCTCGCTCAGGGGCGTGAAAAAGCCACCCCCCTGAGCGACACAAATGCCATCCACCTAAGTGCTAGCCACACCAGTGCTAAGTCAGCAGGAGATGCTCTCCTGCCAACAACATCGCTTCCGCCTCTTGTGGAGGTGGAGTAACTATGCCGACGGGAGAGCGCTCTCCTATCAGCATAGCACATCTTCACCAGACATGGTGCAGCTGTGCCGATGTAGCAGGGTAATGCAGACTACCCCTAAGTGTCTTGCCAGTTTTGATGTCTTCCCTATCATCCATCAGGTTCAGATGCCTGGGTATGACTTTCAGTAGCAAAAGGGGAGTTTTTATTTTAAAAAGGAATAGATAATTGTAAGACTACAAGAACTGGTAAGGGGACTCAGGGCTGGCATAAAGTTACTTCTAGCTTTTTTAAGAAGCTAAAAAGATGGCAAGACGGCAGTTTAAGGGTTCACCAATGCTTGTACAACAACTGTGAATAAGGTGCAATAGCTGTTCCTTAATACTTCCATGAGTACACAAGCCCTAAGGCAAATTTTCAAGTCTCTCCCAGGCATTGATCTACACACAAAAGTTGTACCATATTAACTATACTGGTACAGACTTCACAGTAGAACTGCCAGTCATTCCTCCGCCCCTATGGATGCAGTTACATTAGTATAGCAGTGCTTTATAATGGCATAGCTATTCCAGTACAGGGAGACAAATAAATCACACAAGCACAAGGCACCTTTATACTGGTCTAACTATATCAGTAAAAAGATAACCCCTAACTAAAATAGTTAAATTGCTAGCAAAAGGTGTCTAGACCAGGGCTACAGCCCTGGCTCAGCTCCACACTTTAGCACATGCCTAACTTGAAGCATGTAAAGTCACATTGAGTTTAAGGGGTCCAGCCCCATGTGAGAAAGAGAAGGAGTTTTGCCTTATATGCCACCATCTCTAGTGAAGGCAGCTATACCTTAACGGGGGAAAGGGGCGTTTTTACAGCAAAACACCTAACTCCAGGCAGCGCAGACCAGGCACCTGCATGTAGCCAGCCGAGCTGAGAAGCACAGTGCCTCGTCGCCACTAGGATCTCACTCCCCTCCTCGTCCAACTAGTTACCGCCAGGTACACACGCCCTGTGTGAGCAAGGACATACCGCCCTTTGGGGACAAGGGGGGATCGCGCTGTGGGCGTGACACCGACTGGGGGGAGGGGGGGTCACTCTGGTTACTTTCCCCAGACCCGAAGAGGCGCTCTGTGAAGCTCGCCAGCCTGCACCTTCCCCCAGCAGAAGCTGGTCCATTAAGAGATATTACCTCCCGCGCCTTGTCCCTCTCTGGCCCCCACAGGCCACACCAAGCGGCGTCACTGGCCTCCCAAGAAAAAGGGGGTTTTTATTAAGAAGGCACAGAGACCTCGGCCTTGCGCACCGAGGATGGGGGGGCTGGGGCCCAGGGGCATCCTGGGGGCTGACCCCCCCACCCCACCCCACCCCACCTTCCCGGCGCGGCGAGGGGGCTCGCTCTCTCACCTCCTCGGTATAAACCGGCGGGTCCCGCTTGATCAGGTTCTGCAGCTGGGGCAGGTTACTGGGCAGCTTGTTGTTGCTGCGGCCGGACATGGCTGCTGGGGGCCGGGGCGCTACTGCCTGCGAGACGCTCTGCCCCTCCCGGAACGACCACGTGAGCTACCACTGGGCGCCGCCATCTTGGCTTCCGGCGCTAGGGGAGCCGCAGAGGGGCAAACTTATTCCAAAAGCGACTGCTTGTGCGTTGCTCGGAGTCTGGCCTCCTGCGAGCGCTGGGAGCCGCCTGCGCCCCCTACAGGCAGAGGGCAGCAAGGCCAGCGCTAGAGGCGGCGCTCCTTGGGGCAGACACAGTGGTAGGTGCAGAATCATAGAATATCAGGGTTGGAAGGGACCTCGGGAGGTCATCTAGTCCAACCCCCTGCTCAAAGCAGGACCGATCCCCAATTTTTGCCCCAGATGCCGAAGTGGCTCCCTCAAGGATTGAACTCACAACCCTGGGTTTTTAGCAGGCCAATGCTCAAACCACTGAGCTATTCATTAAAGTCTTCCCGCTTAATAGGAATTAGTTGCATTAAAGAAAAAGAGCTGCCCTGGCCAGAGGAGGGGGGATTCCAGATGGGACCGGCAGGCCCAGTTCCCCAAATGTGTTGGGCACCTAGTTCCTGCTGAAATCAATAGAAATTAGGTACCTAAATACTCTGGAGGATCTGGGCCCCTGTGCTGCTCTTCTGGGACCAGCTCCTTTGTGTCACAGGATAGGGATGCACATCTCAGCCCTTTCGCACTGCCACACCAAGGCAAAGAATCCTAGAATATCAGGGACGGAAGGTACCTCAGGAGGTCATCTAGTCCAACCCCCTGCTCAAAGCAGGACCAATCCCCAATTTTTGCCCCAGATCCCTAAATGGCCCCCTCAAGGAGTGAATTCACAACCCTGAGTTTAGCAGGCCAATGCTTAAAGCACTGAGCTATCCTTCCCCCCCCCCCCCCGCCCACTGTAGAGAGAAAGAGCCGCAGTGTAAAGAGGAATCAGGCCCAGAGCCTCTTCAGGGAGGTGCCCTCCAGTGTGGCACTAGCTTTCCTGCCCCACTTTGCCAAAGGCCAAATGTGTTGACCTTCAGGTGAAGCCGCACTGCTTATCTGTTCTTCCAGGGTTTTCTTTGGGGTGACAGGGAAAGGTAAGGAGATGGGTGGGGATGGGGTGCAGTTCTGGTGTTAGAGCTGTAGGAGGAGGACTGGAGAAAGTTCTGTTGGTTGGATATTGCTTCACTGTAGTGTGAATGAATATACGCAAGCATTGAGCTTTCTATACGTGAATTTTTATCAAATTAATATGGTAGGATATTAGCATTAATTCTCAGATGGAGTTACTCAACAGTAAATATATCTAGCACTATGAATGAAATTTCAGCTCATGAATGATTACATAGTACAAACTCCAAGGCAACTGTTACAACTTTCAGTGTCTTTTATTCACTTTAATTGGTTTATCTTTAAAAGGAGAAGTCTAACACAAGGAATGTTTGTGAATACTATATTACATTCATTTGTTATATTACATTTCATCAAGATCAGATCCATTTAATCTATGTAATAAACGTTTATACATCAATTAAACACACAGTGTGATAGGCTTTAGATTATAAGCCTTCTTCAATTTTATTTATAAAGCCTACAGACAAATGTTACACATATCCTAGAACAACAAGCATGTGTTATATAAATTAGCATGGGACATATATATCTAAGAATTAATTTCAAATCTGCTGGAAAAAATAAACTTGAATTCTTAGTATGTGTTACCTGAGAATATTTGTATCTCTGAGTTATTATAATAATATAATAACCCAACCATCTGGCTCAAAGAAACCTTTGCTAATTAGATAAGCAGAAGCAATCTATTACCACTTATCGCCACCAGGAGACCCCACAGACAAACTAGACCTTTACTGGTTTCAGAGTAACAGCCGTGTTAGTCTGTATCCGCAAAAAGAAAACGATTACTTGTGGCACCTTAGAGACTAACAAATTTATGTGAGCATAAGCTTTCGTGAGCTACAGCTCACTTCATCCAACAAGTACTCCTTTTCTTTTTGGGCCTTTACTGTCACTGGTTTGCCAGTAGGATTACTGAGGTTACATATGCCTCACTGCACGTCCTGCCGTGACATGCTGATGTTTCATCACAGTGTTGAGATGATGTCACTGCCCAGATGTTACCTTAATGGATGCAACGACTGTATGTTGGGAACAACTTGCCTCACTGCAGCATTTGTATTTTAAAAGTCGAAGAGCCAGGTGGAGGAAGCAGACTCAAGTTCATTGCTCACTGGAGAGGGAGCCTGAAGCGCTGAAATCCGAAAATCTCACGTGTCTGTTGAAGTGATCTTTAGCTCTTCTCCTTTCCCGGTGAGTGCTTTGTGAAGACCTGTCAAAATAAAACACAGTGGGAACTTTATCCTTTAGAATTTTTCTTTCTGGATTTCACATACAGAAGGGCTTGATTTTCCTCTCACACTAGCTTTACGCTGTGCCACTCCATTGGACTTACTTCTGATTTACACCAGTTTAAGTCACATCAGAACCAGGGCCATCGAGTACTTGGTAGAACAGTAGGTTACATTTAAAGGACCAGATTCTGCCAGGGTTAAGCTGATTGGCACCTTCCTCTGTGAATAGTCCCTTTGCTTTCTATCGGATGACTTGTGGAGTAAGGTGTTACTCAGCGAGGGTAAATGTGGCACAGTCTGGTCCTAAAGGATTATGTGATTTCTCAATAGGCATCAAGGGTGGCCATTCTTCCCAGCTTTTGAAGCCCACACATGGGTAAAGAGCCCCAAAATTCAGCACAAGTGAGTTTAGTACTGAGCCTGAGACACACAGGCTGTTTAAACGAACTTGTTCTTCCCTTTGAAACAATGCAGTGCATTTGACCTGCTCTTTTGCGTGAAGCACGGGCTATTGCTTCAATGGGGGGTTCTGTATACACCAGATACCTTATACTGTGTCCCAAGAAATATGCCATTTTCTGGGGTTGCAATGCAGGTTTCTGAGGCTGTGAGACTGCAGTGACCATCGATTGAGCCCAAAGTTGGATCTCACTGATGTATAAGAATAACGTGAGCTCTTAAGCACATGAGAATTTTTCCTTGCAGATGGATGGGAAACCTACATTTTCTTGATGAGGGTTGTTATCATCTTCTGTACCCATTTGGAATTAGGGTTCAAGCATCTTTGCTCTCCAGTGGGCTTCATTGTAGCACTGAAATTAACAAAGAAAACAGAATTTATTTCCATATAATGGAAAGGTCACCATTGTCTTTGTGATCTAGGATCAGGGTCTGAATAGCAGGAGTCTGGCCCTTGGTGAGCTGAGTGATATGCTACATTGTCGCCATGAGCTGGGAGTGAATATTAAATCGAAAGACCTCAAATCAGCTAAAGCATTAGAATGATCTACCTGATGTATTTATGTGCACCTAGGAAGCGGGATCTAGGTTCTCATCCAGCCTCAGGGCCTGAATCCCTAAAACCTGTGTAGTCATTTACCCCGTGCCAACTGAGTGCAAAATGCTCCTATTCAGATCTGGGGTCATTGACTGAACAGGGCACAGAGCCCTGGAGAATCCCACCCACCAGGCTAGTCTGGAACTGCTATGGGTTGGTGTATTTCCACTGAAGTCTGTGAAGCTGTGTTGATTATACCAGCTGATGACCTGGGCCTTAGTCTCTAGCCTCATTGCACTTCGCTTTGCTTGGAATACGGAGATGGACATCAGAACCTGGGGTTACATTAAAGGGGGAAAAATCCCCATATTTCCTGCCATTGCAACAAGCAACCCCTCTGAGTGGCGATATCTGAGCAGTTATTACTCACATGATCTCAATATGGTCACAGGAAGAGCTCTTGGGAATCACTTCTATTTTTCCTAAGGCTTTTTGCTGAACGAAATCAGAACCTTTCTCTGTGCAGCTGCAACGTCCATGTCCATAGGCCAGCTGCCCTAAAAGAAATGGGCCATGAGAGAGAGAGAGATTAGAATGATATTAGATACCTGAGATGCCTTCAGTAAAATATGTTTAAGTTGGAAGAAGAGAGGTTGAAAACACTCCATTTCATCCTCAGGGCTGCAGAATCATTTGTCCTGCAATGTTACCATGTGCATATTTACATGAGGTCAATGTCACAAAAAGCGCTACACTCTTTTGCCTTCATCTCGTTAGTTTTGAAGTCAGAGAGCCTGATTCCGCTCTCACACGAGTCAATGGAAAACAGGAGTCACCCCTGGTGTAAAAGTGATGGGAGTGAATGAACAGAGGGAGCAGTTGGACCTAAAATCATTGTTGCTCACAAAGGGTCTGATTCAACACCCATTGATATCAGTGGGAAAGTTCCCTCTGACTGGAATGTGCTTTGGATCAGGCCCAAACTGTCTTCCTCTGGTGATTAAAACAAGACAAAAATATGATGGACTGAGGCTGATTTCACACCCTTACAAACTAGGGGACAGTCTGGGCAGAAATCCAAGCCTGCCAAAAACTGTCCTATTCATTTCCCTGCTAATTACAAGCAGATCAGTCCGAGTCCTGTGTGGACAACACACACCTTCTAGACACGAGCAGAGCGGACAGATGTTTGTGAGTGGCAGTAGAACACAACCCTGAACATAGATCACTTTTTTGCCACAAAAGGAAGTTCCAAGCATTTATTCTGCACAGCTCTCCAGTTAATCACACCTCTGGCTTTCTCACTGTATTACACGTCTTTTTTTATACTGCTGCCTCTTACCTTGAATTTCAGCCGCGAGCAGGAGCACTGAACAAAGGACAACAGCCCAGGTTCCCTTCATGGTGATGAGAGCGAAGGTTCTTCTGTATGATTCTTGGATGTCTGGGAGAGGTTGAGAAGTGCCTGAGACAAAGTGTGTCCCAGTGTACATTTATACTCTCAGCCTTTTCCCTTCTTGATGCTGATTGGTCTTGATTATTGTCGTGACAGCTAAAATAACCAGAGATTATTCAATCTGTGCGGGAAAGTCCCAACAGGTAACCATTGTTTTGCTTTGCCAACTGTTCCCTTTTCATTGAAATTCCTGATTTCTCATAAGGCGACAAACTCGGTTTCACTTTCAGTGAGTCTTAGGAAGTGATCAATGCTCGCTTCTATGTGTGCAGGGAGCAGAGCTGCCTTTATGCTCTCCGAGGCAAAAATAACACTGGGGAAATTCTTGAAGTGAAAGCCACAAATAAACATTGTGTGGGGTGAGGAGTGGGGAGAAGGGAGTCAAATTATTTCAGCTCCTGGCCCTCCATTAAGCGTGCCCTGTTTTCTCATATCTCTTAGGAATCTTGCTCGGAAACATGGACCAAAGTTTTCACTACAAATTCTGTACAAGTGTGAAGGACATACTAATAGGAAAAAAGTGCAGTATTTCTGTTAATATTTAAAAGCCCCAAAGATGAGTCAACTCACATTTGGGATTAAGGGACTAGAATTGAGATAATTTGACTCTGTTTTCTCTGTCCCACCCCTAAAATATTTGGGGGGGCTTTAACTTTAAGAAATCCCCATGGGTTAGTTTCTCTTTTGAGATCACCCAGACAGCTCCCTGCACACATCCCATGTGCGGGCTATCATTTCCTAAGAGTCATGGAAAGTGAAACCTACTTAGTGTCCCCAGGAGAAAACAGGCATTTAAATGAAAAGGGAACAGCCAGCAAAGACGAAAAATTCTGCAGGACTATTGGCTTTTGTGACTTCTCCACCTAGACTGTATACTCTCTACTTAGTTTAATTTACAAGGCAATATTTTCAATGATACGGCACAAGGAGTCAGAGTGGTAGCCGTGTTAGTCTGTATCAGCAAAAACAATGAAGAGTCCTTGTGGCACCTTAAAGACTAACATTTATTTGGGCATAAGCTTTTGTGAGCTAAAACCCACTTTCATCAGATGTATGGAGTGGAAAATACAGGAGCAGGTATAAATACATGAAAAGATGGGAGTTACCTTACCAAGTGGGGGGTCAGTGCTAACGAGACAATACAATTAACAGTAGAATACCAAGGCAAGAAAAATCACTTTTGTAGTGATAATGAGGGTGGCCCATTTCAAACAGTTGACAAAAAGGTGTGAGTAACAGTCGGGGGAAATTAGTATGGGGAAATTAGCACACACAAAAATGAGGAGTACTTGTGGCACCTTAGAGATTAACCAGTTTATTTGGGCATAAGGTTTCGTGGGCTAAAACCCACTTCATCGGATGCATGCCGTGGAAAATACAGTCGGAAGATATCTATACACAGAGAACATGAAACAATGGGTGTTACCATACCAGCTGTAAGGAGACTAATCAATTAAGGCTCTCAAAACTGGATACTCTCATAAAAAACCAGCCTTCCACACAAACTTCCTCGTGGCTGGACTTTACTAAAACTAGACAAGCCATTTACAACACACACTTTGCTTCTCTACAAAAGAAAAAGGACCCTAAACTTTCTAAACTACTACATGCCACAAGGGGCCACAGCAATGGTTCCCTCAACCCACCCAGCAATATTGTTAACCTATCCAACTATACTCTCAGCCCAACAGAAGCAGCTGTCCTATCTCGGGGCCTCTCCTTCTGCCCCTCCACCCCCACGAACATGATACAGTTCTGTGGTGACCTAGAATCCTATTTTCGACGTCTCCGACTCAAGGAATATTTCCAACACACCTCTGAACAACATACTAATCCACAGAGACCTCCCTACCAACACTACAAAAAGAAGGATTCTAGGTGGACTCCTCCTGAAGGTCGAGACAGCAGACTGGACTTCTACATAGAGTGCTTCCGCCGACGTGCATGGGCTGAAATTGTGGAAAAGCAGCATCACTTGCCCCACAACCTCAGCCGTGCGGAACACAATGCCATCCACAGCCTCAGAAACAACTCTGACATCATAATCAAAAAGGCTGACAAAAGCGGTGCTGTTGTCATCATGAATAGGTTGGAATATGAACAAGAGGCTGCTCGGCAGCTCTCCAACACCACTTTCTACAAGCCATTACCCTCTGATCCCACTGAGAGTTACCAAAAGCAACTACAGCATTTGCTCAAGAAACTCCCTGAAAAAGCACAAGATCAAATCCGCACAGACACACTCCTGGAACCCCGACCTGGGATATTCTATCTACTACCCAAGATCCATAAACCTGGCAATCCTGGGCACCCCATCATCTCAGGCATTGGCACCCTGACAGCAGGATTGTCTGGCTATGTAGACTCCCTCCTCAGGCCCTACGCTACCAGCACTCCCAGCTACCTTCGAGACACCACTGACTTCCTGAGGAAACTACAATCCATCGGTGATCTTCCTGATAACACCATCCTGGCCGCTATGGGTGTAGAAGCCCTCTACACCAACATTCCACACAAAGATGGACTACAAGCCGTCAAGAACACTATCCCCGATAATGTCACGGCTAACCTGGTGGCTGAACTTTGTGACTTTGTCCTCACCCATAACTACTTCACATTTGGGGACAATGTATACCTTCAGATCAGCGGAACTGCTATGGGTACTCGCATGGCCCCACAGTATGCCAACATTTTTATGGCTGACTTAGAACAACGCTTCCTCAGCTCTCGTCCCCTAACGCCCCTACTCTACTTGCGCTATATTGATGTCATCTTCATCATCTGGACCCATGGAAAAGAAGCCCTTGAGCAATTCCACCATGATTTCAACAATTTCCATCCCAACATCAACCTCGGCCTGGTCCAGTCCACACAAGAGATCCACTTCCTGGACACTACAGTGCTAGTAAACAATGGTCACATAAACACCACCCTATTCCGGAAACCTACTGACCGCTATTCCTACCTACATGCCTCCAGCTTTCCCCCAGACCACACCACACGATCCATTGTCTACAGCCAAGCTCTGCGATACAACCGCATTTGCTCCAACCCCTCAGACAGAGACAAACTCCTACAAGATCTCTATCAAGCATTCTTAAAACTACGATACCCACCTGCGGAAGTGAAGAAACAGATTGATAGAGCCAGAAGAGTTCCCAGAAGTCACCTACTACAGGAGAGGCCTAACAAAGAAAATAACAGAATGCCACTAGCTGTCACCTTCAGCCCCCAACTAAAACCCCTCCAACGCATTTTCAAGGATCTACAACCTATCCTGAAGGATGACCCAACACTCTCACAAATCTTGGGAGGCAGGCCAGTCCTTGCCTACAGACAGCCCCCCAACCTGTAGCAAATACTCTCCAGCAAACACGTACCACACAACAGAACCACTAACCCAGGAACCTATCCTTGCAACAAAGCCCGTTGCCAACTGCACCCACATATCTATTCAGGGGACACCATCACAGGGCCTAATAACATTAGCCACACTATCAGAGGCTCGTTCACCTGCACATCTACCAATGTGATATATGCCATCATGTTCCAGCAATGCCCCTCTGCCATGTACATTGGTCAAACTGGGCAGTCTCTACGTAAAAGAATAAATGGACACAAATTAGATGTCAAGAATTATAACATTCATAAACCAGTTGGAGAACACTTCAATCTCTCTGGTCATGCGATTACAGACATGAAAGTTGCGATATTACAACAGAAAAACTTCAAAACCAGACTCCAGCGAGAGACTGCTGAATTGGAATTCATTTGCAAATTGGATACAATTAACTTAGGCTTGAATAGAGACTGGGAATGGCTAAGTCATTATGCAAGGTAACCTATTTCCCCTTGTTTTTTCCTACCCCCCCCCCGGCCCCCGTTCCTCAGACGTTCTTGTTAAACCCTGGATTTGTGCTGGAAATGGTCCACCTTGATTATCATACACATTGTAAGGAGAGTGATCACTTTAGATAAGCTATTACCAGCAGGAGAGTGGGGTGGGGGGAAAGAAAACCTTTTGTAGTGATAAACACCCATTTTTTCATGGTTTGTGTGTATAAAAACATCTTCTGTATTTTCCACAGTATGCATCCGATGAAGTGCGCTTTAGCTCATGAAAGCTTATGCTCAACTAAATTGGTTAGTCTCTAAGGTGCCACAAGTACTCCTTTTCTTTTTGCAATTAAGGTGAGCTATTATCAGAGGAGAAAAAAACCTTTTGTAGTGATAATCAGGATGGCCCATTTCAAACAGTTGACAAGAAGGTGTGAGTAACAGTGGGGGGAAAATTAGCATGCGGAAATAGTTTTTACTTTGTGTAATGACCCATCCACTCCCAGTCTTTATTGAAGCCTAATTTAATGGCTTCCAGTTTGCAAATTAATTCTAATTCTGCAGTTTCTCGTTGGAGTCTGTTTTTGAAGTTTTGTTGTTGGAGAATTGCGACTTTTAGGTCTGACATTGAGTGACCAGGGAGGTTGAAGTGTTCTCCGACTGGTTTTTGAATGTTATAATTCTTGACATCTGATTTGTGTCCATTTGGAATTAATTTGCAAACTGTGTAGACACACTAATCCCAGAATAAGAGTGCCTTTTTCCAATTTAGTTTGTCAGTTTAGGCCTTGTCTACACTACCAAGTTTTGTCACCAAAAACTGCCTTTTGGCGACCAAACAGCAGGAGCGTACCTACTACAATGAGACTTTTTTGTCGGGAAAAATGCCCAGATTTGTCAAGAAAACACTTCCACCCCTACGAGAGACTTCTGTCTTTCCCCCTCCCTTTATTGTTGACAACGAACCAGTGTAGACACTGCTGATTCTTTTGTTGACAGAACTGGCTTTCCCACAATGTGGGAAACTCCCCACATTGTGGTATCCCACAATGCCTGCCCTGTTTGCTCTGCTCCTTGTTGTGATCTCTGCTGCCCTGCAGACATGCGCCCCTCCCCTTTCAAAGCTCTGGGAAGTATTATGTGTGCTGCTGAGGGTGATGGGCAGCAAGGCCAGCACTAGAGATGGGGCTCCTTGGGGCAGGCACAGGGATAGGTGCAGAATGCTTCATTAAAATCTTCCCGCTTAACAGGAATTAGTTCTATAAAAGGGAAAGAGCTGCCCTGGCCAGCAGAGGGGGCATTCCAGCTGGGAACAGCGGGCCCAGTTCCCCAAAGGTGTTGGACACCTAGTTCCCGCTGAAATCAATAGGAATTAGGTACCTAAATACTCTGGAGGATCTGGGCCCTTGTGCTGCTCTTCTGGGACCAGCTGCTTTGTGTCACAGAACAGGGACGCACATCTCAGCCCCTTCACGCTGCCACACCAAGGCAAAGAGCCGCAGTGTACACGGGAATCAGGCCCAGAGCCTCTTCAGGGAGGTGCCCTCCAGTGTGGCACTAGCTTTCCCACCGCGCTTTGCCAAGGACCAAATGTGTTGACCTTACGGTGACCAGACAGCAACTGTGAAAAATTGGAACAGGGGGTGGGGGGCAATAGGTGCCTATAGAAAAAAAGGCCCAAATATCAGGATTGTCCCTATAAAATAGGGACATCTGTTCACCCTAGTTGACCTTCAGGTGAAGCCGCACTGCTTATCTGTTCTTCCAGGGTTTTCTTTGGGGTGACAGGGAAAGGTAAGGAGATGGGTGGGGATGGGGTGCAGTTCTGGTGTTAGAGCTGTAGGAGGAGGACTGGAGAAAGTTCTGTTGGTTGGATATTGCTTCACTGTAGTGTGAATGAATATACGCAAGCATTGAGCTTTCTATACGTGAATTTTTATCAAATTAATATGGTAGGATATTAGCATTAATTCTCAGATGGAGTTACTCAACTGTAAATATATCTAGCACTATGAATGAAATTTCAGCTCATGAATGATTACATAGTACAAACTCCAAGGCAACTGTTAAAACTTTCAGTGTCATTTATTCATTTTAATTGGTTTATCTTTAAAAGGAGAAGTCTAGCACAAGGAATGTTTGTGAATACTATATTACATTCATTTGTTATATTATATTTCATCAAGATAAGATCCATTTAATCTATGTAATAAACGTTTATACATCAGTTAATAACACAGTGTGATAGGCTTTAGATTATAAGCCTTCCTCAATTTTATTTATAAAGCCTACAGACAAATGTTACACATATCCTAGAACAACAAGCATGTGTTATATTATATAAATGAACATGG
This sequence comes from Lepidochelys olivacea, assembly GCF_965140295.1. Lineage (NCBI taxonomy): Eukaryota > Metazoa > Chordata > Testudines > Cheloniidae > Lepidochelys > Lepidochelys olivacea. The sequence continues at coordinate 19,503,089 of NC_140414.1, read as the reverse complement.
AACATGTATCTAAGAATTACGTTAATTTCAAATCTGCTAGAAAAAATAAACTGGAATTCTTAGTATGTGTTATCTGAGAATATTTGTATCTCCGAGTTATGATTATAATAATATAATAACCCAATCATGTGGCTCAAAGAAACCTTTGCTAATTAGATAAGCAGAAGCAATCTATTACCACTTATCGCCACCAGGAGACCCCACAGACAAACTGGGCATTTACTGTCACTGGTTTGCCAGTAGGATTACTGAGGTTACATATGCCTCACTGCACGTCCTGCCGTGACATGCTGATGTTTCATCACAGTGTTGAGATGATGTCACTGCCCAGATGTTACCTTAATGGATGCAACGACTGTATGTTGGGAACAACTTGCCTCACTGCAGCATTTGTATTTTAAAAGTCGAAGAGCCAGGTGGAGGAAGCAGACTCAAGTTCATTGCTCACTGGAGAGGGAGCCTGAAGCGCTGAAATCTGAAAATCTCACGTGTCTGTTGAAGTGATCTTTAGCTCTTCTCCTTTCCCGGTGAGTGCTTTGTGAAGACCTGTCAAAATAAAACACAGTGGGAACTTTATCCTTTAGAATTTTTCTTTCTGGATTTCACATACAGAAGGGCTTGATTTTCCTCTCACACTAGCTTTACGCTGTGCCACTCCATTGGACTTACTTCTGATTTACACCAGTTTAAGTCACATCAGAACCAGGGCCATCGAGTACTTGGTAGAACAGTAGGTTACATTTAAAGGACCAGATTCTGCCAGGGTTAAGCTGATTGGCACCTTCCTCTGTGAATAGTCCCTTTGCTTTCTATCGGATGACTTGTGGAGTAAGGTGTTACTCAGCGAGGGTAAATGTGGCACAGTCTGGTCCTAAAGGATTATGTGATTTCTCAATAGGCATCAAGGATGGCCATTCTTCCCAGCTTTTGAAGCCCACACATGGGTAAAGAGCCCCAAAATTCAGCACAAGTGAGTTTAGTACTGAGCCTGAGACACACAGGCTGTTTAAACGAACTTGTTCTTCCCTTTGAAACAATGCAGTGCATTTGACCTGCTCTTTTGCGTGAAGCACGGGCTATTGCTTCAATGGGGGGTTCTGTATACACCAGATACCTTATACTGTGTCCCAAGAAATATGCCATTTTCTGGGGTTGCAATGCAGGTTTCTGAGGCTGTGAGACTGCAGTGACCATCGATTGAGCCCAAAGTTGGATCTCACTGATGTATAAGAATAACGTGAGCTCTTAAGCACATGAGAATTTTTCCTTGCAGATGGATGGGAAACCTACATTTTCTTGATGAGGGTTGTTATCATCTTCTGTACCCATTTGGAATTAGGGTTCAAGCATCTTTGCTCTCCAGTGGGCTTCATTGTAGCACTGAAATTAACAAAGAAAACAGAATTTATTTCCATATAATGGAAAGGTCACCATTGTCTTTGTGATCTAGGATCAGGGTCTGAATAGCAGGAGTCTGGCCCTTGGTGAGCTGAGTGATATGCTACATTGTCGCCATGAGCTGGGAGTGAATATTAAATCGAAAGACCTCAAATCAGCTAAAGCATTAGAATGATCTACCTGATGTATTTATGTGCACCTAGGAAGCGGGATCTAGGTTCTCATCCAGCCTCAGGGCCTGAATCCCTAAAACCTGTGTAGTCATTTACCCCGTGCCAACTGAGTGCAAAATGCTCCTATTCAGATCTGGGGTCATTGACTGAACAGGGCACAGAGCCCTGGAGAATCCCACCCGCCAGGCTAGTCTGGAACTGCTATGGGTTGGTGTATTTCCACTGAAGTCTGTGAAGCTGTGTTGATTATACCAGCTGATGACCTGGGCCTTAGTCTCTAGCCTCATTGCACTTCGCTTTGCTTGGAATACGGAGATGGACATCAGAACCTGGGGTTACATTAAAGGGGAAAAAATCCCCATATTTTCTACCATTGCAACAAGCAGCCCCTCTGAGTGGCGATATCTGAGCAGTTATTACTCACATACTCACATGATCTCAACATGGTCACAGGAAGAGCTCTTGGGAATCACTTCTATTTTTCCTAAGGCTTTTCGCTGAACGAAATCAGAACCTTTCTCTGTGCAGCTGCAACGTCCATGTCCATAGGCCAGCTGCCCTAAAAGAAATGGGCCATGAGAGAGAGAGAGATTAGAATGATATTAGATACCTGAGATGCCTTCAGTAAAATATGTTTAAGTTGGAAGAAGAGAGGTTGAAAACACTCCATTTCATCCTCAGGGCTGCAGAATCATTTGTCCTGCAATGTTACCATGTGCATATTTACATGAGGTCAATGTCACAAAAAGCGCTACACTCTTTTGCCTTCATCTCGTTAGTTTTGAAGTCAGAGAGCCTGATTCCGCTCTCACACGAGTCAATGGAAAACAGGAGTCACCCCTGGTGTAAAAGTGATGGGAGTGAATGAACAGAGGGAGCAGTTGGACCTAAAATCATTGTTGCTCACAAAGGGTCTGATTCAACACCCATTGATATCAGTGGGAAAGTTCCCTCTGACTGGAATGTGCTTTGGATCAGGCCCAAACTGTCTTCCTCTGGTGATTAAAACAAGACAAAAATATGATGGACTGAGGCTGATTTCACACCCTTACAAACTAGGGGACAGTCTGGGCAGAAATCCAAGCCTGCCAAAAACTGTCCTATTCATTTCCCTGCTAAATACAAGCAGATCAGTCCGAGTCCTGTGTGGACAACACACACCTTCTAGACACGAGCAGAGCGGACAGATGTTTGTGAGTGGCAGTAGAACACAACCCTGAACATAGATCACTTTTTTGCCACAAAAGGAAGTTCCAAGCATTTATTCTGCACAGCTCTCCAGTTAATCACACCTCTGGCTTTCTCACTGTATTACACGTCTTTTTTTATACTGCTGCCTCTTACCTTGAATTTCAGCCGCGAGCAGGAGCACTGAACAAAGGACAACAGCCCAGGTTCCCTTCATGGTGATGAGAGCGAAGGTTCTTCTGTATGATTCTTGGATGTCTGGGAGAGGTTGAGGAGTGCCTGAGACAAAGTGTGTCCCAGTGTACATTTATACTCTCAGCCTTTTCCCTCCTTGATGCTGATTGGTCTTGATTATTGTCGTGACAGCTAAAATAACCAGAGATTATTCAATCTGTGCGGGAAAGTCCCAACAGGTAACCATTGTTTTGCTTTGCCAACTGTTCCCTTTTCATTGAAATTCCTGATTTCTCATAAGACTTTCAGTGAGTCTTAGGAAGTGATTAATGCTCGCTTCTATGTGTGCAGGGAGCGGAGCTGATTGGTGATTGGTGATTGCTGATTGGTCTTGATTATTGTCGTGACAGTTAAAATAATCAGAGATTATTCAATCTGTGCATGAAAGTCCCAAAAGGTGACCATTGTTTTGCTCTCCGAGGCAAAAATAACACTGGGGAAATTCTTGAAGTGAAAGCCACAAATAAACATTGTGTGGGGTGAGGAATGGGGAGAAGGGAGTCAAATTATCTCAGCTCCTGGCACTCCATTAAGCGTGCCCTGTTTTCTCATATCTCTTAGGAATCTTGCTTGGAAACATGGACCAAAGTTTTCACTACAAATTCTGTGCAAGTGTGAAGGACATACTAATCAGAAAAAAGTGCACTATTTCTGTTAATATTTAAAAGCCCCAAAGATGAGTCAACTCACATTTGGGATTAAGCCCTGGTCTACACTAGGAGTTGAGGTCAAATTTAGCAGCGTTAAATCGATTTAACCCTGCACCCGTGAACACGACGAAGCCCTTTTTTTGACTTAAAGGGCTCTTAAAATCAGTTTCCTTACTCCATCTCCGACAAGGGGATTAGCGCTGAAATCGACCTTGCTGGGTCGAAATTTGGGGTACTGTGGACTCAATTAGACGATATTGGCCTCCGTGAGCTATGCCAGAGTGCTCTATTGTGACCGCTCTGGACAGCACTCTCAACTCAGATGCACTGGCCAGGTAGACAGGAAAAGGCCCATGAACTATTGAATTTCAATTTCCTGTTTGGCCAGCGTGGCAAGCTGCAGGTGACCATGCAGAGCTCATCAGCAAAGGTGACCATGCAGAGCTCATCAGCAGAGGTGACCATGATGGAGTCCCAGAATCGCAAAAGAGCTCCAGCATGGACCGAACGGGAGGTACGGGATCAGATTGCTGTTTGGGGAGAGGGATCCGTGCTATCAGAACTACGTTCCAGTTTTCGAAATGCCAAAACATTTGTCAAAATCTCCCAGGGCATGAAGGACAGAGGCCATAACAGGGACCCGAAGCAGTGCCGCGTGAAACTGAAGGAGCGGAGGCAAGCCTACCAGAAAACCAGAGAGGCAATCGGCCGCTCTGGGTCAGAGCCCGAAACATGCCGCTTCTATGATGAGCTGCATGCCATTTTAGGGGGTTCAGCCGCCACTACCCCAGCCGTGTTGTTTGACTCCTTCAATGGAGATGGAGGCAACACGGAAGCAGGTTTTGGGGATGAAGAAGATGATGATGATGATGAGGTTGTAGATAGCTCACAGCAAGCAAGTGGAGAAACCGGTTTTCCCGACAGCCAGGAACTGTTTTTCACCCAGGACCTGGAGCCAGTACCCCCTGAACCCACCCAAGGCTGCATGCCGGACCTGCCAGGCGGAGAAGGGACCTCTGATGAATGTACCTTTTAAAATAGTATACATGGTTTAAAAGCAAGAATGTTTAATGATTAATTTGCCCTGGCATTCGCGGCTCTCCTGGATGTACTCCCAAAGCCTTTGCAAAAGGTTTCTGGGGAGGGCAGCCTTATTCCATCCACCATGGTAGGACACTTTACCACTCCAGGCCAGTAACACGTACTCAGGAATCATTGTAGAACAAAGCATTGTAGTGTATGTTTGCTGGCGTTCAAACAACATCTGTTCTTTATCTCTCTGTGTTATCCTTAGGAGAGTGATATCATTCATGGCCAGCTGGTTGAAATAGGGTGCTTTTCTTAAGGGGACATTCAGAGGTGCCCATTCCTGCTGGGCTGTTTGCCTGTGGCTGAACAGAAATGTTCTCCGCTGTTAGCCACGGGGAGGGGGGAGGATGGAGGTGCTAACCACGCGCTGGGGGGAGGCAAAATGTGACCTTGGAACGAAAGCACATGTGCTATGTATGTAATGTTAACAGCAAGGTTTACCGTGAAAGAGTGTACCCATTGTTCTATAAAATGTGTCTTTTTAAATACCACTGTCCCTTTTTTTTTTCTCCACCAGCTGCATGTGTTTCAAGGATCACAGGATCTTCTCCTTCCCAGAGGCTAGCGAAGATCAGAAGGTGAAAAAAACACACGCCTGATGAAATGTTCTCTGAGCTCATGCTGTCCTCCCACACTGACAGAGCACAGACGGATGCGTGGAGGCAGACAATTTCAGAGTGCAGGAAAGCACAAAATGACCAGGAGGAGAGGTGGCGGGCTGAAGAGAGGGCTGAAGCTCAAATGTGGTGGCAGCGTGATGAGAGGAGGCAGGATTCAATACTGAGGCTGCTGGAGGATCAAACTAATATGCTCCAGCATATGGTTGAGCTGCAGGAAAGGTAGCAGGAGCACAGACTGCCTCTACAGCCCCTGTGTAACCAACCACCCTCCTCCCCAAGTTCCATAGCCTCCTCACCCAGACGCCCAAGAACGCGGTGGGGGGGCCTCCGGCCACCCAGCCACTCTACCCCAGGGGATTGCCCAAGCAACAGAAGGCTGGCATTCAATAAGTTTGAAAGTTTTAAACTTTTAAAGTGCTGTGTGGCCTTGTCCTTCCCTCCTCCACCACCCCTCCTGGTGCTGTGCCTGCCACACAGACTGCCCTGAGTGGGAACCCAAGGACTTGAAGACATCCTGGCCAGCTGGCCTCCTCTGCTGCCCAACTCCAAGCAGGCAAGCATGAGAGCAGAAGCTTTGGGGTCCCTAGCAGTCCGAGTGGACCAAATTGGACAAAAATAAAACACTGAACTTTCCCACAGAGCAGAAATCCCAAGCTTTGACCCGCTCTAGTGTGGGCTGAGCAGTCTTGAGTGAGGAACTTGAGTTAAGGCCAACCTGGGGAGAAGCCATGAACTGATCTTTGTGATCTTATTGTTATTAAAGCCAAAGTTCAGGGAAGGGGTGAATTTATATTTGATAGATTTTAGAGCAGGCTGGGAAGATCCGTGCTGACAACTTGCACCAGAACAGCATAAGAATTCCCCTCTTCACAGATAAGATGAACAGGATGTGTATATAATACACGTACAAATAAAGCCAAGGTCTTGTACATACCTAGGCAGCTGGCCATAAGCCTTTGTACACACTTTACCCAAACATGTATTTGTTTTTCCTCTAAGTTAGGGTCAAAGTTCTACCTATCCTCAATGATGGCTGGGTGCATAGGTGCCGACTTCGTGGGTGTTCCAGGGCTGGAGCACCCACGGAAAAAATTAGTGGGTGCTTAGCACCCACTGGCAGCCAGCTCCCCCGCTCCCACCCTGCTGCGCCTTCCATCTGCCTGTGGCCCCACTGATCAATTCCTCCCCTTCCTCCCAGGGCCTCCCGACCGCCACGATCAGCTGTTTCGCGGCATGCAGGAGGCATTGGAAGGGAGTGGGGAGGAGTGAGGACGAGGCATACTCAGAGGAGGGGGCGGAACTGCATGGGAAGAGGTGAGGCAGGGGCAGAACAGGGCAATTATCGAGTGATCCATCCTGTGTCATCCAGTCCCAGCTTCTGATAGTCAGAGGTTTAGGGACACCCAGAGCATGGGGTTGCTTCCCTGGACATCTTGGCTAATAGCCATTGATGGACCTATCCTCCATGAACTTATCTAGTTCTGTTTTGAAACCAGTTATACTTTTGACCTTCACAACATCCTCTGGCAATGAGTTCCACAGGTTGACTGTGCGTTGTGTGAAGAAGTCCTTCCATTATTTGTTTTAAACCTGCTGGCTATTCATTTCATTGGGTTTTTGTGTTATGTGAAGGGGTAAATGACACATCCTTATTCAGTTTCTTGACACCAGTCATGATTTTATAGACCTCTTGCCTGTCCCCCCCTTAGTTGTCTCTTTTCTCAGGGGAACAGTCCCATCCTTTTTACTCTTGTTTCACACAGAAGCTGTTCTATACCTGTAACCCTTTTTGTTTGCCCTTCTTTGTACTTCTTCAAATTCTAATAGATCTTTTTTAGAGATGGGTTGACCAGAAAAGCACACAGTATCCACAGTTTGGACATTCCGTGGATTTATATAGTGACATGATGATATTTTCTGTCGTATTCTCTATCCCTTTCCTAATGGTTCCTAACATCCTGTTAACTTTTTTTTTTTTTTGACTGCTGCTACACATTGAGCAGATGTTTTCAGGGAACAGTCCACAGTTACTCCAAAATCTCTTTCTTGAGTGGTAACAGCTAATTTAGACTCCATCATTTTATAGGTATAGTTGGGATTATGTTTTCCGATGTGTATTATTATTTCCGATGTCTATTTATTTTTCTCCACTGTGAAAGCTGATCATTTATCCCTACACTTTGTTTCCTAACTTTAACCAGTTACTGATCCATGAGAGAACCTCCCCTCTTATCCCATGGCTGTTTACTTTGCTTAAAAGCCTTTGGTGAGGGACCTTGTCAAAGGCCTTCTGAAAGTCCAGTGGATCACAGTGTCATGTCTTTCAGTGTTTCCCACCTTGCCTAAAATATGAGAATGTATCTGTAGTGTTTATAGACTGCTCCTTGCTGCACACTGTGCCCAGAATGGCAGGTCCCTAAGGCCTGTTGTGCTCTGGTGCAAGTGTGAATGGAAGTGGCCTGTTAGAACAAGTAGGGTTAAGGACTAGGAGGAAAATCCTGGACCCACTGAAGATAATAGGTCTGCCAATGACGTCCGTGGGGCTGTGATTTCACCTGGTGTCGATCTCTGCTTGAGTAGTAGTGGTGATCTCCTTGAGCACCTCACTTGAAAAGTGCAAGCTAAAGAAAGGGTGGCTGAGAATGGATTTATCTGAGGAGACACAGGCTTCCGTGTGACCCTCCTCATGAAAATGAGGCTGCACATCACCCTCTTTGGTCTCATTCCTGCTGCTATTTGGGAACAGCTGGTGTCTGGGCAGCCATGCTCTCATCCATGCAGGACTGGTTCCCCTGTGCTCTGCCCCTGCCCATCCCTCTTGGCTTTGCATTTCTACACACAACACACTGCACATTTGCTGTGCAGGATCAGGCAACTTCAAATTAAGGTGCCAGGTTTAACCCATGAATCATTTAAAGTGTCCTTCCAAACATGCCCAGGGAGCAGAAAGGGATGGGGAAGAACCAGGGCTAAAGCTATCTTGCCTGAGCACCTGGCCAGCTCCATCGGCTGATGCTGCAAGGTTCAGTGTTCCTGATCCACAGCCACTGCCTGCAGATAGCTTGAGCTATAGAAACATACTCTTAACTTTGGAGATTCTCCAGTTCAGTCCTCAGCATTGACCAACATGCTAGCTGCTGTACTTGCTTCCCCGGCATGCTGAGTGGCAAAGGGTGGGGTTGTACCTCTTGAAGCACAATCCTTCCCAGGGATTTCCTGCCCCAACACAGACCACAGTGCACACCTTGGCCCTCTGTTTGGGGAGGAAGAGCTGCGAGACTTCCAAAGCCGAATTTTCAGACATGACCACTACTATTAAGTGCCTCCATTTTTGGGTGCTCATCTTGAGACGGTTTAAAGGGGCTGCTTGCCTTTCAGAGTTAGCGAACGCACACACAGCCTCTTGATTTCTGCTGGAGCTGCAGCCACTCAGCACCACTGACAATTAGGCCTAGGTGTGAGCTGGGGAACCTAGAAAACAAAGCACCCAAAACCAATGGTCACTTGAAAATGTTGGCCTTAGTTTCTGGACACTGGTCCTCCTCATGTATTTTTTATTTAAATAGAGAGTGCATGCATGCAGAGCACCAGATGGGTGCACTGTAACTGACAAAATTTAATTCAAACGAAGCCCAGAGTGTATATATTGACCTGTCCTACCATGCTGTAAAACCGTGTTTTTACCCCTGCATTCTGGATCTCTCAATAGCTGGCCTACACTGCCTCACCTGATGATGCTGATGACAGAAGATTGTGGGTGTCTTTCACATGGTGCAATGTATTTTGGGATGCCCACCTGCAAAGAGCCCCAGGAAGGAGGAAGGATAGCCAACCTGGTTGCACAGGCCTTAGGTACAGAAGGAGAGAGGAGTCTAGGGGGAGCTCACTGCCATCCTACTCTGGATGGTGGCATAGTAGAGACTTGAGGCTGGATGAGGGCCATAGGCCTGATCCAAAGCTCCTTAAAATCAGTGGGAGTCTCCCACTGCCTTTAATGAGCTTAAGACCAGGAACCAAGAGGATACAATGGAGGCAAAAGGCAAATGGAGAGGGGGCATAAGGGAAGACGTATGGATAGAAAGAGAATGAAATCAAGAACTTTGAAGAGAAAGTGTTGGCAAACCACAGGAAAATGGCGTGGCAAAGAGCAAAAAAACTCGAGCCTTTTGTGATGTCAGTATATTCCCCAAATGGCCTGTCTAATTTGGTTCTTCCTATGTGAATGACCAAATTGAGGGCCTGATCCTGGCAGATGCGAAGGGCCATCCATCCGCATTGACCTCAAGAACATGAGGCTGCCAAGGGATAACAGGAACCCCTGCGTGTGTGGCCCGGGTCTGAATGCTGTCGCTGCACCACACGGACATACGTCTCCGACATGTCCAGCCCAACACATACACCACTTCTAAAGCCACTTCCCCCGAACTCCCCTCCTGGACTTCCATTTTCTTGTTCACTTATACTAAATGGAGTGTTTGTCTGGAAAAGAAAAGAAAAGTAGTAAATCCCCACAAGTTTTGATGTTCTTTGCCAAACCACAGTCTGCGGCTTAAGCCGCTACTGTAGTAACCATTGTGCCCCGGCAGCCTGAAATGATTACCAACAGAAACAAGCCTCCTAACTCCTTTTTACTCGGGAATCCTCTCTGCTTTGCAGAGCTACTAGGAAGCAGCAAGAAAAAGCTGTTGCTCACTAATCCCAGCCAGCTGCCTGGCTGGAAAAATGGTATAACGTGCACGTCCGTTAAGAAGACTTCGTTTTAATTTTCTCACCTTCCATTTAATTTTCTAACATTAAATCAACCGCTCTCTTCCATACGACAGGTCTCTGTTCTCCAGCAGCGCTGTACATTGCATGAAATATTTGTCTACAAAGGTCAGAACAATTACACTGTGACACGCCGGAGGCAAAGCGGCACTAAAACGTGGCTTTCAGCCCGATTCACCACTGCCTTGCAGCTTGTGTGGCCACCCCCAATTGTGCAAAGTAATGTTCTAACCCTGCTGTCCCCTCATTTTGCACAGGTGTAGTGACTATGCAGGAAGCAAGTGCAAGCCACTGTTGGGTGCGTTGGGTACACCCTCTGCCGCATCCACAGAATCAGTCTATTACAGCTGCCCTCTGGGTGACTTAGCGGTCTGGGGTTGAATTCCCCCTGGAGCTCCTTACGTAAAGGCTTTTCTTGGTAATCAGGCCCTATATTAAGATAGATAATTAATCAAACGGCCTTCGTTTAATCATGATGTGAAAGTGAGAGATTTGCTGTGTATATATATTTAGGCATCAAATGGCTGATGATTAACCAGGGGAATGCACCTCCCCACCGCACCCCCGCTTTGCTTTTGTTTTCTCTATATTGAAATAATATCTTCATTATAACCCCAGGAGACCCCCCCCCCCACCTTCCCAGTTCCTCTTTCAGTCTGAGTCTTGCTGACACTCTGCTAGCTGCATAACTAAGACAGAAGGGAAAAAATAAGAGATTTTCCATTTTATAAATCTGAGTCATAACCCAATTCTAGGTGATCACTTCCTAGATCTTCTTGGTCTCGATCCTATAAGGTGCTCAACATGGTCTCTGATCCAGCAAGGACCAACTCTATGCTTCAGGTTAAGCATGTGGCTAACCAGGGAATATCATGATACCCAGGAGAAAGGGAAAGTGTGAGGGAAGATACAGATCAGAAACCTTGGGATTGGGACTGCCTGTAAGAGGAGGATGGGGGAGTAAAGTGAGATTATAGAATTTCTTTGATAAGAAAACTACAGTTTGTATTGATTAAAAATGTGCACTGTGAAGGCCATGAATCAATGGGCCAACAGGACAGAGCGCTCTGGCCTCAAGCCAGCAAAACGCTGGCAACTGAGAAATAAACAGGACTTGTACCCACCATGGAAGGACATTGCCATTGCAAATCCAAAGGTCCTAGCATGTCTGTAATCAGCCGAAATGTTATTCTGTCCAAGACCAGCATTGTTCACTTGGGTACATAAAAACGGCCATACTGAGTCAGACTAATGGTCCATCTAGCCCAGTATCCTGTCTTCCAACAGTGGCCAATGCCAGGTGCTTCAGAGGGAATGAGCAGAAGAGGTAATCATCGAGTGATCCATCCCCCATCGCCCATTCATAGCCCAATGAAGTCAGTGGAAAGAATCCTATTATTCCACTAGGCTTTGAATCGATATCTGTATAATAGAACAGAAAGAACTGCAAAAAAATATTCTGTATATATTTGGCTGCTTACAAAAACTAACTTGGATTTGACCATATTTGCAATCATTTTGCACTGGCTCCTCATGAACGGCGGAGCTTCATTAATACAAAGAACGCTGAACCTGAATATTCACTCAAAACAAATTTCACATTGTCTATGATCATGATATTCAGAATTTGAAATTTGCACCTTTTGTTTGCATAAATCATCCAATCAGGGAGTATAAGCAATGCCATGACTTAGGTAACCCTCACAGTGTAAATTCCAGAAACTGAATCCTAAATTTTGACAACAAACTGTTTAAAAAATGCTGTCAAAATGTCAAGGATAATTTTGAAAAAATGAGAGTCTTGCTCTATGTCTTTGACGTTCCAAGGTGCAATGCAGATCAGCGAGGGGTTGTGACATCCCTCCCCTGCAACCTGGAGCGCCTCACAATGCTTTGCTGCTGTAGCTCCCACAAACAGCCTGACGGTCACACCCTGAGGATCTGTGTATAGCTGCAGCCTGCCAGCCACCTTCTGGCTTCCACCTGCGCTGGTTACCACTTTCAGGGTGACCTCAACACACTCCCAGTCCCAAATGTTTCCCCAAAATGTGTGTTCTGCACTGGCCAGCCTTTTCCTGGACAATTCGGATATTTTAGGCCCAGTTGCCCCTGTAAGGGAACAGTATCCAACAGTTTGCTTCTTTAAAAGGAGTTACCTAAACAATTTAGCTTGAATGCAGCACTGGATTAGTTTGATTGAAGAATAAACAAGTTTATTTTACTACAAAGAGAGATTTTAAGTGAGTACAAGTACAAGGCATTAAAGTCAGAAATGGTTACAAGACAAATAAAGATAAAATTATTTCTAGTAGCTAAAATTTAACCAACTAGACTTGGTTCGAGAGCAAATTCTTACCATATGCTCCCCGCAACAGGGCTGACCAAATTTCAGGTCCAGATCTCTCCCCTAAGTCAAATGGGCTGGTTTCTTTTTTCTTCTTAGATGAAAGAGTAATAGATGGATAGGGAAAGATACCTTGGGGTGTTTTTGCCCCTCACTTTTATAGTCCAGTCCTCCTTTGAAATGCATTTTTCTGAGGTTACCCCTAGATGAAGTTCATTACTACTGTGAGGATGGAGACATGGAGTCTTGTGGTGAAAGAGGTTCCATGCTGTTGTTTGCTAAAAGCTAGATGGATCTGTTACTGCTCCTCCTCTTTTTCAAGAATGGCCACTCGAGAGGTGCTTGCCAATCAACTTTGGTACCTGGCTAGAGGTGTCAGCTTATCCTTTGTCTTTGAGAAACTGATTTACCCTCTCCCCAGACTTGTCTGGTAAAAACATTTCAGACCTACATTCAGCCTATATTTATAAATGTACATATAATGTTGCACATTTCAGCATGATATTATTGACCAGTGAGTTAGTTTTCAAATGATACCTCACAAGGCACATTTTGTACAAAGATGATTACAATAATGTGTGGCATGTGAACACAGTGGTGCATTCAGTCACAATGCCTCAAACATTTTGCAAACCCCCAAAAACAGCAAAATTCAATTTGGCATGAACCATTCATCATTAATATGATTAATCATTTTAATATTGATTAAATATCAATCCCATTTATCTACATTTCAGGTTATCTGAAACTAATTTGTCTCCCATTTCTGAAACTTGTCTAGACACCCACTTTTTTCCTGAAACTTTGATTTTCACCAAAGCTGCAGATGACCGAGACATTACAGAAAGCATCATATGCCTTTATTGGTACTGGAAATGCACAAACTGAACAGATGTCAATAGCTCGATGATAGAATTTTTTTTAATGTTTATAGGTTTGCAAAACAAACATTGAAAATATCAGAGAATAACAACCTATTGACATGAAGGGCCTGATTCTCCACTGTCCTCCTTGTGGAATTATCTACACCTGTGCAAAGTGGGTGTAAAACGCCACCAAATCAGCATGGTATCATTTTGCCCAATTTGCCCTTAGCTTGCACAGCTGTAAATGGCTACACATGGTGCAAAACAAAGGCGAATTGGGCCTTATGTCTCACTGGGGTTTTTTCCAGCTCTCATTGACTTTAACTAGAGCTGTGGGTATGCAGCATTTCTGGAACGCAGACCCTATGAACATAATCCAAGCCTCGATCCTCCAACCACACTCATCCTTAACTTGACTCACACAAGTATAGGGCCTCATGGGCCTGCTTCTGTGCTTAAACTTAAGGACATGGATACGGATGCGTGTGCAGGATCAGAGCCTGAGTTTACACTAGTGTCTGTGCTTGGATCAGGGAAGGAAGGTTGAATGTGGCTATGCCTTAACTTTTTTCCTTCTGACTGCTACCAGCTAAAGAAAGGGTGAGACTTCGGGGGCAGGGGGAAGGTGCAAGGCTGAGTGAGGGGGATGCTGTGTGTTCCCTTTTTTGCCACCTCAAGTATCCACTGCAATGCAATATTGAATAACATCCCTTCCTAGTATCTGAGACTTATCATGACACCGGGTTAGCAAAATGGGATGATCTGAGACTGCAAATGCAGAGAGCAGGCATGATTTACAAGAAATAAAAATGCTTTTATATCATAATCTAAACCAGCTCAGGAATTTTCCTAGGGACTGTGGCGTATTGTAAAATATAGTCCATGGCATTTTGTGACTCTGGACGCAGCTTTGAAAGTCAACAGACGTGATTTCTGGGAAGTAACTCTCTGCTTGCTGGAATTTATCCAAAGCTACAACAATCCAGCCTTCAAATCTCTTAATGACATTTCTGCAAGACAAGTCCATTGGCACTCCCGTGCCCTTTATGAACAGTAACAATTATTCCAATAGTCATCCTATTTTGAATAGAGTCACAGAAAACTAGTGTGTTTCCCACAGCAATGAGTTTAATTGTCAATATGTGTAAAAACACACTTCCAAGGAGAAATTTTAATATCAGCATAATTTAGGGCAAAATTGTATACCTCTTACTTGAATTGGTGAGCAGTTACTTGCACAAACAATCCCAGTCAAGTCAATGGGACTACTCACGTAATTGCTCACCAATGTGAGTAAAGGGTCTGTCTCAACAATAACGGCTTATACTTAGGGACAGCTTTTGATACCCATACTCCCACTGAGTAGTTATTCTGTAATCAGTGTTGCCAACTCTCATTATTTTTACGGTGAGACTTGTGATATTTGTTGTCTTAAAGTCTTAGCTTCTGGAGTCCTGTGAAAATTCGATGAAAATCTCAGCCTTTGTTGAAAATATGTCTGGCCCTCGTGGTTGAAGAGGAAAACCTGAAAATATGACCTGAATGTACCCTGAAGACTCAGAAACCAGAATGAAAATAAAAACCTGGTGGCTCTTAGATCTCGTGATTTGCAGGCCAATCTTGCGCTGTTTTTTGAGGCCTGACTTGCAATTTCTGAACACTTGAGGATAGCAATGCTGAAATGGTAGCCGTTGCTTTCTCCCCAACCAAAAAATGAAAAAATCTGTCCACTCCTGAGGGAAAGAGGAGAGCTCTACTTGCCTTCTGCCACACTGAAAGCATGGGTCAGTGCTGCTCTTCTCTATCAGCATCAGCAGGCCTGAGCCAGAGGGGGCATGTGAACAGCTCTGGGAAGGGCCACAACTTGGGAGGGGAATGTGAAGAATCTCCACAGCTGCAGAAGGAGCAGAGGTGTACTGGGGACAAGGGGCAGATGAACACTGGGGCTATGCATATAAAGTGAACGTGAGTTTGGGGGCAGGGACAGATACGAGGGCTGGGCACACAAAACTAATTGATTTGGGTCTGGGTGTGCAATGGTCTAGAAAGGAACCAAAGACAAACGCAAGGGCGCCAGGAGGCTGTAACACACCCCTATTAAAATGTAAAAAAAGGGCAAATTAACAATTCTAAAAATAAAACAGGCATCTATCAATGGAAACAAAATAGCTGTAATCAAAACCAGCATAAAAGAACTCCCTAAAAAAACTTAATAAAAAAACAAAATAAAAAAAATAATTTTTTTTTAAAAACAAGCATTCATCAAACAATTAATTACAGCATAACAGTGCAAAACTCATTGGTCCCAATAAAAAAAAATCACTATATAAACAGGGTGTCTTGCCATAAATCTTTGGGTTCGTCCTGCCAAGACTTCCCCAGAGCATCGTGTCACGACCGACAGAACCCGGCTCCTCCTTACCAGTGATCAATCTAGCTGGCCACTAGGTTGATCCGGACTCTAAACTGGTAACTATAACATCGACTGGCGGGACAGTGTGTGTGTGTGGTGTAATTAAATGCATATGCTAATTGTTAAGCATCAGAGGGGTAGCCATGTTAGTCTGGATCTGTAAAAGCGGCAAAGAGTCCTGTGGCACCTTATAGACTAACAGACGTATTAGAGCATGAGCTTTCATGAGTGAATACCCACTTCGTTCATCCTCCCTGACTGAACTAACTTCGTTATCCCTAGCCTGATTCTTCTTTGCATATTTATACCTGCCTCTGGAAATTTCCACTACATGCATCTGACGAAGTGGGTATTCACCCACGAAAGCTCATGCTAATTGTTGTATCTTCAATAAACATGGCGTTTTGCCTTTTCCCCTGAAAAAAATCCCGTGCGCTTCTTATAAGCATAACACTTGGTTGATGCAGGAACATGGGACCCAAAAATGAAAGTTACTTAGCAATACCAGGAGTTCTTGGCGATGAGTCCAGCAGGTGGAGCTGAGGGGCACAGAATTAACTGCCATTTTGGGGTCTGAGGAGAATCCGAGAGAACCCTGAGGCAGCACTTCATACAAATTTGCGACACTTGATACAAATCTGTGTAATTTTATTGACATTAAAGATCTACTGGCTTTGTGTCGGGTCATGTTAGGTCTGGGTTCTGGAGAAACGAAATGAGCTAGAATCCATATGACAAGGACTTAGCTCACTCACGGCTTGCTCAACATCACTCCCCCTTTGGTTGGTGGAGTTCAAAAATCAGAAGACAGACCAAACATGACTAATCTTTTTGGCCAAGCTTGTGAGGCCCTACACTCACCACAAGGGCATTGCTCTATCTACAGTGCAATCACTTTTGAAATCTACATCCAACCAATTCCTAAATTTCTGAGAATGTTCTCAGCATCAAAGGGGAGAAAACTGCTTTTGGTGAAAACTGGAAGGGGAAAATGGGGGACAACCTGATATCTGGTTAGTAGTCTCATCAGCTTCAAACACCTCAAATTGTCTATATATCCCTTAATGGCAGCAATTAACACCTTCCAGCATAATATCCCCATCTCACTTTAGAATGTTGACATTTTGAATGGCCTATTACAGAGACTATGGACATTTCTGTGATAATTTTATGAAGCGATGCATGACTCAGTTTCCCCCTCTCACTTTGTATTGCTACCCACTGGTTGTGAAGGAGTTAATTTTCCCATGTGGCAGGGAAATAAGGGTGTTGGTGTTACTTAGACATGGGTGGGTTGGTGTGAATTAACTGTCAAAGTATCAAAGGAGTTGCCTCAGAGGTATAATGGAATACAAACAACCAGATAACACCTGGAGCCAAGGGAAGCAGAACATGTGAACACAACATGCATGCAACTTGAAAGAAAGGCCTACATGTGGACATACTATAAAGGCCTACAAGGGAATATATGGTTGCTGCTGCTGCTACCTAGGGCAGAGAGACAGATGAAATCTAGGAGGCTTTGGAAGAGAGGGTGGGTAATTTTGCAAACATGGGCTCTCAGTTAAATTTTGCTTTTCCATGGTAACCTGAGGACCCTTAAATATTGTGTTCCAGTTGACTGATAAATGCTGGCTTGTTTTGAAGGGCTGTCCTGCTGGCTGTGTCACTCCTCAAAGCGGTGAAGTCTCTCCCAGGGGTCTAAACTCGCTTGGACTGGCGGAAGAGCCATGCTGAGAAGCCAGAGGTCCCAGTGTTGGGGTAGCGGAGGTGCAGAACTCAGCAGTGCGAAAAGTGAAGGTCTAGGGCCTAGAACAAAGGTGATGCTCCCAGAAAGACTGTATGAAAGCTTTCAGAGTAGCAGCCGTGTTAATCTGTATTCGCAAAAAGAAAAGGAGGACTTGTGGCACCTTAGAGACTAAGGTGCCACAAGTCCTCCTTTTCTCTTTCTATGAAAGCTGGAGACACAGAGCACACACCCTGTAAATTGTGACACCTGTCTGATAGAAATAAGAGACTAGGGTACACAGACCCCAGTAGGTGGCCACCCAGAACCTGCAGCATGGGGAGGAATCAGGGAGAGGGCACACAGAACTACTGGTATGTACGAGGAATAGGGAGCAACAGTGTCTGGGGAGGGGGTGGGGCTGTGATAGGACTGAACCCCCATCATCTGCAAGAGTAGCACAGGTACCCAATTAGTCCTGCTCTGCAGCTGGGGAGGTGAGTCACTACCTGACTCCTGGCCAGAGGGAGCAGAGCAAAGCCATAATAAGTAGACTGAAGGTGGTTGGTTTGTAGAGGAGACTGGCTTTTTCAGCTGAGAGGAGTTCAGGGTTAGGGTACAGAGACAACAGGGAATATGGGGGTGGTATAGGCTCCTGCAAGGGAAGTCCTGAGGTACAGTTTGTAAGGATTTTGGTAGCCCAGAAGGGTAGGAGAACTATTCAGTTCTGTTTGGACTTGTTTATGATACCTTGGAAGGGGTCTGAACTTAAGTGATATGGCCAAAGGGCTGAGCTGCAGAAGACCTGGGCCTGGAGGCAGGCAGCTGGCAGGAGGTGCTGGAGCCAAAGGTGGCAGCAACATCCTGCACAGATGCAAGGGGTGCTCTGAGGGTGTGTGAGCCCTGCAACAGGGGCAAATGGAGTCCCTGGCATGGGGTGGGGGCTGGTTATAGAGAGTCCTTGAAGTACAGGAGGATGGTACACATGGTGATTGTGGGTGAGAATAGAGGGATAAGGAGCCAGTGGTGTGCACAATGAGTTCAGTTTACTGAAGTAACAAAATGTTATTAGCTTAACTCCCCTAGCTTTATATATATACAAAACCCATTTCTTGTGTGTGGGGGATCCTAACTCATGATTTTTAAACTTTGGGGTTGATAATATTGCTCCCATGAGAACTGTGAGCCCCTGAAGTGCAGGGGTAAGTTGCAGCATGCTCCTGTAGGCGTTCTTTGGGAAGGGCAGGGCTTTGTTATACAGGACGACTCCCTCAGCCCATGCAAACACGACTTTGTTGAAATCAGTGTTGCTAAGTTGACTTACATCGGCTGAGGGTCTGTGCCAAAATGGGTCCAGTAATATTATTCATAGTGTGTTTGGGGGAGATATGTATTTTTTCCTTAGAAGAAAAAAAAGCAATACTTGTATCCAACAAATCTATTTATTTACAAAACACTTGTACAAATTCAAGATATTATTTCAATGTTTAAAAAAAATCTAGTCAGACAAAAAACAAAATGTGCCTTTATGTATTTCAAAGTATGTCTTTTGAAATGATTGTACATCGATACTTACTATTCATGACAAATTATGTCTCAATGTTACAATCAGTATGATACAAACTGATAGAGGATAAAAATCTGAAAACGGAGGGTGACAATCCCTCTTAAACTCCCTTGTGAAACAAACAAACCAGCACTTTGAGTTAAAGCTAGGGTTAAAACTCTGATCTGGAGTTTCCTGGCTTTTGTTAGTTTGTATCAAGCATATTTTTATCTAAATGTGGGTTTCCCTTGCATACTTTTTAAAAAGCAGAATGCTCTTCCTGAATATTCATAGAATATGAATGATTTACCCAAAAGACTCAGCTGGTTTCTTTGGGATAGGGTTCTACAGCATCTCTAAAGTAAATGCATATTTAAGCATATCAGAGAGGACCAACTTTTTTTTCATGTCCTAGCAAATCCTCTTTGGCTGAGGTCAAGTCCCTGATACCAAAAGGCCTGACAAGGCTAACAACAGCAGTTGAAATAACCCAGTGTGAAGAATGCTGACAGATGTTGACACACAGAAAAACAGATGCAGATATTTTATCTTCTGTGGGGCTGATCACACATCATGATGTTCTTGCATGGCTAGAACCTATGGAATAGCACTCCAGTGAACAGTCAGGCTTGCTGGGTGCTCGCTTCAGATGTGAGCAGGTAAATGGCATGAGCAGTCATGTCCACTAGTAGTTTTGCACAGTCTTCCTTTCTGGTTTCTGCTGTTAGTTATTTCTCTTCAAGAATTTCTGGAAAGGGGAAAAATACTGTCAGTTCTCTGGTCTGGCCTCCTTCAAGTGCAGTGGAAACTATGTTCCATTATTGCATCGCCATGATAGCAAAGTGCATTACAAAGGTAGGAAAGTATCCATGCCCCCACTTTACAGGTGAGGAAACTGAGTCATAGAGGTTGAGCACCTTATACTATGTCACACAGGACCAGATTCTGGTACCCTTACTTATGCTGAATAGCACCTTATTCTATTGAAGTCAATGGGACTACTTCTGGATTAGCGTAATACTTGCTGGGTGTAAATGTGTCAGAATATGGTTTACAGTCACTAGGTAGCAGCACTGGGAATAGAACCCAACAGTCTTGATTCTCAGGACCCCACTGTAACCAACAGAAGACACTGCTTCACTTGAAAACTTTGCGTCAGTGAACTGGAAGCATGATGCACCACAAAACCCACAAATGCTCACAAGAGCAAGCAGCAGGCAGGCAGGCAATGCCAAACCAGAAACACACACAACTACACGTGGGCCACATTCATGATCAGATTTCCCTTCCCAGTCAGAAAACTTTCAAGCGCCCAGGACTGAAAGCCTCATATCTGCTATTCGGACTCCATTACAGGAGTCTGTTAAATGGTTAACCTAGTAACCATGTATGTTTCCACAGGCCTGGCTCTTCTATAAAGTTAAATTAGAGTTGAGCTATGCACAGTCCATCTATTCATTTAACAATTCTCGGCTATCAGGTCAACTTCCTATTGGAATTAACTTCAGTGCACCTGACAGTTTGTTTCTGAACAGCTGTTTGGTAAGGTGACCTTTGGAAAGAGCCATCACTGTGTTTCTGCATGTGCTCTAGTTTAGGGCATGCAATTATTATTTAAACAAGCTTATTCCACTACCCCATACTGTATTCCTATACTTGGGCTTCACCATCTCCCAAAGGATTAGTTTCCTACTGGAGTCACTTATCCATCAATATTTTTTCTTCTTCTATGCTTCTGAGCATAATGGAAATCATTTCAGTGCATTTTGTAAAGGGTTACATTGTGCATTTGTTCTACACCAATATTATGGGTCTCTACTAAGGGGTGACAAATTAAACTCTAGGCCCTGATCTTGCTGCCTCTCATGTCAATGATAATACTTCATGCAGGCAGAGAATCCACTTCCTCATTGCGTCTAATATGTAAATACAATGCATGTAAGCTAGGCTTTTTTAAAATTAAGGGCTCATAAGATCTTGACCAGGCATGTACCACAATTCCCCTTCAGAATGAGCATCTTGATATATTTGATTTAAAGACCCAGAAACAAAGCCACACAATGATGACTCCATGATTTAAGAAAAAGGGGTTTAAACCCAGTGTTTTCACTGTGCTGAAAGGGGATCCTCTCATCCAACAGTATCTCCCAATATCAGAATGTCAGTGCTGTCAATCCAAGGGTTTTGAGATCCAGGAAACGCAGCTGCTAAAGATATGTAGTAGACTGATAACAGGTTCTGAGACTTGTCTTTCAAATGTCTAATGTTGGAGTTATAAAGAGTTTAGTACAGACTAAAGTAAAATATTTCCTCAAATCCCAAAGTTGCATTCCCTACAACTTGCATCGAAAAACCTCAAAGTGGAGCATTCTAGAAAAAGCCAGGGCAGAGGAGGCATCCTTATGACTTACCTGTATCATGCGTGATGCTAGCTTGGATGTGCTGTTCAGACACTTTCTTTGCCCGCTCCCTTTCAGTGTGATGCTGTCAGGAGAAAAGATGACTTAGCATGAAATGGGATGTGACCGAATAAATACTAAAATACTGTGCGCTGCACAGTATTAATTGTGCACTTACATCACTTCAACTTGCTGACAGCTGCTGCTTTGCCCATATATTTCAACCTTTGCAATATGTTTTGGGTGGATTGCAGGTGCACCAGCTGTCACACAAAGACAGCGTCCTCTGCTGGAGGTTGGCATTCCTACGATGACATAAAGAATACGGACATATAAATACATTTGAGCACAGCATTGTTTATTATGATAAAACTACTGGGACAAATTCTCCTTTCTGTTACGCTGGTGTAACTCCACCAAAGTCAGTGTAAGTTTAGCAGATGTGAGAGGTGAAATAAAATAATAGATTTTCGGGGAAGGGGGGCTTATTGCCTGTGTCTGAATTGTCTTCTGACAGATCAGGGCGGAGAGAGCCGGTTCTTCAAATGTATTCAGGAAATCAAATAATTGAAATCAGTGGAAGTTAGGAACCTAAATACCTTTGAGAAGCTGAGCCAGAATCACTTGTTAAGCAGTATTTGACCCTTTCATTTCTAGCAGAGGTGGTTCCAAATAACATTTCAACCACTGCCTCAATAAATGAAAGTTCGGCATGATCGTGGCGGCGTCGGAGACATTTGCACAACAGCACCTGCATGGAGCTGGTGGTGTTAATCCTATACTTTCCCTTTCCGTGATCATGGATAATAAAATTATATCTCTGTAGTGAAGAGCATCTATATTACCATAAGCTGAGCATTAATTTACACTTTGCTTGACAAATCAGACCTTTTCTGCTGGGAGAGACCAGTTTCCAGAAGGGGAGGGGAGAAACCACTTTAAGTAACAAAATAAGATTGTACAAAACGAGTGAATTTTTTCCTGTTTGTAGCTTGTTTTGCATTGCCAATTACAAAAAGCCAACAGCTGCCTCTTATTTACTGCCTTAAGTATTTCCTGATATTGTGTCTGAGCAGCTGTTAGCAGGTTTGATCTCTAACATAACACTTGTAAGAGACTGCAAAGCGTTTAACAAGGGGTTTTGTGCTAAGGGTTTGAGATAGTTGATAGTTTTAAGACATTACAGGAAAGAGGAGTGAAGAGCAATGAAAGTTTGCAGGAATAATGTAAAGATCAAGCTGTGCCAAGGGAAATGCTACTGTACCTTGCACCAGAACTGCAGCCAGAAGAAGCAGGAGTGAGAGACGAATAAGAGACTTCATGTTCAGCTGCTGCTGCTCCTCTTCCACTTGCTGCTCACTTGGAGGCAAGTAGATGTGGTGTGGGGTTCAGAGGGAGCTTCTGGACTGCTATTTGTAGGGCATTTTCACTTAGTCTATAAGTCTGTAGGCGGGAATTCCCACATCAGAAAACCCCATCTATCTTTCAACAGCCTGGTTTTCTTCCCCGTAGAGAAGCAAGTCTGTGCTAGTTTCATTTTCCCAGTTAGAAGAAATCCTTACCTATTCCTCTCAATCCAAGGATCTGATCATTTATGATTTTATTATTTAGTTAGTTTTATATTGGCAGGCCCTGGCTCTATGTGCCGGCTGACTTAGGCATGCTAGTTTCCATCCAAAAACTCTTCCCTCCCCCTGCCCTAGATTTACCATTTTATATGTGGTAAGAATTGCACCTCAGCATTAGAAATTAAAGTATATCATCACCGGGGCTAAATGGGTGCAGATGATCATAGGAATTGCAAGACTGGCTCAGATCCAAGGTCCATCTAGGCCAGTATCTTGTCTCTGGCAGTGGCTGGCCCCAGATGCTTCAGAGGACAAGAAGGTGTAAGAGGCCCCCAGTACGCAGACGTGAAACAATCATCTCCTCTCCTCCTCCCTCCCCGTCCCCCACACCCCATATTAGGTCTCATCCTGGGATCTAATACTTGGAGAAGGGCTTAAACTCTCAAACACAAGTTTAATATTGCTTCAGCAACATTTTTGTTCGCATTGATTATAACTCTGGATATTCTTGATATCGATATAAATGGCTAATCCCTTTCTGAACCTCGTTATGTTCTTGGCCTCAGTGAAGTCCACAGTCTAATTACATGTGTGAAGAAGTATTTCCTCTTCTTGACTTTTAATTTCCTACATTTTAACTTCAACTGAACCCTTGCTCTTGTGTTATGAGACAGGGAGGATTTTTGTGTATATGTGGTTCCCTCAAACCTCCTATTCTCTTTCCATTTACCTTCATATCTCCACCACTTCCATTAATTGCTGGAACCCCTCATTGGCAGAGGATAGCTGGATGTGGCTACTGCCAGAATTACAATACTGTTATCCAGGAGGAGTTGCCCAGTGCCCTATGTTTCCTTTTATGGAACTATTAGTCACTTGGAACCCACATTAAACAAAGTATTAAAATTTTGACTAGTGTTATCAAAAGGCTCATTACTTCCAACAGGACAAAGTCCAAACGAATTAACATTCAGTAAAGCTTAAGACTGAGGACTCAGGTTTCCACCCATGTAATAAACTAAATTATACTTTTTTGCTAGCTGTTAAAAGCAGGTCACAACAGAACACCCTGCAATTCTGTATTCATATTAGGTTGTACTGAAAGGCAGATGACAGGTCTCCTTTTCCATTCAGTTAGCAGTGTTCATTGTCAGCTGCAGACACAAAAAGGGTCAACCTAGACAAATGTTTCAATGCCTTATTTAAGTAAGTTGTTAAACTTTTAAGTTACTGAACTGTTTGTTCTTCTTTTCTCTTGTAGGCTACAGGAGCTTTCAGATTAGTTTTTGTATTTTAAAGGCTTCTTAGATGGATATGATGATAGAAAGTCCTAGCTATTACTTCACCTAGGCTTTTAATATTAAGTCTCTAGTTCCAGGTACAAGGCAAGACAGCTGGTTGGACGTACAGAACAGGAGCCTCCACTTAAGTCTGGCTTGGTTTGGTTCATCTTCTACTGATTTGGGTTCTCAAAAGATGGCTTTCCTCCTCATGATTTGGTCCTTGATTCTGCAGGAACAGAAGTACCCTTAAATGTCCTAAATAATTCTCTTAAAGTATGGAGATGCCTTTCTCTGACCTTAGTGAGAAACAAAGTTACCCTTAATTACTGAGTTGTCATTCTTCAGGTTCTGCTGAACAAAATCTTAAGAACCTTTAACTTCTAGTCTAGGTTTTAATTCTGAATATGCTTTTGCATCTGCTGCCTAGTACTCTTGGCACTTACTTACACCTCTGACTTTCAGCTTCAAACTCTGGGCTAGTCTACAGTAGGGCCTTGTCTATAGCACGTCTGAGGAAAATGCTCTATGCCATGGGAAAGAGCTCTCCCGTCAGCATCATAACTCCACCTCTGTGAGAGGTAGTAACTACATTGGCAGGAGAAGCTCTCCTGCCAACATAGGGCTGTCCACACCAATGATTATTCACACCCCCAAGTGACATAAGTTATACTGAAGTAAGTGGTAGTGTAGACAAGGGCTCACTTGCACTCTGCTTCTCTCTCTTTCTCCCCTGCTGCCCGGCCCCAGAAATCCCCTGCCTTCATCCTCTTGGTACTAGTTCATTTCCACTTCCCACAAGACAATTTGTATTCAGAAGTGAATAGGGTCTTTGAACAAGACTTCTTTGTGTGGGTGGGTGAGTGGGTGGGTGGGCTTCTCTTTTTCTGGGTAGGAAAAGGGCAAACTGAGATGGTTTTTATTTATAATTGCCTAGAATGCTCTTACTCCCCTCCCCCCACCCCCATTGCAGCACAATCTCGTACTCTTTGCCTTTTGTTAAAATTAGTTCAAACTAAACTTTGGGTCGCACCAGTTTCAGCTAATACAGCTAAAAATCACAGAACACGTAAAATCAGATAGCTTCTTGCCAAGACTGGGGAGCATAGAATGGAAAATGCCCAGCCAAGCTCTATTGTGCTGTCTTCTTTTAAAAGAAATATTACTGTCACTTGATGGAAGAAGCACAACATGTGAATAAAATTAAAGGTGATTCCTCAGTGAGTGTTCAGCTAATACAGCAGTATTATAGCTACAGGGATTTGAAAGGCCGAAATCTGCCTTCAGAAATGTGCCCAGGACTTCCTTTGAAGTTAATGGAAACTACACACATTAATCCAAGGGCAGAATTTGGCTTGTAAGTATGTCACCGTCATTTTCTTTATTTCCATGACGTGTTTATTCCGGATCAACTTTCAAAATGCACCTTGGAAAGTTGCTTAAAGTGTGATTTTTTCAGAGGTGCTGAGTACCCAAAACTTCCACCTGAAGTCAGTGGGAGCTGCAGGTGCTGAGTAATTAGGCCCTCATGTCCCTTTTTGAATCTCACCATCTGTGAAACAAGAGTACATAATTAGGCCATGATCAATATCCCACTGAAGTCACCGTGAGCCTTTCCACTGCCTTTGGATCAGGTCCGCAGCTACGTCATGATGGTGTTTGTTCAAACATTGATTGATGAGCGTGAAGCATTTCTAAAGTATGCCACCTGGGAACTTAATAACTGAGGCCCACATGATAAAAACATGACTCATGTTCTAAAATGGGTCTTGCATCACTGCAACTATTTCAATATTGATTCCTTCAAAAGGTTTGTTTCTTAGATCCGCATTAAAATAACAGATCAAAGGGCTGTTCTTAGAAGATGGCCCCTTCACTCCTGATGCAAGTTTGCCTTTTGAAGCTCATGTCCTCCACCTGCTCTGAATGACTAAGAACTGCTCCGGTGTTAGGGGACCAGACTGAAAGGGAGAGTCTGGCAAAGATATGCCAAAGTTTGTAGGTAGAACTAGGCATCCTTTAGCCATAATCTATCCCTGTCCAAGGTAAATTCACTACTTTCATTTAGCATCTTCTTCATGAGCATGGACTTAGAACTCATGAACTGCACAGCAAAAACACATGGAAGGGCCTTTTATGGCCCATCAGTTTAGCATTCTGAACTGCACAGGTCTGTAAGGTAGTCTGGGGTAGATCCTCAACTGCTGTAAATTGTTGGAGATGTATTGTTGTCAATGGAGCAAGGACAATCCATATCCACTAAGGGTCTGCCCCTCTGTCTGGAAGAGAACACAGCTCTGGTGGCAGAGACCATCCCAGAGGTGGAAGCAGTATCGTGGAAGTGAGTGAGGTCTGTTTTCTGGTCATCTGCCATAGATTAACAACTGCACTGAGGTTAAGAAATCTGTATATTTACATTCTGAATAATGACTTTCTCAGTACATCAGGTGACAACGTGGTTCCATTAACAACCTGTGTAAATAACAAGGTGCATCCACTTTATCTATAATAGTGTGATTTTCATTATTACCACGTGTTCCAGTGGACAACTGGTGCTCCAAAGGCATTCTCTTGTTTTACCACTGTGCAGAAACTGGAGTCATTCGAAGGGCAGCCAAATGGCAAACATTGTCTTTACTGTAATTAGTTAGCTAATTTAATACATTTGGATGTCTTGTTTTGGTGCACAGATTCTCCCTTCCTCTTACAGGTTTCAAAATGACAAACAGCTCCTGCAAAAATGTATTATACAGCAGAGCAGGAAGCTAAAATGATGAAGAAGCATTAACCACAGCAGGGGGTGGCAGCCTTGGCACGTGGCTCATCAGGGTAATCTGCTGGCGGGCCACGAGACATTTTGTTTACGTTGACCGTCTGCAGGCACACTCTCTTCCCCCACCCCACCCCGTAGCTCCCAGTGGTCAGGAATGGGGAGCTGCAGCCACTGGGAGCTGCGGGAGGCCGTGGCTGTGGACGGTCAACATAAACGAAATGTCTCCTGGCCCGCCAGCTGATTACCCTGCTGGGCCACTTGCCAAAGGTTGTAGACCCCAAACTACAGTATATACATGCTTCTACAAAACTAGCATTGTAATTCTGAGCTCTAGATTAGAAACCTGAGCCAAAAAACAATCTCGCTGTATATGAGGAAATTCTCCAGTCATTTGTTTGTAGGACATAAGCAGCCTCAAGATACAGCTGTGTGACCTGTACCCTTTATTGTCAGACATGACCCTGGTGCTCTCCAGTCTCAAGGAGACACAGAATTGTCTCAGCAATCCTTGAGTCTCTGTGGGGAAGTCCCAGTTTTCTTACGGATTTCAGAGGGATTTCCACAGCCGCTTTCACTTTCCTTTGTGGCCACGACCTCCCCCACCCACAGCTACGCTGCATGGAAAATGGACATCTTACGCTCGTCAGTAAAACTTGTGTGCAGGAGACAGAGCTGTTGTGCAGAGGCTTGCTCTCTCAGTTGCCCCAAGTAACAAAAGTTCAACCCAGCCTGTTACAAAAAATTGCTTCTAAAAGTCAGCAAACAGTTAGACGGACTGAATTTGTCCAGATGAAAAGGTCTACTGACGCCACCCAACGACTGTGTTAAGATCATAAGTAGTGAGCAAAGGCGAATGGAATCAGAAATCAGTGGACCAAAATCAGGGTGTCAGAAGTTAGGTGTAAGTGGTCAACAAAATAATGAGGGGATGGACTATTCCATCCATCACCCTCTTCTTTGGAGTCCTTACGAGACTTTGGGGGGAATCATGAAGCTGGGGTAGAGATGGGTGGACTGGAAGGAGCGAGTGTTACCATCATGGTTGCCACCCCCACTTCTCCTGGGTCCCTAAAATCTACCATGATACCATTGGTTCTTTATTGTCCTGATCCTGAAAGGCATCCTGACCAGTTTGGGCCAGAGAGTGAAAACCAATGACAGCGCTACTTCCACTGGCTTTGGCTAAATCCTGAACAACACCTGAAATGTGAGCTGTGGAATCGTGCTGTCGCTCCCTCTCTTCTTTCATTTTTTTTTCTTCTTTTTTTTCCTTACGTTTAATAAGTGCCCAGCTTAGCTGGCCCAGACTGCATCTTTTGCAACACTGCTATAAGCCTGGAACCAGCAAGGCTGCTAAAATCAATGCCTTAAACACCCTAAAGCTAGCACAAGTTTGCCAGGTTTCATAGATGCTGGTCAGACCGAGCGTGGAGCCTGTGTTTCTCTAGTAGTGAGGTAGCAAGGAAGAGTTTGCACCAGACATCAGCTTCATTGTTTATGTCTGATTTTGGAAGCAAGTAGTTTTTAAGTAAGGTGAAACTTGGGGGTACAGTAGTCTGGAAAAGTTGAGAGCCACTGATCTAAATGAATGACAAGTCTGTGATTCCTTATTTAAAAACTCTCGACAGCTAAAGCGAATGAACTTTTAAGGGGTATTGTTAAACTAAAACCTCACTTAAAGCAATTAAAAATGTAAAGCATTAACTGTTCTCTTTCTCTCTAACAAAAGGTTATAAAGTTTTAGTTTTGTAATGGTAGCTGTTGCCATTGAACTGAGCAGGCTGAGATCTTTGTACCCAAAACCTCAAACCATGTTTGACTGTTTAGTGTTCTACAGTGACAGGGTCATGTTAACTAACATCTGGCTTTCTGGGCCCACTTATTCCATCATGGCACATGGCCCACAGCTGTGAAACTAGTACCAGAATTGATCAGGATGAGCACAAAGCACAGCACGTGCAGATCAAACTGCATAAGCCTCTCCTTCACTCTAGCTGTGCCTCCTTAGCACCAACAAACCCCAGAACTAACCCCGCTCCTGAGAAGAGTCACTCTGTCAAGATGGTCCCTCAACCTGGCTCTTTGCATTTTGTGGCTGGTGCCTGTCCTGAGGGTGGGGGAAGGTACCTGGAGCAGACACTTTGGGTGGCCTGAATGAGTTGAGAGGAAGGAACTGGAGGCTGTAGCACTAAAGCAAAAGCTTATATTTTTAACAGCTTTTTTTCTTGTCTGCTTTATTTTCTTGTTATATGGCAGCTTCGTTACTGGAAGTTTGCAACCATGGTGGCCCTTCGGTATGATCCTCTGCTAATCTTTGGATGAACAGTCCTTTTGATCCACCCAGAATACCACATCATCCATGTGAGATCTTCTTTTTCTGCTATCAACTTTCCCTTCCACTGCCCGTAAGCATGCATTGCCCGCTGAACTGAGCATGTCCATGGGTTGCAGTAGTGGAACGACCTTCAGATATGGAGGTTCTCTACGATATCAGCAGAGAAACCTCTCAAATAAAGCAGTCTGGGCAACATGACGGCATTACTAGCAGGGTGTGGTGGAGCAG
Organism: Lepidochelys olivacea; assembly: GCF_965140295.1. Classification (NCBI taxonomy): domain Eukaryota; kingdom Metazoa; phylum Chordata; order Testudines; family Cheloniidae; genus Lepidochelys; species Lepidochelys olivacea. The sequence continues at coordinate 19,473,492 of NC_140414.1, read as the reverse complement.
CACAAGCCAATGCTGCCCCTATAAAATACCACAAATGTCCAAAGACAGTACTGTGACATGGCGAATGCAGGCCACCATGCGATCAGCTTGCAGCCAAAATTCCTGCTGCTTTTTGGCTAAACGTGAGGTTCCAAACTGAAAAGGTGGCTGCAGTTGATTCTTGGGGCCTTTGTCCAGTATTAGCCCCAAATTTACACAATAATAACCCATTATACCATGCTTTGTCGTTTTCCAACAGATTATCTATGACTATGTAGCCCTGTGGCCTGAAGATCATAGGGAACCAGTCGGAGAACACTTCAATCTCTCTAGTCACTCGATTTCTGATCTCAAAGTGACTATCCTTCAACAAAAAAACTTCGAAAACAGACTCCAACGAGAGACTGCTGAATTGGAATTAATTTGCAAATTGGATACAATTAACTTAGGCTTTAGTAGAGACTGGGAGTGGTTGAGTCATTATACTAAGTGAAACTATTTCCCCTTGTTTATTCCCCCCCACCGCACCCCCCAACACCCCCGTTCCTCAGACGTTCTTGTTAACTCCTGGAAATGTGCTGGAAATGGCCCACCTTGATTATCACTTCAAACAGTTTTCTCTCCCCCTACCCCACTCTCCTGCTGGTAATAGCTCATCTTAAGTGATCACTCTCCTTACAATGTATATTTTTTCATGGTCTGTGTGTATATAAAATCTCCTCACTGTACTTTATGCATCCAATGAAGTGAGCTGTAGCTCACGAAAGCTTATGCTCAAATAAATTGGTTAGTCTCTAAGCCCTGGTCTACACTAGGACTTTAGGTCGAATTTAGCAACGTTAAATCGATTTAAACCTGCACCCGTCCACACAGTGAAGCCCTTTATTTCGACTTAAAGGGCTCTTAAAATCGATTTCCTTACTCCACCCCTGACAAGTGGATTAGCGCTTAAATCGACGTTCCCAGCTCGAATTTGGGGTACTGTGGACACAATTCGATGGTATTGGCCTCCGGGAGCTATCCCAGAGTGCTCCATTCTGACCGCTCTGGACAGCACTCTCAACTCAGATGCACTGGCCAGGTAGACAGGAAAAGAACCGCAAACTTTTGAATCTCATTTCCTGTTTGGCCAGCGTGGCAAGCTGCAGGTGACCATGCAGAGCTCATCAGCACAGGTGACCATGATGGAGTCCCAGAATCGCAAAAGAGCTCCAGCATGGACCGAACGGGAGGTACGGGATCTGATCGCTGTTTGGGGAGAGGAATCCGTGCTATAAGAACTCCGTTCCAGTTTTCGAAATGCCAAAACCTTTGTGAAAATCTCCCAGGGCATGAAGGACAGAGGCCATAACAGGGACCCGAAGCAGTGCCGCGTGAAACTGAAGGAGCTGAGGCAAGCCTATCAGAAAACCAGAGAGGCGAACAGCCGCTCTGGGTCAGAGCCCCAAACATGCCGCTTCTATGATGAGCTGCATGCCATTTTAGGGGGTTCAGCCACCACTACCCCAGCCGTGTTGTTTGACTCCTTCAATGGAGATGGAGGCAATACGGAAGCAGGTTTTGGGGACGAAGAAGATGATGAGGAGGAGGAGGTTGTAGATAGCTCACAGCAAGCAAGCGGAGAAACCGGTTTTCCCGACAGCCAGGAACCGTTTCTCACCCTAGACCTGGAGCCAGTACCCCCCGAACCCACCCAAGGCTGCCTCCTGGACCCAGCAGGCGGAGAAGGGACCTCTGGTGAGTGTACCTTTTAAAATGCTATACATGGTTTAAAAGCAAGCATGTGAAAGGATTACTTTGCCCTGGCATTTGCGGTTCTCCTAGATGTAGTCCTAAAGCCTTTGCAAAAGGTTTCTGGGGAGGGCAGCCTTATTTCGTCCTTCATGGTAGGACACTTTATCACTCCAGGCCAGTAACACATACTCGGGAATCACTGTAGAACAAAGCATTGCAGTGTATGTTTGCTGGCATTCAACCAAAATCCGTTCTTTATCTCTCTGTGTTATCCTCAGGAGAGTGAGATATAATTCATGGTCACCTGGTTGAAATAGGGTGCTTTTCTTCAGGGACACTCAGTATAGCCCATTCCTGCTGGGCTGTTTGCCTGTGGCTGAACAGAAATGTTCCCCGCTGTTAGCCACAGGGAGGGGGGAAGGTTGAGGGGGTAGTCACGCGGTGGGAGGAGGCAAAATGCGACCTTGTAACGAAAGCACATGTGCTATGTATGTAATGTTAACAGCAAGGTTTACCCTGAAAGAGTGTAGCCACTGTTTTATAAAATGTGTCTTTTTAAATACCGCTGTCCCTTTTTTTTTCTCCACCAGCTGCATGTGTTTCAATGATCACAGGATCTTCTCCTTCCCAGAGGCTAGTGAAGCTTAGAAAGAAAAAAAAAACACACTCGCGATGAAATGTTCTCCGAGCTCATGCTGTCCTCCCACACTGACAGAGCACAGACGAATGCATGGAGGCAAATAATGTCAGAGTGCAGGAAAGCACAAAATGACCGGGAGGAGAGGTGGAGGGCTGAAGAGAGTAAGTGGCGGGCTGAAGAGAGTAAGTGGCGGGCTGAAGACAGGGCTGAAGCTCAAATGTGGCGGCAGCGTGATGAGAGGAGGCAGGATTCAATGCTGAGGCTGCTGGAGGACCAAACCAGTATGCTCCAGTGTATGGTTGAGCTGCAGCAAAGGCAGCTGGAGCACAGACTGCCACTGCTGCCCCTCTGTAACCAACCGCCCTCCTCCCCAAGTTCCATAGCCTCCACACCCAGACGCCCAAGAACGCGGTGGGGGGGCCTCCGGCCAACCAGCCACTCCACCACAGAGGATTGCCCAAAAAAAAGAAGGCTGTCATTCAATAAATTTTAAAGTTGTAAACTTTTAAAGTGCTGTGCTTAAAGTGCTGTGTGGCATTTTCCTTCCCTCCTCCACCACCCCTCCTGGGATACCTTGGTAGTCATCTCCCTATTTGTGTGATGAATGAATAACGAATGCATGACTGTGAAGCAGCAATGACTTTATTGCCTCTGCAAGCGGTGATTAAAGGGAGGAGGGGAGGGTGGTTAGCTTACAGGGAAGTAGAGTGAACCAAGGGGCGGGGGGTTTCATCAAGGAGAAACAAACAGAACTTTCACAGCGTAGCCTGGCCAGTCATGAAACTGGTTTTCAAAGCTTCTCTGATGCGTACCGCGCCCTCCTGTGCTCTTCTAACCACCCTGGTGTCTGGCTGCGCGTAACCAGCAGCTAGACGATTTGCCTCAGCCTCCCACCCCGCCATAAACGTCTCCCCCTTACTCTCACAGATATTGTGGAGCACACAGCAAGCAGTAATAACAGTGGGAATATTGGTTTCGCTGAGGTCTAAGCGAGTCAGTAAACTGCGCCAGCGCGCCTTTAAACGTCCAAATGCACATTCTACCACCATTCTGCACTTGCTCAGCCTGTAGTTGAACAGCTCCTGACCACTGTCCAGGCTGCCTGTGTACGGCTTCATGAGCCACAGCATTAAGGGGTAGGCTGGGTCCCCAAGGATACATATAGGCATTTCAACATCCCCAACCGTTATTTTCTGGTCTGGGAACAAAGTCCCTTCCTGCAGCTTTTGAAACAGACCAGAGTTCCTGAAGATGCGAGCGTCGTGCACCTTTCCCGGCCATCCCACATTGATGTTGGTGAAACGTCCCTTGTGATCCACCAGAGCTTGCAGCACTATCGAAAAGTACCCCTTGCGGTTTATGTACTCGGCGGCTTGGTGCTCCGGTGCCAAGATAGGGATATGGGTTCCGTCTATAGCCCCACCACAGTTAGGGAATCCCATTGCAGCAAAGCCATCCACTATGACCTGCACATTTCCCAGGGTCACTACCCTTGATATCAGCAGATCTTTGATTGCGTGAGCTACTTGCATAACAGCAGCCCCCACAGTAGATTTGCCCACTCCAAATTGATTCCCAATTGACCGGTAGCTGTCTGGCGTTGCAAGCTTCCACAGGGCTATCGCCACTCGCTTCTCAACTGTGAGGGCTGCTCTCATCCTGGTATTCATGCGCTTCAGGGCAGGGGAAAGCAAGTCACAAAGTTCCATGAAAGTGCCCTTACGCATGCGAAAGTTTCGCAGCCACTGGGAATCGTCCCAGACCTGCAACACTATGCGGTCCCACCAGTCTGTGCTTGTTTCCCGAGCCCAGAATCGGTGTTCCACAGCATGAACCTGCCCCATTAGCACCATGATGCATGCATTGGCAGGGCCCATGCTTTCAGAGAAATCTGTGTCCATGTCCTGATCACTCACGGGACCGCGCTGACGTCGCCTCCTCGCCCGGTATCGCGTTGCCATGTTCTGGTGCTGCATATACTGCTGGATAATGCGTGTGGTGGTTGATGTGCTCCTAATTGCCAAAATGAGCTCAGCGGCCTCCATGCTTGCCTTGGTATGGCGTCCGCACAGAAAAAAGGCGCGGAACGATTGTCTGCCGTTGCTCTGACGGAGGGAGGGGCGACTGACGACACGGCTTACAGGGTTGGCTTCAGGGAGCTAAAATCAACAAAGGGTGTGCCTGTACATCAAGGAGTATTTCAGGCAGGACTGCACGGAGGGTTCCAATAAGAAATGGTGCACCAAAGTTATCGTTGTTATTGGAACAAGGAGGTTAGCCTGGCCTCTGATTGATACATGGCTAGATTAACCTCGCTGCGCCTTCTCTGTGACTGACTGCAGTGTGATCTAGACAGGAGAGGAGGAAAATGAGTACAAAACAAATCTGGTCTATTTCTTGTTCTGACCCACTCCATCTATCCTTTACATCTTTGGCTAGCAGCAGACGGTGCAGAAGGACTGCATGCCATCCACATCTCATGGCTGCTTGGCAGAAGATGGTACAATACGACTGCTAGCAATCCTCATCTCTTGCCTGCCTGGCAGAAGATGGTACAGTACGACTGCTAGCAGTCCGTATCGCCTGCCCGCTCACCATAAGACGGTTCAATAGGACTGCAGGACTAAAGAGAATGACCTGGTCAAGTCACTCCAAATTTAGTCCCTGCGCCCATGTCTGCCCAGGCGCTCCCAGCCGACGTGGCCAGGAGCACCTCGGACACGACGAGGACGACTACCAATCGTATTGCACCGTCTGCTGCCAGAAGGCAATGGGTTGCTGCTACTGTGCAGCAAAGCCATACCGCGTCTGCCAGCACCCAGGAGACATAGGGTGACGGTTACCTGAGCTGGCTCCATGCTTGCCGTGGTATGGCGTCTGCACAGGTAACTCAGGAAAAAAGGCGCGAAATGATTGTCTGCCCTTGCTTTCACGGGGGGAGGGAGGGTGGGAACGGGGGCCTGACGATATGTACCCAGAACCACCCGCAACAATGTTTTAGCCCCATCAGGCATTGGGATATCAACCCAGAATTCCAATGGGCAGCGGAGACTGCGGGAACTGTGGGATAGCTACCCACAGTGCAACGCTCCGGAAGTCGACGCTTGCCTCGGTACTGTGGAAGCGCTCCGCCGAGTTAATGCACTTAATGCACTTAGAGCATTTTCTGTGGGGACACACACACTCGAATATATAAAACCGATTTCAAAAAAACCGACTTCTATAAATTCGACCTAATTTCGTAGTGTAGACATACCCTAAGGTGCCACTAGTACTCCTTTTCTTTTTGAGAATACAGACTAACACAGCTGCTACTCCGAAACCTATCATAGGGAAAGGCATTCTCTGCTGCCATCTACCAGTAGTCTAAAGGAAGAGACCGGATGAGCCAGACCTTAGTTGCAGGGTTGACAGCAGAGCTGGGCAGAAAATGGTTTTCATGTCCCAAGTGAGGTCCTTGGCCTAAGAACACAATAATTCAACAGAGATTTGTATGGCACAATATCCAGGAGTGTAGATGTGGGAGAGGGAGGAAAGCAGGGTATATCTCATGAGCTCCAGTTACTGGTTTGTAGCCTGTTTTATTTTCCCGATTCCTCTGCATTTCATGGGCTCCAGGAAAACCTGTGGAAGTTGCCTGAGAGCTGCTTGGTGGGACATCATCATTACCCATATGGAGTAGGCTTCAGTGTCTTCTCTCGGTAACTTTTTGGAAACCGCTAGCTGTTCAGTGTAGTACAATTTCGGTGACGTTTGAGAGGAGATTTAAGTGCGGGCTAGTTAGTCCCTGGACTTTCCCAAACCATTCCTGCTGGGCACCTTCATTCCCAATTAGAAATTGTTTTTAATCCATGGAAGTCACACCTTGTTCTGACACAGGGCACTGCGGGTGTCTCAGAGGACTCTGAATTTGAGCAGTTAGGAAGCTGCACTTTGCTTTGTCTTTTTCTGAAAGAAACCCCCTGTGCAGAGAGTGAGATGTCACTGGAGTACTAAATCCTAATGTCAAGACACTTTCCCACACTTTTCCATGTTGGCACTGGTATTAGTCTAGATAACTTCTGCTCCATTATTTTCCTCCCACTGGAAAATACAATTGGAGACGACAGATGTGTACTTTTCTAGTGTCCTAAAGATTCCTCCCTTCGACCCCTTTTGAAGGGAGAGAAACATCTGAAGTTGCTATCCTTGTCCAAAGCTATTATGGCATCTTATGCTCTGGCTCCGATTATGCTCTTGCAAAACATGTTGTTATAATGTGCTGGTGCACTGCTAGAGCAGATGAAGAACTGCTTCTTGCTGTAAAACCCCTGATGACTTACCCATGGACTAGTAAAAACAATTCCTCTGGACTGCGGTAATAGTTTGAGTCAGTGAAAACCCCATTTTGAATCAAGCTTGGTAGAAACAGTTGCTACATGACATGGAGCATTTCTTCAGTTGTGGGAATCGGTTCTTGCTTCCAAATTGCAGCTTCACGCACCCGGTGCACGTCAACACAAAAATTGACCTCTGAATTTTCAGGAACTACTAGTCAGTAGTCACCATATGCTCACCCACTGCATTTGAAACCCATCTTTGAATATGAATAGTCTTCCATTTGTAAATGTAAGTAAAGAGAAAATTCTTTCAGTATAAGATCTAGAAACAATTGGTCCTAGGTTATACATAGGGTTGCCAATCCTCCTTGGTTTGCCGGGAGTCTCCCAGAAACAGGCCATATCTCTTGGAGGCTCCTGACGCCAATATGGGAGATTTTAGTCTAGCAGCACAGTGGTGCTAAAGCAGGCTCTCTGCCTGCCCTGGCCCCAAGCTGCTCCCGGAAGCAGCTGGCACGTCCCTCGCTGCAGCCCCTGGGGGAGAAAGGGGTCTCTGCATGCTGCCCACGCCACAAGCACCGACTCCACAGCTCCCATTGGCTGGGAACTGCAGCCAAGGGAAGCTGCAGGGACAGTGCTTGCAAGCGCGGGCAGCCCCCTGCTCCCCGCCAGGGGCCGGACATGGCAGCCGGGAGTGGTGCGGGGCCAGGGCAGGCAGGGAGCCTGCCTTAGCCTGCTGCACCGCTAACCTGGAGCCACCCAAGGTAAGCACCTCCCAGCCAGAGACTACATCCTGCACCCCCTCGTGCATGCCAACCCCCTGCCCCAGCTCAGAGCCCCCTCTTGCACCTAAATTCCCTCCCAGAGCCCACACCTCCTCCTGTACCCCAAGCCCCTGACCCAGGCTCAGCCCAGAGCCCCCTCCCACACTCCAAACCCCAGCACCGTGCCCCAGCCTGGTGAAAGTGAGTAAGGGTGGGGGAGAGTGAGTGATGGAGGTAGGGGGGGATGGAGTGGGTGGGCCTTTGAGGAGGGGCGGGGCCTCAGGGCAGGGGTCGGGGCAAGGATTTGGGGTTTGTGTGATTAGCCAACCTAGTGACAGAGGATGTGGAAAAAGCTAATGTACTCAATGCTTTTTTTGCCTCTGTCTTCACTAACAAGGTCAGCTCCCAGACTGCTGCGCTGGGCATCACAGCATGGGGAGTAGATGGCCAGCCCTCTGTGGAGAAAGAGGTGGTTAGGACTATTTAGAAAAGCTGAACGTGCACGAGTCCATGGGGCCGGACGAGTTGCATCCACGAGTGCTAAAGGAATTGGCGGCTGTGATTGCAGAGCCATTGGCTATTATCTTTGAAAACTCGTGGCGAATGGGGGAAGTCCCAGATGACTGGAAAAAGGCTAATGTAGTGCCAATCTTTAAAAAAGGAAAGAAGGAGGATCCTGGGAACTACAGGCCAGTGAGCCTCACTTCAGTCCCTGGAAAAATCATGGAGCAGGTCCTCAAAGAATCAATCCTGAAGCACTTACATGAGAGGAAAGTGATCAGGAACAGTCAGCATGGATTCACAAAGGGAAGGTCATGCCTGACTAATCTAATCGCCTTCTATGATGAGATTACTGGTTTTGTGGATGAAGGGAAAGTAGTGGATGTATTGTTTCTTGACTTTAGCAAAGGTTTTGACACAGTCTCCCACAGTATTCTTGTCAGCAAGTTAAAGAAGTATGGGCTGGATGAATGCACTATAAGGTGGGTAGAAAGTTGGCTAGATTGTCGGGCTCAACGGGTAGTGATCAATGGCTCCATGTCTAGTTGGCAGCCGGTGTCAAGTGGAGTGCCCCAGGGGTTGGTCCTGGGGCCGGTTTTGTTCAATATCTTCATAAATGATCTGGAGGATGGTGTGGATTGCACTCTCAGCAAATTTGCGGATGATACTAAACTGGGAGGAGTGGTAGATATGCTGGAAGGCAGGGATAGGATACAGAGGGACCTAGACAAATTGGAGGATTGGGCCAAAAGAAATCTGATGAGGTTCAGTAAGGGTGCTGCACTTAGGACGGAAGAACCCAATGCACCGCTACAGACTAGGGACCGAATGGCTAGGCAGCAGTTCTGCGGAAAAGGACCTAGGGGTGACAGTGGACGAGAAGCTGGACATGAGTCAGCAGTGTGCCCTTGTTGCCAAGAAGGCCAATGGCATTTTGGGATGTATAAGTAGGGGCATAGCGAGCAGATCGAGGGACGTGATCGTTCCCCTCTATTCGACATTGGTGAGGCCTCATCTGGAGTACTGTGTCCAGTTTTGGGCCCCACACTACAAGAAGGATGTGGATAAATTGGAGAGAGTCCAGCGAAGAGCAACAAAAATGATTAGAGGTCTGGAACACATCACTTATGAGGAGAGGCTGAGGGAACTGGGATTGTTTAGTCTGCAAAAGAGAAGAATGAGGGGGGATTTGATAGCTACTTTCAACTACCTGAGAGGTGGTTCCAAAGAGGATGGTTCTAGACTATTCTCAGTGGTAGAAGAGGACAGAACGAGGACTAATGGTCTCAAGTTGCAGTGGGGGAGGTTTAGGTTGGATATTAGGAAAAATTTTATCACTAAGAGGGTGGTGAAACACTGGAATGCGTTACCTAGGGAGGTGGTAGAATCTCCTTCCTTAGAAGTTTTTAAGGTCAGGCTTGACAAAGCCCTGGCTGGGATGATTTAATTGGGGATTGGTCCTGCTTTGAGCAGGGGGTTGGACTAGATGACCTCCTGAGGTCCCTTCCAACCTTGATATTCTATGATTCTATGATTCTGTGACAGTAGGCAACCCTAGTTATACAGGAAGCATCTTCTTGCAACTTGATACTCTGCCAAAAAGAAAAACTTTGAATAATCTTTCTCTGAAAGAAAACATGGTGTTCATTCTGTAATAGTAATGCAACTCTTGTTTGGCAACGGTTGGTGAAACTGCATGACCTTCTAAATAAACAGCTATTTAAAAATGTAGTTCCCTATTTACTGAATATTTGAAATGTAGTGTGTAGTGAGCCACCATGAACAATAGGCCATTGCATTCTTTTAAAAAATATATACAGATATTCCTCCCCCTACAAAGCGTTTTCCTTCCCTTGTCTCTGAAATTGCCTCCCCTTGGTGTATTCAGAAAACGCACTTACTGGCCCTTTTCCCCCAGCAGTGACTTCAGCTCTCTCCTTGCTCTGAAGGCAGGGAGTGCCTCATATACCTAGTCCCTGAGACAACAACTCCAGCCTGCCCTGCTGCCTTGGTCTGGTGAAAGGCTAGGCTAGCTGACAGCACAGTAGCTGTCTGGGAGTAGGGAGAGATGAGAGTTCCTGCTCTCTCAGAAAGCTAGTGTGAGGCCCAAATCCGAGTTACCAGTTTCTGCCACAAAACTCAAAACTACCTACCTGAGACCACTTCCTCTCCAGCAGTGACTGTCCAGCTGCTGTGGCTGCAGAGGTATAACCCCCTCCCTACGATTTACCTTGAGCTGTTTGTCTCCAAGGGCTGATGCCGTTATATATTGGTACTATATTACCATTGGGGATGCAGCAGTAGCATGCAGGTAAGTGACAGCATGGGAAGCAGCTATATGCAGTGGCACACAAATGCAAAATCCCCCCTGCGTACGTGTGCAAAACATCCGGCAACACCTTTCATCTGTGTGTTTGTAGTATGCACAGCATTGGATTCCAAAGCTCTGCTGTATACATGTGCACAACAGCTATAGAACAGCTTTAATCTGTGCATTTGTAATATGCACATAATTATTTTTAATTATTATAGGTCAGATGATTGTCTAATTTCTATATACAAGGGGAGTTGCAGTGGTCAGGAACTAGCTGGATGTGGCCTACTGCCAACTTAATACTCCCTTTGGTCTTGATTCTGACACATTTGCTCACAACATCAGTCCTTACTTACACAAGTAGTTCCATTTAAGTCCATGAGTCAGTGATTGCATTTTCCCTTTAAGTCCTGACCAGATCAGAAATTGTTTGTTTTATTCTTTAAATGAACATTCCCCCACTTGTGCAGAGCAACACTGAAGACAATTTAGCATAATCGTGTGAAGAAAAACATCACTGAAGGAGAACATTATTTCATTTTATAAACATTAGGGACAAATGTCTAGTCAAGTTTTTAATGATAGCGCTTCATGCATGCAAACTCTACTGGTGTGGTGAAATCAAATTTAGCTTTTAATTCTTAAATTGCATTTCACAACAAACTGTTCAAGAATTCTGAGTGTGTGCCAGAGAGAGAGTGAGAGGACTTGTGAGTCTATGGGATTTGGTTTCCACAACAACCAGCTCCAAACATGCCAGCAGTATGCAGGATACACTAGGAGTTTATCACTTGAGCCTGCCTGTCCTGAAGCAACACTGTAAGAGTTTGTATTTTTAAAAACGTAGCTACACACTTATTTGCTCTGTCACAGAATGGGGAGCATTTTATAAATCCAGTCCATGCATCAGTGACCGAGCTAGATGCCACCTTGCATGTGAGAGTTTTACCCTGAGTTGTGCAACACGTAAGGTATGTATTTTGATTTTTGCAGTTTCAGCTCACAATCAGATTGCAAATACCATGGTATCCTAACTAATTATTGTAATATACCTCTGGAATTAAACTGTCTGATGCTCAGAGTAAATTGCATGTTTCCTGGAATCTTTTTTTAAAATTTAGATTATATGCAATCTGTTTGATAGATCATCTGGGCTTTGGCAGACCAGGATCATGCTGTAGAGCTGGTAGTATCTGCTGGAAATAAGAATCCTACTCATTCATGCAGGAAGTCCTCCTGAAGTCAATGACTAGGACTTTCCATGTAAGTAAGGTGAGCAGCATTTGGGCCACTGCTACCCATGGATAGTTTTGAACTATTTAAAAATTAGAAGAAAAGATCATTCAGGGGCCATAGAAGAGATAAGTGGTGGTAATTCCGAATCAGTGAACATTTTAAGTTCAAGGCACTGGAAGTTTTCAGTGTGACTTTAGTCACATTTCCTCCTTTTCTGAATGTAGCAAAACTAAGATGTGGTGGGCAAACTAAGTGATGGGCAAGTATATCTAGATGCAGGATTTAGTTGTTGGTTACTGATTATAATGTTTGGTCCTGTAAGTCTCTCAAAGTATTTATAGGGCCTCCATAGCATTTGAGCACCTTACAATCTTTAATGCTTTTGTCCTCACAACAGCCTGTGAGGTAGGGCAGTGCCATTATCCCCATGGAAGGCCAAGTGACTTGCCTAAGGCCACACCCACAGTCTGTGGTATAGCAGGGAATTGGTCCCAGGTTAACCCCCTAACCACCAGACCATCTTTCATCTCAGTGACATTCCGTACTAAAGCCCTTTAAATGGTGACGCAGGAAAAAGAAGATGTCTGTCTTTTTTTTTTTTTTTAAGCGGCATCTGTTTTTAAGAATACAATTCTCTTTCTCTCTGTATCCACACATACGGCTCAGCTTGGAAACCCAGTTCTGCACATTTCATTTAAAACAAAAATAAAATGAAAACCGTAGGGTTAGTATTGTAATTCCATAGTAGGGTGACCAGATGTCCCAATTTTATAGGGACAGTCCTGCTTTTTGGGTCTTTTTCTTATATAGGCTCCTATTCCATCTCCCCACCCCCCCAAGTCCCGATTTTTCACATTTCCTGTCTGGTCACCCTATTCCATAGTGTTCAGCAAGTCAGAAAGTTTGCAATATAATTAGACATCGATTTATGATCAAAACAAAATTGAGTACTGGGTTGAACAGGGAAAATGAATCTGCCAGTGCAAATGTGTAGTATAATTATACACAATTCTTTAGCTTGTTTGGTTTTATCAGTCTAACAATACTGTTAGTCCAGTCAATTCCATGTCTGAATTTGCTGAATAAAATTTAACTTTACCATCCAGCCAAATTCAGCTTTTACTTTCTCTCTCTGCACTAATAGGATTTTACATGGTGCATGTATTCTGGGTATTTTAGGAGCTAGATAATGTAATATATTCTATCCTTAATGCTCCCCGTCTATTAAGCCTCAGATTCTCTTAGAATAATTTTTTGTACTGTGTTCACTAGACAAGTTACACAGTGATTTGAAGAGGTGCACTTGTACACAGTTCTTCAACCAAATGAACATAGGACTTCCCCTTTCCACAGTTTCAAACAGAGTGGTATTCCTATAAAAAGATATGCCAGTGTAACTTTGGCACAAGGGCTCATTATGCTCACTATATGAAGCAGGATTAGATTTCAGTTGGCACTTCCCTGTCATTAATCCTTTGGTATGTGCTTGCTGTGATTACGTTACATTGCACGCAGCGCCATTATCTGTTTCGAAATTCACTTTTTGTTTCGCACATAACAAAATGATGTCTAAAACCTTGCTTTGTAAGTGTATTAAGAGACTGAACAAAGAATAGTTTCTGCATTGTCTTCAGAGTCTTGTCCTCCACCTGTATGTTATGCATGTACAGTATTTCACTTTTGCATTTCTCTAATTTATCCAAGTACCACTCATTTACAAACTGGCTTTTATTGTGTGGATACTATTCCCCTCTCATGCTGGACACCTTGATCTTGTGTTATGATGGCCTCCACAATTATTCCAAACAAATCTGGTCTCTGCTGTTGGCAGTGTTGCCAACTCTCCTGATTTTAGTGTGAGTGTCACACTGCTTGGTATTTCTTAAATCCCCAGCTCTTAGAGTCATGTGACTGCCTTAAAGCCTCAGCTTTCATTACAAAACATCTCGTGTTTATAGCCCTCCCAGTTGCAGAGAAAAGCTTAAAAACTTGATCCCAATGGTTCAAAAAACAAAAGGACCCTCAAAGTATTAATTTTAAATGTAACTTTAAGATCTAACATCTGTATATGTTTGTTTCGGAAGAGGGTGGGGTGTAAACAAGATGGTTTGTCCACCCTTGCATTTGTGCCTCCCTGTTGCACTTTCTAAGGCTGTGTCTCTACACTGCCACTTTCAGCACTAAAACTTTAGTCGTTCAGGGGTGTCAAAAAACACTCCCCCCAAGCGACAAAAGTTTTAGCGCTGAAAAGCACCAGTATAGACAGCACTTTATTGCCGGGAGCTGCTCCCCGGGCGATAAAGCTACCACTGCTCGTTTGGGTGTTTTGGCTAGAACCTGACCTGTAATAGCATCTCGCTGGCGGCAAACCGCGTATGCTATCTCTGCTCCAGAAAACCACTCCACCACCGCATATTTCCAAAGTGAAAGTCAATTAGTTTAGGATCAAGGCAATTCGCAAGAGGAAAACAGAAACCAACCCCGTAGTCCACACCCTTCAATTGGGTTTTACTTTCCTATTTCTCCCTGGGACTTGGTAAAACATAGTAAAACCCTTTCACTCCATCCCTGCTCCCTGAGATCTTAACACATAGAGGCAGCCATCCCCAGGCCTTCCTCTTGCCTTCTCCCCCACAACCACACTTTAAACCTGCCCCTAGCTCCACCAAGGGAATGGGAGATGCCCTGCCTTACTGGACCCTGTAGTTTTTATACTTTGAGGCCTTGTGACAGGAAGTTGGGGTGAAACACTGCACATACCCGTAGACTCGACCACTCGACAAGTCAGTGTTCGAGCATAGTAAGTGAGAGAACCCAAGACATTGTAACATTCAGGCTTTATTTCTTCCTCCATATGCTGCCCTCTCATCAAGAGTTCTCCAAGTTCCTAGACATTATCCTCTCTATGAGCACGCTGGCCTACTATAACACCCCCTACTGGGAAGCTATCTGTGATAATATCCATTTGTCAGCTTTGCGAGAGCAAAATTTACATATCACCCTATATACGTTCCTTGCAGAAAGTCTCTGTGTGGGCCTTACTGTCACGCCTCCTGCTCTCGCTGACAAACAGCTGTTTTTAACCATTGCCCTGCAATGGGACAGTTAACACTTCCCTAAGTGTATCTGTTGCAGGTAGTGGGATGTGCAGGCCTCACTTCCCTAAGTGCTGTCAACAGCTTTGTAGGCCGTAGGGAAGGGCATGGTCATGTATGATGTAACAATAGCAGCCAGCGAGTAAAAGAAATCCCTTGGCTCACGAACCCTCTTCTAATAGACCAAAGAGAATCTAATCAACTTGTCCCACTTTGCATAAGTGGTAACTGTACTCTGTGGAATTGATAGTATCCAGTGGGTCTCAAACTTCATTGCACCGTGACCCCCTTCTGACAACAAAAATTATTACATGACCCCAGGAGGTGAGACTGAAGCCTGAACCCACCCAAGTCCCACTGCCGTGGGTGGGGGGGCCAAAGCCTGAGGCCCACCACTCCAGGCAGGGGGGCCAAGCTGAAGCTCAAGGGCTTTAGCCCCAGGCAGGGGGCCTGTAACCTGAGTCCTGCCACCCAGGGTGGAAGCCCTTGGGCTTTGGCTTCGGCCCTGGGCAGTGGGGCTCGGGCTTCAGCAAACAATCCATTTCCTTGCAAAGGTTTGTTAGCAATGAAGAGACACACAGTAGCAGGGAGCATCTCCAGACAGGCTGGCCTGTAATAAAACAATATTACACTGGAAGTGGAGAAAGAGCAGAAGAAAGTTCCACTCTAAACCATAGGATTTATTGTATACTGGAAATATCACTGATCTGAAAATGTTCCTGATCTGGTGAACTGGTGTGATCCTCCAACTGCCCTTTCCTTTAAGCAGATTGCCATCAAATTTTTCCCCTTTCCTTCTCTAGCCTTAGGTGACTGGAATATATTCGGTCTTCTGTTTAATAACTTGGTAAAATAACTTTTGCAAACAAAAAGCAATCAAACACACTGACACCTAGTACATAAATAGTGATTTTCTGTGTCTTATAACTTAGCCAAATCTGGTAACACTTCATACCGCAGGACCATCTCCCTGCCAAATTGCAAGTTCTGTTCCAAACCATTGAGGCATTATGGGCAGAAACTGTAAAAGCACTTAAACCTCATTGAAAGTCAATGGCACTTAGATTCCCCATTTTCTAAGTCTGCTTTGAAAATGGGACTTTGGTGCTTTTGAAAAAAATTGCCCTAGAGCTATTAAAAAAAAAAAACAACCACATAAATTCTAAATTGGTAAAACTACTGTTGTCCCTGATCTTGTTCTTAGAAATGACTAAATCATTTTCAGTGAAACTTAAAAAAAAATAATTTCAGTTTGAGGCACAGACCATGAGTGACTGATTTCAGCCTGAGCAGTGAAAATTTGCCAACGTCCCGGGCATTGAAGTCACATAGCAATGAGGTGTAATGACAACCTGAATAGCAGCACTGGTCAAATATTTTCCAACCAACAGTTTTCCCATTAAAAAAACATAAATGCACATTTGACAAAATCTAAAAGTGTCCTGGGAATGTATCAATTTCCACAAAGCTTTTGCTAGAATTATCACATTTCATTTTGACTTTATCGTTTTGGTTTGACGATCACTTCAATTTTGATAGTACAGTAGACCCTCAGAGTTATGAACATGATGGGAATGGAAGTTATTCGTAACTCTCAAATGTCCATAATTCTGAACAAAATGTTCTGGGGGTTCTTTCAGAAGTTTACAACTGCACATTGACTTCATGCAGCTTTGAAACTTTACTATGAATGTAACCCTTCTGCCCGTCAGAGTTGGCAGCAACAAGGGCCGGGTTCAATATCTAGGGGTTCCATTCCAATAACACAATGCAAACCGGCTCGAGCCCCCACCCAGTGACCTGGGACCAATATATACCACCCCCGCTGGGCGCCTCCAAGAGGCAATACTTCCCCTCTCGCAAGCACCTAGTCTGAGTGTAGCAAAAGTCTTTTAATAACAGAGAGAAACAATGTGGCATTATGTTGGGGAAACACCACCAACAGGATTCATAACACAACCCATGAGCAAAAACAACCCCACCCCAGGCAAATTGGGGCATGCCCTTTTCCCTTTGGTTCTTGAGTCCAGCAACCCCAAATCACCCAAAGTCCCAAAAGTCCAATGCCCCAAAAGTCTCTGTCCCTGGTCAGGGCAGCCCCAGAGTTCGAAAGTTTATCGGCGGAGCTTTACCTCCCAATCTGGGTGGAAATGGGACAGGGGTAAGAGGCACCTTACGTGATCTGAAGCTGACCGCCCCATAGCTCCATAGCGGCGCTCCGCTCCGCCAGCCGCCCCACGAACTCCTTCGCTCAGCTGCGCTCCGCTCCGCCAGCCGCCCCACGAACTCCTTCACTCAGCTGCGCTCCGCTCCGCCAGCCGCCCCATGAACTCCTTCACTCAGCTCCACGGCCCACAAGCAGCTCCTGCCATCCACACACTGCTCCGCGTCGAACTGCTTCACCAGCCGTCCCGCAAATTGCTCCACAATATATCTTCAGGCTCCCCCACTACTTAACACAACACTCAGTGATTTCAGCTCTTAGGTGAATTCAGCTTATAGTAGGGGAGCCCCAGTGCTGGTGCACTGTCAGCCCAAAGTGAGCTCAGCAGCCTATAACTAGACTTCTAATGAAATCAAAATTAGCTCTGATATTCCACAGTGGAGAGAGGAGGAAGTGCAATCAGCATGTAAGGCCCTCACCAAGGGGCCCATACCACCAAGTATTAATACTTGTCCCCAGCCTCTCTCCATTCACACAGTTTTGGAACCCATGACCCTTGCCTAGCGAGTGCTACTTAGTTGATGGTGAATCCCTCCATCATAACAAAAGGCCACGTACAGTTCCAAGCACAGTTCCCATAATCAGGGTAATAGCAATTTATTCTTCCTGCCCCAATAACAGAGACACTGGGGATCCCACAGCAGCCAAAGTGACCATTTGGGCAGCTATGGTCTCATTCTAGGCGTGGTGGGTGTGCCTATGCAAATGAGATCGGCCCCTGAAGTTCTTTTCCACAACTTGCCACACCTCACCACCAGATGTCAGGGTGGAGCTCATCCTGACACTGCTTACATCCTCCCCCCAGCCGAGACTTTGTCGTCCCGACAAATCACACTCCCTTTATACCAACTCATTGGTTTCCTCCAAAGGGCCTCAGGAAGCCCACTTTAGCTTCCACAAGCCTGTGTGCTAAATGTATTGGCTCCTCACTAGTCACCCCAGGTGCATCATAAGTTAACCGTTTCACTGGTCTTATCACCCTGTCTCGTCTATTGAGAATCTCTGTTGCCGAAGTAAGGGGAACATCCTCTTGAGTGACGGATGGAGAGGCTTCCCTGGAGGGTCCCTCGGCTACTGGCGTAGGCCCCTGCACTCCTAGTTCTAACGCTGGAGGGTCCAAGGTGCCCAGGACATCCTCTACCTGTCTGTCCCCATTGTCCAATAACCTGTGTTTGTCATCACAGGGGGGTCTCATCAGCAGCACCGGGGTATCAGAAAGGGGCCTAAATAGTTCCGCCAATGGGTTTAGGGCGGAAAAGGGAGAACTCTCGTTTGGTTCAGCTGATCGAGACTGAAATCTTGTCTCCATCCCAGGATACACCAGGGTTGTGACTTCCTCCTCAGACTCACTCTCAGATGTGCAGAATAGGGGTAAGTTAGCTGCAGGGGGCCCACTGTCTGTGTTGGATGGCGGCTTTGGTCTAGCACCTCTGTTCTGCCCGGCGGCCCTGCCGTGGCCCATCTCACAAGGGGTGCTTACCAATTCCCCCACAGGGAGCAAAAGGTTTCTATGCACCGTCTTTATTTGCCCTGGACCGTCTTCAGGTTTGATCTTGTAGACCGGCAGATCTCCCAGCTTTTCCATCACCAGGTAAGGTATTGCCTTCCATCTGTCAGCTATCTTGTGTTTGCCAGCAATACCCAAATTTCGCAGCAGGACTCTGTCCCCCGGCTGGAGCTCCTGCGAACGCACTCTAGCATCATATCGATGTTTGTTGCGGTCTGCGTTCTTCCGAGCCGCAGCGGTAGCTAAGCGATAAGCATCCCGCAGCTTTTCTCTTAGTCGGGATACATATTGCTGATGAGTTTCATAGCTATCTCCATCCTCTGATACACCAAAGCACAAGTCTATGGGTAATCTTGGTTCTCGCCCAAACATCAAGAGATATGGGGTGACTCCCGTAGCATCGTTCTTTGTGGCATTGTAGGCATGCACCAGAAATGCGACATGCTGGCTCCAGGTTGCCTTCTGCTCTGGTCGCAAAGTTCCCAACATATCTAATAGGGTTCGATTGAACCTCTCTGGCTGAGGATCACCTTGGGGGTGATAAGGCGTTGTCCTAGACTTTTTAATTCCTGCTATCTTCAGCACCTCCTTCAGAAGGTGACTCTCAAAATCCCGCCCCTGATCAGAGTGTATCCGAGCCGGGAATCCATAGACTGAGAAATATTTGTCCCACAATACTCGAGCAACGGTGGTGGCCCTCTGATCACGTGTGGGATATGCTTGTGCATACCGTGTAAAATGGTCAGTCACTACTAGAATGTTTCCAACATTCCTCTTGTCTACCTCTACAGACAAGAAATCAATGCATACCAACTCCAAAGGTTTGTTGCTGGTGATGTTCTTGAGATATGCAGCCCTCGTGGGCAGAGTTTTCCTTTGAACACATCGAGCGCAAGTCTCACATTTCCTGCGAACATCTTCAGCCATTCGGGGCCAATAGAACCTACTACGAATAAGTTCCAGGGTCCTCTCCATCCCTAAATGCCCAAAGTCATCATGCAGGGCCCTCATGGCCAGGGCTCTGTACTTTTTTGGCAGTACTAGTTGTGCTCGTTGTTTTTGTAAAGGGTCAGTGGTCATTCGGTGTAGCACTCCCTGAATCAGTTTTAGTTTGGTCCATTCTCTCAATAGTAGTTTACCCTCCAGGTTAGGTGGGACAACCGCAGTTGGGCTTCGCCCCTCCCTTTTGGCAAGTAGTGTATCACGAATGTCAATATCTTGCCGCTGGGCTTCTTGCCAGTCAGCCGCATTGAGCATGGGCAAAGGAGATTGGTCTAATGCAATATAGTTCACCGAAGCAGAAGGCATGCATTCAGGGGGCAGGCCCAAAGCTTCTGCAACACATCCCTGAAAGTCTTCACGGGCCTCTGGCTCTCGGCGACTCACACTGCAAATAGCTCTCACTCCATCTGTGGGTATCACAGCAACTTCTGGAGCCTGCGGACGCCTGGACAATGCATCTGCATCTACATTGCTTCTCCCTGATCGGTACTGAATGCTGAACTCATAGCTAGCCAAGGCGGCCACCCATCTCTGCCCTGTAGCATCCAGCTTAGCACTTGTTAACACATAAGTCAGTGGATTGTTATCTGTCCACACCTGGAACTGAGCACCATACAAGTAGTCTCGAAATTTCTCAGTGATGGCCCATTTCAAGGCCAAAAACTCCAGCTTGTGGGTGGGATAGCGAGTTTCACTATCAGACAATCCTCGGCTGGCAAAGGCTACAGGTTTACATTTGCCTTCCACTTCCTGGTACAGGACTGCTCCCAGACCCTCCAAACTGGCATCAGTATGCAGGATAAATGGTTTGCTTGGGTCAGCAAAAACTAGGACTGGAGCATGAGTTAGGCAAGTAATGATTTCTTGAAAAGCCCTTTCACATCTCTCATCCCACCGTGGCCCAAATGGTGCAAAGGGGCCATTGTGTCTCTGCACAGGAGGCTTTGGGGACCTCCCCTTATTCTTGGACTTAGATTTGTTCTTGCTGAACTGATGTCCCCTGGTAAGATCATTCAGAGGCTTTACAATCGTAGCATAGTTTTTCACAAATCTGCGGTAGTAGCCACTAAATCCAAGGAAGGTCTTGAGTTCTCTGTAGTTACTTGGACGTGGCCATGTAGTGAGTGCTTCTATTTTATCAGGATCAGTACTCACACCTTCTTGGGACACAATGTGACCCACATACTTCACTGAGGTTCTGCAGAACTGGCATTTGTCAATTGAAAGCTTCAGACCATAATCCTCCAACCTATCAAGCACTTTAAGAAGTCTTTCTTCATGCTCCTCTAAGGTTCTTCCAAACACAATCAGGTCATCCAAATAAACTAACACTTGCAGTAAATTCATGTCTCCCACAACTTTCTCCATGAGACGTTGAAAGGTGGCAGGTGCTCCAGAAATCCCTTGGGGCATGCGTTCAAACTCATAAAACCCTAATGGGCAGATGAAGGCTGTCTTCTCCTTATCTTCTTCTCCCAGAGGGATCTGGTAGTATCCACTTCGAAGATCCAACACAGAGAACCACTGGCTTCCCAGCAAACAGTCTAAGGCGTCTTGCACTCGAGGCATAGTGTACTGGTCGACCACAGTACGGCTGTTTAGGGTGCGGTAGTCAATACACATCCGGATTTTCCCATTCTTTTTGCGGACTACCACAATGGGTGAGGCGTATGGGCTGCGGGACTCTGTAATGATGCCATTCGCAGCCAGCTCCTGAAGATGATGTCGCACATCTTCCATCTCAGAGAGAGCAATCTTCCTAGATCTCTCCCTGAAAGGTCGAGAGTCATGTAGTCTGATATTGTGCTCTACTCCTTTTGCACATCCCACATCCCACTCATGCAGTGAGAACACCTTGGATCTTTCACAAAGTTTCTTCCTCAGGCGATCTTTCCAGTCCTCGGACACTGGTGAATCTCCAAAGTCAAACTTTGCTGGGTCTATTGCCGAAACTGGAGTTTCATACTGGGGTTTTACAATCGACTCAGGCTCAAAGAGGTCTGCTATCTTTTGTCCTTGCTTCACAAAAATATCACGACTCGTTTCATTAGCAATCAATATAGTCACCCTTTCCTGGGCTTCAGCAGGTAGGGTTATGACTCCACTGGGGACCAGCACTCCTTCAGGGAGCTCTCCTCCCATCGGCTGCTCTATCATTGCTAACGTCCCTTTACTGCCTTTCAGACAGGTACTCATGACAAGCACTTCTTGCTCCGTCCTTGCAGGCACTACTAAGGGGGTTGTGCCCGCGTACTTCAGTGCCCCAAGCGGTAGCTCAGATGTGTCCCTTTTAGCGCTCTCAATTTTCCTATAGGCTTCAGCACAAAGCGTATGGATCATCAGGGTATTCAGGTACTGGTCCCCAGCCCGCCTTCTGCAGTAATCCGCGAGTACCTTGAAGAGACTGGAGTTGGTCCCTATCAGCACAGACACATCAGAAGTCCCTTTAGGGTCAGGGCATATTAAGGCAGCTGTGTCTACCTCTTCTCTTACCCCAGCAACCTCCTCTGGGAATTCCAGGTGCACTATGACATACCCTTGATAGGGGTATTCATCCATGCTGAGGCCACATAGGCCAAGGCCAGTCAGTGGCTGTATAGGCAGGTGCCTAAGCATCTGTTGGTAGAATGACTGAAATATAATAGTCACTTGAGATCCAGTGTCAAGCACTGCTTTACACTCCACCCCTTCGATCCTCACCATGACCTCTGCTCGAGGCCCTATCAGTCCTGCAGGGATCCCAGCTGGACAGTCTTTTCTGGGGGAATCTTCAAATCCTGCAGACCTGGGGGGTCCCCGTCCCCAGACCCTCTGGCAGCTACCGGATCTCTCCCAACTGATCCTCAGCTTTCCATACACTAAGGAGGGGTTTTCTTCATTACGGCACTTGGCAGCACTGTGTCCATCCTGACCACATCGGTAGCAGAAGAATTGACCTTTCCCCCTTCGCCTGGGGGGGATGGTGGCTCTAAGTGCGGGCTTCTCAATCGCCACAGTTTGAGGCTTCTTATTCCTAGAAGTCTTAACTCGGTCAACGGTACTTTGCAGCTCAGCTATTCGTTCCGTCAGGACCTGCATTTGTTGGGCAAGTTCCTCTCTGGTGCTCACCATCAGTACACTGGCCATTTGCAGTGGTGTTGTGCTGGCTGGCTCCGATGTTTGGGCTTCCCAAAACTCACTGGCAGCCTGCCTTTCTTCCTCCTCTCGGACCTCTTTTATCAGCTGGGAGTAACTTGGGGGATGTTCCCGTCGTTCTCTTAGCCGGAGATGAAGTAGAATCGGGTTCTGATACTGAGTTCCTCTTACAATTTGAGCCAGTCTGGTCTGATCCATCTGCTCAGCAGTCACTGCTCCCCTCATGACAGCTCTCTGAAGCAGTCTCTCCAGTCTCTGTATGTAGGCTGAAGCCTTCTCGCCCTTTTGTTGTCGGGAATTAAGGAACTTACAGTAGCTGTCTTCAGGGCCCTCTACGCTCCCAAAGTTGTGTTCAAGGGCCTCTAGGCAGTCCTTCACACTGACCCCAGGGTCAATGAGCTTCAGGGTGCGAATCACATCTAATGCTGGGCCGCCAAGGCTCTCTATAAGGCATCTTCGCTTTTCTGCATCTGGTACGGCCCACTCTTGCAGCATTTCAGTGGTATGCTCTAACCAGGGTTCAAACTCCTCCTCCCCAGCAAATAATCTTAACTTACGACAAGAGTCTGACTCAGCATGGGGAAGCACAACCTTTTCCAATATTTGCCCCAGAGCTTTTGTCCAATCATCAGCCGAGGCTGCAGCCTCTGAGCTAGAAGCTGCTGAGCCAGGGCCCAACAAACCTGACATATTAGCCATTATACAAACAGTAATTTCCTCAAAATATAAGCACAAACAAAAAAAAATATAAATTGTTTCCCAATGTAGTGGATCACTCAACAGGTGCTTGCGAGGGGTACTGACCCAGGCGATCCCGGACGAGCCCCCAAAAATGTAACCCTTCTGCCCGTCAGAGTTGGCAGCAACAAGGGCCGGGTTCAATATCTAGGGGTTCCATTCCAATAACACAATGCAAACCGGCTCGAGCCCCCACCCAGTGACCTGGGACCAATATATACCACCCCCGCTGGGCGCCTCCAAGAGGCAATACTTCCCCTCTCGCAAGCACCTAGTCTGAGTGTAGCAAAAGTCTTTTAATAACAGAGAGAAACAATGTGGCATTATGTTGGGGAAACACCACCAACAGGATTCATAACACAACCCATGAGCAAAAACAACCCCACCCCAGGCAAATTGGGGCATGCCCTTTTCCCTTTGGTTCTTGAGTCCAGCAACCCCAAATCACCCAAAGTCCCAAAAGTCCAATGCCCCAAAAGTCTCTGTCCCTGGTCAGGGCAGCCCCAGAGTTCGAAAGTTTATCGGCGGAGCTTTACCTCCCAATCTGGGTGGAAATGGGACAGGGGTAAGAGGCACCTTACGTGATCTGAAGCTGACCGCCCCATAGCTCCATAGCGGCGCTCCGCTCCGCCAGCCGCCCCACGAACTCCTTCGCTCAGCTGCGCTCCGCTCCGCCAGCCGCCCCACGAACTCCTTCACTCAGCTGCGCTCCGCTCCGCCAGCCGCCCCATGAACTCCTTCACTCAGCTCCACGGCCCACAAGCAGCTCCTGCCATCCACACACTGCTCCGCGTCGAACTGCTTCACCAGCCGTCCCGCAAATTGCTCCACAATATATCTTCAGGCTCCCCCACTACTTAACACAACACTCAGTGATTTCAGCTCTTAGGTGAATTCAGCTTATAGTAGGGGAGCCCCAGTGCTGGTGCACTGTCAGCCCAAAGTGAGCTCAGCAGCCTATAACTAGACTTCTAATGAAATCAAAATTAGCTCTGATATTCCACAGTGGAGAGAGGAGGAAGTGCAATCAGCATGTAAGGCCCTCACCAAGGGGCCCATACCACCAAGTATTAATACTTGTCCCCAGCCTCTCTCCATTCACACAGTTTTGGAACCCATGACCCTTGCCTAGCGAGTGCTACTTAGTTGATGGTGAATCCCTCCATCATAACAAAAGGCCACGTACAGTTCCAAGCACAGTTCCCATAATCAGGGTAATAGCAATTTATTCTTCCTGCCCCAATAACAGAGACACTGGGGATCCCACAGCAGCCAAAGTGACCATTTGGGCAGCTATGGTCTCATTCTAGGCGTGGTGGGTGTGCCTATGCAAATGAGATCGGCCCCTGAAGTTCTTTTCCACAACTTGCCACACCTCACCACCAGATGTCAGGGTGGAGCTCATCCTGACACTGCTTACATGAATAAGAAAAATGCTGCTTTCCCTTTATTAGTTTTAGTTGTTTACATTGAGCAGAGTACTACACTGTATTTGCCTCTTTTTTTTTTTTTTTTTGGTCTCTGCTGCTGCCTTGCATACTTCCGGTTCCAAATGAGGTGTTTGGTTGACCGGTCAGGTCGTAACTCTGGTGTTTGTAACTCTGAGGTCCTATAGTATATAATATACTATGCATTAAATAAACTGTAACATATAAACGATAATATATCAGTAGAAATGATAAAGTAGAAACAAAATGTTTCAAACTTATCTAAATCAAGGCTTTTGATAAAAATGAAATATGTCAGAATATTTCATTTTGCAAAAAATTCCCAGAATTTGACATTTTTGTCCCAATTTTGGACAAAACCAAATGTCAACATTTCCCCAGATGGCAATTATGTCATTTGGCCAGCTCTACTTTATAGGGTCAACTACCAGTTTCCCCTAGAGCAGTTCTTCTGGCCAAGCTTTTCTCTGAGGTTGAGTGATGGAAGAGGCTTTCCCCTGGACAATATGTGCCAACATGGTGGAGTTGCATAGCCCTTTGGAATTTGAATGTTTAACAGCACTGCAAATAAGAACACCAGAGAGACTCCAGTGATGTTCATGTGCTTAATTAAAAGCCCCATTACTTTCAGCACCGACCAGAAGTGTTTGCTTTCAGGTACCAGGGGAAAATGCCATCTAAGTACTTTCAGGAACACAACAAACGGAAGTTCTCGGATTCCCTTAACAGCCAGCGCTGGAGATTCTTGAAAAGTGGCCTGGATGATTTCAGAAGCGGCTTCCCTCCGCCATCTGACAACATCTTCATCTGTGGCACAAAGGGGCCTGTACCGATTGTTCTGCGTAATCCCGCATCTGATGCTTCACGCATGGCCCAGCAGAAGGGAAGGAGAAAGTGCACCAAAACCCAAGTCAGCCCTTCCAAGCTCAGTCCATTGCAGAAATCTAGGCGGGATCACATTGCACAGACAGAATACTGCCTGATCCAGCACCCCCTAGCACTCTACCCTCATCTGGAAGAAAGCGTCCCTCCAGAGGTAAAGGCCCTGTGATTGCTGCTGTTCTTCTTTCAGACAAGTGTCCTTCTGGCAAGTTTTAAACACAAAAATAACCCAGTTGTCAGCTGTTCCTTATATAGAAAATCTGCAGAATATATGACTCATCATGGCAAGGTGAATGATCTTAATAAGAGCGAGAGATCTGAACTGGCAACAGTTTTGAGTTTTGTTACATTATTTGCAGTCAGTGACCCTGTCCCCATTCATTTGTCAAAATGTAACATGAGAAAGCATTATTTTAAAAGGGCTGCTTTAGAAGTCAAGCACACGGAGCTGTATTTAGGCTGTATTTAGGTAGCCAAAATTAAGTTATTACCAGACATCAGATATCACTGGACATTCCATGACAGTAAGTATCTCTGCTCAAAATGAAAGAGCTAAGAGTTTGACCAAGACACCAGAGCGAGTCCTGACCTGATCCAACTCCCGTTCTTCCCCAGCTTGTCTCTTAACAGCCCCATCTTCCTCCAGCCTCTGTCCCTGCCCATTCCCTGCCTCAGGCAGAGAAGCAGCAGAGAGTAGTCAGCACACAGTTCTACCTCGGGTTTGGGGCAGGGAGCTTCTGGTACAGAGCTCAGAGGGACTCTGTACAGGCAAGCTGGGGGAAGACAGTGAAGGTGAGTGGGAGAGTTAACATGGCCATTTGGAGAGGAAGGGACCAGGCAAAGGGCCAGGGTTAGTCTCGTGTTGGGAGAGGGGCATGGGAGAGAGGAGTTCATGGCAAGCATACTCCTTGTCAGGGCAGAATGTTATGGAGGAACATACTGGGGTAAGGTTAAGAAGCAGTAAGATCATCAGGAGAGTGTATTTAGTGTGTCAGGTGAACTCTTCAAAATTTGAGGGGTAAATGAGGAATCTTGGGTCTGATCAGTGAGACCCCAGGTCACAGCGTAGACTCAACTTCTGTCCTTGGGTTATGAAAAAAAGGGACTTTTGATGAGATTAAAGGCAGTAAATGCAAAACCAATGAAAGAAAAATCTTTCACCCAATGTATGAGTAGACTGTGGAAATCACTGCCACAGTATACTGTTCAGGCCAAGAGCTTAGCATGAATCAAAGAAGGACTGGACATTTATATGGATAACTATCCAGAGATACAGTAGTTAATGCTAAACAAGGTTTTGGAAGGGATGTAAAAGCTTATGCTTCAGGTATGACACCAATCTCTAACTAGTGGGGGATTGGATGAGTCCTTCATGGGGGCAGATTATCCCACATCTGCCAACTGAGGGGTTTCTTGCACCTTCCTCTGAGGCATCTGGTGTCTGGGACAGGTGAGTGTACTAAATGGACAATAGGACTGATTCCATGTGGTCATTGCTATGCTGTCCAGGGGCTCTGTTTGTAATGTGCCCCCTTACGCAGTCTCCATAGGAACTGTGCTGGTGTGAACACCATGCTCTGTTCTTGTTTGGCTCTCAGCTTTTCGAAGAGGTTGTGGGCATCCTGGATCCTGAGATGCGCTTGAATAGGGAAGGTGGATATGAGGATTGTGACCGGGAGAGCCGCGCTCCTCAGCAAGTGCTGTATCAGCTGGAGGATGGGAAAAGTAAAGAAGCGTGTCCCAGGCCATCAGCACTGTGAGTACTGGACGGGACAGTGCGTGCAGCACCAGGGCCAACTGAATCCACCTTCTGCTGCTGGGCCTGGGTTCAGTTCAGTCCAATCTCTCTCCTCTGAATGTAGCTGTATTGAAAGAGAGGAGTTGCCTGTTTCTAAGGCTGGGGGTACTCCATACTCTGTGCCAATTCACCTTCAGAGAGTCTTGCCTGTCAGAAAGCATGTTTCACAGCCATGCAGAAGAACTGGGTCAGGGAGTGACTCTGGAAACCCATGTTCCCCAGATAGGTGGAGAACAAACATGGCCGATGCATGACTTTTAAAGTGTCTATTTACACATGTGATATGGTAACGGTGCCAACTAGGGCCAGACACAGGTGAATTCTCTGCTGATGTGCACCCCACGTAACCCTGACAAAGTCAGTGGTGTTTCATGGGACAAAAGTCAGCACAGAGCTTGGCACATAGCGCAAAACAAGTTTCCCCACATTACTCTCTTCTGCAAATACATCTTAATCCTGACACATAGCCCCCAGCTATGTCAATCCTGGTACTTTCCTGTGCAGAGATGGACAGTTGTCACATATCCTTTCCATATTTGTAACCGTTGTACAGTATTTTTTACTGGTGTGTCCAAAAGGAGTTTGGGAGTCATCTAGACGCACATAATATAGCTTGAGGTGGTCAGTGTTCTGAGAAACACCTTGTGTCTTTTCCTGAAAAATATTTCTTGGGTCAACCTTTTTAACAAAATCCGATACCAAAGGGATGGTATTTTTAGTTGAAGTTGGTCCTGCTTTGAGCAGGGGATTGGACTAGATGATCTCCTGAGGTCTCTTCCAGCCCTAATATTCTATGGTTCTATGATCACAAAATACCCTTACTTGCATCCTTCAGATTATACTGGGTATAAACAGATGTCCTAGAATGCATGAGTTAGTATTGCCCGGAGGCCGATATCAGCAATGTGGTCACATTGTGCCTCGTGCTGCACAAAACCACAAGGAGACAGTCCAACTCCAGAAGAGTTCACAGTCTAAATCAAGACAAGACATTAAGTAGTGATACAACAAGCAGGTAAGGGAGGATGAAGATTACAGTGACAGAACGGGGTAGTAACAGACATATGTCATTTGCCAATTTGAAGGGTTGTTTGTTTTTAGCCAGATTACTTTTTTCCCTCACAAAAATGCAGATCTGAATGCAGGCCTGGCCTTCAAAACATGGGACTTTCTCACTAGGTGTACGATAGGTTGCTTCCCTATGTTTGTGAGACCAATTTGAACCAAGTCCTCCAGAGGTGAAAATTTAATACATGAAATCACTGTGCTATTTTACTCCCAACTGTGCAAGTCATTTGGACCATCTGTGATCCAAGTAGTTAACTCTGCAGTAGTTACTGTGTTGTGCCAGTTATTACTGGGTCTTGTTTGTGCTAATCAAAGACATTTAGATGATATTTTATGACATTAATATCTTAAGTAGCAAAGAGTCCAAAGACAAGAATCCGCAGTGCACCTACCTGTCCAAGAAAGAAGTAGCAGCAAGGGAAAAGGAGGCCAATCTGAGCTACATTCCTCCCCTGGATGAGAACGTAAGGCGAGTGACTAAGGAGTTTTGTGACTGGGTGGCTTCTTTGGTAAGTAAAAGAACCTGTAAAACCCCACACTCTCATTCCAGAAATGCAGTGATCACGATTGAGGACAATGTTCTCTAGACTTGGGAACCTAAATAGGACTTTGGATGCTTAGCTTCAGGCACCCAAGTCTGGAAATGTTCGTCCTAATGTACAGGAACATTTGGGGCATAACTGAGCTCAACCAGCTGGAAAGCAAGCAAACAACAAATGGCTTATTCTGGAATACTGTCATGTCAATTTGTTTACTCAGAGCATTTTCCTGCAGAGGGGGACGTAGTGTACTTGTCTGATTTCATATAGCTGCGCCATTCTGTAGTCACATCCATTTATTTGATCAACATTAGTTCACCAATTCGTGTATGGTTATTAAATCAACTTTAAATGTGCCTACAGATTACTATGAAGGGCACATTTTAAACATGTAAAAATCAATAGAATCAGCAGAAATCAGTTGTGGCTCGAGAGATATACCTTGGCTATCCTAAGGAAGATGAGGTCTGGGGATATAAGTGCTGGGCTAACCAAACCAGAATGACAGGGAGAGAAGCCGCTTTCTCCCACTCTTACGCTGTGCACTTGGGTTATTACTGCAGGGAGGAGAAAAATACAAAGTGGATGAAGCCACCATTCTGAGCTTGTTTGACACTGGATATGAAACCAAGCTGGTGCTGTCTGTGCCCATCCATGTTGTGGAACTAAACAATGTGCCAGCAGAGCTGAGAAAGTATGTGAGTGTTTCACCTCCACTGACTGCTGTCAAGAGTCCTCTTCGTACCAGGTGCCATCCATGCCTTGCCAAGGTAAATAGGCCTGGACCTACATTTTCAGATGTTTCTAGTTATTTTAGGAGCCTTAATTTTTGGGTGCCCAGCTTGATATGTTAAAGGGGCCTGGTTTTCCAGAAGTGCTGAGTACCTGCCTTCTGAAAAACAGGTTCCTCTAAGGTGTTTGAAGCTGGGCACCAAAAATTGAGGCACTTAAAAGCGCTGTCTGTTTTGAACATTTGTGGATGCTTATTTTTGCATGGGGCAATACACTAGAAAAAGGGCAAGATGGGAACTGGGAACATCATTTAGGGCCTAACCGTACAGTCCCTTTACCAGCCAAACTGCCACTGATTCTCAGAAGTTTTGCTTGTCTAAAGTACCTGATCCATGCCCGCTGATGTTAATTGAAAGACTGTAGTTGAACTCAGTAAGCTTTGGATCAGGTCCAGAATTGCAGGCTCCCAGCCAATGGGCCAAATTCAGCAGTGGTGTGAGATGGTATATTTAGACCTTCTGAAACCTATGCTGGGGTAACTTGCAGACTGAGGACTGGGGAGCAAGTTCAAGTAAAAAGTACAGGATGACCACCTTTTAACTTACAAATTCTAACCCCCTCCTGTTCATGGCTTTTCTTGCTACACGCTTTCATCTTAATCACCTAAAACTTGGGCAAAACGTTATCTACTAGCCACAGACCACTTGTGTCAAACCTGAAGAGGAAGTGACATTTCTGACAATTTTAGGGGAGAGGGCAAAGTTGGGCTAGATCTAGGCTTATAACAGAAAGCAAATCACAAATGGAGCTATGGAGAGACTACTGCTTCTCCAAAATTGTAGCTAGTTTTGCTTTAGAGACCATGAGGGAAAGACATTCACTAGGTCAGTGACTCCAGAGCTGTGATTCTCTGAGACATCCCTGATCATCCACAAAATTAACAAGTCTGAGATGAGAACCACATGGTGGTTGCCTGCCTGGGATGAAGGGAGGGGTTCTGTGAGTGGATTGCTGTCTTGTGTGGATCCTTGCCTGATGCTGTTGCAATACAAAGAAAAATCAATGAGAGCTGGTAATTATTAGAGATAACCAATGAAACATTCACACTTCTAGCAGGGCTAGGACTTATACTTGCTGTAGATACCAATGGAGACATAATCAGCTGTACTGGATCCATCTCACATTCAATGAGTGCCGGATCCCATCCGTTCATGAGGTCTGACATTCCATCCAGACAAAAGCAGTGGTTCACATACACGTGGTAGGAGGAGAGGCAAACACAAACATGACTAGAGAGTATTACCAATTATCTTTTTACAGGATCCATCCCAACCAAAATGGGAGAAGATCAGGTATGGAGCCTGGTACCTTGAACCAAAAACATGGAGAAAACAGAGAGCAAACGAACCTTTAGAGGATCCAAACACAGCAGTTGATGCCTTTCAGAATTTAAGGAACCAGTTTGGTGAAAAGGTACTGCAAGCACCCCTGGAATCTCTGTGGTATAGTTCTCAACCAAGTTAATGGACTTACATTGTTACTGGAATACGCCTGCACATCATATATTGTCTGACACACTCACAGTTGTGGTCCAGACATGGCAGTTAATTTAGCCCACACTAAATGGTGGCACAGCAGTTCCTGTATGTGGGCTGAGATTGTAAAAGACAGGTACACACAAACCAGCATTTATTCTGAAGGATTTTGTTTTAATTCAAGTGATTCTTTAATGCGGGTGAGAGTGATTTGCTTGAGTAAATAAGCAGATTAACCAGATCCTTTCCAATGTGGGAAAAATTCATTTCCTGGGAGGGATCAGGCATGTGACATGTCAGCTCAGAAAGCATTGGGTTTTGGCTGCAATAGCCACCCATATAAACAAGGGCTCAAATTCATCATGGATGTAAACAGACAACTCCCCCCTTACCTACCTTAGGGGATGTGATGAGTCATAAAAAATGCTATGATGAAGTGCTACACAGAAGGTCGAGCATTATTATCAGACTGACGGTGAACAACAGAGGGACTCATTCTGTGATCACGGCTTTTACGTTTTGTTCTAGCAAACAAGTGTCCAAGTGGTGCTAACCTCCCCCAGACTCCCTAGATTTATGTTTAAGGAACAGTAAAGATAGCCCTGGCCCACTAGAGGGCAGTGCTTCTGAAGTTAAAGTCAAGAGTTTAGCAATTGCTCACTTTCAAAGAGGGGATCAGATTTTTAAAACAATGATTGTCATTCAATCTTGGTTTGTTGAATTACAATGAATAAGTAGCAGTCTCAGTGTTTTCTACTTTAAAGCTGTCAGACAGCATCAGATTCTAGGATCCTTCGTAAAGATGCAAAGGGCTTCTTTTGACTCACTCTGATATCAGACCAGATAGGTTCTGTTAGCTCCAAACCAGGAGTACAAGAAGGTTTGAATGTCTCTGAGAATGAAGGTTAGAGACAGAGGAATCCTGCAAGGAAAAATTGATGGAGACAACCAAGGTCAAGAGAATGCTTAGGCGGAGAATAAGATTTGGGTTTGTTAGTTCTGTTTAAGATAACAATAAAGGCAAAGCCCAGGGAGGTAATTTTGAAACAGATCCTGTATTAGGAGCAGGATGGGAGGTCTGCTTCATCTGAAAACTTTACAAAATCTGTTGATCCTTGATTTGATAAGGCATTTCTTGAAAAACAAGGTACAGTTCAACCGCAACTTATTGGGCTCGATAGTGTTCACTTACATAGTAAGGAAGAATAATTTCCTCCTCTGCAAGAATTCCTGGGTGAGTTCTATGGCCTGTGTTATACAGGAGGTCAAGCTAGGTGACCATAAATTTGATTCTGATCTATTTTTAAAAAATCACACTTCAGGATTGTGAAGTAACCAGATCTCTATAAAAACAGCAAATCAGAAATCAGTTAAGCTAATTAAAATGCCTAATGGTTAATTGGTGTTTGTTGTAGTGATGAGAATGTCACAGAAATCCCCTTTGTGGTTGACTCAATGAGGGTGTAAATAAAAATAAGTTTCACCGGCTTATTTTAAATTTTCCCTTCATAAGAAGCTGTTCAAGTCTATTTTGGAAATTCCCCTAGGAGGCAGAGCTCATGCAGCTCCATGGAACACACGCTTTTAAGGAATTCCTCGAAAGGAAAGGCTACCGGAAGCCTGAGGTGAGTCAGTGAGAGTGTAACAGCTGGTCGATATGATCACAACGGCATGGGCCGTGGTGCCCTAGGTCTGTGTGTTCAGGAATCAGCTGTAGCTCTGTTCAGGCTCCATTGTTTCTAGGCCACGTGGACAGGGATCTTTAGTCTCAGACCCATATGAGAAGCTGGTCATACAGCCATGCTATGCATGAGCAATGGGTGTAATTTATGGGCCCCATCCACACAACAAGGTGTAACATATCCGGGTACCATGCTATAATGTGGTTTGGTTCTGCTCAAGCAAGCCAGAAACAGTGCTCTTAGCTCGGGGGCCAGATTCAAAACCCTGATGCAAGTTTATGCCACTCCACATAGCCAGACTGCTAATACCAAGCCTGCATTTGTCCCCAGGGCAGTTAACACAGCTTGGATAAATCAGTTCTCCCTAAGAAAACTAAGAAAAAATACGCACTGCTTAGGGAAATAGCTTAAACCCTGCTGTTAATAGCTGTGTTGGAACAGTGCTGCTGCCATTTGGACAGGATTTTTATAAGGTGTAAGCATAAGGGAAGCTTGCACTTCTGTTGTTACCTGTATGATAACTGTGAGTATACAGAAAAATTCATTATTGTGGGCTATCAGGCACCATTCCATCAGGTCTAAACTGCTTTCATTAAAAAAAAAAATCTATATGTAAACACAAATCACACTGGTTTCTTGATCCCCTGCAATTTCTTTAAAATATTTTTATATTAAACAATCAGCCATTTAAGTGCATTGCTGGTAATTGTGTGTGTGAGTATATATATATATGTGTGTGTGTGAGTATGTATGTATGTTTTGTTTTAGTTCCTTCTGCGGATGCTGGCTGCAGGGGATGCTAATGGAGCACAAGAGCGGACTTCAAAGGGCTACAAGAAAGAGTCTCTGAAGAGACCCGAGAGGATCAGAGAAGGATCTTCCTCCACAATTGTTAATTAACATAGAGTTCGGACTTTATTCACAAGAAACAGAAGAACTCGTGAAGCTTCTCCTGGAAGCTCCCGTAATAGTCATCTCGAAGATAGGTTGATTGTTTCCTTCTTTAGAAGTTGCTAGTCAAATATAGTTTAAAGAGAACTACTTGGATTAATGAATTCCAGACACATTCCAGCTGTCCTTGCTGCTCAGCCACGGTAAAAGCTGGCTGGGACACCCGGTTACATTCGAGAGATTTCAGCTCGATTCTGCTGCCTTAATTTGGTTAAGAATCATGGTCTGGTTTGTTACTTGCTAAGTACTCATTGCTGTACAGAGCAGAAGGAAGTTGAAGTTGTCCTCTCCTGTAAGGAGCTTGCAATCCAGCAACTAGATTATTTCTTTAGGTGCATAAATGTTACCAATCTAGGTACCCCCAAGAGGCATAGTGTCTCAAACCAAGTCTACGCTAGACAAGCTTTGCCTTCAGAGGAAACCCGCCCAGTGCTCTGGGCAGTGTAGCGTATACCGTTCCCCAAGTGAAATAAGTTGTACGGCAAAAACACTTTTAGGACACTGTCTACGCTATGGCTTCTACTGGTATAGAAATTCATTTTAAAAGAAAAATCACTCCCTTTAACCAATGTTGTTGTATCAGCAAGAGTTCTAGTGAAGACCGGGCCTCAGAGGCAGAATTTCTGCCTTGCTTACTGTTTGCACCAGGCATAGGTGTGGGTAATAAGGGTGCGGGGGGTGCTGCAGCACCCCCAGGTTTTGTGCCCGGCCACTGGTGCACCTCTGCCGCCTATCATCCCGGCCGCCGTCCCCTCTGCTGCTCGGGGGCTCCACTGCCAGCCCCGGGTCCCGCTCAGCCACTTGCCCCAGGTCCCGCTCAGCCACTGGCCCCATGCCCAGGGGCTCCACTGCTGGCCCCAAGGTCCCACCTGGCCACCAGCCCTGGATGCAGGGTCCCGGCCGCTGGCCCCAAGGTCCTGTCCCCCGACCCCTGGATCCCGGCCACTGGTCCCTGGGTCCTGGCCGTCAGCCTTGGGATCCTGGCCACTGGCCTCGCATGAGAGGTCCTGGCTGCCGGCCCCACGCCTGGGGCTCCACACCCGCCTCTAGCTGGGGCCTCAGCCTCTGCCGCCTTATCCCTGTCTGCGTCCCCTCTTCCCAGAGCCACAGCCCTGCTCCCGGCCCCAGCTCTATGCGGCAGTGAGGGGCATGGACAGGGGTAAGAGGGGCTCAGCACCCCGACCCCAAAAACTGTTCCGGAGCCACTGGCACCAGAAGGAGGGGGAGGTAGAAATTTGTTGCTGGCCTATATGTCTGCAGCTCCCAGTGGGGTAGTGCAGCTCTGAACTGCCTCCTGTGTTTTACAGGCACCTTAGAGGGAGGCAGAGGAGGGAAAATGAAGGAGGAAGGAATAATTTTGTGAGGGGACAAAAGCTGGAAGAGCAGTGTAACTGGCTGAAGGGAGCTCTGGGGACAGAGCTGAATGCAGAATGTGCATTACATTATAGCCCCTTAATGTGCTTTTTCCTTGCAGATTTTTACTGCCATCTGGCCTGGCCAGCCTTGGTTGATCTCTGTTGTCCACACTTAGTTCGCTGCAGTCTGGCAGCATTTTTGAGGAGCAGGGCCCTGTTCCGTTCATCTGGATGTACATTTCAGTCTTTACCGCAGATTGTCCAGCCAGCCAACCCTGCTTCCAGCTTTGGAATAAACGTAGACTTCCCTTTACTAAAAGGGTCTCTAAAAAGCTAGCAAAAATCTCTTTCTTCATCTCAAACTAGTGGGAGCAGCCCCACGCAGTTACAAATTAAAATGAGGACAACAAACTCACCTCCCTCCCAGTGTCTAGGGACAAAAATAGTTCTTGTCAATACATCCCTATGGGTCCTGACACAGAAATTATTGCAAATGGGAGATGCCCTGGAAAAGAACCATGTCTGATCTGATAGGCCAACGGCAGAGACGTCAGGAGGGGGCACCACCTACCACAGTGGTGGCAGCAGCAGCAGGAAGCCCTGCCTCACCGAAGTGGTTAGATAAAGAACAGAGATGGAATATTTTTTTAATGACAGTTATGTCTATTGCATCAGACACGATTACTCACATATCCCAGTCCTGCAAGCTACATAATGATCTAAAGTCTTTGCCAATTAACGTATCCCTCATCCGTGTTCCAAGATTCGCTAGGCAGCACCTAAGCGCTCTCCTCCTCTGACACGAACAGAGACCTAGGAGAGCCTGTGTTATAAACGGCCTCTTCCCAGCATGTTGTGCTAAGAGGAGATGAACTGTTTCCTCACTCCATCAGTAGAGCGAGCCTGCTCTGTATTACTTCCCTGGGTGAATTCTTCAGCCAGGGAAGGACCAATCTCTCAGCCGGTTTTCTGTTTGGCTGGTTTGTTTGCTTGGTTGGGGCTTTTTGCCTAAACCCAGGCCACCCCGTCTGATAACAGGTAGGGGGAATCTGAGGTCTAGTTACCCCTTCTTCAGTCTCAGGGTCCTGAATAAACAATTTGGAGGGACTCAGTCCTGCTTTCTTAAAAATGTGGCGTGAAATCCTGGTGCTACTGAAGTCAATGGAGCCAGGATTTCACCCATGGTGTTTCCTACCTCCCAGGGATGGCTTGCTCTGTTACAAATGGTTATTAGATGAGGTTTTAGCCCACAAAAGCTTATGCTCAAATAAATTTGTTGGTCTCTAAGGAGCCACAAGTCCTCCTCGTTCTTTTTGCTAAAACAGAAGAGAGGGTCTGAGCATGTAAACCTGCTAGGAAAAGCCTCCTGTTCCTCTTTGCTTTGCTTTTCCCCCCAGACTAGATTCCTCTGTTGGTGTTACTGCGCGCCCCCAACTGCGCTCCAGTAGGGATTTGGGGACCTAGGCTCCAGTTCTGCTCCCTTGGAAATAAAAGGGAAAACTCCCATGGACTTCACAGAAGCAGTACA
The DNA here is from genome assembly GCF_965140295.1 of Lepidochelys olivacea. Classification (NCBI taxonomy): domain Eukaryota; kingdom Metazoa; phylum Chordata; order Testudines; family Cheloniidae; genus Lepidochelys; species Lepidochelys olivacea. The sequence goes on along the minus strand of NC_140414.1, from coordinate 19,436,786 downwards.
GGGCTTCTAGTGAGTGATGTGGAGGTAACCTCATGAGTGTGGGCTTATTGCATGTCTTCTGGGACTGTCTTGTTTATTGAAACCAAATTTGTGCCTTCTTCTAACCCCACTTTATTGGGCATAGTATTCTGGGTGGGTTTTTTACACCCTCTGAGAGCAAACGCCCCGCTCTGGTTGTGTAGAACCAGCTACAGGCACAGTTATTCCTACATTTTCAAAGCACTACCCCAGCTTTTGCCCATGAGACTTCCAGTAAAGTCCACTTGAATCCCCCTGGGCAGGGGGGGACCACTCTCTGAGCCCAGGTGGGCAGAGTCAGGCTGTGCCCACCCCTCCCACCGGAAGTTAAGAGGCGGAACCAGAACTATAAAGGGCAGGTGCTGGACCTCAGTTGGGCGGCAGCTGCCGGAGGAGACAGACACCTTCTGCCCATTCCTTAGGCTGGTGACCGAAGAGGAGCCCTGCCGAGCTGAGGGCTGGCCAGAGCTGCCAGTCAACCGAGAAGTCACTGGGACTGCTGCTGGCCATCTACCTCGGAGAAACGGTCAACACCCACAGATCCAGGTACACCCCGAGGGGAGGAAGTGGCCCAGCGACAGCCAACTCCAATGCTGCCTGAAACCTGGTCGGTGTGTTGCGGCTAGGATCCCTGCTGACCCAGTGCCCTCTGCCACTGTTAGGGCCCTTGTCTGGGACCCAGTGGAACAGGGTGGGCCTGGGTCTCTCTTCTCCCCCACCCCACCCCGCCACTCCACCCCTGGGATAGCAGCCTCCCCCCTTTAGGCAAAGAGGCCTGCATTTATCGACCGTCCCACCAGAGCCAGGACACCCAATTATTTGGTGCTCTGCACCTGAGCCCCTGAACCTTTACTGCTCTGCCCTGCCTGAGGGCTGGAGCACACAGACTGCTTACAGCCTGAAAGCCAGAGCCCCTTCAAACTGTGAGTCTGCTCCCCCCGGAGCCTCACACCAGACTTCGCTAATTCCCTGACCGTGGGCAGTGCTCACTGGCTTCCCACTGACACAGAGGAGGTGACCACTGCTAATCCACTACACTCTGGAAGTCTGTGGCAGAGCAGGGAATTGAACTCAAGTGTCTCAAGTCCTAGGCTAGTGCCCTAACCCCTGGACTGTCCATCCTCAGTCTCATTCAAGTGTGACTCCCAGGCACACCCAAACCTCCCACTGTCTTAAAGGCCTTACTCTGATATTTTACCACTAGGAATTTGTTGACAGTCAGAAAGGACCACAAGCCCTGCCCTGAGACAAGGAATGTTGAACTTTTGTAACCCTGACCCAACAGGTGACTGAAGTCCGGAAATAAAATTCAGTCTCTTCCCAGTACTCTTGTGTGTCACAAAGCTCCTACATGCTTAATACACTGACATTAGCAAAAGCCCAGAATCTCACAACAAGATGCTCCCACTTCCTGTGTCCACATTTTAGCCCCCAAATAAGTGGTCTGGCTTTCAGAAGTACTGCATACCCAGAAAGTCACTGATGTCAAGAGTGCTTTCTCCTTAACCATGTCAGTACACTATAGAAATATTTTATCTTGAAGGCTTTCTTCCTCCTTTGTGTTTTTATTTCTTAATTAATCTGATGAACTATCTTATTTCATAAGCTGGAAAAAATAAAATTTGACATGTATGCCATTTAATGCCAGGCTCTGATATAAATTGTCTCTAAAGGATATTTTAATCTTCTGTGGCCTCTTATTTTGTTGACCAAATGTGGGTGCTATAAAGATTGTCATCTTGTCGGTAGGGAAGGTGTTTTGGATTTGAATGGACAGCCCTGATGACAAGCACTGTTTGGGTTTCTATTTGAAGGCAATCATGCTGTACAGACCTACTATGCCAGCCACACAGTAAGATCCTGCAATTTACAACATGCAGGTGCACCTCTGTGCCATACATGAACTGCAGGATTAGGGTCTAAACTGGCTCACAGTGGCCCTTTCATACAATGTGTTGAGCACTTTGAACATTCACACTGATGTAGGATGGATCTTGATATGATAAAGCTTCATTGCATCTTTGAAATTCCTTGATAAAAGTATAAGCATCTAATCAATACATCACGATGAGTTTGCCTGTAACTATAATTAAGGCTACAATTTAGTCATGGGTATTTTTAGTAAAAGTCATGGACAGGTCATGGGCAATAAACAAAAATTCACAGTCAGTGACCTGTCCATGACTTATACTAAAAATACCCCTGACTAAACCCCATGTGGCTGTCCCTGGGGCCACTTGAGCAGCTGGCCCCAGAGCCAGCTGCTTGGGGCGGCCCTGGGATCAGCCTCACTGGCCGCTGCAGAAATCATGGAGGTCATGGAAAGTCAGGGAATCTGTGACTTCTCCGACCTCCGTGACAGACATGGAGCCATAACTATAGTCAGTTATTTAGTGCAAATTCTTCTTCTTCACCTTGAAGATTGGAGGAAAACCAGTAGAGACCAGATTCTTCCTTTTAATACCATTTACAATTCACACACAGATAGTTGCAGAAAAATCTATTTAATTATTTCAATCTTGCTAACAAAGCTGAAATCATGGGTACATAGCTCTTGCTCTATTTTGTTACTACACGAAATATGCCAGGGTTTCTCAGAATAGTCTAGGGATGTGCAACCAATTTTTATAATGGGGAGGAATGTATGAGCCTTCTCAGGGGTAATGCTGCACACAGTTTATGGACTTTCATATATGACTGCCTAGTGAAAACACAAGGTATGACGCACTCAAATGTGATGAATGGTGCGACGTAATATCAGCCTCTTTGATAGGTGAGAATTCCTTCTACAAACAAGAGAAAGGAATCTGGTGTAGAGGACTGGAAGGAAGCCCTAACTAGGGCCCCATTCTTGCAATCAGATCGTGTAAGCCCAAAGGCCGTCAGTGCACCTCTGAATGCAGAATCAGGACCTAGACCATTTATTTATTTCTTTAAACTGAAAGAAATAAGTGGTTCTCCACAGTGTTAGATGAATTGGAGACAGCATTAATAATTGTCAGCATGGAAACACAGAGCAGTGAAATATCACTGGGCAGTAGCTCAATCTCAAATATATAGTGAAAGAATAATGTACCATTCCTGTAACACATGCTATTTTGGCACCATTTAAAAATACTCAAGAGCAGCAGCATCTTCAGTCTTCTCTAAATATGCTGAGATACACTGAGAATGTGATTTTCAAAGCCACATAAGGGATTAATAGAAAGTGGGTTTCCAAATCCCATAGGCATCTTTGAAAGCCCCGTCCTGAATGGCCTCCTTCTCAATAATGGCACTGATTTCTATTATGCTCGTAGGTGGAAGTGTAACAATATGGTCTTGTGTTACTTAAAGTTTGTGCAAAGGATTACTTTAGATAATTTAAGTGGGGGGTTTCCAAAAGAACACAAACAAGGGGCCATCTCAAATTGCACACTGATATTTTATGTGCGGTGGCGTTATCTCTTGGGGCTAAAAGGTATTGTATTAACCAAAAAGACCATGACATTGGAGAAATTGCTTTGGAAAACATAATTGTGGAAATCTGAATCCAAACACTGGCATGGCATTTGGATTTCACTGTTTCTATGTACAGAGAGAAGAACAAATCCTGCCTTTGTTACTAGGGCAAAACTCCCACTGACTGTAATGAAAGTCTTGTCTGAAGGAGGACTGAATGAAAACTGTCCAAGCCAGATCCCCCACTGGGGTAAGTTAGTGTAGCTCCCATGATTTCAAGGCAGTTACATTGATTTATACCAGCTGAGGATCTGCCCCACAATATAGGATTTTTCCCACCAGGCATAATTGGCTTAACTATTCCGTTATATTTATAACCACCATGTGCTATAGAAGGAAGGCATTACTTTTCATGTAGCTAACACATTAACTGTGAGGAGCTGATATTTCAGACACTGTCTTTCTTACCATGCTAACATAAATGTGTTTTGGTCTGTGGGGGCAGATTACAGAATAACCAGGCACTCTAACAGCAGTGGTTTAATCTAATTAGCGTAGCAGGATTCTGGAGTCAGGGCTGCTCGGAGGGTGTTGGTCTCCCCGCCGTAGAAAAACGGGAAGGTCGTGGTGTAGCACTTGTTCCTGTCATAGGTGTAGCAGGTATCAGAAATGCTGCAGTTGTTGCTCTGCTCAGCAGTAACTACCTGGTCACCTACCTCCACTTCTGTGGGATCACATTTTTTGCAGCTGAAAGACAGATAGGATGGAATGCATGTTAGGCAGTGGTCACTGAAAGAGGCCACCGCACAGGAGAGGGCTCAAGTCCTCATTGCTACTTTGGCAGTCACACGTCAGTCGGGCTTTGCTGGAGCAGCCAGGCCCTATCCTGATTTAGGAGCAAATAGTCCAATTCTCTGGCACCAGGGCCAGCCCCCAAACCTTCAAAAATGATGAGTCAGGTCCCCAAAATGATGAGGTTGGTTAACAATAAACATGGGTTTCTTTTTATTTGCTTTTCAGTTTTTGAGCCTTCAGCGTGCAGTTGGGTCACTTTTTCAAGCTTTTCTCTGCAACCATGAGGGCTAGAAACTCACTTTCATCTTCAATGAAAACTGTGATTCTCCTCTGATCACAGGACTCCAGGAGCTGGAACTTTACTTAAAACACCAAATATTTCAAGACTCAGGATAAAATCCTGAGTTAGAGCAGCAGAGAATTTGACCCAACATCTTACATTTACACTGAATCTCACACACATTGGAGTCAGCCTTAGCCTGATCAGGCTCTGTGCAGAGGTGAGATCCCTGTCAGCTTCATCACTGTCTATGCTAGAAGTCAAGGTCTTGCTTTTGCCCCATGATCTCACACGGGAATTGGATTTTAATGTATTGGTGCTCTGTGCATCATGGCACTATTTTAAAAAATGACCTTTTATGAAGGGATTTGTTTAGTTTCTACACCTAAATTCACCATGGTAAATCCTGAATTTCCACTCCATAGGAAGGACAGGCTTGTGGTTAAGTCACTGGAGTGGAGGTTGGGGATTCTGTTCCCAAGCTCTGTAGCAGAATTCCCGTGACTTTGGACAAGCCACAAAACTTCTCCCTCAATTCCCATATCTGTCTAATGGGATGTGGTGAGGATTAATTCATTGATGTTTGGACAGAGTGATGGAAGGGCAAAGTGTTCTGAAATTAATGCAGTAAAGACAATTACTCACAGCTCAGACAGCCGGTAGACAAAGGTGGTTCTCACTGGTGAGGTGGGATCAGTGATATTCTGTCTGCTCATCAGGGGGACTCTAAGGGGAAAAAAAAAAAAGAACAGGACTATCAAGTGACCACAAATTAATGAATTCTGCAAGCTCCACAATGTGTCATGATTGTTCTGATTCACAGAATCCAAGTTCTTATCTTTTTCTGTGTTCAGATATTTTCATCTCTTCCCCTTCCACTCCCCATGAAGTTTCAGATACTTGATCTGTAGAACGGATATGTGTTATACCTGACTGAGCCTTCAAATACCCTCAAGAGCAACAGGGTCTTTCTTGCATCATTGCCAGACACCACCATGGAAAGACTGGAGAGTGTCAAAGCATTGCACCGTGTTAGGCCACTAGTGAGTAATGGAACAATTTCCACAAGTGCCACTTGCCACAGATTATGCTTTCAGTAATGACATCATGGCACTGATGTTCCTCTTGCCCTCTCTTGAGCTGGTGGAAACTGGGACACAACACATATGAGACTAGCTCACTTTCAGGTGGCTGGGTGGGTGGGTGACTGACTCGCTCCCTTTCTTAAAGTGAGCCCTTCCTGAACTCCCATGGCTCCAGTGCTGCCCTCCTTACTCAGACAAAACGTCCCTCACTCAGTGCGAGTAAAGAGTGCAGAATTAGGCCCTGTGAGCAGACAATTAATTAGCTGATTGCAGCATGGGAGTTTGGCATTCCCTGAGAAATCCGGCATTGGCCTCTCCCAGGGACAAACTCTCAGATTTTTTGGACCAGGAGTCCACTCTGGAATGGCAATCCTATGTTCTGTGCCAGCCAGTGTCCCTCATTATCAGGACAGGAGAAAGGCTACTCTTGTCTCCTTCCATGTATCTTACAAAGCTACTGTCAACCCTTCAGAAACATTTCTGAGCTGTGTTTTGGACTGGTGGAAAAAGCACCATGCAGCTGGAATTCAGCAACATGTAGTGTGACTTGGACCATTTTCCACTAGTCTACGGTACTATACACTACAGCCCATTAGAGCACTAGGTGGGTGTCAATGAAATCCTAATTACTTACACTATAACATGAAAACCAGGACATAATGAAACACGATCATGTCCCATAACTAATATGCTGAAGTGAGAGAAAGAAAAGGAACCTGGTGGGCCGTGTCACCTCATCTTTACCTACTTCAAATCAAGCATTGTTTGCCACTTACATGACTCGTATGTTTCTCACCAGGACTTCTTCCTCGGGGTTGTCTTTAGAAGGGACAAACCTTGAGGTCACCCTTGCACATTTACACTTGTTATCAACTAGGACGTGCTCTTTCGCCTCCTCATCCTCATAACCTGGGAACACAGGATGGGTTTTAAAAGGAGAGAAAAACAAGAGAAAAGAAAATTCTTGCCAGTTCCTGGAATTGATTTACTGTATTGTTCGGACATCTTATCAACCGCTCAGTAATGTCCAATGTGGTTCTCATCTAACATCTGTTCAGTCATTGCAGGCCCTCCTGCAAAACTGAATCCCTCACTGCTCAGCCCCAAAGTCAGCATGGTCTCCTTTCACCACTTACTCGAACAGCTGGGTCTGAAATGGAGAGGAAGTAGGGAAGGAAGTCAGAAATGATGCATAGCTGGAGAGGGTCTGAGAGACGAAAGGTGCAGGTTTCCTGTTAAACAGGAGTGAAGAACCTGTGCCAATACCCCAGCGTTAGCCAAGGAAGATGTTCTGCTGCATGCCTGGCAGCTCAAGGGTTGTCTTTTGCTTCTTACGCAGAATATGAGGGAACCACAATGGATCGAGTATGGTCCAAATACCTGTGTATCCTAAACATAAATAACATGGAAAGCCTAGCCTCATATACACACTGGCTTCTGAAACAGAAGACCACGAGGGCCAATAGAGAGTTCACAAGCTATTTAAAGGGAAACCACTACCCCACTTCTGTACGTTAGGACCAACACAGAGCTCTGCCATCCCAAAGCTGGCTGGAGCATGAGCAGTAACAATCCCACCAGCATTCCAGCCTCTCCTCAGGGTGGTGGGGTCCGCCCTACACTGGGCAGCTTCAGCAGCACTGTCAGAATCAGTCCTAACTTCATAGTTACTCCTCCAAAGCAGAGGGAGAACACAATGGTCAGCTGGGAGTTCCCACTGGCAATTCTGAAACCCTTCAGCTAAAGTTTGGGCATTTTTATAGCTCCTAAGTAGTGACTTTGTCTTTACAAGGCCAAATTCACCCATAGCAGAAACAGATCCATAGACTTTGCTCGCGATGTACCTGGTGACGATAGCAGGGTTTGACCCGCCAACACTCAGGGCCAGTTCTCCAAAGGTAGAAACCAACTTCAGTGCAATATAACCCCTTGGGTGCCTGATTGTACATGTGCCACCAGAACTGCAAACCTGTGTGCAGACTGGAGAAATACAGCTGCAAATATCTAGCCAGGTCCCAGACGGTATGTGGGGCACCGCTGGAGCATTCACCGGGTTTGAAAGAGGACTCTGGCCGTTGGGGCTGGAGCCACTTGGTAAGAGTCAGCCTCAGGATCCCTTCCCACTCCTAGTTTGTTTGGGATCAGGCAGGAAAAAGAAAAGATTGAGACTGGCTGTGGGGGGAGGGAAAGCCACTCCAAAAACAAGGACCCAGCATTAACTATGGACCAGCTGGGAGGGTTTGAGCCAATGAACAGAGGTGGGTGGCAGAGGGAATAAGAGTCAGACTGAGATGGGGCAAGAGAAAAGAAAGAGCTGAGCAGGAGCAGCAGTACCCTGAGCTGGGGAGAGACTGAACCTGACCAAGGAGCTGCTTGGAGGAGAGCTGCCAGCTGCTGCCGCCGGCCAAAGGGGATCTTACTGACCCGCAGCATGCAGAGCTGAGACCACAGGGCAAGACACTAGACACACCAGTTTGAGCTCACAATCCGTGGCAGCCTCAGAGTGCACAGCAGACAGGCTTGACTAACCCCAGAGGAGAGGTGCAGGGCGGGGGTGGGGCGCCGCTGTGTAACTCCTACCAGAGAACCTGACCTGGGTCTGCTCCTGGGTTAGATACACGTGTTGTTGTGTTGTTAACCTGGTGCTCGCGCCAGGGGTTGACTCCCAGCCTCCTAGGAGGGAGGTTTGTGGCTGTCTGCTGAGGCACATGGCTGGGCCTAGGGACCCCCGCCCCCAACTCTGGGAATCCCCCATCTCACAGAGTGTGCTTCCTAGCTGAAGCAGACAGACATCAGATGTGCTTGCTCAGCTTGAGCTTGCGGGTTAAAAATAGCAGAGTAGTGGCCACAGCAGCACTGCTGGCAGCTTGGGCCAGCCACCCAACTATGTATCCGGGGGGCTGGGCAGGTTTGTACTCAGCTGGCTAGCCCGGGCTACCCCTGGCCACCCTGCTGCTTTGTAGTGTACGAGCTTGAGCAGAACTAGGACACATCTGTCTGTCTGCTTGAGCTGGGACGTACCCCTTAGGCCCCACTTAAGTTAAGCCCCTACTTTTTCATGGGACTCAAAAGTTTCATAGTCCTGAAGTGGCCCCGTGAAGGCCGGAGAATGGCGTTCTTTGAGTCACCACAGAGCTGGCTTTCTGCGGGGTCTTTTGCACACACCGTTGAACGCTTGAGTGCACCTGCTGCGTGAACATTTTTTTGTGCCCTGTCACGGGCTCCCACAAGTGAAGAATTCTATGGGTGGCACGTGCAGGGGATTGTACTCAGTGTGTGAGTGCAAACTTAGAGGCAGCATCTCATTTCAGATGCTAAGTGTTGCCCAGGATTCAGCGCTTCCCATTCCTGCACATTCCAAAGACTTTCCCTTCTTAACTGCCCTCTGGTGCTGTTTTAATTCTGACTGAAGCCTCTGCAAGCCCATTCCTCACGAGAAATAAAGGCACTGTTATCGAGTGGCTAGAGCAGTTCCCTGGGACTCAGGAGTCCTGCGGTTCTGTTCTTGGGTCTGCCACTGACCTGCTATGTAACCTTGAGAAAGTCACTTCACCTCTATATGCCTCATTTCCCATCCCCACCCCTGTGCAGTCTATTTAAGCAGGAAGCTCTTTGGGGCAGGTATTGTAGAGACACACAGTGAGAGACAGCACCTAGTCCAATGGAGCCCCACCCTACTTAGAGACCTGTAGGCACTAATGTAATGCAAAGAATGTAGCTAGAGTATAATTCTGTTTACACTGTACTCTTCTGATGCCATAGTACTTTCATATCCCCTTACTACAGGCCCAAAATACAGAACTCCATAATCGTATTTGACATATAACTATGAGTCAGGTTTCATGACCTTTATCCTTCTCTGCTCTCTGCCCCCTCCACAATCTAGGTAACTGATGAAACAAGAGCCTTTCCTCTGAAAGAATCGAGCCTTCCTGTGTCTCTGCCTCAGTGATTCTTGATCTCTTTTCACATTTCACCTCTATAGCCTTTTCTTCTTCCTCTCCATCGCCCTCTGCCGTTTTGTAACTGTATTATGTATTGCGTCTGTTACTGTTCTCCCCAAGGGTTTGATCTAAAGGCCACTGAAGTCAGTAGACTCCCACTAGCTTAGCCAGGCTTTGGATCAGACCCTAATTCTGTAACTGTATTATTCAGAGCAAATCATTAGTGAACATTTAGGAAGACATGCTCTAAAGACTGTTACGGTACGCTAAAAATAATGGGCCAGATTCATCCCTGTGGTGTAACTCCATTGACTTCACTTATAATAATAATAATTAATAATCAATGTAATTATATGTAATAATAATTGCTCTATAATTTTTGTAAAATTTAATACATCTTATAAATCACAAAAGTGAAAATACACCATCATCCCTGGCACTTCAGCTATATAATAATGTCTGCATGTCCCAGTGGAGCAACAAAGACTCCTTAGGAAAAGCAAAGTTTAGCAAAAAGAAAAGGAGTACTTGTGGCACCTTAGAGACTAACCAATTTATTTGAGCATAAGCTGTAGCGAAAGCTTATGCTCAAATAAATTGGTTAGTCTCTAAGGTGCCACAAGTATCCTTTGCTTTTTGCGACTACAGACTAACATCGCTGCTACTCTGAAACCTGTCAAAGTTTAGCAGTGGTTAAACAGGGCATCGGGAGAGCTGCTTATGAATGACTGAAGGTTGGATAAATCTATTCTGCATGTGGCTGAGTGTAAAATGGATTTGAGAAATGTCTCTCTTAACATTGGGTTGTCAAGTAAAATGCCATGATATATGGATATGGCATTCAATAAAATCCATAAACAATCATCTGCAGCATATTAAAGAAGCAAAGAAATTGCAAAATGGCTGCTCATGCACTGCTGAATTTTAAACCGTTTCCATTATTAAAGCAAGAATAAATCCAATTAGACCCAAAATGGATTCATTTAAAAACAAATGGGCCAAATTATGCTCCCAGAGAGGCACTTAGCTCACATAGACTTCACTGTGACTTGCACACACATTAGAGGCTGTAATAATTCCAATGAGAAGAAGCAAGTTCAACTTTCGGTTGACCTGGTGCATATTTGACAATCGACCACTGTCACTGATTACTGTACACTCCTGCAGCCAAATTCTGCACTCAGCTACATCTCTATGAAATCAATACTTTTAAAGAAATTATAAATTAATGCAAAATGTAGCCCTTAATGTTAGCAAGATTAGAGAAAATGCAGGATGTAATGGACCTGGGGGTGTACTGTTCCAATTAACAGCGGAATAGATTACAGAGAAGAATTTGACCTAAGTTACACCATTGTGTAAAAAAGTCACATCAAAATAGTCAGTATATACTACCTGTCAACCATTTTTTCTATTCTGTATGGACAAGATTCTTATCTCACTTAGACAAGTGTAACCCAGGAATATCTCCATTTAAATCAGCAGAGTTACGTGCTGTAAAACTACAGTGAGGGCAGAATCCAGCCCCATTGTAACAGGCAGATACACTCAGAAAGAAGTATTTAGAAGCCTTTAATTCTAGTTAGGCAAAGTCAGCCGTGTGAGCTTCCCAAGTGGGAGAAAGAGAAAACACCTGCACTTTCAGCTCATTGATGCAGAACCTCTGATTAAAACAGGGATTCTCAAACTGGGGGTTCTGACCCCTCAGGGGGTCGTGAGGTTATTATACGGGGGGGTTGTGGGCTGTCAGCCTCCACCCCAAACTCCGCTTCACCGCCAGCATTAATAATAGTGTTAAATATATTTTAAAAGTTTTTAATTTATAAGGGGAATTGCACTCAGAGGCTTGCTGTGTGAAAGGGGTCACTAGTACAAAGGTCTGAGAACCACACAGCTAATACTAAGGCATTACTGAGTAGCTAGCGATCACTCCCTTAGCACTGCAACAGGGATTTTTCAAAACATCACTCTTTGGGTGCAGAGACAGACCAAGGCCCCAAGTCAAGTCCAGTGCAGATTGATTTCAGTGGGTGTTGGGTCCGGACCTAGCAGAAAGAGGCTTGCCTTGCCTGCCTATGAAGATCACTGATGACAGGTGACTGTTCAGCACAGCTACCCAAATGCAAGTTTATAGTTAAGCATCATTTATAATGGTCTTCATTTCATTTCACACCTACCTGCCACAAGAGCAGCCCCCAAGAAAACTGCCAGGACTCCCCACAGTAACAAAGAGGTCTTCATCCTGCCTTCCCTTCTTTTGAAGAACTTGAGTTTAGAGGAGTGTCATCTGCCTATAAGGGTGTGTGCAAATGATAGAGCTATTTGTTTCCTAAAATAACAGCCCAGGGTGCTAGCTCTCAAACACCGCTGTAAGATGTGGTTGGGGGTGTTGAAACCAGACACTGCAATTGGTTTAATGCTCAAGGGAAGATTTGGTTCTTTCAAAGATCTACTGATGGGTAGAATTATTGCAGCACTTTTAACTTGGTGTGCTGCCAAGCAAGCAGTAGGACAGCAAAGGATCCCAAAGGGGCACCAAATTATGCTGGCACGAGGGCCAGGATGGATCATGTTCATTCCTAGACCAGTGACATGTTTACAGGCAGTTACGCAGAGGGCTACAAGTGGAGGGTTGGGGAGGAGAGTGATTTCCAGATTGACAGTGGAGCACCACTCTTGCTTCTAGTCCTGAGATGTCCTGAGAAATCTGACTTTAAAATCACATGTTCGGGCTACTATTATTTGTACTGTAGTAGCAGCTGGAGGATTCAGGCTCAGAGCCCCATTGTACTAGGCACTGTACAGATACATAGGAAGAGCCAGTCCCTGCCCCAGAGAGTTTATAATCTAAATAAAGGATGAAGGATAAACAGAAGTGAAGTGACAGAACTGGAAATAGAACTCAGGTTTCCTGAATCCCACCCTGGTGCTTTATCTGCTACAGAGCACTGCCTCTCTGCTTAGGAAAGCTAAGAGATGATTAGGCAGTAGTCATTGTACCTTTCCTTGCCTGTTAATGTCTGCATAGGCAGATTGGGGAACCCCTCTTCCCTTCTGACGCCCCCACAGGATACCAATGGACTTCGGTTACGGGGTGTAGATCCCATGATCAACTCAGTGACAGGATAGCTCTATCATTTCAATGGGTAACTTTATCATGACAGTGTCCATCTCCTCTCCAGCACCCCCTTTCCACAGAGAACAGAGGCACAAGGAGACTAAGTGACTTGTCCAACTTCATTTCACCCATAGGTCTCAGAGCATCTTACAAAAGAGGTGGTAAAAATTATTCCCCCACCTCCACTTTACAGAGGGTAAAAATGAGGCACAGCAAAGCAAATTAATAATAGAGCCATGAACAGAACACCATCAAATCTCTTCACTCCCATTTGAGGCTGTACCCACTAGACCTTGCTGCCAGGGAGATCTAGATTTAAAGTGTTTGTGCGTGGAATGTGTCTTGGACACATAGTGCCCTTGGTAGGATAACTACTCACATGCTGTCTTCCCTCACTCCACATCTTACTAACTGTGATCCAGATCCTGCACCTATTAGACTCAATGGGAGTTTTGTCATCGACTGTAAGAGGGGCAGGATTGAACACAGATGCATCTTGGGACATTGGCACAATGCAAAGAGCATTTGTACTGGATTAACAAGTATCTTAATGCAAGGCTTCCCCACTGGGGGGACGGGCAGGTGTCAGTCACAACTTCCATCATCATTTCATTTTCTCGCAATTCTTTTGGCTTAATCCCGCTGTGTCTCAGATCTGTGCAGCCCCCAGTCCAGTCAGTGGGGCTGCCTATCTGTAAAAGCAGAAGTTGCTCTTCTGTCTCTTCTTCTGTATACCAAGATATCTAGACAGCATTTCCAGCTAGATGTTATATGGCGCTTTCTTATGCTATTGCTGTTGGGTTCCTGCTGAGCTCCACCTTTAGCACAGGTTTAAAAATAGGCTTGAGTTAACCATGAGGGAGTTTCTGTTCTCCAACTGCTATTTGTTTCGGTCAGCTGTTCGATAATCCAAAGATAGGTTTAAAGAAAAAAACCCGAAAGCAGCAGAAAGCAGAATATGCAAAGGAGGCTGATTCTGGCCAGTTCTGCCTATGCAGGAGGGTTTAATTAAAAAAAAAAATAAAAAATCAAAGGTCAACATCCATGAATATTTTAGAACTATGTAGTCTGCAAGGGCAAAATTAGGTGCTGATTTACATCCTGGGTGATCCTGCTGAGTTCAGTCGGCAGCACCCCTGGAAATCAGGCCACTTATTTTTAGAAGCCGAAAGATGGATTTAGGACACTAACTTTAGGCACCCTAGCAAATTACGTTCTTGAGAGCCTAATCTTGACTGTGCATATACCCCCTACCCTCCTCCCCTGCACACTCAGATTGGACCCTTATTTTGAGATTAGACTGCTTCAGCTGCATGCCAGGCACTTTACTTTTTATGTATTTACTGGTATCCAAACAGCTTTGCTTCTGAAGCGAGGCATGTGATTATTGGAGATTCTCAGCTTTAATTTTTTTTTAAATTAAAGTTTCCAGCCTTCAGGATTGCAGCAAAAATCTTTAAAATGTGAGCCCTAAAGGATCATGAAGCAAAAAGGCAAAGAAAATGAACCCAAACTTTATTGATTTATTTTTTAAAAAAACCCTCAAGATTTTGGAAGCCTGACTCACGATTTTTGAGTTCCTGGGATTCGCAGCATTGCAGTGTGGACCATATAGCGCCTGATCTTGCTCCCACTAAAGTTAGAGTGTGAAATCCAGGCCCCTGCCCATTGACCCATCCTGATCATGGAAGTCAATAAGAGTTTTGCCATTGACGTCACTGGAGCCAGACTTCACCCCCTGGTTTGCCTCTGACTTCAGTGACAGAAGGCTCACGCTCTCAGCTTTTTTTGATTGAAAGCCTATAGGGCCTTGGTTCTCTGCAGGCTGTAAGAGGAAGTCCCCAGGTCCATGCACAGCCGCACGGGACCCACACTGATCGTGGCACTGGCATGGGCATGGTGAAAGCAGGGGCTGAGCAGGGGCTGTCCCTCCACCCCACCCTGTGTGTAAGTGGGCAGGAGGGGGTGGGTTGGAGAGAGGTCAGAGCCATGGCTCCATGCCCCTCGATGTGCCAGCCAGTGAGCTGGCCTGGCGCAAGAGAGGAAATAAGCAGTACCTCAGTTCATGGTGCTCTCACCTCCTCCTCACTCCAAGCAAAAGGACTCCATTGCAACTGCATCCCTGGGACGCTTGCCAGCCCTTGCTCGGGAAGGTGAGCATGTGCAAAAAGGACGACAACAGAAACTGTTTTGCAACCTTAACTACTAGCATCCACTATCGTTATTAGATGTAAGATGATGATGGGAACATTTAGCTTGTGGTAAAGTGGGGTGTAAACCTACCCCACTTTAGCCTGCCACGCATTAACTGTCTGTGTGGACCCCGCTGCCACGCACTGCAGCTCCTTAGTGCACGTTGATCTACCTCACTTTGAAGCAGGGCTACATCAAAACCCACTCAGGAAGTGTTCGTGCATGTCAGCCAGGTCCACACAGACAGACAGTCAGTGGCAGCTAGCGTGGGTTAGATTTACACCCCTGTTTACAGTCCATTAAATGTGTGTGTAGACAAGTGCTGAGTGAAGGCTGGAGTGTCAACCTGAATTTTCAGCCTTAAATCTTTATTACTGAATCTTCTTGCCATCTAAGTCAACTTTAATGTTAGTTTGACAGGTCTCCTGTTTTTCCCCCCTGTGGTTAGATATTTATATTAATAAGAAAAGCTGCACCTGTTGCGTGGTTTGGTTTTTAAACAAACTAGCACCTGGACTTGTTTCACATAGAACTGTTGCTGGGTTTGGTATATGTCAGCTTCACTTACCAGATTAGTGTTTCTGAGGGCATCAGAAATAATTTACTATGACTCATTCTGCCATGCCTCTCTGCATTTGTCAATGACAGAATTACTTCAGGTTTCAGAGTAGCAGCCGTGTTACTCTGTATTCGCAAAAGGAAAAGGAGGACTTGTGGCTAAGGTGCCACGAGTACTCCTTTTCTTTTTGAGAATTACTTCAGTCAATCTGTGTTTGATTTTCTCCACCTCCCCCTTTAAAAGGGTGGGAGACTAGATTAGGTGCCTCTCCTGACTGAGAGTGGAAACTGTAAAAGGAAACATTCATGTAGACAAGAAGGCAAATAAAGATGGCTTAAAAATTGCACAAGCGAAGGGCCACATCCTTCATTGGTGTTAATCAGCATAGCTGCATAGACTTCAATGGAGCTATGCCAGTTTATACCCACTAAAGATCTGGCCCTGAATAGCCAGTCCCAAAACAGAATTTGTTCAAACAATATAGCTAAAGTACCTACTGAAGGAGTGTGGGCACTACCCCTGGAACGCCACTTTAGGCCCATTGCATTACCCAGTTACGCCAGATTTTAGACACTGTTGTATCTTGTAAATTACATAATACAAACAATGGGCCTAATCTGGCATAATTGCTGAAGTTAATTATTCTACGTATTACTCTTAGCATATGCGCAATGTACTTCAGATGGCTCGTGACCAGGATTCATCATCACTGAATTTGGTCCACTGGTTGGTTCATTAGCTTTCCCGGCATCGGCTGGGTACTGAGAGGGAGTGCGACATGAACGTTGATCCGTGCTCCTCATTCTAGGTATTGTTCCAGTACCCCTGTAGGCATCCCCTGGCAGGCTATGATCTCACCGGCTCTCATAAGCTGAGCACTGCTGGGTCTGGACAGCACTAGGATGAGACCTCCAGCACCAGAGAGGAAATATCAGCATTGCAGAGGTACAGTACCAGGTGCTGGCAGAACTTGGCCCTTCATAGGGATGGGGTGCTCTCCTGATGGAGGTGCTTTCTTTCAGATGAGAGGTAAAATGGGGATTCTGATCTCTCATGATAATAAAGGTCCCCTGGCACGTTCACAAAAGTAGAGATTTTTTTGGCCAAAGTCCAGCCCACAGTTGCTCATAGGCATCCTCCTCACCAATCTCTGCCATCTCAACTGGACGCAGTGTGCTTCTCCAGTTCCTGTCCTACACTGCTGTGTAACATTGCTGTGCTGCTCCTCCAAAGCATTTTCGTAGGGCATGGAGGGTTAAATTCACCACTGTGCACAGGTAGCACAAGGCCTATGCACCACTTACATCTCCCTTAGGTCCCCAGAATAAGGAGGCTTCTTGAAACAGTCACTAATGAAAGTTGTCAGTCAGTGAAGGTGCTGTAAAAAAGAAGTGAGAGAGCTACAGAGGGATTCCCTTCAGGACACTGCTTCCTGACCTGCACTCGGCCCCTGTCTCCCTACATCAGCTACTCGTAGGATCCTCTCTGCACCTCCTTTCATGCAGCTTCCTCCCTCCCCCAGCTCATCTACAAGGACCCTACCTTCCTACCTTTATGGCTCTATGCTGCTTGCAGTGGACTTGAATATACATTCTCTCTTTGTTATTCCCCTTCCCCAGCCTCTGTCTCCTTATCTCTGTCCCCTTTTAGATTGTGAGCACCTTGGTGAAGGACTGCCCCTTCATGAATGTTTGGAAACCACTTAGCATGTAGTGGATGCTACCATAAAAATAAAAGCTTTATATGACTTGTATATATATATATATATATTGTATTCTTGTGCAGTGCTGCAGGAAATCCAACATGCAAGATACTTCTCTCGCACAAGTTTTACCATGTCACTCCATTGACTTCCATGGAGGTACTCCTGACTTACATCCATGTGCAGTGAGATGCAAAGCAGGCCCATAATGCATTAAGTCACCTTTGACAATGGCCAGTCCTAACTTCTCCATAGTTTACAGCATTTAGCAAAGAAAAGCAACAAAATGTTAGGTGAGTTACAATTTGAGAAAATAAAAATTCCTAAGAGGTCATCTTTATGTAATAGTTGCTTCTTGTTTTCCAGTAGTACCTACAGCATGCTAGGTACTGTACAAATATAAATGAAGGCACAATCCCTGCCTCCAAAGAACAAAACCTACTACCCAAGAGAGAGATCTAAGAAGGTGTGTATATATACAGAAAAAAACTTAAGAAGGAAAACTTGAATTGCAGGGAGCATTCATCAGGTCTATTTTAAGAGGCATTTACATGTAAATGGGGGGTCTTTGTAAAGGGCAAGAGGTCAGGACGGTTCTTGTTTTGTCCCTCATATTTGTCCAGATAATTTTTCAAGTATTGTCTTGTCCTTCCTCTGTGGTCTTCTAGAGTGTGAGACACTTTGGCAGTCTGGTTACAGGGAATTTGTTAGCGAGCAGTTTCAGTTAACACGCAGTCAGATGCCAGGTGCACTTCAGATCTTCCTCTTTCTGTTAGGCTAAATCCCAGGGAGGTATTGCAATGGTTGTTACCAAAAGGCGTCTAAAAAATGAGCATGTACTTTTAACACCAACAGGGTGGGGAGCTCATTTCCTCTTGAAAAATCTCCCTCCACCTGGCAGCATTCATTACGGATCCCTGCAAGGTCTGAGAAATGCTAGCCTAATAACAGCACAGAGCTGCCAGCTCTAACCACAACTGAGCCTTTTTAGATCAGTCGTTCTGATTTAAAAGGATTCCTTTTATAATAATGGTGTCATTTACACTCCAGAGCAAGCTGATAATGATTCTGTACCTGATCTACTTACTACTCATCCAGCAGAGCTGAAGTTTAATTTCAAGACATTATAAAACCTTATCTGGAGAATCAGCATTTCACAATGCTGTCTTAGAGTTTGTGTCACTGATTCCGCCCTAAGGAAATGCAGCTTATTGTTTGTATTGTGGTAATGCTTGGGAGCCCCAGTCAGGACCCAGGACCCTGTTGAGCGAGGTGCTGTACAAACAAAGAAGAAAAAGAATGCCCCTGCCCAAAGAGTTTACTATCTACGGAACCTTCTTTAATATGCAACTATAGGGCCATATGTTTAAAATATGGTCTTGAATATTGTGTGTGTAACTTATGGACACATATATGTAGCTGCAGTTACTACACTTGCATTCAATTACTTGATACATGAATGCAAAACTTGCACACTCAGTCAAATTTTAAAGCTGGGCTGAAGCCATCTGAAAATTTGACCCCTTACCCCCTTGTCTGCCAAATGGAGAACATATATAATAGAAAGGATTAACCAGTTAGTAAAGTCCCTGCATGGTGTCTAGTCTTACTGAGGGCCAAATCCTGCTTGTATTACTTAAACACAAAGCATCCTATTAACATCCCTGGATCTACTCATTTGAGTAAGGTGAGCAGGATTTAGCCCTGACTGGGCAACATGCACATTGTCACAGGCAAGACTCAAACCAGGACCTTCATAGCATGAAAACATCTTTTATCACATGCCCTTGGGCCAAACTGGACCATTCCTCTGGCCAAGTCAGGAGGTAAATCATGCAAAGTCCTGCTTTCCTTATCTTACAGCAGTATCTGATTTTTAAATGAGCTGTCATCTTCTAACCAATTTTCCACCTGTATTAACTGAGCTGCAAGGTCAATGGGTGGTCCATAGCTGACTGAGGGGAATGGGAAACTCAGCTCAGATTAGAACTCTGAATTCACCATTTACAACTAGGGAGGACAAACCCAGAGAACTCTGACTTCTGTCTTTAACTTTCATTGAAGCCAAACACTAATCAAAATCTTTCCCCTGTGCTCTAAAGATTGGGTTCTAGACCACAGGCCTTTTCTGAATGTGCAGCATGACACAACGATGTTGTATTGCAGTATCACAGTGCTAAGTGAGCTGAACCCAAACTTGTCCTCCTGTATGATCGATGGAATGATAACTGCAGCCAATTCATTTTCTCACCCATAAGGTTCATCTAGTGATATTTCCCTCTGTAATTAATGCATACTAGTACTTTTCAGAAGAAAGGAGGGTAAGATAGTGGCAAAAAAAAACAACTATCCAACCATAATGAATAGCTTCATGCAGCTACAAATTGAACTTATATTAGATGTGGCTGACTGCTGTGTATCTGGAATACAGAAAGCATGTGAGCGGTGCTCTGCTGAGAGATTTGAATTTATTCCTTATTCACTTAAGCTGGCAAACACGAGCAGAAGTTACAATAATGTCTTAAATATCACATCTGGAAGTGGCTTGGTTTCACTAGCAAACCAGATGGTAGCTAACACTAAGTACACTCAATTGACTATCACTTGACATGTTGAAAGCATTTTGTGCTGCTATGATGGAGATGCCTGACAAAGCAGCTGCCAATTTCTTCTACGGTGTTCTGCAATGTCATATTGATTCTACATTTCATTGCTCTTTTTTTTTTTTTTTGGCACCTTCTGTTACAATTACGTCTCATTTTTTGCTTTTCCTTTGGATATTTTAGTCTTGAAGAGGTCTGAATTTACTCTCTCACATAATTTAATTACTCTCTCACATCCACGCACCTTATTGGAGTAGCACAGTGTTAAGAAGGATAGAAATCCCATCCCGGCCAAATTTATCCCCAGGGTAATCTCACTGAAGTCTGTGTTCTCTCCAGCTTTCCTCATTGATTGACCCACCCTGACCAAATCTGGTAATACACAAACTCTGTTTCTAGCATGAGATCTTTGTTATTAATTATACTTAGGACTCCTACTAGGTCTACAGATCTCAAAGCACTACACAAAGGTGTGCAAGTGTTGTGATTTTTATTTTACAGCTGTGGCTAGCTAAGACGTAGAGCGATGGAGTGATTTATCCGACATCCCACGTTGTGGCAGGACTGGGAGTAGAGACCAGGCCTCCTGGCTCCCCCTCCTGTACCCTATCCACTGAACCAGGCTGTCTCCTCTTCACCTGCATTTTGTTAGCAAGCTCTACACGGGCTGGGGAAGGTGACAAATCTTCCCCCATTCAAAAGGCTTGTCTTCACAGGCAACAAGGGTGCGTTTTCCCCCGGAGTCAGCACAGTCCCTTTGGCTTAACTCGATTGAAAACAGCCCATGACACACTTCCGTTTCAGCTGAGCTGGCTACAGCCTGGGCCAGGCTGAGGGCCTCCCGTGGGGGCCGTGAGCCCTTGGGCCGATGAGAACCCCACCGGCCAGGGCGGCTGGAGTCGCAGGAACCCCTGGGGCTTTGGGGAGGGGGGGGCCTGCCGGAGCCGCTCAGGGGCGCCGAGCGTCCGGCGTGTCCAGGCCCGTCTCCCAGGCGACGCTCTCCCGGGGCAATGGGGTCCACGCTGCCCGCGGCCCTCTGCCGCGGGGCCGCTGGGAACCTCTGGGAGGACGCGGGGCAGCCGGAAGTAGGGAAGGAGATCGCGGGGGCACAACACTTAGCGACCGGAAGAGAGGAAGGGCATCACTCGGCCCGCGCTGCGCTACCGGAAGTGGCCGGAAGAACGCGAGTGGTGACGACGGTAACCGCTTTGGCAGCCGGAAGTGGGGAGGGGAATGGCGGTCGCGCACGCTGCGCCGGAGCCGGAAGTGGGGAGGGGAACGGCGGTGGCACACGCTCTCCCGGTGCCGGAAGTGGGCCGGAGAAGCGCCCGGCCCGCGCGCACGCACACACTCGCCCGCTGCCCGCACCATGGGTAGGCCGCGCCGGGCCGCGCCGCGCCGGAGGCTGCCGAAGGCGGAGGAGGATGCCGGGGAGGAGCCCGCCGGGCCGGAGCCGGGCCCGCTGGCCTCGCAGAGCTTCACGGACGAGGTGGACGATTTCCACGAGGCGCGGTTCGAGGCGGTGATGGGGGCGCTGGGGAGCGAGGAGGAGGCGGAGGAGGAGAGCGAGGAGGAGGTGCTGGGGCTGGAGCTGCCGGAGGAGAGCGAGGAGGAGGAGGAAGAGGAGGAGGATGGGGAGGAAGATGAAGAGGATGGGGACCTGTCTATGCACAGTGACCTGGAGGAGCCAGTCAGCGGCTCCGGCCTCCCCCACGAGCTCTCCTGGGGGCAGCGCAAGCAGCTCTATTATGACACGGACTACGGGGCCGCGGCCCGCTCGAAGAGCAAGCGGAGCCGCGAGGAGGCCGAGGCCGAGGAGCTGGAGGAGGAGCAGGAGGCTCAGGCCATCCAGAAGCGTCTGGCGCAGGCCTTGGGCGAAGACGACTACGGGCTGGACCTGGTGCAGGCCTACGCGGATGAGCAGCACAGCACCCAGCGGCTGGAGACGGGGCCGAAGATTGCCAAGGAGTTGGAGACGCTTTCTAGAAAGGAGCAACTGAAGCTGCTGAAGCAAGAGTCACCTGAGCTGCTGCAGCTGATTCAGGACTTTGAAGCCAAGTTAACTGAGCTCAAGGATGAATTGGATCCACTCATGCACATGGTCAGGCATGGGATCATCCCGAAGGGAAAAGGTAGCCGTTACCTGCAGACCAAGTATCATCTCTATTTGAATTATTGCACCAATATCAGCTTCTACTTGGTTCTGAAATCAAAGAGGATTCCAGTTCAGGGCCACCCTGTTATTGAAAGACTGGTTGCTTACAGAAATTTAATCAATGACTTGGGGATTGTGGATGAAAAGTTATCATCAGAAGTCCAATGGCTCCTTAATGAGCTCCACAATAATGAAAGAAATGATGTAGGAGGAAAGAAGAAACCCACAATGCTTCTTCAGAGAACTGTTAATAAAAATAAACCAAAATCTGCTCCTAAGATTTCTAATGTTGAAGCTGCTGCTAAAGAACCAAGAGATGATTCAGACTTAGATGAAGAGGCTGCCTTGAAATTTTACAGGGAGATGGAGGAGAAGATGAAACTCAAGAGGAAGAGAAGAGAAGATCAGAATGCTATGGAAGAAGAACTGGTTCTCGAAGAAGATCCAAATAAAAAGAGAGGTATAACCTATCAGATTGCCAAGAATAAAGGCCTTACACCCAAAAGGAAGAAGATTGATCGTAACCCGAGAGTCAAGCATCGTGAAAAATTCAGGCGTGCTAAGATTCGTAGAAAGGGCCAAGTTCGTGAGGTTCGAAAAGAAGAACAAAGATATGGTGGTGAACTGTCTGGCATTCGTGCTGGAGTTAAGAAAAGCATAAAGCTTAAATGATTTCCTCTGCAATTTGTGGACCTGAAGATAGTGGATGTGAACACAATAAATCATTTCTAAATAGAACATTGTGGGTTTTGAAATACTTATTAATGTAGAAAGTATTCTGTTTTTTTGGGTTTTTTTAACAGACTGTTCAACCACCCCTTTAATTGTACACCTCTCTAAAAATAACTCTGAACACTCAGTCCTGTGTACAGGAGCTATTCCCTGTATCACTGTCTCTTACTGTAACTCCCTATACAGTGTTATTCACTGAGAAGCAGAAAGAGTTGTGAAGGAAGGGAGTGAAATACAGATGATGGGGTGGGAATCAGGTTGGGTAGAACTTTACAGAGGGTGCCAAAGGATTTGGCAATTGGGAATAGACTTGGCAGCATCTGCAAAAAGATTCTGTGTGGAGAGGGAGTTGGGGAATAAAACGTGTGTAGCTACCATTGCCATCTCCTTTACCTAGATTGTTGCCTGTTTCTCTGGTCCAGTAACTGTGATGAGCTTTAGAATTAGGTGCTTGCTATGGTAGTTCCTCTAATGGCTGCTATACTTTGCTCCCACCTTTCCTCTGGTTTTTTGGAAAATTGTAGATGAGATAAGAATTAGATAATCTAATTATTCAAAGGAATGAATCACTAAAAAGAAAAAATCTTAGGTCTAGTAAACAATAATTAGCAATTCAGTAGAAAGCTGCAACCTTCACAAGTTTATGTATTTTCTATACTCAGTGGGCCAATTTATTTTTAAAATTATTATTATTTAGTGGTTAAACAGTTTAACCCACTGTTACCTTATTTCTTTGGCCTGGTGTGTACTACCATTTTAGTATTTGGTTGTCAGCAATCTTTGTTATTTGCATTGGTGCTGAGCACAGTTGAGGTATAAGCAGAGACAAGGGCAAACTGACCAGCCCCAGTTCATTTAAAATCATTAACCTTTGCTATAACCCCTGCTCTGTTTTGTCCGTGTCTGTACTCACAGCTAAATCATGCTAAGTGCTGAGGCAGCAAAAACAATTAGGAAACAGTACTGTTTCTACAATGTAGATGCCTTTAATTTACAAAAAAAAAAGCCCCCTTTTTTTTAAACCTTACAACAACTTTCAAAGTCTCCTATTTTTTCCATGCATTCTAACGTAGTACTGTATTTCCTGTGTTTTAATCTCAGACTGAAAGTCCTGCTGGGAAGTATCAATAAAATGACAGTTTCATTTGAGAGACTGACGGTTCTGGTTATGCTGAAATAGTGACAGGTGTTTATAAACGTCTCTTGAAAATGTGACAGTGTAACTTGCACCACTGTGAGCCATATCCTGAGAGATGCTGAACATATACAAATCTAGTTTTGGGTGCTCATGACTCAGGATGGCAAGTCTGGCTTGATTTTTGTCATAGGTTAGCAGTGTATGAAAGTCATTATAATCTGTCCAGTGGTTTATGTGAAATGAGTGGATTAGTGGACATATGGCCACATTACAAAACCACTATTGTAATTAGTAGCCTTGTGACAATCTCCGTGGGGAATCCAAGATTTGAAAGTGTATCATAACTAAATCAGTATTCTGACTTTTAGGCTGTGACAGGTTAACAATAATCTAAATGTATGAGCATTCCATAAATGGTATATACAGCATCACTGAAATGTGTAGTTCCCTCTGGAATGTAAGAAGGCAACCAGCTGCTGTACAGCAGTGCTGCACAATGGTAACATGTCAGTGACGCAGTTCTGTTTTTCACACTTGGCATAGTCTTTGGTTATGTAATAATACTGCAGAGATGACACATTCTCTTTATATTAAATTTGTATGTTTGAGTTCAGCTCAGTCTAATTGCTTTTTCCTAGAGGAACAAGTTCAGAAGTTACGTGCCATCTACTTCTAGTGACCAGTCGTGTCCCCCCCCAGAGTAATGTACATAAACTTTTATGAAAGGAAAAAAAATGGGTGGGAAAACAAGCATAGCAGAAATATAGTCAAGACGGGAACATATGAAAGGAGATTAATTTCAGCTTGTGTACTAGTCATGTAAATTACTGCCGAAATTGGAGCTATGCAGCGTGATTCTAAAGACAGAATTTATCTCAATATGTGGATACACAGGGACAGATCCTCAGGGTAAATCCATGTAACTTCATTGACTTCAGTGGTGCTGCACCTGTTTGCACCTGCAAATGGTTTGGCTGATTAAATGCAGCACAGGAATACATGTTTACACCATACAAATACCATTCATACCACATAGCAGCATTCTGAATAGAGCCTGTAATTAATTTGACCTTGGTAACAAACTAGTATTTTTGTGTTTTAGTAGTGGGTGTGACAGAGAGAACTTGAGTTCGATCTGGCCACTGAGCAGTGGCACCTTAGAAGCGGGAGGTGAGCCAATGCAGACTACTCCAGAGGGCCAGGGAGCAACAGTGGCTGGCAGCTGTGGGCGCAATTTTCACATCTCCGGCTTCTCCGTGAGATTGGGGTCCATGCTGCAGCAACATCTCAGAGAAAGAGGGAGGACTGCAGGGAGGTGTAGGAATGAAGCAAGGGATCACTCAGGTCCTGGAATGATTATTTGTGAGCCTATGCATGTTTTCTGCCGGTACAATCCACACACAAACAATTTACCTAATTTCCATTGAAAAGAGTCTTGTGTAAAAATCCCAAATAGTAGTGGATTGGTGAGCCAACAGGTTTCTTCAACTCTGGTTTTTATTATGAAAGATGCATTTATTACACGTTTTATAGAATGGGTTTTTTGAAAAGTGCTCAGTGGTGGCCTAACTCTGCTGCAGTTGAAATCACAACATTTTACTGTTGGCCATTGACTTCAGTGGAAGAAGAAATGGGCCAAACAGCACTTCTGAAAATCTCACCCTTGAAGGTATTCTGGCTCTGAACTATGCCTTCTGTAATGTGGTTGTACGTTGTAAAACCTGTCTGCATATAAATGGCAAATGCTTGGGCTGTACACTCAGTCCTTGTAGCATCACTGCCAGTGGGATTGAATAAGAAAAGGGTTAGTGTCAACAGTAGCAATTTGAAGTCCTTTGCTCTTGTAGCAGACACAAAAATGTGTCTTCCTTATTTAGTGTTGCTCATCTTAAAAACAGGTGTAAATCAGGCTTGTGATGGGAACCCGGGTTTAGTCTTAAACATGGAGGGAGTGTAGTGCTCCTTAATAACTATTACCTTTATTTACTAAGTGTGCCGAGAGCATGATAAAGCCAAAAAATATCATTGTGCATTTCACAGCTGGTATTTTTTTCAATACATTAGCTGCACTCCTGGAAAGACCTCAGTTATAGGTGATTTTTTTTAAATAGGCCTATGTGCTTTTGGGGGGAAAGAGTGGGGGTGGGGGATGGGGAAGGGAATATTGAAACCTCAGCCCAACTGGGTGATTATACCAGTGTGTAAAAATTTTGAAAACACAAATTGATCTTATTACTCGGATGGCCACTAACTGAAATGCTCATTTCCTGTAAAGATGATTTTCATATTACCAGTCAGGGTGGATTTGATTTAAATCACTAGTCAGGAAGGTCAATTTAATCATGGTTTTCTACATAAACGTGCATTCTTGTTAGTTGTTATAACAATACATATCTTTCACAACTCAGTGATAGATGTAGGTTTCGTTTTTAGAAGGTACACACTATACATTTTTAAACAGTGATTTATTTTGAAAACTTTTCAGATTAGTTTTACAGCTATATCAGAAAATGAATGATTGTTTGGTTATTTCGTTTACCAAAGGTAATTGAAGCAGATATTTATGAAGTCAGTGGGAGGTGAACTATCTCCAATTCAACAGGTTAATCATTAATATTTGGAGGATTTTCTTGCCATGCTGTATTAGGAGGAGAACATCACCAGACAGACACTTAAATTGCTTTATTTAAGTAAAATAGCGTTAAGTATTCTGGATTTTTTTCTTCAACAGCAAACATATAATATTTTAACAAAACAAGCATATGTCTCTCACTTCTCACATTTATCTCCAGACTTCTCCTTGTCCAGATCTATTCCACCCCCAACAATCTTCTATTCATTGAACTTTTTTGAAACTTTGCACTTTTAGAGAGAGGTAAGGGATTGACTCTGCATACACAAATTTGCAGAGGGACAATAGAGTTGAGGTCTGTTATTTCTCACCTCTCTATATTATTTCTTTATTTTAAAACATTTTTGCTGTTAACAAGCATGTTACCTCTGGAGACACAAATCCACAGTTTGAGAACAAGCATCTCTGATGGTATCTTATAGACTGAGCACTGAGTCCCATTGGGTAGATAGAAAGATTAATCTAAATAATCTATACTGTACAGAAGCCTGTGGAACCCCATAAAATCCCTAATCCATGAACCATTGGAACTCATTTACAAAACTTTTCTTAAACATTACATGAATATATTGTCTCATACTATAGAATTAGAATTTATAATCCCTATTCCATGATGAGATATCTTTGAGCTATAATGTATCTTAATTAAAACTCTGTTTTGATAGGTTTTTTCCTCAAAAAAATCCGATTTAAATTAAAAAAATCATTGATTTTTATCCACCCTGATACCATTCACATCCTTAAAGGTGTAGAACATAAAGAGCTAGCAAATTAATATGCAAAACCATAGGGCAATCAAAGTATGCAGCATGCTTTGTGTTAATGTATAAAATTGATGGGCCTTTGACAACAAGAAGACTTATGGAAACTGAGGATGCATTTCTCCCTTTTTCAATATCAAAAATTTCCTTGCCTTGCCTCTAGAAATTGTAGACTTATAACTTAAGCCAACATTAATTTAGCATACTGACTTTAGCTTGTACCTTTAGTCTTTTAGGAAACATTATATCGCAGTCCAGACAGTAGATGGTGCACATAATCTTGTAGACTTGAAAGTAGTGCCAACCTGTTCAACCTGAAAATGAAATCTCTTGGGATCTTATTTACAGTTTGCTAATTCAGAGCCTAGATAGTCTTCATTTTTGAAAGATGAAATAATTTTTTAATAGGGGCTTTTAAATATATTGAATAAGGAAGGACTACTGAACACTACAAGGCCAGTAATGTAGTTTTGTCTCTAAGTGGAACTAAAAAACACTTCTAACAGGCTACTGATAATACTGATGGTAAATGATTTTAAAGACCTCATAAGAGAGGATGTGTGTGTGACGGATTCAGTCACGGGGACCCCTGTGGGATTGTCACTGGATGTGCTGAAATTACCTCTGAGCCAGGAGGGAAGCTTGGGAAGAAATTAGGGAAACGCTATACAGTGACAAAGAGAGGCAGAATGGGTTTATGGATAATGTTTTCCTTATTCTAACAAAGTTCCTTGTTCTCAGAAAAAAAATGACATCTAAATTACCATTGTTACATGACATTATAGCTCTGCCACAAAGAACCTCAGCTTAGTGATTGGCAGGATGCACTGCTTAGGAAGGAGTTGGAGAGGCAGAGAAAAGGTTGATCAAATGGCCATGCTAGAGCTATGAAACACAGCAGGGAACTTCTGTAAACTAACAGCAAATTTTGCAAAGCCCTTGCCTTACTGTCTACTCCCTTCCTGTTCAGCAAACAATATTTTTGATTATGAGGTTCCGGGGGGGGGGGGGCTTTAATATGTCTTCCCATTCAGCTATAATTTCTATGAGTAAGCTGGACCAGACCATTTGCAGGTTCTATTCCTCCTTTATGTTCAGGAGTTACACACTTGAAGCTGCATGACTCACCAGAATTTTTTCTTTTTAACCTTTTTACAAAAATATGTATATGAAAAACACTAAGAAGACCTGTAGATACCATCTTCTAGCAAGAGGGACAGGACACCAAAGATTCTGGTAACTTCAGACACAAAAGAGACCAGCACCTATTGTGGTTGGCTTTATTTTTGTATATGTGACCTTGGCTCCTGAGCATACATTCCCCATTGCTGAGACAGAGCGAGCAAGAGAAATATACAGACCGGTCTACCTAGATAGAATTAAATCTCCTTGTAAACATCCACACCCATCACTCATAACATCCAGTCTATTTGCCTGGTAAGTCATTCTGTAGTCATCCAGACAGCATCAACATTTGGATGTGTGAACAAACAATAAAATGGAGGGTAGAAACCCAACAGACCATTCTAAATCAAAAGTGTAGGGCAGTAAAAGTAAACCTGCAGGTACCTAAAACCATACAAGTGCATTGCATCTTCTCTCCTTTCTATGGAACTTCTAATAGAAACAAAATATCAGTTACACTGCTTTACTCTTCCTGTCACTGACAAAACCCATTGAAAACTCTACCATACTGGGGTAGCAAATAATTAGTGGCAGCACTAGAAAAAAATTAGTCTCCAGGAATGAGTTGCCACTTCTGCAATTTTGTCCTGTGGGAGAAAATAATATTACACTGCAGTATGACATGATGTTGCGACATGATGCAAAGAAAGATTGTAGACAGGATATTTTTCAGAGCCTGTGAATTAGTCTCGCAAGATTCAAGAAAAATGAATTAAGTTGGTGAAAAGTGGGAACCCTAAAATCAGCACCAAAATTTATTCCACCTCTGAAAACCTTAATAAAATTTTTTCATACCCATCTTTTACAGCTAGAATTCTCTGATTAATATGTGAGCTAGTTACTTGTCTTAAATAATAAAAATAACATAACTTTGCACTTCTATCCAAGGATCTGAAAATGCCAAATAAAGAAAGCCTCACTACACTCTTGTAATGGAGGAGTATATATAAACATTCCCATTTTGCAGCTAGGAAATTGAAGCACAAAGCAGCTTTGACTTTCCTATAGTTGCATAAGGATGTCTATGACAGAAATAGAATGCAGATCTTCCCATATAAGGTCTGATCCAACAAGGTGCTGAGTGTCTTCCACTCCCATGGAAGTCATTAGGAGTAGACGATACTCAGCACCTTGCAGGATTGAACACTTAATCACAAGATTATCCTTTCCTTCTTATATATGTTAACCTTTGTTTTGGGATGACACACTACGGAACACATGAAATGACAATGTTTTCTTTTAAATTGCTGTTCCGCCAGCAAGCAGTGAGTGTTCGGCCATGTCCTTTTAACAGGAAAAAGGAAAGGGGAGTTGGTATTAGTTTTTTTGTCATGTGTTGGTACTGATTAAAATTTGGGCACTGGAGAGAGAAGAAAGTAGGCACCGCAGAAAATCCTTTCTTGAGGAGAGAGATGGGGAACAAGTAGTAGGGAGAAGTTAATGAGAAGCAGGTTAAAATGTATGGGAATGGAAAAATGAATATGACGTGAAAAGGAAAATCTAGAGTGGAAAAAAGAAACTAACAAAACAAGGCAGGGAAAAAAATTCTGTGAACCCCTCTGAAAAGATGTGTGCTCCTTGTTCTTCATTGCTTTGCAAGTGTGTGAAGGGTTTTAAATATAAAAAAAAACCTTTCCTTTCCCCCCTCATTGAATATATTTTGTCTGTTAGACAGTAATGGCCATACTGTGGTGGGTAAATTGGTTTGGGGGTCAATAATATTTGAGATATTTATGTAGTGAAGCGGTAGTGATTCATGTTCAATATCACCACTGCTACTAGAACATACAGGAATCTGGGTCATTAATCTTTATTTACAGGCAAATATCCTGAGGTGCAGGCAAATTCTGCAGTGACACTTCACCCCCTGCACTTGTTGATTTCAAAGGGCTTTACAAATATTAGCAAATCTTCAGTTTTCCCCTCTGAAGTAGGGAAGAAATGGAGAAGCTGAAGCAGAGGTTAAATGCCTTGCCCTAGTTGTACAGAAAATCTGTTGTACAGAATAGAGCCTAGATTGCCTCTCAACTGCAAAACCCTTTTGTATTTGTTCTTGTGGTAAGGTATGACCTGTGTCTTCTGTAAACATGCAGCATCTGAATCTGCTGTAAAACCTGTGAGGTTCCATTACTTTAGTCGGATGGCACAGCATGTAAGCCACTGCAAAATTTTGCATGCCAACTTCCATAAATCTACTTTAACAAAATACTATTTATGTAGCCTGCAACAAACCTATGAAACACTGTAGAATAAAATAGTTTTGTTTGGTTTGGATGTTTTGAAAAATAGAAAATACATCTTGTTAGATTATATTGGAAGCTTCTCCTTCTCAAACAATCCATAATAGTGACCTACAGCTGAAGACTGTTTTGTCTTTTGGAATTGCATGTTTGTATTACTCTGTTTCTGTTCTCATCTTATTTATATTAGGCACTGTTATATTTACTTATATTAGGCACTGTTTGTCTAGTTGATTGAAAATGTAAACCATCAACTAGCTTTTAGTTGGAATAGAGAAATTGGAAATTCAAATAACTTAGGCAGCAGTTAAACCTGCAATGTCACTGAAGTTTTGAAAGTAAGTCTTAATATTTATGTAGTATTATAAATGATATTGACAAAGGTAAAAACTTGGTCAACAATACCTCTTGATATTAGTCCTTAAGAGAAACCAGTATTAGTAAATAATGTATGAAAGAAAATAAACTGAGGCCTAAATCTGCACAGTTTACTCATTCCTCACAAAGGGAGAAAAGGCCTCATATGATTAAGGACAACCCGCACAAATAGTAGTTTAGTCCCCTGGTTTGAAAATACAGGCAGTGCAAAAGTTTCCATGTTTATAATTCTACTGTTGTAATTTGAATGTTTGACACTGTTTTAGGAAGGAAATTAGTATTTATAATGTGCTCAGAAAACAAAAAGTGCTATATCAGTGCATTATATATAAAGTATTATTCAATATTATGTATTGGCCAAGAAAAATGGAGAAGCAAAGACAAAATAGCTATCAGACACAGGGTGTCATATTCTACAGTGATGCGGGCCATGTAAGGACATTAATGTATTGACAGAGAGAGAGGTACAGCAAACTCTTCTGGAGTCATTTTACAAATGTACATATTTTGGAGGAAAACAGCACCTGATACATTCTGCTCTAGTAAACTAAAATAACTATGCTGGAAATCATATTTGAAGGAAGAATGGAGAGCTTCTAACTATAAAATAAGATCTATGTATACTTGTTAATTAATACTACTTAGTATGTGCAGTACAACTTTGTTTAATAGAGCAACTTGGACAAATTGCCCTCTTCCCCCCCCCCTCCAAAAAACCCCCCCTCAAACCCCAGACTTACAGTATTAAAACACACAATGAAGACATTGAAGGATAGAAAGGGAAAAGTACAGGCAAGCGAGAAATCTGGATCTTCACAGCACCAAAGGGTGAGGGCGAGACACTGGACACGGAGGGAGTGAGCGAGCGAGCGTGCAGAGGGATCAGTGGGGCTGGAACCCCGCAGGAGAGACTTTCTAGCTGTGTGTGGGGTTCAGGGGCTGAATGTGCTGGGGCTATGGGAAGGTGAACCCCCCTTAGAGTTGAACCCCGCAGGGGTTGAGGTGCACAGAGGGCACTGTGTGTGTGTGTGTGTGGGGGGGGGTGTTAATAGTTAACAGCCTCAGGCGCTGGGGTGGTTGTGGGCACGGTAGGTATGGGTGAGGGTCCAATCCCGGCTGGGGGGGCAGTGGGGTGCCTAGAGGAGGCAGGGGTGGGGCTGTAAAGGTTTAATTAACCCCTGCACGGGGGAGTGGCAAGGGGCAGATTTAACCCCCTCAGAAGGGGGGGGGGGGCTGGGGTTGACCCCCCCCCGGGTACGGGGCGGGGTCTCCAGGCGGACGGTCCCCGCTGGCGGGCGGGGCCGGCCGTTCCGGGGCGGGGCCGGTGTCCATGGCGGAGGCGGGCTCGCGGCGGCGGCCCCAGCTCGGCGGGGAAAGTTGCCCGGACGGAGCCGGCGCGGCGCGGCCCCCGACCATGGAGCAGCGGGCTGGGCGCAGCCCCTCGGTCGGGGGGCTGGAGGCCGCGGACGGGGACGGGGAAGCGGCGCCGGCGCCCCCCGAGTCCCCCCCCTATTTCCTGCTCTATCCGGGCCATCGAGGCCCCGCGCCGCCCGGGCTGCTGCCGCCGCAGAGCGTGTGGAGCCCCCCCGGGGGCGGCGGCGGCGCCCTGCCCGTGCTGCTGCTGAGCTCCCCGGGGCCCGCGCCGGGGCAGGACAGAGCCGGCCCCCGTGAGTAGCAACCCCCCGCCCTCAGCACCGCCCCCCACCCCCGCCGGGGCGTCTCCTTCCCTCAGACCCCCCCTCTCCCCGCCCCGCCCCCGGGGGGGCCGGCACCCCTGCCCTCAGACCGCCCCCGGGGGGGCCGGCGCCCCCGCCCTCAGACCCCCCCGCCCCGCCCCCGGGGGGGCCGGCGCCCCCGCCCTCAGACCCCCCCGCCCCGCCCCCGGGGGGGCCGGCGCCCCCGCCCTCAGACCGCCCCGCCCCCGGGGGGGCCGGCACCCCCGCCCTCAGACCCCCCCGCCCGGGCCGGCACCCCCGCCCTCAGACCCCCCCGCCCCCGGGGGGGCCGGCACCCCCGCCCTCAGACCCCCCCGCCCCGCCCCCGGGGGGGCCGGCACCCCCGCCCTCAGACCGCCCCCCGCTAAGCCTGGTGCCCTGCATGGCTCCTTTCTACTTCCTGGGTTTCCAGACCCGAGTCTCCTCCCCCCAATTCAGGAGCTCCAGCTCCCTTACACAGGGATTCCCTGACCCTTTCCCCCCTTCCTCCTCTTCTCCCCCCCCCCCCCCCCAGTTCACCTGCCCAAAGTCTCTCCTTCTCAGACACCCCTGGACTTGAACTTGGGTCTGGATGGTGGTGGCATCTGCAGAGCCTTCCTTTCCCCTTCTTCCCTTCAGCTTACTGGCACCCTTTCAGCAAGGGGGGCGTGCAGGCAGACTCCCCTTGGCCTGTGATAAACCCCTGGGGCATGGGGATGCATGCGTCGGAGAGGGATAAGAGGCAAGGGGGGGTTGGGTTTCCCACTTTAAAAGAAAACTAGTTTCATGGCCGAGGAAGGAGGTAACACATCTGGCCAAGGTAACTTATGTTAAGCTGCGCTCTGGTGGAAATGTTTGTACTCTGTTTCTGAAAAAGATATTGACTATTTAAGATTGCATGGTGGGCTGACTATGTAATTAGAGGAGAGGAGGGCAAAGAGGCTGCAGGTAGCTGCACTTCTGTGAATTATTTTTGATTTATCACTTTGATTCATTCCATTCAAATATGTATGAACCCTGGGGATCAGTCATTTCTGGCGGGAAAGTGTTAGCAGTATCCAGAGAGTAACAACACCATTGGGTATGGGGAAATCACACCAAAACTCCTTGGAAATTGGTGGCAGAATCTTCAGAAGAAGGGGGCCTATTGCGGTCCCTCCATCCTGTCACTGTCCTCTCCTTAACAGGAGAGTGAATGAAGTGTATGTATCCGAGCTGAAGACGGGAGGCCTTGAACATTGTGGAAGATGCATTGAAAGGAGATGCTTCAGTATGCGTGGCTGCATGAAATGCTCATCCACAGACTCAGTTACCATGTTAAAAAATAATCATGAGCCTCGTCTCTCCCCTCCCCTTCCCTCGTTTTGGGGAAGGAGCTCTCAGTCCTTTGAAGTTTAATTGGGTAGCTACATTGCCATGCTTGGAGGAGAGGATGGATATGGGTTCTCAGGAAAAGGCTGGCTTCGACTGCCTGCCTCCTGCCACTGTGTCCTAAAGCAAATCGATATTATACAGGGTGTTTTTCTCCACTTGACAAGGCTATGTAATTGTGTGGGATTATTTTGCAGTCAGTTTGTGACTGGGAATAGGTTATTTGTTGTGTTTTAGCAAAGGCTGGTTATAGGGTGGAAGTGCCTAACCTGCCCTGTTGCAAGCATACAGTGTCTACAAAGAGGAGTTTAGCATACTCCAAGGTTTTCTGGTTAATGTGTTGTGTTTTATATAGTGCTTTTAATCTTCAAAGTGTCTTGCGAACACTAATTTTTGCAATACCCTTTTTGAGTGGGTCTCTACTGTGCAAATGGGGAAACTGAGGCAGGGATCTTAATGGGTTTGCCCAAGCCTGAGGGAGTCAAAGCCAGTATAAGAACTCAAGAGTCCCTAGTTCATTACCCTCTTCCCTTCCTAGGTGTTGTTCTGCAACAGCTGTTGGTAATACAGAAGTCTTTGGAAGAAGCCTAGTGACATAGCAGGAAGTAAAGGGAAGAGGAAATATAAATTGTTCCCATGGTGCTGCTTGTCAGCTTCTCCTGGGTCAAACTTGCATGCAGATCAGCATTCTTCATCCTCGCTCTCATTCTCACTTTCTCCATCACAGGCAGTAGCAAGACTTGCTCATTCGCTGTCTGGGCAGTAGCAGCAAACTTTTCTGCCAAGTCTCACTTCTTTGGTATGAACAATAAAACAGTGTTTACAGTTTTTTCCGGAGGGATTTGCTTTACATTTCAGTTCAGGGACTAGCCCTACTTCCCTGCAGACTCTGTGGCCTGAGAGGCTTCACAACTTCTTACAGTATCCCTGAGTGGTTATAATTATTATTATAGTAGTAGTACAGTGCTCTGTGAGGTGGGTATGTTTATTGATGGGGTGGTCTATAAAGATGTTGCAGAAATGCCTTGAGTGGTGGGTCTGGCTTTTATAAAACAATTCACAAGTGCTTTCTTACGTCTCTAGAGTGAAATAAAAGTTTTGTTTGTGCTCTCCTGAGCTGGAAAAGGATGTGTGCCAAAACATTTCAAAGGTAAAAGTCCCAAAGCCAACATTCAGGTTCCCCAGCCAGGTTTTTTCCCCCAGTGTGCTGTGTCAGCGTAGGAAGCTTAACTGCCCCAGCCGGTTCAGGCGGCCACCAGTAGTTTGCAATATTTGATTTACACCCTCCCCAAATTTAGGAGAGCTGTTTTTATCTGGTCCTGATTAGCCCAGACTCTGCTTTCCTCATCAAGCCTCACCTATGCTTTCAGGATTAAACCAGGGCAATTAATCCCTGTCACTTTCTATCATTTGTTGTTAAGACCACCAAGTTGATTCCCAGGTGTCAGGACCGTCTGGTGCTCATTTGTTTCCCAAAAGAAAGTGAGAAAGGAACTTGAACAGAGAGAGGCTTCAGCATAAATATATATAAAGCAGAGGGAGGAAAGAAAAGAAAAGAAAAAGATGATCTTCCATAAGCTATTCATATCAAAATTGTACCACATGCAGTATGAGTTTTATAGACTACAGAAATCTCCCCTAACATATCTACCCCACAAAGCAGCAGGCCATTCAATCACAGAAGACCTTGGTGTTGATAATAGGGGAGTCCATATGTGATGGTGAACTCTAGCCTTGTTTCACTGAGACTTTTTAAATATCTCTTATTTGTATTATCATGGCTTGAGGCAGCCCCTGCATCAGACAATATTTTTATTCCTTATGATCCTACACAACCAGCATTGAAACTTTTGCTTGTGTTTTGGTTCTCCTGGGTTCCCTAATCTTTGCTACTACCATCATTTTAAAAATTAAGGTAAACTAAGGAGTAGTAAGATTACTTCTGTATTTTGCATTTACAGTGCCTTTCAATCAAGAATCTAAAAGCACTGTGTAAACCCTAATCCCTCCAGCACAGCAGTAAAGGGAGAGAACAGTTTTAAGGCCAACTAATGGGAAGGGGCAAAGAGTCCTGTGGCACCTTATAGATGAACAGACGTATTGGAGCATAAGCTTTCGTGGGTGAATACCCACTTTGTTGGATGCAATGGGAAGGGCATTTCCTGGCAATTAATGAATATGGGAGTTGGGGGATTAAGGTATATAAAAGGCCCTTTTCCCAGCAATTAATGATCAGCTGGGCTATGTCTCACATGGAAGTTATGGTTGTTATAAACAAGAAAATAAGCACTTTCTGCTGAAATGTAGTTTGTCATGGATATGGCATTCTGTGTACATTAGAAGGCTCTTACTAGTAAATGGCCAGTACACAAATCATCAGAAAAACTGTACTCCAAAATGCTTTGAAGGCACATTTAATTCTTAAAAAGAAAAGGAGTACTTGTGGCACCTTAGAGACTAGACTAACAAATTTATTTGAGCATAAGCTTTCGTGAGCTACAGCTCACTTCATCGGATGCATGCAGTGGAAAATACAGTGGGGAGATTTTATATACACAGAGAACATGAAATAATGGGTGTTACCATACACCCTGTAACGTGATCAGGTAAGGTGAGCTATTACTAGCAGGAGAGAAAAAAAACCTTTTTGTAGTGATAATCAAGGTGGGCCATTTCCAGCAGTTGACGACAAAAACGTGAGGAAGGGCTGGGGGGGGCTCAGGGGAATAGTTTTACTTTGTGTAATGACACATCCACTCCCAGTCTTTATTCAAGCCTAATGTAATGGTGTCCAGTTTGCAAATTAATTCCAATTCAGCAGTCTCAGAATTGGAATTAATTTGCAAACTGGACACCATTACATTAGGCTTGAATAAAGACTGGGAGTGGATGTGTCATTACACAAAGTAAAACTATTTCCCCATGTTTATTCGCCCCCCCTCCCCCTTCTCACACGTTCTTGTCAACTGCTGGAAATGGCCCACCTTGATTATCACTACAAAAGGGTTTTTTCTCTCCTGCTGGTTATAGCTCACCTTACCTGATCACTCTCATTACAGTGTGTATGGTAACACCCATTGTTTCATGTTCTCTGTGTATATAAAATATCCCCACTGTATTTTCCACTGCATGCATCCGATGAAGTGAGCTGTAGCTCATGAAAGCTTATGCTCAAATAAATTTTAGTCTCTAAGGTGCCACTAATACTCCTTTTCTTTTTGTGGATACAGACTAACACCACTGCTACTCTGAAACCTGTCATTTAATTCTTGGTGTTCATATTATATTTAACTGTGTTCTTTCATATAGGAGTTTGTTTGTGGGAGAAAATGTTTTTTACTTTATAGTGAGATTTGTACTAATGAAGGGGGAACTTTATATTGGTCTACAGTCAAGCTGGAAATTAAAGTGGCCAGTAGCTTTGTAAATTGCATGAGGGAATGCTGTAATACAGTGGTTTTCAACCTGTGGTCCGCGTACCCCTGAGGGTCTGCAGACTATGACTAAGGGGTCCACGAAAGGTTGTCATTACAATAGAACAGTGTTTTTCAAACAATGTCAAATTTTCAAAGGTGTCTGCACGTCCATTTGAAATTTTTTAGGGGTCTGCAAATGAAAAAAGTTTGAATAGAAGAGGGAAGGATGTAGATACTGTATTTTAGCAACTGAAGAAAGTGAATTATATACATTTGAGACGAAGGGTACTTCTACATTTGAGCTGAGAATTGAGTCCCAGCTCAAGTAGCCTATGCTAGCTCTGCTTGAGTTAGTGCCATGGGCGGTGGGTGAACCCCCGCTTTGGGGAGGCTAGCCCACTGGCTGTAACCCTTCTGCCCGAGGCCCCGCCCACTGAGCCCCGAACACACACACACACACACACACCCATAACAGGAAGAGCCCTGAGGGCCTCCCTGTGACTGGAGGAGCCCCGGCCTACGCACCCCAGCCACGTCTGGTCATCCCCGAGCGCCAGTCTGGTCCCAGACACGCTGGGCTGAGCCACCTCCACACACCCTAGCCACGCTGGGCTGAGTTGCCGACCATGCCGGGTGGCATCGCTGAGCCCTTAGGCGAGCTGCTGGACCCCCCCTCACCTGGCCAGACCCCCACCTCCCTGCCTGACCAGCCCCAGCACATGGCCGAGCCTCCTCACTCCCCCCGCCAGACCCTCCTGCCCCCTGCTGGCTTGCTGCGTTCCCTCCTCACTTTCCCACTCCCAAGGAGGAGGGATACTGCAAGCTGCCGCAGATAGGCAGCAGCAGACGGTGAGGGCTACAGGAAAGGGGCAGGGCCACTATGGCCCAGGTGTTAGCCTTCTGTGGCCCAGGTGTTAGCCTTCCCTGGCCTATTATACCTGCCACCCATGGCTAGAACCTAAAAATAGCTGTGTGTCCATGAAAGCACAGATGACCACTTGGGCTAGCTGGTCCGAGTACAATCCTGCCCGACCCCTGAGTACATGCTCGGGTGGATTGCCTGAGCCACCATGGGCACACTGCTATTTTTAGGTGCTAGTCTGAGAAGAGCTAGCATGAGTACATCTACACAAACTGGGAATCACAACTCCCTGCTCAAATGTAGATGACCCTAAGAGTACGAATGGAAAACTTGAGGAGACTGGGGAAAGGGAGGCTTGTAAACTGTAAAGCTACTTAAGTTTAGAGTTGAAAATTCTGAAAATATAAAGTATGTTCATGATTTGTAAATAACTGTAGTCTTGGTCACTATTTGCTAAAGTTTGTTAGATGGCTACAGTGTCAATCTTGTACACAATATACACTACGCTGCTAGATTTACAAATAAACTAAACTAAAACATGGGCTATCTAGGCTTGTTAGTTACAGCATAATGTTAGTAATACCAGGGCTGCAGGTCTGAACTCCATGCTTGCCATGACCTGATAACATATTGGGCCTATGGTGACAGGTGTGCTAAGAATAGCATGAAGATATTCAGAGATGCTGAAGAACAGACACCAAGAATTTATCCTACAGTATAACAATTTTATTTTGTGTAGTGACTACTACTTATGTCCTTGTCACAAACTAGATGTTTTTCCAGAACCATGTACAAGTGATGGCTCTTTCCATTGCAGCTGCAAGTTCCTCCTTCATACAGGTCTCCCCAAGGGGCAGGCAAATGAGCAGATGCTCCGTTGTCTGCACTTTACTGTACTCACATATATGTGTAGTTGGTTTTGTGTGTGTTTTTTTTTTTTTAATTCAACAGCAATGTGGTCTAGGATACAATGTGTACAAGTCCAGCATAGTGACTTACACACATTGCATCCCAGACCACATTATGCTGAATTTAAAAAAAAAAAAAAAAAAGTAGCAGAGGGAGAGAGAAACAGTAAGGGCAAAGAAAGGCCAAGATACTTATGTCTTCAGCTGAAACTTGAACTGAGATGAAGAGTTAAGACAGAGAGATCATGAAAGCTGTTCATGCCAACAGGAGCTGCTGTTGGATGAACGCTAGTCAGACTGTTCCTCCAAGAGGCAAAGGTGCAGCCAGTGCTAGACAAGCAGAGAGAACAGGTAGGAGAATAAAATTTATTTAGGTGAGGTGAGCTGCAGTAAATCCATAGAAGGTTTTTAAAACAAAAACTAAGAGCCTGATTGAGCTGCCTTTACTCTGCAGAATTCCTGTTGGCTTCCAGTGGGAGGCCATCTGATCATGATGGCTCTGGTAGCTTCTTCCTTCCCCTTTTTCAGTTTTACTTTTAGTAACATAGGTATTCTAAATTCTGAAACACCTTTGCTGCACAAAGAGAAAAGTCTGTCACTGTATTTATGGAAGTAATGGATTCCATCTCTTTTCTTGAGCCTAGAAAATTCTTCACTCCTGCCCTTTTGTATTTTTAACCTGCTGGACTCAAATTGCAAGAGACGTACTGCACGTGTGCCTCGTATGTGGAAGGTGAAAATCCTGGTTCCCTGTCTTACTGCAGCAAAGAAATGAAGGGTTGGATTCCGCGTATGGCCCCATTCAGGGTGGGGGCTGATTATCCTATAGCATGTCACCTATAGAGAGAGTTGGCTGGTGAATATTTTATGCAGAAAAGATAGTTTTGGGGAGTGTATGTTTGTGGAAGATATATTAACTCTTGAACTGGGGGGGTGGGCATGCTGCTATTGTCATTGAGGTACAGCATTGAAAGCAGGAGCGGAGATATGAGGGAAATCGTGCAAAAGGTGATTATTTTGCCACCTGCCTTTCTATATCCTGCCAAGTTAAAAGGTGAAGGAAAAGATATTGGACACCAGGAACAGAATGTCAAGGTTGTAGTTCTGTCTGCAAGTGGCATAGATGGGGAATGGGGAAAACTGATTGATTTTTATCAGGATTTATTTAATTTGGAA
Source organism: Lepidochelys olivacea (assembly GCF_965140295.1). NCBI lineage: Eukaryota > Metazoa > Chordata > Testudines > Cheloniidae > Lepidochelys > Lepidochelys olivacea. Next base: position 19,396,400 of record NC_140414.1, on the reverse strand, counting down.
ACATAGGAGCTGCCAGTTTGGATCAGACTGATGTCCTGTCTAGTCTTATAGCCTGTGCGGCCATATAAATTGATCAGAGGGACACACAAGAAACTCTGTGGTGAAAAGTATGGAGTAACTTGTCTGTAGGGGAAACGTCTTCCTGATTCCTGGCAGTTAGTGGTTGGTTTTCTATTGTGAGGAAACTTGTAGACGTATATGCTGTACAATTTTATCCTGTTTGCAGTGTTGCCTGGATCTTCTTTTGGAGTGTTTACACTTAATTTAGAACCCATTATTATGTATATGAGTACTTTATCTTCATTGAATCTCATCTGTCAGTGTTGTACATTTACCTAGCATTGGTCGGTTGTTTTGTAATTCCTCAGTCTTCTGCCGTCTTGAATAACCAAAATAACGTTGTCATCCCAAAACTTTGCCGTTTTATTCTACACCCCTTCTCCACATCTTTATGGTGAGTTGGTAGGCTCTGTATGGTTAAGGCTGTAACTCAGTTTTTATTGCAAGCCTGGTTTTTGGCTTGTGAACTAAAATTTCATACTAAGTAGAGTGTTGCCGTGAGAAGTAATATGTGAGGTTTGTGCGTAAGTTAGAATTTATTCCCTTACATCTGAAGTGGACAATGGATTCCTGATTTGTCACTTTAAAAGTAGAAGTACTTACTGAAGTTAAAGTTCTTCTTTGTCACATTGTAATAAAGAAAGGAGAGGAAAGAAAAATATTGGCCTGCCCTATTGGACTAATCTAGTTGATATTTAATGCATAGGACCAAAGTTTAAAGTAAGTTCTATTATCCAAAGTTAACATTTTAAATAGTAATGGTAGAATGGATTGGCTTGCTTTCAGATGTTTGATTCATTTAGTAAAATTGAAACTTAATTTTTAAATTTTTTTACAGAACTGTAGTGTTTGTCAGTTGCTTAAATCTTTGATCTGGAATTCCTAGCTTTCAAATATTTTGATAATGCCAGCATTTTTACAATACCTTTAACATATTCTAGCTACTTCCAGCTTAACGAAGTGATACCCACTGTTAGCCTCCTTCACCATTTAGACACTTTTTCTGTCCCTTGACCAGTTTCTGAGCCATGATAAAGTTTTACCTCTTGCCCTGTGATTGATTTGTGTTTTAATATCTCAGTGTTTATGGAAAAACAAAAAATATTTATCATTTCCCCCTATTCTAATAGCTTTTGAGGCACAGTGTTTGTATACAGAAGCCATGTTTGCCCCTATTGTATTGTGTGAACATGGTTGTTTTATAGCTCTGTTTTTAGTTGTTTCAACTGATTTTTCCTGATATTAAATTAAGGTTCTCTGGGTAATGAATTCCAGGATGTCCACCCCTTAGTGCTCTTTTAAAGATAACTACAGTTTTTGCTCTCCAGTATAGTAGCTGATTTTTGTCATACAGTATATTATATACTTTTGTTAGCAGCTTTACCGTGCTGTTCTTTTAGAACTCTTGAATGTTGTTGATATCAATTTACACTTAAAATATATTTACAAAGAAAAGGTCTAAACATTTTTTTTAAATAAAAGGTCAGGACTTCTCTGGAATTGGTATACATGAAAGTTCTGGTGAACACTAAAATAATTCTCAGGGATTCAAAAACGTATCAAATACCTTTAAAAATAACTCGGCCAATCTTTCAGATAAAATACTCAAAGGTTCCATTCTTTGTTGAAGATGATTGGATAAAATAATTAGAGTTTCTAGGCTAGGTGTAGTTGAGATTATTTTTTAAAAAGGTAGGACAGCTTTACGAAGAGGAAAAAAAAATCCATTTTACAAGTGCCATTTAAGGACCACTGTTGGTCAAAATTCAGGTTTTGTATTAAAAGTATCAACAAAGCAAAATTAGGTTTAACAATTTTTTTATATTGATTAATTTTGAGTGGTTTTGTTGTTCAAACATTCTGCTCTAGTACTTAAAGTATAAACATTGAAGTGTTATGATATTGTGTTTGAACTTGAAAACAAGACTGACTAAATAAAGAGACTGGCCCGTCTAGTTTCATTGTCCAGGGTGGTGGTGGTGATAAAATCCCAACATTAATACTGGAGATATTTGCTGAGTTTTTACTCTTTCATCAACATGGTAAACTACTGTTAGTGTTTTAAAAAAAGTTGCTTTCTCTGAGAAAGCTACCTATAATTTTTGCCATGTGCGCTGTGTATTATATCACTAAAACAATACACAAGAGAACTATTTATTTTCCCTTAAAGGGGGCTGCGTACGTATTCTAACTAATTAGTTGCCACACTCCTGGTTAATATTGGCAAGCAACTTCTTTTCATTGCCTGTTGTTATACGCTATTGCTGACTTTTTTTCCCCCCAGTTCCATAAATATAGTGAAAACTAACTTGGTGACTGTTTTCTGTTCCCTTTTTTGAGTCACATTTATTGGGGAGCTGAATTTTGTAGTGAAATGTCATGTGTTTCTGCATTTCAAACTACTGTACTAACATTTCTATGCATCCAAATACATAATTCAGGTGTTTCTGTTTAAATTTGATTTTGCAGGAGGGAGGGCAGTTTTCTATGTAATACTTTTTTATTCATGTAGTTTTAAATGTAAAATGCCTCTAGGTTGCCGTATTGTGTTGATGTGGGGGCAGGTAGTTCATATGTAATACTGCAGTCACTGAGGACTGGAATTAATATAAATCTTATTTAAAATTATTAAAAACCACATAAGGTTATTGTCTGGTGTTATATATATACACTAAGTGGTGGCTATGTCCTGTCATGTAGATTACCATGGTTAGGCAGTGACCTCGAGATCATGGATTTCTTGAGGTACCAGCTTGGGTAGAAGGTCTCAGGCACAGCGTAGACTGCAATTCCCACCTCACAGGAGGCATGTTAAGGTTGAGGGCACGAGGAGTCAAATTACCTGAAAGGTACCAGACAGGGTTACCATTTTGTTCTTTTAAAAGTATCTTTCAATTTTTACTTCTTGTTCAGTGGTAACAGCTTTTATTTGCACTTACCCAAAGTTGCACCAGTTTTTAATGGAGAATTTTAATTTTTAGTTAGCGATCTGGCCTTTATAATGTGTATTACCACAAAAAAAAGTGAAGGCTAAAATCTGGGTCAATGATGCACTGCTAACACTTAAAACTAGAAGGTTTGTTCAAATTTGTTTTACTATCTGAGAGTAAATCCACGTAATATTTGTTTAGATGGGAAAGTTCAGTTTAAAAGGTAGTTTTTGAGAAACTTAAACTCACTCAATCGTAATTTGCACACCCAATTTGATTTATATAGAAGCACCCCGGCACGTGGAAGGAATACAAATCTCTTTGTAGTCATCAAACAGACACTCCACTCCTTTGTACTATGAGAGGGACTGATGAGAAATATGTGCATTATGTTGATCGCAGATTGACTAGCATAGTCTGAAAAGAGGCTGTGGACAATGAGAGCAAGATCAGCCTAATTGCTCTCCCTGCATCAGCAGCATCTATAGAGCATCCTGGGAATTGCTTGCCCTACGATCTGAGCAGCTGGTCACATGAGTCTGAATTTTCAGTTCAGTTCATTAGTCAGCCATTTTGGTCAACACCCTGCTTGCTGCGCACAACCAATCCTATTAGCACTCTGTGTCCAGGCTTCTCTGGGGGAGAAAGAGACTAGTAGTGATTCTAGCAATTCCGGATATCTTTTCCTATAGACTTATATTATTTTGGTTTTTCTCTTCTTAGTTTTGGTAACTAGCCAAGGAAGCTTTTTCTTTTATGCAGTGACCAGGTTTTCTGTGGTTGCTTAGGATTAATAGCATCTAGCACAGCTGAAGAGAAAGATAGTTGGGGAAGAGAAAAGAGGAGACTGAAGAGGAGCATCACTTATACCTTGCTGTATATATGAAAAAGCTACTGCAGTTTGTGTGATTTGAGCATATTTGTTCTTACACAGCAAGGTGGTATTTCTTATCTTCCTCAGAAGGCTTTTCCTTTTAGTTCTTTTTTGTTGTGCCAGCTGAGTCATCATGTCTGCCTTGACGCCTCAAAGCGATATGCCAACCCCCACTACAGACAAGATCACACAGGCTGCCATGGAGACCATCTATCTTTGCAAATTCCGAGTATCTATGGATGGAGAATGGCTCTGCCTGCGCGAGCTGGATGACATCTCACTTACCCCCGACCCAGAACCTACCCATGAAGGTATGGTCCAGTTCTCTACCTTGGGAGCCCTGCAGCCATCTCATTGTTACAACTACAGACTGTGGGGGGGCGAGGGGGAGAGAGAGGAGGGGCTTCACCATTCAAGGGCTTACATAATCTGGAAAACATGACCAAAATTGTATATGGCTTAGCCAAAATTATATTTATTTTTATATAATATATAAAATTGTGACAAGATTCTGAAGTATCTTTTATGATCAGACTTCTTTCTAGAGGGTCATTGTTATGTTGTTGTTTTTGTTTTATTTAGAAGCCCAAAGTTGCATCATAAGAGATGAGGTTCTGTATTGTCATGTCAGCACATGAAAGAAAATAACCTGAGTATTTTTGTAAATGATGCATTTTATCTTGATGTCCATATTTAAACATTGGTTTTTAAGAAATTTGCAGCTGTCTTGTAAACAGGCAGCGTTCAAAAATGGAGCACATCAACAAAATTCTGATTAATGTGTGATACGAGGAGAATTTTGACAAGCCCCAAGGAATTGTGCAATTATGTCTTGTATCATGTGATGATACTATCAGGAATCTTGTGCCATTATTTAAGATGGCTTTGAAGCCTGCAATATGGATGCATAAAACACATTTCTGTCTTTAATGTTCTAAGGGAACTAATGATTATTTGTGATCTGGCTGTGATGAGAGAAATTTAATGTACAGGACAAGTACAGTGAAGTTGGGAAATAGAAAGAACCAATGTAAAGCTTTGCAAGAATAAAAAATAAAACAAAACAAAAAAACCCCACACATTCTCTTCCAATAAATAATAATGGTAAATAATGCGTGGAAGCATTTTACTCTGTTTACTTGTGATCCAGTAGTCACTTAGCACTGAATCCTGCAAAGTGCTGACCTCCCACTGAAATGACTGACACCAATCAGCAGAAACCTTTCAGTATTAGGCCCCTTGTTCAGTAACTATCATGATGTAAATCCATGCTAAGCCACTTGACATTGCCATTGTCAAATAGTAACATCTTATTTTGATATTTTGCTAGATGGGATTTCTTTTGTATGGAATTGCTCTTGAAATTAAATAAGATTCTCCCAGGTTAAAAAAAAATATAATTTAAACTTCACCTGTCAAACATTTTCAGGGATAAAAATCCATTAGCTCTGATTTACTCACAAAGGCAAAGTAATTCAGACTGATGGTAGCAAGAGGCTTCAAAATAAGAGGCTGAAACTCCATCTTAAGTGTGTCCCATTGTGCTTAGGTGCTGCAGCACACACGTTTGAGACTCCTATGGTATCTGAAGTCATACAAATATTGGGAGATGTAAGGATGAACAGACGTACTTGACTTAGAATTTCTGTACTGTTGTTTCTCTGTATGTCAGCCTTAACCTTATTCTAATGTTCTTTGAATTTATTTCATTTTTCTCTTACGGTATTTGCTTTTCATAGAACTTTCTTTGGAGTAGTGTGGGTTGGTGTGATAAAACATAGCTACCCTTTTGAGCTGTTACAGTACATCATCTTCATGCTGTTTTGGGAAACTTGGTGTACTTCTAATAGTGGAGATGGGAAAACAGGAGGTTGTCGTGGCTTTGGAAAACCTATTCAATCAGATCTTGATTCTGTAACCTATGGATTGTTTAGATCCAGGTCCCACTGCATATAAACCCCCAAAGTTAATGATGGAATAGAATTTGAATGATTTCAGTTTTGGCCCTCTTCTTCTTAACAAATTTCATATTGATCAAAAGTACTATTCACAGAAGATGTTGAGAATATATCCTACTTACCTAATATCTCTCTTTACATCCCTTCATTGGCTCCCTCTTATCTATTGCATCAAACATAAGCTACTTGTCTTCACTTACAAGGCCCTTCACATCCTATCCTGACCCTACCCATCATCTTTCATTTACTATTGAAAGGTAGACCTCCATCTCGCATGGATGCCAGCCTCGCTTACTTGTTAAATATTCAAACAAGCACCTTTGTGGTTTTTCCATGCTGCCCCTCACACTTGGGAGGAGCTCCCCATAAACATCCACAAACTACCTTATTATCCTCTGTCAAGGCTAATCCCCCTCTGTCACTTTGAGTACAGAAGGTGGGGGCCCGCCAGGATTCTAAAAATTAATACTTGCCACTCCAGGCTTGTCTTAAACTCCCAAGGTTACAGCTTTTCTCTGACCTTGGCTTGGTAAACACTGCCATCACCCAAATGCAAAAAAACCCCTTGGACCAAGGAAGGAACACTTGGGAATTCCTCCCTGTGGGGTACCCATAAGCCCTTTCACCCCACCCCACCCCACCCCACCCCCTCCAGGGAAGAGCTGAGAAAGAAAACAAAGGAAATTAGCTGTGCTACCAGCTAATCAAACATGCATAAACCTCTTAGGACACCAAAATCCAATTCTGTTCTTAAAAAAAGGTAAATTTTCTTAAAAACAAAAAGGAAAAAATACATCTGGAACTTAAACTTTGCTAGATTTTAAAAGAGCAATTCCAAAAAGTAAGCACCCAAACTAGCTTTCTTGGGGGTTCAGTTTAAAGGTTACAAGCAAACAAAAGCATCAGGGGTTAGCACAGAGGAGTTCCACAAGCCAAAATAAGAAATAAAGCTGATTGTGTCTGTCTAAACATTCCCTATCCAAATAATTTCTTCTAGGTATGGAAGATACTTTTTCATACCTGTTTCAAACCTTACACAACATTCCTGCTTATAGCATTGCTGCTCTTTGTCCCTACAGCCCAGAGAACAACAGACAAAGGGAAAGTTTCTTCCCATTTTTAAAAGTTGTAACGTTCCCATTGGCTCCTTTGGTCAGGTGCCCACTTTTATTTGTTTTTTATTTTTTTACCTGGGGGACTTTTTAACCCTTTACAGATAAAGTAGCCAAAGAGCAGCTTCCAAGGGGGATTTTACAGCTAGCTGGTTGGCTGAGTGTCCATTAAAGGGAGCTACTCCCCACTTCATTTATCACATCATCCTTCAAATCCTTCCTTTAAACTTTCCTTTGCTGTGATGGCAACAAAAAACTTGACAATGGCTAGGTGGCTGGTGTTCTGAAACCACAGTGACCAATAGTGTTTCTGTTTCCTGTACCTGGACCCATTGGATCCATCTGTTGTCTCTTGTCTTATACTTAATCGCTGCCCCAAAGAGCTTACAGGCTTTTTGTTCTGTTTGTACCGTGCCTAGCTGAATGCTGTCCTAGTCTGTGACTGGGTCTCCTGTTATCTGAGTACCTAAGAAGTAAATTCCTCCCCCACGTTGATGGTGTCCACATATCACACATGATGATAAACTAGTGGGAGTGGAACTGAGAAACAGGAAGGAGTGTTGTGCTTGCTTATAAAGAAAGGGAAGCTAGGGAATGAGGAGTATTAATTTTCAATGAAAGAGTGAAAAAAGGACAATAAATGAAAGGAGGATGGAGAAGTAGAGAGAATGGAGGACTCAGTGAAGAGAGTTTTTCATTTAATGAATTTTGATTTATTAATTATGTAGACTATATCATATATTTTATTGCCCTCATCTAACTTCCTTTGAGGCTCTGCTGCTGGACCACATTGGAGGCTTTAGTGGTTTCCAGATTCTCCTCTCTTGGGCTCCCAATTTTCTCAATAGGTGGGTCCTAGAGCATCTTAATTTTCAAACTTACCTCTGTGTGACTTGCTACAATATTATTTAAATTATTTTTAGAAAGTTCCTGCTTCCTTTTAGTTATTCTGAAGTGGAGAGACCAGGATTTCTGGTAAACCAGCAAGTTACAAAAATATTACATCAGTATCTTTTTTCAATGGTCCAGAGAAACAGTGTAAGTTCATTTTGTTGTCATTTTCTGTCGACTCCTTACTGCAAATTTAATTAGAAAATGTGTATTAAACATAAAGCAGGCCACTGAAGGAAGTTATGAGTTATTCTGATTTTGTATGTCCCACCAAAACATTTCATATTGATAATTTCAGTCAGACAAATATCAGAAGAAGAGTTTAAAAGCAACCCTAAATATCATGTGAATACACAGGATGTTAAGACTTTTTTTGGCTAGATGGCGAATGTGTGTAAAACTGGAACCTTTGTGGATGTAATACTAATTTCTCAAACAGAATGAGGCTCAGCACGGTGGTGCTCACTATTTATGAAGAGAGGCCTTCTGTCATTCCCCTGTTGAGGAGCTGCTGAATTACATTAGAATTCCCTTAAGAAAGCTAGTTTCAAATTGATTTTGTGGTTTTGAGGTGGAGGGGCAAGAAAGGAGGTAATATTTCAGGAATATAAGAACATCGTGGTAATTCAGTAGCTTCAGCCAAACCATTGCTCAGGCATTAATATTTAAAAAACAAAACAACAAAAACCCCAAAACAAAACCACCTTTTCATGCAGTCATATTAGTTTCTATAAAAGCAGGGCCTATTTCTGCTCCTACTTAAGACAAAGGCAAAGCTGTTTTGGGGCCAGATTCTGATCTCAGTTACACCAGTGTAAATCTGGAGTAACTCTATTTGCTTCAGTAGAATTACTCTGGATTTTGCTGATGTAACTGAGAGCAGAATCTGTCCCATTGACTTATACAAGAGTAGGATCATGCTCCAGGTTAGATTTAGCACAACTCTTCAGCCTCTAGAAGTAATTTTTGTCTTAAACATTGTATATAACTAAAACAAAACAAAACCCACTCACAGACCCTCAAAATTATAAATAAATGCTTTTCGTTTCCTTTTTTTCAGCTCCTGAAGTTATTGGTGGTAGTTAACTTGGTGACCTCAAAAGGCCATAATTTTATCTAGATGTAAAGAATAAAATTCAATTTAGCCATTGTCGTTTTTTATTTTGGTAGAACAGTGGTAGGTCACTGAAAAATTGGAACATTGTTTTTGTTACACAAATAACACAAAATGAGAGATGCTGCTAGAGGTTTTTTCTGTTTTGTTTTCAATACAGTCAATCTTTTTATGGGTTAAAAAGTAGAAAACACTTTATTTTTAGGTTTCAGAGTAACAGCCGTGTTAGTCTGTATTCGCAAAAAGAAAAGGAGTACTTTACTTTATTTACTTTACTCCTTTATTTACTTTATAAATGTCCATGTGGACAGATAGTATTCAAATGGAATTGAGAGTTGAGCTTTTGTGGACAATTGTAAAGTGCAAAATAGTCATGAATTTTCATAGGGATAGCTAACGATGAGTGCATCTGAGGTGGAGTGAAAGTTCTGTTTAATTTCTCCCCTCTCCCTTGAAAGACATGGCTTCACTTTAGCCAGAGTTTCACAGGTTAATAATTTTAGTACCGATGGGATCAGTTTGTAATTGGGAGCATGAGCAGTATGCATCACAGCCTTATTATGAGAGACTTATTTGACATGAAGAATAATGTATTGTATCAAATACACTACTTCACTTACCTTTAAAACGCTATATTTAGAAAGTTGAATTATAGTGACTCAGTTACATGGTAAAAGGGTACATCTTTCATGTTAATCTAATTTTTGGTAGTTTAACAACAAATTGGGTTGAATCTTTTTCTTGCTTTTGGCCAGGAGTTTTTAAAGTTTTTATTAATGCATTTTTGTATGAAGAAGAATTTATACAGATACTTCAAAAATAAATGCTTTATTTAAATGTCACCCATATATTATTACTCCATCAACATAGTTCACCATGTATTGAGCCAGCTTTTTTAACTGAAAATTGTTTTTCTGCAGTTTCTTTACTGGCATTATTCCATCTTTTTAAATTCAAAATAAAACCATATCTATTACTTATTTTATCATTACAGAATCTTCAAATCCTTCCCAAGTAGCAGCATAAACATTCATTCATTCATTTATGCAAGTGACATACATTAAGACCCGAGTTGCATGCTTTGGGGCCTACATATGTTAAAATGCTTGTAGAGAGAAACAACTGTAAAACTCACTTTGACTTCAGCTTTCCTCTTGTAATGAGGAATGGGGCAATGAGGAGTGACAGGACAACCTATTTGGAGAGGAAGAGTGAGGATTAAATTGCATAATGGATTATGACTTTATAAGGCACTCTGATATTATGGTGATGAGTGAGGTCTAAACTCCTGGTTGAAACAATAGGAGGCAGCTTTTGTGTTCTTGAAAGAAAATGGGTTGCCTTTTTGCAAGATAAAAATGCCTTGTGAAGAATCTCTTAAATAATATTTACACTTCCTTGGCAATTCACATCCAAGGACTGTGAAGATCTTTACAGACACTAATGAATCAAGCCTCCAAAACCCCTGTAAGGTAGGGAGATACCTTTATATCTAATGGATACACGGGTGAATTGTGGGATAGAGGTTAAGTGACTTGCCTAAAATCATGCTGTGAGTCATTGATAGGAATAGAACAGAAGCCCAGTTGTACCATCACTTGCCCACAGTGGACAATTCCAATTAACCTTAATGGAAGTTGCAAGTGTGCAGTTGAGGAGATGATGGGGCCCTAGAAGTACTGACTCTTATTCCCTCATAAACAAACTTTTTTCATTCCCTTCCACTTTATTACCGATGTATGACTTTCCTGAATTATACAACTGAATGCAAATCTTTGCTCAATATCAAGTGCACGTCCATGATCATGGCACTACAAAAACGAAAAGATGCATGCTAAATAGCAAGTATATTAACACAAGGGGTGACAACATTGTGAGGAAAAACAAAAAACAGTTTGTGACAGTATGTCTTCACTAGAAACGCTGGAATTTAATTGGGAGGTGTGAGTAGAGTGACAAAAGTTAATGCAAATGTAAGACATTGACTCTACCCTGGAATATGTTGTGTTGGTCCCAGGATATTCGAGCAAAGGTGCGTGCGGTATTGGTGAGAGAGACAAGCTTTCGAGCTACACAGAGCTCTTCTTCAGGTCTGGGAAAGGTACGAAGAGTGTCACAGCTAAATATGAGATTGAATAGATAGTTTAGCATCAGTAGTTAGCACATATTCTAAGGGACACATTCATTATTGGTATTTTAAATTAATGTTTCCCAGTCAGGCTTTTCATAGTAGGTAACAACAAGATGGTTTAAAGGCCCTCAGATTCACTTTTGCTTAAATCCCGCATCATGTTAATTTCATTTTCTAACATGATGGTGGGTTTTTTGTTTTTGTCCTTTTTAAACATAGCATACCTTTCTGGTTCTCCTTAAGTGTTAAGGTCATAATAGGTATGTACAAAATATTTTTTTCCATTTAAACCATGTTCAGAGGAATGTGAATCTGATATAACATTTTAAGGCTGTGTAACACTTTTTTGGTGAATTTCCATGAGGACTCCAATTCCACATAAATGCCAGAGCATTGTACTAAATTATGGCAAGCCATTCTCTTACATCTGTATAACACAATGTTAGAAAATATGGTGGGCCTGCGCAGGTGAGCCACGGAAAATAAAAAGCAATAGTAAATCACTGTGGAAGCCACAGAGCCCCGTGCTCTAACACGTGGGGGCCCAGCTAAAGGTACTGTCACACTGTGTGCTGAGCCCCCTTGATATGTATGAGTAGGAACTCCAGCAGAGAGTGGTTATCCTGTGCCTGTGTTAGTTTTTCAAAACTACAATTTTGAAGTCTGCTTGATTTGAAATATATAGGTATTTGTGTGCAAGACAGTGCTATAAGGTTTTACTCAGCTTTTTATGAGGGGTATATATGGGATATTTAAGTGAAGAAACTTAAAGGAATACTTGTCCTGGGCTTTAGGCTCTGTGGCTGACCTTTTCCTCCCACCAATCCTCAATCAGAAAAACGTGTAAATCAAAGCAGATATTTCATTTAACTCTGGTTCTTCCCACTATGTCACAGGCCACGACCCCTCCCCCCCTTCCTTAATTTGTAGTTAAGTCCTTCGTGTAGTGGGGGGTTTTGAGGCTGTGCAGTGCTATGGAATATCACTACTTTTCCCCTTGTGCGGTCTTTTTGACCAGTTTGTCACACAAGATCTTATGTTGTCTCTTCTTCAAAGCACACAGGCCAAGGGAATGAGTGAACTTCTGGGTTTGAGAAAGCATTCTGCTAAAGTGGATAGCCACAATGGTCTTGGGCATGGGCACTGGCATTATAGTTTCCTGGACTTAACATATTTTAAGGGGTTTCTATCTCAACCCAAATCTGTCTTCATAATTTCAATTTTTAGAAAACTGAACACAGCTATGTAACATTTCTCATCACTAATTGCTTTTTAAAAATTGGTATGTTAGCAGTCAACAGAGCTGTTAGAAATTTATTGGACACTGAGTCCCTTTTGGGTTTTTTAAATCTTATTTGCTTATGAAAATGCAGCTTTTTTAATGCCTAGTATTTTCTGCTTTTTAAGAATTTTTGCTTAAGGCTGCTTCTCATACAGGAGAACATATGTATGATCAAATTCCATTATTAGCTGCACTACTTATTATGAGTTTTGGTATACGTGGCCTTTTAAGTATTGTGTCTGCTCTGGAATCTCAGAGGAAAAAAATTGCAAATTTGAATGATCACCCCCAAAAAGGCAAAGGTGGGACAAAGGATTGTTTTAATGTAAATCTATGCGGTCCCTTCAGGAGTAGCCACCATTTTATAAGGTTCTTCATAGCAGAAACGAAATGGTGGCACAGAGGACAGCTGCCCTGTCATATACACACTCTTTCTCATTGCTTGTACATTTCCTTACTCATTCAGTCAATGTTTATGAACACTTTTTAAGAAAGGTCGGGTAGATTTATTTAAAATCATCCTTATACACTGGACAAAAGGGTCATTACAAATTGTGTGAAGTAACGAAAGGAAAATTTTAAAAATGCAGGAGATTCTTTGACACTAGTGTGAAGATATTGGGAGGGGGAAAATATTTCTAATGAATGCAGTACTGGGTGCTACAGAGGAGCCACTTACTGGCTAGTAGGCAAAGTAGATATATTTATCTCTGACAATGTGTGTAAGTTTATCGTTTGTGTCTGGGGGTTGCTTCAGCTCATACAGCCTGTTAGTTTTCTAATTTTTTTTTAAGCAATATGCATGTGTGTTCTGTGGCACAGTAACTTTTATCCCACACTTCTTCTGTGTTGTAAAGTAGCAACACCTCTCTGATTTGGAAAATAGATGAAGATAGACTTAGTTACAAATAATTTATTGTATTCATAACATATGTAAAATGTCACCGTATTTTTCTCCTTAAAACACAGGCAGCATTGCTACTTAGGTATATTAGAGGTTTTAATATGAATCTGTCCTTAAAGCTTTTTTCTTCCTGCACTTTTCCAAACAAAAGCTTCACAGTACACTTATTTTTATGTAATATTACAAATCCATAACATTAGACTTTTCAAGATTTTAATTTGACTGTGAAAACTTTTTTAAAATTTTTTTTGCAGTCTTGAACTGAAGTCTTTATCTTTCTGTAACCTGAATTGGGTTGATATACAGTAATTAAGACTTGGAACACTGTGGTGATGTTGGCAAAAGCAGAATCAAAGTTGGAAATGCTGTTAAAGAGATGCCATGAAGATGAAATACAGTCATTTTAAAAAATGAATTTTAAGTATTTTCACTTACTACAGCTGTCCCAGTATTCACAATTTTGAGTGTTTCCTGTCTCTATTTAAAAAAAAAGTCTGTTCCTTTTTGCTGTGTGAGAGACCCACACAAACGGGGGGGAAACTGATAACAGAGTTAACATAGAAACTGACCATACACAAAGTGCTGTCAATTGAACAAGAAATAAAGAAGAAACAAAAACATTTTGCTCTACATTTGTTAAACTAATTTTGGGTGTTACTTGTAGTAATAAGATTTTCGACAAAAGTGTAACTTCTAAGTTGATTCAGTTTCTCTTAGTACCAGTTTTTTCACTCGCTCACAAACTTTCTCATGAATTTGGTTTTATGCAGCTAATGGTCCCTTTAGCCTCAGCTGTAAGCTCAACTTTATGCAGCTCCTGTGCTGCTCCCAGCTCTGAAAGTGAATAGGATTGATGCCTATGGTGGTGTGTGGAAAAAATTCCCTGGAAATATCTGTGTTTTTCTTTAAAACCCTAGCTCTGGGATGTCAAATATATGGCTTGTGGGCCAGATTTGGCCCATGCGATGCCCACCAAAAGGTTTCTTGAACCTTCCTTTGAAGTATCTGGTACAGAATACTAGACTAGTTGGACTTAACTGATCTGACCTGATATCGTGATTCATATGTTAGAAACTGTTGGCCTTCAGGGATATTTTTGTGCGTTAACAGCTAAAGAAAACAGAAATGTCAGAAGATCACTGCAGGAAGGCACACTACAATATCTAACTTTTTAAAAAGTAATAAATTAAATCTGTTGTTTGTGCAGTCATCAGCAGGCATGTAGATCAGACGATCATAATAGCAAAGCCTAGGGTTTGGTGGAAAATATCTTATGATGTCATGGGTTTTAGATGTGGGGATCCATGGGAAGAGATAAGATTGAGGGAAAGAAAGTAAATATAGAATTGGAGATTCACAAGTGTCTTGTACTATGCATGCATTAGATGTGGAGGATGACAAAAATCAAAGCAGAGGAAAAGGAAAAAGTGTATTAACAATCTGCTGATGCCTAGTGGACATTTTTCTTCATTGTATTTGGAAATTTTTAACATTGTGGGTTTTTTCCTCATTTATTCTTTATTACCATGAACATTTGCACAAAGAAGGAATGAATCTTTGTTTAATCATCTGTTTCTGATGGTGATGTGATTGTGACTTAAAACCTCTGGAATTCCTTTACATGTATGTAAATAAGGATTAGGGAATTATTAGGGGCTGGGGCTGTTCTTTACCAGTGCTTGTAAATCCTATTAATTAACAAGAATTACTAGACCCTTTTATGATTTAAACTACAAAACTGTATCCAATAGATATTAGGCACCTCTTATCTTAAATAATTTCATTATAGAAAGCGTTTCCCACAAATATTAAATTACTGAATAACACTAGCTTCAATACTTATAAAGATTCTGTCCTGTGAAAATGAAATGCAGTTTCACTCCATTACTCTCAATATATGCAACAGCTTTGCTTTAGAATAAGAAAAACGGAACATCTGGAAAATACAAGAATTCTGGTGTGAAACTAATTTCCAAAAAATAATCAGAATGAGCTGTTTAGTTTTAGAATATGAAGATTGGTGAGTAAGAATATGCTATGGGAGATTTTTATCTTCTGCTCAATAATTTTAGGATCTCTATCACATTTTCACTTTTATTTTATATGCACAGTATGACTGTCTTTGCTATTCACAAATTAACAGTGTTTCTTTGGAGGAGAAGGT
The DNA here is from genome assembly GCF_965140295.1 of Lepidochelys olivacea. Lineage (NCBI taxonomy): Eukaryota > Metazoa > Chordata > Testudines > Cheloniidae > Lepidochelys > Lepidochelys olivacea. The sequence continues at coordinate 19,380,980 of NC_140414.1, read as the reverse complement.
TAGCTGTAGCTTTCCCGGGGGGCGGGGGGAAGCGGCGGGCAGGAAGGAGATCTTAGTGGAATGTGTACTTTGCTCAGTACCTCCCTCCCCCGCCCCGCCTCTTCACTTCTCTGCTAGGATCTCTACCTCTGCCCCCTTGCCTATCAGCTGTCTACAGAAGTGCATCGCAGAGTAAGAGACAGTTACGGAGATGTCAGTGTACCCTCATTTGTGTGAAACAATTTAAACTATGACATGACTGAAGTCATCTTGGACATATCTGCAGCATATTGGAAATCTGAGTTATGGTCCGTTCTAGCCTAATTGATTTTACTAAAAAAGACTTACAGGGCTTGTTTTTCATTTGTAGGCATGTTTAGGTGGTCATATGGAAAGAGGACTGAGGCAGATGCTGAAGTTGCATAAAGTTAAATATGAGAACGTCAGTACTTAGATTTGTATAGTTCTAAAAAAAAATACGTCTTTCTAGTTGGATTTTTTTATTAATAAATGTTTTACAGAAGTGTCAGCCTTAAGGCTTAAACAAACAAAAATCTCCAAACCTAACTGTGCAATAAATGCTTTCTTTTCTCTGATAAAGCTTTGCTATATTGCTTTGTGCAGACTAATAAATCCTTTTGAATTGCAAATCTTACTACTGCAAACTGAGTGTTGTATTACAGAAATCTCCTCTTCTGTTTTCCCTTTCTTATATCTTGATTTTGATTCTTTCCTTTAGATCATGGCTTGCATGACATTTTATCTTTCTTTTCCTTTCTTTTTGCTGTTTGCAAAGACTCTTGGGAGGATTTGACAGATTTGGTGGAGCAATTGCGTGATGATACTGAAGGTGCGTGCCACACCAACATCTTTCAGCTATTATTTCCTCTTTTAATTGGCTTTTAATGTGTTACTTTGATCCTGAGCACCAGCTACGGTATTCTTTTGCAATGACAATAACTGTGGATCTGCAAATATACTTGTCTGATTGAACTGGGTTCAAAGCCTAAATATACCAGACTAGTTGCTTTCTGGTATTGATGTGTAGTTACTACTGTTAGGGTTCTAAAGAAAATATCTTCAGTCACTATAAGCATATGTGCATGTATTTTTGAGTTTTACTTATTTACATTTTGAAAGGATATTGTGAAGACTTTTGGTTCCAAATTTGCTCTAACTTGACGTTGGTCCCATCTGGATAGTCTTGCCTTCTAAATGCTTTGTTAATTTATTCTTTTTAAAATAATGGAAAAACAAAAAGCAATTGATATTCCTTAGTAATAAATTAGCATCTGCCACACCTCTCAACCAGCGACAGTTCCTGTGTGTAAAGACTTAAAATGAAGATGAGACAATTATGGGAACTGTAAAAGATGTGGGATTAACTTCTTTATCTTGATGTATGCTGTCTTTGGCTGTCATCTTCATGAGCCAACAGTTATATTACCTCTCCCACTTTCTCTCTCTAATGTCCTGGGACCAACGTGGCTACAGCAACACCGTATCCAACAGTTATAATGTAAATTTACAGGGTAGAGCAATATAAATCAAAGCAGTTTTAAATAATTGATTAAAATCACTTGAATTTTAATCAATTATGGATTTACGTCATGTTGAAGTTTTGTAAAACTAACTTGAAAACTTGTGCTATTATATAACAAATTAATTACAAATTCTTTTTAAAAATATAGTGGTAGGGTATCTTCTTTGAATGTTATAAAACAGCTATAGGCAAAAACCAAAATATTAATATTTTCTTAGTGGATAAAATCTTTGTCACTTAAAACAAAAGTGCTTCAGCGTTAATTAAATTTTTTTAGACTTTAAATACCTTAGCACAATAATTGTGAACTCTTTTATACGTACAGGCCAAGTTTTCAAAACTAGGAGCCTAAAGTTAGGCTCTTAAGCCCAAATTTAGGCACCTGAGAATAGGATTTTTAAATGTACCTAAATGATTTAGGTGCTCAGGTCCCATTATCTTCAAACTGCAGACCGTTATAGAGAGGTATAGCCTTGTTGAAGCATTTCAGCTTTCTTGACTTGTGGAGGCTCAGTATATTGGAAGGTAATGTTGGTTGCAAATATAGGAGAGGCTGATTGCTTATCAATGTTGTGTTTTGATTGAGTTTGTGGTGTTCTCATAATAAGGATGTTAATGAGGTCCTGGATTAGTCTTTTACAGCATAGATGATGATTTTAAGTGTGAAATCTACAATCTTGTTCTACTAACAATTAGGAAGCTAATTAAAGAAACATATAAAATATCTAGTTTAGCAATTTAAGATTATAAAATGGGAAGAAAGTAAAGAGCTCTTTACATGTAAATAAAATATCTTATTTAAATAAGAAAAAAATATTTTTTATAAACTGCCAAGATTTTTATCTTCCCTGATAATTTATAGTAGTGAAGGCAAGATACCAAGGCAAGCTTGATGAGAGATGGATATATATATTGTACTTACATTTGATATATAGAAGAGCCTCTTAAGTGTGTAACAGTGGGGTTTTTTAATTTCTTTTTTGTTTGCTTTAGGAAAATATTTAATTATTGTAAATGACCCAAAATATCAATAGACATTTTACAATTACATTGACTTGATATGTATAGGTACATATCTTAATACAGAGTTTATAATATTAAGTAACATATATTGATCTATCATTAACATTTCCCTTTTTAAACAAGATTATTTAAACACAAACTCAATGTGCACGTGCATATATGTGTATAAATTATCAGTGGTTCTCCACCAGGGATATGTGTGTCGCTGGGGGTACTTGGAGGTCTCCCGGGGGCACATTAACTCATCTAGATATTTGCCTAGTTTTACAACAGGCTACACAAAAAGCACTAGTGAAGTCCGTACAAACTAAAATTTCATACAGACAATGACTTGTTTATACTGCTCTGTATACCATACACTGAAATGTAAGTAAAGTATTTATATTCCAGTTGATTTATTTTGTAATTATATGGTAAAATGAGAACGTAAGCATTTTTTCAGTAACAGTGTGCTGTGACACTTTTGTATTTTTATGTCTGATTTTTTAAAAGCAAGTAGTTTTTAAGTGAGTTGAAACTTGGGGGGTACTCAAGATAAATCAGAGTCCTGCAAGAGTACTGTAGTCTGGAAAGTTTGAGAACCACTGTATTATACCATTGATATATGCTTTGGGGGTCGGGGGATGTTGAACATTTTCCTGAGGAGGGGATGGGGTGAGGAGGAGAAAAGAAAGCTTATGGGGGCAAAGGGGTTAATTCAGTTATCCTTTCTGTATGTCTTCCTTGACAATCCTCTAGGATTACTGTGTCTACATCAGAGTATCTCAGTTATTTCAATATTTCTGTTGTATTGTTTTCCTGTGTAAGGTATACTAAACTCCTTTTTAAAAAAATGTTCATGTAAGGAGTTCCAGATCATGTAAATCCTTTTAGCTGTCCGGGAAAGTCAGTTTGAGGCACAAAAACATTTACAGACTACTTTTAATGATGTTAATAAGGCTTTCTGTTAAAATGTTGTATGCTTTTGCTTCTGACTGCGTTGTGTTCTAAATACAGCTGTGCCTTCTCCTTATTATGGGAAAAGTATCACACTTTAGCCTTAAAGTTATTTAGATTTTGAATGTATTTCCATGGAGAGGATATTCAAGGTCACCTGCAAAGGAAAAACATTGTTTGTCTGTGTTTTCATCATGATGTAAAAAAGAGAGCCTGTAGTTTGGGGGCTTTCTTTTGCTTGTTTTTTTCCTGAGATGTATTAGAAATATCAAGATTGTCTCTTCTCCTCCCTGCCCCTCCTCTTCTGTTTTTTGGAGGAAAGACTCCTTGGGTGACTCATGTATAGGGAGCTTTCCTGGTCCTTAACAGAAGAGGTTGCTAAATCCTTAAGAAAAAAAACCCAAACATTATTTGTTAAGTGTACAAATAAAATAGATGTTAACAAAAAAAAAATTTTAAAAACCTTTTTTTAAAAAAAAAAAAAGTCTGAATAAAAATTACTTCCCCTCTAAAAAAAATAAAAAATCAGGGTTCCTTTCTTTAATATCTGTGTTGTTATCTTGCCAGTTTTCCAATTCTCCTAGTTGTCCAGAGTAGACAAGACTTGAATTTATAATGTAAAAAAAGCAAGAAGGAAGAAAAAACTTTTTGCAGAAACATACTCTGCTTTCAGAGTAGTAGCCGTGTTAGTCTGTATCTGCAAAAAGAGAAGGAGGACTTGTGGCACCTTAGAGACTAACCAATTTATTTGAGCATAAGCTTTCATGAGCTACAGCTCACTTCATCGGATGCATTGAAGTGAGCTGAAGCTCATGAAAGCTTATGCTCAAATAAATTGGTTAGTCTCTTAAGGTGCCACAAGTCCTCCTTTTCTTTATACTCTGCTTTGTTACATTGTAAAGAAACAAGTTACAAGCCCCCCCCTTTTTTTTTTTTCTTTGCAGGTCACCTTTAAGAGAACTGCTTTGCGTGTGTGGTACTCTGAGCATTTATTCCCACTTGTATTCCTTTTCCTTAAAATGGCAGCCAGTGAACTGTAACACTTGATGAAAGATTAAAACTGAGAGCATGTCTACATGAGGACCGTCAGGAACGTTAAACTGAATTAACTGAAGTTGTGAAGTGGATGGTCTCATTCAGAAGTAAAGTGGCAGTAGTTCAGTTCAGTTTAGTCCTCCTCCAGTAAATTTAAGGCCACTTTACACCCATGTGGACATTCTCATTCATAAGTAATGTGCTTTAACTTCACACCTTTAGTTAATTCCTCTTTATTTTGAGTTGGCTTGTCTATGTGGGGACCTGAGAGACGCTGGATTTTATAACTTTCTTTTAACTCTGTTACAGTTATTACTGATTTTATTTTCCATTCCAGCTACCAGAACTTTGCATAATATTCCTCCAGAGAGATTGTCAGTACAGCCTCAATTAGTTGAGATTCCCTGTAATTTAGAAGTGTCATGTCCCTGAGTGTCTCTTAATTACACTGAAAAATTTTTGTCCAAACTTATCTGATGCCCTTCATTACTTCTGTAAAAATGAGGTTGTACTGTAATTTTCTAATGCAAGCTCATCTTCTAAATTATTTTAGTGCATTTTGAACAAGCCACTGATCGCTGCTGTAGAAAGTACATTGTTAACTGGCAGAAATTGTATTTGGAGGCAGATACAAGATGTAGAACTGCAAGAAGCTGAGCACATTGAGGGAGGGATAAATGAGCTCCTCAAAAAGAGAGACTGCAAATTTATACTTTGCGTAAATTTTCCCTATCTTGATGATTCACTGTCTCCTATAATGTTTCCAGGGGGCTTTACACACCTTTGGAAATTCTATTTATAAACTAGCAATGGATGTAGTCTCTCTAGATGCACTTGAAATTATACCAGACTTCGAAGTTCAATAGTTTGAGCTGCTAAAATTAATTGGTTGTATACAAATGAGTCTGGATGCTAACTGAGGTTTTGTCTACACTATACAGCTTTTAGTGACACGGCCTTGTTGCAAAAAGTCGGCCAGCATAAACGCTGTTTGTCTTTACTTTTGCTGACAAAATACAGTACTTCCATCCCCTACAAGTGGGATTTGTGTTGTCAACAGGAGAGCCTTCTGTCAATCTAGCACTGTCTATACTGAGGGCTAGGTTGGCTTAACTATGCCGTTCAGGGGTGTGGATTTTTCACACCCCTTAGTGACGTAGTTAAGCTGACTTGATTTTCTAGTGTAGACCAGGCCCAAGACAGAACGTGATATTGTCTGTGGTGTGGGGCTTGTTCACTTGGCAAAAATAGTGCTTTGCAAATATGTAATTGGGATAAACCAATAACACTTCAAAATATTTACGTGATACAGCTTCCATGTCTTTTTGAATACATGGAAATAGTCTTTCCAGTTTTTGGTTAAGATTCACCCTGTACATTTAGAGCCTAGATGAAATTTAAGGGAGCATTTAAAAGTATTCTAATGAATGGGAGTAACCCTAAATAGATTAGATCACATTGGCAGAAACATCCCATGACATTCTGTACTTGATAAAGCTTCTAGTTTAATATTTGTTAATTTTTCAAAATGAATTTAGCTATAGAGAGAAGGGAGAAACGCAGTCTGGGTCAAAAGCACTTAAGTCCCTTTTTCTAAATTGACTTAAGTCCTTGGGAGCCTAAATTACATTGACTTTCTGTGTGACTTAGGTTCCTGAGTGCTTAAATCACATTTGGAAAAACTCATGAGCCCTTTTGGTGCTTTTGAAAATTTTTATCCTCTGCGTCACTTAGCTTCTCCATGGAACAAGATGGAGAGAGGCCTGTGGTGCATCCAGTTACAGGTGGAATATGGGTTACCCTTGACATATATTTTACAAGACTAAAAATACAGAGTTTGCAGTCTCAGGAAAGCAGTGTGATTGGCCAGACAGGCTATTTTTGAGGTTACCTGTATTGTGGGATAATCTGTCCGCAACTCCAGTTCATTTATTCTGAGCATTACTACTGGCACCCAATACTCAAACTTAAATATTGGTACCAGAAAGAGGTCTGTTCTGTGGAAGTTTCCACTTCTAGATTATAAAATCATCTGAAAGTATATTTGAGAAAATTTAAGGTGAAATCCTGGCTGCATTGAAGTCAAAGGCAAAACTTCAGTGAGGCCAGAATTGCATCCTTACTGTTTGCTGCCTCTTATGTATGGTGAAAATCAAACAAACAGCTGCTTACAGTGACAGTGGCAGTAGAGAGAAGTTGCAGAGTACATGGGTTAGATCTAAGATCCTGAAATCTATATGTAGTGATTTTAGCTAAACTATGCTTCTTGTAGCTTAAGCAGTCATTTGTGTTCCAGCATGAGCTGTAGGCAGTTCCATAAATCCCTCTAGGTGTTCTAGTTACATGAAAACTCTCTTTCCTTAAACTACTGACAGGTTTCAGAGTAACAGCCGTGTTAGTCTGTATTCGCAAAAAGAAAAGGAGTACTTGTGGCACCTTAGAGACTAACCAATTTATTTGAGCATAAGCTTGGTTAGTCTCTAAGGTGCCACAAGTACTCCTTTTCTTTTTCCTTAAACTGCATGCTAAGACTGTAGGTTCGAGTGTTGAACACTGGAACAATGTACAGTATGTTATGTGAATTGAATCTATTCCGGGGTTTAAATAATATAGCAATAGTAGCAACATGTTACCTATGAAGTTGTCCTGTATGGTTTCTTTGATGTTTCCATTAGCAATTTATTTGTGTTGTACAGTTGAACCTCAGAGTTATGATAACCAGAGTTATGAACTGACCAGTCAACCCACACCTCATTTGGAACTGGAAGTACGCAATAAGGCAGCAGCAGAGACCCAAAAAACCCACAAATGCAGCACAGTACTGTGTTAAATGTAAACTTATTTTAAAAAAAAAATTTACAGGGTAAGGAAACTGTCTATGCTTGTTTCATTTAAATTAAGATAGTTAAAAGCCGCGTTTTTCTTCTGCAAAGTAAAATTTCAAAGCTGTATTGAGTCAATGTTCAGTTGTAAACTTTTGAAAGAAAACCATAACGTCTTGTTCAGAGTTACGAGCAACCTCCATTCCCAAGCTGTTTGTAACTCTGAGTGTCTACTGTAAATAGAATCTCTTTTGGGTAATTGCCTTGTTATTCCGTCCTAATTTGAGCAATGGATTCAACAAAGTACTATGACATGACAATTCAATATTGCAGTAGTGCTTTGGTATTATATTGGGATATCACTGAAAGAACTTCTCTTGTAGAGCAACTGTCTGATTGCAAAGATATAAGCTTCTGTTTACCTACAATAGCTTCGTAATCAGTCATTCCCAGTGATGGGAAAGGAATTTAAAAAATTGTGATGATTTAATGAGATTTAAGTAAAATGTAATGTATTCATTCCATATGGGTGGCTCTTTAAAGGAACTTCACATCTTGTTCGGTAGTGAATCGTAGAATCATAGAACTGGAAGGGACCTTGAGAGGTCATTTAGTCCAGTCCCTGCACCTGAGGCAGGACTAAATATTATCTAGACCATCCCTGCTGGGTGTTTTTCCAACCTGCTCTTAAAAGTCCCCAGTGATGGAGATTCCACCACCTCCCTAAGCAATTTATTCCAGTGTTTAACCACTCTGACAGGAAGTTTTTCCTAATGTCCAACCTAAACCGCCCTTGCTGCAATTTAAGCCCATTGCTTCTTGTCCTAGCCTCAGAGGTTAAGAACAACAATTTTTCTCACTCCCCCTTGTAACACCCTTTTATGTACTTGAAAACTGTTATCATGTCCCCTCTCAGTCTTCTCTTCTCCAGGCTAAACAAACCCAGTTTTTTCAATCTTCCCTCATAGGTCATGTTTTCTAGACCTTTAATCGTGTTCGTTGCTCTTTTCTGGACTTTCGCCAATTTTTCTACATCTTTCCTGAAATATGGCACCCGGAACTGGACACAATACTCCAGTTGAAGCCTAATCAGTGTGGAGTAGAGCAGAAGAATTACTTCTCATGTCTTGCTTACAATACTCCTGCTAATATATCCCAGAATATATTTTTTTGCAACAGCGTTACACTGTTGACTCATATTTAGCTTGTGATCCACTATGACCCCTAGGTCCCTTTCCGCAGTATTCCTTCCTAGTCAGTCATTCCCATTTTGTATGTGTGCAACTGATTGTTCCTTCATAAGTGGAGTGCTTTGCATTTGTTCTTATTGAATTTCATCCTATTTACTTAGACCATTTCTCCAGTTTGTCCAGATCATTTTGAATTTTAATCCTATCTTCCAAAGCACTTGCAACCCCTCCCAGCTTGGTATCGTCCACAAACTTTATAAGTGTACTCCCTATGCCATTATCTAAATCATTGATGAAGGTATAGAACAGAACCGGACCCAGAACTGATCCCTGTGGGACCCCACGCATTATGCCCTTCCAGCATGACTGTGAACCACTGATAACTACTCTTTCGGAATGATTTTCCAACCAGTTATGCACCCACCTTATAGTAGTTCCATCTAAGTTGTATTTCCCTAGTTTGTTTTTGAGAAGGTCATGTGAGACAGTATTAAAAGCCTTATTAAAGTCAAGATATACCACATCTATTGCTTCCCCCATCCACAAAGCTTGTTACCCTGTCAAAGAAAGCTATCAGGTTGGTTTGACCCGAAGTGTTTTTGACAAATCCATGTTGACTGTTGTTTATCACCTTTTTATCTTCTAGGTGTTTGCAAATTGATTGCTTAATTATTTGCCCTATTATCCTTCCGGGTACAGAAGTTAAGCTGATTGGTCTGTAATTTCTCGGGTTGTCCTTGTTTCCCTTTTTATAGATGGGCACTATATTTGCCCTTTTCCAGTGTTCTGGAATGTCTCCCATCTTCCATGACTTTTCAAAGACCATTGCTAATGGCTCATATATCTCCTCAGTCAGCTCCTTGAGTATTCTAGGATGCATTTCATCAAGCCCTGGTGATCTGAAGACATCTAACTTGTCTAAGTAATTTTTGACTTGTTCTTTCCCTATTTTAGACTCTGATCCTACCTCATTTTCACTGGCATTCACTATTTCAGACGTCCCATCACCACCAACCTTCTTGGTGAAAACCGAAACAAAGAAGTCATTAAGCACCTCTGCCATTTCCACATTTTCTGTTATTGTCTTTCCCCCCTCATTGAGTCATAATGAGCCGACTCTGTCCTTAGTCTTCCTCTTGCTTCTAATGTCTTTGTATATATATGATGAATATGTATGTATAAAGCAGTACATCATCTGTTAAATTCCCAGGGGAGGCAAACTATAAGAATCCTGTCCATCCTTGATTTCAGAATGGATTTAAATAGTACAAGTCTGTTTCCTGTAATTAAAACATTGTACTTATTTTATGAGTATTTAGAAAATTAATGTAAGGTATTGTTTATTATCATTTCCCAGAAGCTAACAAAAGGAAGTATTCAGAGATATTAACTTTGTTTTAACTGCAGTCACATGCAGTATCTCTTTATAATGAACAACACTATTCTATTTCTGGCTTTTTTTTCTAAACTCCATTTTTAGTATAGGTGATTATCCTCTACCTGCACTGTCAATTTTATGAATTAGCAATCTGCGCAACATACAAACTAGGTGAATTATTATATTAAAATAATAATAGTTTTGTAAAGGCAATCTGTAAACCTTATTCACTAAAGTAACTCCTTTTATTGAAGTTTGGCCTTCTGTGAGAGTTGAATTCTTAAATTATTACTTTGAAGTTAACTAAAATATATTAAAATAAATTACAAATGGATTTTGTTTGTTGCAAATTCCTTGTTGTCATTCCTTCCATGTTCCAGGATCAAAGCCACGGTATACTTGGAGATTTTACACTTAGTGGAATAACAGAACACTACAAGGAAGATGGGTTATTTTATCAGTCCATCAACTTCTTGGGCAGGGACCCAGAATAAAAACTGACTGATGTAGCTGAATTTGACTTTTACTCTGGAGACTAGAAATAAAAGAACCTATTACAACAATCAATTACTTCCTTAAATGTGTTTTCCAGAGTATAAAATAAACCGTGAATGGGTATTGTCATAAGACTGTTCACATGCATACCAAGGCTTCCTTTTATTCCTTTCCTACCATTCAGAAAGGAAAACAAAAATTTCCTAGGAACTTTCAGCAATGGAATCCTAAACTTTAGGCTTTCTTAATAGTGAGAGTTAACTATTATTTCCTCCTTTAAAATAAATCCAGACTGATTCGTCATAACTTAAATATTCTTCTCTCAATTCTTCCATGTATAGTAGTAGATTTTCTGAGCTTTGAGTTTTAGAAGAGAGAGGATTTTTTTTATTGTGCACACACAGTTTAACTAGGAAAAGCAGAGCTTCTTTCTCTTTCTTCATCAGTTAAGTTCTGCATTACCTTATCAAATTCCTGATCGAAATAAAATTCACTCCGTTCTTTGAAAACACTTGTTCCTTCTGGTGTCTCGCTGCTGACCTTACTAAGTTCATGGTCTCCTGAGCTGCTTCTCTGGTCAAACCACCTCATGGGGATTACGTAACACTTTGCAGTACAGAGGAGCATGCTTTATATTCAGTTCCAGATCTTTAGCTGTAGTACTTGTACCTCAGCATCTTGAAGAATCGCAGTTACTGTAGGGTAAGTAACTGTTCTTTATTTCTGACATCACTAACACTTCCCTTCGATCGGGAAGCTCAAGACTGCATCGATCCATCCAAAGTAAGGAAGGCCATAGACTGAAAAATATTTCAGATATGTGGCTTTGTTTTTCGGCATGTTAATGTTCTTCAGAGAGTCTGCGAAATGTTTGTAGACAGTCAGTGCTGGGGTTGTTGTGATAGACTCTTAAAGTTCTTAGTTGGCATTTGGATTTTTGGTCCTGGAGTCTGAATTGGAGGCTATCACATTTCTACTAAGCTTTGCTCCCTCTTGAAAGTAATTTTGATGGAAGTAACAATAGTGAGGAAAAATAGTGCATGTCTGGTGATGTGTGAAGTAAATTACTGTATAATAGCTGCTTTTTCCTTTTGTATGTGTGAATTTAGTACTTGTGAAAAGTGTTAGCTATGAAGCCTTCTACCCACAAAACAGGTCCAGTACAGGTAATGGCAGTGCATATGTATCCTCCCCAGTTCATAGGTGTAATTCAGCCCTGACATGAAGAGACCATCTTAGGGTAAAGAGGTAATTTGGTTCCTATGCCCATTCAATTACTGTTGTGCAGTAAGGGTCAGTTAGTACCTATAGCAGTGTAGACATCTGTCCACTGGGAATTGGAGTGAGATCTGCTAATCCTTAATGTTAAGAAAAAAAGATATTTAAAAACGTTCTGAATGAATGGAGTTATTAGGTGCAATGAGGTGTACAAACCCCACCCTGGAGAGGAAGGGGACAAGGAGGCTGCTCTGGGCCCACATCACACCTGCAAGGCATGCACTGGGTGATGGAAGAGCTTAAAAGGTGAGCAGAGTAGCTCACTTGCAGGAAGCCAGTGGAGGTGATCTATGCTCTGAACTCTGCAAAAGGAGCACTGTAGGAGGCCCATCTGCCAGAGCTCCTGTCTGCTGATGGTCTGCCCAACTTGCTGAAGGAAAAGGACTAGATATTTGCAAAGTTTAAGACTTCTTCGATTTATTTTGTTTTACATGTCTTTGCTGTTTCTTGTTGCATGGAACTCCAGAGTGCAGGACTCAGTGACCTACCTTTGGACACTACACTGGAACCCGGAGAAGAGGGCAGGTTCAGGTTCCCCTACTCACCCCCATTGGTCTGGAGACAAAAAGTCTCTCCCCCCCATACTAGAGACTGAGGACCAGAATACCCCACATTCTAGAGAGTCCCGCCTCTGGGAATTTGGCCATGTGAAGCCCCTTGTTGGTCATCAGAACTAGCATTTTTTGGATTCTTTACATACCCCAGAAGAGATGGACACAGCTTGTGGCCCAGCTAGTAGAGGTCTGAGTCTCCGAGGGGCCAGATGACTGCAGGGCTGGAGCAACTATCAAGAGTGGGACTCCAAGACAGAAGAGCGCCTGTAGTGCCTGATGGTTAGGCAGCACCTATGGGGGAGCAGAGCCTTTCACACTAGTTAACGTGAAAAATACATTTGCTCTTTCATTAACAGGTCTGTTCCATACCAACAGTCCTGGAAGTGCATCGATTGCTTTGGTGTGCTATGGTGAATTCAAGTTGAATTTTTGTTCTGTTTACTTCATGGGCAATTCCAGTTCCCATCGTTATCCACTGGTTAAGGGAAAAATGTGAAATATGGTTTCCCCTCAGATTTCCTCTTCCTTTTGAAGTAGCATGAAATTTGGAATATTAATGATATGCATTATAAGAGAGGAAATAATGTTTTGGATTATGTTACTACTGCTTAGGGTTTTTCTATACAGGTACTTAAATGGTTTCCATCACCATACATAGCTGAGCAGCTGTCAGGTATTTAAGTATCAAAATATATAATCTTGCTTCAGTTTCAAATATTTGTTTTCTTCACTTGCTTGTTGAATATGTGCATGCTTCTGTAGGGCAGAGTACCATTCTGTATAGACACTTAGTGATCCTCAGCCCTGGCCTACACTAGGACTTCAGGTTGAATTTAGCAGCGTTAAGTCAATGTAAACCTGCACCTGTCCACACGATGAAGCCCTTTTTTCCGACTTAAAGGGCTCTTAAAATCGATTTCCTTACTCCATCCCTGACAAGTGGATTAGCGCTTAAATCGGCTTTGCCGGGTCGAATTTGGGGTACTGTGGACACAGTTTGACAGTATTGGCCTCCGGGAGCTATCCCAGAGTGCTCCATTGTGACCGCTCTGGACAGCACTCTCAACTCAGATGCACTGGCCAGGTAGACAGGAAAAGAACCGCGAACTTTTAAATCTCATTTCCTGTTTGGCCAGCGTGGCAAGCTGCAGGTGACCATGCAGAGCTCATCAGCAGAGGTGACCATGCAGAGCTCATCAGCAGAGGGAACGGGGGCCTGATGATATGTACCCAGAACCACCCGCGACAATGTTTTAGCCCCATCAGGCATTGGGAACTCAACCCAGAATTCCAATGGGCAGCGGAGACTGCGGAAACTGTGGGATAGCTACCCACAGTGCAACGCTCCGGAAGTCGACGCTTGCCTCGGTACTGTGGAAGCACTCCGCCGAGTTAATGCACTTAATGAACTTAGAGCATTTTCTGTGGGGGGACACACACTCGAATATATAAAAATGATTTCTAAAAAACCGACTTCTATAAATTCGACCTAATTTCGTAGTGTAGACATACCCTCAGTCATTTCTGCCACTAGGTCTATTAAAACTGCTAACAAATGTGGTGAATGGGTAGACTGCATACCAAGTGGCAAAGGGTATGTCTACACTGCAATGAAGAACCCACAGCTGGCCCATGCCAGCTGACTCAGGCTCATGGGGCTGTTTCATTGCACTATAGGCTTCCAGGCTTGGGCTGGAGCCTGGTCTCTAGGACCCTCCCACCTGGTAGGGTCCTCAATCCTGAGCTCCAGCCCGAGACCAGAAGTCTACACAGCAAAGAAACAGCCCTGTAGTCCGTGCCCCATGAGCCCAAATCAACTGGCAGTGCCAGCCACGGATGTCTAGTTTCTGTGTAGACCCACCCCTAGTGCACATAAAGCTTTATAACAGGTAGAATGTTACAAAGAATGGAATCCCTTGCCCTGGGGAGCTTTTAGTCTAAAATCATGAGTGTACAATTCAAATCAGAACAAACACCGTGGTGGTTGATCGTTCTAGCTGGAAAGCTTTGCAGAAAAGATGCATTTCCAGGAACATTTTGAAGCAGGAAAGAAGAGTGCTTAGGGACATGAGTTAGTTGACATGCAGTTCCAAGTGAAAGGAACAGCATGTAAGGAGACAAAGGAGTAGTTAATGGGTGGAAAGTAGGCAGCTGGAAGGGGGAGTGTAAGAGCTCATCAAGGAAGTGATGTTGGCAGGAAAGGAGTTGTGAAACATGTGATTGCTTTTTCCCCCTATTAAGGCACTATCTGTGCTAAAATATAACAATTGAGGGACCCAGTTACAATAGTGAAAGTAATACCGTAGACAGGACTGAAACCCATACGTGGGGTAACACTTCAGCAATACAGATTTCCTGCGTAGTGGTACGTTGCAACTTTTCATCCTTGTCAGGGCAGGGACAGTCATGTCATACGGAGGCTCCCTGGCCTTTTTTTTTTTTTTATAGTGTGGATGGTGCTATAAAGAGATGGGTAGAGTGACAAAAAATGATACTGTTTGATTGGCATTTTGGATGGGTTGGAAGGAGAAAAGGAAGGTAAGGGGAGGCCTGAAAACAGGAAGTTTTACTAGTTAAGGTGGGAAATAATTTGTCCATACTCTGGTTCTAGCAGTGGGAGGAGAGTCCGTCTCATAGACGTTACGGTCAGAAGGGACCACGTGATCATCTAATCTGGCCTCCTGCACATCGCAGGCCACAGAACCTCACCCACTCACTCCTGTAATAGACCCCTAGCCTCTGGCTGAGTTACTGAAGTCCTCAAATCGTGGGTTAAAGACTTCAAGTTACAGAGAATCCACCATTTACACTAGTTTAAACTCGCAAGTGACCCATGCAGCAGAGGAAGGCAAAAAACAAAACAAAACCTCAGGATCTCTGCCAATCTGACCTGGGGATAATTCTTTCCCGACCTCAAATGTAGCGATCACTTAGACCCTGAGCATGTGGGCAAGACCCACCAGGCAGATACCTGGGAAAGAACTTTCTGTAGTAACTCAGAGCCCTCTCCTTCTAGTGTCCCATTGCCAGCAGTTGGGGATTTTTGCTACTGGCAGTCACCAATGGGCCACATGCCATTGTAGACAGTCCCATCATACCATTTCCTCCATAAACTTATCAGGCTCAGTCTTGAAGCCAGTTAGGTTTTTTACCCCCACTGCTCCCCTGGGAAGGCTGTTCTGGAACTGTCTTTGGTTATAAGATAGAATGAAAGGCCTGAATGCAGTGGGGATGGAAAGGAGGCATCAGAGATTGACAGCAGTTTGACTAGTTGATGGTCCCAAGAAGGATGCATGTTAGCAACATTGGTGTGATGGAAAGAGTTTTGAGTGGGAAGCAACTCAGTTTGGGTTGTGTTGCAGTTGAATTAACAAGAAGATGTCAGAGTTGGAGATGTGAGCCAAGACAGAGGATGATAAATTGGTGGATAAATCCTTAAGAGGAAGAGGAGCATGTTTGCAAATATCAGTAGTGCTCAGAGCAAACAGCCTTTTTAAATTTTAAACAATTCTCTTAAGTCTCAACTGTGTGGTGCTTTTGGTTATTCTACGTGGGCTTAAACTGGAGCTTGAAGGATCAGCACAGTACCACCCAGAATCCTTGCTGTTCATATTTTGTTTTCATATGTACAATATTTTGCTTTTTTTAAAGAGAGTCATTCTCCTATGTGTGTGTCACTTACAGTTTCTGAACTGAATTTAGAGTTCCTTGTCTTTGAGAGAAGAGCAAATTACAAGCAAAGTACTCTTGGCATTTAATTGCCTGCCCTTCTTCTATTCACTCTTTTCTGGATGCAACAAAGGTACAACCTCCTTCCAGATTACGTGAGTCCTTAGAGCAAGTGAGG
The DNA here is from genome assembly GCF_965140295.1 of Lepidochelys olivacea. Classification (NCBI taxonomy): domain Eukaryota; kingdom Metazoa; phylum Chordata; order Testudines; family Cheloniidae; genus Lepidochelys; species Lepidochelys olivacea. Next base: position 19,364,900 of record NC_140414.1, on the reverse strand, counting down.
CTGTCATGACATTTTGTAATGCATTATAAGACATTAAGTAAACTATTAATGAATGTCTTCCAACACTGTTCCTTTGAAGGTTCATTTAACTAATTCAATATCAGGGCAGCATCAGCATGTGCCTGGTTATCTTCCTGTCTGTATATAGTTTTCCAACTTTGCCAATAAATTTTTTTAAAAAGCCTTTGGTCAATTCCGATAGAGAAAATTTTCCTCAACTAAAAGGCCTGAATGGCGTGCCTCAGGTTAAACTGGGCCACTGCCACTTGAAAAATGGAGCCCTTAAATTCCTTAGTTTTGAAGACCAAGGAAATAGAAAGATGATTCACTGTACTTAAAATAACTCTTGTTACCAAATACTGTCTTTTGATTTCTTCTAGATCCTAATTATCTCATGGCTAATGAACGCATGAACCTGATGAATATGGCTAAACTGAGTATAAAGGGGTTGATTGAATCAGCACTTAATCTGGGCAGAACACTGGACTCTGACTATGCACCTCTTCAGCAGTTCTTTGTAGTGATGGAACACTGCCTTAAACATGGCTTGAAAGGTAAGAATGTTACTCTAAATGCCTACCTGACTTCTCCTGTGTTGTGTATAGGGGATATGAATGCCAAGGATAGTCATTTTCAAAATCTAACTTTTTAATTGTAGGTACCAAATCAGACTAAATAAGACCGATACTATATTCCTACATTTTTTTTCAGTAAGCTCGTAAAATGATGTACCAGTTTTATAGGTAAATAACAGTACAGTCCCTTTGGAATTATACATTGCATCCTATGTGATAAATTAATCAGTCATGATTGATAATGTTATGGTGAATGCCAAAGGCATTCATTCCCATCAGCTATTTATTCTAGTAATAATAATGAAAAAATTGATCCTTAAGAAGCATAAGGACTGATGTCCTACAAAGACATGGTGTAAATGAAAATGACTTCAGAATATCATGTATTATGGAGTTTTGATATGTATATGGAGTCCTTGTAGTACATAAAATAAAATGGACTGCTTCTCCAGCATACCTGGGATATACTCAGCCACAAGGGGGACAAGGATTCTTAGGTGCCTTTACACTATCTTTTTGCCCCTCTGAACCTGGGTACTGCCAGGGCTGAGCCAATCCCCATTGCAAGTTTGAGTAGCTTCAAGACTTCTCTAACTGATGCCAGTGAATGCCCATTCCCAAGGGACTGTTCTGCCAATCAGGATTGCTCAAGTGCATTGTGCTCCAGACTACCCACCGTGCCAGCAGGGCCAGAAACGGCTGATGTTGGACTGGCTACATCATCCCATGGTTAGGAGAATCCTCAGCTGCTGTTGCAAGGCAGCTTTAAAGTCCTCTTGTCCCTGCTGAAGTGCTGAGGATCTGACACAGTAGATTCCAGCACCTGATAAAAGAATACATTTTTTTCCTGCACCAAGCCACAGAATTTGTGCCGTGCTCCTCAAAGGAACCAGCACGGATGTGTTATATTATGTGGTATATGTAGGTCTTTTTTTCTTAACGTTAAGGAAACAGTTGGACTGGTGATGTATTTTTCAAGCCACTGTTTAAATTTACTTTTTCCAAAACCTAAATCCCAAATCTTCGAAGGTGTGTACACAATTTTGTGTGTGCCAGACTTGCATAGTGGAACAACATTGTGCGTGCATACAAGTATAGATGTGCACAAATCCAAAATTACATGCCCAGTTGGCAGTTTGGCTTTAAAAGCCAACATTATGAACTACCAGCACACTGTGTTGTTCTAAGTGAGCACTTTAAGTACATTACATGAGTTGAATGATCATTTGATTAAAAAAAAACTTAGCTAAAATGACCCCAACAGAAAAGACTTAAGAATTCTGAAAATAGATAGGAGAGGGATTTTGGCTTCTTTTTCATGGAGGGAGTTGCACAGAAAAGACCGTAACACTGGGAGGCCTAGCGTCTGGTCCGGTTTAAATATAATCTTGGAACGATGAACAGAGTCAGTCCATTTGATTTCATTTGACCTGTGATGTCATAAATTGCAAAAAAAAAATCTGCTCATGGGCATAATCGTGTAAGGAGTGTGGAGGGTTGTCTTTCACGGATTCTTGTAATTTTTAAACCGATTTTGTTCAATGTGCAGTTGACTGTTGCTGAATGATTGGTGAGAAAATGACTTCCTCAGGAAACTTATGATTCCCTAACTTTCTGTTCCTCCTCATGTATTAGAAATGTAGTGTTGTTCCTCTTGCTTACTGTAGCACTATGAGCTTTTCTCGTTAGTTTTGTTACATTTGTAAACTTTAGGGGTTGTGTGACTTAAACCTGAAGTGCACTTTTCAAAATGGGCAAGCAGTGTGTATTTGACTTTAATAATCTGTGTACCTAATCAAATGCTAAACAGTCTTCACTGATTTTTTTTTACTGCCTTTTTATGAAATGTTATTACTTTGTTGAAATGAAAATTGCAGTTGCTCTGAAAAATGGACAGGAGGTTGTATAAATACCCTGCAGCTTCTATAAGTACCTCCTGCAAAGCTATTTTAGTGGCTTACGGTAGGTACTTATTGAATTAGTAATTCTTATGCTGGCTATAGTAGCAGTATGCTTGGGGGAATAGTTTTCCTGTTTTATAACAGTAGAAGAACATCAGCATTGCAAAGTGCAGGTTTAGAAAAATTAACTTGTCCAATCAGTAGTGAGTAAAAAAAACATCCATCATGAGTGTGGATGTCTAAGCTGTTAACTTCTGCTTTCAAGTTAGAAACGGAAACAAACTAGTTAGGGTTTTGAAAATAACCATCCAAAAGTAACTTGTGTATAAATCAACACAGTGTTGTCTGCCCAACTCTGCAGAAAGACTGCTTCCTTGCTTCAAGTGCTGTCCATACCTTTGGTGTTAATGAATTTTGGATCAGTTTCAGTGCTGCTGTTCAGAATCCTATGAGTAGTTGTGAAATTGTCAACCAAATCAATTGCATGCTGTTGCTGCTTGAGAAAGCTATGAGCAGGGGTGGAGGCAGGCGTTGGGAAGAGGCTATAGGAGGAGTAGAGCAGTGAAGACCCTACCCTCGTGAAGGAGTGTTGGACCCTGCACAGGAGAGTAAAGAACCCAAGCTTCTCTCCTCCAGTAGCTAGAGGGGATGGAGTTGTTACTTACTAGCAAGATGCTGATCTGACAGATGACACCACCCCACACCCAGAAGAAAGGCCCGTGACAGCATCCTGGTAGAAATTCTAGTCCAGCAGCTGCTATTGGTGAAGAGGCTAGCGTGCTCACCTGTATGTTGTTCTGGCTCTCGCAGGTGGGCCCCCAGGTACCATATTTGGTATCTGCCTTTGCTTAAGAAGTGTCTGTTTCAAACCCTGAGCAAGTGCAGTGTCCTTAAACATACATACATACATTCATCTCCTATGCTTGAAAACATAAAAAGCAGTCAGTCACACACGGGGCAAGTAGTAAGTATAATTTTCTGGTTCTGAATCGATCCCTGAACCCAGCTGTTTACAGGAAGTTAAATATAAATTGCAGGAGAGCATTGTCAGTAATAGTTCTGAAACCAGAACTTTCCAGAGGTCTGGACTAGAGCACCCTTCTGTAGCAGATTGTGGCATGACTGGCACACCTGCCTCAATTCCCCACTAGAGTCCCCAGAAATAGTCCATGGAGTCCTACCAAGAATAAAGATAGCCCTTGTGGGGTTCATTTATTACAAAAGTTCCATGAACATAAATCCATAACCAAGATCCCACAACCATAGTCCAGATTTCCCCAGCATAGTCCAAACGGTACATTCAGTATACAGCTCCAGCATCCTTCCCCAAGCCTCGGCTCTCCAGCTTAGCCCCTCCAGCTGGTGTGCAACCCTGCTCTTCCCAGTGGGAACCCCCACAGCCTCTGTGCTGGGAGCATCTTACTCCCCCAGCCCTGTCATGGTTCCTCTGGGTCCAGGTCTCTGGCCCCAGAGGTGTCGGTGGATAAGCTGCACGGCCCTTCCAGCTGATGTGCACTCATACCATCAGCCCTCTCCAGCTTAGAGCCAGCAGGCAACTCCCCTTGCTGCTTGCTTCTGCCTTCAGCCTCTTCCAGTGCTCACTCTCTGGCTTGAGGACACCAGATAGCAAACCCTCTTGCCATTCTCCCACCTTCAGCCTTCTTCCAGGTCCCAAACCTACAGTGTCTCTGAAGACCCTCCCAGGGAAGAGCTTTCTGCAGCTTTCCTGAGAGACCCTCTCCCAAATGACTCTCACCAGGGCTTTCCCTGACCTTACAGCCCCCAGGTGTCACCTTGTGCTCTTAATTTGTCAAATGCAGCCCCTGCACGAGCATAGGAGAGCTGGCCCAGCTTCATTTACTGGGCTAGACACCCTGGGTCAGTCTCACTTCTGCTTTTAGTTTCACTTTGAACAAATTTGAGAATGTATTTAAGACAGTACAGATGTGGGAGAAACTAATAATCTATTTATATCTTTTTGTTCTAGCCAAGAAGACTTTTCTTGGACAAAATAAGTCATTTTGGGGACCTCTGGAGCTGGTAGAGAAGCTTGTTCCTGAAGCTGGAGAGATCACAGCAAGTGTTAAAGATCTGCCGGGGCTTAAGTAAGTGAAATCCTGGGTATGTCTACACTTCTTCAGTAAAACACTCACAGTTGGCCCATGTCAGCTGACTCTTGCTCACAGGGCTCAGGCTGCAGTGTAGATGTTCAGACTGAGGCCTGGGTTCTGGGACCCCCTCAAGCAGGGAGGGTCTCAGGGCCTGGGCTCCAGCCAGACCCCTAAAATCAACACCCCACAGCCTGAGCCCTGCAAGCCTGAGTCAGCTGACATGGGCCAGCTACATGTGTTTTATTGCAGTGTAGACCTGTCCCCTGATCTGTTGCTTTCCAGGCAGAATCATAGGGTTAGAAGGTCTAGTTGAACCCCCTGCCAAGATGCAGGATTTGTTGGGTCTAAACTATCCAAGACAGATGGCTATCCATCCTCTTTTTGAAAACCTCCAAACGAAACATACCCAGTTCTTTCAGCCTTTGCTCATATGGCTTGCATTCCGTCCCTTTGATCATCTGCATCTTTGTCACTCGCCTCTGGATCTTTTCTGTACATTGGTGACGAGAAGTGAACACAGTACTCCAGCTGAGGCCTAACCAGCGCTCAGTAAAGCAGTACTGTCACCTCCGTGACTTGCATGCTGTGCCTCTGTTAATGCAATCTAAAATTACATTTGCCCTTTTTTCTTTTTTTTCTTTTTTTTTTGGGCAACAGCATTACATTGTTGACTCAGTACTGTAGGGTTTAATTGTAAGTAAGAGATGAAAGTGAAAGCAATTAATAGGGCTTTATCTGCAGCTTTTAACCAAAACAAGCAAAGGAATTAGTGGTGGAGAGGATGTTTTCTCATTATAAAAGAGCAAGGAGGCTTCCTGAAGAACTGCACACTTAGTACTGGCAATAAATGAATGATATGTGGAGGGACCAGAAATAGGTCTTATTGAATCTCTTTCACTCTAGCTCAAGAAAAGTGGCATTAAAGAGGGAGAACATTAGATAGGAATTTTCTGTGATATCTTGGAACACTGGAGATAGAGGTTGATCGACTTTTTTTAAAAAATCCTTTTCTTTTAATTTAAATAAATGGAAGACTTGGTAGTGACCAGAAAGGCAAACAAGATGTTAGATTGCATTCGGAGACAGAATCATTCTGGAAATATAGTACCTTTATATTACTTAGCCACCTGAGATACTGTGTTCAGTTTTGCTTCCCCCTTTCAAAAAGAATCGAGCAGAAATAGAAAATATCTACAGAAGTGCAACAAAAATGAATAGAGGCTTAGGAAAACTTCCCCATGAGGAGGGACTAAGGATTAAAACTTCTCAGTTCAGAGAGGAGATGAATAGGTGACATGAGAGGTACATAAAATAGCAAATAATATAGAGAAGGTGTCTCCTATATTCATAACAGGCTGTAATCCTGAAAGTTGTTCCACGTGAATAGAGTCTCATGCCCCTGGATTTCACTGAATCTCTATGCAGAGTCTGCCTGCATGGTACAGCTTGTAGGATCAGAGTGCATTATTTACTGTTTCGTTTTATAAAAGACCAAGGGGATAAACAATAAAATTAAAAGGCGACAAAATTAAAACAGATGAACCAAAAAACCCCAACCTTTGTACACATGTAAACTGATGCATTTCATTGCCACAAAATGTCACAAAAGCCCAGAGCACTGTAGCATTAAAAAAGAAAACATACAAGGATAACAAAAATACCTCAGGTTACACTAGCTGGAATAATGAAATGAAGTCCTCCACATGCTTCCTGTTACAAGCCAGTTGACTAAGTGCTGGGAGGTGAAAAATAATTTCCCTCTAATCATTCTACTGTTTATATGGGTGGTTTACACCTTCCTTTGAAGCATTGGGCACTGGCTGCTCTACATCATACCAGATTAGGTGAGCCATTACTCTGATCCAGCATGTCAGTTTCTACATTTCTAAAACCATGTACTTTCCACCTGCTGGCCAAAATGGGGGAAGGAAGAAAGTGTGAAAGATTAACTATCAAAACCATAAAACATTCTTGTTTGATATGTTCAGAACTTCACCTAGCATTGAGAAAACCATATTTAATCAATACTACAAATCCCCTGTTCAGTTCTTCAACAGGCTGAGGATTGGTTACCTGAGAGATATTTGGGCACCCACACTGTGTTAAAGTCCAAAATGAGTGTGGCTGAATTCTTCTGTTAACTTGCCCAGTATGACAATTGCATTTGACCCCTTTCTATATCCATGCCCCGTTACTTGATTTCTCTGAATGTTTCTGATAATCTTTGTCTAGATAAGTATTGCTAGCTCTTTGCAGAAACAGCACCCAAGAGGATTAAAAAGGGAAGATAGGAAAAAGACAAATGATTGCAGGGATAAACACTGTATGTGGGCACTTGTAGTTGCATACCCAAATTTCCACCTACAGTAATTGCTGAAAGCTGCAACTTTGAGATAATGTGTAGATTGCAGAGATTTCAAGCAGAGTAAGACATTCAAGGTTTGTGTGAATATATATATTATAACATGTGAGTAATTCCTTTGTTTTGTTTCTGGGCTTTGGTAGGACGCCTGCAGGTAGAGGAAGAGCCTGGCTTCGCCTGGCCTTAATGCAGAAGAAGCTTTCAGAATACATGAAAGCTTTGATTAACAGAAAGGATCTTCTCAGGTGAGCAATTCTTTCTCTCTTGAATCTGAGAGTTTCATTTTATTCTCTGTCCTCAAGTGATGTAGATCCATTGCACTCAAAGGGCATTTTATAATGCATTTTTATTACTCTGCAACACTGGAATAACAACTATACTTGTAGTTTTGATTTGGGACAGCGGCACTGGTGAAATCTGGAGCTTGTTTTGAGTGATGGGGAACTGTTCAGCTTTCTGCTTGCGATTCAAAAGCCATTATCTTCCACTGTTGTAGTAACAGCATGCAAAAGATCCAAACATTTCATTTATTACAAAGAGGTGCTGTAACACAGGTAATTGGAGTAAGGGGTCTGTATAGTGAGGAGGCAGTGTTCAGTGGATAGGGCACAGGGCTTTGGGCAAGTCACTTCACTTCTCAGTACCTCCGTTTCCCCATCCATAAAATGGAAATTGTCACAGTGTGTGCCACTCACTGCTAGTCTGGCGCCACCTCCTGGTCCCTCTGGGGTTTAGCTCTCGAGATCAATGCCCTTTCTGTGGTTTGGACATAATCGCTCCGTCTGTCTCTGGTCTGCAGCTCCTCTCTCGCTCCAGAAACCTCAGTGTTGTCCTCTTCTTGACTCAGCCCTCCAGCTAGGTCACTCAGCGTTTCCCCCCCCTTCTGGGGTACAGTCCTGCAATTCTCTGTCAGTCCCACAGTGACCCAGGCAGTCTTCCCATTCCCTGGCTCTCTAATGCCACTTCCCCAGCAGCGGGTAGGACAGCCCGGGCCCACCCTCTATTCCAGCTTCCAGCCCAGTGACCCTACAACACGCAGCCAAAGTTGGCTCAGTTCCCAACATTGCTGTGTATTCCCTGAGCTGATTCCTACTCTTCTGGCTTGCCCTTCCTTCTCCCAGGGTCTGCCAGTTTCACACTCCCTCCTTTCAGGGAGCAACTGCTGGCTGTACACCTCTGCAGCCTCCCAACCCTCTTCCCAGGGAGTGACTGCCCTTTCCCAGCAGCCCAGCCCCTGTCTGTTGCCAGCTTCCTGGCTTTGTAGACCCTGCCTCTTCCTTCCCAGCTGAGCCTGTTTACAATCGGTCCGTGCTCCCTGGCTCTTCCTCCAGGTGTAGGCTATGGAGTTATTAGGCTTATGTGGCCACCTTACCTCTTTCCAGTCCTATATGTGGTGGACACTCCATCACAGCAATAATGATACTTTGTAAACTGCTTTGAGATCTATGGATGAAAAGTGCTAAGTAGTATTGCATAATTGCCTGCATATTTTTCTTTGTTATGAATTTTTAGTATTTTTGGCTTTATGAATATTCATTTTTTAATTCCTTCAATTATCTTGAGTGTGGGTGGAGAAGCTTGAAATTAACCTTAGGAAAATGTAGGGTGGCCTAGTATCAGATGGGAGGTTTATAACAGAGAAAAATTAGGGTATGTAACTTTTTTAAAGTTTCATGTTCGCTTAGCATTCATGACTCTTTTGCTTTTAAATTGAAAAATAATTGAGTGCTACATTACCTCAGTCAAAGCTGGAAACCTGAGACCTGTCTGCAGTAACTTACCTTGTGCAGGATATACCTACAGAGCTATCAAGCCTCCCTTACGTTGGGCCTTTGTCTCACATTCATGGCTTAGCAAGTTAAGAGGTTCCCCTTTCTAGATCTCTCTCAGGTCAGAGCAGCAGTATGTTGATAGAGCCATGTCGGCTGTACGGCTGATGAATAGACTGTCCGCTAGCGGCCAGCCGTCTGACCAGATACGAGGGGAGGGTGTTAACACTTTATTGTTGTCTTAGAAGGTCACAGGGCAGGAGTGTAGTGGGTAATAGAGCTCATGCCAGTTTATCTGTAAGTGTCTCTGCAAACTCCAACTTGTTTTTTAAAGGTTTGAGTGATGTAATACTTACTGTCTCTTTTGGTGCATCTTGCAGTGAATTTTATGAGCCTAATGCTCTCATAATGGAAGAAGAAGGTCACATAATTGCTGGCCTCCTAGTAGGGTTGAATGTCATTGATGCAAACTTCTGTATGAAAGGAGAAGACTTGGATTCACAGGTATTGGATATTAATAATCGGAATAATCCCTAGATGTTGTAAGTATTTCTGGGATGAATTGCTGGTTTTTGATTGTATGTTTTCGATTATACCAATTAGTTAAACAAGGGGAATACTGTAAGTATTAGCTACAAACTGGGTTTTGCAGACTAGCAAGTGTGTGTGTCTTATTTGCTGCTGTTTTTTATTCTACCTTCCTCCTCAATATTTGCCATTGGAGGTGACCCTTTTGTACTTGGTTTAGTCATTTAGATGAAGTGAGCTGTAGCTCACGAAAGCTCATGCTCAAATAAATTGGTTAGTCTCTAAGGTGCCACAAGTACTCCTTTTCTTTTTGCGAATACAGACTAACACGGCTGTTACTCTGAAACCTGTCATTTAGATGTAACATCTCTTACATAGAAGTGCTGTCAAAACACTTTCCACCGCTACCTACTGGGCCGCGATGGTCTGTCTCGCACTCTGGCGGAGTGCCACTGCCCTCTGTTCCCTTTGTTCGTTTTTTTTAAAATGACCGGCCTGAGAGACCATCCCTTCTGTTTCTCTTTGCTGCTGCTCCCCATTGTGACCTGCGTACAGGTCACACACAGCAGAGTGAAACTTAGTACCAGGCCAAGGAGGAGGAAGTGAAAACTGAGAAATGAAGCTGGGGAAGAGAACTGAAAAGAAGGGGAATGCTGCTCTGACCGGGGTCAGGAGTATTAGTTTGTCTAAAAGCGTGTGTCAGGAAATCATTTATAGCCGTTAACAAGAGGGAAGTAAGTTAACATGCATGCCTGATTCAGCTTACATAGCTGGTGTGTATAGGAGTGTGTTGATCAAGATCTGCTGTCCTTCCCTCCTTCCAGTACTCCACTTGCATTACAAAGGGTAGCAACTTGACCTTCTACTTGAGCTCATCCTTGTTTTTATCAGTCTGGGTAGATTGTTGGTATAGTGGATTTATCCTAGATTATAATTCAATGCATTGATCTTATAAACAAACCAATGATGCTGAAATTGTGTAGGTAAAAAGAATAATATTTAGGTAGAGTGTTAGAGCCATATGTAAAATACTAAAATCTTCCTTTGTAGGTTGGAGTTATTGATTTTTCAATGTACTTGAAGGATGGGAACAGCAGTAAGGGCAATGAAGGGTAAGTACAAAGGGAAACTTGTGTCCTTTTTTGAAGAGGGGTTATTTGTTTGGTTTTTGAGTAGTATTACAAGTTGACCCATAATCCTGTAGTTTTAATTAAAACACTGCAGTCATGGTGAATTCCATTTTTGTTCTAATTATAGTTCTGGGATGGAATTCAGAAGGTTAACAAAGGAAAGAACAGGAAAGTATCCAGAATCTCAGGGGCAAGGGGTTGCATTTATTGACTTAACCAGCAATTAAATCAGAGAGCATTTTACAAAGCAAAAAGGCTCAGCGATCAAACTTGTGGTAGGCCATTTTCTAGAGCTCTTTCAATTTAAGAGCTGCGTGGTTTGGAATTTTCTTTTTCCAAACAATTATATGACCAGTAAGAGAGTCTTCAATCTCTAGCATCAAAGGGGGATGCATAAGAAATAAATCTCCCATTGTGTACATGAACCAGATTATGCTTATCGGATTAGTTTGAGTTCTTATACCTGCATATGTGCAAGTAGATGTATAACACTGTATAGGAACAGGAAATGGAAAAATACAGGAATATACAATACATACAAATATGACTTTCTGTACTTCTGAAATTCATTAAATCCTCTTCTTCATTGATCAGAAGTTCTATCATTTTCTATTCATTTGGTGTTACCTTGATTCTTCAGAGTGAAAGTTTGCACTTTCCTCTTGTATTTGTCATTTTTGAAAAATAATTTGTTTTTATTTAACTTTTCATGCTGGAAATGCATGAAACAAAGTCTGTTTTCAGCTTTTGTTGAGTGGATCTTAGGGGGATGACTTTGTTTTGTAAGCTTGAAGGCAGTACGCAGAACAATACCGGTACTTGTTTGTTTGAATTTTCTCTTGCTAATCAAAATGTCTTCCTTGATTGATTGGGCATTCAATTGTGCAAATTATACAAACTTTGTCCTGCTAAAGGTTGCACTGACAACTTGTCCGAATTCCAAGGGCTGTAAGTAATTTATATACAGACACAGATCACAACTGCTCTCATCTTTCAATATACGGATGTGTCACATGGAGGAATTCACACTCAGTCCTGTAGACTCCATCACAATCCAAATAGCTTTTTTCTCAGGTACAGATAGGTCTTATATAGCAATGTTGTCAGCACAGACCTGTGTGCTCGGAGAACTTTAAAGATGAATATCTTTGACCATAGTATCTGAAGTTGAGAGATGGGAGCAAAGAGAATTTTTTTTTCTCTCTCTTCTCCCCTTCATCTGCTGAATAATCCCACTCTATATTCTTCTTTTGGCCCCATATAAGCATTTTGAAGTGGCAGCATGCCTGTGTTACCTCTGCCTCAGACAGCCCCTTCATCATGGAACCACTTTAGGGTCCATGCTAGGAATCCATTCCCCCCCCACCCCCACCGACGACCTAAACAGGTCAAGATGGAGGGGACATTCTTGGTAGGGAAGGTTGGATCAGGTAGAATGAGCTCTGCCTGGTAGTCCTGGCCTTTCTTCCCAGTGGTAACAGGCCTTCCCTTCTGTAAAGAACAATTGTCCCCTAGAGGCCTCAGGAAACACCACAGAACTGACCAGTATCTGAAGGATTAAAGATGAGCTGGCCATAGGAATGGCTAAAGCACAGCCCATAGTCCCATGAGACAATCGTTGCTTGTAGGTTGGGAGAGAACTGTATATCAGGAAACACTGACTATTCACTGTGTCTGTTTTTCAGAGATGGTCAAATAACTGCTATTCTGGACCAGAAAAATTATGTAGAAGAACTCAATAGACACTTAAGGTAACAAGTTCTTTTCTATTATGGTATGATCTAAGAGACATAAAGTGGTGGTTATATTTATTTTTAAAGTAACCAGTAGCTTTTTCTTTTTGATTTGACAGTGCCACTGTAAACAATCTGCAGGCAAAGGTGGATGCTTTAGAAAAATCCAACACTAAACTTACTGAGGAGGTAGGTGTAACAGAAAAGGGTGCATCTTTATTGCCTGTGAAATCCCGAATTAGGCAGAAGTGATATCTGATTCCTGAATTAAGTTGTAATGACTGATGTCTGTTAAAGGTGAACTGGAAAGCTGAAATGAAAACTGAGTTAAGCACTGTCAAGGTTCCTCCCCCACTCTGAACTCTAGGGTACAGATGTGGGGACCTGCATGAAAAACCTCCTAAGCTTATCTTTACCAGCTTAGGTCAAAACTTCCCCAAGGTACAAAATATTACACCCGTTATCCTTGGACTGGCCGCTACCACCACCAAACTAATACTGGTTACTGGGGAAGAGCTGTTTGGACGCGTCCTTCCCCCCAAAATACTTCCCAAAACCTTGCACCCCACTTCCTGGACAAGGTTTGGTAAAAAGCCTCACCAATTTGCCTAGGTGACTACAGTCCCAGACCCTTGGATCTTAAGAACAATGAACAATCCTCCCAACACTTGCACCCCCCCTTTCCTGGGAAATGTTGGATAAAAAGCCTCACCAATTTGCATAGGTGACCACAGACCCAAACCCTTGGATCTGAGAACAATGAAAAAGCATTCAGTGTTTTACAAGAAGACTTTTAATAAAAAATAGAAGTAAATAGAAATAAAGAAATCCCCCCCTGTAAAATCGGGATGGTAGATATCTTACAGGGTAATTAGATTCAAAAACATAGAGAACCCCTCTAGGCAAAACCTTAAGTTACAAAAAAGATACATAGACAGAAATAGTTATTCTATTCAGCACAATTCTTTTCTCAGCCATTTAAAGAAATCATAATCTAACACATACCTAGCTAGATTACTTACTAAAAGTTCTAAGACTCCATTCCTGTTCTGTCCTTGGCAAGAGCAGCATACAGACAGACACAGACCCTTTGTTTCTCTCCCTCCTCCCAGCTTTTGAAAGTATCTTGTCTCCTCATTGGTCATTTTGGTCAGGTGCCAGCGAGGTTACCTTTAGCTTCTTAACCCTTTACAGGTGAAAGGAGCTTTCCCCTGGCCAGGAGGGATTTCAAAGGGGTTTACCCTTCCCTTTATATTTATGACAAGCACAGGATTGTGTTGTCTGTTGCCACTAACTAGGCATGAAGGACCCTCAGCAAAAGAATGCTTTTTAAAATTAACTATTTAAAAAACAAACAAACATTTTCTCCTCTGAAATCTGATTGATACTTTCTGCTTATGGAAGGCATCAGAATGTGTCCCAGAATGCATTGTATGAGACATCTTGGCTTGCTACCACACAACATTTTGATTAAAAAAACAAAACAGAATGATGCACAATTATCATGGTACGCATTAAATGGATTAAAAACTGGCTAACTGATAGGTCTCAAAATGTAAATGGAGAATCATCAAGCAGGTGTGTTTCTAGTTGGGTCTCACATGGATCAGTTGTAGGCCTTTAGCTATTTACCTTTTTTTTCTTTTTCTTTTTTTTTAATGACCTGGAAAATAAATCACAAAATCATCACTGATAACGTTTGTAGATGACCCCAAAATTGGGGAAGTAGTAGATAATGAAGAGGACAGGTCACTGATAGAGTGATCTGAATCACTTGGTAAACTGGGCACAAGCAAACAATGTGTTTTAATGTGGTCAAATACAAAAGTATATATCTAGGAACAAAGAACGTAGACCATGCTTACAAGTCAGAGGACTCTATTTTTGGAAGCAGAGACTCTGAACAAGTTGTGAGGGTCATAGTGGATAATCAGATAAACAAGAGTTGCCAGTGTGACACTGTGGCCAAAAGGGTTAATGTGATCCTTGCATGTGTAAACAGGGGAATCTCGAGTAGAGGCTATTTTACTTCTCTGTATTTGCACTGGTGTAACCGCTGCTGGAATAAAATGTCCAGTATGGGTGTTCATAATTAAAGAAGAACGTTGTTAAATGAGTGAGAGTTCAAAGAAGGAGCCACAAGAATGATTAAAGGATTAGAAAACCTGACTTAGACTTGAGGAGCTCAAACTGTCACCTTATTTAGCTTAATGAAGAGAAGGTTAAGGAGTGACTTGATCAGAGTCTCTCAGTACCTAGGTGAAGTACAAATTGTGGATAATGGGCTATTCAGTGTAACAGACAAAAAGGCTTGACAAGATCCAAGGGTTGGAAGTCAAAACTAGACCCATTCAGACTGGAAATAAGATATAATTTTTTTAAGGTGAGGGTAATTTCATCACTGGATCAATTTATCAAAGATTGTGGTAGACTTTCCATCACTAGCAACTTATAAATCAAGATTGGATCTTTTTCTGAAAGATACTCTCTTGTTCAAACAGGAATTATTTGGGGGAAGTTCTGTGGCCTGTGTTATACACGAGGTCAGCCTAGGTGCTCTCAGTGGTCCATTCTGGCCTTGGAACCTGTGAATCTATGAATATCTTCAGTGAACTGGGAATTTATGAAGAAATTTTCAGAGGATGTTTTGTTTAAAAATGTATTTCTTTGGTAAATATCTGCTTCTGTAATCAGCTCTTACTCGGTGTTGTCATAGTGTATGTTGAAATGTAATGATGACTTTTCCTGTATCTGCTCAAAATTTGCTGAATATAAATAAAAATGTGTCACTCTGCAGAAAACCCCCACAGACTGGTCACTTAGGTCAGTCAATACACAAATCTAGGTATAATTTTTTTTTCTTTCCTTTTCCATTTTTTCTTTGTAGTTCATGCATTCTAATCTTCCCCGTTCTTCTACAGGCCTCCTGTATGACTTTGGACAAGTCAGTTAATCACTTTCCCTCCATTTCCCATGTGAAATGGAGAATAATGAGTTTGGACTCTTGTCTTTTGTCTGTTTAGATTGCGTGCTCTTTGGGATGTAGCCTCTCTTAGCACAAAGGGATCCTGATATCAATTAGGATCTCTAGGTGCTATGATAATACAAATTAAAATACTCTCTGAAAAAGGACAATAATGGCCTTACATTTTCATGTTTTGCTTACTCCAGATAGCTTTATACATCCGGTTAGTGAACAGTTCCAAATATACATATTCAGATGGTCCTGTTACAAATGTAAAAAGTTTTGCAGTCTTCTCCTCTGGCATCCACTTTCACTAATGGAGATGACTGTATCTACTCATGTGGGGAAGGAAGAAAAGTTATGTTATATTGTGCAATTAAAAACTGAGTACTTTAAAAGGCAGCATGATTGTGCTGCTGTTTTTGGTTATACTGTAATAAATAGCCTTTTGTTTAAAGCCTGCAAAATTCACATGCTCTGCCAATCAAATGTATTCATATCTCCTACCAAATTAATTGCAAATCAAAGTATTTTGTTGATAAACAGTTTATTTTGTGGTCACTCAGTGGAGTCTCCATACTGGTTAAAATGATAACTGACATTGTAACAGCTCTGCCCACCAAAACTATCTGTAGCACACCGCTAATTCATTGTGTTGCTTATCATATCAATTCATGCATTTCGCATGAACTGTACAAAAGAATCATGGTCTTGTCAGGATCCTCTGTATTAAAATAAGTAATCTATTGGTCATGGATGTCTTTTTCCCAGGAATTCCAACAGGGAATAGGACAAAGAGCCACTGCCCCAAGTAGGCCAGTGAAGATCTTTCTACTGTTAAGATTCTCATATTGCACCCATCACTGTCTTATCTGAGTGACTGAGCACCTTGGTATCTAAGTGATGTAAATAGCTGTCCATCTAGCCAAGTGAAACATCAGTGTCTAAGTTACAATTCTCTGGTTTTGTTTACAGCTTGCAGTTGCAAACAACAGGATTATAACTCTGCAAGAAGAGATGGAACGAGTTAAAGAAGAAAGTTCTTACCTCTTGGAAAGTAATCGTAAGGTCAGTGTGTGTATGTTATGAATCTTTTTTCTCTTAAGTGAGAATTTCACTTATGCCATTGACACACTCATTACTCAATCCCATCTTTTTTTCTAAATTCAAGGGGAACTCCATAGAACTGTTTCAAAGTTTTTACTTAACCAGATAAAATATGTTGGTATCCACTATGGAATCTATTTCTACCTTTGGAAATTATAAAGATATTTTATCCGACTTTATAAATTGTTCCTACTTAAAATCCTATTCTCTACATCCTGCAAATGGCTAGACTGATTATACATTATTGCATTAAATAACACGTGTTGGCGGAGGGAAATAGTAATGTCACAAGGATGTTACTTGCTGCATTAACTTAGTGAAGACTATCAATGTTTGAAAATGGCAGAAGCAAATTGACAAATATGATGATTCTGATAGTTTGATTTCCATCTGATTTGTTCTCTTAACTCTAGGTGACTAAGCAAGACAGAACTGCAGATGGACTTGCACTGAATGAAGCACGAAAACAGTTAAAGGAGGAGACTCAGCTACGGCTGGTAAGCTTGGTCTAAACTCAGAATTCGATAAAGTATTAATATTTTATGTAGTCATTCATTGTCTAACAATTACCTTTTGCAAAGGGTATGTGTTATGGTCCAAGATGCAAGTAAAGGTGATAGTATTCCAAAATGCCTTGCTTAATAACCGTTAATAACCTTGCCTAATAACTTCATTTTGTTTTAAAACAAAAATCTACCAGAAGTAATTTTCCTGCTTCACAGCAGAATACTTACCAGATTTGGGTCAACATCACACAAAACATGCATTGTATTTCTATTTTTGTATTTAAGAAATGTAAATGATATCCTTGAGCCTACAACATGGACACCTGTCAACTATTGTTATACAGCACATGAGATAAGGATGTGGAAAATGGTTGAAAGGGGTATTCTTGTGAAATAAGAGGTCTGCAAACATTTCCCTAATGACAAATATAAATTTGGCCCAACTTGAGCTTTCTGATTGGTTGCCAGTGAAGTCAGATACATAGCTGTAATACTTAGCTGTAATGGCATCTGTTTTCCTTAATTTAATTTCTAAGTTCTATTTATAATGGCAATAAGATATTTGTAATGCAACATGATTAATAGTATGTGTTGATGGGGTGAAGGGCAGGGTGGATTATCACACATTAGTTCAGTCATGTTCTAGTCAGAAGACTGGTTATGAAACATAATGTGTGTGTTTCAGGATGTGGAAAAAGAACTAGAGGTGCAGATTGGAATGAGACAGGAGATGGAGCTGGCCATGAAGATGCTGGAAAAAGATGTTTGTGAGAAGCAGGATGCACTAGTGGCACTCAGGCAGCAACTAGATGATCTCAGGGCACTAAAGCATGAACTCTCCTTCAAGCTGCAGGTAGGGAAGGGAGCTAATGAAATGGTCCCTTTGTAGATATGGCATGTAGGAACCAACTAGACTTTCTTTCTTATCAGAAAGTCATTCATGAGGGAAGAAGAGGGTCACTTGTATACCTTTTCTTTTCGTCCTTGCTCCATCCTTCCCCATCTTTTAATCTCACTATGGATTCCATTTGATTCCTTCCACGCTCAGCCTGCCTTGAGGCTGACCTTTCTAACTGAGGAAAGCTGAACGTGACTTGGTCTGGAAGCAGTGGAGTCTGTAGAAAGTCAGTCTGTTCTTGGATCCTTCATGTCATCGTGTGGTTTGCCAGCACTACAAGGCTGGCTCATACCTTTAAAAAATAAAAATAAAAGCTCACCAGATGTAGGGTCTTATGAGGAAAAACCATCCCATGATATCTAAATACTTATCTGTTGAATAGTAAGACAATAATTTTCCCCTAATACATGGCTGTTTTGAGAGTTGTTTGGTAGCATGCTGCTGAGACATCCTTACCCATCACCTGATATTGTTTTTGGAGCAGCTTGCATAGCTGCTCAGGGTTCAGTAGTTCCACTTGTGTTCCCTTGTTAACGTGCTAGAGACTGAGGAGATGGATCTTTTCCAACACTTATGGGAGATGGTGTGTGGGCAAGCTCCTTTTCTACTGTATTTCACTTTTATTAGTGCAAATAACTGTATACAACAGTGTGTAATCTCCTTTCTCTAGACTGGAGCACATGTTTTAAGTAACTGTAGAAACAAGGAGGTCACAGCAACATTTTCAGAATCTGTAGCCTGTGGTTTTACTTCCTAATTTCATTTGCCAGTTTAGACTTGGGCTGCCCTCAGTCACGTCCTATATGAGGTTTCCTTTTGTGTTCCCTACTGTAACACACAGAGTATCACTTGCTGTGGTATAATGATAAAATGAAATTATTTGTATGGGTTACCATGGACAGAGACTTTCAACATCATAGTCCTTATAACTTCTGCTTCTAGAGGACCGCCTGCAGCATAACCAAAGTCAGTTCTAAAGAAAAGCTTTAATGACCAAAACTAAAAGTAAACATATATCACTGTAAAACCCATGTATTTATAAAAACAAAACCATGATAGTGTCTATCTAGTAAAATCTATTATTTTAATGTATACAGTTCCACTTATCACTGAAATCCACTAGAACAGACTACTAAGACAAAACCAGACAGCTAATGCCCAGAGAAATAAGTATTCAACTTAATTTCAAAACCATAAACAGAATTAGCTGCCAGACGGTTGACAGTTCAGGCAACTGGCACTCTTGTGCCACACAATTGATGGTGTAATATTGATAGATACTACATCAATCCATACCATGTGGTTCAGGTATAATACTTTAATACATAAAATAAAATTGTTTGTTTACTTAGTCACTTACCAGGACATGGGGAAATGCTTGTCCACACTATTAATCTTTGCTTCCAATCTTTGCCCTTTGGATCACTCCTTCTTACATGTTTTAGCATCACCAATTCCATTTCATTTTCCAATGTAGTTTATTTCATATTTACCACTGCTTACTGAAGACATTAAGTAACTTTCCTTTCCAGAGTTCAGACCTGGGAGTGAAACAGAAGAGTGAATTAAACAGCCGTTTGGAGGAGAAGACAAATCAGATGGCTGCTACTATTAAACAGCTTGAACAAAGGTAAAAATGAAACTTTGTTGTTACAAAATATAAATGTGTCCCTGTGGTATGTGGTATACTTTTGAAGGTGCTAAAATTGCATATTTTTATATAAACTTGTTACATAGAGCTAAGTGCTATTCCTAAGAGTCCTTTATAGATATTTTTTTGAAACGTTAATATTACCCAAGTTGCATTTAGTGGCCTAGGCCTGCTTTTAGCGAAGTCCATGGCAAAATTCCCACTGAATAGCATGGGAGCAGAACTGGGCATTACAACAAAGGGTCAAATCCTACTGCTCTTATTCACCTGAACAGTCCCATGGAAGTAAGTGGAACTATTCAGATGAATAAGGAGAGCAGGACTTGGCCCTAAAGCAGTAATTCCGTGATAGACTGGTAGCAAGGACATGTTTTGTGTGCTCAGGAAAATCCTCCATAAATGAGAACATCCTGCTAAAATATCAATTATTGTAGAAGCTTGTTTTATACACACAAACCGAGCATACACAGTGTATATATAAAAGCTAATTATGGGTGTCCTTGTCCGCATTGTTGAATGTGAAGATGTAACACTGGGTAATTAATTGCCTATTGCTAATTTAAATAGGCCTGTACAGCACCACTAACACTGTACAAATGGATGACTCTCAGAAGCATACAGTCTATATTAGACACAACATGGCAGGGATGGCAATACGGTAGTGGGGGGCATGAAGAACAAGGATTACAACAGTCACATCTGAAATATGCTTATGGGTACGTAAGACTCGAGTTCTGGTTTTGAAACTATTCTATATTAAAATTGGAACGTCCATCTCCATGAAAACTGAGACCCATGTTTGTTTCTGGGAGGTCTGAAGTGCAAGAAAGCACAGTTAAAGTACCTTGGTGGGTGGGAGTGGAGAGGACTGTTTCTGGCACTAGGAGCTGGCAGAGGTGGCGGATGGGAACCATATCCATTAGCGCCATGAGGACACATTCTCAAACACCTATCCTAGTGAGACAGTGCTGACAGCCCACTACCAACTCTCACATAATTGGGATGGATTCTGAGGTCAGACATAAAACCACTCCCAGAGGAGGGCCTCAGGGGATTGCATCCTTTTTCTTTAACATCTTTGGAGCTGAGCTTCTTATAGTTGCTTTCACAGAGGGTTCAGCTGGTGTGAACTGACTTCAAAAGGAACTGTACTTATTTAGTCCAAAGTGTCTCCACCTATGCATCCATTCCCTTGTTATGATCCTGAATGATACGAGCGGGCACGAGAGGTGCATTTCCTAAAGATAAATGCTGTTTCATTTGGAAATAAAGTCAGAAGGGGAATAGTTAAGGTTTTTTTTATAATTATTACCTTATTCAGTTAAAGGATGATTATTGTAGAGTGTGTAACTTTCATCAAACTCTTCTGAGGGGTTTTCTGTAGTCTTCTGAGTGGCTCTGAGCAATGTTTGCCTTTTCATAATGTATACAGACATATATTGAATGTACTACAATATCTGTTCAGTTAACTGATTTGAACTTCTCTCTTACTGTTTTTATTTTTTTTCCATTTCCCACACATCATCATTCTGACATTTTTCATATAGTGAAAAGGATTTGGTGAAACAGGCAAAAACCTTAAATAGTGCAGCAAACAAACTGATCCAGAAGCACCATTAGGCATTTTTGCAACTGGTCACCTCACAACTCTGACATCGAAACTTAGTTATGAGGGGAAAAACCTTAAGAATAGTTAAAAGCAACTGTTAAAATGTTAATTGTCATTTAAAGTTAATTAGGAATTCGCTGAATTTTTAAAACCTTTGGGCTTTTTTTTTCAGAGATAGAAAATTTGGTAGAAGCGCCCTAATTTGCCACATAAACTTTGTTAAACTACAGATGAGTTGGCCAATAAATACAGAAGGAAAGCTTAAGGAATGAGAGATTTGTGGCTCTGTACATACCTTTGATACGTACTGTATACAACACAAGTCTTCAACGTGAATCGGTACTAGATGTGTGGTTCTGTGCCAATATCCGATTGGCCAGTTCTGGGGAAGCCAAACTAGTTTTCTCTAGTTATGAAGTAGACAAAGAAAATGTGTCCCTGGAAGTAGTTGAAAGTAGTTACGTGCATATTCCCAACCATTACCCTTTCACTTTTGTTCTTTGGGTTTAACAAATGGGCATTACATCTTAATATCTCATCACTATGAAGATCCAGTCCTCGTTAACCAAGACTGCTTGCAACAATTTTGTCTTAGTGACTTGGGGTGGGGAGGTAAATCAACCATAGATTCCTTTAAACTTCATGAAGACAGAATTGGTAACTAGATGTCTTAGAGTAACGTTACAGTAGAACCTCCTTATCTTTTCATTGCCTTCTACCTCTGCCATAATTCCCTCTAGAAATATACTGCAGTTCTTCCTAACTGAAGGAAGCTGAGGAGAGACCGTTGTTTCGTTGGTCTCTCCTCTTCCTAGAAAAGGAATAATTACACATTTTACAAAAATATTCTGCTCTGTATACGTTAGGATTAAAATAAATGTGAGAGAGGAAGGAGTGGAACAAGTAGTTTTTTGCTGGCCAGTCCTTGTCTCGGAGTAACTAGCCTATAACAAATAAAACAAAATAGCAGACTTTCACTGTTACACTTGTTACCTTTGCTTCTAAGTTTCTGTTGCTTGGTACAAATAGGGAATTTGCTGAGAGTTCTGGCAAAATAATGAAAGACCAACTAAAGCTTAGAAATGGCTCTGAATAGGAAAAATAATCATAAGCTTAACGTCTCACTTCAAATTTTTTTAAAACTGTAGATTGGAATATTCTAGGTTAGTGTCCTCTTCCCTATGGTTGCAAGAGGTCACCATGCTGGTCCCATACAGGCTTTAGGGTGTAAATAATTCTATAAATACTTTGCTTCAAGAAATCAAGTTCGGGTTTTTTCTATGTTTAATAGTTTTTTGTCCTTGTGAATTGCCTGCAAAAATTCTGTCTCATGTAAATTTCCCACTCTGTCATGTAGAATAGGACTCCTTGACACATAGTGGGAGACTTATATGACTATCATGCAGCTGGAAAAATTTAATTCACACTGGACACACTTAAAAATCTGTGAGGCTCAATCTTGCCCTCCAGTACACAGGTGGGTATCGCCCCTTAGCTTGTAAAATTGATGACTGCACAATGGCAGACTTTATAAGACTCCCTGGAAAATAACAACTAAGTATTTGAGGGTCGCTATTGAGTCACATGTCTGAAAACACAAAATTAACCTGTGACCTTTTATTCTGAACTTATTTGAATCATCTGCAGAATAAAAGCTTTCATTAGGGTACCCAAATGGCTAGTTAGGATTGTTACAACCCCCTTACCCCCACCAAATTCTTCTTGTGGACAATAAACTTTCTCCTATCACAGTAATGCTATAGTAGGATTGAAGACTTAAATATCTGGCAACTTGTCTAATATTTGATCCAGAGTATAGGTTGCTGTGATGTAAATGCATATGTGCTTAATCTGATGTGATAGTTGTGGAAGAGACCAGGAAAATGCACTAATTCTAAATATAGTAGATAACCTATGTTGCAAGTTCCAGTTACATATGTAAAGCTGAAATGTAACGTACATTAAAATTAAAATTTGACTTAAAATTCTGTGTACTTGAGGTTTGCTTTGAATATGGATAAAATGTTTTATGTTTATCATCTAATAGCTGTAAACTGTAGTAATAGAATAAAAAACCTTGAAAATCAGAGTTTCTTCTGCCTGGTTCACCTACATTTTGTCTTTCTTTAGAATATTTTCATCCTTCCCATTGTTTTACCATACAATTTGTTTTTCCTTTTTTTGGGTTTATTTTTGTTTGTTTAAATTCAGTCTTCCTCCCCACCATGGCTTTTGTTTTTTATCACAAGTTCATGTGGCTCAAATCCAGATTGCGACAGGCAGAGAGAGAACGTCAGTCTGCCAAGGAGGACAACCGGCTCTTCAAGCTGGAATTTGGTGACAAGATCAACAGTCTTCAGATGGAAGTGGAACAGCTCACCAAACAGCGGTGAAGAGACCATTTTCTAATGTATTTATTGGGTGTGCTTTCTCTGCCAGGTCAGAAATGTCTGGGAAAACCCATAGTAAATGGGGGAGTGTGTTTATTCTAGACAGGCGCAGAGTAACCTTAGAATGGGGAAGTGCTTCGATACGTTGTGGACCAAATTTTCAAATGTGGATATCTGAATTGCAAGTGCATTTTTGTTAAAACTTACCCCTTTTTTAAAGAAAATTACAAAATATGTAATCCGGAAACATGACAAGAATAATACAAGTCCCGTGCACCATCGAATGCTAAAAGAAGAAAAATCTTGTTACAAAAGCTGTCTGAGGAACACCCTGGGTGGAAATTAAATATAAAAATGTTCTCCAGGCATTTAAAAGCTCATAAAGAGAGGCTGGCAGTGTGCAGTTCTGCTCTAATAATGTCATTTGTATTATAGAATATAAACTTTAGAGAGAGAATAGACAGCAAACAATGTGATTATTCATAATCAGGAATGCTAGAGCTATTGTATCATCTACAGTTTCCTCTTTTTCACCAGTAAGTAAATCTACTATTTTAGGAGACTGTGACAATAAATATCCTTGGGCACCAACGTAATAAATAAACCTGTATTTTTTTTTTAAATCCACAAACAGCCTTAGTTTTGTTGGGAACCAAAAAAAGACCTGAAAGTCCAGGACAGAAAACTCAGCATGAAAAACTATCACATTCCTCTTCCAGAGTTGTCAGTTTACTAATATCAGGAAAATACAAACCCTTTTACCATGAAATAGAAGATGGCCTCTCATTTTGCATACACGATACATTCTCTGGCCCATGACAAGGTCACTATGAATCATCATTGGATAAAATATATTGTCTCCTACTGCCTTCTTTGACCTCTTTCTCTTTAGCAGACACCTTAAGGCAAAAAGAAGCGTGAGGGACCTCAATAAAGTGAAGTGATACAAAACAAAATGTTTACAGTGGGGAGGAGGATGTGAGGACTGATGGGGCTTTTATTAACGAATATATATAAGGTCTCATTTGTGCACACAAAGGACATCGCTATTCCCACAAGCACATCATTTTATGTGCCCACATTTGAAAATTTTGCCAATAGTATAATTAGACTGCATCCAACAGGATGAAAAATGCTAGTCTTTATGTCTTTACTGCTAACAATATTATCAGATGTAAAAGGGGTTTTAGATTGTGTCTACGCACAGATGTCACACTGATTTAACTAAATTGGTTTAGAAATTAATTCAGCTAAATCAGTGCAAGCACCTTGTGTGGACACTCTTTTATCACTGTATTTATATTTATTTAGTTTTGATTTCTAAGTCAGTTTAGTTAATTTAAGTTCAAATTCTGTTGGTAGACAAGGCCCTTGAGATAGCTATATTGGTAGTAAACTGCTTCCTTGAACTGGATTGCCATATTAGGAAACTCTTTTTTGTTCTGATGAGTTTTCATACAATTTTACGAGTAAGACCACTCTGATTTGTATGGTATTGAGTGCATCAGTGGGCACCGATCCATGTCTCAAGTGTTTTTTCACCCAGTTCTATTCCCTGGGGTCCTGGATGTGGTCTGGAAGCTTTAGGCTGTTATGTGCTAGCTACACCTGTATTTGTAAAAACAACTGGAGAGGTATGGGCACTGTTGGTGGAAATAGGGCATGCTTTTTTTAAGGAGGGCAGGATGCTGGTGTCTCTTCAGAGCGGTTGTTAGCCTCTTTCTCTAAAAATAATCCCTTGACATTGATTTTGTTACCTATTGCCCTTCACTTACCTTGACTTTTGGAGCCAGGTTTGTTCCCTACGGTATATTTTCCTGTTCTGCCCAGTGTATTTCTAAAAGTCCTGAGAGCGGGGATTTCCATCACTTACATTGAGTTCTTACCTATCTGCTCCGAGGGCTCTCTTGCAGTGTTCTGTAGTCTTCAGTTATCATTCCTCCTGTTCAATGAGGAGGTGAGGCTGCTGGGGAAGAAAGTGGGTGGGCTATGCTGCCATCAGTACGCTGACAACATGCAGCTCTACATCTCCTTTTGTTGGTCCTAGACACCATGTTGTCACAGCTTTTCTAGTGCTTGGCCAAGACAGATTAGAATGAGAGCAAGATGAGATAAGACCAACCTGATTCTGATTGCTTGAGGAGGCAACCTGAGCGTATGGGAGGATCCCCATTTTTGAGGGTCTGCGGTTGTTCACTTCTGACTTCTCAGCTGGTGTCAGTGACCTAAAATGATCTCTTCCACCTGTGCTTCGGCTGCTGATTACAATTTATTTCTCCCCAATATGAACTCACTGCTATCACCCATATTTTTGTCACCTCCGCCTTGGTTTACAGCAATGCTGGAGGGCTAACCTTGGAACCTTCCGCAGCAGCTCGTGTGCAAATCAGTGGCCTGACCGCTGAGAGAGCTAGAAGGAGTGTATTACGGTAGATTTCAAGGTGCTGATACCCATCTATGGAACAGTATATTATCTCTGCTTCAGCGACCTGAGCTCACACCTCACCCCATTTAGGACCATGGCACTATGATCAGCTGATGTGCTCTTGCTTAACAGTCCCTAGACTCAAACACTCGGGATTTGCAGACAGGGTACTCAGCAGAGAACCCTCTGCTTGAGAACTCAGTTGCTCCGACACAACCTAATTTTAATCTTCAGCCATGGTGGAAAGCACCCCAGTTACAAAGGTTTTGTGTGAGGGGCAGGAGGGGAAGCTTCTTTAAGGATGTCCCTGGAAATTGGTTGAAGATGTTGCTTCTGATTTCATGCTGTTTTTACTGTGGCAGTTTGTATACTGTTGTTGGCAGTAGCATGTTAAAAATATGACTCTATTTTAATTAAGGACCTGCAGACTTAGTGAACAGGTGCATATTTCATACATCTAAACAAAATTAAGTTAGACTGTATTAGATCCAGAATTTAGATTCAGACTCTATGCATTGTGGGCTTGTTAAACATGCATTGGGATAATTTGTTCAGAGGTGTACAGTTCTGAAAATTCTGGTAATGGCAATTTCTTTGCTAAAAACATAAATCACCTTTTTAATAGCTGTGCATATTGCGTGCTGTAAAATCAGTTCATTTATCCATGATTCCCTCTTGTTATACTGTAGGGGCCAACTTGAACAAGAACTGAAACGGGAAAGAGACCGATGGTCACCAATCCACCAGGGCATCCAAGAAAACAAAATCACAGTATCCCAAGGCAAGGGCTGCCAGAAGATGCAATTAAAAATGGTAATGTCACTGTTCACGTTTACATATGGTTTAATTTTAGCTACTGTCTCACCCTGAGCTTTGTGTGACTGCACATATGTGTTGCTGTTGTGCAGCAGTAGTAAAGGTATGAGGGTAGAAGTCAGGATACAAAAAGTTCATATAAATTTGTATTTAATTCACACACCATGAAATTGAAATTTTTCTTGATTATCAGCCTGAGATAGGTCTTTTTAAGAGCAACAAGTTTAGTTGTACTATAAGAGTGTATCCCTCCCTCCCAGGTGTTGGACAGAATCTTGAAATTGATTGTGTTCATCAGCACTATTTACTAAAGAAAAATGCAGTATAAAAGATACTCTAATCACTACATCTCATTAAGAGTAAATCACTTTAAAATAATTTCAGATTATCATAAGCAGGAAGTTACCATGCTGACTGTCTGAGAGAGAGTACAACTCAAGAAATGAAGCTGGCTTTTTAATGCATAAGAGCAGTATTTCAAAGTTGCAAGTTCTATTCTTGAAGAAAAAATTGGTTTTCATGTTAACTAAACTTGTCTTAAAACAACTTTGAAAATCTGATCTCTCGCTGTCTTGTTGTACATCATTAGACTTGGCTGTCTCCTGGGAAGTGTCAGGAAAAGAGCAGCTTTTCCTGAGACACAGCATAACTCTCAAGTATGAAGACAGTGAAATAGTACAGGGTATTTCTGTACTCTGCTAGATTTTTAAAAAAAGTGTTCTCAATGCTACTGGTTTAAAAAGAAAAAATTACTGAAGAACTAAAGAAGCCCTCCATGGAGAGAGTAGTACTACTGAAGTCTTGTGGGGAAACCCAGGGAAGATTAGCCACCTGAAAGAACAGGTGCTGCAATGTACATGCAATGTGTCTTG
Organism: Lepidochelys olivacea; assembly: GCF_965140295.1. Taxonomy (NCBI): domain Eukaryota; kingdom Metazoa; phylum Chordata; order Testudines; family Cheloniidae; genus Lepidochelys; species Lepidochelys olivacea. The sequence continues at coordinate 19,337,552 of NC_140414.1, read as the reverse complement.
ATAACTTAATTGTCAAAAGCATTGTGTATATCAACAGCCGTTACGCTACGATAACAAAAGGTGTCAGAATGAAAATTTTATTGCAGCTGGCTCTCAAAACCCGCTGCTGTTTGATCTTTCCAAAAAAGCAAGCTATTCAGCTGCAAGGCAAAAATAATTATTTTCTCTCGTTGTACATGTTTCGTTGCTTCAGGGTTTGATTTTCTTTTTCTGATGTGCCTTTTTCTTCATGGGATCACCCTCCTCCATTTATGTGTTGTTGTGGAACACTGACTAGGATGGGACATTCATATCTTTGTTTTAGGAATAAATGGGATTAATTTACAGAAGTATCTATTTATGTAACCGATCCGCTCCTTTAATTGTGTCTCGTGGTCTATGGACGGTTTACTTTTATACAGGTATATTATTTTAACAGCAGTTTAATGCCCTGTCCAAGCTGTAGTTCAAATTTCTAGCAACTATCATAGGCATGGATAGTGCTGAGAAAGTTCTAACATGCTCCTACCCTCACTAATACAGATAGCAGTTTATTTTCTTAGTCGTGTTGAAAAGTAATGCTGCGTTTGGTTGGGGATTTGCCTTTGTCTCATTTATAGATTTATTTTGACAAATATCAAGTGATATTTACCCTCCCTGCTTCTGCTATATCAGTCCAGGTGGCTGGGTTATGCTTCCTCCTTCCCAGTTCAAAGAAAAAAAAAAAAGGTTAGATTACCTCTCTAAAAATCTGAAGCCAGCTTGGACATCTTTCAGTTTTTTTTCTGCCCAGCAAGAGGAAGGCAAACAGCTAGTGTGCTTAGATTGGTGCTCGTATACCACACTGGTGTGAGAGGTCAAAGGGTAGATTTTCAAAAGCACCCATGTGGTTTAGATACAGATCCCATTGGAAGTCAGTGGGACTTGTGTTCACTAAGTCATTTAAGCGGCCTTGGAAATCCCAGTCTAAATGCGTAAGAGTGCAGTTAGTAAAATACTCAAAAGACTCGTAAATATGTTTTCTTTTGACAGGATGGGAAGCAGAAAATCCAGGAAGAAAATGCCAGACTGGGAGAGCCTGGAAGAGGGGAAAATGCTGTTCTTCCAAACAAGTATGGAAAGATATCCCCTTTTTCTCACTTTCACAGTTCCTCCTCCTGTCTCTGTTCTTCTCTGCAATGTGAAAAGCAGTTTGTTAAGCTCTCAGCTAAAGATATCAATTACTGTGTTGGTGAGAATTTAGTTTTGTTGTGGGCTTACCCTTTTCTTTCGCTTAAAAAAAACAAAAACAAAAACTCCAACCCTCACTGAGAAACTTAGTCATTTTCTCTTGTCCTAAATAAAACAATATGCTAAAATCTTCTAAGTGAAGTTTAAACGTTTCTGATTGAAGTGAAGACACTTGTAATTTGAGATTTTAAAGTTACAGGGTGGTATGATCTGCTCTTCTCAATTACACAGTAACCTGGAAGAGAAACAGGGATTCGCTTTTAAGTGTGGGAAGTTGGCATTTCAGGATTTTAGGAGAGATTCTGGGGTTGGTGCACACAGGAGTTGGTGTACTTGAAGTTTCCTGTTTTAGAGGTTGTTTTGGGCTTCTTCAATTGTAGTCTGCCTCATACAAGGAGGTCACAATATGGTTTATTTCTCAAACTGTTGGAAAAGACTCCAGCATTGTCTTTCCCACTGTGCTTTTTGTGGGGTTCAGAGGTTTGTTAGGGGTGTGTAACACACTCAGGGACTTGTCGAGTACTGCAGTTCTACCAAACAAAGGTTTGCAACTGTCTTTGTGCCCACTGTTTGAGGTTCTCCACTGTGCCTACTTCACAGCACTGAGTCGGGACACAGATTCCATTGCCAGGCATCAGGTTTTCTTGCTCTGGAATGGGGGAGGTGATGAAGAGATTCCTGTTCCTCTCCCAGCTACCTCTGAGCCACCTGATCTATGGCTGTAATTCTTCATTTGGAGAACATTATCCCTTAGGCTGACTTTTAGGCCTTGGCAGGGTAGGAGCTCTGCATTCACAAATCTGAAATTGCAGGGACATGCCCCTTTGGTACTAGTGCGTCAGGAAAAAAACCCTGTTCTTGTATTCAACTTTGGTATAGTATAATGTTGAGGACCAAGAACAAGATGTATTGGAGCCTAAAGATTGTGTTTTTTAGAGGGGGGTGGCTGGGTGCGGGTTTCTAGAGAGAAATGGCTTCTATAATAAAAATAAAATCCTTACGAACATACTAATGTAAAAATCTCATTCAGGTAAGAGTTTAGTTTTTTTAAATGTGCTAAAGTGAATTGAACACAACAGCAGAAAATAAGCCTATGTTATTTTGGCTGGGTTTTTGTTTATCGGGAAGATTATTTTTAAAAAAACCTGGAGATGAGGTAAAGACTCGTGTTCAAATGGGTAGACATTTTAAATTCATATTTCTTGTAGTCGGGAACCAGGTCTATAATCTGGATTTTGTTCAAAGCATAGTAAAAGACACTTTTATATAATCCCTTCAAATATCACTTTTGAAAATAAATGCTGTGTGAGACAGGTTATTATAAACTACAGGGGACCTGAAAAGGATCTTTTTTTATTAATTGGGCTTTTGTGCCCTTTTTAGCTGCTTTATAGTATATAAAATAGCCTGGAAGGTTTTAAGATTTTTTTCCCCCTCCTTGTTTTTACTTGGAATATATCAGAAATATGAACTCCTGTCTTCCCTGGTTTTGCAGGAGGATTTATGGGGAGAATGTAAGAGGAAGAATATTGTAAGCTTTCATGTTAGTTGAAGTTGTGGGGATATTGAACCTTTAACAAAGACTTCTTTTTTTCCAAAATGTTAATTAGTTATTGAAGCTAAAGAGATATTACCAAAAGCCATTTAACACAGTCTAACTAAACATCCCTTCCCCTCTCATTTCTTTTTGTTCTAGGCTCTTGTGATGTTATTTCACTAGTTCTCATCATAGTCTTCCCAGATAGACATGATCTACATTTCTTATATAAAAATAATGCAGAGAAGAAAACATTTTTGGGGAGGGGAAAAAACTTTTTGGGTCTCCTTCATATGTCATAAAGGAGGGAAACAGCATGAGCCTAAGTGTGTATTTTTCTTATGCAGATCATCATTAATGTATATTAAATGCATGATGGTGTGGTTAAAGGTTATATTAGCATGAGTTTGGGATGGGCACCTGTCAAGGCTGAATCCCCACTCTGTCACTTTGAGTGCAGAAGGTGGGGGCCCGCAAGGATTATAAAAATTAATACGTGCTACTCCAGGCTTGTCTTAAACTCCCAAGGTTACAGCTTCTCTCTGACCTTGGCTTGGTAAATGCTGCCACCACCCAAATGCAAAACCCCTTTGAAACCAGAAAGGCGCACTTGGGAATTCCTTCCTGTGGGGTACCCTCAAGCCCTTTCACTGCCCCCCTCCAGAAAGAGCTGAGAAAGAGAAAAACAAAGGAAATCAGCTGTTGCCACCAGCTAATTCAGTGGTGGGCAAACTTTTTGGCCCAAGGGCCACATCGGGGTTGCAAAACTGTATGGAGGGCCGGGTAGGGAAGGCTGTGCCTCCCCAAAGAGCCTGGCCCCGGCCCCTCCCACTTCCTGCCCCCTGGCTGCCCCCTTCAGAACTCCTGACCCATCCAACCCCCCTGCTCGTTGTCCCGACTGCCACCTCCTGGGACGCCCCACCCCAAACCGCCCCCCCAGTACCCCAACCCAAGCCCCCCTGCTCCCTGTCCCCTGACTGCCCCCCCAACCCTTATCCACACCCCTGCCCCCCGGGACTCCCAAGCCTATCCAACACTCCCTGTCCCCGGACTGCCTAGACCCCTATCCACACCCCTGACTGGCCCCCCAGGACCCCAACCCCCCTGTCCCCTGACTGGCCCCCCAGGACCCCAACCCCCCTGTCCCCTGACTGCCCCCTCCCCAAACCTCCGCCCCCTGCTCCCTACCCCCTGACTGCCCCTCGGGAGCCCCTGCCCCTAATCCACACCCCTGCTCCCCCCCCCCCGCCTTCCTGCCCCCTTACCATGCCATTCAGAGCAGCAGGAGCTTGCAGCCCTGCTGGAGCCAGCTGTGCTGCCCACATGGTGGCATGGCTGCGGGGCAGGGGGGGGACAGCCTCCCCGGCCAGGAGCTCAAGGGCTGGGCAGGATGGTCCTGCGGGCCAGGTGTGGCCTGCGAGCCGCAGTTTGCCCACCTCTGAGATAATTGAACAACATATGCACAAACCTCTTAGGGACACAAAAATCCAATCCTGTTCTTAAAAAAGGTAAATTTTATTTAAAAACAAAAAGAAAGAAAATACATCTGGAACTTAGGCTTTTGCTAGATTCTAAAAGAGAAATTCCAAAAAGTAAGCACCCAAACTAGCTTTCTTGGGGGTTTAGCTTAAAGGTTATAAGCAAACAAAAGCATCTGGGGTTAGTACAGAGGAGAGCCACACGCCAAAATAAAGAAATAAACCTGATCACGTCTATCTAAACATTCCCTGTCCCAATAATTCCTTCTAGGTATGGAAGATAATTTTTCATACCTGGTTCAAACCTTACACAGCATTCCTGCTTGTAGCATTGCTGCTCCGTGTCCCTGCAGCCCAGAGAGCACAACAGACAAAAAGGGAGAGTTTCTTTCCCAATTTTAAAAAGTTCTACCTTCCCATTGGCTCTTTTGGTCAGGTCCCACTTCCTTTTCTTTACCTGGGGGACTTTTTAACCCTTTACAGGTAAAGCAAGCAGAGAACAGCTACCAAGAATGATTTTTCAACTAACTGTCTGGCTGGGTGTCCATAAAAGGGAGGTATTCCCTCCCCCCTTCATTTATCACAGTACCTGATGCTCAGGTTGCAAAGTGTAATTAACGACTTTGCCACTAATGTGTAAGGGGACCATCCCACATTCGTGCTGATAGGCTTTGACACCACAGCACCTAATTATGTATTCCCTAATACGTATTTGTTTATGAATGGTTTTACAGTTTGCAAGCATATGGAGTTCAAAATAGGTGTTTTTTATAAACCTCAAGAAATAACAAAAATGTGTAATAGTGTATTAAAAAAAACCATAAAAAAACAAGGAACGACTTCAGTGAGAATGGATCTGAGACTCAAGCTATTTCCTTCTGGGAGATGTGGATAAAACGATACTGCTAACTTACCGTTTTCTTTTTTTATTGTAGGATACAGTCTGTCATACAAGAAGAGCAGGTTAGTATTTTTTCTGCTTATGTTGAAACATTAAAGTACAAATGTGATGGAAAAGTGTTATGTATTCACAATTTCTTCTTTAATTCATGCAACCTTAAAATCATAGAATCATAGATTAGGGTTGGAAGAGACCTCAAGAGGTCATCTAGGCCAACCCCCGCTCAAAGCAGGACCAACCCCAACTAAATCATCCCAGCCAGGGCTTTGTCAAGATATTCTGTATCAAAGTTAAGTCTTTTTCTACCCTTATGTAAATAGTGTGCCTGGTAAAGCACAGTTAGGATCAGAAAATTGATTATGAAAATGACATTAAAGTTTCATATTCTGTCTGCATCAGTGTCTTCAGTGTCCGTCAGGTCCTGTTTACAATTAGAAAGATGGTTTGGTTTGAAACGCACGCGCACCGACAGCTTCCAGGCTTGCAGACTCCTTCGTTCTGGGCTCTGAATGTCAAGCTGTGTTCTTCCTGGTTCATGCATCATTGCCAGGGCTAAAGATTCTACAACTGGAACTCAGTTGGCAATGGTGTTTGTGCATTGTTGCCTGAAGCCAACTCACTCGTCCATGCAGTTTCCACTCTGCAGGGTTTAAGTATTTTCTTCTGGGACAGTAAAATACGATCTGTTAACACGCTCGGAGCAGAAATATTGAATAAGAGAGTGCCATTTTATAGTCACTTTTCTGATCATAAACATGCCTTAAAGCTAATAGAACAGTAGGAAGTCACTGCAAATACTTCAGCCCTGTAATGGTAGCCTTAGATGTTATGAATGAGGGACGTCTAAAAATGTTTGAAGTGACAGGAAAAAAGTTAATTAAAAATGTGAAATAAATGCCACAAGGTAGCTCGGTTGTAGGATAAGCATCAGCTATAGAGATCTAGTACAAGTGTGTGTGTCATGTGCATATGGATAAGGGGAAAGCAAAAGAAAGTGAAGCAAAACAAATACGACTAGGATGCCCAGTGTCAGAGGGGTAGCCCTGTTCGTCTGGATCTGTAAAAGCGGCAAAGAGTTCTATGGCACCTGATAGACTAACAGACGTATTGGAGCATAAGCTTTCGTGGGTGAATACCCACTTTGTAGGATGCAAAGCTTATGCTCCAATAGGTCTGTTAGTCTATCAGGTGCCACAGGACTCTTTACTACTAGGATGTGTAACTGTCAACTGAATTGAGCTGGTAAGGATTTCCATGTTGGGAACCAGATCCTCCCACAGCCCTGGCATTCTCCGAGTGCAGAGAAACAGTCAGCGCAAAGGTTGGGCAGAGAGGCTACAGCCTGAGAACCAGCGAACTAGACTAGACAGAAGAATTGCTTCTTTACACTTTGCATTAATTTGTGGAAAGCGCTCCGACATCTTTGCCATGAGTGTGGTGCAAATGCAGAGAGTGACTGAGTGTGTGTGTGTCTCCCCGATCCATCTGCACAAGTGCTCAATGACCTGTCTTCAGGTTAGGAGGAAGGATCAGTCTCCCCCCAGCAGCCTTGTTGACCTGATAAATGTAGCCCTTTTACTCTGGCTTTGGGCACTCCAGGACTCAGTGGATGAAGCCAACATTCAGGGAGTCAGTCACACTCAGTGATGTGGATTCTGGAAGTTGATTGGCCAGAGTTAAGTACTTCTTCCCAGAAGAACAGTTTGTCCTGTGATTTTCTGAATGGTTTGCGGTCCTGTTTGTGTATGTGCACAAGTCAACGCTTCCTGCAGGCTGCCCGCTTTCTGAGCAATCCGACTGTGCCTCAAATTGACTAGGAAAAGGGAAAACTGCGTTGAGGGTGGAGGGTAGCAGACACAAGCAATAATATTGAAATGGAGGGTGCAGGAAGAGTAATGCTGAGCAATTGTTTGTTTTTGTTAATGATTTAGGAACTGCCATCTGGACCTGGAAAATCACAGCTATGCCAGCTGTGCCAAGAGGAAGGCAGTCTCACCAAAACAAAGGTAACTTCAGTTAAGGGGAGGCTTGTGTGTCTTGGCCAGCCTGGTAGCACATGTTCCCTTTAAGTTAATTTTCTAAAAGCTGATAAATACAAGTAGATTTCCCTTTAATTACCTGGGTACCAGGCAGGGGTGAAAGTAAGTCTAGGGACTTACCAGTACAGGGCTGGGCTGGGGCTGGCTCTGGCCTCCAGAAGGGGTGGGACCTTAGGGGGAAGGGGCAGGGCTGGGGGTCAGAGCAGGCCCCAGCCCACCATGTACTGGCAAGTGCCTTCTTCCCCCTCCCCAGGGTAACAGCGGCAGCCGGGGGCTGTGGCAGCGGTTTAAAGGGCCCTGGACAGTAGCAGTGGCTGGAGCCCTGGGTCCTTTAAATGGTCCCCGGAGCCCCGCCACCGCTTCCCCAGGGCTCTGGGGATGGGGCTCCAGCCACTCCTACTGCCCTTGGCCCTGTAGATCTCCGCCCCAGCCCCAGCCCTGCTGCCGCTACCCCAGGGCTCCAGCAGCGGGACTCTGGCAGCAATTTAAAGGGCTGGGGGTTTCAGCCGCTGCTGGGAGCCGCAGGCTCTTTAAATTGTGGCTGGGGAAGCTGATCCACCCCTGGTACGGCGCACCGGCTTACTTTCACCTCTGGCACCAGGAAATACATGTTTGTCCACCTTCCCATTAGGACAAAGCTGTTAAATGAGAGGGCTTCAGGATCCTCCATGCCACCTGCTGTTGACACTGGCAAATGATAAATGCTGGTATGCTTCCATCCCCTGAAGAGCTGCTTTTAATTCACGCCCCATCCACACCTGGGAGCACAATCAGCCCTCTCCCTAGTGTCTGCCAGTAGTGAGCATGTCAACACATAGTTTTCATTATTTTATTTTTCCACTTCCTTTCCTGCCACCTCCCCCTTATCTTCACTCTTTTTTTTCTCTCCTCTCACTCTCTTTTTAAAAGGTCACTCTTCTTCTCTTGCCCTTCCTCCTTTCCAGAATCACAGAAATGGTGCCATACAATAGGCCTCATCTCAGACAGAGAAAATGAAGCCCTAATTAAATTAACTTCCCTTTCACAGTGCCTCAACATCCCTGCTGCTAAGGTTGCTAGGTCCTCTCTCATATGTGGAGCTACTGAACTCTTCCCAATAGCACTGAGAGAGCTACATAGGAAAACCCCTATGTGAGGTGTGTCCTATTTCCTCTGGCAAGCTGGTAACATCACTGGGAGACCCACCTAATCCCTCCTGCATAATTGGCATTTTTTCCTGAGATTTGCTTGTGTTCCATAAAGATTTGTCCCATGTTATATAGGGCACTAGCTTTAAGGCTCTAAAAATTACTGCTATTAGAAGGCAGCTTGGGTCACATTTCCATTATGGATACTTTCACGGAGAACTTGAAAGCCTTTTTAGTATATCTGCCAAGGCCTGAACTGAGGGGTTCTGTGTTTCCTCTGGAACTACTGACAGTGTCACTGACACAAGGAATTGAGCAAGGAGCTGCTTTCTTGACAGTATTAGGTGTCAAGGACACCAGCCCTTATGGCAAGAGAGAGACAGATCCCTGAATTCCCATCTCGCAGGTACGTAAAGCAGCGACTTGAACAATTGGTGTAAACCATGTCCTTTTTATTTTTGAATACATGCTGCTGATAGTATGGAGTCTCAAATATGGTTTCTGTAGAAGCTTTTCAGCTTGCCTTTAGGAAGCACACCAGTTAAAAGGACTGCAAATTCCAGCATGTCTTATACCAGCTTTTTTTATAAATCCCCAAATATGAGAGTAGTGTTTGGTTGTAGATAGATATCAGTATAACTTATGCACATACATCCATACACACCCCACATATACGTGTATATTAGGGCCGTCAAATGATTAAAAAAATTAATTATGATTAATCAGTTTGCAGGGCACTGTTAATAATAGAATACTAATTTAAATGTATTATAAATATTTTGGATGTTTTTCTACATTTTCAAATATATTGATTTCAACTACAACACTGAATATAAAGTGTAGAGTGCTCACTTTATATTATTTTTGAATACAAATATCTGCAATTTAACAAAGATGAAACAAAAGAGCGTTGTTTGCCAGTTGAAGCATGAAGGGGCATACGAATGTTTAGCATATTTAGCATGTAAATACTTCGCAACATAGGCTACAACAGTGCCATGTGGATGCCTGGTCTCACTTTCAGGAGATGTTGTAAATAAGAAACAGGCAGCAGTATCTCCTGTAAATGAAAACAAACTTGTCTGAGTGATTGGCTACACAAGATATAGGATTGAATGGACTTGTAGGCTCTAAAGTTTTACATTTTGTTTGAGTGCAGTTATGCAACAAAAAATTCTTCATTTGTAAGTTGCACTGCCATGATAGAGATTGCACTGCAGTACTTCTATAGGGTGAACGGAAAAGTTGTTTTTTGTTTTTTTACAGTGCAAATATTTGTAATAAAAAATATAAAGTGACCACTGTACACTTTGTACTCTGTGTTATAACGGAAATAAATATATTTGAAATAGGGCTGTCAAGTGATTAAAAAAGTTACTGATTAATTGCACTGTTAAACAATAGAATATCATTTATTTAAATATTTTTGATATTTTCTACATTTTCAAATATATTGATTTCAATTACAACACAGAATACAAAGTGTACAGTGCTCATTTTATATTTATTTTTATTACAAGTATTTGCACTGTAAAAAAAGAGTATTTTTCAGTTCCCCCATTACAAGTACGGTAGTGCAATCTTTTTATCATGAAAGTTGAACTTACAAATGTGGAATTATGTACAAAAAAAACCTGCATTCAATGTAAAATGTTAGAGTCCACTCAGTCCTACTTCAGCCAATCACTCAGACAAACAAGTTTGGTTACAATTTGAAAGAGATAATGCTGCCCACTTCTTGTTTACAATGTCACCTGAAAGTGAGAACTAGCCTTCACATGGCACTGTTGTAATGGGTGTCACAAGATATTTATGCGCCAGGTGTGTTAAGGATTCATATGTCCCTTCATGCTTCAACCACCATTCCAGGGGACATGTGTCCATGCTGATGACAGGGTCTGCTCAATAACGATCCAAAGCAGTGTGGACTGACGCATGTTGATTTTCATCATCTGAATCAGATGCCACCAGCAGAAGGTTGATTTTCTTTTTTGGTGGTTTGGGTTCTGTAGTTTCCGCATCTGAGTGTTGCTCTTTTAAGACTTCTGAAAGCATGCTTCACACCTCATCCCTCTCAGATTTTGGATGGCACTTCAGATTCTTAAACCTTGGGTCGAGTGCTGTAGCTATTTTTAGAAACCTCACATTGGTACCTTCTTGCATTTTGTCAAATCTGCTGTGAAAGTGTTCTTAAACGAACATGTGCTGGGTCATCATCGGAGACTGCTGTGACATGAAATATCTGGCAGAATGCGGGTAAAACAGAACAGGAGACTTACAATTCTCCCCCAAGGATATAATTAACACATTTTTTTAACGAGTATCATCAGCATGGAAGCATGTCCTCTGGAATGGTGGCCCAAGAATAAATGCAATGCAGGCTATAAAAGTGCCATGCGAACACCTGTTGTCACTTTCAAGTGACATTGTAAACAAGAAGCAGGCAGCATTATCTCCTGCAAATTGTAACCATGCTTGTTTGTCTGAGCAATTGGTTGAAGTAGGGTTGAGTGGACTTGCAGGCTCTAAAGTTTTACACTGTTTTATTTTTGAACGTAGTTCTTTTTTTGTACATAATTCTACATTTGCACGTTCAACTTTCATGATAGAGTTTGCACTAGTATTAGGGTGAATTGAAAAATACTATTTCTTTTGTTTCTTACAGTGCAAATATTTGTAATAAAAATAAAGTGAGCACTGTACACTTTGTATTCTGTGTTGTAATTGAAATCAATATATTTGAAAATGTAGAAAACATCCAAAAATATTTAATAAATTTCAATTGGTATTAACAGTGCAATTAATTTTTTAAATCATTTTTAATCATGTGAGTTAACTGCGATTGACAACCCTAATTTGAAAATGAAGACATCTAAAAATATAATTTAAATTGGATGCTGTTAAGTGTGATTAAAACTGATTAATTTTTTTAATTGAGTTAATCGCTTGAGTTAACTGTGACTGACAGCCCTAATGTGTATGAAATTAAAAATACACATGTAGCTTTGGTGGATAAGACTTTTACTACTAGGGTTTCATATATAGTTGTGTGTTCTGATTAACTAGCATTTGAATTTTAAAGTATTGATTGCTTAAATTGATTCTTGCCAAATCACATCTGAGTACAGTTTGGGAAATTTGCTCCAGCCTGTTCTTGAGATTGTGATCTGAAGTCCTGATTTTGATTTTTACTCTCTGGGTTTAGGAACTCTGCTGAAGTAACGTTCTCATCCTTTGGGAAAGAACCTTCTGTTCCTCAAAGGTTGGAGGAGGGGTCAATAGGTAGTCTTTAGTGATGGGTGAGGGACAGAAGCTTTAGGTGCCCTTTGCAAGGACAAAGTAGTCTTTTGGCCAACTGAACATTAGGGAGAAAATGTGATTACTTCACTTGGTGGTGTTGAGCCCCTTGTGATTGGCTGGTGTGGTCTCCCATCTCATTAACAGTAGTTTCCACTTTTCGTTCCTCTTTCCCTTTTTTAGAACATTTGCAAGAACTGTGACGGAATCTTCTGCAAGGCCTGTTCAGCTAATGAACTGCCCCTTCCATCCAGCATTAATCCAGAGTGTGTTTGCAACACATGTCACAAACAGCTGATACAGCAATATTCAACAAGCCCATTGTAGGACTCCGCATGGGGGACAGTGATGGCCAATCAAGGTTTTTGGCCCAGCTACAAAATCTTGTACCTTAGGCTTGGCTCTGAAGCTGTTCAGGCGAGTTTCTAGAGAAGAATCTCTCTTCCCTCTGCTCTTGCAAGGTCAAAGAGAGGAAGTACATTCTTGTGTTCACATTCTCTCTCAACTGTCTATTTAAAATGCTGGTCTGAGCCCTCCTTTAGGAAAACACCCCCCCTTTCAGGCATGAGCTGCTGTGTGAAGAACTTGTCAGAGTAGCCTTAATACATGTACCATGGCAACTGCAAGAAGAGGTAAAAACACACGTACAAAGGTTTACTTAAGTGTTTTGTTTGAAGGCAAAATGGAAGAAAACGGATGATAATTGAAACAAAGAACAAAGAGTTATTGTTCACCAGCATGTGTAGCTCTGCTTGAAATACCACTTTCCCTTTTCCATTCTGTCCTTGGCAGTTCTACTGAACTGTGATGCTCCAGTTCAAAGAGAGAAATCCCACAAAAGAACTGGGAATTAAACATGTGCGTGGCACATTGTTACTCAATTCAGTCCCCTCTTGAGCCCCAGTCTGGTTGTCGCATAACATCAACAGTTGAGGGGAAAGATTTAAAAGATTTTGGGGTTATTTTTTTGAGGCGTGAGAGAGAGGAGAACTGAATAGCAGCCATTTCGCTCAGCACAGTACGCTTGAAAGTTCTCATAGCACAATCCTCAAACATTATTTAAATACAGGTTTGTTTTTTGGTAAAAACAGGTACCTCTGAACTTTTATAGTGGAGGTTCTAGTTGTGACTTATGGTAGCTGTGAATTTTAGACTCTAAATCTGTTTTATCTTGACCTGATGATTAGAGGATGGATTTAGATTCCAGAATATTTAAATGGAGGGGGAAAAAACTGGTCTCTTTAAACAGACCATTTAGGGGCATGTTTGTACATTCTGTCCAACATACTGCTCCTAATTTTGTGCACATTAATCAGCTGTTCAAGCAGCAAATGTGGTGGTCTTTATTTAAATATAGTCATAAGACTGATCAAGTTTTAGCCACAAGAAACAGTGGCTGTTAGCAGGAGGCTCAAATGTGCTAATCTGAAATTCACTTTGATAGGTTTTATGGTTCATACAAAGATAATCTGACATAAGATGTCATATTTAAGGCTTCTGTACTCCACCAAAAGGCGCCACTTGTACTTCTCTTAGGGCTCCAGCCTCCCCCTGTGCCAAAACAGCAAAATTACAAATGCTGGTATGCATCCCTCCCTAAAGAGAGGGGTTTAGTTTATTTGGCCTACTTTGTATTAGAAACTGAACTAAACCATTAAGACCACAGAATGTATTGTAATCTTTAAACTGATTTATGTATATTTGTGTATTCAGGGGTGTTGCATTAATTTTACTACAAATCTATATTTAGGGAAACCTAGTTTTTCTCCAAAGGTGATTATATGCAAATTAAATCTGTTAGAACTACATGCATTCAGTGTAGTTCTATCTTCCTGCAATTGTCTATAACTTTTCAGGAGGAATTAAAAAATGAAGTAGCTTTGTGTTTGGAATCTAAGTGGAAATATAGGGTGCTTTCATACATTCACTTTCTAGTTTCCAGGAAGAGATGTTTGTTTTTTTAATTAGGGTCACCAGTGCAAAGTCAGGGACAGCACTTTGAGTGACTGGAAAAGTCACTGACTAATTTACTAATGACTCTTTTGCCTGAAGGTGAGGTTGATTGCTTTTGCAGGGAGGATAAATATTCAATATGCATATACTGTACAAATCTACACAATTTTAAATCGGCTAGTTGAGTTGGTTTTATTTTTCTGCTAGGCTGATGGAGTAGAAACTGAAATTTAAGCAATTCTGATAGCATTTGGATATCAAACTGGAAACAGTACTTAATTTTAATGTGTAAATGCTGACATGTCCACATTACCTTGAGTGTGATCAGAAGTTCTGAGATGGTAGCTGATTCCTTGGTTGCCTTTGTACCTTTAGATAGTCACAAAAAGGAAGATGGCTGCTACTACCTTTAGATATTAATACTGCAACTCTAAAGTCTCCATTTTAAAAAGCACGATAGTCATTTATATAAAGAAGTTATCCAAGTTACATAAAACCCACTGTGCTCAGCTTAACAAGTTTACTTCAGCCATGATGAGTTAGTAACATATCTGCGTACAGCTTAGATTGAGGAAGAGCTAAAATTAAATGTCACAATTACAAGGTGAGCTCCAAGATGGCTCCTACCTATGTCCTTTGATGTCATCTTAGAGACTTGTAAATGCAGTGTTGGATACCACTTGCTAAGGGAAATTCTTCAAGCATGTTTGTAGGTGTAGCTCTGAAAACTGAGTGGGAGGGGGGAAGGTATTTTCTGGCACTGTTCCATGCAAAATAAAACTATTTGAGAAAGTATTTTTTTAATCAGTTGCTTCTCATTTCTGCTTGTGTATTGTTCTTATGCACTAGGCTGAGTTGTAACCTTAAATACATCACTATCTGGAAGGTGGCCCTTGTATTAAAAAGCACTGTTTGCTAGCTCTGAATGTTGCCATTTACACAAGTGGCACCTTCATCAGTTTTGCTGGTTGTGTGGCCTTCGTTTAATCACCTGTTTTTAGTGGCACTGCAACAGTGAGCAGCAGATGTTTCTTAAACTCCAAGTTATGAAAGACAATGTGGATTACACAGCTGTTAGTGTAAGGCTATTTTGGCCTCTACCACTTATTACAAAATGTAATCACTGAGGGAACTCAGCTTGGCTCTTAAACCTAGGATGAGGTGGTAGAGCTTTGTCAGACTGGAGCACTGTTGAGCCAGGAAACACTGAAATGTAAACAGAGCCCCTCAATTTCCCCCAAACACTTTGTTTAGGGACTGAGTGGGTTATGGTGGTATAATGTAATTCTTTCTTTCCCAGCTGTTTAAAGCTGTGCTTGATTTTGTCTTGTGGGGGACTGGAAAAATAAGGATGTATACATTAGATACATCTAAACTATAGTGTTTCCCATTGATATCACAGGCTATGCCTCCCTGTGAACTTCAGCATGCACTCACTGAGTGTGTGGAGCTGGGACAATAAAATGGAACTGTGAGGAAGGCTGTGGTCCAGATGAACAACTGCCAAACCTTACCCTTGCACCCTGTTAAACTAAGCAGCAGCACCTACAAGTGATGCTATATGCCTTCATGGGTGATAAATTTAGTACCATAATCAGGCCTAAACTCTACTACTAAAATCTCATGTGGTTTTACAGTATCCTGATCATTGACTTGCAAGTGCCAGTGTCCATTTTAAAACATGTTAGCCAACCTCAAAGGCAGATATAGTGATAAGTCTCAGACTCCTGTATACCTCTCCCCCAAATCACATTTGAGGACCAGGCCCATTTACATCTCTAACTTCTAGTGCATGGGGGTCTATACTACTGCTGAAGTCCATCTAACTTACATCCCTTGGGTGTGACAGACACCCCACTGAGCAAGACACATTACAGCAACTTAAGTGCTGTCCACATCAGCACTGTCAGCTGGACACACACTTCCACCTGTCATGGAGGTGGAGTAGTTATGCTGATGCAGCGCTTCTAGTGTAGAGCTGCCCTCTGTCAGAACACAATATAGTGAATATAGTACCCTTAAGCAGTCTGTCCACTGGGAAAAATTGATGCTTTGAAAGATGAGATTTTAAAGAGGCATTAATGCTCTTATATACTGTAAATTCAGTAACAGTTTAACCAAGGGAAAGTGGAGAAAGCCTTACTCAGAATATGGGAAGAATACAGAACTTGCACCACCATAGTATAAGAAAAAGTGAAATTAATTTCACCATCACAATAAAAGCTTGTCATTTTGAGTAACTGTAAAATTTTAAGCATTTTCCAACTGTGTACTGAGTCTAGCTTCATATAGCTACTGCAGTCTCCCAGCCAAGTACATGGGGAAAAAGCAGTGCTATTATACAATATGCAGTTTAGAAACGATCCAGTAAAAGCAAATATGAAACATCTTTGATTAAATTTTTGGGTAGGTGCCTTTAAGCACTATACAGAGAACAGTTACCTTTCACCTCACAGACTGAACGTAAATTTGTAGAAGTTTAATAAGCTCAGGCAATTTCAAAGTGTTAACTCCATCCTTAAGCACAATGGGATGAGGGATGCCTGTTTTAGATGACAAAGGAAAGCACCTGTTAAAACAATAGGTAAGAGTTGTGGAACCATTACAAAATCTGTATTAGAAACACATTCTGTGTTTTAGACCCTCTCTCTACTATGCTTTTGCATTTCCAAGCATTTTCTAGGATATTTAAATTATACAAAGCTATGAGGTAGTTGGGCTCTCATTAAGTTGACAGCATTGTTCAGAGGGTGTCAACTATTGCTGGAATCTTTAAACAAAGGGTTCTTACCTACTAAGAACTTAAGCAGCTTAGGTCAAAAATAAGCTGTTGAACAGTAATGCAACAAGTAGGTGATATTTCAGTCACAGCAACAACCTAGATCAGAACTTACCCCTGCCTGTACTGTAACAATTACTATAATACAAGGACAGTTTATGGAATCAACCTTAATTCTGTTTTTACAGACAATTTCCACAGTGTGAAAACCATTTATTGTGCGCTTTACTACACAAACCCATGCTGAATAGTTTTAGATACAGATTGAATTGCCTTTGGAAAAACAAGATGTCCTCTGTGGTTTATCTTTGCTACCGAACAGGAGAACCTCTATCTAGCTCCAAGAATGATGAGCAAACGAAACAGTTCTTGCTTCATTCTGAAAAGAAAGGAAAAAATGTTAGATTGGGTATCAGAAGCTCTCATTTGGCAAATGCTAACTTTTTCTTCCACCCCAACACCCTTCCCCTAGTGGTGTTTGAGAGTTCTCTACTCTCAACAACTCTTAAGTTGTCAGGAACGCTCAAAGCTTACCTAAATTAAGCCACCACTGAAACAAGCAGCTCTTTAAAATGGTATAAGCAGGTCCTCTGACAAGTCTGCTGAACTGGAGGAGATCCAAGCCCAGAGCTAAACCAAATCATGCTCTGCAAATTAACCCATTTTCAATAAGACTGCTCACCAGCATGCCCATTAAAGAGGTCATAGATAGTGCTAAATACTCCTGTCAGACTTTGCAGCAGACGTGTAGTGCAAGGGTAGAACAGTTACTGCTTCCTCAAGTAACAAAAAGCAGTGTTGGAGATGGTCTTCAAGTTATGCATGGGATAAGTGTCTGCTACACCTGGCAAAGAAGATCAAAGCCTTGAAACTCAACTAGTCTCTTACCTCTAACCTAATCAATGTAGCACTTGAGCAGGTTCCATCTTCCACTGCATTTGCTACAGAGTTCAGACTAGGAAAGTGAAGGGGGAGAGATGGGGAACACTCTTCTATGCAAGGAATATATTCTAAAGTTCTACTCCATCAAAAAAAGTTAATTTAAAAAAATAAAGCCAACATTTATATTTTGCAGAAAACACTTAAGGGAAGAATCTACAATTGTGTCTCAGAGCCCTATAGCCTGAGGACAATCTCCCTGCAGCAGGACAGCAGCCCCAGGTGTTCACTGCAGGCAACTACATATCAGGTTAAATAGGCTTCAATCAGCAACAACTTCAACTGCATGTGTTTAATCTCCACCCCTTTCTCTTGGCTCAGCTGATCCAAGTATTATGCTCCTGTGGAGCATCTTGCTTTCTTCCACCTCAATGCTTGAACAAAGCTCATGATGGTTCTCTATCAGGTGGACTTCATGTAGCAGGCTCACAGTCCAAGCACAGCCACAACATGGGCTTTTTAAGAATGACTGAAAGCCAGCGGTTATCATGAAAAGCCTTAAAAGACGTTTGCTTAAGTGAACAAATTTTGACCCTGGCCAGTGGCACCACCACCTGACTCAGAGGAGGCTGGATCAAAAAAGTCAAGATTGCTCCCTCACATACATTCTCTCATTTGCCTAGTTCCATCACCCATGATGTAGGCAACGTATCTCCCATGTCACCAAGAAAGAATGTTGAAGAAGTCAGCTATTTCAAATGCTATCAAGGGTTACAAGTTTTGCTTCTCATGGCACTCCACTGCTGTAGAAATGGTCAATACATTTTTCAGGTACACATAACTCACAAAAATTAGTTCCACAACTGAGAAACTCATGAGCCTAGGCTTTCATTTCACCTTCCACAGTAACCAGAGAATCAGTGGATTTGGGTTGGGGGTGGAGTGGGGGGATGACACTTTAAAATCTGAATTCCAGCACAAGTTCACTGCTTAACTGAGAGTCCTATCAATTTCTGTCCAGCTATAAAGAGTCTGACGTGCCACAGCATCCCACTCAGTTCTGTCATGCTTCACTGAGTATTGTCTAAATGAGGGCCTCATCCAACTCCATTAAGGAAAAGAATATTTTAAACAGGAGTTGGATGGGGTCCTTAGGTCAAAACGTTCAAATTTGGGTGCCTGAAATAAGACCTCTGAGAAATTCATTATAAATTTAGATGCTTAACTTTTAGGTATGGTTGTTTGAACAGTCTAGACTTAGATTTTGACTTTAAGTTACTTGTCTTAAATAGCTGAAGTACTGCATACAGGCAGTGTGCTATATGAGTACGCCTATGAAATAAGGGTCAAATTGTCCATCTTTGGAAACAGCATGCATTTCAAGTGGGGGAAGGAGTTAATACACTTACCTAGTCTGAGATTGTGCCACTGTCACTAGCAATCGTGTTTTCTTTTTGGAGATGAATTCAGAAATAATTCAATATATCTATGCTCTGGGGAATAATTACAAAATGGTTTATAACGTTTCTGAACAACAACAAAAAAGTAAGCCTGTATAGTGCATGCAACAGTCACACTGAGCAGAGTTAAACATTTCAGGCCTGAACAATTCAAGGCCTAGACCTTGAAAGGTACTCTGTACTACGCGATCAGTACACAGCTCAAGGCCTGACAAGATGTTCCAGATGACTGGCACTACCGGGCTCCACAGCAAGACTGCACAGCAGAAAGACATGCAAGCACTACTTACGCACGTGTGACCTGTCCTTAGCCATAGCAGCAACTGCATCTTCATGAGTCTCAAAATGTACATCTGCTTCTCCTGTAGCTTTCCCACTGGAATTATATTCCATGGTGATTTTTGCAGGTTTCAGTGGAGCAAAAAACTAAAGAAAACAAAACCTAAGTATATATGGCTAGCAGGTAAGAGTCAAACTGAAAGGCAAGATGGAGCAATGGGGAGGAGGTAAGCTATGCAGTTTAATTCTACAAGTTTATTGCAGTGTTAATATTTCAAACCTTGGGAACTCCTATTTGATAGAATTAAAATGTTTTACAGTTAGTTACCATTTTTCTTCCGCTTATATACAAGATTCCTTCCAGCATCAAAGTTAGCTGACCATTTTGTTACAACTTGGTTTCTCACTATAAAGGGAATACCCAAGTTGAAGTAAAATGGTCAGTTAAATTTGCTGCTGCTTAGATAAGCACAATCATATTTATCTGAACCCTTTTTATTCGACAAACCCTTTTGACTAAATTTGCTCATGTGCCCTGACATTCACCACCTTGCATGGAAAATGTCCTGTTTGTCAGAACAAACACCATGTCTCCTACCTCTATTTAGATTAACTATTTCCCCTCCCCCCACCAGAAAATAAAAAACCCTCAGCTGTATCGATTGCATAGCCATGCTTACAGCTAAACATGGGGACAAATGCTGGTTATATTGGACAAATCTTATCAAACCCATTCAGTTTTAAAACAAGATTTTTTTGATTGATCTGCAGAGAAGTTTATTTAAAAGATCTGGCATGAACACGTACACAAGAGCAGTCACCCACAGTGGTATGCCTTAGGCTATTGAAAAAATCTGTTCTTACCGTTCTCTTTTAACAAGACACACATGCAAGACAGAATGGGGAGAAGAAAGCAGGACAGTCTATTTTGTTTAACATCTTTACCCAAAAATATTCTCCTAGTGAAGCTTCACGCTCTGCTGTTCTTGTTGCTCTTTGACTTCACATTAGTTTTACCTCTCCCCCAGGCTCTGCTATTAGCAGTACTAGCTCAGATACTTTAGCACAAAACCGAGGCCTGGCAGCACTTTAGAACAGACCATTTGAACAGTGCCTACCACAATGACACAGCAACTTAGTTGAGGCCTCTAGGCTCTACTGAACCATAAATGTTAAATAAAATAAGCAAGACGGAGGACTCGGCTATGGAATAATGACCTCTATTACAGCCTCAGATACCACAAGCCAAGTGACTTGTAACAGAGCTAGAGGATTTTTTTAGGCCTGAGAATTTTCACACTCCGAGGCAGAAATTGTATGTGCATCTACCAAAAGTTAAATTTACAGTAGTAAGTGGGACACTTTAACTATAAGGATTTAATTAGTTATTGAATCTGTTCTACCCCCCATCCCTTGACTTCTGCTCCCACCCACCATCCCCCACAATGTGTCTGAATCTTGTCCTTTCAACTCTTTAAAATATCCTGAGTTTCCGCATACAATCCATCTGGAAATTAGGCAGCATTAAAATATTTATAGTGCAAAAGGTTGATACTCTTCAAACTGTAATCAGGGTTTAAATGGTCACTAATGCTGTATATTCAAGTGATCATACTGTAACGTACATTTACAATGTCTTGGGCACTAGCGTGGAAAGGCAGACCTCTCAGATGGACAAAATGCAGCGGTGATGAGGTACTCCCGAATTCTGAAGCATCCCGAGGCTTTTCAATCACTTCTCTATAAGATTCTTCACAGGTGAACAAAAGTAGCGTTAGTACTTGCAACATTACACTCTTCCATAAAAATGGTTTGTATGCATGTGTACACAGTGCAGACAAAAGCAAGAGTGACAAAATGCAAAGGAGCTTCAAAGAACAAACGCAACAAGCAAGAACTCACCGTTTTCTTTTTCACTTTCACAAGCTGCTGTTGGTCCTAGGGTCTGACTCAATTCATTTTCTTCAAAGACTGATTCAGATTCTTTTATCAGTTTAGCAGTTGGATAAGTATTCTTCATCATCATCATCTTCCCCCTGTACGAACCGCTATGGGTTCGAACTTCACTCCTCCTACTTGGAAATATTTCTATATATCTAGATTTAAAAGGTAAAAGGTAAAAGGATTACATGGTATGCCTACACACCCATAGAAAGAATACTGAATTTTCAAAAATGTTCAATTACTTTCAAGTGTCGTGCTATCAGAGTTCCTACTGGATGCTGCTTTGTGGGAGCTGAAAATCACGCATCACAACTTGCAGCTAGCATGAGATTCATTAAGAAGCAGAGAATTCTGGACAGTCATTTTAAAGCTAAGTTTTCAACTGCACCAAATAAGCCTGCCTCTGCAACTTAACATTAATCTTTTAAAGCTTTAGGAACTACTTGCTGCTTCTTCAGAGTAAATCCAAAATGGTCACAGTGATTTCAAGTGTTAATGGGATTCTAAAACCCTGCAGTTTGTTCAACACTTATGTGACTATGTAGCCACTTGAAGGGTGGCTACATTTGCAGCACTCCTACAGACCAATTCAGTACTAAAAATAGCAGAATAAGTTAGGAAAGCATGTAGAAGAAAATAATGTTCTGATCCATACATAAGCACAGTTCCAAAGAGCATGAGATGAAACAATTGTATCAGATGAAGAAAGTGGAAATGTGGTGCTCTAATGGCATGCACTGACTTCATACAGCTAAATTTCATTAAAGATTTCAGTACAGTCCTGTTTAGAGTTGAGTTAAAGTTTACCTAGAAATACTGAGGTTTTGATACAAAACTGGTTGGGCCATAAACAGTGTAATTGCAAAGGATCCAGAATCAAATTAATCAGGGTAAAAGATGCAAGCATAAGAGGGACAAGTGTCTTATCCTAACTGAAATCTACTGTAAAATTACAGCCCTCATCCTTCAAGGAACAAATGCACCAACACCTCTGTGTCCCTCCTTCCATAATTCTCTACCTGAATAAAATCATCAAAAGGACTGAAGCAAGCCTGTAGCCATTCTGGGTCTTTAAATCTTACAAGCTATTAGGTATCATGCAATCCACAGTACTAAATCCCAGAGCACTTAACCGGGAGTGCTGAGATTATGAAAATGGCAATCAAAAGTGCTGAGCCCCTTCAGAAGGGCTCCTAAAAGACAAAGAATATTCAGGAAGATGGGGAACCCAGATATTGTGCCCAGGGACATTAGGAGCCACCAGAGAAGAGAAAAACCACATTTCTGTGCAACAGTCATGATAATAAAAGCCACACAGAACATCAATTTGGTATGGACAAGATCTTTAGTCTACAGTGTAGCTGAAGTCGACGTATCTTTGATCGACTTAGAATCACTTACTTCGCATCCTCGCAGTGCGGGATTGATGGACTCCACTTCCACATCTCATCCTGGTGGGGTTCCAGAGTCAACAGCAGAGCAATCGGGGATCTATTTATCACATCTACACTAGATGCGATAAATTGATCCCCGATAAATCAATCACTACCCGCTGATCCGGCGGGTAGTGTAGATGTGGCCTCTTAAATGGAGTCTACTTCAGTGTTTGAAAGGATGCTATCAACTTAATTCAGAACCAAAATTTACATTTTGTTGCATAAATAATAATTTGCATTTTAAAAAAAATGCTATTTTTAAACTTCTCCTGTAGCAGTATGAATTCCGGTGGATCAGCACTGTACTAGTGCTGAAAAATAAACCATCTATTCTATTTTCAGTGGCTAAACAGAGATGCAAGCTGCATGGACAGTGGAAAGTCACTTAGAATGTCCTTTCTCTTTTAATAATTTAAGGTGCTATTAGATGTAACACAAGGAAATATTAATAAGGAAGCACAGTTAACTGAAACTTAGATTATACAAAATTAGTCAGGAATCAAGAAAAGAGTGGAAGATGATTGCCAAGGGGCCCAATTTTTAAAGAATGGAGTGAAAATCAATGGGATAACACACAATTTAGATAAACAGAAAGTTCCAGAAAAACGGACCAAGATGAACTGCAATATCAAGGAATACTAATAGGACCCCATTCATATGAAAGAGGGGAAAGTTATCACAAAATAGCCAAGGCCTCTTTCTAGGTTATCCTTTTATTAAGAACCTAATGAAATCAAGATTTGGTCCTGTTCACACAGGCTGGACCAAACAGCGTTAGAGTAAAGTTGGCCTCAATAGTGTTTAACCACAATTGCTAAATTAGTCTGTTCCTAGTTACAGCTGGGGCCATAGAAAGCAATAATGTGAAAAAAAATCTAGGGGAGAGAAAGGATGAGGGATGTCAGATTAGAGGCTCGCAGTATGCTGAAACTACAAGAAACAAAAAGCAAAAGCAGTTTTCCTGGGATGTGTTAATAAGGATTTTATATGTAATGACTGAGGTAACAATCCCACTTTGGTGAAGCCATGGTTAGTATTGTATACAACTAAGATCTCTTCATTACAGATAACACTGATACGGTGCAGGAAATGCAAATGAGACCAAAGATGCTAGAGATTTTAGCAAGTATGATTTACAGGTGAAAATAGGTTAACAAAACACCCAGAGAAAAAGGTAGCTATGGCAACCATCTACAATTACTAAACAGAAGGAAAAATATTAAACATTAAGAAAGAATTTTAATAGATGGAATATACTTGTCAAGCCATGTTCTAATTAAAGGGGAAGCAGACAACCCAGTTTGTTACTCCTCCCTCTAGATACTGTCTGGATAACCTCTGACAGGAATGACTCAGACCTCTTTAAAATACATTTCAGAAGAACAATTTTTTTTCAATTTGGCATGCACCAGATTCCACCCAATTGCAGGCATCAAAAAAATGGCCTTGGAAAGACTATCCCAGCCCAGCAGATGCTTTACCTATTCTCCTGCAAAATTATTCCATAATGTTCCCATTTAAATTAGATGGGTACTGTTAAAGCCAGAATCCCGGATTAGGCCAGAGTAACGGACTACATCTCCCAGAAACTTTTTAACCTTCACTGTCTAATGAAAGGCATCCAGTTCCCTTAAGAATCCTAAATATTACATCAAAACATCTCACCAAGTCTCCACGCTGCACAAAATGTTTCAAACGACACTCATGCTAGCATGTATGGCTGGGGTAATACACACATCACCCAGTGAAAAGCAAGGTAATCAAGGCAAGGAGGGGGAGTGAAAGAGCATACTGTCAATGAACAATTTGGAACAAAAAGGTGAACACAGTTATGTTTGTTCACTGTTTATATCCACAAGCTTTAAATTATTCTGTATCCTTAGATTAAAGTCCTAATGTAAAACACTTAGTTAACCACACTGAAACACATACCGATTCCCGATTTCCTCCTTATGCTTTAACAAGGCTTGATTTGCCATTTCTGGTGCTGCAAACTGCACAAAAGCTTCTCCTGTTTTCCTTCTTCCTCTCTGATCCATGACAAAAGTCATCTCAACTATATCCAAACCTTTGGAGGGGGGAAAAACATTTTTTTATATGAGCTGTAGCATATGCATTTTTCCTTCTCTTGTTTTAAAAAGATGAAAACTTACCTACTTCTGAACTAACAAGCTGCCCTGAATAGAACTGATCAAGTACTGAACATTTTGGATTTTTTTAAAACTTATTCCTTTTCTACCTTTTCCTTGATTTGTACATAAAGTTTACTTTTATATGAGCTTTACTCTCTGAAATGTTTGTCTGCCTGAGTTTTCAAAGGGAAAATAAGTGATTACTACAAGATTTCAGTTCTCTACATTCTTCTATTGGGGGTTGTTGTTTTTTTGTTTAAGGACAGAGGACCTAAAGCACATGAACAAGTTCTCCCTACTCAACAGCTGGCAGGTGCTCATTTTGTCAGACTTATTCTCAATTTCTACCAGCCCACACAGAAGTCAGGGGAAGTATTCAACCATACTTAAATGATTAATTATTTTTCCCCTGTGCAATCCTTCCTGCCACACTTTAGAGAAGCCAGAGATATAATCATGATGTTTGATATACCCTAGAGCTTCTAAACCTCTATGCTAACTCTAAACCAAGGCTTGAAATGGACCAGGCTGGGCTGAGTTCTTCAACTGATTTTTTCCTGGAGGGCTGTCATCTTGTTCTCCATCATATTTGTTAGTAAGTACCTATCTAGCTGTTATGACTTTAAACACAGTCTGTTCACATTTTGAAGGCGACACAGCAACATCTGCCTGAGTTTGCAGACAGCCTGAAACAGTGGCTTTGATGAATTTGACAGTTCACATTTCTCTCAGTCATGTGTTAACTAGTGAGGATCATTTAAATATCAACATTGTTAACTATTTCAATGCTCAAACTACATAGGAAAGGAGTGATCACATTATGAAGAGGTGCACAATATACCGTCGGTGATATTTCATTTTGGCACCATTTTATCTATTATGTGCCTTAACTTTTTCATCTTATTTTCATCCTAATCTTGGCTCTACAAAGTGGAAGCCAATCCTGCAGAGCCCAGAAGGGAAGCAAAATCTCTCCCCAATCAGCACGGGCCACCCCTCAGCAACAGGATTCTGTTCTGCTTTGATGGTGGGCATGCATCCCAAGTCTTAATGGGTGCTGCTCCTCCCTCTTCTAGGACCTGTCGGCAGAATTTGTAATTGCTGCACTATTGCCTTCTGAGGATGCCAGAGCAGCAGATGTGGAGTTGCTGTGTATGTGTGTGTTAATACTGTAGGTGACCTAGTGACCGAGATAGACTGTGTAAATATAGTAGGGCTAGTGAAAGGTTTATTATACACCTATATTGGTTTAATTCAGCGAGGGCACATCCCAGCAGACACTGGAAAGACAGTAGCAAAGATATTGACTTCAAGGATACTTTATTTTGTTTCCTACAGAGCTGCAAGGCTTGTTTTACCAGGGCTGGGCGCTAAAAGATCAAAGGGTTAAAAACTGTTAAAAATGACTTAGCAGCTGTGAAGAAGGGTGATCAAAAGACTGAGCAGGATGACACACTGCCTGAAGTAAAGGGGGGAACTGGTTTGTGAGTTAAGGGCAGAGAGTGTCATGTAGGGGTGTTATGCAGGAAGCTTAGATCTGCCAGTGTTCCCATGCAGAAGGCTGACAGACAAGTGTACAGTCGATTTCTTGTTTTAAGATCTTTTTCTCTGAAATGCTTCTGATTTCCTATTCTCTGCCTGCGGCACACAGTGGTGTAGTCTCTTGTGGGATATAACATTTTGGTCTAATTTTGGTTGCTGGGTTTAGCATGTGGATGCTGCTGGCCTGTGATATACAGGAGATCAGATTAGATCATCTAATAATCTCCTCTGGCCTTAAACTCCATGAACCAGTTTGCTTTAAGAAGGCTGTCTAGTCACTGGATACCACTGGTCACAGCCCTTGGAGGGAAGAGGGCAGCAGGTTCTGAATTTAAATCAGACCTGCTCAGTTAATCATGGTTAGTACCAGGGGACTGCAGCCAAAGGCTCGGTTGTGAGAGTGGGAAAACTGCGTGATGCCACCACACCTGAGAATGTGTGCAGTCAGACCAGAAGGGGTCAGAGGTGCAGTTAGCCCAGTAATTGTGAGAGCCATAAGTATCAACATGTCCTGCAGACAGCAGGAGAAGACGACATCACCATATTGCACTTGAGAATTTCTACAACTCAAATTTACATCAGCTAAGCAGAAGATATTATTTAGAAGATATTAGCTGAAAAGAAAAAAGTCTTAAGTCACCTGCAAAGAACTCTGAAATGTCTGCTTCAGTACAACTGTAAGGAAGGCCTCTGAGGCGTACAACTCCATCATTAACTGCAGGGGATGAACTGGACTGCAGACTCTTCAATATGGCATCTACATCTTCATTATGTATTTCAAAAACTGCAAAGAATACAAGACTAGACTGTATATTTTCCTTTGCACCCCAACCCCTGCAAAGTCACCCTGAAGAAAGAAAGAGTCTTCTTGGTTTTGGGCTGAAGCAATAGGATTCTTTCAACTTTAACTGTAGTTTTCACTTGGGTTTCCCGAGAAGTTTAAAAAACTTTTACAATAGGGGGGAGGGATAGCTCAGTGGTTTGAGCATTGGCCTGCTAAACCCAGGGTTGCGAGTTCAATCCTTGAGGGGGCCATTTAGGGGGTTCTGGGGCAAAATTGGGGATTGGTCCTGCTTTGAGCAGGGGGTTGGACTAGATGATCTCCTGAGGTCCCTTCCAACTCTGATATTCTATGAATCTATGAAACTTATGTAACGGGGAAAGGAATCCCCTTCAAACCTGCAAGCCACACAGCAACCGACAGATCCTGTAGTGTGGGAATGGGGGTGGCTGAATCGGGGCACAGGGACAGCTATACTTGGCTGAGTGAAGGTGCAGGGCTACATGAGAACGTGTGCAGATATGCCTGGTTGAATGGGGAGTGGCGATGCAGGGACACATGGGGTGGGGGCAGATGTGCCTGGCTGAATGGGAGAAGCTAAGGGTCAGCAGGGGGGAGGTTCACCAACTCCTTAACAATCCCTCCTCTGCTCTAAAAAACCCAAAACCCAGTTCCATACTTCTCCCACCCACACTTCAGGGTCACTCCCAAGCTTCTTCCCAGCAATTACTTCCATCTCCTTTGGCTCCCCTGTCACCCCGACTCCCCCAAGCCTTTGCATTGTTTCTGAGGGATGCAGGAAATATGTTTCTGTATGCTAGTTTAAATGAATTACTCAGCATTCTGTATTAATATGCCTAGTAACAAATCTATTGGTCAGAAAACATTTCCTGAGTCTTTTTTTTTTTGTAGTCTATTGTTAGAGACATGCTTGCTGACAGGTATTTTGAAATAAATTACCAAAATAATTGAAACTAGCGTGATTATAGTGGGTTTTTTTGACAAATAAAATATGTAGAATTTTGCAGTTTTAAAATATTGTGCGCAGAACTGTTGGTGCAGAATTCCCTGGGAATACATAATGCCCTGCAGCCGTATGAATGTCATGATGCACAGCCTCCCTTATCAAGAGGGGAGACTGTGATGCATCATGAAAGATGGAGTCCAACCAGGAATCCCAGCCTATAGCGGAAGATGGGAGCATGAGATACCCAGGTTGTGGAGGCATTTCAAAAATGAAATGTTTTTATTTTTGGACAAAGTATCTCAGGTTTTGATTTTTTGTGGACAATTTTGATAAAAACAAAGTGTTCTTTGTTGATATTTTCAATGGGAAAAGAATACGTTTTCCAAACAGCTCTATTGGAAGAATGACAGGAGGAGAAAAGGTTGAAGTATGTAAATCCATTTCAGAGAAATGACAAGCAAAAAAAGGTAAGGAAATTCTTGGAGAGTAAACCATGACTTTTCAATCCCCTTCTCTCCAAAGCTCTTTGTATTATTTGCCTAACCTTCTTCATAAAATGGAATCATGGGATAAGATGTGGTATTTGAGCTTTTGAGGGGATTCATTTGGTTTTGGTGAAGTTTGGGAGCAGAGAGGGAAAGCATATATGAAAATAAAGTTCAAAACAGGAAGCTAGCTTTAACTCTACTTACCCTCCAGGCCCTCTTTAGAATTAAGAGTTGTTAAAAAAAAAAAAAAAAAAACCAACACTGAACAATGCCTAAAGGTTTTTGCTTATAGGTACTAAATAGTAAAACTGTGTATGCTGACACTGATTGATATACAACAATCTTCACAACCGCAATCACATTTCTTGTAGTTACTGTTTCAGTCCTTTTAACTTCTACAACACTTTTACCTCTGTTTCCCACACAGTATATAACTTTAGTTTTGTTCCGAAATATTCTGCACCTGTTTTAATATATGTAGGTTATCTTCAAAACAGATGGATTACACGTACCTTCCACATACCGCTGACCCATATATTCCCGGTGCTTTTCTAAGGCATTTTGCACATCCTGTTCTGACTCTAGTTCAATCAAAGCATCTCCTCTGCGTTTGCCATCCCTGTTTAAAAGGAAGTGTATCCCACGCTCTCCATTTCGAATCCTGCAGTCTAGAAAGTTACACACAAAAGACATGGTTAAAGAAACAACACAGTATTGATTTATTGTGTTTCTTCCTTACCATAATCTGCTGGTCCAATCGAAACTGAACATTCTGATCCTATATAAAAATTTCACCCAAGCAGCACACTACAGTATATCAAACACAGGACAGTAAATGCCATACAGATGCCATTATCTATCTATAGATAGAGATATCTCCACATACACACAACTAGGATCATACATTGCCTTAATTTTGACTGGTTATCCATTTAAGGCCTTGATCATACAATCTGTTCTAAACAGGTGGATATTTATACCCACATGGAGGGTCACAGAAGTCAGCAGAGCTCTGCGCAGATGCAAGGATCTACCCACTTGGATCAGATTGTAGCATCAAGGCCTTACCTGCTTGGCAAATTTTTATTTTTTGAGTTTGTAATTCAAATAATGAGTATTTTAAAATATAACTTTAAAAATAAAGTTAAATGATTTATTTGTACAAGAGCTGTCAATTAAGCAGAGTTTTACATTGTTTTATTTATGAGTGCAGGGTTCTTTTGTACATAATTCTACATTTGTAAGTTCAACTTTCATGATAAAGAGATTGCACTACAGTACTTGTATTAGGTGAATTGAAATACTATTTGTTTTTTTACAGTGCAAATATTTGTAATAAAAAATAAAGTGAGCACTGTACACTTTGTATTCTGTTAAAATTGAAATAAATATTTGAAAAATGTAAAAAATCCAAAAATATTTAAAATGGTATTCCATTATTGTTTAACAGCGTGATTAATCAGGATTAATTTTTTTAATCACAATTAATTATTTTAATTGCTTAACAGCCCTAATTTGTACCCTTATGAGACAGAGAGACTGAACACAGAATAAATAGCTCCACCATATCAAATACTTATAAAAATGGAACTGAACGGTAAACATAGGATTTAAGTTTTAGGTTCAATCATTAATATTTAAAAACACATTCAACCACATCACATCTCTGTATAAGACCAGATATTATACCAGCGAAAAAACTAAGCACATCTTCAACAGTGCAAGAGTATGGCAATCCTTGGGCTCTGATAAGAAACACATCATCTTCCTCTCCAGTCTTGGATGGAATTGGTTCATACTCTGAGAGTGGAGGATACTCATCTTGAAATGAGGAACTCAAATCCTTTGAAAAAGGAAAACAGTATTATTTTTAAGAACAACAGCTGCTCAACTACTTGTTTCAGTGATCATTCCCTTCTGTGTTACAACTATTAAATGAATATTGTGCAGGCTCTCACCAGCAGTTCAGAGAAGTAAACAGAGATAAAAACAGTCTATTAGATTACCCAGTCAAACTGTAGGATTGCTCCTTATACAGATTTTTTCAGTCCCAGGAGTAGTAAATGACTTAAACAAAAAGAACTATTTCTTAAAAAGTCTGCTTTTCAGGGTCTCCACCACAGATAATGCCTAATGACTGAGAGGTGCCTGAAATCTTTGGAAGAAAAGGGAAAACTACTCAGATTATTTTGTTACAAACTCAAACACAGACCCAGTTTCTGTGAAAAATTCACCATGTTTTACTTTTTGTTAAGCTGAAACATAGGATTGAAAAGTCCACACACTCCTCACCGAGAGCATGGAAGGAATAGTGAAATAAATGAGCTGAGCAAGTAATGAGAAACTTAATTTTAGGGACCCTGAGCCAGTTGCCTAATGGCAACAGGATACACAAGACCTTCCTCTGAAAACTATTTTATGCTATGCTACAAATCTAGCAGATTTGGGCAATTAATCATTTTTAAAAAAAAGTTTCTTACACAAATCTCAGCATTCAAGAAATTAGACACAATACAGGGGAAAAAAACCCTGTATACAATAGTTCACAGTCATTTTACAGAATGATAGCATTCTTAGAGAAGTTACTTATACAAAAAAGTCTGTGGCTTCTAATTTGCTATCTTGACAAGAGACTGGGTATTTAACATCTCAGATAATGTCCTCCCCTCCTAGGCACGATGGAGAAGGCAACAGAGGTGACCTTCAACGCTGGGTAAGGGAGTTCTCCCAAGAGTGACAAGAATTTCTTCTTAACCCTGTAAGGGCTCCAATAAATGGCTTTTCCACTGACCTCCTAGGTATAAACAGACACAGTGGCCAATAAAGATTGGGTGCTACCCACAGGAACAGGAACATGAGGAGGAAAAAACAGCCCCTCTCCCCCCTGGAAAGTCTTATATCACTCAGAGTGGGTGCCAGGGAGGAGATAGCGAGCCCAGGTAGTGACCCTAGGAAAAGGGGAGTTGATGGAAAAGGGAGTGACCCCCCCAGAGGCTAGAGATGGGCGCCCCCCTACAGACTGAAGAAAAGGGAGCAGATTTCGGGGGACAGGGGCAGAGAATTCCTGCAGAGATCTGGGGGGGGCAGGGGTAGTCAGGGGAGGATGAAGCAACACCCACAAGATCCCCCAGAGATCGAGGGGGGAGTTACGCCCCGCTTCAGGGTCCCCCAGAAAGTTGAAGGCGGGGCGTCAACCAGGGGGCCCTTTGGGAACCCCCCCAAGAAACGGGGAGCAGCGACCCCTAGGGTGGGGTGGAGGTTCCCCGGGGAAGGGGGTGCGGGCCGCGGGCCTACGCCCCCCATGCGGCCGGTGCGGGGGGATGGTACCTGGCCGTAGCTCCGCCCCGGGTGGGCCGGGTGCAGCAGCGGGCCCCGCAAGGCCCCGAACCCGGGCCCGGCCGGGCTGGGCAGGCTGCCGGCGGCCACCGCCACTTGCAGGCCCCGGCTCTGCGCGGCCGCCGCCCCCAGCAGCAGCAGGAGCCGGCGGCGGCCGGAGAGGCCGGACAGCCCGGCGGCGGCGGCGGAGGCAGCGGGGCGCAGGGGCAGGCAGGCCGCCCCGGTGCGCTGGCAGCTGCTGCAGCTACAGCCGCAGCCCCGGAGCAGCGCGCCCAGCACCCAGCGCGTCCCGGCCATGGGCGGCGGCGGCGAGGCGAGGCGGCGGGGGCGGAGCGGGCCCGGCACATGCGCTGCGGCGGGGACACCAGGTGGCCCGGGGCGGGCGGCTCCGCCTCCCCTTCCCAGGAGGCCCTGGCGCGGTGGTGGGGCTGGCCCCGGGCTGGTTGCCATGGCGAGTGGGGTCCGGTCCGGCCTGGACTGGGCGCTTCGCGCCTCCCGCCGTCCCCTCCCGCGGGCGGGCTAGGTTTAGCCCCTGCGGTGGTACCGGGGTGAGCCCTGGGCTACACGGGGGGTGTCGTGTCCGGTGACTCCCTGTGTGGACGCTCCGAGCCCGGAAGAAGAGAGACTCTTCCCCCCCCTCCCCCAGGTCGCTGAAACCCCTGGCGAAAAGACCTCGGCTAGACCGAACCTAGGCAGGGGTTAGGGCTTGTCTGCACCTAGTTCGGAGCAGCGGCTCCCCGTGACCGTGTGGATGCTCCACCCCGAATAAGGGAGCCTGGTCGCCCTTTAGCTTAGTGCGCTTTGATCCAGGGAGGCCGTGTTGCCTCCTGGCTGGAGCACTG
The DNA here is from genome assembly GCF_965140295.1 of Lepidochelys olivacea. Taxonomy (NCBI): domain Eukaryota; kingdom Metazoa; phylum Chordata; order Testudines; family Cheloniidae; genus Lepidochelys; species Lepidochelys olivacea. The sequence continues at coordinate 19,305,146 of NC_140414.1, read as the reverse complement.
GGCGAGACTCAGGACACCTGGGTGCTGTCCCCGGATAATCCACGGGCCTGCCGGGTGACCTTGGGCAAGGGGCTTCACCTCTCTGTGGCTCAGTGTAACAACAGTCACCTCCTTTGTAAAGCGCATTGAAGTCGACTGATGAAAAGTGCTACATAAGAGCGAGGTGGTGTTGTAATAACTAATATATCCATCTTGCGGGTGAGTAAACTGAGGCACGGTGTGCTTGGCAAACTTTTCAAGGCTCCAACAGTGAGTCTAGCGGAGGTGGGAAAAGAACCCATGAATCTGGACTCCCACGTCCCTGCCTTAATCATTTAACCATGTTGTCATCTCCCATTTTCCCTTCTAAACATGTTTCTCATTTTGAAAAGCTTGGTCACTAAGGAGAAAGAAATTATGTAACTAACAGGCTGAAGGCAGCAGGAAAAAGATGAATTGTCTCAAATGAATAAGGCCTGACTAGGAAATTAGTCAGAGGTGTGAAAAATCGACACTCCTGGCAACGCGGTTAAACAGACCGAACCCCGCCCCCCCGTGTAGACAGCAATAGGTCGACAGGAGAATTCTCCTCCTCTCAGAGAGGTAGAATACCTATGCTGACAGGAAGAGCCCTTTCATCAGTGCGGGTAGTGTCTTCAATGAAGTGTTACAGTAGTGCAGCTACAGTGCTGTAGCATTATAAGTGTTACTCCTGAGGGCATTCTGTGCCAAAAAATTATAAATTCTGCACACAGTATTTTAAAATTCTGCACATTTTATTTGTCATATAAATGTGGAGGCCACTGGCTGCCCAGAGGTGGGAGATCGTTATGCAGCTCCCCCGTGGGACATGGACTCAGTGGTGAGGCTGCACCCAATCCGGACACAGCGCAAGGATTGGGCCTGCCCCAGAAACACCCACCACCTTGCCCCTTCATGCCAGCTGTACCAGGTGTGGGCAGGCAGGCTCAGTAATGCAGGATCCAAGTGTGGAGGGGCTTAGCGTGGGGGGATCCAGGTGTGGTTTCAGAGGGTTCTGTGTGGGGCAATCTGGGTGCGGGTGGCTCAGTGGGGGATCTGGGTGTGGGGGGGGATCTGGATGCACAGGGGCTTGTTGGGGGGGTCTGGGTGCAGTGGTAATGGGACTCTGCAGGGGGGTCCAGAAGAAGGTGGTTGGGGCTCAGTGGGGGAAGTCTGGGTTTGGGGGGGATAGAGCTCGGCAGGGGGGTCTGGGTGTGGGGAGTTTAGTGGGGGGTCCAGGTGCAGGGGGAGTGGGGCTCAGTGGGATGGGGATCCAGTTGCAGCTGGTTGGGGCTTGGTAGGCTGGGGATCCGGGTATGGTGGCTTGTTGGGGTGGTCCAGGTGCAGGGGGAGTGAGGCTTGTCAGGGGGGTTCTGGGTGCAGAGGGAGTGGGGCTCGGCGGGATGGTCTGGTTATGAAGGGTCTGGATGCATGGGGGTTGGGCAGATGGGGAGCAGCAACCTGTATAGTGATCTCTCGCAGCTGAAGTGTGCAGGGGAGAAATCTGGGGGTGGGTCTGACACAGCCCCAGCTGCCATGCAGGGGAAGAGGAAGTCCCATCCTTCCCAGCCCAGCCGGGTTTTTCCCAGTCCTGCCCCCGCCCCACAGTGATTTACCTCTCTGTCGGCTGCCCTGGGCACACAAAACATATTGCTGGGGAGGGTCTTATGACCACTCTCGTGACTTCCCTTTGCTTCCCCATCAAAAAGCCATTTTTCTGCAAGGAAGCAAAGAAATCTGTGAGGGACATAAATTCTGTGCATGTGCAGTGGCACAGAATTCCCCCAGGAGTAAAGTGTAAACAAGCTCTAAGATACATGTGTCCTGTATCCCATGTGTCCCATTGGGTTGATAAATGGCTATCTCAGGGCCCATTACGGTTAAGATGTAAACAAAGGCTTCTTCGGTTACAATATTAAACAGTGAAGTGTGGTTCAGGGTTTCATGTTGAGTTATTGTAGGCTTACTCCCATTGTAATAACCACCATTGCAATCTTTTCAACTTTTTATTAAAAAAAACAGCGAAGAAGAAGGATAAACAGTTAAAGTATTTGAAATGTTAAGGTTTTTTTTAATTTTATTTATTCCTTATGCCCTTTCCCTTAAAGGAGTACATAGGGAAACCCACCACCACCACTATGCTTGAGAAGTACTAGTGGCACCTTAGAGACTAACCAATTTATTTGAGCATAAGCTTTCGTGAGCTACAGCTCACTTCATCGGATGCATTCAGTGGAAAAGTGAGCTGTAGCTCATGAAAGCTTATGCTTAAATAAATTGGTTAGTCTCTATGGTGCCACTAGTACGGCTTTTCTTTTTGCGAATACAGACTAACATGGCTGCTACTCTGAAACCTGTCACTATGCTTGAGAGTCTTTTACAGGGTATTAATTGGTATTAAAGACAGTCCTAACTGTCCTGACTTTTTTTGGGGGGGGGGGAGGGAAGGGGGGTTACTTTAGATGGCATAGAACTGCTGTTGTTCCTTTAAGACAAGACAAGCATACAATGTCTCTGGTACTGACTTTCACTTACATCCTCACTGCTGGAGTAATACAGGCCCAGCATGCTGTCTGATCAGCCACTGTGTGACCTGGCACTGTGCTATTCAAGGCATTGCCGGCCTTTCTGGTCACAGACTCATAGCAGTGTTGAAAAAGGTGGAGTTATCTTGGCCAAATAAGTCAAATTCTTATCAGTCAGAGGCAAAAAGAAATAATGCAGAAAAGAAAAAAGGTAGGGAAGGAAAATGACACATGAGGGAGGACGTGACAGCAGGAGCCTAAGGCTCACATGCAAGATTGTCAGGATTTAGCCAAAGCTGGTGATGTTCTCTGGTTTTCCATCTCTCTGACCTGCTCCGGTAAGGATTCTTTCAGAATTGGAACAGTGAAGACCCACCCTGTCATGGTGGATCCCAGGCTTCCGGGAGATGGTGGGGATATTGGCAGCCATGATGGTGAAGCTCACTCCTTTCAGTCTCACATTCCACTGGTCCTATCTAGTGCAACCCCAGATAAAGCAATGTCAAAGAAGGGGAGGTAACCTCTCCCATTAAAATTAACCAATCAAAACATTTTGGTGATTTAAACTGTAAACACATTCTCCCATTTCTAGAATCAGCTTGTTCTGCCAATGCATGACTTTACCAGGAGCCTTGAAGGCCTCTTATTGCCATTCTTTGAAAATAAACAACCTATTTTGTACCAATCTATTTCTCTCCTAATTTTTACTCATATTTATAAACAATTTTATGTAATAGGATGAGTTGGACTTTTGTTACCTTGGAAAATTTAGAGCACAAGCCTTTGTACAACAGTCCTCTCCAATTTATTGGATTTTGGACACAATAAGTCACATATGTGGATTTGCAAAGGGGCTTCAGCCCAGCTTTTAAAGCTGAGCCTGTTGTTTTTAATGTTCAAGTTTTCTGCATATGCCAAACCTGAGATTTGCATTCATAACATGTATTTCAATATGCAGACCCAAGTTTTGCATATACAAAAACTTGAGTGCAGAAACTTTGCAGGTACAATTTTAGAAGCTGCTTTTGACAGTTTGGCCTATAACATAAATCAGCTTCCAGGCCAAACAGCTTTTCACTGCATAACCAGATCATTGAGCCTCACTGACTATGGCAGTGCTACATAGATCTTATTTTCATATAGATAAATTGTTCCTGAATATTTCTCAGCTGAGCAGAGCACAAGCAGGATTCCTGTCAACAATAGATGCATGCACATCTGTTTTCACTTATCTTGCCTTCAACGTATCTGTTCCTCCACTGATGGGAAGAATATCTATGTGGGTAGTATCCCATTCCAGAACCCGTCTTGCAGTTTTCAGAGTGTCTGCAAGATTACCTTTAGGAGGCAACAGTTTGTTGGCAAAACAGCCTATAAGCAATATATGACAATGATTGCACATGTATTATGGCTTAATATGACACTGATATCTTCCAGGCATCACTGTGACTCCTGTAAGAAAACATTTATATGTAAACATGAATGTATTTATGAAACAAAGACCCTACACCCAGGATAAGAAAAAGGTTCATTACATATGTCAAATTTACCTTGTATTTATTTATTCTTCAGAAATCCTGGTTAAGAAAGCCTATCTGAAAAAGGAAATCTGTTATCATAAGTACATCTGAGCTTCCCCATCAATATTGTATTTGATTAAGGATTTAGAGGATTTATATTTCTAGGAAGACAGAGTATTGTTCATTGTTAATGAGGTTATTGGTAGCAAAGTTGTGTGTTAAAAATTACTTACACAAATTCTTGTTTTCTATAGCCTGAGATGCAGAAAGAAGAAAAGTCTTGAACAAGTCATGCATCAGAACAGGTGCTGCTCTTCTGGTAAGATACTCTGTGTATCACCTTACCAGAGCACAATTGTTGCCTTCAGTATAGTCATAAGTGATTTGTTTTACTTTAAACGATCCAAGCAATGAGGTTTCCATGATTTTTCTTAGGAGACTATTTAATGTTCTAATGGCCTAACCTGCAAACCTTGTACATATATAGTATCTTATTATGTGAATGATACTGCAAAACATCCATCACTGAGAATCGGCTGCATGTGGGAATGAAATATGCGTGAACCCCATGCAGAGGAACTCCATATCACAAACACTGCAGAGATCTCTGGAGAAAGTTTCCACACTTTATCCCAGAGATGGAAATTGTTAGCATGTCAGGAAGTGGGGGCCACACACAGCATGGTACAACAAATCCATGGGATTTGTTGGAGGTAACAAATGGCCATATTTATTACTCTTCGTGATACCCAGCTGTAACTGGACATAGTCAGGTTGAAGAAGTGTCCTACTTCTGGTGTGGGGGTGAGGATTATGTCCCATCACATAATCTTTTGTAATTCCTGGAGTAAAAATCACTTATTCATGCTTTGCTTGTTTGTTCAGGATTTGATTTAGTACATGAAAATAACTCCAGAGGTACTAACCATAGAGTCTGTCAGATATCCACATGTAAATATTCAGTTATCATATTAATCAGTCATCTAGGTATCCATTCCCCTGGCGACAAATACCATACATTAATCAGGAAAACAATACACCTGCTAAAAAAACACCTTGTTACATACTGTAGATTTAATCCAAGATCTAGGGTACAATATTCCTAGAGCCCTGGCATTAATGTACTGCATTGTATTAGTTGCAGAAGTGGATCTCGTGATTAAACATTGTTTTCCTCTCACTATACACCTTAGGACAGATGTGGGCAAACTACGGCCTGTGGCCCACATCTGGCCCATGGGACCGTCTTGGAGCTCTCGGCCCAGGAGGCTAGCCCCCAGCCTCTCCCCTGCTGCCTCCCCCCTCCCTCGCAACTACGCGTGGGCAGCACTCTGGGTGGCAGAGTACAGCTGCCAAACATGCTGCTCTGAGCAGCTGGGGCCGGGGGGGGGGTTGGATAAGGGGTAGGGGGTTCCGGGGGGCAGTCAGGGGACAGGGAGCAGGGGGTGGTTGGATAGGGCGAGGTTCTGGGGGGGCGGTCAGGGGATGGGGGGGGAGTCCCGGGGGGCCTGTCAGGGGTGGGGGTGTGGATAGGGGTCGGGCCAGTCAGGGGACAGGGAGCGGGGGGAGTTGGCTAAGAGGTGGGGTCCTGGGGAGCAGTTAGGGCAGGGGTGTGGATAGGTGTTGGGGCAGTCAGGGGACAGGGAGCAGAGGGGGTTGGATAGGGTCCTGAGGTCCTGGGGGGGGCCTGTCAGGGGGCAGAGGTGTGGATAGGGGTTGGGACAGTCAGGGAACAGGGAGCGGGGGGGGTCCTAGAGGAGCGATTAGGGTTGGGGGGGTCTCGGGAGGGGCTGCTCAGGGGACAAGGAGCGGGGGATGGGTCAGGGGTTTAGAAGGGGGCAGTCAGGGAGTGGGAAGTGGGAGGGGTTGGATAGGGGGTGGGGGCCAGGCTGTTTGGGGAGGCACAGCCTTCCCTACCTGGCCCTCCATACAGTTTTGCAACCCCGATGTGGCCCTCCAGCCAAAAAGTTTGCCCACCCCTGCCTTAGAAAGTACATATTTATTATAATTTTAAGAACATTTTTGTGCTCTGAGCACCAAATGAATTCATCTTTATCAGTGACTAGAACCTGGAAACTTTCATTTGGAACCAAAGCATTTTGTCAAGTGTTAGGTTTAGGGCCCTTTCAAAGTAAATTTTTATGCTTTGTGGTATAGTAGATAATCCCCCAAAACAGATGTGAGGCCGTTGCTATCAGGGACTGGGACATGGGCAGTCTGAGCTAGTGGTCAGAGCAGGAGACAGGAAATGGAACCAAAGGTCAGAACCAGTCAGAGACAAGGGTCAGACCCAGGATCAAAGTCAAAGAGTCCAACTCAGGAAAAAGGAGTAGGGACCAGGAACAGAAAAGGGAAGGGCAGGATAGGACTGAAGTTGGACAAAGCTGGGAGTGAAGTAGTTGACAGCACAGTATGTTGTAGCTGGAAACAAAGATCAATCTTGTTGCACAGATGACTTTCTGTGTCTCTTTCTGGCTTAAATAGTGTACCTGCTCCAATCAGGGGCTCCAGAGCTCCTCCAATCAGGTTCCTGTAAGCAGTACTTTTAGTGGAGCATAAGGCCCTCTGGCTCTTAACTCTCCAAGCACTAAGGTTGGTGTTGTGGATGTGGCTGCAGCTCAAGAACCTATTAGTGCTGGTCCTTTGTCTCCTCCTATCTGTTAGATTCAACATGTCTTTACTTGCTCAGCTGAGCAGGTCTATGCTTATGTAACACTGCAGTCTGCTGCTGATTCCTCATATCCCCAATGTCTGGAATAAGCATATCTCCTGCCCTTAGGAATAGAAAAATGCTACAAGGCATAAAGTATACAGGTAATGTAATCTCCCATGACAGTTACCAAGGTAAAGCGTCTCTTATAGTATACTGCAGTAAGACTTTGAAATTTAGCTTGCTAGTAAAATACAACATTCTGGAGGCAGAAGAGTGCATTTGGGTGGGAGGAGGGAATGCAGATTATTCAGGTCCAAACCAGAATACATCTGCATTTGAGTTTTTCCCCCCAATATTTTTTGAGGCATAGGGCCTGATCTACCTGGCCAACAAATTCAGAAATACCCTCTAGATACAGATTGTTAAAAAATATATTGAAAAAAGTGCAATGTCATCTTAAATGCATCCTAATTACACCCCAAATCCCCCAATAAACCATTTTTTTAAAAAAAGCTTCTTTAATACAGAGTATTAAAATACAATTATGAATAGAGCAGGGAGACACCAACCTGACATTCTGACTTAGTTTGGAATACAGAAAAAGCCATTCAACTTTTAAATGCATGAGTAAGGCAGGAGACTTTCAAACCCTAGAACTTATCCTATAAAAATTTTAAAACTCTTTGTTAAGCTCTGACATCTTTTGGCAAAATCCAACTTGCCTTACAGCAACCCTGAAGGTCTCCTGCCTTTCGTATGCATTTAAATGCTAAAGTGCATTTTTCTGTTTGTCTCAACTATGGCCCTGATCCTACAAGTTGTTCCATGTGGACAGACTCTTCACCCACTGACGCAGAACTCAGGGATCCCACAGCAGGCATCTGCGTGCACCCAGCAACTTGTGAAATAAAGAAGTGAAATTCTGGCCCTTCTAAAGTCATAAGAGTTTTGCCATTGACTTCAATAGGGCTAAGATTTCACCAACAGCCTATATCCTTGGATTGCACTTTTTATTTTTGTTTAGACTAGAATACTGGGTAGGAGACCCCCAAGAAAAGTAAGAGTCTCTTGCTTAATCTAGGAGTTGTCTTGTACGGTAGGGACACCCAAAGCACAGTCCAAACTGCCCAGAAATGTGGCTTGCAGCTGTTCTCCAATACTTTGATTCTGATTTTATCAGTTCCTGAGCCACGTGAAATAGGGAACTATTGTCTTTGCAGCAGATGGGAAACTGAGGCACAGAATTACTATGCGATTTACCCAAGGACACAAATGAAATCGGTGAGTCAGTTGGGAAATGGACCCAGGTTTTCAGAGTCCCAGTCCAGTGCCTTGTCCACTAGACTAATCTCGTTACTGGGAGATGTTAGTGCAGAATAGTGGGTGTTGGGAATGGGGTGTAGTGGGGGTGGTCTTCAGTTTAGAAAAATGCTAATGGGGAGGTGTTGCGGGTATGTTATGAGGAAAATACTGGTAGGAGCTTTGGATGGGGCAAGCACTAATGAAGGTTTAGGGGAAGGTCTGGAATGCTGATAGGCTTGTTGTGAGGGAAATGCTATTGGGGCTTTTGTGAAGACAGTTGTCCTGTTGAAGGTGGATTCTTGGAGGTTAGGGAGTAGGCAATGCGGGAGAGGTGGGAGGTATTTGGAGGAACAGTGCTGGTACCAGGGTGCCGTGATTGGGGAGAGGGTGTTGCGAGAAGTAGCGTTAGGTAAGTGAGGTACTAAGAGGGTGGCAGTAGTGGGAGGTTTGGGGGTGTGAGGTGCTGCAGAAATGGGGTGTAGTGTTTGGATGGGAGGCAGTGGGGTGCTATGGGCAGTGTTTGGAGAGGGGGTGCAGCATACAGGGGAGGCAGTGGGGCGCTGTGGGCATGTTTGGGGAGGAGGTGTTGGGGCCGGGTTAGTGCTGGGGGTGGTATGTGGGGTTTGGCGGAGGCAGGGGTGGGTGGTTTTGGTGGGCAGTGGGGGAAGAGTTGGGAGGGAGCGTGGGGGAGGCCGTGGGAGGTGGTTTTGGGGGGCGGCAGGGATGCTGGGGGCGGTGTTTGAGGAGGGGGTGTTTGGGGGCAATGTCACGGTGTGTGTGGGGGTGTGTGTGTGTGGTGGGGGGGTCCTGAAGCAGCGGGGACGGAGGAACTCTACGGGCAGCGGCAGCGGCGGCGGCGGAGGGAGGCCCCGGCTCTCCGCGCCCCGCCCCGCGCTCTCCTCCGCCCCCCCTGCGCCGGCCGCTGCCGTTGGGAGCCGAGAGCGGAGCCACTCGCTGGTCCCGCGCCGCCGCCGCCTGCGCCATGAGCTTCTTGTTGTGAGTAGCGCCGGGCTCGTGCTGCCCCCACCCCCGGCCGCTGGCCCTTGGGACGGGGGACCCCCCCCCGCCCCCCGTCTCTGCTTCTTTCCCCTGGAGCCCCCCCCCTTCCTCCCCTTTCTCCCATGCAGACCCGGCTCGTGTCCACTGCGGTACCGGAGCAGCTCAGAGGCTCCCTCCCTCGTGGTTCCTCACAGCCACCATGAGCCCGCTCCCTGAGCCGGTCCCTCCGGCAGCACAGGGGCTGTGCTCACCCGCTTCCCCCGGCCCTTCGCTCCCCTCTCCCGCTCCCCCAAAGCCCTGCCCGGCGGCGGAGAGCCGTGGCGCGCTCTCTGCCCCTGGGGGTGCTCTTGATGCAAGTGGGCAGAGGGCGGTCGCCCCTGGTTTTGGCTGAGGCCAGCCGCGCGTGCCGCCGCCGCTGCTGCGGAGAAATAGACATCTTGGACAATAACACTGAGAAATCCCCATCCGCCTTCCCTGGGCTGGCCCTGAACCCGCCGTGCAAGTGTTGGTGTAACATGGTGTTCTGTTGTTCCTGTTCCATGTCTCCTAACGCCGGCCCGAGGGTTTGGGGCAGTGGGGAGGAGCGGTTCTTGTGAGTCCTGGTTTTTTGTTTTTTGGTTTTTTTTTAACAACATTTTTTTAAAAGGGTAGATTTCTAAAAGGAGAAGTTCAGGATTACATGGGACTGGGACCACCGGACAGCCTTGTAAATCTCTCTCGGGCATGTAGAGGGCACAGTTTGTTTTCATAGAGGGAAACATGTTGGCATATTTCCTTCCTGGAGCTTGTAAATAAAAAAATGAAAAGGGAGGGCGGGGAAGGTTTAAAGGAAAAAAAGGTACAGGAAATAAATCACTGCACTCCATTAATATAGAGAAGTGAGACTTTCTCAAATGTTACTCTGCAAGGACTATTCTGAATTTGCTCAACTGGGTAATATGGAAGTAGGCCAATGTTCATAAAAAATCTGCAGAGGGAAACACAAGGTAGGTACTAAGTTAGACTTTTTCTTTTCAAACTAACTAAAAATATGTGCAGCAAAAACCTTTTAACATGAGGTATTTTGGCTGATGTGTTAATGTAGTCTATTCAGCCTAATAAAACATTAGGAATTAAAAGTTAATTAAGGATTCAGATATTCCTTGTGCAGATGACTACCTTTCATCTGCTATAAATATAGCAAGCCAGGTAGGTAAGAAGGTGCTGACTGGATGGATGATAATGAAAAGGCAATTGTTTACTGCAAGGATACAAAGATCCTATAGGAATTAGTGACAAATCAGACACATGTAATACCTATGTTTTGCTATTCAGCTTCATAGACTAGAGTGGAACTGAATGATCCTTGTTTCTCCCCTTGGGAGTGGAAAGAAGGTACTTAAGACAATTAGTGTAAACCAGTTCAGTGACCTATTAACTAAACTGAGATGCACTCCAAAGGAGGAGGGGGTGGAATTACACAGCTGAAAAAGATAGCATTTAATAGTTAAACTGGGGCCTAAATGGAGTTTACAAAACCTACTGGTGCTTAAAATTAAGCACATACATAAGTCTTTGCTGGACTAGTGGCGTGGTATCTGAAAGGTGGTGAAGGCTTATATTGATAACTGTTAGATGCCTGTATGGTTGGCCTGATTCTGAAGAGCATGGGAGGAGATGCTTTCCTCTTGGGAACTGGAGTAGTAGTGACTCTCATCATGGAGAGACACTATTCTCTCTGTAATTAAGATTGTTATTAGCTTCTTTTTATAAACCTAGTCATTACATTGGTTAAGTTTGCCAAAACCAACCCAATTCATCTGAAATTGCAGATGCAGTATCTTAGTCCAGGGTAGAATTGGTAGATACCTACCAGCTGAATGACCAAGGTTGCTAGTCAGTGGTAGATACAAAAGATTATTGGGTGGCAGGGGCGCTGTCCTGGTTCGAAGCTTAGCTGTTCCCCTCTTCCACCATCCCAAGCTGCTGTGAAAGAGGGTGGGTGACACCAGAATGCTGTCCTTGGATTCTGGTGTGTGTCTGAGAGTGGGGGGTTGGTTTCATAATCCATGGCCCCAGGCTAATTGGTGTCAGAAAAATGTGAAGCTCTACTTTCTCTGGCTGCTGAAAGAGAAAGATAAACTTTCTGTCTCTTCTCCTTTTCCAGAGCCTCCTGGCTTTTGGAATGGGGTGAAGCAGGTCTCTGCTACTCTGTCATTTCCTCCTAGCCTCCATTGGTCAGGGTCAACTTCCTGTATGAATAACTTCAGTGCCTGTTTCTGTTGCTGCTCAGCAAAGCCAGGAACAGCAGCAAAGGTACTGGAGCTGTCTGCCGACTCAGGAGGACAGACTGCATTTGGTTATAATTGAAAGAGTTTCTTTTAGATCTTAAGGTCTAGACATTTAAATGTTTTTTTAAAGTTTAAATTCAGCAGAAATGGATGCCCTGTTTTCTTCCCCGCCTAGCTTTCAGCTTCCTACTGGCAAGTAGATATTTCAAGCATTTTTGATATTTCAAGCATCTTCGTAAAAATGGTTAGTGTTATGTCTCCTCAATTTCTTCCCTCCCTCAAATTATCTTTTATTATCCTGATTACACCCATCAAAAACAAAATCTTATGTAACACATGAACATGTTTACATATTCAATATCTCATTCACTTTTTAGGCTGCAAAATAAACACACTTTTTTAGACATAGCTTCAGGAGAAGGCTTAATTGCTGCTGCAGGTAACAAAGTGTTTTCCCCTCCTTCCCCCCCTTTCTCCAGTCCAATCATACAGTGCTCTCTTCTTATTTTCCAACTGGGTACACATTTTTATATTTATCTGGTGCAGTTTCATTATGAAGGTTTTATAAAGATGCTTCTGTTAGGTGTACCATATGGTGATGTACCAATCCTCTATACAAGTGCAGGTTATATCTTCATTAAATGCTATAATTCTCCAATTTGCCATGGAAGCACAAGATAAAATCATACGTTCTCCTTGTCAACTGAGTTTCCAAATAACACAGCAGTTGTGTTCTTATGGGGCCCAATCATGCCGGGTGCTGAGTGCCTCCTGAAATGTGGAGAATATTCTCAATTTCCATTTATCATACCATGATTATTCCATTCTTTTGATAGGGTTAGTTAGTGGTCAGCATGGAGTGCATTTGCTCAGTTTTATCTACCTATGTGCGAAGAATTCAAGGGGACATTTTCAACTTGAAAATAGCATTTCTTTTAAAATAAAAGTGTACCTACTATTATCAAAATAATATCTAATGTTATCATTGAGAGAAGTTAATGAATTTTAAAAAATGTTTTATTTACTGCTTGTATTTAACAGAAATGTTGTAGGTTGTCACTTTTACTGTATAATCAATATTTCCCACATTGAAAAGATCCTTGCAAACATCTATATGGGAGCAAAAAAAAAAAGATATGGAATATACTCTTTAACAGGTCGTGCTATCAAAAGCTGGGTAAAAAATAAAAAAGTTAAGTTCCAAAAAATTCAGTTTGACAGATTCCTTTCAAAAGGAAATTACAGCAGAGTTGCAGAAATCATAGTCTGCATCTCCAAGGAAGAAATTAAAGATAGTTCTGTAGGCGTACCATCTGGCAACTTGCTACTGCTATCCTGAATTACTAAAACTGCCCTAGCAAAGAAGCTACATCAAAAAATGATTTTTAATAAAAATCCCTGACATAATTCAGGATCCTAAATTTTTTATTATCCAACAGTTGTGTACCTTTAAGATTATGTAATCCCCCATCCTTAAGGCCAATATAGAGTTTCATATTTTTTAATTTTTTATTAAAATGAGCAGTCAGAATTGTCACATGCAGATTTCTGGCGAAAAAGAGCTGTAGGAAACAATTTCTGTGAGTTTATATTTGTTGAGATATATGCATTATTTACTGGTAAAATTTACATAAGCAGTCTCCCAATAAACATCAGTGTGAAGGTGACCTGTAAACAAAGGGAAAAATGTGCTTCTTTCAATATTGTTTTTTGTTTCTTCGTGATGTTAAAATAAGACCTGACATTTTTGTTTTTAAATCTACAAAAGTCAGATTTATACATATGAAGGCCAGAAAAGAAATGTGTGCCTGCTCTTTTCCCACCTTCCTCCCTTCACTACTTCTTGCAGGTCCACTTCAAAATCAGAACTATAAAAATCATAAACTACAGAATAGATATACTTTAGATAATTTTCTTGACTGACAAGAACTGTCTTTTGTGCCTCCTCTAGCCCACTCAATGCTCTTGAAGAACTGTCTGGCTATTCTCTACTTTTCTCAGCTTTGCCAGAAGTCAAGCCAGTCTGTTGTTGTTTTGCTCCCTACAATAATCTCTCTCTCTCTTTCCTCTTCCCACTCTAGTGTCCTGGCTGCTGCAATTGGGGGGGGGGAGGGAGGAGTTTCCACTACTTTATCTGTCCCTAACCTCTATTGTTGGGGGATCCTTCCCAGTGATGCTTCTTGTAGGATTCCTAAGGTACTGCAGAATGAAACTGTCCTGATTCTGGTCAGTTTCATAGGTGCTCATCCGGTTTCCAATAACAGTTGTGAAAAGCCACCATCTGTTCAGTTTACACTCTGCTACAGTTTGGGAGACCTCAGAGCTACAGTAAAGGCATTGGACTGTGTGCAGACTCTGAAGGACACTCATGTTGATTACATTCTGTGTGTATTTCGAAGGTTTTCTTTGCAACTGTAAGGTGCTAGAAACTTCCTTTTTTTAAAAACTGAAACTCCTGAGAGTTTAGATTTTGCTGAAGCTAATGAAACTTAGCTGGGACAGCGTCCTACTCACCATATGCAAGGGAATTTTCCAAGCCCTGGTGGCAGCAGTGCCAGGTCTCAAGTAAACCTTACTTACTGTGAAAGTAAAGACAGGTTTCAGAGTAGCTCACGAAAGCTTATGCTCTAATAAATTGGTTAGTCTCTAAGGTGCCACAAGTCCTCCTTTTCTTTTTGTGAAAGTAAAGTGTCACAACTGGTTCCATATGCCACAATGTCATCCAAAGAGTCCTAATAATCCCTCTTGAGGCTATGGTTTATGGAACCAGTTTGTGACACTTAATTTCACAACAAGGATTTTTAGTAATTATAAAGATAATTGGCTGTTTAAATATATAGTCTTACCAAAAATCTGTTTAACATTATTTAAACAAAGTATTTTCAAATGGTGTAGCTAAAAGTACTCATCACTTCTGTTCAGCTCCTATTTTCAAAGGGTCAGAGTCCAAGGATTTGCTCCCATGCTGGCAGCTCGGGTCTTTCACTTTATATCTCTTTGTGATCCCTTCTTTGAAAGCTGTCGGAAACCCAAATACTGAACACAGTACTAAAGCCTAAATGAAAACCCCCATTTTCCTAGTTGCCCCATCTTTAATATAATTTATTTTGCAATTATCAGACTGTCTTGACAATGTCTTTTAAAATGCTTGGTTTCAGAGTAACAGCCGTGTGTCAAGGTTCCTCCCCCACTCTGAACTCTAGGGTACAGATGTGGGGACCTGCATGAAAACCTCCTAAGCTTACTTTTACCAGCTTAGGTTAAACTTCCCCAAGGTACAAATTAATTTTATCTTTTGTCCTTGGAATAACCACTGCCACCACCAAACTCTAACTGGGTTTACTGGGAAACGTAGTTTGGACACATCTTTCCCCCAAAAATCCTCCCAACCTTTGCACCCCACTTCCTGGGAAAGGTTTGGTAAAAATCCTCACCAATTTGCATAGGTGACCACAGACCCAAACCCTTGGATCTGAGAACAATGAAAAAGCATTCAGTTTTCTTACAAGAAGACTTTTAATAGAAATAGAAGTAAATAGGAGTAAAGGAATCACCCCTGTAAAATCAGGATGGTAGGTACCTTACAGGGTAATTTAGATTCAAAACATAGAGAATCCCTCTAGGCAAAACCTTAAGTTACAAAAAAGACACACAAACAGAAATAGTCATTCTGTTCAGCACAATTCTTTTCTCAGCCATTTAAGGAAATCATAATCTAACGCATACCTAGCTAGATCACTTACTAAAAGTTCTAAGACTCCATTCCTGTTCTATCCCTGGCAAAGCAGCATACCAACAGACACAGACCCTTTGTTTCTCTCCCTTCTCCCAGCTTTTGAAAGTATCTTGTCTCCTCATTGGTCATTTTGGTCAGGTGCCAGCGAGGTTACCTTTAGCTTCTTAACCCTTTACAGGTGAGAGGATTTTTCCTCTGGCCAGGAGGGATTTTAAAGGGGTTTACCCTTCCCTTTACATTTATGACACACCCCCCCAATAACATCAGCCACACTATCAGAGGCTCGTTCACCTGCACATCCACCAATGTGATATATGCCATCATGTGCCAGCAATGCCCCTCTGCCATGTACATTGGTCAAACTGGACAGTCTCTATGTAAAAGAATAAATGGACACAAATCAGATGTCAAGAATTATAACATTCATAAACCAGTCGGAAAACACTTCAATCTCTCTGGTCACGCGATTACAGACATGAAAGTTGCGATATTACAACAAAAAAACTTCAAATCCGGACTCCAGCGAGAAACTGTTGAATTGGAATTCATTTGCAAATTTGATACTATTAACTTAGACTTGAATAGAGACTGGGAGTGGCTAAGTCATTATGCAAGGTAACCTATTTCCCCTTGTTTTTTCCTACCCCCCCCCCCAGACGTTCTTGTTAAACCCTGGATTTGTGCTGGAAATGGCCCACCTTGATTAACATACACATTGTAAGGAGAGTGGTCACTTTAGATAAGCTATTACCAGCAGGAGAGTGGGTTTGTGTGTGTGTGTTGGGGGGTGTGTGTGTGAGAAAACCTGGATTTGTGTTGGAAATGGCCCAACTTGATTATCACACACATTGTAAGGAGAGTGATCACTTTAGATAAGTTATTAGCAGCAGGAGAGTGGGGTGGGAGGAGGTATTTTTTTCATGCTTTGTGTATATATAAAAAGATCTACACTTTCCACAGTATGCATCTGATGAAGTGAGCTGTAGCTCACGAAAGCTTATGCTCAAATAAATTGGTTAGACTCTAAGGTGCCACAAGTACTCCTTTTCTTTTTTTAAAATGCTTGTTGCTTTATTTTTCCCTTTATGATCCCTTGGGAACTCAGAAAAGTTCTAGAAAACTTTTCTTCAGTATTACACATACACTGCCTTATCACAGGGTTGCTCCCAAGCTCTGGGCTACTGGGACAGACTTTCTCCTTCATCAGTGCCACTACTCCTACCCCATTTGTTGAATCAAAATAAGAACTGAAATACCTCCTGATGCAGGGAACCCCATATGCTCTTACAAAGAACTGTAGGGTCTTTTCCCACCCCCAAATAGGTGTGTGCCTACCATGCTTGAGCTATTGCTGCTTCTCCTTCAGATTATTAGAGCCAAATCATGTGTGGTATGCTCATTTGAGCTCCCAGCTACGAGATGAAATAGTACTACCCTGGGAGTGGTAGAATTATGGGGATGACTTTAAAACTCCATGATACTAGTGATGTTGCAATGAATTTTAAAGTCCAGAGATCACATCTGAAAGACTTCTGTACATAACATTTTATCTTCTGAGATACATAAATGAAGGACTGAATGGATACTGCGGTTGGACATTTTTTTTATTTATTTATGCCGGGTGCGGTGTGTAAAAGAAGCATTAGTTTAAAAAACAAACAAAGACATTGACAAAGAAATAACATAGTTCATTGTGGAGATTTCTTACATGTTCACCACCACAATAACTACTGCATCTTAATTACTTCCAAAATGTGTCCTTTTATGCCAAAATTGTTTCATACTTCTAATTTCCCCTTGATGTTTATTTTTCTGAGCCTATACTACTAGTTATTATAGTTGTAAAATGAAAATAAGAACAGAACCCTGACCACTTTCAGAGGCAAGATTTCTGTGTGCAACGTTGTTTATTTTGATCCTTTAATAATATTTCTTTTGAAAGTACATCATACGTGTTTTTGATAAGACTGTGCTGAGTCCTTGAATTTAGAACTGTACCATCCTACAGGAGATTGTGGTAACAAGACACCAGAGGTACAATTTTTTGTCCCCTGTTTGCAAAAGGATGAAGATGGGTATTGGAAAGTGATTATATATTAACTGTTGTTGCAAATGTTACTTTTTTAAAGCTTCATAAACATGGTGATGTCCTGGTACATTGACAGAAATCAGATATGTTCATGAAACTGCTTGTCTATATTAGCAAATCTCTGCAATTTTATCCGTTACATGATTAGACCTTCTACTTATCCTCCCTTGGCACTAGATTATTGTTGTTTCCATTAGTATTTAACTTGCAGCCTCAGTACTCAACTTTACGCAAAAGTAAATAAATGAAACTTAACTAGGGAAATAAAACCTCTCTTGATTTTATTTTAAAAAGGAAAAACTAGAAGGCTATTTTTATTAGTCTATCTTAGCTCTGCAGTAGTATACAATAGGAAATACTGTGGTACTGTAGATATTAATAGGAAATTTTACTGGCAAATTAAATAAACTGCAACATATGCTTTGGCATGTCTTATTGCTTAATTAACCAAAACGTTCCTACTAAGTCTGGGAAACAGTGAGCTTGCTGAAAAAATGAGATGTAACTGTATGAGAAACTTTACTGTCAGAGGATTAGAGCAAGGAAGGTCATCAGTCACATTGACTCAGTTGTTGCAGAATCCCTTTATGACAATGAGGAATATTCCTTTGTCACATTCTACAGACCATCTTTTATTTTCTTCCCATTAAATTTAAATTGAGTGGGATTGCATGAATCCAGTGTTTAGCTTTGCTTTCTCATGGTTTTTTTTTTTTTACATAGCCATCTAGAAACATCTTGTAGAATCATCATTTGGCTTGACATTGCGTGCTCTGTACCTGGTTTTGCTTTTGTGGCAATAACACATAACTGGTTAGAGTTGCTCTAGGTCATCTGTTTCATGACACTGCTAGTACCGTTGGAGGAGGACTACTAGAATGCATTTGTATCATCATGCTGAGTATTATCCTCTGCTCTAAGTCAGCAGAGACTGAGCTATCAAAAGGTAGCTGAAAAAATCTAAAAACTCCTTTGAAAGTGTGGATGAGAGTTCTTTTGGTCCTTCTTACTTTTCTCACTGACTCCAGTGGGAGCTCTTCCTGAGTAAACCCTTTGTATGACTCATCTTTTCACAAAGAAATACACTGAACGTTAAAAATGAGATTACTCCTATAGAGATATACTCTGAAGTATTATAGTAACATCCAGTGATTCTGACTGAATTTTCTCAAACTGTGTGTGTCCAGGCATTTTGAGTATGGACCAGTTTAGATATAACTGATTACAAGATGGATCTTCTGTTCATTTCACTTTTCTACAGGAGGTGCTTTTCATATGACCTGCTTTTTCATTAATAGATTCCAACACCAAAAGGGACCATTGTGATCACTTAGTCTGACTTCCTGTAAAAACAGACCATGGAACTTGCACCAAAATAATTCCTAGAGCACGTCTTCTGGAGAAACATTCAATCTTGATTTAAAAATCGTCAGTGATGTAGAATCCACCATGACCCTTGATAAGTTGTTCCAATGATTAATTACTCTCAGTTAAAAATCTATCCCTTATTTCCGGTCTGAATTTGTCTAGCTTCAACTTCCAGTAATTGGCTCATGTTACACCTTTCTCTGCTAGACTGACGAGCCCATTTTTCAGCATAACTGTCTTGATGCATTCACTTTCCCAAGGCTGGCCGAGCAGCACTCCCATGTTGACATATCAGGTGCATCCAGAACACATTAAGGTCTATGCAGGGACTCTGGAAGTGGGAACAGAGGTGTGGTAGAAGGGAAGGAAGAGCTAGAGGGTGAGGATCTAGAGACACGTGGTGGATGCTTCAAACCCCACTTCAGAGAAACTTGACCTTACTTCTCCCTTTCCCCCCACTCCATTTAGATATTTTTTTCTGAATTCCCCACCTCTGTTTACAAAGTAGCACTGCAGTCTCTTAGTACCACAGAGCTGCTATTAGTTTTGCTGGAGGGGCAGGAGTAGCTCCTGTTGCTAAAGCGTTCAGAACATCATCCTGATAGAATCATAGAATATCAGGGTTGGAAGGGACCTCAGGAGGTCATCTAGTCCAACCCCCTGCTCAAAGCAGGAACAATCCCCAACTAAATCATCCCAGCCAGGGCTTTGTCAAGCCTGACCTTAAAAACTTCTAAGGAAGGAGATTCCACCATGGATTGCAGCTGAGCACTCCTGCTCATCAGTACTTAGCCACACAGTAGCCACGCCATCAGGTGCGGCAGGTTGCTGTGGTTCTGGGACAGCAGATCTAGCCTAAGAGGTAACTGCAGCGGGTCGGCCACCGAAAGACTCAGCAGCATGCCAAACCAGTGCTGGCAAGGCCACGCCAGGGCTATGAGGATGAGAGATACTTTGTCTTGCTTTGCCTTGAGCAGGACCCTGTGGACAAATGGCACCAGCGGAAAGGCGTATATCAGCGCTCCCGACCATGGAATCAGGAAGGTGTCCACTAGGAATTACTTGTCTCTGCTGTGCAAGGAATAGTATATGTGGCACTTCCTGTTCCATCTGGACGCAAATAGGTCCATCTGGGGAGTCCCCCGCCTTTGGAAGATAAGACTGACCACCTCTGGATGGAGGGACCAGTCGTGGTGAGATGAGAAGATGCTGATGAGGTGATCTGCCAGGACATTCTTCGTTCCGGGAAGGTGGGCGACCACCAGATGGATGGCATGCCGCATAGCATGCAGAAGTCCCAGAGGCTGAGTGCCTCCCGACACAGGGCTGACGACCTGGCGCCACCCTGCCTGTTGATGTAATAAATTGCCGCTGTATTATCCATGAGGACCTGCACCACCTTGCCTTTCAGGTGGGGCAAGAACACCTCAGAGGCCCGGCACACTGCCTTGAGCTCCCTGATGTTGATATGGAAGGCAAGATCGTGCTGCAGCCAACGGCCCTGGGTGTTGAGCTCACCCAGGTGGGGCCCTCAGCTCAGGTCCGACATGTTCGAGACCAGGATGAGCGATGGTGATGGCGACAGAAAGGGAACTCCCTGCAGCACTGACTTGGATACTAGTATATCATTCTGTTCTTGTGAATATAATAGTTAACTTACTGATTAGAATTCTCCTAAATTGTTAGCAGTCTCACAGTTCCACTCTCACATGTTACATCATCTCTACCAGAAATTATATTTTAAATGACTGGAAGTATTGCTTCCAGTAGTGGGTTGAGTCTCTAATTCTGTGCCATGTTCTGTAGCTCTCAGCTTTATGTTACACATTTCGGTGGTGCTCTGTTCACGTGGTGGCTTTTCTTTCCATCTAAATGTGTGAATTGACTGAGCAGTTCATCATTTTTTCATGGTTCAAAATCATTGTCTCAAATGCACAAAGACAAAACCCCCATTCTTTTGTAATTAATTAATGTAAAAGTACTTTTCCCCCTGAGACTGTGTCTCTAAATGTTTAGAAGCAGTGAATTTTTTGTGATTCAGAAGTGAATGGCTTCCACGCTCTTCTCCCATTCCCTCTCCACTTGGAGGAAAAAATGTGGCCATTAAGAGCCTTTTGGTCTATTAAGTCTTGACCTTAAATACATTGACTTATATCACTTCAATAAAACTTCAAATATCTAGAAGGCTGTAGGCATTCTTCCCTTCCCCCACAAAAAAAGTCTCTTGTTTCCTCTTGAACTGTTTCTGGTTCCAAATTTCTGTCTGTCTTTTGTGCGAAGACATTTCTGCCTCACTTGTTTATCCTCTGGTTAGTCTCTCTCTCCCCCTTTCTTACAGTCCACAGCTGCCATTTAGCATCTGTCCATTTATATACTTACTGTGATCCCATCCCGTCTTGGTTCTCTTTACTCTAAACATTATAGCTTCGTCCCCTCTCTCTGAGTTATTTTGGTTGCCCTTCATCACACCTGCATCACAGGGTGTTGGGACAGGGCCCAGAATGCCCCTCTGCCCCCTTCCCACAAGCCACAGCACCAGAATGGGAAGAGGTGCTCTGTGGGATAGCTGCCCATAATGCACCGCTCCCAATGCTGCTGCAAGTGCCGCAAATGTGGCCACGCCAGTGCGCTGTCAGCTGTCAATTTGGACAGACTGCAGCGCTTTCCCTACTGCGCTGTCCGAAGGCGGGTTTAACTCACAGCGCTCTACATCTGCAAGTGTAGCCATGCTCTTAGTCTCTTTTCTGTTGTCTTGTGAGTTGTAACGATAGTAGGTAACACCTGTTCAGGCATCTGTATTTTCGTTTTAGCTATATATGATACTTCTTTGCAGGAGTCAAGCAATTTTAGCTGACATTAGTTATATCGTGATATGAAATCTGGTACATATTGCATTAAATATTGAGGATTATGTAATGAAGCCCCCTCCCTCCCCCGCACCTCCCGATCAGCTGTTTCGTGGCATGCGGGAGGCTCGGGAGGGGGAGGAGGAGGAGCGAGGGCACGGCAGGCTCGGGGAGGGGGCGGGAAGGGGTGGAGTGGGGGCAGGGCTGGAGCAGAGCAGGGGGTTGAGCAGTGAGCGCCCCCCGGCACATTGGAAAGTTGGCCCCTGTAGCTCCAGCCCCGGAATCGATGCCTAGACAAGGAGCCGCATATTAACCTCTGAAGAGCTGCATGCGGCTCCGGAGCCCCAGGTTGGCCACCCCTGGCCTATGCAATGTAGTTAGGTCAACCTAACCCCCTACTGTAGACACAGCTAGGTTGACAGAAGAATTTGTCCATTGACCTACCTACTACTTTTCGGAGAGATGGATTTTCTACATTGCTGGAAAGTTTTTTTTCTGTCAATGTAGGATGCATCTACACCACAGTCCTACCGAGGCATAGCTGTGCTGCTGTAGTGTAGATATACCTAAGTGTATACCTTCATGTTTCTACACGATGTTTGGACTACTTTTTCTGGTTTTCCACGTTTGTATCATCAGCCAGTTTTATTTACCTTATAGAAAGAGGTAGAATTACAAACATGTATTTAATAGTGTGACCCTTTGTGAAATGCATCTCTTTTTTGCAAATCGCTTAACTATTTCTTATTGATATCTTTAAAAAAATAAAGCTTTGAACCCCATTTCTAAACTATCTAGATAGCATGGGAACAAAAGAAACTCTGCCCCTGCAGGTCAGCCATCTCTGTCTCTGGTTGGATTTACCTTAGCCATTCACAAAGTGTTTTTCAAAAAAGTGCTGATCAGTTACAGTTGTTTTTTGTGCACTCACAATATCAAATCAGTTCCTTAAATCCAGTTTTGTTTGCTGTTTCTAATTTGCTCTTTAATTAATTAACTTCAAGAATTTGTGTACAGTTTGGGTTCTGAAAATCCATGCTTCTTGCCCTCCATTATGTTGTATCTAAATAGAATTGAAGGATAATATCATCACAAAGAGATTAGTTAGGCTGCAAAGGGATATAACTAGAAATAATGAAGTGACATTAAGAATAGTTTGGCTTGAATACCAGGAAATTTCTTATTGATGAGATCTGTGTAATTATAGAATAGTCTCTCAATGGAAGAGATAGAAAGAAGCCTGTTGTATGAAACATTTTCACCTTGACTGGATAAAGAATGGGGAGAAAAGTATTGTAGTGAACACTGCAGCACTGAGAAATCAAAAATGGGAAAGTCTTGTTAATCATCTAGTCTAGACCGATATGAGTCTGTATATGACATGCAAACTTTATTCCTTTCTTAATGTTTCTCATAGCTATTGTGTAGTTGTAGTCAGACTTGGTATCAAAAGTGGGCTTGGTGTTTTGGGTTTTGTGTTTTTTTTTAAATTTCTTTTGGAATCTACATAACTTTATCATCAGTAACGGTGATTTATAATCTTCATGTCTGATTTCTTGTGGGCCCTGGTATATCACAATGTGTGTTGTCCTGTCTGTCGTATCTGTACCCATTTGTCCTTCATCCCATGGCCCCACCAAATTACTGCCTTCTTTGTAATGCTCCACTGTCTCATGCTTACCATTGCATTAAGTGCAAGTTCCTCATCCTCTCAGATCCCCTACATGTCTGTGCACATGCTCGTATCTCTCCGTCTTCCTGATTGCCTGTCCCTCTTGTTACTTCACCCATGCTACTCTTGCATGGAATGCCTTTCCAAACTTTTGCCAAGTGTCCTCCCTCTCTACACTTTAATCTCTTCAGAACTAACTTCTTCTATAGGACCTTCCTATGTCAAGATTTCTGAAAGCATATTGACATTATAATCCCCCAAGCAGCCTAGACCTTCTTTCTATACTTTCTGTTCTGTGTGTTTAACTTGTATGTGACAAATCTAACAGACTGCTGTCTAATATTTAGACCACGGGTCTCAAACACACGGCCCGTGGAGTATTTCCTGCAGCCCGCCATAGGCGCCAACTCCACCGGCAGCCAAGCTCCCCTCCCCACCTGCCTTCCCCCTTCCCTCCCCCAGTGCACCGCGTCCCCGCCCCTCCGCCTACCTCCTAGCACTTAGGACTTTCCAGGAGGGAGGGGGAGGAGCAGGGACGTGGCATGCTCAGGGGAGGATGTGGAGAAGAGACAGGGCTGAGGCAGGGATTTGGGGAAGGGGTTGGAATAGGGGCAGAGAAGGGGCCTCATGGATAGGGGTGGAGTCGGGGCAGGGCTGGGGGCAGAGTCCTAGAATCATAGAATATCAGGGTTGGAAGGGACCTAGGAGGTCATCTAGTCCAACCCCCTGCTCAGAGTGTGGGGGTGGCTTTTGTATCTTTGAATGAAAAGGTTTCAGTGATGCGGCCCTCTGGCCAATGTACTAGTCCTCATGTGGCCCTCATGTTGATTTGAGTTTAGATCCCTGATTTAGACGGCATAATCTGCAGAGCTGAGACTGTTTTCTTCCATATTGTACACAGTACTGAGCGTGTTTTTGGCATTTGTTAACATTATAAAAATACTGTTCTGTTGAAGGGCTCTACTTTTCCTTAGTCTGCTATTGCGTAAATTGCAAGGTGTACGGCCTTAGTTTTCATTCTTGCTGCAGGGTGCACTTGGAATCTTTCTCAGTGGCATATGGAGCTTTTCTGATGGTGTGATATTTACAACTATATTGTGCTCCGCTTCTGTAAAGGGGAATGTACTTTACATTCAAGTACAGTAGAAATATTAAAGTATTCCAATTTCTTTTTTAAGGCCAGATTTTATGTTTAGGGAAAGATGGGCTTCACAGAAATCTGAATGATTTATTGCTTAACTGTCCTTGGCTGATTTGTTTAGCATATTCAGACATTACTGAGTGGTTCCCAGAGTCCTCTGCCATGTTTGCGTGCCCAGATGCTTGTGGTGGAAAAACTTGACTGTGTTTTAACTTTTAATTTTTGGAACCTTTTCAGTGAAATGAGGGAGGGACCTGGTTCTGACTATTTTAGTACCTACAAGTTGTCAAGGAAGCAAATATCATCAAACTCTTTCCCTCTAAGTAATTTTGAAAATAAAACTCGGTGAAAATTTAACTCTTGTTTTGAGTTTGCCCTGTGACTTTTTTAAAAGCACGTTAATGCTAGTGAAAAGAACTATGGACCTGTGCAAACATAGTAAGTGGAAAAAGTAATACTAGGGAGAAAGTAGCCCCATTAAGTATAAGTAGAATTAAATTAGTGAGTCAGATAGTTGAGATGTTGAACTCCTTCTTTACATCTGTCCAAGAAAAATATCAAAGTTTGAACAGTAGACTAGGAAGGCAAACTCTGTTCATATATTTAAAAATAAAAAAGTTACTATCAATTTTAGAATAGGTAAATGAATACTTGAAAAATATGAGCTTAACCAAGTGGTCCAATGTATCTTATACATCCTAGGATATTAAGGAAATGGTCCAACAAATTTATTGGACCACTGACCATTCTATTTGAAAAATCATGGAAATCTTCAAGAAAGCAAAGTATTGATTTTTAAAATTTGTTTTCAGATAAGTAAAGATCGATCCTGGCAATTTAACTTCTTAGAAGTCTAATTTCTATTTGTAGTAAAATGAGGAAAAATACCAAGTGAAAAGTCACTGGACATCTAGAGAGTAGTGAAATGAATAACAAGAAACATGGAGTTTGTAATTAAGAAATTATGCCCGACAAACTTGATTTGCTTTTTATAATAGACTTAGTGGAAGGGACTGCAATAGATATATTTAGATTCTAGAAAGAATTTGGAACTGTCTCACAGATTTAATTGAAAAATTAATTTAAACTATCTTTGAAAAAGTTATTCCAGGTCATTTTTAAAACTGTCTGAAAGTCTCTAAAGAAAAAGTAGTGGCAAACAGAAGTTCTTTGAGTTGGGGCAAGAGGTGTCTAGTGAGCTAGTGAAGGGTCAGTGGTAGGAGTAGTCTTACTTAACACTTTCTAGTGTCCCCCCTCTTCCAGAGCATACATGATTTTCATCAACATGCTTGTAGACTGGGAGGAATTGCACATATCAATAAGTATAGAGGAGTAATAAAAAGGGACTTAGAAGTAAGTGTGCTAGATAAAATTGAATTAGAAAGATGTGTAGTAAAGTTTCCTGAATAGCTTCTTGTGAGGGACTTTGTGAAAGACTTTTTGAAAGGCCAAATAAACTGTCAGTTGATTCTCCCATATTTGCTATTTCTGTACCTGTAATAATGAATTCAGTGGTGGACATTGTTACCAGAAAGATATGGACAAACTGAAGGGAATTCAGAGAAGAGGCTGGAGATGTTGACTTATGAGGAAAGTGTAAAAGAGTAAGATACCTATAGCCTGGAAAACAACTACAGGGATGTAGGAAATATTGCATCTTTTATAATTGTGTAGACTTAAACATCAAAGATGCTTAGAGACTCAGTGTGATATATTTAAGGTTATGACTAAGAGTAAGAGTCTGCAGCTAAGAGAGAAACTTCCTGACAGTGAGATTTAATTAGCTGTGGAATAACACAGCTAGGGAAACTGGAATCCTCATCACTTGGAACTTCTCAGTTTGGCTCAGACTAGACAAAACCCTAGGAAATTTACTGTAAGGAACAATCCTGTCCTAGCAGGGAGAGGGACTAGGTGACAGGTTTCTTCTTTTTCCAACTACTCTGAATCTATAAGATATTGGTAATAGAAGTACTGTAAGAAATTTGTTTCCTGTAACCAGTTAAAAATATTCTCCTTCCCCCCCCTACTCTGGATGATTAAACTTGTACTTCTGCAACCAGTTATTTGCTTCCACCTAGAGCACTTGTTGCTCAACACAGATTATTTTTCTCTTCTTCCCTTCCTTCAGAATACAGGGAAATATGTTTGTTTATTTGTATATGATATTTTGAATTGTAGATGAATTTGTTGTGGGTGAGAAGGGCAGCATAAACCCTACCTTCTGTACCTGCAAGAGCTAAAGTCTGTGGGAGGCTTGAATCGCTTTGGCTGCTAGAGCAGTTTCAGGGGCCCCTTGCTCTCTTCCTGATATGGCACCCAGCCAACTCTTTGACTTCTTGGTCTATTGTAGTTCTTCAGTGTGTGTTGTGCCAAAAGGAAACTTCATCTCCGCATTGTGATTGATCTATCTCCTGTCTCTCTTTTTAATCTGTGACAACAGGAGCACCAGGAAGCCGTTTACGAAGTGCTCTGCTGCTGCAATATTTGCTGTGTAGAGACCTGCACTGTTTAAAGGCTTTATTCACTACTGACTGCTGTTGTTGAAGGCTGCTTGTGGCACACAGGCTGTCCCTTGGCTGTTAGGCTTTGTATAGTTTGTGTTAATTAATGAACAGGTTGTTGCTGGTTTCATTGTAAAGCTGTAGCATAGTCTGTTGTTATCAAGTAATAAATGAATCATCCTGTCAGCTACACTTTCTCTTCACTCCCCCTTTTTCAGTGCTGCTGTTTGTGCTATTATGGACAAAGCTTTATAAAGTTAAGCCACTTTCACAACCAGTAGGCTCTTCTGGGAGTCAGTTCAGCTGTGTTTTACAGTGTGTGGAACTTGGTACAGTAGTATCCAGTGATTCCAGCTCTGACTTGCATTGCTCTCTGAAGGTTCCCCAGAGGTCAAAAGTGCATTCAGTGATCACATGTAAAAACTTGGGTGCATTTATTTCAGGGTGTAAGCATATCAAACTTTTGCCTATTTCCTGGTTTAGAAGCCACACTTTGTTTGCATTGCACTGTGGAGAAATGCTGCAGCAAACCCTATAAATTCCTATTCATACCACAACTGTGACTAGGTACTTGTGACCTCCCATCACCATAGTAACTGTGAACATCACAAATATTGATGACAATATTCTGAGAAGTAGGGGAAGTATAATCCTCCTTATGCAGGTTAGAAAACAGGCACAGAGACTAAGGCTACATCTTACGCTACAACCTAGGGAGTCTGAGTCCCCTGCTTATACATGTTCACACTAACTCTCCATGAGCAAGCACAAACATAAATAGCAGTGTAGCCATGGTAGCAGCATTATGAGCCGTGTCAAGTACATACCTTGTCAGGTATGCACTTGTCTGTTGCCGCTGCCCATGCTAGCATGGATGCACTGCTGTTGGACTAGCTCATTGAGAGCTAGCGCGGGTATATGTACATGAGCAAGGGAAATCACACCCCTAGCTTGTAGTGTAGATATAGCCTAAGTGACTTGCTGCATAGGAAGCATATGGCCAAGCCAGGAGTTGAACCTAGATCTCCTAAATCCCAGTACAGTTCCTTAACCACAAAGCCATCCTCCTTCCCTGGTTTAAGATAAACTGTTCAGTAACACAATATTAAAGACAACACCTGTGCCTTTTTCTGTCTAACACAGGAATGCTTTTTCTGACATTTGTATGTTCATTAAATTTCTGCTAGATGAATTCTAGACTTGGGGTTTGCTTTACATCAAAAAATTTAAGAAGAGCTTCCATAACAAATAACATCTGTTACTTTGCCAGGGTTGCCAACCCCAAGTGTTCAAAAAATCATAATTGGCTCAAAAATTATAAATGTGGGGTTCTTTTTATTTGCCTCATAATTTTTGAGGCTTTAGAGTTAACATATTCAAGTTTTTCTTAGCAATCACGATGGCTAGAAACTAACGTCTCTCTCATTGAATCACTCTCATTGAAATTGGTGGTTTTCAGAATCACATGACTTTGAGGAGTTGGGACTTGAAGAAAAACACCGGAGACTTTCAATAAAATTGCAAACGTTGGCAGCATTTTGGCTCACTTCAAAGTGTACGCAGGAGTTGAACAGGCTGGAACTGGGAAGTAGGAATTGCTAAATACACACACACTCTCTCATTATCCTGACCAGCCTTTTTTCAGGTTGCTTACTGTAACATTCCTCCTTGACCTAGGTCTTGGGCACCAAGCCAGAAAGGAAGGTGTGGTCGTGCATTGTCTTCAGTTTAAAGTGGGCAAGAGCGAGTGCTTGAACCGGGAAATGAAGCTCCCTTCCTGGTACAGTAGGGTCAAACAGCAGAATCTCAAGGAAGCATTTCAAATGAAAATTTGGAAAGCTGTCTTATTTTGAAGTGTGCAGGAGCTGTGAATGAAATACAGTGTGGATGAGTTTGTCTGAAAATGTTTGGAAGCCAAATCAGTATTTTCACTGAGTATCACACAGTTATTCTTGAGGATTAGCCAGAAGGCTCACTGAATAACACTACTACAACGGGGTGGACCTGTCTATGGGGAAAATATTGAATCTCGTTGCGTGGGTTGTAAAATTTAACAAGTCCTAGGGAAATAATTGGGAATGAGGAAGAGGTGCAAGCTGATTCAAGTCTTTGGTAACCTCAACAACTGGTTGAAGCCTTGGTGTACAGTAGGTGTGCACCTCACATGAAAGGGTAAAAGGCATTCCTGAATGAAGAGATTGTTGAAAACTCTGGTTGCTGCTGTCTCTAGTTAAGAATACTATGTTATTAGCCTTGAGGAGAGGAACAGCACATCTTCCATCCTCCAAACAAATTATTATTTAAAGTCTAGAGCTCCGTATTTTACTTTAGGTACAATGGTTACATTTATACCAGATATTAGCAGCTAAGGGAGTTGGACTAGATGACCTCCTGAGGTCCCTTCCAACCCTGATATTATATGATTCTATGAAATGGCAGCTTTTCAAGACATTTATCAAAGGGCTTGCAGTTGCCATTTTATTTTATGGCAGGTGAAACAATAAATAACAAATAGACTGTATCCAGAGGTGTGTGTAATAGGAAGGATGATGGATACAAGGGATTAAAAATTAATACCAGATTTTTGCCAGTTGCAGTTTAGAATAAAAAAGCATTTACTCTTGAATTACATTAATCTAAAAACAACAAACAGTGGTGAATGGAAGGGATGTCTAGGTGAACTTGTCTGTAACTTGCATAGTATGGCATTCTGTTCACTTCCACAGATGTTCCCCTTCTCAAGCCCCTTCTCCAAAATATTGGGATGTGTTTTTGACAGCTTTGTCATAAATCAAAAGTTTCCATTGGCTTTTTTTTCTTGGCATGTATCTTATATCTGTATGCCTCATCAGTTTAATGCCACTGCTTGATGGGAAACAGAAGGAAGTAAAACTGACATTTAGTACTGAGACTGGAAGCAGAATAAAATGGCCATGCATATGCTCTGTTTTTTCTAAATAATTTAGGAGAGTAGTAAGAGAGTACTGTAGGCTATTAATTTGTCATCTTTGAAGACCTGGATTCAAATTCTGATTGGGTTACAGGTGAAAATGACTTGGGATTTTGCAACCCAGGCCCAAATGTATATTGCTACTCTGAAAACTACTGTACAGCTTGATGCAAATGGGAGTGTCTCTTCATTAGAAAGTCCAGGCCTGGAATATCATAGGGGCTATCCCAGAGTCTATTCTAGTGGTCCAAATATGGGAGTTCGGAAATCTGAGTTATTTTCCAGGCTTTGCTACTTTAATCTGTGTGATATTGGTAGGATCACTTAACCTCTCTGTACTTCAGTGTCCTGTGAAATGGGACTGATATATACTTTCCTCATTGTGTGGTATAAAATTCTCTGCTTTTGGTAGAAATGTGCTGTGTTAGCAAGCAGCATTTATTAATATTGCTCAGGATGGAGATATAGTGGCAGATGTCTGAGGAACCCCACATGTTGTCCAGGTAGGAAGGTTTTCCAAGTGAGAGCTATCAGTTTACACAGAATCTAAGCATTTACTACACCCATCTCTTTTTCATGGTCACCACACAAAATAGGATTTTATGTCCCTGATAGTTGTGGTGAAAACCTTCCAAACATGAACTGAGTGTAAACCAGTACTGTGCTAACTTCACGGGTCTACAGACAAACAGTTTTTAGTGCCTTAAAAAACAGAGGCTGGGTAGATTAGCACAGGCCCTACCTCCTCTCTGAGCAGCCTGGAAAATCCTAGGTTAGGAAACAGGAACACAGAGAGAGAGAGAGAATACCCCTTCTGCAGTGTTGTTGATACTTGCAATTTTTCCATGTCTTGCAATATTTGATGTTTTACATAAAAACCCAGCACATATAGAGAGGAGATTATGGAAGAATCCCATCTTTCATTTTTTAAAATAAAACACATTTCTAGACTTCATGGTTGTAGAGAAAAGCTTGAAAATGTCATCTGAGTGTACCCTGAAGGAACAAACAGCAAATTAGGAGCCCAAAATGTATTATATTTGTAAAATCTCATGGGGTCTTGTAACCTGACTCATCCATTTTGAATGCGTGGGTTGGCAATAGTGCTTCCAGCAGCCAAAACGGATGGAGGATAGGCTTCAAATTAGTCAGACACTTTGTATTTGGAGACTAATACGAAAGATGGAGCCTATGGCTATTCTTTGTTCAGCCATTTTTCATGTCTTGCACATTGTTCATTTGGTCTGTGCATGTATTCAACCAGTCTTATCAGTTCTTAATTTTCAAGGATGGTTCTTCAGCAAAGTAGTCACAAACGACTTTTTTTTTAAATCCTTTGGATTATATCGGGAACTTCTTTCCAGCAACAGACAGACCTTACCCTTGAAACTGTGATAATTCAGAAACAAATGAAATAACAAAACTGCTGTTGCCTTTGCCATAGTATGCTCACTGAGTGCTCTGCTTCCCGCTGTCCAGTTTGTCTGTTTGGTAAAACTGTGGGCAGATTTTACACTGAATATTCATCTTGACATCTGAGACTTGTAGTAGACTGTCTTCATTGCCTTCAGTCAGTGTACTGACCCAGGACGTTGAGAACAGACTGAGTGGCTGTGGAGCTGTTACAGTTTATAGTAAAGGCTGACGTATGGCGGTGCTGCTGTGGGGGTTGAATGAAAGAGACTTGTGCAAGGACTATGTCATGTTACTCATGGGGCTTTGTCCTCACGAAATATTACATGAATCTTCTTTTTAATCCACATCATTTACATTGCTGACTTAATGTGTGGTGAGATCGTTGCATGTAGAATCTGTGAATCAAGCAGCACTTGCTGCCAAGCTTGCCATTGCAATAAAAATAATTTCTTTGGGATCTGGATCCACAAGCAGTGTAATAAGCATAGTACAGGTGTCATGCTTTCATCAGTCTCACTTTTTGCCCAGAAGGTAGACAGCATCATTTTATCCCAGCTGGAGTTTGAGTGATTCACACAGCCAGTCCCAACTCGTGTGTGGTACTACAAATCTAGAGGGGGCAAAAATGTGCGTTACTGTCCATGTCTGAGGTGATCAGGTGCTCTCTCTCTCTCTCTGGCCTCGCCAAGGATTGAGGAAGTCATTCCTCAATAGCAGTGCTGTATGGTCCTTTACGAGCACAGTGAGTCTAAGAAGGCTTTGAGACTCAGCGAGAGGTCCAATTTCCAGAAACTCTAAATCCTTCCCCGTCTGCTCTTTTCCCAGTCAGACAGTAACAGAACTAGAGCCCTGCTTTTGGTCAGGAGCTACATGCTGAATTAAAAATAATACTAGACTACAGAAAGATTTGGGGTGAAATAGTTGCTCTTCTCACACTTGTTCCATTGAAATGAAATGTAAGTATCACTCTCATTTTTTGTGGCTTAATTTTCTCAGCTATTTATAAATAATAGTTTTACCCAAAAAGGAAAACCTACAACATATTACAATTCATGTCTTTGTGTGTGTGTGTTAGCCCCATCATGTGGGTGGGTTATTAGGTGTGCATAGGTGGCCCTGTCTGACTCCCAGTTGTCCCCCCCAGTCTTTGGGGGGTGGGATTCCCCCCCCCCATTTCCCAGAGTTGCCCCAGATTCTTAGAGGGGTCGGGGAGACAGCTGATTCGCCTTCCACTCTCCTGTGATGTTTGTTAAAGGCTGCTGCCTCTTCAGATCCTGCTGCTCCCACTGGCCTCTTCCCATTGTGCTGTAGGAATCTACCTGAACAGGGGGCGGGGCTTCAGCATGCAGAGAGGAAGTGAAAGAAGATCAATTGCAGGACCCCTCAAATGTATTCAAAACTTTTAAAAATGTATGTTGTATATTTTAGGTCACGTTTGGCCACTTAAGTTGATGTTCCTTTTCAACAACGATTTATTTAGGAAGTTTTAGAAGTTTACAAATCACTGCCATGTAAATATAAGAAACAATAGCTTTGTTTAAAGAGAGATTTCATGTTAATAAAATCAAATCTCTCTATTTAACACAGTAAACAGGGGTTCTCAAACTGGGGATTGAGGTTATTATGTGGGTGTCGAGAGCTGTCAGCCTCTGCTTAGCTTCCAGCATTTATAATAGTGTTAAATATAAAAAAAGCCTTTTTAATTTATAAGGGGGAGTCGCACTCAGAGGCTTGCTATGTGAAAGTTGAGAACCATATTAGAGTGAGCCTCTTTATATCATCCAGGATGTGTTGTTTCTGTGGATTTTATCAAATTGAGTGAAACTACTGATTCTACTTGCATTGTCTATGTAATGTTAATATTCAAGAAAATTGGACAGGGTGCTGTGTTTCTGCAGACAGCTATACTTTGAATATTGAATAAATGGTGACCAAATATCTAACCATCTGTTTGGCCTCTGTTTTGCTGGGTATGTAACTGATGTGTTAATTTTTCCATAAAACAACATCCTCCCATAGTTTTTGGAACCATTTCTATAGTTTTGGACTATTTCTCTTTCCAGTGAGAGGCTACTTCTAGTCCGGTGGCTACTAGTTGATCAGAGATTAAGTCTTCATTTCTTTGAATGTAATTCTTTCTGCTAGGAAACTGTAGGAGGTTTGCCAGAGGATCTTTTAGTAACAGAGATCCAACAATTTGTAATATTTGGTTGTGAATTGCTTCCTGATACTCTCTAATGACTATAGACATGGGTAGGAGGAAGGGCAGTGTAGATACAAGTCTAACAGGTTATACTGGTAGTAAAATGACCGTGCCTAATAGGGTACAGAATGTGAGTGAGGCCAAACAGCAAAAATTAAGATGTTTGTACACTAATGCGAGAAGCCTAGGTAACAAAATGGAGGAACTAGAGCTACTGGTGCAGGAAGTGAAACCAGATAATATAGGGATAACAGAAACATGGTGGAATAGTAGTCATGAAGGATGTGGATAAATTGGAAAAAGTCCAGCGAAGGGCAACAAAAATGATTAGGGGTCTGGAACACATGACTTATGAGGAGAGGCTGAGGGAACTGGGATTGTTTAGTCTGCGGAAGAGAAGAATGAGGGGGGATTTGATAGCTGCTTTCAACTACCTGAGAGGTGGTTCCAGAGAGGATGGTTCTAGACTATTCTCAGTGGTGGAAGAGGACAGGACAAGGAGTAATGGTCTCAAGTTGCAGTGGGGGAGGTTTAGGTTGGATATTAGGAAAAACTTTTTCACTAGGAGGGTGGTGAAACACTGGAATGCGTTGCCTAGGGAGGTGGTGGAATCTCCTTCCTTAGAAGTTTTTAAGGTCAGGCTTGACAATGCCCTGGCTGGGATGATTTAATTGGGGATTGGTCCTGCTTTTGAGCAGGGGGTTGGACTAGATGACCTCCTGAGGTCCCTTCCAACCCTGATATTCTATGATTCTATGACTGGACTACAGGTATTGAAGGGTATGTGCTGTTTAGGAAAGACTGAAATAAAGGTAAAGGTGGTGGAGTAGCACTGTATATCAATGATGAGATAGAATGTAAAGAAATAAGAAGCGATGAAATGGATATGACTGAGTCCGTCTGGGCAAAAATTAAATTGGGGAAGAAAACTATTAGAGCCTCCCCTGGGATAGTGCTTGGGGTGTGCTATAGACTGCCGGGATCTAATTTGGATATGGATAGAGCCCTTTTTAATGTTTTTAATAAAGTAAATACTAATGGAAACTGTGATCATGGGAGACTTTAACTTCCCAGATATAGACTGGAGGACGAGTGCTAGTAATAATAAAAGGGCTCAGATTTTCATAGATGCGATAGCTGATGGATTCCTTCAGCAAGTAGTTGCTGAACCGACTAGAGGGGATGCCATTTTAGATTTGGTTTTGGTGAGTAGTGAGGACCTCATAGAAGAAATGGTTGTAGGGGATAATCTTGGCTCAAGTGATCATGAGCTAATTCAGTTCAAACTGAACGGAAGGATTAATAAAAATAAATCTGCAGCTAGGGTTTTTGATTTCAAAAGGGCTGACTTTCAAAAATTAAGGAAATTAGTTAGGGAAGTGGATTGGACTGAAGAATTTATGGATCTAAAGGTAGAGGAGGCCTGGGATTATTTTAAATCAAAGCTGCAGAAGCTATCGGAAGCCTGCATCCCAAATAAGGGAAAAAAATTCATAGGCAGGAGTTGTAGACCAAGCTGGATAAGCAAGCATCTCAGAGAGGTGATTAAGAAAAAGCAGAAAGCATATAGGGAGGAATCACAAGGAAAGCTACCTTATTGAGGTCAGAACATGTAGGGATAAAGTGAGAGAGGCTAAAAGTCAAGTAGAGTTGGACCTTGCAAAGGGAATTAAAACCAATAGTCAAAGGTTCTTTAGTCATGTAAATAAGAAGAAAACAAAGAAAGAAGAAGTGGGACCGCTAAACACTGAGGATGGAGTGGAGGTCAAGGATAATCTAGGCATGGCCCAATATCTAAACAAATACTTTGCCTCAGTCTTTAATAAGACTAAAGAGGATCTTAGAGATAATGGTAGCATGACAAATGGGAATGAGGATATGGAGCTAGACATTACCATACTTGAGGTAGAAGCGGAACTCAAACAGCTTAATGGGACTAAATCGGGGGGCCCAGATAATC
The DNA here is from genome assembly GCF_965140295.1 of Lepidochelys olivacea. Taxonomy (NCBI): domain Eukaryota; kingdom Metazoa; phylum Chordata; order Testudines; family Cheloniidae; genus Lepidochelys; species Lepidochelys olivacea. The sequence goes on along the minus strand of NC_140414.1, from coordinate 19,269,992 downwards.
TTCATCCAAGAATATTAAAGGAATTGGCACAAGAAATTGCAAGCCCATTAGCAAGAATTTTTAATGAATCTGTAAACTCAGGGGTTGTACCGTATGACTGGAGAATTGCTAACATAGTTCCTATTTTTAAGAAAGGGAAAAAACGTGTTCCGGGTAATTATAGGCCTGTTAGTTTGATATCTGTAGTATGCAAGGTCTTGGAAAAAAATTTAAAGGAGAAGGTAGTTAAGGACATTGAAGTCAATGGTAAATGGGACAAAATACAACATGGTTTTACAAAAGGTAGATCGTGCCAAACCAACCTTATCTCCTTCTTTGAGAAAGTAACAGATTTTTTAGACAAAGGAAATGCAGTGGATCTAATTTACCTAGATTTTAGTAAGGCATTTGATACCATGCCACATGGGGAATTATTAGTTAAATTGGATAAGATGGGGATCAATAGGAAAATTGAAAGGTGGATAAGGAATTGGTTAAAGGGGAGATTACAACTGGTCCTACTGAAAGGTGAACTGTCAGGCTGGAGGGAGGTTACCAGTGGAATTCGTCAAGAATCGGTTTTGGGACCAATCTTATTTAATCTTTTTATTACTGACCTTGGCACAAAAAGTGGGAGTGTGCTAATAAAGTTTGCAGGTGATACAAAGCTGGGAGGTACTGCCAATTTAGAGAAGGACAGGGATACCCTACAGGAGGATCTGGATGACCTTGTAAACTGGAGTAATAGTAATAGGATGAAATTTAATAGTGAGAAGTGTAAGGTCATGCATTTAGGGATTAATAACAAGAATTTTAGTTATAAGCTAGGGACGCATCAATTAGAAGTAACGGAGGAGGAAAAGGACTGTGGAGTATTGGTTGATCATAGGATGACTATGAGCTGCCAATGTGATATGGCTGTGAAAAAAGCTAATGAGGTCTTGAGATGCATCAGGAGAGGTATTTCCAGTAGGGATAAGGAGGTTTTAGTACCGTTATACAAGGCACTGGTGAGACCTCACCTGGAATACTGTGTGCAGTTCTGGTCTCCCATGTTTAAGAAGGATGAATTCAAACTGGAACAGGTACAGAGAAGGGCTACTAGGATGATCCGAGGAATGGAAAACTTGCCTTATGAAAGGAGACTCAGGGAGCTTGGCTTGTTTAGCCTAACTAAAAGAAGGTTGAGGGGAGATATGATTGCTCTCTATAAATACATCAGAGGGATAAATACCGGAGAGGGAGAGGAATTATTTAAGCTCAGTACTGATGTGGACACAAGAACAAATGGATATAAACTGGCCACTAGGAAATTTAGACTAGAAATTAGACGAAGGTTTCTAACCATCAGAGGAGTGAAGTTCTGGAACAGCCTTCCAAGGGAAGCAGTGGGGGCAAAAGATCTATCTGGCTTTAAGATTAAACTCGATAAGTTTATGGAGGAGATGGTATGATGGGATAACATGGTTTTGGTAATTAAATATTCATGGTAAATAGGCCCAATGGCCTGTGATGGGCTGTTAGATGGGGTGAGATCCGAGTTACCCAGGAAAGAATTTTCTGTAGTATCTGGCTGATGAATCGTGCCCATATGCTCAGGGTTTAGCTGATCGCCATATTTGGGGTCGGGAAGGAATTTTCCTCCAGGGCAGATTGGAAGAGGCCCTGGAGGTTTTTTGCCTTTCTCTGTAGCATGGGGCCCGGGTCACTTGCTGGAGGATTCTCTGCTTCTTGAAGTCTTTAAACTACGATTTGAGGATTTCAATAGCACAGATATAGTGTGAGGTTTTTTTTGTAGGAGTAGTGGGTGAAATTCTGTGGCCTGCGTTGTACAGGAGGTCAGACTAGATGATCATAATGGTCCCTTCTGACCTAAATATCTATGAATCTATGTCTACCATATATGCATAAAATCACCTCTGTCACCACATCGTCTCCAATACTTACCTCTATTAACTCTCTCTATTTTTAACCTTACCGCCATGAGGTGCCATTGAAACAGTATCTTTAAAGAAATTTTATTTTATCATGCTACAGACTCCGGTTGCTGGTCCTCTTTTTCATGTCTAAGCTCATTTCTTTGGGGTAATTTCTCTGTCCATAATCTTTTCCCACTGTGTTATATATGGACATTTCTTTTTGGAAAGTTGCCTCCAAAGATTGATATAAATTAGTTATACTTTTTTTGTTTCCTCATCAACTAGAAACCATTGCTTCTATTAAAGTTTGCATTCTGTATGAAACAAGTTTTCTAGGAAGCTGAGAAAAATAATGCCTAACTTGAAGGCATTGGTACCATAGGAGAAGTGGGCCAGTTAAGGTTAGCTTGGATTTCTAAATAAATTAGAAAAGCTTCTTTAGTGAACAACTGGTCAACCATATGTATTCCATGGCTCTCCCAATCTTTAAAATCTCTGATTCCAGATTTGGATAAAAATCTGGTTATTTGCAATGGTTGTTACTGGGGAGGGAAAGTAATTTATCTCTAGGTCTATTCCAGACCCACAGAGTAGTCTTTGCTAGAGGATATATACACATTTCTGGAGGGTGTGATTTTTTTTTAAATATATTTATTTTTAATCTGTAGTGACCTAGCAATATTTACACTGCCACAATTTTTTGTTCAATAAAGATTTAGTGTTTGACTAGATTAGAGCACCCACAATCTACTATTGCTTTTAGTTGGCTATCTTGGTACTACTATAATATTTGGAACAGCTTAGTCCACCCTGTTTTCTGTTCCTGATGTTCACTTTTATTAAGGGTTATTGGTAAGTAAACCCACATATCAAATATTATCTGTGTAACTTAAGTACATCTGGATTATTGGGTACCTAGTCATACTGAACATAGCTGGAGAACTTTTTTTGATCCATTGTTGGGGACAGCATGTCAGAAACATGCAACTGAGGACTTTGTGATAGCTAGCTCCATGGTGACCACCATAAGGAGCAAGTGATTCCTGCTTCACCATGTCCTTTTTTCTTTTTTAAAATTTGTCTCAAGAGATGCTGCGTGGTGGCTAACCAAAGGAATGGATGATTTGTAAAGTTAGGCCAGTGATTCCCAAACTTGTTCCGCCACTTGTGCAGGGAAAGCCCCAGCCAGGCTGAGCGGTTTGTTTACCTGCCGCATCCGCAGGTTCAGCTGATCGCGGCTCCCAGTGGCCGCAGTTCGCTGCTCCAGGCCAATGGGAGCTGCTGGAAGCGGCGCGGGCTGAGGGACTTACTGACCTCCGCTTCCAGCGGTCCCCATTGGCCTTGAGCAGCAAACCGCGGCCACTGGGTGCCGCAATCGGCCGAACCTGCAGAAGTGGCAGGTAAACAAACCAGCCTGCCAGGGGCTTTCCCTGCACAAGCGGCGGAACAAGTTTGGGAACCACTGAGTTAGGCAATTGTTCTAACTTCTTGCATCCAGATTAAAATGGCCGGATGGAACACATTTAATTTAGCATGTAGGAGCACATTTAAAAAGATTAAGATTTCTGTCTTTGTGAGCAGACTAAAGTGGTTTATAATGGACTAAATGGAAGGTGGAAACACCTGGTTCACTTACCTTTTCTCTTCAGAGTAGAAATGATGTGACACTTCAGTGCTATGAATAAAAATGTTTAAGTTAAATTCCTAAGTATAGATTTGAGCATTTAAAGTTTTTCTTTCCTTCTGTCCTCCAAATATACCTTCATTGTCATGGCGAGAACACATCCAAATGCTAAACCTATTGATTTCTTTTTTAAAAGATATTAAAATATTTACCCCATGCTGATATGTTAGTTATTGGGAGATGGCATATTGGAACATAAACAGGCTAACATAAGTTGTTTTCGCAAAAAGAACAGGAGTACTTGTAGCACCTTAGAGACTAACAAATTTATTTGAGCATAAGCTTTCGTGAGTTGTTTTGGTGCCACTGGAAATAAATGACATCACTGTCACAGCTAATCACCATGGCAGATGAAATCTCCAGCTCTTCTACAACAGGTAGAAAGAGGTACTGTACCTTCAAAACCTCTGTATAGATTAGTAAATTAGATGGAGTTTTGAAACATGTTAGCTAGCCCATTATGGTTAACAGGTTTTTGAATGCCACGTAGAAGCTCATGTAGAAAGGGTTTAACACTAGGGTTAAAAACACATTAAGTAAAGCATGTTGGCTAGTATGTGTTAAAACGTCACTTATTTACCTTCTCTAGACAGGGCCTAACGTTTTCTCCAATATTGAAGTGTTTGTTTGGCTATTTTTGGCAAAACTGTATAAGTTGAAGCCCAGCATGCTTCAAGTTTGATGGTCTAAAATGGTTAATTATCTGGAGTTTAATTCTGCCTGTCTAGTGTTTTTGTGCATCACTTTAAAAAGAAGCACAGTATGAGTAATGGGAGTGGGAGCCTGGAACTTGAGTTCTAATGTTGTATTTAGCATAAATTTCCTCTTTGGAGTTGGGCAAGTCACTTAGGGTATGTGTATCCTGCAGTAAAACACCCAGAGCTGGCCCGGGTCAGCTGACTTGGGCTCACGGGGCTCCAGCTGTGGGGCTATAAAATTGGAGTGTAAATGTTTGGGCTGGAGCCGGGGCTCTGAGACCCTGTGAGTGGGGGGTGACCCAGATGTCTACATTGCAATTTTGTAGCCCTGCAGCTTGAGCCCTGTGAGCCTGAGTCAGCTGACCTGGGCCAGGCGCAGGTATTTTATTGTAGTGTAGACATACCCTTAATCTCACTACTTCAGTTTTTCCATCTGTAAAATGGAGGTAATGATGCTTACTTCAAAGGTATGTTATAAAGATTAATGAATGTTTATAAAGTCCTTTGAAGATGAGAAGCAGAAGTTCTAAGTATTATTTCAAAACCAAGCTGTCCAAGCCCCAAGTACATGTTCTGTGAACTGTCTCAATTATGCTTATTCAGACTGTGCCAAACTGTCACAAATATTTGCTTAGAAAGCTATTTTGAGGGACTCAGTTTAATTGTACTGCAGTAATCTCTCTTGAGAGTTTTTTCCTGAGTCCTGCAGCTGGCCGTATTGAAGTTGGTATGTCTGACATTGCATCTCTGGGGAGAAAAATAAAGATTACGTCCTCCTCACAGCAAATCGTATGCAGAAATCAAAAACACACAAGTACCCAGAGTGACGCCAGAGAAAGTGATATTAAACACTTAGTCCATGGGCTAGATCTGGCCTGCTTAAAGTATGCCGATGGGTCCTAAAATAGAATCAGATTCTGCAGATTTTAAAAAGAAAATTTAGAGTAAGTTTCTGGTCCTTATGATTTCAAAGAAAACTTTCTGAAGATGAAGCTCCTTGAGGATTAAAGGACAGTGAACTACAGCTACTTTATTCCAGAGACTAAGCACACTCGTAGGCATTTAACATGCTTTAATTTCTGTGCATTGACTTTACACCTTTAGTTGGTTCGCCTTAACTTCCTTGAGGCTCTGCCATGTAAATGTACGCTAAGGATTCGTCTTTACTACAGAGATAACCCCAGTGATGAGAACCCAGGCTGGAGCATGCTGGTTAGACTACATTGGGTGTGAGCCGTACTTGAGTTACAAGGCCCACTCTGGTGCTGTACTCATTCATGAGTGGCACAAGGACTTCTGGGACTTCGGGATGTATTCCGTGATTCTTCTTTGAGTGCTTGCTCACGTCCATGTGTGTGCTCACCACATGCACCGTTGCCAGAAGTTTTTCCCTCAGCAGTATCTGTAGGGGAGTGGTTCTGGCGCCCTTTGGAGTGGCGCCCGCACGGCACGGTATAAGGGGCGCTGCTGGCTGCCCCCACCCTCAGTTCCTTCTTGCCTCCAGTGATGGTGCACAGAACATTCACTGCTCTTACTAGCGTTGCTTAGGCTTCATTCGTACGAACCAGAGTTCTTGTAAAGTTAGTGTACATAGTTAGTAGTTGAGTTAGAGTTTTGTTAGTCATGTCGGGGACTTAGCCAGGGGACAGGGCATGCCCTGCTCCCCCGGCTTTAAGCCCTGTGATCGCTGCAAACGGCCCATGCCCATGAGCTGTCTCAGGTGCCTCGGTGAAGGGCACATAAGTGGTGTGTTGTATCTGCAAGTCCTCTAAACCTAGGACTAAGAGCACGAGATCAGAGTTCAAAGTGCTCCTGATGCAGTCAGCACTCGCTTCGGCCTCGGAGCAGAGGTCTGACTCGGCACCCAGCACCACAGCATCGGTGTGTAGTGCCCTGGGACGACAAGCCAGCACCAATCCCCGGCCAAGATATCGAAGAAGGCCAGTAGGAGATGCTTTCCCACTCCCTGGAAGGGGAAGGACAGGGCTGGGGGCAAGCTAAGACCTGCGCCGGGCAGCTCATCTACCCCGTCAGGAAGTTAGGCTTCAGCTCATGTCGAGCGATGCAGCCCACCCTGTTCCTTGCCTGGAATCCTGGACACAGAGGCGGGCCTTCAAGAGCTTCAGGTGCCATCGACGCCTGAAGCGCTGCAGGCTGCTCAAGAGCTCCAGCCCCAGCAGTGCCCAGACCTTGGGGTAAGCCTGCCTTGGGACCTTTCCATCCGCCCTCATCCCAACAGCACCGCTCCCCATTGTGGGAGACGACCCACCACTGTTCAGCTGCTCAAAGCCGTCACACCTCAGAGTTAGGGAGACAGACGCACTGGAGCCCTCTACAGTCACCGGACCCTGGGAACCAACAGCAGGATTTGAGGTGGACCTCACCAGTTAGCTGGCGCAGACCCACGGAAGCATGTGCTCCCCAGCAGGAACGTCGGGACCGGCCCTTCACTTTGCCAGAACAACATTACAGATCCCGAGAATGACCGGAAGACCTGAGCCGTGGGCCCCGCCAACAATCCCCTAGATGGGCATCACCATATTCTGGGAGATGCACCTGGCTCGCAATACCTCCAGGTCCTGCTCCTCGTGTCTGTACTGGTCTTGAAGCATGAGGTGTGGATCGCTGGTCTTCCGTCGCAGATCTGCCGAGCGCCACCAGTCACTGAGGTCCCCATGGAGGTGCACGTCCCACTTGGACCAGTCCTCTTCTAGGTGTGACCACAATTATTGCCAGGCATGGAGTTGCCGCTGCAGCAAATCCTGGTCACTGGGTAGCAATTGCTCCGGATCTGGCTTCGGTACGGAGCAAGGTTCCACATTGGTGGGGAAGCCTTCCAGACCGTCGGTGTCACCTGCATCGTTGGTACCGAAACCTGCCCCGTGGCTCCAGACCCAGTGGCCGGCCCAGTTGTACCCTTGGAACCCATGGGGTTCACCCAGTCCTCCCAGCCTGCCCACTTGGTGTCGGGAGCCTCAGACAGGCCAATGGCCTCGACGACCAAACTCCCTCCGATGCTTGAGGCCCTAGGGAATAAGACCCTGCAAGTCCATGTGGACCAAGGGGAATAGCCTGCTGGACCACCAGTGGATGCCATGGAACCTGCAGTACGGGACGAGGCCATCACGGAGCCCTCTCACGAGGTTCCTCAGAATGATGCTAAGGCACCCCAGGAGCTGTTGAAGAGGGTCACGTCCAAGCTTGGCCTGCAGGTGGAGGAGTTGGAGGAGCAAGTGGACTCCCTGTTCAACGTCCTCCCCTCCACAGCCCCTGCTAGGGCGGCTTTTCCCCTTCACAAAGGGGTATTGAAGATATCCAGCGCCTGATTTCAAACCCTCTCCTCTCTGTCCTCCATTTCCAAGCAGGCAGAGCGTAAGTACTTTGTTCCTACTAAGGGGCATGAATACCTTTACTCCCATCCTGCCCCAAATCCCCTGGTGGTCAAGACAGTTAACCACAGGGAACGTCAGGGGCAACCCAGAGACTCCAGAAGACTGGATTTGTTCGGATGGAAAATTTATTCCTAGTCTAGCTTATAGTTGAGGGTGGCCAACCACCAGGCCTGCCTTGGCCACTATGACTTTAATATGTGGCAAGCCGCTGCCAAGTTCGAGAATGCCCTCCCAGAAGGTTCCCGTAAAGAATTCTGTGCAATCCTTGATGAGGGCACGGCCGCTGCCAGGGCGGCCCTTCAAGTGATGTTTAATGCGGCAGATTCCGCCATCCACACCATGGCATCCTCCGTCTCCATGCGGCAAGGGTCCTGTCTGCTCCTCTCTTGGTTATCCTCCAAGGCTTAGCAGTCGATTCAGGACCTCCCCTTCAATGGCCAGGCCCTGTTTGTGGAGCATTTCTCCCTCGTGTTCTTCAGTGCAGTCCATCTTGGACTACTTACTGCAGCTCAGGAACCAGGGTCTGGCACATTCTTCCATCAGAGTGCACCTTGCGGCCATCTTTGCGTTCCACCAGCCGATCCAAGGTCAGACGGTCTTTTCTCATGACATGACTGTCAGGTTCCTGAGGGGCCTTGAGGGGCTTTACCCACAGGTACAGGTCCTTGTCCCACAGTGGGACCTTAACCTGGTCTTCTCCAGGCTCACCGGCCCGCCTTTCCAGCTGCTGGGCTCCTGCTCCCTTTCCTACGTGTCCTGTAAGGTCGCTTTCCTGGTCGCGATGACGTTGGCGAGACGAGTCTTAGAGATAAAGGCTTTGACCTCAGAACTGCTTTACACAGTGTTTTATAAGGACAAGGTCCAGCTGTGGCCCCCACCTGGCCTTCCTGTTGAAGGTGGTATCTTCCTTCCACATGAGCCAGGACATATTCCTGTCAGTGTTCTGTCCCAAGCCACACAAAACTGCTGAGGAGAGACACCTGCACGTGCTGGACGTCCGGAGGGCCTTGGCTTTTTACTTGGAGCGTACAAAGCCTTTCTGTAAATTGACCGAGCTCTTCATTGCTACAGCAGATAGGATGAAGGGCCTTCCGGTTTCTTCACAGAGGATTTCCAACTGGATCACTTCTTGCATAAAGACGTGTTATGAACTAGCAAAAGTCCCACTGCCGCGGATCATCAGGGCCCATTCAACTAGAGCGCAAGCATCTTCAGTGGCCTTCCTGGCGCATCCCGATCCAGGACATCTGTAGAGCTGTGTCGTGGTCCTCAGTCCACACATTCACGTCTCATTATGCCATCGCTCAGCAGGCCAGAGACGACGCTGCATTTGTCAGAGCTGTACTACAATCTGTGCAGCCATGAACTCCTACCCGCCTCCACTGGAACTGCTTGGAGTCACCTAATGTGGAACGGACATGAGCAAGCACTCGAAGAAGAAAAGACAGTTACCTGTTCCGTAACTGGTGTTCTTCAAGATGCAGTGTTCATATCCATTCCACGACCCGCCCTCCTTCCCCACTGTCGGAGTTTCCGGCAAGAAGGAACTGAGGGTGGGGAGAGCTGGCAGCGCCCCTTATACCGCACCATGTGAGTGCCACTCTAGAGGGCGCCAGAGCCGGTCCCTTACAGATATTGTTGAGGGAAAAACTTCCAGCACCAGTGCATGTGGTGAGCACACACACTTAACGTGGAATGGACGCGAGCAACACATCTCAACGAACACCAATTACAGAACAGGTAACTGTCTTTTCTTAATGCTGCAGTAAACTGAGCTGCTCTTATTCTTTCCAGAGAATTGTGGGAGAACTTATCTCCCTTTTGGGCACATATGAGGAATTGTGGGAAGGCACTGGAGGACTGCCAGCACTTAAGTGGTTTAGTGTGTGTCCTCACTGCAAAGTGAGCAAATTACCACCCTGAGTGTAAGCGGCACTTGGGCTTCAGCCTATGCCCCAGGATGGACCAGACAGGACTGTATGTTCCTTCTGCCATTTTCTTCATATGTCACTTTTTTCACCTTTTTTCAGTAGGTAAGAGTGAGACACTAAGGACTGTCACTTATACCTATATGATGCACATGTATGATAGTTCAGAGGCAAAGCAGTTAAAGAAAGCTGGTTGAGGAGAGAAAATAGGAAATCTTCACTACACTCAGGTCAGAGGGCTGTGTGTGTGTGAATGGGAATTGGGTAGAGCCAACACCCAAGCAAGAGCATGAGTTAACTCTGCGATGAAAATGCCATCGAAGTTTTAATTATTGCATAAGGGCCATAGATTATCCTCAATCTCTGTGCAAACCTCCCTGGATTTACTGCAAATAATGAGTAGATGGCCTAGACTCTGAGGACCCAACCCATGGAACATAATTAAAATATAATTGGTTGTTTTCACTGAATGAGTCTGACAATCCTTTCCTGGAGTTTTCCCTTAGGAGTGAGATGTTTTAGGTAGGCATTTTTTTTCATAGTCCCTTTTCAGTGTTAATTGAAGGATAGCAAGAATTTAAGTAAAATACTTTGTACTTGGATCTTGATAGCTTTACCTCCATCAGATGCTGAACCTAGATTACCACGGTAGGCTATCCAAGTGGTTTAATGGATTATGGCATTTGATGTTTGCAAGATATCCTGAGAATATTGCTTTTCAGATATGTAGAATCATATTTCTAGGAGAAAAGGGGTGTCGGCTCTAACACTCAGACTTTCTCATCAGCAGATGACTTGGTAGAATTGCAACTTCGGAAGAAGTTAGCTCTTGACCGCAGGAATGTTGTGATGATTTTGCCAAGGTAATAAAGTGGGTGAGACTCTTAGACAATGGGAAGAACTTGTTTGGTTGAGGGTTGTGGGCTGCCTGGTGACTTTTTAGGCTAGTGAGTCAGTTGCCTAACATTCCACTAGACGTGTTACCTGTCTCAGTCGTAGATAAATCTGCATCTGGATGCTGAATCTCTGCAGTTATTTCCAAAAATAGAACTGTTTGAGAAATGTTTCGAGAAATGTTTTGAGGTGAGAATCAGGTGAACTAAATGTACTTAAAACCTCAAGAATTTTTAGAAACTTAGATCAACTGAGAAGAAACTAATTAAGTTGACCATGACAAATATTGGGGAGGATGTGATACTTTGATTTGTTCCTCATACTTTGTTTGATGCATTTAGTGTGGTTACTGAACAATTATCAGTCTATTTAATTTAAAAGAAAAATGGAAGTTTTAGCATTACATTTGCATGAGAAATTTCTTTTCCTTTTATTTCCCTTTTGTCCATGAGTAAATGTAATGTACCTGAGTTTGACAGTTGAGGGAATGGAACAGGCAAGGGGGAGTTTCACATACTGGCTCACAATGAAATAAGCTTAAATCTTAAATTGGGACACAGAAGAAACTGGCTTTATTTTTATATAATACTTGGATAGCACAATGATAGGGTGACCAGATGTCCCGATTTTATAGGGACAGTCCTGATTTTTGGGTGTTTTTCTTATATGGGCTCCTATTACGCCCCACGCCCTGTCCCGATTTTTCACATTTGCTGTCTGGTCACCCTACACAATGATGATAATAAATCTATCATTTCGGTGGCCACCAAACAAAACACTCTGTAGTCATATACTTGGTTATTTGTGTCTGAGGATTTAGGGAAGCTGACATGAGACAATAAGAGTTTTTATAATCTCATTTCACACAAACCAATTTATAACAAATAGAAGGGGTGAAGTGGATTTTTAGTTGCCTCCTGTTGCTCAGTTTTGGAAAGCATATATACCGTGGGCAAGCAAAGACTTAGGTGGTGGATTTTACGGTCTATTTTGAGACTGCTTAATTTCATAGAGGAAGAGAAGTTACTAAGCGTGGCAAACAGGTGTGGGGGTATAACTGAGTAATGCGATGAAATTAAGAAAAGGATATCTTAGTGTAAGTAGGAGAACATCGGGACAGTTAAGTAGTCAAAACCGTATCAGTAGTGACATTTTAAAACCAGACTGGACAAAGCACAAGAAAATGTTTACCATGGAACAAACTTGCCCTGGAAGGGAGTTGGCGTAGAGATGCTGTACTAGGTTCTTGCAGCTCTAAACTCTACTGTATGTACAGTACGTGACCTCAAGAATGCAATTGGAAGACTTCTTGTGTGCTTAATCTCCCAATTGCATGGGAATGATAAACCAGCCTCAACGTTACAAATATTTCTGTAGCATTTTGTGATCACTGTCCTGGATTTTCCTTCCTTTATATACCTTGTGGCTTTGAATCTTTACCTCCCCCCAAATATTACATTATGCCATCTCTTGCTGTCTGGAAATGATTGGATTGTGTAGTGGCACAGAGATTGTGGGTTGGAATAGGAGAATGGCAGCGTGGGGGTCTGTAACTCAGGGAATTGATTGTATTTAGCCACATGGGCATATGGACCATGTTTATCAGTGTGGTTTTTGACCAGCTTGGTAGGCATGGGAAGAAACCAAGTTGTGATTGTATGTATTTGGAGGTTGAGGGTGCATATTTGGGGCTAATGTGGGACTTGGTTAATCTTTTATTTTTTCAAGTCTACAATTCTGTACCTTTTTCATTTAAAAAGAGACACCCCACCAACAGCAGTTTACTGACTCAACCTGCTACCTACTGAATTGCCAAAATGTCCTACTTTTCCTTTTTTTAAGGAAGGTCTCCCACCCAGGTATTGAACAGGCCTGAGCCTGTGTAACTTAGCTGATGAGCTCACAGCCTGAACTATGTATGGCTGCAGTCCCTTTTTAGGATTGCCCCCCCCCGACACACACACACATCCCATCTTTTCTCTACACTTGGACGTTCCTTGTCCCGGAAGCCTCACCTATACTTTGTACTTATTCTATGATTATGTAAAAGCATACAGTTCATCTGTCCTCTTTATCAGATATTGAATTTCTTCGCTTCTTTGTCTGTTCCCATTCTCCCCAGCACAAAGATGAAGTCTTTTGAGTGGGACACTGAAGAATTTTATATACCTTTTGGACAGCTAGCTTCTTTGCTTCTAAATCTGCCTGCCAAGATCCACTCGTTGTAACTTAAATTGCAAGACATAGTTGTTTACATCCCACAGAGATCCATCTGTCGCATAGTCTATAACGAGTGTGTACATTCTGCCTCAAGCACCAGATTAGTCACAGCAGTTATGGTTTTTCAGTATTAATCATTTATATTGGTAAAACGTTGGCCAGGGTTGCAGACCAAGGTGGGTGAAGGCACCCTGCAAAGAGTGGATAGGTATTCTTGCTCTCCCCACCCTTTTTCGTTGTTGTTTGTTGATGCTTTATGATGCAGAAAGAAGACCTGAAAGGATGGTTTTGTTGTTTGTTTTTCAAAAGGCATTGGTTTGGTTTACATTAGAAATATCAGAAGTTGGCTTCCTTGTCCATACTGGAGAAATAGTGGGATGATTGGCGGCATGTGCCTGAAACCTGAGTGACTGAGAGAGGAAATGATGTTTGGTCACTGTTTAACACTTAACACCTATTTTAATAATCTCTTGTATTTTCGTCCATCACTGTGGCAATTACTATCAGGCTATCTTGTCCATTTGAGCTCCTACAGAGGCAATTTCCAGGAGCTTTTTGAGCTGTTTTGCTTTCCACTCCCCCTGTTGGCATGTTAACTGTACAGCTTGTGAGAGATCCACGTACTGTAGGGAGCATCAGCTTCCTCTTCTTTTCTGAGAGCACTCCAGAGGTCAAAAAGGCCTGATAATGTTGCATTAGTTTGAACCCAGTTTGGTTGGCAATAAATGAGGGTGGAGGGCTGCTCCAGCAATGGTTTCTCCACCTCCTCTCTGCCCATGAACAGCAGTTATCTTATTTGAGATGCGATACTCGAAACGCAAATATTATTGAATGCATTTTAGAAGTGCTCTACATCGGAGCCACCTGTTTCCTGTTCCTACTCAGTGACTCTTAATTGTAGTAGCAGCCAGCTGCTACTACAAAAGTGTCCAATACCTGCTGCAGTTTGAGACTCCCCTGACAAGTCTGTTTATCCCTCCAGAACCTACCACAGTGCTTCCCAAGCTAGCAAATAAGGTCATTAGCGGGGTAAGGAAATGTGGTAGCTCTGGGATTCCAGAGAGAGCCACATTAACAGGCTCCTGTTGCCCTTCATGCCCAAGGGATGGCTCTGGCACCAGTGCTTGATCCTCTTCACAATCTCCTTCTATACATCCCTAACTTCCCTATACCCTCTGAACTTTGGATTGCTCAGTTCAGGAGTGCCCCAGGGATTTAGCTTCCCTCACCAGTTTTGTACCCTGATCCTCTCAAACAAGATGTTCATGTACCTCAACAGCCTCTTTGATTGAATGACTTGGGTGTTCTCATCTTTCCTCTTGATCCAATCACATTTGGGGTTATTCCATATTTTCCATTTCCTGTTTACAGGTTCCCATCAATACTACTTCACTCTCCTTTGGAGAAAGTTCTTGCCTCATCGGAGAATTCTCCCCCTCCTCTGAGACCCAGTCATCTATTTTCATCATTTCATAGGAAACAGGGTTCCTCATTTTTCTCTTTTGAGCCTAATGTTAAGAAAAAGAAAGCCAGACATAAAAAATACAAGCCCAATATCCCCTCTTACAAATCTAGGCACCAGTGGAACTCCTGCAAGCTAGCACTAAAACCTCCATCCAAAGAGGGTGAGCCCTCAAAACATTCTGATTCAGATGAAACAAGCAATCTCTGCAGTGATAATGACTGAATACTTTGGTCAAGTTGATCCACTCCATGCTGGCCATCACAGAGCCATCCATGTCTCTCCTGAATCCAGACAAGAAAAATTTAATTAGTAGGGCCTTTCTGTGGTGATACAAAGTACCTCATTACAAAGGCCATAAGTTTTTCTTGGTACCAAAGATGGATTCCTCCTTTCTGCACTGAAGCCAGGGCTACTCCCTATCCAGAAAGTTTGTTTCCAACGGATGGAGCAGATGTCCTTAAGTATTTATTTTAAACTATTAAAACTGAAAGTTCTTGTAGACTTGGTTTTGGATACTCCTCCATGGGTTTGAGAATTGCTGTGGTATGCGTGCTTACTGTGTGCACATTTCTTTTATAACCTTCTATAGCCTTATAACCTTATAAAAGTCTGGCTGACTCAAGTGCAAACCTGGATCCCCCCTTCTCCTCCCAGAATACATTTAAAATCCATTCATCTCACAAATGTGTTGAGTTGGCCAGCATGGTTATATTGTGCCCAAATACAGTTCCAAGGTAATGTATATATTTTTAATATACAGAATTTTGTTATTAAAAATGGGCTTTTCCAGAAAAAAAGACACACATGCCCCATGTGCTATCCCTATCCTTTGCAATTCACTTCTTGTCCTGATGAAGGTCCAGATAAAATCTTTCTAGTGGACCTTCAGACAATAAGGATAATAATGATTCCATTCCGTTTGGGAATTGCAAAAAGGCTGGTAATCTCCAGCAGATCTGGAGAAACTACCTGTTCCAGAATCTCATTGTCAGCTTGCTAAAGTTAAAAGTCATCAGGAAACTTTATTGTAATATTGCTCCACCAATAATACCAAGAGAAGAAGAACATAAGAATGGCTGTTGTGGATCAGAGCAACGGTCTGTCTAGCCCACTATCCTGTCTTCTGACAGTGGCCAATGCTCTTCAGAGGGAATAAACAGAACAGGGCAATTATCAAGTGATCTGTCCCCTGTCGTCCAGATTCAGCTACTGGCAGTCAGAGGTTAGGAACCCCCAGAGCATCGGGTTGCATCCCTGATCATCTTGGCTAATAGCCATTGGTGGACCTATCCTCCATGAATTTATATAATTATTTCCTGAACCTAGCTCAAAGGAAGAACTTTAAGCAGTTACTTCCAAACTAGGAACTTGGGTGGGGACAACCCAACAGTCAACAGCAAAAAGCTAACACTTTACTGTGAGAAACCAGAATTATAGGAAAGGAAACTGCTTTTACCTTCAGGCTTTCTTTGTTAATCATAAAGCAGCAAGAAAGGGTAATAATACATTTTTTGCAAGCCACCTTTAATGCCAAAAGTTGGAGAGTGACAAATATTTAAATGTCTTAGTTTTATGAATCTTAGATTATTTTTAAAAAGTTGTCACTTGTGGAGATTTTAAGGAGGAAAATTGTAGCTTTACAGAAAGGAAAAGCAGAGAGGAGCAACACCATATAGAGTTTAGAAGTCCAAGTCACGTTCAGTGTAAATGTTCAAATATCCAAGAGTTCTTCTCTTATTTTAAGAGGCTTCCCATTCAACAGAATTTAAGCAACTAATTAGTAAACTCCAATTTCAGTAATTTGATTTTTCCCCTTCCCTTGTTCAGATTTAGCTGCTAAAAGACCTAATGACACAGTTAGCAAACATATGACAAACTGCCACATGACAACATTAAGTCCCTGTAATTCCCCACTCATCAAACTCTTTAAAAATGTATCTTCATTGCATTCTTTCATGTGCATGTCTCTTCTTCTTAATAGATTTGTAGAAACAAACATGTGATCTTTCATGTTTGTTTGTTTTTCTGTTATGCTGCGGAGTGGGTAAGTGGGGAAAATACAAAGGAAAAGAGAGAATTTATTTACAATGCTTTTAGGCGAAAATGTAGCTAAACAAACATTGTTCCAAGCATCAGCCCTGCCTCGGAAGTGGGCAGTCTCATCTTTTTGTGACTCCTGTAACATGCAAACACCTACATAACAATAGTTTGTATTATTCGAAAATTTTGAAAGCCATACCCCTGAACAGAAGATACATTGAAAAATTAGAAGGGTTTTTGTTACAAGAGAAGAATATTGGGTGGTGTTTGCTTTGGATGCTCCATAGTGTCTGGATTTAACTTATTCCCCCCCGCAATCTGGTCACTAGAAACAAAAAGAACTCTATCTTCTCTTTCCAACAGAAATCTGCTCTAAATTCACTTAGAAATCATTTATGGCTCCACATATTGGCTGTTCTTATGAAATCCACTTCTGCAAATACTTGGAGCATCACACTTTGGTGCATTTTTCGAACATTTTCTAAATTAAAATGCTATGCTGGCTCATTACCCTTCTTTAAAACTGAAGTAACTAAATTTCCTCTAATTCTATCCAGATTTTCTTTCTGAGGCTCTGTTTGTTCAGCAGCACATGCACACCAAGTTTAAAGTTTTTAAGAAGCCATTTTTTAGCTATCCAAGCACAAACTTTAAATAATCTGGATTGGTATAAAACAGAAAAAGCAAGAATTTTCCACCTAGAAATTTTTTCCAACTGTTATAAAAATTTCCAACCAAATATAATTTCTAGTCTGAAAGAAGATGTGAAAACCCTTCACAAAATCCATAAAGAAATGGCCTGAGAAATATATGGAAATAGGGGTTGGAAGTGGAAGTGTCAGCTCAGCTATAACTATAGCACTGCAGTAGCAATTCTGTGGCTAAGTATATTTTAATACTTTAATAGTGATCCAAACAATAGTAATTATTTATAAAGTGTATTTGGAGCTGCTGTGTGAGATTTACCATCTGTGACCGGGGTCCCAGGGGGTGCCAGCTGAGGTCACTCAATTAGGGTGAACTGCAAAGAATGGGGCAGACAATCCCCCATAAAACTGGTGGATATTCCAATACTTAGATTTACCAAACCAGTATAAAACAGCTTCTTTATTACTTCACTGGTTACTCACAAGTCCAAACAACACAGTTCCCTTAAAGCGATCCAGCCTCAGGCCTCCATCCAGATACCTAAGTCACATATGATGATTTCTGAAAATCTTATTTCATGACATAAAAGAAAAGGCAATTTGCTTGTTTCTCCACTATTCACAGATTATTTGCAATACATTTCAAAGAGAGATGAATAGAGAGATATCCCGTGTTTACAATTCATTTAAATGATAGGATGTTCTTTTGACCTCTGAATTACCAGAATACAACATAGACAGGGATTGTTGATTACATTGTCGGAGGACCCTACTCATACATATGTAAATACACAAAAACACAAACATTATCTCCCCACATGTCTTTTGAGGGTTGTTTATTTTGCAGGATGTTTAACCCTTTCTAGCCATGTGTCACACCATCTTTTTAGGGAAGGTAAATATTTGCATGTAAATAGGTTGACCGCAGATTAATATGACCACTGCACTGTTTTTAATCATCTGAGAACCCTGAGGGTTATACCTTCATAAATAACAGCCACTTCAGTGTGGTGTACTATATTTTCAGTGAGCCCTATACAATGAAACTACAGCTGGTCTGGAACATGCTGATTTTAGCTTTTAAATGTATTTTTCTCAGAGTTATTCAATGTTACCCTTTTTCCACAGTGAAAGAAAGTATTTTAAATGTAATGGTTTTGCCTTCTCTCCATTCTTCCTTGTCACTCCCAAGCGGTCTCCTCAGTAGAGTGAGGCAAAAAAATTTTAGCAAAAAATGCATTTTTCAGGGTCTGAAACTATTAGCTTAATTGGGGGAATAGTGCAGGTAAAGGAAAAAAATTTCAAAGGGTCAAAACATTTCAGTTTAACTTTTTACTTTGAAATGACATTTCAATTTTGAATCTGGCCAGTTTAAAACTAAACATACACAAAAGGTGAAAAGCACCCCAAAAGACCAAAATCAAAACAAAAAACTTAAAAAAAAAATTGATTGGACTGAAACCTTTTGGTCTATTCGAAATGAATATAAAAACTGAAAAAATTTCCTTTTGGGTCAACTCAAAACATTTCAGTTTTTTCAAAATCAAATTTTTACAAGTCTTCTGATTTAATGAAAAAAATTGTTGGTTCAGATCAAACTGGAATTTTTTTCAGTTTTTATTGTTTGGCTCCTAAACCGAAAAATCTAGTATTTGCTCAGCTCTACTCATTTAATCTTTGGGAGGCGGGAGAGAATTTCTTTTTTGTGGCTTTAAAATGTGGTCATCTTGATTCTAGTAAGGTGCTTTTTAATGTTTTGACTTTGACCCAGTTTGCAATGAGATGGGTGGTAGGATGGGTATCCCCTTTTTCCAGCTGGCTCTGAAATAATATTAATAGTTGAGAATACAGTGAAATAGGAAGTAATCTGATTTCCGAGCAATTGTTTAACAAATGTAAGTCAGTTCTGTAATTTGTAGCTCTTTATTTTTGTAAACATCCTGCTTTATCTAAATAAAAATCTGGAGGGAAAAAGGTGTTCACACTAGTGCTACACTGATTCTTAACTTCTCTGCTCCTCTCTCCTTCCCCTCAATTCCTACATGTTCTTTTATATCTTTTTTTCTTCTCCCCTTTGCAGTGGTAGTCGCTCTTCTAAAACCTTTAAACCAAAGAAAAACATTCCGGAGGGGTCTCACCAGTATGAGCTGTTAAAACATGCAGAAGCCACACTTGGAAGCGGTAATCTCCGGATGGCTGTTATGCTGCCAGAGGGTGAAGATTTAAATGAATGGGTCGCAGTTAATAGTAAGTTGACTGACCTTTTTTACATGAGATGGGCAGTGATGTGGGCTGATAATGGATAAGGACAACTGCATATCTGTCTCTTGTGCAGTGTGTGGTTCTTAATGCACTGGTCAGTCTGTGTTGTACTGTAATTGAAAGAGCAGAACCGCTCTGTTCCATGTGGTGAAATTATGGGTTTTTCCAAAACAAATTTCTTCTCTTTGTGGTTAAAATCTAAATGCTCATTCATGAATTAGATGAGTAGTGAAGGGGAAACACCACTGTTTTTAGCAAATAACTAAGTATCATCCTAGGGTGTTTTACTCCTTCAGATTCCAGCTAGAGCTGTGTTTCACAACTGTACATGCTTCTCCACATTGAGTTTCAAACATTTGCTTAGATGAATACTACTCAGGGTCAAGTCTAAAAGAAATGTGAAGATTATAAACATATATGTAGAATGTCTTTTGTCCGCCCTCACCAAATTCTAAGATTTTTGTTTACATTTCCAAAGCTAATCTCTTCCTTTTGTTCCTGCCAAGGTGTTAGCCTATGTTCTGCTAACTTCCTGACTTGGTTACTATAACTTCGTCCTTGCGGTTTTTCCTATCTCTTTCTTCCCATCCAGTCTATGCAAAAGAGATGCCCAAATTATCATCCTTTCTGCCTGCTGTGACCATGTTTCCCCTTCTTCTTTCCCCACCCTCTGAATATTTACACAGGCTTCCCCTCTTCTGTAGTAAGTTCAAGGTTCTCCTCACTTACAAAGTTCTCTTGAATACCATCCCTGCCTACAACTCCCATCCTTTATATTTTGCACATGCCTCTCCTTTTTGTCTCCTTTGTACTGCCTTTCCTGGTGCCCCATCATCTTGGAACAGACACTCAGGGAGCCAGCCCCCTCCATCAAAAGTTCCTACAGCCCTACATTTCATGGAGAGTTTTGGCTGTAATAACCGTAAGCCCCATGTAATTTTGATATTCTACCTGTTGTGCGTTTAGACTGTAGACTCTTCAGGGCAGGGACTTGGTGGTTTGGTGTGCTTCCCCTGTTGTACAATGTTGTATGCATTGGTGTGCAGTCAGGGGTGAAAGTAACTCAGGAGACTTACTGGTACGGAGTCAGGGTGGCTCTGTTCCCCGGAAGGGGCGGGGCCTCGGGTGGAAGGGGCGGGGCTGGGGGAGTCAGCATTCCCCAGCCAGCCCTTCCAGGCTGCCTGGCCCGCACCACCCAGGGCTCCTGTGACAATCTAAAGGGCCCGGGCTCTGGACACCGTGGCCGCAGTAACGGCAGTGGTGTCCGGAGCCCCGGGCCCTTTTAAATCACCGGCCCCGGGGCAGCTGCTCCCTTTGCCCCCACACCTGTCAGCGGCCGGGGGGGGGGCAAAAGGGGCAGGGATGTTAAAGTGCTGCAGCGTCCTTTGCTGCGGCAGCGCTTTAATGTCCCTGCCCCTTTTGCCTCCCCTGTAGGCGACCCTTCTGGCAGGGTACGTACAGGCAGGGCCACCAACGGGGAAGGGGCAGCGACATTGAAGAGCTGCCGCGGCAGCGCTTTAAGGATGGTCCTTTGCCGCGGCAGCACTTTGAGGATCCTTAAAGCGCTGCTGGAGCAAAGGACCGTCCTTATGGTATGACTCTCCAACATTACAGGGGGATATTTAAATCATCGAAATAGGTCTTGTACAGAATTTAGCATGAACAGACTTTTTTTTAACTGTCTAAAAAGCAAAACTAATTTTGGTGACTAAACCATTACCAAGGATGCTTCATATACCAATTATACTACTCCTGCTTTCAGTTGCTCTCCAGTTTGCCACCATCAAAGCCTATTAAAAGTGGCCTGTAAAGGACCAACATTGGGTTTGTTACCTTTTTAGGATATATAAAGAAGGCCTAATGTTTGGTGCCCTCCCTAGTAGAAGGGTATGTGCTCCTCAGGCTGCAGGCACACTTGTACAGAGTAAAGCAGTGTGCCTCGGTCTAAGGGAGCAGAGAGGGCAACGTTTCAAAACTGCTGGGCGAAGAACAATGGAGTAGAAAAATGGAACCTAGGAATTGCCCTGCCAGATCAGACTGGTGCTGTGTCTCATCTGATGTCATGTCTCGTGACAGGGGGCAATATTTGGTAATTCAGAGGAAAATGGTAGAATCCCTGAATTGGGTAATTGTGGAGTTAATTGCCCATATAAGTTTCTTCCTTATCCTGAACAGTGGGTGGGGTGGTTGGCTGATGCATGAGGGTTTATGTATCACTTAACATAATTGTGGATGTTCTTCTTATCCATATAAATGCCTAACCCTTTCTGAATCTTGCCAGACCTTGACCTTGACCTCTATGATGTTTTGTGGCAGTGGGTTACATACGTGTGTTAAATAGTTGATCCATTTTACAAAATAGTTTTATTGTGGGAACTTTCAATGAAGTTGAAAGGCAAAAAAATTAAAATATTTTTAAATTATTGGGTTAAAGGTCCTACATGTGCAATAAACATATGAGCTTCAGAACCCCCTTATGAGAAGCCTGCTATTCTCCGTTTTTCAGAGAAGAAAGCAGTTGAGGTACAAAATTTTAAATGTGTTCCCCCAGGACACAGTGACAGCTGTGGAAATAAAACCCACAAACCTTGGTTCTTTACTTGTTTTAATCACCAGATAACACACTCTTCAATAACTGGAGAAACTGCTTTTAAAAAAAACTCTACAACCTTCATCTCTGTGACTGAAAAGGGGAAATTAAAAGCCTAAGGCACTGCATTACATGTGTCAAAAACAGGTGGCCCACATTGTGCTTGTTTGTCACACGCTGATGAATTTGGAGGTTGGGAGATATGCTTCATGCCCTTTTGAAACTCAGAATGTGGGCTTCAAAGCAATAACAGTCATACTTTCAAAGCCCGTGTGGTTTTGGGCATGTCTGCATTTAAGGAAACATCAGGGTTTGTGGGGTTTTGGGGGGATGCAGATTGGAAACCTAATTAACAGCTCTCGAAGACCGGAAAGTTCAAATGGGCTGCAATATACAAAATCTGCTTGCAGTTCTTTTGATATTAAAATTTCCTATTAAGATTTTAATAATTTAAGGTGTTGTTTTTTTCCCAACAAGTGTTAACAACCCTCCCTTTCTATGACTACCTCCCTCTTCCCCTCCCTGAATGATGTCTTGCCATTTGCTGCTTCTGCTTCTCCAAAGAATGTGCACTAAACACGTGATCCACCAGTCTTGAGCTGATTTGCTCCTTGGTGATTGCGCTTGCAAAATGCAGTTTATAGCCTGTGTTTACTACATCTGCTGAAAAGTCGGATGAACTAAAATAATTGGCAGGAATTTGTTGGGTGTGCTCTGCATATAGTCTATGAAGTAACTTTCCTTAAGTGTCATTTATGGAGCCTGAAGAACCTCTTCTGTCCTCTCCCCTACCTCAGGTACTTACCTTGACAATCCTTGAGTTCTGAGGGTGGATCCCTTTTCCATGAAGGGATTGCCTGAAAGAACTCCTTTTAGAATAAGTTAAAGCCTTTCACTGGGGGTTTGTTACTGAGCAGTGCAAGTTATTTTCTTACTGCCCTGCCCCAAGCTCAGCCCCAGCCTTGGATAACAGGTTCAGTGAGACTGAAATGGCTAAGCATGATGTTTCATGTAAACACTGCAAAACCCACAGTGCTCCCTAGCGTTCTGCAGATTGTACTTGTGGGAGTGCCGCATTTTCTAACCGATAGCCTTAATTGGAAGGTGACATTTACAGAGCTATCAGTACAAAAATGTCTATCTGAATGCTCCTGTCATAAATATAAAGGGAAGGCTAACCACCTTTAAATCCCTCTTGGCCAGAGGAAAAACTCTTTCACCTGTAAAGGGTTAAGAAGCTAAAGATAACCTCGCTGGCACCTGACCAAAATTACGAAATGAGGAGACAAGATACTTTTAAAGCTGGAGGTGGTGGGGAGAACAAAGGGTTCTCTCTGTCTGTGTGTTTTTTCTTTTGCCGGGACCAGAGCAGGAATGCAGGTCAGAACCCCTGTAAAGGGTTATAAGCAATCTAGTTAGATATGCGTTAGATTCTGTTTTGTTTAAATGGCTGATAAAATAAGTTGTGCTGGAGGGAATGTATATTCCTGGTTTTGTGTCTTTTTGTAACTTAAGGTTTTGCCTAGAGGGATTCTCTATGTTTTGAATCTGGTTACCCTGTAAGGTATTTACCATCCTGATTTTACAGAGGTGATTCTTTTACTTTTTCTCCGAGTAAAATTCTTCTTTTAAGAACCTGATTGCTTTTTCATTGTTCTTAAGATCCAAGGGTTTGGGTCTGTGTTCACCTATGCAAATTGGTGAGGATTTTTATCAAGCCTTCCCCAGGAAAGGGGGTGTAGGGTTTGGGAGGATTTTGGGGGAGGGGAAAAGACGTTTCCAAGCGGGCTCTTTCCCTGTTATATTTGTTAGACGCTTGGTGGTGGCAGCAATAAAGTCCAGGGACAAAAGGTAAAATAGTTTGTACCTTGGGGAAATTTTAACCTAAGCTGGTAAAAATAAGCTTAGGGGGTTTTTCATGCAGGTTCCCTCATCCCTAGAGTTCAGAGTGGGGAAGGAACCTTGACAGCTCCAAAGATGAGTCAATAGAATATTCAGCTACTTGTGCATTGGGAGGGAAGAGCCTTATTCTTAGCTGAACACTCATTCAAATGACATTCAAGGATGTGATTTGTTTGTCAAGCTGACTGAACGAGGGCATTAATTGAATATTTTTGGGATCCATCTCAACATGACACAGGCATAGAAGTGGCCCTAATTTGGTTTCACACACCTTGCCCAACGAAGATAAATAGTAGAAGGTCTTAAGTCTCTTCGGGCTTGTCTACACTGCCACTTACAGCGCTGAAACTTTCCTCACTCAGGGGTGCACTGAGCAATGCAATTTCAGTGCTATAAACTGGCAGTGTAGACAGTGCTACAGCGCTGGGAGCCCTTCCCCTCACGGAGGTGGGGTTTTTTTTTGTTTTTTTTACAGCGCTGGGAGAGCTCTCTCCCAGTGCTGGAGCCTCAGCAGGGCTTTAACATCAGCTGTGTAGACTTACCCAAAGGGTACATCTACACAGCAAGTAGCAACCCGTTGCAGAGCCCAGGTCTACAGACTCAGGCTTGCACTAAAGCTCTTAAAAATAGCTGCACAGATGTTTGGGCTTGGGCTCTGAGGCCCACCCCCATACCTAGGCATCAGTGCCTGAGCTCCAGCCATAGCTCGAAGGTCTACATCGCTCTTTTTAGTGCCAAAGTGCAAGCCCCACGAGGCTGAGTCTGTAGACCCAGACTCTGAGTCATGCTGCCACGGGCTGCTGTTTGCTGTGTAGAAGTACCCTTAGTGCTTTGGTTGAGTCTGCAGACAGACGGAAACAAAACTAACTGTGCATCTGTTCACGTTGTCAAATCTAGCCATGCAGCCAAAAAATGAAATAATTTAGCAGTGACAAAATGAAATAATAGATTTTGGAAATTGCAGCTGAATCTGTCTAAATTTCACATCAAAATTTTTTTGTTAAAAATCTCATAGATCATCTTTTCTTGTGGATTTGTATTATGTCAGCTCACCAGCAGAGACTATTACAGTAGCTGGATTCTTCCTGGGTGGAAGGCAGATGGGAATAATTGCAGGATGACAGGTGGAACCTTTATCCCCATGAAGTGTTATTCATAGAACCGGAAGTATTTAACTGTTACCAGTCACAGAGTTGTTCCATGAAATACAGCTTTTGATTGATTCTCCTGCTTTAATTTTGCCTGTAATTTACATTGAACTGAGAGAAAATATGCTCCTAAAGCATTCCTTTGGGTGGCATTGGAGCAACATGGAGAGTGCCAACTGCAATCAGGATAGTCAATGGGGGGAAAAGTAGGCTTATTTTTATAAATTGCTTACAGGGACCAAGACTTTCAAAAACAAGAGCTTAAAGTTAAGCGCCTAAATAAGAGGCCTGATTTTTAAAAAGCACTGAGCACCCAGCACCCCCCAAATTAAAATGGGAGGTGCTGGGTGCCCAGCAACTTTGAAAAAAAATGTTTAGGCTCTTTTTAAAAAATTGTTGGCCAAGATAGATTATATATGGTTACTGTTTTCCTTCATTGCGAAAGGTGCAATATTATTAAATATTTCAGAGCGCTCTCTCCCAGAACGTGTAATAAGCATACCCCCAAAATAAACAAATGCTAAATGAAATGCACTGCTAAATGAAGTGCAATGTTTTTAAGTACATTAAAAGGCTAAACATAAATTCTTAATAGTTGGCTCATAACCAGCAGGACAGAAATCATCGTATGGAAATGGATTTTAATATAACGTTTCCACTCAACTGTCTGTTTTGTCTGTGCCCCACATTTCCTTTGTAATATTTAAAAAGCAATTAACAATGAGGAAGCTTCATTACAAAACTCTGTACACCTGTTCAGCAGTGGGTATTTTGTAATTAGAACTGCATGAAGTTTGCATTGTTGGTAGACTGTTACCAGACTGCTAACTGACTGTTTAAATTCTTCACAGCTGTGGACTTCTTCAACCAGATAAATATGCTTTATGGTACTATTACAGACTTCTGTACAGAAGAGAGCTGCCCAGTGATGTCAGCTGGCCCAAAGTAAGAATGCTCAGTTCCTCTTGCATTAAGTGACTTACAAAGACTGAGAAAATGTTGTGCCCTCTCTTGTTGCTTTATGATATAAAAAGAAGGCCTGACACAGGGGTGGGGGCGGGGAGGGCCTGAGGTTCAAACCCCCCCCCCACCCCATCTTAGAAATATCATGAATGTCCAATCTGATCTTTCCCAGTGAGTTCTCCAACAAAAACAAAGTCTCTGGAAGGCAGACTGATCTCCATTTAACCCCCTAAATGAAGGGTTGGGGATACTGAAAGCTTTTCTTTCATGTGTTTTAGTTAACTAGATATTACAAAAATAATCAACCACAGTTTTAAACAGTCTGAACAGAAATCCCTCCCCCTCTCAATTGCTGAAGTTTGACTTACTTGATACATGTCATCTTGTACTTCTATTAGTTCTGCAGTTCTCCAATGTCTTCCAGAGTGGAAAATACTTGAAATTCTAATGTAAAATAAACAGGGAAACAAACCTTCTGTATATTGAAAAGAACTTGATATTACACATAAATATTTTATAAAAAAGTGTGCGTGTGTATCTTCCCCATCTCTCTGTTTTACTTCCATATGCAACATGAACTTTTTGATTTGTAGTAGTTAAGGAATACAGTGAAACTATTCATCTGCAATACTGTTTATCTGATTGGAAGCAAGCATGCTATCTTTACTTGGTGGACTTAAGTTAGTGATAAAGATTCAGAAGAGTGCTTGTCTACCCACGCAACCAGCCTAATGTGGTGCAGTTAGACCAGTATAAAAGTGCCTTCTACTAGCAGAGTTTATTCCTCTTTCCATACGAAAATAAGGCCTGGTCTAGACAACAAAGTTAGGTTGACGCAAGCTGCCTTGCATTGATCTAGTTGCACATGTGTCTACGCTTAAATTTGTTTCCCACTGATATAAGTGCTCTGTTACAGCGAGGCAATATCAGCACCTCCCCGTGTGGCGTTGAGCCATCATTGTACTGAGGTTGACAGTGCGAGTGTAGGCACTGCATTACCTGTGTCAACCCAAACAGTCCTCCCGCAGCTGTCCCACAATGCTCGACACTGACTGCTCTGCTCACAGTTGTGAACTTCACTGCCCAGGGTTCACTGAGACTGGAAGGCCACCCTCTCCTTTAAAGCCCTGTACATTTTTGAAACGCCTTTTCTTGATTGTCCAGTTTGGTGAGCATGCCTAGCAGCTCTCCATTGTTGGGTGCAACTGCCCAGCTGACCATGCCGGCTACACGCTCCGGACATGCTCCGGCCTGGAGATAATTGTCTCTCCTGGGCCTGTGCGGGGGAGAAGAGGCTGTGCAGGCAGAGCTACAGACCAGCTGTAGAAATGTGGGCATCTACAAGCAGATTGCACCGGGGGTGCAAGAGAAAGGGTATGACAGGGATGAGCAGCCGGGCTGTGTGAAAGCGAAGGAGCTGTGGCAGGCATATCAGAAAGCCAGGGAGGCCAACAGTCGATCCAGTGCCGAGCTGCAGACCTGCCACTTTTACAAAGAGCTGCATGCCATTCTTGATGGAGACCCCACTACTACCCTCTAGACTACTCTGGATACCTCAGAGGAGCTCAAGTCACAGGCCCCTGCCGTGAACTGTGTGGAAGAGGAGGAGAAGGAAGAGCAGGAGGATGGGGGACATTCAACCTGGGGGTCCAGTTACGACATGAGCCAGGACCTGTTTGAGGCTCCACTATAGTCCAGTCAGTCCTGGCAGCTGAGCACGGGCAAGCCTGATGCAGCGAAGGAACCTTGGGTAAGGGTTTAAAAATATTTCCCATTAAAATGATGTGCCCCCAGCTTAGCAAGACACACCTATTGACTTTTCACTAATTTACTCATACTAAGCGGTACAACAACAAGAGGTAGAGTTATCTGCTTTTCATTCCACTGTAGAATTATGCAGAGCAGTTTGTTTGTGTATACCAGGATGTCTCCTTAATCCTCCTGAGATCTTGATAAAACTTCCATGGTGGTATTCTGCAATCCTCTCCTGAAGATTTCTAGGGATGGCACCTTATTTCTTCCTCTGGGTAGGACTTTCCCACGCCAGTCAGCAATAACTTTGGTAGGCATCATTGCAGCAAACAGGCTAGTGGCATACTGGCCTGGGTGGCTTCCGGACACCATTAGCAGCTGTGCTCTCCATGCCTTTGTTACCCTGAGGAGTGAGATATCAGCTAAAATCACCACCACCTCTGGAAAACAGTGCCAGTATTCAATACTGTTGCCCTTTACTCATCGTTCCATGCAACTGAGCAATCCCTCGTCATTTCTCTTCTCCCTGGTGGGCCGTACTCACCATGCCTGGTGCTGTGAGTGGTGCCGTGCATAAGCATTCCGAAACAGACGTGTCAATAAGCATGTCTTATTTAAAACTCTAGGGGAGCGACAGAAGGGAGTTCTGAATCTTAACTTTTGCTTTCCATTGTCACTATATTGACAGTGACAACAAGGAGTCCGGTGGCACCTTAAAGACTAGCAGATTTATTTGAGCATAAGCTTTTGTGGGTAAAAACCCCACTTCTTCAGGTGCATGGAGTGAAAGTTACAGGTGCAGACATAAATATACTGACACATGAAGAGAAGGGAGTTACCTCACAAGTGGAGAACCAGTATTGACAGGGCCAATTCGATCAGGGTGGATGTAGTCCACTCCCAACAATAGATGAGCAGGTGTCAATTCCAGGAGAGGCAAAGCTGCTTCTGTAATGATCCACCCACTCCCAGTCCCTATTCAAGCCCAAATTAATGGTGTTAATTGACAATGGTATCTCTGAATGTTTTTCTATAGCTGCTGCTGTTGCAGCCTGGAGGGATTCTCCCTTCACACCCGCAGAACTCCTGAGCCAGAGAAGGAGGAGAAAGAAGAGGACTTGAGATGACATGTTCAGTGAAATCTGGGAAGCCAGTGCAGCATCAGACCACGAGCATAGGGCCTGGAGGGTGAATGCAGACTGTATGGAGAAGGAAAGACCTGACAGGAGAGAGGCACAGGAGTCCCACCAGGAAAAGGAAAGGGAGGGAGACATACCAGGATGTAATGGGGCTTCTCTGGCAGCAAACACAGATGCTGCAGACTCTTGTGGACCTGCAGGTTCAACAATCACGGACTTGCCTCCCTTTGCAGTCTCTGGAAAACTCCATTACAGCACCTCCCTAATCCCCCTCTATGTTCCACATGGCATCAGAGGCCTACCCTACCATGGCATCCCTAACCCTACCACTCCTCTCTAGAGGGATGTTAAGGAGAACCACAGCTTCATATCTACTGACCTGTGAAAGCCATGGTGGTTGTGTGTAGCTAAAATGAACCTGAATGTTTTTTCCACTTCTTAAGTTCTGTTCCATAAATTTATTAAGGCTTTAATGCATTTGCTTTTAATTTGCACAGAATTTTTTTTACAATATTTGCCTTACTCAATAAAATTTTATTGTTTAGAAAATAATATTTTACTTCCCAGCATATGCTGCAGAATGCCTAATGGTAGTGAAAGCACCCACTTGCTGTACGGTCTGACACAACTCACAGGATCAGTGACAAACTGTGCAATAGTCATAAATGTACAGCAAGCACCACAAAATAAATAGGTGCATTGACACTGTTATATTCATAAATATACACCGAGTACAGAACTCCATAATTCCTAACAAGCCCCAAGACAGCAAGGCGCAGGTAGAGCACAATACATCACAACCCATTACTGTGGTTTCACTGTCAGTGTTTTTTCAAAGCCTCCTTGAGCCATATAGCTCCATGTTGAGCTCTTCTAATAGCCTTTGTGTCTGGCTGTTCAAACTCAGCAGACAGCCGCTCCACTTCTGTTCTTCATCCAGGCAGCAACTTTTCCCCCTTTTCTTCAGAGATATTGTGCAGGACACAGGAGGCAGCTATAACCATTGGGATATTTTTCTCACTAAGATCCAATCTTGTGAGTAAACAACGCCAGCTTCCCTTCAGTCTGCCAAAAGTACATTCAACTGTCATTCTGCACCTGCTGAGCTAGTAGTTGAATCTTTCTTTAGTGCCGTCAAGATGGCTGGTGTATGGCTTTATGAGCCAGGAGAGCAAAGGGTAGGCTAGTCCCTCCAGATCACTGTTGGCATTTCAACATCGCCTGTCGTGATCCATTGGTCGGAAAAGTAGGTCCCAGCTTGTAGTTTTCTGAACATTCCTGTGTTCTTAAGATGCGAGTGTCGTGCAGCTTCCCTGACCAGCCCATTTTGATGTTGGTAAAGCATCGCTGGTGATCCCGCAGTACTTGCATAACCATAGAAAAGTAGCCCTTTCTGTAGCTGTATGCTGTGGCAAGCTGGTCAGGTGCCAAAATAGGGATATATTTGACTGCAGTTGTGGAACCCTGCTGCTGCAAATCCATCCACTAAGTCCTGCACATTGCCAAGAGTCACAGTCCTGCAGGAGGCGATTAATGGCCCTGCTCACTTACATGACATCAGCCCCCAGAGGGGATTTTCCAACTCCAAAATGATTTCCCATTGACCGGTAACAGTCAGGCATTGTAAGTTTCCACAGTGTGATCGCCACTCACTTCTCCATTGTCAGTGCAGCTCTCATTCTGGTGTCCCTGTGCTCGAGGGCTGGGGCAAGCTCAGCACACAGATCCAGGAATGGGGCATTGCACATCCAAAAGTTCTGTAGCCACTGCTCATCATCGCAAACCTGCATTACGATGCAATCCCACCAATCAGGTCTCATTTCTCTGGCTCAGAAGCAGTGCTGCACCATCTGCAGCTGCTCCTTGAACACCACCAACAATCTTGAATTGGTTCTCACTGTGTCCCACAGCATTGGCCCTCTATGAAATCATCATGTTCTGTGCTGATTTGGTTCTTCTTGCAGCTCTGCAAATGCCAGAGGATCATGCATCCTGTGCTTGCAATGCTCAATACAATAGTGCAGAGCTATGCAGGCTTCATGCTTCTGTCAGAGATGTCAGACAGCGAGGAGGGCCACGCAGGCTTGTGGGATTTTTTTTAAAAGGTAGGAAAATTATGGGATGTAGATGACCTTATGGGATGGAGAAAGTTGCTTGCCTGTAAGGTGACCCCTTGCTCCCAGATCACCCCTGCATGACTCATTTCTGCCTGACAATGCATTGCCAGATCTTCCCAAAAGGCAGTGGGACCAAGCACCTACATCCCACCACAATGGGAAACCTGTGGTGCACCGCACAGAGCATCAACACACGCACTCCTGAGTCCATGCAGTGCCGATACAAGGAACTAAGTATGCTTGCACACAAGTGGTATACTAACTGCATCAGCTTTATGCCGATGTAACTTGTTTGCAAAAGTTTGCTGTGTAGACATGACCTAAGTTATACCAGTATAAGGCACCTTTATTCAAGTATAATTGCATCCACACTAGGACTTTTACCAATAAAGTATTGTGGTTAAAAATCCCACCTCTAATCAAAAGTGGTATCAGTACAAAAACTATGTAGGCCATATCTTGAATTTTTTTTCCTTCAGGTGGGTCATGGTCAGAGCTACTATTTCTAATAAATAAAATGTGAAGGATTGTTAAGGTGTTGCTTGTCATGTTTCCAAAGGGTGGAGAATGTACTCTAGCATGTTGGAATTATTAATAATATTACAAATTATTAATATTAATATGGGAGACCACCAGACACTAATATAACCATAAATTCCTTTATTAAGGCCAAATGGCTATACAATTACTCTATACGTGCCTTACGGCCTAAAAATAAGCAGTACTATACCCAACAGCGTAACAAAGGGCTGCTCTACGCTACACAGTAAGGTCAACATAAGGCAGCTTATTGACCTAATTATGTCAGTGTCTACACTTCAGCCTTCCTCCTGCCGACGTAAGTGCCCTACTACACCAGCATAATAACTGCACCTCCACGAGAGGCATAAGGCTTATGTCGGTGTAGTTAGGGCGAAGCAGTGTGTGTGTAGACACTGCCTTACTTACATCAGCTGTTGGTTCTCATGTCTATTTCATGGCAGGAGCCAGGCAGTTAGAGCCCAGCTGCCTCCCACCACCAGTTCCCAGAAATGGGGTTGTCACATCAGCTAGGCCTACCCACGCTTTAGGTATTCAATTACGCATGTAGGCTCTTGTGTTAAGAGCCCTTTGCTTTTGTTATGCTTTGTTCCTATTGATGAGAATAAGTAATACTTTGTTTTGGGAAGGCTGTTTTATGTCCCTGTATTCACACACTGGTCACAGCTCATGAAAGGAAAAATAGTGGGACTCGCTGAGGAATCACAGTTGGTATACAGGACCCAATCTGAGAGTGGGAAAATCGCAGGATTCCATCTTGGGACAGGTGAAGTGAAGAAGTCTTAACACTTAAGAGGGTTGCACTCAGGAAGGCAGACAGTAGTCAAAGGTACAATTAACTCTGAGCCGTGACAATGAAAACAGGGAGTATTGACAAAAATAAATAAAGCAGAAGTAGATCTTCTTGGACCATGAGTCTCATAAACTGAAGTGAGCTAATTTGAGAAACCTTTGCCAGGCACCTTTTTGTGGGGCGGGTGGGGGGGAGGGGGGAGGAGAAAGAGAGAGAATGTGTATGTGAGAGAGAGAGAGAGAAAGGAAGAAGAGTTCTTAACAACTTAAAATGAGGATGATACTTACCCATACTGTAAAGCACTCTGAGATCATCAGATGAGAAGCACAATATATGCTAACTATGTATTACTATTGCTATTGCTATTTACTATTTAATTTAGTTTATAAGCAACCCTCTAGTTAATCACTACAAAAATACATATGTTAACTTCCAGTGTCCTGCTCTCTGGTTGCAACATCCTTCTACAAAAACTGAAAAGTGCAGGATATGTAGATTTTTTCCATACTTTTTTGACAAGATGTGTGTAGCACTATTTAGTTATAATAAAAGGGAAACAATATCTGATTAGTAACATGTAGCATATAAATGGTTCACTGTTGCAAATCACTGAGACATCCTTTTAGTTTTCAAAGCAAAACTGGAAGGTTTGTTTTCAGAAGCTTATGAAATATGTAACCAAACTGAAGATCTACTGATGGGTGAAAATTATCTTCCCACTGGCATGGGCGTGGAGTCTTGTGCATCTGCTGCACATTATTAGTGTTTAGTCTTTGCAAATACCAAGATAAATATTTGAGGTAACCCCCTGGAAGTGGACAGATTGGGCTAAAGAACTTTTTGACATGGGGAATCCTACCTTGTGTTCTGGGCAAGTCTTAAATGCAAGCAGCTTCTGGGTGTCTGTGTCTGGGGTCTCTGCAGCTCACACTCACTACGTCTTTCCAGCAGCTATCTTAGGAAGGGACCTTTAAGTACAGGAAGTTATTTCCTAGGGTTCTTTGCATACCTCCCTGACCTGAGATCTTGCTTGGAGATGGGGAACTGCTTGCTGGTATAAGACTGGAATGATTTCTCTTATTAGCCAAGGGTCAATTTATGTTCTTCACATATACATAGTCATGCACTATGGGCTCAGTCCTGTTCCTGTGGCTCTGGGTCTTCACTGGAGATTTTACCAGACCAGCCCTTTACAAGCATATTTGGTACCTTGAGCAACTAGCAATCGATTAACTCGGGTAAAAATTCTAGCGTAGACGTGCCCATTGAGGTCAGTAGCAACAGCACGAAGAGTCCTTATTGTTCTGCCTTCCACTACCCAGTCGTCCATTGTATGATTAATTGTCAGAAAAATAAAAATAGGGAAAGAAAATAGTAAGTTTCACTTACTCATGTCTTAAAACAATGTCTCCTATTCATAACCATATTCTTTCCTCAACCCAACCAAAACGAGCTACGCCTGCTTTCCATCATCAGTCCTCATTACTATATTTGCCACATCAACTGCCACGTAACCATAAGCAGATCAAGCACATTGAAAAATTATTAGTCTGTATAAAATATATTGTTAAAGTAATATGTTTACAAGGTTCTAAGAAGGAGGGGAAATTGAGTATTGCTTCATTTCCCCCTTTTCTCATTGTGTTTCATGTCTGCCAATAGGTACACACCAGAAAAAACATGACGGCCAAAATTTTCACATCTGGATGTCTAGGGTTAGACTTGCAAGTCTCCCCCCCCCCCCCCCCCGAGTGAGCACTTGAAAGATCCCTTTGACTTCAGTTAGATTTGTGGGTGCTCAGCACTTTTGTATTCAGGCACCTAAACAAAAGAGGCCTGACTTTTAGAAGTGAAGAGTATCCACAAATCTCAATTTTGGCCGAAGCTAATAACTTAATTAAATAGGAAATTGCTGTTCCTCTGCCTTACATGTCTGCTGTGAGAACAGTTATATATCCTCATTTGAATCTGCCTCTTTAAATAGCTCCTCGCTCTCAGCAGTGTGCCAACCCACTTACCTTATTCATTTTCTCCACACCATTCATGATACTTTAGATCTCTATCATATCTCCCCATAGTCACCTGTTTTCCAAGCTGAAAAATCTGACTTTTTAATCTCTCCTTGTATGGAAGCTATTCCATACCCTTAATAATTTTTGTTGCCCTTCTCTGTACCTTTTCCAATTCTAATATATCTTTTTTTGAGATGGGGAGACAAGAATAGCACACAGTATTGAAAGTGTGGGCGTACCATGGATTTATTTAGTGGCATTATGATATTGCTGTCTTCTTATCTGTCCTTTTCCTAATGGTTCCTAACATTGTTTGCTTTTTTGACTGCTGTTGTACATTGACTAGATGTTTTCAAAGAACTATCCATGATTTGATAAACCAAGAGAGATGTGTAAATAAACGTTAGTCTTGTTTATTGCCGTAACTGATCTCTCTTCTAAAAATTATTATGAAAAGGTTCTCCTAGTTGCTGATTTAACTGACAAAACACTTTAAATTGTTTAAAACAGGCACTGTCTGATTAAATTGTCTACAATTTTGCTCTTGTGTAAAACAAATATATTTTAAATATATTTTTACAACGATGTATGACAAATAAAATTGTTCTCATAATTTTAATTCTGGAGGAAACATTTTTAAACAAACATTCCTCTGCTGTTTGCCAGTGAAACATCACAGCATTCTGCTATTGTGTTAAGAATAGAAAATGAAAGTGACTAGGCTATTTTCAGTCCAAGCTGAAAAAAATGAAGAGTAAATTTAAGCTGTTTAAAAGTTAAGATTTATTTAAATTCTTTCAGTTCTAATAATTTAAGATCAGATTTGTAGGATAGGTAACAATGTTTTATCTGAAAGCACATGGATTTAAACTGGCAGTATCATTCTGTTTTGTATTTAGAGGAATATCTGTTTTTATATCTATATATATAGATAGATATAAAATATAGCTCATTGGTTCCTTTGGGAGGACTTCAGCACTCAGCAGTCCTTTTCATTTCTGAGTTGGTGGTGGGGAAGGACCTGGAGTGAGTGTCTCTAAAAGAAGTATAAAAATCAAGTTCAATCCTTAAACAGAAATGAAAAACCTTTCCAAGGCTTTTGTATGAATGACTCAGTTGTGTGTTCAAGAGATGTCTTACCTTTCTGTTCCAACCCAGATACGAGTATCACTGGGCAGATGGGACAAACATAAAGAAACCAATCAAGTGCTCAGCACCAAAGTACATTGATTACCTGATGACTTGGGTCCAGGATCAGCTGGATGACGAAACACTATTTCCATCCAAAATAGGTAAAAATGAACAGTGAAATCAGCATCCAGTTGTACAGGACTATTAAGATCTCTTAGCATTGAAAAAAGCATGTGTAGCTTTGTGTCTGAATTTACAGGATGGAAAAAATATTGATTCAACCCCAAAGGGAACTCAGCAATAAACAGAAATAGTGAGCTGTTGAATATTGAGTTGTTTCTTAAATTATTAGTGACTGCTGTAGGACAGTTAAAGAACAATGTATTAATACACTGAAAGGTACTTGCATGTGTTTAAGCAGGTACAATTTGTGTGCCTGGCTATCGGACATGATACATAATAGAGCAATCCTTAATAAAAACCTGTTAAAATTCAGGATGTAGAAAAAGGGTGTTTCTGTTTAAATAAGCAACTGTATTTTCATTGATTCTTCAGCTTTCTCCTTTTAAAAAGTAGAGTGTTTCTCCTAGAGAAATAGGAGGAAAAGTAATTCCAACCCCTGTACCTTATCCTCAGTATCTTTTTGCAGAATATAGTGTTTTCCCAACTACCAAAATAAGCATAGCCCCAAGGAGGTATTCCCCAACTGGATCAGCATTGCATCCTTGATTGTGAATACAGAACTTACTGTTTACAAATAAATTGGGAAATGTTTTATGTTTTGAGGAGGCTTCTTTAAATGCATGGCACTATTCAGGAAGCAGTTAATGACAGCCCATTTTAGAAAATGGACCGTCTGTCAAAATCAAATGGCTTTTGCTTTTACTTGTTCATGGTTTTAGTCGGGTGCAATGAACCTATAATAGGTTTGGTTTTTTAAGTCATCCCTCTTCCCAACTATCCCCTGCTCAGTAGGTGGCAATGTAGAACCTGTTAGCAGAATGGCATTTGCTTTAGTGCTTCAGTTCAGAGCTGTTGGGGGAGAGGAAAACTGCTTTTATTATTATTAACAGTAATGTTTATTGTGTTTTTAATTATTTAATATTTATCTTAGTGTAGTGCACAGAGGGCTTGGATCTCCATTTTGTTTGGCCCTGTTCAAGTGTGTGTGTGTGTGTGTGTGTGTATATATATATATATATATATATGAAGACCTTTTTTAATAGGATGGGGGATGGGTCACTTTTTTAATAGGATGGGTCACTATAAGCAGTGACTCAGAAAATGACCAACAGGGTCCTAGTGGATAACCAAGTGAGCATGCACTGCCAATGTGATGCAGTAGCTTAAGAGAGCAAATGCAATCCTTAGATGTATAAGCAAGGAAATATTGAGTAGGAGTAAGGAGGTTTTATTACCCCAGTGTAAGGGATAAGTGAGACCACTACTCACATACTCCATCTGATTCTGGTGTCCACAGAGTAAAAAGTATGTTGATAAATTGGAAAGGATTCAGGAAAGAACTACAAGAATGATTTGAAGTCTGTCGTACGGTGAGACACAAAAGAAGCTCAATCTATTTGGTTTATCCAAGAGAAGGTTGAGAGGTAACTTGATCATAGTTATGTACCTACATGGGGAGAAGATTTCTGATAGTAGAGGACACTTTAATCTAACAGACTAGTGGTTGGAAGCTGAAGCTAGACAAATTCAAAGTAGAAATTAGGTGCAATTTTTTTTTTGACAGCAAGGGTAACCATTGGAACAATTTACGCAGAGGGGGATTTTCCATCATTTGAAGTCTTTAAAGCAAGAATGGGATGTCTTTCTGCAACATAGGCTCTAACTCAGATAGGCATTATAGGCTTGATGTAGGAATCACTGGGTGAAATCATGGCCTGTGTTATGTGCTAAGTGATCATAATAGTCCCTCTGGTTTTAAAATCTATGAAGACATGGTCTTTGCCCCCAAAGAGCTTACAATACATTTATTTCTTTTTAGGTGTTCCTTTCCCAAAGAACTTCATGTCAGTGGCAAAGACCATTCTAAAGCGTCTCTTTAGAGTTTATGCTCACATTTACCACCAGCACTTTGATCCAGTGATCCAGCTGCAAGAAGAGGCACATCTTAATACATCCTTCAAGCACTTTATTTTTTTTGTTCAGGTAAATTAGCATAAGAATGCTATGGTAATGGTTGCCTTTTACTCTGAAGACAGGATATATTAAAATGTTGATATATAAAAATACCATTCTTTGAGTTTTCTAGCAGCTGGTATAGAAGCAGGTGTTGTTACATAATTGGGAAGCTCTAAGCCCAAGATGCTACCTTACTTGTATTCCAGTGTATAATTATTGCTATAAGTATTAACAGATTGCAACAATGGATTATGACATGTTTCCACAAAACAGACAAGTACCAAAGAAAACCTTAATTCACAGCCAGTAGAAGAAGAAAACTCTGAAATCAAGCTGCAAAGAGTGCATTTACTGGCTTCTACTGTTTTTCCACCAAGGAGGTGGCCCTTTAGAAGTTATAAAAGGGGAACAACTGTCTGAGCTGCATTGTTGAATGGCCTTAATACAGAACAGGATCTGAGAAGGGAGTTTACTGAGTGTGAAGTAAAATCTTTTTTTGGAATATAGCTCTACCAGGCACTTTATTGAACACACTAATTCATTTCACATAGACTGCTGAATAGCCTTCTGTTGATGGTAACCATATTTAGTCATTAGTGACCTAGATTGGATTTGAACCAGCTACCTAGATGTTGAAAATGGCTAACAGGTAAGCCTGGACGATTGCAAACTGCAGGGTAACTTTATAATTAAATGTAAAGCTGGTACTAACATGACATTGTCTGTGCAAGTAAAATGTTGTTCTCTCCCCTTCCCTCGCCCCCTTTCTACAGGAATTCAACCTTATTGACAGAAGAGAACTGGCTCCACTTCAAGAACTGATTGAAAAACTGACCTCTAAGGATAGATAAAAGGAAGTGGATTTGTGCAAATAGCAAGCGTGTGGTATTTCTGGGGTTTTTGTTTGTTTGTTTTGTTCTGTTTTGAAAACAAAACAAAACCTTGTTCTGTTTTTACAGGCAGCCAAGATCCACTCTTTGTGCTTTTATTAGGGGAAATCTTTGTCTTTTAGGGACATGCAGTAAATGGCTTTTTTTTCTCATTGTGGATTTTTAGTAGATTTTGAGTGTTTATAAAGGAAGTATGCTTGTTGGGGGATTTGACACTGCTGATGGATGGGTTCTCTTTTGTGTCAATTGTAGCCCATTCTCACTAAGTCCCTAAAAAACTTACATTCTCTAAGTGCCTTGGCAGACTCACTTCTGAGGTGCAAAGCACACACAATACTGAACATTGCTGGAAACAGAAAATATAACCTACCCAGGACACTTACTGATGCTTGGTTTAGAATATATATGCTTAAAGTACAAAAGCCATAACTTACTTAAATCCGTGATCTCCAGCTTTTAATACAAAGTATCACCATTAAAAAAGATTAATATAAAGCTTCTCAAAACTAGGTATTTCTAAAAAAACAAAAAAAGTAAAAATGAAAAATTATAGCGATGGTGACACTTCAGATCATGTCCTAGTCACCACACCTAAATGATAAAGATTTTAAAATCATGGACAACCCAGGATAGCAGAGGGCTGGCTCTCCATTCCACTGTAGTTTTGCTTTCCTTATTACTTATATTTATTTTGTTAATATAAATATCAACTCAGGCCAGCCTAATGTACTGTAAAGTACATTACTTCCTTTAATAAAGTTTCCTAGCATTTCCCAAATGAGCCAACCAATTTGCAAAAGTATCTTCAGTGAGAAGGAAGGATCTATTTATTCATCATCAAAAATGACACACAAGTAATATTAAGAAAAATCTTGTTTTAAATCCACTGGAGTGATGCCATTTAAACATGAACAGTAAAAAGCTAACTCGAGATTAGAGCTCAGATTCTCAAGCTTTTCCAGAAGAGAACATCTCTTTGTAGAAAGATTGTCTTGTGGACCACTTTCTATTTGCAGTCAGAAGGCCCACAGCCCGTCTTGTTCATAATTGTATGAGGTCTCTGTGGCAACTACAGCAATTGTTTACTTGGGGAAAGTTATATTAAGTAATATTTGTATATTTTTAGCTGTTTTTAGTGCGGCAAGTGCTTTTGTTCTTTTTGAGAAAACAATTACACAGTCTCCTTTTTCTTTTATTTCATATCTCCCTCCCTTTCTGGTCCAGTTTCTCTCAAACTGGAAACTGGGAGAACCAGTACCATGTGGCAAGACATTTCCATTGACCACCCGCCAGTGGTCCACAGACTACTATTTGGACATATAGCTGTGCTATAGCTATGTGAAACTCAGGGGGTTCCGTCTCAGAAATTCATATGGAACGTGTCTTTGCTTTCAATCTGTGTATCTTTGTATCTGTCAAATTTTGATTTCAAATACATTTGTCTTACACATTTGTAATGTGCCATCCCCATAGTATCATCGGTATCTAGGTGCCAAGTCTCAAAATGAAAAAGTAGCCAGTTTTCACTTGCTCTTGCATCATAACTTAGCAGAACCACAGATTTTACATGATTTTGATGCAAAGATGTAAATTGATCCATGATAGTGACCTCCTTTGTAAAGTACTTTGAGAGCTAAAGATGAAAAGCACTATAAAAGAACTAGCTATTATTATTACACACTAGCATGGCTCTTGAACCTTGGTGATCTTTAGATTTTTACAGTTTGTGACAGAACAATAGAAGTATTGCAGGATATCCTGAAACCATACAAACATTTCACACACCTCTGCTTGACACACATTTTTGACTTTGATAGTTAGGAGTGGGTAATTATGTATGGAAAAACACAATTACACATGCAAAGAGCCTGCAAAATTTGTAACTGGCCATTTGTGCATGCGGATGTAAGTGGTATTTGCATATACAGATTACATACACACTTAATTTTGGAAGTCAGGCCCACATTCTTGAAATAGGAAACTCCATTGCTTTACTATTACTTACTTACTGAGCCAAATCATCTGAAGCTTGAAAACAATCTTGTACCTAAACAAATATCCTCCAATTGGGCAAAAGATTTCTAGTGTAGCAAAAGCTGATATTAGCTGACTTTTTGTTTGCTTAACTGATTACTGATATCGTAACCTTATTTGTTACTTGAACTAAGCATAGTTCTGGGAATCCAGCTATGGACTAGCAAACTGCCCTGATACTCTGTTCATTGCTTCTCCTGTATAGAAAGACCACGTTTTAGATAGCTGTTACAAATTAGTAAGGGAAGCTCAGGTAAGTCACGCTCACGTTGTATCTTACAATTGATTACACTAGTATGGCGGCAATTGATAGCAGCAGAAAAGTTAAAATTATAATTTAACATTCAGACATTCCCTCAGCTTCATCAGAACATTTCTTTAAGATATACAAATCCCTTGGGTGTATGTTAGCTGATCTATATCTTGGATTTACAGGTCAAATTACAGCACAGGGTTTTATTGGCCTTAAAGACAAGCTGCCAAGGGGTGGGGGAAGCAATTGGGTTTGTGTCTTTTTTTCCTTCTTTGTGATATATCTAGGTCTGAAAGATGTTCCCAAAAAATGGGGTGAAAAGGAGAAGCAGCTGCCATTCTTTTGCTCTCTTATATTAGAAATATTAGGTCGTGGCTTCCTGTTTTTTCTGGAAGCCTCCTTGAAAAACCGGAGTGGGAGCTTTCTGAGCCCACAGTTGAAGGGTCAAGGTGTTTGAATCTTTCACACAGATTGATTTTCTTTCACATATTTGAACAAAAAACAGGTTTAAAAAATCAGACTAAAATCTCCTCCTCTCTCAATTGCTGATGTTCCAGTCTCTCCCTTATATGAAAAAAACAAAATCTTACCTGGTCTTGGGAAGAAGATCTTTGAGCTCTTCCTACATCAGAAAGAAGTAAAAAGGGTATGAACACAATTTATTTTCCGACAACTGAAATATTCACACCTGACGTTTTACTAACTCACTGTTCCTAGAGTTTATAGGCTCTGGGCCAGTATTAGGAAGAGCTTAGCAATGTGTAATTTACTGCAGGAGTCCACAGCAAGGGCAGCTTGGATGTGCTTCAGCAGCAGTGCATGCAGTAGCTGGCTGTACGTCTGAATGCACTCCCTAGTGTCAGAACATGCCCACTCTGAGGCTGTGGTATACTGGCTTGTGCAAGAACCAGTCCCCCCATGTCTCATTCAAGTGTTGGAGAAAGAGGTTCCCTATGCCTCCCCCTCCTAGCAAACTGTGCTGTGCACATAAAAGGGGCTGCTCTTGGTCTTCCATGTTAAGTAAGATCATAGGGAACTCAATACTTATCTAGGCTGAGTTGCACAAGTCGATGCCTGAGTATTGGTCTCAATATTTTATTTCCTTGCATTTGGGGGCTCCTTGGAAGCTATTCATGTGTATGGGATGGGGTAGACAACTGATCCAAATACTAAATCCAGTTTCAGAACTCTAGCTATAATTAACTGTAGATCTGTTATGGTCCGAGGGTCTTTTTAGTTCCTGGATAATTAACTCAACAGACTAAATGGCTCTGAAGCCTTTTTCTTTTGAATTACCGGGGCACATAAAGGCATCCATCTGACTATTCAGATGGCAGAGTCACCCCCTAAAACTTAAACTGAACAAACTGTTCTAATGCATTTCAGACATGAAGAAAACTAAATTTTTTAATTGCTCTTGGGTCTGTGGCCTTTTATGCTTCGCTTCAGTCTGAAGAATGTTTTATAGCTGAAAACTGGGGGCTTGTAATGGAAATACACTGACAGGCTTTTAATTGTATGGAGGCGTAAGTGGTGCTGCTTTTAATAGCTAACGGCATCTGCGTCATTAATTTTCATTTCCACTGAAAACTGCTTTGCTGAGCTTATTGTAATCAGTATTGGTTTACTGGTCAGTGTGGGTGTTCAGTGTGCAGATTATGCTTCTGGCAAGAGGAAAAATATTTTGACAATTGGTAATCTTCTTGCATCTCTAGAAGGCACTAGACTTTGGCCTGGTCTACACTACAAAGTTATGTTGACAAAAGGCACCATACGTTGACCTCGTTGTGCAAATGTCTTCACTTAAATGTGGCTCCTGATGACATAAGTTCCCTGCTATGCCAGCTTAATAACACCACCTCCCCGAGTGGTGTAGAGCTATGGTTGATAGGATTAGGTCGACGCACTGTGAGTGTAGACACTGTGTTATTTATGTGACTGTTATTGTCCTCCAGCAGCTGCCCCACACTGATCACCCTTGTGAATTCTGCTGCTCAGGTGGCACAGAGGCCAGAAGCGTCTCTCCCCAACTCGCACCTTTTAAAGCCCCATTAATTTTTGACATTCCTTTTTCTGGCTTGGCGAGCACACCTAGCAGCTCTCCATTGTTCATCGGAACTGCCCAGCTGATGCTGCTGCCTACATGCTCCGGATGTGCTCCTGCCTGGAGTACACAGGAGGTATTGGATCTCCTGGGCCTTCAGGGACACGAGGCTGTGCAGGCACAGCTCCGAATTAGCGGTAGAAATGTGGACATCTATGAGCAGATTGCTCAGGGGATGCATGAGAAGGGGTATAGCAGGGACCAGCAGCAGTGCCACAGGAAAGCCAAGGAGCTGTGGCAGGCATACCAGAAGGCCATCAACAATCAATCCATTGCCAAGCCACAGACCTGCCGCATTTACAAATTGCTGCATGCTGTATTTGGTGGAGAAATCACCCCCCTCTCTGAAAGCACCATGGATACGTCTGAGGAGCCTGAGTCACAGACCCACGCCATGAACAGTGAGGAGGAGGTGGTGGACAAGGAAGAGGAGGAGAAGAATGGGGGACAGACAACAGGGGGGATCCAGCTGCACAGCGAGCCAGGACCTGTTTTTGACTGCAGCGCAGTCCAGCCAGTTTCGCACAGGAGAGCCCGATGTAGGGGAAGAAAGCTCAGATAAATGTGTAGTTTAATTTTCAATAACAGAGATGCCCCCCACCTCAAAGTAGCAGGGCACATCTTTTGAGTTATCATTAATTTACGTGTGCTAGAAGAGGGAGTGGTACAACCGAGAGAGGCAGCGTTGCTATCTGCTTTTCCGTCCCCTCTAGAGTTGTGAGGGGGGGTGGCATACAGAGCAGTTTATTTGTGCGCGCAGGGATGTCCTTGAATCCTGTGGAGATCTCAATGAAACTTTCATGGAGGAACTCTGCAATCCTGTGCCAAAGGTTTCTAGGGATGGCAGCCTTATTTCTACTGCCACGGTAGGACACTTACCCACGCCAATCAGTGATAACTTTAGCAGGTACCATTGTAGTACGCAGGCTAGCAGCATACGGGCCTGGGCAGCTTCTGGACACCAGCAGCAGCTGTGCTCTCTCTGCCTCTGTTACCCTCAGGAGTGAGATACTAAGTAAAGTCATCACCGCCTGTGGAAAATGGTGCCAGTATTCATTGCCATTGGCCTGTACTACTAGAATCATGCAGTTGAGCAATTCCCTCCTCGTTTCCCCAGGCTCAGCAGGGCAGGTGCTGTGACAAGCACCATGCTCAAACAATCCAAGCAGAAGTGAGAATGTAGTGCTTAAAACTTTTGGGGAGCAAAGGGAGCGAGTTCAGCATGTTAAGTTTCACTTTCCGTAGCGAATACATGGCAATGATACCTCTGTGTTTTATCTGCATCTGCTGCCATTGTGGCCTTCAGGGTCTCCCCTCCACACCTGTGGAACGCCTGAGCAAGATAAGGAAGAGAAAGAAGAGGACTTAGGACGACGTGTTCAGTGAGATCCTATAAGCCAGTGACAAAGCGGACTGTGAGCACAGGCACTGGAGGATGAACATTGCAGACAGTCTAGAGCGTAGAGGAGAAAAGCCCAGGAAAAGAAGCGGAAGATGCACCGGGACATAATGGGGCTTCGCAGGCAACAAACAGAGCTGCTGAAGACTCTGGTGTACTTGCAGGTGCACCAACAATCCTGGGCTCACCTACCTTTGCAGCCCATTGAGACCTCACTATCGGAACCTTCCTCTACCTCCCCCCCGCACCACATTCCACGTGGCAGCATGGGTTGCTGCACTACCCCTAGCACTCCACCCTGGATGACATTAAGGATCATCACAACGTCACATGTGCTGACGTGTGAAAGCCACAGTTTGTGTATGTGTAGCTGAAATGGACATGAATGTTCTTTCCCCTTCATAAGTTCTGTTCTCTTAATTTATTGAGTTTTTATTAAGTTTTAAATGTATTTGGTTTTGAAATGCCAGAATTTTTGTTTTTTTAGTCCAGATTTTGTTACAGAATAAAATTCTATTAGTTGGAACATAA
Source organism: Lepidochelys olivacea (assembly GCF_965140295.1). Lineage (NCBI taxonomy): Eukaryota > Metazoa > Chordata > Testudines > Cheloniidae > Lepidochelys > Lepidochelys olivacea. The sequence goes on along the minus strand of NC_140414.1, from coordinate 19,225,427 downwards.
TTGATCTTTATTAGTTCACAGTGTGTACTGGCTGATATTCACAGTTCTGAAAGCGACCATTACGTGTTACTGCACAGTATCACACAACTCATAAGATCATTCACAAACAAAATTAATAGGTGCATTAACAATGTTATATTTCTGCATATACAGCAATCACCTCACAATTCCTTCTGGACTGCAAAAGAATAGGGCTAAACAGACTACATTACTACAACACACATTACCCTGGCTCACTATTAAAATGGTCTTTCAAACCCTCCTTGAGCCATATAACGCCACATTGAGCTTTTCTAACAGTCCATGTATCTGGCTGCTCAAATTCAATAGACACCTGCTCCACCTCCACCCTGGCAGAAACTTTTCTTCCTTTGCTTCACAGATATTATGCAGGACACAGGAGGCAGCTATAACCATTGGGATATTTTTCTCACTGAGATCAAATCTTGTGAGTAAACAACGCCAGCGTCCCTTCAAATATCCAAAGGCACATTCAACTGTCATGCCACACCTGCTGAGCTGGTAGTTGAAGCATTCCTTGGTGCTGTCAAGATGGCTGGCATACAGCTTCATAAGCCCAGGGAGCAAGGATGAGGCTGGGTTGCCCAGGTCACTGTTGGCATTTCAACATTCCCAATGGTAATCCACCAGTCAAGAAAGTAAGTCCCTGCTTGCAGCTTTCTGAACAGTTCTGTGTTCTTAAAGATGCAAGTATCATGCGCCTTCCCTGACCAGCCCACACTGATGGTGAAGCATCGCTGGTGATCCACCAGTACTTGCATAACCATAGAAAAGTAGCCTTTCTGTTGATGTACTCTGTAGCAAGGTAGTCTGGTCCCAAAACAGGGATATGCGTGCCGTCTGTCGCTTGACTGCGCTTTGGGAACCCCATTGCTGTAAAACCATCCACTATGTTCTCCACATTGTAGAGTGTCACAGTCCTGCTTAGCAGGAGGTGATTAATGGCCTTGCATGCTTATATCACAACTGCCCACTTGGTGGATTTCCTGACTCCAAATTAATTCCCAGCTGACCAGTAACAATCTGGCATTGCAAGTTACTACAGTGCAGTCGCCATTCACTTCTCCACTGTCAGTGCAGCTTTCATTCTGGTGTCCCTGCACTGGAGGGCTTGGGTGAGCTCAGCACACAGATCTAGGAATGTGGCCTTGCACATCTGAAATTTGGCAGCCACTGCTTGTCATCCCAGACCTGCATTATGATGCAATCCCATCAGTCAGTGCTTGTTTCTTGGGCCTTGAAGCAGTGCTCCACCATTTGCAGCTGCTCCGTGAATGCCAACAAGAACCTTGAATTGGTTCTCGCTGTGTCCCACAGCAATCTGTCGTCCAAGGAATCATCATGTTCCCTGCATCTCTTCTTCTGGTTCTGCACTTACTGCAGGATCGTGCACCCTGTGCTTGCAATACTCATTAAAATAGTGCAGAGGTGTTCAGGATCCATGCTTTTGTCAGAGATGGCAGACAGCAAGGAGAGCCACACGGGTTTGTGGGATTTTGAAAAAAAAGTCTTCAAAATTATGGGATACAGGTGGTGCTATGGGATGGAGACCGTTGCAAATTGGAAAGTTGACCCCATGCTTCCAGTTACCCTGTACAACTCATTTCTGCCCCATCAAACATTGTCAAAACTGCCTAAAAGTGCACCGGATGGTGGCGAGTTGCACAATGGGATACTTATGCATCAATACAAGTGTTCCTGGTGACTACACGCTCTGCTAACACAACGAGCCCCATATGCGCTCACACAAGCGATGTACTAACTGCAGCAGCTGTATGCTGATGTAAGTTTGTAATGTAGACATGGCCGTAGTCAATGCTTTGCTGTATATCTAAATGAGAACAGTGTTAACCGGAAAGCCCCTTCAAAAAACAATTTACTTGTGATTATTTGGATTAGCATTCTCTATTGAGGGCTTGCAGGCACGGTAAATAATTTTTAAAAAATGCATGGAGCAGTAAAAGGTGTTTTTATATGGTCTAATCAGAAATAGAGTAGAAAGCTATAACTGAAGAATCCAAAACTTAAAAGCAGGGATTTGCAGACCGTAGCTGAGCAGTAGCTGTATTTATTTTGGCAGTCTGCCTTCTCACTTTGGATATTTGATCTCAATTTTAAAACAGCAGCTATGAAAATTCAGGACACTCTTCTGCAGTTCACACTCTCAAATATTAGAATTAATATGTAGAATATTAGTCTTACATGGGCATCTTATTCTTCTGCTGTGTTTGTTACTTGGCATCTAGAAAGCCATTAATTCTGTCACTGTTCATATAGATAGTTTTGGCTCTTAAAACTACATCTTCTTTGAACAGGGAAGACAAACCTTTTGAAGTTGAGACTTGAGTAGCATATGGGAAGTATGAAATGTGGATTGTGAAAAAAAGTTGGTGGAAACCTTTTTTTAGCACTACTTCTAGATATGTAATAAAAGCTTGGAGATCACTGTCTGAAAGAAAGCTGTTGGAATATACTTTAATTATACTAATCTTGAAGATAATAGCATCTAAGATACTAATGCAGTGCATAGGATAGAGTATCCCTTTTTGTATTATACTTTAAGATTTTAATTTTCAAATATTTTTGCAAAAGACTTGGGACCAGAATTGAGTGTGTTTACACTTGTAGAGCATGGGCACATCAAAATATTAAGCAAAATTCATCTTGGTTTTTAAACTCAGCTGGACTCTAGTAAACTTGGTAACAGAACAGTATCTTATAAAAAACAGAACAAACCACAACACTAGTCTAGATCCATGTTATAAAGGGATACTCTGTTAGATATTTCATTGTTTTGATATTAAACATTGGAGCGTTAGGCCTTGTTGACACCGGGAGCAGAACCATGCAAGCCACAACTGACCTGGTTATGCTCCCAGTATAGGTTAAGGCCTTACAGTTTAATAAGGTTTTAAACAGGTTTTGCTATATTGCAGCTACCAGCGTGTTTGATTATATCGGTGATTTGCGTGGTAACTTCAGGAAGTAATCTACCTTGAGAAGAGATCACTGCTGGCATACTCTGTTAGTTGTGTTCTGCTATCTTATGCCAGAGGTGAATTTGGTCCAGGGAATTTACGCAATTAGGATGGTAGATAAATTCTAATCACAGACTTTCATAGTCAAGTCAGGGATTCAAGTTAACTGCACAAGTGGAGAAGATGTGCCACATCCGACTGTTGCTGGTAGCTGATTTGATGTCCAACATGGTAGAGGGGGAGAAAGAAAACAATTTTTAAAGGGGGCAGATAGCCTGTTTGCAAGTGTCTCCAGTTTATTTTACTGCTTACTATGCAATGTAGAACTTTGAACTTTTGCATTTACCTTGATAGAAAACAGAGGGGTACTGTTGTCTATTTAATATTTTGGAACGGAACACTCTCTGAAACTCACTTCACAGGTATAAGACGCCTATTTGCTGCTATTGACTTTCTTTACCTTCCAGATTCCTCCTTTTTCTTTCTTAGCCCCCTTTCCCTGAATCACCATACATAGTTTTATTAAAAATATTTCATTTAGAGGTGTTTTTTGTGCGAGCCAACACTGGTGATTTTTTTTTTTTTTTGGAGTGCTATGTTATTGTATGCAAAACAACAGTTTTCAGCTGAACTGTTAAAGGTGCAGCATGAATATAGACCTGCCTGTTTCTTCCACTAGAAAACTCCCACCATTATTTAGAGCCTTGTTTTCTTGATTGGTAACTTCATTTGAGTTTTCCAAACTGAATCACTAGCACCTCTAATGTTGAGGTTTTAAAACTGTGTAAAAGTTTTGATGTTTTATCTTTTTAGTAGATAACTAACATGGACATTGAGAGTATTACGCACATTTTTTCTCCTTTTTAAGTATAATTTCCTCTTAACAACTGAAGACTGCAAAATGACTAAATTTCAAAAACCTCATTTTTGTTTTAAGAACTCTCCTTAAATTGTTCTTCATAGATTACTGTATTTTTAGGGGAAACTAATTTTGATAGCCATTAAACTGTACTCATTATTTTTGTACATGTGCAACTAAGGACATTTTGGGACACAAGTCTTGGAGGGAACACTTAATTCTTTGCTGTTTTGATTCTTCCTATATGCTGGAGTTGTATTGCTAAATACTACCACTGGAAGCAATACCTTGATGTGCAATGGAGGTGAGAGATGAATGCAATAAAAGTGAATAAGGTTTGAATAAAAATTAATTGCTGGAGGCAAAAGGATATTGCAAAAGCAACACTGTAACCTTCATATTCACTTCTTTATACATCTTAAAGCAGCTGGAAGAAAAAATAGGTGTAAAATATTAAATGCAACATGGGAATCCGTACTGTAAGCTAACCGTGCCAATATTGCTTCAGTTTGTAGTCTTTATTGATTGGTATTTTAGTTTTAGATCAAAACAGCTTTTGATTAGAAAAGAAGTTGAATGTCTGAAAATCTGCAACATGTTTATTTGAGAGATGTAAATAATGTATACAGATTGCTGTATGTGATGGGATGAAAAAATATTTAAATTCTAGGTTTTTTCAATAAGAAATTGAATGCTGTTTATAAGGAAAAAAATAAATAGCTATGTTTGACCATGATTGTCTTTTTTCTTCCCAGACATGTTTAATTTATATTTCTGATTTGTAGATAGAACTCAGTTAGTTATATAGCTGTATATTGTACACACATGAACGTTCCTCCTACAAATTAGATTTTTGTAATTACCCTACTTGAATTTGTGAATATTTGTGTTACAGGCAGACCCAATAGCAATAAAAGAACCTGATGTCCTCTCCTTTCCTTATTGCATGGTTTGAAATGGTAACTTAGAAAAAGTGGGAGAAACCCAAAATGCAATTTGAACTCTGCACTGTACCACTTGATAAGACTTAATGGCCCATTATCTGAAATGTTGGCATCTCTACTGGAGTCATTTTGAAAGCTGTGTTACATAGATTATTTAATACAGATTGTCATTTAAATCATAGCCATGCATTTTATAAAATTAGAACAATACACATTCCCAAAATGTATTCAGTTTGTGCACTAATCTGAGATTTAAGATTTTACTTTTCATAACGCTTCTACTCCATGCAAGCCACATCACCTTCCCTTTGCCCACGGCTAAGCATGACAGCAGACATATGTCTTGGGTTCCAAAGCCTTGTGGCATCCTACCCCTTGCAGTACTCCAACTTCCTGACCACTCCCCTCTTCCCTACCCACCCATGTAATCCCAGCTAACAAGAATGCTTCCCTTCCTCCACCCTTTGTATTGTCTATTTACATTGTAAACTCTTTGAGGTAGGGATTGCCTCTTACTATGTATGTATGTTGTCTAGCACAATGAAGCCCCCATCTCCTGTGGGGCCTCTAGGCACTACCATACTACAGATAATAAATATTTGTCAAATTAATTAATTTTACAAGAATAAGAATAACAAATCACGGACACTAAAAAATAAACAGAAAATGACAAATCATAGCCCATATATTAACTAGTACTGGAATTGCACAAGAAAGTTGGTCATCTTAAGTGGCTAGCCAGATATATTGTCTTATGTAGTTCCTTTTGTACACCTGGGTTTATATAACGTTCTCAAATTTTGTGCCTTCAGAAAGAGTTGATTATTTTCACAACTAACCACCTACATGTGACTCATGGATTCTAGGATTTGTCTTGATGAATCTTAAGTGGTAACTACATGACTGCCCCTTGGAGACATCCTTTATCATCCCATGCTTTGATGTCATTTTCACGCTGTCTGGAGTGGCTCACAATCATGAGTGCCTTCCTCTGGGCAGACTGTCAAAAGCAGGGCAGACACCCCAAACTGGTGGTATGTTCTATAATTAGTTTTCCCCAAGACACTAACAAATATGAACTCCTAAAGTCTTACAATAATTTTATATTGGAGTCACAGACAGTCCCCTTAGAAACTCTAGTGTGTCTTGCCACCCAGGCAAGATGGACTATATGATAAATGGTCATTTACACACACAAAAATTCCAGGTTACTCCCACGAGACCAGTTACACACCCAGATTGAGTTGCATTCTAGATCTTACACCCAAAACAATGCTGGTAGCCAATTCTGTAGTAAACTAACTAAAGTTTTATGACCTAAGAAAAAGAAATGAAAGTTATTGAGTGGTTAAAGCAGGTAAAAATATGTACAGGTGAGTCACAGTCTCTAATCCCAGATGGTAGCAGAGATACAGTAATCTGCCAATTTCCCAAAAGTCTCTCAGGGCTACCCAGAATCATTCTGGGGAATCTCCATCTTCTCATTCAGTTATTCTGCCCTGTTAGAATTCAAACAGTCCAGAGATGAAGGATTTTCCTTTATATCCATATTTATAGCTATCATATGTTTTTTTTTCTTTGATGGTGGTGAGAAACAGTTGCTTTTAGAGTCTTTGAACTCTGAATGCTCCACACTGACCACTCACTTTGAAGTGATCTTTCTGATAAAAGTACTTAATTTGCATTACACAAGGTTTCTTTCATGTTTGGAGGGTTATTTTAGATATTGAGGGTCATATACCATTGAAAATATTAACAAGATACAGAAAAGTGAAAATAATGCATGAAAAATCTCATTAATTTTATGAAATTTAAACACCAAACATTCACATACATTTGACAGCCTCTTTTGATCTTCTGCTAACACACAAGTGGATTGGCCTGACTTCCAGCTGTGAGTTTGTCAGTTTTCAGCTGAGCCAACAGTTTTGATGAGAGTTGACGCCAGCATCACAGCCATTCATTAGGAAACAAATTTTTTAGGACAGAGTCTGCAGTGTTAGGGATTTTAATGTTTTCTGCAATGACATTCTAAACAAATGTTCTTAATCTCATTTTGTTTGAATCCAAATTGTGTTAGATGCTCAATTTAAATTGTTGTATACGCTTAAGAACCCTAACCTGTAAGCTTTAAACTAAAGGCTGCATGGAGCTTTCCAAAAGGAGCCAATATGCAACCATTTAAACAGCTTTCATAGGAAGTATACAAGAGAGCTACTTAAAACCATAATGCTATTTTAATCCATCTGTCCTTTTGTAATCCCTTCAGTAAAACTTCCTTCTGTAGGAATCAATTGCACATAAGATTTTAGCATTTAATTTACAGACTTCAGCATCTGGATGCATCTCTCAACAAATCCAACTATTGGGGTCAGCAAAAAAACTGCAAAAATAAGTACCTTCCTGAAAAACTGCATGTACAGGAGGCCAAGTATTTTATTCCATTTTTAGATGCTGTATCTTCATGCAAGATGTATCCAAGTTAACAGACAGAATAATGTTACAAAATTTTGAAATAAAATCTGTAACATTTCTTTCCTAAGAATTAAAAGACTCACTGATAACATCTCAACTTTTGACATTGATTTCACAACAGGTCACACGTGTATTTTAAGTGGCCTATCTAGGAGCATTTTGAGGCTAAGAAGATCAAATGAGGTAAAGTAATCTGTGTCCTGAATGAATCTAAGCACTCAAGATTTACTGTATTCCAAATGCTCAAGGATGATACCTCACCATAAAGCCATATTTACATTATCATTAAAAAAAAATTGTCTGATACACCACCCACCCCCTGAATATTGGAGATAGATCATGTTGTCTGTGTCAAGAACTTTAACTCCAGCTGCTAGATTTGTACACAGAGAACTTTCACACTTGAACAAATTTTGAAAAAGAAAACGTGACCAGTGTCTGTAATGGTTTCCTAAGGAAGCAGGAGTCACTTCTATTTAATCACCTGAGCACTTGGCCAAATCTCAGTTTGATCAGGCTTCAGGAAACATTTAGTTCACAGTGGGCAAGTTTGGAGGTTTAATATAAGCAAAGTCACTTCTGGCCTAGTGTAGTTGCTGTTGTTTATTATTTCTATTGCCATAGCACCGCAGAGTTCAAATCATGGACCAGGAGTCTATTGTTCTAGGTTCAATATTGCAGCCCTTAAGTTATGTTTCCCTCTTATTGGAGCTACTCTAAATTCTGTTATTTAAGGCAACACTCTAACTTTGAAATAATATTAAATAATTTAGGAGTGGAAGTGCCATTGACTTTCAAAAGTACTTACATCACTTTGGAAAATGTGATCTAGGCTCCTAAATCACTAGGTGTTTTTGAAAATTATGCCCTTAATAACAATGTATGCATACGTTGATGGGTTTTTGAAGACACAGTTGTTAACCTGAGTCATTCTAGGCTGCTTATATCGTTACTGACTTCAGCCAGGTACAGTTTTGATGGCTTTGGTACACATGAAGGTTCTGTGATCACTAATATAAATTCTTTCAGTCCCTCAGCATCCTTTGAAGAATTTAGTTTTTCCTTTTTTTTTTTTCTCGTTTCATCAACTAGTATTTGTTATGTCTACAGTATTTCAAATAAATCTTGATTATTTTCCCATTACCTCTGATAGTCTGTTTCTTGCTGACTGCCAGCTGTTATTTTCAGTTCTCATAGTGACTGGTTGCCTGGATGCCAGTCTGGACAGTGAATTACTATGTTTGCCATAATAACATTTTGTTTTTCCTTCCTTTCTTTCAGCTGTGTTTGCTAAGGTTTGAGTAACTGAAATCTTGTGGGATTTGAAGTGTGTCCATTAGCATCTGTGCTGACTAGGTAACCCAATCCTGTTAGTGCATCTCTAAGAGTCAACAGAATTTACTATGAGTTAGCTTTTGCTATTTGAATAGCTCTCTTAAGCCATGCTTACACACAAGTTGTCCCTATTTAATTATATCAGTATATGTATACTTAGGAGATATTCAAAGGACTTAAGGAATTCCTAAAATTCAAAACTTCAGAACTGAGGTTGTGGGCAGTAATAGGAAGGAATCACAGAATCAGGACTGCTGCATTTGGTGATTTAATATAAGAACATAAGAACTGCCATACTAGGTCAGACCAAAGGTCCATCAAGCCCAGTATCTGTTTTCTGACAGTGGCCAATGGCAGGTGCCCCAAAGGGAATGAACAGACAGGTTATCATCAAGTGATCCATTCCCTGTCACCCAATCCCAGCTTCTGGCAAACAGAGGCTAGGGACACCATTCCTGCCCATCCTGGCTAATAGCTATTGATGGACCTTCTTCCATGAATCTATCTAGCTCCCTTTTGAACCCTGTTATAGTATTGGCCTTCACAACACCCTCTGGCAAGCAGTTCGAGGTTGACGGTGTGTTGCGTGAAAAAATACTTTCTTGTGTTTGTTTTAAACCTGCTACCTATTAATTAGTATTTAGTACTTAGTATAGATAATTAGTGTTCTGCATATTTGGAAGTTTCTAAATCTCTATGAATTTAAAGTAGTAAGATACAGTAAATTTTTGTCAGATTTAGAGAGAGAGAATTTTAGCTTTTCACAATGGTCTCTATATGGAATTTAGGTTTCAGAGTAGCAGCCGTGTTAGTCTGTATTTGCAAAAAGAAAAGGAGTACTTTTGGCACCTTAGAGACTAACCAATTTATTTGAGCATAAGCTTTCGTGAGCTACAGCTCACTTCAAACAAAACACCCATTGTTTCATGTTCTCTGTGTATATAAATCTCCCCACTGTATTTTCCACTGAATGCATCCGATGAAGTGAGCTGTAGCTCACAAAAGCTTATGCTCAAATAAATTTGTTAGTCTCTAAGGTGCCACAAGTACTCCTTTTCTTTATGTGGAATTTAATTACCCTACTTGGTGGTTTAGCTAAAGCTCTTCAGAAGAGATTATGGTATCCCAGTACATACTACAGAATGAGTCTTTGCATAGGCCTTAAATTTAGCTGGTAGTACATAACTGTTGCTCTTATTTCATGCCTTACCTCATGTCTGTCCTGATGTCAGGCATTTAATTTTGTTGTGACCTATTCAGTTAGTCCAGCAGTTTTATTTGGAAGGTTTGGGGTTGGAGTAGGGTTACCATATGTCCAGATTTTCCTGGATATGACCTCTTTTGGGCTCTTCCAATCTCTGTCTGGGAAGATTTTTGAAATATGATCAAAAATGCCCATGATTTTTCCTTGCTCCAACATTGACTCTGGTAGAACTGCAATTTCTGGCATGTCCTAATAGCAGCATGCACTTTTACTGGTTTGCTATCCTTACTTCTGTGCCGCTGCTGGTGGCACTGCTTTCAGAGCTGGGCAGACGGAGAGCGGCAACTGCTGGCTGGCTGCCCGGCTGTTAACATAGTGCCGCTGCCAGCAGCAGTAAGGATGACATGGTATTGATTGTTTAATCGCTGAAAGGGATCCTGCTTGTACAGCGCACAACTGCAGCCATACATCTGGTAAACACTTTCATGGCTATTTGATGTGCAATCAACCACTCTGAGAAAGATATGCTCCACAGAGAAATATGCATGGGCACAACAGGAAGAAGCACAGTAAGAAAGGACTGACTGACTGTAAGAAAGTACATTTAAATTTGATTTACATTTATATTTGAGGCCATTACACTTGTTTATAAATGTTAGATATTCAAAGTAGAAACTGTCTAGCAGAAGCACTGGAACAAAGTATGTAGGGAGACTGTGGAATCTCTGTCATTGAGATTTTTAAGAACAGGTTGGACAAACACCTGTCAGGGATACTCTAGATAGGACTGCACCCAAACTATAACTCATCCAAACACCCAGTGCTGACTCTTTCTAGGCACAGTATTAGAGCCCAAGAAGTATCATGTAACTTTGTCACAAGTAAAGATCAAAACACTGCTATAGCTTCAAAGGACACTTTAGCCAATTCTCTCACTGTTTTTGGCAGTTCAAGATTTTTCACCATCAGAGGTTAAGAAGTTAAACGTGGTCTTCACCTGGTGCCCCCAGATAACTTTTTCTTCACTATCTTTTCTTTCTGTCTTTTCTATTTGCTGTAGGGAAATAAAGGATACTTATCTTCTTTCTCTGGTTGCTGCTGTTTGGCAACTAACCGAGTGAAAGTCACATTGTTCTGGAATGGAAATTTGTAAATGCTTCATGGAAAGACTTAAATTAAACTTTCATTGTAACCCTCTGTTTTCAGTCTGAAAAACTCCCTTTCGGGACTAAACTTTTCCATCGTGGATCTCAGCCCACAGGGGAATTATTTTGGAAAGAGGGAAGGAAATCTGATCAATGGTTTCTGAGTCATGGGTGTGTGAAAACAAACACCCTTTTAAGGTAATTTTGCTCACCAAAACTCAAAGTGGTGAATGCCCCACCCCCAGCACTGGCAAGGGCGTGCGCCCTAAGGGCTACAGGAAAACTGGACTGAGTTGAAAACAGGTGCGTGGGTCACGTTGCCCTTGGAGCGCCCATTCAGTGATTCGCAAAAAAGAAAAGGAGTACTTGTGGCACCTTAGAGACTAACCAATTTATTTGAGCATGAGCTTTCGTGAGCTACAGCTCACTTCATCGGATGCATACCGTGGAAACTGCAGCAGACTTTATTTATACACAGAGAATATGAAAAAATACCTCCTCCCACCCCACTGTCCTGCTGGTAATAGCTTATCTAAAGTGATCATCAGGTGGGCCATTTCCAGCACAAATCCAGGTTTTCTCACCCTCCACCCCCCCACACAAATTCACTCTCCTGCTGGTGATAGCCCATCCAAAGTGACAACTCTTTACACAATGTGCATGATAATTAAGTTGGGCCATTTCCTGCACAAATCCAGGTTCTCTCACCCCCTCACCCCCCTCCCAAAAACCACACACACAAACTCACTATCCTGCTGGTAATAGCTCATCCAAAGTGACCACTCTCCCTACAATGTGCATAATTAAGGTGGGCCATTTCCAGCACAAATCCAGGTTTTCTCACCCCCCACCCCACCCCCATACACACACAAACTCACTCTCCTGCTGGTAATAGCTCATCCAAACTGACCACTCTCCAAGTTTAAATCCAAGTTAAACCAGAACATCTGGGGGGGAGGGGGGGAGGAAAAAACAAGAGGAAATAGGCTACCTTGCATAATGACTTAGCCACTCCCAGTCTCTATTTAAGCCTAAATTAATAGTATCTAATTTGCAAATGAATTCCAATTCAGCAGTTTCTCGCTGGAGTCTGGATTTGAAGTTTTTTTGTTTTAAGATAGCGACCTTCATGTCTGTGATTGCGTGACCAGAGAGATTGAAGTGTTCTCCGACTGGTTTATGAATGTTACAATTCTTGACATCTGATTTGTGTCCATTTATTCTTTTACGTAGAGACTGTCCAGTTTGACCAATGTACATGGCAGAGGGGCATTGCTGGCACATGATGGCATATATCACATTGGTGTATGTGCAGGTATACAAGCCTCTGATAGTGTGGCTGATGTTATTAGGCCCTGTGATGGTGTCCCCTGAATACATATGTGGGCACAATTGGCAACGGGCTTTGTTGCAAGGATAAGTTCCTGGGTTAGTGGTTCTGTTGTGTGGTATGTGGTTGTTGGTGAGTATTTGCTTCAGGTTGCGGGGCTGTCTGTAGGCAAGGACTGGCCTGTCTCCCAAGATTTGTGAGAGTGTTGGGTCATCCTTTAGGATAGGTTGTAGATCCTTAATAATGCGTTGGAGGGGTTTTAGTTGGGGGCTGAAGGTGACGGCTAGTGGCGTTCTGTTATTTTCTTCAGTCTCTACGTAAAAGAATAAATGGACACAAATCAGATGTCAAGAATTGTAACATTCATAAACCAGTCGGAGAACACTTCAATCTCTCTGGTCACGCAATCACAGACATGAAGGTCGCTATCTTAAAACAAAAAAACTTCAAATCCAGACTCCAGCGAGAAACTGCTGAATTGGAATTCATTTGCAAATTAGATACTATTAATTTAGGCTTAAATAGAGACTGGGAGTGGCTAAGTCATTATGCAAGGTAGCCTATTTCCTCTTGTTTTTTCCTCCCCCCCTCCCCCCCAGATGTTCTGGTTTAACTGGGATTTAAACTTGGAGAGTGGTCAGTTTGGGTGAGCTATTACCAGCAGGAGAGTGAGTTTGTGTGTGTATGGGGGTGGGGTGGGGGGTGAGAAAACCTGGATTTGTGCTGGAAATGGCCCACCTTAATTATGCACATTGTAGGGAGAATGGTCACTTTGGATGAGCTATTACCAGCAGGATAGTGAGTTTGTGTGTGTGGTTTTTGGGAGGGGGGTGAGGGGGTGAGAGAACCTGGATTTGTGCAGGAAATGGCCCAACTTAATTATCATGCACATTGTGTAAAGAGTTGTCACTTTGGATGGGCTATCACCAGCAGGAGAGTGAATTTGTGTGGGGGGGTGGAGGGTGAGAAAACCTGGATTTGTGCTGGAAATGGCCCAACCTGATGATCACTTTAGATAAGCTATTACCAGCAGGACAGTGGGGTGGGAGGAGGTATTTTTTCATATTCTCTGTGTATAAATAAAGTCTGCTGCAGTTTCCACGGCATGCATCTGAGGAAGTGAGCTGTAGCTCACGAAAGCTCATGCTCAAATAAATTGGTTAGTCTCTAAGGTGCCACAAGTCCTCCTTTTCTTTTTTGCGAATACAGACTAACACGGCTGTTACTCTGAAACCTGTCATTCAGTGATTGACACGCTCGGCGCTCAGCAGCTTCCCTGCCTCCGTCGCTCTGTAATCGATTGATTTTCGCTCGTGTGCTGTCCGGGGCTGGAGGAGGGAGGAAGCCGTTTACGTGCCCTTCCTCCGCCAAACAGCCCACGAGCCAAAGCAGAGGCGGGGCCGTTTCACTCGCTGACAGGCCTTGGCCCTGGCGGGCACCCATACGGCCTGTCGCGGGAACAGCGGGCCGACCTTTTGTCCCGCTGAGGGACCGGTGCGAGACGTGCTAGTGACGTCACCGCAGTCTCTGACTACCGCCCGAGCCCCGCGCGCCAAATTCGAACGCGGCAACCGGCGAGCGCGCGAGAGCACCCGCTGAGGGCCAGCAGCATCCACCCGGCTCGCGCGGCGGCGGCAGCAGCAGCAGCGTCTCCATGGCCACCCCCCCCAAGCGCAGCCGGGCCCAGAGCGGCATCAAGAAGATCGCCATAGAGGGCAACATCGGTGAGATCCCGCCGCGCGGCCCTGGCCCTGGCCCTGGCCCCTCCGGGACCAGCGCTGAGGCGCCGCCGTTCCTCACCTCTCCCGCCCTCCCCTGAGGTGACCTACCGCCATCCCTTGGCGGGAAGCGCCGGGACCTGCCGGGCCAGCCTCCTGTCCCGGCGGCTGGGCCAGCCGCTGCCGCCCTGGGATCACCCGCCCAGGGAGCCTCCTTCCGAGCCCGCCCGGCAGCTGGTTGTGCCCTAGGTCGCCACTGCCCTCCGAGCCCGGAGCGTGCCCTTTCCCTGCCCGCAAACCCGAGCGCTGCCTGCCAACGGCCCTCAGCCATGGGGAGAAGGCAGCTCTGCCCGTGGCTGTGACGCCCTGCTGGGGACTGGCCTGGACGGGGACTTCTGCCGCACTTCCCCGCTTTGCCTCGGCTGTTCCTACCGGGCATGCTGAAAACACACCCATGCCACGGCAGTGGTTTCCGTTGTGTGTCTTCACAGCGCTTTACAAAGATTGACCCTTTCCACATCCCTGGGGAGCTGGCTACGTTTGGGAAATGGTCTGGACCAGCTCCCCGTGTCCACGCAACTGCTCTGAATTAAAGCGATTTTCAGTCTGCAATAGAGTGGCCACACGGGGAGCTCAGCTTATTCCACAGTAGCTGGTCCTATTGTGGTGCGGTAGCCCTGTTGGTCCCAAGATATTCAGAGAAGCAAGGCGGGTGAGATAATATTTTTATTGGACCAACTTCAGCTGGTGAGAGAAAAAAGCTTTCAAGCTCACACAGAGCTTCATGTCAGCTATTCCTGTCAGTTTCCCTGCTGAAGCAAGCCCTTAGGTTAGGAAATCTGATCTAACAAGAATATACATCAGGAAAACAAAGCAGGAAGTAACTTGGGAAGTTGCTAGTAGTGTTACAAGTACTGGATTGCAATACTGAAGATGTTATCCTTTACTCTATTCAAGTTCCTGGTTTGAACAAATGTATTTCTTTCTGTAGTATTCTTGCCAGATTTTTGTTTTATGAGTTAGGGCATCAGAAATGTTTGTGCAAGCAGACATGATCAGCTCAAGTCCCTTTAGTTCCTTTTTAATCCTGGTAAATAATTATCACTATCTCCTTCTCCAAACTAGTCTCCTGACTTTTATTGTTTCTCAGGATATTCTATGCTATTTTATTTTATACTAGTGAAAAGAAACCAGTTTAACTTGCTCTGAAGGCCGGGGAGTGCCTCAGGTTGTTCAGTGACAGGATGAGCTAAACGTTTTTGGCCCCAGAGTGCCATGTAGGAATTGAGATCAGAATTTCCCATGGTTCGTACCACTTCACTGATCTATTGCTCCTCCAGCTCTTGGTAGCTTTATTTATTCTCATCTTAATGTACTTTTTTTTGTTTGTTTTGAAACACTCCATTCTTTTGCTTTGTGGCAGACTAATCTACTGGCTTTGTAACTGACGCTCCTTGTGGGGAGACAAATGACACGATGGTGCCTTTGTAACTTTACCAGGGAGATCACCAGTTGCCTTTAAATTTCTTAATTAAAAGCTTGCTTTCTTGCCTAAAATAAGTTAGAAGAAAAATTAGGTGGTACACTCTGAGAAGTTAAATTTACTTTTAAAAGTTAACTAAACAAAAAGATGAAGTAGGATGTGTCAGTAGTACCTAAATGTCACTTCACCTAGAATACTAACATAGACCAAGATTGTCTTTACTAGGGAAAAGGTGTATTTTTAACCCATGTTAAACTAACCCATGTTAAAATAATGAAAACAAGACGGTTATAGTTTTTTTAACCCATATTAGTTGCTGGAAGTAAACTGTAGGGGGAGCCCTTGGTTTAAATTTTTTTCTCAAGTAGAAGACAAGGTCGAAGCATCTTGAGGCACATGGGTGTATTGATAGAAAACATTGTCACACTGACAAATGCACACAGTTAAACTTCTGCATTTTCTGATTTATATTTTAAAGTCTACAGCCACAATAGTTTGTCTATGTTGCCATACCTAGTATTGTATAGGATATGAACTTAAGCTGCTAATAACTTACATTACATGGGCACTTACAAAAGAACTCACTTAACAGTTCATTCCTAGATTCAAGCATTCAGACTTAAAATTTTCTGCAGTGCATGCACAATTGCCTGTTTCCATTCATTAATAACTTAATGTCCAGTTTTTCAGACTTGCTTAGTGAGGATAATTCATGTACTAAGTTTAATGTTCATCCATTCTTTGGGAGGGGGGGAAGTTTGACAATAGCGAGAAGTTTTTTCACCCATATAGAAAAATGGTGAAAAATTTTTTCTGAAACTATTATCTTTGCTTAGCAATCATTAATTTTTCCAGAAAGTTATGAATAATTCAAAAGTTATTAGTGAAAATTGTTCTGTGGCATTAAGTATAGCACTTCATTCCAGGTGACTAATATAGTGAAGTATTTAATGTCAACTTTTTTCCCTTGTTTTAGCTCCACAATAAACATCCCATAATCATTAGGTTCCCTGTTTAATATGTTCTAGCATGCTTCTGCTACTCTGCTATAGAATATAGTCTGCACACGAGGTCAGGGTCAGATTATATTTTCAGAAATTTTACAGAAAATATTATATTTACAGAAAATATTATACAACTGATGGTTGTTACGGGCAAGGGAAAAAGATTCAATTGATCTCATTGGCCTTGTTCCAAGGCCTAATCTACGTATGGATGCTGTAATACTGCAGGAGGAGAATGTACTGGGGAGGTCTTCTCATGAAGCCAGTGATGCATGGGAAGTGGAGGTTGCATTTGATGGAACCTGGAAAACGGAGTATCTAGTGGCTAACAATTAACCACTTCCATTACTTTCTGACAGATGTATTTATTGTTCTCTTTTCCAACAGCTGCAGGAAAATCAACATTTGTGAATATTCTCAAACAAGTTACCCAGGAATGGGAAGTTGTTCCTGAGCCTGTAG
The DNA here is from genome assembly GCF_965140295.1 of Lepidochelys olivacea. Taxonomy (NCBI): domain Eukaryota; kingdom Metazoa; phylum Chordata; order Testudines; family Cheloniidae; genus Lepidochelys; species Lepidochelys olivacea. The sequence continues at coordinate 19,208,469 of NC_140414.1, read as the reverse complement.
AAAGATGGTGCAATGTTCAAAGCTGCCAAGAGGATTATGAGGTATGATGATAGCCTTTGACTTTTATTGAGATTAGTATTTCATATTATTTGCCCATTATTGAGCAAGGAGAAACTGCATCTTTGGGATCAAGGCCTCTTCTAATCTAATAAAACAATAATAAAAATATGATCTGTGTGTATATATATACCTGGAATAGTAACAGTTTAATCAACTCTCATCATATTCATTTGGATTCCTTTCACCTTTGTAGGCTTTGACCCTTATTAAACAACCTTGTGATGCTCAAATGGAATGTGTGTTTACACTCGTGCATGTTTAAGACAAAGTAGGTATGGGGAGTGTAGTAATCCTTTCGGCCAGACTTACAAGTGTATTGCAGAGTAAACACCATTTACACCTAATCGGCACAAATATTGGAAAAATGCCAGTCCTTGCTTGCACGGCCTCTCCCACTTGAGCACCACTGGCTTTGTCTATACTGGCACTTCATCAGCAAAACTTTTGTCATTCAGGGTTGTTAAAAAAAACACACCCCCCCGAATGACAAAAGTTTTACAGACAAAAAGCACTGGTGTGAACAGCGCTTTGTCGGCAGGAGAACTGTCGCTCTTGGGGGTGGAAGTTTTTTGTCAAGCAGGAGAGCTCTCTCCTGCTGACAAACAGCAGCACAGCCATGTCACTAAAAGTTGTGTACTGTAGCCATAGCCTAAAACATGACAAGGAAGTACTGGAAAGACATAGCTCAGATTTGATAATATATCTCTGTGAAGAAAACATAGAATAGTTCAGATGTCCCAGGAGATATCTTCTGAAACCTTTGGGAAAAGAATGTGAGCTGCTGATTAAATTGTTTATATAATCTGGTTTCGATTTTGATATTTGTATTCTAAACCTGGATCTATAACTATTTCAGCTTGCTTCATGGCTGCCACCTAAGGGCACAAGTCATGATGTCTGTGCACAGTAGTGCTATCACTGAGCCACAAAGGAACTTTTTTAAATGTAAAAAATAGTACAATGTATTTTGACACACTAAACCAGAGGTGGGCAAACCACAGCCCCCGGCCCCTGAGCTCCTGGCCTGGGAGGCTCGCCCCCAGCCCTCCCCAGCTGGTCCCCCTTCCCTGCAGCCTCAGCTCACTGCACTGCCAGTGCCGTGCTCCGGGCGGCGGAGCAGCAAGCTCCTGGGGCAGCGCAGCTGCAGAGCCTGGCCTGACCCGGGGCTCTGTGCTGTGCAGCGTGGCTGCCTGTCCTGGTGCAGCCGCACCACCAGCGCTCCAGGCAGCGGGATAAGGAGGCAGGGAGTGGGGGGATTGAATAGAGAGCAGGGGTGTGGATAGGGGTCTGGGCTGTCAGAGGGCGGGGAACAGGGTGGTTGAATGGAGATGGGATCCGAGGGGGGGATTGGATGGGGCGGCGGGGGGCAGTCAGGGGCAGGCGTTCTGGGGTAAGTCAGGGGACAGGGAGAAGGGGTGGTTGGATGTGGCAGGGGTCCCGGGGTGCTGTCAGGAAGGGGGGGTTAAATGGGGTGGGGGGAGTAGGACAGGGAGTCCGGGGACGGTCAAGGAGAAGGGGGGAGTGGATGGGGGCAGGGGTCGCAGGGGGGCAGTCGGAAAGGAGAGGGGGGAGTTGGATGGGGCGGCAGGGGGCAGTTGGGGCAGGAGGTCAGGGGACAGAGAGCGGGGGGTGGATGGGACAGGGGTCCGGGGGGGGTGAGAAGCAGGAGGGGTCAGATACGGGGCCGGGGTTGGGCCATGCCTGGCTGTTTGGGGACGCACAACGTCCCCTAACTGGCCCTCCATACAATTTCAGAAACCCGATGCGGCCCTCTGGCCAAAAAGTTTGCCCACCCCTGCACTAAACAAAAATTTTAAACAGTGAAGGCATTTGCCTCATCTACCATTTATTGGTCAAAAAGTGTGTGCTTGTACTAGGTCATCCAAACCAAGCAACTTTTCACAGCCCTTTTGGGTTGCAATGAAGAAGTTTTTGGAGATCCTGGCAATTACAGATTGGTAAGTCTAATGTTTGTACCGGACAAATTAGTTGAAACAATAGTAAAGAATAAAATTGTCAGACACATAGAAGAACATAAATTGTTGCGCGAAAGTCAACATGGTTTCTGTAAAGGGAGACCATGTCTTACTAATCTGTTAGAGTTCTTTGAGGGGGTCAACAAACATGTGGACAAGGGGGATCCAGTGGACATAGTGTACTTAGATTTCCAGAAAGCCTTTGACAAGGTCCTTCACCAAAGGCTCATAAGTAAATTAAGTTGTCATGGGATAAGAGGGAAGATCCTTTTATGGATTGAGAACTGGTTAAAAGACAGGGAGCAAAGGGTAGGAATAAATGGTAAATTTTCAGAATGGAGAGGGGTAACTAGTGGTGTTCCCCAAGGATCAGTCCTAGGACCAATCCTGTTCAACTTATTCATAAATGATCTGGAGAAAGGGGTAAACAGTGAGGTGACAAAGTTTGCAGATGATACTAAACTGCTCAAGATAGTTAAGACCAAAGTAGACTGTGAAGAACTTCAAAAAGATTTCACAAAACTAAGTGATTGGGCAACAAAATGGCAAATGAAATTTAATGTGGATAAATGTAAAGTAATGCACACTGGAAAGAATAACCCCAACTATACATATGATATGATGGGGGGCTAATTTAGCTACAACTAATCAGGAGAAAGATCGTGGAGTCATCGTGGATAGTTCTCTGAAGACGTCCACGCAGTGTGCAGCAGCAGTCAAAAAAGCAAACGGGATGTTAGGAATCATTAAAAAAGGGATAGAGAATAAGATGGAAAATATCTTATTGCCTTATATAAACCCATGGTACGCCCACATCTTGAATACTGCATACAGATGTGGTCCCCTCATCTCAAAAAAGATATACTGGCATTAGAAAAGGTTCAGAAAAGGGCAACTAAAATGATTAGGGGTTTGGAACGGGTCCCATATGAGGAGAGATTAAAGAGGCTAGACTTTTCAGCTTGGAAAAGAGGAGACTAAGGGGAGAATATGATAGAAGTCTATAAAATCATAAGTGGTGTGGAGAAAGTGAATAAGGAAAAGTTATTTACTTGTTCCCATAATATAAGAACTAGGGGCCACCAAATGAAATTAACGGGTAACAGGTTTAAAACAAATAAAAGGAAGTTCTTCTTCACTCAGTGCACAGTCAACCTGTGGAACTCCTTGCCTGAGGTGGTTGTGAAGGCTAGGACTATAACAGGGTTTAAAAGAGAACTGGATAAATTCATGGCGGTTAAGTCTATTATTGGCTGTTAGCCAGGATGGGCAAGGAATGGTGTCCCTAGCCTCTGTTTGTCAGAGGATGGAAATGGATGGTAGGAGAGAGATCACTAGATCATTACCTGTTAGGTTCACTCCTTCTGGGGCACCTGGCATTGGCCACTGCCGATAGACAGGATACTGGGCTGGATGGACCTTTGGTCTGACTCAGTATGGTCATTCTTATCTTCTTATGAGATGAATGCTCATAATGGTTGAGATCCTCTAATTGCCCATTTCAAGTCAAGGATTGGTATCTGTGGCCATCGATGTGGTAACGTTACTTAATTGTAGCCAAAAACCAGCTGCGTATAATAAAATTATCCTGTGCAGTTTAGCTTTGACATATAGCATTTTTGCCTGAGAAATTTACAACTGAAATGTCAACAATCTAACAATAGTTTTACAACTAATTAATAATGAAAGTTTAAAAGGAAAAGTTAATATTGCTTAATTGTGTAACTTAAGCAGATATATTTCTGTTTATAATAGAAATGTAGCCCTGGAAGGAATCTCAAGAAGTCACTAGTTCATCCCCCTGTGCTGAGACAGAATTAAGTATGCCTTCTGGGATAGTGTAGGTTATTGGTGAGCATACATGCACATTAAATATATTTATATGCTCACCTTAAGACCAATGGGAGCTGTGTGTTCTACTGGTTAGAATACAGGCATGGGAGTCAGTTACCCAAGGCCACACAACAGGTCAGTGGCAGAGTTGGGAAGTGTCTGCTCCTCAGTTTCTCTGTTTATAAAAATTGCCCATGTACTCATTTTATAAAAGTCCTTAGAGGCAAGCGATTACAGAAGTGCAAAATAGTAATTATTATCATTAGTAAGTTTTCTGATGTCCACATTACATAGTCTATTTTCAATTGTACCTTTGTTAAATCAAAGCCACTTTTTTCATAAACAAAACAAAGGCACTCCTTTCCGCTCTACCCCCGCTTCCTACACACAGTACAAAGATTATGACCAGACAAAATTTGTAATTTTCTTTATATAGGCCTGTGCCAAAACAGAACACTATTTGTCCAAAACACATAATTGGTTGCTGAATTTAACTCAAGTTTTGCGGCATTTGACCTTTGGTGTCTCACGCCTTGCAGTGTGCCTGATATGAATATGACTTGCAAACCCGTGCATGAAATCTTCTCCATAGGTGAATAAAGGTAAAATGCTGCACAGTTCATAACTGTGTTTTCCCAAATAAAAAACAGTTGGGTTGTGCTCTCATACACCGTGCCCCAATGTTGCAGGGGGTCTCAGAGAAGTGCAGGATGCAATTCTCAGCACAACGAAGGGAGTTAAGATGTGTGCAAATGACACTCACGCTTATAAATGGAGATTAAGAGTAGTTGGAGACAATTCTAGGCCTGAAAAAAGAGACTACACCATTTTGTCATGATAAGCAATTTTGGGCATTTTAGAGGTAACTTAGATAAGTTGGACCCCATAATCATTGGGTGACTTACTTTGTTAAAAATAGGAGCTGACGACATCACAGAAGAGTGGAGGGAATGTGCTTCAGATGATGTATGAGAAACCGGACCGGTGGTCTTTCACCTTCCAGACGTATGCCTGCCTGAGCAGAATCCGGGCTCAGCTCAAATCCCTTAATGGGAAAATCAGGGAGGTGGAGAACCCTGTGGTCTTCTTTGAGCGATCTGTGTATAGCGACAGGTATGTTTAATATGTGGACACTTGGCTGAGTATTAGAATCCTTGTATGACTAGAAAGCAGATGAGCTTTCATAAGCACTTAAGGACCAGTGGCTTGTGACTGGCTCTGGTGAGTTTACGATATTATCAGTGGATCCATGGGCTATCACCAGCAGGAGAGTGAATTTGTGTGGGGGGGTGGAGGGTGAGAAAACCTGGATTTGTGCTGGAAATGGCTCACCTGATGATCACTTTAGATAAGCTATTACCAGCAGGACAGTGGGGTGGGAGTAGGTATTGTTTCATATTCTCTGTGTATATATAAAGCCTGCTGCAGTTTCCACGATATGCATCTGAGGAAGTGAGCTGTAGCTCACGAAAGCTTATGCTCTAATAAATTGGTTAGTCTCTAAGGTGCCACAAGTACTCTTTTTCTTTTAGTGGATCCATTGTTCACTTTCTCTCCATATTATTGTACAATGAGGTCATTTTACCAATTCAAACAATAACTTTGTTGTATTAATGAAATTATATTAAATATATGTAATTTTCTGTCCTCTTAAAAAAAAGGGAGGGGGGCAGAGTTGAAGGGAGAAAGAAGAGCAAATTCTCTATTTCTCCCTAACTTTTGTTATTCCCATGTTCTTTGAGAGCTGCTCTATATTTGCTCCTAAGTGTCTTACCTTTCAGTCTCTGGCTGCAGGGGGTTGAACTTCACTATTGAGCCCCATGTCTGCAGTTTTGGGGTTAATAGTGCCCGAGGATAGTCCTAGCCAACTACCATGGTGCTTCAGTGGAGGAGCTAGGTGTACTGTCCTAAATGCTCTTGTTGCAGTCTCCAAAAGGTGGTGAACCTGTCAGAGAGGTAATAGAACATATGTCTGAACCCTGAACATGGCAGCTATGCATGACTCTGTGGGAAACTGCAACTGAAATAGCATGGGGTAGGGGACCAGATGGGTGGCAAGACTGCAGCCATCTAGAAAGAGAGCAAAGGGTTAAATACAATCTAGTAATAAGATCACCTGACTCCTTCAGGTGAGCCAGTGGAACAAAACTGTTAGGTTTTAACGACATTATTCATGGATAATTGAGTTTCTTGCAATCTAAACATCAATCAGGCTACAAAAGTAGCTCATCCATTTTTTCCTAGATATGGCAGAGCATATTGAACTGGATATTTAAATAACATGACTTACATTTCCTCATTGTTTGATCAATCTTTTGGGTTTTAGGTATATTTTTGCATCTAACTTATATGAATCTGATTGCATGGATGAAACCGAATGGACGATTTACCAAGATTGGCATGAATGGATGAATAAGCAGTTTGGTCAAAGCCTTCAACTAGATGGAATCATTTATCTCAGAGCCACTCCTGAGGTGAGAAATAAAACTTTATGAATTTAGCAAGAATGAGAGTGCAATCAGATTGACCAATCTGAGCCTTGCCTATAAATCTTTGCCTACATGAGTTTAGAACTATTTTGCCAGGTTGCACTCTTTAATACTCTATAGAAAGTGGTGTATTTTTAAGGTGTCCACAAAACTACTGTTTTCTTGAGAAATCTCAGTTACGTTCAAACAAATCTTCAGCCCAAGCTGTCTGTATCAGAATCTTTATAAACTTGTGACTGCTCATGTTAAAACACCAACACCAGGCATGTTACCTAGTGGCAACACAGCTGTCTGGGAAATAAAGTTGGGGCAGAGAAAGTGGACTTCTGTCCAAGAAAATGCCTAGAAATAATATTTTGCCCATTTATATCAAGGATCTCAAAGTGCTTTACGTACATTAGTAAAGCCTCACATGTTCCTGTGAGATGATATTCTTTACAGATAAAGAAAACTGAAGCATAAAGAGATTAAGGAGACAATATAGCTGTTCTGCCTGAGAAGGTAAGATGACTTGGATTCAGAGCTCAGCCACTTTGCCCAAAAGAACACAGGACTAGTGGGCAGGGAGCAATGTACTAAAATCCACACACTGAATGGAGATTACAATGGAAAAACAGTGGAAATTCCATGGATTTTTGGGTCACAGATGAGTATCAGAAGTGCCTCTTTCTGGCTCTCAATCATTCTGAAGCCCATACCAATGCAAGCCTTGCTGCCTCGGTTTGCCTTGTTTGCCATAGGTTCTCTGGTATTCAGGTTCTTGTCCTTTCTGATGTGGTTCATGTGATATGTAGGTGTAGCTGTTGCTGATATAGTCAAAGTTAAAAGCTGTTTGGAAAACCTGGGTTTGGGGAGGGATGGGTTTCAAATTTTCCTATTTTCTGTCAGTATAGTTTTGACACTTTTTATTACCAGCCCTCGTCAGTAATAATTTCCAATGCAAATATCTTTACTGCTGCCTTGAGAAAGGACATTCACTGTGCAAGGTGGCCTGTTCCTGACTCCTTTTCTTTTGCCTGGGTGCATACTGTATTCAGTGATTGTCACTGGCATGGAGAGAATGGTCAAGGCTGCTTGCTCCCATATGATGCCATGTAGCTGTTTACCTTTTTGACTTTGATTATAGGCCCATCTGTTCTGTGACAAGGGGAAAGTATGGCCATAAGCAACTTGTCTAAGGTCAAAGTCAGAGGCAAAGCCAGGAATAGTACCCAGGTGTCCTAATTTCCAGTCCTTTGCTATAAACACTTAACCATAGTTAAGTCTGTTGGGCTGCTCTTTCCTTATTGCACTTTTCCGCTATTGCTGTAACTATTCCTTGGGGGAAGAATTCTTGGAATCCTATGCCAGTCCGGGACATATTTCTTGATAAGGGTAGATAAGAGCATTGTCAAAGTATTTGCATGAATGGAGGGGTACTCTCACTATATAGAGTATTTGGTAGAAATATAAGGTATGGTGTAGATTTGGCTTGATCACTTTCTGTGGGCCTTAGCAAAGCCCACAGAAGAACTTGGAGCTATTGTGTGACTAACTGGTCACCTGTTCAGGCAGAATTTAACGTGTCTAATGTTCCTGGAAAGCTTAGGGACTGCTCTTCACATCTTTGCAAGTCTTCCTGCATCTGTGTGTTTAAAGATTGCTCTAGGTGGTGCTGATGTGTCAGGGGATGCTTCAATTTTCCTGACTCTTATTTTTTGACAAGGCAAACACCTTACATTTACTCCCTTCCTAAGATCAAGTTATGCTAGATTGGGGCAAGGGGCGGGGTATAAAGCTACACTAGCATTGAGGAGCATGAAAATTCCAGTGTTTAAACTTCAGTTTAAATTATAATATCCTCATAAATAGTATAATACCTGTAAAAATAAAGAATATTATAGTATGTACAAAAAGATTATAAGTTTACAGTAGACATCTTTCTTGCAAATATTGCACCCTCTGTAATTGTAAAGGAATACATAAGTGCCCTTCCCTTTGTGCACATTGTATCAAAGGTACTTAGCTTTTGGCATCTAGTGTTATGACATCGCAGAGCCCTGTGTTCATTCTTTTGAATCCCACACACCCTGTTATGTTTTCATCTTTGGCCTTGAATTTTATTTGTTCCTTTAAAGTATGACTAATTTGTGTGTTTACATCTTGTGAAAAGATAACAAAAAAGGTCTTCAGACTGTCATTCCTGATCATAATTACGGAGTTTGCAGTGAGTACACAACCAAGTGAAAAATATATAAGAATGTGAAAGGAACACTGTAACGTAAAGACAGACACATGTTTAAATCCTTACAGATAATACTTTAGATTATTAAAACCAAAAGAACTTTAAAAATCCAATATACTTTACATTATTTATGCTGTTGACTTTTTGCATTTCATTCAGCTAGAACAATGTATTTAGACCAATGTATGTATGTAGTCAAGTGCACTTCTTGTACTGAACATACTAGCATAATGCTGTGGTGTTTGAGTTTCTATTACTATAGGGTAATATCTAAATAAAAAGTTTGAATTGCCCCATCACCACCACCAAAAATCAAGCCACTGACACTTTCTCTTCTGAGTTTTTCAATCTTAGCATTTTAAGAAAATTTCAAGTTTTGGCCTGAATTATTTGAACATGTTACTTTAAACCTGTAGATACTTAGATAAGCTATAGACAAGCTTCACAGTAGGAGTGATAGGCAAACTACTTGACCAAGTACTTGACCAAGAGTCAAGAATTCTTGGTTCTATTACTGGCTCTCCCACAAAGCTGGTTTGTAAATTTGACTTCTCTGTGCCTGGCTCTCAATTCATAAAGGGTATTTTTTTTAAATTGAGTTTTTGCCCCTTATATTCTGTTTTATGATTTATAAAGAGAGCTAAAAGGGGTGTGTGTTGAAAAATAAGAATATTTTTATTTTACAAAAATCAGGAATTTCAAGTTTGGTCTTCCCCTGTTTTGCCAAAGGACTTCTTGGTGGGCTCCAGAGACATTTTCTGAACTCTCACCTTCATTGGAGTGTTTGGGGTTGCTGAGACACCATTTCTCCCAAGGGCTCATGAACCTTTGGAATTAAGTAGATGTCAGCAAAACAAACAAGTTTTAAACAGGCTGCTTAAAAATTCCTTTTCTTCCAGGCTCTTAGCATGTCTGATGTCAGAATCCTCGTTCTCCAGAAACTAGACAAGACATGAGTTTCTAATGCTATAGAGACCATTTTCTTCTCCCTTTTATTTTAACTGTTCAGGCTCTCTTCGTACACCATAGTAAAGCAATAAAGGGCACAAACCCATCTCTTTTGCACATTACCATAAAAGATTATAAAAATAATCTCAGGGCATTGTGAACTTTAACATTTTCAATACTCTTTGTTATCTTCTGATACAAGGTGCCATAAGTGCAAAGTAATATATGTAAATACCTTTTTTTAATAAAAGTCAGCAATAAAACTTTTCTACATATCACAAAGTCTGAAAAATGAAAAAAATGTTGTTGGAACTTTTAATTGAACCTGCCCCTTTACGCATCACATCCTTATTGTATGGAATACAGAAAAATAAACTTTTTTATTAGTGTACTGGAGTTTCAGGATGAACTTGAACTTTTGTTTTTTATATTGTCTTTAAGTGAAAGATTTACCTTTTGAATTTTTGAGTCCACAAAGGCAACAATAATTCTCAAGAATAGTTGTTCAGATTTCCCAATAAAAGGACATAATTGACTGGGAACATGGCTCCACAACAAAGCTTTTTATGTTGTTTTCAATAATCAAGTGAACCTTTAAGTGCCAATGTTGAAGAACTGATGCAAAGTTTCTCTTGTATTGTTTTTTTACCATTTTTTTGCCAGTTAACCAACAACATGTCATTGGCCTCCATTAGCTAAACGTGGAAGAATCTTTCTGTACTCCCAAAACTCACTCACTAGTGAAAGGGTGGCAATCTTTGCTAAGAGTGTAGGGTATTGGGCTTTTTTTTTTTTTTTTTTTTTTTTTTTTTTTAAAAAAAGCTTCAGGGAGTTGAAAATAAATTGGACTTTAATTCTTCTCTTGTAAATTGGTCTACTTTTTTTCTTTCTGCTTTTAGAAATGCTTAAATAGGATTTACTTGCGTGGAAGAGATGAAGAACAAGAAATTCCTATTGAATATCTGGAGAAACTTCACTACAAACATGAAAGCTGGCTTCAGCATAGAACATTACGGTAGGCTTATTATTTATTTATTTATTTTTTGGTGACTAACGCATATCTGGAAACATCTGATAGTGAAGGTGTTTGCCGGTGTCTTCCCCACGGTTTCAAATAAGACTTCAGTTGTCCTTGAAAATGTCAAACCATGATGGCTTTTAAAAATCAAGTATCTTATGTATTTGGGTCTCTTATAACTATATCTGAAAATGTCTTATTGGGCTCAGTTTCACAGGGTGTTGAACATTATTTGGGGGTCCAGGATGCCCTTCAATTCATGTTCAACTCAGCTAGAGCTGAGAGCATTTAGCAGTTTGCAGAACTGAGCTCAATGGGATACATAGCCTGGACATTACTGAAGTCACTTGGAGATGCTGGTCACTCAGCACACTGTAAATTCGAGGTTATTTATTTAGGACCCTAACCAAGGAATCTAGCTTTAGGGTCCTGTATTTAAAAATTAAGGATATAATTTATTAAGCGCTGCAGTTCTCCCAATCTGGGAGATTTTCATTGTTAAGATTGCTGTGATGAAAACTTGATTTATATTTACTTTGCAATTAATATAATTTCTCTCCTTTTCCTATTCCTACACCCCTATTTCTATATAGAACGGATTTTGAATACTTGGAAGAAGTACCCATCTTAACACTGGATGTTAATGAAGATTTCAAAGGCAACAAAGACCAGTATGAAAATATGATTGAAAAGGTAAAACTTAACAAGAAATACCACCTTTTTGCTATTTAAACATGTTGATAAACATTCAATACAAGATCACATTTATGTTCAAAGAAAACTATGTACTTTGGAACAGCAGTCTGTAACTTCAAAACCATCTCTCACCATAACTTTTCTGTGCAATATTTAACCTAAAGCTTTTTTTAAGGCACATTTGAGACCACCACTGGAACTGCCTCTGTGTGTGTGAGTGCATGTACGTGCACAAATATATGCATCTAGAGTCTCTGAGCAATACGAATCACTCCTCCATTCAACCCACTACTATCACCACTTTGATTCAGTAACTAACATGTCAGAGTTCTGACCCAAAGCAGCAAGCAGAGAGAAGACGCACTGTAGGCTCTGTGGATTTCACTATTTGGAGAAAGGAAAATTTTTAGTAAATATATAAATCTTATTTGTGACACTGGCAGTATACAAGCCCATTGAAAGACTGTAATTAAAAAATAAAACTACTAATGCAGGGAGGAGATATATAAAATCATAAAACATACTTCACTGTTTACACATTAAGCATGTTTCTTAAACATTAAACAATCCAGTTTTCTTCTTGTGTAAATGATTTTCCAGCTTGATGTTACACTGGTTAAATAATCTTGTGTGTTCTTGACAGAGAGAAACTGTTCTTATGTTGCTGCCGTTCTACTCCAGTCATACACAACTACAAAATGTTTGTTAAAGAAGCAGACAAAAATGCCTCTGAAAAGCAGTTAGTAGGTGTGCAAATACAGTGGCTGCTTTTCAAATTTAGTTTCTCAATTTATTTGGGAAATGATGCGGAATATAAAATGGAGCTATTGCATTTTTGGATCAAATATATTTCTTTGAGTAGTTTTAAGGGAGAAATTAAACTAAGGGTTTTGTTACATCAATCTGGTCTATTTCTAAGCTAATGCTAAAGGGATAATTTTTCTACTCTAGGCCAACAAGTTGAACTTTCACTTGGATATTAATTGTTCTTGTGTGGTGTTGGCCAGTTAGTTCATAGCCATTTCAGTAAATGTTCAGTAGCTCAGATACTTTTATATTGTCTTTAAATTTTGCTAGTAATATTTATTTCACACTGCAGTAAGGCTTGTCCAGTTTCTCTGAGAAATAATTTGTTTACCTCACAAGGTGACTTACCCTTTGGTCTTGGTTTATCCATTAGGAAATAAGGTCATTTACCTGTTAAAATAGCCTGCATGGTCTCTGATGACTTTAGAGCAGGGTTGGGCAAACTCTTTGGCCCGAGGGTCACATCTGGGTTGCAAAACTGTATGGAGGGCCGGGTAGGGAAGGCTGTGCCTCCCCAAACAGCCTGGCCCCCACCCTCTATCCACACACACACACACACACACCGGCCCAGCAGGAGCAGTGGGTCAGAGCGCTGGCGGTGAGGCAAGCTGAGGCTGCGGGGTAGGGTCTGGGGGCTAGCCTCCCCGGCCGGGAGCCTCAGGGGCCCTGTGGGCCAGATGTGGCCCACAAGCCGTAGTTTGCCCGCCTCTGGTTTAGAGCTTGTTACATGACTGAGCAACCTAAAACACCCTGACTGTAGTGATTGAATATGCTTCCTCACCAGCCCAGGGGGAAAGAGACTAGGAACTGGAATTCAACCCATTTCCTGCATAGCACTGAGACTCTGCTGCAGAGTCAAGCCATTGGACACACATCTTAAAGTGTCCTAAGCTTTTGCTAGGGATCTTCTTAGTTGTTTTTGCATACAGTAGAGCCTCAGATTTATGAACACCTCAGGAATGTGTTATTCGTAACTTTGAACAAAATGTTATGGTTGTTCTGTCAAAAGTTTACAGCTGAACATTGACTTAATACAGCTCTGAAGCTTTACTTTCTTTCTTTGTCTGGCTTGTCCTCGTCTGTCCCTCCACGAACGCAAGTTGACGCTCCACCATTCCATTTTGTTGCAAGCACATTCTTTCTATTTCTGGCCAAACAATTTTGTCATGGGATCAGCCCAGCGCGTTTTTGGTCTGCCCAGCGGTCATTTGTGATCTCTGGGGATCCAGTCACTAATGTGGGTTGTCCACCTATTGTCTTGCCTGCGGACTACATGACCCGCCCATCACCTGCACTACATCGGTCACCTCTGTACGCCTTCTCTAATGCTTGTATCTAATGGATGATGAGCTGCCCATGAAGAAAATGAAAGAACTATTTAATTCCACTGTTCTGCCAGCAGCGCTGTATGGAGCGGAAAACTGGTCAACGATGAAAGTGAGGGAAGAAAAAATTCGCTGTCACCCAGAGAGCAATGGAAAGGCGAATGTGTAAGATATTGCTCCATGATCACATACCGAATGAGGAGATCAGAAGGCGTACAGAGGTGACTGATGTAGTGCAGGTGATGTACGAAACTTTACTATACAGAAGAAAAATGCTGCTTTCCCTTTATTTTTTAGTAGTTCACTGTATTGTATTTGTGCTCTTTTGGGGGGGGTGGAAGGGGAGTGTCTCTGCTGCTGCCTGATTATGTACTTCCAGTTCAAATGAGGTGTGTGGTTGATTGGTTATTTCGTAACTCTGGTGTTCATAAATCTCAGGTTCTACTGTGTCTCTAATGCTGAAGAGCAAATTCTCAAATAGCTGCATAGGAGCTCATTTGTGTTCATATATTTGGAATGTTTATTTTCTGAACTTTTATATACATGTTGAAACTGCTCACCTTCTGTAACAACTTTAGATGTAATCTTAAAGAATCTTGTTGCAGTTTAGGACAGTTTTCACATGTCTTAGAAGCACTGAAGAATTCCACATCAGTACAATGTGTGGCTACCTAGGGTTCTTCACCTACTGAACTTCAGGAATCGTGGCTTTCTGCAGCTCTGGCCACAAAATCACATGCTTTGTCATGGGATTTTATTTCACCCAGTAATTACACCTTGTACGGTATAAGGCAGTAGAGAGGTGAAAAGTCACTTCTCATAGATCTGTTTCATAAATACACTTCATTTGATTCAAAATATTTGCTTCTTTTGCAGGTCAAGAAATTTTTGAGCACTTTATAATCCTTTTGAAGAGCAAACAGAATCAAACTGTTCCAAACATCTGTGAGATCAGAGCTTGGGTTCAAATTCGGCTTTCTTATAAGGTGTCTGAAGAGGAGGGGTTCAGTGTCGTTGCTTTAACAAATTGTGAGGAACAAACACACTTTGTGATATTTGTTTTACAAAATTTATGTATAGATTATTTTCATAAACCAGTGGGCCTGTTCAGTGTTATAGAGAACAATTTACAAGTTACCCAACGCTACAAAGAGTCCCAGGAGACCTTAATTACTACTCCTGTTTCTGATTAGAGTAATAAATTCCCATAGAGCACTCTTCCTATTTTGTCCCTAATTTGTATTTAATTCCCATGTAGTTAGGGGTTTTATCAGAGCTGGTCTCCTGTATTTTTCAGTGGAATTTGAGAGTCTGCAAGGGAAGTTGTACATTCTTTAGCAGGTTCTTCCCAATTACGGGAAGAGGATATTGAGGGGAAGGGATTTCTGCTGATGAGGGAATTAATTTACATAAAGTCCCATACATCAAAATACAAAAATGTGTTTTGATAATTCCAGGAGATTGGTGGGGCTTTGCCCAGAATGAGTTGGATCAAAAACCAAACCTTAAGTACAATGCTCCTTCAACAAACTTCGGTGTCTGCCATTTTTGTGTCATTTTGTAAATTAAGGTATTTGAGAGTTTCCATCTGTTAGCGCTTGTTCTTTTTGTTTTATAACATTTCCTATACAAAGTTATAAGATCTGTATAAATTATTTTTCATATTGGATAATTTCCATCTGAAATTTAGGAATCTGTTTTTGGTAGCCAGTAAATCCTTTTTTTTTCTGTGGAGACCAGCATCCACTTGTTGAATGCTGAAATAGAAGGTAAAACTATGTAAGCTGTCTTTAGGTTTTAAATTGTGTTTTTAAATGTGATGTGAATAGACTTTTAAATGTTGTCATGGTGGGAGTTACATTGTTCTTACCTAGCAATCTCCTGCTGTTTTAATTTCTTCTCTGGTTAACTGTTGGTTTTTCTGCAATGAAAAAGGGAGAACTTTGTGGAGCAACCACTATTTTAATGCACTGATCTTTGTAATGGTGATTTTTCTTTCAAATTCTGAAAACATCATCAACCATTTAGTACACACATCTTGAAATATGTACTGTATTTTGTGCTGTATTGTTTTGCATTCAATACTTTTTCTCAATATGTAATTATACACTTGGCTTTTGAATGCAAATATTCTGTTGTCATAGGATTTTATTATAATGGTGCTCATGTTCCCTGTCAATTTGGAGATAGAATCTCATACTGTGTGACTAGAATGATGTTTGAAAAATAAAAATGGATAGAAACTTTTTTGCACTTATTAAAATTGTTGGCTTTCAGTATCGTGTAACAGTTGTGCGTAGATTGGCGATATGTAATATTCATACAAGAGCTGAGCTGATGTCAATATATGTCAAATTCTTGGAGGATATAAATTTACTACATTTTTTTAAATATTGTGTTACTGAGTCTAGATTTCCCACACATGGGAAAATATGGAAAATGAATTACTAATTCCATATTTTTTCCAGACTTGTCCAGGACTGCAGAGGCAAAAGGAAAGACATTCTAAGATCTTAGCTCCAGAAACTGAGTTTATATAAAGCCAGTGTCTGACATTGATGAAGATTCAGTTCAGATTTAATTAAACATGCAACAGAAACCTTGAAAATATTCTTGCCAAATCTACACCAGACACTAGCAACCTATTTTTAAGCAAGTTGCAATTATCCGTTAGGTTTCAGCTGCCAGGATTTAATACTTTGGTGTGATCATGTGAGCATTGTTTAAAATCTTATGATAATTAAGATCTTCATGTTATCAGCAGGTCCAAGTTATAATTAATATTTTTCAAACACATCACAGATTACATCAGATTTCTGGGGGAGATTGTATGCAACCAGTTCCAGAACGCAATACAAAATTACTGAAAGCCAAGTATGAATTCACAGGAGAAAGTCTCTGCAACTTATAAGGACAGTTTTAATTACTGTGAACATAAGACTATTTTAGGGCTTTGGTAGTAGCTGGACTGACAGCGCTGGAATGTGAGGTTATTAGTGCATAGGATAGATGCAGCACAAACAGCAGCAGATCAAATTTGCCTACACTGTACTGTCTGTGCCTCAACACTGACCTTAGAGGGGCCATCTCTAACAATGCAAGGATGATTCAGTCTCTGTCTCCAATCAATCCTCGGTCTCAGCTGAGGTTAACACTTAGAGCCCTGCTGGATTTTATGATTAAAAATTGTGTGTATGTAACTTCTCCCTTTTTGTTTCACTTACCTTACTGAGAGCTCTTCAGAGCAGAGATATGTATTCAGGTGAGCGTATAGTACTGCGTATGACAGGGTGTAGATCCTGATTTGAGGCTATGGAGTCTATTGTAGTACCATTATTAAACAATGGAATTAATATACCCTTTCATGCTGGAAAAAACAATCTGGTATGTCACAACATACTTTCTTACATTTACACAGTCAGCTTTGTGTTAGTGGAATTGGGGAAGTGGGTGAAAAAAGGTTTACTTTTTAAGGATATTTTGAAAAAATGGATCCACTAATTTGTATTAAATATTGGTTTTGAGAGACTGCAGAGTGTGTTTTCCATTAATGTTTTCAAGGATTTCCATCAGGCTGTTCCCTGGAATCTTACACCAAGATTTTCAAAACATATTTACACACCTAAGTGAACTGATATTCAAATGTTTTGACTATCAGAGCTTACCTTGATTTCATGGGCAGCTATTGGGTGCTCAGCACTTGTGAAAATCAGGTGACATATAGGATCCTAACTTTAGTCTCCTGTTTCTAAAAATCTTGGCTTTACCAACTAGTTTTCTATTTTTTCCTCATAAACTGTAAGGAATTTTAAGCTTGAACCTGACAGCAGAGGGTAGGTGCCTGATTGAGTGTTGCTCTCTCTTCTTGCTCCTCTCTGTCATGGCATCCTGTCCCTTCCAAAATGCAATTCCCAGGCAGGGACTAACAGTTATACCACACCGCACAATGAAATGATGCCGTCAAAGCTAAAAACATTTAATTAAGATTTAAATCAAGATCTCCTTGTCAGTTATTCTCAAGAGTGACCAATGATTTTGATTTTAAAATTTAATCCTTTTGCATTATTGAACCTGTTCCTGGCATGGACATAATATGTAGTTTGATAGGTCACCATATTGTCTTCCTTGCCACGCTTAGAATAGTTGAAAGTTTCTGAAACTGAACCTACTGTTGAAATGGTGCCTTTTTAGTTCTTAACTGTTTTATCCCGTTGCCTTCCTTTGCTTGAGAGAGTGACCCAGGGTGGAGATGTTGATTCATTTTAATATTGAACACATCAACAGGGCCTGAAAATAAAATTGGCATGTAGAATTAATTGTAGTTTTTCGGTTAGGATGCAGTTTCGAATATTAACAGCCGGTAACATTTTAATCATTCTGTGAAATCATTTATTAGATATTCATTTCAGAAATGCATGTTACTTCACTTTAACTGTGGTCCCTGTGGTTACATTTTTTAATGATGTGGGTTCTAACTTCTATTAATAATACCTAGCTTTTGTATATTGCAGGTTCCTGTGTGCAGCACATTCAGTTTTGGTGATAGAGCTTACTGATTTTTTGAATTGCACATGGAATAACTTTCCTTTATTCTATATTTAAGCATATTTCATAATAATTAAATTGTATATAAAATGTGATTAGTATTGAATTGGTTTTGTTCTTTTCCTGCATACAGAATTAAGGCCTTTTAAAAACAAATCTGTTTATTAAATGAAAACGACAGAGGAAAACTGCACACTACAATTGTTAAATGCAGACTTACTCTGTATACCTTTTCATAATCAATGCCTATCTTATGAAAAGGAATCTTGTAGAAACAACATGGTCAAGTGGTTAAAGCACAGCTGGGAATCAGGACTCCTGGGTTCTTTTCCCAACTCTGCTCCTGACTCACTGTGTGATCTTGTGTAAGTCACTTTGAGCCTAATTCTTTCCATCTCTAAAATACTGATATCTCCCTACCTCATAGGAAGGTTGTGAGGATTAGTTAGTTAATATTTATGCACGGATTTGTAGATCTAAAGTGCTTTGCTAAATATTTTAAGGGGCAAAAATAAAGCAATGTTTTTAGTGTCTTCAGTGCAGCATTTTGGTGCTTGCATAGAAATGGCAAATGTCCCAATGTCATGACTAGCAGAGATTACTTATTTGTTTTAAATCGGATTAAAATCAATCATTAAAACCCCATTTATATCCAGGTTCATTCACTGAAGAATAGTTCCTTTGGAACAGTCATTTCCCTAAACACCCCCTTTCAGAAAATAATGGCTACTAGGAATTCCAATACTGGAATAAAAACCTATGGAAAAAATTGCCCTGGAGTCTCTTGCTAGTGATAAGGTGAAGCTAATTGTTCAGTTATGTGCAAAAATTGCCACAGGAGGTCATTGTACCCTCAGCTCTTATTTGCTGAGCTGGCTGGAAGAGCATTAGCATTTCAGCAGAGACTGGCTTTGGAAAAGGTAGCAATGGAAAAGGTCACTTTCTTGCTGTGCCAGAGAAAAGGCATTAACTGATTAGTAAATACTTCACTGAATGAGGCAAGTGTTTTTTGTGTGAACCAACAAAAAAGAAAAGAAGCCCTATTGGATTAAATACGAGGCTATCAAAGGCTGAGCTAGTGGGAGCTGTTTTGACACCAGAAGGTCTATGCAGCCCCCAGCTGGTTCTGCTGTGTGACTGGATGTTAATGCATGGATAATATTAATCCTGGTGTGTCGTGTGATAACAATCTTCTAGTGCTGAACCATCAGGCCTGAATGCAGGCAACAAACAGTACTAATGCTGGCAGTATACTGGCAAAAATTAAGCAATTAGGAATGCTATTAACTGAAGCTACACTTTGTGGGCCAAATACAGGCCTGCATTAAGTAAGTAAGGCTCACCTGGAAGGATGGCCAAAGTCAACAGACAAAATGTAAGTTTCACGTTGGGTGGAAGTCGTAAAATTGTAACTTACGTTAGGTTGACATTCAGAGAGTGCATAAAATGAGTGTAATTCTCTCATTGAGGATGAAATCCTGGCCCCCTTGTCAGCAATGGGGCCAGGATTTCACTGTGGGGGTGTAAGGAGCATCACAGGAAAGGAACTAATAGGACAGTGAAAGGTAGAATTGGCCATCAACTACACCGTTCATGAACCTTCCTGATGGTTGCTTCTCCTGCAGTTCCATCCTGAGTGTAAGTTATACTTTTCGGTATGACCATGGAATATCAAATCAGTGCAGGTATGCTCCTTAACTATTTAGTATACCATGTGCTGGGAAAAGACTCCATGCTTATAAAACTGCATTGACTTTACTAAGAGAACTATTTACAGAAATGTTGCATCTGTATGCATTCTTGCCCTGTGCACACAGACTGAGTTCTTGGTGCCTGCTCTCTACTCTTCCCAGCAGCAATCTGTGCTCCTCCCTACAAGTTCCATTTAGGTTGCTACATCTTTCCACTTAACAATTTTTGTTGTCTTTTGTGCAAGTGTTTGCTTACTTGCTCATGCCAGTGGTTACTAGTACATGGCCCACAGTAGGACAGGGACTTTACTGCCAGCCCATTGTGATATTTTAGGCCTCGCTCTCTTTCAAGTGCTTTTGTCTTCTAACTGGTCTCCTGTTTGTTATCACTAATGGTGGCAGTCTTGCTTCCACCCTATTGCTACCTTCTTTATACTAGATATCCTGTTGGCCCTCTGTATTGCTCATATATCTTGTTTCTTCTGACTCTAGGTCAAGCCAGCTGATGGATGGGGGTCATTTTATGTCCTTCCGGGCCTGGCCTTGTCCCTGTCTGTTGGGATGGGCTTCTACTCAACAGTTATCTTTGATTTCATTTCTGTTGCTGTCCTGCATCTAGTTACCTCATATGGCATATATCACACTACAGCTTGGCCTTGGACTGTTGTCTTTTGTATTGCTCTGTGTGGATATTTGATAGTTGGACCTAGACTTGCTCACCTGTGCATAGTGGCCTCAGGTGCTTGGCTCCTTTGTTGTGACAGGCTGCCTGCCTAGCTTTGCGTTCTCTTAATCGCTTCTGTGATTGATTGCTATTTTTCCTCCCCTGGACTGGAGCAGACTGCTCTTCAATGGAAGAAGGGTATTGGTTCTCCAGTCCATCAGCCCCTCTGCTAGGCTACTATCTAGACCCTGGGATGAAGTATTGTGATGGTCCAACGTTGCCAGGCAGAGATCCCTTCTTGGTTGTCTTTGCTGCTGACTTTGCCTTCCCCTGCTTTGTGATGTCTTGTGCTCAAGTTCCCATTTGATGCTGAATCATTTGAATTTTGCTGCAGTGCTTATTATAGTCCAGTGTGTCAGGTACGCCAGACCTTGCAAAATAAACCTCTAGTTTTCTGATCACAGTTCTTGCCTGAGTGTCTTCCACATAGTCCACCTCCCAGAAAATGGAGTAGTAATTTACTGTGACAAGATAGTTCTTGTTTTTAAAAGTGAACAGGTCTGTTCTGATCTCTTATCAGGGTCTGGCTGGGATTTTATGGTTTTGTCTGCATTACTGTTGGGAAGTGTGATTCCTAGCACGGCTAGACAGACATGCAGTGACCCAACTCAAGCTAGTGCAGTCAAAATAGTAGTCCGGGTGTTGCAGCATGGGCAGCGGCTCAGGATAATCACTTGAGCTCAGACCCAGGGGTTGAGTAGGCTTGGTCTTAAGTGGCTAGCCTGAGCTGCCGCTTCTGCCGCAAGGTCCACACTGCTATTTTTAGCACACTAGCTCAAGTTGAGCTAGCATGAGCCTGTCTACTCGCTCTGGAAGCTACCTCCTAGCTGCAGTGTACTTATACCCCAGGAGTCTATCATGTCTCCTGTTGATCATTATGCTCTTTGCTCTCCTCACGCTATTCCATGTATTCTCTCAATTGAGTATTTGTGCTTCGCCAGTAGATATACGCCCTGGCTCATCTCAGGCTTGCCTCTATCCCCATGTGCAAACAGTGTATCTGTCTCATGATGCCTACTCTTAAATATGCTGGGATGACTGATCAGAATGCTTTAAACCAAATGCCATCTTGAGCGCACATCGCATCCCGCACTTGCTGGTTGGGGGTGGTCTCCAGGGCTGGCCAGATCACAAGGAGCAAGTGCTTCACGAGTATGATCTGTTTTACTGCTTGTAGCACCCCATCCTGGTTGGTGCTTCGTTGTGCTGCCTGGGGCTTCCCATCGGAGAAGTGAAGGTAGTGAAGCATATTGTTAGACTGTCTCTGATCACAAAGCTGTACTCTGGAAGATGTGCCCCGCTCAGTGCATCTGCCACCAGTAATGAATTTTCTGGGCAGTACCTTATCCTTACATTATAGTGCGGGAGTCTCAATAACGTGCATTGTAGTTGCTTGAGTATACTTAGTAGTGGTGTTTCCAGGATGCTTTCTAATGGCTCGTGGTAGGACTGTACCTCCCCTTTGTGCCCAAAAGTAAACTGATGGAATTGTTCCATTCCAGAGATCTCAGCCAGTAGCACCTTTTCTATTCGCATATTGCTTTTGTGTCTGTCAAGGCTCTGCTAGTAATGTGAGTATATACTCAGGATCCCAAGTGGGCTTGAACAGCCCACACTGCTGCATCTTCACCGCTCTTTTTAATGTGCTAGCTAGGTAAAAGCTACAGTCACACCTCTGATTGCAGTGTAGACGTACCCTTACTGTGTGGCTGTGGACAAGTCACACGTTCTCTGTTTCCATATCTGTAAAATGGGGCTGTGAAGATTGAACCACCTACCTAACAGTGGTGTTGATTAACTATTTAATATCTATACAGTACTTTGAACGTGCAAAGTACTGTAAGAGTGAAAGGGTTGTAACTACAGGGCAGGAAGAGTGAAAGAGAATGTTCTGCAGAGAAGGGTCAATGTTTTTAGGAGTTCCTTAAAAGTGGAGAATGAAGGGGTTGAGAGGAGTGAAGTTAAGGGTCACCACAGCAAAGAAGCAATTGCCTATCAGCCAAAGCTGCCCTGGTAATGTTAAAAAGTGGGTAGAGCTGAGAGCATAGATATCCCTCAGGACAAGACTGAAGGAGGGAATCTGACCTAAAAGTGGAACTATTTTTATATACCCAGCGTACAGATAGGAGAGAACTATTAGAGAAGATGCTCACTGAAAGTGAAAAGAGCTTGTTTTATTCACTAACCGGACCAGAGCTGCAGTCAGGCCAAACAATGATACTTTCCTCGTCCTTACAGGGAGGTCAGTGTGCAAGAAAAGAACCCCCTGACCAAATTCTTCCTCCTGCATCCACTGAAAAATGCAGGGTTAAAAAAAAATCCCCAACAAAATTGTGAAATGTACTTGTCGTTTCAGGCTTCTGTTCTGGGTTTAATTCAATCAGTCCAGAAACTTCAATCAATCTTTATTCTGATTTGGGGAGTGGAGCAATCTGGGTCTTCGGGGGAGCGATTAAGATCAATGCAAGCTTTGGAAAAGCATGTGAAGGCAAAAATTGAGATAATATATTGTTAAATTGATTTAGTGTCTTTATCTGACTTATGCCAGCCACTTCATTGACTTAAATGGCATGACTCTCAATTTATGCTGATGTGAGACCAGAATCAAGCCCTGCATAATTGGTGCTTAGATGAACTTGAAAGTAAGATTAGAGGGGGGGCATGGATCAGCATTCACGTCGCACTCCCCATCAGTGCCTGGCCTGGGCTGGGGAAGCTAATGATCCAACCAGCAGACTACATTCGGTGATGAATCCTGTTCACATGCCACCTGAGGTATGTTGCACATATATTAAGAAGGGTGACTGGACAAGAAACAACAAATAATAGAACATAATTTCTTATTTAAAGAAGGCGTGAAGCTTACAGAAGGCAGACTATGTTCTCCATAAACAACATCTTGCTCCTCTTGAGGGAAAAAAAAAGGGTGTGTGTGTGTGGAAGAGGTTGTAAACGGTAAAATGTTTGCATTTGCTGCGGATGCCAGATGGTGTGGAAAGGGGGAACCCTGGCTTATCTTATTTGTAGGGATTTCTGTACCCTTTCATCTAGGACACTGGGGATAAAGTATCTAGGGTTGTCACGGCCCTTGGATTCTGGGAAGCCATCTCTGAATGATAACTGTTCGTTTTGCTGTCTCTTTTTGTATTTGGTAGTGGTGGATTGGAATTTGTATTTTTAATTTGTGGGGAGGAGGATAAGGGGGTCTTTGTATTTTTAGGTGGTATATATTCTTTCCTGTGAAAGCTTGACAGTGAGAGGAGGTAAGGGCTAGGTACTGGAGCCTGCTTCGTAGGGTTGTAGCTATACAGGTGCTGATCCTGCAGTCAGACCCAGATGGTAAAACCCCACTGAGGCTCTGCATGAGCCAGAGGTCTGCCCCCATGGATCCAATTGCAGAATCTGGGCCGTAGTTTGCCGTCTTGTTTTTTCCATAGTCTACAATAAAACAGTTGGGTACAGTAAAGGGGCACAGAGTATTGTAACATTAGAACATGATAGGTGTAAAGAATGGGATTTTCAAAAGTACTTGTGTTGGCCTATTTTGGTTCCCTTTTTAAAATCAATGGGAATTTTTATCAATGACTCCAGTGGGAGCAGAGTTAGGTCTGACCGCTTTTGAAAATCCCACCCCAAATCTCCAAACTCTGGGGGATAAGTTCACTCTTTGCATGAGCCAGCATAGCTCTGTTGACTTCACTCGTGCACCTTTGACAGCGATTCAAGACTAGTGTTAAGAAGAATTTCTTTTGGAATTACTAACTGTGTATTTTTCCAGATGTACCTATGGACACAGTGTGGGGAAAAAGAAATGGCCCCATTCTGCTATCTGAATTGCAGAAACTGATTTAAATTTGAGCAAGACCCAGGAATTGTTGCAGATTCTTTATAAATGTAATTAAATCCACAGTAGCACCCTAAAATATCCTCCTCGATGCTACACCAGATGCTGGCAACCTTTTCTTACCAAACTATACAGTAATTAGTCTTAGTGTTTCAACTTCCCAGAACTGGAGACTTTGGAATAGTCTTCGTATGTGATTATAAAATGGGTAAATCGGACCTTATTGGATTCTCTGACAAATTCAAATGTCCTATTTATAGTTGTTGCTTTTCTGAGTTACACATATTTATCACCCAACAAAATGTATTACAAAAGTAATCTTAGCTAGCCTCTCAGTCCCCAAAACGTATAATAAAAAAAATTAGCAGCGTTCAACCAACTACTAGCTAGCAAGGTAACTTAAATGTTGCCAAATGGCAAGGGACCTGTAGTATCAGCTATTTGCCAGAAATTCCCATCAGTGGGCATGTCTATATTACATGAAGGAGTAGAATCAGTTGGATAGCTCCCTTACAAAATTCCTGAGGGCTGACTGAACACGTTCATGTTTTATTTCAATTATTACTGCAAGTTCATGATGTCTTTACCTGGCCATATATATTAGGCTGAATCCACCCTGAGTGCAACTGCATTACAATTAATGGCTTTACACCAGGGATGCATCTGACCCAATAATAAGAATTTATTTGGTGGTGGTATTTGATAATTCAATGACGGCAGCCAAACCATTTCAAGATTCAATAATTTAACCATCCCCTATATAGTGGGATAGAAACACTTCTCTTAATCCATTGGATGACCCATAATTATCAGCCATATTCACACTCTTCTAGTGAGTTATGTTAAGGGTAACATAATTCTGATTGCTAGTGAGAGCTAAGAGGACACTGGAGTGCTATCTGTTGGCTGTAGTAATAAGGGATCAGATAACAGCAACTAGTCTCTAACTCTAGCCTCAGGATAACCAGTGAAAATGAGATGGTCATGAATGAAAAAGGCCTGGTTTTACACCTGGCCACAGCAGCAGAAAGGGGAGGGTGGGCGGCTGTCTGAGCTGAAGAACAATTGCCCCGCAGGCTGGCACAGCATGGGAGAAACATGATAAGAGGTAAATGACTAGGTGAGGGTAAGGAGAAGAGAGTAAGAAGGAGGCAGTATAATGAAGAGATGAATGAAGCAATGGTAGGTCACGGATAGGTCTGTGGCATTGGATGTCATTGAGGATAATTCAGAGAATGGGAATACACAATGCAGACCATCTGTGGCGCTAAACAAAGTAATATGAAAAGATACACTGGTTTTAGGAGCTCCAGTAGTGAGCTTGACTCGGCTTTCACTTTTACACTTGTGTAAATCTGGAGTAGCTCCATTGAAATCAATTGTTACGTTGACATTGAACTATTATACACATGATCAGAATTAGGCCTGATGTTTTGTGCATAGGTATCTATAAAAAAAAATTATAGAAGATTGACTAGCTCCTGGAGACAAAAGGTTTGCAGATGTTAGAGAAGGCTGATGAATTATTAGTCCAGAGAATTGCAGATGAGCTTGCTGAAGTTGTGCATGTTGGAATTAACATGTGATCAGAGAGACAAACAGATATTGAAAAGGGAGATTGAGATATTCTAAACTAATCTCACTTGCACTAGTTTTACAGCATTGTAATGGCATCTGTTTCAGAGGAATTACTCCTGATTTGCACCAGTGTGAGAGATCAGAAACTGGGCTAGATTTCCAGCTGAATCAGTGTTATTCTACTGAATTCCATGGAGTTATGCTGATTTACACCCACTAGGGATTTGACACTATATTTTCATTAACTAAGAAAAAATGCAGTTTAATGTATTTGCTCTCTCTCACTGGCATAACTTAATTGATTTGCTCCCAGTTTACATTGGGAGAGCAAGAGGAGAATTAGGCCCACACAACTGTATTTTCTTGCATATGACTGGTAGAAGTGAAAAGCTCATAGGTTCTTGAGGGTCCACAGATAGTTCTGTCAGTGATGTCTAAAAATTCAAAACCTTTTAACCAATTGTGACCACGTTAGAGGAAAAGTAGAGTGGTATAAGAGAGACTGGGGTCATGACTGCATGGGACCAGATGGGCTTGCTGTGGATATGGAAAATTACCTGACTCTTTCTTTTGAACCAAAAATATGGAAAATAATTAATTTAGAGGAGACTTATTTAAATGTCAAGATATATATTCTCCCTGTTAACGTTCTAAAGGGCTGCAAGATGGTGCAGCAAAAAGGGGCTACGTGTAAAGGCTAGGAGTTTTCTACACGTGTAGCCAACTAAACGTACAATATACTGGCCTGGAGTTACTGGAATAACACCCAATTGAACAAGGAAAATGCATGCAGATTTCAGATACAAGGACACTCGGGTGTTAATAGCTAATATTTACATTTGTAAATTTCAAAGCACATTACAGTTCAAAGATGTTCTAAGTATTAGTATTTCCCTTTTTACAGATGGAGAGGCTGAGGAACAGAAAGATTGAGTGACTTGGCCCATGGCACACTGGAAATGGGAACAGAACCCTGACCTGACTCCCAGCCCTGTGCACTGGACCATATTAAAGTGACTCCAAAAAAGAGGAAGATTGAGAGATCACTTGAGATGGGGTGGAGGGAACAGATAAGGTGACAAAATGTTGTGTGACTGTGTATGGGAGGTAGAGCCAGTGTGCTAACTCACTATGTGCCCTAGGGCAAGTCATCTAAGCTTCAGAGGTAGCAGACTGTGTTTCAGGAAGCAGGTGGTTTTGAGTTCTAGTCTGGCTAATTATGCAGTTTGGACTTCTGTTTTGGGACCCGAATGTGTCAGTTCATTGAGCAAACAATGAGAGAAACCATTACAGGGGATCTGGGTTCCTGAGTATTCTTGATAGGCTTGCTCTCAGGCTGTGTATGGCAAAAACGTTCATGTGCTCAGCCTCCTGGAGAGGGCAGGCTCAAGATGTATTATGTATTTGCCCCCCACGAATGGAAGGATGGATCACTGGTGAGGGCACTAGGCTGGAACTTGGGAGGTCCAGGTTCACCACAGGCTGAGTCCGACGATCTAGCCAGCTTTCTATCCACCTTATAGTCCATTCATCCAGTCCATACTTCTTAACTTGCTGGCAAGAATACTGTGGGAGATCGTATCAAAAGCTTTGCTAAAGTCAAGGTATATCATGTCCACTGCTTTCCCCATATCTACAGAGCCAGTTATCTCATCCATAGAAGGCAATCAGATTGGTCAGGCATGACTTGCCCTTGTTGAATCCATGTTGACTGTTCCTGATCACCTTCCTCTCCTCCAAGTGCTTCAAAATGGATTCCTTGAGGACCTGCTCCATGATTTTTCTGGGGACTGAGGTGAGGCTGACCAGTCTGTAGTTCCTTGGATTCTCCTTTTTCCCCTTTTTTTTTTTTTTTGAAGATGGGCACTATATTTGCCTTTTTCCTGTCGTCCAGGACCTCCCATAGTCATCACGAGTTTTCAAAGATAATGGCCAATGGCTCTGCAATCACATCTGCCAACTCCCTCAGCATCCTCGGATGCATTGCATCCAGCCCCATGGACTTGTGCATGTCCAGCTTTTCTAAATAGTCCTTAATCTGTTCTTTCACCACTGAGGGCGGCTCACCTCCCCACATACTGTGCTACCCAGTGCAGCAGTCTGGGAGCTGACCTTGTCTGTGAAGACCAAGGCAAAAGCTTTGAGTACTTCAGCTTTTTCCACATCATCTGTCACTCGATTGCTTCTCCCGTTCAGTAAGGGTCCCACACTTTCCCTGACCACCTTCTTGTTGCTAACATACCTGTAGAAACCCTTCTTGTTACCCTTCACATCCCTTGTTAGCTGCAACTCCAATTGTGCTTTGGCCTTCCTGATCACACCCCTGCATGCTCGAGCAATATTTTTATACTCCTCCCTAGTCATCTGTCCAAGTTTCCACTTCTTGTAAGCTTCCTTTTTGTGTTTAAGCTCACGGAAGATTTCTCTGCAAAATGGATGTGAGACAGAATGAAGGGCTGGATATGACTCTTGTTTGAACACTGATCACTTGTCCCTGTTGTAAGAGGATGAAAGCTTTTTTAGCACAAACACCATTGCCAGGGATTTCTATAACACTTATCACTTGTGTTTCTGAGTACTTAAGGTGAAGGAAAACAACTGCTCAGTAGAAGCTTGGAGAATAATTATTTTCACTCCCAAACAGGATAATGGAGTTGGCCCTTTTTAAAAAAAACTTTGACCTAGTTTCGCTTTCCTTTCAGAACAAAATTACTTCCCCCTCCTCCCCCTGACTAATGCTAACTAAACAAGACTGGCTGTAAACTGGGATTTGTTTGTTTGTGACCATGCTGTACAGTAGAACTCTGGAAATGTTTAATGAAGGCCGATGTAACTTTGTTTTGTTCTGACATTCATACAGTTTAATGTGTTTGGATTCTGCTAGGTTTGAGAATGTAGCTGAGACTGTCGGAGCTAGAGCAAGTGACTTGGCCTCATATAACACAGTGAGTAAGGGGACAGTGGGAAATCCAATCCATTTCTGACAAATTCTCTAGCACTTTGAAGAGAGCCATGCATCTAGCTGCCACTTATTTTCCTAAATTTCCAAGGTGGAATTTTCAGAAGTGCTTGGTATTGGCCTAACTCTGTTTCCTCAATTCAGTGGAATCAGAGTTAGGTCAACGTTAAGTGTTTTGAAAAATCCTACCTTAGAAATGTAAGACAAGTGCTTTGAGATCTAGGAGATCCTAATTCGCTATGTAAATTAAAAGTATTATGGAAACCAATGTCTTAATTTCTAAAAGCATACATCACCATAGTATCTATGGATCTGTCATTCTAAAATTGCTTTACTTCTCTGGCTTTGGGAATTTGATCTAATTCAATGCTGTTAATAAAGGAAAGGGGACTATGATTTTTTTAAAATAATTAATGGATTACTTTATAATTCATGTAAAAGTTATTTCTTTATAAAGACTAGTACAATGATTGCCTTTTTTTGAATGTCTGATCACTCTTTCCAATGTAAGAGCTGTTCTAATTATTGACCACCATCAGTGTGCTCAGTGCTGTATGTAATCTTACATAGAGAAAGGCATGGTCCCTGGCCCACAGCAATATGCTGGTAAAACTGATTTTAAGTGACTCAAGCACTGAAGCTTCCATCACTTCCAAAGACTGCCAGACCTTTGCTCATATGAAGTTTTACCTATTGTCCAGCTTGCTAATTGCATTTTCGTAACTTCTGCCTGTGCCCTTTTTAATCTTTTGTTATGACTCCCTCCCTGCAACTCCTTCCACATTTTGTTGCTTTTCTATGAATTTATTTCCGTTTGTTGATTCTTTTCTGGCTTGAGCCTCAAGTGGTCACTTTGAACCACTTGATGATTTCTGGTGATGCTTTCTGTTGTGACAGTCTTTCCAAGCCCTGCCTCCCAAACTGTTAATTTCAACCCTTCACTTCCCTAGGGTCAAATCCTGTACTCCTTACTTGGACAATTTCCCATTGACTCCACTAGAAGATTGCCTAGGTAGAAGTTGCAGGATATGACTAGTGGCTCCCTGTTGCACAACCTTCTCATCAAATTTCATGTCATTTGTAGCTGAGGTTAGTTTTGGGAATTCATGTTTTCATATGGGTTTTTTTTAATCACCCTGGAGAAACTGGTTATTTTCTCCTCCTGATCCAGGAACAAGTACTCATCACTTCCCATCATTTACAGGAGCTGGTGTAGATGGGGTTTGGGTTTCACAACCATTGGACACAGACTTTTTTCTTCTACTGAAAAAGCCTTCCAACACTCCTTCTCTCTTAAAAGAAAAATGCAGCCTGTGTTGATATGCTGTTTCACTATTCTTTAGTCCTTGACTCTGCCTAATACAGAGCTGTCTTCTAGCCTGCTTCTCCAGCCATTGTGTGCTTTGATTTACTCCCTCTGCCTACCAAGAGACATGGGATTAATTCTACTCATTTGGCCCTTTCTGCATGCTGGGCCAGATTTTCAAGTGCTCAACACCCATCATTGGGGCTGGATTTTCAAAGATGCTCAAGCATCCAGCAGCTTCCGTTGAGCTGCTTCATTTGGATGCCTAACCGAGAGATGCTGAATTCTGAGTTCTTTTGAAAATGTGGTCCTGCAACTACCAACCAAGTTTAATCAGTTTGTGACATGGTTGACTCCAAACATGGATTGTGTCTATATATAATTTAGCTACTACTCAGTAACCACAGCAGTCAACCATGGCTTTGGCTTAGGCTGTCTCATAGTTGCCTTCTGCTATGCAGATAGAACTCTTCCTATGTAATCAGTCCCATCATATACTATCCTGCATTCATCTCTGTGATTGTTGTCAGGGCACTATCCCCTGCTGAGGTCATACTGTAGCTGTAACTTTGCCAAAATGTGGTTAGGAACCAGGTAGCTGGGGATATCTTAACTTGAGTGGTGCTAGGATGTGGAAAAAGCTGTTCTGTGGATACACCTCAACCCCCTTTGCTTAACTTGGACAGAAGATGGTGCCTCAGGGCTTGTCTACACTGGCAAGTTTCTGCGCAGGAAAGCAGCTTTTTGCACTCAACCTGCAGCCGTGTATACTGCCAAGCCACTTGGTGTGCAGAAACTCCTCAGTTGCAGCGCTGCAAAAAATCCACCTCGAGGAGAGTCGTGAGGCTGTTTGCACAGAGGCTCCAGGGCTCTATTGCCGGTGTAGATGATGCTAGATTGCTTTCTGTGCTGTAATTGGCCTTGGGAGCTGACCCCTAATGCCTCAAGTGACGGCTCTGCTCATTGCTTTGAACTTGGCTGCCCTGGAGTCATGCACCCCTCCCCTTTCAAAGCACCGTTTCTGACAGCTGTTGCGTGCTGTGCTGATCTGCTCTGGGACACAAAGCAAACCATTAATGTGGAATGCTGGTGCTGTTGAACACAGAGGGGTGTGTGAGTGTGTGTGTGAGAGAGAGAGAGAGAGAGAGGTGGGGGCTGATGTTGGGATTTTCCCCTGCCTTAGGACTGGTTGCTTCCTGCCACTGTCTGAACTTACAAGACAGCATGCTGACACACATTCTGTCCCCCAAAACATACACACTCTCTCTCTCTCTTCTCCCCCCTCCATACAAACACACACACACTCCCTGTCACACACACTCTTCTCTCCCCCCCCCCCACTTGAAAAGCAGCTGGCAATGTAGTCAGATGCCCATGGGATTAGGAAACCTGCATCATGTGACACTGTGCCTGCCCCATGAGGCATTGCAAACCCTCCCCAAACCATCCTGTGGCCAGTTACACAGTGGGAGAGCTACCATAATGCACTGCTGTCTTTGCCATTGCAAGAGTTACTAGTGTGGATGCGCTCCAGCGTCACAAGGAGCACAGTGTGGACACACAAAAGTGGTTTAATTCCAGCAGTTTAATAAAAGTGGTATAACATGTGGTGCAGAAACTTGCCAGTGTAGACATACCCACAGCCTGGTTAAAAAAACATGGGGAGCCATGGAGAGGTCCTTGTAATGATGCATCTCCCATTGACTTCGGTGAGAGTCATGTCAATGTACCTCAGAGCAGAATTTGGATGAGGGTTATGCAAGACACTGACTGTATGAATAGATTCCTTTAACAAAATTAGAGGCTGTCTGAAGTCTTGGCTCTCTGTTTGAACTTCCCCGAAGGGGGAGGTTGGATCTGCTGTTCGCATCTGGGCCTCTTTTTACTCCAGCCATAACCTGATTATTCCTCAAAAGCAAAGACTATTTTCTACTATTTTTCTTGGCTGTCCTATCGCACTCATCCCATGCTTATTTCAGTTTATTGGGAACTGTAATAGGGTATGCTATTCATTTGGGTATCAAGAGGACTGTGGGCACTGGGGTCCGCTCTTTCTTTCCCACACTTCTTGTCAGGATCCTGGCACCGCACAGGATTTGGGATGTCAGGGCAGCTGGAGCTAACCAGGCCCCAGCTAGTTTATATACCAGGCAGGAAGAAGCAGCAGTGGGCCCACGTGGGAAGGAGGCTGCTTTGATCCCAGGAGAAGTGGAGGGTGTATCAGAAGGTCCAAGCAGGAAGGCTTCTCTGTATTTTTTCCCGGCGGGGACAGGACTGTATGCACCTCAAAGGAGAGTCTGGGAGGGTCAGCTACCCTACAACCAGAGCCTGCATTTCCACCAAAGATGCTAAAGGGGGGTAACAGGTCATTGTTTCTCCATCCAAGAAGACAGCACCAAGTAGTGGGTGGGGGTTACTGAGAAAAGTGCTGTTGCAGTGCATTCTGGGTGGAGGGAGACTATGTGAGGACAGAGGGTCATGGTTTCTGTAGCTTCAGAAGGGTATTCTCTTTCCAAACCTTTGGAGGTTCTCCCATTGCTAGGTTTTTGTTGTGTTTGGCTATAGTGAAGGAGTTTGCAGAGTGCTGCAATGTTAGTACTGTGGTTTGTGTGTTTGTTTTATTCCCCTCACAGACACAGTACACAGGCTGACAGGAAACAGGCTGACTAATCTGCTGCCTCAACTCAAAAGATAACCAACAATACAAACCCTTCCAGCCTCTGCTTCCCTTCCTTCAGTCTGACAGCCTGCAGTTCTGTTTTAAAGTCACACAATTTGCTCCCCCCTCTAGATCCTGTTCCATCATCACAGACTGGAGTGGGGAAGGAGTTTGCTATGCTAGAACCAGCAGAAGGGTCAGGGGAGCAGCCCAGTACACGTAATGTAGCAGAGCTTCCTGCATTAACTGACTTTGCTGCCTATATCAGGTGCTAGAAGAAATCAGCCAGCTTCTGGTGCTCAAGGGCAGGGTGGGGCTCTGTCTCCTGACAAGCAGCCAGATCCCTCTGTCCTCCATGCCTGTAGAGCTGAGAACAACTACAAACCCATGGAGCCTGCTTCATCTGGCAGCTGCTCCCCCATGCCCCTTAACTGCTGATGATGTTTTGGGACCTCAGTTTGACCCTCAGACCTGGCTGGGTCTTATGGACACAAGATGGATCCTTATACAGTCTGGTTCCACCTCCCAGATGTTCTAGCTGCTTCTGCCCCCACCTAGCTGGTGTTTGTATGTGCTTAATAAAGTGTAACTGCATGTGAGTAAGTGTTGGTCTTCCCTCCACAAGCCAAAGGAGCCAGAGCTGGCTGGCTGGTATGGAGTTGAGCAGGTGTGCTCCAGTGCAGTTGGTCATTTGGCTTTGAACAGAGCAGGTGTGCTCCAGCTGGCTGGTGGGGGGGGACTATTGTGCGAGGAGAACGTGTGCTGCCCTATGAACCTTGAGGAAGGTAGAATTGCATCTTAGGTTGCACAACTTCTGAGTGATACCACTTGAGGAAAGGACTGCTGATTGCTAGGGAGTATAAAACATCTATATAGACAGGCTAGATCTGAGAGATGGGGTGAAGTAGATCATGCTGATATTATAGAAGGGTTTTAACCCTGGAACCTGTCAGCATTTAATTACAGTAGGGTTTTAAACAGCTTTTCTGTATATTAAAACATAATTGTTATTTGTATTGCAGTAGCACTCAAAGGGCTCATTGTGCTAGGCACTAGGCACCTTTCTGTAATTAACTTATGTAGTTCTCACTCCTGGTTTTCATGCAGCTACTGTGACTTTTTAAATCACTCTTTAGTTTTAAGTCTTAGAGCTAATAATAAACTCCTCTTTAATTCCCATAGTGCTGTGACTATTACAAGAAACCTTGGAGGAATTTAGCCTGACGGTGCTCCACCTTCAATAACATGTTACATCAATTCTGTACTCCTGGGGGAATTCTGCACCAAACAAAAATTCAGCATATTTTATTTATCAAAATACCACAATATAATCATGCCAGTTTCAATTATTTTGATAATTTATTTCAAAATACCTGTCAGTAAGCGTGACTGTAACAATACAGGCAACAAAAAAGATTCAGGAAATGTTTTTTGATAAATAGATTCCTTACTAGGCATATTAATACAGAACTTTAAGTAATCATTCATTTAAACTACTATACAGAAATGTATTTCCTACACCCCTCAGAAGTAGTGCAATGGCTTGGGGGAGTCAAGGGTAATGAAGGAGCTAAGAGACATGCAAATAACTGCTGGGAAGGAGCCTGGAAGTGAAGCTGAGGGTTGTTGGGTGTGGGTAGGAGAAGTGTAGAACAGTGGGGGTTTTTTGCGGGGGGTGGGGGGAATTGTTGGGGAGCCTCACCCATGCAGACCCTTGGCTGACCCCTAGCCTCTCCCATTCATTCAGGAACATCTTCCCTGTTCCCGTGTGTCCCTGCAACCTCACTTCGCATTCAGCCAGGCATATCTGCCCCTGTGTCCCTGCATGCACACACCCATCCCCAGGTGGCCCTGCACCACCACTCCCATTCAGCCCCGGCTCAATGTTATCACCTCTCTAGCTCCTATGCCCCTGTCCCAGTCTGTCTACCCCTCCACTAGCGCCTCTGAACTCCAGTGTGTATGACCCCTTCAGCAGCCTTGTGTGCCCCACTCTGTCCATCCCCACCATAGCCCATTCCTTCTCACCTGGCCCTGTGGGCAAGATGCTATGAGGAAGGCAGCCTCTGCTCCCTCTCTTCTGTGGCTGGCTGGCTGCTCTGGCCTGTGAGCCAGCTGCCCTCTCTTCTGATGCCACATCATCTCCTGCTGGGCAAAAGGTGTAATTGCAATATGACCCCTCTCGTGGCTTCCCTTTGCCTCACCACCAGAATCAATTATTCTGCAGAGGGTGAAAAATCTGCAGAGGGCATTAATTTTGGGCTTGTGCAGTGGCACAGAATTCACCCAGGAGTAACTCTGGAAGAATCAGGGGGTTAATCCTTTGCCTGGAATAATTTATATTGCAAGTAGAGCAGCATAAACAAACTTAAATTACCCTCTGACGAAAGAACAGCATTTGTATAGGGGCTTAATGGAGAGAGGAGCAGCTGAATTCAGAGCAAACTTTCCTCTCTGAGAAAGAATGAGAAGTGCCCCTGCTCAAGGATAAAACTTGGAGCCATCTACTCCAAAACCACAGGCTATTACCTCTTAAACTTAGGTGATTTGCCAAAGGTCAGTGGCAGAGATCACCCTAAAAGTCACACTGCTATTTGAAATGTTTTTGCCTGTTACCCTGACAGCTCAGATTTACTGTAAGTGTAAGTAAGTGCAGGCTGACCAACTGGATCAGCAACGGCACTGGTACAGAGACTCCGCTGACTCCAGGCCTGGCTTGTGAGAAGCTGAGACCATGCGCAGGTATCCAGCAAGGCTACTAAGCATAGAAGGTGCCACAGCCTGGGGCTGGAGGGATGCTTTGTATTGTGTGTTTCTCACATGCGTTAGAATGTCCTGTTCTACAATCTCTGAAAATTACTATTTTTTTCCCTCTTCTAACTGTGGCAGCATTGGTTATGGCCCTGTATGCTCTGAGGGAAGCTAAATTCTCCAGCAAATTGGAAATTCCGTGGCAGATTCAGAGAATTTAAAAAGTTGATGTTTCTATTAAATTAAAAATGAAAAGGACAAATTCTCCTACTGCAAATATCCCTTCTTTTATTTATTTTGATGTTCAACTGAATTTACCTTATGCTGTCCCCAAATGTTCAGTTTGATACAGAATTTTGAGCTGACAACATAACTGAGTTGTAGAAACTGTAAGTGCCTCAGAGAAAAGCATGCATCTTTTCCTTACTTACTTTTCCCCCTTGTGACCTGGGTGTGGTGACAACATTGTTTTTTTCTGCGAGGGATGGGGGTGGGTGTACCAGGCCCTATGAGGCCCCCTGCTGGAGGCCTGGTGATCCTAGCACACCCTACCCCAGGAAAAGGAGCAATGAAAATGGGTCCTCCAGGCCTGCCTAGAAAGGCTGCAGGGAAGCAGCCAATCAGAGCATAGCAGGCCAAGTTAAAAGGAGCTGCAGGGCATGAGCAGATTAGTTGCTAGTTGAGACTAGGAGGGTGAAGAAGGAGTAAGGGGCTGTGAAACTCCATAGGTAGAGCGACTGGGACAGGACTGTTACAAGCTATCTAGGCAGGGGCCTGAGAGGAGACCCTGAGAAATCAGAACAGAGACTGAGAAATTCTCTAGGCAAGGAGGTCTGGGAGAGAACCTGCTCAAACAGGGACTAGACAGAGAACCTACAAAGAGGAAGGGGCTATATGGGAAGTGGCCCAGGGATAACAGCAGCAATTTGTGCAGGAAGCAGCACATGGCTGCTATTTATAGGGTCCCTGAGTCAGGACATGGGGTAGTGGGCTGGCCCCAGTCCCCCATCTGTGTAGGCAAAGCCCCGAGAAGGGGATAAGGCTTGTTGAGAGGCCCAAGTGAAGGGCAGGACTTAAAGGGGTCAGTGAGAGCTGCTCAGGACTTAAAGCCTCCAGGGAGAAAGGAGGCACTGTTCTATACCAGGACAGACATGGACTTAAAGCTAGCCTGGAAAGTGCTGAGAACTGAGCCCAAAGACAGAGCTAAAGATACCAACATGGGCACAGTGATAAGCCCTGTTGGCCTTTTGTTACCCTGGAAGGGGTTTGTTTGTTCGCGCATGTTGACTGTGAGAGACTCTGCCAGAGGGCTGAGCCAGTGAAGACCCTCCTGATGAGCAAAAGGGGGTACCAGGAAAAGGAGAGGGCAGGATCGTATGCAGCCAACAGTAGGCACTCATGAGAGGTGAGTGCACAGTCACACCACCTCACAACCCTTGACCGCATCCTTCCACCCCTCAGCCTCCCTGATACAATATCCCCCCTACACAAACATGTTACTGGTTACTGATGTTTCAGCAGTTAACTACCTTGCTGACATCTAAATTGCTACCCCAAGGGTTCAGAGTAACGCTGTTTTGTGATGAAAAGGTAGTTCACACTCTTCAGAGCTATTTTTCAGGCTGTCTAATGTAGTGCTGTATTCTGTTCACTTGAGTTTCTTCACGATCGTAAAGACAA
Organism: Lepidochelys olivacea; assembly: GCF_965140295.1. Taxonomy (NCBI): domain Eukaryota; kingdom Metazoa; phylum Chordata; order Testudines; family Cheloniidae; genus Lepidochelys; species Lepidochelys olivacea. The sequence continues at coordinate 19,171,356 of NC_140414.1, read as the reverse complement.
GAAACTTAATTCTTTTTAATGGAAGCTTGGATTCTGCACCAGGAAGTGGCAGGCTGTATGGGAAGTAATCCCCAAACCACCCATGCAGGTACTACAGGTACAGTCCTACCATTGACCATAAGCATGTCACAACATCCCTTGCATTGATTCATTATTCCTGGGTCAATTCCACCTTCTTCCAAGGTATAGAAGGGAAACAAGTAGGTCATGTTGAGAGACTTGTACAGTTCTCTGTCTTTCAGGGCTGTTGTGTGGAGGTTGCTGATGGTGCCCTCTGTACGAGCATCCGCGCTTCACTGGTTATGGTTGTTAGGATTTAACATGACATGAATCCTATGTTTGACAAGTGCTTAAAGATTTAGCCCATGGGGAAACTGTGGTAGTTCTCTCTTGTGTGTCTGTGCCAGGGACAGAATTCTTGCTGCTCTCCAAAAGAGAGACTATGGCCTAAACTTTCAAAAGTGGCTACTGATCCTGGGCGCCTCCATTTTGGGGTGTTAAACTGTGATGTGCTTGGGGCTTTATTGTCAGAGATGCTGAGTACCTGCAGCTCTGATAGAAGTCAATGGCAGCTGGAGCAGCTCTGCATCTCTGACAATCAGGCCCAGGTGTTGCAAGGTAGGAACCCGAAACTGAGGTACCCAGAATCAGTAGCCATTCTTGAAAATTTTGGCCTAGAACGGGGCCACTGGGTGGCACTGTGATCCAGTGGTTAGTCCTTATGAAAGGTTCTACAGTATTCTAGAGCAGTGCTTCTCAAGCTATCTGCTGTGGGGGACTAGCAATTTTTTTTTTCCCCAATGTGCGCGCAGACCGGCAGCAGATGGCTCGCGGACCGGCACCGGTCTGCGGGCCACTACTTTGAGTAGCACAGCTCCAGAGTAATGGCTGAAAACAGTACAGCTTGCAACAGCAACACTGAGGAATTACTGTAGCTCACGAAAGCTTATGCTCAAATAAACTTGTTAGTCTCTAAGGTGACACAAGTTCTCCTTTTCTTTTTGTAGAAAACTAGTTCTTTAAATAACAGTAGAGATTGAGCAGTTGTGATCTTGATCAAGATTTTTTTTTAAAATGATATGATTTTTGGTTACCTCAGCCTTAGGGTGCCCAAGTGAGACACCTGAAAGTGGCCTGACTTTTCACCGGGGGCTGGAGGTGCTCAGCACTTTCTGAAAATCAGGTTCTTCAAGTTGGACATCCTAAATCACTAATCATTTTGGGAAATCTCGTCCCTTGTTGGTAACCCTGGTTGTGACAGTGGCTTTTTTGACCTTGTGGATGTCACCACATCTCTGACCCTCCATTTCACCCTCAGTTAAAGGAGGAGTCACTAGCAGTTACCCAGACGGTGCGATGTTACAAGGAACAGTTAAATATTTGTGAAGTGCAATATAAGTACAAAGTATTATAGTCTGTCATGGCAGAGAAGGGGATAGAGCTCTCTCCCACCCTTATGCTGAATCAACGAGAATGTGTAGCTTCACAGGGGAAGCAACAGTGACCTTTTTTCTTTTTTTCAACTATCCCCAAGTGTGGCTTTTCGTACAAGAGGCTTTTTTGCATATGTCACTGCCAAGAATGTTCATTATGCCCACGATATTGTGAAAAATTTAAATTTCAGGGGGGTGAAATCAAATTGCAAAATGAATTGGTAAAAAAAAAAAAATGTGGCCTGTCTTTTTCCTGAACAGATTTTAAAGCCATTTCTGAAAGATGAGCATGCACAAGAACGGGGCAAGTGTCACTACTTTATTTGTGACATTAATTTAGAAATAAGCCGTTGTATTACATACACGACCCTATCCCATGTTCACTGCATTGCATACGTGCCCAACCATATACCAGACCCACTGCCTCACATGCATTGCGCTGAAGAAGCTGTCCAGAACATTATTGTACCTGTTTTTCCCTTGGCACGTGGAGGAGGTTCTAACTGGGCCTTTCATCTTATGATAGTTGTGGAATTGCCAGTTTAATTAAAAATTCCTGACTCTGAGCAGCTGAAGCATCACATTCACGTCCATGCAAAGCCTTAAAAAAGCCATAATGTGCTACCGATAGCCAGAGGTTAGCAAATTGTGCCTCTGAAGCTGAATGATTACATGGGGTAAGTTTCAGAGTAACAGCCGTGTTAGTCTGTATTCGCAAAAAGAAAAGGAGGACTTGTGGCACCTTAGAGACTAACCAATTTATTTGAGCATGAGCTTTCGTGAGCTACAGCATCCGATGAAGTGAACTGTAGCTCACGAAAGCTCATGCGCAAATAAATTGGTTAGTCTCTAAGGTGCCACAGGTACTCCTTTTCTTTTTATGGGGTAAGTTGTTGCTCTTGTTGCCTTTTAAAGCGAGGTGCCAGCAATTTACCAGCCACCTCTCATTTCTGAGGGTGTTACTGGGAAAGGATACTGCTTGTTCCATTTCTTTACAAATGCGATTTAGTACAATAAGGCACTAATTCTTATTTCCTCATCAACTTATAAAACTTACATTTTCCCCTCTACATCCCTTCCCCTCTTCCCCAAATGAGTAGCTTTGGCTATACCCGCCCACATCTCTGTGTTTTCCATAATGTTGTAGATGAAGTGGGCATGTCTAACTTCCAGTGTAAATAGCTTAATATTGATATGGGACAAGAATTTAAATATAATATGTTTAGTGGGACAATGGGGTGATGGGTTAAGATCCCCTCAGCTGCCTAAAGAGACTAAATTAACACTTTGGCTAGGACATGGATTGATTTAGCACATCCTCAACTGCCAGGGCTTCTGTGGAGCTTCTCTAAAGCAAATTAAAGTTGATCTCCGGGCATAGAAGGTGGTATTGACGGTGCTGCCTGCTTTCTTCCTCCGCACCTAATAGTGCATCAGATCTTGCAGGTGAAGTACCGTGAAATTTTTATATAGGCTTGGCAGTATTCAGTTTTTATTTTTTTTATAATTTTAATGGATAATATTGATGTTTGTTTTAAGCATTTTAAAAATTCCTCTCATTTAAAATGTCACCGCTGTGCAAAATTATGGGCTTTAGCCATTTTTTTATGTTTATCAATTTTAAACTTTCACAGTTGTGGGGAATTATGGGTGGGGTCAGACCATAAAGAGAGTCACATCATAATTATTTAATGACACTGAGACTCAACAAGTAAAGCTTGATAACAATTAAAACACAAATTGTCAACATCATATGTCGAAAAAATACAAAGCAAATATCCTTAAATCAAACTCTAAGTTCTTAGGCAAAGAAAATACTGCTCATCTATGTATTTTGATTATTGTTGATGGACATAGTTTTTCATTGGTTTGTGTGCGTATAGTGAAATCGACATTTAGCAATAAAAATCTAAACCTTCCAAGCCTAAACTTATACCTCTCTGTGTCAGCAGGAGGCCTGGCCCATACAAAAATCTTCCCCATGTACACTGGTTGCTGGTTAGCCTAGAGCTGTGTGGCTTTATAAATGGCAGTGAATGGAAGTATAAAGAATTTAAATGTGATATGGGTTCCATACTTTGGACTTGTCCTCACGTAGAATAATGCAATTCAAATAACAGTGCATCAAGTTTAGTAATGCCTTATATTTAGTAATAGCCCTATATTTTGGTGCTTGATTTCAACTGCACACCAAAGGTGAGTGCCTGTTAAGGGAAAATGGATAGCAACATCACAATCCTATGCAAAACAGTCTGTGTCTTAGCCATTGCTGACTAACACTGAGAGATCAGATTTGGAAGAGTCGATACACAGAGTCCATAACGCACTTACGTTGTGTTGAGAAACATGGCATGATTCCAGCAATATATGAGAGTGGCAGTTCCCATGCTGTGGTTCATGCAGAACTTACTGGAGGTTAGATCGCCTCCTTGTTTACAGCTATTCCTTGTCCTAAACTGCAGGTACCTGGGATGAGTGTGAATAGCAATGCCTCATATTCCCAGGGGTGGGTGGGTGTGGGCAGGAGTAAAGTTAGGGAGGTTCAAACAGTAGTATCACCTATGAAAATTTTATCCAGTAATATATTTCTATGCCTCTTGCAGCTGTAAATTATAGCATCACGAAAGTAGTTGGCACCAGGATTAGCTAATATATAAGGGTTGAAAGATTTCTAAAAGGAAATTTGAGTAGGCGGGATTAGAAAGGGAGCACCACGATATGGGGAAGGATTGATTTTCAGCAATCAGTGGTTTTAAGATGGGCATGCATGAGCACATGCACAAAATAACTTTTCTGCTTCAACCTAAATGCTGATTTATTTCTTTTTTTAATTAACCCCACAGTTAGCTTTCCTTGCTACATCGTGGAGGCATCGCAGGAGCTGCATCATTAAGGCTGGGGTGAGACTTGCACTTTAAAGCAGTGATTAAAGCATTTTGTTAGGTATGAATAATGTAGCATGTTCTCACCAAATTTATAGCACTAAGAATACAGAATTAATTTACTGGAATTGACAAATAGTTGTCTATTTACATTGCAATGTTTGTTATTAAATGGATTTGTTGACAAATGTTTATAAAATGCAGTGGGGCTATAGTATATACAGAGCCTATAGATTCTATAGTGCCTATTACATCCAATTTACACTTGAAGACAACTTTTAGAAGCATTCAAAATAAAATATCCTTTTAAAAAAATCCTAGGAAATGAAATAAACAAACTTTGTTAAATGACAGTGGTTGCTAGGTGCAATTCAAAAGGGGACTTTAAGCACCTTCTTAAAAACTCAAAATAGCTTACACTTTCCATACTTTTATATAAGGTTACAGAAACTATTTGGGCACTAATCTTAACACTTGATCCCTGCACACAGACCATCAAACAAAAATATTCTCAGTGACCAGCACCCAAACCACCTTGACCCTGACCCTGGATTGATGTAGTATATAGCCCAATCCAACTTCCATTGATGTCTTTCCATTGACTTTTTAATAGATGTTGGACAGGACCCTTATGTGCTAAGGCTTCTGCTCAAGGAAGGAGGGGCGGGAATCCATCCAAATACTCCACAGTAGAGGTTCCCAAATGTTTTTTTTTTTTCTTTTTGCTGTGCATCCCTTGAGAGATTCTTTTCCCATGGGTGGCCCTGTTCTAAGAAGCAATAATTCTGCAGATGCCTGGGGTCCGACAGCCCATCCCAGTGGCCTCCCGTACTGCTCCCTGGCCTGCAAGCATCCTCTCACTGGGACATTAGCTGCACAGGTGTTTCTTCATCCTTCTTGTTCTTCCAGCAGCAGCATGAGCTGACATGGGAGACTCAGCTAGTGAGAGGACTTCTTACTTTATCAACATTATTTTGAAGAAACAAGAAAAAATTAACTCCTCAGGTCCCCCTGATAACCTGGCCATGCCCCCAATTTGAAAACCAAGGGTCTACAGTACAGTTACGGATGGACACCTTTCTCTCTTCTCAGGCCTGTGCAATCCTGTACCTCTGTCTTTCTTCTCTTCTTTTTGCTCTGGCCATGGTGCTGAATGGCAGGAGAAAATATTTGGGCCAGCTCAGAACAATAATCATGGGCACCTGGATTGGACACTAACCTCCCACCAGAAATTGCTGGGAGGGGAGATCACTCAGCACATCACGGGTGTTCTGGGTGTGCACAGCTGTCTGCCTATTTGGTGACTAGCTTGCCTTCCCAAGGGTATTTTGGGTTCACCCGCTCCCTTTCGTCTAAATTGTGTTTGACATGGAGACTCTGGATCCTTGTTTAAAGGCTTAGAATGAAGCATAGCTGATTGAATGATTGAATCACTTAAGTAGATGGATCTCTTTGTTGTGCTTGGAGGGCTAGTGTAAATCAAGCAACAGTAAACAGCTCTATCTGAGGAAAGACAGCAGTGTCAAATGGCTGCTTGAATGCAATGGGACTTGAAGGCTGTAAGGAGTGCCATAGAGAATGATAGGGACATTGGAATTGTGCCAGACCTTAGTCTGATGTAGTAGAATTTCAGAGCACTAATTAGAGCCAGAAGTACAAATTCTCTGCCAGTGTAAACTGATGTAGCACTACTGACTTGAATAGAGCTCTGCCAAGTTACACTAGCAGAAAATTTGACTTGGAATGTGGAGAAGCTGTTTAGCTGGATGTTTGAAGTTAGGTCAAAGGGAAGAGATAAAATACTTTGACCCTCTTGTACCCATGTCCCAACAGGAATCAATCATAGAGACAGATTCAGAAGGCAGAAAAGCAGTCTATAACTCTGAAGCACCCCTCCAAAACGCTTTATAACTTGTCTGTCCTCCTGTCTGACCTAATTTTCAACCTGCCTGCACACACACACATGTAAGTCTTAAGAATAGGGACCGTTATGGTGGTGTGAAGAAGTGTGTGGCTTAATACCTGCTGGTAAAAGGGACTTTGCAAGGCAGATCTTCTGAAATAGTCCCTGGGGAGCTCTGTTGTGATCAGGAGGCAAAAAGCACTCCTCTGTATAAAGCCCTGAAATCAGAGGGCACTGTCTTAACAGCTTCTGTAGGGTCTGAGCATGAAATAAACAGACGCCGAACACTATCTATTCCCTATGTGGCTTGCGAGGAATGGAACTGCCTGAACCAACTGCTCTTATACCAGCACTTCTCCTCCAGAAAGCTGAAAGTGCTGTAGGTAACACATGGAGTGCTCTGCCCACCACTAAAAGGCAGCTACATGTGGGGTGAAATGCTTAAGCTGTTTGACAGTAACTAACAAAACTACATAACTGTGTAGAGTTAGACAAGGAACTCTGTATGGGATTTAATGGGGAGAATTCAGATAGCTGGAATGCAGCCAGCTGAGTTAGATTGTGGCCAGGGCACTGGAGTTAACAGCAGTACCCTTGTAAAAGGGCTCTGGAATCTAATCTCTACAAGGGCCAGGAACTAAATCTTGTGGCTTCTCCCCTGGATAGCACCCCCAGCTCGCAGGAGGGAGCTGCATTTCAGTGATGGTCAAAGGGATCCATAGTGCCCACCTCAAGCTGTGTCTACACTTAGGGCTTGTTTTCACATACAGTACTACAGGAGCACAGCACCAATGTAAAACGTAAATGAAGATGCTGCTACCCCGACAGGAGAGCTTCTGGAACAGCCTTCCAAGGGGAGCAGTAGGGGCAAAAAACCTAACTGGCTTCAAGACGGAGCTTGATAAATGTATGGAGGGGATGGTATGATGAGACTGCCTACAATGGCATGTGGCCAATCTGTGACTGCTAGCAGCAAATATCTCCAACAGCTCCAACTGGCAGAGACCCTGGGTTTGTTTTTGTTTTTGTCTTCCTCTGCAGCATGGGGCATGGGTCACTTGCAGGTTTAAACTAGTGCAAATGGTGGATTCTCTGTAACTTGAAGTCTTTAAATCATGATTTCAGGACTTCAGTAACTCAGCCAGAGGTTAGGGGTCTATTTCAGGAGTGGGTGAGTGAGGTTCTGTGACCTTAGATGTGCAGAGGGCCAGACTAGATTATCGTGATGGTTCCTTCTGACCTTAAAGTCTGAGTCTATAAACCCTCTCCTGTTGACATAGCACCGTCTACACAGGAGGTTCGGTCAGTATAACTACCTTGGTATGGATTTTTCACACCCTGAGTGATGTTGTTATACCGATATAGGTCTGTAGTGTAGACTTGGCTTTAAACTGCTACAGCAGCACAAATGCACCTCTTCAGTGTAGACACCACAGTAACGGGAGGGGTTCTTCCATCAACTAGCCCTGTCTACACTGGGGGTTAGATTGGCTTAACTATGTTGCTCAAGGGTGAATTTTTCACATTCCAGAGAGACATAGTTGGGTCAACCTAACTTTTTAGCGTAGACCTGGCCTTAGTGTTGTTTGATACCAGTTTTGTTCAGGCTGACTCCAAAAGAAATGTGCCACTTATCAAATCACAGATCCCACTTCTTGTGGAAGCTGTATGCTCTTTTGAGAGCTTCCACCCTGTGGTGGGGTCCCTACTGCACACAATGCCTGAGTAGAGAGAAAGGGCCAATTAACACTGACACAGGCTGCACCTGGAGGAGAATCGAGGCTAGGCAAGAAAAAGGATTTTTCTGACCCCAAATGAAGTCATTCTGGAAACTGAAGAAGAGTCTTTTAGAGGGGGAGAATGTGTACGAGGGCGGGGGAGAAAAGAGCAGAATCAGATGATGATTTCAGCAAAAGTGAGGAAGAAAATACACCAAAATGATGATGATGTAAAATCCCTAGCCAAAGAAATAAGATTAGGTGATAACCCTGTAAAAGCAGCTGACTGGATTAAAAAAGCATAGGGGATATTGGAAGAGCTAGGAGGCTGCAAGATGCAGATCTTTCAGTTGAATGTAGAAACAAAGAGCAAGCTGATAAATTGCTAAAAACTAAAATGCTGGGGCAAGTTAAAATAAGTTGCCAGCTACTGAAGTATTTCACTGAAATAAAGAGGGTAATATATGGAGTGTCATAAGCGTTGACCAGTGATGAGAGAACCAAAAGCATAGGAGAAGATTTAAAGGGTTAGTGAGCAAGCAAGCAACTAATTAGTAAAGAAGGAGGAGAAAGCAAGTCATCAACAGCTGTGCTGATTACATTTAAGGAGAGGCTCCACCTGAGAAAGTAACAGTAGCGAGTCAGATATTCAGGAACCATGCCATGTATTCTCCCCTAAGGTGTTATAAGTAAGGCTGCGATTTTGTCGATTTTGTCGTGGAGGTCAGGGAATCCGTGACTTCCAAAGACCTCTGTGACTTCAGCCCCAGTGGCTGGGAGCTGCAGGATCCCTCCGCCTCCCACAGTGGCAAGGAGCTGTGAGGTACTCCCACTGCCTGAGGCAGCAGGCCCCCAAGCTCCCCGGCTGTTGCAGAGAGGGGGCAGGGGGATCCTGGCAGCTCTGGGGGGGCAAGGCAACCCTGGCAGCTCCCCTCTCCCATGGGGGACAGGACGATCCTGGAGCTCTGAGCCCCCACGGGTAAAGCTGCCCAGCCCTTTCCATTTTATCATGGATATTTTTAGTAAAAGTCAGGGACAGGTCATGGGCTTTGGTGAATTTTTCTTTATTGCCCATGACCTGTCCATGACTTTACTACAAATCTCCATGACAAAATCTTAGCCTTAGTTATAAGTGCCAATGGTATGGGTATGTAAGCCTCAGTGAAGGGAAAACAAGATGTGGTAAATGTGGGAGAGAGCATTCCTGTGAAAACTGTATAAAAGGGATAGAGCATGGGCGGGGGGTATCATAGGCACGGGAAGGCTTTGCCTTCCCGAACAGCCTGATGTCCCCCGACCCGTGCTCCACCCCCAGGTCCCAGGCAGCCTGCTGTTCCCTTTGTACCAGAGGCTGGGGCAGGCAGGCTGGGGGCTGCGATGTGCCCCTGGGGCCATGCCACACTGCCCGTCCTCCCGGTGCTGGGCCTGCACCACCTGTTCAGCACTGGGGCTGGGGGCTCTCCTTTCCCCATGTCATTAGTACCTACATGTACCACAACCACTGACTCCTCCCCCCCCCCCAGCACTACACATAAGCCTGTCTAGCTGCAATTCAGACTAAGAGTAACCATATCCCAGGTCTTGTTGGGACTGACAACATAGTTAGAAGCTCTGACAATGAAAAAGCAGAAACTTTCTGAGGGGGTAAGTAATGATGAAAAACAAAATTAAGTTTTTCACCAGATTAAAAGACAATTAATTGTAGAGAATCGTGATCTATTATGTAGTTGGGGTAAACTTGAAGATTCTGTACCGTTTGAGTTAGTGTGGAAGGAAGCAGGAATTGCAAGACAAGGAAAAGCTGAACAAAGTCAAAACTTTTAGTCATGGGAAAATTTAGTTACGGATGGAATGTGGCTTTAGATTTATTTTATAAACTTAAAGGTAAGAAAGAGACAGTAGGTAATAAATGAAGTGTACCAATACATAGATGAAAAGCGGAGTCGTTTTGGTCAAATATATACAGATGGGTCCAAAAAAGAAAAAAAAAAAACAAAAACAAAAACCAGGAAGAGTAGGGACAGCATATTATATATTGAAATTGGGAATTACTACATCTAAAAGAATTATCTGACTATCTGGCTGTCATGAAAACTGAACCAGGAGCAGTAATGCTAGCATTAAATTGGATCTGGGATGTATGCCCAGCAGCAGTGGTCCTTTTTTATTTTTCCCCCCCCCCAGATTCAATCTCTGGCCTTATGGCAATAAAAAAGGGCTTCTCAGTATATAGATGTGATTTAATCAACAAAATTATATTTCTAATAACAGAGTTAGTACAGGTGGGTATACAGGCAGCATTAGCTTGAATCCCAGCCCATATTGGGATAACAGGGAATGAAACGGTGGACAAAACAGCTCAAAATGCCTTAAGAAATGGAAGGGCTGACATAGAAATACCCTTGAGTAAACAGGAATTCAAATCCCGAGTACAGAAAAAGTTAAGAGGAATGGTAAAATAATTGGATTTATGAAAAAGGAAGATTTTTTGAGAGTTGAGGATTATAGCATACTTCAAGGTCTGGACAGGACTAACGAAGTGCTTTGGTGTAGACAGAGTACTAACTGGCTATTGTAGCTTAAACACAAACATTGTTTCAAGTAGATGCAAAGATGCACTCAGTAAAAGGTGGAAGAAACAACTGATCACCAGTTATGGTTCTGTCAGGACTTTGAAGAAAGCGAAAAGCTTTTTGAGGAATTCAAACGTCTTAAGGTAAAAAAAAAAAAAAATTATTTGTTTTTTAGTTAAAACGTCAGGGACATGGAGTACTATTAAAAAAGTACTGTTACGTTACCTGCAGGACACAGGGCAGACCGGGACAATATAAACTGCTAAGTACTGAGGAATTACAGTTGATAGTCGCTATATACTATTCCAGGGGTTCTCAAACTTCATTGCACCGTGACCCCCTTCTGACAACAAAAATTACTACATGACCCCAGGAGGGGGGACTGAAGCCCTGGGTGGGGGAGCCAAAGCTGAAGCCCAAGGGCTTCAGACCCAGGCTGGGGGGGGCCCTGTAACCTGAACCCTGCTGTCCAGGGCTGCAACTGAAGCCTGAGCCCTGCCACCCAGGGCTTACACTTGAGCTCAGGTTTTGGCCCTGGGTCCCAGAAAGTCTAACACCAGCCCTGGCAACCCCATTAAAAGGGGGTCACAACCTACTTTGGGGTCCCGACCCACAGTTTGAGAACCGCTGGATTATTCAGTCAAGTTTGCTTTGTCATTTAAAAAAAAAATCAAAAAGAGGGGGGAAAAAAGAAAGGGCTGCAATGTGAAGGCCTGCAGTCACTCAATGGACTTTGAGTGGGAAAGGTGGAAACCAAGGGAGAATAGAAGCCATGGGATCTTGGTCCTGAGGGAAGGCTGTACCCAGAGGAGGGTCGAGAAGGATCTGATAGAGGCAAAGTAAGAAGCAGCCCAGGGAAACAGCGGCAAGGTTTGGGATGGTGCAGACCTTGGCCACTGATTGCAGGGTCCTTGGGCTGGATCCAGCCCCTGAGGAAGTGGCACAGTCTCGGCAGTGGAACAGAAAACTGCCTGAGGCAGATCATCCGGTGGGACTTTGATACACTAGAAAGGGAGGACTACAGTGACCTGGACAGAAGGCCAAGCCACAAAGAGGCCAGCACCATGATGGAGAGGGAGTAACCTCACTCCAGAGGCTCAGAGAGACATAGGGGACAAGCAACTGAATGAGGGCATGTCAGACTTGTCTAAAGCTATTCCCCGGATATGGCTACTAGAAGGCACCACAGCAATGAGTAGCCAATCCTGTGACGGAATATATCCTTGCGTTCGCACCCTATTGTAATAATGTTTGTACAAGATATACCTTGTGAAGTATCATTTAAAAACTCATAACTTGCTGATCTATAATATCATGGCAAAATGCACATAGCAATGTTATATATAAAGTTATGAGCATAAGCTGAAATCATGACTGAAATATGCTTCCCAGGAGTGGCTAAACCAGTTTCTGGGAGACAAAGGGCAAGCTGATGCCTCAGCCAGGACTGGGCAGTACAGGACAGATATTTCTGTGGGGAAATTTGAAAATGTGTTTGGGTCACCCTGTGGTAATCTCTGAGGCTACTAAGAGCCAAGGTGCGGCTGTCTGGCAGTAGCTCACAGACATAGCTGGGAGTGACTTACATGCTGGAGCCTGTTTGTGACCAGGCCAGGTTGAAGGCTAGTGCAGCCAGGCATTGTAAAGGGCACCCCAGGTTGCAAGGCAGGTGTGACACCGCTCACTACTCATTAGTCTGGATTGTGCACTGGTATGTCACAACAGCCCAATACTATTGTTATGCATTATTATTACAAAGCCCCATTTTTGGACCAGGACCCTGTTGTCCTAGGCTCTGGACAAACCCCAAACAGCAAGACGGTTCCTGTCCCAAAGAGCTTACAATCGAAGGACTGACCCTGTGAATCCTGCTTAACTCACAAGAGTTAATGGGCTCACCGCTGGGGTGTACATGTACCCCACACTAGCCTGCCATGCACTAAGTGCCCATGTGGACCCTGCTGCTGCCCACTAACAGTTCCCTAGTGCACACTGATGCACGCTGCTTTGAAAGAGGAGTAGGTTAGTGCACGCAAGGGAACTGTTACTGCCCAGCAGCAGGGTCCACATGGGCACACACTGGGTGGCACCCTAGTGCAGGGCAGAGCTACATCCCAGCTCACCGTGAGTTAATTGTTTAAGTAGACAAGCCCTTAATATCATGGGTAACTGTATGTTTTTGGGGAAGTGGTTGTGGGGGTTGTGAAATACTTGTGTTTTCTGACAATCAGTACAACATCAAGCTTACAATGAACAGAGCTAAATTGCTCTAATCGCAGTATAAAATGCAGATAGCATATTATTGAATAGGCTTATTGCTCCAGAGGGCATAACATTACCTAAGAAGCCAGCATGATTTACAGATGTACTCTGTTGCAGAGGGTTCACGTGATATCCATCACAAACAGCCCCCTGTTACTATGACACAATCAGCCAAGATCAAATAGCAAATAAACATTTCATAAGTCACCAAAGAGATCAAGGGACGTGTATAGCTATGGGATGGAACTAGTAGTGGTGTGTGTGGAAAAATAGCCTCAGACTAGATGCCAAAGGCCAAAAAGCAAGACGGAGGCAGGCAAAGTACACTGAAGATTCCAAAATAGGACCAAGTGGGGGGTGATGTGACCTTAGGGGCCATTTAGTCAGGAGTGGATAGGCAGCCCGGTTATGAGTCTGCTAGCAGATCTCTCATAAAGAATCTACACATAGAGGATGATTTTTTTATTTTTTTTTTTGCACCATGATACATTAGCAGAAGGAACAGGGACCTTCCCCATCACATGCAGGTTCTGCAGACTTTTCTCGGAAAGAACTCCCAGCAGAAATACTGGAGACAATAAGTTGTTTCAGTAGTGAGTTGCTTTTTTCATCCTCTCCTAACTTATTGGTTTGTTTAGGTGACTTCTCTCCTTAAAAACCTGACCACAATGTTAACACCTCCCATCTTTCTTTGCGTGATGCAGCATTTCCTTGTGACAGAGCAACCACCTTCATTCCCTAAATCCATTCTGGACAACAGTCAGTTTTTTCTCTTGTTTGTTTATACTGATTTATTCTGTGCCCATCCTCATAGCCTCTGGGCACCCTTACATTAAACTTAAGCCAAACTATTTAATGTCTGAAGTAGCAATCACTAGTTGCTCTGCTGCCTAACCTATCTTTCTCCTAGATGCACCTTACTTTTTCCCACATTCAAGAAAATGTTTGGGTAATAGATAAGCTTTGAACTGTGTCCATATTTGAAAGGTCAACAAATATGACAGACTGATAGAAGTTATTTCCAGCAAACCACAAACTTTCCTGGGGCCCCAGTCTCCCAAAGTTCAGATATAGGGACCCTCTGTAAGAGGGAAACAGCTGAACTCAGCTGTTGGGTTGGTGCATAAGGACTGAGGCAGTATCTTCAAAACACATAAGTGATGTAATGGTGTCTGCCTGAGCTTTCAGAGAGCCAAAAACAAATAGCTTTGGAGGGGGTGAACTTCCCCATTTATTTCAATGGTGCTCACTCAGATTCCAAAGATTAACTAATTTCACACCTCATTAACACCCATAAGAAAGGAGAGAAAGTACCTACTATGAAGATCTACACAATCTGTTCTGAGGGACTGTTCATTTTGGATGGGCCTTTCACTACAAATGGCAGGCCTGAAGGGATTTCATTGGGTTTATTTTCCTTAAGTGGGGCTCAGTTTTCAAAAGTGGTCTATTCTTCTAAGTAATATTTACATTACACCACCAAGCTACTGCCAGAAAACCACTGATTTATAGGTGATGTGAAACCCTTCTCTGCATTTCTGTGGCTTAAGTTTCACCCTTACTGCTGTTTAATCTGCATTGTAACAATTGCACAAATGTAAGAATTGTGTATCAGCTAAGAAAAGTAGCATCCAAAACCATTCTAAAATGTCTAGCCTTGGGGTTGTTTTTTTTTTGATGGTTTTTAAACCCTTGTGTTTGAGTTTTTGGCATCTCTTATGGATTACTCATACCCCAACTGTGAAAAGAAATAGTACAGGGCTAATTATTATCCATTTTAATAAGATCTTGGCACAGTACATTTTAATGATTTCTCATGAAATAAAAAAGAATTAACCTGGTACCCATGATGACTGATCTCAGAGTGAAATTAGTTGGCAGGAAGGGTTGAAAACTGAAGATGGGAAAGACGTAACATTTGGATTCAGATTGCCTGGGGAATTTTGTATGACTCTCATTTCTTACCTTTCTATAATTGTCTTTAGAATGCTGTTTAAACAATTGTAAGGGTGGAACTAAATGCCACAAAAATGCAGGTAAAAGTTTCACACACTCCTTAAGGCCTCAACGATTTGGAATTCAGCTAAGTAGACAACCTTCTCTTTATAACCAGCTTCCCACTACTTACCTGAAGTTGTCTTCAGATGGGGTAAGGGAATGGGAGCCTTGCCTATGCTGGCCCATCAAATGCCTAATAGATAATTTACATAACATTTGCATAGTCATAATCTGTTGCTCTTTCCTCCTCCCATGCGGTACCTTCTTCTCATACTGAAGCAAACCCACTGGTAACTCTTAGGAGAGAGACTGTCTCCCTCACAAGTTAAATACTTCCACTATGCAGCTCTCTCCCCGTCCATCAATTCCACTCCCCCATAGCCATCAGGTATTCCTCTCCACACATGGCCAATCCTCCTGCTCCCCTGCACCGCTTCTCTCCAGCAATCCATTCTCTCCCTCCACTGCACAGTCAATGCCCCCCAAGAACCAACCACCAGCACAAAATTGGCCCCTCCCACATATCAATGTCCCTTCAAAATACTTCCTCTCCCCAAAATCAACTTGCCTTCCCCTCATCCCCCATTTAATTAGGAACATAACAGCCATACTGGGTCAGACCAATGGTCCATCTAGCTCAGTATCCTCAGACGTTAAGGCCCGAAGGAACCAACTTGATCATCTAGTCTGAGCTATTGTGCATTGCAGGCCACAGAACCTCAGCCACCCATTCACTCCTGTAATACACCCCTCTGGCTGCGTTATTGCAGTCCTCAGATCATGGGTTAAAGATTTCAAGTGACAAAGAATCCACCATTTTCACTAGGTTAAACCTGCAAGTGACTCGTGCCCCATGCTGCTGAGGAAGGCAAAAAAAAAAATTCCCCAGGGTCTCTGCCAGTCTGACCCAGGGAAAAATTCCTTCCTGACTCCAAATATGGTGATCAGTTAAAATCCTGAGCATGTGGGCAAGACTCACCATCCTGTCTTCGGACAGTGGCCAGTGCCAGATGATTCAAAGGGAATCAACAGGACAGGGCAACTTTGAGTAGTCCATCCTCTTTTGTCCAGTCCCAGTTTCTGGCAGTTCGAAGTTAGGGACACCCAGAGCATGGGATTGTGTCCCTGGGCATCTTGACTAATGGCCATTGATGCACTGATCCTCCACGAACTTACCTAATTTTTTTAACCCAGCTATACTTTTGGCCTTCACAACATCCACTGGCAACTAATTTCACATGTTGACTGTGTGTTTTGTGAAGGAGTGCTTTTGTTTTGTTCATTTTAAACCTGCTTATTATTTTCATGAGATGACCCCTAGTGTTATGCAAAAGGGTAAATAACAGTTCCTTATTCACTGTCTCCACACCATTCATAATTTTTGTAGACCTCTATCATATCCTTGCGTAGTTGTCTCTTTTCTAAGATGAACAGTCCCAGTCTTTTTAGTCCCTTCTCATGTGGAAGCTGTTCCATGCCCCTAATCGTTTTTGTTACTCTTAACTGTACCTTTTCCAATTCTAGTATCTCTTTTGAGATGGTGTGAGCAGAACTGCACGCAGTATTCAAGGTGTGGCCATACCATGGATTTATACAGTGGCATTATATTTTCTGTCTATCCCTTTCCTAATGGTTCCTAATGTTCTGTTTGCTTTTTTGTAGGCCACTGCACATTGAGCAGATGTTTTCAGGGAACTATCCACAATGACTCCAGGATCTCTTTCTTGAGTGGTAACAGCTAATTTGGACCCCATCATTTTAGTTGGGAGTATGTTTTCCACTGTTCATTACTTTACATTTATCAACATTGAATTTTATTTGCCATTTTCTTGCCCAGTCGCCCAGTTTTGTGAGATCCCTTTGTAACTCTTCACAGTGAGCTTTGGACTTAATTATCTTGAGAAATTTTGTATCGACTACAAATTTTGCCCCCACACTGTTCAGTTGTCTCTCCAATTCTGCTCCCCTGCCTCCCTCCACCCCATTGCTTGTGAAGAATTCAACTCCTCATCACAAATGCCTTCCTCCCCACAGCCCATAGGCAGGGAGACAGAAGTAGTGAAAGCATATTTGTTAGAGAAAGTGGGGTTTTGTTTCTGGAGTGGGAGGACATTTATTGAATGCAGGTGTTTGAAACTAATAGCTACTGGTGAGTACAGGGAGGTGAAGTACGTATGCCAACAAGAGAAGCTCTTCACTAAGCACTACAGTGGCGCAGCTGTGCCAATAGTGCTATAAGCTAGAAAAGTTCTCAGTATCATCTTACTCACATTTCTCCTCCCTTAAGGTAACAAAGACTCATTCCTACCCCCCTTAATAGGGTAGTGTGACTCTCTGAACCTCAAAGTAGTATCCTGGAACCCCCATATTCACCCCTGTGATATTCTATGTTTTGTACAATGCATGCCCTGCGAGGTGTCATTTTAAAAGTCTTGATCTGTTGAACATTAATATCTGGTTGGATTGTAAGTGCTATTGTTATATGTGAAGTTATGAAGCATTGCTAGATCTGTTACTGAAATATATTGTGAGGTTGGGAAATGCCCACAGCCAACCTTTCAGTTGCAACAAAGGATGAGCTAGACATGTGTTGATGGCCCATTAAAGGGAATCTACTCTCCCAACGACGGTCCCAGAGACTTCTCAGAGAGAGCATGTATGCAGTGGGGACTGCCTGACCCTCACATCATAGGAATCTGGAAGAAAATTTAAAAGAGGGGAAGTGACATCATAAATAGGCCTCTCTCCTCTCAGACCTTTGTCTGGAGGACAAAGACTTTGAACTGGGGAAGGGTGGTCCCAGGCTGGAAGGGAGTCCCAGCCTGTGTATTAAGGAACTGTAACATTGTACCATCCATCAGGGTGAGAGAAGCTGTTCAGTTCAACTCTTGCTTAGACTAGAAGTTTAGGATTTAGAAAGCATGCTTACTTTTTATTTTCTTAAGGTAACTATCTCTGACCTTTTCTGCCTAGCATTTATAATCACTTACAATCTATCTTTCTGTAGTTGATAAATCTGTTTTATATTTTACTTAAAAGAGTGTTTTGGTCGAAGTGCTTGGGAAATCTTAGCTCATCCACTACCCTTTTGTCGGAGTGGTGAACTCGGTAATGAGTTTACACTGGCCAGGCTTCTGATCAGTGCAAGACGGTACAGTTCTAGGGTGCAAGGCTGGGGGGAATTGGCTGGAGCCTCCCTATTGATGGTATATGAGCGGCTGGGAGATCATTCCTATAACACAGTTGGGTGGGTCCCTGCCTGTGAATTCTGTGAAAGTACAGTCCCTGTCAGAGGCTTGTAGCTTGACATCAGTGTCACAGTGTGAGAGGTTTCAGAGTAGCAGCCGTGTTAGTCTGTATTCGCAAAAAGAAAAGGAGGACTTGTGGCACCTTAGAAACTAACAAATTTATTTGAGCATAAGCTTTCGTGAGCTGCAGCTCACTTAATCAGATGTATTCATTGGAAAATACAGTGGGGAGATTTAAACACACAGAGAACATGAAACAATGTGTGTTATCATACACACTGTAAGGAGACTGATCACTTAAGATGAGCTAATACCAGCAGGAGAGCAGGAGCGGGGGGGGGGGGAACCTTTTGTAGTGATAATCAAGGTGGGACATTTCCAGCAGTTGACAAGAACGTCTGAGGAAGAGTTGGGGCGGGGGGGGAACACAGTTTGCAAATTAATTCCAGTTCAGCAGTCTCTCGTTGGAGTCTGTTTTTGAAGTCTTTTTGTTGTAATATTGCGACTTTTAGGTCTGTAATCGAGTGACCAGAGAGATTGAAGTGTTCTCCGACTGGTTTATGAATGTTATAATTCTTGACATCTGATTTGTGTCCATTTATTCTTTTACGTAGAGACTGTCCAGTTTGACCAGTGTACATGGCAGAGGGGCATTGCTGGCACATGATGGCATATATCACATTGGTAGATGTGCCGGTGAATGAGCCTCTGATAGCTTGGCTGATGTGATTAGGCCCTATGATGGTGTCCCCTGAATAGATATGTGGACACAGTTGGCAACGGGCTTTGTTGCAAGGATAGGTTCCTGGGTTAGTGGTTCTGTTGTGTGGTATGTGGTTGCTGGTGAGTATTTGCTTCAGGTTGGGGGGCTGTCTGTAAGCAAGGACTGGCCTGTCTCCCAAGATCTGTGAGAGTGGTGGGTCGTCCTTCAGGATAGGTTGTAGATCCTTAATGGTGTGTTGGAGAGGTTTTAGATGGGGGCTGAAGGTGATGGCTAGTGGTGTTCTGTTATTTTCTTTGTTGGACCTGTCCTGGAGTAGGTGACTTCTGGGTACTCTTCTGGGTCTGTCCATCTGTTTCTTCACTTCCGCAGGTGGGTATTGTAGTTGTAAGAATGCTTGATAGAGATCTTGTAGGTGTTTGTCTCTGTCTGAGGGGTTGGAGCAAATGCGGTTGTATCGTAGAGCTTGGCTGTAGACAATGGATCGTGTGGTGTGATCTGGGTGAGAGCTGGAGGCATGTAGGTAGGAATAGCGGTGAGTAGGTTTCTGGTATAGGGTGGTGTTTATGTGACCATCGCTTATTAGCACCGTAGTGTTCAGGAAGTGGATCTCTTGTGTGGATTGGTCCAGGCTGAGGTTGATGGGGGGATGGAAATTGTTGAAATCATGGTGGAATTCCTCAGTGTGAGAGGCAGCCCAGGTTAGTGGGTTCAGAGGGCTCAGCAGCCTCACAGTCAAGGTTGCACCCTGGGGACCCCATCACCCCCCCCCCCCCCGTCGTTTTAAGGGATTTTCTTTTAAACCTGGCTATAATAATTAGTTCTTCCCAACATTTTATCTTTTGCTTGCCTGTGCAGTGTGTTGGGGTTTTTTGGTTTTTTTGTTTTTTTAACTGAATGCTCCAGCAATTAATGTATCATGGCGGAGAGAATTGGTTAACTATGTAACTCAAGAATTTTCTGTGATAATGTGGCATGATACATTTAATTCAGTTTGGAGTTCTGTGACTACCTTTGCTAGCTCATCAACATTATAGCAAGCAATTAACTTGTCCCTTCTTAATTTTTTGGATTATTCTGTTTTCCTTTGGAAAGCCATGGTGGTATACTGCTAGATTAACAAGATTCTATTCAGGCATAAAGTCGAGATGATACAGTTACCGATCCAATAAGATAAAGTGCTTGATAAAATAGGTATTGTGGAATAAGGCTAGGGTAGGGTGACCAGATGTCTCGATTTTATAGGGACAGTCCCGATTTCTGGGTCTTTTTCTTATATAGGCTCCTATTAACCCCCAACCCCTGTCCCGATTTTTCACATTTACTCTCTGGTCACCGTAGGCTAGGGAAGGTGCCAACTGTGAAAATACCTGGTAAAAGTACACAGACCCAGAGTCAGGATTCATTAATCAATCTATCCTCCTTCTTTAAATCATAATGCCTGTTCAGGATATGGGCGGGATGGAAGCAAGTAAATCCCTGCTCTCGTCTTTCCCCAATGTTCAAGCATGTTTTTTAGTCATTAAGTACTATTTAGAAAATGGTACATTCTAAATTCAGCCTGCAGCCATCGCTGATACTGACAAGAGTTCTAATGCCTAAACTGCAGGTTGCCATTCCAATTCCATGGAAATTAGCATCCGATGGGGGAGAGTGCTTTGAAATAATCTAAAGCTACTTCTAATGGAATGCAACTAGCTCTGGCTGGAACAGCTAGAACTTAATTGTCAACGAGCATGCAATGCTTACTCAAGCATGTTAGGCATGAAATACTGGCGATACGTCTCTTTTTAAAGCTAGATGAACCATAAAGGAAAAATAAAGTGAAGTGGACCCATACCCCCCTTTCTAGGGATCCATCTTAGTAAGGTAGGGAGGAGCATAAATTCTACCACTGCCAGGGCATGTGCTGATGCAGGCGGTATGTGCAAGGCAGGCAGAGGTGGGGACCAGAGGCAAGGAGAGACATCTGCTTGTAAAGAGGGAGCTGGGTACAGCTGCCTTCTGAACAGTCCTGAGAGTGCCAGTAGCTCCTCTGGGACAGCATAACCAGGCACATGTCCAGGGTTCTTCTTAGCAGCCAGGAGAAAAGAAGCCCATAAGTCATGCCAAGTGCAGGGGAAAATCACTGCTCAGCCTCTCCTCGGTTCCCTAGTAGGACTCTTTGCAAGCACTTATGTACTTGTATATTGTAAAATACTTCATCACAGGAAGCTATGCAACTACATAGCTATATTATATAGAGTTATTGACCACCTGTTAAAGGGGGATTCTTGCCACTAAACCAAATATCAGGATAGATATAATAATGTAAACTTTTTAAAACAAATGTTATGTTTGAGATTTTTTTCCAGCACCCATTGCTACGTCCTGGGACATTGTTCTGAAACTTCTGACAGATGCCAACAGAAAAACAGCCAGGTGCTTGAGGGGATAGTCACATCTTAAAACACATACTGTCAATAGGAAGAGCTGCGTCCCTCAGAAGGGGTGGCCCAGGGCTTTGTTGTTAAGTGGTAGTGCAAATAACCCCCTTGGGGGCTGGGAGAAAGAACCTGAGTAGGGCATCTGAGATCGGCGAGGTCACTTCAGAGGCCCTGCAAATACAAGCCCCCTGAGACCTGCCTTTTGCCCAAAGGAGGAGCAGGTTGTGGTGAGTGTGAGAGAGAGACCCTTGGCCCTGAGGTTTGAGCCTGCTGAGTGGAGAGGGGTTGTTACAGGGAGGAAAAAAAATTATTTTCCTTAACCTCTGAGGATAGGACAAGAAGCAATTGGCTTAAATTGCAGCATGGGTGGTTTAGGTTGGACATTAGGAAAAACTTCTCAGCTGTCAGGGTGGTTAAGCACTGGAATAAATTGTCCAGGGAGGTTGTGGAATCTCCATCATTGGAAGTTTTTAAGAGCAGGTGAGACAAACACCTGTCAGGGATGGTCTAGATAATACTTAGTCCTGCCATGAGTTCAGGGGACTGGACTAGATGACCTCTTGAGGTCCCTTCCAGTCCTTTGATTGTATGTTTCTTCAAAACCCATTTTATTAGTATGGCTTCCAATCAGCATTAAGGATGGAACTGGCCTATCGCTATTCTCACTAGAATCGCTATTTACCAACTACTTCAATGGCAACAGAGTTGGCTCACACCAAGTGCTTGTGAAAGTCTAACCACAAAGGCTTTGGAAGGCATTGGGGTTAAGAAAAGCTGGGTTGTAGCACAAAGATCGGGTGGCTTGTAGAATAAGAGAATCCTGTGCAGGAAAGAACCCTCCTGTCTGAAAGAATCCATGTTGGTAGAGAAGGGTGGGGGAAAAATCCTTAATTAAAATAAACCACAAAAGAGGAATGTCGAAACTACAGGGGTAACTCTGCAAAAGGAAGATTATCTGCCGCAACCCTACAGAAACAGCAGATATAGGAATCCCTCACTTCTGGGATCAGGCATCTACAGTTCATGTTTATCAAAGAGGGTTGTCCTCACAGCATTAACTCTTGTATTATATTTCACGCATTGCTTCACGTTGACTCCATTATCTCAGATTACATGCAGGCAGCACAATCCGATGCATCAGAAAAGTGGCACTCCTGCTTGTTGCCATGTATTTCTTTACAAAATCCCACTAGAGAGGAAAATATTCCTCACATATGCCACCTGTGTAAGCAGTTCAGAGATGGGTAAATGAAGTGAAAGGAATGGCAAGTCTATTGCCATCAGTTATTTAAGGAAGGGTTGTCTAGTGGGGAGGCAGTGTAGTATAGTGGGTATAAACGAGGACTAGGATTCACTAGACCCTGCTTAGCGGGTGGCCTGCTGGGTGACCTTTGGCAAGTCACATCACTGTTTTGTGCTTCAGTGCCCCCATCTGTAAAATGGGGATAATGAGCCCAACCTCCTTTGTAAAGTGCTTTGTGAATTACTAATGAAAAGTGCTATGTAAGAGCTATGTGGTGGTGGTGGGATTAGGAGTGAAATCGTGGCCGCCTTCAAGTCAGGCGTAGTTTTGACATTGACTTCAGTAGGGCCAGGATTTTACCCCAGTGCTCCAGATTTCTACTTCAGACACTGCCACTGAATAACTGTGGGCAAATGACTTAACTTTTCTATTCCTTGGTTTCTGTATTTATAGGTAGAGTTAATACCTACCTTGTAGTGCGGGACTAGCATCTGTAAAGCACCCAGCAATCCTGAGTTGAGGAGTACTCTATACTATTATAGAAGTGGTATCAGTGATTCCAGGGTTAAGACTGTGTTTAATCTTACGGTGCAGATTAAATTTTCTGGAAGGTTGGTGTTTGAGTTTATTTCACTAGTTTATGAGCTCAAAGCATTAAACGTTACTCCTTTTTTACATTTTAGGGCAGATGTCTCATTTTTCCCCCCCCAGCTTTGTTTGGACACTTGAAATTTTAGGTAGCTGTAGATCTAAACAAAGTCTCATGCTTTGGTGAGCATTTTTTAAAAGTAACTTTATTACAAACAAAATTATGTGCATTATTTGTCATTCTTTAGTTTATAAGCCTGCCATGGAAGCCAATGGATAAAACATTATTTGTGAAACACTGAGAGATAAAATTGTACACATTAAAACTCTGGCATTTAAAATCTTAACACTCTTCTAAGAGGAAGAAAAAAACATCTGGTTAGCGGAGCTGAGAGACTTGCAGAAGCAGGGAGTTTAGAAATACAGTATTCTAGCAGCACCTAGAAACTCTCCCATCGACTTACCTTACTCTTCTCGTTGGGGGTAGAGTACAGGGGTACTGGACTGGAGAGCGATCTGCTGTCGATTTGGTGGGTCTTTACTAGAGCCGCTAAATTGACCGCTGGTAGATTGATCTCAGAGTGTTGATCCCGGCTGTAATGTAGACATAGCCTTAGTTTCAATACCACTAGGTGATGGGATCAGCTTGCACATGAAGAGCATGGGGCAAATAGTAGTGGAGGGAAATTCTCATTCATCCTGACCATCACGACCTCTATTCATGGCTACAGAAACATTGTTCAAAGTTTTTTAACCTCCCCCCACCACACACACACCTACTTGCTGGCTTTTCCCACTAAAACTGTTTTTTTACTGGCTAGGTGACTGTATGCTTCACGTGTTCTCCCAAGGTTGATTAGCCAAATAAAGCAAAATGTCACAATGAGAATATTTTTGATCCCTTACACCCTTGAGAAGAAGGGGGCCAAAACAAATGGTGTAATAGGCCTCATTTTCAAAAGAGTTTCTCCAGCCTGGTTCATGCACGCTGGCCTCTGATTGTCTTTTATGAGCTGGGTGTACATGTAGCGTGAGTATTTGTGCTTGCTTTACCTATTGCACTGAGAAGTGACAGTGACCAGCTGGGTTTGAGGCTGGATTGGAGATGGGTTACTAAACTTTGTTTAGGATTGGAAGCTGCAGTTCAAATTTAACTGGGAATGAAAGCAGCAGCTAAGAGTCAAAACCTGAAGCACTAAGCTCTTCCCACCACAGCCCCCCTGCAGATTTTTAAAATTCCAAAGGGCTTGCTCAGTCAATATAACCCTCTGCTCTGGCTAAAAGCTCTTCTGTACCATCTTCTATTACTTTAATTCATGAGAGTCCTGTGTCCCCATATAAAAGTTTAAAGATCATGTCACAGCAGATACTTGGGTCTTTTCAGCTGACTGAAAAATCCTTGTGTCTCACCATTGAAAGAGTGCAGGTATTCAAATGGAAATACCTATCTTATCTTGTACTATTTCTGGCATATTAGATACTATGTAGATTATTAAAAATTGATTCAGTTTGATTTAATTTACATCCTGTATATTATCTGGCCAATGCTAGCATATTACAGTGACTGCTTGGAGAGCATCAAAGTAATGGTTTGTTGTCACTGGCAATGCTGTTACTGAGCCAACTTTTCGATCTGTTTTAACCATTAAGCTGAGTGGCTTGCCATGTTCCTCTGCACTGAACTTCATGATGGCATGATAAACTGAATGCTTGATGTGTGAGAACAAAATTACACCTCTATTTCCACCTAGTGTTTCTCAGAATAGTATAATTAGGGTTTTAGTAATCAGAATTTAAAAAATGATTTAGTCCTTAATCTGTAGCCATAACTGTGTGATTCTAACCTGCAATTATGGAATGGAACCTTTGGCAGCATGAGATGCAAAATTGGAACTGATATTCTGAGAATTATATAAAATAAAGCTGGGTAGTGCGTTGGTGCAATCTGTCTGTCTGCAATAGCTACACGTACCAGAAACAATGAAAAGTGGAAGGTAATAATAGATCTATGAAATAGGCTCTATTTCTGAAAGGAGATCTAGCTTGAAAAAATAGGGGACAAATGTACCTTTGAGTCATTTGATGCTCCCTCTTAGAGAGGCTAAGAAACGTGTAGCTACAAAACATGCTGTAGATCTTAAATTTGATAAGATGGGCTTTATTGTATTATAATTGTGACACTCTTAAAGGGCATGTCTAAACACAAACATTTTCCTACTCCTGTAGAAATGCTAGCAAGTGAACGAAACCTTTATGCATATAAGCTGATTTCAGATTTGTCAATCAAAGAAATGTACAACTCTGCACAAAGAGAGTGGAGACATATTAAATGCAAAAAATAAAAACCTGGTTAATGCAAGGTTATGGCTGAGAGTTTAAAGGCAGAGTCCTTTCCTACACAGCTGTGCAAAGTGGGTGTAAAATGCTACCACTGGTATAAAAGTGTGAAGAATTCTCATCTGGTAGCATTATTATATCCATTTTGAACACAAGCCCCATGAGTGAAAATGACTTCCTAAGGCATTGATGAATCAAGTGCATATACCAGGAAACTTAGGGCCTGAGTCTCAGTTGCACTGAGTAGAAACGGCCCCCTGAGATGGCCTCTTGCACAGGGGGCCTCCTTGGATGGTGCAGAGCAGGCATAGGGGCTCCATACCTCCCTACTCCCAGCCTCCACCGTAGGTGGTGGATCAGGGTATGACCAAGGAGAGTGGCTGGCAGCATGCTCTGCACTAAGGCAATAATCTCTCCTTCCTAGAGCCCTGATAAGCAGATAATAAACTAGAGGAGCCCTGACCCTCCTCTAACTTTACCAGAGACCAGGTTGGCCCCTGAGTGGTCTTGCAATACAGGAAACATAAAGGTGGCTCGAGACACACTTTGTTTCCTCTTGCCCCAGGCACAGGAATGGAATAACAGAAAATCAGGTCCCGAGTTCCTAAAGTTAATTGTAACTCATCCACTGAAAATAGAGGCTCAGAATGAAAATGTGCTCCCTCAGCCATTAGCTAGTGTCCAGCCACTGTTTTTTCCCGAGCAATATTGACAGAGGTGAGCAATAATAATGGGCTTGTTGGCCTCTTACCAGCTGATGTTCATGAAAACCTCTGCTGCAAGGTTTTTTGTTTTGTTTTTAAATTTGATATATGATAAGTGAGTCTTAAAAGCCTCAGAGTTCGGGTTGACTTCAGATAACCACCCACACTCAGATGCTTTCTGGATTTGCAAGATTTGGCTGGAAATCTCATAGCAGCCTTTCCTGTTGTTATTTCTGTCACCTCCTGGTTCAATTTGGAACATGGGAATGCAGATGGGAAAGGAATGGGAGTGTACAGACAGGCAATGGGGGCACAGCCTAACCCAAAATTTCCAAAAGCTACAAAATACATTTTCCCTATATTTCATTGAAGGGCAAATTGTGATTTACATCACCACTCTCTCTCTCTCTCTCTCCCGTAGCAAAATGCAACGCCAGAAAGGTTGAGGGAGGTAGTGCTGCATGAGGCTCAAATCTTGGTATTGCCAATAGTGCCTCAAGAACCTGCCTTGTTACCATGGCCGTTGATCACGCCCATAAAACCACTTTCTAAGGGCACTGCTGTGGTAACCTCCATTTGGTGAGGCCACGGCAGGATTATAGCAGTTAAACCTGGACTGCAGGGAGGTTACAGGGAGTGGCCACATCCTGGGCCCCCTCCCTCATGGGGTGGGCCTGAGCGTGTTCATGAGGAGCTGCTGCCAAGCCCCTGGGCCTGCTTCATACTCCACCTCCTGCCCTGGCCTGGGTAGCAGTGGCACCAGAGTGGCGGCTCCTGCTCCCTGGCTCTGCTTGTGCTTCTCACCGATAAATACGGTAAAAGTTTTTAATAGCTATTAAATTACAGGTTGGGAAGGGGTGGAAAGAACTGTTTTTTTCTGATTTGTGCCTCACCTTGTCTAAAAGGTCATGGGGGGTTTTTTGAGGGTGAGGGGAAGGCTTGGTATAGGAACACTTCAGAAAGGTTTGGTATGCATTTAGGTGGACTTAGAGATTTGGGGAGCTGATTTTTAAAAAATAAAACTCAAACCAGTTTGCCCATCCCTGCAATTAATATAATGAAGAAAAGTGTCCTTTGAAGTGATTTCAAACAAAAATGAACGTTCCTTGGAATCGTCCCATAAGTTGTGCGCGAATGCTTGAGGAGATGGAGCAGACAGCATTTTAACGTTAGGAAACAGGATTGAGTAGGAAGGTAGAACAAAGTGTCTTGATTTAATTCACAATGGAGTAAGGAAAATACCCCTCCTCCCCCCGGGCCCATTCTCCTTACTGTCCATCCTCCATATCCCTACCACATTGGATTCTATCTACACCTCTGCCTTGGATGTCCCTCCATGACAGCTTCCAGTCTTCTGGCCCAGGAGAATTCTCCTGGTTACATTTAAAACACTGGTCGAAGGACGACAGGGAATGACTGTGCACTGACCAAAAGAAGGACTAGGTCAGAAATTCTCAGATTTCTTCAGTGTGGGAACCTCTCCTAATGTTTCTCAAGCTCCATACCTCCCCCGACCCTGTCAACCCCCTTGACTAATTTTAAACTTGATAAGTTCCTTGCCCCTCCTTCAGTGGATTCCTGTGTTGTTGTGATGGCTTAGGATCTGGCTTGGCTTTCTTTAGTGTGTGTTTTTTGGCAGCTGCAAATTGGCCTGGATGATATGATTTGACCATATATATATATATGAGTGAGTGATTTGTATTGGGCAGGGTGACCCAGAGGTATCCACTCCAGGCACAGCCACTCCACTTTGCTGTTTGTTTAGCACCTAGCCCAACGGGACCCTATCCTGATGGGCCTTCTGGGTGTTACCGTATTGCACGTGTTAAATACTACTTACAAATGGCAGGTAGGAATGGGGTTAGCTAGACTGGGGAGAGGGTTGGCTGGAGTTGCTGCCAAATAAGCCTAAGGACATCACTAGTGCTGAAGTCTCTGTTGCTGCTGGCTGTGCTGTATCCTTTATGCGGGGGAGGAGGAAATAGAGGTCTTTCCTATCCCAGACTGCCTTCCCCTAGCAATGCATTAATTGAAAATAAAAGAAGAATCATGTCTTTTTTTGTTTACTGAAAGGCTGTCCATGCCCTTAGCCCCCCAGGGGTGGGTGAGCCTCATGTTGCTCCACAGTGAAGAGCTGGCAAGGTGCCCTGAAGGAAGTCCTCTCCCTTGGTGGAAGCATGGGAGTTGGGATGTGGGGCTATGAGGGTGGGAGGAAACGCAGGGATCTCAGGGCTCTGACAGATGTAGATGATCAGCGCGTGTTTATCTTAATGAAACGATGTGTGAGATTCTCCAAAGGAAATATTTTATTCTGGCACTTTGTAAGCAAAAGAACAAAGGCGTGCCCTTTGACAGCATCACTATTTTCATGAATGTGCTATACCAGAACATCCTGTCCCTCCACGTATATCAATAGTCGATGGTGTCCTATTCGAGTCATGCAAAGCAAGCAGAACAGAATGTTGTCTCAGGGCAATGGTGTCCTATTGCTACGTAAATGTTGAAGTGAAGTCTCAAGTTTATTATTTTTTAAGGCAGAAGATACCAGTTATATGACTTTTTATTTCCGACAATGCTTTTATTTCTGTTATGCCGGCTGGCTGATGTGGTGTTGGCTATTTTGCTTTCTGGAAGCTGGTATAATTGAGTCCGGCTGCTCACTTTGGGGGTGTGTGTGTGTGTGTGTGTGTGTGTGTGTGTGTGTGTGTGTGTGTGTGTGGCCTTCTGCAGTATGTGTGATTGCTGTGGGCAATAACCAAAGAAGCATCTATAGGTGGTTGAGACAATGGATAGATTGGGCCAAATTCTCTTCTTGGTTACACCTGTGCAATCTCTTTGAACTTGTTTGCCAATGGTGCCCAGAGGTTGCAGAGCCCCTCAGTTCTGGGAAGGAAGGCCAGTGTGTTTCAGGGCAGGACCAAGGAAGGTTTTAGCATCTGAGAGTATCTGGATGCAGGCGTGTGGTGACGGGACTCCTGCTTGACAAACACTGTCCAACCAAGCCACCTTTCTCTGTAACACCCGCTGGTTGGCTTTCTAGTCTCACCACACAGGCATTTAGTTTCTTCCCATCTCTCTCCCCAGCTGCCAACTTCCCTGTCTCAATTTGGATCAAGCTGCCACTATGTTGGGCCCACAGTGTGGTATCTCCAGCTGCTGCCTTTACATGATTAGCTCCCTAGCATGGGATCCTGGTCTTCTGCTGGAGTCAGAGGCCCCCCCCCCACGAATTCCTGAGCCTGTGGACCAGCTTGAATTGCATCATCCTTTTCTCTCTCCTCCCACACTTGTGGAAGCTGCTCTGCCATAACTCTGCTGGGCTGGGAGCAGTGTGCAGGAAGAGCAGCAGATTCTCAATGACACGCTTCCCTCTTAGCCTAGCACATATCTGAGCAGCTATGCAGCAAGCAGCGTTGATTTCTGTTTTATGCCTTTGGATAGTGAGAGTAGGGAGTCAACATCAGTAGGGCTCCATTGGGATCCTGCTACTTGGATAGGATGAGAGAGGGATAGTCACTGCTAGAGGCAACGTTCATTGGCACCCTACCGTCTTAGATTGCAGATCCACAGAGTCCCTGGGGTTTGGAGGCTGCATTGCCAGGACAAACAAAGTGAACCTCTCAGTTTTCTGGCTCCCTTGCCCCCTTTCTGCAGGAGGAGAGAGTATGGCTCTTCATTAATAGCAACTTATATTGTTCTAAATGAAATAATTCAATGAACTCCTTCCCATCTCTTTGCTATTTGTGCCATGCTTACTTTTCCCATTTATCTGAACTTGGACAATGAAACTAGATTAGTCAGTTCTTCACTTTTGATTTGCATCTCTTTTCTACCCAGCTTCACTCCTGAGGTTTCCCTGTGCTGACAGAATTTGGCAATGTTCTTTGGGTTGTAGATACATCAGGGGAATGCTGTTTGTTTTAAAAATACTGTTTCCATTAGAATTAAACAAAACCAAACTTTTTTTTTTAAGCTTTAGATCTTCAAAAGCATATTTATACAAAACCTACATTTTAGGTCAATTTTGTCTGACAGTGTCCCCTTTCAGTGTTTTATTTAGAACATGTTTGTATAAAAGAGCCAAGAAGGAGTGCGAGATGGAAAAAGAAAGATGAGTGATAGGCCTGCTACTTTCAGTCTTTAAGAGGAGATTGTATACATCAGGAAAACACCATCAATGATGATCCAGAACATGAGAGTGAATAATAGATTTAAACTCTTCCCAATGAACTTCACAGTGAAGTTCTGTAAATCACTGTAAATTATATACAACATAAAAAGATAATGAGTTAAGAAAGCAGACAAAAAGGGCAACATGGTAGAGGTAAATACAGTACCAAATGTATAGAAAACCTTACGTGCACCCACTTACCTTTTCTCATAAGACCAGAAGAGGGCACCCAGTGATATTAAGAGGCAATACATTTAAAGCCAAACAAAAGAAATACTTTTGTACACAATGAATAGAGCCTGTGTTATTACTACAAGAGGCAAAGCTGCACTGGATGGGAAAAAAGGCATAACATTTACATTAATATCTGTAGTTAAATCAGCTAAGATATTATGTATTGGGGATGACAGCTCATGAACTTTAGTCCTTTAGTTAACCCCAGGGAATTAATGGTTAAGGAAGAAATTTCCCCAGGGGTATGTTATTGTATAACAGTCTGTAATGGGAGTTTTGCATCTTTCTTTTCAATATCTGGTATAGGCCTGCCTGAGACAAGAGATTAGGAGGATCATTGTTCTGATCAGACATAGCTGTTAGTATGTAATTTACCCGATAGTCAGGGCTCCACGAACTTTCTTCTTAACCCTGCCTTCATAAACCGAGAGAACCACATCTTTATGTCGAGGCCCTAAGACTCAAACCAAACCAAACCAAAATGTTTATCAAGAGCATATGCTCATTATCCTAGCCAATTCCTCTGTAAATAGTTTATTACATAGTATGCAGTAGCTATTACAGCAGGGTTTTATTTTGTTTACTAAGGGCTGTATACAACTGCCTAGTCAGCCCTATGGTGCTAGTGCTGGAATTATCTACATCTCTGCAAAAGTATTCAAGGAAATAACATTTGATATTTCATTCTGCCAGACAGTTTACCTCTGGATACCTTGCTAGTGGCTGTTGAACCAAAAGTCAAATCCAAGAAGAGGGAAGCAGTTGCAGGAAAAGGTCAGGGCAGAGGAAGAGGGGGACTAGGCGATAACTTCTCTCACACCACAGATACGTGTTACAAACTTCTAAGCAGTCTGATATTTTTTGTACAGATTTTGTTTACAATAATCAATTTTTAATGAACACGAATGTGAGGGGGGAAAAAAAAAGATAATTACCTGAGTGGTAATTTCTGATCTGGAATCTCACTGTCAAGTTTGAGTCCTATACCTCAAACCAGGACTACCTTGTACAACTTGTAAATAATCACATGAGGAAGTGAGTACTGATACAGCAGAAGGCAATATTGTATCATCTTTCTGGTATATGGGGACTTGGCACCACATCATAGATTTGTATCCCTTTTTCTGTCAGGGAAGGAAATGGTCTCAGGCTAAGAGAATATCAGTGGTCTGACATTCAAGCTACTTTTCCCCAGAGGGCAGTGAAGACTCAAATAGAGCAGGTGTGGGTTCCAATTCCAGGCTGGGAAACAGAACTTCCTTTTGTTAACATATTCTTTCCCCAACACCACCTGTCTCCATCTACTTCATGGAAGGATTCCTTGGCCAGAGGGGTAAAAGGGTGATTTCCCAAATCCTGTTTATTTAGGGTAGCCCATTGGAGGCTTTTTATATAAGATACCGGTAAAGTTGGTGGATTGGCTCTCAACACCAATGTCTCATCAGAACACTGGAGATGCTCAACACCACTGGGATCACATGTAGGGTAGAACAGATTTCAGAGTTTTAGCCAGGGAAGAGCTTTTGGAAACTTCTTGGGGGAGGCAAAAGCTCTTCTTACTTACTGCACTGTAGTAGCTACTTCACTAATATTATTTATTATTCATATTGTAATTAAGTGGTGACCAGAGGACCAAGTCAGCATCAAGGACTCATTGTACTAGGTGCTGTATAAAATCCTATGAAGGCCTGGTGCTGGCCCCAAAGAGCCACATTCTGTCAGGGATGCTAAGAAGTGTTCCGATGTGAGGAAGAGGCTGAGAGGGACAGTCAGCATCTTGACGATAATTTGAAGGGAAACTGGGCAAAGGAATAAATCTTCCTGATATACATATATTTACTATGGAAGTGAGATGCTACAGTCTCTCCACCTTGATCATATTGGTAATGTGGGGGTGGGGTTGATTTTGAGAGCAGGCTGAGGTTAAAGTCCTGTTACTTTTCCCCTTCCTGAGACAATGGAGAGTAAGAAAGTACCAAGAACCTCTACACTGAACTGCTTGCTATGTTCATTTGTTATGAGAGGGCAGAAAAAGGAGGCAGCGCAGTTAGAAAACCTAAAGGTACCTGAGAGTTGGCCTGTTCTGTTCTTTTCACCCCACTCGTGTTTTATTTATTAGCAGCATGGGTATTTGTTGTTTTGGTATCCTGATAGCTGTGGGTGGAGGAAGTGTGTGTTTGTGTTCTGTCCTCTGATGCTTTTTGGGCATATAAACAAACACCCTTCCTTTTAACAAAGTCCTATGTTTTGGCTCGATGACCAAAGCCTGGTTTGGTCTCTCTTCCTCTGGCGCTGCAGCAGGGGGATAAAACTTACAGTATATAAAACTGGTTACTTTATACATTGCTGTAAGTGGACCTAGTGCTTTAGCAAGTCTACAAGTCTCCTCATTCGGTGTATTTCTGTATTTCACCTGGAGCTCATCCCACTCATAATACAAAATTAGAGACAAATGGGCTTTCATTCTAATTCCATGTCCATGTGCCTTTCACTACAGTTCATCATTTAACAGGATGGTAGATGATGGAATTATTAATATGGGGGTAAATTCTCCGGTGCCCCAGGTTGCATATTGTATGGCACATTCCAGTAGCGGGCTCCAAAGCTGCAGAAGCAGGACTTCAGAAATAGTAGTAATAATTTAGAGACAAGGTGGCGAGGTAGTATCTTTTATTGGACCAACTTTGGTTGGTGAAAGACACAAGATTTCAAGCTCCATAAAGCTCTTCTAAGCTCCTATAAAAGATATTCGCTCACCACCTTGACTCTAATATTCTGGGACCAACCTGGCTACAACTCTGCTAATAATAATCCTGTGGCCTTCTCTTCATTGAACAGTCTTCTAGCCACAGCAGAGGAGTAGGAGGCATTTTCCCAAGTACCAGTAACTACAGAATTACAGGTAAGGTAAATTGTTATGCCCCACCTAAATTTTACAACTAGTACTGCCACCATCCCTGCCCTGAAGAGTTTACAATTTCTTTGTCTTTTTTTCACACGATTAAATTCTGCAGGGAGGTCAAAGCCATTTTTGCACCATTCCACTCTCTCTGGTGTAATGTTTCCAAAAGGTGATTTTAATCCCACTACAGAAGCAACAGGAGAGAGACTTTATTCTTCCCAACATATAGAATATGGCAATCAGACCTTAGCATTAACAAATATGAAGGTGTTTGCAAGGATTTTTCAGACCACCAACCAGGCCCACAGGTCACATCATAAACCTAGCAAAGCAGACAACCACTGCGTATTGTAGAGACAAAACCACTGTTAACTTTGAGTTCAAATCCAAGAAACCCTATTTCAGCATAGGGTCAGAATGCCACACTCCAGTGATCAGCTGGGGTATAGCAGGCCAACATTTACACAGGCAAAGGTTTAAGTCTCAGTACACTCCTTTTATATCCATGATGACACCGTATCTTTTATTAACACCCCCTCCTCTGATTTGTTTTTTAATAATTAATAATATTTATTACCACACATGAATCACCCAATCAGTTTCACTTCCTTAAGTGTTGTAAAATGTTTGATTACTTGCAAGCTCTTAAATAGCATATTTCTTGACCTAGAACATATATCCATAAAAATAAATGGGTCTGGTTTAAATCAAACTGTTTTAGACAAAGTCAAAAAACTCAGAATTATGGATAGGGTGCCTTCCTTAAATCATCTGTTATCCCTAGTTATTGCAGCACATGTAGTAGAAGAATATGCTCTGCCTGAAATGTTTTAAAACGTTCAGTGTTGAGAGACTTGCAGAACTGAGGCATTCACTGAGGGTCAATTACTGAAGAAATAGAGTCCTTCACTGGGGCTGCCTGCGTTCTGAGTGGATGTGGGTTACACAAACCCGTAGTGTGTTAACTTTGCTGCAAGCCATTTTTAAAAGTCAGTTTAGAGAGGGTATGAAAGGTGCCCGGGAGAATAGTCCTATAGAGCAATAGACAATACACATGCGTACCTAAAGTTTCAGACATTTTAAAGGTTATCTTGTATTTGAAAAATAGCATATGATCATGTAATTAAGCTGTATAGCAGTGATTCTCAACCTTTTAGGTACTGTGACCCCATGTTACAACAGAAAAGTTTTTTGGGACACATCTCCCATAAGTTTCAGGCCTTCCCTCCCACCCAACCATACAAATAAGACAGGGTAGTCACTACTTGTCACGGAGTGTGGGGGAGTCAGGGTCCTGCACCCCCCCACTTCCTGCGATTCACTGTGACTCAGCCAGCCAGTAAAACAGAAGATTTATTAGACAACAGGAACACAGCCCAAAACAGAGCTTGTAGGTACAGAAAACAGGACCCCTCAGTCAGATCCATCTTCGGGGGTAGGGAGCCCAGACTCTGGTGCTGGGCCTCCCTCCATTTTCCCAGCCAACTTGAAACTGAAACCCCCTCCAGCAGTCTCCCCCAGGCACACTCCCCCAGCTCCTCCTCCAGCCTTTGTCCAGTTTCCCAGGCAGAAGGTGTCACCTGGCCCCAATCCCCTCCTGGGCTCAGATTATGTGCTCACGTATCATCCCTCCAGTGAAGTCACACCCTGATATCCCACCACCATCCAGCACCAATGCAAACAGTACCAGTAAAACTCCCACACAACATTCCCAGGTCAATACTCCCTACTCTGTCACACTACTCCATGAAACCTGATTATGTCCCCCATATTGAGATGCTCTGCTGTATGTGATGTAACTCTTGTGTGTGGACTAGCTGCTATTGTTTTGTAAGGATGTGGGGCATTGCTGCAATCACCAATGGTCGTCCTCCTTTTTAGAAGTGGGATCCTGGACTGTAGACAGCAGTTCAAATAGTGCCACGCTGCAGTTTACAACAGGTTCTGGTTATTATAGGATAATGCAATTGTTAAATATAAGCTCTTGTTGATTTGATATGAAGACCACCCTACTTCACTTTGGCATTTCCTGTCTTCTGAGTACTTAACCTTGCAACCTTAATGTTCAATTACAGTAGGTTTTCTGGAACATGGAACAAGACCAGCTGCCAAAGTGACTGACCGAAATCCTGTATTCTCCATAGTAATCCCCTCAATTCATTCATAGTAATGAATGAAGAGACCACTCTAGGATATAGGGCTGTCAAAGTGCTCCGGGAGCAGTTTCTTCTCAAAATGGCACACTGTATTCTTGGTTACAAAGCATATCAGTATATAGCTAAATCTGTATAGTTCCTGCATGTGATTCCACTTTAGCAGAGCAGCATGGGATTTTAGCCACTATGAGGGCCTGATCTTGTACCACTGAAGTCAATGGGAACTTTGCCATTCACTTCACTGGGCATGGGATCAGCTTTCTTAGTGAGTATGCAGATGCTCAGAATTAGGCCCTTGAAACAGGGTGCTTACAAAGGGCTTTAGCTGCACTTTACATTGAATGGTGTTCACAGCTAGCCAAAATACGTTGGACTAGGAGAATACACAGGACCTAATCTAGTTTTGAAAGCAAATAGGTTTAATCACATTATGCCCATAAAAGACCGTTATCTTGGTACCAGGTTACTAAGAAATACTGCTCTGTTTAGATTTTCTTTCAGTAATGGAGGCAGGAGGTTAAAGGGATAGCTAAATTTCTGATTCTTGGAGGCTCAAACAATAGCAGACAGTACAAATATTCCTGAGACGCTGAAACACATCACATAGGTCCTTCTCAGAGGACTATATTGACCGCAATGTCTAGGTGCAATGGGAAAAATTCACCTGGGGATTTGTGTACTGGATACCAAGAAATAAAATCCTTTTATCCTGTACCACACCCAGGGAAATTAACTGATTCATAGATATTAAGGTCAGAAGGGACCATTATGATCATCTAGTCTGACCTCCTGAGTAAGATGGGGGCCACAGGGAGGTGGCCCAGGGAAAGGCAGTTAGTTAAAGGGATGGGGCACATGGCTGCTACTTAGAGGTCCCTGGGTCTGGACCCTGAGTAGTGGGTGGGCCACCCAGGTTCCTCCTCCCCCGCATAGCCATTGGGGAAGGCCCAGGGCAGGGCTGTATCTGGAACTATTACCCCCAGAAGGGGCCTGAACTGAGATTATCTCAGATGAAGAGCTGGGGTCAGTGAACTGAGTTCAAGAGGAGTGGTTCAGCGGGAGAGCTGGGGTCACTGAGGAATAAAGTGAAGGCAAAGAGTCTCCAGGGAAGATGGGGTGCTGCTCCATCCCAGAGCAGGAACCTTTGCCAGGTAGCCAGACTCCAGCTGAGGGTATCATGAGGGGCCCTGTTGGATGGACTGACTAAGGACTGAACTAGGGAGGGCTTAACTTCAGAAGTTAGTTTATTAAGGAGGGACACAAAGTTAAAGTTTGATTTGATCTAGATTTTTTATAGCACCCTCATCACTGTAGGATCTGAGCACCTTCCTGCAGCGGGTTAGGTGACTTGACTAACCTGGGAGTGGCTGGCTCATTACAGAAGCAGCTTTGCCTCTCCTGGAATTGACACCTCCTCATCTATTGTTGGGAGTGGACTACATCCACCCTGATCGAATTGGCCCTGTCAATACTGGTTCTCCACTTGTGAGGTAACTCCCTTCTCTTCATGTGTCAGTATATTTGTCTGCATCTGTAACTTTCACTCTATGCATCTGAAGAAGTGAGGTTTTTACCCACGAAAGCTTATGCTCAAATAAATCTGTTAGTCTTTAAGGTGCCACCGGACTCCTTGTTGTTTTTACGGATACAGACTAACACGGCTACCCGCTGATACTTGACTAACCTCTCTCTCTTTTTAGATGGTTTTCTCTCATCTGAGACTGGAGGAATGATAAAGAGGACAGGCAGCACCAAGAAGGGCTGGGAATTCTGCATGAAGGGTGCTGCAGCCTCTCCTTAACCTCCACAAATCCTGTGTACCCTCCTGCTACTGACTGCAGCTGCTTCTCTGGTTTTACAGCTGGCCACTCAGTCTCCCCTTATGCACAGTTCATAAGGGCTACAGGAGGAGAGCACTGCTCCTGAGCACTTTAGGAGATACACGTCTGAAGAAGGCAGATGCCATGTGACGATCCCAAGCTTTGCTGATGGAGTGGGATTTTGCACCACGTGGCAGCTTCAGCCTCGTGGTCATCCCAATTTTGATGTTCTTTCTGCTGCTGGTTTCCTGTTTCCTCACTCTTCTGATGAGCCACAGTCTTTACTACTGTAGAGTCCTTGAGCTTAGAAGCTGTTGCATGCCTCACTTCACCTCTGCCTGGACAGTAAATCTCAGCAGAAGACCCCCTTCTCAGAGAGAGAGAGAATTTGGGAAGGTTGGTGATCATTTTTATCCTTGCTCCTGTTTCAGTCTGGGAAGAGTTCTCTAGCACTCCATTAAAGGGGGCTACGGAACCTTTGGTGCGCACCAGCAGGGTCTATGTGGACCGATTAATGTGCAACATATTAGTGCTCTTTAGAAATCACTCCCCTGTAGTAGTCCACTCTGTGTGTATAAGTATGTATAAGTGTACAAGTCAAGGAACAGGGACCTCTCCTGTATAAACAAATTGCACAGGGAAAGGGGTGAAGTCAACACTAACTGAGTAACCATTTCTGGCATTTTTCCAGCATTTACTGGATAAACACCAATTTGATTTT
The DNA here is from genome assembly GCF_965140295.1 of Lepidochelys olivacea. Lineage (NCBI taxonomy): Eukaryota > Metazoa > Chordata > Testudines > Cheloniidae > Lepidochelys > Lepidochelys olivacea. Next base: position 19,133,316 of record NC_140414.1, on the reverse strand, counting down.
TTTGTATTGGGGGTGTCGTATTGGGTGTTCACCTAAAATCAGAAGCCCTACCTATTCTACATGAGGCTTTTCTCACAATGTAGTCAAGCCGCACAAGGCTCCTGGTACAGTTGAATGTCTTGTTATATGTTGTTATCATTGCCATGCTGGAAATTAGAGACTGCTTTACTAGCACTTAAGAAATTTCTTTTTTCTGACGAGTATTATTGTGGACTAACCAATTGGTGTTTCTTGCTTTAAACTAAATGATTGTGTTCTTTTTTTTCTTCCCCTTTTGGTTGAGATGGTAGGTAGGCTGTGTATTTTCAGTGGTACAGTGGCTATGTTAGGACTATTGTATATCCTCTAGTACATTACAGCCTGTAAAATGAGAACCCTTGAGTCTAGTTCTCTCTTGATACTGGCAGATCTCTGATCATGCTGCTACAGACAACAATCACTTTCTTATAATCACAGCTGAAAACCTTCACCGTTAGAGTTGTGGAATGTTGCAGTGGTGGGCAGGGGTCTCCTGCTTGGTCATCCATACAGTCATTAATGTCTCTGCAAAAGTTCTTCCCTTTTGGTGGAAAACTGATAAATAGGGTACCTGTGAAAATGATTTTTGCATGTGATGGTAAAAGGAACAGGTATAAAAAGCCAACCAGCAAGGAAGAATTTATGTAGAGAGTGCTGTTGTCTTACTTCTTTCTGGGAGTGTAATGTGGCAGCCAGCAGCCCATTGTGTTTAAAGAGAGAGGGAGTGGGTGGAATTGGAAATGTAAAATTTTCTGATTAGAATTCTGAGATTAAAATAGGATTTTTTTTTTAAAGGTCACACTTGTTAGGCATCTGAATGGGGGGTTTGTTGATCCAAATGCCTTAGTCAGGTGAAGTAATCTGGAAACTAGATTGTGTCATATACACCTATTTTCCCCAGCTTAATGCCAGCATTCACAGCTGCTGAAAGGTGGCCTTTAAAAATAAAAAATGAGCTTTTGGAAAAAATACAGATCCTTCCACACCTGCCCTGCTTGAGGCTATTGAATAAAGCTAAACATTGCAGTTTTCAATTCTTTACACTCAAATACTACATCACTGTATTAGGAAGGAAACACGCCTGCTATAATTATGCATGGCATGCTGGGGTCAGCAGCCCTTGAGGCTAGACCTTGAACCTCTTTTTGATTTTTGCTTATCTCAGTAACGTACCTTTCACTTGCCTTCCCTGTATCTTGTCATCTTTCACTAAACCATTGCGTGGGTTCCTGAAAACCAAGTTTTTTAAAAAAACCTGTCACTAATCTAGATGTTTAATTACCATAATTAAAAAATGATGAAAAAAATTAATTCTGCACCAGTATCCTGTACTCTCAATAAAATGCTGCCCGAGGGGGAGTGTTAGCTTCCTGTCCTTTCCACGTTCACCCTGTACAGTCCCTCCTGGAGAACTCTTCAGAACTTTCCAAGCAAGATGCACCCTCACGACCACCCCACCTTCTCAATAGGGTTGACACCTCCCCAGATTTGTGAAGGGGAGGAGCAGGAGACAGATTTGCATTTTTCCCCGTGTTCTTGTGCAATACTAGCCTGCAGGGTTTCATATTCAGAATTTTATGTAAGGGGGGGGGGGAAATCTGCCTGTGTTAGGGGATGTCACACTTTTGTCCAACGTTATAAAATATGAAAGGTGTCAACGCCCTCCCCCCCCCCCCCGCACGCTTTATTGTGACCGCTGTTGAATGGTCTCACCAGAGGTAGCACTTAGTCCCTTGGGAATGGCATGGCTTGTAGGGTTTAGTAGCTTTAGAACATGGGGCAGCAGCTTCCACGTTTTGTTCGTTGTTTCTTTTCTGTAGGCGCTTGATTTAGCAGGAAACTTTTTCCATTCTGGATAATTTCCCATGGGGGGGGTGAACAAAGCCCCCGCGGTTGTGCAGTGTCTTAGATCCCACCTTTCCGCATGCCAGGACGAGAGGCATGTCTCTCCCCTCTGTTTTGCAAGGCTGTGGTTTGGTCACTTCACTTCAGCCAGCAAAGTGTGTGACTCTCGTCTCTTGTCGTCACCAGGCTGACATGCAATTGGATGAACTTAACGTGCTCCGACTCCAGCTGCAGGGGCCCCTCCCCGGGGGAGGTAAATGTGTCTCCGGGGGGAGAAAAAGGTCCGAGGCGCTGCTGCTCCTGCAAACCGGACCCCCGGTCCCGCCCGCCTCTGTTGGCCCTTCCCCAGGAAGGGAGCAGACGGCGGCCGGCGCACTTGATCCCCGGCCGGCCGGAGCCGGAGCCGGAGCCGCGCCCGGGAGAGCGGCGGGCAAGTGAGTGAGCCTGGAACACCAGGAGCCCGAGGCACCCAGACTCCGCCCTGGCCCGCCCGGGGCCCGGTGACGCCGCGCGGCTGCGATGGCACGCGGGGAAGGGGACGGCCCGCGGCCACTCTCGGCTTTAAAACGGGAGCGGGGAGGCGGGCGCGGCTGGGCAGTGCTGCAGCGCGGCGCTCGGACGCCGGCTCGCCCTTCTCCCGGCCCGCGGGCTGCCCAGCGGAGCGCCCCGCTCTCCGCCCCGGCTCTCGGCTGCCGCCGGCGGAGCTGCGGCTCCCGCGTGGGCAGCCGCCCCCGGCCCGGCCCGGCCCGCCGCCACCCTGGAGGAGCGGCGGAGGACGGAGCCGCGGAGGTGAGCGCTGGCCGGGACAGGGCAGGGGGCAGGTGGGCTCCGGGCGGCGCTTCCTCCCCTTCCCCCCCCCCCCCGCGCGGGTTTCCCGCCCCTGCAGCGGCGGGGTCCCGGTGCGAGGGGCTCCGCCTGCGGGGGACGGCGCCCGCGGTGAGCCGGGTCTGTGCAGCCGGGGGAAACCGCCCCCGCCGCGCCCCGCCCCGGTTCCTTCTTTGCCTGCCTTTGCTGGGAATTACCGGGCAGGGGCTGGATGCGTGCGGGAGAGCCGCGTGGCCCCTGCGTCTGACACACACACACACACTGGGTGGGGGGGGGTTCGTCTCCTGGATCCACTCCCGGCAGCGTGCGCCCCAGAGCCGTGCGGGTCCCGGCTGGGGCAAAGCTCGGACAAAAGGAGGAAAGAACTTAACACGTGCATTTTTCATGTGTTTTGCTGCACGCCGGGCGTTTGCATGTTCGAAAATAAGTACAGGCGCTGATGTGTCCGAGAGCAAATGCATCTCTTGCACAAGAATGTGTGCGCGAGACTTGGCGTGCAACTGGCTATGTGTGCGTGCATGTGTGTATGCGCACACAACTTATGTGTATATTACTGAGGTATACAAGTTGTGGCCCAGATCCTGCACCCTGATGTGCGTCCCCGGACCCTAATGGCCATGCAGACTCAGCTGTTGAAGTCAGTGGGGCTCTAAAAGAGCGAAAGGGTCCGTTGGCACAACTCGCTTTGTGGGAACTGGGGCTCTGGTCTCATGCGTGTGTACAGTTATTTTATATCGCTTTCCACAGTGGTTAAAGCAATTCTTCTAGTAGCATTCAATTTGGCATATCTCTGATGAATGCAGGATTTTACTTGCATGAAGGAAACCACAGGCTTGCCCCTCTGAGAACTGCAGATGCAATCTCTTTTTCTGTGGTAAGTTTAACTGAAAGTAGCTGTCTTGCACTGGCAAAGAGTGCTGGATTGGGCCTAAAATGGGAAATGCATACTGCTAAGTCTGACTTTTTACATTGGATAGAAACTTGAGGAAATTTTTTTTAAAACATCTGTGTAAAAAATGACATTGAATTTTTTTTCCCACTTCAGACACACCTCTCTGGTGTTTACCAGTTGATACCTGACAATTTTTAAAGAGCTATTATTTGGAAACTTCTGATAAATCAGTAAAGCTTACTAATTAAACTGTCAGCAAGAACCATTTCAGGCAAATCGTATTTCTTTAAATGTTCTTAGTATCTCATCTGGCATTTTGCTAAATGGGAATATTCCACTGCCATAAACTAGCTGAGCAATGTTTCTTGTCCAGTCTTCTCTCTCCTTTCTTTCTTGAACTTCCTGCTAAGAATTTTTGTCCTCAGGTGTTCCACTCTCAGTAAAGAACAGACATGGAAATGAATGTTAAATCATCCTTTCGTTCTCATAATCTTGTTTTCTGCTGCAACATTAAGGATTATTCTATGTTTCCTTTGTTAGGAGGGCATTCTTTTAGCACCAGTATTTAACATTTTTTATAGTATTTCATAATAAATGTCCTTAGAGCTTCATGGCAACTTTGTTTAAAAAAATATGGAACATATCAGGCTTGATGCTTTAAGGAAGGTACTTACCACCCCTGAAAAGTGACAAGGATGTTCAGCTTTCACTGAAGTCAGTGGCAGTTCAGGGTGCTCAGCACCTCTAGAGGATTGTGCCCTTAAGCACCGAAGACCTGATATTGCAGACACTTATGAACTGAGTAACTTTACTCATAGACCTAGTTCCATTAACTTGGAGGGGACCTCTCATGTGTCTAGGTATTTGCGGTGATCCTAAGGCACACTGGTAGTAGCTTCACTGGATTTGTGTTAAGACATATTCCACAGAGTACAGACTCTTAGAAATAAGAGACTGAGATGTACAGTTTGCTTGGTATCTAAAAGCTACTTCATGCTTACAACATGCTTACTATGTAGCCCTGGTCTACACTGGGGAGGATCGATCTAAGTTACGCAACTTCAGTTACGTGAATAACATAGCTGAAATTAATGTACTTAGATCGATTTACTGTGGTGTCTTCACTGTGGTGAGTCGACTGCTGCCACTCCCCCGTCGACTCTGCCTGCGCCTCTCGCGGAGCTGGAGTACAGGAGTCGACAGGAGAGCGCTCGGGGGTCGATTTATCGCATCTAGACTAGACGCGATAAATTGATCCCCGCTGGATCGATTGCTGCCCGCCGATCTGGTGGGTAGTGTAGACATACCCTTAGTGACTTAATTGTTCCAGTTATGCCTATTTTTCCCATAGTTAAAGTTGGCTTGATGAATTTAGCAAAATGTTAAAGAGCCAAGCATTTTGTGTGGGAGAGAATTTTGCTTCTTGCTAACCTGCTATCTTGTGCAAATATATCCAGTTCTTATTTTGTTTGGAAACCAGAAGTTATCTGCATATAAAAGAGGTAAGAGTCTCTCTACTAGAAATAGCTTAGTTGTAATTACCTTTAGTTCCCATTTAGATGCAGAATCTTAAATGGAATTGTGTGGTTTTATATATTTTGCACTGCGGGTTAAGGGACTTGTTCATTTGCTGTGGTCCGTCTCTTTCAATATCTTGCATGTATTTCAGTGCAGAAGTAAGTGCAGTGTCTTTCACAGTGACTTCTGTGGTTTTGTTGTGGAATCACAGAAATGGAAAGGCTCCACATCATGTCCAGGCTTTTGCTGACATTAAAGGATATGGCTCTAGGCTGTTTGTGGATGGCAGTACAACCCTGAGATTCAAGTGGTGCCTTGTTTCTTGTTCCTTCTATTTTTTTCAGACTGAAAACATGAAACAGTAACAGATTTTTATTTCACTTCAAAGAAAAACAATTTTTTTCCCCCTGATCTCCGCCACTTTCATTATGTGTGAATTTCCACTCTCTAAAAGAGTTGGTGGAGCTGACTGCCTGATACGTTGTTAGTATCATAAGTTGAAAATGTGGTGCAAGGAGAGCATCGGGATGTATTGCTTTTTTTTCTTTTTTCCCAAGGGGTGATGCATTAAACATCCTGTCTTGTTAGTTTTGTATCAGCTGGAGGGCATTTTAAGTAATTGGGTTTTAAAAGAAATACAGTAGGGGGAACCTTCCAAATACATTCTGATAATCTTACTGTCTGTCCATGTATGGCAAATAGTAAAACTGCTGATACCTTGCACTGATAACTAAAGAGGAGATTTATGCACAAAGTGCACATTTAAAGGAAAATGTCTCTTAAGAGTTGAAAATGTGTTCATTTGTAAATCATGTTGTTGTTCTCTGATTTGCCTGCCTGTCAATGAGGGCGCCATACTCAAGTATGAGAAGTTTCTTTCAGTGAACGCAGGTTACGTTTTCATCTCAAGGGGTCCCTGGCTGCAATAAGAATTTGAAGATGCATTAATATGACATATAGGATATGTCATATTAATGCATATAGGGTTTTAGATAATAATGGATATAGGGTTTTTTGTTAGTTTTATGAATGGAAAACTGGTTTTCTTAAGAATAAAAAGACATAACTTTTTTCTGAAATAGTAGAATGACTATCAGGCAGCTATTCTTAATAGATAAAATAAGTCATTTAGACTAAGATTTACTACCTGCCTGTTAGTAAGTACAAAATATTTCTTTTGTAGACAATGACTTGCTGGACTAGCTATTTTCTCAGGAAGCTGGCTTTAATAAGAATATTTGCATCTGTACTCACTTTCATTAATGATCTCTGCAGTTTTTTATGTGCCATTCAGTTAGTGCAGATTGATGCTTCTTTGACTGAATCTTAAGCCTTTTTGTCACAGTTGCATAGGTAAAAGGATTTGTAATTATCAAGCAAACTAAGTCAGTTGTATCAAACTACAGCATGCACTTTGCCCATCTGTTGCGGTTTTGAATGTGACCAGGGATAGGAGGGGAGATATGATGCAAATGCCCCTCCATTTTGGAGTTTGGGTTATGTGCCCCTCTGAAGATACTTTGTTGAAAATCAGTAGCCCCGATGCCTTTTCTATGGCCTTATTCCTTCCAGTCTGTCACTGTGCATCACAGATTATGGTGGCTTAATTATAACAGATGGCTAGATCCTTTCCCTACTCTGGTGGCCTGGCTTTGAGGTATTTTTCTTTGTATATTAGCTTCAGAATCTGGACTCTTGTAGCCTGATTCAGTGTTCTTGTAATTGCCAGGATCAGGTCCATCTTACTATTCTGTGTCAAGAGCAATCATCAGCTGCTGTGTGGCTTAAAATTTGTGCAGAAAACTTGAAAAGTGTGAAATCCACACAGCCATGGAACTTTAGATTTAACATTGATAGAAGTAGAATGTCTGGATTACCTCATGTCACTATACTAATCTTGGTTTTGGATACAAAAGTGTGATGGGGAACCACATCTGCCTCTTCTATTTTTTTTAAAAAAATACACACTCTTCTGTAATAAAGAAAACTAGGGTGGGGAGAAGAGAAATCCCTCTCTTAAACTTGTCCTATTCCTGAGTGGCTTGATAACAAAATAGAAATCTGCACCACTGGTGTAAAGATTGAGTGAAATCCTGACCCTATTGAAGTCAATGGGAGTTTTGTCATTGGGTTCAGTGAGGCCAGGTTTTCACCCTGAACCTTCCTCTGATCTATCCTTTGTCTTATCTGTATTTGCTTTAGATTTCAGTTTCCTTGGGACAGGGGCATTCCTTCTTCTTCTTGTTAGCACAGTGCTGAGTCTGCTGATAGCAGTTGGTTTAATAATAATAAAGCTGTAAATAAGAAGTTAGAGCTTTGTACTATTCAGATGAATCTGTACTGTGCTCTTTCCTCTTAATTATTTGCTAGCATATAAATATGTATCTTGAACTCTTTAGAACTTATTTACTCAGTATTGTATGATGGCTTCAAAGGAAGAATCATGGTCTGTCAAGGCTTAGTATACAGACCTTTTAGTTCAAAGATGCATCTCTGGGTCAGTGTAGGTGCTGAGAATGCATTGTATGTTCATATCGGTAAATTGCTGTACGTGAAAACTAAGTACTCATTTTAAAAACCAAATACCTTGCTTACTCTATTGTAAAATAATAAAATTATTGTTGTTTTGAAAGGCTTTAGGGATTATTTTATTTTTTAATTATACATGTGCATCATACCTAACTGGGTGTTCTTCCTTTCAACAACGGGTGAATTTTATTATTTGCAAAAGTAAGGGTCTAAGAAGTGCACAATACTTGTGTGCACTATACCTGGTGTGAAGGTTAGGACTACAACAGAGTGTAAAAGAGAACTAGATAAATTCATGGAGGTTAAGTCCATTAATTGTTATTAGCCAGGAAGGATAAGGAATGGTGTCCCTAGCCTCTGTTTGTCAGAGGGTGGAGATAGATGGCAGGAGAGAGATCACTTGATCGTTACCTGTTAGGTGCCCCAGAGGGAGTGAACCTGGCATTGGCTGGCCACTGTGGGAAGACAGGATACTGGTCTGGATGGACCTTTGGTCTGACCCAGAATGGCCATTCTTATGTTCTTATTGTATCCTATTTATCTGGACCATTCATCTAAATATTGACTTGAAACACCTCAGCAATTCCAGTACTGGCTGATAGGTGAGGATTAGGGATATGTTAAATAAGTTTAAAATAAATGAATAAGATGTGTGCAGTGCCACTAAGTAAGTTAACTATTTGTAACCTTTATTCCCCATCTATCCATCTAATCTTTTTTTTGTCTTCCCTCATCTTTTTATGTTTCTACTCAGATAATAAAAGCTGTTTGAGAAATTAGAAAAAGAAACTGAACAATCTTCAGTGGGGCACCAATCACCATACTGAGTTTTCAGTTCACAAATAAGACCCTAACATTTTAGAAGTGTCTAGGGGATCTCAATTTCTAGGTGCCTATCCTGAGATACTGTAAAATTGATTTTTCCAGAGGTGAATGCTCCACACTTTCTGAATATCTGGCCCCTGAGCACTGAACATCATTACTTTGTTCTGAAAATGTAACCTAATTTTTGCAGGATTTTTGTTACATTCAGTGTTGTAAATGCTTACCATGTAAATTTCAGGTTAAAACAGTCTCTGATGGCAAGATGTATATATTTGTTACTATTCTGAGTTAGATAACCTGTCCTCAAAAGCTTCTCTTTCAAATGTCTGCAAAGCACCATGTACATCTATGGCAATTAATACGTAATGTGTGAGATTATGCTTGAAAGATGAAACTTTTAAAACATTTTCAATACATGTCTTAACAATCAAACCATGTTATGTATTTTGATTAACTTCTCTATAAAACCAGAAAACATCCTTCTTCATGCTTTCAGGGTGTATTTGTTTGCTGGAAACCAGAGTCTTCCATTCAGGTGCACCTGGCTAGCTATGCTGCAGACAAATGTAAAGTTTACACTTCAAACTGCTGCACAGATTCCTGCATTCCTGGGACCTACATAGGCCACTGTCCTTTGGATTGTGAGACTAACACTCACTATAGGCCTGACCCAAACGCCACTGATGCCAATAAGAGACTCCCTATCAACTTCAGTGAGTTTTGGATCAGGCCTTAAACTAGCCCTTTCTTTCTTTTGTAATTTTATTTTGTAAATCAGTGGATGACAGGGGATGGATCACTTGATGATTGCCTCTTCTGTTCATTCCCTCTGGGGCACGTGGCATTGGCCACTGTCAGAAGACAGGATACTGGGCTGGATGGACCATTTGTCTGACTCAGTATGGCCATTCTTATGACTTAGAGTTAGGAACAAATCAAAGATTGCTATGCTTATTTCACTTATGATTGCAGGCATATGCAACTGTGAGATAAGCTACTTGTTATTTCACTCCCAGAATACTTAAAAAAAAAAAAAAAAAAAAAAAGTTTAGAAGTGTGAGCAGATTTGGATTTCTGCTTTGTTACAATTTAAAATGTTTGTCAATAAACTCTAGAGCACCTCATACTTTAAGTAATTCTTAATTGTCCTGACATCAAAAAATCCTAATCCATGAATATCGCATCTGGATGATGGATTGTGACTCCTGGAAATACAGATTTAAGACTGCGGATTACTAAAATCCCTTTACTTCTGCCATTTATCATAATTATAATTTCATTCAATTCTAATATAGTTGTTGCCTTAATAAAATGTTCTAATTTAAAATATTCTGAGATTTTAAAATGTTGTCTTGAAGCTTTATATAGTGCCCTTCTTCCCCAAAACAATCTGACTATCTTGAGGTACAGTCTGACTTTTTTGTGTGTGATTAATTCTTTATTGAGTTTCATAAAGAAGCAGACAATGTAAGGTACAGAAAGGTAAATGATTTACAGCTTGTATAAGTTTTCAAATACTGCGTGCTTCATGGGATCTCCAGTAGAATTATGGAATTGTGCAGCTTTGACAAGTTATAAAATTGCAAGAGCAGACAATACAAACCAGACAATACTGCGTAAACGTAACATGTTAGGCTGGGGGTAACAGTAATACAATGGGAGAAGACCTATATGAATAGGATAAGAGGGTACTGGATGGGAGGGGAGGCGTTTAGAGGTATGGAGGCCTGGCATTCTTTAAGTTAGCTCAACTTTTCTATCCAAATGTACCTAGAAACAGGGTCCGAATTTCTTCAGATTCATATAATTGCTGTCTACTGCAATGAGCTATTTATTCTTTGGCTGCTAACTAAGACAGGTCTGCATGCCACGCTCTATTCTGGGCATAAACCTGCTCTTCCATTTTTGTAAAATCATGTACTTGTTGATCATTGCAACCCTCAAGAACCCAAGTCTTTGTGGTGGAGTTAAACCCAATTTAGCGGGTCAGTCTGTGGAATTTAATTTCCCTTTGGGGTTCTGGTAAGGAAAATGGAGCGGTTTATGATCCAACCATAGGTTATGAAACAAATTACATTGCATTATAAATCAGTGCAGCTCATCTAGTTTCCTCTGTTCTCTTCTATTTTTTTACTTTATTTAATTAAGGACCACCTTTCCCGTTTAGCCTAAATTGGGCTCCATAGTTGGGGACTGTTTTGAACGTGCACTTTGTCACTTTTACATCAAAGCTCCTGCCTGCAAATCTAGGACTTTGATATTCACCTTACCTACATGGTGAGTGACTTAGGTGGAAAACTGTGCTTATAAATATGGAGTCCACTATCTGAAATCTGGCTCTGAGAGTACAGTGCAGAGTGTAACCTTTTATTGGTTACAGGTTATTGCTACTAATCTGATGAATTAACTAAAATTTGATATGACTCCACTGAAATTCAGTCCCTACCACTTGTGCCAGAGTTTAGGTTTTACATTTTTCTGTATGTTAGCGCAGTGAGCCAGTATTAAGTCATAAATCCTAGTTGTTTGTATGTGCAACTGATTTGGATGGCTTTTTCCATGGTTTTTGACCCTTGTATTCTGCCCCTCTGGTTTAGGTCACTACTGCTTCTTGAAGAAAATGGCAAATAGATTATTTTGGATGATACTGATAACGTTATATGTTTCTGTGTAACCTTTAGGCAAAAGAAATGGATCTGAGCCCTAACTAGTATATTTTCAATAACATGTTTAGCTTTTGATTGTTTCTCATTGTAGGTACAGAAATAGAATTTAAATACCCTAAATAAAGTCATTTTCACCATTAGTGTATTTTAGTTTTTATCATCTCTGGAGTTTCCTCATCTCAGTGTTTCTAATCTTAGAATTTAACCTTGATCAGAAAGTTTTGGTTATCTGCTTTTTTTTATACCTGAAGCTATAAAACTAACTCTTCAGCTACATTATTTAAACCCTTATACTTGAAAGCCAAGCATTCTGGGTCAGTCACTGAGGTTGCTAAATGTAATTGGTCTCTGTGTGTAGGTTGGACTTGTATAATGCTTGCTTAACAGCCAAATGACAAGTAATGTTTCAGTCTATTGAATCACCTCTCAGTACACTGGGATTGGGTAAAACCCATGTGAGCTAAATGTGAATTCATATGAATAAGTGTTTGAAATAGAAATTTCACACACACAAATTTAACTTAAACCCCATGGTACATAGATGTTTTTGTAACCACAATGCTGTGAATTTTGCTCGTTATAAAATTAAACTGACACAGGTTCCATTTCGGACAATTGCTGTCCTCAGCTGTGACCGCTATCACCACTCTCGAACAGTAGCTCTGTCATACTGACTATCCTCAGGGATTGTCTGTTTCTAGCCAGAAACAATAATAGCAGGAAACAAAGATATGTAGTCATGCTCTCCAATACTTAATGAAGGCATTCATTTGGAAGTCTTGATGGCACAAACATAGAGTATATAGTGTCCTGAGAACGGCATTATATGTATTATGCAACAGCTCATGATCTATATGGGTGATGGTGTGTGACTATCCTGGATGAATTGTAAATGATGTGATCTACAGTAGCAATACCTCCCCGATACCGTCAAATGAACTGTATAATGTTCTTGAAATAGGGGCTCCAAACAAATCAGGGAAATGGAATTTTCACACAGTAAGCACTTGTATAAACAAAACTATGTTGGGAAAGTCAAGGAAGTATAGTACAGTAGTCAAATTGGCTGAATGTGCTAGAGTGCTTTATTCATAATGTTGAAATAAAACGGGCTCAATTCTGCCACCCTTACTTATCCTTATTGGCACTACTCACATAGCCCCCAATCCAGAAAAGTGTTTTAAGCATCAGCTTAAATTTAAGCATATAACCCTATTGGAGTTGGGAAGGAATTTTCCCCCAGGTCAGATTTGTAAATACCCTAGGTTCTCCTCCCTCTCCCCCCACTCCTTTCCGTGACCCAAGCTGAAAAGGTCTCTTGCTGGTCTGGACGAGAGTAAATGGTGGATTCTCTGTAACTTGAGATCTTTAAATCATGATTTGAGACTTCAGTAACCCAGCCAGTGGCTATGGGCCTATTGCAGGAGTGGGTGGGTGAGGTTCTGTGGCATGCAGGAGGTCAGACTGGATGATGACGATGGGCCCTTCTGGCCTTAATGTCTATGAGTCTGAGTCTGCTGCTGATTTCAGTGGGACTGCTCTTGCTCAAAGGGAAGCCTGTGTTGAAATGCTTTTCTGGATTCAAGCCTCTCTGAGCAGCCCCATTGAAATGAATGTATGAAATGCCTGGCAAGGGAATTGAATAAGGGTGGCAGAAATGGGCCCTTAGTAGGCATAAAAACGGTTCTCTTGACCAACATTTAGACCCTGCTATAAATTGCCTGTTTTCTGAGTTTGAAATTCCCTTTAATGCTGATGGCCTGCACATGGTCCTGTGTGTCACATACCCCTTAATTGGGGGCTAATTGTGGTGTGAAAGGTGTATGGGGCCTTATGCAATGAATTTCACTTTGAAGACCGATCAGATGGCATCAGTAGTAATAGGAAAATATTTAGTAGCAAGATTTTAAGTTAAAGTGCTTTCGCTTTATTTCTCTAATACATAAGTGACACATCATCAGAGCAAGTATGAAAGGGGAAAATTAATCTTGTTTCAAGGCAAGTAGGCTAATTGCAGAAATACGGCATTGGGATGAATTGGGGAGTCTGTCTGTGCACCACTTTGGAACTGTGGATAATTTTATGAAACTGTTATGGAAAGCCTATATGTATGTGGACTCCCCATCAGTCAGCAGAGTTGTCATGCCTCTGTCAGGCCATAGACAATGGTGAGTGGTCAGCACTCAATAGTCACCTATTCAAAGTAGAAGATCTCGGGGCAATCAGTTTGCTCTAGCTGGGAGAAGACATTTTCTCCTCTTGTCTGAAAGGAAGGGGTTCTGAGAGCAGTGGAAAATTACTAAAAGCCTGAAGAAAAGAAGCAGGTGACCCCAGCAGAAGTCTATAAAGTGATTCACAGGGGAAACTGGGGAAAGAGAGTCAGATTAAGATGAGATGGCTGCAGGGGCAGGATAGGGGAGAAGGCAGAAGATCCTGGTGACCTTCTAGATGGCACACTCATGGTTCCCAAGTGATGGGTGAGCTAGTGAGGGACATTGTGTGTTAGGATATTTTATTTTGTGCTTTGCAAGATTAAGTATAAATGAGCATAAAGGTGTTAGACTGGGGTGGGTGGATGGACTGCCTCGCAACTGCTGTGGGCAGTTAACCTGTATCCAGAAGCTTTGCACCTTTGGGGTGGACTTCTGGGAGACAGGTATGTTTAAGTACTGGAGAGTCTGAAGGGTCAGTGCTGCACCCAGAGGTGCTAGGCAGCTGGCCAATGGGTTCCAGCACTTGGGATGGGGATATGCCAAATAGAAGGACTGCTCGCTGAGAGTCTAGTGAGCTCAGACTGGGGCAGTGGCTAGCCTCTGTTCAGGAGCCAGGAACTTGAAACACCCAGAGCATGGGGCTTTGATTCTCCTCACAGCAGTCCTCATGCATGTCCAGGAAAGGGCCCACTAGGATCTATGACATTGCTATGCATAAAGATTTCCCTATAGCTGCACACACGTTTTTTGTTTAGAGAGTTTAAAAATTAGTATCGGCCACCGCCCTTCCCTACTTTTGTCTGAATATTAACGGTGATCGATATGAAATATATGTTATGATTGTTGGACTCATCTAATTTATGGAAGCAAGGACAATCTGATTCAAACAACACATCTGTTTTCCATGTGATGGAAAACATTTTCAGAGCTTCTGTGGCCTTTGTTGGACAGTGTATTTTATATTTAGTCTTAGACTCTTAGAAGATTAGGGTTGGAAGAAACTTCAGGAGATCATCTAGTCCAACCCCCTGCTCAAAGCAGGACCAATGCCCAACTAAATCATCCCAGCTAGGGCTTTGTCAAGCCGGGCCTTAAAAACCTCTAAGGATGGAGATTCCATCACCTCACTAGGTAACCCAGTGCTTCACCACCCTCCTAGTGAAATAGTTTTTCCTAATATCCAACCTAGACGTCCCCCACTACAACTTGTCCACATAAATGGATTTTGACACCTTTTTGAGGAGAAGCTGAGTTCCGGTGCTATCTCTCATTTCAGTCAAGAGTGATTTCATTTAGTGTGGTAGGAGAAAAGGCTTGTATTGTGATTTTTGATGTGAAAATGCTTCCTTTTAGTTAATGCATTAGTGTGTGTCTCTCTCTCCTTTTTCAGTTTAATGTGGATAGCTAGCATAACTGGAAAGGATTAACATAAAAAGTGATGGAAAAACATTTTAATCTGAAAACCGATCCATTAGGAAGGATAGATTGCCTTTTTAAAATAGTGCATTACACAGATTAAAACATACCCTTTTTTAGAGAAACATAGGGTTTTGAATCCAAAGTGAAGGAAGAGAAGAACCTAGTAAGATCAGGTTAATTATTTGTGTGACTCAGAAATGTGACTTAAAACAATCCTAAAATGTTAAGTGGAAGAAGGGGGAAAGCACCACTTAAAATTATATTTTTTTGAAACTGACTTTCAAATGGTTACTTCAGAGAATGATCCATAGCACATTGATGTCAATGGAAATTTTTCTATCGACTCCACCAGGCTTTGAATTGGGCCCTTGATGTTCTCTGATCCTGCATCACAGACAGTCCAGTTTGATTGATTTATATACAGCTCTAGTAAAGCCAGACCTTGAAAATACAGTTATATGTGCAATACACATAAATTAATAGGCACATTACTTTGAATATCATTTAATATTTTCAAATGGGAATGGCGTACTAGACTCTTGAGCAAAATCATAGGCCCTTAGGAATCATTGCAAAACAAAACCTCTTTGTTCCTTAAATTTCGTTTGGGTCACCACCACCTCTCCATCAAAAGTTCAGTGTTTAATTTTGGTTCAAGATACAGAATCAGAAAAACCACTTTGTGGAAATCCTAGTCTACATCTTGTAATATCTTCTCCAGAGACTGAATAAAGAGAGGTCTTGTTTGTAGCTTTTACAAGTAAGTTAGGGGAGCTCAAAGTCCATGCAATTCACTGAAGATTAGCTGTACATAGTATTTTTTATTAAAAAGCAGTGCAATATCAACTTTTGCAAATCATGCTCAAAATGTATACACTGGTGAGCATCCTGAGTACTGTGTGGTTCTCAGGTGATGGTGAGATATGTGGGCCTCTGGGGTTGGTAGATTTCTGTACAAGTAAAACCAGCTGTCTTACACTGTTTTTGCTTTTTTACTCCTAACCATCCATTAAGACACGCTTGTCTTAAGTCTTCCTGGTGCAGTAATGGCTTGGGTTGCAAATATCTTCTGTTAACCAGAACAAGGGATTTAGTATTTTCTTGGGGCCTGATCAGGTGAGGTGACAAGCACCCTCAATTTAGCAGAGGCTGCTTAATATCTTCCAGGAGATGCTAGATACCTTTCAGGATCAGAACCTGGCTTTGAAAATTCCAGTGACAGACTTGAAGTCTTGAACTGTGGTATCAATCCAGCTTTTCTGGCTCTAGTCCAAAGATAATCGTTCCACTTAGTAGAGCAGTACAGATGCAAGATAATGGGTACAGATAACCAGGATTTAATATTATATTAGAGTATTTTCCTTTTACCTCTAAAGAGCTGTATTCTGATTAGATGTTCCTTTATAAAGCAGTTCATTGTTAATAGATGTCTCCCAAAAACTGGCATATAGTATTACAAAGCTCAGATGGAGTATAGCTGGCTGTAATCTGGCAACAAATTTCAGGGTGCTACCTGCAACTGGCATTTTCAGATGTATATGTCTTCACCAAGGTCACCTGTTGGTAACTTTTACCTCTCTTGATATTTTCAAAAGCACAAAATTAGGAATCCAAATGCCATTGACGTTCAGTTGGAGTGGGGCACCGAGTTCTCATTTGTACATTTCAAAATCTACCCCCTCTATTCTTAAAGTAGGTTCCAAGGTAAAGATGGTCAGCTGAAGTTTGTGGGAATTAATTTCTGGGTGCCCAATATTTAGATATCTATGGCTAGTGGTATAAAATATTTTATTGTTATGAGATTGGGATGATCCTATTAATTATTCGTGTGGCAATACCAAGAGCAAGTTACATCAGTTCATTCCAATTAAGTGCTGATCGCATGCTTCTGACTGTATGACCTGCCCCCAACCCACTAACCCATTTCCTTGGTAGTTACTGTAACATTGCAAACACAACAGCTTCAGAGAGTTGCCACTTTCTTTGTAATCAACATGCCAGGGAAATACTTCCCTGGTCCTCCAAGGATAGAAATGGAAGCATTATTTCGCACCATCATGTGTTCTGTATATGCCACATGGATTATAGAAAAGAATATTTCATAATTTTTTTTTTTTTTTAGAACTGTGGTTCTCAGACTTGAAGACCTACTTTGTCACATCTTAAAACTCAAAAGTACTTGGCCTGGCTACCTCTACAATTTTAATCAGTGTAGTTATAATGGGTTCTTAGTCTAACATTGTACTTTAGATCAACCTGCATGCCATTTCACTATTGCCCATGTACCACAAGTGGTACCTGTACCATAGTTTCAGAAATGCTGTTTTAGTGCATTTTTTAGCTGTATTGTGATTTTTTTTTAAATGTTCCCCCCCATTTCTAAAGTAGAATTGTGAGTCCTACCATACAGGGCTGAGAGAACTATTAAAAGCATTGTAAAATGACAAAATAATCTTTCTAAACTTAAAAATGTCCTGATTTGAAATTTCATGGCCCTTCCACGGCTAGAAGTGAGGGCTATGTGTCCCATTGTGAAGCTGGGAATCTCCCCTTTGGAGAAAAGTTTACAGGCATGTTGGGGAAATCTGTACATATGGACCAGTCCTTCTATGGGTTTGGAAGCAGTTGGAACTAGCTTAACATCAGCATTAATAGGGACCTGTTCCTCAGACCAGCTTGCTTGAATACAAGAACCTAAATGTAAGTCCTCTGAAAATGTAGGATACAAATGCTCTCAATTTCAAATACATACTCTTCATTCTCAGAGCTGTGATTTCTCATATATCTATATCTGGCAGTTCTGACTGCTGTAGTGTATTTGGCCTGGTCTGCAAGCCCATTAGTCCTTGCACTGACACCTGGATACTTTGGGGAGAACTCGGGCCTCCTGGGCTAGTGTGGTAAGGAGTATCTCTTGGCTGCCTTTCATTTCTCTCACACTCCTTGGCAGTAACAATTAGCAGAAACAGCATGTACCAGTTGGCTGTGGATGCTTTTAGACACAGTTTAGGAAGGCAGGAAGCTGGTCCCTGGTATCAAAAAGATTGAGAAACGTTGATTTAGAGGAAGGTCTTGTTGTGAGGGTTCATTTGCCCATCACTGTATAGGTCCTGCTCAGCACATTAGCTCTCTGCTTCTGCATGCCTGTTATGTGTATCATGACTATCTAGCTAGGTCCTGACAGTATATTGCTCCTATCACCATGTCCTGGAAGTACCTAAGCACAAGAATTGTTTCTCTGCTTACATGAAGAGTCTTACTGCTTCCTATACCAAAACAGTCGCCTTGTGTCCACTTCTTCGTTTACGTTCAAGATGGCAGTGAATTTATCCAACATGGGCAGTTCTGTTCAATGATTTCAGACCCTATGCGTCGTCCTGTTATTCCAGTCATCTTTTCTGCTGTTGCTGTTTTGGTGTCCGTTCTCAGCCCCTGAACGGAGTGTATCTCTGGTTGGGTGTCCCTGCTGCCGAGGTTAGTGTTCATTATAACAGTTCCAGGTTTAGTGTGTAATCTCCAGGGTGATCAGTGCCAGCAGCCTAGAGAGGAGGGTACTGCGGCTGAAATGGTTATTTTCTTCTCCTGGTGGCAGTCCTCAGTGGTTTAGTGTAGAACCACTGTGGAATTCTCAGGTGACACTTTGCGCAGGGACACATTTCGTGCATGAGGTCATTGTGCCAGTTAGCTGCAGCGGGCTTCGAATGGGATGATTTCTAATCTCTTTGATTTGGGGAAAGCTTACCAAAACTCTAGGGGCAGAAGCACTTCTGTGCTGAACTGAACTCCCAGGTGATGCAGGGACATATGATGAAATGGACATATGCTGCTACTCTTGAAATTTGTCATAAATCCATGGGGTGGTGCAGCAGACAGATTTGTTGCCTGGGAACATAAGAACGGCCGTACTGAGTCAGATTAATGGTCCATCTAGTTTAGTATCCTGTCTTACAACGGTGGCCAATCCAGGTGCTTCAGAGGGAATGAACAGAACAAGGCAATGATTGAGTGAGCTATCCTCTGTCGTCCACTCCCAGCTTCTGGCAGGCAGTGGCTAGAGACTCCCAGAGCATGGGGTTGCATCCCTGACCTATCCTCCATGATGGACCTATCCTCCAGGTATTTATCTGATTCTTTTTTTGAACCCAATTATAGTTTTGGCCTCCACAACCTCCCCTGGCAACGAGTTCCACAGGTTGACTGTGCATTGTATGAAGAAGTCCTTCCAGTTTTGTTTTTTAAACCTGCTGCCTATTAATTTCATTGGGTGACCTGCAATTACTTAAGATCAGAATGTGTCCTAATGGATGTAATTCATATTAAGTACATTTTGTATCCCCTGGGATCTGAGGTTGACATAAATATAGTCAGTATTTTGTTAAATACTCAGAGTTGTTGAGAGAAAATGATTCTTCTGGATGATTCGGCTTGTGGTATTTTTTTCTGTGCTGGTCTGACCCAGAGTGTGAGAGTTGCTGGAGGTGGGGAAATTCTCTCTTTTTGGGTTTTTTTTTAAAATTTTTTTTTAAATGCCTTATTTTCTTTCATTAGGGCAGCAATCACATTGTCATGACCCGAGGTCATCTTTCCTATGTCAGACTTTCTCTAGTTCACTACTTGTCTTTTTTTCCCCAACTCATCACAACTATTTTTGATCTAATGCTAAGATTTTACCAAAGTCTTCTTTCCAGCCAAGTTAATCTGAGCTGTATTTGTCTTGAGAGCTTCCCACAGCTGAAAGTGAAGTGCCATTCTCACCCCATCAACCTTACCTCATATGGCTATGCTTGAAATGTATCTCCTTAAAGGCAGAAAGCTAGAGGGGGAAAATTAAAAAAAAACACCACACACACAATTGGTTAGATAACCAAATATGAAATCCTGCAGATTACACTGAAATATTAATATGATTCTCCACTGCTTTACATAGGTGTAATCACAGAGTGGATCAGATAGTATAAACGATGTAGCTCCTTTGATGACACTGCAGTTATGCTGATTTACACCAACTGAAGATTGGTCAAAGTGATGGGGTTTAAAACATGAGTGGTGTAAACACACTATGTAGTCATTTACCCCTGTGTAAATTAGGAATAAATGGAATAGTGGAGAATCAGCTCCTTTCTACACAACCACTCACTGGTCAACAGTTAAGTTGCATAAAAACACAAAGCTATTTGAAATATTAAATTTAATAATTTAAAATCTCTACTACTGTTTCAGTTGCTTTTTATATTTCATGGAGGTTTTCTCTTTACCTGCGGCAAAAATATTTTTTTTTAAACTTGCCAGATAATTCCACTGATAAACCAGCTGCTGCTTGTGTTTTAATTTTTTTAAAATTAAAATTGACAAAGAAATTATGGTTTTATAAACTGGCCATATTGAATGTTGAGAAACTTTTTATTCCCCACACATACTTTAAGCTACAAAAAATCCTTACTGTGGTAGACCAGAATGGAGCCATTCGTAAAATGTATAGTTAATAAATATTATGTCCTTAAATGTGTAAAATTTCACCTACTTATCTGACCCATTGGGAATTTTAAATGATCAGTACCATTATTTTGCCAAAGTATACTTTTAATGATTCCTATTACTATGGTGTCTGGAAAATGCCCTGCTATACTGAAATTATAAAGACAATACCTCTTTAGAGTTCTTGTGACTGATAGAGTTCTATCTACTTTATAGTCCAAAATAAGACAAAGTATCATCATGCCACTCTGTAAATCCGTGGTATGCCTACATCTTGAATACTGCAAGCTGTTCTGGTTGCTCCATCTCAAAAAGGATATATTAGAGTTGGAAAAGTTATAGAGAAGGGCCACAAAAATGAATAAGTGTATGGAACCGCTTTACTGTGAGGGGAGATTAAAGAGATTGCGACTGTTCGGTTGTCTCTTTCCCAAGCTGAGGGGGGATCTGAGAGAGGGCTGTAAAATCATGAAGGGTATGGAGAATGTGAATAAGGAAGTGTGTGTTACCCTTCACATAACACACAAACCATGGTCACCCAATGAGATGAATAGGCAGCAGGTCTAAAACAAACATGAGGAAGAACTACTTCACACAGTGCACAGTCAACCTGTAGAACTCCTTGCCAGGGATGTTGTGAAGTCCAAAAATATAACTGGATTCAAAAATGAATTGGATAAATTCATGGAGAATAGGTCCATCAATAGCTATTAGCTAAGATGGTCAGGGATGCAATCCCATGCTCTGGGTGTCCCTGAACCTGTGACTTCCAGAAGCTGGGACTGGATGACAGGATAGATCACTCGAGAAATTGCCCTGCTCTGTTCACTCACACTGTAGCATCTGTCATTGGCCACTGTCAGAAACAGGATACTGGGCTAAATGGACCATTGGTCTGATCGAGTATGGCTGTTCTTATGGTAGTAGAGAACCCCCTTTACCAACTGTCCTGCACTGTTCGTTGTGATAGGCGTATGTGACCAACAACGCATTTATGTGTTGTATACCAAAAGGGAAGCTGAGTCTCCAAGGTTTCACGTGTTCTTTGGGCAAAGATGTGATCCACAGAGGGAGTTCTGTCACACCGATCAGCGGGCCTTGTCTTGCTGGTTTTTGGCAGTGCCTCCAGCTGTTGGCTTCCCCAGTGTGTTTACACTGCAGCATACACAAGACATGAGCAAGTGTGTTCACTGCAGCCTGGTGACATACACCAACAACTGTTGTGGAATCAGTGAGATTGGGTCCATGTTTAATACTGTGAAATAAAAACAGTCCGTGCTACTTTGGAGTTGCTTAGGCTCTGCCATCTCAGCCTTTTCCTGGACAGGATACATGAAACCTCTTAGATTTCTGTGGTTTTTTTTTTTTAAAGTTTTTAGTTACATTTTATAGACAAGCTGGAGTATCTGACTAGATACTTACATGGCTCACTGTAGTATCTGAGCACCTCTCTATTTCACAGTGGTGTCACAAGGATAAGATCTGTGAAGTGGACTCCCCCATTTTACAGATGGGGAAACTGGGGCACAAGAAGCTGAAGTGACTTGGCCAAGGTGACACAAGAAATCTGAAACTGAGCTGGGAGTTGAACCTAGTTCTCCTAAGTTCAAGTCCAGTGCCCTATGCTGTTATACCATCCCTCATTCCCATAGCAGAAAGGTGTGTTTTTTAGGACTTCAAGCCAGTAGATTATAAATATTCCCTTTTGAAAGGGAGCTAGCTTTGTATTCATAAAGAAGAATACAATAGTTGGGGGACCTCTCTGAAGTAGAATGGAAGAGTTTTCTGTCCCTGCTGGTCATAGCCTCTTGTGTTCACAAGTAAATTGTTTGTTTTATATCCAAGGGAAAAATACATTTAAGATAACTATCTGATTTATAAACACACAAACCAGGCCATTAAGAGTGAAGAGAGATTGAGCAGCTCATACTGCATGTCTTGCAGGCCATATGTGAATTTCTGTTGAGAAAAGTAGACAAAATGAACCCAATGAGGAACTGGTCACATTATGTATAATTTTTTTCCTCAACAAAAATTCAGATATGGGCTGCAAGGTAATCAATTCCTCATTAGGATTTAATCTAGTTAATTTCCCCTTTCATTTAGTATCTGAACCCCTCTCAAATATTTAAAAGTAGGAATAATTTCTCTTCCTTTCTTATTAGCCTTTGGAAGAAACAGCTTGATTAGTTTGCAGGGTTTTTGTGTTTGTGTGGATAACAGAATGAGGAAAAAGCTCAGTCAAATCACTACGGTTTTGCATTCAGCTCTGGGAGTGGCGAGGGCCAGAGTGACTCACCTCTGCAGGGGAAGGGAGTGCCAGAATCTGGGTCCTACTCCAGTAACAATTTGTCTCTCTCACTTGGGAGGTCCTCTGCAGTGCAGGAGGTTCATCAAACAGTTTCATTGTTCCAGTGGAATGTAGCTGTCATGGAAGGAGTAGTGATCAGGTAGCCAGATCTGGTCCCATGGAGGAGCCAGTGCAGGGAGGGGTGTATTGGTGATATGCTCGTGTCAATCTGTGTTGCACCAGCTGTAGTCTGTTCAGGATATGTGGTGTCAGCTATAGATATGAGAAGCAGAAGCTTCGAGGTCACGAGTGCTTGGATCAGGATGGCCAGGTTTATGCCCAATAAGATTGGATGCTATCTGCTGGGCAGTTGCAAACGGAAGAAGCGTGTCTTTTGCTGCTGTTGGTGTTCGGATAGCCAGTAGCCCTGAGTCCAAAGGGACCCCAAGTCTGCAGACTGATATAGTCTGAAGGCAGCTGCCCTCACAACTGAGACATGTTGTTCTAAAGGAGGCAGACTCTTCAGTTGAAAGCTGTGTCTGAAGAGTAGAGGGCACGGTTAGCTTCTGCAGGGGACTTACTGCTTTCTCAAGTGTTAGTCCCCCCACCTCCCCATCAATGATGGAAATTGTAGGAAAAGAAGATCTAGCAGATTTAATGAAATCCAGGCCCTGCAAAGCAGATGGCCTTTATGAAGGTGCAGACTTCAGTACAGGCTTTGTTACCCAATTCCCACGTTTCTGTATACAGGTCTCATTTTGCAGTGAGTAGAGGTCTTATTTCTTAGGAGGGGGAATCCATGTTTCACAGTCATTGCTGAACCGACCTCCCTTCAGAGTTCTGCTAATGTCGCTTATGTTTTGGCCAATAGGCATTGCTGTTAAGTGACTTGACGTTCACAATCCCCTTTCCTCCTTGGAGCCTTTCCATGCTTTCAGCCCCTACTGACTTCATTGACTACAAAGGGATTGCTATTTTAAACTTGGTTCTCTCATTGGAAGAGCTGTCTGCCACCCACATAGGTTGCTTGAGCTGGCTGAATGTCTCTACATTAAGTCTAAAGCTTATTTGGGTTTCTTCCCGATTTTCAAAACATGCTTAAAATGGGAAGAATAATAAAGTCATATCGGAAACTTCTGATTTATTATCTGTGTTCTCTAGCAATGTTGTACATTTTTATTAACTTGTGTTGATTGTGTCTCAGTCTGATAACCCGTGCTGTCACATCAGCTTCTCTGCTCTTCTTATCACAATCATCTTCTCTTCTGTCATAAATTATAAAGGTATACAAACCACTAGTAGTGTTTACTCTCAGCATGAAGGACTGAATGAAGTTCTTTGCAATAAACTATTTCAATTAAACGTGTAACAAGGCAGTACTTTTGCTCTAGCATGGCTTATTTGCATAAATACATTCTTCATCGCCTCTGTGATTAGGCTAAATAGCCAAGAGGTGGCAGCACTCCATCTGTTTAGTTGTTCTGTATTTTGTAGAGAAACAACATTTTTCTTTTAAAACATGTTTTAGAAACCTTCCTTCAGTCTTCACCTTCCCACTATAACTTCCGACGTTTGTATTAAACAGAGCTGTTCTGCATCTTGCAAACTTTCCAACCCTGAAAGTGATTCCATTTATATGTTAGGCAGGCTTTCTGAGTCAGAGGTTCTAAATGTGTCCTATTTTATGAAAACAAACATTCAAACAGATCGTCTTAATTTTAAAAGATTCCTTTCTTGCATTGTAGACTGAGCAGTGATTCCTAAATTGTAGACCTAAACTGTGAGTAGTATGACAAATACAATCTAGAAAAATTAATACTTCTCAGTGCTATAGTAACTTTCAAATGGTGATCTCAGAACACTTTATATACGCTAAGCCTCACTACATTACTGTGAGTTGGGCTTGAATTTTCCCTAGTTTAGTGCTGGGGAAACTGTGTCTGAGGCCTTGCCTACACTAAAGGGAAAAGTTGATCTAAGCTACGCAATTTGAGTTACGTGAATAGTGTAACTCAAATTGACGTAGCTTAGATCTACTTACTGCGTGGTCCACACTATGCAACGTTGACGGGAGACACTCTCCCATCAACCCCCCCCCCCCCCTTACTCTTCTCGACCGGTGGAGTACAGGAGTTGATGGGAGAGCAATCTGTGGTCAATTTAGTGGGTCTTCGCTAGACCTGCTAAATCCACTGCTAATGCAGTGATCATGTGTTGATCCCCGATTAAGTATAGACAAGCCCTGGGGTTAAGTTTGCTTTGCTCAGGGTCACTCAAGAAGATGTTGTCAGTTGGGACTTGTGCTCCTAACACTCTCAGAAGCTTTTGAATTCCACCCCAAATCCGCATCTCCTCTCAGTTAGGTACTTTAACAACAAGACCATCCCTGGCAGGAGCTTTAGAATGTAATGTGCAAAGTGGAGACCAGTAAAGAAACTTAAAAAGAAGTGGTCAGAGGTGAGGAACAAGAGTTCTGTGGTAGTTATAAAAAAAAAAACAAAAAAACAAAATCCATAAAACAAATTAATACTGAGGCACTGCATGTCCTTTAGGAAATAAGTCGGGTTCGATCATACTGGAACTGAACTTTCTGAGGTGCATCCCCTGGCATGGCTTCAGCCTCACTGAGAACTATGCAGAGTAAGGAGCCTGATTTACCTGATTATCCTATGGGAGGTCCTCTGCTTTTTTGGAATAGCAAAACCTTCTCAGGTTTTCCCTCCACTTCACACTACTTCCCTTCTTCCAAATTTTCCTTTTGCCCACCGTTAAGCCACTGTACCCTCCTGACCCTATGTTGTAGCTACCGTTCTTATGGATTTAGGCGTGGCTGAGACTCCCTTTAGACTAGTCAGTCCTGCTTCTAAATCGACTACTAGAGGGTTCCAGTGGATTCTAGCACTCAGCAGGTATGTACCTTACTGCCTGAGTTGGATGCTAAGTCCATGATGTTGGACTTTTTTGTCAAAATCTCACTTTTATAAGGTGGGATTTTTCAGAAGTGCTCAGCTTTTTTTTTTTTCCTCTTCCTCCAAAGACCCAGCAGGGTTTATGGTTCCCAAGCACAGGGCTGATGGAGCAGCAGCTTGGGGGACAGCTGGCGGGACCGGATTGGCCCAGCTCAGCACTGCTCAGCTCCTACTGAAGTCAACAGAATGACTTTTTTCTACGAAATTTTTTTCCCATTAGAAAATGTGGTTTCCCCAAATCTAGAAACTGAAAATGGAAAATGGATAGTCTTTTGGTCTTCAACAACTGACACAAAACATTGTAAGTCAAAATGAAAATTTTCATCCCAGCTCTAGCAATTGCTGTTGATGTCAGAGTTAGGCCAAGTGCTTTTTGAAAATCCCACCCATATGGCATGTCCTTACTGTGGATAGCAAGCCTACTCCATTCTTCCTCTTTTCTCTTAGAGTTGAGACCCATTCCTCTCTCAGGACTAAGACTCTCTGTTCCATCCAGTAGCTCCAGCTTTCTCCACTATGGGACAGCGTAGCTAGCTCTACCCAGCAGCCATGGTATGCTGGTAGGATGATAAGCAATTCTCTCCCTTTTCCCCATCTCCAATAAAACTCGTGAAGATTTTCACGAGTTTTGTTTCCAGTTTTGTTTCTTTATGCAACCGCTGTCCCAAATTTAACTTCCTCCCCCCCCCCCCAAAGTTTAGGAGTCTGAACTTTTTTTTTTAATGAAAATTTGCAATGCATCTTTCTGGCCAAAATTTGGCCAAAGGGAGTCTTTTGACAACCTGAGAAGGGCAGGAAAGTCAGAGTCAGGAGGTGGTGCTTCTGGTGTAATTGCTAGTTTCCCAGTGACATTGTCGTGTGGGTTCAATCTGGCGAATTGTTGCAGCTGATAGCTGATCGCTGATCTCGTTGAGCGATAAGCCGTATGCATTGGTTTGAACCCCTAGCCATTGTCATCAAGTGGCCTCCAGCTCTGCATTACAACCAGCTCAGTATCAGCCTGTCCAGGTGAGGCATTGAGCAGGTGGAAATTGTCCGATATTTGGGTAGGGTCATAGTGCTGGAGGAGATGTGGATGTGGATGCTTGTATAGAAGCAGCTGCTGCCAGTGGCCTTTGTTGGGGGCTTTGTGACATCAAACTTGCCGTGAAGTTGAGGATCTGTAGCACCACCATTATACAAATGCTATCGTAAGGCCATGAACATGGGCTCCGAGGAGGGCTGAAGAACACTGGATTTACGTTTTTGATTCTTGTCGACTTTGTAAGCTGCTGCATATCAAGTGGCAGGACATGCTCAGAAATGAGGATGTTTGGAGCCAACCTCAGCAACTGCCTCCATCAGCACTAGTTTGGTTTGGACGGCTTTCTTGGTGTGGACATATTATTAGACTGGAAGACCAGCAGCTTCTGACACGTGTGTACCAAGGAATGTTGCTACATGGCTGGTGATCAGGTGGGCGTTGAAAGCTTTGGGGGTGTGACAGGATTGCCAGTGATGGACATAAACTGAGTTTACCAGCTGACCACCTTAGGCCTCTTTCCAGAGATGGATCCAGGTGCTGCTCAATTTGCAAGGAGGCCATGTGCCTTTGGGATTTGCCATGATGATGATAGCCAAGGTAACTGAAGTACTAGTTCTGGCCATTCAACCTGTATCTCCTTCTGCAGGTTTTGGTGAAAGCATAAAGGTTGAAATATGCTGTAAACAGTTAAGGATCCTCAGAAACTAGATGCTGTTACCGCAAAACTGTATAAAATGCTAAAGATATGAGCATTTGAGTTTGTCCTGAACTGTGCAATGCGGGTGCCTTGAATGGTAATATCCAAAGACAGCTGTTCACTGCAGTTTGTCTGCTGGTGGCTTGTCACTTGCTGATTAGCAGCTGGTAATGCTGCTCTTGGAAAAGCTCTGTAGTCAATCAGCAGCTGGAGGGGGACACCTGAGGGGAAGTGGAGGGAGATGTTTCTCTCCCTCTCATAATAAAAGTTCTTACAGCTGAAGATTTTCATGATGTTTCTCATGCGATCTGTATATAATGGTGCAGTGTCACTCATGGTAGCTTAAAGGGACTGTTGGATTAAAACCATATTTAAAAAGCCCCAAACTTGCCAGTGTTACATATGCTGTTTTAGAGTTATTCGAATAGAATTTTAAAAACTAAATCTTCCCTTTACCATTCATTTGCCTTGTCTGCATTTCACTCCTTGTGGGCATTTCTGTTCTTTTTCCCCTAGTCGCTGTCACTCTTTGGTTACACTACGTTACCACAATATTGCAGTGTTTGGAAAGTGGGGCAATGTTTAAAACTGGACGGGAAAGAATTTTTGAAAATATTCTTATTGATGTTATGTTTATAAAACACATTCATAAACATGTGCATCATATGCATCCGATGAAGTGAGCTGCAGCTCACGAAAGCTTATGCTCAAATAAAATTGTAAGTCTCTAAGGTGCCATAAGTACTCCTTTTCTTTATTCATAAATACACAAACTCTGGGTTCTAAATTAATTGATATTGCTTCTTTAAAAGAGGATCTTATCCTCTGACATATTGGCAGAGCAGTTTGTGAGGAAGCCTCTGTAAGAATAGACTTTTTGTGAAGTAATCAAGGGAGAAACACGTGTATTAGGTTTCTATTTGGTCTGAAAATTCAGTGCCATCTGTTCCAGATGTTTTCAGCTGCATTTATAGCAAGCAACTGCTGTGCTGTTTAAAAAAAAACAACAGTTTATTTTACACTATTTCTCTCACACCCATTGCATATAGACGACGAGCCATGGAATCAGTTCCTTTGTGTGCATAACAAAAGTTGCACAAATAGTGTTGAATAATTTAATATGAACTCTGGAGCAAGGCTTTTGTGCGTGTGTGCTGGCTTTGTATTTTTAGCTGCTAATGCTAGCTTGTAGAGAATGTTAAATCTTATCTCATCGTGCAGCGGAACAGCAGCTTGTAAAATGGTACGATGTTCATACATTGTAAAATCATAGGAATTTATTCTCCAGAACAGACTTCTGGTTACCTGCTACATTCAGTATGTGAGGAAACCATCAGACTATACTAACTAGAGATTGGGCCCTGTGCTGCAAAGTTCAGAATTGGATCCGAACTTTGTGGGTGCCAGGGTCTGGGGTGTTGGATTGGGCTCATCTCTAGAATTAAACATGTCAGATGGTGCTCTAGTAATTATTGTTCTACAGTAATCCAGAAGAAACAAATGCACTGTGGGTGTTCACTTATTGGTTTTGAATCTGGCCCCCTCTCCTCTGCCCCTCCCCCTATAAGAAATATTCGTGAATCGTGCTGTGCGAAGTGAGCTTTTCTTAATTGGAAACTAATAGCTAAAGGCTACAATAATGTGGATGCTACTAACAGTCCAAGATGGAGGAAAACCCAACTGTTGATGGGAGAATTGCTGGTAAACTGTTAGCTGGAAAATGGAGAGACAAGGGGGAATTATGAAGCTTATTGGCTTATAAAATTCTTGGAATGGTTTTTGCTCTGAGAAAGCTTGACATCAAGATTACTCTGAGCTCTTGAAGAGCTAAATCAATTTACTGGTAGCTGCTATTGCTTTTAGAGCACCCTTTTGCGGGGCATGATTAGAAGACCTGATAATGTGTTAGTATGTTTTCCAGGGATTCTCCCACTTTGGGCTGGCCCTCTCAGCCTTTGCAGGAAAGGGTGCAATGTTTTATTTCCCAAATGCACCTGTCTTTCACAGTCAGTAGAAAACTTTAGGCCACAGTTCTGCAGCATTACACCCTCTGAAAAGCCTCGTTGACTTCAGTGTTGCTTGCAGTGTGTAAATTAAGAATGTGTATTTGACAATTATCACTGAATGGTTTCCCTATCCTAAGAATGGTAAAGGTTGACAAATGTTTACTTATCTATATTAAATATGATTAAAGTATTAGTATAGTATGTTACAGGCTTCCTTTAATTTTGACTGTAACTCTTGATATTTGCTAGTCAGAAGTAGGTTTACAAACACTCGCTTGGGAAGTTTCAGCAATCTTATTTAGTGGTGAAATTGTATAGTGAAAATCACGTTTAATGCAACAGGAGGGCTTCCTGGCATTGTTATAAAATTAGGAACAAATTGAGAGGTGAGGGGAGAAGGAAAGGGGGAGAGAAATGAAAGAGAGAAATTTAGAAAATCAGTACATGAATGAATGGCTGGCACACGCACACACGACTGCTGTGATGGCCTGACTTGCTGTAGCTTGGTCTCTGGATAATCCTCAGATGTCAGATTTCCTTAAGGCCAACATGTGACACAAAGCTTGCCTCTCCACAGAGAAGTGTGCTTTGCTGGTATTAAGAGGCTAGCTGATGCCTCATCTCTCATCGTGCATGAGAATGTGTGTGTCTGTCTGTATGCATTGTGTGTGTCTGTGTGTGTAGGTGGTTCTACAGGCAGTGTGTTTTAGAAGAGCTTTTAAGTGAAACCGGATTTCCACAAGCTATTGGCTAGTGTATAGACACACCAAACTACTATGGGCGTCTTTTTTTAAAGAAGAGACTCCTAGCTGGGATTGCCTTTCTCATACCTGCCACCCCTGATGCCCTCTCAAGGTTAGAATTCGAGCTACATGGGACCAGCTTAATACCAAGCGCCATTCAAAAGGAGCTCCTGCATGAAGGAACAGCAGACACGGAAAGAAGAGCAACTGCACCCACCGAATAACATGAACAATAGTTTGCAGGTTAACCTGCCCAAGAGTTGGGGTGGTTCAAATAGTTCACTGCAGGAGAAGTCTGAGCACTCTTTTTTTCTTTTCTATTACTACAGAATGGAGGATGAGGCAGTGCTGGACAGAGGGGCTTCCTTCCTTAAGCATGTATGTGACGACGAAGAAGTGGAAGGTAAGAGATCTGTATTTCTTAGGTTAATGTGTCTCTTTAAAATGTATATATTAGAGCAAAACAAATGGCCACAGGCAGATTCAGTGAAAAGGGATCGTTATTTTTCTGAACAACGAATCATAAAAACGATCGAAATGTTGGCAGGCAGAATTAGCATGGTCCTGACTTTTTACACCTAAGGAGTCTTGTTTTCAAAGTGAGAGTTAATACGCTGCTGGCATTCTTTCTTTATTTCCAAAATAACATTCACGTGCCTCCACAGAATAACCCTGAGATGCTGTGTGGTGTTTGGTGTGTTTTTTCGTTTTTTTTTTTTTATAATATGAATGCATTTTGCAGCACTTGTGAATCAGTATTGCACCTTGTATGGCATACGTTGGCAGGGATCACAAATGGAGGAGACCCTTGCACAAAATGATCCCAGCTGAGTCCGTATCGAATGCTGGCTCCTGGGCACCAGACTCAGGACACTAAGAGGATCATTTTCTGTGGGATTCTTTCAGCTTAGAAGAAATACAGGCCATGACTTTCTGTGAGAAAAGGGACTTTTTTAACTAGGCCAAGAGTTGCCCCATATTTAAAGAAATGAACAAGAGTGTCTGAAATTTTTTGTTTGCATAAACTAAATATATTTGTGTAACTCCCCCAAAGTATGAAAATAGTTTTGGAAAATATCTGCCAAATACAGTGATTGGGTCTCTGAATGCAACTATCAAGCTTCCAGCAATTCAAAACAATCATTTAAATGAAAAATAGCTTGGAAACTGCAAGGTATGAGAAGCACAGAGTTTTGTTTCCTCAACTAATGTCAGCTGTGCTCTATAGGTATAAAAATCACCCTATTGGTTTTAACTAGACCACTTACTGTCCATAGGGGTTGGAGTGAGGAGGTCTCCTGTTAGAGGAGACTGACCCCAGGGGTGTGAAAGCTTTGGCACAGAACGTAAACATGTAATTTTTTCTTTAAAAATTTCTCCATATTTTAAAGCCTAAAATGGGGACAATCCCTGTAACTGCAGGTGGAAACAAGGTAAATAAAACCTGCCGTCTGGCCCCCGATAATAAATCACAGTTATAGCTGTGAGGAGTAGAGCAGCAAAAAGGTCATGCCAATCACCTAAAGATGCATTAAAAATGGAAGGGTTTTGGGTGGTTGTTAAGACTATGATTTTCTATCTGACCCTTAATAATCTTTCCAGGAAATCCATTTGCGAATATCCAAATTTGATCTATCATTAAAGAATCACAGTCCAATTGTTATCACCTTGCTGGGGGCAGGGAGTAAGAGGAGGTGAAAAGAGATGAAGTATCTATATTATTCCTCAGCACAGGAGGCTGGGAACTGTAATTCCATGTCTGAGTCTTTTGATAGACTCAGAGTTTGGGTTGTATAACTAACTCCTTTGTTCTCGTTAATGGCAGTGCCAAGGTACTAGAGGAAAACTTCGTAAACACCCCCAGATAACTAGTTAAGGAAGCTAGCACATGGACATTTTTGAATACTTGCAGTGTTGTATCGGAAGAGGAACAGGTGTGCTAATGTGAAAAGACTTCAAGTTGCCACTTTGACTTTCTGCTGTTCTTTGGGGCATGGGTCGTCTTCGTACGTGCTTTGACAGCACTGGGCACATTTTGGGCACTTTGCCCAAATAATTATTCGTGTAGTGTTGGCCTTTTGTATACGTTGCATTTGCCTAACCAAGAATGCACCACACAGGCATGTGCCTAACCTACTTGTAACTGTAACACTGGTGGGAATTATATGAGAGCATATGCCCCTATGACATGTCCCCAGACTTGGAAGATAATTTAAGACATCTGTGTGCAGCTGGCCATTTCCTGCTTATTGTCATGGTGAAGTTATCATTTCACTTCTGATGTTTATGGGTAAATGCTACCTGCCTACCTTGCATGAATATCAAAAGGGCATAAGTAATAACTACAACACATTTTTGTTATGAAGAGGTGCTTTGTTGGCGGCTGGCCGACATTGTATAGAGATGCTCGGAAATATGGCTCAGCATAGTTTACTGAGGTTACTTCCTGATTCCATTTCAGAGAATGGGAAAATGTAAGTATTATTGTGAGAATGAGGAACAAACAGAGCTCCAGGGTCAAGTTTTTTGAAAAAGAAAAGCAGCCCCATTTATCTACAGCACTGTACATTCCTTTCTTAAAAGGTAGTGACGTATTCCTAAAATTCCACTAAATTAGGAATCTAAATAGGTGTGACACACAGAATACTTAATAACCTGGTTTGGAACAAGGGAAAAAGTAAAGCTCCACCTTATCCCTTGTGATAAGATCTTGCCTCTCTAACTCCCCTCAAGCCAGTAGTAGCTCTGACTTCATAGTGGGGCGGAGGGTACTTGATTTCAAGTTTGGCAACTCAGTTAAACCTGTAAAGGAGGAGGGGCACTCTGACAGGGTTCAGGTATGTAGGGGAATGTGGCCTGCATTTCCAGAAGTTTTCCCCCACCCTGTATCCATCTACTTTAATAAGTTAGGGGTACCATGGATGTGGATGCTGTATTGGAACCCGACTAGAATAGAATTCTCTGTTGCACTGGAAATTTATGTCTGTGGATCTCATCAATGTTAAGGGGAGTTACCTACATAAACATCTGTACACATGACTCAGAGAAACATGTGGAACTTAATTAGGGACTTTGCAACAAGAGAAACTTTAATAAAAAACCTCCCAACCCCTAAAACCATTTGCCATTTTTGCTAAACCCTTTTTTCTTTTGCTTGCCCCTGCTGTGATGTCTGTGGATTTGTGTTATCACACATTTGGGGGAAAAAGTTGTGTAATGTCATAAAATGGTACCCTTAATTTTGCTTCACTCAAAACGTCACTCATTTTGCAGTAACAAAGACTTTGTGAATTACTGATGTATTTATTTTTTATATAGTATAAATGAACAAGTGGAAATTAAAAATATAAGCAAGGAATAATCCACCACAGAATGTACTTTGCTGATTTGTTTTGGTAATTTAGTTTAGTTTAAATTGGACAACAGCAGAGGGAGCTGCATTTTTGTCTCTTCAAAACTGCCACAGACTTTGATTTTGCTGTTGCAGAATTAGGAGTGGTTACTTAAATTATAAGCTCTTTGGGGCAGGAACTGTCTTTTTTGTTTTCTTTTCTATCTGTAGAGCGCCTAGCACGGTGGCGGAGCCCCAGATATGGGCAAGGCCCTCAGTGCTACCACAGTACAAATAGCAAATCATAATAGTGGTTTGGATTTCGATTCTGGTTTTTATGTGAACCTTCAAATGTTGAGAGGGTTCAGATAAAAGATTTCCATTTCGGCTCCTCTCTAGTTTTAATTCTCCGTTATGCTTTGTATACTATTAAATATGCTGTGTACAGCTCGGATAAGCTCTCAAGTCTTGATTCAATACAAATGCAGTAGGACTTGTCTTAAAGTGCTCTGCTAGGAGGTTCCTTGCCATGATACCACCTTTCTAACATTTGATAGCTTGACGCTAGTAAATCTACCAGCATGTTTACCATCTGTCTTTTTTCAACTTATGGCTATCTTCTTTATCTGTAGGCAAGATGTCATTCTAGTCGGCTGCAAATAGCCTTTTCTCTGTTGGCAGGGTAGTTGGCAGACTTCAGTGTTATCTTAAAATGTGCTGGTTTCGTGTATGACATCAGTGCTTTCTCACTTCCACTGCTGTGATGCTTTTAATGTCTTATTTGAAGGGCTCTGATTTAAAAGCTTGGGTCAAAATTTGGATGATTGTAAAATGATTTTATTTAAAATGGTGCTTGTCCGAATGTGCATTTTAAAAAGAACTATCAGGGTTTTCCGTTCCGCCTTTAAAAAAAAAAAAAAGTACACCTTTGGGAAGTGTCATAGAGTTTAGGGCCAGAATGGACCACCAGATCATCTAATCTGACCTCCTGAATAGCACAGGCCACCCGCACGTTAAACACTGAAAGTCCTTTGAGGATGAAAAGGCATTGTATAAGTGCTGAGTGGCCTTTCTTTTAAAGGAATATTAAATTCTCCAGTGACAGAGCCTAGTAGTACAAATTATTTTACATCAAATCTGAGGAAAGTGTTTTGTAATATCATAATGGTAATGACATGGCTCTTTTAACCCTTGTTTTTAAGGGAGAAGATAGGAATTGCTGATTTCCTTAATTAAAGGCAAGGACCAAACACTCAGCCAGCATTAAATACACTTAATATGGTATTAAATGATCAATTTAAAAACAATCCATCTCTGTGCAAAAGTGACACGAATGAGATGCGCACCTGCTCTCCAACTTGGCGACTAACCAAACTTGGCTGAAGGCCATGCTAGTTGAAATGGTGACAGTCAAACTGAGGCATTGTGCCCCTTGTCTGCTGGTGTGAATAAGCGTTCCAAGTGGAGGGCTTTGGATGTACTAATGGAGGCAAAACCAGAGCGCCAGGCCTGCCAAGGGAGCTGCCTGCACAGACTCCAGCTTGAGAGGCAAATTTGCTGGGACTGTGCAGGCTGATCCCTTTTCAGGATCAGGGCCCATACTGTTTAGCTGTATGCGTAATAATATACATTTACTGTGTGTCGAGCAGGGGTACTCAATCTTTTTCTTTGTGTTTCCTCCCCTGCAACATGCTATAAAAACTCCACGGCCCACCTGTACTGCCACAACTGGTTTTCTACATATAAAAGCCAGGGCCGGCGTTAGGGTTTAGCAAGCAGGGCCATTGCCTGGGGCCTTGCAAAGCTACCTTGCTCAGGCTTCAGGTTTAGCCCCAGGTGGCCTGGCTCAGGGTTCTGGGCTTCAGCCCCGCACAGAGGGGCTTTGATTTTCTGCCTTGGGCCCTAGTGAATCCAACACTGGTCCTGCTTGGTGGAACCCCTGAAACCTGCTTGTGGCCTCCCAGGGGGTGCCAGACCCCTGGTTGAGAACCGCTGGTGTATGGGACCGTGCTATGGTCAGCTTACCCCATCAGGTTAAGTGTCTGCTGCCTCAGTTTCTCTCTGAGAAGTACATGTAGACTTGTGGTTGATGTCACATCCCCTTCTTTGGCTCTGATTTGCTAAGAAAACATAACAGTTCAAACATAACTGACAGTACAAATCTACCAGCCCTGTCCCCAGGGTCTGGAGTTTCTTCCCCAAACCATTTCCTAGCTGAGACTTGTTCTGCTCCCACTTGGCTAGTATTGATTCCACTGGCCCTGGGCTCTCCTCTTTCTGTGTGAATAGACGCTCTCTTACAATAAATACTGCACCCCAGCTGTTCTCATGGGACCCCGGTCATTTGACTCAGCTGCAGGCCAGCACCTGGAAACAGGACACTGGGACATACGCGTACCCAGGAACCATGGGTAACATTTGCTTAGCGGGATCTCAAATTGCTCTATGGGGATTTTGCAAACTCTTTCTGTTGGAATCCCTTCCCCCCTTGCTGGCATGTCTGCCTCTGGGGTGAGACACAGCAGCTCTTCATTAGTGCCCTACAACACTACATGACCGCTTAGGACAGAAAATGAGTATATAAAATTTGCCGGTCTCTGCTGTGCATGATACCGCATCCCTTTCTGAATTCCTTCAGGTTATTTTTAAACAAAAAACCTAAAATGCATATAAAGGTCAGACTAAATGATCACAATGGTCTCTTCTGGTCTTGGACTCTGAATCTAGGAAAACTTAAAATATGGCAAGGAGGTCCAGTCATGGCTGTGGAATTTCTAATGGAAGACGGAGTTGTATTTTAGTGACTTTTCATTTGGTTCACTGCCATCTGGGCTCACTTTTTATTTCCTTCTCATTAATGATATAGAAATAAATACTGAGAAGTCACCTAAGCCAATAACTGCTAAAGGCAAAGAAAGACCAATTAAAACTGATAATCTGTGCAATAAATCAAAACCTATAGAAACGAAGTGAAGCTATTCTTAATTATACTTGATAAGTGACAAAACTTATCAAATAAATAAAACAAAAAAGCCTCCTGGGAAGCGAAAGGTAAAAATTAACAGACAATTGACAGACTGAATGAATAGAGCTGAGTAAATGAATGGAATTTTTAATCTCAAAAAGTAGAAACGATCCCAAGAAGAGTTTCCTAGTCAGAAAATTAGAACCCTGTGAGGAGTGGACGCTATGGAACTGGTCAGGTGACCTATGGAATGCTGGGGAGTTTCCATGAGAGGAGAGAATAGTAAGAGGAAAGAGAGGTTAGTGTATAAGATAACAAAGGGTATAGAGAGAAGGCCCAGTGGGTGCTTCTGTTTAACCATTCCTCGTGACGCAAGAATGAGAGGGCAAGTAGAGCAAAGACAGATGGAAAGGAGAGGCCGAGCCTGAGAGGTCAAGGTTGGAGGTGGAGAAGAGTGAGAGGAACAGAAGTAGAATTGGCCTAGTGGATAAAGTCAGATTTTAGGACCAATCCTGGTTTCTTGCTTGACTTTCCCTGTTTGTGTGTTCACTGGCCATTGGGAAAGAATCTTACTCTTCATTGGTCTAAGGAAAAAAGAAATATTCATTGCTTTGATCTATGGGCCTGTAAGCAGCAAAGCTGGGCTTACTCTGGTGAGTGCTGCCAGGGCTGCCTTGTAACTCAGTGGCGCTAATATGGCAGGGGTGGCCAACCTTAGCTTGAGAAGGAGCCAGAATTTACCAGTGTACGTTGCCAAAGAGCCATGGTAATATGCTCCCCAGCAGCTCTTCTCCCCCAACCCCCCATTCCCAGCGCCTCCTGCCCACCAGCAGCCCCGCTGATCAGCGCCTCCCTCTCCCTCACCGCACCTCCTGATCAGCTGTTTCGTGGCATGCAGGAACGAGGGCACGGCAGGCTCAGGGGAGGGGGTGGGAAGGGGTGGAGTGAGGGCAGGGCCTGGGGCAGAGCCAGGGGTTGAGCAGTGAGCACCCCCTGGCACATTGGAAAGTTGGTGCCTGTACCAGGAGCCGCACGTTAACTTCTGAAGAGCCGCATGTGGCTCCGGAGCCCCAGGTTGGCCACCCCTGTAATATGGGCTCTTTGTGTTCTAGAATTCTCTTTACGATTGCTAGGGGGTGTCTGTTCCCTTCACACGGGTCCAGTGCTATTCCAAGACTTTTTGGACAATATTGTGAGTGTATTTTGGACAGTATTGAGAGGCAGTGTAAAGGGACTTTAAAATGAGCACACTTCATATTTATGCTCAGTTGAAGGCCCCTTTACAGTGACAGATCAGAGTAAAGTGGCCTTGGTATAAAATGAGAATCAGACTATTGAGGGTACATCTACACTGCAAAAAAAAACCAAAAAAAAAAAAACCCAACAACTCTGTAGCAGTGAGTCTTGGAGTCCAGTTCAACTGACTTGGGCTCACACAACGGGGCTAGAATAACACTGTATACGTTCCTGCTTGGGCCGGAGCCTGGGCACTGAAACCTGGCAAGGGGCGGGGACCTCAGGGCCCAGGCTCCAGCCTGAGTGGGAATGTCTACACTACTACTTTTAGCCCCATAGCATGAGTCCCAGAAGCCCTAGTCAGTTGACCCAGACTCAGACTCGCTGCCATGAGTGAGATGTTTTTTGTGCAGTGTAGGCATGCCCTTAAAAACCACTCTAATTTAATAGAGGCCCATCAGCGTGGAGGGTGGACATGGGGATAAATGCAGGCCCTGTATCAAGGAGTCTGACCTTGGAGTACTCCAGAATGTAGGTGAAATCTCCCTTTTAAAAGAAAACTGCATCCTCAATATAGTAAACCATAATTGTATACCCAGAAGCAGTGTGCCATTAGGATGTACTAGTGATGTACAGTAATACTGCAGAATTAGGTGCATAAGGGCTTTTATACCTTCTCTGAGGCACCCAGCATTTGCCAAAATCGGCGGCAGGGTACTGGACTAGGTGGATCCTTCGTCTGTTCTGGTCTGTCATTTCGTGTGTCCATCTTTCTGTTATATCCCTATAGGCATTTTCTGTACCTTTTTTCTTGATCATCCAGTGTACTTTTCCCAACACTCATGCCCCTACGTGCGCTAGCAGTGGCTTTCAATGATGTGCGCTAGCAGTGGCTTTCAATGATAGTGACTCACATTTCAGTCTCTAAAGCACGGGGGTGTGTGCCTTGGAATTTAGGTGGTTAGTTTCACTGACAAACACTTCTGTTGCTCGTGCATGCATGCGTGCTGCAGCTATGCTATGACATGCAGGAGGCAGCTTCAGATCTCCCAGTCCTGACCACTTGTGCTTAAGTTGTGGGTAGCAGAGTTCTTGTGATGCCTCAATTGATATGCCAAACACCTGAGCAGGCACTGAAATAAATGCTGGCAATTTACTCTAAGTGTCATGGGGACAAACACTTCTTTTTTTTTTTTTTTTTTTTTTGAGGCGGTGAGATAGAGGCAAGTTTAAGTTAAACAAATTATGTATTAATTATGACTCTCTACAATAATAACCAATGCCCTGGTTTTCTCCCTAATCACAGGAATTATTAGTGCATATAATGGGGAGGAAAGACTATCTCCTCTAGACTTAATGGCATGCAGTTCATCAACAGCATAAGTCTCCTGTCCTCCAACACAGCTGAGTGCAACATACTTGCAAAATTTGTCCTTCCTACTCAGACAATTAGAAGAACTAGGGTCAAAATTTTCAAACTTTTATGCCTAAGGAAGGGGCTTAATATATTCCGAAGGGATGAATACTGAAAGCTCCCACTGAAGTCAATGGGATCCATAGGGCTCGGCAGCTGTGGAAAATCAAGCCACTTATTTATACCTAAATATGGCTCCTATCTGCATATATGCATCTATAATACCAAACACAGTTTAATATTGGGTCTATCTGCTTTGATGATTTCCATACTCTGAAAAAGACAATTCAAGCCAAGGTTTTCAAAAGCAATACATTATTTTGGATGCACCACTTGAGACACCTTAAGGGAGTCTGATTTTTAAAGGATGTGTGTGAAAATCCGGTGTCTCAAAAAACAAACAAACCAGAGGCACTCAAAATCAGTTTTCATTTCTGGAAACCTTGGACTAACACTTTGTATAGCATTTTATAATGTATGTAAGCTGCTCTTTCAGAAGTCATCCTCTCCTTTGATTAGGATCCAAGTGGCGTTGACCTGATTAGATCAGCTCATGGCATGGCAGGTTCTGTAGGTTGTGTAACCTCTCACACTTGAAGAGTCAGAAAAGCTGCTTACAGGTTTGTGGGTAAGCGTCTAACAATAGATTATAAAAACCTCAGGTTGAATACCCAAAACATGCTCGTTGTTTTCTGTCTTAACGATGTTGATCAGTTTATCATTTGCCAGCTATAGACATTTATCTGTCACACAGAAACTACACTCAGTTATGTGAGTGTCTTTCCCAGATTCCACTGCACACATTCCCTTTCTTTTGTAGATCAATCCTGCATCTTTTGGTTGCTTATATCCGCTCTTTCATTTAAATGTTCAGGTTTGTGTATGTTCTTTTAAGATGCCTGATGAAGAATGCACTTTTTATTTTTTAGTTTAAGTTCTTCTCACTTCTTAAATATTGATTTTACTTTCAGTGTGATGCCTCCCTACTTGAAAGGGATTGTAGGTGTCAAGGGACAGCACTAAACCACCTCTACAATAAGCTTCAGAAAAGCTGTTAAATCTTCTTAGGAATTTTTCAGTTTAACACAATGGTGATCAATAGGTATGGAGTGAGGGAGGGAAAAATCATGCTTTTGGAATTGAGAAAGCTTGAGATTCAGACATCTCCTCTATTCTACACTCATCCGATGAAGTGAGCTGTAGCTCACGAAAGCTTATGCTCAAATAAATTGGTTAGTCTCTAAGGTGCCACTAGTATTCCTTTTCTTCATCCTATTCAAGTGCCTTTCAGCACAAGCTGACTACAGTGTCATTACACGTGAACCTTTAAGGACTGTAGAGATCGTTTTTATATGAAGATTAAATTGACCTTTGGAAGACCCACAAGTTCCAGTGACCTGATGAGACATTATCAAAAATTATTTCATTTATTTACATGTTGTTTTCCTCATCTGTGCCCTGCATTCATGCTGTTGTCATTATATTAAACATCCCATTGTTAATCTTAATAAAAAAAGCACGTAGAACCTTAGGTGGAGTTCAGCTAGTGTGTAACTGACTGGGGGAAGGTATTATGCTTCAAGAAATGTTGTAGTTGTTTGACAAAATGGGGCTTTAGAATAGCAAATTAGAAGTGTTGAAAAGTACCTTTTCCCCCTCGCCCCTTTAAATGTTTAGATATGTCTGAGCACATAATGGAGAATGGGGGCACAGGGCACTCAAGGTGCCTCATTTGAGTTGTAGTTTAATTACATGTTTATCAGACAAAAATTCATTTTATTTATTTATTTATTTTTTCCTGAAATGTGGAAAATTATCTTAATTCTGTCATTCCCTAACTTTTGAGTGCTTGACTTTGTAACCTGAACATTCTTTTACCATCAGTGGGTGGTTGTTGTTGTGTGTGGTGGTGGTGGTGTTTGTTTTATATAGGTATAGATAGATAGTGGTGTCGCTGATCACTGGTGCCCTCTTGTATTATCAATAAGCCTGACAAATTTGTCAGCTTTTCTGCTGAGCCTCTACATCTGCTGCTTCAAACTTCATACACTCTCTAGTTTGCTATAGAGCCTGGGATCCTTCACCTCTTTTACATTTGAAATTTCAAACTGAAAGCATATGAGACTTGCAAAAAACTTCTAGGCCTGCGTATCCCTTTCTGATACCATTTTGAAAATGAAAGTGGTTAATAGAATTTCAGGAGGCTTTGCTGGGGGCAGATTGATGCACTGGGTGTGAAGGCAGGTCCCGAGAAGAATAATCTTACAACCAGGTGAAAATGACATGCTCCCCATACATATTATGCTGTTTTCCATACTGATTTAAATGCATGCATACTTAGGTATCTGCAAACAGTCTTAACCAGCTCTTTTTAAGATTAGCAAAGTGCTTTTTACTCATGGAGGGCTAGGTATGCACAACATTAGAATGTTTAAATCCAAACTGGGGTATTAGAGTGCAAAAAAGCATCTGAACAAGCTTCTTAGAACATTAAAAAAAGAAAAAAGCCTGTTTTCTTCCTCTGGTAACTTAAAAAAATCACCCTCAGACTGCTGTTCAACATGATAGAGTTAGACTCCTAGGTAATTTGTTGGTGCAAAATTATAATTAACCACTGAAAGTGGGGGCTTACAATGAAGCTCCCTACTGCAATGCTTGCAGTGGCCTTCAAGTTTATTACATCGTCATTCTGGCTGCTAGTGTGTGCTAACCCGCTGTAGTTGATGGAGTGAGTATAACTTCATGAAGGACCACGCAGAAAGAATAGAATTCCTCTCTTACTGCTCTATCTTTGCAAAAGTGTTAGCGAAAATTCATTAGACTGAAGTAAAGAAGTTACAGAGTGTCCAGATCGAGCCATGGAGTATAGTAATACTGCCCAATAATTAATCTAACCAGGAACACGTTAATAAATTAACTTGTCCTGGTGTGGCGTCTAGAGGTCCTGTTGTGCTGTGTGCAATCTCAGTAGACAAGACCGAGGATGGGAGGGGAAACAAAGACACATAGAAGTTAAGTGACTTAGCTAAGGTCAAACAGCAAGGTAGTGACAGAGCACAATTGAATCCAGGTCTCTGGACTCCCAGTCCATTTCCCTATCCACTGGACACGGTGCCTTCCATACATAGGAGCAAATGACTGAGGGGTGGCTTCCTGATGAATATCATGGCTCATCAGTAGCGCCAATGGGTGAAGAGTCCAGAGAACTACAGAGCTACAGTAAGGACCAAGATCTATCTCCAAGGTGAACACAGAGTTTCGTGGCTTCTGTAGGGGTCACACCCATGTACCTGAAGATACAACTTAACCCTGATGTGTTGAGGCACCACATAAAACCTAACTGAGCATTTGGAAACGTGAGCCTGGGCTCAGTGAATAACCTCGATTAATGTGTGGAACTCTAATATCAAAAGAAACAGCAGGTGTAGGGTGGGGACAGTATCCACAACAGAAAGGGCAGTAGTGACTCTTGACAAGGAAATCTTATTGCCCTGACCAGATGCGAAAGTCAGATATAAGAGGGCGAGGTGCTTCCCATGGTGCGTTAAAGCAACCTCCTTCTTTGAGACACTTTAATTCTGTGGTCAGCTTGATAATAGAAACA
Source organism: Lepidochelys olivacea (assembly GCF_965140295.1). Taxonomy (NCBI): domain Eukaryota; kingdom Metazoa; phylum Chordata; order Testudines; family Cheloniidae; genus Lepidochelys; species Lepidochelys olivacea. Next base: position 19,090,812 of record NC_140414.1, on the reverse strand, counting down.
CATCATAGTAAGCTTGTAGACTTAATACTTAAATATGCTGCCAACAGAACTAGACAATCTCTTTAATCCTTTTGATCACATGTGCACAGTGCAGATTTTGGTAATGTGAAACTTAAGTTGTGTATGCGCAGGCAAGCATCTGCATTACTTAGCTGCAGTTCCCCATTCTACAAGGGAGAGAAATGTTTAATGTCCCTTCCCCCCCGCCCCCCCCCCCCCAAGGGAGGTGGCTAAGTAAGAGATTTTCCTGTTCAATGTACTTGAAGGAAGTGGTTGGCATTTGTTTACATTGTTGTGAGTTCTGAGATAAACTTCTAGACTCTCCTCCCAGAGTGCCTGGCAGGAAGCAATTGACACACATTCTCAATGCACTATGTTTGAGACATTTCCTACTTGCTGGGATAATTTAGCTTTCCCATGAGAACCATTCAATGCAAATGGTTATGTCTGATAAATTTCACAAGATACATGTGCGGCATGTTAGCATGCTGCAACTTAAAGGAGGATAGGAAGAATGAAAATGTCTGCTTTAGTTCTCCTGATGGCCTAGGTATTACCCAGCAGTCAGTATGGTTTTTCTTCGACACCTGCGTCAGTCCAGATAAAGGTTTCTTCAGGAGCACAGAGTGCTGGAAGTAGGGGTTCTGCAGGTGTGGCAGCATCCCCTGGCTCAAAGTGGTTTCCATTATATACAGGGTTTACAATTTTCTTCAATGGCTTTCAGCACCCCTACTATAAAAATTTTTCTAATGCCACTGCGGGAGCACCCTACCCTTCGTCAAAATCTTTTTCTTGGAGAGGATAATATAGTTTGTTGTTCCATGCAACTGTCCCCCTGCCCTCATTTCCCCCAATAAAACTGTCAGCCTGTCCTAAGGATCTGATTAGGTTTTAGAAACTTCCAGTAGATCAGAGTTGTGTATTGATTTAAAGTATTATAGGTGGCGTGTGTGTTGATGCCTATCATTGAAGTTTGCCTACACATTTCCATTCTGAAGAGCCTTTTCCAGTTGCTTACCACTTTCTCCAACTTTTCTCTGTTGGGGCTGAAATTTTTGAAGATGGATTTTCTGTCCAGTGGTGATCGCGTGCGCGTTTGTGTGATTTTTTTGAGCAAAAATGGGTCAGCTGGTTTTGAGTGTGAAGAGAATAGAACGTGGATGAGAATGGTGAGAGGGACAGATGTTGCTCTTTTTTAAAATTTTCTTTTAGGAACTTTTTGTCACTTTTTTTTTTTTTTTTTTAACAGCTCTATCACCTTCGCAATTTGGGGTAGAAATTTGAGATTTGTGTGCTTTTCAGTGGTGAAAACCCATTCTATTCTACTGTGTTGTAATGGTTTGTTTAAAAACAGACATTGTCCGTGCAGACTGAGTTCTCTCCCTGCCTCTGACAATAACTGTTGATCTCCCGGCATTGCATTTGCACTGCACCTTTGTGCAGATAAGCAGTTTGAGTGGGTTCCTCAATGTCTGAAGGTGTGCACGGAATGAGGGTGCTTATTCTGATCGATGCAAAGTTTTGGAGTTGTGTAAGCAAGGTGACCAGGCTCTACAGCAGAGGTGGGCAAACTACGGCCTGTGGGCCACATCCGGCCCTCAGGACCATCCTGCCCAGCCCTTGAGCTCCCAGCTTGGGGAGCTAGCCCTCGGCCCCTCCCCCACTGCCCCCCCCCCCCCCCAGCCATGCAGCGCGGCTGCAAGCTCCTGCCGCTCTGAGCGGCATGGTAAGGGGGTTAGGGGGCAGGAGTCCCGGGGGGCGGACAGGGAGCAGGGGGCGGTTGGATGGGGCAGAGGTTCTGGGGGTGTGTGTGGTCAGGAAACAGGGAATAGGGGGTCTTGGATAGGGCATGAGAGGCCTGTAAGGGGGTGGGGGTGTGGATGGGGTCAGGAGGGTTGGATAGGGTGTGGGGACCCGGGGAGGGGGGCAGTTAGGGGTGGGGTGTCCTGGGAGGGGGCAATCAGGGGACAAGGAACAGGGAGTGGTTGGATGGAGCAGAGGTTTGGGGGGGAGGGGGCGGTTAGGGGACGGTGAACAGGGGGCATTGGATAGGGGGTGGGGTCCTGGGAGAGGGTGGTCAGGGGACAAGGAGCAGGGGGGTTGGATGGGTCAGGGGTTCTGAGGAGGGGGGCAGTCAGGGAGTGGGAGGGGGCAGATGGGAGGACAGGTTGTTTGGGGGGCACAGCCTTCCCTACGCAGCCCTCCAGAGTTTCGCACCCCAGTGTGGCCCTTGGGCCAAAAAGTTTGCCCACCGTTGCTCTACAGGTATCCATGCTTCAATGAGGCAGGACTACCCCCTTTTTTCATTTGATCCAACACAGCCTTTTCCTGCTGCCTTCCAAGTAGTCCCACACCATGGAACTTTTTGTTTGTTCTTTTGTTTTCTTTACTAATAACAACAAATAGAAAAAACCTTACCGAAAAACATGGAAAGAACATTAAGGCTGCCAGGATGCCAACATTCAGATAATCCAGTAACTCTTTTTTTTCTTGTGCGTATATGCATTGCAATACAGTCTTTAAAGGCATAGTTGCCTCCTACTTTTCTTGTAGGACTTCTGTTTCATTCACATTGTCATCCGATGGTTTTCGAAGTCAGTGAAAATCCCACTGAAGGAGTCAATGGGAGTCATCTGATCAGACCTGGAATGTGCAAGTTGGATGGTTCAGTGAATGAGATGGCGTCCTGTATGTCTGTCCCTGTATTTTGGCCTCAGCTTTATTTGAAATTTAGAGCAAAAGCCTAGGATAGATCTGGCTGTATATTTCTGTAACTGAGTGCATGTAGGCTCTTAGCGGATAAGATGGATGATGTGCAGTGAATGAGGCAGGGGTCCATGTGCTGAACAGTGAGGATAAAAATAAATATTGAACAGTTGCCCCATTCACTGTGCATTGTCCAACCCAGGCACACAAGGGGAAAGGTGGCTCTGTGCAGTGCGCCAGAACAAGGCTTGTGCACCACTTCAGGACTCTAGTGAAACTTAAATAATGCACAAGCCTTGTGCTATCTCTGTGCACAAGAGTGAATCTCACAGTGAATGAGGCAAGGTTCCTACAGAAATGTGTGTAATGTATGTGCACACAAGGGTAGAGTTCAGATTGCATGGACAACCTTACAGTTAGCATTACTTGTAAGCTCCATGTTGAAACGTTATTCTTTTAACGAGTATTGTTTTTTGGGATGCGTGTGTCTCAGCACACACGTTAATATAAAATTGACTCCTATGGTGCTAATCTGAATGTGTTGTACTCTTGTGGAATTACATTTCATGAAGTGTGAATTGAAACCATAGATTTGATCTGAGAAAATCTGCAAATTACATTAGGTTATCTATTGTTCTGGTTTATAGAACTGTACTCTGCATACAGTTTTTTGGCATGTAAATATAGATCCCCCACCCCCCGCGCGATTTCTGCGCAAGAAATCACCCTTTCCTCAATAGATACAACAATCATTCAACAAAAATCTCATCCCTTTTTTTACTGGTGCAATTTTGCTTTCGCGTTTTCATTTATTAAACAATAGCTTTTTAAAAACATTACCAGTGAAATAACTTTTTGCTCAGTTTGAGAGTTGTGAATTAGAAGTTAAAGCATCAAAGGATAAATTCTTCCTGATGTAAAATATTTTGGGGTGCAGTCTTTCCTGCATGACCAGTTATGCCGAGACTTACAACAGCTGGAGTTAGGGAAGGAACTCTGGCATGTGTCTCTGAAGAAAAACGTTGAGTATTTTAAGATGTTTTCTATAAAGCAGCAAAAATGGGCCAAATTAACACACACTTTTCACTTGGCCTTTTGTTTTTAGTTTTAGTTCCAAAAGACCCCATGTAAAGAACACAGAGAATCTCGTTCATGTAATCAGGCTGTATATGTTCATCCGATATTGTTACAACTAACATCCACAAAGTGGCAGGTTTCCCAGGACAGGTGTGTGCCGACTGGACTGTCCCCATCTACACAATCCAGGAAGATCTGGGTAGCTATCTGATGCTGGCTGAGTTCCAGGTGTTGGTCATCAAGAATTTCACATGGTGCCATGTGCTCTGGAATTTTCCAGCCCACAGGGGCCCGGGAGTCGGCTGAAGTGGCTAAGTTAATTATGCAGATGGGGCTAGGAATTCCCATTTCTATAGCAGAATCACTTTTTTTTTTTTTTAATGCATTCACAGCTTAAGTCATGTCAGTCCTACTCATGAATGAGATCGGAACCTCATCCACAGCAGAAGAGATTGCATGTGACCCATGTTGTGTGTGTGGTTGGGAAGTGCAGATGGATTTATTCATGTTACAGCTTGGTTGCAAATTTTATAAAAGCTAGTAGTGCAGAGAGGCCTAAAATTTAGGAGTCCTTGTCCACTCTAATGCTGAAGCTGCGTTAGGCCATGTGTACACAGGGACGCTCAGGAAAGTAAAGAGCAAATTAACTAGAGGTGTGAAGTTAACATACATTAGTTAAAGTGCATTAAACCATTGTGTGGATGTTCTCAATTCCAAAGTAAAGTGGCCTTAGTTTGCTATCGTTTAATTTTCCTTGAAGAATTTCTCTTTCTCCAACAGATGTCCCAGCTGAATCACTTAGGCTCCTGGGGTGAGAATTCTGGCCAAAATGCACACAAGTTGGAATTTCAAAGTTTGGGTTCCCACAGCAATTGCACCTCTGCCCACTTCTGCATAATCAGTATTTTTTTTCTTGCTGTATCTGTGGGTTAACTGCCAAGATTTAAAAGACTAAATAGATGGAAGTCAACTGAGATAGATGATGGCTATCGGAAACAATAACTGAATTTCTGAGTTTAAGGGAAAAGAACTGATCGAACTTTCAGATAAATACATTTGTTCTCACATGTGACTAGGATCACCTCTTCAGATAAACATACTTCAGTCAATGGTCGAACAAGTGTGTTTATCTGAAGCTCTGCAATGGTACATTGTAAAATGAGTGGATAAACCAAAGTTGTTCAAACATATCAAAGGCACTTGTCTTTATCAGGAATTGAATCCATGGCAGGTGTGTCTGAAGCTTTTAAAAATAAGATGGTTGAGTAATCAGAGTACACAAGAAATGTCTGAATAATTTCCTAAAGTGTAAAGAATCTCTTTATTCTGGGCTGGTGTTGGAGGGGCAAGGAACTTGGAAAATAAAGAATCAAGAACTTTTTATCTAACTCAAAAAATGGACAAGTAGAATTTTATTCCATTGCTTTAAAAAAGGGGGAAAAAAAAAGAGATGGGGAGTGAAGATCTTTATATTTGAGAACAAACATAAGCAATTTTAGGCCAAATTACAATTTTTTTTTAAAGTTTTGGAAAGTGTCAGATACTTAACAGACAGGAGCTTAAAAGAGAAGCCTCTTCTTTAACCGTAACACTGCTGCTGTGATGCAGTAAAATACATGTATCTTAGCGCTTTTCCCCCCCTCCAGATTTGGGCTATTACTTAGCATATTGGACACTGGTCCAGATGTTCAACTGGTGTAAATCATCATAGGTTGATGGATTTCAAGCTATGTTGGTTTGCACCAGATAAGTGTCTGGCCCAACAAGTGTATTTTTTTAATAAAAACAAATAGGTTCAAGGGGAGAGCTCTTTAAGAGTGAGACAGCAGAAATACTGAGATGATTTTTTTTTTTTTAAGCTGCTGCTTTGTATTTCTGTACTTTTGAAACGGATTCTCATGACTTTGAGGTCCATTTTAAAAAAAGAGAAATAGTCACAAATATGTAATAGCCAGCAGTGAGTCTACACTTGCATGTACTGTCAGTTGTGATTTCTTTTTTTAAACTACTTGACCATAAAAGAAATAACAAACAAACCAAACCCCACAACCAAAGGGGGATTTAAAAGCTGCTAATTAATGTTTGGGTAAAACAACAAGTTGACCCCCTGTTTAGGGATACTCCTACAATGAAATGTGATATAAACTAGACTTCTTGGTATTTCTGCAAATTGCATGGGATGCAAATTAATGCTCCTATTTTTCCATAGGCCATCACACCGTCTACATCGGGGTCCATGTGCCTAAGAGCTATCGGAGAAGGAGACGGCACAGAAGAAAACCTGGGCTAAAGGAGAAGAAGGAAAGAGAAAAAATCTCTGAGTACTACTCCGACAAATCCGATGCAGAAAATGCGGATGAGACGAGCAGCGGCATCCTTAAACCACTCAGTGAGTACTGTCGCTTTCTGGTATTCCTTGTGATACTCTATTGATGTGCAGTGCTCTTGTCCTGAGCATTGAGGGGGAATCTGGATCCCTGAAACAACATCGTCAGCATGTGTTTTATCAGTTGCCAGGGAATTGTTGTTTGGAAGGGACACCACCCACGCACCCCAGGTGAGCGCTTCATCTTTGTTCACCGTCGGGTGTCATTGTTGGGTTAGACACTGTCAGTGCAAGTTGTCAAAACCAAGCCAATGTGGTGTGTGAGGAGACAGCAAGCAATTTGAAATCTAATTACCTGTTCTGACTGATCCCCCTCCTCCTGCACACAGCATATGCACAGTCTCCCAGGGTACAAGGATAGTCACTTGCCCCGGGAGGATGGGGGGGTGTTAGCTAGAAAAAGAGCTAGCAGTGGGATAACAGAAGAACAAATCCCCCTGTCAGAAGCCATAAGAAATGTTTTGATGTGGAATTGCAGAATTGTATACCATGGTGCATGCAGGCATGCCTGCTTTAGTAATTAGCTGCTGTATATCAGTTGCTTCCCTCTAACTATTTATTGAATTGTCTTAAGAATAAGAGTTTTTTTATAAACAAAAGTTGGAATGAAAATGTAACTTTAGTTGTATGAATCAATTGTATACTGATAGATTGGGCATCTGATTTGGGATATTCCGCTCTGATCTGTTACGGCTGGGCTGGGGCTGGGAGTGTTAGAGATGAGACACCTGAATTGTCTAGTGGAGTATCTTCTCTTGAGTACCTTTCTAGGGGGCAGTCTGTGAAGCCTGATTCCCAGCCCCTTTAGCCATCTCCTCAACTGGCTGCAGGTTCATGATTCTGAATTTGGAAAAGTGGTTGCTTAAATAAGAGGCTGGGGGGTTAAAGAACAGGAAGAGAGAGATGGTGATAAACTGTTGAAAATGGTGTCACACTGCAGAGGTTTGGCGATATGGGAAGAATATAAGGTGATAGTCTGCACTATATCTGCCAACTTTCTTCACCTTGCCTTCCCAACCCTCTCCAGTCTCCAGATCATTCCCAAATAGATTGAACCCCACCAGTCCTAGTACAAAAACCTTTTGGCTACTGTTTTGCCATTGATACCTTCCACGATTTAAAAACTGGCCATTTATTTCTACTTTTTCTGTCTGACTGTTCCTGACCCATGGTTACCTTGACTCTCAGACTATGACTACTTTAGTAGTCTTTTGTTTAGGACTTTGTCAGAGGCCTTTTGAAAACCTAAGTAGCTGGTTCTCCTTTACCTGCTATTTCATTAACACATTCGACTGTGGTAGCAATTTTCAGAACAGACCAGTTGCTCTCCACAGTAGCGGGGAGAGGCAGCTGAAATTAACCCTACTGATAGGAATCCTCCACAATCAGATTCTCAGGCCCACAGTACTCCATTCTGTTACAGGTTCATAGGGTAATATTTTCCCCCCTCTCTTTCATGTTAAGAAGCGTTCAACTCAAGTTATGGTCTTTAGGTAAGCGTTCGTTGCAGTAGTTGACTAAGAATATTAGAATTAAAGAGCTTTGAGATTTTGAATAGTAATTTTATGGAGGTAGGTTAAGATAACGTGAACATGAAGTATTTCATTTAAAAAAAAAGGGCAGGTGGTGTAAGAGACTGAAGTAGATATTGGATCTCAATCACAAGGTAAGAGTAGAGAGTTTTGATATGGAGCACTGGAACAAAGGGGTGTACAGATGGGTATGCTGGGGTCAGAGAAGAAAGAAACTGGGGAATACAGAGCATGAATGTTTCCTCGGAATGGGAGAAATGTTGGAAATAAGACAGTGGAGCAGGAGGTATCTCTAAAAATTGTTAGAGTACAGAGAGTGGGAATTAGTATACCAGGTCTGATTTTCATTTACAGTAACACACCTTTACACTGCCAGATATCTACAAAGGGGTGCTGTAGTATAGAAGAGAATCAGGCTGTGTACTGACTTGCTTGATGCTTGTATGAAGCGAAATGTTGTCAGAAGAGGAAATAAATGCCTTGTGCACCGAAGTGAAAATAAAGTTACAAATCCACCGTGCATTTTGACACAGTTGAGCATAATTGTGTGTGTGTCTCTCTCTCTCTCTCTGTCTCTCTCTCTCTCTCAAAGAGGCCCAAGAATAGAATAGCAGGGGGTGATGCAGTTCACAGGATTAAGGGGCATTGGGACAGCCATACGGATGACACTTGCATAACACTGATTTGGATTGAGGCTGACTCTAACCAATTGTTATCCTTCACTGTAATAATACTAAAAATGGATTGTATTCACGCAGTTTGAAAGAGGTTGAGTGACTCAGACCTGGTGAATGTAGTGTAGCAAATACTGGATTTAAGATACCACTCCACAGATGCTTCATAGAGAATATGGTCTGTGTGTACATGTAATGAGAGAATAAAATTAAAACTTTTTTTTGGAAGCATTGTGGTCAATGCTCATGTATAATTTGATTGGTTAATGTTTGAGATGTGGTGCACTGGAGACTGAACTGAAGGATAAGTAAAGGAGTACTTGTGGCACCTTAGAGACTAACAAATTTATTTGAGCATAAGCTTTCGTGAGCTACAGCTCACTTCATCAGATGCATCTGAAGAAGTGAGCTGTAGCTCATGAAAGCTTATGCTCAAATAAATAGGTTAGTCTCTAAGGTGCCACAAGTCCTCCTTTTCTTTTTGCAGATACAGACTAACATGGCTGCTACTCTGAAACCTGAAGAATAAGTGAATCTTTTGTGTTGTGAGAAGATTTATTTTCAATGGAAACATTTAAAAATCACATTTTAAAATTAAAGAAACTCAAACTTCTTTCTTCTATTAAAGTAGATGAGGTTATTTAAAAAAAAAATCTGTTCTTTTGCTGCTTGCATTTCTCTAGTTTAGCTAATAAAATGGAAATGGCAGTGTAACGTATGTAGGTAGTTAGTTTGTAGTCATTTTCATGTTCAGGTTTCCAGGCACAAGCACAGTACTGCTTGAGTTTGAGTCACTATTTGTTAAAATAGTTTCCAAGAATTAATGGAAATATTTCTTAGAATCATATGTCTGGAAGCAACCTTGAGAGGCCATCTAGTCCAGTCTCCTGCAGACTTAATAATTTCCTGAACTGTCCCTGGTGGGCAGGTATCCAGTGCAGCCTTAAATATCCCCACTAAAGGTGATTCTATAACCTCCCTTGGCAGATGTCCTGAAATCTTGTCAGTTTGCGTTTGTGTGCAAATCTGCGTTGAATCACCAGGTCGGGTTGCTGTACCATGCTGATGAGCCCAGACAAAATATGTCAGTGGAGACAGGCAAGAGATTGAACAGGTCCATAAATGCAGACCTCTTCCAAGGGCACCTTGTTAATTTAGAACTGGTAGCATGGCACAGCTGGATTTGGGAACTGTATCTAGTAATCTTTTTATCTGTGTCCAGTTCTACAAACAACTCAAAATTTGTGTGATACAGAAACATACAGTCTTCAGTTCCTCCAGCCACAGGAGGATTGCGTAGAAAAGATTTTTGTTTGTATTATAAGTGCTATAGTGCTCATGAAAGGTGCCAATGTGATAGCTTTAGAGACTGAGGCTCCCTTTCCACAGAACTGGTACAGAATGGGCCTGATTAGTGTAAATTTTCCCCAGTGCAGTCTCATCAATGTGCCCCAGCTCTGCAGGAACTACTTTTAGAGATGGGAAGGCAAATCAGTCTCCATGCTGATTATTGCATCCTTAGCCTGTCTGCGCAGAATGTCAGTGAGGGTACCAATTGTGGCGTGGTTTCCTATCTGCCCAAACCTAGCCCAGGAACATCTTATTTCCAAAAATGATGACTTTCGCTAGCTACTGGCCTGAACCTCGTTTATATATATATATGACCTCAAAGAGAGAGATGTTACATATTAACATAACTTAAGTCTTTTTGGGCTATCCAGTCCCTGATATATACATATTTTAACATTTTGGGGGGAAAATGTAACACTGAGTACAGTTGTGTTAAACCAGCTTTCAACTTCCTCTTCCCGCTTCCCTCAAACACGCACGTGATAATTAGAATGAAGAAACAGCTTTACACTAAAACAACTGCGAAACTCTGAATTTAGATTTCTAAGATTTAAGTGCTACTGAAGCACTTAGCCACCAAAGGGACATTGAGACCACAATGGGAAATGCACAGCTGTAGGGTGGGAAGGTAAGTAATGATGTAACACTAATAGCAGAAGCAATATTGGGCAGAAATTTTAGGCTGCATCAGATCCATCAATCCAGGCTGACCCATTTAATGAAGAGAAGGAATGAATCCTGAATGGGTGGTGGTAGAGAAGCTGATGGCTTTGTTGCCTGGAGCAAGCTTGACAATGCTAGTCCGTCTTTCTGGATGCATAAAAATCTCAAGCCAATTCTGCCCTCTGAAGTAATTGAGGCTAATTGTCTCTGCGTGCAGCTGAGGGTAGAATGTTGCAAAGAACAAGATAAGGAAGGAATTGCTTGGGTAGAGTACTGGTCCCGACCACCCTACACTTCTCCACTAGAAGTGTTTGAAGACTTTTCTGGGAGGAGGTGCATCTCTGCTTATGCTTTCCTTTTTTCTTCTTAGTGGAGCGATAGTCTGATTGTTCTGTGGTTTCAGTTGTCACTTTGATATTTGTTTGAGATGGAAAAGGCCACTGAAATTCTCCCTCTGGCTGAGTGCCCTGGGAATAGGGAGTATGAATGAGCTACATGTAAAAGCCACAAGCCAAATTGTGATGACGATATATCTCTCTTTATTTTGAGGCTCTGACATCGTAGGCTTTCCGAACAGAAATGTTCTGAATGTGATATGTAAACTATAGATGAAGAGAGTGACTTTAGTGACTGACAGCTTTGGCAGAAAGTAGAGTAGAAAGTTTAAAAGATTTCTCAGTGATGAAAATTCTTACCTCTGTTGTTTGGTTTGTCTCTGGTTGACAGTATTTGAAAACCAGTAAAACAATCCATCTGGATTGATAGATGTGAATTTCATATACACTATTTATGTAATATTTGGTCCCATCTTGTAAAGGTCACTTGGGACTACCACGTGCAGAGGGGAGAGATCATCCTGAAATATGCAACACTTTGCAAAACATTGTAGAAAGTTTTGCTGTCTCATAGTATTGAAGGATGGAGGTTAGTATTCTTGCAAGCTATTCAGGACAGAAGTGATCTTTTTTTATATAGCGCATGAGATAATAAAACTCTAATCTCAGATAGACATTACTGTAATACAGAAAATAAGTATAGAATGTTATGCAGATAAATATGTAGAGTAAAACTGGAAACTGTCTTCTTCAGGATGATTTTAAAGCAAGATGTTTATTTCTGTGGTCTTACCATGCCTAAAGAATGAGAAATCAAGATTAAAAAAACCTCTGATATATATATATTTGGTGTGTGTGGCAGGAATTAAATTCTCCTACTTTGATGCATATTGCTGGCTATATCCCCCAGCACCAAGAAGCTAATGAGGGGAGCATGGCTTGGTTTTTTGTATGAACACTTTGAGCCTGATTCTGCATTGCTCTGCACATTGTGGGGTTGTACACTGACTCCCTACCATTTTGATCTGGTAAGATTTTATAGCCACTCCATGCTGTTATAAATGGCTATACAAAGCACAGGACACATGGGAATCTGAGCCCGAGTTCAGTGTGTATACAGGGAAAGTGACAGGCAAATGGATTGAGAACATTGATGCAACAACAAACTTTTTTCCTCCCTGAAACACAGATTTTCGTGGACCATCTCTCCTTAACACCCCCACATGGCAATTTTACACCTTGCTTATGAAAACCACAGCATGGTTACATGAAAATATAATTTTGGAACAGTGTTCATGAAACAAGATGTAAATAAATTTGCTTTTAGTGATATGATCCAGCTGGCTGTTTACATGTCCTCCTCCCATTATGTACACATGCGTGTCCCTCTCCCCCCCCCCCCCCCCCCACATCCCTTCCCGGAAGTAGGACTATATCTATATAAGGGACCAAGATGGGATTTTCAGGGATCTCTTTGTTTTTTGCGTGGGTGTGAGCTGAGTATATTGGTTTCAACCCAAAAGTCACTCAACCTAAAGTCTTGTTGTCACGTTATATGCTTTGCCCACTGCCTTTGTGTTAAAACCAAAGGCAGGCGTGAAAATGTTGACACTCGTGCAGGGCACTCAGGTTCTGGCCTGTAAGGCTTCAAAGCTCTTTTTGACCCCAAGTTCGTGTTTTTAAATTGAGGGGGGCGAGAGAGGGATCATGAAATTTTAACACTATTTAATTTTGACCGCAAATCGGCCAATTTTTCTAAAACTGTAGTATGATGCCTTCTGCCCTATGCTTTGCTAATGGTTAATGCTGATCATTTCCTGGTGCCCTATTACTCCCATTGCAGAAGATAATGAAGTGCAAAGAGCCAGCCCTGACTCAGCAACTTACTTGGTGCCTGACTTCAACGATTTGACTAGTCCCCCTGAAGTCAGTGGAGCTACTCATGGAATGTGACTAAATACCTTGTGAAGCTGGAGCCTCTGCTTCTGTCAGATCAATTTAGAAGATGTTTTTGTGATAATATGGAATGAAGTTCACCCTCTACATATCTGCCACACCGTGAACTTTTAAATAGAACAGTGAGCTATATTCAAGAGTTGGGGTGAATCCTCTTCCACCATAAATACCCAATATGAAGCCTTATATTTTATTGGAAGCCACTTACAAATCTGTGTGATTGCATACCTATCATCCTATTCCTGTTAGCACTTGTTCTGATATTATTCCTCTATTAAATGAGGTAACGAAATCTCAGCAGTGGACTTCACAGAGGTGGGGAAACTGGGCACTCACATCTACATGAGCACATCTCTACATGTAGATGTGTGGTCACCAAGCAAACATGAATAAACTTGACTTTCAGTTTGGTTATGAATGTTCCCTGGGAATCAAGTTTCTTTTTAACCCTACCAAATTAGATTGGCAGTTTATGAAAAATCTTGCTCTGGTTTTTCTCATGACATGCTATAGGCAGTAGCACCTGGGCTTCTCTTGTCAACCCTCAGAAAATGTCCAAGAACTCCTTTTGCAGTATGAAGATAAACAAACACACGCTCAGTGGCTTGCTAGAATTCCATACAAAAGCAGGCCTCAGCAAAGAGCCAAAAGGAGATAGGTTTAACAATTGCTGAATATGTAAGAGAATACCACAGATCTCCAAATTTCATTCATTACATGAGTTTCCCATTACAAACATGCTTAACATTATTGCATTCCTATCAGTCAAGTGAGGGCAATATGACTCACCTAGTTTGTGACTATTACATGCGACCCAGTTGTTAACTTGTGGCATGTTAACCAGTCAAACACACATAATTTGTCGCATTCTTCCCACCCTCTCCCTTTCCCCCACCCTCACTTGCATGCAACAGGCCAAACAATGCTCCCTCACAGCTTTCTCTTGAAACGCTCTTTCTCAAAGCCGGGAGATCTGACTTGACTCTGTGTCCAAACGAAGAGAGTGCAATTTTGGCCAGTGATTGATTGTAAGATCTCATTTTTGGAAAATCATCTATGTCGAGCGATAACTAATTGTGATCAGATTCATCGTTCAGTTTAGCAGTTATGACTCTCCTCTTCCAGCACCGATATAAACATGATTTGGAAAATGTTCGTCCCAATTAAGATATTCTATGTACAGTTGTATGAGGGCTAACCTTAGGAGTGGAAGTGTTCTTTACCAGTTGACAGAAGGTACTGTGATCTCAATTTATGTGTAAATCTAGCTTCAGCTATTGACTGAATCAAAGGAGGTACAGATATGGCTCTGACTATGGGAGGGGTTTCCAGTAGACCCAGTGACAGATAAAGGAGCATATGAAATGAGATGAAGTGAGCTGTAGGTCATGAAAGCTTATGCTCTAATAAATTTGTTAGTCTCTAAGATGCCACATGTACTCCTTTTCTTTTTACAGATACAGACTAACACGGCTGCTACTCTGAAAATTGTCTTATTGGTATGCTTCTCTTTCTTTCTGTCTTTCTGTCTGTCTTTCTGGTTTTATTTAAAAAAAAATCTCTTCACCCTTAGGATGTGGGTTTGGTGGAACATTATTTCACATTTGCTCTCTCAACAGAAACATGCCATTTCAGTAAAGTGCCATTTGAGGTTTGTGCAGTGTAGTGCTCTGTTTAGACAGAGTGCAGCTTTCAAAATGAAGTTCTTGATTAGGTCTGGATGGACAATTGAGTGGCTTAAATCTGAATACTGTACATCTGGGTTGTTTCCATTTTGGAAAAATGTCTCTCTTTTTGCATGAACCTAGTTCAGCTTCTGGTAATATTTGGATCAGCATCCAGTCTGCGTAGCCATTGTTACCTTTGCTAATGATAGCAAAGTGTCATTCAAGGGCTGGGTTAATGTGCAGCTTTTAACATTTCTGATTCAAAATGCAGCTTTCCCTTGAAAGTAAATTCTGTATAATCTGATTATAGTAGTAAACTAGAACTCTAGAGAATCCTGCTTTCATGAACCCTGTTATAAGTTTTGGTGTAGATGTTGATGCTAGCCGGTTAGTACCTGCCTCTAGGCAATGCTCAGTAAAACAAACATTTCACATGGAGAGAGAATGTTAAATACGTGGAATAGTGATCCTGTAACATCTCTCAGCACCACTTTTGAAAGCTGGTTAATCTGCACTTGGCTTATCCGTAAATCTGAAGAGCGAAAAGATTTTTGTGGTAAGTAATCTCATAGCATCACACCATAATGATTTGTTAAAGTGAAGGGCTATTGTCATTTTTAACCAAATAAAATAGTTTGCTCATTGATCCTGGCTAATGGGATCTTTTGGTATTTAACTCTCATTGTTTGCTACTTTGACATGGGAGCTCTGGCTCCTGCTTCTGGAACGGGGTGGTTATGCTGTGAGAATGTGTCGTCATTATCCTTAGTTGTCTTGACCACATGCTTTGCTTTTGTTTAACAAAGAAATTGATACTTTCAAGGTTTTAAAAAACACTTGAAGTGGGTTTTAGCCCACGAAAGCTTATGCCCAAATAAATTTGTTAGTCCTTGGTGGTTAAGGAAACCAATTTATCACCCTCCCCTTTAAAATAGCCTTATACATACTTGTTTTTATGTCTCCCCTCGGTCTTCTCTTCTCCAGACTAAACAAACCCAATATTTTCAATCTTTCCTAAGAGGTCACGTTTTCTAGATCTTTAATCATTTGTGTTGCTCTCCTCTGGACTTTCTCCAGTTTGTCCTAAAGTGTGATGCCCAGAACTAGATACAGTACTCCAGGTGAGGCCTCATCGGTCCTGAGTAGAGTGGAATAATTGCTTACAATACTCCTGCTAATACATCCCAGAATGAAGTTCACTTTTTTTGCAACAGTATTACATTGTAGACTTATATTTAGTTTGTGATCCACAATAATCCTCAGTCATTCCCCACTTTGTATTTGTGTAGCTGGTTATTCCTTCCTAAGTGTAGTATTTTGCATATGTCCTTATTGAATTTCATCCCATCTATTTTAGACCATTTCTCCAGCTTGTCAAGATCATTGTGAACGTGTCCTCCAAAGTGCTTGCAACCCCTCCAAGTGTGGTATCTTCTGCAAACTTTTATAAATGTTTTCTCTGACATTTATCAAAATCATTTATGAAGATATAGACTAAAACTGTACCCAGGGCAGATCCCTGCGGGACTCCACTTCGTATGCCCTTCCAGCTTGACTGTGAAGCATTGGTGACAACTTTCCAAATATGGTTTTACAACCAGTTGTACACTGTTTTACAACCAGTTATGCACCCAAATTATAGTAGGTTGATCTAGCCTATACTTTCCTAGTTTATGAGTAGGTCATGAGACCATATCAAAAGCCTTACTAAAGTTGAGGTATTTCACATCTACTGCTTCTGCAAGGCTTGTTACCCTGTCAAAGAAGGATATTAGGCTTTTTGACATAATTGTTCTTAACAATCCATGTTGACTGTTACTTATCACATAATTTTTTTTTAATGCTAACAAATTGTTTGATTATTTGCTCCATTATCTTTCTGGGTACCAAAATTAAGCTTGACTAGTTTATAATTCCCTGGGTTGTCCGTATTCCCTTGTTTAGGTAGGTACTGTATTTACCCTTTTCAAGTTCTCTGGAAATCATAGAATCATAGAATATCAGGGTTGGAAGGGACCTCAGGAGGTCATCTAGTCCAACCCCCTGCTCAAAAGCAGGACCAATCCCCAATTAAATCATCCCAGCCAGGGCTTTGTCAAGCCTGACCTTAAAAACTTCTAAGGAAGGAGATTCCACCACCTTCCTAGGCAACGCATTCCAGTGTTTCACCACCCTCCTAGTGAAAAAGCTTTTCCTAATATCCAACCTAAACCTCCCTCACTGCAACTTGAGACCATTACTCCTTGTCCTGTCCTCTTCTACCACTGAGAATAGTCTAGAACCATCCTCTCTGGAACCACCTCTCAGGTAGTTGAAAGCAGCTATCAAATCCCCCCTCATTCTTCTCTTCTGCAGACTAAACAATCCCAGTTCCCTCAGCCTCTCCTCATAAGTCATGTGTTCCAGACTCCTAATCATTTTTGTTGCCCTTCGCTGGACTCTTTCCAATTTATCCATATCCTTCTTGTAGTGTGGGGCCCAAAACTGGACACAGTACTCCAGATGAGGCCTCACCAATGTCGAATAGAGGGGGACAATCACGTCCCTCGATCTGCTCGCTATGCCCCTACTTATAATCCCAAAATGCCATTGGCCTTCTTGACAACAAGGGCACACTGCTGACTCAATGTCAGCAAATGTGGAGACTAGTGCCCTCTAGATACCTGGATCATTTGAGAGTTGGGGGGAATTTATTTTTTTACTTGTATAACATGTATTATTTAAAAATCGTGCTAGATTGACAGCCCTAGATCATGCATTAGCATTTGTACATATGTATGTACCTCTGTATGCTCCCTTGTATGTGCACTCTCTTGCCAATGTACCTTGCTCTCTGATCTGGAAGAGATCACCTATAGGGTTGAAATACTGGTTTAGTCTCTGTGGCCCTGATTCTGCAAAGCACTCCAGCATATGCTTAAGTTCCACTGAAGTCTATGAATCTTAAACTTGCATTTAAAGTTAAGCATGTACTTTACTGCTTTGTTGAATCAAGCCTTAGGCTCACTTGCTCCTTTATTTCTGAGACTTCCAGCAAAGGTTCCAGCATGAGTCTCTTCACTTTATGCTTTAGTTTCTGTTGGAAATCTCATTTTTGGTTCCTTTTTGCTCAGCCTTGTTTTTTGTAAACAGTGTCCGTAAGTAGGCTGTGATATGATATTTCACTTAGTAAATCTGTAACTTAAATGAAGGTCTGAAATATGCAAGTGTGGCTCAAAATAGATGTAAAGTATAAAAAAAGAGAAACGTAATAAGGCCCAAGAACATAGGAATGGCCATGTTGGGTCAAACCAATGGTCCATCTAGCCCAGTATCCTGTCTTGCGACACTGGCTAACGCCAGATGCTTCAAAAGGAATGAACAACAGGCCAATCATCAAGTGATCCATCCTCTGTTGTATCGTCCAATCTCCGCATCTGGAAATCAGACGCTTAGGAACATCCAGAGCATGGGGTTGCAACCTTGAGCACCTTGGCTAATAGCCATTGATGGATCTTCCCTACATGAATTTATCTAATTCTTTTTTCAATCCAGCTGTAGTTTTGGCCTGCACAACATCCAGTGGCAACGAGTTCTACAGGGTTGACTGTGCATTGTGTGAATAAGTACTTCCTTTTGTTTGTTTTAAACCTGCTGCCTCTTAATTTCATTGGGTGACCTCTGTTCTTGTGGTATGTGAAGGAGTAAAATACACTTTCTCCACACCACCTTCTTTCCCCTTAGGTGTCTTTTCCAAGATGAACAGTCCCAGGCTTTTAAATCTCTCCTCTTATGGAAGCTGTTCCATACCCTTGATCATTTTTGTTGCCCTTCTCTGCGCCTTTTCCATTTCTAAAATCTTTTTTGAGATGAGGCAACCAGAACTGTATGTAGTATTCGAGTTACAGGCGAATCATGGATTTTTATAGTGGCATTATGATATTCACTGTGGTGTTAGCTGTCCATTTCCTAATGGTTCCTAACAGTCTGTTAGCTTTTTGACTGCTGCTGCACTTTGAGCTCTTGGTTTCAGAGAACTATCCAGAATGACTCCAAGATCTTTCTTCAGTGTTAATAGCTAATTTAGACTCCATTATTTTGTATGTTTTTTATGTTTTCCAGTGTGCATTACTTTGCATTTATCAACATTGAATTTCATCTGCCATTTTGTTGCCCAGTCACCTAGTTTTATGGGGTCCCTTTGTAACTCTTTACAGTCTGTTTTGGATTTAACTATCTTGAGTAGTTTTGTATCATTTGCCACCTCACTGTTTACCCCTTTTTCCAGATAATTTATAAATATGTTGAACAGCACTTGTCCCAGTGCAGATCCCTAGGAGACACCACTATTTATCTCTCTTCATTCTGAAAACTGACCATTTATTCCTACCCTTTGTGTCCTCTCTTTCAACCAGATACTAATCCAGGAGTGGACCTTCCTCCTTATCCCATGACAGATTACTTTGCTTAAGGGCCTTTGGTGAGGGACCTTGTCGAAAGCTTTCTGAAAATCTAAGTACACTATATCCACTGGATCCCCCTTGTCCCCAGGCCTGGTGACCCCCTCAAAGAATTGTAATAGACTGGTGAGGCATGATTTCCCTTTCGAAAAAACATGTTGACTCTTTCCCAACAAATCGTGTTCATCTGTGTCTGATAATTCTGTTCTTTACTCTAGTTTCAACCAGTTTTTGGGGTACTGAAGTTAGGCTTACTGGCCTGTAATTGCTGGGATCGCCTCTGGAGCCATTTCCATCACTAATCAAAAATGTGTCCTAGCTCTGTTGTAGCCGATACGATCATGGGAACTTAAGAGCCCGTAAGTTACTTACTAAGGAAGTCCTAGGCAAGTGATAGGCCGTGAATCACTGTTCGTGAACTTAATTATAAACATTTTTTTAAGATGAGCTGGCAGCCCACACAGGAGGCGTTGGGAGGCCACATTTCACCTGCAGGCCACCTGTTGAATATCACTGTCGTGAGGAAGCTGTTGGTAGATCCTATACCATGTATAGAAATACCTGCTCAACCACCTGAACTTGTGTAGATCGTTTCTCTCTAAAAAACAGTGAGGAAAAAAAGCTCAGAGAATCTCCTTGAGCACACATGGAAGTCTACACTGAAATAAATACTAAATTTCATTGCAGAGAGTCACTCTAAAGTAAAATGAGAGCCTCTGCAACTGCATAGGTGCATCTTTCTCTAAAATAAAGAGGTTGTCTAAAGCTGCTTAGCGAGAGAGGCAGATTAAGGGGTAAAGTGCTGGTGAGATGGTTGGAGGTGCATGGTAAATACAGATAAATCACATGGACATCACCATGACATGCGGATAAAGCCATAGTGTATCATATGATATAATAATATGAAGTAGATATTATGTAATGGAATGAGAATTCTTTAATTTTATTTACTGCAAATCTCACTAGGCAGAATCAGACTTACTGCTTTTTGGCTCTGGATATGTTGTTACCCTACACAGTAGAGATGTTTCCTTCAGGGTTTGATTGATTTGTCTAAGGCCGGATCCCACCCACTGCCTTCTCTGTGGTAGATGTTGTAATTCCATGGCAAAGAATCAGTTAAGAGCTGTGGAAAACAGGATGGTCAGGATAGTCTCTTGCCCTCTGAAAACTGAAGGGCTGGGAAGCTTGAGTCTTCGTTTGAGAGATACAAGGTGGGTGAGGCAATCTTTTATTGGACCATCTTCTGTTGGTGAGAGAGACAAGCTCTTGAGCTTACAGAGAGCTCTTCTCCAGGTCTCAGTGGAAGCTTGAAAGCATGTCTCTCTCACCAGCAGAAGCTGGTCCAATAAAAGATATTAACTCACTCACCTTGTCTCTCTAATACCCTGGGGGACACACAGCTACAACACTGAGCCTTTCTTTGGCATTGTTGTTTCAAGAGCCTAACCCATACATATGTGTAAAGAGATGGCTTAAAGGAGAGAACCAGAGGAAAAAGTGAGGGAGTAGGATAAGCAGACTGAAAGGAGTTTGAAAGTAACAAAAAGGTGGGTATTTTGGGGGGGAGAAAACCAATTTTTCAATAAAACAAAAGGAAAAAAGTCTTTTAACTTGCTACCCCAAACCTCTCTCCTCTGAGAGAAAGTCTCAGGCAAGTATTTCATACCTTTCTTTGGCCCTGTCCTGCCAAGTGCAAAACTCTCAGCTCCCTTGAAGCCCTGTGACTGGATGAGGCCCTGTCCAGGTACAAGGTGGACCTGGCTATGAAGTGCCTTCTTGGGAGTCTTTTTTTTTTTTCTTTTTCTTCCTCCTGGCAAGAGCACGGTTTCTCTCACTGGGAGCTGTGTAACGCAAATGCTGTCTGCAAACACTTTTTTTTTTTTTTTTTAAAAGTAAACCTGTATTTATAGACATCATCCAGGTCAGCGGATGGCTTCTTATTGCATTCTGTATTGATTTAAGCATCTGCACTCACATTATACTTTGTTCAGGCTTACGTCTTGCTAAATAAGGTCATCACTGATTCTTAGGTTTTTTTTTTATACATGCCAGTATTTTAAGCACAGATTATTGCAAACCAGAAGGGTGATGTTTGTTTTTGTTTTTATTTTTTTTTTTTAATGGGAAACCTATACATGTTGAAGGGTATATGCTAATGAGCACTGGTCCTTGAGACGAGAACAATGGATGCCAGTCGGCGATCCAGTTACATTCAGGAAACTGAACTAGAGGAGCGGGCAGCTGCTTTTTGTTCAGCATTTCCGGGTAAGCGAATAGTGCAGCTTTTCATCAGTGCCAAGACTGTTCACTGCCCAGTCACTCTTTTCCCCCATTATGCTTTCCTCTTCTCACACTAATGGATTTTCTAAAGTAATTATTTCAGTGCATTTTAATATTTGGGTTTATAAAGTGAGGGTTCATGGCCTCCAGCCATTCACTGCTTGATCTGAGCAGCAGGAAAGTGAGCTAATACGGTCTATGTTGGTGGAAGGGAGGCGTGATTTCTTCCCCTCTATTCCCCAAATTCCAGGTTTTGGGGTGTGTGTGTGTGTTTAATATATATATATATATATATATATATATATATATATATATATATATATATATATATATATATAATGTTACATGATCTGTCTAGAAGATTGTGCCGCCTTGTTGGACTGTGGGAACGTGTGTGTACCCACACACACAGACACCCCTACCTGAAGTGATTTTTCTTGGCTGTGGTGGTGGTCTCTCGGGAAAACAGCTAATATTTCTGGATTTCAGTTTTGGAGGATTAGCCATTTTCCTGTCCAGAATGAACTGGCTCACTATGAATCTCTCACCTCATCCTGAATTGAAGTCCCTAGGTCAGTCAATCTTAAATCCTCTTTGAAGAGGGGATGATGCCAACATGTATTAGTCCTCAAACCAGTACTCACCATGTTACAATCACAAAAGGGGCTCCTTCTGTCTCCCTGTTGACCTGTTGTAACGGCCGGTGGGATTGAACCTGGGATCTCTGAAGCTTAGCGTATGAGCCTCTACTGCATGAGCTAAAAGCTGTATCCCTCTTAGCTAAGGCTGTAGCAGACTCCTCAATCTCTAGATCAGTGGTTCCCAAACTTTAATAGCCCGCGAACCCCTTTCACTAAATTGTGAAATCTCATAAACCCCCTCCTAAAAATGAGTATTTCCAGGGATTTAAGTTTAAATGTGCTCCACACTCCGTGGGACTCCTGCTGCTGGACCCCATTGACCGCTCCGGTCAACTGAGCTCCACTGAGCTTGGGCTGCAGGTCCCGCTGACCGCCGGGGCTCGGGCTGCCAGCCCCAACTGCCCGGCCCCGCTCTCCCTGGGGCTCGGGTTGCCAGCCCTGCGTGGAGCGCTGGGATTCGGGCGGCCGGCTCCCCCGCTGACGGGGGCAGGGCTCGGGCTGCCAGTCCCAACTGCCTGGCCGCGCTGTCCCTGGGGCTCGGGCTGTCTGCCCTGCAACCAGGTCCCACCTGCTGCTTCCAATGCCCAGGGCCCTCTGGCCGCCATGAGTGAAAGTTTTCTGCCGAATCCCATGTAATGTTCTGCGAACCCCAGGGAACCACGGCTCTAGGTGGTCTAGGTCCCACTAGAGGTGGGGCACAGAACACCACACCAAGCAGCCATGGGTTACGCTATCACCAGGTGACCCTTTGGCAAGTTACGAACGCCTGGTGTTGAAAGTCTTCAGAGGGACAGTTATGTGAAGGATCTAGTGTGAGTGACAAATCTCATTCTAATCTAGTATCATTTCCCACATTGTCCTCGCTGCTTGTCATTCTTTATAGATAGCGCCTCACATCCGACACTGGGCAGGCCTCTGCTTTGGGAAAGAAAACAGAAGCGGTACAGACTCCCTGCTGCCAGCTGAATGCTGCATGGCACACAGGAGCCAAATACTTTTGTCCCTTCAATTTTCAGTTCCTTGAAACATCTATTGTACTTCCCTTTGGCCTGAGCATTGCAAATTCTTGTGGCAACGAGGGCAAGTGGCAAGCAGCTATGGTTGCTAATTTGTGTGTGAGTTCTTTCGTCAGCTGAAAATTCTCAACTTGCCTGCAAAGCTAATTTTGTTTGTATGGTATTAGTACCGTTTTTTTCTCTCCAACCGTAGCCCCGTGTTATATTTTCTACCATACTCACCCCACCAGAACAGAAATTTCCTTTGAAACTAGATAAATATTAAGTCACAAAACCAAACTGCCTTAACGTTATGGCTTTGGCCTGTTTCCTCAAAAGAGCCAAGAAATTCACAGTTCAAGCTGAAATCCTATCTTCAAACTTCATTTCATCATGCCAGAGTATTGCGTTTCAGCTTTATGCGCTACCTACCCCGCAGCGTTCACCGGCTTACCTGTGTCTGTGCTAGCTGGTTCCTCAGTGAGGTTTCATGTTTACGAGGAATTGAATAATGTGAGAGTCTCTCTCATTTAAGAATTAGAATACCTTTGCTATTTATCGGGCTTCAGTGTTCCCAGATGAATTATGTAGTCAACGTTGTGTATGTAGTGCTAAAAAGATGCTTTTGATTTGGGGATTGGAAAAAAGAGAGAACACATTGTGGCTTTGCTGTTGTGACTTAATGTCAGATGAATAGAGCTGGAATGCTATGAATACTTTGCAAGGGATCTTCGTCACCTGTACGCTAGCAAGAACAAGTTGTGCTGGTCTGGGTTCCGTTTGTAAAGCTTTCTGTGTGGAAATGCACAGAAGCCAAAGTAGACGAAGGAAGGAATGTGGTCACTTTATTCTTAGTAGAAAAGACAATCACTTTTGATAAGGATCATTTATAAGGGACACTATGAGCTCAAAACCTTTAAAGGCGCAGTGTCAACTGCTTAGATCCATTTTTTAGCTTTCCTCTGATTGTCTTTTCCCTTTCAAAAAGAATTCACAATCACCAGTGCAGTAAGGTCATTGGAGAAAGTGCAATTGATTAGGCACTTGCACCTGCAGTATTGCCAGCTCTGATTGCTCAAAAATGAGTTATTACATAAAACAATCATGAGATTAAGTTAAAAGTCATGGGATTAAAAAAGGGGGATTTTTTTTTTTGCCTTTCTTCTGGTTTTGGAGCCTTTAAGTCAGTGGTTCTCAACCAGGAGTACATGGAGGTCTTCCAGGGGGTACATCAACTCATCTAGATATTTGCCTAATTTTACAACAGGCTAAATAAAAAGCACTAGCAAAGTCAGTACAAACTAAAATTTCATACAGACAATGACTTGTTTATACTCCTCTGTATACTATACACTGAAATGCAAGTACAGTATTTCTATTCCAATTGATTTATGTTGGTTAAAAATGAGGAAGTCAGCCATTTTTCAGTAACAGTGTGCTGTGACACTTTTTATATTTTTATGTCTGAAAGGGGTACAGTAGTCTAGAAAGGTTGAGAGCCTTTAGGTCACACATGAATAAGGTTAAGATTTTTTTCAGTTATTTTTAGTAAAAGTCACAGACTTGTCGTGGGCAATAAACAAAAATTCACAGAAGTCCGTGACCTGTCTGGCCTTTTACTAAAAATAAGGGGGTGAAGGGGGATTAACAGCTATGGGGCCCCTGATGGTGGCTGGAAGCTCCGCCAACTCCCCCCCCCCCCGGTCAGCTGACAGCTTTGGATGTGCTACCCTAGGGCACGGGACTGAAGCAGAAAATGTCACGGAGGTCTCTGAAAGTCAGGGAATCCGTGGCTTCTGTGACCTCCATGACAAAATCGTATCCTTATACATGAGTCATGTGTTTAAGGTTTCCTGTACAACAATGAGGAATTCTTTATTTTTAAGTGAAGACTGAGGTACTCTCCTAATCACGGATTTCCAGGAGATGGGGCTTTAAGAAAAACAACAAATGTTGCAAGGAGAGTTGACAATATTGCACGTGGTTCATGTGGCCTACAAAATGGGGGAAACTGGAAGGGATGAATCCACTCTCCAAGGGACTGTCTACACTGCAGTTAAAAACCCATGGCTGGCCCGTGCCAGCTGACTCGGGCTCAAGGGGCTTGGGCTAAGGGGTGGTTTAACTGCAGTGTCGACATGTGGGCTTGTGCTGGAGCGTGGGCTCTAGGACCCTGCGAGCTGGGAGGCTCCTGAGCTCAGACTGCAGCTTGAGCCTGAACTGTACTGCAGCTAAACAGCCCCTTAACCTGAGTCTGCTGGGACAGGCCAGCCGTGGGTTTTTAATTGCAGTGTAGACCTACCCTTAGAGAGCTGTGTTTCTTTTAGGTGCAAACAGTAACGTAATCTTCCTTTAATTGTCCCCTTTCTTTAGCTGAATCTGTGCTGTATAGTTTTCAGTCGACGCCGACCTTGTTTATTAATGGTCATTATATCTGCACTTTTCTATACCATGCCGTTTTTAATAGAAACTTCCCACGATTAGAAGCAGCATGATATATCATGCCAGATGCAGGGGAAAGTAATTAAATCGTATAGACTCCACCCTTGCTTCAAAGCCACAGGGTGATGTAGCTATCTATCCTGTGCATTTCTAAGGTGCCTATCTCCTTCTTTTCTAAGTACAAGATAGAACTGAATAGAAATGGCTTCTCAATGAAGTTTTATAGTGTGCATACTTCCACTGAGCAATGTACCTTTAAAACAAAGGTTATGCTCAGGAAAAAATGAGGGCTAATTCTTTTCACAACACGTGGGAAGACCTCCATTAACTGAAAATTCACTCTGTTAATCCTCTGTCTCGGACTGATAGCATGTGCAGCTATAATGACCTAAACCACCTTAATTCTTTGCCTAGTTCTGTTCCGTGCATTCACGTGAAACTGCTGAGGGATAGAAAAGTCTAAGGAATGTGCTGTTTAAAAAAAAAAAAAAATCTCATTTAGAAATGTTTCAGTTCTAAGCCAAAGATACTTTTCAGAGTTGAGAAGGGGTGGATTAGGTAGGTGATAGCTGGTACTAAAGAGCTACTCCTTTTTGGATTAAACTCTATCCAAATCTGTTGAAAAGTGTGGGAAAAAGCCATCAAATGTTTTTGTGCTCCTCTGTGTGTGCATGCAAGCAAGATTTTGGAAGCATGTAAGCTAAACCTACCCATGTGCTGTAGAAACTAATTTTGTGTTATATGTAGAATCTTTGTAGCTCTTACAGCATTCCACTAACATTTTGTATAAAACCTATTTTTCGTAGTGAGTTTTTTGGACTCCTGTTTTTCCAGACTGAGTAGCTTTGTTCCAAGTGAGCGCCAGTCAGTCAGCCTTTATTTTATTGATTAAACCAGGAAATGGAAGTGTGGTTTAGGCTGCTTTAATATGGAATCACACAGGTCGTGTGTGTGTGAAATGGATTTTAGTGGGACAGAGGGCTGTTGATGAGTTGTAATCACCACTCCAATAGAAATAGCCATCAGAGACACCTTTAATGTTTTCTAGGGAGTTTAGTGTATAAGAAATAGCTCTTTGAAGTCACTGAGGTAACTGTTGTTATTATCCCAGACAAAAAGGTCACTAGATGAAGTTAAAGTTGATCAGACCTAATACTAATATGAAAAAATTCAGAAATATTCCAGCTTTAAAAAAGAAAAAAGAATTGCACTCTAAAGCACTGGGCAATTTTTGTTTATATTTGCTTCATTTTATGGTCATCTTAACAATATTGTTTGCCTGGGAATTTCCTTAGTTTTGTGTGTTTGATGATTAAGGAATTTCTCAGACACTGGAATCTTCATGAAGCTTGCAAGCGGTACAAAGGTAGATGCCTTTCTTCCCCAGAGTATCTTTGTCTGTACAATATGGTTCCCTGCACGATGCTCCCCCATTGTTGTCCATCTGTCTTTGATCTTTGCGGGTCTGTGATAAAGCATATTTTGGGTCAATGCAGACTTTATTAAGTATAGGAAGAATGCTGCTAATAAATAAATAGTTTGCTAAAATAGTTCGTCAAAACTAGTCAAAGGCACCACTTCATTCTAAAAGCAATAAACACATTTTGGAGTTAATAAACTGTTTTAGAGAGCTAAGCCCCCTCCCTCCCCCTCAAAACCCAAACAAACCAAAAAAAACCCAACAACCCGAAAACCAAAACTCCCAGAAGGAAAACTCTCTGCAGTTTTTGAACACCCAAAGGTCTTATCCCATGTACTTTTAGAGTATGAGAAAAACTGTATCCTGGCTGAAATCTTGCATTGAAATTTTAGGCAGATAGGATGAATGGTACCAGACTTGGACTAATAATGGGAGGTTGCCTTTGACCTTAATTAAAAACAAAACTGTCTATAGCAGGAATGACCAAACTTACTGGGCAGCATACAATAATCTTCAGAAGTTCGAGAGCCGCAAGACATGCACAACCTTCCTAGCAGGGCAGTGCCTGCTGGAACGCGGGGCTTTTGCCCTGATGCCCCCCATGGGGCTAAAGCCCTTAGACCCCCCTCCCTGCAGGGCAGAAGCCACTAGTTCCACCACCCCGCTGCAGGGTAGAAACCCTGAGTTCCTATCCCCCCTCCATACCCCCCGCCAGTCTGGTAGGTGGATAATGGGGAGAGACATGGGGGTGTGTGTCTGCGAACCATACTTTACCTGCAAAAGAGCCACATGTGGCTCACGAGCCACAGTTTGGCCACACCTGGTCTACAGTCTACAACAGAGGTGGGCAAACTCTGGCCCACAGGCCGCATCTGGCCCTTCAGATGTTTTAATCCAGCCCTTGAGCTCCAGCTGGGGAGCGGTGTTGGGGGCTTTCCCCACTCCGTGTATGCCAGGGTTCTGCACAGCTCCCGGAAGCAGTGGCATGACCTCCCTCCGGCTCCTACGTGTAGGGGCAGCCAGAGGGCTCTGCACACTGCCCCCGCAGCTCCCATTGGCCAGCAACCAAGGCCAAAGGGAGCTGCAGGGGCAGTTCCTGTGGTTGGGGCAGCGTGCAGAGCCGCCTGGCCGTGCCTCCGCAGAGGAGCCGGAGGGAGGTCATGCCACTGCTTCTGGGAGCCACTTGTGGTAAGTGCCGCCCAGAGCCTGCACCCCTGCCCCCCTCTTGCACCCCTGCCCCAGTCCTGATCCCCTTCCTGTCCTCTGAACCCTTTGGTCCCAGCCCAGACCACCCTCCTGGACCCCGAAGCCCTCACCCCCACCTGCACCCCTACCCCCAATTTCGTGAGCATTTATGGCCTGCCATACTATTTCCATACCCAGATGTGGCCCTCAAGCCAAAAGGTTTGATTACCCCTGGTCTACAAGCTATATGGTAGCCCAGAATGAACTCAATTAATGCTTTCCTGGCAAACTAGGGACTTTAGGTTTCATATTTATGGAATGCCCTTGTGAAAAGAGTACTCTCCAAGAGGTGGTTCAGAGGAAGGGATTGACCAGTGATATGGGAACCCTGTTCTCCGTGGTCTCTGGAGAAGCATTACTAGATCTTGAATGCAGAGTGTTGGAGAGGTTGCCTGAGGCCAAACTGCTACACGCACGCAATGATTTGCTAGGCCTTACCTTCATGCTCTGATGCTGGACGGGATTGTGGTGGCAAAAAGAGATGTTAGAATGAAAACCTGTGATTCCAAAGACCACTGTCTCATTCAAATCATATCACCTCTGCAGAAGTTACTTGCTGGACATAACATGCCTCAAGAAGAGAGGCCTGATCATTGTGATCTGATACAAGGAGATATGATGATAAATGTAAAAGGAATATGTGTTAGAGACACTTGCAGTAATTTATAGTGTGGTTAAAATTCCGGGTGATCCTGCGGAGGACACTGTAACCCTGAGCAGCAGCTGAGAGATCCAGGTTTGCAGGCGTACTCCAATGCAGAACTCTCAGCTAGTGGGTGTTGAATTAACTGGTAGTCTGAGTGGCTTTTCTATGGAATAATATTAAGACCCTGATCTTGCAGTGACGTGTGTGGGCAGACCCCCAATAGGATTCCAGGCATGTGCAGGGGGTTGCCAGCATACATTAGTGTCAGCCCTGTAGTGAGTGTGGCCCTGTCTGCAGTAGTGAAAATTGGCACTGGGTTTACACTCTTGCAGAGCCCTAATGTAGGCGCAGTATATTGTTGTAGAGTGGGGCTTACCCTGGTGTGGTTTACTGCTGCAATTTATACTTGTGAAAATTCTCTAATATAGATACAGGTTACGTTATTGTCTAGTGGTTGAAATGCTGCTGTAGATTGTCACTCTTGAAGCTACAAAGACTTTCTTCTCACTATGTAGGAAGACTTGATTGATCTGGAAGGAATCCAAGTTTAGACAAACACCTCTTCAGACAGGCAGGCCTGGCTCTGCTAGAGGGCTTTTACAAGGTTGTATCTTTTGGTTTAGCACACCAAAGTCTACTTGTTCATCCGCTGAGTTCTGTTTTTTCAGCTGTTTTCTCTACACCTCTCTACTCTTATGGGAGGGGCAGGTGAGCTGCCTTCTGCAGGGCTGAAGTGATGGTAGCTTCTTAGATCCACTGGCAATGCAGCAGGAAGGGGGCAGGAGCAAGTGAGATAGATGCTGTGGGGGCATGGCACTGTGCGGACGGGTCTTTCCTCCTATCCTAGGAGATTATGAGAATTACCTCCATGACCTACTAACCTCCTCTAGTCTGGTTTGCAGTTTCTGAATACGGATGCGCAGATGGCAGGTCACTGGGCAGCAGCAGCTCTAATGCATAGGACCAGTAGATGTTTTAGCAGAGTTGCAAGGAGGAGATATCTGTAGGAGAATTTCTGCAAAATATCTGTGCCACTCCCCCCCCCCCCTTTTTTTAAAGGTATCTGTTTGTTTGTTTGTATGCAATAAAATGATAGAAGAGATGCTGCAGATAATTTTGATTGCACAATCAAGTGGTAGGGAAATAATATAAATGGAAAAGAAATGTTCAGAGAGAGCCATAAATGTATATGCCAAAAAGCTGGTTTACCCAGAGGTCAATAGGTTGTTATGACAGGGTAGAAATATTACTGAAGGGAAAAGAAACTTATATAGTATAACTCTCATACAAAAGAGTCGTTTTCTTGTTTACCTACGGAACTTCAGGTTCAGGTTCACTTGCAGTCTGCACAGTAAAAGGCCTTAGAATAAAATTTCTTCCATGATAATTCACTGTAAGCAGGTTCCATTGTATTCTCCAACATTGTATTCAGCAGAGTCTTCTGCTCAAACTGTGTGTCCCCCGGCTATGGGCTTCGCTGTGGGATCCACTCTGGCCTACTTATTTTGAAGAACTGTACTCCAGAAATAAAACTTTAATTAAAAAAAAACAAAAAACCTTGTCTTCCTGAGATGACAGACCTCCTGATGAGAAGTGTGAATTTTCTCATTTGTCTGAATGGGGTGCTAACTCAGTCTATTTCATTCCTGATTGTTTGAGCAGAAGGTCTGGAGGATTTGGAGCATGGGGGAAAAAGAGCCTAAAGGAATGGAGATCAAAACAAACCTAAATTGACCATGAATCAAATGGTAAACCTTGAAGAAGCAGAAAATTGATTGGGGTGAAAAATGACTTCTACAAACACATTAGTTGCAGAAAATTACTTTCCCCCCCTATCAATTATTTAATAATAATAATAACCTGTATTCTAACAACGATAACACATTGAAACATGCAGGTCAGCTAGGGATGTCCTTTTGGGGCCTGATCCAATGCCTATTGAAGTCCATTGGGGACTCTTTCTATTAGGCTCTTAGCCCTGGTCTACACTAGGACTTTAGGTCAAATTTAGCAGCATTAAATCGATGTAAACCTGCACCCCGTCCACATGATGAAGCCCTTTATTTCGACTTAAAGGGCTCTTAAAATCGATTTCCTTACTCCACCCCTTACAAGTGGATTAGCACTTAAATCGGCCTTGCCGGCTCGAATTTGAGGTACTGTGGACACAGTTCGACGGTATTGGCCTCTGGGAGCTATCCCAGAGTGCTCCATTGTGACCGCTCTGGACAGCACTCTCAACTCAGATGCACTGGCCAGGTAGACAGGAAAAGAACCGCAAACTTTTGAATCTCATTTCCTGTTTGGCCAGTGTGGCAAGCTGCAGGTGACCATGCAGAGCTCATCAGCAGAGGTGACCATGATGGAGTTCCAGAATCGCAAAAGAGCTCCAGCATGGACCGAACGGGAGGTACAGGATCTGATTGCTGTATGGGGAGAGGAATCCGTGCTATCAGAACTCCGTTCCAGTTTTTGAAATGCCAAAACCTTTGTCAAAATATCCCAGGGCATGAAGGACAGAGGCCCGAAGTGCCGCGTGAAACTTAAGGAGCTGAGGCAAGCCTACCAGAAAACCAGAGAGGCGAACGGCCACTCCGGGTCGGAGCCCCAAACATGCCGCTTCTATGATGAGCTGCATGCCATTTTAGGGGGTTCAGCCACCACTACCCCCGCCGTGTTGTTTGACTCCTTCAATGGAGATGGAGGCAATACGGAAGCAGGTTTTGGGGACGAAGAAGATGATGATGATAGCTCACAGCAAGCAAGCAAGCGGAGAAACCGGTTTTCCCGACAGCCAGGAACTGTTTCTCACCCTGGACCTGGAGCCAGTACCCCCCGAACCCACCCAAGGCTGCCTCTTGGACCCAGCAGGCGGAGAAGGGACCTCCGGTGAGTGTACCTTTTAAAATACTATGCATGGTTTAAAAGCAAGCATGTGTAAGGATTACTTTGCCCTGGCATTCGCGGCTCTCCTGGATGTACTTCCAAAGCCTTTGCAAAAGGTTTCTGGGGAGGGCAGCCTTATTGCGTCCTTTATGGTAGGACACTTTACCACTCCAGGCCAGTAACACGTACTCGGGAATCATTGTACAACAAAGCATTGCAGTGTATGTTTGCTGGCGTTCAAACAACATCCATTCTTTATCTCTCTGTGTTATCTTCAGGAGAGTGAGATATAATTCATGGTCACCTGGTTGAAATAGAGTGCTTTTCTTCAGGGGACACTCAGAGGAGCCCATTCCTGCTGGGCTGTTTGCCTGTGGCTAAACAGAAATGTTCCCCGCTGTTAGCCACAGGGAGGCGGGAGGGTTGAGTGGGTAGCCATGCGGTGGGAGGAGGCAAAATGCGACCTTGTAACGAAAGCACATGTGCTATGTATGTAATGTTAACAGCAAGGTTTACCCTGAAAGAGTGTAGCCACTGTTTTATAAAATGTGTCTTTTTAAATACCGCTGTCCCTTTTTTTTTTTTTTTTCTCCACCAGCTGCATGTGTTTCAATGATCACAGGATCTTCTCCTTCCCAGAGGCTAGTGAAGCTTAGAAAGAAAAAAAAAAACGCACTCGAGATTAAATGTTCTCCGAGCTCATGCTGTCCTCCCACACTGACAGAGCACAGACGAATGCGTGGAGGCAAATAATGTCAGAGTGCAGGAAAGCACAAAATGACCGGGAGGAGAGGTGGCGGGCTGAAGACAGGGCTGAAGCTCAAATGTTGCGACAGCATGATGAGCGGAGGCAGGATTCAATGCTGAAGCTTCTGGAGGACCAAACCAGTATGCTCCAGTCTATGGTTGAGCTGCAGCAAAGGCAGCTGGAGCACAGACTGCCACTACAGCTCCTGTGTAACCAACCGCCCTCCTCCCCAAGTTCCATAGCCTCCACACCCAGACGCCCAAGAACGCAGTGGAGGGGCCACCGGCCAACCAGCCACTCCGCCACAGAGGATTGCCCCAAAAAAAGAAGGCTGTCATTCAATAAATTTTAAAGTTGTAAACTTTTGAAGTGCTGTGTGGCATTTTCCTTCCCTCCTCCACCACCCGTCCTGGGCTACCTTGGTAGTTATCCCCCTATTTGTGTGATGAATGAATAAAGAATGCATGAATGTGAAGCAACAATGACTTTATTGCCTCTGCAAGCGGTGATCGAAGGGAGGAGGGGTGGGTGTTTAGCTTACAGGGAAGTAGAATGAACCAAGGGGCAGGGGGTTTCATCAAGGAAAACAAACAGAACTTTCACACCGTAGCCTGGCCAGTCATGAAACTGGTTTTCAAAGCTTCTCTGATGCGTACCGCACCCTCCTGTGCTCTTCTAACTGCCCTGGTGTCTGGCTGCGCGTAACCAGCAGCCAGGCGATTTGCCTCAACCTCCCACCCCGCCATAAACGTCTCCCCCTTACTCTCACAGATATTGTGGAGCACACAGCAAGCAGTAATAACAGTGGGAATATTGGTTTTGCTGAGGTCTAAGCGAGTCAGTAAACTGCGCCAGCGCGCCTTTAAACTTCCAAATGCACATTCTACCACCATTCTGCACTTGCTCAGCCTGTAGTTGAACAGCTCCTGACTACTGTCCAGGTTGCCTGTATTCGGCTTCATGAGCCATGGCATTAAGGGGTAGGCTGGGTCGCCAAGGATACATATAGGCATTTCAACATCCCCAACCGTTATTTTCTGGTCTGGGAATAAAGTCCCTTCCTGCAGCTTTTGAAACAGACCAGAGTTCCTGAAGGTGCGAGCGTCATGTACCTTTCCCGGCCATCCCACGTTGATGTTGGTGAAACGTCTCTTGTGATCCATCAGAGCTTGCAGCACTATCGAAAAGTACCCCTTGCGGTTTATGTACTCGGCAGCTTGGTGCTCCGGTGCCAAGATAGGGATATGGGTTCCGTCTATGGCCCCACCACAGTTAGGGAATCTCATTACAGCAAAGCCATCCACTATGACCTGCACATTTCCCAGGGTCACTACCCTTGATATCAGCAGATCTTTGATTGCGTGGGCTATTTGCATCACAGCAGCCCCAACAGTAGATTTGCCCACTCCAAATTGATTCCCAACTGACCGGTAGCTGTCTGGCGTTGCAAGCTTCCACAGGGCTATCACCACTCGCTTCTCAACTGTGAGGGCTGCTCTCATCTTGGTATTCATGTGCCTCAGGGCAGGGGAAAGCAAGTCACAAAGTTCCATGAAAGTGCCCTTACGCATGCGAAAGTTTCGCAGCCACTGGGAATCATCCCAGACCCGCAACACTATGCGGTCCCACCAGTCTGTGCTTGTTTCCCGAGCCCAGAATCGGCGTTCCACAGCATGAACCTGCCCCATTAGCACCATGATGCATGCATTGGCAGGGCCCATACTTTCAGAGAAATCTGTGTCCATGTCCTGATCACTCACGTGACCGCGCTGACGTCGCCTCCTCGCCTGGTATCGCTTTGCCACATTCTGGTGCTGCATATACTGCTGGATAATGCATGTGGTGTTTAATGTGCTCCTAATTGCCAAAGCAAGCTGAGCGACCTCCATGCTTGCCTTGGTATGGCGTCCGCACAGAAAAAAGGCGCGGAACGATTGTCTGCTGTTGCTCTGACGGAGGGAGGGGCGACTGAGGACACGGCTTACAGGGTTGGCTTCAGGGAGCTAAAATCAACAAAAAGGGGGTGGCTTTACATCGAGGAGTATTTCAGGCAGGACTTCACGGAGGGTTCCAATAAGAAATGGTGCACCTAAGTTATTGTCCTTATTGGAACAAGGAGGTTAGCCTGACCTTTGATTGATACATGGCTAGATTTACCTCACTGCACCTTCTCTGTGAGTGACTGCAGTGTGACCTAGAGGAATGAGTCCCCTAGACGGGACGGGGGGGGGGGGGAGGCAAATGAGTACAAAACAAGTCTGGTCTATTTCTTGTTTTGATCCTCTCCATCTATCTTTTACATCTTTGGCTGGCAGCAGACGGTGCAGAAGGACTGCATGCCATCCACATCTCATGGCTGCTCGGCAGAAGATGGTACAGTACGACTGCTAGCCATCCTCATCTCTTGCCTGCCCGGCAGAAGATGGTACAGTACGACTGCTAGCAATCCGTATCGCCTGCCTGCTCACCATGAGATGGTTCAATAGGACTGACTGCAGGACTAAAGAGAGTGACCTGGTCAAGTCACTCCAAATTTAGTCCCTGCGCCCATGTCTGCCCTGGCGCTCCCAGCCGACGAGGCCAGGAGCACCTCGGACACGATGAGGACGGCTACCAGTCGTACTGCACCGTCTGCTGCCAGAAGGCAATGGGTTGCTGCTACTGTGTAGCAATGCCATACCGCGTCTGCCAGCACCCAGGAGACATATGGTGACGGTTACCTGAGCGGGCTCCATGCTTGCCGTGGTATGGCGTCTGCACAGGTAACTCAGGAAAAAAGGCGCGAAACGATTGTCTGCCCTTGCTTTAAGACTGAATCATAGAATATCAGGGTTGGAAGGGACCTCAGGAGGTCATCTAGTCCAACCCCCTGCTCAAAGCAGGATCAATCCCCAATTTTTGCCCCAGATCCCTAAATGGCTCCCTGAAGGATTGAGCTTACAACCCTGGGTTTAGCAGGCCAATGTTCAAACCACTGAGCTATCCCTCCACCTTCACGGAGGGAGGAAGGGAGGGAAGGGGGACCTGACGATATGTACCCAGAACCACCCGCGACAATGTTTTAGCCCCATCAGGCATTGGGATCTCAACCCAGAATTCTAATGGGCAGCGGAGACTGCGGGAACTGTGGGATAGCTACCCACAGTGCAACGCTCCGGAAGTCGACGCTTGCCTTGGTACTGTGGAAGCGCTCCGCCGAGTTAATGCACTTAATGCACTTAGAGCATTTTCTGTGGGGACACACACACTCGAATATATAAAACCGATTTCTAAAAAAACGACTTCTATAAATTCAACCTTATTCCGTAGTGTAGACATACCCTTACAGTGGTTTTCAACCTGAGGTCCGCAGACTGTTCAAGGTTTCCAAAGTGTCTGCACCTCCATTTGACATTTTTTTAGGGGTTTGCAAAGGAAAAAAGGTTGAAAGCCATTGGTGGTAATGGATCCAGGCCTTTACTACTGAATTCTCATCCAATAAGTCAAGGGGAAAAAATGACATGATGACTGGGAAAAGGGAATCATGCGCAAGGAAAGTGAAGTAATTGCTTGACTGAGGTGTTCGTATTCTGACACTTGGCAAATATCACCAGATTTATCACTCTAAAAAAATGCATCCAGTCCTTGTGACATATTTCCCTTTCTGGGTTTTATATTTAACTGAAAAAGTAGTACTATAGATGTGAACAGAGAGATGGAAATAAAAGTGGAGAGTAACCAGCGCAGCCTGCCTTTCTTTTTGTAAAGAAATGTATGAATAGACTAGCCTCAGATTGAAGGCAGTGTTGTGCTTGTGATCAATGCTTGCTTCCACCTAGGGAACTTGGTATTTAAATATAGTCATGCGAGCTGAGTTCATCCAACAGATGAGTGGTGTTGGATGTAGCTCTAAGCTGTTGGTATGTAATACCCTCAGAGTTACAGGGATGGTGCATTAAAGGAAAGGTATTTTGAGCAGCTTCATCTGGCTGGAGAGCTGCAGCAGTTGTTATGTGTTGGGCTCATGCTCAACAGCTCCATAATGGTCTGACTTAGGCATAGGTTGCAACTCTGACTAGTAACTTAACCTTTACATTCCAAGCTGCATGGATGTTTCTCCACCATGTAAAGCATGTGTCTTTAATTTATACTTGCAGTTCTACCAGTGGGGGCTGGGATTGGCGGCAGAGGACTCCAAACACTTCTAGCTTGGTTCCAGTCAAAGGGGCAGTTGGAATATTCGCCATCTCCACAATTTGAAAGACCAGAGAAATGGGATTGATGTGATGAATAGTACAGTATTATAAAAGCACTTTGGGATCGACTGATGAAAAGCACTATATGAAGAGCTAGGTATTCTTATTTTAGATTGGGAAAAGAAGCCTTTTTATGAGCCAGTCAGGAATGCAGTCTAACCAGAGTATGCAAGTTATCCATTCTGTCTTTAAGTTATTTCTTACTAGCTAAGCTTTCAAATAGGAATCCTGAGGTCCACATGCAAACATGGCAGAGGCAGAAGTACACTGACAAGTGCTTGCAAAATTATTGTGATTGCAAGCATAACTACCCATACTCTTCTGTGCATTTGTTTCTTTTTTTGTTTTGTTTTTTTTTGCTTGTTTTTTTTTTCTCTCACAGACCTGGGCTTCTACCTTTTTGTAAATTTAAGATTTAACAAAGCACATACAAGTCAATGGAAAGACACCCATTGACTTCCATGGGCTTTGGATCAGGCCCCTAGCCCTTAATGTTACAGTTCAGCGCTTGCAAGGTCTAGGGTCTGATTTACAAGGGGACCCCATTTGTGCAGATGGAAACAGTGATGCATTTTCTTTTCAAGCATTAACACTGATGCACACAGGCAATACAAATGGAAAGCTCATAATTGTAAAGCCTGTTTGCACACAAAAGAAAACCATCATCTGGAAATTAGGCACCACTGTGACCCAACAATACATTAAACCTCAAAGAACCACACATCACAAAGAAAGTACATCTTACAGTGTCTTAGCACTGTTACAGTATTGGACAAACATGGTTTGACAAAGGTGGGTGGCACTAGTTAGTAGACCTACTGTTATGTACAAAATAAATATAGTAATTTCAAAAACTACAGGTTTCAGAGTAACAGCCGTGTTAGTCTGTATTCGCAAAAAGAAAAGGAGTACTTGTGGCACCTTAGAGACTAACCAATTTATTTGAGCATAAGCTTGATGAAGTGAGCTGTAGCTCACGAAAGCTTATGCTCAAATAAATTGGTTAGTCTCTAAGGTGCCACAAGTACTCCTTTTCTTTTTTCAAAAACTACAGTGGTTCTACAATATTTTAGTCCATTGCTGAAGAACACTAATTTTTTTATATATATGGGTAAAGAGCTCTTAAGAGTTAAATCACCATGATTGAGAAAAAACAGGCACATGTTAAAAAAATAAATAGTATAATGGAGAGAATACCCAAGAGGGCAACCAGAATGGTTCATTATAGAGCCTGAGGTTTTTATTTGCAAAAAGGCTAGAACATCCTTATGGAAAATGGGAGACTGAAAGATGAAGGCTTTGATTTGTACCAAATTTGAGAGGTGAGATATGACAAGCAGTTGTCTGAGCGAGGCATGGTGTAAGTTGTGGTGGGTCAGACAGGTGCTAAAGGAATTAAAACAGAATTCTTTCTAGAGCATTCTGTACGTAGTGGTGACGGGACTGAATTGAATATCTGATGCAAAATAAGTGTTGCAGAAACAAGGTAGTAACTACATCATAATTCTCATCTGGAAGCAGCATTAATACACAGTGAAATGTTTTACGGCTGCTGCAATTTGTGGATAATGGTGTAATTAACTACACTCTGAAGGTGGCAAATAATGATCTGAAAAAGTTGGACAAACGTTTGAAAGAAAGTTACTCAGCCCATTCCTTAGTATAAGGGAATACACTGAGACGGTCTTTAAGAATATAGCACAAATCCTTGTCTGGAGGTCCATGGAGACACCTGCAACCTTTTGGCTAGAAAGGAGTTGAGTTAATCAGGGAGGATTTCAGAGAATGTTTCTGGCTTTGCACACCATTCAGTTTTAAAGGGCCCATGCTGACAACCTGGCTTCTTTAAAACCAGCTAGTCTGCAAATCTGGATGGCATACAGTTTCCTCTGCTTCAGGTGTTGCAGATGGAGCCTTTCCTCTCTTCCTAGCTTTGGAACAGACAACTGATGTTAATTTTTCAGCTGGCCAGTGGCTCTTTGCTGGGCTTGGGATAGCTCATTCCTAGAGTATGTGATACAATCCTAATAAAAGGGATTCCATCATTCTTACTCGCATACTTTCTTGGTTTTCCCTTTCTGATTGTCTGAGACCTGCTGTGTGCAACCCTGTACTGCATTATTTCTTGTTCCAGCCTGTCTCTATGTAAAGGGCTTGGAATGGGACACTTCAGGTGGATATTCTTTGTAAAAATAAATGCAGAAACTGATTTCACTCCAGCATCCATCTCCATCTATGGGAATTGGAGCTCTCTTTGCACAAAAGAAAATGCTAACCACCAAGCAGTGTGAACTTACTTAAAGACTGCAATTATTCCTTGAGTAAAGTCTAGCTAAAGCTCTGTAGGGGGATTAGTTTAGGCTCTTCATGTAAGTTGCATTGAAACATGCTTTGCATTCCTGGAGGAAGAAAATGTGTACTGTCCGATGTAATTGTGCTGGACCTGCTTGAAGAAGTGTGGACCATTTAAATACGTGAAAATATGGTTAGAGAGGCCAAACTTGCAGAGTTATAGTTTTCAGAATAACAGCCATGTTAGTCTGTATTCGCAAAAAGAAAAGGAGTACTTGTGGCACCTTAGAGACTAACCAATTTATTTGAGCATAAGCTTTCGTGAGCTACAGCTTACTTCATCGGTGTGCACCAACTGGAGATGAAAGAAAAGAGTCTGCAAAAATGTATACAGCACTCATTTTAATTCTTGATAGGACTAGTTTTTAGAGTTACATCTAATCGCAGCCTTGGGATCCAGTCCCTAACTACTTCATACTGGAAAAAGCATTACCCTTACTTGGCTAAGGGTCTGTAGAAATGCTTGCTACTCCAGCAGCCAGTGTGGATGTGGAAAGCTTTATATTTCAAATGCTGAATGAAGGGACAGGATAGGACCTGCCCCAAAAATGTAACTGATGGAGGGTAAACGGCTACACATCTTAGTACCTTCAAAAATAAAGGGTGATGTTTACACCTATTAAGCTGGGAAATGGTTAACATCCTAAATATGTGGTTTGTCTTTAACTTGGTGGGCGGAGGGCATTTTGTATTCTTTTTACCTCAGTTTGTATCAGGTTTAAAAAACAAATTACTGATTTATACTTGCTCTCAAAAAAATAAGTTGCATTCTGTTTTGTTTTGTTCTAATGTGGTGGCATCTCCGATAACAAGGAGAAGGCTGTCCAGCTGTATACTCAACCACAGTTGCTGTGAAATGGTGACCAGTTATGACTTCTGGAGTTTCCGTAAGTGTAGGACAGAGCTAGTTCCACGTAGGGCTTGATCCTGCATGTATTGATGGCACTGGCAAAACTCCCATTAAAGTGGTGCAGGATCAGGTCTTCTGTGCAATGTCCATCAACTTATGGGTGGAAAAACCAGCACAACCATAGTGTCTGTGAGCAGAAATGGAGCGCCATCTTTGGCCCCGATTCAGGATAGCACTTAGGAACATTCTTCGCTTAAAGTGTATACTTAAGTCCTGTTGCTTTCCTCCTGAATAGAGATGCTTTTCCTGAATTGAGGCCTCTGTGTTTACATGGAGAAAGAGATGAGTTGCACCAGTATTCAGTGAACTCCTCCAGTCACTGTAAGTGGTATGACTTTGGCATACAACTGTTGCTGGTATAGATTCTTACTGCCCACTTGCCTTTTCTTTAGCTCTTTTACTGGTGACCACTACATTTCAGAGCTGATTAAGAATTTATTGCATCCACAGCAGGAGAAGGGAAGGATAAATGAGATTACATTTTGAAGGCTGATCACTTCACTTCTTTTGTTGCAGTTTTTCCATTATGTCTCCAGTCATGCATGATGTCAGTCTCCTGAGAGTTTCCCTGCCAAGTTCAGTGTAAACTGATCCTAGAAAGATGAGCAGAGCTATCTTTTAACAGAAAAGTTGCCAGTAAGCTTTTTATAGCTTGTGGCGGCTTCTCACTGTGCATCGAGTAATATGAAAATCTTTCCGGTGTTTTCCCAGCATTCTGTTTTAGGAACAGACAAACTTCCATGCTTCCCCTGTTATGTTGCTTGTCCTAGTGCCCCAGAAACATCCGTTGAACCAATATAAAAGAGTAATTAATGAAAATTTATTACCTACTGGTATGTGTTGGGTTCTAGAAAATGAATAATGGGAATGGCCATGCCACAACCGGCTGTGATGTTTCCAGAACTCTGCATCTGGGCTGGATTAGGCTGGTCAGCCCTTGGATAACATCTGACTCTTTTGGAACATTCTCTGGGTTTTCCGTGGTGATTCAGTTGATGAAGATCTTCCATCTGAGTCAGCACTGAACCAGCGTCCCCACCCATTGTTAGGGGATTCTGTCCTGCTTCTTGTGCCATCTTACAGATAAAATGTTCACCGGGAGTTGTTCATCACTTTGGTCACTATCTTGCAGTACTTTTACCAAGAACTAATTTGGTCGATTACATTCCTCTTACTGTAGCTAAGATTTCCTGTGTAATTGGGAAAAATTAACCTTCATTTCTACTCCTGACAATTTTGAAAACTACTCAGTGTTGGCTTAGCTGTGGTCCTACTGAAGTCCCTGTAAGTTTTACCCTTGATTTCAATGGGAGTAGAATTAAGCCAAGACTTGTATGTTGACTCTGTAATCAAGAGGTGTGATTGCAGCATGTGTGGACGTACCTGAGCTAGCTGATCTGGCTTGACCAGAGCTACCATCGGTATGTCTTTATGTGCTGCAGTGACACCGCCTGGTAGCCATACCCTGAGAATATTTTTGAAAATCCCACTAACCTATCTTGTCCGATGTGCAGGGCAGCAAGCACAATTGTGTTTTGGAATCAGTTCTGCATAACAGCTGTGGGTTTTAGCTCTGCTGGTGTCAGCATGCTGCTTTCCTTTTAGAAGAAGTTGAGAGCTCAGTGGCGTTGGTTCAAGTAAAATAGTAATACTGCCTTTTTGGCCTTGTGCTATAGAAACCAATCCCTGTTAAAAGCATTCGTGTCTGCAGCAGGCTGCTTTATCTGGTAAACTGTTAAGACTTGTGGAGGAGGAGACATTATGTTGATGTTTTAACAGAAATCAATGGCAAGTCTGATTTTATGTTTTGAAATGAAGACTTTAGAAGTTTGAGGTCACAGCTTTACTGCACTTACTTACATCACTCCCTGATGAAATCCAACACAACATTTCTCAGGGTTACATGGATTGTGTCCTTCATTAACCAAGAACAGCCAGATTTACAATTGCAATAGGAAGAGTAAATGTTTTGGAAGAACTGAAATATTTTGCTTACCACCAAGGTCATGTATTCTCTTTCAGTTATGCAGAGCATTTACTTACAATGGGACTCTCCTGTCAAGGACCACTTTCAAGTGCAGCAGGCTCAGAACAGAAATCCTTGGGGCTTGTTGCATGATTGCTAATAACTGAAGATGTTTGTTTTAGAAAAAGGTCTTTCTCCTTCCTAGATCATCTTTTCATCTTATGGCGAACCTGCAGTGAACTTTATAATACAAAATTTGTAATGGGATGTTAATTTCTATGGAAAGACTGAAGTCCTAAACTCAGGATTGCGACTTCACTATGGGATCAAGTAGGAGAATCTGGGCTGTGATTGAGGCAACAAATATCTAAAACAGCCGTTCCCAAACTGAGCACTTGCTGGCTATCCACAGAGAGCTGTGGGGCATGGCTTTAATTCTGTCTAGCTGCTCCTTTAGGCATCCACTGATTGTGTTTTTAGCTACCTTTGATACAAACACATTTTCAGACTATTACTTTTCCATGTCCCTGTGTCATATAGTTGTTGCAGCCATGTTACATGATCATGCCTGGGAAGTGGGGGTTGTTCATCACAGTCTTTCAGTTTTCTTAGCAGATGTGTGTCTGCTATGAAAAATGTTTGGGCCAGTCTGCAACAAAGCTGATGCACACAAAACAAGTGGTTAATTTTTTTAACATAACCTTCTTCAAACTTGCTGCAGTACAAAAGCTGTTATTTACAACTGAAAAGTAGAGAATGGGTGGAAAAGTGGTTGACCTACAAGCACATGTGCTGCCCTGAAATTGACTTCACCATATGCCTCTACATCAATCAAGATTTAAAAACCTTTCTTAGCTCTTTTATGCATTGTGGAAAGCTAGTGCAAGATTCTCGGATGTGGTTAGTAATTTGCTCTGTACTTTTGAATGGATCCCTTCACGAGAGATAAAATTCAAGTGTTTAGCCTATGTTTCTCATGTAAGTAACTGAAAGAGCA
Source organism: Lepidochelys olivacea (assembly GCF_965140295.1). NCBI lineage: Eukaryota > Metazoa > Chordata > Testudines > Cheloniidae > Lepidochelys > Lepidochelys olivacea. The sequence goes on along the minus strand of NC_140414.1, from coordinate 19,048,261 downwards.
AAAATCCATCCATTTAATTATCTCTGACAAAAAGTGGCTGATCTGTCTCTCATGCCATGTGCTCACTCCAAAATGCACAAGAAAACTCCCCCTCCCCCAAAATAAGCTAACATTCCCTACCTTAAACTCCCTGAGTGTAAGACGTGACAGAATGATATGGCAATATGTCCTGCCAGGCAATTGTGAGAATGTGTAGTAGGGTTGCTGTTACTCAGAATTGTATCCATGGAAATGTTCTGTGAGTCACTTTTTTGTTAAAGGGAGACCAGTGGAATTAGAAGGTGCCCCCATCTCTTCCGGGGGGCTGGTATCAAACATAATTTAAGAAAATACTCTGAACTGGGGGTATAGCATTTCAGTGCCTCTGAAAACAAACCTCTGTTTCCTAACATAATTTTGGCATCAAGCTCAAGAGGATGTAAGCCATGATCCTCAACTGATCTTTTTTGCATTTTTAAAAAGACCCACCAAACCCTCAGAATCCGCTAGTCAGAAACGGGTGGGATTTTCCCATGTGTGACTTGGCAAACAAGCAAAGAAGCCAACAGATTTTGAATATTTTGCATTCTGAAGAGTCTCCTATCCCTCTTCCTCCATATGGCAGCACTGCCCCCTCAGGCTTGTTGAGGTTTTTCTTTACAAGATTTTTGTCTCCTGATCTGTGACTCTTGGCAGCAGGACCCACTAAAGAGGCCTTCACTTTTCTTTCTCCTGTTGAGGAATCTTCTAGGAGGGTCCAGTCAAGAAACTTCTGATCTGTCTTGTTAAATGTGCTTAGGCACCCATAAAATAGACACTTTTTAAAAAAAGTTAGTAATTTTTTTTATTCATGCATGGCTTTTAGAGCAAATATGGTTTAACTTGTACCATGAAATTTGCACTCACGTAATTTTCAAGTGCTGTGTCAGTTTAGTATATTTGTCAAAGTACAGGAGCACAGGATTAGAAAGAAATGTTAAAAATTTTATTGGGTGCAGCAAGTAGTGTACTGAAGGAAATAGTTAACAACTGTCTGTCCATTTATAAGGCTGGAGGTGGCGGGCAGAGGTGGAGGAAGAATATGAATTAAAATGCAGAATACATTAACTGGAAATACTAGGATCATTTGGAGCATAACCAAATAGCTAATATGGAAATTAAGCATTTAAAAAATACGTTTGACTTCTGTTCAGTAAAGCTACAATTAGTGCATATCGTTGCCATTTATACATATCATAATGTTACATAGGCAAGAACAAATGAACAGATGTGACTGCAGGCGTTGTGTTAAATTGGTAGTGTAGTGGTGGTGTTGCATGTGCAACATTTGAAAATAGGAGATCAGCTTGCTAGTGTTGTCGTAGTTGTTGCTCGTAAGTCCCAGTTGCTTTTTGCTGAATTCCATGTCATGTGCCCTGTGGAGTGCTCAACATTCATGGAGCAGTAGGGGAAAGAACCATAGTGAGTTGTTACCCCTGGATGCTGTGCTAATCCAGTCATTATGAACAAGCAAGAATTCTTAGTTGAATTAGGAGTGTGACCAGGTGAAGTCCAGAGATATAACACAAGTATTGATATTAGTAGATATTATGGCGAAGAGTGATTCTGCCTAGGAAATCATGTCCTATAATAAGTGTATCTTTGCCTGTGAGTAGTTCTACATTGCTGAACTTGGCACTTAAAATACAGACACAAACTGAAATTCCTTGACACTAAAAGTCTGCAGTGAAAGCTGCTGATATTAATGTACATTTTAGTTATGAGTCTTTAGATGAGAGGGCTCTGGGCGTTATTTAGTAGCTTATTTAAACTTTTTACTGACTAGAACAGAATAACATGGCTGATACTTCTCTGTGTTTTATTAAGCTCCTGGTACTGGGAGGAGGAATTAGCTGGCATTAGTCATAAACATAAAACATACTAGCCCAACAGAGCTGGCTACCCATAGAGGTTGGCATGGCATGCCATCAGGGTTACTATGTTTAGTAAGTGAATAACATACTGTAATTTTTGTGGTATGTCTTATCAGATGATTGTGTCATCTGGTTCACATTTTTAGGGATGTAGTAATGCAGAAAAAGGCCAAATGGCTGTTATGCTCAAATGTAAACAAGATGCTGCTCAGTATCTGAGCTACAGTTGTACTTATTTTAAAGTCCATTGTGTGTCTGTGTAAATCACAAAAGATCAGTGTGGCTTATCTATTTTATTTTACTTGTTGAGTTCCCTTCAAAGTACCTTGCATGAGTCCACTGGCTTCGATCTTTGGAATGTAAAGGATCCTGTATGAGGTAAATGTTGGGCCAATATAAAATGTACTTCCGAATGTAAGGGTGGGATCGGCATGGTGAACAGATTGCACTGATTGACAGGGGTTCTGGCAATAAATTACACTGCATGTAAATTTAGGATTATAAAGCAGGTTAAACAAACACAGCCAGTACTTAAAATAGCTGGGCCTTGAGGCAGGAATGGAGATGGGTTACATACAGAGAGGGCAGTACTATATGTGAATTGATTTGGCTGTTATCAGTAGATAATGCCATAGCATTAACATTGGTCACTAAATCATTATCATTGTTTCCAAAAGGGTTGAATTAACCTTGTTCTAGTTCTGGTTTGAGTTCAAGCATTTCCATTCAGCGAATTTGTGGCCAAAGGGCTGCACATGAACTCACGAAAACATTGTAGGTGTGTTTTTGTTTTTGGTTTTCCCATCAGGCCCGGTGTTAGGTGGTCTTGGCTTTAGGGTCAAACTGTCTATCCAGCTGCAGTATATTTACATTCCCAGTAACAAATATCCCCACTATCCAGCACCCCAGACCATCAAATGATGATAAATATTGAAGGCTTGGTAAGCAATGAAAAGCTACAGGTACAGATATCTCTGTGTGTCTCCGTCATTCCTCCTTTCACAGTTTTAAGAATTAGTTAGCTACTTATAACAGTAGCAAGACAGATGTTTTACATTTTTTCCCCACTTGATGTAACCTGTAGTGTAAGTGATCCAGCCCAATAGAACATGTATGTCATGGCATCAATATACAGAATAAAAGTCCGTCCCCCCCAGATGCTTAATTCTTCTGTTTAATGGAAGTGTTCCACTACTGGACAGATATTAAGAGTGAAATCTGCTGTGTTCAAATTCATAACTTTGGTGTTTTTTAAAAATATGCAAAGTCAAGACCTTGAACATATTAAGGATGAAACTTTCAATGGAACCTAACTCCCTTATTGTCCTTTGAAAAACCCAATCTAAACTATTATACAAGACTTAAAATTAGTATAGGTTCACATTTTGCTGGCCATGATATTTTGCAAGATGAGAATCGAATATCTGCATTGCTAACTGGAGAGTTTGTCTCCTATCCCATTAGCTCTGCTCTTCATTGACCTAAGTGGGGGAAGTTACACATGTGGATGGATTGCAGGAGTGGATCTTTAAATTGAATAGTTCAGCACATCTTAACACCCAGGGAAAAGTTTTATTCACTGTCATCACAAAAGTACGCCTTCTGTGATCGCCAAAACTCTAAACCTGTGACCTTCCAGAGGCCAGGAGTGCTCCTGTATTGATTTTGACTTGCAGCCTTATTATAGACAAATTAATGTACATGATTGACAGTGTGCCAAAGAGAGAAGAGAAGAAAATGAGTAATTAACATATATAGGGTATTACTGATTGATTTTATGATTATCTGGATTTTAAGGTATTAGCTGGAAAAATATCCCTTAATCCCTTATTAAAGATAAAAGGCAAGCGATTACAAAGTAGAAGGTTGTTTTTAGTACTGAGAAGTACTGAAAATATGTCTTGGCTCAAACAGCAAACTAACCTTGAGAGCTAATAATACCAAGTAGCTCAGTTTAGTTGTTCTCCATGGTAAGGGAATTTCTAAAGTTTCCCATGTGTTGGGAGGGGGGAGCCCAAGACAAAGAGACCCTTGTAAGACCCAACTAGATGCTTGGCACTGGGACAGAGCCCTTTAAATATCTGCATTAACTGGGTCCTGCTCAGTTGCTGTGCTTCAAACTTTTAGCGAGCAACATACAATGAGGTTGCTTAACTTCATACTGTAATTCTAGTAAGCGCTACCGGAAGGTCTGCAAGCTGACATGACCCATTGACCCTCCGTGTGTGTATATTGGAGCAATATACTGCATCCTGCTCCTGCTTTAGAATAATTTTTATAAATAAAGATCACATATTAATGATCTCTTCATGGTCTTGTCCTCTTAAAAAAACAAAATAGACAGAGCTCTTGGTTTATTTCTGTAAGAAATTCTAAGCTACTCTGAACAACTGAAGTAGGTGTGCGTAATAATTTTCTAAGCTTAGATGTGAATTTAATCTTTGCAGAATTTATTTTATTTATCTGAGTGTCTAAAATTTCAGAACAGGTATCTGTGCTCCTGAACTGCAAAGGATCTAAAGTAAAATACAGTTATGGGCATGTATAAAATTTTTTAAAAATAATTTAAAAAATGTATTCATGAAAGTTAAGGAGACTAGTACTACTTAAGTGACTGTGTCATTTAAGAAAATGAAAAGGTTTGTTTTTCTCTTCAGGGGTTGTGTTTAAAAAAAGTGACTTAAGTTTGCTTTGCTTTTTCCAGATCAAATTGGTTAAAGCACTTTCAAAAATGTGGGCTCCTAATCCATATGTAGAGGTACCTCAATAAAAGGCTTGATTTTCAAAGGGGAAGAGCACCCTTTGCAATTCCCAATAGGCTTTTGGATGTTCAGCACTTTTGAAAACCATGCCCCTTATTTATATGCCTAAATATGGGCTTAAAAGTCTAACTTTAGGTTCCTGTTTTTGAAAATCTTGGGTTTGGTATCCATTTCTGGTTCAAAGATGTGGTTACGTGTGCTAAAGACATTTTCTCCACAATCTTCCCACCTCCTCAGAGGAAATACTTGAGAAAAAGCCTGAAAGAAATCTGCAAAACAGGTATGACAATTGGTCAAGTACTTGTGGTGAATAGGGACATGTGTCTGCTGTTACAATAGCACCTGTTGTCTTCTCCTGTTGAAAACATGTACAAAGTGAACATTTACACACTATTAGGGAGTTATTTTTCTGCTATAGATGGTTAAAATTGAAACTAAAATTGTGGTATTGTGGTTTGTTGTGTTCCCGAGCCCGTTCCCGTGTTGAGAGAGATCTTTTGACGTCAGCCCTGTGATGGTCTGACAGCACCTGGTACTGTCCAATGCACCTCCCGCATTTAAAAAGTTCAAAATGCAGAAAAAGGGTTCCTGTTTGTCAGCAAGAGGTCTGACGTGTACAGTAGTAAACATGGTATTTAGATTGTAAACTCATTGGGGCAAGGGAAGACTTCCAAGGCACTTCATTATGTGTGTGTACGTGCTTAGCACAATGAGGCCCTGATTGGAACTGTGAGGTGCTACTGCTAGCCAAACTTTTTTTATTATTATTATTAATAAAAACACTAGCTATAGACCAGTATTTAGGGTCCTTGTGGTCTGGGTGGGGGGAGTGAGTTGCTGAGCTCTCGCTGAGAGCGGGGGATATAGAGAAGAAAAGCAGAGTTGTTGTAACAAGTCTGATGCAATGTTTTTGTGTGAATATTTTTAAAACACAAAGTTGGCTTTTTCATTGCCACCCTTTCTGATCTCAGCTCCTAGACTTAACACTGTGCAATACAGAATAGAGGTGTGGAGAGCGGCAAAGGAAGGCAGTGTTCTGAGCAGGGGCCAGGGTAGTTTTAGGATGGCGTTGGGAAACTGGGTTAAAGGCTGGGATAAAGAATCGGGATTTAGATTTGATGTCACTGGAATTTCATAAGCCGTTCCCATAAGATTCAAATCGTTTTGGGTTGAATTAGGACCATATAGGGAAAATAAGGATCTGAATTCCCGGTAGTCAAAGATGAAGGCCTCATTGTGATGCTGTCAAGCAGCTCTGTCTTTGGTCTTACATAACCCCGCAAATCCATCCGACTTTAACATTTCATTTCCAATCTATTTTGCCAGCAGCCCATAAATTGCTTGCCATCCTATTATGGCATTGTGTGCAGGCCATCTTTCATATCTTCCTCTCATATGTGGCTGGCCAATTGCCATGGTGGTTTCTGGACTAAATGTGATACCATTCACCTCATTTTGCTTTTTTAGCAGTGTGTTATAGAGATCTTTATTTATTTAGATGCGTTCATGGCATGGCCTTCTCCAATTACCCAGACATTGTTGATCCTGCAATTATCATTCTAAAATACAGGATGCTTTTTATTTTCATACGGGGGGGACAGTGAAGAGGGGACACTGTTTTACTGATGCTTTAAATACAATATTTCAACATAAAAACTAAGAATGGCATTGCAATATGTGTTTGCTATAAGTACTGTAAAGATCATGTGCTAGAAAAACTAAAATCTGCTTATGTTAAATGAAAATGACAATAACTAGAACATCAAAACAGTGAAGATGATGGACTTGGAAAGCAGACATTCAAGTTTTCTCTCTCTCTCCATCTCTCCATTACAAAAAATTAATCTGGAATCCTGGCAGAGCATTAATTTTAGGGTAGCAGACATCATAGTCAAAGGGGAATTAGATCTCACTAATGTTGTCCAAAGCACCATCCTAAAGGAAATGATGGAAGATGAGACAGGAGAGAAATGGAATAGAGAATCAAGGATGAATGTAGAGTAGGGTACATTGCTTTGCATCTGCAATGTAATTTTGGTCTCTGCTATCATGTAGCCAGATTCCAATACTCTTATTCATGCTGAATAGTTCCTTATTGTGTAACTAGACCCATTGTGCAAGAAGCCTCATTGATTTCAATGGACTTTTTTGCAAAGTAAGGTGATGTACGGTGTGAATAAGGGTGTCGGAATCTAGCTCTTTCCCTTTTGCCAGATTGGCTGGAATTCTATGTAATAAGGTGAGCATTTTTCTATTGTGTACATTTTGTTTTGAGTTTCCTTACAATAGGGGGAGGGTGCCAGGATAGAGGGATCGTATCACCATCTTTACAAGGGAAAGGATAGGTGAGGAGCCAATAAAATGTGGACCTTTTTCTTCCAGTGCCCTCTTTCTTATACAAAATATTATTTGGAGAGTAGGAAGATAGCTATCTAATCCAGCATGTAGGAACTAGGCTATTGGATCTGATAAGTGATCTATCTAATCTGGTATCTGATAAATTCATGGAGGATAGATCCATCAGTGGCTATTGCCAGGATGGGCAGAGATGGTGTCCCTAGTCTCTGTTTCCCAGAAGCTGGGAATGGGTGACAGGGGATGGATCTCTTGATGATTACCTGTTCTGTTAATTTCCTCTGGGGCACCTGGCACTGTCCACTGTCGGAAGGCAGGATACTGGGCTAAATGGACCTTGGTCTGACCCAGTATGGCCGTTCTTATGACAGTGGACAAGACAAATAACTTCCTGGGTGCTTCAGAGGGAAGTGCAAGAAACCCTGTCAGAGGACAATGAGGGAATAAACTGCCCATAGTGAACGTTTTCCCCCTAACACTCTTTAGTTAGTAGCTACCAGATGCCTTTAATCATGAGGGTTTATATCCCTTATAATTCATCCTTTATATAGAACTGTTGATGATCTCAGCACTCAGATAAGTGTCTTAATCCTTTTTTGATTCTTGTTAAGCTCTCGACCTCAATGATGTCTTGTGGCAGAGAGTTCCACAGGTTAATTAGCTGTTTAAAAAAGAATTTTCCTTTTTTGTTGCCTTTAAATTTTGTTTAATGTTATCTTGCTCTTTCGTATGAAAGAACCAGAATATCCAATTCACTGTTAATCATTTTGTGAACTTCTGTCAAGTCCTTTCTTATTGATCTCCTCAACAAACCAGAAAGTCCCAACTTTACTGTTTTTCTTCATAACAAAGTCTCTTCAACGTCTAATCTCTTCAGCGTCCCATCTCTTTACTCGTTCTGTATTGATAGAGAGTTGTGTGAGGTTTTTGTTGAGTGGTGTCCCGAACTGAACACATGAGATGGCCCAGAAGGAAAGCACTGTGCAGCCCTCCCAAATAAAGCAGGACTGAAACAAAGCCTTTGTATTTCCAGACCAACTGGACTTTTCTTTGCTGATGATTTCTGAACTTTGGTTGCACAATGAGCTTGAAAATGAAGGCTGCAAGAGCCACTGGGAAAATAATTATCCCCAGACCCCTCCTTTCTCTGTCGGTGCTTACGAAGTTGGACCATAGAGGTGGTAAATTTTGCTTCAAGTGTGAATTAATCGTAATATAATCTTGGGGAGGATTTCATGTAGGCATGGTGGGCACACTCATGGCCCTGCACACTGGAGGGCCTGCAGTCGTTCGATTTACGACTTGGAGGCACATTTTAACTGGGTTCCGCAGCAGACTCTGCTCTGTCAGCACAGAGTGTTGTATGAGGGCCAAGAGAGGGACTATTGGATTGACACAACCTCCTCAGCCGTAGGGGTGCAGAAGGGCAGCAGCTTCTGCGTCAAGCTAGAATAGCCATGAGAGGCCTATGGATTCCATTCCGACAGACCCCACAGAGCCCCCTGAACAGCGGCTGTGCAGAGAAGAGAGGAGTGAATGTCACCCTAAATGCTTAAACAAGTATGTGTAAAGTACTAGAAGTTGTGAACGTAGTAGAAGATGGGTGAAGTATATTTTAAAGCTATCACATTTTAACTGCACGCAATCTGCAATGGTTGTAGATCCATGAAAATAACTTTTTTTGCTTCCTATTGACTTACCCTTTTTCATTCAGTAGAAATTAATTCCCTCCCCTTTCTGCCTTGTGTGTTGCGATGAGGTTCCAGCTGTTTTGCTCAACAACGAAAAGCTCAATGTGTATATTCCTTTGTTGTACAAAAGCCTGTTTTTGCATCTGTGTAATCAGTTAGTGATAGCAGTGTGCACTGGCCAGTGCTGAAGAAAAGATATGAGAGCTGGCAAAGTAGAGGTTTGGTGTGACAATCCCCCTGCCATGAGTACAGGGGACTGGACTAGATGACCTCTTGAGGTCCCTTCCAGTCCTATGATTCTATATTTGTACCAGGGCTTGGTAACTGGGGGTGCAGTTTCAACAGGAGCATTAAATTTCCTCTTCTACACTCACAGAAATAGTTAATTTTCTTTTACTTATACTTTCTTTTTTTTTTTTTTTTTTGGTAGTGGGATGGGCAGATTGGAATAAGAGCTACTTAGAGTTCAGGCTTGATGGTTGGTAGGAGATGGTGGGTGGTAGTCTCAGGGCAGAGACTAGAAGAGCTGGGGCATTGACTTCCCTTTTCCCTCTTGGAGGTAGAGAACAGACTGGGTTGGAAGTGTGGGGAAACTCATATGCCCGCTACCCATTTGATGTGTGGATAATTAGAAGAGGTCTTTCTCCCGGGCCATCAAACCAGAACCTTTCATAAAGCATTGAATTTCCATAGGGCCTGATCTAAAACCAACTGAGTTCAGTGGGACTCCTACCGTCGAGGACTTCAATTGGTTTTGGGTCAGGCTTTTTACATTTCTGAAGAACAGCGAAAAATATAAAACCCCAAATAAAACCAAAAATGTCTGGAATAAATTAAACTCACCAGTTTTGAAGAGAGGCTCCTGGACAGTTCCTTTACCTGAGCAATGACCCACTGGAAAAAGTCCATCTTGGTCCTTCTCACTGTCCCTATTCCTAATTATTACATTTTGTCTGGTGTAGCCTTAACAATATCTTTTTTTCTTTCTGACATAATTTTTGTTCCTCTTTGCCAAAATGCACAGGGTAATCGTCCATATTTTCTCTCTCCTCCTTACACTCTCAAACCCACGTTCATTGGTCTGTCTTTACCTTGTTCACACAAACGCGTGCATACACATGCTTTAAGTGATTAAAGTCAATAGGAAAGTCTTCCGATGTCCTTCCTCTGAAAGGTAGAATAAAGCAAAGGTCATGATGTAGTAAGCGTATCCTGCTCACTCATGACCTATCTGCATTAGGCCCAAGCAAAGGGTTGATCATAAGGTCAGTGCTGGTGCCAAGAGCAACCCGCATGCATTTCACTAATTACCCATAGCTGCTCCATGCAGTCCAAACTGCTATCAAAAATGACCTCCCAGTCATTTCCCCCTCACTGGTGTCTAATAATTAACAAACTGTTTAATGCAGGACAAGAAGACCAATTAACCCTAAAGCGTTTAGAAAACTGCATGTAAATTACTTGTAATATGTTTCCTTAAACATTAAATGTTGGGCAATTACATATAGAGATAATTGCTAAAGTTTCAGTAAAGAGCTCAAAAGAAAAGGTTGCTTAAATACTGCTTTAATTATGAGAACCCCACTAATGCTTTTGTTTTTAATCACAGCAGCCCTGGCCTGTGTGAGTTTAAACAAGCTGAGGCAGCTCAAATCCATTGTATTTTTAATAATGGAAGACAAATAAAGGTGCTTCAACTTTGTGCGCTTTAAACCTTAATGTGGTTGATCAGAGTAGCATAAAACCTTGAGAAGGCAATATCGGGAATTAAAAAACAAAAAGAAATAAGACAAAAATATTGTCTGGGCTTTATTTCTAATTAAGTGGGTGACACCCAGGGATGCAATGTGCTGGCTTGATTGAATATCCATTTGTGGGTAAATTTTGAGTTTTTTAACTTTGTACTATACAGAATGTTTCAGAGCTTGATAAAATTTGAGTATTGGGCGAGGTCTCTGATGGATGAATAATCTACAGGCTTGGTGACTTGCTACTTGCTTTATAAGTTGTTCCAGCTCCTCTTCTTTAGGCACCCCAATCTCTGGTTGTGCCTCACTTTTATTACAGTACTTGAAAAAAGTGAGTCTGGCATCAAGCTCTGTGATGAAGATTGAAGTCATTTAGTCTCTTCGCAAAATCCTTCTCCTCCTTAATTTGCTCCCGTTAATTCCTGGTGGTCCAGCAGACCCACCAGTTCTCCCACAGGCTTCTTTCTGCTAATATACTTAGACAAAGACATTAACACAAATGACAAGAAATTGTTTGTTTGCTTTTCAAATTCCCTCTTAACGGTCTTAATTTCCATCTTACCTTTCACTTACTAAAGCTTTTGCTTCTTTCTATTGACTTAAACTTGGGTTGGATTTCTATTTGCCGAAGGATATCTGTGTGGCTCAAATTACCTCTTGAATTTTGCCATTTAACAATACCTTTCACCCTTTCTGGCTTTCTCTGCTGTTTAGTGGAATGCATACTTTTTCTGATGCATTTATGGTTGCTGAATTAGACCTTTCTGCTGAGTCTGTGGATTTAAATTTTCTTATTTTTGATTTTAGGGCCTTCTGAGTAAGCTTTCTCACTTTCTTGAAATCCCCCTTTCTGAAGCTGAGAAATATAAATTGCTAATTTTTGGCAATATCCTTCCCCTGAGGGTATTGGACTTAATTATAATATAGCCACTTACTAAGGGCTGGCCTGGTCTATACTAGTTTTACTGGTATAACTTTGTTGGATAGAGGTATAATGTTGGTTTGTTTTGTTTTGTTTTAACTGACATAGTTACAGGTAAAGTCCTCATGTGGACACAGTTATATAAATATAAAGGTGCCTTACACTGGTCTAGCTTGTTTCTGTTTCCCCAACTGGAATACGCTATCCATCCAGGCTAGGATTCCTTGCTGCTTTATCTATAGGAGTATAGTTAAATCAGCAAATCTTTTGAGTTTGTAGGAGCCCTCAGTGAATCAACTATAGTTACTTACTGAACCAGTTCCTGTGTGTTTATTCTCTGCTTAGCCCGAAGTAACTTCTCCTTCCCCATGCTGTAGAACCAGAGGTTAAAAACAGTCTGGTGTGTTCAGATTCACTCAAGGCAAAGTGAACATCCTGAATGTTTAGTTGTTATATGTTCACATTTCATTGCCCAAGGTTGGTTTTTTCCTCCATTTCACACGTCTTCCTATTATCTCAGCTCTTCTTCCTTTCTCAAAGGTGCTTTTTTTGGTGCTGACATTTGCATCGATACCTGCTGTGTGATACCCTGCTGGTTTATCTCCCTGACTCTCATTAATTAGTTCTGCAAGATCAGCCATCAATCAGGGACTTACCTAACAGGGTCAAAATCAAAATATATTAAGCCTTTGCTCTGTGTATGCCAGCATCTGTTGGGCAGATTGCTGAGTTCTCAATGACAGAGGTATATGGTAATTCAGGAGACGTAATGTCCTGTTCATGCAGTTTAGATTCTGCTTCAGGGTAGCCGTACATCTGAAGGCACAATCCCCTGAGCTGTACTCTTCAACAAACCAGCACACTTGCTTTTTCCAGTTTAATCAAGTTCTTTGGAGGTTTAGTGAGTGACAAAATAGATGAGAGAGGAGAGAGACTGTGGAGCGGAGAACAAAGCATGGGGGCAGAATCTTGAACTTCACTCGCTGTTGCATGGGGAAACCAGTGAAGAGCTGAAGATGCAGAAATGTCACCATGCTTTTGAGAACAAGTTAAATCCTGAGTTTCTTTATTTAAAGCCAGTTGGAGGTGGGGCGCTGCTGGCGGTGCTGAGCTGCTTAAAAACAAAAGTTATGGTTATTAATTTTTGAAACCACCAAAGCAGGAAGCAAAGCACTTCATAGTGTCAATGTCTCAGTAGGCACTGCTGTTTAGTGAACTACTGAGGCAAGAATGGTTTTTTTATTTTTTTAAAATTGTTTTGACAGAGAGAGAGAGAAGGAAAAATTCCCTCAATAAGATTTAGCCACCAGCAACTTCAGGGTTGTCGTACTGATTGGAACAAAGTGACACTTCCATTACAGTGGCCGGACAGTCTCTGGCAAACGGCTTAGTACTGGAAGTAGCCAGCATGTGCATCTGTAGAGATTTTAAATAAGGAATGAATGAAGGAATGCAATGCCATGCTACCAGGTGCAGATCTAAATAAGCATCTTCATCACATAGTTACAGAAAGGAATTATGTGGACAAATATGCCAACGCATTAAATTAACTTGGGGATTGCAGCCACCGTTGTGGGGCAGATCCCGCGGCCCTTACTATAGCAAAGTTCTCCTTGATGTTTGCATTGGGAGATTTGTGAGAGTCAGAGTCTGAGGATTTGGCTGTGTAACTCTTTCAGAAGTGGTACTTAACCTTCAGCAGCCAAAGGGACAGTTTGTTACTGCCTGAGACTGCAGAAAGCTACAAAAGTAGGGAGGCTAAGATTTTTCTAAGGGCACTAAAGAAAGTTAGGTGCCTGACTCCTGTTGACATTCGATGAGATTTGGGTGCCTAACCCCCTCAGGTTCCTTTGAAAATCCTGGACTAAATCTATTTTAAACTACAAAATGCACATACAAATTGTTATGAAGGAAGATGCTGTTGATGTAACTGCTACACATTTCTGTATGTCTCTGGGTGTTTTTCTCCCATGGTAACTCCTAAAGTGTCACAGTGCGGTACTTTATTCCAGCCGTGCAAAAGAGCCACACGCAAAACTATTCATAGCAATGTCCAGTATTAACTGTTACGGCTCTAGATAATTTCCATAATGAATGCAAAGAGGACATCACAATAAGTATGTTCAAGAATGATTTGTTGGCCGTATGATTAGACTTGAAATGTGATTCACGTCTGCATAGCCTTTCTTGGGTGGCTCTTCTGTTGTTCTTCCATGTTTCTATCTACTGGAATCTAGCCTGAGCCTCTCACATCGGGCACCTTGTGCATCATTTGCACCTGTGCAAAATCAGTGCAAAATGAAACCAAATCAAAATTCTCCATTCACACTGTGTGATAGCCTTCAATGCTTACTTTGCACTCTCTTGGTAATGAATTTGAATTGTTGAGCTTCCTCAGAGTTCCAGCTAGTGAGATACTATATGAAGACAGCATCTCTTTGCTGTGCTTTAAATTCGATCAGCTCAGAATTTCAAACCTCCAGGCATCATCACAGATCACACATTGTGATGTTGTCACACACAAGTAAGGCTCTTGGAACCATTATAAATAATAATTAACACTCCGCTTCCCCAACATGTCTGATGCTGATGAGGTTTTGGCAACATTTAAACAATTAAAATGAGGGGGAGGAGAGGTGAGCAAAAGCTAACACATTGGGTGTAATAGACATTTAGCACTCCTGGAGATGCATGTAGTGATGCAGAGTGGCTCAGTTTCAGCAGGAGATGTTGCTTAAAACACCATGGAGCTCAGACTCAGCCCATATTAAAGATGTAGAAACAAAACTGAAAATTTTCCATGTGCCTGCAATTGGTTAAACAGTAACTAACGAAGACTTCCTAAGTGCTGAAGTGGTCAGGGCCTATGTGGAGACTGATTGAACAGGACAAATAGACACTGATGAGTCTGAGTTTATAGTGAGATTCTCCGAGGAATTAAATAGGCATAAAATTGCCTATTGCAGCCAGAGGGTTGGAGCTGGAGTTGGGTGTATGTGTGGGAGGAGGGGAAAGAACCATTTCTTTTTTTCAGAGAAAAAGCCAGAAGTTATTTCAGTTCCATCTTTGAGTGTGTCACTGTGCTCTCATTCTTGTCTCAGAAGGATGAGACACAAGCAGCAGGTGAACAATTCCTGACTTATAGGTTTAGCAACTGCAGTTGTAGCCTGTAAGGGGAAAGATCTGATGTGCTATAGTGCATAGGTACTACAGTAAAAAGAAAAGGAGGACTTGTGGCACCTTAGAGACTAACCAATTTATTTGAGCCTAAGCTTTCAAGAGCTACAGCTCACTTCATTGGATGCATCAAATAAATTTGTTAGTCTCTAAGGTGCCACAAGTCCTCCTTTTCTTTTTGCGGATACAGACGAACACGGCTGCTACTGAAATCTGTCTTTCACAGTGCTTAAGTTGAAACTTGATGAGTCTGGGAAAAAAAAGTGATCTGGGAAGGGAAATTTCCCAGTTCCTAATAGCAATTTGGAGACTGGTAATTGCAGATTAACATCTAAGTACAACATACACAAACTCATATCCATGTGAAGTGATGAAACGCCTCAACCCTTACCATTGAAATCAGTGGGAGTTTTGCCACTGACTTCAGTGGGCACAAGATCAAGCTCATAATGCATTAAATAGTCACTCTGGTGCAGCTTGATAATCATGTGCATGCGGGAGGCTATTAATAATGCATCCCTTTTGAAGTTGTATGCAGCTGCCTATGCACATGACATGTTCTACTGGTATTTTTATTATCTGCTCTGTGAACATGATAGACAAATTTCTAATTTCATTGACTAGGATCTCAATTAAGTAGATCTGTGGTGAAGATGTTTAGGGTTACTATTTCCCAGAGCCGTATCCAATTGTGAAAGGAATCTGCTCGGATTAATGAGAGAGGGAATAAATGTTTGTGGTCTGCATTCTACATGGGAGCCCTTTTCCTCTTACTATGTCTTCCTCTCCCAGTCCTGACTGCACCTGAGGTGGCCATGGAGTGGGTGAAGAACTGGTCTCCAGGAGAAGTTATCTTGCTGTGCCTCTGAATCCCTAAGAGCATGGTGATTGTGTCCACCCCCCCTTGCCGTCACGCTCGTAGCGGAACCAAGGAAGGGGCATAGTTTTCACAGCTGGATGCCATTGTAGCATAGAAGTATTTGTGTGGTGGGAGTGCTGGTGAGGAGGAGGCATAGACTGTGCTGATCCCAGTATCTTAGCAAGCTAAGGAGAGACTGAAAAGGCTCTGTAGAAGTCCAGAGTCTTAACTCCAGTATCCTCCTCCTTCCCCCATCCTGTCTAGCCATTAACTCAGGCTGTGTGAGAAGCGATGGTATCCCTCCATGATTAGAACGGGAAAGTACAAGATGGCACATTGTAAAGGTACTGGATAGACCACACCAACTAGCTGGAAATGACGAGTCACTGGAGGAAACTGATGAGGAAGGGTGTGCGCTAATTGTATGTGTTGGCAGTGTGAAAAAATGTTAATGTTTGAGTGAAAAAAAATCCATAACTTTCATGAAAACTGCTCTGTTTACTATGCTCATTAATAGTATCTGTAGCTGTGGCATCAGCTCCCAGTCTATCACCTTAACAGTTATCCTTAGTGGAAACTCAGAACCAAATAAATGCTTGACTCATGACCATATTCTACATGGAATAACCAGAGTACAGATCTGTGCTATTTTAACACAAATGCCCTGGAAACGCACATTTTACAAGTACAGCCATGCTTGGTGCATGTATATTAATGTGGTAGGGAGGGGTTCACTGGGGAACTTTCTGTCATTTTTGGAACCACTGATTAATACTTCGTATCAGGTGGCCTTTTCTGTAGGAATGCAATTCCCCTGGGCTCTCAGTGATTGGGTCTAGTGGAAGTATCATACTGCAGGATCTAATGAGAGAGACAGTGAAAATATCATAGGCCTAAATAACCATAGAGCAAAAATCTTTTGTGGGGGAAGTTGTTAAATTGTTTCTAGTAGCGGGTAAAACTGTTGTGACTTAGGAATGAGGTCAGTAATTTAGAGACAGTGTCTTTTGTTCTTTCTTTTCATTTGGCAAGGAGCTGAACTGAACATGTCAGAAAAGATCATGAACGTAATGCTATGCTAGTTTCTAAGCAAAAGTTGTCAGTGATTTATTAAACTCACTGCTCCTGGAACAAAACCCTTTAAAACATGTCAGTGATTTCCGCCCCCATTCTCCAGTGATTATACAGTTATAGTAGAAACCAGAAAAACTTGAAAACCTGTGACCTGCTCCATTCTGCAAACACCACCCTGAACTCTCAGAGCCCAGCCAGATTCTTTCTGTCTTGCACATCCTTGTCGGTAATACAGATTCTGTAGGTGAAATGACGTCACCCTTTCTATAGAGTGGGGTTGCAGTGGTGAAAATGAGGACAGAACTTGACTCTGCAATCAGAATGTAGTTAACATTTCTGTTGATACTATGTGAGCCACAGCAGTGTGGACTCTGTAGGGTGTACAAAATAGTAAGATACTTTTATCACTGAAGTCAGCAGATGTGAGACTGAATACACACACAGGGAAATTAAGATTGGTTGATTTAAGAAGTTGCCATTTTTACTTTGTGATAGGAGAGTATAAGCCCTGCGCTGACAAAGCAAGTGCCAGAGAGGCCCATGGGACGGGGCTAGCCCTGCCCTTCTGGCCTTGTCAATCATGTATGATAGGGAGCAGGCCTTAAAAAAGGGAGGAAACTGTGGTCATCTGGGGAGGGGAGCAAAGCAAACGGATGCAATTGCCCTAAGCAGGAGACTCTTAGAGCATCTCCTGGAGCCATAAGGGGAACTCCCATCCAGTAGATCTTCACCCCCAACCCTGCCGGGAATACAGTGAACTCCCAGGGAGAGACTTAAGAAGGCCTGCCAGGGGTAGAGTCCCTGGTAAGAAGTAAGGAACTGGGGCCTATGTTGGAGCCACTGTGTTCAGGTTCTCCCACCATCTGGGAGAAAAACCTGAGGCTGCTCCTTTTACATACGGACTCACTTGTCAGAGCAGAGTCGCACTTTAATACAAATTATCTCCCCAGCTATACAGAGAAGAGGCTTTAAACCCCTAAATGCCAGACTCTGAATGCCTGAATTACTTCTGAATTAATGGCGACTGCTGTGAGTAACAGCTCCTCAGTATGAGGAAGTCCTCCATAATCTGGCCCTAAAGTAACAGGTAATTTCAGGATAACTTGAGCTCTCTCGGTGCCTCTATGTATTTGTGCGGGTAGTGAGGAGAGCTACATACAAATGGGCTTTCTTCTTTACCAGCCAGGAATAGCGATGGAGGCTCCTAATGACAGTAGACAATTGCAGCAGTGGTTACCTTGATGTTGAAGTTGTAAATTTAGCTACTGTTAATATGAAGTAGTGGTGCTAGAATGTGTTTCTCTGTATATCTGAGATTTCCCTGAGATTTCTGTGTGTTGATGGAAATTGATTTTGCCTTTGGGAACCTGAGGGTATAAATTGTACTCCTAATTGACCTGAGCTGAACTAGGAGAAACTGCTGATGTGTTCGCTTTCTTTAGCAAGTGATTGATTTATTTTATAAGCCATTACATGGGCCACCTCCAGCTGCTGGGGGCAGGGAGAATGGAGATTTTTAAAAAAAAACATGACCTGAGTGACATGTATATTTAAAAAAAATGTTGCCATCTGCATTAATATTTTAATTCCTTGCATGTTGAGGGAAAAAAGTATCCATCAGATTATGGATTTAATGCTTTTTCCAATGCTTACGTCTGTTGATCGTTGGGTTGTTTCAAGGATAAGACAGCAATACCCCCCTCCCTCCCCCGCCCTGCGTGTGCGCACCTTCTCCCTCCTCTGTGCCCAGGACTTCTGAAAACCAGCAGCTGTTCCTCTGGTTAATGGTGCTGGTTTCAAAGCAGCTTCTAAATTGGGTGGGCAAAGGGAAAGGATTGAAAAGCATGGGTGAGGGTGGCATTCAAAGGTCAGACAGTAGGAGGCCTTCAGAGTTCAGCGTGGAGGTTAATTGCACTCTGGTACTCAGCCTGATATTGGGCTGTCCAGGGTATGCTTAGCACATGCTGTTTGCTCAGAGGATTAAGATGAAAATATGTTCTCCTTGCTTAAGAGAGCACATAAACAACCCATAAATGGCCCATTAACCTACAAAACTGCACTAAAGAGCAAGTGGTAAAGCAAGCCATAGGAGACCTGTGACCCAGGAAATTCCTTAATTGGATTGTGGACTTTATCATCCGTGCTAAATGCAGCTAATTTGAAATTAGCAAAGACAAAAGAAACAAAAGAAAAAAGAGCAAGAGACTTAGAAGGTCTAGTCTAATGTTTAACTACAGTATTTTGAGGCTGGATTTAGCGATGAGTACCTTGTAATCCCTGCTATAAAACAATCCTGGTGAATACTTTGGTAGTAAAAATTGCACATCTGAATGTGAAGTTATTAAGCAGTTGAATAAGACATAAAGGCAATAAAGTTTCCAAGTTTCCTCTCTCTAAATGATTTAAAAGAGAAAAATCTCTATCAGCTGTACAGAAGATAGCTCAGAACTTTAAGGGAACTGCTGGTTCACTTTTTAAAAACCTTTTAGCATGCCTAAACTCTAATAAATAGCTTTGTTACAATATTCATTTTTGAAGAACTGGCAAATCATTTTAACTTTGTCTGTTTTAAAGCTTTTGACATTTTAATTTTTTTAAAGACCTTCAAAAAATTTAAGAAGTGAAATCAGTGCAGATTGTCCGTACCAAAGATTGAAGTCCCCAGAACAGGTACATTACAGGTACATTTTAGAAGCACAAACTTCCTCACTCTACCTTGCCAGTGCATCTCAGTCTTGATCTGGAGTGGGAATGGATAGCTTAGTCTCTATACTCGTTCCAGAGACTGGCATCAATGGTGGTGACTGTCCAGTTTACTTCACCTAGACCACGACAGAGCCATAAAGCCTCTGACAGGCGGTGAAATGGCAACAATTTTAGTTGCAGCTTCCTCAGCTGAATTGGAACAAGTTACCTAAAGGAGAAAAGCTAGGTCACTGAAACCTACATCCCAGCCCATTGCAGCTGGATTTTGGGTGTGGGTGTGAGAAAGAGAAAGGGACCATCATTTTTGTTTGTTTTTTGTGCAGCGTCTAACACAGTCCATGATTAGGGCTTCTAGGCTGGTACTACGACAACACAAAATAAATAATACAATACTATTTCATTGTGCTAGGCATTGTGCGCACACATAGTATAGCATCCCTGCCCTGAATAGCTTGCAATCTATATAGACAGACATACTATTATCTCTGTCTGACTGGTGGGGGAATTGACAGACAGACTAAATAACTTGCCCAAGGTGACGTTAATTCTGTGGCAGAATGAGAAATTGAACCCAGACCCTCAAAGACCCAGCCCACTGCCACAAAATCATCTCTCTTCCCCCCCCCCCCCCCAGCTCATAAATACACACTTCCATTTTGCAATTAACAACATTTTGGCTACAAGGTCGTTTTTCATCTACAGTACAGTGGAAAGCTAAATATTTAGGAAGAGTTCTATTCTATCACTATTTAAAAGCAGTGATGGTAATGGTATTTTGGCTTTTATAGTTTGCCAGTACCTGAGGAGGGAGGCTGTGGCTCTTTAGAACATTTTTTTTTCTTTCTTCAAGGTCAGCATTTTTCTTCCTCCTTGGGGCCCTGATTCAGCAAAACACTTAAGCATGTGATTAAGTCCCATTTGATTTCAGTGGAACTTAAGCAGTTGGGGCATAGGGATGTAATTTTTTATTATTTACATTGAAGATTGTTTTGCGGGGTTTAATACAGCCCCAGATTTCAAAAGGTGCCTTTATAATTGCAATGTCAACTTCCATGCATAAGAACGTGCTTGTAACAATCTTGGAATTACTATGCAAATAGCAAAAACAACGAAGAGTCCTTGTGGCACCTTGGAGACTAAGGATATATCTACACTGTGCAGTTGTTGCCAAAACTTTTGTCTTTAGCAGGTACTTAAAAAAGCCCCCCCACGAAAGACAAAAGTTTTGCCAATGCAAGCAACCGTGTGAATGCGGCTTTAACGGCAGGAGCGCTCTCCTGCTGACAAAGCTTCTGCCACTCGTGGGGCTGGAGTATTTTGTTGGCAAAAGAGCGTTCACACTCGCTGACTTTTAGCAACAAGGGTTTGTCGACACAGCCTTGTCGCTAAAAGCTCCGTAGTGTAGACAAGCCCTAACAAATTTATTTGGACATAAGCTTTCGTAGGCTAAAACCCACTTCGTCAGATGCATGGAGTGGAAAATACAGTAGGGAAGTATATATACGCAGTACATGAAAAGATGGGAGTTGTCTTACCAAGTGGGGGAGCGGGGGGTCAGTGCTAACAAGCCAATTCAATTAAAGTGGAAGTGGGCTATTCTCAACAGTTGACAAGAAGGGGTGGAAATCACTTTTGTAGTGCTAATGAGGCCAACGTAATCAAGGTGGTCCATTTAAAACACAAACCTATGCAAATAGCATTGTTGCGCACAAGTCACGAATTAAGTGGTCATTTTGCACATTGAAAACTATGATGGGAAATGCATTTGCAATTGTAGAGGTCAGGAAGAAGCCCCTATGAAGATGTGGCTTAAAAGGCCTATAAATATTGTGGGGGCAGATCTTCTGTTGGTTTAAATTGTCATAGGCCTATTGATGTCACCAGAGCTATGACCATTTACACTAGCTGAGGAGATCTGCCTCAGGGTGCATACAAACCTCCTCTTGATATCTAGTGAGTTACATGTATATCTCATCAGATACAATTTGAGATGAGTCAACCTTTAAAAAAGCATAAAGGGTAGCTTCCTGAGTGACTTTATTTTTTAGCGTATAAATAGAAAAAATAGATCAGATGTAGAGATTTAAGCAGTCATGCTAGTTACAAAAGGGTTTAACCTATATTTTCAAAGGATATAACATGTACAATCCAATGTAAAGCAGGAAGCATTTCATCAACTCTGGATAATAATAATAATTGTTTTTCTCAGTTTGCCCAGGAGAATGTAAGGAACAATTGTTCCCTTTGTAGAAATTATGGACTCTCTCTCAAAAAGATTTGCTATAAAATAGGAAAACATTCGTGTAGCCACTTTGGAATATTACACGACAAGCCACATTATTCATAATTCAGTATGTTGGGAGAATCCTAGTTTGGTTGAGATTGGAAGGATTTAGGCCAATATTGATTTTGTTGCTAGTGTGGTTTGTTTTACATTTTGTATATGCATCTTGTGCTTTGAATGGTGTACTTCCAATAAACCCAAATAAACAATTGAAGTAGTTGGGAGTAAAGCGAATCCTCCTTTGGTATTCTACCCTTTACGGGTAAACACAATGAAGTGACTTGCAGTTCAAAAATGAAAGGATACATCAGTATGTCATCACATATATTGATACAAGTGATGAACAAACTGATCTACCTCACATTATATTTGAGGGAAGGTGAGAACTCATTCAAGTATAGTAACATTGGAGTGAACAGTTACACAGATCAGGTATAGAATGGGCTTCTAGGTGATCTACCTGGAGGATGGTTAACGTGGAAATGGGTCAGAAAATAGAATCACTGGAACTGTTGCTGAGCAGCAGGAGTATGGTTAGAGGGTTTGGGCTTCATCCATGAGGTATGTGCTAGAAGTCCAGTGCTCGGTATTGAAGGGGGGGGGGGGGGCTGCACCTCATGTTCCTGCAGAGATCAATTGAAAGAGAAGCAACATCTCAAAACTGGGAAGGGGGATAAAACAGAGAGAAGATAAACGATGTATTTACAGGGACAAATTTGGAGCTACTCCCATTGACAGGGGCCCAAAATTTGATCCATAATGTAAAAAATGTATTATTGTCAATAAGCATTTATAGCTGTCACATTCAGCCAGAGAGGGAGAAAAGCAGTGCCTTGTATTGTTCTCTCGTGTTATCCAGGGTTACCCTTGATTTGCTCTAGAGCCTGTTGCCTTCCTGCTCAACAGGAAAAATAGGGGAGTCCTAAAAAACAAACAAGCCATAAACCAAACTGCAGTCCACCTAATGGACTATGTAGGGTTGTTAAGACATATTCAGAGAATGGCTTCTCCAGAGTTGGTATAGTGTATGAAATGAGAGGGTATTAAGAGAAGAATGTACAAACTTCAGATGAATGCTAAGGCCATTGACTTGATATTGGATTCAGAATGATGATGTATCCTACAGCAGATGTCTGGGATTTTTCTTTGAATCCCCCTTCTCATAACTTATATCAAACTTTGTTTTAGTGCCTTTTTTAAAACAGAGAAGTTATTCAAAGGCACAAAGAAATTCCCATTGAAAGTCAGGGGGAAGTGCACCTGTGTCTTTGAAAATCTTCCCCTAAAACAATACATGTTCATCCCCACACCCTTGCTTCCACCCTCCCTCCTGCTTTTCCCAAAAAGCCAGAGGAAATTAAGCAAAGATTCAACAAGTACAATGAAATTTCAGAGTCAAAGTTCAAAACACCATCCCCGCCTCACTGTTTTGCCTTAGTGTTACACAGATTTTGAAACATGGAGGTTTGGATAGCATGGTCTGATTTGATTTTTTTTAAAAGAACTGTACTCTGGGTCCTGATAGTCAGCAAATGATTCCTTCCACATTTTGTAGCTCTTAAACTTCCAGCTACCTGAGCTGCAGGCATAATGAGTAACTGTACAGTTAGCTGTCCAGTTGCTATGAAAGATGAATGCAGTTAAATGTGAGCAAAATTATTAGAAGCTGTTTCTCAAGATCAGGACTGATGTGCTGTCGAGCCCTGGCCAGCAGAGTAGGAGTTAGATGATGGTAAAGGTAAAGAGACTATATGTCCCAGTTTTACTGGGGCATTCCTGTTTTTTTTCACAAACTTCTTCTGGGGTATCATTTAATCATTCAAAACATTTTTTAAAAATAACTCCTCAACATTGCTATAGCAAATAGAATTTGCACTGTGTTTGCCAGGAAGAATAGAGTGGAACAAGTGCTCATTGTGATGATCAGTGTTTGGTATGAAAAGAGAAGTGAAATGAGTGTACATCCCGTGATTGGTGATGTTTTGCTCAGTAGGTAACCTTTTTCAAAAGTGGCCAAGCCCCACTTTCAAAAGTGATTGAGAGATCTAAATCCCATTGACTTGGCTCCTAAGTGATGACTAACTTTTGAAAATGGGGCTTAGGCTTCTAAGTCATATAGGCCTGGTCCACATTGGGTTGTGCTGCCCAGGGGTGTGAAAAATCAACACCCCTGAGAAATACAGTTAAACTAATCTAACCCCCAGTGCAGACAGTGCTAGGTTGACAGGAGAATTCTCATGTCAACCTAGCTACCCCTTCTCTCGGTGCAGTGGGGTACCTCTGTCGACAGGAGAAGTCCTCCCATCGATGTAGATAGCATCTTCGCTGAAGCTGCGCCACTGGTAGTGTTTTAAGTGTAGACAAGCCCTTGGGCACTTTTCAAAATTTTACTTAAAGTAACGGTTAGCAACACTTGTTCAGTGTTTCATGCAAAAAATCAATCCGAGATCAAGGATGTGATTTCTATGTATGCTAAGGCCCCTTTATGTTACCAAAGGGCTGTAAAGTGGTCTTACTGTGAATGAGAATCAGGTATTAAGTTACTGGAAAAAATTCTCCATTCTGAGCAATATTCCTAGGTTGCAGTACTACTGGGAGTTGGCAGTAGTGTTGACAGTGCTCATTTAAAAACAAAAGTTGACTTTTATTTTTTGTATAGTGTAAATAATGGCACAAGGGAAATATCTGGGGGGTTTTATTATAAAAACATGGCCACCTTAGTTAAAGGTGTAGCTGCAAATGAAAAATAAGTGCATTTAGGCCCACTTTTGCTTCAAAATGTATAGAAACCATGAAAAGTCTCTTTTTAGGGCAGGGGGAATTGTTCTTGCTTGTTTCTTTACATTAGAAGTTCAGATCTTCTCTACCTTGGGAGGTTTCAGAGTAACAGCCGTGTTAGTCTGTATTCGCAAAAAGAAAAGGAGTACTTGTGGCACCTTAGAGACTCACCAATTTATTTGAGCATAAGCTTTCGTGAGCTACAGCTCACTTCATCGGATGCATATATGCATGCAAAAATTTTCATGCTTTGTGTGTATATAATAAGATCTTCTAAACTTTCCACAGTATGCATCCGATGAAGTGAGCTGTAGCTCACGAAAGCTCATGCTCAAATAAATTGGTTAGTCTCTAAGGTGCCACAAGTACTCCTTTTCTTTCTACCTTGGGAAACTCTTATGGTGACTGGAGAACTGGTTAAATATTTCTATTGCAAGAGAAGGAAAGCTGAGCTATTGACAGGGAAGGATTTTGTGTTTGTTTTTCTGTTTGATTATTTCGGACATTTTAACAAGTTTACAAATCCTTGCCATGTAAATATCAGAAATAAAACCATCATTACAACAGTAGCTTTTATTTAAAGAGACTTTATACAGGAAAATAGTCATCAGGTCTGTCTTTTTAACAGGATGTTACCATATTACAGAGGGAGCATCATTAGAAAACCTATAATAGGTTGTTTCTAGTGATGTTATTAAGTTGAGTGAAATCCAAATATACATATAGTTAACAGACCAGGGGGTGTCTATCAAATGTTAATTGGACACGTGTGTTGGTATTTTTCCAGGTGAATGTACTTTGAGTATAGAATAAAAAATACTTAGATACTTGGTTATCTATCTGTCCTCTGTTTATTTTGTATGTAACTGGGGTGTTAATTTTTCCATAACCATGGCCTCCCATATTTTTTTAATTGTTCTTATATGGGAGAGGGGAGGAATTTTTAGTCAGACCGATTAGAGCTCCTACTTTGTAATCTTCTATTTAACTCCAAGGCCCAATAAACACTCAGTTGAAAGGATATCTTTCTTTAAGTTTCAACACTCCACTTTGTCATTTTAAAGTGTGAGAACTTACAAAAACTTCTTCAGTCTCAAGCAATCCCCTAGTAAAAGCGTAGGGGAGGACCAGACTTGACATTTGTGGTGATTGAGGTTTTAAAAAAAAAAAAAAGTGGGAAAAAGCCCTTTCTCCCCTTTAAAAATCAGAACCAAACCCAACAACCGTCCTTTAGCCCTTCTTTATATACAAGAAAGAAGCAAACGAGCACAAACCACTGTTTTAAAAGTCTACTGCAGATTACATTTAAAGACCATTGAAGCATGAGGTTTTGTTGTTGAGGGTATAGTTGGACCTGTAAAATACCTAGGGTGAAGCTTTAAGTCCTTTATTATGAGGATAAGATAGCCACTCTCTTTTCCCCCTTGAACTGGTGAGAATTTAAGTTAATTTTTCCTTAGGTAACAGGTCAAAAGGAGCCCCACAGAACTTTCAATTATCTGCTTCAGCACGGGGCCATATGGCAAAATGAGTTTTCTTTTCCTTGATTGGACAATATTTTACCTGGGGGTTGTTGTTTTCCAGTGCGTTGATGCCTGACGAAATATGTTCAGGCACGGTCTTCATGGAAAGACGAGGCAAACTTTTCTGTTAAATATTCCTTGCACTAGTAATCAGTCTTGGAGGGTTACAGATTGGCTTGCAAACCAATTAAAAAGCCAGCTTCATCCAAAGGGAGGGGAAAGCTGGCAGTGGGATGCTGCTGCTTTTCCTTTGCTGTATACCCCCAAAACAGTTTGGCTTAAACTGGTTTTATGCCATATAAAAAAAAAAAAAAAGGGCTGGAGGACCTCAGCTGATCAGAGTACTAAAGGTCCTGGGCACGCACCATAGAACGTATTGGTTTTGAGCTTGGTAGTTCTCTTTTTACAAGGGGCTGTGGATTGTTGTAACACAGTTAGGGACTGTAGGAAGAGGCAAGTCTTCCTGAACTTTACTCCCAGCTTGAAGTTTTAAGAAGTAAGTGGGAGGAGAGGGAAGAGAGGGAACTATAGACAGAGAGAGAGAGATACACAGAGAGAGAATTAAAATGTCAAGAGAAAAAGGCAAAACAGAGAAAAAGCTAAATGGCTTTGGGGAGAAGGGGAAGGAGAGGAGCCGAACATCCCTGATCATCATTCAGGCTGTTAACCGCAGTATTTTCACCTCTGCAGTCTCCCCCGCTGCTGAGCGAATCCGCTTCATTTTGGGTGAAGAAGATGACAGCCCTGCACCCCCTCAGCTCTTCACCGAACTGGACGAGCTTCTGGCTGTTGATGGACAAGAGATGGAATGGAAGGAGACGGCAAGGTGAGGCATTTTCCCTTTACTCTGAGAGGGAGGTGCAACTGCTTGGGAACCTTCATGGGAGAATCGTAGAAAATAACATCCCTGTTTAGGGGATGGTTCAGAAGTTGTCCTCCTCTCAAATTCAACGAGTCTCTTCCATAAGGGAGACCTTAGTGATTCATTTCAGCCTTTATCTAAATCTTCCCTAAAACAGAAGATCTAGAGTACCGGATTTGTTTGAATTTATACTTTATCCAGAGCCAAAAGTGTACTTAGTGCTTTGCAAACAGGTAACTCATGCTGGCCAAAATTGGGTGGCGGAAGTTAAGCTTTAAAAGCTCCGTTAAAGCTACTTCTGTTTTGGTGCCTAAACATGAATCTAGGAGCCCAATATCAGATACAAGTTCAAAAACTTCAGTCTTGGACTTTGTCCTCAGTAGCTGCAAATGACCTTAATTTTAAATGAGTAAAAAACACCCCAGTATTTTTTTTAAATTTTTTTTTAAAAGCCAGTTATTCCCTCGGGGTATTTGCTAGAATAGATGGACCATTTTGATTTTTCTGATTTTATTCTCTGTTTTGTACTCTGGAGTTAATTCAGAGCTGCATGCTTTGTCTGATAGTCCACGCAAATTGATTTTAGACCATTTTGTGAACAATGCATACAGATAAATTAGATTGGAATGATGATAGAAAATCATGATATCTGCAACTAATTTAGAGAGCAGTATTAGCTGTTTATAATTGCTTCTATTTAGCATCTCAGGCTTGCTAGGCTGACATTTTTCTGTACAGTGACAATAACTTTGGTCTTGAAATTTCATCTCTTTTGTGCTCTATGGGAAGCTGCATGAAGTATTAGATTTGGGTATTCCACTAGAGAGAGGAATTCAGAGTAAATATTTTCCAGAGCTTTTTCCTCTCCTCCTGCACCTTTTGAATATTAGCTTTTTGTTTTCCTTTATTGTAGCTCTGCAAAGCTCTCTCTCCATCTTCCAATCTTAAAGGTCTCTGACCATGTTCTGGTTAGTCCCTCTTATTTGGTTACCTTAATCGTCCTTTACCTTTGATTTTTAATGAGCCACTCTACCTTGTCCCCTTATCTTCATTTTACTTTTCAGTCTCTTGTAGAGCCTATTTAAAGACTCTTCACCTTTACTCTTTAAATTCTTGCTTATTGGTCTTTCTTTTCTCCCTGTATTACTCTTTTCCTTATTATTAGTTCAGTATTTGCATTTTGTTGTGTGCATCACCTCTCTGCTTTCTAAAGCTGATTATTCCTTTCACTGCCTATACCACTTTCCCCTTTTTAGAAGATCTAATGATAAAAATTAACAATTTATCCATTTTCATGTCTTGTATCTAAACTTATATTTCCTTATGTGGACAGAATGTGCCTTTTTCCTTCAGTGTAAAAATAGACCAGGAGGTTTCTCTTAACTCCACAAATATTGCACATCTTTTAGGCTGCTCTTTAATTGTGATTATAAAGAGGGAGGCAGCGTATGCCTGATGAGGAGCTGTTGATGTGAATTTGATTTGGCTTAGTGGGTAAAAGACAGTATTTAATTGTAAGGACCCCCTTTCAGAGCCAAAGGAAATGAGTCTCAGCTAGGTTTTTCATGAGGGATCACTAAAGTAACTTGAGGGACACTTACCCACAGCTGTCACGTAATTTCAAAGCAGCCTTCAGGTAGGTATAACTTTGGAGGATGGGCTCTTCAGTTTGCTTTATCAAGTCACAGTATAATGAAGAGGAATAGTTTTCCTTTAAATGCTGTATGCTTTATGCAGTGCCATGCTGCTTTGCTGGAACTGCTAGATAGGACTGTGTATATGAGGACCTTTAATGGTGACACTGTATGTAGCTTACATGCCTAAACTGCGTGACATTAGAGCCACTGCAAAAATTCCAAGCTTGACAGTCTCTTATTCAGAAAGCGTTTTTATTTTGCTGCTGACATCTATGATATGTGAAGTTTTTAAATGTTTCTCTGACAACTTGCAAAGCAAAATCTACCGTAAGCTGAAGAGTGACTGCTTCTGCAAGACATACTAGATAGGACCACCCAACTCTGTGCTCCAGCCTGTAGAGGAGCTGCCCAATCCACATCTCACCACTGTTCACTGTACAGGAACTCCTCATTTAAAGTCGTCCCAGTTAACGTTGTTTCGTTGTTACGTTGCTGATCAATTAGGGAACATGCTCATTTAAAGTTGCGCAGTGCTCCCTTCTAACGTCATTTGGCAGCCGCCTGCTTTGTCCATGGCTTGCAGAAAGAGCAGCCCGTTGGAGTGAGCTGGTGGGGGCTTGGAACCAGGATGGACTAGCAGCCCCCCATCAGCTCCTCGAAGTTCTCTGTGCGGCAGCCGCCCAGCAGGCTATCAATTGCCCACAGTTCAGCTGTCCCTCCCCCTACTGCCGTGTTCTGCTCCTGCCCTCTGCCTTGGAGCTGCTCCCAGGAGCCTCCTGCTTGCTGTGCAGGGGGACTGGGGAAGAGGGGAGCTAATGTCAGGGTGTCCCCTTCCCCCGTACTCCTGCCCCCCGCTTACCCCTTCTCCATATAGACAAGGGTGGAGACAGGACAGGGCTCAGGACAGAGAGAGCTTGCTGGCCGCAACTGCTGTCTCAACTTCCTGATCTTTTTAAAGGCAATGTACATAGAATGGGGTCAGCGTACTTAAAGGGGCAATGCGCATCTCCCCCACACAGGGGGTGTGTGTGTGTCTGTCTCTGTCTGCCATGCTGTCTCCCCTCCCTCCATTTGCGCTGCCTTGTAGAGTGTGAGGCTCCATTAACAACATGTTAACCCTTGACGGCTCAGCCGAGTGTTAGTTCATCATTTAGCAGTAAGGCATCTCCTGGGAAATATCCTACCCTCTGACTCCACCACCTCAACCAAGCTTCACAATCACCATGGCTGTGTACAGTATTAAATTGTTTGTTTAAAACTTATACTGTATGTGTGTGTGTGTATAAGTTTTTTGTCTGGAAAAAAATTTCCCTGGAACCTAACCCCCCTATTTACATTAATTCTTATGGGGAAATTGGATTTGCTTAACATCATTTCGCTTAAAGTCGCATTTTTCAGGAACAGAACTACAATGTTAAGCGAAGAGTTACTGTATGGTATTAATCCCCAAAGGAGGTTTGAGGATTGAATTGAAACCGTGTCCCCATCAGAACATAACATTTGCATTCAAGAGTTATAGCAAATCGAGCTGCTGTCTCCCCAAGGCCGTACCTATATAAAAATAATTGGTAGAGGTCATAAAAAATTTCTAGCCGCGAGTGAAAAGATATGAATAAAATGTATATGGTGTCCCTGGCTGCTTTAGCAAATGTTGCCGTCAGGTTCATTGATGTTACCTATATTAGGAGCACTCAAAATAGATGGGCAGCACCATTCTGAGTGTCGTCTAACCCTGCTCAAAGTATGGCTAGCCAATCCAGGACTTAAAATGATTTGGGTAGAGGGAGCCCGTGTACCTGTGGGCTCCCAACATTGTTCAGACTGGTGGAGTTCAGCCATTGGTAACAGTAGAAGCTTTTTGAGGAATGTTCCTAGTGTAGCCAAGGTTCACATGGGACTGTGTGAATTCATCAGAGCCGTACAGTAACAGCAAAAGTCATGGCTGTTGAAAGGTAACAGTTGAAGGTTGGTTGGGTCATTAGCAGTTTTTGTTCATTGTGTTGTTACAAGCTGCAGTTAACTCAGTTGGTATGGAAGTCAAAGCCATTGTGCTTCCAGGCAAACTTCTTTGCAGTTCAGCAATAGTTAAAGGACACATTGTAAATTGGCAGCAAAATGAAAAGGCCTGAAACCTGAGCAGTGGCCTGTGGCTACTACTTGAATTTTTGGATCAACTGCCGTATGCTCAGGAGCTAGTCCAGTTTGCCAGTAATGAGGCTGTCATACCAAAAGTCTGATCCTGTGATTGCACCAAAAAGACATGAAACGGTTTTGTGGTCTTTGGAATTCATTTTGTTCCTTGCTCTTCTGGTGAGTAATGTCAAACAGCGTGTTACCTCCATTCAGTATGTTCCAAGCTAGGATTGCCAGGCATCTGGTTTTTGACTAGAACGCCTGGTCGAAAAGGGAGAATGGCGGCTCCAGTCGGCACCACCGACCGGGTTATTAAAAGTCCAGGAGGGGGTCTGGGGCCAGGGAAGCTCGGTGTGTTGCCCTCGCCCTGAGTACCGGCTCTGCGGCTCCAATTGGCTGGGAACCGTGACCAATGGGAGCTGCGGGGGATGGTGCCTGCAGGCACAAAGGCAGTGCTCACCGTGCAGAGCCGCCTGGCCACCCATGCGCCTAGAGGCCACAGGGACCTGGTGGCTGCTTCCTCCAAGCTACAGTAACCGCCGCTGGGACCACCCCCTCCCCTGCACATCCCAGCCTCCTGGCCCAGCCCTGAGCCCCCTCCGGATCCCCAAACCCCCCAGCCCCAACCCCAGGTGGCGTCCTCACTCCTCCTTGCACCCCAAATCCCTCATCCCTGGCCCCACCCCCTGCCTGAGCCCTCACCCCCACCACCCATCCCCCCCTGCACCCCAGCCCGGTGAAAGTGAGTGAGGGTGGGGAAGAGTGAGCGATGGGGGGGGGGCTGAAATGGAGCGAGTGGGGGTCCAGGGCCTTTGAGAAGGGGCGCAGCACGGGTGGGGCCTCTGAGAAGGGGCGGGGCAAGGATGTTAGGTTTTGTGAGATTAGGAAATTGGCAAACGTATTCGTAGCCATGTGATGGACTGTCTAAGAATTGTATGCAACAAGGGTCCTTGAAGAAAAAGAGGCTCCTTCACCCACTTTTTGTGGACACGCTAGAAATAATTTCATCCCTTTCTTGGCCTACTGACCAGTGCAGTTGTTAGCAATGTTACACCATGGTGGGTACTGAACTGCCCCCTAGTAGGTTCTGAAACCATGATTAGAGTGTAAGGAAATGGTTTGGGGAGCATTTAAATGCAGCCACATCAGATTTTTCTAATGTACGAGCAGCTGGCTGTTTGCACCGGGACCGGCAGTGTCATTCTGAAATCTGAAGCATGCAGTGTCACTGCGCACTTCGGGGAGTCTTCAGATGCTGCATTTTCTAAAGCTGGGGCAGTGTTGAGGGCCCGGGAAGCATAACTGAGGTTTTAAAAAAGACTTACTGGTTTATTTTGCTCTGAATTAGTCAAAGTGATCCAAACTGGGTGTTGGATGGGAGTGAGGTGCAGTGAAGCCAGGTGTGTAGAGGTCAGGAGTAGAACTGGACTGAGGTGATGAAAAAAATTTCAAATAATCAAGCCAGCAACCTCTTGCCCTGAATTGATTTGTTGTTACGCTACTTTTATAGACGTTCTCTCTTTGAATACCAGGAAACTCCACAATGCTGAATTCACACCACAGTAAATATTAATGGGTACATGTATGGTAGACCCTTACTGGAACACGCTTCGCAAACAAACCTTGAACCTTAGCAAATGGGGTCCCTGCATCCCACCTCTAGCCCCGCCCACCATGTGGAGGGCTGAGATCTTCTCCAGTCCCACGGCTGAGAGGTGGAGAGGTGACAGATCCTCTAGCCCCAGGGCCACTGCTGGACAGAGTGCTCCCCTGGCCCTGGGACTGGAGGATCTGTTTCTCTCCCTGCCGCCCCGCGCTATAACAAACCCTGGCTATACTGAACACCTGGTTTGTATCCCCTGCGATTCATTATAGTGAGGGCGTACTGTAGCACTTAGGCACATCTCCTCCCCTTTGATCCCCTTGAAAGTTCTTCCCTTGTCCGAGAACGTTCTCTTTGCTCAACCAACTGCAAATGCAACTTTCTGCATTTGACCTCCAACATTATTTTATCAAAAGTGATTCTGACACCTAAAATCAGTTCTAGCCTAGGCCTTGGAGGATTGGGTCCTTGGTTATTTTTAATAAAAGAGAGTTTTGTGTCCCAAACTGTGAGAGCTTCTTTTAATCTCATCTTTTGAGACTTGATATCAAGGTACATAAATATCAGCTGTACTGAACATATTTGTGCTACCTGGGTATCTGCTCAGTACTAACTGAACTACCAGTGTTCTGCTCCAGCATGCAAAGGGCTCACTTTATAACCCCTAATAAACTCTTCAGGGATATTCCAAGAAGAGCGGGTCCTACCTAGGACATTACTTATGGGAATGCAACTGAATGATTATAATATTATTAGCAATTCTGAGATGGCTGAATTATTTAAATGATTAAATTACAAAAATTATACTAGGACTGAATCTCATTCAATTGTAGTGTGTTTTTGTTTTTACTCTGATGGGGCTTTAACTTGGTGATTTTTAGCTATGCTAATAGTAACTATAAGTAATGAGCACTGACTAAGCACTGAATTGACCCAGGCAACTTACTGTCCCTCTGGGCTATTGAACACTAACCTCCAATTTAAGGGTTATTTTAAGTCACCCCTGAATCAGAGCTAAATATGACTAAAACTTGAATTAGCTGAGATTTTTATTTTTCTGCTAATCTCTGTTCATCCTTTCATACCATCAGCAAACAAAGCCAGGTGAATAGGTGGAAATTAAGAGCTCTACGGTATGAGGGAATGTGAAGTGTAAATAACCAAAAATATAACTAACAAGAAATTCTTTAAATGTATCAGAAGCCTGAGAGATTTGGAAGGTGTGCTGGACTACCAGGCAGTAAAGGGAATAATAAAGATATGCAGAGAAGCTAAATGATTTCTTTGCATCAGTCTTCACCACTCAGGATGTTGTGTGTGATACCTATCTTGAACATATTCTGTTTTCAGGTATCAAAGAAAAGGAATTTTCAGAGATTGAAGTGTCAAAAGAAGAGGAATTGGAACAGATTGCTAAACTAAATAAATTTCCAGATTAGGTGGTAGACACTGAAGAATTCAAAGGGAGTTTAAGAATGAAGTGATTGGGAACCAGGTTTTTATAGGTATTTAGATGCCTAAAGATGCTGATAGGCTTTTAGTGGGATTTTCAAAAGCACCTAGGCACAAGCTTCCATTGATTTCTATGTGACTTGGCTTGAACTGCAGGAAGTCTCCACCTAGGAGAATGTTTGGTTTGTGAAACAGAATTTGCAGGAAGATCTATTCAGTAGAGCTTTAGGAGTGCATTAAATATAGCAGTTAACAGTTCAAACACTTATAAAAATAAGTTAAAGCTTACTTTATCAAAGCTAAATATTGCAGATTATATGGAGAAAACCAAATAAAAACCAAATCCAAATCAAACATGGGAAAGTGCTTTATTGTGAATTATACACCTTCAACAAAAATGTCAAGGTCTTTTTAATTTTCAGGATTTATGTTCATGCAGGGTAAAATTCAGTAAATCAAAAAATCCCAGCCTCTGTAGACCTAACAGTCCTCCTTCAGTATTTTCAGACCAAAGTCACAACATTTTGTTTGGGTAAAAAGAAGTTTTTTAAAAGTCTCAAAATGTTTATTCTCAAAATCTGTTAAAATAATATCCAGGAATAGCTTAAATTAAGCATGTTTCTACTCTGAAAATCGATTATGTAAAAATGTCATCCTTACTCATGGTTCCCTGTGTACACCAGTTACATCTGCTTTCTGTATAGAAAGAAATTAGTTTTTATGAGTTTCACTTTCTTTTGCTAGCACTGTAGTGTTAACATGTCTAAGGAAGAAAGCTGATTTTTTTCCTCCTTATACCTCCTTGGAATTGTTTACTAAGTTCCAATCAGTCACACCTGTGCAAACCAATTGAGGGTTAGGCAGGGGCTGTTGAGGGCAGAATTTGACTTGCAAAACTTTGTTACCTGTGTTGTATGAGAAGGAAAGAACCCACCTGGCTGTTGGTTGCGCTAAGTATTGGCCTGCAGGTCACACTATTTCTGTATGATCTGATACACTTAGGCACAATAGTGAGAATTGAAGATATTTCTTTCTCTTTGCTTTTGAAGGTTTAGGCCTGATGCTTTAATGCTTTAACCTGATGACATGGTTTTAGGTGTGTAAATAATGTTTTACATGCAATGGTATTTAACCTTTGCTCTAATCTTCTACTAGGGAGATGAGCTTGCAGGTTTTTCCCCCCAGGAAAATGCCATTGAATCATTAAACAACTAGATACAGAATGTAGAAAGCTAATAACTTTTTTTTTTCTTCAATTAAGAAGGGCTTCATGCAAACTGATTCCTCCCCACCCCATCCTGCCCAATTTTGATTTTGAATGTTTCAGGCGAGTTAGTGAGTTTTCTGACAAAGGACTGTCGTCTTTATTTATAATTTGAAAATTGACTGTACATGGTTGTCTTTCACATAGTATCGTGAGCAATAATGTACCAGAGACAATGTAAAGTGGAGGTTCTGTGTTTCTTGACCCAATGGACAGACTCCAAACCAGGAATTGAGACCTGCATGTTGATCCCAGTTCTGCCAACAGGGCTGCTGAGTAACTTTGGACAAATCACTTCATCTCTTTGTGCCTCAGTTTCCTCTTTTGTCAAGTGTTTTGATGCCTATGGATGAAAAGCACGATATGAGAGCTGGCTGCTTTTTATTGATTGATTCTTCCCCTCTTATGTTCAAAGTGTGACCAGGCGTAAGAATAATAAAAATCCGTGAACTAAGATTCATTAGTAATTTCTCTCTCATGATATATTTCAGTCATTTTACTTTTCTGCTTGTTTCAGCTTACCTGGTACCTTTAAAAACCATGGCCAAAAATGTTCAAATTTAGGTGTTTTAGGCATCTAAATGAAAGTGACCTTATTTCCAGAGGTGTTGATAATCCATTGTCCTTTGGGGGCTCTGGAGACTCAGCACCTCTGAAGATCAAGCCACTTTAATCTAGGTGGCCCACTATGGATTAGGTGGCTAACTTGGAAACATTTGGCCTGTTCAAATACTGGGTGGCATTGGTGTAGTTGTTGCATTTTATTTCCTTTGTCTTAATTTAAAGTGATGTGTTCATGACCTCATGTACGTTTAAACCTGTCAACACCCGGTGACATTCTGGCTGTTGTGCCTCTTTCAGAAACGCCAGAGGTAGCATTTTTAACGTATTCTTGCTGCTCTGCCCTTCCATAGATGGATAAAGTTTGAAGAGAAAGTGGAACAGGGCGGAGAGAGATGGAGCAAGCCTCACGTCGCTACGTTGTCCCTGCACAGCTTGTTTGAACTGAGGACGTGTATAGAGAAAGGATCCATCCTGCTGGATTTGGAGGCCACTTCTCTCCCTCAGGTAGTGGGTAAGTAAGCTTCCATGGAGGCTCTTTCAATAATCCTCCTTCACCCCCCCCCCCCCCAATGTTCTCTTCCTCAGAGCCTGAATAATGGCTGTCAGTGAAAGTGAAGGAATGAGCTTGTGGTTGTTTTGTCAACATCCAAAAGCCAACCATGTCCCAGGCTTTCCGGAATGACAGGAATAGCTGCGGCTGGGTGGCCTGGAAGATACAAAGTCTTTCACCTGTAGCATACCGCCGTGCTTGGTTTGGTTGTGACTGAAAGCTATGGCCATCTGATGGCTCTTCAGTTGCCTATGCAAAACTGTTGGTGCTTTCAGTCCAGCTCTGAGTGAATAGCCGTCCATGTCATAGGAACCACCGTTACATTTGCCATGAACTAGCACTTGGGTTGGCCATCTCACCTGAGAAGCGAAGCAGTGGATGAGAATGGAGAGTGACTTATTCTCTTGCTCCTAGAGGTAATTGCTCCCAGTCAGGGTTCAGGCACATTAGAGCAATGTGGGGTAGCTTGCATCACTGCTACCTGTGTTGTCACTGTTCTGTGCATGAAGGGGGATGCACGTTCCACTGCTGTCAGACCTTATGTTTTGGGCTTTGCAAAAGCGCTTAGTGTTGGCTTACCTCTGCTTCCAATGAATTCACTGGTAATAGTCCCATTGACTACGGAATTAGGCTAATGCTGAGCGCTACATTCCACAGTTCCTCTTTGAGGGACTTACTCTACTTGCTTCTAAAACGACTGTAGCGAATTCAGGGTAGAGCTGTTCCAGAGCTAAGCATTCAAAAAACATGAGTTTGTCCTCAAAATATCATGGAATTGATTTTTAAAAAGAGATTTTAAAAAATAATAAATCTTAGGTTATTTTTATTTTCTTTCACTTTTTTGTAGGGTTCACATTTCCAAGACTTTCTCTGTAACCATGAGAAGTAGATTTTTTTTTTTTAAAATCTCTTACTTAATGACATGGCTCCAAGAGCTGAGGCTTGAATTAAAACAGCAAATATCATTAGCGGGCAACACTGCAATTTAATCTTTGAGAATATTTACCGTCTCCTTATTTAAGGGAAAAATTATAGAGACATTTAATGAGAGAAACTGAATTCCTTTTATAATAAATTACCCTCTGAATTGGTATTCCTCTTTCTGTTTATTATTAATTCATGGTGTAACAGAATAACAGAGAAATACAGTTTCCACATCTAAGGTGATATTCAAGCACGTCACTTGCTTTCCACATCTAAGGTGATATTCAAGCACGTCAAGCATAATACCAACTATAAGAGCATAGCAGTGACAGTCCCTGTTAGTTAAACCCTCACCGGGGACTTTTTGCTTTGCGTGGCATTAAAGAATTCATAGATTGGATCTCACTTTGTAACAGCAGAACTGAGCATAGTTTTAGTGGTTCCGTTTTACCTATTTGCTGATAGTGGTGATACTTGCTTGAGGACTTCTGAGCTCTCCTCTGCTTTGTGGATTCTTTAAGATTCCTTTTTCTCATTGTTGGGGAGGAAGAAATACCCTTGAGTGAGATGTTTGTGACTCAAACCAGTGACCTAAGTCTGTCTAAAAAGCACGTTCCCCAGCTCCTTCCTATAAACAAAAAATAAATGGCAGCATGATTTTATCTAAAAAGATGTAACTGGCAACATCAGTAAATTTCCCCAGCATCCTCTTCTGCCTCAGCTCTAAGCCAGGGCTAAATTCTTTGCCAGGTTGCTTTAATATGAATTTTTAACTTCCTTGTACTCTGGATTTACTCTTAGTTAAAAGCATGCACTTATTACCTTTTCTTGACTGAGGGAAATTCCTTAGCCCAATCCCTTATCACCCAGAAATCCATTTTTGTTTCCACACCTTTGTTCTTACAGGAATCCCAGTTAAAAGCATTTCCCTAAGTCGTCTTCAAACCCAAACTGCCTCCTGTAACTTGAAACAACTTTAACGAAGATTTCTCCCCAAAACTTTGAGCATGCACTCCTCCACCCCCAAGAAACTGGGCTTGTCTACAAGTGGAAGTTAGTCCAAAACAGCTAGGGTATGAACTTAAAGAGCAATAGGTATTCTGCACTAACTCCTTCTGTGGATTCTCTTATTCGGCACGAGGGGTGCCCTTTTGTGGTTTAAGGTTAATCCACTTCTGCATTAGCTATTCCAGGCTTTTCCTCTGTGTAGATAAGGCTCATCTGAAAAATGGCAGGAATAATGGGTATAGGTAGGTTTGTATGATTATTGCTGAAAACAGAGCCAAAGCAAGTACTATATCGACTTGACTTGGGACATTAGACATCAAATAAAGAATACCCTTTAAACTAAGAAGCACCCCTTATTTTAAGTTCACCTTGCAACTAGACTGATCACCAGACTGTAGGCCACCAAATAATCTTCCGTTGGTGTCAGCTTTTACTTGCTACTGTCCTGATTGGATTCAGGCTCTGTATGGCAATACTACTTCCATAAGCCATATAGACCCTCTTAGCAATTTAATTTAATTTTAATTTATTAATGCAAGAAGGTGTCAACTGTATTTTGATTGACACTAGGTGCTGGGTGGGAGGAATTTCAAATGTCAAGTGTTATCGTAGTCTCCAATCATGCAAAGACCCATTGAAGTCCTGTATTTGCCCTGTTATCATTAGAACAACTCAAAGCTTATTTTCTCCATTGACTTCAGTGGGATTACTCACTGCATAAGGTCAAGCATGTGTACATTTCTGCAGGATCACGATCATAGATTGTAAGCTTCTTAGGGCAGGACCGGTCTTCCTCTGTGTTGTGGATAACACTGAGCAAACTATTTGTGCTCCTCAAATAACAATTTATATTTATAAATAACTTGCATACACCTACAGAACAGTGTACAAGAGCCATTGATGATATACAATTATTTGTCCAGCCACAGCTTGCAAATAATAAACCATTAAAAAAATAAAATAAATTGCACTTGTTTATACACACAACTGTCATCTTTGATGTTTGGAAAAAAATTGATACAGTCTGTGGCAATCTGATTCTGAAACAAGAATAGTAACCAAGAGTGCACCTGACCAATGCTTTGTGCTCTCCATGGGTCCTGTTTTACCTTTTGGGTCCAATTTAAGGTCTTGATCTTAATCTTCATGGCCCTCAATAGTTGTGGGCCAGGCTAAGGCTACACGGGCAACCACCTCATCATCCGTGATCCTCCAAGACAGCTTTGCTCATGAAGGACATGGAAACTAGAAACGAGTGCTGGTTGAAAGTAAGAGGAAGAATTGTCATGAATGTTTTCTTGTGCTTTTATTTTTATTTTATTTCAAAGGTCAAAAAAGTGCCCAGCTCTATAATTGGTTGAAAAATTGGGGGGGGGGGGTGTGGAGGAGAGAAGGGGAAATGAGCCTTCCCTCACCTCCTTTCTATTGATGCCAATATTTGAAGAATGTCAACCAGCTCTATTAGAAATGCTGCAGTGGCCTTTTGAGAGCTAGAGGCAGAGCTTTTGTGATGCTGGGTCTTAGGTGGTGGAGCACCTTACTGGAAGAGGTTAAAATGAGATAGCGCATCCTTTTGCAGAGGACACCCCAGTGCAAAACCAACCTTAGCAACCCTATTAGCCACAACAGGAAAGCAGGAGGTAGAAGGAGGATTGGAAAAGAAGGGGAGGAAGAGAAGGAAGGAAAATAAAGTTGTAGCACCA
Source organism: Lepidochelys olivacea (assembly GCF_965140295.1). Lineage (NCBI taxonomy): Eukaryota > Metazoa > Chordata > Testudines > Cheloniidae > Lepidochelys > Lepidochelys olivacea. The sequence continues at coordinate 19,008,790 of NC_140414.1, read as the reverse complement.
GAGCATAGGTAGGGATGAGCAGACTCCTCCACACTGATTGTTATGTTTATCCTTGTATTGTATTTCACATTTAGATACTCCTGTGATTGGAATGCTAAAAATATCTAAGGGCTTGTCTACGTGGTGCTGCAATCTGGACTACAGGGTTGTGAAATGTCGTGTGCTTTAACATGTTGCCCTCTGCCCCATATAGACCCCGCTGCCGTGCACTAAAAGGTTTCTAGTTCACGGTGATGTAGTTCCGTTTTGAACAGGACTAAGTTCACATGCACTAGGTACCTAGTCGGCTATGAATTAGCAGCCTTCTCTGCGTCCGTGTGAAGGGAATTCTACAGGCTGTGTGTCGCATCGGAGACAAAACTTTCAAGTTCACATCTGTTAGGAAAAGACTACATCACAATCGCTGCTGCGTAGAGAATGTTTCTCAGATTTTTGACACAGCTGGCGAGACCAAAAATTGATTTGGCAGGCCAGTTTTCAGAATAGGGTGGTAAAAGGGCATAGGACTTGGCCCACGGTGTGAGTGCTCTGTGCCTACAAAGGCAGGGACTGAAGGGAAGTGAGAGGATTTGCTCCACAGAGCTGCTGATGTCTTTTGAGCACTATGGCAAGATGTTTTTTATATGAAAAGAGCTATAGCATTGCATGACCTATGCTGTCACTGCTGACTGCTGTAAATACTATATTCTCACTAGTGTATGAGAATTTTCAATAAAAGAGGAACAGAAAACAAGCTAGTTAGAGTAATCTCTGGTGGAAGCACAGTTAAAGTAAATAATAACTTGGTTTCAGAATCAGTAAAAATAGCATAATTGATTATTTTTTGAAAGTTCTCCACATAGAAACAGTGAAATATTGTTTTGTAGGCTAGGCTCAAAATGCATCCTAGTGTAAAGTCATCATCAGGTAAGGCATGTTCCTTTATATTCGAAGAGCCAGATTTACCAAAGCTGCCTTTAACATCAGGCCTACAATTTTGAAACGCCCCAAGTTTTGTGTGCTAATTGGGTTAAACAGCTGCTTTTACGTCTGTATCTCGTACGACACCAAGCACAGTCTCTTTGATTCATAACTAATAACTCTGAAATTTGTATGCAAAAACTGGAGATAAAATACCCAAAGACAGCCACTAAAATTGGAGACCCAAAACTTTAATCGCCCAAAATGAGAGGGCTGGTTGAGGCTACTTTGAAAATGTGGCCCTAAATATTCTTTTCTTCCCCTTAAATCTGTGCTCTTATCACTAATGAATTAAATAAAAAATGAATAGCTATGGTTGATATAACTGTATTTCTTGCTCTGCTGCTGTGGAAGCCAGATAGGGACAACTAGTTAACTGCAAACACTATTCCTGGAGTTTTTCAGTCACTGATGACTTTGTTCATGGTGATGACAAACAAGAAAGTAAAACTCAGATTTGTTTCTTTGTACTGTATCAGAAACATGGAAGGTGGGGAAGAGTAGTTTGCCAAGTGGGAAAAAAAAAAAGATAAAATTGACAGGGAAAGAAAAGTTGAGTTTCTCAACAGGTGTTTAAAAAAATAAAATATGAACAGTAAAAATTAAATGGAAAAATTGCCCAAAGCCGCCTCTTTACAAAATGTCTTTTGTCTGCACACATATGTACACACATGCACTCAGGTGAACTGGAGTAGAAATTTTAGGCCTTTTTCTTAGTGATTTGAAAAAGTGTTAATTCTAGGTTGGCATATGAGATCTGACGCCCTGAACTATTTGAGTTGGCAATTTTTTGCCCATTGTGCTTCTAACTTCCGACCTTTTACTTGTGCTAATTAAAAAAAAAAAAAGTAAGAGCTGACACCTTCCCTCCAGGAACCGAAACATTGACTGAATTAATAAAATGGGTAACTTAGTATATGACTTGGATGGGGAATAAAGATTTTCAGTAAATGTGTCTCTCTCTTTTGTTTTTATAAGGATTTCCCTGATATCGGAACTGAATGAGAGGGTTGATGAGAAGGGGGAAGGGTTGGAATGGGGCTAGAAGCAGTTTTATGGAGACTCAGTTAAGGCAGAAACATGCAAGTGTTAAAACAATACATTTTTGCCTGAACTGACAATACTGATGATGGTCAGCAGAGGTGATGATTCCAATGCTGGAAGGGTCCCTCCCTTCTGCAGATAATTTATGAGTGAGGCAGTGGTAGCGGGTTGCAGGAAGAGTCTTAGTAAAGAGCAAGAAAAAGAAAATGCACTTGGATGTGAGACCCCATAAATCCTGGAATATTTGCCTTTGGATGACTTTCCCAAGTTCATATTTATAACAGAATCTCTTTAGGAATCATAGAATTGAGAGTGAGTTCTACCTCATGTGGTTGATGTTAATTTACTGTGGATGTAGGGGTGAACTATGGTTTAATTGTTCAGTCATTCCCAGGAATTTAACTCCATAGTTCTTGCTAAATTGCATTTACCTGGAAACCTATGGAGTGAAATACCTGCCCTATTGAAGTCAATAGGCGTTTTGCCATTGACTTCAGTGGGGCCAGAATTTCACCTGTGGTCTTGCTGTCTTGATGACCGTACGTATCCATGAGCATTTTTCATTCTGTAACGCAGATTCTTTCCCTTTCTGGATGACAGAGAGCATTCCTTACCCCTGAAGTCAATGCAATTACTCGTGTGAGTGTTGTGGGATCTAGCCTTCTATTGGTATGATAGCAGTGTTTCTTCTAGGGACCTCCTGGAACAGGGCTAGTGACTTTTGGAAGACAAACATACTTAAGTTTTGTTTCAAAAGAAATTCTTAAAAGGGAAACCTACTTTTAAAAATAAAAAAATCACGTTATTAAATAAAAAAAAAGTGTTAGAAGAGGGAAAGCCCTTGAACAAGTAGGGTGAACTCAAGAAACCAGACACTTAGCTGAAGGTAGCAGTCTCATAACTGTTAAAGTAACTTTGCTCTTTGTGATTTTCTCCCCCCTCCATTCCCTTATTTCTTATTGTAACAGAGATGGTTGTTGACAATCAAATCGAGACGGGCCTGTTGAAACTAGACATGAAGGACAAGGTCACCTACACGCTGCTCAGGAAGCACCGGCACCAGACCAAGAAATCGAACCTACGCTCTCTGGCTGACATCGGGAAGACCGTCTCCAGTGCAAGTAGGATGTTTACCAACCCTGATAATGGTAATGCAGAGGCCAGTTGGCTATAGCCTTCCCTTTGAAAGAAACCCACAAAAAACTAACTCCATTGCCATCTCATGACCATGCTTTTTCTAACACACAAGTAGTGTAGTGTGCCCTACTGATGATGCATCAGTTATGGGCTCTGCTCCTGTGGCATGTTGCTCTGTCCATATCTTCACTGGACTAACTGGGTGAACACGAGAGGGTACAGTGTGAGGCATCTGATAGCAAAATACAATAATCCCTGGGGCTCACAGAGTAATACTTGCAATGACACTTTCAGACGATGTTGGGGAGGTGATACAGATCAGTGAGTGTGTTCAGTATGAGAACATATAGGGAGAAAAAAGTGCCTGAGACCCTAAAGGCTAGTTGTGTAATCTTATATAAATATAGACCATGTTTTTATGTATATTAAAGTTTCTTATAGAAGGTGTACATAGACTTTTAAAGCAAGGCCCCTGAATATTAATATAAGATAGTAAAAACGAGCTCAGTTTTTAGTACACTATGACCATTGTTCGGTGTGGTGAAAGCTGATTTCCATGAAGCTTTGTTCATCCTAAACAAAATCATCCTATGCAAATGTCTGTATGTATATAAACAGATATAGGGGCATGTGTGTCCCTTAAACATGCATTTGTATGTGTGTATTTGTAGGCACGTACGTGTGTGTAGTTTATACTTGCACTTTATGCATAAATAGCAACTCCATAGCTAAAAGTGCATTGAGATTTGAACTTCGTAAAGAAGACCTGTTAGAAATAGTATCCAGAAAAGCAAGAATAACACGTTAAGCCAGTGAGAGGGCTTCGGCATGGTTTGGAATTTTGCAAACTATGTAAGTGTTGTATAAAGAACAGTTACAAGTTACTGTTTTAAAATAGCAGGAAGTCAAAGTGAGGTGATGGTAATAATACTGTACTAATGGCAGTGAAGTCACTCCGCTTTCTGCATTCTGCCTCCACTTGCATGCCAGCATCTCTCTCGTCATATTTTATTATTCAAATAACTATTCCTCTTTCATGCTGTCCTTTATTTTTGAGGCTTATTTGTGTGTATTTGTGAGAGAGAGCGAGAGAGAAATACTTGCTTTCAATAATAAAAAATACTTATTGCATACCAGTGCCTTGAATAAAGCTGCATTCAGACAGAGAAAATTAAGGTGGAGTAGAATCAATCATGGGAGTGTCTTTGATGTGAACTTTACCAAATTCTCAGGCAGACATTCTGAAAGAGTGAAAAAGGAGGCTTTGGTTCCAACAGCACCGTACAGAAAATTATACTTGTGCTAAACTTAAATATAAAGGAAAGAATGATAGGATTTGCCATGTTAAATCAGATGGTTGGTTCATCCCAAAGAATGTGGGGCCTGATGAAAAGCTGTTGAAGTCAATGGAAGGACTTGCACTGACTTCCGTGGGCTTTGTTTCAGGCCCATACTGCAAGTAGAAACGTCATGCTATACCTGATGCTTCAGAGAAAGATGTATAAACTGCTGTCATGCGCTTAACCTACTATGCAATGTACATTTGGTTAAGGGTACTTAATTCTTTTATGATCCCATAGACAACCATTGAGATTTGATTACCTTTATCTTAATGTACATAACTGTTCAGAGTGTAACCTCTTACTATGAGCTTGGGACCTCTAAGTGCTACTGTAATTCACATAGTAATCAAACAAATATTTTTATTGGTTACAAATAAAAATAATCCAGCCATAGTATTTAACTCTGGCCTCCAGTGTCAGTGAATTTCATAGGTTTAAGTCTGTGGTGTCGGGAGTGCTAGAAACCCTTGTGATAATCTGATATTACTGTGTATGACATGGTTAGGATTGGAGACTCTTCAGAACTGGTGAGGGATTCATTGACACTAAAGGGTGAAAAGTACATTGTAGAGAATGTGCATTCTTCTCCCACACTTTGTTTTCTGTTTTTTTTTAAATTTTTACAGTCCCCCATATGTATGAATGGTCTCCCTCCTCTTTTGTGCCAGCTCTTCATTCAGTCCTTCACTTTTGCAGCTAAGCCCTTCGGTGATGAAACACCAAAATCTCCAACCATTTAACAGAAAACCCAGCCAAACAAAAACCAACCCAAAAACCCTGCAACATTATGAGATTGAATTATCAGCAGATCACTTGTGTATTATGTATCTTAACAATATTCTCTGTCTCTCGTAGCTTGTAAGCCCCTGGGGCAGTCATGGTGTCTTCCTCTATGTATTGTAGAGAGCTGAGCTTCTTGTCAGAACTGGTTAAAAAACATCGCTGATATAATTTGGAAATTGTGTGAGTGAGGGATAAGCACATAACCCTCATCTTTGTGTAAATTAATTTTTAGCCTAAAAAAACAACGCTTACTCAAGTTGGGTCACCAATATAATGGCTAGTTTTTTCATTCATTTCTTTTTAGTGTTGGAAGAAGCATTGTGGTCCAGTGGCCCCACTGAACTGGACTTGAGACCCAGTCCTGTTCCTGGCACTGTCACTGATCTGCTGGGTGACCTTTGACAAGTCAGTTAATTGTTCAGTGCCTCTGTTTCCCTACCTATACAAGGGGGGTAATAAATAATGAAGTGTTATAAATTTTAAGTTAAATAACTTAAAGTTTAAGTAAAGTACTTTGAGTGCTGAGGATGAAAAGGGTTATATAAAAACTACGTATAATAATAAGCACTATTATTATTTATTAATGCTTTTATGAAAAAAAAAGTAAAACCAAAAGTACCTTTGGATGCATGTATGTCACTGCTTGGATTTGAGTGGGTGACCCACATTTACATCTTAAGGCAGAATTTTGCCTTTAAACCTATAGAAATGTAATGAGAACAAGACAACAGCTGTTTTTTGTCATGCCTGATAACAATAAAAGTGCCACCAGCCCATAGTGATTTCTGCCAGGTAGATGGTTCCTTTCAACAGTTCCATTTTGTTTGCATTGTTTTGAAGCTTTCATACACTTTAAAATTTTTATTAAAGCTAATGTTAAAATTATATAATACATAAGTTAAGAAAAGTTTCAGTACATCTGGTTATAGTGCTTAAATTATTCAAAAGTACAAAGGTTGGTTTTAAAGTAATACAATATGTATAGTACATAATCAGCAATAACCCAAATAAGATTAATAAATTTAACGATACAATTATTACTACTGTGTATAGGAGGTTAATGAGAATGGTAGTGATAGTTCCTCCATAGAAGAGATTTGTGCCTTGCCTACTTCTCAGGTCTCTGTGTAATAGGTTTATAGGCTGATAAGATATTTAAACAGCTGCTCTGTGTTCTGCCAATATTAGAACAGATAACTTCTAACCTCCAGTCCACCCTTAAAACAATTTAAACTAAGTTACCAAACTGAATTTAAAGTTACCATTAATTTGACTGTGCTTATACAATGATGTGTATGTTCATTAAAAAAGTATTGAGGAAGTGACATTTAATGAGGTGTAACTAGATTATATAACCTACTACATGTCGGTTAAACCTCAACATTTTATATAACTTATTGGCACTTAATGTGCAATAAAGATTTTTAAATGTGTGTTTGGAACCCATGATTTAACATGTTATCCGATCTTATTAAATTGTTCCTCAAAATAGTTTTCTTTACTAAACAATATTTTAACTGTATGACTATGCTCTTTTTAAAAAATGTAGATTTCCTATCTGCCACTGGATTTCCAATAGCTTTCTTTGGAAACGTTACCTTTATAAACTAAAAAACAGAAAACAGATGAGCGATTTGATTGTATATATTTCATTTGATAGTCAACAGGAATTTATCTGAGGTTCCATTAAGAGCTGGCCCTGTTGTCCACTCTGTGTGAAGTAGTAATACTTTACAGCTGACTAAGATTCCTGACATCTAGATCTCCCCCACTATAAACACTTTAATTTAGGAAGTTATTAAAAAGCTCATTCATGTAAGTTACATTTTAAAACCGTTATCTCTACTCACAACATCTACACACTTTAAAGTAAATACTTAGAACAGAGCAGCGGTTTTTACAGTGTTTGTGTTCTTGAGTGTGAGGGCTACACTAGCAGTTGTGGTGGATCCTAGTGATTTAGGATCTTCCTTCTGTGCTACAGCTCCCCTGCTGTGTTATCTTCACACATCACTATACCGTGGCCCTGATCTTGCAAACACATGTGTCAATCACCATTGTCCTCAATGGGCCATACATAAAATTACTCACACATGTAAGTGTTTTCAGGGTCATGGGCTATTCTTGTTAATCGCTGCTAGCTCTAGAATTGAACTCTGTTCTATATTTAATGGGACACTGTCAAGATGAAAGTTTTATATATATATTAAAATTGTTAAATGGAAATAATTTTTGAAAATAAAATTTACCTGTTACCCATTTTGCTTTTTGCCCTTTGGGTTGGAAAATAAAACTAGGCTTAGAAGTTTCACTTTCTTTTGTATGTCCTTCTCTTTAGCACTAGGTCACTTACTATCCTAAAAGGAGGAAGAACAGTAAAAAAAACAAACAAACAAACAAAAAAAACTTGAAGGTAAAGCCTCTTTTAGGATTATTGCCAATTTTTGTTGTTTAAAGAGCATTTTGTTATTAAACAACTGCAATGTAATTCTCCTTTAATTGTCACATGTCTGGAATTACAAATAATTTTGTTTTGAATCATTAAATGGTATGAAGATTAACATCCGATAACTCACTTCATCTGGAAAAGGGTTAACTTTTTAAAAAACTTACTTTTTATTCTTTTAGAACAAGGGCATGAGCAAGTTTAGGATTGATACACTTTAACCTGTATGCTATCAAAGGTAGCAAGAAAAACAAGGAATATAGAAATAATTATTAGAAACTAAACAGAGAAACAGACTATTTGTTTATATTAAGATTGAGATAGCAAAATCAAGTTATGTAATAAAACTAAGAGGGACTCAATCCTGCAAACCCTGCATATTCTAACAAAGGAGTTGGTGACATTACCAGCATTGACACATTTAGGCTTCTGTGAGGTTGATTATTATATATATCTTTGGCGTATTTGGTTTTGTTCGTGTCACTTATGGGGAAGGAATCTGGGGAGTTCTGTATACATTTCACAGTAGGAAAACTTGAATGAACAGAAGTTTAATAATTTCTTAACTCATAAATTAGTTGTTTTTGTACTCTCACTTTATAATGTGCAAGTCCCCGTGGGATGACTCTTAAGAAGCAGCTCACTCAATGTGTTCGACTGTTGCCCTGTATTGGCTAGCCCACAGAGGAGCTCTTGCTTCTATTGCTGATGTCTCATGGATAATCTGCAGCTCAGGTGGTAGAGGCCTATATGTTTGGAGCCAAAGAACTTGGGTTCTAGCTCAGCTAGTGTCCATGATGTCTTTAAATTGCAGAATACGGGGTTGTTACAATTTGATGTGATGCACAAATAGTTTGGAAAAGACCACGGCGGTGTTTTTAAAATCCATTTTCATATTCGCTTTTATTAAAATTACTTGGAAATATGTGAAATGTGTGTAAAATTCAGCATTGTAAGAGGGGGAGATTTTCAAAAGCACAAATAGGAGCTAGGTTCCCAACTTCCATAGACTTCCAATGGCAGCTGGTTTGGTGCCTTTTGAAAATCTCACCCAGGATGACCATCTCTTCATTACAGGGGCTGGCACAATCATTCTGTTCCCAATTCATTTGTTTAATTACTTCTCTTAAAACGACAGATATTTAAATTGGCCAAAACACTTTTGAAGTTTAAAATCCTTCGATGGCAAAGGTATGCAATAAATGTTTTTATTCACAAACGTATAATTAGGGTTGAGACTTGGTCTTGCCCAGCCAACATTGTTTACAAGAGGAACTTTCCCCAGAAATCATTTTGCTTTGTTTGGATCCACTGATATGAAAGAGGCTGTGCAAATCATAATAATTTCCTAATCATCATCATAATTTGATGGAGGAGAGTAAATATGGGCTATTCATTTCAAGTACTCTGTTGCTTGAACAAGAGGCAGATGGTAAGCAAAAGTAGACAAGGCAAAGATCTTCTCTTGGATCTTGTTGGCTGGAGCTACCAAAAGTTGCTCTTTCAAAGGCACTGTCCTTCATGTTTCTTCATAAAATCTGCAATAATTTCAACAATAGCTTCAAAAATGTTTAATTGAAATGTTGGTTTCCAGCATGAGGAAGAGGACTGCACTATTGCATCTCATTTTGTAAGTTGACTCTGAGTGTTCATCATGTTAATTCTGAGGTTTCCTTTCTGGTCACTGAATATGGCATTATTAAGAAAGACGGAACAATAGTTTTAGGCACTGGATTTCACAACAGTCTTTGGCTATCTGGCAAGGCATTCCAGTCCTGAAATTTTAGAAGCTTTTGAAAATCTACTTAGTGTATTGGGCTGCACACAGGACTAGAAGACCAGAATTCCTGAGTTTTTAATCCCCACTCTGACACTGACTCAGTGTGTGTCACAAATCTTAGTTTGCCAACTTGTAAAATGAGGATAATACTGACCTTGCATTATGCAGGTATATGAGGATTAGTTAGAAAATGCTCATCGGTGTTTTTTGAAGCGGAAAAATGCAATGCACTATAAATTTTAGCCATTGTTAGAGGGCTAGTTTTCCTTCTTGCTAGAATCTTGAACACCGACACCATGCAAGCTGACAGCTCTCCTGATAAATGAGTAAATCAGTCAAATGAGCAGAAAAAAGGCAATAGAAAATTGAGTGTGTGTGTGTCCTTAATACATAGTCATGTTACAAAGCACGGTGTGTATTGTGTATGTTTTTTAAATACCTAGTGCACATTATATAGAGGGTTGCCAGGAGGAGGATGCTGAGTTGGTTGGTTGTTTTTCTCTGAGCTGACACCAGTAGTTTGCAAGTAGAAGTGTTTAAAATAACCACGTTTGTTATAATGCTTCTTATAGGCTAGAACGTGTTCAAGAGTACAACAAAGAACGATGAATATTGACAATGGAACACTTTTTTTTTCTTTTTAAATGTTTTGCTGTACAGTACAATACAGCTTTATTTTGTACAGTGTCTTTCATACACACTGTGTCCCAAGTCTCTGTAGAGTTGAATAATACAGGAACAGAGTTAAATAACAGCACAGGGAGACAGAGATTTAGGAGGAAAAGAGATGTTTTCAAATGATATTTGAAAACAGCAGGAGAATTAGTCATTAGCATTATTTAAGGTACCACAAAATGGAGTACATTTACAGAACACTAATTGCTGTATATCTGGCTATGTGCAGTGGTCAAGATGCTCAAAGCTGTGCTCCTAAAGAGAACTGATTAATTTTTCAAAGATGCTGGCCACTTGCAGCCCCTATAGATTCCCCTGGGAGCTGGGGCTGCTCTGTAATTCAGGCTATTTAGGTAAGTGAATTTGGATTTAGATGCCTAACTTTAGGCACCCAGGCTTAAACTTTTTGACCAGTATGTATTAACCTACAAGACACAGTGACCAAGTGCTGAAGGGTGAAATTGGAATGGGGTTTTTCATGTCCTCCTAAGAGCTATTCCCAGAACAATGTTGCTATGTGGAGAGGTGGGTTTGTGTGTTTAACAATGTGAATGTTCGAACACTGTCTTTCCTAACTTGCTTGTGCAATTGCTTTAGCTTTTTTACTACTTAACTTTGCTCTCTTCCTCCTCCTCGCTGCTGCTATTGTCTCCTGCTCTGTCTTCTGCTTTCAACACTAAAGCACGCAGCCCACTTGAGAGTTCTGTGCCCTGCCTAGCAACCCGCACGTTGGATGATGAAATCCGGGTGCAGCGCAGCCCCAGCGTGGGATGGCTAAGTAAGTCAATGATTGGGAACATGGTGGGGAGGGCAGAGCCACTGCAGGTGAATGAGTTAATTTGGAGAAACATAGAAAGGGGGAACACTTAGCACTTAAAATTCTTAAATATATGCACTGCCATATTAATAGCCAGAGAGAGATTGGAACTCCTCTCTGCATAGACTAGATACAGCGATAGCTGTTCATGTGTCCCTGGGATGCCCCAACAGTGTTTCCTGCTCTTTTCTCGAAGTTCCATCCTCTAGTGGTAGTTCTGGTTCCATTCCGATTCAGACTCTTGTCTCTCTCCTAAGTCAGCCACTGAAATTATCAATGAGAGGCAATGGATATGGTGGTTTTTTGATGGAGACGCCTTCCTTCTAGGGACCAGACCAAGACCATGAACTCATTCACTAGGTCACTGAACAGCCAACACATAACAGCTTCCAGTCTGGAACAAAGTCAGGTTGTCAAACTACAGGTGAAAGGCCCCATAATCTCATTACCAATCCCTCAAAGCAGCTATGACTAAAGAATTAGATTTAGTAAGTTACCTATTATTTATGTATTTAAATATCTGATATTAAGGAAGTTTTTAATAAGGTTTGCCAGTTGTACAATGTATTACAAATGCAAAGTTTAATTTCAGTTCCTTACAAATGAAATATGCATTTATGTAGGTTTCCATATATCACAGAGCTGGCAAAACTCCACAAATGTATTGTTCAGTGATGAGCTGAGCTTTGTTCAGGACCTGTTTCTACCACTGCTCTTCATGTTGTCTTGCTGATTTCAGTGGAACTGCTTTCAGAGCAAGGTACCATCAATACAATGATGATAGAATTGGGTTCTTTACAAAGTTACATAGTTGTTTTTAGGTTTCAGAGTAGCAGCCGTGTTAGTCTGTATTCGCAAAAAGAAAAGGAGGACTTGTGGCACCTTAGAGAAACCTTATAGTTGTTTTTAGTAATCTTCAAATGTTTGAATTGTGAACATTTAAGTTGTCAGAACAATAAAAGGTAATTATACATCCTATTAGTAGAATGAAATGTCAAGTTGAAGAGGTTTTGATTGGTTTATTTTTTTGTGCCAGCACCTGATTGTATAAATCCAAGGGGTAACATTACTGATATCACAGAAATGGTTAGTTGATTTGGCCCATATTCAGGAAATTATTCCTATTTAGCAGAGCACTTAAGCATATGCGGCACATACTTTAGAGATAAGCATGTTCTTCAGGGCTTTGCTGAATTAGGACTTTAATGCAGAAATTAATTTCTTCCAATCTAATTGCGTAGAAGAATGAGCTTCTGAGGATTGACATAGCATGGTTTCTTGTTCCTCTGCTCCCAGACTCTTCTTTATTTGCATCTGAGTAGTGTATTAGCTGGGCTCTTGAAGATTAAATTTTTTTCCCACCACTCTATTTTCTGTTCTTTTTCTCTTCTTCTGAGTCAGCGTTGCTAGAATTTCTAGCACATTGCCTCTATATTGTATTTATTTCAGTAGCAGGACACCACTGGGGGGTGAATAACATTGTGTTAATTCACGTCATTTAAAGAAATTTCTAGGGCCCCATTCTTTTTGGTTGGCACAAAGCCATGGAACTTTTGTGCAGTATTGGCAATTTCCCAGGAAAAACTAGTTTAGGACAGGGTGCTGGTAAAAACTGGCTTACATCTGGATTAAACTGGGAAACGGGGAGGGAGAGAAGGGGAAGCATCCCTGTTCAACATGCATGGAATGAATTTTTTCAAGCTTTGGATACATCCATTCAAACCTGAGGAATAGGCTTGGTCTATCCACTGCGTCAAAGTCGGTCTGCTACAGAATATTGCGTTGCCAAGTGGACCTGGACCGGCAGTCTGCAACTCCGCATGCTTAGTGCTTCAAGCCTACCCCTCTGCATTACTGTCATGTTCATATAACCAGATGTTTTTGACTTTTATATAATATTGAAAACGGAAATGAGTCATGACATGTATACCTTCTTGGAGGAAAATACTGAACCAAATATATGCAGACATTCTGATGTTCGGTATAATAATTACATATATTAGCAGTACACCCACTGCAGTTGTACTTTAATTTAGGGTTGTACAAATAAAATCGATGAATCTACTGCCTTATGTAACCACAATTTGAATATGTAACTAAAACTAAATGTAATGGGGTGTGCATAATGAAACAGTTTTTAAAAAATGCCTTGAACTGGGACTAACTAGTTTTTCATGGTAAAAACTGCCTCTGTCCATCCCTGCTTTTGTGGCAACGTTGTTTAGCAAGGATGCCACATGCTACTAACAGAGTCTACTCAAGTTTGTATTTCTCCAGCTGTTGATGTCTACATGCTAGGTGGGATCGCTTTTTAGTTGCACACTTTTTTAACACAAGGCCGTTTAAGTGCTGCTGGTTTTTTGCTTGCTTGTCTTATAAATCATATTTCTTCTTCTTCTTCCCTCTCCATGGTTCGTCACTCGTCCTTTCCTCTCTTCAGTATGCATTTTTCTTTCTTGTAGCAAGTGACGCCATTCATATCTTACAGTTTTGTTTTTCCCACAAGGAAACGCTCTTTTTTTTCTGTGAGCCTATGGAAAAATTCCTAGATGTAACTCCTGCCAGTACTGGAAAAGCAGCCTGTAGGAAATGGGATCTTAGCTCAAGGATAAATAAAGTTTGGCTTAAAGATCTTTAGTGACTTGAGGTCAGGGTCACCTCAGTTGGAGTTGGGAGGTGCAGACTAGAAACTGCAGCTCCCTGAACCAGCAAGTCTTGCTGTATTTCTTGAGTGTGAATGGGTGGGAGATTGGAGTCCCAACTGCTGCTTCCTCTTAGGTATTCCTCTGAGGAAAGGCAACTTCATCTTCTGCTGGGGATTTTACAGGAGCCGGGCCAGGGGAAGATGTGGAGGAGGGGAGACGCTGAATCCGCACATTGCCCTGGTTACCATGGTCGTGTCACCATGACCCTGCTCACTTTTTGGGTCAGCCTGGCCCTTTGCTGGTTCCCTGGGTGGAAGGGAGGTTTTGGTAGCATTGTGACATCCCATAACCTCTCCCTGGCAGTCTCTAATGCAGTGAGCCTGCCATGGTGGGGATATTGTTACATTCAGACAAGAAGCAGCTGCGTTGGGACTGATGGCATTAAATGGTTGGTGGTCTTGCTTGTCTTTGCGACAGTCCATGCAGCAGTGCTGCTTTTTGACAGAGAAATTTGGTCAGATCCGTACATGCTGCATCTGTTGTTATGCTGTTCTGGGAGTCCTGAAGCATCCATGCCACATTGCTCAGCCATCGTCTTGTATTGAGAAGCTTTGGGGTAACTTTTAAAAGCAAGGCAGTGCATGCTGGGATGCAGTTCAGAGGGTCAGGTCAACTGGTACAGATACAATACTTGCAGCTTCCCATCCATGCTCTGAAGAGGCCAATGCAGCAAGTGCTCATTTGTGCCTGGCCTGAACTGAAGACCTTGTCCCAGAGTTTGACACCAATGCTTATAAAATGTCTTGGAAGAATGTGGTGTGTGGATGTGAAACTTGCAAAGTGTTGCAAGCTCAAGGTGTTGGAGCCTATACTCTACCTCGGCCAGGTGGCTAAAAGGAGCTGAAGATATGCGTCATCTGTACCTGACAGCTATATTCAGTCAGGATTGTGAGAAGCTCACTTCTTCCCATCGGCTACAGGCACTTCCTTAGGCTCTGATACGCAGGTCTAAGGGTGAACAGAACAGTGAGTGAAGACTTTGTAGCTTGTTGTGCCAAGTGAAGATAGAAAAAATAGGCCTGAATTTAACAGGTGGTGTGTTTCATCATTAAAGACCCAGGATAATTAGGAGTGATAGCTGCTTATACCAGGTCTGAATGTTGCCCTTTACCTCCTGCACTCAAGTCTTCTTATCTATGAGGAAAGTCAAGGAATTGTGACTCTCTCGAAAAAAGAGAAACACGAGGAGTTAACCTGAAGATGACACTTGCTCTCCATACAGGGTTCCTTTAAAAGAAGATTCAAGATCCAAGAACCTATTTGTGGCTATCTGTTCAAACTATTTACATGCTCCTTTAGGGTCAGTTCTCAGTGAGAGTCTGAATTCAGGAGTCTGGTTTCTTGTGCACTGAGTATTTCCAACACCTGTTACTCCTAAATTTCCAAAAGTAGCTGGTGATTTAGCCACACGGCTGTTACTGAAAGTAAAGAAAAAGGACTTGTTTTGAAAATGTAGGGAATTAGGGTTAAATCTTTCCCCTGATATCCAGTGGGTTGGGATGGGAATGAGTGTGAAGGTGTTGGGAGCTGTGCATCCTATAAAATCAGCAACTGTGCATGCAAAGTGCACTAACTGCTGTGTTATAAAATGCAGAGTGATGTGCTAGCAGGATCAGGCATTAAGTCTCCATCAGAAAGGATTCATAAACATGAAAATGCAGGTAAATGTACAGCCAAAAACATTAAGAACAAGTGTTCATACTTGAGATTTAGAGTAAATGGTTATTTTATTGGTCCTTGGTTTTCCAGCTGTGACTGTTGGCTGTTCTTTAACGCTGAGGTTAGCCAACTGAAGATTGGATTACCTGCAGTTTATTTTGTTGAAAGACGAAAGCCTTTCTGCCTGAAAAAAAATGCCAAGGTTAAACCTATTTATTTTTCACAGCGGTTAGTAGAACGTCTGGACTTAGTTTGTGGCTAAAGTAAGTCATCATCGCATCACAAGTAGCGATGCCATAGTTACAGCTGAGATGGCTACAGCTCTGCCTCTCAGAAACAGAAGGTGGTACAGAATATGACTTTTTCTTTAGGGTCACTTCCTTCCCCCACTGAGTTCAGTGGGACTTTTGCCCCTGACTGAAGTAAGGCCAGGATCACAGAACCCTTTTTGAGAAGTTTCATTTGGAGGAAACCTAGTGCTGTTACTGTGACGTTGCTGTTGTCTCCCCACTTTTGATCTGAAGACTCCTCACTAGCAATATGAGTGGTAGCTGGAAGGGCAGGGTTTTTTGGAGAGCCCCTCTGATCTGGAGTTCATTTACCTTGTTTGGATTAACAGTTTTTTCTACCAATGTACTTCAATCGTAAATCAAGACTGGATGTTTTCCTGAAAGATCTACTCAGGTTCAAACAGGAATTAAGGGAAATTCTATGGCCTGTGTTATACAGAAGGTCAGACTGGGTGATCAGAGTGGTGCCTTTTGGCCATATAATCTATTAATCTGTTAACCTAAAATACAGCATTCTGGGCATGTTAGTTCAGTCTTGGGCATCTCATAAGAAAGATCACACCAAATTTTGTGATGTGGACAGATATCTACTGCTGAGTAGCTGGAAATTGCCCCACTCAGTCCATGTGTGGCCCATTCGAGGTTTGGACCTAGAAATCCAGATGTTAGTTCATCAACAGGACCATCTTTTTCAACAGAAAATGGAATTACACCTTGAGCAAATAGCCTTCCCCATAACAGCACAGCAGAAATCAGCACCAAAACTTTTCTGAGTACTCTCAAATGCATTAAAACAGTTTGGAACATTGTTTTAAATAAAGCAATTGGCAAGTTTTTAGGTTTTTTTCCCACCCCAAAGTTTTTTTCTTTGTTTGTTTGTTTTTAAATTTGAAGCCACTCTTGCAATGGCCTGTCTCAGTGACCATATGAAATAGTTGCAGCCACTGCCAAGATTTGGAGATCATATGACAAGAAGAAAAGCTTCTTGGACAATGAGAAATCAATCCCAACATCTCCCCATATGCTGCTGCAGCCAACAAGCATTCCGGGCTACCCAGCCCAATAGCAATGGGTAGGTGGTGAATGTGGGATACAGCTATTCTGTGCCCTACCCATGAGCATTCACATCTTCGACGGTATGTGAACTTCTTCAAAGCTGTTTAGCTCAGCTGTAGTCAATATTGTCTGTTTCATCTCTCATTTAATGATAGGAAAGGCCACTCGGTAGAAACCTTTTGCTTCAATTCACCCAGCTGTGTGATACCAATTATTGGTTTGAACAAGTTCTATATTTACAAAAAATGGCTCCCCGTGTCTTTGCTTTCAGATGATCAAAACTCCCCTCCATGCTTCTCCACACAGTTCCAATTTTTCTTTTTAACCCATATGTACATTATGTACTTGTGTAAAAAATAATTCCCAGAATTGGCAGCCTGTCTGTAACTTTTTAAAACTAATGAATCAACTAAATGCAAGAAGAAATATCACTGGGTTTTAATAATGCACTATAGGATTCAAAGAATCCAGCCTTATTTTGCTTCTCCATTTCTTCTATGCTCTGTGGCAAATATTTCTTTACGTTTTTTTCAAAATGAGGAAGGTTGTTTTCAGAAACCCAAAGCAAAGGTGTATATTGTAGAATAGCCTTAAATATGCCATCAGGCAAATTTGATGGATTTTTCCCCTCGTGAATTTGTTTATCATGTATCATACATACACAAAGCACAAATCAGATACTTTACTGAAACTTTAGGGGCACCATTAAGGTTGGCATACTGAAAGTTAAATCAGGGAACATTTGAGGCTGCACATAACTGGTCTCAGGCATGTAATTTCCCCCTTACGGGTAGGTGCTCTGGGAAAATTTTATATGGGGTTGGCTTGGATGATGGGAGGAAGTTTGCGGGTCTCCTTTCATAGCATCTATCCAAGCTCAGCTGCTTACTGCTGGTTCTTTTAGCCATTCTTGTTCAAAGTAATAATAAACTATGTGAATATTGTAATTAAAACTGGATCAGGAAAAAAATATCTTGAGTCTGTCCATTTACTTTCCTCCCAGTGAGTCCAAACCCTTTTGATTACTTGAAAGTTGTCTCAATATGTATAGATAGCCTCATCTTAAAAGCGGAGGGGTGTGTGTGTATATATGTGTATATATATGTGCATGCTGTATACACAAGTAAGGTTAACAATGGAGATAAAAAGGAAAGTAAATTGGAACTTCCCTAAGCACTGGTGACCCTCTTATAGAACCTCTAGGAAATCCCTACTGAAAGTCATTTAAATTTATGAAATTTGAGAAGACCAGAATAGCAGTCTGCTGGTCCCCGTCCTGGATAAATAAGTTAGGTAGACATGTTCTAGGACCCTGGATTTTGTTTTTTAACTTGCACCACTTCAGTGTCACA
This sequence comes from Lepidochelys olivacea, assembly GCF_965140295.1. NCBI lineage: Eukaryota > Metazoa > Chordata > Testudines > Cheloniidae > Lepidochelys > Lepidochelys olivacea. The sequence goes on along the minus strand of NC_140414.1, from coordinate 18,990,743 downwards.
GAAGATGTATAGAATCATACAATATCAGGGCTGGAAGGGACCTCAGGAAGTCATCTAGTCCAATCCCCTTCTCAAAGCAGGACCAATCCCCAATTTTTGCCCCAGATCCCTAAATGGCCCCCTCAAGGATTGAACTCACAACCCTGGGTTTAACAGGCCAATGCTCAAACCACTGAGTTATCCCTCCCCCTTACTTATTGGAAGATGAATCAAATTGGTGCCATAATATCACTTGTGCCCCAGAAGTTTTTAATTGAATTCCTTATCAGAAAAGGGGGCTTGAGAGCAGTGTTGTTGCCTTAACAAAGGGTGTCAGTTGCTTACCAATCTTGGCACCGGAGTTACTTCTCCAGCCGTGCGAAGGTGGTTGAATATCGTAACATTAGGAATAGACTTTCAAAAGAGCTCAGTTCCTAATTGTGCACCTGAATGGAGTAACCAGGTTTTCACAGAGTGCTCCGCTCCCAGCAGCTTCCAGTGAGAACAGTGGGAGCTGCTTGGTACTGATCTCTTTTGGAAACCTGGCGTTTGGATTTTAGTTTGAACAAACCTTCATAAATTAAGAGGCTTATTTTGAGACACATCCCAACCGAGAGTCTGAAAACTTGGTTGGGAAATCTTACAGCAGCACTCTGAGATTTTTCTGTATCTCCTCTTCTGGTCCTGACTAGAAAAATCTATGGTAACAGGCAGCCTCTCTTGCTGTATGTCAGAACTTCTGGTTCCAGCAGAAGTTGCAGAGAACATATCCTAACATTTCAGAACCATAAAAAGAGCATACTTGGAAACTGACATGCCTTTCAGATTGAGGGTATTATATTTGTCATCAATGTCTCTCTTTGGCTTGCTGTTTGATTTTTTTTTCTTCTTCTCCTCTCTTGCGGTTATGACTGTTCCTGTGTGTGGGTGTTTTTTTTTTTTAAATAAAATATTAAAGGGTTCTAATAGAATTTTAGAAATGGGTGAAGGTTTGGTGGCTGCTTATTTTTCTAAGTTATTTCCTCCTTTCTGCTGCAGTGCCTGAAAACATAAGGTTCAACTGGAATAATTGTCCATAAGCTTGCGCACAATTACTCTCTGGCTTTGCTGCCTTGAGGTCTGCTAGGTTACTTCACTGACATTTTAAGGCTGAGCAGTGTGAATCTTGTCAATCACCTCTTTGAAAGAGAGGTTAAGTCCACCTATTTAAACTATTGGCCTCTGTCTTCTGGGTAACTTCAGTCCGCTATCCTTTTGATTACAGTGGTTTACACCAAGTTGATGCGCAGATAGCTTTCTCTTTTGTTTAGCAATCTCAGAATTAGCCTATGGTTGACAGGGAGGATGTCTAACAAGGTAATTGGAAGAAAAGGAATTTCTTCTAAACAGCATCCGCTGATACTATAGACAGGCTCCCAGTAAGCATTGTTGAATAAACCAGCTGTTCGGTCGGCTTACTTAGAAAGCTTCCTATTCTATTAACTGGGGGGAAGACTGTAGGAGGTGTTACCTGTCAAACATGTCCAGGAGCAGCGCTCAAACTCTGTTTGTTTTTTTGGAAGTGCCTTAACTTTTATTTTATTCGTTTCATACTTAACGTGGTAATGTTGTGGATCAGATCCTATGAAACTTTAGTTTCCTTCTACCAGTTTTGCCACTTTGAACTCCATAAGGCACCCTGTATCAGGCTCTACAATTTTTCCAATTTGGCCCACTACCCTGCCCTCCTTATGTAGCCCTTTGGAAGGTTGTGCTATAGCCAGGCCCTCTGTGCCCTTTTTGCAGGGTTGTAACAGATGCCTTAACTGGTATTGACCTTGTCCTTGCAGGCAGTCCAGCCATGACCCATAGAAACCTGACTTCCACCAGTCTGAACGACATCTCTGACAAACCTGACAAGGAGCAGGTAAGCTTCAAATTCTGACTGCATTTGAAGTTGTACCGAGGGAGTGGGTGAGTTTGGAGGGAGAATTTGAACCATAAAACTGGAGTGCAAGAGATGGGCAAGAAACAGGTAAGTAGATGGATCAGGTGCTCTGCACAGCCCACTTACAAAACACCTCAATTGTAAGTATCAGCCATTTATAACGCAGCAGCTGTGGTAGTATCAGAGATGAAGCAACCACTGCTTGCGGTAGTTTGTGGTGTGACTAAGAGATCTGGCAGCCATATTGCTGATTGACTGGTTAAGCAAAGTATGTTGTCCTTTTCCTTGAGAAGTGAATGGATAACATCTAGCTTCTGATTATCTCCAGCTTTCCTCTTCATGTTGAAAGAGAGATGCATACTTTCAGCCTAGGTTCCACAACACACTTCATAGTAGATGGTATGACTTGGAGCTGCTTGTACCCCAGGGTGTGCACTCTCCTCTATTGGGTGATGAAGTCCTTATCAGTGATCACTTCAAAAATGCACATTTGACCAAAAAGGTCTTAAAAGAAAACGAAGATGATATATAAAAAAAAAATAAAAGTTGGATTGGATAGACCTGTGATGTCAATGAACATAACATCTTTGTTACTAGCCTCCAATAATTTGCCTGTTTGAGGTTCTCTGAATCGGACAGTGTTTTTGGTGCCTTTGTACATGCTGAGGGAATCATACTCATTTCCTTGGTGTGTTTTCTCATCTTTTCAGAGCGTTTCGGATATTAAAGAGTAAGTTTATTTGAACACTTTGAAAGCTAGTGTCTGAATAAATGCTCTGTGCAAATTTCAATCATCCTTCTGTTACAGATTCTCAAGGTGTGACTGTTTCTCTGGTGGCATCTTTTCTTTCTTTTTTTCTACATTGTTTAGTCCTTTTTATTTCTTGATGCAAAGGAGAATTATACAGTTAATGTATTTCCCTGAGAATTTTATGATCAGCCAGGTGAGAATGGCTCAAGTCCTTCACAGTGATAGTTGCTGGCAATGTTGGTGCTGCTTATTTGGGTTTTTGTGTTAAAGGGGCACATGGACACAGTCACTGTAAGAAAAAGAGTTCAAAATAACTTCAGGTTCTACAACTGCCTTTCAGTGCCCCCAGCCAATTTTTGTGTTTTATGCTATCGCATATTTCTCTGATTTAAAACAAATTCTCTCCCTGTTTGTTCTGTGGAAGATTCACACAAAAGGGGGAAAGAACTGACTGGAGAAACACCGAAATGGACTATGCAAAAACTGCAGTCAAATGCATGGAGTAAACAAAGTAGAAAGAATAGAGAGAGACGTTTTGCTGTCTAATCTTAGTTTTAATAATCTGTTAAAAATTACTTCCAAGAAAGTTTTTTTTTTCTCCCCCCAAAATATCCAGTTTTGTCAAAGCCAAATCATTTTGTGGAGATAGTTTGATTTTGAGAGAGCAAGATACCCTCGCTGTAGATGTGTTGAGGTTCTGCCTTGGAATCTTTTAGACCCAGGGTCAAGTCCTTGTTTTGCCTGAATCAGAAGAATTGGGGATGAAGAGCTCTGCTGTAATTCAGGCAGAGCAAAAACTTGAAACTGAGTCTCTCACATCTCAGGCCAGCTCCCTAACCAACAGGCAGTGGAACAAAAACACAACGGTGTGTTTTTCAGAAAAATGCTTTCATTCCCACGTGGAACAAAAACCAATTGCAAAACCTCAGAAGTTACCACAGGATGGAATTGCCATCCTCCGTGCTCTGGTTGGTAATGTCTTTCAAAGTATGTGTGTGTATTTACACATACACTCTCTCTGATTGTAAGGAAGCCTTGATGAATATTTTTATTCATAGAAAGGAACATGGGGCAAAATTCTGTATTTAACAGGAAAAGCAGCAATGTAATATAGTATAAAATGTTTTGTAATAAGGATCCCATGTACTCAGTAGCAAGCTGGACCTAAATACTGCAACAATTTCCTCAGTTTTCTGCAGCAAAAACATGCTGAATTGTATGTCACTGAAATTTTGGTGGAAGCATTAAGCAAATCCAGAAAATTAGTTTTTTTTTAAATTGCATTTAATATAAAATGAATAACACAATCAGTTATATTAATACTAACAGCCGTGTTAGTCTGTATTCGCAAAAATAAAAGGAGGACTTGTGGCACCTTAGAGACTAACCAATTTATTTGAGCATGAGCTTTCGTGAGCTACAGCTCACTTCATCGGATGCATACTGAGTGCGCTGTAGCTCACGAAAGCTTATGCTCAGATAAATTGATTAGTCTCTAAGGTGCCACAAGTCCTCCTTTTCTTTATATTAATACTGTGTTTATTCCCAAAGTGAGATTTGAAATGTGCAGTAGAATTCTGTATGGATAATGACTGTCTGTTTATAGTGAAACACTGCTGGGTTTCAACTAACGTGGTCTAAAATGTCTGTTAGTTATTTAGCAGACATCCTGCTAATGAGCTTTTCACAAGAAAACTCTTGCCACATAAGGTTGTCAAAGTTAGCCCAAGAAATCACCTTGGACCTGAACTTTAGTTACTGATTGGCTCATATGCCAACTTTGATAAAATCGGTGAAATTGTGATGTTGCCTTGTAACTTTCTTGAGCTAAGCACTTACCAAGCAGCCCAGGAAGCTAGGAAATAAATTGTGATTTAATACATGTAAAAAGAGCTGACTTTCTTGCTGTGACAGCTGAGTAGCTGGCTCTCACTTTTTTGGTATTCTCTCTGGAGGTCAGTCAGTTCCCCAGGCTGTATGTTGGAACGTGAGCCTACTTAAAAAGGCTCCCCTGTTTTTATTTATTTGTTTGTGTGCATCGGAGACCACCCTATCTTTAAACGTTGGCATACTGGAGTTTGTTTATGGCGGGTTAGTTAGCTCAAGACAGGAAATAACTTGCAAATAAAAAGCGGAAAATTATGTTTACCGGTACGTGTTTTAAGTGACGAAAAAGCTTTGGACTAGCTTGTGTTTTCTCCTGCCTATTATCTTTTTCTGTGAAATACAATGATAGAGTTAATAACATAATAAGATTATAACCAGAATTTGGGTTAATCTGTGTTCCAGTAGGCTCTTAGTGAGCAGAAAAACACCCGGGGAGCATTCGAGGATCTGGAAAAACGTATACTGTTTGCTCTCTGTTCACGGTGAAGCTGTTTGTTCCTCTGAAGGGTGTTTTTTGTTTATTTGTTTGTTTTCTAAAGGGAATTTAGTGTTGGTGGAAAGCGTTTGAGGGATTGCACTGTATCCCCAAACAGTCACTACACATGCTAATGTCTGTCAGTAACTGCTAGGCTTCATGTGAAAGGCTCCTTATCCTACTACCAATCTCTGGAACCAGCAGGTCTCATCTTTTTCTATACTGGGACCCTGCAGCAGTTCCCATCCATATCTGGGATGCCCTCCCATTTTAGTAATATGGAAGAAGAGAGAGTCATGCCCCACCGACACCGATTTCTGCCCCTGCCCCCGTGGGTTTGGACCCCTCAGGTTGAGAACCTCTGCCTTAAACCATACAATCTCCCTATTTCTCTGAAGTTCTCATTTGGAGACTGGCTTCCTCTGGGCAACCAAAAATGGAGAGGACCCCCTCACATATTGATGTACACACCACATTTCCAGTGGGTCTTTCTAGTCCATTTTGACTTTCCAAGTTGGAGAAAAGTGGAAACTCCTCTCAAACTTCGGGGAAGCATTGAGGCGTGGGCAATGGGGAGGTGAATTCCATCACACAATCCTCCTTTTGGAACTCCAGGCGTGTAACTGTCACAAATACTTTACTTCTGCATTTTGTATTTCTGACAGACTGAGAGGTTGTATACACTTCACAGTGGGAATGAACAGACTAAACTTAGAAAGTGCCAAAAGAGGACACTACAGTGGGGACAAATGCAATCTGCAACATGTTAAATATGCTGATGCTTTTATTTAAGTGCTGCTTGGCTGCTTTTCACTCCGTGGAGTCATCCTGCCTCTGGCTGCAGCGGTGAAGAACGGTTGTCTGGGCCTGGGCTTTCAGGTGACCTAGGTGTTCTCAGAGACTTGGGAGAAAAAGCTGTGGAGAGGCTGTTTGCTGCAATTTGATGAAGAGCACTAAGGAGCAAGGACCTTGTTACAGCGACACAGGTGCTGTAAGAGGCAGTTAGTCCTGTGTGTAATGGCGGCATTTGTGGTATGGTGAGCTCCTACTGTCCAGAATACCCAAACAAAGCCAGAGTTAATGTATTTGCCAGAATAGAAAGCTAAACAGTAGCTAGGCCAGGGCTCTCCAGGGCAGCATATTAGTGGGATCCAGGTACGTTTTTGAGGTTCTGCTGCAGCAACATTCAGGGCTGCTCCCTAAGGCTGCCCTCCTCGCGACTGAAGGGTGCTTATTTGCTCCTGCCCATCAAGAATTCTAATGATAAATCAGGGAAGCTAGCCACTGCCCAAAGAGAGTGAGTTGAAGGCAATTGGACTGCCCCTCCCCATCCCAGAGGGCTAGTGAAGGGAAGGAAGAGAAGAAGGTTGCTCCCCGTTTTCATTGACTGAAACAAGTGTAACTCTGATGCAGACTTCACTCTGATTCTCATGTGCTTAACTTTACACTGTGAGCAGTTCCATTCAGCTCAGTGGACCTGCTCAGAGTTCTTAAAGTTAAATGTGCATATGCCTTTGCAGGACTGGGGACAAAGATAGGGAAAGAACCTATCAGCAGGGGCCGGGACACACAGATCTGCGCAGACACAGGCTCCAGTAATGTCAGATGGAGGATATGTCTACACTACAGCAGCACAGCTGCAGCTATGCCTCTGTAGTGTAGACACTTCCTATGTTGATGAAAGGGTTTTTCCATCACTGTAGTAACTGCAGCTCCTTGTGGTAGCTAGGTTGACCATGGACCTAGCAGAGTCTACAGCAGGAGTTAGGCTGACCTGACTACGTCGCACGGGGTGTGAAATTTTTCACAGCACTGAGTCATGTCACTAGGTCGAGCTAAGTGTTAAATGTAGACCAGGCCTTGTTCTTTTGCTAAAAGGTCTATAACTGAGATTTTCCCATCACGTGCTAGCAACGCTGGTTACACAGACAGGAGGGTCGGTAACGTTCCATGCTGCTTACCTTGGATTTGCTTTTTTTTCTCTTCGGATTGTTTTCATTATTGCCTTCTTTAATCTACATTTCAGAATTTAGTCTAGCTGCTGATGGGGTAAACTTTAAACTATTTCCAGAGAGAGAGAAAATGAACTTCTGACCTCCAGTGGAAGGCTAAAGTGGAACGTGTGGGGAGTGGCGAGTGGTCTCAGGGAAGGGCAGAAGGAACTCACCCTGGAGAACTCATTCAGAAGTGTGGAGCGCATGCTGCCCTTTCCCCAACTGCCAGTGTAGCTAATAGTTAGTGGGCATGGGGAAAAGTTTGTTGTCTGAGAGGAATGAAAGGAGTTGGATGCTGCAGATTACAGTTACACGGTGGGATTTTCAGAAGGGTTCAGCATCGGCTTCATTGCTTCCACAGAAGTCAACAGTAGCCAATGCAGAACCCTTTAGAAAATCATCCCACCCATAAAACTCTGCTTTCAAATGATCATAACTTGGTGAAACTTACACCTTTCAGGCTGAAGTTTTTCCATGCTCAGTGTGAGCTTAAAGGTGACTTTTTTGGGATGTTTTTGAACTCTGACCACAAGTGACTTGAGAGTGAAAGGAGCTTGGAAAATTTTTTTTGAGAGAGAGCGCACTCTTAATCTGAAATGTTTGAGGTTTATAATTTGAAATGGAAATAGTTCTTCCGAAAGGGCAGTATGTGGCCTTTGTTCTTGATTAAATTGGTTTTGATTTAACTGAGTTAAGAGAACTTGAAAATAATGTACTGATCCTGAACAGTACAGGTTTTTTGCTAGGCTAGTTAAGTGTCCTCCTTCGTGCTGTGTGCGTGTGTGTGTTATTGCCTAAGGCCCTGATTCTGCAGAGCACTTTGTTACATGCTTAACTTTAAGCATGAGTTATTCTATCCCTGTTCCGCAAAGCACTTAAGTAGACGAGTAAGTCCAATTGGCTTCAATGTATTGAAGAAAGTGTAGAGAGAAGTTTGTGCCAATATATTGTGTTTGGGAAATGGTTTATGATCATGTAATTAAGAACTGTGCTGCGATTCCCATGGGGGCAGAGTTAAAATAGACATGTTTAGCCTTAATTTGGTGGTACTGATTTTTGAGTGCTCAACTACACAATGGTTTCTTGACATATATTTGTTTTTCCAGGTAATTTAACTCTTAGGGTGGGATTTTCTAAAGTGCTCCGCATTGGCCTAACTCTGTTCCCACAGAAGGCAATGGTAAAATTCCCTTTAACTTTAGTGGGGATGAAGTTTTACCAGCGATAAGTATGACTGTCAATCCTATCTCATTGCTGTATTTTTGTCATGTCATAGTGTAATTTAGTAATCTAACAGCCTAGCTATGTAACTGTGTAATGAAGTGTGCTTGGTTTGTTTAAGTGTTACTTTTGATTCCATCTTCTGATACCAGTATCCGTGGTGTAAATCATCACTGACCTAAAAAAGGTATATATGCCCGCCTCTGAAGATGTAAAGAGAAGAACCTTTCAAAGGCTCTGTTCAGGAATGACACTTATCGAAGTCAATAGAACTTATGCACATGCTTAAAGTTAAGGACATGTTTATGTGCTTTTTTGAATTGAAGCCAAAATGTGTAAACCTCACAAGTATTCGATAGTTGCAAAATACCTGTTTTATTTTTATGGTTGTTTGTGATCTAAATGGTTAATTTTCCCTTAGATAATTATAGACTATCTTTGCACTTTATGCTGTGATCTTATCTTTGGAAAACAAATTGCTTGCCTTTATCACCACTTACTTAAAAAAAAAAAAAAAAAATCTTGTCACTAGTTTAGTGTAAATCTGTCCCTCTCTCTCCCAATACAAAAATATGCTTTATTGACTGCAGGTTATTGACTCCATGTGATAAGCAGTCAGATTAGACCTGTATCAAAGAACAGGTTGCTCCATAAATAGTGGCGGGGTTAAGAAATTTCCTTTGCATAATACTTTATCCAAGGTCTCTTTCTTGTACTTGGAATAGGATGACATTGTCATCAGAAGCAGATACAGCTGATAATAAAATGAGGTGGAAAGCCTGAAGTGATAAAGCTCTGTGCTGGGTTTCTAAGATAGAGAAAAGAGGAGTGTCTAGTTTAAGTTTAAAATCATACGTTTCACTCATTTTCCTGCACGTAACTCATGGAAAATGGATTATTTTGAAGCCTCAGTAACAACAAGAATAAGTAAGGTCTGTTGCCAAAATGGTGAGTTCGCAGAAAATCTGAATTGTGGATCTTAAATGCACACAAAGAACAACCTGAATTTAGATCTTACGTTTCCCCCACAGACACACACGACATCCTATAGAGAGACTGTGTACATATCTCAAACCTGTATATTTGCAGATGGTGCTGAGGCTGTGATTATGGTTTTAGGCTACACTGTGTAGTGGCTTACCTGCCAAAGCAAGTCCCTTGTGACCATGCAGAGTCTGTCCCTGTCAGTGGAAAGGTGTTATGTTGGCATCTGGCAATGAGTAAAAGGTGTCCCATTATTTGGCATTTCTCGCTTTTTACAACGGGAATGTCAAAGTCACCATGATCATAACCAGGCTAAAATTGTGAAACAGTCTAATTTGCGGCATGCTGAGCCTCACATAGTTGTGTTTGCAGTATAGAAGGGGCCTTATTGCCTCCCTCTCTCATTTTCCTTTTCTTCCTATTATAGCTGAGTCACAGGAGTGGGAATGTCTGTAACCTTCTAGAGGGAAATAACTACTCCACATCTCCCCCTGTCAGGGGCAGGGCGCTGTTCGCTTTCACAGATTTTTAAGGCCAGAATGCACCATTGTGATAATCTAGTCTGACCTCCTGCATAACACAGGCCATAGAACGTCATCCGTTGTTTTCTGCATCCAGCCCGTAACTTCTGGCTGAACTAGAGCATATTTCTTTTAGAAAGACATCCAGTCTTGATTTAGTCTTAAACTAGCACTTATTAGGGCACTGAAGCCTGAGTTCATTGCCAGTGGGCTAGAGTGCCCCTCCCGGCAGTGACAAAGTGACTTATTGTACCTTGTTAAATTTAGATTGCACAAGTAACTGCAAATTGATTCTGCATTATGAGCTTCTTTCAGAAGCAAGCATGGTCCTGAGTCAGTCACACCTCTCCACTAGAACCTATTAGTGCTGATTATTAACCTGAACTTAAATGAATCACACAAAATGCTATTTTTAAGCATGATTTATCGGTTTTACTTTTTCCCCTGGCAAATCTATAAAAAATAATTAATGGGGAGGCGTGTTCCATTTTTAGCACGTTCTGGTGTTGACAGAACACCCATTGCTTCCCTCCTGATGTAGGAGCTTCCACAAATCAGTTGCCTTCATTTATCTTATTTCAGAAGACACCAGCTGTGGGCAACATAGCAATTATTTACAGTTAGCCCAACAAGGAAAGGTCCTGGTGCTTTTGGACAAATGTTGTTTTGCTTTCTGTTTTCCAATTTATAAATAAAAGTCCGAACTGATGTTCTATGTGTCCCAAGAGCAGAGCATAGTGATGGGGGATTCTTCAGATGATATGAAGAAAGAGAGAATATTTCTTGTCTTTGTTAACACCATATCGCAATTACACCAGTGTAAGGGACATAATTAACATTTTGAGCGCTGTCAAAAAATACCAGCCTCGCAGATTAACTTGGATAGATCCTTGCAGGGTTTGTTCTGGAAAATACAGGTGAATCCTTTTGGAAAGGAAAACCATTACTGAGATTATTATTGCTGCATCAGATTGTTTTTGCTTCCTTCCTGTGCTCCACCTGTTTGGGAAGTGCTCATGATGAAGAATCTGACAAGCCTTGGAGTGTATGGTTACCATTAACTGCTTACATAGAAGAGAACTCTTGGGTACCCTGGAATCCTTCTCCTCACAGTGAACAGACCATAACCTAGTGAAGTAGAAGGACGACATGGAAATACTTTCATGTTCATGGTGTAGTTAAGGGGGAACGCCTGCTAATAATATATGTAAGGATAATTTTTAAAATATATTACAAATAATGCATGGATTGCAAAAGCTGATATAACCTGAAAAAACTTCTCAGCATTTAGCCAACCATAGAAGGAAAAAACTTTAGTCCATCCAGTGCATTTCCCTGCCCAACAATGCATGATTGTTCTTCACAGCAAATATTCTAGTGTTTTGCCCAGCCTAGTTTGCAATGTCCCAAGGGATGGAGCTTCCACCACTTCAGATGAGAGGGTACTCCACATGCTAAGAGATTTCAGTGAATGTTAGGAAAAACCTTCTAACTACCCAAACTTTACCCCATTTTTGCTAGTTTTATTCCCCACACATCACCCTAAATAATTCCTCTTCCTCCTTGGTGTTCAACCCCTTTAAATTGTCCTATGCTTTCTTATGGCATAGTCCTGTTTCCATTGAAAGCAATAGGTGTTTTCCCATTTATTTAAATGGGAGAAGATTGGGCTGCTAGTCATCTGTGAATCAAGTTATACATACTGTATATTTAGCACTTTTAAAAACTTTCCTTATACGTTTATCCCCCTTAACCACTTGATCATTTTTTTATTGGTCTTCTATGGATGACACCAGCTTGTCAACATCCTTCTGGTAACGAGATGCCCAGAAATAAATACAATATTCCAGGTGCTGTTGCAGCAGAGTTGTAAAGAGAGGGCTATTAGATCCCTTCTCTGGGATGTTTTAATGCTTCTGTGTATGCAGCCCAAAACTGGAGTGACCTAGTTTTACTGCTTATGGGCATTGCAAACTTCATTCAGATTTTCTGTTTAACACCACCACATGAGGGTTTTCTCTGCATTACTTCTGTCCAGCTTTATCCTTCCCACTGAGTGTATACCAGTTACAGACGATATGTCTTCAGAGTTATTCGCTCGTGTTCTTGTATGTTTGAATTTATACAGTAATAAAATGGATGCCTATGCCAAATGAAAAGTGCCTCTGCCAAACATTGAGTCTCATCTTGTTGTTTTCTGCCTTTGGTTTTAATTGCGATAGATAATTTGTGTCCTCTTTCTGTCCTCACTGGTGTTTATTACTCTTCCCAGCGTGATGTCTCTGAATTTCACTGAGATTCTCTTCCCCTCTAGCTCTGATTTTCAGTGAAAAGAGACTAGTCGTTTTCACCATTGTAGTTACTCGACTTTGTTCTGTTTTGTTGTAGGCTCTCATGCACTGGCATGTTCTTGCAATATTTGAGTTGCCAACATGCAGGAGAACGTTTACAAATGCGCTAATGTATGATTAATTCAAGGAAATGTTATAGGACTTACATGAAAGCTTATTTTTACAAGATCCAAATCTAGGCTCTGTCTTCATCTGGCAATGTCCCTTAAAATCTAACTTTGGCAATCCTTAGCTGGAAGGGGGAAAGTGCAATATGCCTATAATTAATTGTCTCCCACCCCCCCTGTTAGGAAACTGATGCACAGTAGTTGAGGCTTGCCTAAAGTCATACAGGTGGTTAGTGTATAGAGCTCTGATCCCTTAAATCCCTGTCTCAGGCCTCATTCATAAACAGATCCTTCCTCCCCTTTGTGCAGCTGACTCCCACAGAATTTGAGGGGCACAAGCTTACTCACATTGTTAGTGACATGATATGGAGTTGGGTCATACGTCAACTGCCTATATTTAATAGTTTTGTCTATCCTGGGGATTTTTTTTTTCAGTGGCAGTTTGGCTCACAGGACAGATCTTTGTCTGCAAACAGAAGTCGAACTCAATGTCTTGTATGTTTCATGTGAATTCGAATCTGTCCTTTGTCAGTCTCTTGAATCTCATAATGCTACCTCTGTTTGAAGAAATAGTGAATACTCCACAGGAACCTGGGAATCTGATGCTCTTTACTACATAATAGTGCTGGCATTCCCAGTACTGTGCAAAATCTGTTGGTCCTTCATGCTTTGTTAAAATGAGCTTGGCAACCCCTAAAGGCTTTTTTCTGGTGGCTTATATTTGAAATAGAAGAAAAGATGGACAGATATCTTATTGGAGGTCTGTTGGGTATGTTAACAGTAACGTATTGTTGAGTATGTGCAGTAACGTATACATAATGGAATATGTATTGATATATAGATAATAGAGTGAACTAGTGTGTTCTCGAGCTGACAAGACTTGTGTTCAGGATGGAAAAAGGCTTTGAATGAGTGTGGTCAGCTGGAGTGCTTAGTCAAAGAGATGCACAAAACCCTTCTTATTTGGTGTGATGTGTGCAGTGCTTACCCAAATCAGTGTTTCCATATCAACAGAAGCCTCTGCCAAAGCTAATTCTAAAGTTAAAAAGAAATTGGCTGGATCAGAGAAGCACTCATTCTCTTCCTGGGAGGGATGGGCTGAGGACTTCCTGCTGTTTGGAACTCAGTCCATTGATTGATTTTTGTGAGGGTGCTTGGCTGATTTTTACTGTTTAAACGGAATGGACTAATCTTCCAAATCACCAGCAGGGATTCCTAATTTCTAGATCTGTCAGCATGGATGACCTAGTTTTACTCCATGGGTCTCAAATGCAAATGACTTTCTCTTCCTGTACATTTAGCTGACGCCTTTTTAAAAAAGGGAAACAGACATTTCCAGGAAGGCTAGTTAATGCCAAGACTTCATTTATTTTGTTTATACGCATAAATACACAGATTGCCCAACAGACTAGTTTTTACTTGCTCAGTTTTTTCCCCACTATTCAGCAGTAAAAAATAAAAATAAAAACCCCAACATTTCTGTGTAACGGGTTTTGAGTATGGTCAGGCAAAACATGTAGCACTAAAGGAATTCCAGAATGATTTTTTTAAAATTCCAGTGAGAACTTTTTTTAAACAAGTACACTTGTGTTGCAAAATATTGGTTGCTTGTGCTAGTGGGCAAGAATCTGAAAGTGAAATTGAGTAGAAACAAAAGTGAAATATACTATGCTATGATTGCCCAAGCTGAAATCCAAAAGGAAAAAGGGCATAAAGTAGATCAGATTTTTAAAATGCGCAGAAAGGTGTTGTTGGTAGCATAGGCAAGGATGTTTCTTTCAGCAATGAGTCTTTTTAACTTGACAGCATCCCTTTAAGTAGCCATAGATACTGTCCTCCTACCATTGTCAGAAATGAGAGTTTCAATATAGCATAATTTGTTCACTTTGGAAGTGGAAGGAAGCCAGGTCCTTTCTTCTTGCACCCACAAAACATTTAGCCTTCCATTAGCCATACAGAGAACTGATTAGAATGTTACTATTATTGAGATTCATGGGGAAATACATCTTCAGGATGTTTGTTTTGGCCTCCTTCTGATCAAATTGTAACTGTATCATTTCACAGTTTGTGTTGTGTTAAAATCTTGTATGACTAATTGAACTGATGGCACTTCATGTGCTGGGGTGATTTCAAAACACTATCCACATCTGTAACAGGGTCAGACATCTTGTGGCCAGAGGTCACTCTGTGGCACCCTGCTAACAATTCCTCCCCCTCTTCAGAGCCCTTTACTAAAGTTTGGTCTACACCACCAACTTATGTCTGTATAACTAAGTTGCTCATGGGGGTGGACTGCTCACTCTTAGTTGTCTCTGCTGTCCCCAAGCAGCCCGCTTTCACTGCAGCTTCATGCTGTTTTTATAGTGGAACCGCCTGATTCAACCCAGCTATGGCACCTCCATAATCAGGGTTGGCTAGCCCTAGGCCCCCCAGCCCTAAAGAGCAAGCCACCCTATTAGAATATCCCATTGTATTGAATTGTTTAAATTGGTGATGTGTTTCTAAGTGCCAGAGGTAAATGGTGCTTAATTCAGAGACCAGCTCCAAAAGAATTCCCTCTAGCTGGGGGAGCTGTTTTGTCTAGAGTTCGGCGATCATACCATGCTGATGTTGCTCTCCTTGCTAAAACAGCACTTACAAGTACTTGCAGGGAAAGAAAGATTCCCTGCTAATCTGCCAGGAGAGCCAGGGATTTAACTGCTGTGACATTTACAGGGGGTCAGTGCGAATTCGAGTCAATATTAGGGTATCTAATTGATGCCCTCTCCTGCATAGAGGCTTGGACAAGACAACTGTTGGCCACATCTCATCAGCTGTGTGGGTGGAAACTCCAGTAATATCTTCCTCTCGCAGATCCCAAGCCATTGCCCATTAAAGTCAATAGGAGTCTTTCAGCGGACTTGAATGGGAGTTGGGTCAGGCCAAGAAAGATAAAGGGCCTGATTTTGCTCACGCAGTGTGTGAATTGCCAACAACTCCATGTAAGTAATGGAGTTACACCATGGTAAAACCAGTGTGAAAGCAGAATGGGGTCCAAGGAACTGGCGTGATGGTGTTGGTGAGGAACTAAGCACTAACACTAGACAGCAGAGTCCTCTTAGAGGCCCTAAACCAAAGTTGATTGAGGTCAATGGAAAGACTGCTGACTTCAGTGGGCCTTGGGTCAGGCCCATAGTGAAGTAACCTTTTTTCGACAAAAGCTCATGCTCAAATAAATTGGTTAGTCTCTAAGGTGCCACAAGTACTCCTTTTCTTTTTGCGAATACAGACTAACACGGCTGTTACTCTGAAATCTTCTTTAAGCTGGAGTACAGTTTGTTTGTTGTCCTTTAAGTGGAGCTTCTGTCCATCTAAGATCACTATAAATAGCTTTCAGTGCTTGGGTTTTTACAAAAAAAAATTACTTTGGGCATTACTCAGTGAGCTGAGTTCTGATCTGACCCAAAGTAAAGCTTACATGACCTGCCCTTCCCTTAACTGCCCTTCCTCCAAAGTGAAGCAGCAGGACCTTGATGGAGAAAGTACACGTTTCTGAGAAATAGTCAGTGTAAAGTGTTCTATAAGGTAGAATTTTGCTCTCTGCGTAATGAGCTGGCCTTGGTAGTTTTGCTTTTCTAGAGCATGTCTTCCACAAGGTTACATTCTTGGGCTTTTGTTCCTTCACTCTAACTATACAATTTCCTCCCCCACTCCCCCCAAGTAAGCAACGTTCTTGATGGTTAAACCCAGTGGTGATGGTGACTGAAAGATTTTAGCTCAATGGGATGGGGAGCTGTAACCTGCATTTCAAAGATGACAGGAGGAAGGCATGTCATGAAGTTTACTGCAGCTGATGAGTTACAAACAGCATGTAGCGCTGATCTTGTTTTATTGATGCTTTTGTTATAAATCTGGCCCAGCATATTAATGTTTCCATGTACCTGTGTAATGGTATCAGTCTTGAATAATTGTGTTTTGTCTCTCCTCAGTAAAGCAGCTGGGTCTTGGGGTAATGGTTTTTCATGCAGAGAGCTGGCCTGTGTATACAGTTAAGGATAGGACAGCATGTGCAATCCTTTCCTTTTAGGTCAGATCAAACAAGTGACAGGGACTTAGGTTTACAGAAATTTTTTTCTTTCATGCTTCTGTTTGGGGCCAGATTTTCAAAGCAGGGTGTAACTGCAAAAAAACCCATTGGCACAGAAATACAGGGAGTGAAATGTGTGCAAGTACAGGTACAATGTGTGTGCATATTTTTGTGAGAATGCTACTTGTGCCCTGCTGATATAGCATTCATACCCTCAGCTGTTCTCAGATCATCAGTAAGTGTTGCTCTCGCTATTTGCCTGGTAGCCAAAGTCAAGTAGCAATAACAAGAAGCATCAGTCATAGTTCCTATAAAGTTATCCTTTGCAAATGCATGCATAGTAGGTATTCTGTTGACACCATCTGGCATCAATGCAGCACACAGTCTCAAAGGAACAAGCAGTTTAAGCTTTTGCAGGCCTTCAAGTTCTGAGAGAGCTGCTGGCAGTTGTTCTGCAACTGGTGGTGTGGTTTACCTTGACTTTAGCTCATGTGACAGAGGTTTTTATTTGGCAGCTTCTCATTAGGCCAGAAGTGATCAAATATTAATATACACACACACACATGCAAACAGGCTCTTCTTAAGATTAATTCTAAGTATTATTTACAAGCTGCTTCTCAACAGCTGAAACGTCATTAAAATAACGTGATTAGCTAAAGGGCTTCTCCATTCAGCTTGAGGGGTTCTCCATGAAAAATTTTAGTTCAGCTGTACAGGTTTTTTAAACGCCGTAGTTAGTGACTGACTTATTGAAATTCCTGCTTTCCCAGAGTCATCTTCTGGATTAGCCTGTGAAATACTGCCCATATGTGCCGGGCGCCACAGAAGAAGAGCAGTGTATCTCGGGCAGTTCCTTCCCCTCTTCTGCGTTCAGTGTTTTTGGTTTGTTT
Organism: Lepidochelys olivacea; assembly: GCF_965140295.1. Lineage (NCBI taxonomy): Eukaryota > Metazoa > Chordata > Testudines > Cheloniidae > Lepidochelys > Lepidochelys olivacea. The sequence continues at coordinate 18,973,590 of NC_140414.1, read as the reverse complement.
TTTGCAGTAGCACCAAAGGCCTCAGTCAGAGTCAGGACCCCTTTGTGTAGGGTGCTGCACAAACACCTAGGAAGAGACTGTTCCTGCCCCAAAGAATGTAGGCCAAGATTTTGAAAAGTGATGAGTGATTTTTGGGGATTTTAGGGGTCTTGTGCTTCTAAGTCACTTACGGCCGTGTTTCACAACCTTTTCGATACCGGGGACTGGCGCCAGTCCACGGGCAGGTTGTTGAGAAACACTGACTTAGGGTAGGTCTACACTGCAGCTGGAAGCATGCCTCCTGGCCTGGGCAGACAGACCCTCGTTAGCTCTGCTCAAGCTAGTGTGCTAAAAATAGCAGCGTGGATGCTGCAGTACAGGTGGTGGCACAGACTAGCCGCCTGACTTCAAGTCTGCCTGACTAACGGGTCTGTTCTCGGGTGGCTGGCCCAAGCCACTACAGCAGCGGGTCCTTTAGCACTTTAGACAGACAGACAATGCTAGATTTCAAACCACTTAAGTTGTCAGTACAGGATGGGAAGGCAGATGTGAGACCAGAATCTCCAAATGTGCTTGGGGCCGCCCTGCATCCAACTGCCATAGCTTCCCCCTGCACACGCTTCTGCCAGCTGGCGCTGTCAGTAGCAGCAGCACTGAGGTAAGGCCTCAGTTTCCCAGTACCCTCCCAGGACCTGCAGACAAATGCCAGGGAATGAAGACCTACCATCTTGCTGCCCCTTCCCCCCCTAGGAGCCCAGTGCTCCATAGCACCACGCAGGAGCTGGGAAGCTAAGTGCTCATCTGGCCCACTGTCCCTGGTGCATGTGGCTGGGATGGGAAGAATTAGGTCCCCTCACTGAGAGTGAAGGAAACTGTTGACTGACTCCACTTGCTTCATGGCTCCATGCAGGGCTCTGGGAAATACACTTACTGTGCTGACCCAAAACTTGGAAACCTCACTGTGGTGGTGGCTATTTATTGTCTGTATCAGTGCCAGAGTGGGAGATGTGGGAATTGAGTTTGGGACCCCATGTGCTAGGCACTGTACATTTCCTCCCCAGGACTTACCGTGTAAATAGAAAAGACCGCCAAAAGGTAGGAGAGAGGCAGTGATGCTATTTGTATTTTACTGAGGGGGATCTGAAGCACATAAAAATTAAGTAATGTGCCCAAGGTCACACAGGAAATGTGTAGTGGAATAGGGAATTGAATCCAGGTCTTCTAATTTCTAGGCCAGTGATTTAACCACAAGAAGGTTATCCTGCCTCCCTGGAAGGCAGCGTCTCTGCTGTTGTGTTGCTGGCAACCACATTCAGACTCTGAGGAGGAGTGTGCATGTGAGTTTCGCTCAGTGTAGTGCATGACCATGATAGCCTTGTGCTAGTACGAGAGGTAGAAAGTATAGCTGGTCATCACCAAAACAGTCAAGCCGACGAGACACGTCGTGCTATCAGATGCACATTGTAAACAAACTGACCTAATAGAAATAATGTTTGTTCATTAATCTCTTTCACTTCCTGTAATCGGAGGGGAGGCTTGTAAAAACAGTTGGTTAAAAATATGTCCAGTGGAGGTGTGATTTTTCTAGTTGACTGTGCCCCTTTAGAAGTTCAGTGTTAAAATGTTCGATGTCTAATGACCTCAATGGTCAGATCAGAAGAACGTGTTCAATTTAGCAGCGCATAGAAAAAGTAGCAGGAGTTGTTACGATTGTGATGATTTAATTTTTTTAGGCTGTTTCTGCTGAGGACTTGGATCTTTTTAGAAGCTGCTTGGGGGAGAGGTTCAAAATGGATCGTAAGCACCGATTTGCAGTCGTCCCATCATTGAACTTGCTGCAAATGAATTAAGAAAAGCTTTGCACGCTGCTGCAATGCTTAGCTATGGTGCTTTCATTTTAAAAGAGTAGGTTAAGGATAAATGGGCCTGATCCACCAAAATGACAAACCCTCCCAAACATCAGGCCTTGAGCTTCCTCCCCGAGGCTCTGACTTGTCAAAGCATGTACACATGCGTTTCAGTTTCTCTATTCAGCAAAACACTTAGCCACATAGACGGTTAGGGTTGGAAGAGGCCTCAGGAGGTCATCTAGTCCAACCCCCTGCTCAAAGCAGGACCAACAACTAAATCATCACATGTTTAACCTAGTGGCTCTCAATCTTTCCAAACTACTGTACCCCTTTCAGGAGTCTGATTTGTCTTGCGTACCCCCAAGTTTCACCTCATTTAAAACTACTTGCTTCCAATATCAGACGTAAAAATACAAAAGTATCTCAGCACACTATTACTGAAACATTGCTGACTTTCTCGTTTTGTTTGTGTGAAATTTTAGCTTGTTCCGACTTTGCTAGTGCTTTTTATGTAGCCTGTTGTCAAACAAGGCAAATACCGAGTTGAGTTTATGTACCTCCTGGAAGACCTCTGCATAACCCTGGTTGAGAACCACTGGCGTAACCTGTTTAGCAAAGTTTAATGTGGGCTGTTTTGCTGAAACACAGTCCTAGCCAATCTCTTATTTTCAGTCCCAGTGCCCTGGACAAACAAACAATTCCATTTTCCAGCCATCCCCTGATGGAATCATTGATTCTTACCCTCAGAGTCTAGCCAAGGGAATGTCTACACTGCCGTTAAACACCTGGGGCTGGCCCAGATCAGCTGACCAGGACTCAAGAGGGTTGGGCTGCGGGGCTGTAAAATTGCAGTGTGCACATTCAGACTGTCTGGAGCCTGAGCTCTGGAACATTGTGAAGGGTGAAAAGAAAAGTACTTGTGGCACCTTAGACTCACGAAAGCTCATGCTCAAATAAATTGGTTAGTCTCTAAGGTGCCACAAGTACTCCTTTTCTTTTTGCGAATACAGACTAACACAGCTGTTACTCTGAAACCTGTGAAGGGTGAGGATCCCAGAGCCTGGGCTCCAGCATGAGCCTGAATATTTACCCTACAGTTTTACAGCTGAACCCTGTTAGCCCAAATTATCTGACACAGGCCAGTCGCGGGAGTTTAACTGCAGTGTAGACATACCCTGAGAGTGAAATCTTGAAGTCAGCGGGACTGGGATTTCACCCTCAGGTTCTTACTGCTGAGCAGAATGTTTAAATCAGCTTTTTTTTTCAATCTCTCTACTTTCTGGAGCAGCTCTCCAAAAGGACGACATAGTGCTAATTAGAGATTCATATCATGGTTTCATGTTATCGATTGCTTGTTTTTCAAGCAGGATCTCCTCCCTTGCCTCTGTTCCCTAACTAGTCTGCCAAAGCTTCCCCAGACTTACTGGGACAGGTATACTTCTAGGTTTCTTTTGCCTATGAATTCCGTGAACTACCATGCAGTGCCTAAAATCTCCCTCTTTCTTTAATAATTTTTTTAAAAAAAAGTCCTGTTATTATTTCATAGTAACCTCAAAACTGCCAGGAGCAGCAGTAAATATAAAGGGCTAGATTGTCAAAAGGACTCAGCATTGGTCTATCTCAACTGTCACTGAAGTTGATGGTAAAAATCAAAATTAGACTTAAGACTGAGCATTTTGGAAAAACGTGTCAGAACGGCTTGGTGTCCGACTGATTTGGGAGGCTGCATAGTAGGCCACACTGCCAGCTTGTGCTGATCTCTGCACTTCCCACTGCTTTCCCACACCCCCATTGTTTTTTTATTTGCCTTGCCCCTGCCAAAAACGGGCACAGCCGCCAGTGGAACCATGGCGGCAGCAGTCACGTGAAAATGGACGTGCTGCTCCAGGAGATTTCCTGCTGCTGTCACTGGGGAAGTGTGATGCGCAGGACTAGTGGCTCGGGTACAGGCCTGCCATGCAGGAGTCCCTCTTGGGCTAATTTAATAAATGCAGCAGAAGTGTGTGCAGTCCAGTGCTAAACCAAAGCCTGTCCTCGTAGATTTCTACTGCCAGGAAGATACAGGAAAGCAGCCAAGAGATGCTTTTCTTTAATTAGACTTCTACTGCAGTGTTTTCCCACCTAAGAAGTCAAAAGTAATTGATTATGTTGTCTACGTTATTTAGCCTACAAACTTACATTTTGTTGCCTAGACAATGCCTGTTTTATTGCCCAGTGGGTATTCTCACATCGTGAGTGGTGCAATTATGGGATGTAGGTGGAGAGATTAGAAGAATAACCTTCAGGCTCTAAGGAACTATTTTTAGTCTGAAGCTATAGCTGTACTTTCAGGGAAGACACATAAATGAGAATAACTCTGGCAGTTGGCTGATCAGGGAGAAGCTGGTTAGTAAAGTCCCTCTGGCACTCAGATACAACGGTGATGAGCATAGTATAAGACCTTAGGTACAGTCCTGTCTTGTTTAAAGAACAATTACTGGAAACATATAAATAAAACGTCTAAACCCCATTAAGCTTTTGTGTGTTTTTGCCACTTTGTTGAGTTTCTAGAGTCACTGCTAAGATTGTGACTGAAATCTCAACACTTCTTTCCTTACTGGTGTCTTAACCCTATGTCACCTCATCTAGCACTGCTCCTGTCTTTTAGGCTTTATCTGTGCTTATGCTGACCGCAGCCAGTATTCTTAAAAGGACCTTTGAGGACAGGCCTTGTGGTTACCCAACCTTAGATGGAATGCAAAGACCAGAATTTTTCTCCCTGTTTCTGATCTGATCAGATCAGAAAACAGGGTTTCCACCGCTGGGGCTGCCCCAAATAGATTATCCCCTTATGTAACAGTCAGCAGTGACCATTATTGTAAATGAAACCAATTTTATTTGGCATTGGAAATAGGAGAAAATATGAAGAATGTGTAAATATTCTTTCTCTCTCTAATATGTGTACACACGTACGCATGGGCACAATCTGACCCTGGAGCAGGGTTAGCTCTATAGGCTAAACGTTAGGGCTTGTCTTCACTAGAAAACTACATTGAGTCAGAATATAGCCAGGAGGCATGTGCCATATGTGATTGCTTCAGGTTCTTCCTCTCTCACCGCTTCCAAGTCCCTGGTATAACTTGAGAGTCACTGTTTGTTGTCCCTTGGTATCTTGTATTCGGGTGTGAGATCCCTTCAATATAAAGGACATTGTCTGAGTAATGCACAGCATAATCACCACCTGGCCCCTACATGGGTCAGAGTTCAGGTTCTTGGGATTGATTCTGCACTGCCCAGCACTTGGCACGGTCATGTACCCCTGGGTAAAGTGAGTGCAAAATGGGTATAAAGTCTTACTTCGTAGCATTTTATACCCACTTTACACTGTGGTACATGACTATACAAGGGGCTGGGCAGTGGAGAATCAGGCTCCTTGTATTGTGATTATGCATATTCCTACGTGATGGGAATAACACCTCTGTTTGTTATGTGGATAGTACAAGATTGATGGTGTCCTTAACAATTCATTCTCTTGCTATTAAAGTGCCTGGGTTTTATAAATGACGTAGTAGAGTAGGTAGCTACATTGCTCTCAGTTTAACTGACTTTATTAGAAAAGTTTAATTTGCTTTGTTTTTTGAATAGCCTAAATTTTAGCCCTGACACCACAAGTGAGGGTGACAAAGAAAAGGGAGACATGGAACAAGGAAGGATGAAGATTACAGCAATATGATTACACAGTGACTTAGGGAGTTGTATGTGCCAAGTGCATGGTTGTGTTTCAGAGAGTAGTGGTCCATTTATTTTGATCCTGTTTGCTGTTCATGCCTTCAGTATCATTTAAAAAGGCACCCCCATCCCTAGAGAGCAAACATCTGCTGGGAGAATGTCTGTGAGCATGTTGTGTCTCACCATAGATGGTCTTTCTGCACACTTGATATTGATGGAAAGATATACATCTTAATACTTTCATCCACACACCAAGTACAGTTGGCAACATTAGAGTCAGAATCACAGAAGTGTAGGACTGGAAGGGACCTCAGTAGGTCATCGAGTCCAGTCCCTGCACTCAAGGCAGGACTATGTAATAACTAGACCATTCCTGATTCCTCCATTGCTGATGTGCTACATCACTGTAAAGTGAGGCACGGCAATGTGTCTTACCCCAGAAGTTGAGAAAACATTGGTTACAAATACTAACAAACCTTTCAATGTTTGCTGTGCCTATAACCTCCAACTTGATACTCCCCAGAAATTAGTGCACAAACTAGTTTCAAATCCGCGTTGTGAAAGGTGGCTTTGCTAAATCCCTGTTGCACAGCCCCACAGGGAGCAAGTCGCAGGTCCTGATTCCTGAGCCGCTATGATTTCCTCACAACTCCTCCTTGGGGAGAATGGAATCACTGTGAGAGAGATAGGGTTTGATGTCCTGTGTGCTAAGGAGAAGGAAGCATGTTGCCTGGAGAAAGAGACCTGGGAAGCAGGTATTCCTTCGTGCTGCTTGATCGGAGGCACTAAGTTTCCAAGCCTGCTCCTCCCCCCAGCAGCGGGTCTGTCCCTGCTGGATTCTCCTCAGGGCCAGCCTGCAGGAAATGCTGTGCTTCCATGCACCAGTGGACCCTGCTCACTACCTCTCTCCCCAGCCCTTCCTGGCGGTGTAAAGCCTTCTGGAATTTACAGACTAGCTAGAACCAGGGCCAGAGTTACACCTTACGCGCCCCTCAGCACAGCACCTTCAGGAACCCCTGCCTACAGCTGACCTTCATGTTTTCCTTAAAAAATTAAACTTTTAATCCACTTTTGACTTTTAGGAGCCCCTAGGCACATGCCTACTGTACCTAATTGGAAATCCAACCCTGGCTAGAACTCAGTGAGAGGATTCCTTGACGACCTCAGCAGAGCATGTCCTGACTCCTGTGTATGTGTTGATTCTTCCAGCATTGCTTTAACAAGCAGGGAATTATTTAGCAGCCTAAATTTAAAACGAGCAGAGATTTGGTTAGGGGAATTAGCATAAGCCTCATGTTTTTCCCATGCATTTAATGTTTTCCTGCTTATAAATATTAAAACATGCTGTTTGCATGTACTCTGGGGCTTTTGGGAGGCAATGAGGCCAGATCCTCAACTGGTGTAAATTGTCATAGCTCCATTAAAATGAATTTCTCCACTGAAGTCAGTGGAGCGCCACTGACTCACAACAGTTGAGGATTTGGCAGAGTGGTGTTTATGGTTTCTCTAAGTACATATTCCACATTAACAGTGTATTTATTTAGCTTGAAACTCCCATGCAAAGTTTGGTTCCGAGAGGAAGGTATTCTGAGCCAGAGGAAGAGGGGAATGGAGTCCATCAAGTTGGCAGTTGTTCTGGTGGGATAAAACTTTAACTGTGATGGCTTGATTAAGAAATAATGGATGTCTGCTTGGTTATGGAAGCATCAGAGGATACTTTAGTTGCATAGCTAAAGTATTACCTGCAATTACATCTGTTCGGGTTGGGCTGTGTTTATTTTCATGTTTAAATAATGTGGCAGGAATAAGGGAAATGTGTCTATTATTAGGGTAAGGATGGGGGAAGAACAACAGTCCTTGCCTAACATCTGCTGCCTTTTAAATACAATAGTTATGTACAGTTCGATTTTTTAAAAATATCACATAGACACTTAAATACAAGCTGAGTTTTTGTTTTGTAACGTACATGAATTCATTGAGGGTATGCATGGCTGTTCTTGTCCCCTAAATTTAATGGATTAGCTGGTCTTGTCCCCTAAATTTCCATCCTCGCCTTGACATACACACCTTTGCATATCATCTGTAATTCTGCTCAGACCCTCACAGATAATATTTCATACTCACCTGCACATTAAATGAGAAATTCTGCTTGTTGGACTCACTCTGGCAGGTGTTATGCCAACAGAATGCTGGGAGATTGTTAGTGAGTGAATCCGTTAACATGTGAAAGCGGGGTGGGGAAAAAGTGTACGTTTCCAGAAGCCTTTTATTCACCCAAATGCAAACAGATTTTCACTGGGCTTCCAAAGGGCATGCTGGCGATCTCACGCAGATACATCCCTGCCAATTATGAAGAGTAGCTTTTGCTCAACCTGCGCTTCTCTGGGTGGGAAAATGGTCTCGCTTGGGCTGAGACCAACCATAGCAAATCTCAGCTCAAAAGGCAAATGGTTGAGAAAGTTTTAAAAACAACTGAAGAAAATTCCATCGGGGAGATGATTAGGCAGCCCTAACTGTAGGCATCACTATGTGCCTTTTAAAAAAAAAAAAAAAGTTTGTAATTACACAGAAGAAAGGAAATAACTCCTGCAGCACATCAATGGAAGAACCCTCAGGAAAACTACTCAGCATATGATAATTTCTAGACTGTTTTCCAAATTATATATTTATAAAACTATAAAACTCCTGCAGCTCCACTGGAGAGTGGGTGGGTGAGTAAATAAATGAGTGTGTGTGTGGTTGGTTGGTTGGTTTGTTCGTTCGTTCCCAGTCGCAGAGCTGCAAGAGTTTTGCATTAAAGGGACTGCAACAGGATAGTACAACAGTTGTGGGAGAGATGGGAATATTGTGAATGTCTCTGCCAATCCTGCCATCTCGAGCAGCCTCACCTCGGCTTCTCAGAGGGCTTTGTGTGCTTTCTGGGGCGTAAAATGGGGATACTGATACTGACTTCCTTTGTAAAGCCCTTTTAAGATCTACTGCTGAGACTTGCTGTAGAAGAGCGAGGAGTCACTACTAGAATGTGACTTAATAGGACTGTTTGCAGATCCTCCAAAGGTTTGGGATATGGATTAAGATCTAGAAGTTTGGATGTTTATCCAAAACTAAGGAGGCAACACGCGCAGGAGACCTTTGATCCTCCAGCGTCACTAGCCAGCCCGTACTCGAGAACTGGTAAACTGGGTCTTCATTAGAGGAAGATCAAGGGGCTTGCTCCCCCTTTCTGGTGTGTCTGGGGGAGACTGGCAGGTGTTTGAACAGCTGCATGAGACATCTCCCCTTTTCTCATTCCTTCAGCAATAGAAAGGGACTTTTCCTCCTCTGCATTCCATGCGAACACATGAATCTTTCTCCTGCTCTGCCTTCCCCCACCCCAGTCGTCCTGCTTCTCTCCTCTCTGAAATTCTCACTCATTGCTTTCTCCCCCAATTTTTACCTCTGCTCCTTCCCCAGAGTTAATGATGTCTCTGGTCCCTTCACCCCTTCCTTCCCCAGAGTTGAATGTGCCTTTGTTCTCCTTGGTCCCTTAAAGTCATGGGGGAAATAGGCCACATCTCTTTCCCACCCCCCATAGGATAAGAGTATGGGTGGATGCTGCAGCTGTGTTGCACTGGCTGCTTCTAACAACTGCTCCCGTCCTGGCTGCCTCTTTGCTATTCTTTGCCCTGCGCTGAGACTGCAGAGGGCATTGTGGAGAGTGGAGGGCAATTGCCAGCTAGCCTCCTGCTTGCTTCAGCACTCCACCCTAGGAGCTGGGGCCAGCAGAGCAGTTACAGAAAACTCCTGCAGTAGCTGCCACAGCTCCCAGTGGGTCAGTGAATGGGATGGCCTGGAAAGTTGGGATTGGGGAAATCTGGGTTATCAGCATCACAGCTCTGCTCCTAAAAGTCCAAGGTAGGCTAATAGAGTGCTCCATCCTTCCATTAACGCTTTCCCACTGTGCCAAGGACAGAAGGATATATACTATGCAAATACTGACTGGTTCTACAAAGAGGTAGAAGTGGGCCATATTCCCTGTTGGTGCCATCAGATCCTGCAGAATGTAGGGTTTCATTTGTTAAAAGTTTCTAACCTTTACGGTTGCAATGAAAACTTCAAGGTGACCTGATGCAGTGCTGTCTTCCTGAAACTAGAAGTTCAGAGAAACTATAGCCCGAAGAGGCATGACCTGTCCCCATTCATCCAGAAGCATCTTGGCTCTCCACCCTAAGGGTAGCATTGCTAACTGTTTTAGTGGGGAGAACTATCTGACTTCTTTTAGCTTGTGGGGGGAAACATACTACCACTGTGGGTGTTTTTTCCCTGTCTTACCTCTGCTTGACAGTTGTGAGTGGATGGGGGTGGGTCATACAAAAAACACTGTGTGCGTGTCTATACTCAGTAGATAAAATAACATGGCTATACTAGATATTGGCTGCAAAGAAGTGTTGGTGATATGTTCAGGTGGATGTTCTAAGATCATGGAAGTGTAACAGGAGAGGGGCTAAAATTGGATTAGTTTGATTATGTAGTCATATTAATCTGCCTAATGAGAGAACCCATTTTTTTCCCTTTCCCTCTCTGCCGCAGCTGAAGAATAAATTTATGAAGAAATTGCCCCGGGATGCTGAGGCCTCCAATGTGTTGGTTGGTGAGGTAGACTTCTTGGAAAACCCTTTCATTGCCTTCGTCCGGCTGCAGCAGGCAGTTATGCTGGGTGCTTTGACTGAAGTCCCCGTTCCTACCCGGTAAGAGAGCCTCCCCCAGCATGCAACATAAATCAGAAAAGTGTTTTCACCTTTAAAATAATGACACCATCCCAAAAGGGAACCTTCTCCATTGCTTTCCATAATGTAACTTGCAGTGGATTTATATATTTTTACCAAGACTGTCAGAACTATGCTAACGGATCACCCCTTCTGCTGCTTAATCAAATTGGGATCTTGGATTTATTGAAATATCTAATCTATAAAAATAATCTTTAATCTATGAATATACATAAGCACATACTAATGTAACACTAAAGGGATACTATTAACTTGAAATCTGGTGGGGGGAAAGAAAGAAAGTACTACGCTCATCCTTGAATTCCCTGGTACTTTTTTCTGGTTTTATAAGTACATTTTCTTCCTCTTAAAAATGCTTTTCTCTCCCTTGTTGTTATCTCAAAGAACCCTACAAATAAAAGGGGGACAGTGAAACTGATAAGATGCAAAGGGTGAAATCCTGGCATTAAAAAAAAAAAGTGGTGTCCTATATGAAAAGTGAATAAATTGGACAAAATATTTCAATAATAGTCATTGTAGGTGTTCTTTGTTATTAGAAGGAGTGCAGATTTTTCAGGCAGAAGTGTGATTTTTTTTTTAAAGTAACCATGTCCCTTTTTGTGTTAGAAAATGTAAGCCCTGATCCTGTAAATGTGAACATACTTAACTTCAAATATGTGGATGAGATTGCTCATACGTTTAAAATAAAGCATATGCATAAACATTGGCAGGATCAGGGCCATTAACTCTCAAAATGAAATATATGACAGTTAAGGGTCTATTCATACGCATAACAATACAGTCTTTAATTATGCAGTTACATACTATTTCTCTATGCAACATACGGCAATGTCACTTTCAAAAAGTGTAGAACCTTAGATACATGTGCTGCATTTTTTGTGTATTCTAGACAGAAACCAGAAAGTAATTAGTATTAAAAGTATATAGTAAAATGTACTTAAAGCACCAGTGAAGCATAATAAAGTTATAATCAAAAGAGTTATCTGCATACAGATTGAATTGCAGTTAAATCATAACGTTCTTTTTCAATTCCACCTCACTAGCAGAGGTGCTTCATTAATATACATTACTGAGAATACACAATTACCACTTAATACCATTACATATTAGCACCTGACAACATACAAGTGTTTTAATATCAGTTTTCAGATTTAGGTTACATTAACTGTAAATACTGAGTTTGAAATGTCCTGATAACTTTTAAAGCATTAGTGTGCAAATACCTGTTTTTACGTGGACATTTAAAATTTTTTAATGTGCATCCACTGTATGATGCAAGTAATATTTGCATAGTGCTGAGAAAGTCTGAGGATATATATATCATATGAAATGTCATAAGAGGAGACATAAAGTACTCACATGAGCAAAGAATAACAAACTATTAAGACACAAGATAAAACTGATATGGGAAGATAAATCTGTCAAAAGTCCACAGGTCTAAAGTTTATAAACTTATATTACTAACATCAGAAATACACAGAATCAAAATGGCCCATATTCAAGTTAAATAATCATGGGTAAGTGGCAACTTGTCAGTAATTGTCATGAACTGGGCTCAAAGAGATTTACCTGTGTCTGATGTTCAGGTAACATTGCTTATTAACAATGGTGCAGTGTGCATGTCTGAAATCTATTTCACTGGAGCATTAGAATGGAAATGCTAAGAAATGTTTGAGTATGTTTAATTTGTTTATATTATGGGGTATTTTTTACAGAATACATTGGGAAAAATAGGGTGGATTATTTTTAGCAATAACTGTTTTTGCTGTCTCAGCATTACTGGGTGCTGTACATTTCAGTACTTCAGTCACTAGCCTGATCCTGCTTTTATTTTTTTTTAAATACATGTCTGATTGTTTCTCAGTAGAGGTAAAATTAGACATCCTTTGTTCTGATAGTGAGAGCCGAGAAGTTGGAGGTAGAAAAGCTTAATAACCTCACGAAATTATTCCAGAGCATTATTGAAAACAATACATCCTTCCATGTTAACATTTTTTCCAGGAAATAATAATATCCATTTGCTGTCCTCCAAGCCAAATAGTAGTTGTAATCAGAGTAGGGAGGCTCATTAACTTGCTTCTGTGAGGAATGAGGAGCCATTTGCAGTGGTTGCATCCTGTGAAATCTAATAAAGGAAATCCCAGAAGAGCCCACTCTGGCTGTGATGGACTAGCTCATCATTCAATCGTTTGTTTTAACCTCCCTGTGCAGTGAGCATGCCTGCCGTAAAGTGCACTTCAGAACTCTCAGATCCTAAAAGGTGCAATAGGTGGGACCTTTTTCTTTTTTTTTTTGGTTTCCCTTTTATGTTATCTGATAAAGACCGCAGCCAAAACTTTCAAATGTACGTGCTCAAACTTAGACTTCCTCAAGCCATATTTAGTCTCCTACGTAGAGTGGCCTAATTTTTCTGAGGAGTTGGGCTGCAGTTGTACCTACACAGCAATGTAAGCCTAGGGTTAGTGAGACTCGAGTCAGCTGACCTGTATCAGGGAACCCCGGGGTTGAGCGTCTACATTGCATTTTAACCTTAAGTTAAGGATTTTCTGACCCATCTCAAACCGAGGGTGCTGGTATCCATACTGCAGTGCACAGATCCAAGTCAAAGTAACCCTGTCTGGACTTGCATTGCTTTGCAAACATACCCTCTCACGGACTTCAAATGTGGTACGGAGTACTGCAGCCTAAGGCCAGTTGCTGATTGCAGTGGGAGCTGCAGCTGCTCAGTGCCTCTAAAAATCAGCCCATTTCTATTTAGGAGGCTAAACATGGAGTCAGAAGCCTAATTTTAAGCTCCCAGATTTGAAAATGTTGGTCTAGAACTGTGAGCGATGATTTATTTGGGGTGTCTGTATAATTTTGTAATTGGAAATGTATTTACCAGGTGACCCACTCATTGCTTCTTATGCTCTTAATTAATTAGCCTATTTTTCTTGAGCATCCATAAATATGTTGAGTGCTTCTTAGAACCAAGTGATTGCCCCAAGGAGTTTACAGTCAAGGATGCTGTCTTATCCTGCTCCACTGAACTCGATGGGAGCTGGATCAGGGCATAAACTGAGATCTGACACAAGTAGTGAACGTCATAAACAACAACCTGGGGGAAAGCAAGGGAAAAGAAAAAGTTCCTAATAATAAGATGACATAACATGGCTACTCAGAAAAGTATGTTAGACATCTTGGTGCTTCCACTTTCAAAGCAACAACAAAGCAAATTAATCTTGATTCCCATGGACAACATATCAGCTGTAACTTTTCAAGGAGGCAGGGGGCATTCATTGAGGAGGATGCAAGCACCAAAGTCTTATGGCTTACAGGTAGGCTTTGCACTGAGCTCTCCACAAGGTGAAAAGCTAATCTCTGCATCCCTTCATCCTCATTCCTTTTCTTCATGTTGCTTTGGAAATGGAGAACAAACACATTTTACTGTATAGGTTATTTAGACTGTATCGGGCAGACTGATTGCCTGTTATGTATTGGCTCTGTATTCCTTTTTTATTGCTTCTAATTGTTGTTTGGTTTTGATTTCAGAATAATGTTTAGTTGCAGAGCAGCTGATGCTTAATGGAAATCTTTGAAAGATTTTCTATTTAGAAATCATTCTGCCTAGGCTTCGTTACTAAGAATATTTACATGAAAACAGAACTTTTGTTTAAAAGCAAGTAGGAAGAGCCCATGAGCTCTGGCTGAACAAAGACCCTGTTCTTATGCCATCTTACCATCCTTGGCAATAAAAAACAGGGGAATTGAAATCCAGATAAGGAACTGTAAGAACAGCTGTTTTGCAATAGAATGTTTTTCAGAGTTTTCCATGAGGCATCATTAGCCCTTCACCCTGTGCTGTGTCTGCCCATTAGTTTGGATTTCCCAGGCTTTTAAAATCGTGTCTATTCTGCTCACTGTTGTCTCTACTCATTAATTTTAAGTCTACAGTGCTATGAATTTCTCACTTTCACAAGCACTTATTTACCACATTTACGCTAATGACTTGGGTGGGTCTTAATGAAGCTTCTAGACTAAAATTCTGCAGATTACCTTCAGATCTCCCCCCTCTGCTGCATTAAGATGGGGGGAGATGGTCAAGAAACACCAAGAGAGGAGTTTTAAGGGTATCTGGGCGGGGGTTATCGGTACAGAACTGCATAGTCGAATTTGTGATTCTGCAGCACCATTATTATGCCTTGAAGCCTCAACTGAAATCTAGTGACTTGTTCAAGATCACACAAGAAGCTTGTGGCAGTTGAACCCTGATCTCCAGACTCCCAGTTCATTGGTTAATGATGAGATCATCCTTTTCTTTGGTCTGATTTTTTTTTTTTTTTTTAAGTGTAGACACAATTTGTGTGTCTTGCTCATTGTTCAGAATATTAGCCTCGTCTCAATGACTGCAGCTCACTGGAACTTTTCCAGGTTTGGGGCATTCTCTGGGGAATCCTGACTCGTGGCAACAAGGGTTTACATTTCTCAGTCTCTGCTGCTGTATAACACCATGCAAGCAACCGGCTGGGTGGCATGTTGATAAGGTGCCCAAACAATGAATCTTCATGTGTGGTGAAGGAGGAAAAAACAAACAACTTCACCTGTCTGGAGTTCTCATTTCCTTCTCCCAGAGATCAACCACAAATAGCGCCCCAGCCATCAAGCAGTGTCCAGTCCAGTGTCCATCGGTTTCTGATGGAAAACTAACCCAGCTGGCCTTTCCCTTCCGCTAAGGAGGCATGTGCAATCACTTTGTTGATCAAGGGAACAAAATATATAGCAACAGTGAAACAAACTAGAAAACAACACCCTTTTCTGAAGTAACTGCCTTTAACCCTTAAGGAAATTCCTGCGTTGGCTTTTTCCAGCTTTGGCGGGAGAGGGGTTCTCCCCATGTGTGGGCAGTCCTGACTTTGTCTGTGATACTTCCTGCTCTGCCATGGTTTTTTATATATGGAGTGCCCAGCCTCCTGGATTAGCAGCTACCACACAGGGATTGCAGGCAGGCTTGGCCCAAGGACAGTGTGGCTCGCTCTTGCCTCAACCCAGTGTGGGGTCTCTACACCACATCACAAGTACATTTCCCCCTCAAATTGAACTCTGATGCTTATTTATGCCATTTAGTAGAGATTTCGGTCCATATTCTTTAGCATAAGCAGGCATGGCACCTGACCCCTCGTGTATCCCTCTAGCAAGCTGGGTTTAATTTCGGCACCAAAATCTCTGGTGTTGACTGCCACTGAGATGCACGAGGATTGTGTCCATTTACATCAAGCTGAGTTTGGTCCTTAATCTCTTGCTAGAGAGCAGTGCAGTAATATGGCTGTTGTGCCTGTGTTTGACCCCTTTTCCAGACCGAATGGATTTACAGTGCATTTGCGCTGCTATGTAGTGTTTCCTCATGAAACCCAGGATGAGACACAGGATTTGCTGAAAATTGTCTTTTTTGCAATAATTCCCATGCTCTGCTAAGTAAACTGAAATCCTAAAAACAGGTCGTCTGTCTTGTCTTCTGTTACCACGAGCTAAGGGACTAGGTTGGTAACTGGATAACAGCATCTTTCATATTGAGGTTGCATTGGATGCCAGATTGGCGTTGTCTGGCCTACATTGTCTCAAATCAGTTCCCATGGAACAGGTGGCCATATCACAAAACTGTCATCAAAATGAATGGGCATTCTTCTCAGCAAGCACAGTGGAGATGCCAGTGGTCAGGCCTGGGGATTGAACTACCCTTCCATTGCTCAGCTGTGACCCAGCTCATTCATGGGTGAGCTACAGGGGCAGGGTGAATGTAGGAAGCTAGCATTCCTGCTGCCTAGACTGTGGCTGTTCGTAGATAGACAGCTGTCAGTCTGGCACCTTTTAAAAATAAAAACATGGCTGCAAGACCTAGATAACAGGTCAGCAGGTTGTTTGTTAGCACCTCAGCTCTGGCAGCCTGAGCTTTCTGGATGCTACTTTCTCTCATTCTAAATACATGAGCAGTTATTAGAAGCAAAGGCAGAGAAGGTAATGAGCAATGATTTCATATTGAAGATATTATCAAGTAAGTGTGCACATAGTAATAAGCAATTGTTGTCCAACAGGTATCAAATAAAGGATTAACACTTAGTATATTGTAGATAGTGATCCCTGCAATATGTGTAAATTAAAAATATAATCCATTTACATGAATATCTGCCATGAACCGTGGCTATGAAGCATTTACTATCAGCAAGGCTGTGTTGTGTATCCCCACCAGGAACACAAGGCGTGCCAGGCTCAATCAGTTTAGCTAAATTATTAAGAGTTAAAGGCTGATTTAAAAGAATAGTTTTCCTTCACACATGAGTAGCTGTCCTGGATGCTGAATCCTCCAGATATTTCATCCCCAGAGAAGCACTGATGAGCAAATGCAGTGCAGTGTGTTTCTGAGCTCTGTGGGATTGATGGCTCTAGAAAGGAAATATTAGATGTTTTCAAGGATATTGTTTTTAATAAATCATTTAAGAAATTGAAAACAGTTTCTTACCATCACAAATGCACCCCACACTGCCCTTCTAGCTCACCTGCCTTACCTGGCCTGGATGCCTGCTGCTCTCCTTCTAAGGTGACCTCAGGAGGCCAGTCTGCTTTGCTGACTGATGGATGAGGAGAGTCGTGGTCCCACCCTTTTTGGGAGCACAGGGGAGCTCTGAGGGATATGGGAGTGAGCAGTCCATGCACCCCTCCCTGAGCACAAGGGCTAGAATTCTGCCTTGCTTGGGTTCCACAAATTGAGGGACTCTCTTTCCATCCCTTCTCCAGCCGTTGCAGTGACGACACCCATCATATACAGGATTATCTAGGAACAGGAACAATGTTGGGGAAGTATTTAACGTAGCTGTCCTTCTAAGGGAATTTAGCAGCGGGAAACAAAAAGGGGCCAGCATTATGTGACCATCAACAAGCGCTTTCCAGACTTCCAGAGGTCTGCAGAGTCCAGTTTGGGAACCTCTGGGCTATATCACACTTGGACAGTATTGCATTTTAGCTGCTGCCTGCACTTGGCTCATGACTTAGATTGCATGGGTTGCTGCTGGGGGCCAGACCCCTCTGTGTAGTGCCATCACAGCACTTGTCTGATGAAGAAAATACAAAGAAACCTGCTTGATATCTGAGCCGGGGTGTGTGTGTGTGTGTAGTGACCTAGGTCTTTAGAGGAAAGACTCTGAGGACCACATAAACGGAAGGAAGAATTTGATCCCCTAATTTGCTAGTGTAGCCAGTTTTGATTATCTGAAGTGTGTGAATCTCAGAGGAAGAAATACATTAGTTATGCTGTTGACACAAAGGCCTTTTCTCATTCCTCCTGTGGGCCAATGTCCTATGAAGGGGGCTGAGCTCCCATTGAAATCAGAGGGAGCTGAGGTGACTCTGCAATTCTGAAAACCCAAGCCATACGCTTAAAATAATGCATTTTGCAAATTTTCCTGGATTCCTCATATTTCCTGCAACTTTTACCTGAATTTACTGTACACTGAAACAAGATTCACCTTGGTTCTTTGATTAAATACAACTGCGTTGTGGGTTTAGAGTGAGGTCTTCAAATGTGCCCAGTGCTAGCCTACGTCTGGTCCCGTTGAAGTCCGTGAGAGTTTTACCACTGACTTCAATGGGAGCAGTTAGGTCAAGGTGGAGTGCTTTTGAAAATCTCACTCTTAATATCTGATTATATCGTGGGTGTTTTACAGGGAAGTGGAATGGATTGCATCTCTAACTACTACAGTATGATCCTTGTAAAGATGAATCTCTGTGTTCACTCCTTTTATTTATTATAGATGGATTTGTGGTACAATGAGTAAATGATGCAGTTTGCTATCCTGAATGGTAACGATCCGTTTGTTTTTGGTCAGATTTCTATTCATTTTGCTGGGTCCGAAGGGAAAAGCTAAGTCCTACCATGAGATTGGTCGATCCATTGCTACTTTGATGTCCGATGAGGTAGGCATCTTTGCATATACCATGTCCAGTTGTTTTCTGTTGTTGTTTCATCGACCTAGATGGTAGCCATCCTCTTCTTTTTCTGTATAGTAACTTTTTGGCTTCCATATATCAGTATCGTACATGAGGCTGCTTCCGATGGCAAATTGGGTGATGGATCCATGAGTGCTGAATTTATGTACAGCTGAGATATCAAATTCTGATTATCTTTAAATTCCTTTTCTTAATTATTTAATCTGCCTCCACGCTTCTGTAAATGTGTAGAACTAGAATGTGTTTCTTTTCTGCATCTTTACCTGTAATCTGTAATTCTTTCAAATACATTTG
This sequence comes from Lepidochelys olivacea, assembly GCF_965140295.1. NCBI lineage: Eukaryota > Metazoa > Chordata > Testudines > Cheloniidae > Lepidochelys > Lepidochelys olivacea. Next base: position 18,955,016 of record NC_140414.1, on the reverse strand, counting down.
AGTTAACGTATAAACTGTGCTTCTTTATTCACATTCCAAGATCACAGGTACCCCACAGCAACTCTGACAGTGCATCTTATTGTCGAAATAGTTACACTCAGCATGTGGTGCCCTGTGTCCCAGAGCACTGCTTTAACTAACTAATAATTGTACACTACCCCTTTGTACCTAGTAATTACTTTCTAATAATACACATCAATAATGTGACATGATGCTATCTGCATTAATCTAAACATCCTTCTTCACAGTGTCTCTTGGCCTCTGCACAACTGTATTTCACCAACATCTTAGCATTTTCTCTTTCTTCTTGTGCTCCTTTGTTCTCTGACAATTCCCTTGGTTTCATTTACCCACTTCAGACTCTCTGCCTTTTATTATATTCCACCCCTGTGCTCAGAACAAAGTGCCCTCTCTCTCATTCTTCCAATGCTTCTTTACAATCCACCAGTTTTCAAGTACTTCTGTATGCTGATCTCCCCCCTACCCCCAACCTGAATTGTCATTCTGGAAGGTTCAAAATATGTTTATGAAAATAAATCTTAGTATTCTTTTGTCTCTCTTTAACCACTGGCTACAGCCTCACTCATTTACTTCCAGTTGGCCCAACTTGGTATGTCTCACTAAATTATTTCCCTGTGTTGCAGGGACCTTTGACAATGGTGCACCTCAGTCCCTCTGTTCTCTGCCTATGGCCCACAGTGGTTTAGTCTCCTGTGGGCTGTAATACTCTGGTCTAGTTTCAGTTGTTGGTTTTAGTGTGTGGATGCTGGGTTGCCTGTGATATGCAGGAGGTCAGTCTAGGAGAGCTGGAGGTCTCTCGGGTCTTAAACTCTCTGACCCTATCAGTAGGGGTGGCTAGAAGACATTTCATTAAAAATACTGAATAAAATGTTGAAGTTGTTTCTGTTTCATAGGGTTCAGAACTGACTCCCCCTTTCTCCTCCCCCCCCCTGTTTTTTTTAGTTTGTTTTTTTGGTTTCTTGACATTTTTAGTGACTTTGACTTTTCCCGACCCCACACAAAGTGTTACTGAAATGTCTGTTGAAATTTTTTGGTGACTGAAAGCTGGCTTTGTGGCAAATGAAAAATTTTGCTAACATTTTTCATAAAAACGTTGTGAAAAACAAAGTACGTCAAGAAAGTCACATTTTTGGGGGGCAGTTTTTTTTTTTTTTTTTAAAAAAAGGCCATTTTTGTTTTAAAATCTTTTCGTTCAAAAAACTTTTTGGCCAGCTTTGCTCGGCGGTTCGTATCTGACTGGCCCAAGCACCACTGATATTATCTTTTTGTAGTGTGTTGAGTGGGAGTTGATTAAAGCTTTTCTGAAAGATCTGTTGTAAGTCTTGGCTGTAGAAAATTGCAAAACTCAAATTGGTTAGTCTCTAAGGTGCCAGAAGTACTCCTTTTCTTCTTGCTGCATTGAGACTTTTGCTTCTCCTGCAGGTGTTCCATGACATTGCCTATAAAGCCAAAGACAGGCAGGACCTGATCGCTGGAATCGATGAGTTCCTGGATGAAGTCATTGTGCTTCCACCTGGGGAGTGGGACCCAGCCATCAGGATAGAGCCCCCCAAATCTCTCCCATCTTCTGATAAAAGGTAACAGCAGGGAGTAGCAGGGCTGATGTCAGTGACAAGAGAGTAGGATATTCTGGGCCAGCATGTTAACTAGAGAAGATGAAAGGAGTGCGATAGGTGGAACCCAAGAACATGTGTTACGTTAAAGCAAGCGATGTTTATGTAAGCAGGGCTGACTCCCATTCTCAGTTATGAGAGTGTGCAGGGCAACTGGGGTTGAGTATCTTGAGGAAGACAGGCCAGGCCACGTGGGTTGGGTCCACAGCATTTACTCTCCGAGCTTGAGGAACGAAAGCAGGTAAATGAGGGTTGCAAGTGCAGTAAGTAAACATTGCAGTGGGAGGGGAGGGCAGTAGGGGGGTGGGGAGGGAGCAGAGGAGTTGTCATTTTTTCCCCTTAGCATTGAATTTTCCACATGAGACGATAGAAGAGAATGTGCCTGAAAGCAGTGTCTGAGAATGTTGAGTTATGCTGTAATTTCAGGTCTTTGCTAATAGTCCTGTGGGGAATGTCCCTGCAGCACTGTGCTTGTACCAGCAGTTCAGAGGGAGAATGGGGTGTCCTAATACAGCAAGCCATTTGTAACTGTAGTTAAGCTCAATATTGAATTTTATTTTACAACTTCCAGTATGCAATGAGTTAATCCCTTATTTGCAGCATGCCAGTCTGGCTGCTTGTATAGCAGGAGCATTCTGTGTTCATAAGGCTTGTGTGATGGAGCTGGGTATAGATTTGCGTCCTATAGTGTGTAACACAGTGAATCCTCAGTGTGACTTGTCTTTCTGCATAGGAAAAACATGTATTCGGGTGGGGAGAATGTACAGATGAATGGAGACACGCCTCATGATGGGGGCCATGGAGGTGGGGGCCACGGCGACACTGAAGAACTACAACGAACTGGCAGGTCAGTGATGAATTCTCTGACCTGTTCAGCATGATGCTTTGCCCTTTTATCCCCTTTAACTTTGCATCTTATAATATTGCTCTCACCTGCTATACACATGGCCACCACTTTCAGAAGTGACCTGTGATTTTTGGGTGCCCAGCTTGAGACGTTTTAAAGGATCCCGAGGACCAGCAGACCCCTTCAAGGTGTCTTAGATTGGGACAAACAATGAGAACTCCCAAATTGCTAGTCACTTGTAAAATGCTTGGCCTATGGATGTGTGAAATTACGCTGATTGTTATGAAGTACGTTCATCCTAAATACCAATTCTTTTCCATTCATATTTGTGGAAATGTTTTAGCTGTTTGCAGGCTATCACAAGTTTATACAATAAATGTTCAAAGCCATCAATTGTCAATAAAAGAGAGATCCTGTTTCCTGACATTCCCATTACAATGTAGAAGAGCTCAAAAGAGAGATTTAATAGAAACAGAGAAGGTAATGTTGCATGAGGCCTGATTCCCTGTTCTGTTACTTCAGTTTTGTGCCAGTGAACTCCATTGGTTTCAATCTAATGTAACAGAACATAGAATTAGGCCTGGTTCAGTTCGGCAACTCAGTGTCAGTGTAGTGTTTTACTGTAATTGAGAGGTGTAGCTCAGGGAGATATCTCAAACTGTTCTCTTTTCCCACTCAGTAGACTGCCAGACTGGATGGGAAGCCGAAGTAACATTCCTCAGTTTTTGAGATGATGGTTCCAGGCTATTACTATTTCTTAGCAACATGGTGCTTTATAAAGTGCTTTGAGGTCCCAAGACTATTCCCAAATATAAAACTTTGCTGAGATAAAGTTAAGGTTATAAGTTAGATATCAGTTAAAACATTATTAGAATGTTTGTAGGTATTAAAAGTAGTAATAATAATAAAAAGCTGAAAGCCTGCCATTACAAGTTAGAGTTAATGTTCCTTCTTAGAAAGGCAAGAAATCCATGTTGTCACAAAGAACCATAACAGTAGTCCTGTGTGCTTGTCTTCCATCACATCTCTTTAATGTGCCATGTCTGAATCGCCTGAGAACATTACAGATTTGTTATCTTCCAATCAGTAAATAGTTTGAAAGGTAGATGGGTCAAATGCAATTATACCGATGAGGTTGTCTTGGTGGTGGACTATATGTGAGAGGATAAGAAGTGAGATTTGTGCTTCTCATGCTGACTGTGGGTGATTGAAGCCAATGGGCTTCGGTACCAAAGTCACTCTTGTAGTGTGACGTTACTTACCCTATCCTCTGTAGAATGCTCACCGGAAACTTATACAAACCAAATTCTATTCAGTTCCTGATTATTTAAGAAGAATGTACTTCCTATTGCTTGAGTGTTCCTTGCCCTCCAAATCAAGGAGGAGCCACTGGACTTATGACCCCCTCTTTCATTTGTCTGTACTGTTTTACTCCCAATTCTACTTCTGGTGAATGTTTTGAAGCATCTTCCATTTAGCGGTTATGTGGCTCAAACACCCATTGATTTATGCCTTATGTAGAAATAACTGCAATGACCCATATCTTTTTGGATTGCATAGCCCCTTGTTTCTGATAATGTCTCTGATTAGTTGCTCATCATGATAAATGTTATTGTAAGACTTTTTTTTCACTTTCTTCTTCTCTTGCCTAATCCTCAGATTTTGTGGTGGTTTAGTCAAAGACATAAAGAGGAAAATACCTTTCTTCGCCAGTGACTTCTATGATGCTTTAAATATCCAAGCTCTTTCAGCCATTCTCTTCATCTACTTGGCCACAGTGACCAATGCTATCACTTTTGGAGGTCTGCTTGGTGATGCTACAGACAACATGCAGGTTAGAAATAATTTCAAACTCATACAAACAATGCAGGCCCAAATTTCCTCATTTCGAGAGTAACAGGGAAGCAGATGGGCCATGTATAAAGATTGGTTACTTAGCACAAGATTTATCCTGCTGCTCTAACTAAAACTGACCTCACTTCTGTGCCTGTTGTTGTACTTTGGTTCTTTTAGCAATTGCAGATGCAGTTATATTAAATTGTGTTCGAGCAATAGGTAAGAGAAAGGGGGGGGGCATTTCTGTATCAAAATTACTGGTGCTCTTCAAGTGTGCTAACTGGTTTTGTGTGTTATTTAATTTGAACTAGGTGTATTAATTCTGATTCACATTTTCCATGTCCTCAGAGCTTAACAGGGCATGTTCTGCCTGACGCTTAACTTTGTTGGGTTTTCTGCCTGTCTCAAAAAAATACTTCTGTGCGGTTGTCCACTGGAAACAGAAGGGATAAGGAAGTAGACTGAGGAATTGTTTAGAATGTGTTTTGAGACAGACACTACAGACAAAATGTAAGCCGTTTAGAATGATTAATAAAAAAGGGTCAAATATGACGCTTTTACTGGATACTCAGGCAGTTCTCCATTGAAGTCAGTGGGAGTTTTGCATGAGCAAGGATTAAAGTGAGAGTGTTAGGATGTGGCTCGATAATATAAGAAGTCCAAACAAAAATAATTGTATGTTAACTTTACTGTCTATTGCTTATCTGAGACCTAACTGTGCTTACATTTCAACTGCGCTTGAATTCTCCTTTGGCCTTTTTCAAATTGAAAACCCACAAATATTTATTTTATTTATTTAGATTCAATTGCAATTAAATAATTCCCATCGAGCAGCTCTGAGTGCCCTAACAATAATTAAATTTACAATAACAGTAATGAATTTATTGATTTAAAAACAAACAAATACCAAGGGGTGCCTAGCCAAGGTTCCAGACTCCCCTGCCATAAATTACAGAACCAAATAAAATACAGCAGCCTGTAGAACATCAAACTTCCTTTCTTCATACAAATCTGACTAACCTCCAAAGCCCATCTCCACAGCAGGCCCATAGGGTAAATTGATAAGAGAAAATAGATATAGAAGAGAAGGACCCACAACCACCAATGATAATCTTTCTGTGGCATATGCCCACTGGATCAGAACAAATAGCCCTGCTCTGCTCCAGAAGAAGGTGAAATTTCCTGAAAAAAGGGATGCTGATATCCCAGAGAGTTTAATGCACTGGAGAAGAATATCAGCACAGCCATTTATTTAACTCAGGCGAAAAACCTTTGAGGTTAATGCTTAACTTTTTACCTAGGGAACAAAAACTGCATTAGCAACTTAAATGCTACAAAATTCAGAAATCCACATGAAGGTTCTTGATGGAAAATGCTAATGACCATTACATATAAAAAGCCCCTCTTACCTATTAAACCGTGTCACATGTTCATTACAGATAGATTTCTGGAGAACTCATAGATTTACCATTCCTTTAGCAAATAAAAAAGTAACATTTTGGGTAAGCAAAACAACAGCAGCAATAACTGTGTGCTATCCATCCTTTGAGGACTGCTACTGATGTAAGATTGTGATACTTTGGGTAAGTTTATTGTGCTTTCACAATGAATTTTGATAACTGGGCAATAACTTCTCAGTGTTGGGTCTGGTTGGGTCTGGGGCAGAGAGGTATGTCCATTGCCACTCTGCTCTGAGGTTTCCATCAACAGAAGGGCATCTCCAGAGCCTCCACAGAAGACCCATATGTGGGAGCTGCTGAGGAGATGCATTGCATTGGCTACCCCGGTCATACTCCCATCCCACACTTTGCTGTCCACCTTTGGGCCTACTCTGTCCCCAGGCAGCGTGTGTCGCCATTTTTTGTTGCCTCTGCCTTTTCCCTGGGAGACTTTCTGCTGCCTGGGGCCCAGGCTGTGAGACATTGAAACAAAGCAATGATAGAATGTGGGAAGTTTCCAAGAGAAAAGTTGATCATCTTTATTCTCCAGTAGGGGCCCTCTGTTATCTTTCATCATATTGAGACTGCCAGGTGCAGAGAGTGATAAATAAACACATTTTGTTTAACACCTTGCGGGCTGGGCTAAAGGTATTCTTTCAGGAACCTTGTGAACCTTCTTTATATCTGAGCATGTTGCCTTCCTCTGATTTAATCTGGAATTTGTTTGATGAACGTGACAGTCTTTTGTCTCTGAGAATCTGAAGCCATGATTGGGCACGAGGGGCGGGGTGAAGGAGGACATAGAGGGAAGAAAAGAGACTTCGGTGCTCTGGTTTATTGCTTGCTCTGTGTTATACCTAATTCAGCTGTGACAAAGAAGATGCCCATAGAAAGGCAACAGCTACCAGATTGCACTTTTCAGTGCAAAATAATTTACCTCTATTTTTGAAAAAGGAACATGCTAGTATCCTGCATTTAAAAAGACTGGTTTAGTCACACAGCAGTTCTGTGGCAAACATAAATGAAATGGAACGTCTTAGGACAAAACTCCAGGAGAAGCAGAGAGAACCCATGACTGAGTCCTGTGAATGCTTTCTCTTGCTTGTTTGCTTGTCTTTCAAATACCTCTTTCACCCTTTGCATCTTCCAGAGCTGGGAGAGCGCCCTCAATGTGTGGAGTGGCCTTGTTTACACTGGCACTTTTTAAAAACCTCTCTCACCACTGCACTTCTACACGTGGTAGCAATGGTGGGAGAGTAGTGTGGTTAGCCATCATTAGATTTGATTGGAACAGGAGTGGACAACACGGTGGTATTAACACCAGCTACCTCTCTACACTAATGCTGCCACCAATGAAATCACACCAGGGTTCATATACTGTTGGAGTATTTTTAGAAAATTGCTAGTGTGGACACAACCTCCGATATCCGAAGTGTAAATCACTTCTCCAAGTGTTCTCTGCCTTTAATAGATTTCCCAAGTTATCATGAGTGAGTACTGGCAAAACTCAGAAGACCAGGATCCCTTCCAGGGATTTGTATGAAATTCTTAGCTACTACACACAATGCTAAGTTTAACATCTCTAGACGGTGTCATCACTGGCTTGATTTCCAGCATGCAAACTGAATGGGAAAAAGTCTGCAATCCTACTTAATTCCACCAGAATTCTGTCTTGCTGTCTGCCTGGAGTTGGAGAAGAGAAATAGAAGCAATCTGAACACTTGTTCTCATAAGTTCCTTTGGGTCATTCTGTTGGAGAGTATGTCCCCAAAGTCTGATAGTTCACTTTCTCCCTCTTCTAAAAAAAAAAAAAACTTCCGTCTTCCTTCTCCATCCAGCGAGGACTCTGCTAGTGCCTGGCAAAGCAGATTGACACCAACACCTGCGTGGGGCAAAGTCAACATAGACATTACCCCACAATGCAGCCTCTTATCTTTTCAAAAACTAGGTTCATTCTCTGGGCTGCTCCTGCTTTGCAGATTCCCTTGAGCAGCACCACACAGGCCAAGGAGTTGTCTGAGATCCATGCTTGCCTGTCTCTTTTTATACTTGGAGATTGCTTCTGTCTAAATGAGCGGCTGGGAAGCTCACCAAAACAGAAAAGGACAACAGAAGCCACAGCTGGTTTTGGCTCTGGGAAGCAAGAAGGGAGCTGATGGTTTCTGCTTTGAATTAAAGCAGCCTCACCCTGACCACAATCTTCCTGAGTTATAGAAGTGTAAAGTATGGGGAAATGGCCTGAGATTGCTTTTTCCAAATCTCTTTTACTGCTCAGTGAGTAACCCTCTTTCACAGTACTCTGACCCTCTGAGCTGTTCAACATCTGATTTGATCATTCTCCAGTCAGACTTTCAGCCACTCTCTATGCACACATTTCAATGCACTCGGGGCTTTCCCAGACAAATGCCTTTTGTACTGCAGAAACGGAGCACTGACACTGCAAGGGATGTTGCATGTACTATGCACACCAGCCTGGGTTGGTAATGCCTTTAGTAGATTTAGACTTTTAATTTTATTTCACAAATTTGGCACAAAGCACAGGAAAATCATTACTGAGATTGTGCCACAAAAAAACACCACTCTAATAGACCGAAGCTGCCCAAATCTGCCTGGGCATCATATATTGGTGGATCAAGAGACTAGAGAGTCTCAGCAGACATCCCAAAGCAGTCTGTCACCACCTCCTCACACTTCAGATAACCTGCAGGCTGTCGTTATTTGAAAAGAGTGGTGCATCCACTGGTCAAATAGTAGGATTCCACATGAAGCAAAATGCCACCTTCCAGTTCCCTTGGCTGCTTTGTAATGCAGAGGCATAGTGGAGCATTCTCTGTGCTCAAAGTTTCTTCTGTTACCAAGGAGGTGATTTTTTCAAAAGCAAGGAGCCCTGGCCCAACGTTGTTCCTCCTGAAGTTGATGGTAATTGATGTCTGTGGGTGAAGAGTCCTTTTGAATGAGTGCTTTTGAATACCCCACCTAAAACTTCTAAAGTTTCTGAAGTGGCTACAGGTTCATTTACTTCTCAGAAAGTGCAGATCTAATTGAGCAGATGTCAGCAAGGCCCTGGGCCACTTTGAGTAAATATTTGGAAGCTTTATTTTCAGGAAGAAACCTTTAAGTATGAGCAATACCTTTTATTATCAAAACCAGAAGTGTTATGGGTCAGAGACTGCTGTGGGAATTGATTCTTCAGAAGAGAGAGGTTCCATCTGTCTGGGTTACCTGAAAAGAGGAGATTTGGTCAGACCTTCAGCTGGGGCATCAACTTGGTTGACTCCAGTGGAGCTATGCTGTTGTACACCAGCTGAGGATCTGCCCTGAGAGTTTTCCAGTAGTTTGTCACCAATACAAACTATGTTTCAGGAAGTGAGATTCATGTATATTGTTACAATTTATGGCTTTTATTTCTTGTGGATAGTTAAATAATATCACAGGGCCTGATACTCCGAATCAATGTTTATCATCACAGTTTGTATTCTTTGACCCAGAAAAGAATAGCAGATATGCAATCTTTCTTTGGAACCTTGCATCAAGGTTTTTGTTTCTAAGAAAACACACTATTCTTAACTACAGCCATGTTAAGGAATGTTGAGGAAAAGAAATTCCAGATGTGTTGGAATCCATGCCGTGGGCTGTGATGCTCTTGTTGTAATTAGTGCTGAAGGAGAGAAGAGGAGTTAGTTGTACAAATGCCATTCCTTCTGTTGAGAGGAATTGTATCATTCTCACGAGCTGCTCAAAGGAAATGGACAAAGACTCATAAATTCCCGGGACCCCTTGTAATGGCCGTCTGCTTTTCAAGGAGTCTTGCAATAACTTGCAGGACTGGGCAATAATGAAGTCAGAGAGTGCAGCCAATAATGCCTGCTATTAGCATCATTCTAGAGGCTGGACACGTTTTATCTGTGGAGTCATTCTGAGGGAATAACAGTGGAGTCCCATGTTGCAATGGTTACAATTAGTGCTCAGAGTATAACCACACTGTAAAGTGGAACTATGAATGAGACATACAAGCGAGGTCCTAATCCTGCAATAGGATCCACTAAGGTGAACAGTCCAATTGCAGGAGCTAGACCATGACTGCTATTTATGTGGGCAGGGGCAGAGATGTCATGATGCTTGCTACAGAGTTGAATATAAAAGCTAAAGAACAGAATTGCTTTATAACTCAAGTAGACATTATTTTAATAAGAATCTTCCAGGCATAAGAATATTTCAGAATTTCTATTTTCCAGTTTAAAGAGCAATATATTAAAATAGCTCTTTTATGAGAGGCCCTGAAAGTGTTTCTAAGTTTGGGGTTGTTTTTTTTTGTTCTGTTTTGTTTTTGGGGTGTTTTTTTTTTTGTTTTAAAATTTCCAGTGCAGTATTTGTAATAAATCAAACAGCTCCATTTTAAAACTGTAATCCACAAAACTGGAAACTGTAGCTCCTTTTAACAGAGTGCAGAAATAAAATAAAAACTGGTCTGTAAAAGCTGCAGTTTGATCTCTAGAATAAGTCAAAGGTTTCTGTGTTCATCCAAGAAGGAAAAAACCTATGTCAGAGTGAGCTGATTCCAAATGGAAGATCTTGTCTGTAACTCGGTGGTGGTGGGAAGTTTTTGTTCAGCTGTGTTAGTGCTGTTTCATCAGTGAACTGTGGTTCCTCCTGTCATTGAGTCCCTCTCCGTGGTAGTGAGGATATGAATTAGGTAGCATATGGCACAAGCGATAGCCTTGGACGTGTGCACTAACTACCCTCTAAACTATGAAAAGGAGGTGTTGAGGAGGATGGAAAGGGAAAGTAGGAAGTAAATCAAGGCCTTCTCCAGTGAGTATAGAACCATGCTCTGTGACGTAGAGAGGAGAGGAGTGATGGTCTTGTGTTTAAGGCACTAAACTGGGACGCAGAAGATCTGGATTCAAGTCCTGGTTATGCCACAGACATCCTGCCTGACCTTGGGCAAGTTCCTTAATCATTTCGTGTCTCAGTTCTCCAGCTATGAAATGCAGATAGTAATACTTCCTTTCCTCTACCCTTTATCTGCCTTGTCTGTTTAGACAGTACGCTCTTCAGGGCGGGGACTGTCTCTTACTGAAGAGAAACCTTGCTAGAACCTTCTAGCAACCTGTCTAAGCTTCAGTTCAGTCCTGGCTAACGTGGCTCTGCTTCCATGCTTCCAGTGTGGACACGTTTTTTAAGAATAAATGAAAAGAGCCATTGATGAGGACTACAGCAGGCAGGGGCCTAAACTGAGCTTTTTCTGAAAACCTTCCCAAAGTGGCTGTGGTATGAGCAGCTCCACTAGTGCTCGCGGCGGTGGGAGCAAGAACTGGCTGCTGATGCTCTTGCTGCTGTGTCACCTTGGCCTTCTCAGAGTGGGGTGAAACAACAGAGTGGCTAAAGAAAGCTTCTAGCTGGACTACATTAAAGTTCCCACCATTGAAGAGTGGGATATTTTCAGTGTACTCAGGGCCACCATTATAAACTTCTACCCCAGATCAAATGGTCGTGTGTAAAACCCCTTCCAGACACACCATTACTATTGGGTGTAAAATGTCATGGATAAAACTTGGCAAAACATTTAAAAGCCTTGATAGCAATAAATTACTCCATTGAAATACAGTTTGGGAAATCACCAGTTACACTAAGCCAACTCCACACCTGTAGGGAGTGTGACATTTTTAAGTAATGTCCATACATGTTGCAGATGAACAATCTTTGATCACGGATGTGACAAAATACATTGACTTTTTAAAATTAGTTGTAGTCACATAATGGCATAAACAATATCCTTCTATTTAAGAAAATCTCTCTCTTCTTGCATAGTTCAGCATGGTACTTAAGTAGCAATTTTCATGTGACATACAAATATTTTTGTCTGGGAAAAAAATTATGAATACTCCTGCTTTGTTTCTGAAAGGAATATTAATATTTTTTAAAAGTAGACTTAAATACCATGTTTTTAGTCCTTGGGACAGTGGAAAGAAAATGTACTTTCAATTAAAGACAACTTTTTTCCCTATAGTTGTTTTTTAAAAGCTCATACGTGCAAGTGTATATATGGGTGGGGTTGACCTAACTCTGCTCCCGGTGGTGGCTGAGTGCTTTTTCCAAATTCCATACAAACAGTAGGTTGTATTGTCAATAATACTGTTTACATTTTATTTGTAAACAAAACCTGTCACTAAAGTTGTACTTGTGCTTTGCATTATGAAAAATAGATATTGTTTAGTAGTAACTTACATGAAAATCCAAGGAAATTTCTATGGCATTTATCACTCCTCAGTTAGGCTGTTTCATGACATGTACCAAAGGAAATGATGGAGACCATAAAATGTGGCATGTATTACTTTCTGATGACATCTGATGAACTTAGGTCTTAACACTTCAATGCTGTATGAGTTAATCTTGTTTGGTTTGAGTCTCACTCGTTAAAACCTGTTGTTATGAAAAGAGGAATCTGCTTTTCTTAAACCCATTTCTTTATTTGTAAAATATTCTGCTCCACCACAGTATGGGCTAAGCTTTGTAGAGTAACCTCATTGCTGTAACCCTGACACAGTTTTGTTGTTCCCCAGCCCTGTTGTACCATGTTTAGAATTATGTGTATTGTGAAGCACCTTGCAAAATAATGCATTTGGGCTCTGTCATCATGATGTGGGAGATTGCCAATGGGATTTGTGCTCCTACATCCTTCATGCCCTTTTCGAACGTCTCTGCGGATAGCAAAAAAAAAATGCTAAAACCCTGGGTATCTGCAGTAACCACAGTGGGGTGTGTTGGGTTGTTGATTGTCACAAATAACTAAAGATTTTATGAAATCCGTAACCGAAGGCATGAATTTATGCTAGATACCAGCCCTCAGATGAGACCTTAATCTCATGCCCACCTACATACAGTCTGTAGGTATCTGATATAACCCCACACCTGCTTGCATTCATGCTTACAGAAGGGAGAATGAAGTGACGTGTCCGTTGAAATTAACATCTGTACTGTATGTTTGCCCTAGGGCGTGCTGGAGAGCTTTCTGGGCACAGCAGTCACTGGAGCGGTCTTTTGCCTTTTTGCTGGTCAGCCACTCACAATTCTGAGCAGCACAGGACCTGTCCTTGTCTTTGAAAGACTCCTGTTTAATTTCAGCAAGTAAGTAAAGGGGGAGAGGAGTGTTGCCAGTGCTAATACAATGTTAGCTGGGAATGAGATTTTTAAAGGGGGGAATTAAGTGCATTGAAATTGAACATTTACTTGTGTGAGGGTGAGAGAGCTGTAAAATGGGGGCTAGAATTTTCCAAAGTGCCCATAGAGTTCCACTGAGATTTGGGTGCCTAACTCCCTTTTGTTCCTTTGTTAATCTCAGCCAGCGTCCGATTACAAGAGACATTTTGCCGAGCTATAATGAACTGGACAAGATGGCAGTGCATGGTATTATTGACTATAGTGGAACTAGAGTGGTTGGTACAGTGGGCTTCCTTAATCGCTCTGTTGCTCAGAAAGATGAGCAGATTTCTCCATACGATAAAGGCAGAATCCCATTCCATGAATTTGGTGGCAAAAGTCTCATTGACTTCACTGGCAGCAGAATTTGCCATTAAACTGGTGGTCCATTGAAAGTGGCTATTTATATATAAAAATAAAAGTATCCCTGGCATGCACAGATATTGTCACCAAATCCCCTGGATGGGATTTTGTTGCATTAAATAGCTTTGTTTTATCTACTCTGAATTCAAATAGGGCTTTTTCTGTGAAATGTTTAGGTGCTACCCTAATATAAATAATAAAGTCCACAACCAGATTTACACCCCTTTGTGTTAGGTACTGGACCAACACAGAATTTTCATTTGCTATTCCAATAAATAATACCAGTAGCATGACATATTGGGAGATTGCTGTTCTAAAGTAATCAGGAGTACACTTCCTTACTGTTAATATTACCTGCTGCACTGTTGACATTTTTGATGCCATACAAAATGGGAGTGTGTTAAGTTAAACAGAACCAACCAAACCACATCTGTTTCATCTCCCCATAAAGAAAGAACCCACAATATTATGTATTGTTAAAGATCTGAATTTCAAAGTACAAAGACATTCAGTGTTAAGAAAATAGTGGGTTCCCTCCCAAAGCCATTTGTAATGTGGGACAGCTGTTTAACTGATTGTAGTTATACATGGAAAAGGCCTAATAGATTTTTAAACTGAACATGGCTGTAGATTGCAATAAGAAAGGAGGCATAAAGTGAGGTGTCTAGGTAGCTAAAGCGTAATTTCATTACTTCCTTCATTATATCGAGGTTTCTAGGGAAATTAACCTTTGTGGATTTTGAGTAATCTCGCTTGATAATTCTAGCTATTTTCTGGAGGCTATTTTAATTAAGATGATCTAATATGTCTCTCTTCTACACAACCTAGAAAATATTAAACATGTTTGTATATGCTTTTGAGATATAGTAATGCTGCCATGCAAAAATATATTTGTGATCTATCTACGGAGTTCTGTATGATGTTCATTTAGAAGTGGGATGAATCCACTTGATTTCATCATTAACCTTACCACATTTGTGGTGTTGTGACTGTGTCTGAAAATAATATGATACAATTTAAATGAGGGCCTCAAAGCACGGCATGATCTCAGAGTCTGTCTCATCACATTTAGCAGTATTTCAGAATCATTAGTGTTTGAAGCATGTATGATCACCCACTGTTTTCAGCCTCTGTGAGACAGAGAGCCAGATATATTTCAGCACAGTGAGAAGTTTAGTAAAACATAGTGTCCATTCACCCTTTTGTGAGTTCAGCCATCAACTTTTGTTCTTTCCTGCAGTAACTTTCCCCAAAGCTTAGTAGTATACAACTGTGCAGTCATACAGAAATCATTAGTGCAGGGATCCCATGTGTTTCTATAATACAAGCACTATTGTATGTGTTAAAATTCATAATCCGTTAAATTACCTCCCCAAACTCTTTTTGTTATCGAAAGCTTGTTCTCCTAAGTCCTTGGTTCTTACACACCACAGATTTAGGGCTGGTCTACGCTAGAAGCTGATGCACCAGTGCAGCTGTGCTGCTGTAGCGTGTCTGGTGGAGACGCTCCCTGCCGATGGGAGAGCGCTCCCGTCAGCATACGAAAACCACCTCCATGAGAGGTGGTGGCTATGTCAGTAGGAGAAGCTTTCCAGCCGACCTGGCGCTGTGCACACCGGTGCTTAGGGTGGCATAACTTACATTGCTCGGGGGGTGGCTTATTCGCATCCCTGCGCAACGGAGGTTATACTAACACAACCTGTAGTGTAGACAGGCCCTTAGTTGTGGTGCTTCCTGCTGAGGCACTGAAACACCAAGTTTATTTTGTAGGGGGAGGAGGAGAAAATCCACGTTCCTTTGAAAAAGGGTCATAGATAAAATCCACAGCTATTTCTGAAGCTGCCAGTTTCTTCCCTGCCTGGCAGTGTGAGAGGAGCTCAGGTGACAGAGCCAGGTCAGCAGGAAAACCAGTGGATGCTCTGCCTGGGAGCTGGGCGCCAAACATAAGCGGAGTGCTCCCTGCACATCCTTTTCTACAGGGGGAAACTCCCCTCTCCCCCCCACCTCCACCCCGGATTCCCTCTATCCACTGTGGGTCTCCTGCCTCTCTCCCTCATACAGCCCAGCCCTGCCAAGAGGAGAGAGGAGATTAATCCTGCGGCCCATCTCTTTATCTTCCTGGAGCATAGGCAGCAAGATGCAGGAGAGACTGGTGTGTGTGTCGAGAAATAGATTAGATGGGCAAAAGCAACTCCTTTGGACCCCTGTAGGAGGAGGAGAAGGGCATCCTCTCCTTTCTCTTTCACTGGTGTAAATTAGGACAACACTTTTTGGTGTCACAACATGCCTCTAGCCTAGATGATCTGATCCAAATCCAGGTACTGTGAGCAGCAGGAATAAATAGGAGGTACAAAATATTGCTCTTTTTCCCTTAAAGAGGAGGTGGTTTTCAAACTTACTGTGACTAAAATCTTTTGGTGTGTAGTAGTGGGATTTATGGAGAGCCACTGCCACGTGACAATTGCAGTCATACGCTGACTTTTCAGTACTTCATTTCAGTTCTTCCTGCTCACAAGAACATCCTGTATAGTGGCAACAAAATTAGAAAGAATTCCATGGACCGATGCACAGAAAGTTCAAAAGTCCTTTGTGGAAACCACGGATCTACTCCAAACAGGCATAAATATCAGCAGGCCTTCCCAAAAGATTTATAGAAGGCAGTGTGATCAAGGTCTTAATCTACAGAAAATGTCTGCATGGTTGCTTTCTATGGAGATATCTGAATTAGATGATATTTCATTTTATGAAATAAGTTTCTCTCTTCTCCCCCAAAACCCACTGTGATTAATCAAGTAAACATTAGAAAACTGGTGTGAATAAGTCAATTGGTGGCATGAAGTAAAACAGATTTAAAGGAGGAAAAACATCAGAAATGTGTCCCTTTTCAGTAATGGGGCCAGATAAGTACCTCAGTATCTGAGCCCCTCATAATCTTTAATGTATTATCTGTCCCTAAGGGTACAGCAGCACGGAGGTGTAATTCCCAGCTCCGGTAGAAGTACATATGCTAGCGCCTAAGAATAGCTGTGTGGCTGCAGCAGCTTGCTGGAGTAATGGACCCAGAGGATTGAGCAGAATTGCACTTGGGAAGCTAGCCATAACTGCGGTGGCCACGCTGTTATTTTTTAGGTGCTAGCTGGGAATTATATCTCCCAGCTGCTGTGCAGACATACCCTTAGTGACTTGCCCAAGGTCCCACAGGAAGTCTGTGGCAGAGCAGCGAATTGAACCCAGGTCTCCTGAGTCCCAGCCTAGTGCTCTGACCACTGGGCCATTCGCCTTCTCTATACGTAGTCTCCAAAGACACCACTATAGCACATTCTCTGTAGTTGGCTGCTCTTTGCTAGCCCTTCAGTTGCCCCTTTTTGCCTGTAGAGAGAGACATGGACTCGTGCTCTGAGCAGAGGACCAGGAGCCAGGAAATCCTGGGTTCTTATCTGTGCTAATTTTCAGGATTGCTGAGCACCAGTAGCTCAAGCTGAAGTCAGTGAGAGGCTGCAGGCGGCTCTGAATATCTGGCTCCTAACCTCTCTCTGTCTTGGTCCCCCCCATCTATAAAATGGTGATGAGGGTAAAGTTTACCTCACAGGGGTGCTGTGAGGGACAATTAATTAATCATGGTAAAGTGCACTATGCTTATTGTTGGCGGAGTTTATGAGGCCCTGTGTTTAACTTGTTGGTACTTCTCTGGCTGTGAGCCCCAGGCATGGAGTGGGAGAATGGTATGCAGGGAGGGGAATTTGCAGGGGACACTGAGCCCAGGTTTATGGTATAGGGGTGTGGGTACAGGGAGTCCCTGAAATAGAGAGGGGTGGGGGACTGGCACACAGGGAGCTTGTGGGGGTGGACATTGGAGGGACACAAGGAGCCCCAGTGTATGCAGTGAGCTTGGCTGCAGAAGCTGGTGTGTGATGCCCAAGCGGTGCTGGAGGGCTGGCGTGTGATGAGGAGGGCTGGGGCTGTATATGCCATGTTCTGTTCAGACTATGCTGGGGAATTCTGTGCTATGATTGTGGGACTTTGGTTACGATTTACGTGCATTCACCCCACAAGGGCTATTTGCCCTTAGAAAGGCTCTGGGGACTATTTCTGGGGACTCTGAAGCAGGGAAACCAAGGCAGGGAAACTGCCTGTCATGCTATGGCCTGCTGCAAGGGGACATGCCAGTCAGGCCTACCCTATAACTATTCCCTTGTGTCCGTCATCTGGTGTTGAAAACCATTCAGCTACTAGTGTAGATATGAGGAGAAGGCATTTTCAACACGGTTACACAAAGTATAATGATGGTCTATCCACATAGGGGAAACCTTCTAAAGGGTAGAACCCAATGCAGCTAGGTCCATAGAGACCCCGTTCTTCCAGGACTCTTGCAGTCTTACAATAATGGAGTAGAGGAGACAAAACTGTTTAACATTAGCAGCTAACCTGTTTTCACCATGAGTATTGCAGAGTCCAGGGGGGCCCTGTTGCTGACAGTCGGTGTCAGCAATCGGTCATTTTCTTAGCCTACACAGGTCCTAGAGATTAGCTTGACAGTGATCTAGTAATTTCCCCATTCCCTTCACTTTGAAAGTATCTTCTCGTAATGCTGCCCTAGACTGTTCTTTTAGGGTTCTGGGCTATATGTGAAGTGAGTCCTGCATTCCTAAGGAGTCCCTGAGTAGAGCTCCTTTCTTCAAACGACACGAAAAGATTTTTACCTGTGTTAGAGGCAAGCTGAGTTTTTAAATCCCCTTTTTGAGATCCTCTCAGTTGCACTTCTCTGGTGCAAGTTCCACTACCGTCACCCCTTAGACTGGGTCGGTGTGTTTGGTACCTGTAAGTCCAGCAGCTGTTCCAAGTGACTCGGAAACAGCTTCTTCAAAACAAAGTGTTATTTTATTCACCCAAAGGCACGTAGCAAGGAGAGGGATAAAACAACAGAAGGCCTTTGCCTGGATCTTACCTAAACTTTATTCTTTTCTTGCAAGTTTTGCATAAGTTTCACTCAGTCCAGACCCCTGTGCTCCTGGCCTGGGAGAATCAGACAGCCTCTGTAGCAGTCTCTCTCTCTCTTTGTCAGAGACTCATCTCTAGCTGCTGCGTGCTCACCTCCTCCCTTTCTCAGCTAGGGTTTTTAATGGTTTAGGGCCTCTTTGATCCTAGGCTCTGGGAAAAATTAACCTCCTGCCTCGCTGGAGCCCAGTGGGTGGACATTTCCCAATTAATAGCTCCCCCGTTGTTTCCTTTAAGATTTTGGCAGGAACTTATCTTTGTTGTTGTTTTTGTTTCCTATTTGCTTCCTCCTAATAGCCTCTTTTGATTAATTCCATGCAGTTAGGCAGGATAATATTAAACAGGTACACTGAGGTGTCTATGATAGTCATAACAAATACTATATATAACTCCTTTGTTCCCCACAATTTGCAAGCCCTGAGTTCAGACTTGTGTATTTCTTCTTTCGATAATATGATTGATTTTTAAAGGAGGGCAGGTCCTGCATTCCCTTCGCTGCTGCATGGGAAACTCTGAATCCTGATCTTGATATTTATCAGGGAAGTTAATTTGCAATTGGTTTTCTAAGATATGTTGTAAACTTTGGGCCTGATGGTCAGCTGGTATAAACTGATGTCAGTGGAGTGACACTGATTTTCACTAGTTGGAGGATTGACCTTTTACGCCTCCGTTTATATTTTCTCATTGATCTTCTGCAGTGCTAAACCATGTTATTTATTCTAAAAGGCACTTAAGGTCACCTGTAATATACAGCAATGGAGGTTGAAGCAAAACTGAACAACCCTAGATGTTCAATTGATAACTCAGCTGTTAAACTAAACCCCATCATTATCACTGGCTAAAAAAATACAGAGCCTACTGGTTTAAGTGTTACAGGAATTACTGCTTTTTATATACCCTAATAAACTCAGCTCTTAAAATCCATACATTTCCCAGTTTCACTTTGGGAAGTTCTCTAACCCTTTATGGAATTATCCAGCCTCTAGTATTTTTTTCCTCATTGTCACCTATTTTAAAACACTTGTTTTGCAGAGACCATGGGTTTGATTACTTGGAGTTCCGTCTCTGGATTGGCTTGTGGTCAGCCCTCCAGTGTCTCATTCTGGTTGCTACTGATGCCAGTTTCCTGGTCAAATACTTCACCCGCTTCACAGAAGAGGGATTTTCCTCCCTGATCAGCTTCATCTTCATTTATGATGCTTTCAAGAAGATGATCAAATTAGCAGACTATTACCCAATCAATTCCAATTTTAAAGTGGACGATATCACAGTTTACTCCTGTGTCTGCATGCCACCAAAGCCAGGTAAGAGAATACCATATTAGCTCATTGACTTTCAAATATAGGCTCTCACTTGTGCACTGTCTTTCTGTCACGCTATCACTGTGACATCTAATTTAACTGTTAAATTCACCCTATGCAGATGAAACCAACACAGAGGGCTGAGCACCATGTAAGTTCCAGTAAAGCCCTCTATTGAGGCTTTAAGCGGCACATAGGTCTTGTGAATTGCACCCTAAGTGCTGATCTAAAATTCTCTCTAGGCCTGGCATCTGAGGGCCATCATGTACATCATTACCAAAAAGGGGAGGTGGTCTCCTGTGTTCTCATTCCTTCACACATCCTTAGTTTTGAATGACATTTCTCTAAAAGCCTGGGAAAGGACAGAAAGCGATCATTACATCAACAGGCTGGGGACACACAGTCTCTGTATACACGGCACCTTTCTTCCAAAGTGCAGGGGATTGGCTACGCAAGGCTGGTATATGAATAAGAGGGGTGTGTGTGTAATACAATATTTTTACGTAATAATTGTAGGGGATCCAGCCAAACAGTTTTGCCTGTTACTGTAGAATGAGTGTAGTGCAGATGAAGTTTTAATAGGCACAGATTAAAGCTTGGAAATACAGGTGGAAGCAACCAGCTGAAAAACCGCAAATACGAACAGGATGCTTTAAGCTGTGTGCCAGCTTTCTTCATTATGGGTGAGTTAGTTATTCCTGAGACATTTTAAACAATGACGACTGAGTAAGAAATTTGGCATATAGACAAAGTAAACGGAGTGTTACAGCATTGTACCTGCCAGACAGGAAAATAATCAGGTCAGTGCTATCCATGTGTCTGCCACGGGTTGACTGTAACTGGATCCATTAAAATTATGTATTTGTTATCCATTAAATGTAGATCTGTTAAGGGTGGGATTCTCAGAAGTTCTCAGCATTGGCCCAGCTCTGCTCCCATTAAAGTCAGCAGGAACTTTATTATTTATTCCTCACTGGGAGAAGTGAGGAAGTTGAGTTAGGCCAACACTGAGTGCTTTTGAAATCCCACCCTAGACAGACAGTATTTTAAGATGTCCATTTAAATGACTTAGATTTTAAATTAAACGGATCCAGGCAGAGTGGGGAAAGGAAACGGTGCAACTGGAATCTGTATGTGAGTCTGTATGTTTGGGAGGGAAACCCTCATGCTTATGTAAAAACAGAGATTTGTGCCTGGAAATGTGACACTAATCCTAGCCTTTGTGGGGGGAGAGGAGGGGTGGTAGTGTTTAATTCAATCACAGTCATTAAATCCTGATTTTTAGAATTTCCATTTCACCTTGTTTACGTTGTAACCATTATATTTATTGTAGAGGAAAAGGCAGAATAAATGAATTACTGGTCTTTGGGGACAACTGTAGTATGTGGTTGCTCACATCACCCCCAGCGAGATTTCCACACCAGACTCTGGTGAAATTCAGGCTTTCTTTAATTCACGAGTGGCTGTGTGCATGTGGTCTCATCTTAGCCCTTACATTTTGGTACACACCCTAAACTCACTGCGTAGTTCTGCAGTCTCACATCTTGGGGAAGGGCTGGTGTGTAGGAGTCGACGCTATTGCCCGATTCGCTTCACAACGGTGAATCAGGCCCTCTGTCTGGCTTGATCCCATGCGTCCATGTTCCGTGTTGTTAGGAGCACTGAATTCACACAGATAATTAGGTATGAAATCCTGGTGCACTAAACAGTGTCTATAAAAATTCCGTCAAATACCTCTCCATGTTTTCTTGGTCTCCTAACTTGCCCAGGTGTGTTATTTCCTTCGGGCTCCATTGCACCTTTAGGGCACAGCACTGCCCCAGGAAGAGCACTGGAGGCATTCTGCCTCCCACAGCTCAGTGCGCAGGGGAACTCACAAGCTGCTACGTGTATTTAAGAGATGTTGCATATTTCCCACCCCTTATGCCACCTGTTGTGTAGGGGGAACGGAGCCCTGGCTCTATCTGCCTGCCGCCAGGCACCATGCTTCCCTTTTTGATTGTCTTGGATAAAATCCTGTTTCTCCATGAGCACACAGAAGCTAGCCAGAACTAGCCCACAGCTAGAAGAGTATTCTCCACATTACACCAGTCAGAATGATCTATAGGTGGGATTTTCAAAAGCTTCTAAAGGAGTTAGGAATCTAACCTCCATTGACTTTCAGCGAAAGTTGGGCATCTAACTCCCTTAGGCACCTCTGAAAATCTCATCATATAACCTTAATGCTCCTTGGGAGAAAACGGAGACATTATTTTGAAGGAATCCAATTGTTTTTATGGCCAGCGTATTCTTATAACAATAAAAACCAGGTCTTTCATCCCAACATGCTTTCCTAGCAAAAGAATGTGGTCCTTGAGTAAATAATATTTTAACTGGCAGATTACTTGTTTTTCAGCACCAGGATGGTATGTAATGATGTAGCAACTGCACACAGGGAGATTGTGACATTTTGAACCAGGAAGAAAAGTTATAGGAAAAGAATTAGGAAAATCTCATGAACAATCCCCCTCCCCCCCCCCCGCCCATTCCTAGCATTAGCACATTCCTTATTCATGGGACAATCTTGGAATTTCATGAAGGATACTCTCTCATGCTCCTCCAGATTTGCACATCAGTCCATGTAAACGCCTGTAGGACATTACCAAGATCTGCATCAGAAAGATAAGGCCTTACCCTTCTGCCCAGGTATAAATGGAGACAGCCAGTCCTGACCACGGCTGTAATGTGGTTATCTCCATGCCGTCAATAGTTCAGTCAGACCTGCAAATTATGAAATCTGGTACAAGCATCAGGCCCTGCCCCTTCACCAAGATGTAATCCCTGCCATAGCTTCTGGTTGATTCTCCAAACCTGCCAGTGTTGTCTCAAGTCTTCTCTGGATTGAGCCTCCATCTGCTAATTCTCATCCATATTCCTCTACACATTGGGTCAGTGACTATAACACGCCTGCTGGATCAGCTGAGATTGGAGCCACAAAATTGGGTGTCACCAAAGCCCCGCTCCTGATGTTCCTTGCTCCCCTCCCCTAATAGCCCATCTAAACCTTGAACGAAAAGGGTGACAAGACAGCACCTGTGGTAACCCCCATCAGAGTGCTCTCGGGGCGGATGAGCAATCTCTCAGTATAATCTTCTGGGATCTCACAGCCTGGAAGGACGGGAGCCACTCCTGCATATACCTGCTGGTAAATCTAGAGTACCCGAGGGACCGCTGTGTCACAGGGCTTTTGCTGGAATGTTGGGAGTGGAACAAATCCTGTGATTCAAAGGCTAACAGCGTGTGGGGGAAGGACTGGAGAAATTTCCCATATATAGCTGTGGTGAACAATGGAAAGGAGAAACATCATCTAGAAGGAAGAAAAAACCTGGAGCAGATTATTTTCACACTAGGCTCAGAACAAGCTGGGAAAGTAATTTGCAAGTCTTGTTCCTGGAAAACAGTGTCACATGACAAAATTGCCCTCACAACTGGCATTAACTGGCACCCTTTTAGGTAGTGTCAGCCAAAGGGCCAGGGGTTAAGTGGGCATGCCAGCTGCGCTACTCTTATCTCTCAAAAAGAAAAGGAGTACTAGTGGCACCTTAGAGACTAACCAATTTATTTGGGCATAAGCTTTCGTGAGCTACAGCTCACTTCATCGGATGCATTCAGTGGAAAATACAGTGAGGAGATTTATATACACACAGAACATGAAAAAATGGGTGTTTATCATACATACTGTAAGGGGAGGGATCACTTAAGATGAGCTATTACCAGCAGGAGAGCCGGGGGGACGGACAGATGGATGACGGGACCTTTTGTAGTGCTAATCAAGGTGGGCCATTTCCAGCAGTTAACAGGAACGTCTGAGGAATGGTGGGGGGTGGGGTGGGGGAATAAACATTGGGAAATAGTTTTACTTTGTGTAATGACACATCCACTCCCAGTCTCTATTCAAGCCTAAGTTAATTGTATCCAGTTTGCAAATTAATTCCAATTCAGCAGTCTCTCGTTGGAGTCTGTTTTTGAAGTCTTTTTGTTGTAATATTGCGACCTTTAGGTCTGTAATCGAGTGACCAGAGAGATTGAAGTGTTCTCCGACTGGTTTATGAATGTAATAATTCTTGACATCTGATTTGTGTCCATTTATTCTTTTACGTAGAGACTGTCCAGTTTGACCAGTGTACATGGCAGAGGGGTATTGCTGGCACATGATGGAATATATCACATTGGTAGCTCTCCAATACCACTTTCTACAAGCCATTACCCTCTGATCCCACTGAGGGTTATCAAAAGAAACTACAGCATTTGCTCAAGAAACTCCTTGAAAAAGCACAAGAACAAATCCGCACAGACACACCCCTGGAACCCCGACCTGGGGCATTCTATCTGCTACCCAAGATCCATAAACCTGGCAATCCTGGGCACCCCATCATCTCAGGCATTGGCACCCTGACAGCAGGATTGTCTGGCTGTGTAGACTCCCTCCTCAGGCCCTACGCTACCAGCACTCCCAGTTATCTTCGAGACACCACTGACTTCCTGAGGAAACTACAATCCATCGGTGATCTTCCTGAAAACACCATCCTGGCCACTATGGATGTAGAAGACCTCTACACCAACATTACACACAAAGATGGACTACAAGCCATCAGGAACAGTATCCCCGATAATGTCACAGCAAACCTGGTGGCTGAACTTTGTGACTTTGTCGTCACACATAACTATTTCACATTTGGGGACAGGGTATACCTTCAAATCAGCGGCACTGCTATGGGTACCACAGCATGGCCCCACAGTATGCCAACATTTTTATGGCTGACTTAGAACAATGCTTCCTCAGCTCTCGTCCCCGAATGCCCCTACTCTACTTGCGCTATATTGATGACATCTTCATCATCTGGACCCATGGGAAAGAAGCCCTTGAGGAATTCCACCATGATTTCAACAATTTCCATCCCACCATCAACCTCAGCCTGGACCAGTCCACACAAGAGATCCACTTCCTGGACACAACGGAGCTAATAAGCGATGGTCACATAAACACCACCCTATACCAGAAACCTACTGACTGCTATTCCTACCTACATGCCTCCAGCTTTCACCCAGATCACACCACACGATCCATTGCCTACAGCCAAGCTCTACGATACAACCGCATTTGCTCCAACCCCTCAGACAGAGACAAACACCTACAAGATCTCTATCAAGCATTCTTACAACTACAATACCCACCTGCTGAAGTGAAGAAACAAATTGACAGAGCCAGAAGAGTACCCAGAATTGTCACATGAAGAAGTCACCTACTACAGGACAGGCCCAACAAAGATAATAACAGAACGCCACTAACCATCACCTTCAGCCCCCAACTAAAACCTTTCCAACGCATCATCAAGAATCTACAACCTATCCTGAAGGACAACCCATCACTCTCACAAATCTTGAGAGACAGGCCAGTCCTTGCCTACAGACAGCTCCCCAACCTGAAGCAAATACTCACCAGCAACCACACAACAGAACCACTAACCCAGGAACCTATCCTTGCAACAAAGCCTGTTGCCAACTGTGTCCACATGTCTATTCAGGGGACACCATCATAGGGCCTAATCACATCAGCCACACTATCAGAGGCTCATTCACCTGCACATCTACCAATGTGATATATGCCATCATGTGCCGGCAATGCCCCTCTGCCTCATTGGTCAAACTGGACAGTCTCTACGTAAAAGAATTAATGGACACAAATCAGATGTCAAGAATTATTACATTCATAAACCAGTCGGAGAATACTTCAATCTCTCTGGTCACTCGATTACAGACCTAAAGGTCACAATATTACAACAAAAAGACTTCAAAAACAGACTCCAACGAGAGACTGTTGAATTGGAATTAATTTGCAAACTGGATACAATTAACTTAGGCTTGAATAGAGACTGGGAGTGGATGTGTCATTTTACAAAGTAAAACTATTTCCCCCCCACTGTTCCTCAGACGTTCCTGTTAACTGCTGGAAATGGCCCACCTTGATTATCACTACAAAAGGTTTTCTCCTTCTCCCACCTTACAATGTGTATGATAAACACCCATTTTTTCATGTTCTGTGTGTATATAAATCTCCTCACTGTATTTTCCACTGAATGCATCCGATGAAGTGAGCTGTAGCTCACGAAAGCTTATGCTCAAATAAATTGGTTAGTCTCTAAGGTGCCACAAGTACTCCTTTTCTTTTTGCGAATACAGACTAACATGGCTGCTACTCTGAAACTACTCATATCTCTGTCACTAGGCCTTTGGGTCAGGTCTGAGGTACATTAGCAGAGAGGTTTCCACTGGCCATATCTCATTTATTAAATAGCTTGTTTAGTACTTCAGTCTTGATGCTGGCCAATTGGCACCTTTCAAAAGCCTTAAATTGATGTGTGATTTCTCTCTCCCTCACACGTGTGCACCCCAAAGGGAGCGTTCTCTTTTTTTCTGAGTCTGTTTATAAAAAAAAAAAAAAAAAAAGGAATACATTTGCATTTAAATGAATAGTTTTCCAGCTCAGCGGCTCATTGTGGTTACTAGGAGAGACCTTTCCCCTGCAGCTCAAGAGTCTGCAGCAGCAAAGTCATGGGGGTGTGGGCAGGGAAGCACTACACAGGAAACGGTACATTTTCAAGGTGTACAGCCTCCTGCAGTTTGCTTACATGCTGTGGCTCACTGTTGACTTTTCTGGGGTGGGCGTGCTTAAAAACCGGAGGATGATTAAAGGAAAAGCGAGAGAATGCGTCACTGCAGTTTCTCAGGGTTTGTTCATAGTAAAAGTGCTAACTCGTCCCCAGTGTGCCATATTCAGAGAGCTGCATGTGACTTGAAGAGGTTATATGTATCCAGGCCCCTTGTACTATTTAAAGCATAAATGGTTTTCTACAAAAGAAACTGCCTTTTTTTAACCACAATATCTGTAGATCTGCGTGCTCCATGCAGCGTGATACACTATCCTGCTGAATTTCATTTTTACTTGACTCTGTCAGTCGTTTGAACGCACTAGCTTGAGCAGTTCAAACTGGTTTATACTGCTGTTTGGGATCACCTATGAAAGACACACAACCATAGAGCGTTGCTGGAGATGTGCGCCTTGGAATCAAGAGGGAGACATGCTGTGCAAAGGCAGGGTATGGCGGGACACCCTTGCTTCTCCTCATGATCATAGAATATCAGGGTTGGAAGGGACCTCAGGAGGTCATCTAGTCCAACCCCCTGCTCAAAGCAGGACCAATCCCCAATTTTTGCTCCAGGTCCCTAAATGGCCCCCTTAAGGATTGAACTCACAACCCTGGGTTTAGCAGGCTAATGCTCAAACCACTGAGCTATCCCTCCCCCTGATATCCCCAGGACAGAATTCCTGTCAATAGGGCACCTTGTAATAAGTAACCAATGACAAACAACAGATTGTTTAGTTTTCTCTTGATGCTTCCTCAGGGGCTGTCCTGGGCATTGCAGTCAACTGGCTTTTCTGCTTGAGAAAAGTTAATATGTAGGCTAGGAAGAATTCAACCTTAATTTCTTTTATCATTTTGACTAATATTGATATTTATTTTTTCAATTTTTATTGATTTTACATATTCACAGTTGTGGGAAATTACGGAGGGGTCAGACAATTGGGGGCTCAGACAATTATTTAATGACACTAAATGTCTAGATTCAGAAAGAAAAGGAGTACTTGTGGCACCTTAGAGACTAACCAATTTATCTGAGCATAAGCTTTCGTGAGCTACAGCCCACTTCATCGGATGCAGAAAGTTTCAGATTCAGAAATTCAGAGATTCAGAAAGTTAAAACTTGATAAGCATTAAAACATTAAATCGTTAACATCACGTTAACATATGCAAAGTAAATATCCTTACATCAAATTCTAATAAGTTCTCAAGCTGCATTTTTCTCACTTTGCCTATCTGCAAATTTTGATGATTATCGATAGAAATATTTTTTCTTTTGCTGGTTGTGGGTATGTCCGCACTACGTGCTGCTTTCAGCAGCGTGTAGCATACATACGGGTGTAATGCCCCTAGCACAGGTTAATACAGCAGTGTAGACCATGAGGCACAGCACAGGGGAGTAAGGACATGCCTGAAGGATGTGCTTGAATACGTACCCTACATAGCTCTCTACTTGCCAGAGCCATGTCTCTCTGTCTATGCCATTATTTTTAGCAGTGTCTCGCTTGCCTTTTTTCAGCTAGAGCCCTTCTCCACCGTAGAGAGAGACTCCAGCAGTGGGGAAAGGTGTAGTGTAGAGGTGTATGGTGAAATTGACGTTATCGACATTTACCAATAAAACCTAATCTTTCCAGGTCTCTTAATACGTATGACAATTGTGCCTCTAGTCTCACGGGGGCAGATCCTGATACCTATGATGAGTAACACTTTACACTGCAAGTAGTTGCGCTGAAGTCAGCAGGGTGACACGTGGAGTAAGGTGCTATTCAGTGAGAGTGAAGAGTATTGAAAACGGATCCACAGTAATTTGAAAAAAGGAGCCTTTTGTAAATGGAAAAAATAGGCATGAGATTTAAAACTTTCATTTTGTGAAAACAGAATTCCGATACTTGGTTGCTTCTATAAAGCCACTCGATAGGCATTTTATTGCTTCCCTTCCTAGGCTTCAATTGGTAGTATTGATATGCATTTTACCAATGAAGAAGTTGACTACAGAGAGATTCAAGGTCAGTTTCTGCCAGCCTTATGGTATCTTTCTTTGTGAATGATCCCATTGATTTCAGTGTGACTACCCATGAGGTGCTATTTAATAAGAATTAAAGTGGCAGGATCTGCCCCGAAGGGCTTTGACCAAGACTACTTGGCTAGTCATTAACAGAGGAGGGAGCAAGCCCAAGTCCTGGCTCATGGTTCCCTTCTGTAACCGCTACTGACAGCATTTTCCTCTAGACAGCCTTACTAATACCAGCTAAAACAACACCATAATCGTCCTGTCTTTAATCTGTGTCTGCTTCCTTTTAAAATTTGTCATAAATGACACCACTGAAAGGTGTTTAATCCTCTTATTTAGTCTTTATGTAACACAGAAAGGGTAGGTTACAAAGGCAAAAGGTGGCATGGTCACAGATGAATAGTTTGTTTTAAGGAACGCTTGATGCAGTCTCGGCTTTCGTTTGTGGTTTCCCTAAGCTTTGCACCCCTTTTGCTGTTCCTTTGTCTATTGCAAAAATGAACCCCAGGTCACTGTAAACCTTCCTGCTTAGTATCTTTAATACTAAGTGAAAGTGAAAAGCAGTGCAGTCATGGGTGAAGTGCAGCTGAAAACCCACAGTGGGGCTGCTGTTGAGAGGAGACATGCAGAACAGGAAGGGCCAGGATGCAGGTTTTTGAAGATCTAGACATTTGCTTATCTAGTTTGTTTCTTTACTTTGAAAATGTATGTGTATATGGTGATAGGATTCGCTCTGTACCACTAGGCTCATTAAATGTAAAAGGTCTGACTCTCTATTGTCCTGCACCTTGCGTGGTCACCTATACCAGCGCAAAATAGGTGTGAAATGCTACCATTATGATTTTGTAGCATTTTACACCCACTCTGCACTGTATCAATGACTGTACAAGGTGCAGGGCAATGGTGAATCATGCCCCAAAGCAGCAGATTACGCCTCTCTTACTCATCCAGAGAGTTAGGTAAGTGGATTTTTCACACCCGTGAGCGATGCAGCTTTGTCAATGTAAGTTTTCAATGTAGACCAGCCCTTACTCTGCAGGAAGTTCCTCCAAATTCAGTCTAAGGAGGAAGGTGCAACTCAGCATGAGCAAGGGGATCAGACTTTGGCCCAAAGTAACTTGGAATCCTGGTGATACTATCAGTGTCTTCATAACACATCTCAGGGCTATAAAGCCTCATGGCAGAAAGTATCATAAGCAGGACTAGGACACCTATTAAAATACTTTGTTTTGTCAGCAAAAAACTCAGTCCCCCTAATCTTTACCTTAAGCATCAGAAGATGGAATAAAAAGACAAATGGCAGATTAGCTAAAAGAGATTCCTAATTCTAGGGGATTTTGTGTAACTCCGTAGTAAGTGATCTCTTCCCAATGTACTTTCCTATACATATAGAACATATCAAATCCTACAGGGAGTGAAAATACAAAAGGGTGATAAATTGCCAGTGACTGTGGTGTTGTGAGGTTTGTTTTTGTAAAGTAGGTTCAGATAAGGTTTTATTGACTCTGTAAGTAGTCAGTTCAGCTGATGGTGAGAGAGAGGTCTTTGCTCATGCTGAGATTTATACTTTCAGTTGTTTTTGTTCTTGTTGCAATTAAGATTTGGCTTCAGAGCTGTTGAACCAGTGCTATGTTTGCGTTGTAAGTTATTACATCCTGCTCTGCACATGGCAGCTTCAGAAGGCCACAGAACAAGATTTCCATGGAATTGTGTCTCGGACCTTTTGGCAGGGCGTTTCCTGCAAAGAGCTAACAGGGAGTTTCATTGTCATTGATTTTTCTCCTTCACCATCCCTGTACTCTTCTACCTACACTTACGGCCCAAAAAATCCCCCCGCCCCCACCCCCCACCTTTTAAACTAACGCCACTTGGAGCTAGTAATGGTACGTCCCATTCACTAAGATGCCCCTGTTAGTTAGTTGACGGGGTGATTGATGTTTAGCCTAGAGTTCTGCCTTCAGCACACATAGCTGATGCCTCATGGCTGCCTGTGCTCTGTTCAGTTGGCACAGAGCCTGCTCACATGTTGGGCAGGCTGTAGCTCTTGGGGGTCCTCTACGTCCCAAACAAGGACTTGTTTTAGGTGAGCAGGCTGCATTATGCTGCAAGTGACGTCTCTTCTGTGGAAATTTCCCCCATATGGTGGCACTGAAACCTTGGCATACCGTGCCTACCTTCACAATGGAGGATAGAGAGATGTCTCTCACCGCAAGCATGATTGGCCTTGCTCTAGGGGACGGAGGAAGAAGGCGCACATTAAACCAAAACAAAGCTGTTGAAATTGTCTGCACGATTTTTGGTACCTTGGAGTCACTGCATGTCCCCGTACATGAGAACTGCCCTTCAAGAGCTTGATCCTCTCACTTGACCAGTCTGGATATTGTACAGAAAATGTGCCCCAGCATGTAATTTGGGGGGTGGGCAGGTTGTGGGGAGAGCGGGAGGTGGTGTTTAAAAAAAAACCCGTTCAGTTCCTGGAGGAAAGGAAGCCAGGCTGGCCTTGATGCTCCTGTGCTTCCCCCTGATTGTCGAGGCAATGTTCAACCTTACTGCTCTTCTGGACTCTGCTGCTGGGCAAAAAAAGGCTCCTTCCCTCTATGGCTAGCTCTGAAGCTGCACTCCATCTTGACAGACGCAGCCCTGAACACAACCCACCTATGCTACTCATGACCTCCTTGCTTGATTACTGCAAAGCCCTGAATCTGGGAATGAGTAGGGCTGCTCTGAGGAGGCTCCAGCTAGTTCAGCGTGTGTCTGCCTGCTTGCTTAGGCCTTACGTGGAGACATGAACGCCACCACTCATGCTCCAGACTGCACTGACTGCCACAGAAATTTGGATTTAATTCAGTCTCCTGGTTTGGGTCTTCCAACCACCCAATAGCCTTGTGTCCAAGTTATCTCCAGCAACATCTCTCCAATAACAGTGTGGTCTTACTGGTACCACAACTGCAGTCATCAGGAACAAGAGAACTATAAACAGGGAAAGTGAGAATGGCAAAAGCAGGAAATAGGGGTTTCTCTGTGGTTAGCCCATAGCTGCTACTAGAGATTAGAATAGGCTTGAATTTTACCATGTTCCAGACTCATTGTAAGACCCATCTCTTGACTATAGCTTTTCCCCATAACTACCGCCTCAGGGAAAGAAATGGGGAAGAAAGAAGTGTGGGGCTGGATGAGACTCACTGGAGGAAACAGAGCAAAGACAATCCATTGCTATGTATTCAGGGATAGGAGGGAGTAGAGGAAAGAAATGCAACATGTTTCTTTTAGATGTTGCTGGCTTTGTAAATTTTTTGTAAGGCTTCCCAGTACCACAGTGATGAGCACAACAAACAGGTAGGTAGTGAAGTCCTTCAGGAATGAAGCCTGAGTGGATATGAAGAGTGTGTGCTGTGAAAAGGGGAGAGGTTTCTGAGTGGTGGAGCGGACTTCAGGTTTACAAGATTATAACTTGTTGGTTTCAGTTCAGTGCAGTCCATCAGTGCTGGCCTTCATCTTAGGATGTGACAGTGCAGTGGTAATTGTTGAACTCTACCTTCTTGTGTGTTTCTGCTCAGGGGGAACAAACTATTCTGTGCAATAGACCTTCTACCTGGTATGTCAGGTCTGCACATAGGATTTTGACATGATTGGAGATGCTGAAAAAGGAACTGTGGTGCCCGAAACAATGCTAGAAGAGGCATTTACTGCATATTCTGTAGTGCTGTTGTTGAAGGAGGGAAATATTTCATGTATTCATGCCCAAATCCTCACTACACATTTCTTGATTGGTATATTTTTCATGATTGCATTTCATCCCCACTACCAAATAGGTTTGAATTTGAGATACAAACATGTTTCCATGCCAGACCTGTATCAATAGGGATGAAATATGATCCTGATGGAAATCCGGTTGCAAAATCTGGAGTAAAATTTTAGGGCAAGAATACATGACATTTCGCAAGTAGGAGGAGGATAACCCACTTGTTGTGGGACTGGAAATCTTCTCTAAATGTAAATATATCCCTTTAGTTATATAGTCCACCTTGCTCTCATAGTGCTATAAAACAAAATCATACCTGTTTAGTTTCTATAATGCAGTACAATTTATACAATGCCCTATTTTAATGTCATTGAAATATTCTTATTGATGATAAAAGTATTTATTCGAGTTTTGCAAAACACTGAAACGTGCTTGGAAGGCACAATCCCCTGTCTAAATGAACCTTAAAAACCCAACTGACTTATGATGCTACAGTGGTACAGTTCATAGGGTAGGGTATGTCTGTGGCACAGTGAGAGGTGTGAGTATGTTTCTTTACCAAGCTCCTGGCTGGTATTATCGACTGCTCCTTTATTTATTTTTTAGACTTTAACAGTTTTATCATGTCATGTAGCCACGAGGTTTAAATTTGGAACAAGTGGGAATTTATGAATTCTGAGTTTACAATGAAATACCAGTGAAGCTCCATAGTCTTGTCACGTGAAAGCAAAGTAATCCACTGTGATTACTTTTTTTATTTTACTGTAAATGCCACAAGCAGTTGTACAGTTTTAATTATGAAGTGTTACTGAGGTTTCTTGTGATGCTATATTTTTTAGGCCATGTCTTCACTGCAATGTTAGCGCAAGCTATGACTTGAATTTTCCCCCTAACTTGATGCCTGTCCAGTCCCCACTCACAAATTTGTTTCTCAGATTCAGGAGTCCTTTAAGCTCAGCTGTCCTGGCAGTGGGGGGAGCCTGGGGGAGGTGTGGAAGTTGGAGTACTGCTGATGCTCAAACTTCTCATGCTGTGGGGATGCAAGAGCTCGAGTTACAAGTCATTATGCAAGGTAGCCTGTTTCCTCTTGTTTTTTCCTACCCCCCCCCCCCCCCCCAAGATGTTCTGGTTTAACTTGGATTTTAACTTGAAGAGTGGTCAGTTTGGATGAGCTATTACCAGCAGGAGAGTGAGTTTCTGTGTGTATGGGGGTGGGGGGATGTGAGAACCTGGATTTATGCAGGAAATAGCCCAGCTTGATTGTCATGCACATTGTGTAAAGAGTTGTCACTTTGGATGGGCTATCACCAGCAGGAGAGTGAATTTGTGTGGGGGGGTGGAGGGTGAGAAAACCTGGATTTGTGCTGGAAATCACTTTAGATAAGCTATTACCAGCAGGACAGTGGGGTGGGAATAGGTATTGTTTCATATTCTCTGTGTATATATAAAGCCTGCTGCAGTTTCCACGATATGCATCTGAGGAAGTGAGCTGTAGCTCACGAAAGCTTATGCTCTAATAAATTGGTTAGTCTCTAAGGTGCCACAAGTCCTCCTTTTCTTTTTGCAAATACAGACTAACACGGCTGCTACTCTGAAACAACTCATCAGCTGCTAATCCAGTCACTCTGAGACGCTAATGAAATCATTCTGTGTCCTCCAGTGTCATTTTGCCATCTGGTTGCTCTCATTTGAGCTAGGCAGCTCCAGTGGAGTAATCTGAGTGAACTAACTCAAGCTAACTGTTGCAGGCAGGCAAGCCTTTGGGACTTGTGGGTCATTTGTAAGCATTCATTTGGGCTAAGAAGACAGCAAATATTATTTGCTACTACTTTAATAAATTATCATAGTTTTTTAACATCTTAAATTTGTTCCCATTCTTAACTGTTTAAACACCACGTTCACAATGCTTCGTTTTCTGTCTTCTCTTTCAGATAATCGTTCAGTATTGAATGAGACAATGGCAGCGTCCGTTGATTGGCTGACCAGTTCCCCTGCTGAGAAGGTAAGTGAGGCTTACAGGAAAGCAGGCATTGAAAACCTCAGTGTGCTATTCAATTATGTGTTTGGAATAGATTGACACCTCTGCACTACTGGTGCTTTTTCTCCAAAAAATGGATTAAAAATAGAGGGGTGGTTTCTAAGCAACGTTCTAGTCCCATTGCGAAGAGCCAGAGAGGGAGTTATTCCTCCTTTTATTAAAAATAATCAAACCACAGTCCCATACTGGATAGTTACTCCTCCATTGTTTTTCCAGTCTTGCTTTGGGAACATGTGATGTATAACCTGCTGTTTGTGACCGTGGCCTTGCATGGGAAAAGGTGTTACAGGTGTAAGTGAGCTTACCATCTCACTTTCTCTCCCATAACTGTGATGCCGTGGATCCTGTACTTTACAACTGAATTTTATTTTAAGTATTCCTCTTATGTGTAGTGCCATTTGTGCACCTATGGTAGGTGGTTTGCCCACAGAGATACTCACTTCTTTCAGCAGCCTTTTCAGCCACTAGCAGTGCAGACATAGGAGTATAGGTGCATAATTTTACAAAATATATTATAATTCTGGATACCCCAAAAATTTGAAACGCTGGTGGAACTCACAAGGTGTGTGCAGACTTAAACAATTTTAACTGCATGATTTCATGTCACTTCCCTCTTCCCTGTCCGTTGTATGTTTATTGTCCATCTTAGATCTTAAAAACTTTAGGGCAGGGAGGTTGCCTTTGATGTGTCTTTATGCCTTGCTCTCCTATGGTGCTATGGAAATAGTTTGGATGCCGTTAATATCCTCACAGTGTTGTTACCTTTTGCCTAATTGGTAGTATGATGCTGTTCCCTATGTTAATGCTGCTGTATTGTTAATTACTTGCAAACAGTAGGCCCCATCCTTGTGATTGGGGCTGGTCCTGCTTTGAGCAGGGGGTTGGACTAGATGACCTCCTGAGGTCCCTTCCAACCCTGATCTGCTAGGATTCTATGACTGTGTAGGTCAGCACTTGTGCCCATGAGGTCAATGGACTCCTTGTCGCCGGAGGGACCTTCCCATGCAGATCTGATCAGAGCTATAGTTCTAAAGATGTTAACCTGGACCACTGTACTAGTTCTCTCATTACAAACTTTAATTTGCTGTAGTTTGGGTACAAGAGAGCTCACACGGGAGGCAAACTTTTGGACGAGAAGGAGAAAAGAAATAGAACTTGGTGGTTTCAAACTTTGGTTTGGTTTTCCGGAATGAAGACTAACTTGGGGTTTAAAACAGAAAATTATACCTAAGAATGCAAAGCTGCTGGCTGGATTTTCTTTATTATTATTATTTTGTTTGTATTACAGTAACACCGAGAGACCTCAACTGAAATTGAGGCTCTGTTGTGGTAGGCACTGTAGAAACACATAGTGAGAGACAATCCCTGCCCTAAAGTGTTTACAATCTAAATAGACAAGACAAAGGGTGTGTGGAGGGAGGAGACAGAGTCCAAGTGACTTGCCCAAGGATACCTAGCCGGTTGATAGCAGAGCCAGGAATAGAAGCTAGGTCTCCTGATTCCCAGCTAGTTGCCCTGTGCACTGGACTACACTGCCTCCCTGGTGCCTCCTTTTCGTCTTCTATGATTTTGTTACTGTGCCTATGTGTAGTCACTGCAGTACTTCAGCAGCTGCGTTCTGCTCTTTCACTGGGACTGAAAATTAGGTCCTAATTGTTCAGCTTCCCTTCATAGTAAATGATGCTTTTAAAAGTGATGAGCAGCCCCAAGCACTAGTACAATACTACCTGTCAAGGCTCTGGAGGCCACCTGCCAGGAAAAGAATGCCAGTTGCTACTTCAGTTTCATTAACAAGAACAGCTCTTCTCGCTATTTGTGGAGTTTGCATTGGATTTTCAGGCTTAGGGAAAGGCTGGAAAAGTGCATAAGGGGAAAGTGACCGACTAATTTACGGGGGTGAAGATATAAAAAAAGCCCAGTTCAGAAGAGGAAGCTGGTGCAAATAACCCAGCAGATCATATTTCCAGATGCTCTTCTGTGGGACAGGGTCTACAGCACCGGATATCCTCCACCCTTAAAGCCCCATATGCTAACATCCTTCCTGCAACTGAGTAGGACT
This sequence comes from Lepidochelys olivacea, assembly GCF_965140295.1. Classification (NCBI taxonomy): domain Eukaryota; kingdom Metazoa; phylum Chordata; order Testudines; family Cheloniidae; genus Lepidochelys; species Lepidochelys olivacea. The sequence goes on along the minus strand of NC_140414.1, from coordinate 18,918,871 downwards.
GGATGGTGCTCCCTTCAGAGCTGATGAGCATCTCTCCTGAATCAGTCAGAGAGAGAGACATCAGGCGCACTCTCCCCATGGGAGCTGAACAAGTAGCACTCCCAGCCAGGGGGAGTCGGACACTGGACCCAGGGATTAATACCTGTTCCCTTGCATGTGCCAGTGTAGAGAAATAACTCCAGGACCAACTCAGTGTTTTCCCTCAAGCACTAAGGTTCCTTATAGTTTTAGAACAAAACAAATTGTTAGGGGCACATGATGATGTTAAGAATGGGAAGAACAGTCCTATTCTAAATCCTTGTAGACAGTTACCCAGAGAAGCAAATGTGCTGAATCTTTGAATGTACTGTGACAAAGTGAGAGAGCTTCAGGGTACTTCTTGGAGTTGACATCCCACTTGTATCGGAAAATGGCATATCTAATTTATCCGCTGGTGCAAGAATCCTTACCAGTGTACTTCCACTGATAGCCAGCCACTGTGGAAGGTCATCTTGTTGGTCCATGTGTTGCCCTCTTGGTGCTTGCGGTCTAATCTCAAAGCTGGAAAAGGAAACCCCTGTAATAAAACATTAAAAAAAAAAAAAAAAAAGAAAAGGAAAAAAGGAGGACTTGTGGCACCTTAGAGACTAACCAATTTATTTGAGCATAAGCTTTCGTGAGCTACAGCTCACTTCATCGGATGCATGTAGCTCATGAAAGCTTATGCTCAAATAAATTGGTTAGTCTCTAAGGTGCCACAAGTCCTCCTTTTCTTTTTGCAAATACAGATTAACACGGCTGCTACTCTGAAACCTGTAATAAAACGTGATTCTTTGGGTAAAGACAGTGCAATCAAGTAGTCCAAAAACTTTTCATCTATTTTAAATCTATGAACAGGCTCTGAGAAGAGAGCCCTTCAGTGTACCTGTCAGTTTCAAATGTGCTGCCTCTTGAATGGTTTAGTTCATGGCGAATGCTTCTGATGATGGGTGTTTGTTTTATTTTAATGACATGATAATGGGGAAAAGGCTCACGAGGAAACCCTTTTTTCTCTTGTGCTTCTGGTGACCCAAACACTCATTTTCTTTGAAACATTCAATTAACACTCTACAGTTGTTTATTTATGAAGCTATTGGCGTCCAAGACCTAGTGGTTTTACCCTCCAGGAATACACATTCAAAATCAGTATGTGGGAGGCAGGCACAAAATCTTACTTCTGTCTTTATCTCCCTGCTCCGAAAACATCCTCCCACTTAGCCTTTTGTTCCAGGCTTGAAGTTAGCGGTCCAGGCAGATAGGCAGAAATCCTTTTAACAGGGAACCCGTTTTTGCTTCTTTGTGCTTCAGAGAGAGAAAATGCTGAGAGAGCAAATGTGGTGGCACCTTGTCAGGTGGATAAACTGATAGTTTCCCCCCTTCCCCACACCCTCCATCATTGTCAGCAACATCACACCTCAGTTCAACTACAACTTTCTGGATTGGTGAAATTTGCTGAGGAAGCTGCAATATAATACAAGCAGCCTTCCAGCACAATTTGATACATGGCCACTGTTGAGTTGCATGCCTGATGTATATTGATACATGTATATAAGTGTATGAGATACTAACAAACGCACACTGTGGTTACGTGTGTGTACTCTCCAACAGTAGGCATCTCCTGGTCTTAAATTAGTACTTTTAAAGTGTCTCCAAGGTTTCTAGTACAATTTTGTCCGCTCACTAGTTCAGCATTCCACTTCTAAGTAACTGATTCCCCCCCACCCCTGCCCCCCGACTCCTTGTGTGGTCGCTTAAGGGAATGCCTTCATATTGTATCTCCGATTTCCGTCTGAAAAGGTTGTGACTACCATAGTAATAAGCAACATCTAAGATTCCTGTAACGAAACAGATGAATCGTCTTCTTCTCTTTTTCCTTGTTTGTGGGCTATGTGCATTTGACTGCACTTCGTAGATAGCTCATTTCGCTGCTTCTGCTGTTATAGTCCATTTCCTCCATTTGGGTTTTTCTGCAGCATAAGGCAGAAAACATGTGTTTGAAATAGGAAAATGTGACTGTAAACTCCCCCCCAGAACTGGCAGGAGGTTCGGGGATAGGTGTAGTTACCTGAAACGACTTCAGTTTTGTTTAACACTGTATTTTGAGTGGGCAGTGTCCCTTTAAACTGCCCACACCTGTTTTTCACAAGTTTATTTTGATGATGCACATACACACTTCGTATTCTTCATTCTTTATGCATTCAGATTTGTTCTCTCCTTCTCACCGCACTGGCATTGCTGGGAATTATGTATACATAGGGAGAGGAGACAAGAACTCCATAAACTCTGCTGAGTATTAAGCAATAGATCATTTTCTGACATAACTGCACAAGGAAATGAGGGGGTCTATCATGTAATTTTAAGTACAAATTGTGTTCCTTATTGGGAATTACAGGATTATGATCTGGTTTAAAATATTTGAATCCATGTGTACGCAATTCAGGTTTGCTCACATGCAGAATCTTTCCCAGTGCTACTATAAATAAGGGCCCAATTCAAGTCCCACAGAAGTCAGTGGAAATATTTGTTTTCAGTAGGGGTTGTACTGAGTCCCAGGTGAGCTGGTGCTTTACAACATTACTGCAGTGAATGCCTTAAGACTCAATCCAGAAACGTTCCACTCCTGTGCCTTTTTAATGGCCCCCAAAAGGAAAGTCATACTGTATCTTGTATATTGCCACTAAATCCATGCAGGGTCTTTATGTATGGTACAATAGACAGCAGAGCTGAACGTCAGGGTGTGTATGATGGATAGATATAGGAGGAACACTTTTCTGTCAGGTGTTGGGTAACTCCACTTGGGAATAATTCCATAGATTTTTTTTTTTATTTTTTTTGGCCCGATTTAGGCAAACTTATTTTTATGTTCAATTTTTCAATGGTAATTAAATCAAAATTGGTGAAATCATACATCCCCTTTTCTCAAAGGAGGTTGCAGTTTTATCGTTGGCAGCTACAGTTTTCTGAACAGTTCTAAATGCAGCAGTGTTAAAAGGAGTCATAAGAAATACAAGGCTCAGATTGCCTGACGATGCCCAATACGAAGTCTGATAAGGGAATTGTTTTGCAGTTCTGTCCCTTGCAATTTAATGTGATTACCGAGATGTGCATTTTGCGGTGGAGTCTGGTGTTCTTTGGCCATTTTGTGCTCTGCACGCACTGCTAAACTGAGGGCTTCTATGAACTATATAGAGGGACCCCAGAACTGAATTAGAGCTTTGTTCTCAACATAAAACCAGGAATGTGTGAAGGCCAGTGTGTTGGTTCACCAGGAGGGCTACTCGTTACCCAGAATTAATCAGACTTTGCATCAGTAGCTCACCATACTTCTCATATTTCAGTGGTCTGGGTAGAACTTTGTGGAGGTGATGCTCATAACTCCGTTACAGAGGGGTCTGAACTGCTACTGCCAGAGCTGGCTCTGGAGTGGAAGCCTCCTGCTGTCAAGTGACATCAGGCAGTCTTGGGACCCACTTTGAGGAGGTGCATGGGGTCTCTTCTGCTAGAAGGCCAGTGTGTTGTGCCTTCTTGGATAGGAATGGGTTTTGATTAGGTGGTGTGGGCAGGGAGTGAACTAGAAAAAGTGAAATCTGAGTGTAAAGTTTGGGTCTCGGGCCAGCTGCTCCACTTGCACATCAGAACTCTGTATCTGGTTTCCAACTTGATCAGGCAAGCCACAGGGAAGCTAGACAATGATTGCCAGGTTGGGGAGGCCCTGCCAGTGGAGACAGAGGCAGTTCTCCATATCCAGTGGAGGGAACAGGGATGAAATGATGCTCTCACTGAAGAGGTTTATATTGTTGGTAGGTATCACTGTCCTACATTTTAAATTCCAGAATCTGAGAGGGAATCAAGCTTTGCCTTTTGTTTGTGCACATGCACCCGCTCTGCCGCCCAGTTCACATTCACTTACCAAACAGCCACACCACTGCAGAAACTTTCATCCTCAGACCATAGCATTGTAGTTCTGGGATTTCTGCTCCAGCTGCTATTTTAGTGATGAGCAGAGTTATGAGCTGTAGCTCACGAAAGCTTATGCTCAAATAAATTTGTTAGTCTCTAAGGTGCCACAAGTCCTCCTGTTCTTTATACCAGAGCACAGCTTCATGGGATATTTTCTTTGCTCTTTAGTACAATAACACAATCGCCTGGTCATCTCTGACAAAGGAGGAGTGCTGGAAATATGGAGGCTACCTTATGGGCAACAACTGCAACTACGTCCCTGACATCACCCTCATGTCTTTTATCCTCTTCTTTGGCACCTACACCTGCTCCATGGCTCTGAAGAAGTTCAAAACCAGCCGTTATTTCCCAACCACTGTAAGTATCTCTGTTTATCACCTGGGGGAATTGGCTTATTCAAACAAGAGCACATACAATGTACTCTTGTTTGCAACCCCTTCTTTTGCAATAGATACAGCGCCGAAGGACAAACACCACTATGTGGGGATGCACGCACTGACACCAGATGCTATTTGTTCAATAGTATTGAATTTAGGCAAGTCATGGAATTGCTTATTTTTCAGCTCTAAACTTCCGAACGTTTCTGGAGGGCACAAGTGAGATGGCGGAAGAATTGAAAACTGGCTGGAGCCTGTAGTGACAATAACGCTTACACAGACAAGAATTCCAAGCTGAGGGGTGCAGTGATGCAATTGATTAGTACAAATCTCATCAGAGCTTTTGCTTCCAGGGTTAAGAATTCACCAATGCAGAGCCCTTAGTTTATACAGAAAACTGAGCTGCCAGTAGTAGCCAAAAATCATTTTCAGTGTCCTGATAGTAAAGCTGAGTCCTGCTCCCATTGCAAGACTGGATACCTGGTGATAAACAGTCTTCTGTGTGGTATGCCTGAACGTATAAACAGAAATCACTTTATCGAGTGACACACAGGTGCAGCAAAAGCATAAGTAAGCAACTTCTTGTCTGTACAAAAAGAAGTTATTTTTACAGAGTAAAAGTAGTCCAGTGTCTCCTAATGCCCTAGAAATAAATCTGTCTAGAATATAAAAACTGACACCTCATAATATTAAGGTTGCAAATTTTAAATGCTCAGAAGTCAGAATACTAAAAAGTTATGGTCTTAGTAGTAATGTTACCTCAACCATGATGCATTTCCTGTATATTTTATGGTATGCATTTAACAGCATAAATTCTATTGACTCTTTTAGGGTCTCATCTAAGAACAGACTTGATTAGTGGGAATCTTTTCATTGACTTAAACAGGCTTTGGATTAGGCTGCTTTTACCAGATTCTGCTACCTTTACTTCCTGAATAATTCTAGTGGAATCAGTGCTATGACTTGAGGAGTAAGATATTACTCAGTGTAAAGATGGCAGAATCTGGCCCTTAGAGAATAAGACAGGAAGAAACAATACAACAACCGATATGCAAAGAGATGAGCGAATATGAATGAAAAAGCGAATGTTCTCATAGCAATGTTTGCTCTTGGCCATATTTTACATCTTAACAGCCTAGATACTGAAGTCCTCTCTCTGTAGATCAGGCACAGCATGGGCAGGTACAGGAGAGACATCAAGCTTCCTCACCATGCAAATGTGCTTCTGTCTAATCAACAGAAGTTGGTGATTAAAAGCTGTATCTCGCCCACCTTGTCTCTCTCTACCTAGAACAGTCAGTTTAGGTTTTTCTGTGTATCTAAGTACTCACTTGGGATGAGAGACTAGTTCAATCTCCATTCCCAGCTGGTCTTCAGCCACTTTGCTGTTTCAAGGGAGATGTGACAGCTCCCAGAAGGCATCCTACTTCTTGCAGTGGTGGCCTCTAACAGTAGCAGCAGCAGCACTGGGGCTGTCTTAGCTGTCCTAGGAAAATGGCACTACTTCATTTATTGTCAGTTTGTATTTGGGAGGTTTCCGTAGTGACCATAAAGGGCTAGGGACTGAATTTCGATTTTTAAAAGGAAGCATTGTTTCTGCAGAAGTTGACTGCACATGCCCAGAGCTCTGCAGTCTTTGAGCTAAAGATTCCTTCTCCTCCTACATGAGGTGGATTTCTCGAGCCATGCACAAATAGATATAAGAAGTTTTAGTGCAGATTGGGACTCTTCATGCTGAAAGCAAACAGGGAGATATTTGATCTCTGAATAGAGGTGTTTCAGTAACACACCTTTTAGCTCCTCTCTCCCGACAACAGACTCTTAGCCAACTGATACATAGCCCTGGTGGGTCAGCAAAAGCTGCTTGTTCTGTTTGCCCAGCTAGTGTCACAATGACAGCTGTCAAAGGTGAGAGAGGTGGTGAAAAAAGTTCTACTCCTTCCCTCTTAGAGAACCCAGTTTGCAATATTTTGGACAACAGCGGTCCCCATCCCCAAGATCCAACCCTAATTTCATCCGAGCGAAAACCTGAAAAACAAGGGCACTAGTTTCAGGTTTCTGTACATAACAAAACTTTTTCTCTCTCTCTCAGAGAACCCCCCTGTGGCATTCTGACTGCAATAGGATTTATAGTACAGTGATGTTTATGCTCCTGCAGCACTGAAGTGGAACTTTTATTATTTTTAATGAAAAGAAAACAAATTCCACCATGGCAGGAATGTAGTTCAGTTTATCTCTAACCATGTGAAGCTGGGGAGCCTGGGAGGAAGAATTCTGAGAAGTTGACACAATAGCATATAAAAGCCCAATGTGATCTGGCTAGTTAAATTTCAAGGGTCAGACCCTCAGCTACTGAAAACTGTCACAGCTACGTTGACTTCAATGGAGTTACAACAGTTGACACAGGTTGAGGATCTGCCCGCAATTGCTTTTCACTTCAGTTTTGTGGTTCATTTATTACTTTAACACCATAAAAAAGAAACATCAGGATATAATTTTAAAAACTCTTCATTTCCGTACATGGCACCACACCCACATTGAAATAGTTTTCTGCTCCTTTCTTTTGAGTTCCTCTCTCTGACCTCCCCATATGAGTCCCTTGGTGACTGTTTCCATTGCTGATGTGAAATCTTGATTTTTTTTTTCCTTGCTTTTATAGTTTCATATTAAAGGCCCAATCTGCCTTGCCAAATAGGCTATGTTAAAAAATTGTTTCGGGAATCAGTGTTGCTAAATATCTTTATTTTTATCTTGAGACACATGATCACAGGAGAAACTCAACTTTCATTGGGGGGGGGGGGGAGGAGTACGTTTCTAGCCCTAATGGGAGCAATGAAAAGCTTGAAAACATGAATGCTAAAAAAACCATCAAACATCAGGAGGCAAATAAAAAGAGCCCAATATTTATTTGTTTAAAATTTCATTATTTTGGAGAGACCTGACTCATAATTTTTGAACCCTCATTGGCAATACTGGGAGTGATCTTGAAACCCATTTAATGTAATATGGTTGTACAAGACAGTGTGAACAGGATGTATCTTTTACACACACACACCTCTCTTGCACATGCACGCAAACAAAGATCGGGCCCATCCATGCTGGTTGGTAGCTAGTCAGCCGAAACATTTTAGTTCATCCTGTTTCCAAGATCGGTTCTTCTTCGAGTGATTGCTTATCTGTATTCCACAATAGGTGTGTGTGCTCACCGCATGCACCAGTGCCAGAGGTTTTTCTCCTAGCAGTACCCGGAGGGGGAGCGCCCCAGCGACCCCTGGAGTGGCGCTCCATGGCGCAGTATAAGGGGAGCCGCGCGCTCCCCCCACCCTCAGTTACTTCTTGCCACCAGTGAAGGTGCATCGGAACTACTCTGCTTCAGCTTTGCTGTAGCTCGTCCCAGAACTGCTTGTTCGTTCAGTGTTAGTACCTGTAGTTAGTTAGCTGTTCAGTTAGTTCAGTTAGAGTGCCCAGGCTGGGGCATGCCCCGCGCCCCGGGTTTTAAGTCGTGCGGCACTTGTAGCTGCTTTATGCCAAGGAGTGACCTGCCCGCATACTGTTTACGCTGTTTGGGAGAAACCCATATTGTTATACCAATAAAATAAAAAACAGCAGGATCTTATAAAAGGGGATAAGACAAAATGTCACATTTATTTAGAAAGAATCATAGTCAGCAGTCAGTTTTAGCTATAACATTCCAACTATTTTTAGCTATAACATTCCAACTTTGTAACCGCCACGGGGCACGAGTACCTCTATACCCACCCGGCACCCAACTCCCTAGTGGTCGAGTCGGTCAACCATAGGGAGCGGCAGGGCCAACCAGCCCCTACCCCGAAAAATAAAGATTCGTGAAGGTTGGACTCTTTTGGGAGAAAGCTTTATTCTTCCTCGAGTTTTCAGTTGCGGGTGGCAAACCACCAGGCGCTCCTGGGCAGGTACAAATTCGATTTGTGGAGTTCCCTGCCCAAGTTCGAGGACTCCCTCCAGGAGCACAATAAGAAAGTGTTCAAGGCGCTGGTGGAGGAGGGTACAGAGGCTGCAAGCGGCTTTGGATGCAGTGGACACAGCAGCACGGTCCATGGCCTTGGCGGCATCCATGAGAAGGGCGTTGTGGCTCCTGCTGTCCGGGCTGTCAAGTGAAGCGCAAGCTGCCATGCAGGATCTCCCATTTGACGGCAAAGCTCTGTTCGCGGAACCAACAGATACAAAGCTGCATGGCATGAAGGGCTCCCGCACGACCCTCCGGACTCTGGGTCTCTATGTTCCGGCTCCGGCCAAATCTAAGTTTAAACCGCAGCAGGCTCCCACTCAAGCCACCGAGCCGAAGTACGAGGCCACCTATAAAAAGTCGAGGGACTATAAAAGGTGCCCTCAGAGGCAATTGCGGCCAGCCCCGCAGCCTGCGTCCTCCAAGGGCAAACAGGCGGGGAAAAGACAGTTTTGATGGGACGCTCAGGAGTTCTCTGCCAGTTCTCCCCGGGGATCCCCTCTCAATAGGGCTTCCCTTCTACGGTCGGTTGTGTGCTTTTCTCCCGGAGTGGTCACGGCTGACCTCAGACTGATGGGTCCTCAACACCATCTCCCAGGGCTACGCCCTCCAGTTTACTTTGCCCCCGCTACTTTGCCCCCGCCCCTGTCCATCTTGGGGGACCCCGCACATGAAGCCCTGCTTGAGCAGGAAGAGGAGCGGCTCCTGAGTCTAGGAGCAGTGGAAACGATGCCTGGGGAGTTCAAAGGCAAAGGGTTCTACTCCTGCTATTTCCATATCCCGAAGGCCAAAGGGGGACTCAGGCCCATCCTGGACTTGCGGGATCTACACCAGTTCATGGTGAAGCTTAAGTTCCGCATGGTCTCACTGGCCTCCATCATCCCCTCCCTGGACCACGGGGACTGGTACGCTGCCCTCGATCTGCAGGACGCGTACTTCCACATTCACATATTCGAGGGGCACAGACGCTTCCTCCGTTTCCTGGTGGGGCAGAATCACTACCAGTTTATGGTCCTCCCGTTTGGCCTATCCATTGCCCCCCGGGTATTTACAAAACGAATGTTGGTGGTAGCGGCCTCCCTCAGGCACCGGGGGGTCCAGATCTTTCCTTATCTGGACGATTGGCTGATCAAGGGCAGCTCCCAGTCGCAGGTGAGGGATCACGTGATGCTTCTACTGTCCACATGTGCCACCCTGGACCTGTTGGTAAATGACGCCAAGCCCACGTTAGTCCCGGTCCAACACATAGAGTTTATCGAGGCGCTCCTGGATGCTTCGACTGCCACAGCCTCCCTCCCACTGGACAGGTTCAAGACCCTGAAAGGGCTCATCGACACAGTTACAAGGTTCTCGGTGACTACGGCCAGAGCGTGCCTCCGGCTCTTGGGTCACATGTCAGCGTGCACATGCGTGGTCCGCCACGCCAAACTCCGAATGAGGCCCCTCCAGCTCTGGCTGGCCTTGAAGTTCTCCCAGGCCAGGGACAGGATGGACAAGGTCCTCACCGTGCCCGACTCGGTGATCGCCTCACTGTGGTGGTGGTCCACCCCAAGCAACATGCTCCAAGGGGTCCCGTTCTGGGACAGGACCCCATCGCAGGAGCTGGTGTCCGATGAGTTGGACCTGGTTTGGGGGGGCCTATGTGGGGAATGTTCAGACCCAAGGTCTGTGGTCGATGCAGGATCTGAACCTACACATAAACGTCAAGGAACTCAGGGCAGTATGCCTGGCATGTGTGGCCTTCTGCTCGCACCTGCAGGGCAAGATGGTCAGGGTCCTCAAAGACAACACGGCCTCTATATTCTATATCAACAGGCAAGGCGAGACTCTGTCCTCTGCTGTGAAGACCTCAGGCTGTGGGATTTCTGTATAGCCCATGACATTTGCCTGAGGGCCTTCCATCTGCCGGGAGCCCAGAATGTGTGGGCGGATCGCTTGAGCAGGGACTTCTCCTCCCAACATGAGTGGTGTCTTCACCCAGAAGTGGCTCACCAGCTCTTCCGCAGGTGTGGACTCCCCAGGTGGACCTGTTCGCGACTCGGCAGAGCTGGCACTGTCCCTGGTTCTGCTCCGGGGGGGACTGGGACAGGGCGCTATCTCCAATGCCTTCCTCCTGTCCTGGTCAGGCCAGTTTCTCTATGCCTTCCCCTCTGTTCCCACTGATCAGCAGGGTCCTGGAGAAAATAAAGACAAACAGGGCGCAGGTCCTCCTCATAGCCCCAGAGTGGCCAAGGCAACATTGGTGCGGGACCCTCACGGGCCTGGCGGTTGCTCTGCTGCGGCCGTTGCCACTCCCTGTGGACCTGTTCTCCCAGGACCGGGGACCGCCTTCTCCACCCCAACCTAGCAGCTCTCCACCTCACGGCATGGCTGCTCAATAGTGGAGAGGAAAGGACGTCCTCAGAAGGGGTCCAGCGTGTCTTCCTGGAAAGCAGACGGCCCTCCACATGCCGTGCCTACTTGGCAAAATGGTCCTGGTTCTCCAGATGGGCAGCTGAACGGGGTGTCTCCTCGGTGGCTACCCCGATCCAGCTTATCCTGGACTACCTCCTCCACCTTGGAGCCCAGGGCCTGGCGCCCTCATCTGTCAAGGTGCAACTGGCGGCCATATCGGCCTTCCATCCGCCGGTGCAGGGGCACGCAGCATTCTCCCATGTTATGACTGGCCGGTTCCTCAAGGGGAGTCTTTTCCCGTATGGTAGGCCCCCGGTCCCGCAGTGGGACCTGAACCTGGTGGTGTCCCGTCTCACAGGGCCCCCATTTGAGCCGCTAGCCACATACTCCTGGTCCCACCTCTCGTGGAAGGTGGCCTTCCTGGTCACTATCACATCGGGCAGGCGGGTCTCGGAGCTCAGGGCCCTGACCTCCGAGCCCCCGTACATGGTTTTTCATAAGGACAAGGTTCAGCTCTGCCCACACCCTGCATTCCTCCCGAAGGTGGTCTCTGCTTATCAGATGGGTCAAGACATTTTCCTGCTGGTCCTCTGCCCCAAGCATCCAGTGAGGAACCCCGCCTCCACACACTCGACGTGCAAAGGGCTCTGGCTTTCTACCTTGAACGGACTAAGCCGTTCAGGAAGTCTTTGCAACTGTTTGTCACCTCGGCTGAGTGCATGAGGGGTCAGTCGATCTCCACTCAGCGTGTCTCCAACTGGATCACTTAGTGCATCCACACCTGTTATGAGCTGGCGGGGGTTCCCCCGCCACCAATTGTGAAGGTGCACTCGACTCGGGCGCAGGCCTCTTCGACTGCCTTCCTGGCCCACGTCCCCATCCAGGACATTTGTAGGGCTGCCACGTGGTCTGCGGTTCACACGTTCACCTCGCACTATGTGATCGTCTCCCAAACCAGGGATGGGGATGCCGGGTTCAGCAGGGCTGTCCTCCATCCTGAGAACTTGTGAAATCCTCCAACCTCCAATAGATAAAGCTGGAATCACCTATTGTGGAATACACATGAGCAATCACTCGAAGAAGAAAAGACAGTTACCTTTTCCATAACTGGTGTTTTTCGAGATGTGTTGCTCATGTCTATTCCACATCCCGCCCTCCTTCCACTCTGTCGGAGTTGTCTGGCAAGAAGGAACTGAGGGTGGGGGGCACCATGCAGCTCCCCTTATACTGCGCCAGGCAGGCGCCACTCCAGGGGTCGCAGGGGGCACTCCCCCCTACGGGTACTGCTAGGGGAAAAACTTCCGGCACCGGTGCACATGGTGAGCATGCACACCTATTGTGGAATAGACATGAGCAACACATCTCAAAGAACGCCAGTTATGGAAAAGGTAACTGCCTTTTCCTGAAGGTGGTTTTAACATGTTCTGGTAATGGTATTTGTAACACTGTTGCACTCAAGAATGAGAGAATTTCCTCTCTCTCCTTTCTTCCCTGACACCTTCCTTCACTTGTAGACAGAGCATGCTTGATACAGAAAATTATTGAGACACAGTAGAAATGAAACCCTGTGATGATGATTTTTTTTAATCCTTACGACCCCAATTCAGGAAAGCATCCCTACTCAATTTTTCTCTGCTTAAAGTTAAGCAAGTGCTTAGGTGCTTTCCTGAATTGGGGCCTACAGCTGTACTTTAAATTATTGTGGTCTATCCTGCAGCACACATGGGCTTGTCAGCCTGCTTACTGGCACCTTTACAAAATGCCCATAGGACTGTGGGGTCATTGAAGTAACAGAACTTGCTCAGCAACTGAAGATGCTGACGGACAAATGTCTAGACAAAACCTGCGGCTGGTTAATTGAAGCCCTGATGGGGGTGGCTGCAGGTGTAAACTGAGTCTGTCTCGGAAAATCCATTTTTTCTCTGCTGGAGGGTTATTCTTTACCCAGCAATCCATGCACATGAGCCATAACAGTTAGGTTACTCAAGCAGGATTGTGTTCTTAAATTTTAACTCTGAGGCTTGGGCTGTGCATTGATCCATACCACACAAGGCAGGTAGCATGAACCAGGAGTTAAGATGTTGCATTAAAGATGACACGGCTCCTTTATTTCATTCAGGCATGCAGAACATACACAGTGTTGCACTTTTCCTTCTTTAAATGATTGGCTTTCTGCAGTTTACCATTGTTTACAAACTGACAAACAGCACTAGAGACATACCATCCAAAGATCCTCAAACATCCTTATTCATCCCAGCCACTGTCTTGCATCTAATATTGACAGCTGACAAATAACCCTGACAGCTGACAAACAACCCCAACAGTGTACCACTAAAAATCTTACTACGGCCACAGACCCCCTTATTCATCTCAGTAACTATCTTGCATCTCCTTTGGAGAGCTATTCAGAGATCTGTGATCAAAATCTCCTCCCACCACCTCTTCTTCCAGACACTTCTCATCTTACTTGAGATGCCTCTTGTTTTAATAAGAGGCCCGTTTTTCCTGATGGAATTGTATCACAGCTTTTCAGAAACCATTCCTATGGGAAACTGGGTCTGGATAATGGGGATTGTTGGCCGACGTAGAATTAGATTATCGGTAAAATCGCATGGGAGAATTTTTGTGGGAGTGTTCTGCAACAGAAGTTCCTTTCCCTGGGGCTTGTTCTTGCAGTTCCGTGTAGGGCCTAATCGTTTGGCTTTCAGACCGTGTAATAAAGTACCAAAGCACATTTTTTTAAAATCACTTCAGCCACTGCACTGTGCCCCTTTTGTCCCTGCAGAAAGGGAAACGTTTACCCTGAATTGCCACCAAATACAAGAATAAGAGGATCACGTTGAATTTAAACAGTTGCTCTTGGTACCAGCCACTGTTATGGTGTCACCTTCTGTTTCAGGCCAGAAAGCTCATCAGTGACTTTGCCATTATCTTGTCCATTCTGATTTTCTGTGGAATAGATGCCCTAGTAGGTGTGGATACACCAAAACTAATTGTGCCAAGTGAATTCAAGGTAGGTAAAAGTGATCTCTCAACACACAACCGTTATTTTACTCTGTGGCTTCTGTCGCACTTTGCCGTTTCTGTCTTCCTTCTGTGAAATTACCAACCATCAGACCAGCAATAATAAAAAAATAAGCTATCCAGAAAGGATTGTATTGCTGAGCCAGTTAGAAAGCAGTTTATTTAGAAGTGCAAATTTATGTCGTTCCCATTAACGCCATGTCAATTGACTGAAACGTTTTCTAAAATGCAATGACAGATCCTGAACGTAGAGCAGGATCCTGCCAACCTTGCTCATGCTCAGTAGAATCATAGAATCATAGAATATCAGGGTTGGAAGGGACCTCAGGAGGTCATCTAGTCCAACCCCCTGCTCAAAAGCAGGACCCATCCACAATTAAATCATCCCAGCCAGGGCTTTGTCAAGCCTGACCTTAAAAACTTCTAAGGAAGGAGATTCCACCACCTCCCTAGGCAACGCATTCCAATGTTTCACCACCCTCCTAGTGAAAAAGTTTTTCCTAATATCCAACCTAAACCTCCCGCACTGCAACTTGAGACCATTACTCCTTGTCCTGTCCTCTTCCACCACTGAGAATAGTCTAGAACCATCTTCTCTGGAACCACCTCTCAGGTAGTTGAAAGCAGCTATCAAATCCCCCCTCATTCTTCTCTTCCGCAGACTAAACAATCCCAGTTCCCTCAGCCTCTCCTCATAACTCATGTGTTCCAGACCCCTAATCATTTTTGTTGCCCTTCGCTGGACTCTCTCCAATTTATCCACATCCTTCTTGTAGTGTGGGGCCCAAAACTGGACACACTACTCCAGATGAGGCCTCACCAATGTCGAATAGAGGGGAACGATCACGTCCCTCGATCTGCTCGCTATGCCCCTACTTATACATCCCAAAATGCCATTGGCCTTCTTGGCAACAAGGGCATACTGCTGACTCATATCCAGCTTCTCGTCCACTGTCACCCCTAGGTCCTTTTCCGCAGAACTGATGCCTAGCCATTCGGTCCCTAGTCTGTAGCTGTGCATTGGGTTCTTCCGTCCTAAGTGCAGGACCCTGCACTTATCCTTATTGAACCTCATCAGATTTCTTTTGGCCCAATCCTCCAATTTGTCTAGGTCCCTCTGTATCCTATCCCTGTCCTCCAGCGTATCTACCACTCCTCCCAGTTTAGTATCATCCGCAAATTTGCTGAGAGTGCAATCCACACCATCCTCCAGATCATTTATGAAGATATTGAACAAAACTGGCCCCAGGACCGACCCCTGGGGCACTCCACTTGACACCGGCTGCCAACTAGACATGGAGCCATTGATCACTACCCGTTGAGCCTGACAGTCTAGCCAACTTTCTACCCACCTTATAGTGCATTCATCCAGCCCATACTTCTTTAACTTGCTGACAAGAATACTGTGGGAGACCATGTCAAAAGCTTTGCTAAAGTCAAGATACAATACATCCACTGCTTTCCCTTCATCCACAGAACCAGTAATCTCATCACAGAAGGCGATTAGATTAGTCAGGCATGACCTTCCCTTGGTGAATCCATGCTGACTGTTCCTGATCACTTTCCTCTCATGTAAGTGCTTCAGGATTGATTCTTTGAGGACCTGCTCCATGATTTTTCCGGGGACTGAGGTGTGGCTTACTGGCCTGTAGTTCCCAGGATCCTCCTTCTTCCCTTTTTTAAAGATTGGCACTACATTAGCCTTTTTCCAGTCATCCGGGACTTCCCCCGTTCGCCACGAGTTTTCAAAGATAATGGCCAATGGCTCTGCAATCACAGCCGCCAGTTCCTTTAGCACTCTCGGATGCAACTCGTCCGGCCCCATGGACTTGTGCACGTCCAGCTTTTCTAAATAGTCCCTAACCACCTCTTTCTCCACAGAGGGCTGGCCATCTATTCCCCATGTTGTGATGCCCAGCGCAGCAGTCTGGGAGCTGACCTTGTTCGTGAAGACAGAGGCAAAAAAAGCATTGAGTACATTAGCTTTTTCCACATCCTCTGTCACTAGGTTGCCTCCCTCATTCAGTAAGGGGCCCACACTTTCCTTGGCTTTCTTCTTGTTGCCAACATACCTGAAGAAACCCTTCTTGTTACTCTTAACATCTCTTGCTAGCTGCAGCTCCAGGTGCAATTTGGCCCTCCTAATTTCATTCCTACATGCCCGAGCAATATTTTTATACTCTTCCCTGGTCATATGTCCAACCTTCCACTTCTTGTAAGCTTCTTTTTTATGCTTAAGATCCGCTAGGATTTCACCGTTAAGCCAAGCTGGTCGCCTGCCATATTTACTATTCTTTCGACACATCAGGATGGTTTGTCCCTGTAACCTCAACAGGGATTCCTTGAAATACAGCCAGCTCTCCTGGACTCCTTTCCCCTTCATGTTAGTCCCCCAGGGGATCCTACCCATCCGTTCCCTGAGGGAGTTGAAGTCTGGTTTCCTGAAGTCCAGGGTCTGTATCCTGCTGCTTACCTTTCTTCCCTGTGTCAGGATTCTGAACTCAACCAACTCATGGTCACAGCCATGGAGTAGCACCTTACTCCATAATTTCAATGGGCCAAACTGTATTGTGCTTACTCACACTGGTGAGCCTTCACTCGCCCATGTAGTTTCACTGCTTTCAATGCTTGAATGTGCTCACAAGTGAGAGAGAAGCTCCACAATCTGGACCAGCAGGACTACTTGAACAAGGATGGCAGGATCTGACCCCTAATAACCACTTCCAGGTTTTGAACTTTAGCTGATGTTTGTATATGGGAATAATTAATCCCAAATTGTCAGTGTCCTCAGTAATCTTCCTTTAGTCAGCTTGACATATCAGTGTTTCGGTCCTTTTGTCACCTGGATAAACGTGCTTTGGTTGGGGGTTGTTCGTTAATATGTCTCCACTCTGATGCCTGTTTTCCTCTCTTTGCTCTTGAAGCCAACCAGCCCTCAAAGAGGCTGGTTCGTCCCACCCTTTGGAGGGAATCCCTGGTGGGTGTACCTCGCAGCTGCCATCCCTGCACTGCTGGTGACCATTCTCATCTTCATGGACCAGCAAATCACAGCCGTCATCGTCAACAGGAAAGAGCACAAGCTCAAGGTGGGTGCCTTGTACCTTGCATGAGTGCAGCAAAGTAGAGCCTGTCCTCTGCATGACAGAGATGGAGAGAGAGCCTGTGGTGGTAATGGACACCTGCTCCCTTAGAAATGCTATGATTGGTGGTTAGTAATAGCATGTATTTTGTTCTAGCACAGATTATTATTGCAGATTTGAAAGCAAAGTCATCACTTCAGCTTGAAAGCGATAGTATTTCTCGAACAACTTTTGTTAAAGCAAAGGACACAGACGGTGGCCCAGATCCTGATGTTTTTACTCTGTCACAACTTCTTTAGACTTCAGTAGGTGTTCTTTCTGAGTGAGGATGGAATAAACCCCGAGGACCAGATTCTTGGCCATCACCAAAGGCCCCAGTGCAGGGAATCCTTGTAGGGCATAAAGCTGTCATCATCATTGCCAGCCACATACTCCTCCCGCCATTGGAGTAGGGGCCTTGTCAGGGCACGGCTTATCCACACAGCACTCCTCCTACTGCTTGGCTTGCGAAGAGGTCCCTAGGGAGCTGCTCTAATCACTGCAAATTAGAGCAGCCTTATGCTGTGAGCAGATACTTTTGCTTACACCCACCTTTGATTCCCCAAGCATGAACACGGTACATCTTCAAACAGCCCTGAGTGAGGCTTGAAATACTCTGACTCTCTCCCTGCAGGAAGTGGACTGTTAACCGAACAAACTTCCAAGTAATGGAAAAAAAGGTTACTAGATTTCATATGTGAATCAGTTATTCCAATAATTCTCACCTGTGGCTTCTGCTCTTAGTGCTATCTCATTGGTTTTCAGCACCACTGCCATGGCATGAAAGGAAAAGATGACAAAGCAACACAGAGGGGGACTTAGGAGAAAAACAGTGAGAAGAAAAATGGTTTTCCCTGCATGGATGCCCTTCTTAACTTAGGCTGGGGACACTGGTGTGTCCTGCAGATAGAGCACAACAGCAGAGCACAGGAAGCTGGCCATCCCTGTTGCAAAGGTGTTTCTCATTGGATTTAGTGGTCAGAGTTTTGGGGGAGATGGCTTCATTGTTTCCACCTGCTGTTTGCTGTCCCCGTGGTCAGCAAGTGAGGTGCAGGTGAAAAGGGCAGATACATAAGGTGAGAACTTTTCCGAATTCATCTTTAACTAACAAAAGGCAGCACTGACTGCTTGGAACTGGCCTCTCTGTCTGCAGTAGTGCTCTCAGCAGTACTAGATGTCTATGGTAGACAGTTCCTGTGGCGGAGGGTAAACAAAGCTCATTCCAGAATCTATCCGCACTGGTCCCTGAGTTGGCCAGAAGTAGTAAAAAGCATTTCCTCCCACCGGGAACTGAACGTCCTTAAATCCCCAGCTCGTACTGGCTTGGAGCTCAGCCAAGAGCTTGGGGGAATAGTAGTAATTTCTAACAGAGCTGGTCTCAGCTGAGTTTTCAATTCCTTGTCCGGTGAAGGGTCAAAAAAGATCTTTTATCACGGAAAGATTTTTCAGTCTGAGGACGCCGTGCAGGACGCCGTGAAAGGGGGAGGAAGGGTACTCAGATATGTGCGTCACACCAGCAGGTGCTGGGGCAGGGGTACTACTACTGCTGCTCCTTTTTCACTTGCCGCTCCTGGGTTTTCCACTAAGCCAGTTAAAATTGTGGGATTTTTCCAGAACCTGTATGCTGGAGAAGAAAAATAAAATGCTTAAGAACATAAGAATGGCCGTGCTGGGTCAGACCAGTGGTCTGTCCAGCCCAGTATCCTGTCTCTGGTAGTGGCCAGTGCCAGATGCTTCAGAGAGAATGGACAGATCAGGACACTTGAGTGATCCACCCGCTGTTGTCCAGTCCCAGCTTCTGCCAGCTGGAGGTTTAGGAACACCTGGAGTACGGTTTTGTGTCATGCACTGTCTTGACTAATAGCCAGTGATGGATCTATCCTCCATGACCTTATCTGATTATCTCATTTGATCTGAATATGCAGGATAGAAGTATGGTGTCCACTTAGCCTTTGAGACATATGTGATGGGACCCAAACCATCCCTCTGATGGAAAGGCTAATGAGCATTCCTGCAGTCATGCGGTGCCAGTTAGGCACACTTGCAGAACTTGCTCCATCTGGAGAAGTGGGGCTTAAAATGGTTTGAGTGGCTGCAGAGATGGGGGTTTGTTTTCCCTGGAACAGGGTAGCTGCCAGAGTCTGCTAGCGAGCTCCAGTAACAAGGATGCTCAGCCTGAGGCAGTTGCTAATCTTTTCCTTCAAGCCCCCTCTTTGAGGCAGACAGACACTACAAGCTCAGTATGAGTGAAGGCTCTGGAGGGCTGCATCCAGCCAGTGCCCTGTGGTGGGTACGGGGAAGCATAGCCAAGGGCTAGGAACAAGGGGATTGTAATTTGGGCTCTGAAAGGGTGTTGGGAGTGAGCTGGGCTCCTGCGTGGAACAATAAGATTGCTCAGGAGTGGGGGCAAGAGACTCAAAAGATGCTACGGCTTGAGCCTGGGCAGAGGGTTGGCTGACTACAACATGGTTGAACCAGCGTTGCCAATACCTACCATTCATCCTTCTGAAGCATTCCCGACTGTGACATCAAGAGGCACCTTGGAGGATAGGATTTCTGCCAGCATGGCTGCACTGCTGCCTTCCTGGGTTTCCAATTCGCTTTCCTTTTATTTTTTCCCAGCAAGAAATACAGATAGTAAATTGAAGCCAGCACCATGCTGATCCCTGCATGAGAGATTTGTGAAACCTGTAGGGTGTGGTCCGCCAGGGTGTTTCTAAACTGCTGCTTGCGTCACAGGGGTCAGACCCTCATGGGTTGGAAGCTAATCAAAGTCGTGACTAGCTCTGCCCTCTCTGGCGCCCACTGATTAACAACTTTCCCTCCCCAGAGAAGCTCAGGGACATCCCCTCTTTACTGTTGCTGTGTCTTTAAGAGGAAGAAGCTGCTTTGTGATGGTGGCTGGCTTTCTTCGTGTGTCTTCAGGGGATGTCGAGGGGCTGCACCCCCACCTTGCATCTTAAGGACCTTCCAGACTGGGCTATAATTTCCCCCTCTCTCTTCTGCCCCCGCCCCCCAATTCCCAGAGTCGTGTGATGCAAGAGTCAAGAAACAACCTGACCCTGTTGTCCCACAGGGCAGCGGGAAAGGAAAAGAGTCCTGCCCCCCCAGAGTGGCTGTTACACTCAGCCCAGAGAGCTACATTGCCCCCTAAGACTTCCTTAGCCACTGGGACTTCCCTGCCTAGTGTGTGGCAACTAAGCAATGACTTAGGGTCCTCGAGGTACCACACTAAGTTTTCTGGGTTGCTGCTGCTTTTCTTGGGGAGCAGCCACTGGAAGAAGGGACTCTTTTCCTCTTCCCATGGCCCTGTGTGTGTGTGTGAGATGGGTAGAGGGCAGGGGTTAGTTGTCAAGCCAAATCCTGACCTCTACGCTACAAAACTCAGTAAATCCTAGAGTTTGAAGGGATGACAGGACACTGGCTCTGCCCTGTGGGCCCCTGTCACCCCCTGTACTTACAAGATCAGGGAGTGGTGACCCATCCGAGAGGCACTGGGCCCACCAGGCGATGACAATAGGTAGTCAGAGTGTTCTGGGGTTTGTTGAGAGGGAAGCCAGCTGAGGGAGGTTCTTATGGCACATTAGAAACATGTATGATAGTGAGACAGAGCTGGGTGTGCAGATTTTCCTGCTGTGCATGCTCTTGCCACCATGCTGGAGGAGCATCTTGAACCCTGAACACCAGCTTAGTATGGGTAGGTCCGAGATTCAGTATGAATACCTTTGTACAGCTCTAATTATTGTCACTGACATCCCCCGTCTGACCATTTCAGATGGGAAGATGATGTGAATTAACTGAGCAGTAACTAGAATCCAGTGGATAGAGGTTGAGGATACCACCGTGCCTACTGACCTTATGCTTGCTGATAGGTTCACTTGGAGGGGGGTTTGTTCCTTCTAAAGCCTGCCTTTCTCTCAAGCAAAAGGATCCTTAAAGCTGGAACCTTAGACTGGAGCTGATTTTGCTTTGACAGTTTTATTTTTATTACAGCATAAGGGTCAGGGTTTCTCTTGCCTTATCAAGACGGGCAAAGTTTCTGTAGATTTGACAAGCCCCTATTAATATCTATTTAATAGCATGGTTATCATACAAGGAAATCATTGATAGATAGTTTTAAGCAATATGGAAAACAAGGTTTGTTTGTATAACCATTACACCTGAATGAACTCAGCATGTTGGTCTGACTGTCTGATACTAAGAACCTAGGCCTTGGAGACTTCGGGGTGATGAGATAATGGGGTATATCCACTTTTTACTGGAAATGCCAACAGGCAGATCCCAGTGTGACAGCTGATATTTACTGCAAAGGAGACTATAAGGAAAGAAAGTGAAGAGACTATATAATTAGAATCAATAAGGAAAGGTGGCCTCAAATGCACATTTTTGAATGTTCTTTAAAGAAGAACTTTGTAGTCACTAATATAGTCACAATATGGTATGTAATGATATTTTTAAAATAAACTCTCTGAACTGGCCCTTTACAGTTTCTTGTGCCCTATAGAGTTTTGCCTGCCCTGCAGGATGAATTCCATTGAATAATATTGAGTTCCTGTAAAAAGGACTCTCCCTTCCGCAGGACAGGAGGCATTTTAAAAGGGCTGGAATGTAGGAATAAAGACTGATTCATAATGAGGGTTATATTGGGGTCATTATTTAGGTGTGAACCTAATAAATAATATAATTACCATGATATGGTAACGATTGGCATTATTTCACAACACATGAAGATTTAAGATCAACCTGAAATTGACCTGAAAGAGTGGGTTAGGATAATAAGGGAAAGGTTTTTTTGGTTTGTTTTTTATTAAAAGATGGCCTTTGTTTGGGATCTGGATCAAGAAATGCTGGCTGACTGCTGAGATTGGCATAAAATATACCTCTGGACTCCTTATTTCTTTAGCAAGGTGAACATCAGTCTTAGTTCATCGTATTCCAGGCCATCCTTGTATTATTATTCTGCACACAGCTTCCTAAAGGTTAAAGCCTTTCTTTAACCTTAATTAGAAGAACATAATAAAAAGAAAGTGAATATAGAGGCTAGGTGCAGCCATGAATTGTACAGTTTTCTGGAAGATCCACCAAATGGTAGAATCAGTGTCCATATGCTTATTCCCTCACCCTGTGCAGCTGGGTGGATTGTGAACTTCCTTTCTATAGCCTCCATTTCAGACAGTGTCTCTTCTCGCCAACCCGGCATTTATGCTGCTTCACAAATTTAGCCATTTTATTTCCATTAGGAGTAAGCCTCAGGGAGGCAGTGGATGACTGAAAACAGCATCCTTTTATTGGTGGTGTCCATCTCCTCCTCAGGACTAATGTCTCAGCAGTATTGGCCATTCAGGCTCCTTGGTTTCCTGTACATTTCCCTGTGAAATTGTTGTTCACCACTTAAATGATGACTAGCAGTGATGTGCTGTGGGTGAGTGGGGGCTGTCTCTCCTCGGAGCTCGTTAAAATCCTCCCACCAAATCGAAGGGAAAGTTGGGGTAATCTCCCTGCCTCTGACAGAGACACTCATTCTGGCTACTGCTAGAGAGACATCCCTGGGTCTCATTCAAGTATCTCTGAAGAGCTAAATTTTCTCTCTTGCTTTTGACTAGATTGAACCTAATAGGCAGGTATTTAAAAAAAAACAAAACAAAACCTGCCGGGAAAGAATTCCTACCATCCCTCTCTGCAAAGTCGACACCTCCACGCCAACGTTAGTTCAGTTTATACAACCTGAACGCTCCTTTACTAGCAACGCACTGTCTATTTTTTTCAGTAACAAAGTATAAACATTTGACCAAAGTGCTGTTTAATGTAAAAATGTGTTTCCTGCTTCCTTTGTTGTGGTTATGAGAACATGTTTTTGTTTTAATGGGGGTAAAAAATGAATGGATTTGTAGTCCCTCTCTGCTCCTCGGCAGCAAACGTGGCCCTGGTACACAAAATCTATTGACAGGCGAAAGTGGGGACAGTTTTCGTGGGCGTGCCTTGTTACAATATTGGCAGCGCACCACTGGCTAGCAGACTGAATTGTGCTGGCCTGTTAACCAAGGTAAAGTGGTACACGTAGTAGGAAAACAATGGACAGTATTCAGGTCTTGCCAGGTAGAACATCAGTCAGCAGGTCTGACTCACCTGTTACTGCTAAAAAAACTCAAATTTAACAGATCTTAAAACCTCTGATCTTCAAAATATGAAATTTTATAGATCCTGTTCTTAAAAATGCTCCCTCCTTTCCTGTCTCACCCCTTATGGTTCAGTGATTTGGAGTTTTTTTCTGTTCTCCTCTATTAATTGGTGGGAGGGGAGGGGTATAGTGTGTGTAGGATTCAAAAGGAGCCTTTTTAGTCTGAACTTGAGCAAATTATTGGCATACATAAAGAGCAAGCAATTTCCAAACTAATTTCATCAAGTTATCAGAAAAACGCATATTGAGATTTTAAAGGAACCTGGAGAATTTGGACACCATCCTCCCTTTAAAATTAATTGACCCCCTAGATTGCTTTGAAAATCTCAACAACAGTACACAAATCTGGAGGTGGTTCATAAAAATAAAGTACCGTGGTGGCCATTTATGAAGTCAGCATTTTCCCACTGCAGTCACTAAAATCCTGCACTTGCTTCCTGTTCTGAGTACAGGATCTACGATACCACAGTGTGATAACTGTTGGTAAACATAGACTTTTGGCACTGTTTGGCTTTGATAACCCTTCTAGTTCAAGTGTGCTGTTAGGTAGACTTTAGTAAGTCATTACGCTCATACTTATTTCACAATAGGTTCTTAAAACTAATGTTAAGTTGGGGACTGGTTTTATTAAGGTTTTATTTATTACCCTGGGTTTCTAAAGGTTTGCGATGTCCAGGGTGTCACTTAAGCTAGCTGGGGGTGACTTTTCAGAAAAAGACACTGTCATGGTTGTTAATATCAGATGAAAGGATCTTTGCAAGGAGTAAGGGCTTGCATTATGTGGATGGGTGTATGGAATTTGTATTATGAATAACTGTCTCCTTCCTAAAGAACTACAGCCTGACTTTCAAAAGTGCTGAGCCTCCACAAATGGGCGTTGTAGATGCTTTGTAAATCAGACCACAAGAGCCCAAGAAGAAGAAAATGCATGTCATGTATTCAGCCAGAGGATGACTTGGGGCCTTTGTTTCTATGACGGATTTCCAAGTAACGAGTCATTTCATTTCTGCAGATATTTGTTCAGCATTGCATTCACCTTCATGCTAATTGACGTTGTACTGAGGCTTTCCTGTAAATGTGTTCTCTGTGATGATGACTAGACCAGAGGTGGGCAAACTACAGCCCGCAGGACTGTCCTGCCCGGTCCTTGAGCTCCCGACCGGGGAGGCTAGCCCCCGGCCCCTCCCCTGGTGTACCCCCTCCCCCGCAGCCTCAGCTCACCGTGCCACCAGCGCTCTGGGCAGCCGGGCTGTGAGCTCCTACCAGGCAGTGCGGTGGCAGGGCTGGCTCTGGCTGGGCGGCGCGGCTGCCAGTCCCGCTGCTCTGAGCGGCATGGTAAGGGGGAGAGAGCAGGGGGGTTGGATAAGGGGCAGGAGGTCCTGGGGGACAGTCAGGGGACAGGGTTGGATTGGGTGAAGGTTTGGGGGGGTGGTGGTCAGGGGATGGGGAACGGGGGGGGGGTTGGATAGGCTTGGGAGTCCTAGGGGTAGTCAGGGGCGGAGATTCTGTGGAGGGGGTGGTCAGGGGATGGGGAACGGGTGGGTTGGATAGGCATGGGAGTCCCGGGGGCCCCGTCAGGGGGTGGGGGTGTGGATAGAGGTTGGGGCAGACAGGGAGCAGTGGGGGTTGGTTAGAGGGTGGGGTCCCTGGGGGACAGTCAGGGGTTGGGGGGTCCCAGGAGGGGGCGGTCAGGGGACAAGGAGCAGGGGTGGGTTGGATGGTTCGGGAGTTCTGAGGGGGGCAGTCAGGGGGCGGGAAGTGGGAGGGGTTGGATAGGGGGTGGGGGCCAGGCTGTTTGGGGAGGCACAGCCTTCCCTACCTGGTCCTCCATATAGTTTCGGAACCCTGATGTGGCCCTCAGACCAAAAAGTTTGTCCACCCCTGGACTAGACCCATACGCACAAGCAGGATATAAGTCTTGGCCTTCTGCTGTGTCTAGAGAAACGCCCTGTTGTAACTGGGTTTGAGGATAACCGCTAACTCTCCCTTGTAAACCACTGTCTTGCTTTTTAGGTAGTTGCACCATGCCCCCCCGCACTTTCTGAGTTCTCTTGTTGTCATGGGGTGCAAATGGACTGTTCTGTTTTCTAAGACTCTGCTGCAATTTTGTAGGGGTCTTGGACATGTGATTGATAAGAGCAGGATTTCTAAGGATGGGAAAGTGGACAATGTCATTACAGATAATTTTGCAGGAGTCTTGGGCATGTGATTTCCTTGTCAACACAATAGCTAATAAAGTAAGGGTCACAGTTAACTATAAAAATGGCACTGTACAATGGTGTGTTTGGGGGGTTGTTTTTTAAAAGGGCCCATTACCAAGTGAAAGAATGGGCAGTCTAGAGCAGCGTTGAAATACCCTGCAAGATTATACCCAGAAAATACATATATTTTTAGTACTTGAATATAATATTGTTTGGATCGTTTAAATTCCTGCCAAGATTCAGTGTACATCCAGTCTAATTTTTGCCGCTTTCTGCAGCTGTTCTCAGCCCATAGCTTGATTTGACTAATACCCTTTGTATGGAGTTATTTTGCTGGTGGGTGGGCTTGAACTCCATCAATTTCACCCCTTCCCGCATATAGTATATATGCATGTTTTGTAAATACGGTGATCAATTAATTACTGGTGGACTTTCTGCAATTTTGATCTCTTCCGAAATTGCTCACAAGGCTGCCTACCCCCTTTATTTGTTAAGTCACCCACCACTGTAATATATACCTGTGTGCAGCAGCTACATTGATAATTCAGCCTCTAAAGATCATCAGGTCATACTCTGCTAACATCTGATCAAGATGACTTGTGTGCCATTACCATCAATCTAGAACTATGAGAAGGTCCTGGTGTTCTCAAACATTTGATGGTTAGCTGAATGCTATAACGTTTGTTGCCTGTGTCCCTCCACAGAAAGGTGCTGGCTATCATCTGGATTTGTTTTGGGTGGCTATTCTGATGATTATATGTTCCTTCATGGCCCTGCCCTGGTACGTTGCTGCTACTGTGATCTCCATTGCCCACATCGATAGCTTGAAGATGGAGACCGAGACCTCAGCACCTGGAGAACAGCCCAAGTTTCTGGGAGTGAGGTATGGCAAACCAAAAGTGGCCTTGTTTGCATGCAAAGATCAGTGTATGCTGTAAGTGATCTAGCACCAAACAGGACAAAGGCAGAGACACTCGGGAATAGATGTCAGATTTACAGCACATTTTCAACTCAGCTGAGATTTCCTTAGAACTCTTTTAGTCCTCATTGGTTTTATTCACTTAGAAGTTTGTATTGAGTAGACCCTCTCCAGGGTTGTTTCCTAAAAGGGAAAAAAGTTGTCTTAAAACTTCCGGTTTGTGTGGGAGTGAGAGAGAGAGAGACTGAAACTTTTAATAAGTTATATATTGTTTTTCACTGCTTTGGGAGTGAAATATGTAGGCTGAGATTTTTCAAAGCTGACTAGGAGACTTGGCCACAAAACTCCCAGAGGAGTGTTGCTAATTTTCCTAGTTAGCTTTGACAGCTGATCTGTAGTAAGAGCTGGCTTTCTGAGGATGGGAAAGTGGACAATGTCATCACAGATAATTTTGTAATTGGAAATTAGACAGACAGACATGATCAAATACAGTCGCCAAAAAATTCAAACTTGGGGTGCCTAAAGCAACCAGCTCTACCTAATCGGGTAATTTAATGCAATATTTAGGTACCCAAACTGAGTGGTCTTAAGTGACTTCAGCAGGAGAGCTGTGCATCTGAAATTCAGGCCACTTACTTAGGTGCTTAAATGTGAATTTAGGTACCTAACTTTACATACTCGAAAATGTTTGCCAGTGTATTTTCAGACTTGCTGAGCAACCCTGGCTCCCTCTGAGGGCAATGAGAAGTGCAGATGCTCAGACTTCCACAGAAAGTCAGACCAATAGTGCATGACTTCCTTCTGTACTTGTGCTGACCAGCAAACAGAACTGTGGTTTCCTTCTTAGACGAGGATTCAAAATATGCCACCAACTAATGAGTCCACAGCAAATGATTTATCACTGATATGCATATAAGACAAATTGCCAGTCACATACAAAGAATTTAGCCTGCCCATTTGATGGCTTGTGACATTACATTTTCAAACATGTTCCCCTAATATTGATTTGTAACATCCTACTGATTTGCCAGTCATGTGTTTGTTGTTTAGCTATCTGAGTAAAAATGACACTCTGGGAATAGTCTCAATTTTCAAAGGAGCCAGATTTTCAAAGATGGGTGCAAACTGCTGTACCCACAAATCAGGCACTTGGAGAAACATGCAAATACATTTTTTTTTTTGCATTAGCAAACAGTGTGCATGTTCAACCTGTGCGCATGATGTTTCTGGCCGTACCGTTGCCACCCACCTTTGAAAATCTGGCCTCAAAACCTAATCTTTAGAGTCTATGGTTTTTTTGGAGAGTTGAACAGAGAATGAAACCTAGGAGAAAGCAGGAGCTAGACTGGTAACTGTCTGATTTGGTTTCAGGGAGCAGAGAGTCACTGGAGTCATTGTATTCATTCTCACTGGTGTGTCAGTCTTTATGGCTCC
Source organism: Lepidochelys olivacea (assembly GCF_965140295.1). Classification (NCBI taxonomy): domain Eukaryota; kingdom Metazoa; phylum Chordata; order Testudines; family Cheloniidae; genus Lepidochelys; species Lepidochelys olivacea. Next base: position 18,891,262 of record NC_140414.1, on the reverse strand, counting down.
CATCTTGAAGGTAAATATGTTAAATTTCCCCCTTTTCTTTCTTTCTTGGGACACTGAAAGATAAAGAAGCTGCCCACACTGCAATAACAGACTGTTCTTATGATAAGACTGTCATCATAGCAGTATGGAAAAGGAGATTAGGGAGAATTATTGATGTAGTTTTATAATTTAGTGAGAGCTTAAAATACATGATTTTTTCCTCCTAAAAAGTTTATCTGTAGGGTGATACAGTGTTGCCAAGAAATTTCAAGGTTGGTCTTTTTTGTTTTAATATAAGAGTTGCTTTAAATGTTTGTGTGCAGCACTGTTGTTCTACTTCATATGTTTCATGCATCTGCCACATACATGTGCTCATGCAAAATATACTGCAGACAAACTAGGAGAGCTTGTTGAAGCCATGCTGGAAGCATGGTTGATAGCACAATGTATTTGCTCCATGGAAGACACCAGTTTACAATGAATGTATAGTCAAGAAAAAGAAATTTGAAATTATGTAAGTGTATTTGTACAGCCATTTACATACTGCTTTGCATCACTGGCATGGCACAAAGAAGTCAGAGTATATCACTGAATCTGGTCCTTGCACCTTGAGTCAATGGGAGGTGAAGGAACGGCAGGATTGTGGTATTGATTATCTCAGCTTGGGGGTGACAAAGAAAGTTTCAGATTGATTCCCTTTCCAAACTTCCCAGAGTGACTTCACTTTATAGTCTTGGAGGAGGCTGCCAGGTGAAGAATTAGGATTGTTTCTTCAGCATGTATCAGAGGGATGGATATGGTGTGAGATGTGCTTTATGCATGCATCCAGGGCATCCACATATCGTATGTACCAGGAAATCAATGAGCATATCCAAAATAAGACAATCCTTTAGTTCATTCTGTTAGTACCGAGGAATCCAATTCTTGTAGTAGATGTTAGTTGCCATGAATAACTTTTCAGTGATCTCACGTATGAGTGTAGAGAATTTTACATTTGGCACCCAGCTCATGGTGTGTGTTTACGATTCAGAGTGTAGACATGACATAGATGATGAAGAGTATAAAAAATTCCTGGCAATCCATAAAGTTCAGCTGGTCTGAGCTAACAGAGCTACTCCATGGGTAAAATTCTGACCCCACTAAAGTCAATGGAGTTTTCTCACTGACTCCAGTAGGTCCTGGATTTAAGCCCATTAGGTCCAGTTGTCAGAGCACGCATCTGGTCCATGCTAGGTTCATAAAACTTGCTTTGCCTTTGAACAGAACAACCAAGAGAACTGAACTTCTAGGCTTTCTCCTCTTAAATCAGTTATATTTCCATCCCTCAGAAATACTGCCCACCTGAGCAGTATGCAAAGTGTGTGCATATGAGGAGGATGATATAGAAATGCAATTTCTTAATTTCCTCATTTTTCCTGATAGCCAGCCAATAGCGTTCCGCCCAGGCGCTGATCAGCTCTGCCTCTGACTTCTTTCTTTAAAACTCATTCCCCTTGGGTTTTTGTCAGTTTGCTACAGCATAGATGTTTGCCTATTTTTCAAGATCGGGGATTTATTTGCATACAGCTTCATACATATATGTTACCATTAATGCATCATTAGATCACAGAACAACACTAGGGAAGCTAGTTACACATCTCTGGTGCAGGAACTCTTCTATTTGCATATTAGACTTTTGTGGTGATGATTATTTATTTATAGCATCCAAGATACAGGCAGTAATGGGGAACACGTCCCAGCCCTGCGGATTTAGAGTTTAAAGGCACAATCGAGGGCAATGCAGAACAGTAACATTATGCTATAGAAACAGCGGCAGGGGCCATAGTAATTGAATGATGCAACAGGTAGGTATTGTAAGGGAGAAGGCAAGTGAGAGCTTTACATATATTAATCAGAGAGCAGTGTCATGGAAAGGCATGAGTGAGCAAAGGGGAAGATGTGACCCTGGGGTGGAGATGAGGGCAGGAATGTGGGGAGGGGCAGGTGGTACCAAGTGCCTTGAAGGCGAAGAGAAGAATCTTATCTTTTTTTTTAAATAATCAAAACTTTCCTATTCTAGATTTCAGTGGCTGGTTTTACAAGTAGTAAATTCCTCATCATGGTTCTTCTTAACTCTTCTCCTCCTCCCCCCCCCCCTCTTTAATTTCATGCTTAGTTTGATGCATTTGGTTGTTACTTTGTGGCCTTTCCCTGCAGAAATCTGTTCCCTTCCCTTGCTGTGCTTTTTTATTTCTAAGCAAGGATTGCTCTGTTCACTGATCTATTTTACACACTTGCCTGAAGGACGCGTATGGGGTAAAGTCTGTGGGATAGAGCTGTATGATTCCCATTAAGGTCAGTAGGAGTTACTTGGCAAAATTCCAGAACCTTTAACAAAACTCAGCAGTGGATTCTGCTCTTGTAAGAACTGCCTCGTGGAATGCCTTGTCAAACCTACACACCTTATGATGCCAACAGTAAACTGAATACTAACAAGCCCAAATTCAATAAAACAGTCAGTGAAATGAATAACTGCAGGTTTGGGGGTTTTTTTATGTCCCTGATTCTTCCACTCAGTAACTGCAGATCTGAGTTCCTGCTAAGAGAATGATAAGCAGTTTCCTATAAATACATTTTTTTTCTTTAGTTGGCCAGCAACAGGTTTGCTTTGAGTCTGTCAGCTAGCAGTCCCTTCCCTTCCCAGAGAATACATTGCCAGCATGAAATCTTCCAGAACTAAAGCACTGTACGTTTCCTACACAACTGGATTAGGTTAAGCATGATACTGTACCTTGACTTCACTGAGGAGTGAGTTACGTGTTTGTTTATCCTGCAACAGTGCAATGATACTCAAATACTTTTTATTTAAAAAAAAAAGAGAGAGCGAGAGAAACAGCACAGAAAAACTTAAGAGCTGAACTAAGATCTCCACAAACTTTCGACCCATCTTGCTTCAGGAGACATTGTCTTGTCTTATCCCTCGGACGCCGCAGTAATGCAAACAACATAAAGTGAGACATTTTTTTTCTTTCCTACAGCGCACTGTCAGAAGGTTGTGGCAAGCAGGCTGCAGGAAAATCATTTAGCTTTTAAAATGGAATATAAATGAGTCCCACTCAGTGAAGCAAGTGCTGCAAACAAAGCCACAATAAGGATTAATGTACAGCAGAGAGACTTGCAGAAGCTGGTGGGGAAATGAGGCACAGTTGAGAAATGGGCAGCACATCCTCATTAAGGCCTTGATCCTGCACAAACGTATGCATGCTTAACTTCAGGCGCATGCTTAACTTAGGCCCATTGCCGTCAGCACAGCTATTTTTCTTTTCAAAGTTAAATGTGTGCATAAGTGTTTGCAGGATCCAGGCCTGAAGAAGTACTTGTATGCCACTGTGTTTATAACCTAGGAAAGGGTGAGTAATCACATAGTGGGAATACAATAAAAAGTTCTGTTGTCCTGCTCAAAACTTGTGCATTAAAGATGTTAAAGAAATGCGTCACTCAAAAGAAAAATGGAATGTACTCTTAGTTCAGTGATGAAGTGAGCCGTAGCTCACGAAAGCTTAGGCTCAGATAAATTGGTTAGTCTCTAAAATGCCAGAAGTCCTCCTTTTTTTTTTTTTTTTTGAAGTTCAGAGAGGCATTGGATGTGCAGTGCCTGCCCTGCAGTGGTGGTTGCGAGTCATTACACTGACTGCTTTTCTCACCGCAGGGGGACTGATGCAGGAACTGCTCTTTTGCTTGGTGTCAAAGAAGTTATATTAAGGATTTCAAGGCCATCTTGTATTTGGACCATCGTATGATATTTTGATTAACAACATGTCATGTTTATTACAAATAACTTTGCTGCTCAGCTGAGGGACTCTTTCATTTTTGGCAAGCTGGGCGGTTATTTTGCTGCTGATAAAGGCTTTTTGTCTGCAGTTGGAGTGCCAGATTTAAAAAAAAAAACAATTTCCCATGCACAGCCATCTGTTGCACAGTGTGGTTCAGTGCTTTGAAACAGCTTCCATCCCATGCTAGGGGGATTGCGTTCAATGGGGGGTGAAGTGATCCCTATGTATCACCTGCCTGGGAAGGGTATTGAGTTTGTACTAATCAATGAATATTTATAAAGCACTTTGAGACCTTTCGATTAAAGGTAGAGCCTGACCAAGCAGCTGGGCTGGGAACTTGGCAGATGCAGGGCAGGTTGAAATAGCCTATATTGCAGGGAGTGGGATAGCTACAAAGGTGGCTCCTCTAGCATTGATCCCTCCAAGCCATGCAGAGGGACCCACTCCCTGTCTGGCTCCCCAGCATCCAGCCTAAACATTACCCATTCCATTGCAAAGGGGCCTGTTGTGTCGGGTGGGCTGGGCTTGCCACTTACGTGAGTGCAAAGTGGTGGTGGTGTTTGGAAGGCAGGTTTGGCAAGTGAGATGATGACTCACAATTGTTAGCCCATGAGTAGTTATGAATTAACGTGGGTCAAGGATTGGACGAAGAATAAGAGGGTTGGTTCACATCATTATCTAATCTCTGGTTTGGAACTCTTATGAGAACAACTTTCTTTCCAGAGACTGGCAATATGATGGGAATATAGTCTCTTTCCTTTTGGGAGGCAGCATTTCTGCATTCAGTCTTATTCAAAACCAACAAGTGCAGGGACACAGGCTCATTTTACAACTTTTTAAAAACTTTTAACCTTATTGGAACATGTTTCCCACCCCCTGACTCTGCCTCCTGGTTGGGCCGGCTTCACTTCCCTTCTCTGCTGGGCAGATTTTTGTGTTGTATGAGCCCTGTTCTCTCCCAGTGTAATTACATCTGCCCTTTAGCTATTTATTTTTAACACAACAAGTGCTCTCCCGTTCACTAAAATACAGTATAAAACTTGCTAATTTCTATGACTTGGCATTACTCATATGCGTATGAAGTTCAGGGTTAGCACAGGATATGAATTCTGTTACTCTCTCTGTACCAACTAGATGATTGATTGAGGTTATTCACTGTAGTTTTTTCACCACTCTTTTCCTTCCCCTAGTTTATTCCTATGCCTGTGCTCTATGGAGTGTTCCTCTACATGGGTGTCGCTTCCCTTAATGGAGTGCAGGTAAGTTCCCATAGCAACCAAACCACTCTGATATTTAAGGGTAGATTCTTTAAAGGACCTTGTCAAGAGGATGGCAATCATTAACCATTGCTCTTGTTTTAACTACTCACCATTTCCCTCCTCCTCCACCTCATTTTCATTCCAAAGGCTCTTACCAAGGCTTCACAAATATTGTGTTGTAGATGATATCAAATAAAAGCAACCTTTCCACAGGAGAGCACCAGTTCCGGCCTTCTGAGCCGTGGCAATGCCACAAGAAGCAATTGTAACCTTTTAAGTGTGTTCTCCGAGCGTGATTTAAAACCATCTCTCTGGCCACTTACTGACAAATACTGAGAACAGTGCTTGTTCACTTGCCGTAGTCCTGCTTCTTAGATGGCTCGGGCCTGTAACTGGCCCTGCTGCTTTGCATTAGAGAATCAAGTTAACAGGATTTATTGAGGTGGTATTATTCTCCAGCATGAACTGGTGGGAATAACTGAGCAAAGCCGAACGCCCTTTCTTTGTTATTGAGGAAATGTTACGTAAGGGAGCCTTTCTCCCAGGGCAGCCACTTTAATTGGCATTAGGAAGCTGGAAGTGGTTTTGTTACTTTCTATCACCTGCTAATTGCAAACTTCTTTTCCACTTAGCAGTATTTTAATGGGAAAAGACTACATGTTCTGTGGATGCCATCAGAATTTATTTTAAAAATGGCCCTGTCTTTCACCCCCTAGATTAAGATGAATCTGGTTTCAGAATCAGCCAGAAGTGGGCAAGAGGCCAGTGCTCTGGCAAGGGACAAGCAGTCGATTGTAATATTCACTACCCCTGGTTCTTCCAAGCAGAATTTCTCAGTGCTCTGGCCCAGGTGACCAGTGTGCTACAAAATGTTTGTTTTTCAGCTGTCCAAGGACAACTTCTGAGTGATAGGAAATCCTGGCTGGGGATTCGCTCCAACCTGTCTCTTCCAGTAGGGCTAGAGGCACTTCCCCTCTTACCAACTCCTCAGTCTGGTTTGTTTTTGACAGAGTCAGGTCCTCAGCTGCTGGCAATCGATGCCATTCCTATAGAACTATACTCTTTGCACCAGCTAAGGATCTTGCACTGGGGCTCTCATGTTATACACTGTCCAACATTTCCAAACCTAATGTTGGGCACCTAAATCCATATTTAGGCACCTTAATGTAACTGGCTTGACTTTGAGAAGTGCTGGGCAACCACAAATCCCATTGAAATCCATGGGAGCTACCGGTTTTTAGCACCTTTGAAAATCAAGTAAATCCATATTTAGGCAGCTAAATAGAAATTAAGAGCCTAACTTTAGGCACCCAGGTTTAAAAATTTTGCCCATTGTGCAGAACATAAAGGTTACTTAAAAGGGAAAGAACTCAGCCACAGGGGGCAAGGGTGTTTGGTTGTGTGTTGTTTTTGCAAGAAGAGCAGGTCACCATTGGTTCACAAATTAAGGGCCAACAATGCTTTATCGCTCCTTTTTGTGTATCAGCTACTCTGACTATTGTATTATTTAATTTTTTCTTCCCTCTCCTGCTCAGTTCATGGATCGTCTGAAGCTGCTTCTGATGCCTCTGAAACATCAGCCTGACTTCATTTATCTGCGTCACGTCCCGCTGCGCCGGGTCCACCTGTTCACTTTCCTGCAGGTGGTGTGTCTGGCCCTCCTCTGGATCCTCAAGTCAACTGTGGCTGCTATAATATTCCCAGTCATGGTAAGTGGAGCTGTCGAGTTTCTTCTTCATTTCAGGCTCCCTTTACTTAAACCACCCCACAAAACACATTACAGCACTAAGCTGCTAGACACTTAGCAAAGAACTTTTCTCATTCCATCCATCACACTTGATACAAGATTACAAGGGGAATGCTCTCCACGGCCTCTACTCTTTGTGTTAGTGGCTGCTTTTTCGCAAATCCTTTTGGGGAAAATGAGTCCATAAAGTTAATTTTTTTTCCAGGAAACCACAATTAATTTTGACCCATTTTTGTTGCCACAGTCAGATTTCCCACACCCTCCCTCTGAGCTATGTCCACATGTAAGACATGCATTGTTTTCCCTTGATAGTTCACATTAAATACTGCACAGAAGCCTTCTTCCGTGCTTCTCAATAACACAAACTGACAAAAGCAAAGGAATTTGAGGGCAGAGCTGTCCTCCGTGTCTTTTGCTTGTGTGCTGCTGTAACTCAGGATGGGGAAATTGAGAAAGTTAATTGGCTAAATCAGGAATGAGAAGTCGGCTTTTCTTGGAACTGTATGTCATAAAAATTAACAGTGGTTCATTTACTCATTCCATCTTTGGGGAAGTGTTTTTTGTTTTTCAATATTACATCAGATTCATTCTAAAATGTTGAGTAAATGTTTAAGGACACATTATTCACCCAATATATCATTGTGTAAACGTATACGGCTATTATATGGTATTTTACTCATAGAAAAGAACCTAGTGCACCTGGTAACACCACAGACCAGAAACCCCAACACTCCCACACTTTGGGGGAACTCAAATGCACGCTTTGCAGCAGTTTCCCTCTTTTATAATGGGTCAGAGCAAATCCCCAAACCTGAAGACAAGACACACCTACACAAACACATGATCCTTGGAAGAGCTTGGCTGCAAAACCAAACAGCACAGCTCAGGCCCTTCTCTTTGGTATAACTAGAACCTTTGAGAAGGTGAGGGTTTGAGAAAACCATAATCTTTGAGAAAACAATTATGCGTTTTCTCTTTGGTATAACTAGAACCCTTGGAGGTGAGGGTTTCATTCCAAACCTACTGTGATCGAAACAATACCTCCATTAATCTATACTCCGTAGAGTCTAGCCTCCAGCTTAAAGACAGTTCAGATTTCAGCTAGGCTCATGCCGGATGGCTCGTCATGAAACCGGGGCTAAACTTACCTTATTTCAGGCTTAATTAATAGGTGAGTCAAAGCCAACTGTAGTTGCACAATGTATGGTTTATCTAAAAAAGGGAGAGAGAGAGAGAGAGAAACAGAGAAAAAAATAAAGGGACGTGTTTACTCTTCTGTTGATGCTATTAACTGCATCAGCGTTGTTCCTTCTAAGAGCATTCACTGTGGTTCCACTGTGGAAACATTCCTATGTAGAAAGATACCTTTAAAATCAATATATCTGGTCTGCTGGCATATTAAGAGCCATATCTTTACAAAACAGTAAAAACATTTAGCAAAGGCATCTGAAAGAGACTGAGCTGGATTCTCTTTCTCGTGTGCACAATAAGCAGAGATCTGAATGGACTCCAGTTACAGACCCCCGGTTTGTTACACCTGTGCAAACCCCTGAAAGGCAGTGGGGCTGCACAGGGGTAACTGAGAGCCTGGCTTGGCCTGCAGAACTTCAGTTGCTGGTGGTGATTCACAAGAAGGCAAGAACCCAGCTAGACTTTTAGTTCCCAAGTTGAGTTTGAAGAACTGGCAGCTAGAGAGATCAGCCCTGTTTACTTGTAACCTAAGCACCTTTTAATACAGAAATAACTGTAACACAGTAACCATGGAACCACTCAATGCCATCTTTTCCAAAGTCATTTTTCAGGGTAGAATTGTAACTTACTTGTGACATGTTATAGTGTAAACCTGTATATTGTTCCTGTTTACACTGACTTGTGGTCACCTAAGACATTGAAACCTGGAGTCCAAATCAGCTACAGGGTTTAGATGTCCAACCTGATGTGAGCTATTCCAGTAGCCTATCAGATTTCCGACGTGTTAATTTGCAGACAGCACTGAGGCATCCGGGGAGAAGAACAGTGTCAGATTGAATACACACAGAGTAAAGCCAATATCCCTGACTAAAGGTAATGTGCTGCGTGAGTAAGGGGAATGGTAACATTTAAATACGGGAATGCTGAATTTCTGTCCCACCAGATCCTGGCACTTGTGGCAGTCAGAAAAGCCATGGACTACCTCTTCTCCCAGCATGACCTCAGTTTCCTTGACGACGTCATTCCAGAAAAGGACAAGAAGAAGAAAGAGGATGAGAAGAAGAAGAAAAAGAAGAAGGGCAGTCTGGATAGTGACAATGACGATGTAAGGAGCTTCCTGCAATTGTAAAGTAATAAACTCTAGCTTGTTAATACTGGGTGTCCCTAGGTGCACTCCCTCCTCATGGCTGGGTGCAGTGGCAACTCCTCCCTGCCTAGTTTGACTCAGACTCAGCATGATCTTTACCCGCTGCAGGCACCTGGCCCTGAGCATGTCATCTTTCAGATGTCCCTAACCTTCGCTGGTGGCGCTTTCATTTCCGAGAACGAAGAGTCACGTTTCCACATGCATATTCTACTCCGTGTCTATTGAAATGTTATGTGTTCTGAGTGCTCTCTCTTCCCCCAGTCTGTTTACGCCCTGACTCTCTTTCACTTTTGTTTTGCTCTTTAGGATGTACGTGCTCTGGGCAACCAGCTCCACTACCAGTGAAAATAACACACTTGTTTGGAGTATTCCATGGCTCTTTAATTAATTAATTCAATTTTTAAAAATTGACTTGCTTAGTCACATTCTGCAAGGTCTTTTGTTTGTGGTTGGTAATCCTGGCTTGAAAATTGAGAGAGGATAAGTGGCTGTCTAGAGTGTGATTTACTCGGAGCTCTAATCTCTGATTGTCGTGTGCATTAAAATAATGAAGCATAGCTGCAAATGTTGCTCTTAAGCGCTGTGACCTGATCCATGTGCCTTAGAATACTTCAGTTGTTTTTTTTGTTCCATATGCACTTAAACAAAAATATTGTCCTTGTGCCTTTAAAGCATTTCCCTACCAAGGCTTAATTTGAGGTCACATATCTATTAAATCACTCTCTCTCTCTGGGGGAGTTGGCTCTCTTTACCCCCAGCTGAATGACAATGGGGCTTTAACTACTTCAGCACAATGATGCGAAGAGTTTCGGCTGGTGTTAGTGGAGTTACTTCTTCCTATGCTCTGTGAAGAGCCTGACTACTGTGGCTGGGAGCAGAAGGATGCTCCCTTGAAGAGGAATGCTGCCATTCCTCCTAGGGGAAGAAAGAGGTGAAAAAATGGCACAAGTTGCACCTTCAATCTAGAAATTCCATGCAGGTACTTGTACAGTGCACCCCATTATCCTACCAGTCAGCCCGTAGGACACAAGTTTCAAAGCTTCTTCTAGGATCCATAATCAGTTGATCCATTGGACCAGCCCATGTCATACAGCTGCTAAGAATATTCCCAGAAGGTCCTACATTGCCCCCAGGCCCAACAACATTCCCTATACAGCACGGGAGCTGGACACATTGTGTCTGATTAAAAGGAAATTACTGGATTGATTTCTAACACTTTCAAAGATTATAGCAATACACCTGCGTGCAGGGTGGTTGTGATGGTTGTGTATCTAGTTATTGACATTTACAGTATTTGGTTGTATGGGAGGCTGGCTTACATAACATTCCTTTTAGTTAACATTTCTTAGGACATTTTTTCAGCACTCATTGCAACTGGATTCCTGCAGATAGTATGTGGTGGTGTATTTTTTCTTTTATTCTATACACCTGCCCTTGGGAGATGGCACAAGGCAGGTTATGTATAATGTATCAGTGAACTGGTGTTCAAAGATGACATTTTAGGGCATATATAATATACATGGCCTTAGAGAGAATGAACGAGGCAAGACCTGATGAGTTCTAAGTCAGGATTTGTTAGCAATTAGGTGCAGAGGCGGGAACAGCTCAAAGCACATGCAGGTATCCCATCCCTGGTTCCCTAGCCTACACCTTCAGAAATGTCTAGTGATTTTTGGGTGCCCATCATGAGACACCTTCAAGGCGTGCCAGAAGCGGAGCATGTTCTGAATGTCAGACCTCATGAAAGTGTTTCAAGTTGGGCTCCCAAACATTACTAGTAACTCTTAAAAAATTTTGGGCCACTATGTTTAGATCAGGATTCACATTTAGTAACCTTGTCAGAGCTGCCAAATGCTGAAGATGCAAAACCTTTAATGCTTTTCTTTTTTTGCATATTGAGATTTGAGATCTCTGTTCTTGCAGATGGTAATGTATAAAGAAGAACCTCTAGTGTCAGCATTTTCATCACATTTATTGTATTCGTTTGCCTGGAAACTGTGTTTTGTTGGAGGGGGCTATCGGGTAATTTGCGATGGCTTCACTACCTCTCTGGACGTTTGCTGTTAAACCATCCCTAAGCTCACAAAAATATTTCTGAAGAGCAAATGTTTTGCCTTTGAAATGTACCAGATTCCCACTGGAAACGTTTGTAAAATTCCCAACCATCAGTGCAGATACCACAAAACCTCTGTACAAGGTATTCCTACCCAACCTTTCAAATGGCATACCGTGCCGGGTCCGTCAATGCAGGACCTATATCTTTTCAGCAACAATGTCTAAACATTTCTAGCAAAGTGCAACTTAATATTAATTGCTTTCCCAGGTGCTGGTATGCCCTTCCTCGGTTATGAGAAAGTGTTTATTTAAATGGGTAACCACGGCTTTTAACTTATAAGCATGTTCTTTAAGTTCCACTGAAGTCAATGGGACTTAAGCATGTGCTTAAGCGTTTGCCTGAAAGGCAATCCAAATTAATAGAGTCTAGCCCTTCCTGTCGGTACACAATTCCTGGAACATGGTGTTTATCAGTTGCTAAGGGTCTGGGCCAAAGCCCATTAAGGGCCCTCAGGGAGAAAACATGTGGGACTTACTTGCTAAAGTACTGGCAACCCCTCTCTGAACTGAAAATACCTCAGAGTGCTGCCTGATGGTGCTAATTGCTTCGTCATGGTTCTGTTGGATTATAAAAGCCTTTAAAATGGAGAAAAGGAGGACTTGTGGCACCTTAGAGACTAACGCATTTATTTGAGCCTAAGCTTTCGTGAGCTACAGCTCATATCCGATGAAGTGAGCTGTAGCTCATGAAAGCTCATGCTCAAATAAATGCGTTAGTCTCTAAGGTGCCACAAGTCCTCCTTTTCTTTTTGCAGATACACACTAACAGGGCTGCTACTCTGAAACCTGTCTTAAATGGAGAGTGGAAGTAGGGAACTAAATTAAATGTAACTTGAATTTTAATTGGGACTGGTCATTTTTTTGAAGGGGGGGATAAAAAAGCCCACCTGACAGGATGCAGTGGGACTCTGCCCATCTCAGTTATAGAAACTTCAGAGGAAAAGAAACACCCCTGAGCTATTTCAGAAAGAAATGGCAGCCGAGGGATACTTCAGATGGGTTTTCACACACCTCAAGAATGCAGCATGCGTCTGTATGTTCCATTCAGCTTGGGGCAGTTGCCCCTCTGGCATCTTTGAGCTGGACACAGGGCAGAGTTTAAATTGGGGACAAGGGGAGTGGCAGAAGGTGAAAAGCTCCACTGTGTGTCTTTAATCTGTCTTGCTTTTGTAGTAAGGGAAGGGGAAGTATGGTGTGACGGGGCCGCTGAGTGCCTGGAAACAACTGAGGTGGACGATCCTTTTTCCCTTTCTCACTCCTCTCCACCAGTGGCTGTGTGAAGGATGAATTTAATATGTGGGGGACGCTAAGAGAGAGAGAGCAGTGGCAATATTCTAAGACCTTTTGCACGTTTCTTTCACAGTCCGACTGCCCCTACTCAGAAAATGTCCCAAGTATTAAAATTCCAATGGACATCATGGAACAGGAACCTTTCCTAAGTGATAGCAAACCTTCCGACAGTGAGTAGAACTAACCTCTTGCATGCCTGCTTGAGTGTGACTTGCACTGCCAAAAAGATACACACAAATATGCACATACGGATTGAATTTTTAAAAAAAATCTGTCCTATCCCTTAGAAGTTTTCTTTTCTCCTTTTTTAAAACAATTTCCAGGCCTCTAGTTTTTGGGGGAGGTTTGTTTTTTTCTTTTTCTTTTTACAAGTTTTGTGTTATCCTTCTTGGTGCCTCCACCTTAACTGCCTCTACTCAGCTACTAACAGGTCTCTCGCTAGCTCTCTCTCTCTCTCTCTAACCCTCTAAATCATCCAGTCCATTTCTGCCTGTTGTTGTGTGTGTCTTGGTGTGGTATCTACTTGGTTTCTCTCCCTTGCTGTTAATGTTCTGGATTGCAGCGGGTAGAAACAGTACCACTGTCCATTACTGTTTTGTTTCCTTAGGTCCCCAAAAATCAGCACTTAACAAATTAGGCCTGTCATTGATCTTCTTAAATCATTTAATTGACAAGGCGATGATCATTTAAACCATGCAGCATTAACATATTTGCCTTCTTAGGTGACTTGCGTTTGTGTTACATCTGTTCCTTCTCTTTTGGTTTTTTTATTCTAATATCCATGATTGATTGTATTTTATTCCCCATTGTTAATCTTTATTTATAGCCAGTCGCATTTTCTAGTGTTATAATGTGTTTGATAAACCTGGAATTTCAGATTAATTGCCATGAGTTATCTCGGGGTGTTTGTCAGCTTTTTAAAATGACAAGCAGCAGACGAAAACGCTGTTTGGGAATAATGGAATTGGAGGGGAAACACAAATTATTGTATTAAAACAATTATTGAGATGCTGGCAATGACCATTTAAGGGTCAAATAGTGAATTAACTTTGGCTTTATTTATGTTCTCTGTTGATGAAAGCTTATGGCTGCATTGTACTGCAATTTGGAATTTCATAGCTATCCACTTTCCTTTTTGTTGAAAAGGAATCCTGTCAATGTATAGGCCCAGAAAATATCATTTTAAAAAGTGAACAAGTGACTTAGGCTATGTCTACACTATAATCTTAAATTGGCCCATTGATTGTAATCAATGGGATGTAGGTGCTTTTGAAAATTGTACCTATAATAGTGTGTGTGTGTGAGAGAGAGACAGAGAAACCTTGATATGTATAGAAATCCAAATACAACAACATTATTGTGATCATGAGAACCAAAAAGTGATGCAGACAACTCTTGTTTCACTGACCAAATGGACTGAAATGCTAAAAATTAAGAGTTTCACAACTTACTCCATTTGAATAATTTAAAGTGGTGTTAACGTGACAGGCAAAAGCATTTTTCAAATATGATTTTTATTTGGACATTGCCCCAGTACTGTAGATGTAAAATCTGATTCAGCCTCCCTGCTGATCAGATACATGAGAAAAATAAATCACCTAATATGGTGAACTGCACAAAATTGCAGGAGGCTTATCATGGCTCTCAGCTGAATGATCCCACTTTGACCCCCTTTGCAATGTCCGTGCATGTAAAAAAATAATGTAATCTCTCACTAGCATAATGCTGTATTACTATAGTTCAGGGTCTGTTGATATCTTCATAACAAATCAATTTATCAGAGCACTTCCCACTCCAGTGGTGAATTACTAAAACTTAAAGTAGCTTGAATAAATACTTTAGATGTATTTTTACATTTTGAAAAATATTGATTGAATCTTTTTGATTTAGAGGCAAGGCAAAAATTATAATGGAGGGTTTTCTTGCTCTTGAGAGAGTAGCTGGAATCTCTCTGCACTGTGGTATCATCATGTGAAAGGCTTTGTTCCAAAGTATAATACAAATAATACTTAGCACCTCTGCAGCATGTTCACAAATATTTAATTCATCCAGAAGGATGAGGTTCATCAGTTTTCACCACACACACACACAAACCAACAAATAATTATTTCCATTGATAACTGAAATTTGCAGCTAGGCGATGTAAGGAAAATGCTGCTTGAGAACTTAGTTTGCTTTAAGGATATTTACTCTGTACACTTTGACAGGGGATGTTGACAACTTGCGTCTTAACAGTTACAAAGCTTTAATTTTTTTCCACCTTCATGTTTGCGGTCATTAAATTATTCTGACCCTCCTATAATTTTCCACGAATTTAAATCAATAAAAGTTGGGGAAAAAAACTGTAAAATCCACATTATTATAAAAATTGAATTCTGCAGCCCTAACTACACCACCCTCCGGTTAAGTATGGAGTGAGTTTTCATGCTATATTTGGTTGGTCAGAACGTTAGAGGTGAAATTTCAAACCGTGCTGGGCCAATGAAATACACATGTAGTGGTGGGTGCCTGGATGTCTACCTCTTTACATGCACAGAGGCAAGTTTTGGTTGCAGTTTAAGTGACAACGTTTGAAAATTAGCGTTTTGTGTCCCACTGATGGCAGAGGTTTTCCCCCTCGAATTGACTGTGTGTTAGCTTGATTCAGCTGATGTCTTCCATGCTTTTTAGGAATCTGTGAAATTCCATGGTTAAATATTTGGGGACTTGCTAGAGGAGGAACGTCATATTTATAATGGCTGAATGCTGTGACAAAAGACTTTTTTTTTCTTAAACAGGAGAAAAATCACCAACATTCCTTGAACGCCATACATCGTGCTGATAAAATTCCTTTCCTTCAGTCACACACACTGCCAAGGTAGGTGCTTCTTCAGCATGGTCTCATGAGATGTACTGTATGCTCAGTAAATACAATGGAGGTGTGGCTCTCATGAGGTATATGATAGATCCAGGCTGAAAGGGAGGCTCACTTCGTAGTAGGGCAAAAAAAATAAAAATCTGTGTGGGGTTCAATCCAGTTCCCATTGACTTAATTGTATCAGGACACATAAATAATAACAGCTGAGTTGCTATAGCTTAGCAGAGGGACCTTGAGGAACTTGTCATTACCCTGAAACAACTGTTGCCGCAAAAGTAGTCTCATTGACAGATAGGATTTCCTTTAAATTTTAGAATTGTGTCTCGAGACAGACTGTGTACCAGTAAGGAATTATGCCAGACCACCGTAAGAAAGTTGAGATACTTGCTGCTGTTTAACTGCATCTATCTCCATGGGTGCTCATGCCTAGTAGGCGCAGACATCTGGGAAATGGTGATGCCTCTCCTTCATATCTTTGAGAGCATTCTCCAGAACAGGAGGAGGGTGGCCCAAGCAGTACTGCCTAACATTCCTCCCTCCCAAACACCTTCACTAGCAATGGAGCCACCTGCTGTAGTGAGGTTGCTCCAGGATTGGGTTTCAGGGGAGTGAGGTGGTCACAAGCACTTTACACAGGTGCTATGAGTGCAGCAGCAGATTGTGGGATAGCCCATGAAGAAATAGTCTGTAACATGAGTTTCATATGCCCCAATTCAGCCAGGTACTTACACACATGCTGCAGTTTAAGGAGTATGTACTTGACCAAACTCAGGCCACAGACAGGTTTCCAAGATGAAAAAAATCCTGTCCACACCAGAGTGGGAACTGTGATTAAAAACTCTTAACCATCACCCTCTTTAAACATGGCTGCAGTAGCATGGTTCTGAGCCCAGTGCTGCTGGTGAGAGATTTTGTCCAAGAATTCCCAAAGATTAGCAAGTGATCTCTTTATGTTGTTAAAATAAAAGGCTGCTGCATGACATGATGGGTCTCATGTATATTTAATTTCATTACACACCTATCTCTAATTATTCAGTGCAGGAGAATTGTTAGCTTCTTGCAGGATCAAGCCCCCAAGTTGGATTGTGCTAGGAATACATACCACAGACCGCAGCCACCACTGAATATTTGAGCTGTTGAATAGACATAATACAATATTCAGAAATGTAGTCCTCTGAATTCAGTGAGACTTGAATATTCATCCCCTAGACTAACAACATTTTACTTCTTACTGGCCAAATAATGCTTAAGCTTCCCCAATGAAAGTTAAGGTTTTCTCATGTGACTTGTCAATAGTTGCATGCACTAATAATGCAGCAGTGGTATTCTGTAATGAAGGAGTTGGGGAGAAATCACTTGACCCTTTCAGAATGCACTAGAAACAAATTCAGTCCATATGTTTTTACCTTGTTTTCTTTTTTCATTCAGCCCTCCACGAACTCCAGTGAAAGTTGTGCCTCAAATTAGAATAGAACTTGAGCCTGAAGACAATGGTTATTTCTGGAGGAGCAGGGGAACAGAAACTACTTTGTAACTTTTTTTGTTTGTTCAATTTTTTTTTGTCACCAGCCAAATATTAAAATGCTCTCTGCTGCATAGGTAAATCTGAAACACACTATACCTTGCCTTCTATCACTCAGACACACACACATCTCTCATTTTTTTAAGCAGAGGGCAGACGTATTAAGGATATATTATAAATACCTTTGTGAAATGTCAGAGGAACTGACGTTATCTTAGTTGTGAATCAGTGTGTCTTTTCTGTCTGGCAGAACAAAACTGACCTCCAGGCTAATTCAATGTCTTTACTACACTACTGGACAGTGCTGCTACACTAACTTGCTCTTAAAGGTACTTCACTCCCAGCACAGACAGACCAGTGCCAGCGTCGTAGCTTGTGTTCTGAAATGTCCCTTTCCTATGCAACTTTTTGTTTTAAAACACTTTAATGGACTTATCTGTCAGGTACACTGAAGAGTGTTATTTTCCTAGATTATTTTGTTTAAATTATGGGGCCTAACCTGCAACTTTTGTCAATTTTTTTAAACTTTTTTTTAATTACTGTAAAGAAAAATGAATTTTTCCTGCAGCAGGAAACATAGTTTGGAGTAGTTCTACCTCTTATTTCTAGATGCCAGGCTCTCTGTAAAAATGTATTGTACAATATGTGATTTTTACAAAAATTACACAATCTCCAAGTCATGGCATAGGGCTGGATCAGTTTTAATAATACCTTGCATCTGAAGCCTCCATTTGTTAATTTGTTTTTAAAGACTCTAGCTGTACATGAAGGTGACAGGATGTAAGTTAACTCTTGTGTGGTTTAGGAAGAGACTTACATTTAATGGCAATAACTGATGTGCTGATTGTATTAATTTTGTTGCTTTCCAATGCAGTATGGTTAGAATTATTTCATGTACAGACGTGTGTGTGTGTGTGACTGTACACATCTGCATGCAATCCAGCATGGACACCATAATCATATGGTTAAGGGGAAGATAGTTTTTAATCTTACTTATCAGGATATATATCCATAACATTTCCTACTTACTTAGGAAAGCCACCAATCAGTCTACACTCTGAATGCAGATAACTGTACTCCCCCAGATCCATTCACCATTGTGTATAGAACTTACCCTACTTCCTTACAACTTAGAATCCACAATGACAAAGATACCATTTAGAATGCATCTTTTTAAATAGATACAATATCCACACGCATTTGTCTGTTTGTTCACAAGCAAAGTAGGCAAAGGTCTATACTTTAAAGAATAGAGGATTAAAAAAACTCAAACCATTTTGGAAATTGGGCATTACACTGAAATTTATCCAGGTGACTGTCTGACAAGGTTCCATTGCTTTGGATGTGCATTAAATGTAGCGCACAGTCAAGGCATCATTTATCTTCCCTGGGGGAAATCATCCCAGTGCAGGGATAGGACTTAGTTGGTACTCAGCTAGGGGTCTGCTCCACTTTCAGGGCCTGATCAACTGCCCAATTAAGTCAAAGGAATTTCCACTCCATTGTTCCTTCAAGGGTCAGGGCCCCACTGTTAGATGCATATCTTTCACCTCCAACCCTCTCTTCTCTTGGGGAATTTCACTCAGTAAGGAAATGCTGACCCAGTCGACAGCATCTTGTTACGGAGACTTGGCACCAGATAGTACTGTTGCAGGCAGAGACTTTTATAAGGTCAAGAAATCTGGGGATTGGCACTCCACTTTTATTGGCCCCTAGCCCTTGATGGCATGCAGCTGCTCAATCCTGCTCCTGTTGAAATCTATGGGGGTCTTTCTGTGGGCTGAGTTTATTCTTACTGGCTTTAAGGGGCTGGCCCAATATTTGATACCATATGCATTTTAAAAGAAATTGTACGCCCCCACAAGCTACTTTCTAACACTTTGTACCTCAGGGGAAATGAAACTGCTGCAAGAGGACTACTAGCCTGCAAAGCTGTAATGAAAAGAACACAGCCCATCGTAAACATAAATGTCATGATAGTACTGAGACCTGGTATGCCAAATTTTAGCCTCCCAAGCCACACCACAGGCATAGTAGAGGGGTTTTTCTCTTGTCCAAATGTGCTACAGAAGTCTCTGGAAATGTTATTTTTAAATAAAATGCTGTATTGAAAGACATCGGAAATATGGACCATAATAATTGCAGCCTGGCCCTATTGAAGCTACAACAGTTTGCACCCATCCACAAACCAGCCCCTTATTATCCCACTGTCACTAGTATTATTTGGGCGCTACACCTATAACCCAGCAGCATATCCTGTTTAGCAACAATATTATACATAGTGGGGGGAGGGATGGTAAATACATTAAAAAGAAATGCCAAATACAGCAGCCCACCTTACATCAGCATTTAAAAAACAAATGTACACCCTCCCCATCCAATATCAGATCTAAATTCCAGTCCATGGTCAGTCCAGCTTTAGAGGGACAAAATAAAGAGTAATTTGCTGTCACTTGGAAAGTTTGACAAACGGAAGGAAATGCAGCCTTTCTTCCTTGGCAGATCAGCATACTGTAAACAGTCCAGCCCTGATTCTCCTAAGTGACATCTAAACCAGGAAGGGAGTGTATACTGCCTTCAGCTAACTGGAGGATGGATAATCAGGGTTGTGCTGTGTTAATTTAAAACATAAAACACTTTCATTCCTCTATAAAAATCACAACCCACTATAATGTGAAACAACAGAGCCATGTATGCATGTGTAGGATTTTGGTTTAGAGAAACGCAAATGTGCTGGCTGAGGAACGATTGAAATGAATGTTGGACAACAGCGGATTTCTTTAGAAAAGCACTGAAGAAAGAACGGCTTACAATGCACCCTCCTGTCTCACACCCCCAACAGAGCAAATATTTACATTTGCTATTACCTGGTGATCCATCTCCAGCAAATGAGGTCTTCCACTTTTGAACCATGTTAAAATGTACTTGAAATGTATTGACTGCTGATTTCTGATTGAGCTCTTATGCAGAGAGAGCGACATTGTTTGGGGATGGGACCAAAAAAAGTTGGTATTTTTCTCATCTATATACACACAATTCTTTTGTGGCAGAAGCTTGGGACTTTTCACGACAAAACACTAAACTGAAGGGTTGTTTGTTTGTTTCAAACGAACAAAAGACCTGCTTGCTCCAAAAGGTGAAATGCAGCAAAGTGGCCCTTTGATAGCCTATGTAGGGTCTCATGAAATAGCATTTCATTGCACTTTTTCAGCCTTGTGACAATAAATAGCAATTATGTCAGAAAAAAATCGGGGTGGGGGAGAAGGTTTGAGAGTGCTTTTAGGGGCTGAATTAAAGTCCACTGAAATCAATGAGCACCCTTAATTAGATGAGCTTCTAACAACACTTACAAACCTGCTACTCAGGGCTAATATTTAAAAAAAAACTACAGATAACTTTGTCCCAGACCTACAATGTGAAACAACTGGTGATTGTCTCATCTTTGTAGCCATTCCTATGGCTGATACATATATGTATTCATTACATTTTTGGAATCAACACGCACTTTCAGATACTTCTATTATTTTTAATCCTCTTAAGTCTGTATTTGCTTTGGAGGAGAGAATAAAAACTTATTTTAAAATGAAGTAGATCAAGATGGTGGAACAAAAAGGAAAAAAAACAGAAAACATTTCAATATATTAATGATTTTTTCCAGTAATATAAAACATGAAATTCCTTATAACAGTATAGTATTTTACAGTTTTATGAAGCTTTCTATTGTGACTTTTATGGAATCAAGAGATGAACAAGATGAGATATTTTAGCATTTATATTTTTCAAAATTAAATGTGTACTGAAAATAAAGTAACTTTATGCATTTGTTCGTTTCTGTTGTGATTCTCTCAGTTACTTCATTAAAGAAAGATTATTAGTATGCACAGGGAAATGTGTTTATCCTTTCTGGGCAAAATGTTTGACAGCAATTACCCCATTTTTAGGCTCATGGAGATAAACAGTTATTGTGAAACTTAGGCCAAGATCCTCAGTTGGTGTAAATCAGCATTGATAGAGGAAGATATGGCCCTTAGAGTTTTAATAATGTGCTTTAATATGATGGAATCATCATCCCTTTAGGACACTTTAAAACAAGAATCTTTCAGTATAGACTCCATATAAAATATTCTATACTACAACAAACCACAGGGTATCTGCAGAACAGGTTCAGCATAGGCAAGCACAGTGTGAGCTTCTGCATAGCACTCCGCCCCTATGTCTGGAGAGGCCATGTCTAGGAGCAAGATTTTCATTCACTAACTTCTAATTATTAAGATAGTTTTTGTGTCTTGCACATGGCTACCAAGAATCAGACTGAATGCCAGCTGCTCTCATACAGGCCACCAAATAGCCTCAAGATGTTACTGACTCCATTACTATTGACATAGCAATGAGTTTTAAAGTCTCCCAGCAGTAGTGTTGGTCAGGAATTTTTCAATCCAAAAAAACCAAAAACCAAGTCCCTGATTAGTCAAAATTCTTTGTGAAAACAGCATTAGGGTTCAACAAATTTCAACTTGAAAAGCTAATTCCACTGAAAAAATAAATGAAAAGTCAAGATCAACTGGAACGTTTTGAAATTATCAAAATGACTTTGAGATTGACTCTTCCCCCGCCCCCTTCAGAATAAGGAAATATTCATGGTATGGGAAAACTGTTTGCGCCTATCAGTGATAATAGATTGAGAATCACTTTTATCGTAGCACTCCCTGCCCGCCATTGCATAACTTGGGGATAGTCTGGTTTGCTCAAACCTAAGTTATACAAGTAAATCAACAAACAATGTGTTTTCCTTTTGCCGTAAACCACATATCAGAGTTCCATCATGACCCCATATTCATTTGACTTTTTTACACTCCCCAGAATGACTTTTGTTAAAGTACTGACATTTTGTTAAAGTAATTTGGAGGAGGGGAGGAGTTATTTGGGTCCATTTCTCTCCTCTCAATGATGCAAATCAGTAGTGACTACAGTGAACTCGAGGCTTACATTGGTGTAAGTATAATCAGAAATCAGGCCCTGTGGGCCATTTCTTTATTCCATTACACTACTTTAACACTAGTGTAAGTGCCCTCAAATGTAACAAAGTAGAGCATCAAACCCATTGTCTTCAGTGTTTGAGACAGAAGGATCCCCACTCCCCAAGGAAATACAACCCTATGTTTGTGGGGAACAGGAAAAAAAACAAAACAAAACAATGGTTTGCTCACACTTTCAGTTAGTTCCTGAATTATTTAAATGACTATAAAAATGAGACAGGACCATTTAGTTTGGCTGGGGGCTCTAGATGCTCCTGCAAAAGAGAGTCAGGGATGGTTCCTGCCCCAAAGTACTTGCACTCTAAGTACATAATGTTCAGAACTGTTCTGAAAGGACAAATGGGAAAAGCCAATTCATGACCGGTAGAAATAAAGGACAGAGAAAGCCCATCCTGCCCTCTGGAGCCTTGCCGTCCTGATAGGCTGAGAACAGAAGGGGTGACTTTAAACACAATCTCCATTTGATTGCGCTGTCAGTAGTTAAGAAAAACCTTCAGTTTTTCTACAGCTTTTCCCCCAAGCCGCCCCTCTGAAGTACTGCATTACAGTGTCTGTAGCTGTGCTCTGCCTGTGCCCAAGACCGAAGTGTTTAGCACATGCACAAAGAGTGCCGTAATCAATTTCTTAGACAGTGGTTTTCAATTTATCATTTGCAGACCCCCTAAAAACTTTCAAATGGAGTTGTGGACCCCTTTGGAAATCTTACACATGGTCTGCAGACCACTGGTTGAAAACCACTGTCTTAGGACGTTGCTGGATGCTGGAAACTCATCAGATGTTAAAAAGGCAGTTTGAATTTTCCCCTAGCATGGATACCATCATCCTAAAATCACACTAAGCTGTGTTTACATCACACCTGGTTAAAAAAACAAAACACAACCTAATACTAAAAATATTTTATTTACTAAGTCACCATATGGGATATAAAGCTCCTAAGGAATAACAGAATTCTTGCTATAGATAGTGTAAATATATTGAGCCAGATACTCTGCTGGTGTAAATCAGTGCAGTGCCATCAAAATCAAGTGTTGTGCTCATTTACACCACCTAGAGTCCTTGCCCACTGTTTGCTGAGTTATACACTGTAGGTACAAACGTAAGTAAGTTGTATAGGGTCAAATTCTACAGCTCTTCATGCTAAGTGCTACTTGCTTACCCAGGTGTCCCCACTGATGGCTATGGAATATTGAGCATGATTTAAGTCATGCTCAACTTTACCAACTGGATTGTAGAACTGGGCCCACAAGTACATCCTAGCAATGCAATGTCTTTAATTTGATGAGCAGAAGGGCCTTGATGCAACGAGCCAATAGCAGTAGGATCTGTGGCAATAAGTATGCAACAGAGCAGCCTGTACACAGTTTAAGGGGCAAATTTTCAGTCACAGAGAGTAGTTTGTAAGTCAAGGGGAGCTGGGTTCCTAGCAGCCCTCTGGACCTTTAAAGTCTCCACCCAGCCTCAAAGACAGGCTGGACTCCTCTGAATGTTCTTAGCCATCAGGTCAGAACACCTGCCTGTAAAGACGGTCAGCAGGCAAATACGGACTGCTGCCGCAGGGAGTAGGCAGAATGTCGGGCACCACACCGCCTCCTCCTGTCGCCAGTTGCTACTTTATATATTAACACCACAGTGTATGTAAGTTAGTTTACATAACATAGCACCACAACAGGAGCCTAAAGCCTGCAAGCCGCTTATCCTGTAGAGCTGGCATATAGTTGGGTTTGCTGAGTTATGCCTTGTCTGCCAGGAGAGCTTGTGATTAACAGTGGTGCATTCAAGAGTCTAATAGCTGCTGGGGAAAGTCAGGAGGGCTCACAGGAACCCCTTGTTAAAGAAGCATTTTATTACTAGGTTTTTCCTAACTGGCACCAGACCGAGCTGATGCACAAATCCACTTCTGGCAATTACAATAGCCACACCAGTCACAGACTCTAAATAAGCTCCTGGAGGCTCTGCAGAATCTTGCTCTGATTTGGTCACTCCTCCTGTCCCCTCCATCGTCAAGCACCACCCCCTGAGTCCCAGTATAACCCTTCTTTCTGGAACTCCCTGCCCGGAGACTTCTGACCTGCTTTTCTCAGAGCAGAAAACTCTTGGTTATCCCCTTGCTTTGACTCAGTAGCTAGGCACTACTGACTGCATTAAATTATTCTGCACATTATAACAACACATCCCAGGATGTTTCAAAATAATTTGTGGCTTTGGAAGTCCTATTACAATACCTTAAGCATGAGAAGTGCTATATAAAAATCAAGTTCTATCCCCTTCTGCCCAAGCTGAAACTGAAAGCAATCATTTGATTGGGAACAACCCTGGGTCTAGTGTCGTTAAGGAAAAATTGCACTTTTTTTTTTCTATTAAGCACAATACTGATAATGACCCGTTGATTAGAGAAGTGCAAACTTTGACAATTTCAGTTCAAGGGAATATGGTGAAGGTTGTATGAGTGCTTTCTTTTGGTCTGTTTTTGTGGGTTCACGCCTCAGGTTGCATTGCAAGTTTCAGGTGAATTAACTCAAAATTCTTAATATGATTCTTGCCACCTAGTTTGGGTCAAAACCACTAAGTTTCTGACTGTTTTAAGCTGCAACTTTAACTCCCAGTGGTACCTGAAACTTGTTGCAGGTTCACTCAAAACTCAATCCACATTCCCAGGCCTCAGCAAATATTCCAATGAGCCTATTTCAAATCTGGCACTGTGTGAAATCTTCCAAGTGAAATCCAAGTTCTGATCCTTGGCATCAGACAACAGCAACTAGACCTCCATTTTTTAAATGAAAGCTGCCCTCCATTGGTCTTTGCCCCAGGGATGTGTTTGTCCTCATTACTGGAAGGATTAGCCCATTCTGATGGAACTGCCGTACAGCACACTCAAACCTTTCTCCGGTTTATAGACACTCACTTTGAAATTCATGCCAGCTCTAATAAAAGGAGGCACAAGGTAGCCCATCTCTCCTTCAGTGTTCCCAGACCTATTCCATTTCACAGAGGAATTCTCCAATGACAACAGGAAGGGAGGGTCAATGATTGACATGTTTTTGTGAAGATAACCCGAGCTTCTTGTGTTATGTAAGCTGAGACACCCAGCTCCAATTTAAAGAGCAGTTGGGGACAGAGGCCAATGAAAATCACTAGCAGAATCCTTAGAAGAATTTCCGTTTACTATGGCATTAAATTACTCTGGCTGTTAAAGGCATAAAAGATTTCCGCTACAACCCTTGTTTTCATATCGAGGCCATCAGAAACTATAACCACTCTGCTAACTAGAAATCGTCTCAGCCTTGCCAAGAATCCCTTCAGTGGAAACCCAGAGCATGGCAGGGACATGTCCTTCGTTTTCTTTCAAAGGACACTGGATCAGGTGTGCAGGCTGTTGGTTACTTCCTCAGTCACGGTGTGCGAACAGCGTGTTGCGATGCAGATTAGGCTGCAGCACAACGGAGTTTTGTCTGGTTTCCGAACTGCAGGCTCCTTTTAACTCCTTCTAGAGAAGGGTATAAAGAGGCAATCAAATGAGGAGAGGGTTAGGGGATGAACAATGGAAGTGAACCAGAAAACCAGACAAATCTCCTGTGTGGTGTATGGCTATTCCAGTGAGTGGGGCCAATGGACAGGTGAAAGGCTGGGAGAGGTGCAAAGACATTGCCAAACACCATTGTATGGTACTTTTATACCATTTCCTAATGATGCACCGGGAGGAATAGAATCCAATTCAAGCTCCCTTACCTGCAATGAATGCACACACACACCCCCCCACCCGCCCACCCCTTGGTAAGAAGGTGTCACTTTATGCACTCACTTGTTGAGTGGAATTGAAATTCTGAGATCAGCAACCTTTTTTGCTGCTCCGTAATGGGCTGGGGGAGAGGGGAGTCAGACCAGGAACAGCCAGTCACCCTGCTCCTGCACCTCATTAGGGGCTGTCCATAAGTTACATAATACATATTTTTGGTGAGTTTTGAAGACCCACCCACCCTCTAACCACTGAAACAAACACGCAAAGGATCCCCCGCCAATTTATGGACAGCCCCTTACTTGGGAAAGGCTCAGCATGCTCGGGAGACCCTACAACAACAAACCCATGTGCAGCCGAGATAGTGAAAGAAGATTTCCCTAAGGCAACAGATTTTGGTTTCAAGGACTCACTAAATAGGGAAGATAGGAACTCCTTTAAAAAAAAAATTCAAAGTCCCCTGAAAGAGTCCTTTAAAGCAGTGTGTGTGTGTGTGTATTTATAGTCTAGTGGTTACAAAATGGATGGCTTCTGGGCCCCAGATTATAATTTGCAGAGGTATTACACTGTCTGAATCCCTTAATCTTTTAAAGTAGGTTTTTCATTATCTGGTAGGCAATTCCCTTGCATAGGGGCGTGAGCTCAAAATCCGAGCTAAAGACTGCTGAGCGGCCACAGACACCCTTGGTGGCGGCTGGATGTATCTGAATGCAATATGGTAATGCTGAATGGATCCGGGCCCATCCCATGTTGATCCACTTCATGAGTATTGCATCCCCATTTATTGAACAAGTGAGGCTTCATTCACAAAACATTCATGGGAAGCAAATGCAGGGCGAATACAATCAGTACACTTGTAAGCATATGGACATCAGCAGGGTAGCGGCAGCCATTTTGAGAAACACTTGGTATTGTGTGAGCAATAGATTTGTTGAACTGTGCATGTTCACTGATAATTTGTGAGCAGAAGAATGACCTTGTGATAAAGGACATCCAATTAAGAATGCGACTGGCTTGAGTGACTAATTTCAAGGAGCAAGTAGAGCTACATGACGACTATGCAATTACACCCAGAGGTTTCACTCAGACAAAATATCCTTTGAACAACTCCACCTAGTGAACAACATTGTAAAAATCACAATCTACTGTAGATCATTCATTCTCCAGGGAAAAGGGCCAAATTCAGCTAATAAATTCTTTACTGTCAATAGTTTATTCATTTCTGGTTTTCACTGTGGGCCTCAGAAGTACAATACCACCTCTGTTAAGTACCTGGCTTAGCCAGCAAAGTAGAAACTGCAAAACTACAATGACCATTGTGCATGGTGTTCAGCACTTACTAACTGCAAAAACTTAGAATGATTCTGAGCAGCAAATTCACTTGTCTTCATGTGAGCTTTACAAGAAGCAGCAGCCCTGCATTGCTTATGCAGCAATAGTTCTCAAAATGCCCTCGTGGTAGAGACTCAGTAGAGCAATTGTCTCAGGAATCCCCCTCCTCGCATTCATAACTGCGAATGGCACCTCTCCTCTGGCCTGCTATCATACAATATCCCTGTGGCACAGGGAACAGAACATTAGGGAAGGATTTAGTGTGTTGTGCGCTGCCTTTCAATGCAACTTAACTGCTGGGAAGAAAGAGAGCCAGTGTCATGTGACTAGCAAGTGTGCTGGACCACCAGCAAGGGTTCCCTGGCCCACAGTGCAATTGGCCAGGCCAATAAAGTGCCTCTGAGAATGGGCTTAATGATACACCTGAATTACTATCTAAGCAAAAAGCCAGCTCACTTCCTGCCTTGAGCTGCACGTGCACCTGAATACAACAAAAAAGTTACTTTGCTTGCGAGAATGGGCTGAACCAGTATTGCAGATTGATAGCACACCCACTGGGATTACAGACATTGCAATTTCTCCCAGCGATGGGACGTTCCACGTCCCAGAACACCCCAGCCTCGCTCACCACAGAGGCTAACACAGTTTAATATTTACTGAAGAACTGAGCTATGCTAAGAAGTTTTCCTGTCACATTAAGCAGCAAGACACTGCATCTCTAGTAGCACGCACAATGTGTGCTATAGCTTTAGTTGTCAAGCGACACCTTGCTGCAAAATAAGCGCCTGTGGACCGGATTTTCAAAGGTATTTAGGCACCGAAAGATGTGGCTAGGGACCCAATGGGATTTTCAAAAGAACCAAACTGAAATCAACTCACAAGCAAGGTAATAGCATGACAAAACATGGCAGAACACAATCTCCGAGTTAGACCCCTGTTATCTCGGAGATATCCGGCCACAGCCAGTGCACTGCTCTCTATCCCAAAAGAGAAACTCACAAGTCAGAGTGCTCAGTGCTGAGGTGTTGCCTCTGGGATTCGACACCATTTTACGCATGAGGCCAAAAGAGTGCACATCTGTTGTTAGTGGAAAGCCTGGACAAACTGCAGTACTTCAAGTTTCCTCACACTTACTTCGACTCTATGACAATGGTTGAAACTATCTGGGAATTTGGGGTTAAGTGTCACAGGGTTTTCTACTTTATATAAAGTAGAATGGTAACAAACAGAACTGATTACCTAAAGTGCTTCTATACAGCACGAAAATGGCCTTATAAAAACTGGCCTCACTTAAGTGCAGCCCCCTCTGGAGTAGAATATGGCAGCTGGTTAACAGCACGCAGTAACACTATAGGACAGCGGAGATCACATGGTGAAAGAGTGCCTTTATCACAGCCGCCAAAAACAGGGATATAGGATGTATCCCCTCTATGACCCCTGCCTCTGACTATTACCTGGCCTCTGATCTGCACCACTCTGTATTCCCTTTCTTAGGTGCCAACAATTCAGGGACATCACAGCAGGGCTATGTATTAATTGGTTGACTTGATAAACAAAGCAAAGGTGCAATGCAGAACAAAGAATTACTTACTTCTGTCTTAATGGCATCATATTTAGCATGCAAATAACCCCCATGAGCCAAATTAATTCCTGGTATAATTAAATTGAAGTCAGTGGCATTACACCAGGGATGCATTTGGTGCTAAACAGCAAACTCTGGCCCTAATCACTGGGGAAATTAGTCATTAGAAAAAAAATCACACACAATAGAGAGAACTTTTATAGCACCCGTGGCACAAGAATTGGCTAAGAACAATAAACGTTTTTCTTTTTAAACACCCGTAAACATTAAAAAAAAATTCCTCAAACCAATCTTTGCAACTGATTAAAAAAGTATTCAATCGTTTTAGCCCTGACCTACCCAACTCCTCGCCAAAAAGCATATGTTGAGGACTAGTTTTAATCCACTAAAACAGCATCATACGTAATGAAAGTGGACATGATCCTAGTGGGAATGGTGCTGATGACTAATATGCATTAGCAAAATGTACAAACATTGCAGGTTCTGTTTTTTATTCTAGAGATAGAAACAAATGAGTATTGTTTGCCCAGAGCACAATGTGTGTTTTTCCACAGGGACAACAAGAAATTTCATTTGAGTACAACACCTGGTCAATGCACCGGAAGCATTTTATGCCCAATTGAATAGGCCTAATTTATTTGGTGTATGCAATCCAGCCAAGCCAGTGTTCTTATCCACAATGTTAAAGGCACAAAGACCTCCAGGAAAGTAGCTAAAACTTCCTTTGCCAGAACACCAATGGGTCTAATATATATATATAAAAAATACACACACTATTTGTTTCAAGTTGTATTGTTGAATCAATTACACAAATGATATTTAATTCATCCAACTTTTCACTACAGTCGGCGCTTGTAGTGATAGCTAGTGAAGATTGCCTGACACTTCTATTTGTAAGACCCTATTTCAGTTCCTTATAAAATTTTGCCAGTCTAACGTTCTGGGCTGAAATCTGTCATGCCAAGGAGTCTGAAACTTTCAAAAATTTCAGCTTGAGGCAACTAAAACAGTTCAGTCATGTTGGAACATAAGATTAAAGGAAAATATTTTGTCCATGTTAAAAAAAAAAATTCTTACAGTTTCACTGATTACTTAATTACTTAATTATTTAAGTTAAATTATGATTTAATTACTTAAAGTAAATAGTCTAATTAAATTAATTACTATTTTTTCCACATCACTTCTGCCTCAATTTGTGCATAGGATGGACAGTGTTCAATGAATGGGTAGTTATTCACTATCACCTTTCATCCTCATCATTCAGTATGTGGCCTCAGGCATTATTTAACGTACACCACTCAAACACTGTACTGAATACAAAAATTATTCATTTCCTCCTGGGCATTTCTATGGTGATCTCACGAGGGTATCTGAGTGTATCACAGACATTGATGTATTTATCTTCACAACACCACTGTGAGATTAGCGGATATTATTTTCACCCATTTTATAATGTGGGGAACGGATGCCCAGATAGACTAAGGGCAAAATGGTCAAAAATATCCACTGAATTCAGGTGTCTAATTTGAGACACCTAGGGCCTGATTTGTCAGAATACGTAACTTTTTACAGTAGAAGTTCAAAGCACAGCTCCCATCAACTTCACCTGCAACTATGAGTGCCCAGCACTTCTGCATATCTGGCCTTAGGCATCTGAAACTGGACACCCCATAAAATGAGGCCACCAATTAGTAGCCATCTTTGAAATATCTGCTTTAAGTGACTTGCCCAGCATCACATGGGATCTTGGTGGCACAGGCAGGGATAGATTCCAATTCTCCAGGGCAATACTGACTGCCTTACCTAGGGGACCCTCTTTTCTTTTGCTGCAACCCCCCCCCACACCTCATTCACGCCACACCATCCAACTTCTGCAACAAAGCAGGCAGGCTACTGCTATAAGATGGCACACTCACTACACAACTCCAGTTCATTCCTTAGACTGGCCTTTGACTTTAATGGGAGTTGTTTCGGGTGGGAGCACTTCCATATATGTCAATTTTGTTTTCATAAATAGAAAGTAATCATTGGGTCACAAACTGCTACTGATATGCCACAGGGTACCGGGGGAACTGGAGGTGGGCGAAAGGGTCCCAAAAGATTAACAACATAAGGACTCAACATAGTAGAAAAGCTTTTCCTACCACATTCTGTTCTCTTAATGAGGAATTACTTTTCGGAGCAGAATGTCACACTGCATAGAACTCCCCTCACAATTCACTCAACCGCAATGCACACCCCAAGTGGACTTACTGCTACATGAGACTACTGAAAATTGAATGAGGAGATGGAATTTCATAGCACTTTGCATTGGCCTAATGCTTGTTTACCACTGACATCAATGAGGGCAGATTTAGGCTAAGGCTGAACGGCGTGAAAATCCCATCTACTGCGTATGAATCTCTCGGGTAGCAATGTGTCATTAGAATCCCACAGTGGTAGCATTTTTCTATTTCTGGTTCATTTTTCCTGTTACAATATGATTATTTCTATTGTGGTAAATTATGCTTTTATTACATTAGATTATTCTGCCTTTCAGGCAAGGGAAAAATTTGAAACACTGTACAAGAGGTTTCTAAACCTTACAGCGAATTATGTCTATTGTTACTTTTGTCATGAAAGTGCCATAATTATAATCATGACAATATAAATACTGCTATGCCTGATGGTTAGTGGTGAGCGAAAGAACCCTTGCTCTAGAATTTTTATTTATCATTCATTACAACAATCAGCTTATCTGGGTTTCACAGTGGTATCTACTGGTGCTTTTATGGCCTTTGTTTGAAAGTACCACCCTTGCCCTGCCATATGCACCAATGACAAGATTGATCCTTTTTTATAAGTAGGATGTTAATATTAACTGCAGTGTTTGTGAGAAATGTTTTCACTGCAAAGGCATTTTTCTTGTGGGTCTCTCTGTGGTCTTCCATTTATTAATGTGCAGTGCAATCCATTCATCAACTGGTACCACGCCCTTCCCTCTATTTTTTGTATTTTTACAGAAATCTACCAGAAAACTTGCCCAGTCTTGACAGCCCCATAAACCACAATTGGAAGTGTAGTCTTTATGCACCTTCCTATTTCTGCTGCCTGAAGCATTTTAGGTCTGCTACAGCAGTGCCGCTGTAAGGTACACAGTGCAACTACCCCTCGTTGGCAGGAGAAAGCTCTCCTGCCGATAAAATAAAGCTACCCCAACGAGGGCTGGTAGCCTTGTAGGCAGAAGAACAGGAAGATACATGGCCCTGCCCTTTGCTGGCAGGATAATATGTTGGAAAAGGTCTCCTGTACCACAACTGTTAACTACATTAAATCCTATTTCTGTTTTCATTATGAATAATACAGACTATGGAGCAGGACCAGAGGAATAGAGTGTTAGGCCCTGATCCAGCAAAGCACGTAAGTACATGCTTAACTTTAATATTGACTCCAATTGAATTACTCCCATATGCTTAAAGTTCGGCATATGCTTAAGTGCTTTTCTGGATCAGGGAGTTAATGGTCCTTCACCTCTAGAGACTTGAGGCCAGATATGGATGAAGTCAACTATAAAATGAGTTTGATGGGCTCAGCCTACTCTTGTGGAACGTACTATCGTTGGGAGAAATTGGAATGTCTGTAATCCCAGTGAGTGTGCTCTGGTCACCAAAGGGCCATTAATCTGCAATACTGGTTCAGCCCGTTCTAGCAAGCAAAGTAACTCTAGTAAGATATTTGACCACATTACAAAATCATCTCTACCCCCAATATATTGGGATAGCGGGGGATGTCCACCCCATCCCCTCAGAATAGGTGGTCAGGACAGAAGTACATTGGCAGATGGTCCAGCTATTGACATCACCTGCATGTCTGGTTCACAAAAGAGGACGTTGTAAAGATGGTACAATAAAAGTGTCCTAACATTTGTAGCAGCCATAAAAGAAAACATGTTTCAGAGGAGAAAATGAAAGTGTTTTCTGCCCTCTTTGGAGGAGAGAGGAATATCGTCGCTGGGGTATTTTGCATGTCAGAAAAATAAATAAATAAATAAATATTGCTGGTTTGCACAAAGGCTAAAGAATATTTTGGGGAGAAAGGTTACCGCTAACAGTCTCTGTTCAGCGACTAGATGTTCTGTCCATTCCAAAGGAGCTCAGAAGCCAACAGGGCTTAATTAAAAATAAAATAAATAAATAAAAACACTGGAAAAATTAAATGGTGTGAGCCCTAGTCCCTTGAGTCATTTGCAACTAGCCCGATCAAAACACTTGCGTAATTACCACAGGGAACAATCCTGCACTGGAAGGGAAGAAATTGACCTGATGACCCAGTATTTCCACCTGTAAGGTCATGGATTACCATTGCATAAAGACAATAGGGAAATTCACCCTGCACAAGGTCTGTGCGTCACTGGCATCCTACTCAAGCTCTCCAATAAGGCTTGCCTTAATTGGTGCATAGTCTTGTGAGGGTCCTCCACACAGGGATGAATTTCACCCTGAGTCCGAACAGCACAAGGAACGGGGTCTGGATCTGAGTTAGCGTTTGACACAGGTTAGCATTGAAAGAAAATCACCTTGATTGGCCAGCTGTTTTGTGGCCTTTGTCAAAGGAGCTGGCAAATTCAGTCCACTCTCAAGGGACAACCTGTCCGCATTACACAAACAAACAATAAGTAAATGTGTGTTTTCCAAAGCAGTCACTACAAAGCTACCCTAATACGGACAATCAGATAGTCCACAAAGGCTGCTAGCTGGGACTTTGGCTGTTTTCACTGACAGATTAAACTGTCAAGATGCCGACTGACTCGCAAGTCTTCTAGTGAACAGGCTTCTCCCCTGTGGGCAACCAAAGCTTAAAGAAGTGACTAGAAGCCCCTGAACGTCTCAGCAGTCCAACGTGTGAAGCAGCAGGGGACCATGCTGGGAAAGGTTCAAGGCCAGACTAATTCTGAGGCCATGGACCATGCTGCAGCATGTAGGGAGTGGCCGCGTGCTGAGGCCAGTGCTTCCTGGAGGATTTCTATCGGACTCAGCCGGTTTCACAGAGGGCTCCCATGAAGCAATGCCAAGGTGGCAGTTCTGCTCCCCTTGTAAGGCACGCGGAGTGTGCTCCAGACCGTGCCACTGTGCAGCATGCCAAGCCATCCCTGGCTGTGCTCATAAAGGGCCTGTGCACCCTAATGGGACTGTGACTAACCCCTTGCACAGGAGTCAGAGGGGAATACTCCTTGCTCTTTTCACCTTCAGGAGTGAGCTCAGGGGGTTATCGTGGATAACCAGCAACCAGCATAGGCAGTGAGTGGTGGAGGCAGAATGGGGGAAAACCACTGGGCAGAGCGGCAGGGAAGAACACAAGAAGCTCTTTGTTCTGAATCTCTCAGAAAGTGTTTACAGCCTTGTCGTTCCTTACTTTGTACCTAAGTGAATGCTATACATGGGGGATGAATAGCAGGAAGCATGAATAGCATTCTCCTTGCTCACCTGAGTCACGTGTACAGAATCTCTAGGTATCCTTCCTGTCCCATCTAGCCTCACACACATGCCAAATCAGCTCCTTTGCTTAAGGTAAGTGGAGTACACTATGCCTCTTCATTTTAAAAGAAGTGTCCAGATACCAAACCAATCTAACTGAGGGAATTTCTAAGGCTTACCTAGCACTTTGTTTCCTAAGTACCAGAGCTAACACAGGCTACTAGAATTTCCACCAGGGTCGGGCCAAACCCTGAAGTCCTCACTCAGACAAAAGAAACATTTTCAAAAGTGCTTACATGACGTAGGACCTTCAGTCCCAAATTCAAAAATAGGAGTGCAGCCCTTATGAGCCTAAATCCCATTGACTATCAGTGAGACATAGGAGCCTAAGATCCATTTTGAAAAGAGCCTAAGTCACTTAGAACAATTTCTAAAGCACTGAACAGGAGGAGGATTTGACCCCATGGGGGAAAAAGTGTGATGGGGGAAACTCTGCAATGGCCACAGAATTCTGAGTTGCAGAAAGAGTCCATGTGTCGGTCTCTCACTTTTTTTTTATTTTATATATATATATATATACACACACACACACACACACACACACACACAGAGTACATATAACTGTAGGCCCCAATTCAGCAAGTCACTTAAATGTGTTTAGCATTGAAGTCAATGGGACATAAGCCCAGATCCCACCACCTTTACTCCCTGAGTGACCCCATTGACTAAAGTGGAGTAAGAGGTTAGTCAACCTCAGTGAGGGTCTCAGAATCTGGCCCATTATGCTTGTCAAGTGCTTTGACCTTGTCAAGCACATGACGAGTGCTAGGTATTATTACAGAAAGTATCTGTGAGGGCCTAAGAGACCCATCCCCCTCCCAGCACAGACCTGTTACTTACAGTCGATTTCAGTGTAGTCCCCAGGTTAGTGTAAAAGGCATGACTTTGATATTAAAAAAGCACCATGTGCCTCCATGTGCACATACAGTGACCGTGTAAGTCACAGGAGCTGCACACAGGCATGGAAACCCTGAGCCTCAAGTCGGTCTTTTTAACATGAAGGCCCTGAATAGCCTTACATCACTTCCCCTGGGAGCCTATTCCACAGCCACCTAGATCTCATTGCCAGGAAACATGTCAGATGAGTCAGTCTAGGTGTTTCCTTTCTGAATATCACCCCATTATTCCTGGTTTTAGGTCCACATACTGCTCTGTAAGTGATCATAGTCTGCCTTCCCACTGCAGTGTGCTCTTCAGAAAGCCCAGGAACACCCACACATACTGCATTCCCCATCTTGCAAGGGTTTCTTCCCTCCTCCTGCGAAGCAGTTGGGCTGGCCAATGTCAGTGGAGTAGATGGCTCACCAGTCTGGCAATTCCTACGTTTTATTACCACGTATTATTAACCCGAAAGAAGAGAGATCATGAATATCACTGCTTTACCGTGGAAAACTTTTTGTGGCACAAGTGTAATGGGAAAGCCTTCCTTAGGGTTCATTCCAGTTCCCATGCAAGTCAGTCCGCTGACTTCCCGAGGCGCTAGAATTGGACCCTGATGCAAAGCCCAATAGGAAGAGCCTACTGTGGTTTTTGGATCAAGTCTTGAATGTGGAGCAAGGCTCCTGTGTATTCATCTCAGATACTAATGCAGAGTAATAGGCTTCCCTCTGCTTGTCAACTATTTTGTATACTTTAATGAACCCTTCTCTTTTCCCTAAACAGCACTGGCTAAAGATTGCATAGCTTGGTGCTGACGAACTCTCACGGAAGGTATTAAAGAAAAGGGTATTTTGGATAAGGGTCCATTTCTAAATGAAATTCTCAATAATGGAGGCAATCTCTTTAACTGATTTACATGATCACTTGTCAAATCATTCCCTTTGGCGTATGATAATGAAAGCTAATGGAAGCCCACATACCTCAGATAAAAATAAATAAAGGTAGGAGTACGTCTGCCATTGTTATGCACAGCTGCAGAGGACGAGCAGTGGGATGCTAGACTGTAATTCTGCAGCATTTTTTCCATTTGCTTTTCTGAGGCATTAATACCTGTGAAAGATGCTGCATCGATAGCCTGCCAGGTGAAATGCTCTGCTCTGGAGCAGGTATAGGACATGAATTCAAGTGCAAGCTTCCCCACCTTGTAGTATTTAAACCACGGTTTGAGGACTTCAATAGCTCAGACATAGGTTAGAGGTTTGTTACAGGAGTGGGTAGGTGAGATTCTGTTGCCTGTGTTGTGCAGGAGGTCAGACTAGATGATCATAATGGTCCCTTCTGACCTTAAAGTCTATGAGTCTATAAAGTCTGTAGCGAGCAGGCCTTAGGGGACAAGGGGCTTGTTGGATCCCCATGGCCCATCTAGGGTCTGATCCAAAGCCAAATGGAGTCAGTGAGTGCTTTTCTATTGGCTTAGCCTAATCAAAAGCCCATTCAAATGGCTGGAAAGACTCCCGTTGAAGTCATTGGCCTTTGGCTCAGACACGTAGTCCTACGCTCAGACTGGCAGCAAGGTGGCCAACTAGTGCTTGTCACAGTGGTGGGTCTTATAAAGTTGACACCTACCATTACTTTTGGTAAACACCCACCTCACCTGGCCTGGAATGTGTGGCCCTGCCCCTTACCAGTGCCCTGTCTAGCAGGCTCACTGTACAGTAGGTTTGCCAGTCAGGTTCAGATTAGTCCAATATTTGCCTTTTCATTTTCTGAATTATTTTACCTTAAAACAGTAATGTTATAATAGCCTCTGAGGTTTCCTCGTTCCTCCCAGCTGCAAGGAGCTGTTCATGTCCGCTCCTGAGGCGAGTGCAAAAATGGGCACACTGGGGTTGGACCTGGATCACCTCAAAGGCCACCTGGGTAGTGCTGTACCATGAGCATGGATGGAACTGGATGGATCACTACTTGCAGCCCTGTCTAGCCTCCTGCTTTCTGCTAATAACTGCACCCCTTACCGGGTGCCCCCAGGAGCCTTCGGCCCTGGGGAGGGGATAAAGAAGGAACTGCTGCTGACCAAGACTTGACTGAGCGCAATAGCAACTATCACTGCATCTGTTGGCTCCTTCTCAATGGAGGCATCAGGGGCTTTGAAGAGTTCCCAAGTCTTATATTGTACCTGACCTCTTAATTCCACCATGATTTCAACAATTTCCATCCCACCATCAACCTCAGCCTGGTCCAGTCCACACAAGAGATCCACTTCCTGGACACTACAGTGCTAATAAACGATGGTCATATAAACACCACCCTATACCGGAAACCTACTGACCGCTATTCCCTACCTACATGCCTCCAGCTTTCACCCTGACCACACCACACGATCCATTGTCTACAGCCAAGCTCTGCGATACAACCGCATTTGCTCCAACCCCTCAGACAGAGACAAACCCCTACAAGATCTCTATCAAGCATTCTTACAACTACAATACCCACCTGCAGAAGTGAAGAAACAGATTGATAGAGCCAGAAGAGTTCCCAGAAGTCACCTACTACAAGACAGGCCCAACAAAGAAAATAACAGAACGCCACTAGCCGTCACCTTCAGCCCCCAACTAAAACCCCTCCAACGCATTATCAAGGATCTACAGCCTATCCTGAAGGATGACCCAACACTCTCACAAATCTTGGGAGACAGGCCAGTCTTTGCCTACAGACAGCCCCCCAACCTGAAGCAAATACTCACCAGCAACCACATACCACACAACAGAACCACTAACCCAGGAACCTATCCTTGCAACAAAGCCCGTTGCCAACTGTGTCCACATATCTATTCAGGGGACACCATCACAGGGCCTAATAACATCAGCCACACTATCAGAGGCTCGTTCACCTGCACATCCACCAATGTGATATATGCCATCATGTGCCAGCAATGCCCCTCTGCCATGTACATTGGTCAAACTGGACAGTCTCTACGTAAAAGAATAAATGGACACAAATCAGATGTCAAGAATTATAACATTCATAAACCAGTCGAAGAACACTTCAATCTCTCTGGTCATGTGATTACAGACATGAAAGTTGCGATATTACAACAAAAAAACTTCAAATCCAGACTCCAGCGAGAGACTGCTGAATTGGAATTCATTTGCAAATTGGATACAATTAACTTAGGCTTGAATAGAGACTGGGAGTGGCTAAGTCATTATGCAAGGTAACCTATTTCCCCTTGTTTTTTTCCTAACCCCCGCACCCACCCCCCTCTCAGACGTTCTTGTTAAACCCTGGATTTGTGCTGGAAATGGCCCACCTTGATCATCATACACATTGTAAGGAGAGTGATCACATTACATAAGCTATTACCAGCAGGAGAGTGGGGTAAGGGGAGAGAAAACCTTTTGTAGTGATAATCACCAATTTTTTCATGGTTTGTGTGTATAAAAACGTCTTCTGTATTTTCCACAGTATGCATCCGATGAAGTGAGCTGTAGCTCACGAAAGCTTGTGCTCAACTAAATTGGTTAGTCTCTAAGGTGCCACAAGTATTCCTTTTCTTTTTGCAAATACAGACTAACATGGCTGCTACTCTGAAACCAATCTTTCTAATCAGGCTCTAGCCAGGACATGACCTCTACAATGTGTGTTGGCAGGGCTCCCTCTGGTGGAATATTGTGGAAATTGCAGTGGCAACCAGCAAAACATCTTGTTATAAGGTTTGAGGCCTAGCATTAAGTTCTCCATTTACTTTAAACCCTAGCATTTTAGACTGTTGTGAGCTACTGAAATCTCAGCCAGGAGGAATTTATTACAGAGAAGAAAACTGGCTTCCTTCCTCTGGGTATCAGTACCCCCAATTACTGGTAGGCTATTACATGCTGACGAAAGCTCTCTCCCGTCAATCTCTGTTGGCACCAGCTGCCTGACAAGATTAGGATGTTAGGGATGTTCTCCATTGTGCTGCATGAAGACTGCATTGCATATGATCTTCATCAACGACCACCACCTGTGAATGACTAAACAGCAGACGTACCCACACAGCACCAAGCCATGTCATTCTCCCTGCATAAACAGCTCGGAAACAGTTGTGGGAAGAAAGAGTAAGGCCCTCAAATCAGTTTTCCATCAAGTTACCTAAAAATCTTGTGGGCTCAGACTTAGTGGGGAGTCCCTATGTGGGTCCATTTATGTGTCTATACAGGAGATGGGTGCACAAATTCAGGTTTGGCTCCAAATCCTGATCCAATCTTTATGGCTCCAGCCCATCCCTGTGCTTTACTTCTCAGAGTGCTCTGCTCCTCTCCGCTGATAAAAGGTGTGCCCCTTCCCACTGGGTACTTGCCTAGCAGCTTACTTCTGAGCATCTCAAAGAGCTTTGCAAATGTTAATTAAGCCTCACAACACCCCTGTATAAGTAAATATTATTGGTGGGTAAACTGAGCCACAGAGCTGCCATGTCCTAAATTTTCAGAGTGGCCTCAACCCAGATACCCAACTTCAGACTATTCAAACCTGGTTTTCAGAAGGTGCTGAGCAACCACAGTGCTAACAAAAGTCCATGGGAGCATCATGATTTCTGGGGCTGCTGAGCAAAGTATTTGAATCTGTCAGCAGCCCCAGAAAGCGATGGCTTGTGGTGACCTATGTGCTTAAATCTTGTCCAGCAGATGCTTAAAACGGTTGGAAATGTTTGAGTCTAAGACCAGAAGGGGTCACTGTGATCATCTAGTCTGACCTCCTGCATAACATAGAACACAGATCATCATCCAGCGATCCCTGCATCAGGATATTCATTCTGTTGTGAATTGCTAGCATGTAGATGCAGCACGTGATTACTTTCCATGGTTGACTTCTCCCCGTGATGTCAAAGAGGAGATGGTCTGTGTGTTTTGCACGACATCAGTTCATGAGTATGGTTCCAACATCCTAATCTTGAATGTACTGTCGTATATCTCAATCAGCACCTTTCAGAGCTGTGTAGGCAATGATATCATGTCCTCTAGAACTGCCTGTTGGCATCTTGACAATCCCAGTTGCCTAAGACTTGGCATTTTGGAATGGCAACTAATAGGATATTTTGATACCCCAATCACACCCTCTATTTCAAGCACTAAATATGGTGCAAAGTCTTATCAAACCAACTCGAAATAATGGTAGAAACATAAGCCCAGACACAAAGTTACAAACCTGGGTCTGGATTTTCCTAGATTTTGGGTTGTGGCGACCGGGGTTTAGTTTTAGGCCCATTTCTGATCTCAACACATCAAATGTTCTTATTGATGGGCTTCTCCTTATGTCTGTGCCACGTAGTTACAGTTGAGCCGATTTTCTGAACTTGAAGTCCCCTGTGTTATCCAAAAGTTCCATCTGATACCACAACTGAAATGTGTATAGAAACCAAAATTATTCATATTTACCAGTTCTATAAAGGCTTCAGATAGCCTCCGTAACATGGCCACACACTCAGATTTAATCTTTATTCTTGTCGTTCTTTGAGCTTTTAGGATGTCACCAAGATATCTACCAATCCAGCCCTTCAAGATACTACTCCACACATATGCTGCCTCTGGAAAATCTACCATTTCTGAACAAGAGATATAGACAGGCTAAATTTCAGATGATGGGTAGAAGTTATCTACATTTAGTTCTGCCCCCTTACTTTAAACACTTTTCTTACTGACAGGAATGAAAGTCTTCTATAGGGTCTAAATTCCCTTCAACCCCACAGCACATGCTTCCCTAAGGGCAGAAGCACAATATTACGAGAAATGCATTCTGTCCCCGAAGGTATGTAGCAAATCCGCTTCAGTATGTCCAACTTGTGTGACATTAGCACTAAGTGGATTAATTATTTGACTTTTGATCTGGATTGTGAAGGGAGAAGGCCTTATTTTATTTTCTCCGCAGATTTAAAGAGGCTTAGTTGGGTTATTTAAAATGACCGTTTCTTTCTCTGTATCAGAAATGTGTTCTCAGAGACACTTTCTTGTATTGTTCTTGCCCTGGCAGGTGTCAGGAGATTTAAATGTGGCAAATCCACCGTAGACAAGTTACAATATTTTTTTATCAATTGCCAGAGGATAAATTTCCCAGGATTGAACAGTTTATGGAGGAGATGTCTCTCTGCCTATTTTAACAGATTCCTTTCAATTCTTTGGCAACCCAAACGCCCGCTTGGATATATAACAGGTATCTGCTTTGGGAACAGTGGATGTGAAAATATTAAAGGCTGCAAAAAGAGGACATCTTGGTCACAGTACAAGGCCTATTTTTATTCTCTCTGTTATTGGTGACGCTCTATGCTCAAACAGAGGGCCAAATTGGTGGCAGAGGAGTCAATTTACACCACAGTCTGCTGGGTGGGAGCCTCAGTTAAGGGTAAAATGCTTACGTAAACATGGGTAAATTACACTCCTGGATTTTATGAAGGCCTCTTCAGAGGCCTCGTCTACTCAGGAACAAGGTATGAGTGGTGGTTATCCTATTTTATGTCAAACCTCCCAGGATGACAAAGCACTGTGTCACAGAGATTACTAGGGTACTAGGTTGAAATAAATGAAAGAAAAATGCATACGGAAAGGGAAGGAAAATTTGCTAGAGTATGCTGCCGGCAACAATCTTGTATTGGCAGGGGGGACGAGCTAGAAAGGAGGGATATAAGACATATTAGTTCATCTCTGATTATGATGCAAAGAGGAAAATCCTACATTACACAATTTGGTCCCCACCTGTGTGTTATCAAGGAGTGAGCTTGTTTCATGTTCGAGTAAGGAGATAAACCGTGTCTGTCACAGAAGTCATGGATTCCATTACTTTCCGCGACCTCTGTGATTTCTGCAGCTGCTCAGGTGGCCCCTGGGACAGCCACACCAGCTGCTGCTGGAGCATCCCAGGGGACAGCCACAGCGGTCCAGTGCAGCTGGCCCTGGGCGTGCCCCCCCCCAACAGCAGCTCCCCTGCCCAATAGACACCCCCACTCCGCAAGGTCTCCCTCCCCCAAGATTTAGTCACAGGTATTTTTACTGTAAGTCATGGACAGGTCACTGGCCGTGAATTTGTTTATTGCCCATGACCTGTCCATGATTTACCTGTGACTAAATCATAGCCTTACTTATTAAGCGTATGTTAAATGTTTCCGCTGCTTCAGTCGCATTTTCTTGCTCTGCTTTAACGAGACAGATCAACCTTTTGAATTATGTGTACCCAGAGTTGAAATCTGAATAAGTGTTTGCAAACCACCAAGTAAAGTCGGCTATTAGAGGAATTAGGATTTATAATTCCAGTGGGAACCAAATTCTGCACTCAGCTGCATGAACGTGTGACTTGTCTGAAAATGAATAGGCCAAATCCTGATGTCGTTATTATGTGTATTGTGGTAGCACCTGAAGGCCCTAACCAAGATCAGGGGCCCCATTGTGCTAGGCGCTGTACAAACTCATAAGAGGCAATCCCTGCTCTGAAGAGTTTACAAGCCAAATAGACAAGACAGCCAAAAGGGAGGGAAGGGAAACGGATTCTACTCAGTGTGTATTCATCCCTCATTCAAACAAAACTCCACTGATGCCAATGAGAGTTTAGCTCAGTTAAGGGTGGAGTAAAATACTTAGAACATGCTTGCACCCGAGGGTAGATTTTGGACCCAAGCACCCTAAATTAGTATCTGATCATGCTGCCATTAAAACCAATGCTAACAATGCCCATTGACTTCAACAAGAGTAGGATCAGAGCAGCATTGTGTCTCTAAACACTCACGGCCTGATCTTGTGATGTGCCGAGTGCCCTTGGCTTTCACTGAAGTCAATGGGAGTGCAAGGCATTCAGCACCCAGAAAGCCGGAATGCTTACATTACAAAGTCCTTAGATAAATCTGCCAGTAAATATAATCATGGTCAAAGGTGGCTCTGAGATTATTTTTTGCTTGGAAGTCATCTACAGAGTGAGTAATGATATTAGCTCTGGTGTTCTTTAATGTCCTCGATATGCTCTAAGGAGGGCATAGGAACAGGACATTCTAAAACAAGGGACACCGATTAAAAGGAAATTAGTTTGCTGTAATGAAGGAGCTCTTAGTAATACTTTAATCCTGCAGAAGAAAATGATGGGTAATTAAAATGTATATAAAACAGAGAAATCAATGTTAAAGCTGCTGAGTACAATAGAAACGTACAAAATAGCAAACTGGGAGGTTTATATACTTAGAGGTATGCAGGGACAGAGTCAGATGAGTAGAACCATTGTGAACACTTAGTCTGACCTCCTGTATAATACAAGTCATTCACCCAGTCATTCCTATATTGAGTCCAGTGACTTGTCAATGTGCCATACCGCTCTCTCCAATCCAATACTCTGCCTTGGGCAGTGGCCAATGTTTAGCGCTTCAGAGTAATGAAGGAACCCCTCCTAACTAGTTATCAATGCTGTACATATGGAGGGAAACTTCCCTCTTGACATCTGCGGCGAGGTGCTTAAACTCTGCAGCACGACATCTGAATACCTGGATCTCAGACCCCAATCCTGTGCAGAGCTCCGTGCAGGCAGACCTCCTGCGTCCACACAGAGCTCATTACAGAATTGGGGCTTTAGCGTTCTGAGTTGGGGAGCAGAAGGTGGAATTATTTCACATGCTGGGACTTGAGGGTTTTGCACACTTCTCAAAACGATTTTTCATAGCACGGAGATAGGCAACCCAATGAAGGACGACAGTGATGGGCACTAGCCACTCAGTTCAAAGCCCAGATTCAGCTCTGGATTTCAAACATCCAGTCCCTCACTGGCTATGGGAGACCCCTAGCAATCAGGATAGAACCCCCCATTGTGAAAATCAAGAAACACACTGCCCAATCTAACCTGCCCACCGCCTGAGGGACTGAATCCCCAGGCCAGAATCCCCAGCATGACCTGCCCCTACCAGAAGCGTAAGCTGCAGGATATCAGACTAGCACCACTGCTCTGAGGAACAACTGTTCAGCTACTCATGGAAACGCATCTGCCTGGAGGAGGAAAAGCATGATGGATTGTGAGTGGCGGGGACAGACGGCTGGATGGAATTTTTGTGGGGAAGAGGAAGCAATGCGTGGATTGTGTTGGGTCTGTCCAGGAGGGGTGTTAATACCACACACATTGTGGACTGAGCTGAACATTTGGCTAAAGTTTTGGCAGCCCATCACTGTCCATGAGCTCTGGGGAGCTTTGAGAAAGCCAAAGGAGTCCTTTTGGGAATGAACGTATCAGATGGTGGCACCCAGTCTCTTCCCTGCTGGTGGCTTCAGGTGGCGACTGTCAGTGACAATCTCACTGGGGGCACTTATGAAGCAGCAGCCTGTAA
This sequence comes from Lepidochelys olivacea, assembly GCF_965140295.1. Classification (NCBI taxonomy): domain Eukaryota; kingdom Metazoa; phylum Chordata; order Testudines; family Cheloniidae; genus Lepidochelys; species Lepidochelys olivacea. The sequence continues at coordinate 18,846,946 of NC_140414.1, read as the reverse complement.
TGGAGGAAACAAGGTGGACTCCTCCTCCTTTCCAGCTGCCTCGCAAGCATCTTCTCTGCCATGACATCTGTAGCAATAGCTGGAAAAAGGAGAAGCCAGCAACCCCCATGTGACTTGCTAGCTTTCCTGTGAACATGTCTGAGAACCAGGTCTAAGCTGCTGTAAATAATTACAACAGTTTAACTTTAAAGACAAAGCTTTACTTAAAGGAGTGTCAAACCTCCACTGGGAGTACCTGACTAGACTAGCTCAGATGTGACTTAAGCCAGATGACTCAGGTTTGCTTTGATTCCCTAAAAGAAGAGACACTACTGTGAGATTCAGTAACACATACCCTCCCTCCCAATACCATGGTAGGAGAGCAAGGATGCGGGTAGAGCCAGAGACCCTGGGTAGGTTGCTGGAGTCTGCAGGGTCATGATGCACAAAGGAAAACAGTTGGCCTGGAGGTAAAACTTGCCTGACTAGGCAAGGGGACCTGTGAAGGCTCCGAAGGGGAGAGGGTGTTGCTAGCCAGCCGTTACCCACAGCGAGCTAGCGTTCCAGCTGCAGTCCGGCACATCACAACTGACGCTCTCCTGCGTTCCTGTCTCAGCCAACCAAGCACATTCAGGTTGCAGAAGAGTGAAATGCAATAGCAGAAACATCTCTTGGAATCAACTTTCCGAAATACAACACGTTGCAGAGGTGATGGATCAGAAGGTATGGAGCAATCCATGACACTGATGTCCGCCCGAGCTGAACAGCGCACAAACAAACTCCAGCGGAACAAAAGCAGCCTGGGGGAAGGCAATGAATATTGTTACTATTAATGGGACGTGGGTGACGGATGCCAGCCATTCAGTAATCTAGTATATTGCACTGAAATGTACAGCTGTGTTTCCTCAGCTGAAAGTCACAAGATCAACTGAAGCGTAATAATTTATACGGATGACAAAGATGGAAACACAAGGAAAACGATGCAATGCCCCAGATTTTGACTTGCAGTTTGTACGTCATGCACGGCAGAGCTTATCATAAAACTCTCCACGCTGTGCTTGAATCTATTTCAATGGGATAGGTAAGATAGGGGAAAAAAAAAGACCTGTGAGGTCAGCAATGGCACCTCGGTGGAGGGACGCAGTGGTGCTGGTGGGCGTGTGTGAGTGAGAGGGAGAAATTTAAAATGAACACCTTTGACATTTTGATGCTACGCTGGTTGTCTATTATCACCCGGTTGTTTTGTCAAATTCGACCGGAAGGGGAGGAATCGTGTCTTTCTACCTGTTTGGACAGTACCTAGCAGAGTTCAGACCCGATCCTGACTGGGGTCTGTGTGCACTCATGCTAAACAAATTAGCAACAATAATTCTGGGTATAGGACTCCCATGGACACCAGTGAGAGGTTCTTCACAAAGACAGAGGGAAAAGGCACATTTTGAGATGGAGTCTTACTTCGTGTTCTCAGGCAAAGCTGGGAGCAAGTATCTTCTCTGTCAGTTTCCCCCCCACCCCACAACAAACAACCCTGCCGCCCCCCAACCCAACAGCAACAGAAGAATAGGAGTGACAGGACTACCCATGTGCACATAAAGGGCTGGATTCTGGCTTTTAAGCCTCAGACAAGCTACACTGGGAGATCACACACACACAGAGCGGTCAAACAGAGACTCTGGCTTAACATTGCTAAATGAATGAATGAATGAATGACCAATGAATTGCTAAAGCAGAATTTCTCCCAGTTGGAAGATTGTTTTTTCCTCCTCTCAGCTGAGTTTTATAATTTGTCTTCAAAGTTCTCTGCTTTATTCTCTATCCCGCACTATAAGTGATGGAGAAACTACAGTATTATCCATACCCAGCCAGATCTGATGGAGTAATTTGAACTCTACTGTAAGGCAAATATCTTAAGCTACATGCCTGTTTATATTAGAAAAATAGTATTTCTCTGATGGTTTTAGACAAATTTCATACTAGACTGACAAAGTCCTGGGTAATATACAGTAAGGCCCTGCAATACAGCCCTGCATTGCTAGAGCGGTATGAAATGACAAAGAGCAAGGGCTATTCAGTCTCTAATTTCTAAACCAAAGATGCCACCCCCCCAAAGTGGATGCAAATCTACATAACCCCATTGACTTCAATGAAGCTAAACCAGTTTACACCAGGTGAGGATTCATTACCACAAACACTTGAATTTCATGAACAATTTTTTTACTTTGTGCGCACACAGTTTGGGCTGAACATTCCTAGCGAGCCAGAAAACAGCCTCCGAGTTTGGACACGCAGGGTCAGATTTTATGCTGGCATAAACGGAGCATGGCTCCATTCACTTCAGCAGAGTTATGATTAAGGCCCGCTGGAAATCTAGCCCACCCATTTTGCATGGACAACCATTTTTGCTCATACAACTGCTACATTTGTGCACACAAGTCACTTAGCTGGGTCTTTAACATCTGTTTTGCATTCAAAAATATCCATTTTGGTGTGAAAAAACTAGAAAGGGTGTGTGCAAACTATTGTACATGTTACGTATGCACTAGTACAGCAAAGGTCATGTTGTAAAATAATTAAATTTTAGAAAATTTGATAGATGAATCACAAATGAAAAAAACCCCACCTCTCTCCTTTAAAGCACATACAGTATACACGGTATAATCATTGTGATCAGTTATGCTCTCTCTAATCGGCAGAGTGGTATTTTTGTGTCCCTTGAGAAGTCATTCTTTTGCTCACTATCATTATGTGGTTAGGTACTGAACAATTGCAATTATTGTTATTCTAATGCCAAAGTAAATACGGCCATTTCCCAATTACTGATGTAGACAGGGATAAATCAGAGCACAGGCTTTTACTTTATTTACTCACAACATCGGAGATTTTTATTGAATGGTCTAAAACTGGTGAAATGTTCAAAATGATTTTAAACTATTTCAGGCAGCATGGCTTGTGTCTTCCCATGGTGTTTCCTCATCATTTGTGAGGTATGTTCTGAGACAGACCGGGTGAAATGAGACATTTTGCCACCAATATGCAGATAAGATTTAAAAAAACAAACTTATTTTCCTTACTACAGATTCGGGGCCCAGTCCTGCTAGGTGTCAGACACCTTCTGAGAGGTGCCAATAGGAGAGGAGGGTACTCAGCACTTCACAGGATAGAGCACTTCACATGAATTAGCTTTGAACCTCGGGGGTGGGGGTGGGGTGTGGTCACGCAGGGTTGTATTAATTTGTAACATAGCATCTGAAGCTGGAATCAGCCCTTCTCTCACCATTAACACTTGGAACAGAGACCTCACTATACAATGTAAGGTTGCCATTGTCTTTGCAAAGTCGCACACATCCCTAAGAAAACACTCAGATGAGAACATGCAACAGCATCTGGAATGACTGGCCAATGCTTGGTTCACCCCACAGACGCTCACATCTTCCTTCAAGGCAAACAAACAATGTAGCACTTGGAATACAATACATAACATGACCTCTCAGGGATTTGGGGCTAATTCACACCTGCTGCTTCCCCCATTGTCTGAAATTGATCATGCAGGGTTTTCTCACCAATGAAAGGCATTTGGTAACCCTGTGAGGCATGGTAGAGTACACAGGACTTGCACACATTTTAATCACCTGCTGACAGCTTGTGAGACTCCTGCCCGAGTCTAGCAAAATGAAATAATAAATCTTGCCGTGCAAGAGTTCATTCAGGGAACACAAACCAGATGGAATTGTACCTACCACATAACTCAGTATTCTCAGAATCAGAAAGTAGCAATCAAATACAATGGAGAGGACATAGTTGTTCATTCTGCTTAAATAACCAGGCTGAAAAATCTTTTTCAAGCTCTTGAAAGCCCCTTCTGATGTCCACCAATGGAAGTCAGGGTTCAAGAGACCTTCAGAAGACAAGGTAGCCACTCCTCCACATAGAGGGAGTGGAAATCCACACAAAATCAGGAAAAAAAAATTGAATTCAATTCAGTCCCTGCCTTACATCAAAAATTTGCTTGTTCATTGACAGCTGATAAAATGGTACTAGCACCAGAGGAGGTTGGGGAAGGTTACATTTTTTAGATACTTGCTTCCTGTACAAACACGGACATGGAGGACTAGCCAGCCAGCAAGATACCCGCATCCTATTTACCAAGCCTGGTACCTTCTACCCCCTTTAGGATTGCAATATCCATATTGAGAATGCTCTCTAGGATCACTTAAATGAAACAATTATCAAAGGGACATGTGCACTGCTACTACGGGTAGTTCATTTGCTACATGGATATTCAAAAAAGAAAAAAAAAACACATTTAACAGCCATATGGGTCAGATCAATGGTCCAATCTAGCTCAGTATCCTGTCTTCCGACAGTTGCCAGTGCGTCAGATGCTTGAAAGGAAATGAACAGAATAGGGCAATCATCAAGTGATCTGTCCCGCATTGTCCAGCCCCAGGATCTGACAGTTGGAGGCTCTGGAACACCCAGAGCATGGCGGTTGCATCCCTGACCATCTTGGCTAATAGTCATTGATGGACCTATCCTCCAGGAACTTATCTAGTTCTTTTTTGAACCCAGTTATACTTTTGGCCTCCACAACATTCCCTGGCAAGGAGTTCCACAGGTTGACTGTGTTGTGTGAAGAAATACTTCCTTTTGTTTGTTTTAAACGTGCTGCCTCTTAATTTCATTGGGTGATCTCCTGGTTCTTGTGTTATGTGAAGGGGTAAAGGATACTTCCTTATTCACTTTCTCCACCATTCATCATTTTATAGCTCGCTATCATACCCCCCCCTCCCCTCTTAGGCATCTCTTTTCCAGGCTGAACAATCCATCTTTTTAAGCTCTCCTCATATGGAAGCTGTTTCATACCCTTAATCATTTTTGTTGCCCTTGTTAAATAAAATGCTAGAAGTTGAGTGTGAATGGGAGGAAGCGGGGGTCTCCAAGAACTGGTTGCAATGTCATATGGAATACTGAGCCAGATTCGTAGCTGGTATAAACTAGCATAAAACATGATTGAAGTCAGTGGAGCTATAGCAGATTTACAGCAGCTGAGATTCTGGTCCATTGTATGGATTCCCTTTCGCTACCTGGCAGACATTTGTTGTATCAAGTTAAAATGTACAGGGCCACATTTTCAACTGGCATCTGTAAGGAGGCTGAAAAATTTGCAGGTGCATCGATTTAACAATCATTTTCTATTAGCCATATTTGGGAGGTGGCAATGTAAAGTAGTTAGAGAACATTACTATGCCCAGCTTTCTAGTAACTTGCTATGTAACACAGGGCAAAATGCTTAGCCTGTGTGTGACAATCCTAGTTACCTCCCTCACAAAGGAGCATAAAGAATAGATACGCTGCTCAGATAGCGTAACCCAGAATAGCTCCACTGAAGCCAGCAAGGCTATGCCAGTTTACATCAACTGTGGATCTGGCCCAGTATCTATAAAGTGCTTTGAGATACTTGAAGGAAAGGTGCAATAGGAGGTGGAAAACTATTACTTAGATTGTAAGATATTTGGAGAAGACATCACCTTTGTTACAGCTCTGTACAATATCTCGCACTATGGATACTGTTGGGGCCTTTAAGTGGTACTGTAGTATAAAAAAAATTGTCCACACAAATTAAATAAATAGTTAGTTGCACACTTACTACTCTGCATGCACAACTGCTTGTGCACACCTCCCTCCTCATGAGATTGTGAGCATACAAACAGATGTGTCAGCAACCTTTACTAAACACATTACTGGAGACTGTTAGCAAATTTGACTTATGTAGTTACATGCATTAGACATTGGTTTTGTACTGCCCCCACACTGACTTTGCTTCTGAAATTGCAGTCACCAAGCCACTTACAGAATGTTTTGAGAGAGCACAGGAGTTGTCTACATGGGGGTGGAGGTGGGGAGGGGGGAATACAACTCAGAAAAATTAAGCTAAATTAACTAAAGGGGTGAAGCTAATGTGCTTTAGTTAAAGAGCTTTAAACCCCATGTGAACGCGCTCATTCTGAAATAAAGTGACCTTAGTTCTCAGAGAGCTAAGGTCACTTTACTTAGAGCGTCCACACAAGGGATTAATCCACTTTAAACCAATGCCCTTTAAATCCATACCTTTAATTAATTTGGCTTAACTTTCCTAAGGTTTTCAATGTAGAAATACCCACAATGATTAAAAAGAAAAGGAGTATTTGTGGCACCTTAGAGACTAACCAATTTATTTGAGCATAAGCTTTCGTGAGCTACAGCTCACTTGCTTAAATAAATTGGTTAGTATCTATGGTGCCACAAGTACTCCTTTTCTTTTTGCAAATACAGACTAACACAGCTGTTACTCTGAAACCACAATGATTAGTTCATCGCAAAGTAACTCTGGAGCTGGTCATCTTCTCACATCATTAATGCAGTCTCCTTCACTTTATCTCAGGAGAGCAAAAAGTGAGTTTCAGATCTCCATTTAAACCAGTTCCGTAGACCCACTTTTATTATTTGTATTGAAGTAGCACCTAGGAATTGTAATGATGGACACAGAACTGTTTGTGCAAATGAAGTGTACCTAGGCTCCCAGTGAGAGGGAGACAGTAGCATTAGCCACACGACACACTCTAACTTTATTAGCGTCTTAAATGTCAAACAGAGGTGCAAGATGGATTACAGGACACAGAATAATAGTCCTCATGTGATTTCAGGATCTCTGCACAAGCCAACAAAGTAAGAATTCTATTAGACGGATCCCTGATCCTGACATTAAGAAACATGGCCCTAAAAGAAATGAGTAAATACAGATCTTTGTGCTTTTCTAATTGAGTCTTGTGCATCAGCCCGGCACTCTCCAAAAGCAGGAGCGGAGTTGCAGCTTTAAATAAAAAGGATTGAAGGCTCATTGCAACATTTGTTCGCAACTGGCTTGCAAGGGGTATTCACAGCACGGTACACATTATCGCAACCATTTTTATTGTGCTGACATACACTTTAGCATTTACAACTCTGGGGCAAACCCACAGAAATAAATCCCCAAGACAGCAGAATGGCCTGCTATTTGTAGACCTTACAGAAGAAGATGTAGATTTTCAGGAGTTAGAATGACAAGACCCGATACAACAATTTACCAGCTTACAGCTGAGGGTCCTAAATATGACGTACTCTGCATACAAGTTGACTTGACCATTTGATGACCTGGCCTACTGGATTAGGTGCCCCAAAGTGTGCCTACTATGCATCTCAACTGTTGACCTAGCATTCCACATGCCCCAGTGTCCTAGACCCAACTCAGTGGGAATTTTGCTTGAGCAAGGAGCTTGTGAAGAATGGGATGCTGGAGGAGAGGTTTCAGGTGTAACCCTTCTGCCAGGCCAAGTTGATAGCAGCAAGGGCCGGGTTCAGTACACAGGGGTTCCCTCTCATCAAAGCAAATGCAAAACTGGCTCGAGCCCCCACCCAGTGACCTGGGAAAATCTTACACACCCCCTGGGCACCTCAAAGAGGCAATACTTCCCCTCTCGGAAGCACAGAGTCTTGGTGTAGTAGAGAATCTTTAATAACATGAGGTAAACAACATCAGCATTAAATTGGGGAAACACCACAACTAGTGTTCATTAACCAAACCTTGAGCAACGACACACCCCAGAAAAATTGGGCCACATCCTTTCCCTCAGGTTCTTGAGTCCCAGAACCCAAACGTCTCTTGAGTCCAGCAATCCACAAATCACCCAAAGTCCAAAAAGTCCAGCCCCAGAGTTCAAAAGTTCATCTGCAGAGTGTTACTCCCCAGTCTGGCTAAAATGTGCCTGGGTGTGGGGGAAAGAGGTAAGGGGCACCTTACGTGTCCTGAAGCTGACTGCCCCACAGGGCTCCGCTCCACCACGACCGTCTCCGCTCTGCACAGCTCGCCGTCTCATGAACACACCGCTGTCTCACGACCGGCTCCACTCAGCTCGCTGTCTCACGAATAGCTCCGGTGCACACTAGATCTTCCGGCTCCCCACTACTTGACACAGTGCTCAGTGATTTCAGCTCATAGTAGTGGGAGCCTTAGTGCTGGTGCACTATAAGGCTGAAGTGAATTCAGCACAGTACCTGTAACAAAACTCTTAATAGACCCAAAATTAGCTCTGACATTCCACAGTGGAGAGAGACAGAGGTGCAATTGGTGCTTCAGGCCCTCACAAAGGGGCCTACACCACCAGGCACTAATACCTATCTCAAGTCTCTCTCAATTCACAGAGTTTTGGAACCCATGTCCCCTGCCTAGTGAGTGCTACTCAGTTGATGGTGAGTCCTCCATCATAACAAAAAGGCCAAGTACAGTTCCAAGCACAGTTCCCATAATCAGGGTACTAACAATTTATTCTTCCCGCCCCAATAACAGAGACACTGGGGATCCCACAACAGCCAAAGTGACCATTTGGGCAGCTATGGCCTCATTCTAGGCGGGGTGGGTGTGCCTATGCAAATGAGATCAGCCCCTGAAGTTCTTTTCCACAACTTGCCAGACCTCACCACCAGATGTCAGGGTGGAGCCCACCCTGTCTCTGCTTACACAGGGATGTGCAGTTTCAGCAACATTGACGTGGCCTACTATGTGTCCCCTTCCTTCCACATCCTCACGGTCGGACTGGTGAAGAGAGGACTTATCAGTTGGTGGGGGGAGGGGAGGGAGATCTGAAGTGGGAGCATAAGGAGCAGCTATCACATCGCTTGGGCCCCCAATCTTCCTGCCAGCAGGTGGAGTAGCAGCAGCACCCTGGGAAAAGAAGTGTCCACTTAGCTGTAGAGTGTGTGGGGGAGATGTGGAATAAATTAAGCTAGGGTGACTCGACAACAACTGTGAAAAATTGGGGCGGGTGTGTGTGTGGGGGGGGAAGGAAATAGGCACTTATCTAAGACAAAGCCCCAAATATTGGGACTGTCCCTATAAAATTGGGACATCTGGTCACCCTAAATTAAGCACAGGTAAAATGGAAAAATCAAGAGAGATGTGGAGAGAATTAAGGAAAGGAAGAGAAAGAACAGAAAACTTGAGACGAAGGCTTTGCCTTACAGACTTTCTGCTACGGGGATCCTTGTGCGTGGTCAAGTCAGCAGTAGGCTGGTGGGTATATAGCTATCAACTACAGGATAGCTAATGATTGGCAATATTTTTTGCAAAAATGTCAAGCTGGGTTACTGGATGGCTTACAGGATAAGTAGTGGAACAGTGACCTTTTCATTTGAACTGGCTTCCCCCTCACATTATAAGAGAGGGTGCCACTGGCAGGGCATTCTCTGTGAAGGCTCCCCAGACTCTGAATTTACTCACCATCTTGGTCCAAACTAACCCATATTTGGTGAATTTCTAGGCATGCTCAACACAGACCCAGTGGGTGGACAGAATGAGTCATTTAGATGATGCTGCTAACGGTACTGTTTATGGTACATTAGGGTGCTGCGGATAGACATCTTTTAATATTTAAATAAGATAAAAATAAATAATTCTGGGTCACTGGTTAGAATGAGTCCAAAGGCTGGTGATGACTGGAAGTTTGCTGCCAACTAACTGCTGTTCCATGGCCTGTGTTAAATGAACTGGTGCCCCAATCCAATTCTTAGTGGAGGCATCCTGTTTTTAAAATGGGTAGTGCAGTTAGCATTCTTGTTGTCTTAGCTGATGGACCATAGATGTTGGCGTGGAAACTAAACTGTTCTCTTGCACACCTGGAGATGGTCTGTCAAGATTAGAACAGAAGCAGATGCCAGAAGCTTGCCCTACCTTTGCCTGGGTTATACCTGTTCTGTCTCTAAATAGAGGCCCTTAGTCCCCAGGCACGCAGATACTATGGTGGTAAGGACCATTAAGAAGAGATGGCCAGAGGATGCCAATTTCATTTCATGACAGCGTGAAATGAAAACAAAAACCTTTCAAACATTTTTGCAAAAAACAGAATTGTCAAAATATACAGGTTTTGGATCAAAACCTAAGCTTTTCACTTCAGGAAGTTACACATGGGGGCAGAAAACTCAGATTCAAGCCTCTGCTCTGGCTGATTCAGAGCAGTGTTTTTCAACCCAAATCATGCTGAATCAGGCGGAGCAGGGATATGAATCTTTGTCTCCCACAGTCCAGGCCAATGCCCCAGCGACAAGGCTAGAGAGTCAGCGTATAGGTTTCTAGCCCTCTTTGCACCCTCCAAAGTTTTTGCTGAAACAGAAGTCTCCTCAAAATGCTGCAAACCACCTTCATTTTGTCAAAAATGTTCCAACCAGCGCTACATACAAGAACTTAGACAGGGTCGGGCGGTCGTAGCTTATATAAATGGTAAATTTGCTTGGAGACATCTTGAGTTTTCAAACCTGAAGTACTTTATGAGGAGTCTCTCACGACAAGCAGCTAACCAGTTAGTGAAATTATGTAAATACATTTCTGCACAAAAAGTGATACTATGCTTCTGAGAACAGAGGGAACCCTCCCACTCATAATTTTAAGAAAAGCTACTACCCTTTCAGTTGCTTAAATCTGTCCACAGCGACTGCCTATACTACTACCTGGTCTATAGGAAGCGTCTGTTGTGCATTGTTGTGCCCAGTTTCACCACGACTGCTCAGGCGGAGTAGTGTCTTACTTGGCAATTAGCCCCACTGAAACCCCAGGCATCTACATCATCCTACCCTCATTAGGCCAGTTAAGCAAGTTTTATGGCCCCTTTGCACTGCCATAACGAGGCTGGAAATCTGGCCTATTTAGTGTTAATTTAGGTCCCAACAACAACAGAAGAGCATTTGAGAAAATGCACTAATTCACATTAAAGAGGAATTTGTGTTGGAGATATGCAATAGTTGATGCATACAGCAGGATTTTAGCTGGAAAACGTATGGCACATTAGACAACTCTTACACAGTTTTATCAGTTTATAAAAAAGTAAGGGGTGGAGCTATGCCCTGGATCTGGTTTTCCAGAGGATGTACGGCAGCCTGACTGGGTTGCTAGTGCCCATTACAAGTCGTCATACCTCCTCTTGTAGGCAGCATGTAGCTACTCACAACCTCTTCTTCCAAGCGTAAGTCAGATGCCATTTCTGCAGGCTGAACGGATTTGTATGGGGCAGCCCACAGGGAAGTTTAACATTTGTTGCCAGATTGCCACAAACTCATTGTGACATTGCTGTAACTTGAGAAGATGGTCCCAGCTGCTGCCATTATGAAGTCACCAGCAGCAATTTTTGCCGCTGGGCATCACTCTGACACACTTGCCTTACCGTGTTTACCATGACTGGCAGTATTTGGGCTGGAATGCATCACTCCCTTAACAACTGTTATTAAGCCGACAACCTTAGTCTTCAGCTGCACCATTGCTAGATTTCAACCAATCCTGCTACTTGATGTTAGAAGGTGAAGTAGTATTTTAATAGATACAATATGTAAAAGGATTCATCACACAGTCTATTGTAAAAGCGGTCAGCTCTCGGCCAGATTTGAACTGAACACTGAATTTGCAGTCAGCATTGATATTAGTTCCCTAAATAATATAATATTCAATAATATTCAAATATTTTGCAAAAAAAAAGTCTAGCAGCCAATTAAATATATATTGTAAAATGTAAACTCAGCAGATTACTGGTTTCCTTGTCTCCCCTACCAGCCTTAACTTGCTGTCACATGTCGGACTCTTGGATTGTAAACTGTTCAGGGCAGTGACAGTCTGTTTGCTCCGTGTTTGTACCTCTGGCACAATGGGATCGCCCCGATCCACAACTGGGGCTACTAGCACAAGACAATTATTCCAGGCCAGATTCTCCCATCCTTACTCATGCTGAGAAGCAACCTACTCAGCAAGTAGGACCATTGAGTCCAAGGGCTACTCACCAAGCAAGGGCTGGTAAATTGGAATTACAGAAATACAGGGTTGGAAGGGATCTCAAGATGTCATCTAGTCCAGCTTCCTGCACTAAGGCAGGACCAACTAAACTGGTCTTAGACCCCGACGGGTGTTTGTCCAACCCGTTAATAAAAACCTCCAGTGATGGCGATTCCACAACCTCCTGTGGAAGCCTATTCCAGAGCTTAAACTACCCTTTAGAGTTACAAAGTTTTTTTAACATCTAACCTAAATCTCCCTTGCTGCAGATTAATTGCATTACTTCTTGTCCTAGCTTCAGAGAACAATTGATAACAGTCCCCTTTATAACAGCCTTTAACATATTGGAAGACGGTTATCAGGTCCCTCCTCAGTCTCCTTTTCTCAGGACAAATTGTGCCCAGTTTTTTTAACCTTTTCTCCTAGCTCAGGTTTTCTAAACCTTTTATCACTTTTGTTGCTCTCCTCTAGATTCTCTCCAACTTGTCCACACCTTTCCTAAAGTGTGGCACCCAGAACCGGATGCCGCATTCTAGCTTCTTCACCAGTGCCAGGTGGAGCAGGACAGTTACCCGCCCCGTGTTGGACACAGGACACTCCTGTTAATACACGGTCATGGGCTGCTCTGCCGAGCATCTTTTCTGGCCCTAAATACAAAGCACTCCACTTCAGGTCTCCTTCACCATGACCATGTTTGTTTTGTTGTTCCACCAGGCCGCTGCCTGTAGTGCTATGTACGTATATTTACAAGCCCCAGCCAGGAGCAGCGGAAGTGCCCTAGGAGTGAGTGTGTGTGTGTGTGTGTGGGGGGGGGGGGCCAGCACAGGCGTCCAAACCATGGCCCTGCCCCCAAACCCCCGTCTCACACCGTCTCTTCCCCTGAAGTCCTGCCCCCCCCGCTCACTCCTCTCCACCCCCTTCCCAGTAAAAAGTGGGAGGGCCATGCACCCCCCATCCCTGTTCTGGCACCACTGGCCCCAGCCAGCTCCCCCACTTGCTTCTGGGAAAGGGAATAGAGCTCACAGCCTACCTTCCTTCTGGCTCTTGGCTCCCCCTCCTTCCACTCAGTGTGCGCCCCCAGGTGCTTCCCCCTCTAATGAGCCCCTCAGCTGTAGCTCTGGTCTGTTGATTGACATTCCAATCCGGTCTCAATTAGCCAGTACTGGTGGGGATTTGAGTGACAGGATTCTGAGCCCGCTCCCAGCTCAGCACACTCTGTCACATACAGGAGAACCTCAAAGATACAAAACACCGGCGTTACCAGTCAGCCGGACACCCTGACGAACCAGATGTAATAAAAAAAAAAAACCCCAGACAAAAGCAGCAAATACTGTACTGTCCTGAGGGCCTCAGCTGCGGGGGGTGGTTTGGGGCTGCAGAGCGTGTGTGTGTGTGTGAGTGTGTACACACACGTCAGGGCTCTGGGCAGGGGGTGGGAGTCAGGGCTTCTGATCCTCAGGAGTACCAGGGCTCTAGACTCACGAGGGGTGCTGGGGCTCCAGCCCTGCAGCTCCGCTCCCGACTTCAGCCCCATGCGGGGGGTGCTGGGGCTTGGGGTTTCGCTACAAGGGGGAGAGCCGGTTTCAGCCTCAGCAGTCCCCCTGTAGCTAAAGCCCCAGCATGCCCCCACACTGAAACCAGGAACAGAGACATGGGGAAGCTCAAGCCCCAGCACCCCCTGAGGGTCAGATGCTGGGAACAGGCCCCCTCACAAGGCTGAAACCAGGAGCCGAGGCGCAGGGTTGAAGCCCCGTGCTCCAGCACTCCCCCCAGGTCTAAAGCCCCGAGCCCTGGTGCCCCTGTGGGGCAGAAGCCCCGACACTCTGCCCCCTCACCCCCATTCAGAGTTATGAACCACCTCCATTCCCCGAGGTGTCCGTAACTCAGAGGTTCTACTGTCCAACCCCAATGACATTAGCCTCTTTTGCAGCTGCATCCCATTGTTGACTCGTATTCAGTTTGTGAGTCACTGTAACCCCCAGATCCTTTCCAGCAGTACCACTGCCTAGGCAGTTATTCCCCATTCTGTAGTTGTGCATTTGATTTTCCCTTCCTAGGTGAAGTACTTTGCACTTGTCTTTATTGAATTTCATCCAGCTGATTTCAGACCAATTCTCCAATTTGTCAAGATCATTTTGAACTCTAATCCTGCCCTCCAAAGTGCTTGTAACCCTTCCCAGCATGGGGTCATTTGCAAAATTTTAATAAGCACACTCTCCATGTCATTATCCAAGTCATGCATAAAAATATGGGCTAGTAAGGCACCCAGGACGGACCCCTGTGAGACCCTGCTAGATACACCCTCCCAGTCTGACGGTGAACCATTGATAGCTACTCTCGGAGAACAGTCTTTCAACCTGTTGTGCCCCCAACTATAATAAGAGTGGTGTGGATCATAGTAATTGGGATGCTTGCTGGAATTCACATCCGTGTTGCCTGTTACTTTGTCAGTGACATGGCAAAACAGAGTGGTTGAAACGGGGTTATTTTCTAGTTGTTCTACATCATACAGATTCAGGGAGCACTATGAGTAAGTACTCTGAGTGGTGAGGGGCTGAGTTATTCAGTCCTGAAAGCTTCATTTTAGGGGGAAAAAAAACCTTTGTTATGTACATGCACACGAGTCTCCATGTACTAACCACCCTCCAGTCATCACATGGATTTAGACATTCCTGGATGAAGGAGGGGTTTCCTGATTTGATTTCTCCCTGTACATGGTCAGTGTTCAGCTAACAGTAAATCCTCTCTCCGCTCCAAAGAGCGAATATAAATCTTGTTCCTCAGTTCTCCCTCTTCCGAGTATACATGGATTCTTACTATGCTCAGGGCTCCCCGAAAAAATGGGTACCCCCACTCCACTCCCCAGCAGGAGCGCTGGGAGGGTGGAGCGGGGCAAGCCCCCATGCCCTGACCCCATTTCCCCAGCCGGAGCACCAGAGGGGAGTGGGGGGGACTGCAGGCAAAAATGGTTAGGAGGGGTCCCCCATTTGCTCTGGCCCAGGGCCCAACAAAACTCTAACCCACCTCTGGTGAGGGATCTCATTTCTTTGCTAGACATACAGTATATGATAAAAATCCAGAGAATAGTAAGGTTCAGTGGCAACTGTATAGATTTTTGAACCTTAACTACAATAAAATGTACATTTAATACGCAGAGCCAATGCTGCCATTAGATATTGGTGAAATGTACATTTGACTCACTTTGTTCTTGTTACTTGGGCAGAGGGGCTGGAACAATCTGCAGAGTGGGGGTGCTGAGACCCACTGAATCAAACTGAAAACCCTGTACATAATTGAAACCATTTCAAGCCAGGGAATGCGGGAGCACACCCCGCACTCCTAGTTCCAGCACCTATGTACTTGTGTATTGTGTTTTGAACTGTATCTTCTGTTTTATCTTGCAGTATGCATTATCTTGCTTCCTTATACTTGTGTTCTTATACAACCTATAGGAATAGAATTAAGAGTTTGTACTTCAAAGGAGTCACATTAATGTAAGACCAGAGTAATAGTTATGAATCAGGCCCGATATGTCTAATCAAACTGCTCCAGCTTTGAATATCAAATACTTGTTACAAGCTATTTGCAAACAACCTATAGGCTAATAATTATCTTGAGAAATGATTCACCAATTAATTAATGAATTTGAGAATTTCTGTGGACCAAGAGAGGCACACTGATGAAATTATTAATTCAGTCAGTCCTGTTTGTATTCTTTCATATAGTATATCAGCAGTAGTCAATTACTTTTAGTCAAGGTCTAAATTTCTTGGTCAAAGTATAGTCAAGGTCCAGATTCCAGAGAAAACAAAAACAAAAAACAAACAAACAAGATTTCAATGTCTGTTCAAAAGCATCTAGTGGTCAGGATTTGGCCTGTGGTCTACCCATTGACTACCCCTGTACTATATCCTTGTGGACTATCTTGTGTACTTTATTTTGTATGAAGATTCAACCACTGAAGACATCTTGACACTGATTTCATCATATTATAAAATTTGTATTTCTGCCACCTGAAAAGCTTAAAAACTTCATACATTTCTAGTGATATTGACCAAGTGACTTGAGATTCTATTGAGGAATAAGTACAGTTTTCTAGTCATGAGGCCAGATACCTATAAACCCATAGCCCCACTAAATAGTATGGGATAAAACCTGTGACATATCTCAGCGAGAACTTTATTAACCTATAGCATTCATAGAAAATAGAGGTGAGAGAGCAACCTGTTATAGATCATGTCCTTTCTCCTGCACAGACAGGATAAAGTTTGAGAGCATATCTCAGATATTAGACATTGCATAGCCCCTCAGCCAAAACACTCCTTCAGCATCAGATGCAGCAACCATTGACAGTGACATCTTAGACAGTAGAATTAATTCCGCTAAGATTTAATTTAAAATGCTGTACATCTGAAGGCCTGAGAAGGTCCCCTCCAAATAAGTTTCTTCCATTGCTTTCCATGGATAGACAGAACCTGCGCAGACTCAATGCAGGACAAATGACGGCAGCTTAGCAGTATCCTGCGTAAGCGTGTCACTTTCACCATGGTAAGTTACTCAGGGCTTGTCTTTTCCCATTGGTAATGTTCTTACATACCTTTACCCATTGGTAATGTCACACTGACCTTGGACATGGGAGATAAGTCTCTGCTTGTTTCAGTAATTATGACACATTAGCACACACTTTGATCTAGCATTGCACCCACCGCATTCCCACGCTGTACTCCACTGGCATTTTCAGTAGAAAGTTCGTTAATGATAATGTTTGCAAAAAACGTAACCAACACTCTGCTGCCTTTTTTTCCTTTTAAAGAACTCTCTCATGGTGCATCCATTTGTTTATTTTTCATGAACACTAACTGGAATTGGATCGGCTGACCATCCCTGAACGGCAGAGTCTGAAATAGCCATCATTCTTCCCTCAATACACATCTCGGACTTCCACGAGACTCAGCAGGAGTTATGTACACATATCAATATGTCAAACTGTAGACCACTTCTTGGAGACAGCATTAGCACAGCTTCCATTTTCCAATCCACACTTCACTTTGCTCTCTGTTCTGCCAACATCATATTTGTACCAACGGCTCTATACTTTCTGTGATGGCGACTCCTGTACTCAGAGAACCCCATAAGCAGTTAAAGTAGTTTACCGAACAGCCAACAAATGGTAACAGCTTTTACTTAGTACTGCCCTGAGCCCTTTCCAAGCTCTTGTGGACATAATCATGATTGAAAAATATCTTTGTTAGAAATGAGTTGTTCACAAAGGCAACCAATCTTTTTGGCCTCTCTCTTTTACCATGAAGACAGAGTCGGATATATGGCTACAACCAATAGGTATGTGATCAAATGAGCCTTTCAGAATAAACACCTTTATTGCTGGATATGCCCACTGAAACTGGCCAGTTGTTCCAAAGGGTTTTCTCCTCATCTTACTTTTGTTTTGACAGCTAAACTGAGATGGTGAAAGGATGGTGCTTTTTCCTGTGGGTTCAAAAATATCACTTAGGGCTTCATTTTCAAAGGTATTTAGGTAACCTAAGGTACAGAGAAACACCTTATGGCATTTTGAGAAGTGCCTAAGTGCCATGGAAATCTTTTTGAAAATCCCACTAGACACTTACCTATATCTTTAGGCACCTAAATACCTTTTCCCAAATAAGGGACTCAAATTGTTCAATGTGATTTTCAACACCAGCTGGTGCTCAAATACATCCTTATGCTCCTTCAGGCATGTTACAGGCAGGCAGAGTACATCTTTTCTCATGCATCCACCTTTTGTGTTGGCACACTAGCTAGAGTGAGGCTATATTGCCACTAAATCAATCATTGCATGTTTCGTATTTTTGTGGGAAGGGAGGAAAAATATGATGTCAAGTCCTTGCAGTCAATTCTGAGCACAAGACAGGTTTCTACCCAAGGGAAAATGGGCAAAGAGGGCCCATTAACTGAGCAAAGATCACTTTCCCATTAAAAATATGCCAACATTCATGTTTTGAGAATTTAGTGATTTTTGTCAAAATCGTGATATGGTCAAAACTGTGACTAAAGCTAAATCTGGGAAGTTATATGCAAGTTGTGAATTTTGCACAGCTTTCCACAGCAAGAGTAAGAAGTCTCCAAAACAACTCACAAGGCAGGTTGGTCTTACGGTTAAGACACTTGGACAGGAACTTGGATTTGGGGTCTATTGCTGGTTCTGCCACAGACTCCCTGTGTGACCTAGGGCAAGTCATTCAATCTCTGTGCCTCAGGTCCAAGGCGATAAAAGGATTAGTCCCTTTACCTTGTCTACTTACGCTGTGATCTCTTCAGGGCAGGGACTGTCTCTCACTATGTCTACGTACAGCTCCTAGCACAATGGTGCTCCTTATCCCAACTGGGGCCTCTAAGAACTACCATAATCCAAATTAATAATGTGTTTTCTCAATATCTAAGGCACTGAAGAACCAGAACAACTTTTGTGCCAGCAGGAAGTTAGAATGTGATATACATAGGATGAGGGATGGATTTTAGGAGGCTCTGCTACATTGTAGACCACACTGGCAGCCCTGGAGAATGTAAAGGTAGTTAAGATCGGCTCTGTCTCCCCTCCCACCAGGTCCTGCACTGAATTCAGAGAGAGCAGAGATCCTGGCTCAATGTGGCTGAAGTGTATCACCTGCTATTTGGAATCTGTCTTTTGCCTTTTAAGCAGAATATTTAAAGGCAAATTAGCAAATCCCTCCTTCATGAGAAAACATGATGGAGATCATGAAATCACTTCAAGGTCATGCAGGGGAATTGGTAGCGTGACTGCAGCTTTGTCTTTACGGGAATTTTCTATTAGGGATTAATGAGGTGCCATGAAAACTTTATCTTTGAAAAACTTTGAAAACTCGTGGCGAACCGGGGAAGTCCCGGATGACTGGAAAAAGGCTAATGTAGTGCCAATCTTTAAAAAAGGGAAGAAGGAGGATCCTGGGAACTACAGGCCAGTCAGCCTCACTTCAGTCCCTGGAAAAATCATGGAGCAGGTCCTCAAAGAATCAATCCTGAAGCACTTGCATGAGAGGAAAGTGATCAGGAACAGCCAGCATGGATTCACCAAGGGAAGGTCATGCCTGACTAATCTAATCGCCTTTTATGATGAGATTACTGGTTCTGTGGATGAAGGGAAAGCAGTGGATGTATTGTTTCTTGACTTTAGCAAAGCTTTTGACACGGTCTCCCACAGTATTCTTGTCAGCAAGTTAAGGAAGTATGGGCTGGATGAATGCACTACAAGGTGGGTAGAAAGCTGGCTAGATTGTCGGGCTCAACGGGTAGTGATCAATGGCTCCATATCTAGTTGGCAGCCGGTATCAAGTGGAGTACCCCAAGGGTCGGTCCTGGGGCCGGTTTTGTTCAATATCTTCATAAATGATCTGGAGGATGGTGTGGATTGCACTCTCAGCAAATTTGCGGATGATACTAAACTGGGAGGAGTGGTAGATACGCTGGAGGGGAGGGATAGGATACAGAAAGACCTAGACAAATTGGAGGATTGGGCCAAAAGAAATCTGATGAGGTTCAATAAGGATAAGTGCAGGGTCCTGCACTTAGGACGGAAGAACCCAATGCACAGCTACAGACTAGGGGCCGAATGGCTAGGCAGCAGTTCTGCGGAAAAGGACCTAGGGGTGACAGTGGACGAGAAGCTGGATATGAGTCAGCAGTGTGCCCTTGTTGCCAAGAAGGCCAATGGCATTTTGGGATGTATAAGTAGGGGCATAGCGAGCAGATTGAGGGACGTGATCGTTCCCCTCTATTCGACATTGGTGAGGCCTCATCTGGAGTACTGTGTCCAGTTTTGGGCCCCACACTACAAGAAGGATGTGGATAAATTGGAAAGAGTCCAGCGAAGGGCAACAAAAATGATTAGGGGACTGGAACATGACTTATGAGGAGAGGCTGAGGGAGCTGGGATTGTTTAGCCTGCAGAAGAGAAGAATGAGGGGGGATTTGATAGCTGCTTTCAACTACCTGAAAGGGGGTTCCAAAGAGGATGGCTCTAGACTCTTCTCAATGGTAGCAGATGACAGAATGAGGAGTAATGGTCTCAAGTTGCAGTGGGGGAGGTTTAGATTGGATATTAGGAAAAACTTTTTCACTAAGAGGGTGGTGAAACACTGGAATGCGTTACCTAGGGAGGTGGTAGAATCTCCTTCCTTAGAGGTTTTTAAGGTCAGGCTTGACAAAGCCCTGGCTGGGATGATTTAACTGGGAATTGGTCCTGCTTTGAGCAGGGGGTTGGACTAGATGACCTTCTGGGGTCCCTTCCAACCCTGATATTTTATGATTCTATGAATGTTCCATGTATCTGTATTTCTGGCAATTAACTGTATTCATGGTATTTGGAGGCAGGGGTCACATCAAGAGGCCAGAGGTACCTTGGAAATGTTAGCTGGCTTTCAGTAGAAAAGTTTGTTTTCTCTGAAAGGGCAGCCAGCATACACCTGCAGTTGTAAAGGATTGTTGGGGACCCATTTGTGTTTTTCAAATATGCATCCCCTCTCTCACCTTTCTCAACATAACTGCATCAACAAAAGAAGTGTGACTAAGCCAATTAAATGTTTCAGACACTCTGCAGGTCACTAATACGCGAAGCTGGGTGCAAGCAGAGAAAAGCAGACAGTGACATTCTGCAGTTTAATTTCCCCATGCAAATAGCTATAATTCTGTGCAAGCACCAGTCGGGCAACCCTTACCCTCTTTGTGTGGGACATCAAAGAGACCTCTCATCTGGCTATGAAGCCTTTAAGGTAGAACCTAAGTCCCAGATAAGCACCAGGCTCCTAAGTGGTCAGAAAAATATTTGATCCCCATTTTGACTCAGGAATAGTTTCAGGCACTTAGAAGGTATTCACTCATTCAATAAGAAATGTATAGTTCTCTTGCCAGTCAACTCTGAGATCTCATTCCTGGTAAGCAACATTAGAAAAATAGTTTTATAAACTTGTAGAAGTATATTATTTTTTCCATTTTTAGCAAAAATGGATCTCTGTCAGGTACAATCAGTGCTATTAAAAATGGACATTTATTAACACTATTTAAATTTAGAGTTTGCTATTCTTTGGCTAGGGAAATAATGCAAATACCAGAGTAGAGATAATTACCATGGTGTGGTGTGATAAATATCCATTTTTAATGGTGTCCAGTATAAATGGACAGCAGGAACCATATCATAGGCTGTGTTGAACAAAGGCCAGAAGAACACACCATCTACTGGATGGCAACACAAACAAACACTGGAAAGTAAGTGCACTTTTATTTTGCATTGTTTATAGAAAGAGAACATTGACTTATCTGCCTCTGAGTAGTGAACGGTTCAGATTTACTGTACACTTACATCATCTTGCATAACTGACTGTTTTACTTAAGTTCTTCAATAATAAAATTAAAATCACGTTGGGAAGATACTATAAAAATGTAATGGTCTTATAATTTGGATTTATTCGTGATAAAGGCCCCCAGGTAACACATTCCAAGGCCTTTGTATAAAAGGGTGTTACAAAAACTGGAATAAAAGTAATGAGGAATAGATTCCTCAGACATTTCTCACACACCTTAAAAAGAAAGAAAATGCTTATCAAGGAAACAATGCGAGCTATATACTGCGTATGCAATTCCCACCACTGTCATGGAGGGTTATGCATGCAGACTGAAGGCCTTATATAACAATCAACTCTACATAAGTAGGACTTCTACAGTCAGTTCCGAAGACAGCTGAACCAACCCTTTATGGCCGGGGAGAAATGGTGTTATTGGAAATACATTTACAGCACTGACGGCAAGCAAATTCAGTACTGCAACTAGATCAGGCCTCTTTCTGCATGTTTGATATGAGGTTCCCTCCTCACTCAACTAACTGTGGATCAATACAGGCATCCCCCTCTCACCAATAAATGGGATTCAAAGGACAGACGGGGGTCACAATGCTGAGAGTAATTTCAAGCTGAGACTTTGGCCAAACTTCCATCTCAAAAAGCAATATATGCCCCAGCTTCAAACTCATACACCAGCGCACAACTTCAAACAGTGACGTCATCTGCTTTTATATCAACAGACCAGCCCATCTTCGATCTGTGCATTGCAGTGGTTACCCTACCTTCACATTGCTGAACTCACGGTTAAGGTTTCGCATTAGAGCGAGAGTCCAATGGAACTGGGTACATATTGCTTTTTGGTATCGGTTGGAGACGAAATATGGGCCAAATTCTCTGCTTGAAGTTACTCCTGCTGTTGTGATCCCAGTCAGTACTGCTTTTGGATGTCACAATGCTAACAGTAACTTCAAACAGAGAATCTGGCCCATCTTCCTTCTGCAACAGATACCAAGAAGCAATACAGACTGTTGGAGCAGGAAATGAACATCTTATGCAGTTCTGGAGGGTGTTCTTGCCAGCATGACAGGCAATATGGAGGAGGAAAGGAATGCACAAATTTTCCCCCTTAATGTATTTGTGTTCTTGTAACATTTTGAGTGCATAAGGTATCTTCTGCCACAGCCTTAACTGCCGCTATAACATATTTTGCTAATATTCACTCCCATGAGGGAAACCACATGTGGTGGGAAAGGCTGTGTTTAGGTAATTTACACCTAGCCAACCAGCATCTGCTGGGATTACTACCACTCCATCACTCTGCACTAATCTGTTGGCCTGGTTCAGTTAAGAACTAAGCGAAACCTGTCAAGACGAGAGCTCAAGGTTTGAATGGGGATTTTAAATAAAATACAGAGCCTCGATCAAATTTAGCATTTTCAATTGTAAGGATTCTTTTTATTTGATATTTGTAGGCAGTGAACAGTGCAGCACGGACCTATTAGATGTAATATTGGCTAGGATAGTCCGTTGTTTTTACTGTCTGAACTAAAGCCTAGAGAAGTTAGGATTTCAATGGGCTTTGGATCAGGCCCTGAGAAACGACCCCAGGGAAAAATCATGTAATTCCCCTCCAACTGTAAAATAATCCTTCTTTTCTCTCATCCTTGTCTATTTAGAGTATACAATCATCCAGACAGGGACTCTCTCTTACTAAGCATACCTGTGCCTAACTCTATAGGGCCTTGATCTCAAATGAATCCCCTTATTATTGCAATATTTCTACTACTAATGGTTATAGATTGCACAGTGAATTCTCATTTTGAGACATAGAGGCACCATTTGAGAATATTAGACCCATGTCTCAATTTTCATGCCCTATCTTGACTGCAACAGGAGCTGGGCTAAGCCAATTCTCTGAATGCTCCTCTGAGGTTAAAAAAAAAAACAAAACAAAAACAGGCAGCCAGTTCTGAGGCCACATAACACACGTGACACAAAAAGAAAAAGTTGTCCCCCTCCCAACACCACCTGCAATCACAACTGTGCAGTCTGTAGTCACTGAGTAGGTTTTTTTAATCCATGTTATCAAACCACAGGAAGGAAAATACACCTTGATCACCCATTAGATACAGGGAGTTTGGAAATTCAGGAGGAGAAAAGCCATTTTACCCACAGACATCTTCCTAGTTTCCATTATATTTAAGGCTCTTCCTTTACTGAATGGCTCAGGAGAATGCCAACGGCCTAGAATACGGATCATTTTCTCTCAAGGGCACTGGCTCAAATTCAGAAGTTAGTGGCAACCAAATTAATTCACTGCCACCTGAGAGCTGTTCAGTTAACTGCTTCTAGAAGCACTTCAGTCCCTAGCAGACAGGTGTTCATCCTTGGCTCTTTCAGCACTGAGGCCAAGAATTGACTGTACCTGAAGACCACGATACCCCCCCACTAACAGACAGTCCTTCCAGGCCAAACACTGGTAGGGTACTGTGGGCAAGCGGCCTGTGCTGTAGCTGCATGTTCTGGACCCATTCTGTGGATTTATAGAGGAGTTCAACTTCCAACCCTGTCAACCTGCATCTCTTGCAAGTCTGGAGAGTACTCTTCAGTTCTGCACGAGAGACAAGGAGCCAGCCTCCAGTGAACTCACTAGGCTTGCACCAGGGATGAATTTCACTCAGAGAGTCAGAGGCACAAGTGAAAATTCACTGAAACCTCCCAAGCATGCTATATGTGGCTGCTGCATTTATCAGTGCCTCAGTGTCCCCTGCACTCTGGTCTGTTCCAGGAACGCAGGAACTGCCTGACTGTAACAGTGGCCACCACCAGCTGCCTCAGTAAGAGATGCAAAAAAACCAAACAGTCAAGTCAAAGGAGAAGTCTCATCCTAGCTCAGTTTGTAAGTAGTTGCTTCATACCCAAAAATATGAAGAATTTTATCCCATTTTTTTTTAAATCTTACTGCCATAGAGTGCCCATCTCTGCAGTGGCCCTTGAGGTTGCTGCCTCAGTTTCCTATCTAGTCCACAGTCTCCTTCTGCTGGTAGGTTGCATGGGTGATTTAATTTATACCTCCTACTACATTAGTAAAATTCCACCCCTTCAGGATAAACAGAAGTCCAACAAAAAGGCCAAAATGAATGCTGGTACCAACCAGCTGTTACTCTCCCCTTATGGGTCACAATTCCTCTCCTATGATCTGTAGGGCCTTCACGTCATTGTAGCAGGGCTCCTTAAGGTTCTTACTCCCTCTGCTGCAGGGTCCAAACCAGGCTGCACACAGCTGAGCAGCTACAGAGTCTAGTCCCAGCTGCTTTGCTAGGGATATAATCAGCTCCCACCCAGCTGCAGAGGGGACTGGGTGAAAGGGGGCTCTCTCTCTGCAAAAGCACACCCCAGGCAGCCTGCATGCTTTGTGTCAATGCCCAGGCTCACTTCCTTCACCGGCTTGTGCAGCCTGTCTTTAGGCCTCTTCCCAGCACTGTTGCAGGCTTCTGAACACAGCTGCTCTTGGCTGATTTCTGTAGGTCTCACCATTATCATGTGCGCTCCCAGTCATGAGGCTCTTATTTAGGTGGAGGGAGTTCTTGCAATTCCTGCCCTTTAGGAAGCCAAAACATGTTGTTTCCAAGGCTCTTTGGCACAAACTAGGCCCTTTCCCAATACTCACATAAAAGGAGAACCACTGCAGAACCTCCTCTCTCCCAACGAGAAACAGGTGACTCTTTTAGTTCCCTGACCCCACTTTTCAGCATACATTGCTGTCTAGCCTACAATGCCCAGGAAACTACTCCTCCCAGAATTCCATTGTTCCTGGATGAGCCAGGATCTGGGCCATGTTTGACCTAGAACCCCTTAAAGGGTCAACAACCAGCTAGAGTAACTGTGAATGTTCTCATTATGTCAAATCCTTGTTCTGAATCCTGCTAAGAGACAGGTGCCAAAGATATCTTGTGGCAATGAGCTTAATTCATTGAATTAAAAACACTATGTTTTATCTGTTTAAAATTTGCCCCCTTTTAATTTTACTAGGGGTCCCCTGTTTTTTAAGGGCATAGGAATGGCTATGCTGGGTCAGACCTGTGGTCCAGCTAGCCAGTATCTTGTTGTTTGACAGTGACTGCTGCCAGCTGCTTCAGAGGAAGTGAACAGAACAGGGCAATTATTAATTGGCTGATGCACTGTTGTCCAGTCCCAGCTTCTGGCTGTCCGAGGTTTAGGGACACCCAGAGCTTGGGGTTGCATCCCTGACCCTACTGTCTTATAGCTATTGATGGACCTATCCTCCAGGAACTTATCTAATTCTTTTTTGAACCCAGTTATACTTCTGGCCTTCACAACATCCCCGGCAATGAGTTCTACAGGTTGACTGTGCATTGTGTGAAGAAGTACTTCCTTATGTTTGTTTTAAACCTGCAGCCTCTTGTGTTATGAGAGAGTAAACAGGAGCACCCCACTTACCTTCAGTGCACCTCTCATTATTTTCTCTGCCTCTATCATGTCCTTTCTTATTTTTCACCTCTCTAAACGAAGCAGCCCCAGTCGCTCCTCCAACAGAAATCTTCACATGGCTCTAATCATTCTGGCCTCCCATCTCTGGATCTGTTCTCTTCCTGCTGTATATTTCTGGAGAAAGGGTGACCCTCAATGAATGCAGGGTTCTAAATGAGGGCCCACCATTGATTTTCATTATGGTATTCTAATAGAAATACTATTATTTGGTGCCCCATTCTGTAGACAGCCTACCATTTTATTTGCTTTCTTGGCCGTTGCACATAGAGTAGAGGTTTGACTTTAGCAGCAAAGATGGTCTCGTGGTTAGAGCACCAGATCAGGACTTGGGAGACCTAACTTCACCATAGACTTCCTGAGAGACTTTCACTGCATCCACCCTGATTCCCAATCTATAAAATGGGGATAATACATCTGTATCTCACAGGAGCATTGTGAGGTTAAAATCCATTAATGATTGTTAGAACTGTGGTGATGGGGGGCCATATAAGTACCTAGAAAACTATCTTAAGTGATTTAATTTTCCTGACCCCAGTACAGTGCCCTAGGGTTGTCCATTCACCTAGCTTGGTTAGGTCCCTTTGAAACTGCTCCTAGTTTTTACTGGTCTTGACCAACCTGAATAATATTGTGTCTTCTGCAGATTTATCCACTTCACTGTTCTCCCTCTTTTCCAGATTACTGCAAGTCCTTCAACAGAACTTCATGGCACCCTCTTGTTAACCCGCTGCTGTGATGTAAATGGTCTTACTCTTTGTTTTCCTAAAAAAAGCAACGAGGAGTCCTTGTGGCACCATAGAGACGAACAAATTTATTTGGGCATAAACTTTCGTGAGCTAAAACCCACTTCATTTCTTAGCCAGTTTCTAATCTCAGTTTCTAAATCAGCATTTTGCCTCTCATTCCTTGTGTGTTTAGTTTCCTTAACAGCCTTTGGAAAACTTTCACACCTCATCCTGAGAAGTAACAGACACAACATAAGAAATGCTTATTTTTGTTGTTTCAGAAGGTTTCCTTGGCTTCCATGTAGTGGAGGAGGAGAGAAACCTATATACAGTAGCTCAGGGCACTTCGTTTATTAGAACATTCCTTCACTAATCCAGACTGACCCCAGGTAGGAGCATGGTTTCAATTCTTCCCTAGAACAATAAACCAAGCAGTATTCCAACGTGTACAGCCTTTGTTGTAAGGATGACATTGTGACAATGGCAAGCTGACCCACCTACTCGATGTCTCATTTGACCCCTGACCTCTTGGCTGTTGTGAATTGAACATGATGGACCTGGCCACTGCTCCTCCCATATTCTCTTTGCTGTTTTCTAAATACTGAGGGCAAGACAGAGTCTGCCCACTATATGGATGCACTAAGGAGGATGGAGCATAACAGGCCTTCCCAGCATTCATCCCAAGAGAGAGCCTGCACCCTTCTAGCAAAGGTCAAAGTCTGAGGCCCTGCCTCCGCAACTGAATAGCCTAGCACAGCCAGCTAGACCGATGGGGAAGGGGGACAAAGTAAGCTCCCTGGAAGTGAATTGGATAGGGTCATGGCCTTACACAACAACCCTAGGAAAGTCAGCAGCAGCAAGGATCAACCCTGGGACTTTACCACCCTAGGGGTCTGCTACTTGAGCTAAATGACCCAGCTATGCTAGCTATTGCTGTAGCAGGTGCCTCAACCTCCATCTGCAGCCCAGCCACCAGGAGAGGAGGGCAGAGCACCAGGCTGAGCTGGTTACACCCTGAACAGTCCCCTCTTGTTAGAGTTCGGTCTGCTTTGGCTAATTGTCAGTATTGTGCCATCAGTGATGATGCCAGGGTGAAACGGGCACGCGCTGTCCTCCTGCATATCTCCTCAGAAAGCATCCTGAGCGTTCTCACTGAGAGAATGCTCTGAATACAAGATGTATCAGGTCCGGGCTGCAGCATCACGCTCCCACAGATTTGACCATCACGGGATGTGTTCACCTTTGATGGCAAGTGAAATAAGTTCTTGCTGAATGCCTATCACTTGCAACGCTGCTTTTCAAGCAACTCCCCCTCTGTTCCTGTTCAAGAGCTCCCATCTTAACCAGGAGAAGAGTTTGCCAAATAATTTAAATTCTTTTGCCCAATATAAGGGTGCAGCTGAAAACCTTTTTTTCAGATTTGTAATCAGTGGCCTTTAACACTTTTATTGCTTCTACTAATGGAGGCTGGAATAAAATGTTAGGAATGTCAACCATGACTTATGAGACGAGAAGACTGCCTTTAGGCAAATGAATATATTCCTGAGAAGATGGAAATATGTGCAATGGGAGTTATTGCTAGAGACCCATGCTCATTGCAACACAGCATAGTTCTTTGGCAGGCGTTTAATGCTATGGAGAGCACTGACTGAATGCTGCTATTGAGGTAACAGAGCATTCATAGACCCAGACCTTACAGATGTGACCCATTTTTTAAAAAAAGTAAATAACTCCTTGAAATGAATTTTTTTCTTTATTTTAGATCAAGCTCAAACAAATTTCTGTGAATCACAGCAAGGCTAAGAAGATAGGGATATAAAATTAAACATGTGTGTGATATTATATAAAATAATTGAGAAGAGCAAGGTTCTAATGTCTCAGCACAGTCTTATTCTGGTTCTGAGACTGGCTCCCTCTGGAGCCGTGGGCTACACACTTCACCTCTGTGTACCAGGGACACCTCTTCCAGAGTGCCCCTTCATGCCATGGGGGTGACACCACCCCGTGCTCAAATGTTTCCCTCTTGGCTAAGGAATTCCACAGTTCTCTTTCCAAGGCTTGTGTGTGCTTCTCCCTGGTCCCTTTAAATTGCCCTTCATTGGTTCTACCTGAGCTGGCCACAAAGTCTTTTAAGAAACAGAACTCAAGACCAGAACCTTCATAACAACAGTCCCGCCTTCAAGGCATCTGTGCTGGGGTACAGTTTCCCAGCTTCCTACCCAGTGTGGAGGCCAAGTAAGGTGACAAGATAGAAAGTATGAAAAATCGGGACAGGGTAGGGGGTAATAGATGCCTATATAAGAAAAAGCCCCAAATATCAGGACTGTCCCTATAAAATCAGGACATCTGGTCACCCTAAGGCCAAGTCATCTCACCTCAGTCCTTTCTCCACTGGGCTGTCTCCCCTAGTGCCTCCTGCAGAAGACTTCCTTCTCGTCTGGCTCAAGCCTCTCCTACATCCAAAGTTTTTCCCCAGGCCTCTCCCTTCTCCTCCCCAGAGGCCTTACTGGGTCACATGAACTTTCTTTATTTTTGCTCACTTCAGGAAGCAAGTTAATTGTGTCACAGGTAGGGCTGAGACCTTCTCTTCTTAAAGGGCCAGACACTCTGTGACACCCTGCCTCAGCTTCTCCTTCTGTAAAATGGGTACTATGGCCCAGCTCCTCAAAAGTATCAGTTGCCGTCTTCCAATTAAATTAATAGGATTTAGGTGCCCAAACACCTTTCAGGATCTGGGCCAATTAGTCTGACCTACCTCACTGGGATGTTTTGAGTAAGAGCCTTATGAAAGCTGCAATATCCCCCCCGGCCCCGCCAATGAATTTGAAAGGCAAATATAAACCTCACTGTAAAAGTTAGACTCAGCCATTCAGGAAAGACAAAACATAACACCTGACCCATTTGTCCATTCAAAATTAACTGATACAGCTTGAAATTTCAAATGCCCTATACTCGCAATGAACTGCTGGACACAATTAACAGCCCAAAAATTACTTGCTGAAATTATTCAGTCAATAATTCTGAATAGTGAATAAATTCAAGAAAATTATGACTGTCTGGATAATTTGGAGACAAAAAGAAAAGGGGGGGGGTAATGAAATTTGTCAGAATAAATTGTTCATCAGTTCTTCACTAAGTTCTGGCTGTGGGGGTTGAAAGTCAGCAGGCCCAAGCAAGCACTCCTTACTATAGCAAAATTCCCATTAAGGAATTGCTCTTACAAGGTGGAATTCAACAGCAGAAGTTTTATGAATCACATAAGTTACACTAAAGTCATATGGACTTAAGTGGTATATAGGCATCATACAGGCTTGAATTTTCCTCTTAGGCCCAATCCTGATCCCATTGAGGCCCATAGGAGTTTTGCCACTAAATGTCCATGCAGTTAGGTTATAAAAACGCAGCATATTGAGATACTTGGCTGCACCCAGAGTGCTGAACATGAACCACTTATTCTAGCAAGTGATAATTTGCAGACCAGGAATGAAATCCTGGCCTTGTTGAAGTCAATGGAAGTTTTGCCACAGATTTCAGTGGGGGTCAGGGTTTCACCATGTTATATTCCATGACGGGTGGGATCACGCTGTGACATTTCAGACACACTGCAAGCCGCACACAAGGTGCTGCTTAATTTGATCTCTCTGAGTTTCTATTAATAAAACAACTTTATCTCAGCTGTGCAGATCATTCTTTCCCCCCTTCAAGCTGGTCCAGAAATAGTAAAACTATAAAATGGAGGAGCAAGGCACTTATGGGCCTATGGTGTTAAACACATCGCTGCAGGGTTATAAAACAAGGCCCATATCAACATCGGGCAGAGATTAGTATGGTTCTCTGGAGTGAGCTGAATGAAATGTACAGTGAGGAATTCTGAAAGTGCTATTACGTATCATTGTAGCTGACAGGGTGGCATGTATCCCATTTAACCCTTTAATCAGTGTTCACTTCATCGTTAGGGGCCATTTATAAATACGTTATGCTTACCTGTTCTAGTTTATGGCATTTGAAGAAATAAGGGACAATGACTACAAATCCCCCTGTCCCCAAACACATATGTTATTATGGATCATAAGGTAGAGAGGAATGCAAAACTTATGTAAGCAGTATCCTGCTGGAATGCACAGGTGCGGGAACACTGCAACCATTTTTCAAATGAGTTTGCTTTAACTGTGTTGTAATCCATTTGCATTTGCTTTTGGCCGATATTCCAGTGACTGAGTTCACTGACAGGAATATTCACAGACATAATGAATTTTAAACTGATATAGGAAAATAATGAAAGAAAATGAGTTCTGAATTCATTAGCATTCGTATTTGTGTCAGAAATCTGATTCTAACACATATGCTCATCCACACAGAGAACACGGGTGAAATCCTGACCCTATCAAAGTTAATGGCCAAACTTCCATTGACTTCAGTAAGGCATGATTTCACTCTGTGGGCCAGATCTTCAGCTGGTATAAATTGTCAGGGCACCACTGAAGTTTTGGCCTCATGTATACAATCAAAGCAGCTCTAGTTGCAATTGTTTTATTTTTATTTTTTTTTGATACAGCTACTTATGACCAACCTGCAAATGAAGAGTTATTCACAGAAAGTATTTGGTGAATAATTTCAAACAACAAATAGCTCTAAAAGAATTTTGATCTGCCCATGAACAATTCACCAACAGAAAAAGAGGCAACATTTGTCACATACGTTATTCGTTAGGATGCAGTTACCCAGTTTTAATTTGAAGCATTACAATTAGAATAAGAAAGCTGAGAACATGAGGTATTTCCTACTATTTCAAAAATAGTTTGCTTGAAGAAGTAGTTTCTTTTATTGTTATAAAAAGGACTTTTGCACATAAAACAATAAGATTTGAAATATTGGTGTGCATAGAGCTGGGCCTATTGTATGTAGAACAGAAACAATGGGTTGAACTGTGTACACACTTTATTCAGTGTGTGTTGGTATGTACGTGGTAAGAAGGGTTAGCTCCACAGTGGCAACTGGTTTTATTTATTTGGTAATAGAGGCAAGGATGTACATATCACTCAACCCACATGAAGGCCCCAGATCAGCAACATGCTTAAGCAGGTGCTGAAATCTGAGCATGTGAGAAGCCCTGCTGAAACCAATACAATTCAACAGAAGTGCCTAAAGTTAAGCATGTGCTAAAGTGTGTTGCTGGATCGGGCTCATAGGAGTCAGCCCTGCAGCTGCTCCATGTACAGAGCTCCTACTGGCCTCACTGGGATTTCAGGGCATGGAATAATTGCAGGATTGAACCTTTAGTTTTAGCTTTTGGATTGAGTGGACAGAATGTAAACTGGTCAGCATGGTTATAGTCCATATACAGCAGCTCAGAAAAGTTGATATGAGTCACCCTCCTACACTTTGAGGAGTAGGCTGATAGCTAGAAATCCTAACACCTTGTGGTCTCTGCCAGAAGTTTTCATTTTGGTTTCCTTTTTCTTGGACTTGGATCCATCAGATTTCTGTGATCTTGAGTAACAAGGAGTCTTGACAGACGCTTCAGAACAATTTGACCCTTCAGGGGGAGCATCTCTGTTCTTTCATTGGCCAGATTTTGGAATTTGTATTTTCTCGCAGGACACATAGTTCTTTGAGTTCGTCAAGTCTCTAATCAGTTTGTAGAACAGAGCCAGTGAATTCAGCCAAATATCTCTAAGGAGTGGCTTAGAACTACAAGCTAGCTATCTGGAAAGCAAGGGATTAGCTAATAGCTGCTCACTTAGTAGAATCTGCCATATGAGCAGGCTTATAAGAATTTAAGTTTTTTAATGAATTTCAACAGATAATATAGCAATGTTTCTTACTGGGTTTTTAAAAAAATGAATCCCATTTTGGGCATGCAGAAAAAGAACGCTTTGATACTAAGTATGCTTCAAAATTGAATCAGAAGGAAGTATGTGGTGAAAGCACTGAGTGGGGACATGGGAAAACTTGGGGAAAAAATTACACAAAATACCAAGGCAAGTATATTAAGTACGCAATAATATGTGAGTGGGTGAGTGTCAGGCTGCCAGCGTTATGCCCCAATGCTTTCTAATAGCATTTTTATACAGCACTTTTTATTCACATTGAGATGCATAGCCATGCCTACAAGCTATAGACAAAGGGCCCAATCCTGAGGCGCTCACTCAGTTTTTACTCCAGTCTTACTTAGGAAACACTTCTATAGATTCAAATCCTGGGACCCTTACTCAGAGCACCATTCTCCCCTTTGTGGAAAGAGGAATTGTCATGAGTTTTCACAGTGTTTCCTTCAAATCCTTCCAAGGGAGTGGGGTTTGTCCTTCCCCCATTGGAAGAAGCTCATGGCCACAGAGCATTAGAGAGTTGCACAGGCTGGGGAGGATCCATAAGAAGTAAGCACTATTGATGTAGACACCTCTTGCCTCTGTTCTGCTGCCCAGCCCTACAAGCGCCTGCCTGCCCCTGGCCTGCAAAGGTCCTGCTCCCAGCAGTTCCCTGATGCAGCTGTCCCCAGAACTCCGCTTTGTGAGAAGGGAATTCTGACAGATTGGAAGGGAAAGGGGAGGGATAACTCAGTGGTTTGAGCATTGGCCTACTAAACCCAGGGTTGTGAGTTCAATCACTGAGGGGGCCATTTAGGGATCTGGGGCAAAAATTGGGGATTGGTCCTGCTTTGAGGACTAGATGATCTCCTGAGGTCCCTTCCAACTCTGATATTCTATGAAAGCAGCGAGCAGAGTTATGATAGCATCAAGCTGTGTGGGTTCTTCCTGTACCTTCCTCTAATGCATGTGGGACTGGCCAGTGTCAGACAGAATGTTGGACGAGAAGGACCACTGGTCTGACCAAGTATGATTATTTCACCCATGCCTGAGATTTCTGAGGCAGAAGATGGCAGCTTTTAGCTAGAGTGCAACACTTCAGGCTTTATAGTACATTTATAGCAGTGACCCAATGGGAATCTGGCCAGAACCCTGGGCCTCACATCCTTACCCTCACAAAAAGCCACTAAGGATACTTAACCACTACAAGCAACCAGTTTTACCCCTTGTCCAAAACAATGTGCACCTGTGGGTCAGATCCTCACTCAGTGGGTCTTGCCAATTTATACCAGCTGAGGATCTCCATGGCTGTCAATAAGAGAACGCATCTAATCAATAGAATGATTGGGCATATATAGAGATTACATCTTTTTGCAGAAAGGCTTTGATGTCATGGGGAAGAAAAGGCCTGTAAACACTTAGATTAGTACAGGGATCTTTGCTATGGCAGAGTGACGCTGCAACACTTTGCCTAACGCTGGGTAACATGAAGAATGGCACATGCATCTTAATTTCATGCTCCATTCAAGCTCTGCAAATCATTACACCATGTCAGAGTTCAAAGATTGTGGGATTTACAACTCTGAAAGTTATCGTTTACTGCCCGGATAAGCAGCATCATTCATCTCAGACTTTGAACTACCTTTATGTGAAATGAGATTGCGGGAATATCATTATTTTAGTAAACGACGATGACTATTTACTTACAAATGGAATTTTCTTTGGGAGCACTGTTGAGACTGTAAATAAACATGACTCAGTGAGAACTTATTTCATCTTGTATCTCAGGTAATGCATTATTGTCAGGAAATGTATTGATGCCTGAACAGTGCAGTTGTAAAATTTATAACCAGTGGCCTTCACACAAAGGACTTGCTCTACAAACAGACTCCATTTTGCAAGTGCAATCTCCTGTAATCTTAGCAGTTTGAAATCTAACTATCTAATTACTAGGTAATTAGGAAGGAGCCTAAGGGCTTTAAGTGTACAAGTCCCACTGAAAGTCACTGAGAATCAACACATAACTCCCCGATGGGCTGTTTAAGATCTCTCCCTGTATGTCTAACTGCTAGCACTTGCAACCAGCATTAATTTCAGGTACAATTAATTGCACGGGCCAAAACACAAGCCACTTGGAAAGATTAGGCCCAAAATGTCTTGAATGTCAAACTTTTCTTTCCATAAACATTTTGGGGAGAAATATCGTTCTAGAAAACAAATATCCACTTGGGAACGGGGCCAGTTTATAGTGCTCTGGAGCCCTAGAACACCTCTACAAGGGGTAGTGTTTGCAGGGATCACCCACACACACTGTCTGCTGAGCAAGAGGGGAGCCAACCACAGCTCCTCTCGAGGAAGGCTGGGGCTTCCCACCTCCCTGGATTGTCCAGGCAGGTGAGGTTTGTCCTGGGGGCAGGACTTAATCCCCACCCACCAGATTAGAGTTGTCTGTGTTTGTACATGCTGCTCAGCAACAAGAACAAGGGAATTACAATCTGTTTTACAAACACTGGAGCAAGGTCACAAGTAGGGGGGGTCCCATTCCACACAGTTACTCCCTCTGAGCCCTATAACCGGTGTCAACTTCAATCGTCACCCCCCTCCCCAGTGCATTCCCCAGCATCTGGCAGACAAATTAGGACAGTTTCATGCACTTGCACGCTGGGGTGGAAGTAGCTCCCTGTGCCCTCTTCATTCTGTGCAGGCCCAGCCATTGCCTGAGACCTGATTTACGCTTAAAAGTTCCCCAGCGTAGCTATGCTACCTTCTGTGTCTATGGTTAATGACATGTGACTGCGCCCTTAACACCCCCTTGCTATTTGTTTTGCTCCTGGCATGGATGTTGGTATTGTTCCCTGAACCATTCCAAGATGCTCACTGAGGTTTAGATCTGCTGAGCAGGACTTCTGTTCCTGCTGATGCTATCTGCTACAAAGTATTTACATGGCTCTTCCGTTAGTTTTAAATCAATTCTCTAATTCTAGCCATTATTCCTATGCGCCTTTCAGAGTTTGCCTCTTTGGATCAAATTCTGTCCTCTTTGTTCTCTGTGAACAGGCAATGCATATTACCACCTGTGTGTCTGTTTATTTTATTTATTATTATTATTTTATTTATTATTTTATAAAGCAGATCCAAATTCAGTTACATTTTGCTTAATGCAGTTTTCCCATCTGTTATGCTGACTCATCTGGGTTTAATCGTTAGGGCACAGAGTATAAATTTACAGTTGTAGCTGTATAATTACAGGCTGAAACAGTGCCGGTCCAGGGCAAGCCCTGGGGAGATACCTTTTGAACTAAGGCTGGGTAAATTAAGGCTAGGAGCTAATCTGAACCTCAGCCCAAGCACAGAAGTGAATGTGACTAAGGCCACGATTGGTTAGGTAAGTGCTCCCTCCAACCCTCCAAGAGTCCCTGGATCTTTCTGATATCCCATAAAACCCATCATGGAGTCTCAATAAAGACAAAATCCTAGTCCTGTTGAAGTAAAAATAACTTTTCCTATTGATTGCAATGAGCACAGAATTTGACCCATAATGAAACACCCTCTGATAGTCCAGTTGGTATCTTCAAAACTTGTGTGCTCCTGTCAGGGGTTCCAAGGCTCAGCAGACAGCTATGCACTCGGGAACACCTGGGGAAAACAGAACATGTGTGAGGCTTGCCAGGAACAGCCGGACCTGCTGAGATCACATGATGGACTGACTGGATGTGAATGTCAGCCAAAGAAGTGGAGTTTGGTGGGAGCAGTGAAAGAAGGGGCAGAGGGCTAGAGAGGAACGAGAAGCACTATTATTGCTGGGAATGGTAGGAGGCAGAAGTTACTGGGTCCAGGGAGGGAGGGGGAAATCTGTCCAGAGAGCTGAAGAGGAAGGAAGGAACAGGGAACGATTCAAAGGATTACTTCTAGCTTAAGGTTTCAGAGTAACAGCCGTGTTAGTCTATATCCGCAAAAAGAAAAGGAGGACTTGTGGCACCTTAGAGACTAACCAATTTATTTGGGCATAAGCTTTCATGAGCTACAGCTCACTTCATCGGATGCATTCAGTGGAAAATACAGTGGGGAGATTTATACACATGTACATGAAACAATGGGTGTTACCATACACACTGTAATGAGAGTGATCAGGTAAGGTGAGCTATTACCAGCAGGAGAGCGTGGCGTGGCAGGGGGGGGAACCTTTTGTAGTGATAATCAAGGTGGGCCGTTTCCAGCAGTTGACAAGAACGCAGTAGTTGTGGAATGGGTGAGTGTGGTTGGGAGGAGGAAAGGGATTGGATAGGAGATGACTTTAAAAGGTTTGGGTATGTTTTATGAAACAATTGGCCTGTGGTGTGCTGAACCCTGCAGACCTGTAGAGGACCAGCTGGCACTACCTGTGTATACACTGCATTTTCACAGTGGTGCAATTTAATTGGAGTCAAATGGCAAAGAGAAGTAGCCTCTGTTTTCAAAAGCAACTAGTGATTTTGGGTGTTCAGAGTTGACACACCTCAAAGGGGCCGGGTTTTCAGGAAGTCCTCAACCTCCATCATCAGAAAATCAAACCCCTTTAAGGGCTCAGTCTGGCACCAAAAACAGACGCATCCAAAAACGCTAGTCACTTTTGATAATTTAAGCCAACAAGTCACCTCTCTGCAACTGTGGAACTTAATATCCCCCTTGGGATATTCACAAGCTTGCTTTTCCCTGGCTGATCACAAATTCTGTGTTCGGTCCTAGTTCTAACACTTATCTGATCCCTCTAGCTTAGAATTTGAGAAGAGGACAGTCACTTGGAACTTTATCAAAGGCTTGCTCCTTACACTGGATCATATGCACAATATGATCTGCCACAACAGCAGTATCAACGCTTTCTAACCTCCTTATAATCAAGAGGATTAGGATCTCTGGTCCTCTCTTCCTCCTGCCGCTGGTGACGCTTGCATTTTTATTTGGTCAGATTCCTGGGCTGTAATAATAAACCACCCTTCTTCTGAGGTTGGAGGCTGGCGTTTTTTCCCTGTCACTTTTCAAGTTACGGCATTTACACAGAAAACATTGGCCCAGATCCTCAGAGGGTGATAGTCAGCTTAGCTCAGTTGACTTCAGTAAAGCAGCTCCAATTTGCATCAGCTGAGGAGCTGGCTCCAGGACAGTCATTTTTCATACAATGCCTTGCTCGCACACCTCTGCTATGGGAGGCAAACAGGGCACAGGTCTGGGACTCAGGACACTGGAGTTCTATGCCTGGATCTGCCATGAGCCTGCTGTGTGACTGAGGAAGTCATGGTGCCTCCATGTCCCCACCTGTCAAATCAGAATAACGCTACTGATCATCCGCTGGGAAGTGCTTTGAGATCCATGGATGAAAACTGCTGTATAAGATCTAGGTATCAATTTCTGTAGGTTATTCATTCTGTTTTCCCAGTCGTCTGGTAGCCTTTAAGTGTCCACTCTTGTCAAGGAAACCATGCATTTCCACGCGTAAATTAATCTATGTAATTGACTCAGATTCATAGACTTTAAGGTCAGAAGGGACAATCACGATCACATAGTCTGACCTCCTGCACAGTGCAGGCTACAGAACCTCATCCACCCACCCCTGTAATAGGCCCATAAACTCTGTCTGAATTACTGAAGTCCTCAAATCTTGATTTAAGGACTTGAAGTTACAGAGAATCCACCATTTACTCTAATTCAAACCCGCAAGTGACCCATGCCTCATGCTGCAGGGGAAGGTAATGCCCCATCCCCACCAGGGTAGCTGCTGATCTGAACTGGGGCAAAATTACTTCCTGACTCCAAATATGGCGATCAGTTAAACCCTGAGCAGGTGGGTAAAACCCACCAGCCAGACAACTGTAAATAATTATGTGTAATAACTCAGACTCCTTCCTATCTAGTGTCCCATCTCCAGCTGTTGCAGATATTTGCTGATAACAGACATAGATGGGCCGTATGCCATTGTAGGCAACCTCCTCATACCATCCCCTCCATAAATTTATCAAGCTCAGTCCTGAAACAACTTAGGTTTTTTGCTTCCTTGGAAGGCTGTTCCAGAACTTCACTCCTCTGCTGGTCAGAAACCTTTGTGTAATTTCAAGCCTAAACTTGTTGATGGCCAGTTTATATCCATTTGTTCTTGTGTCCACATTGGTGCTTAACTTAAATCACTCCTCTTTTTGCTGGTATTTATCCCTCCGATGTATTAATAGAGAGCAATCATATCTCCCCTCAGCTTTTGTTTTGTTAGGCTAAACAAGCCAAGTTCCTCAAGTCTCCTCTCATAAGGCAGATGATGACTGGATACAGTATATGGTACTTCATTAACTTGGGACTGTTATCGGGTGTGGTGAATTCAAGTGAATGTAGAGCTTTTCATATGGCCTTTTAACCAGGTATATTCGAATTCTCCCCAGTCCCCCCAGAACGGTGAAAAATCCATTACATTTGTCAGCAGTAAGTCCCAGGAAGGATCCCCCTGTTCACAGTGAAAGCTGATTGCACGGAACTTGTTGAAATCCACACATACTTGTGTCATCAGCAAATCTCCCATAAGTAGTTTAGTTGCTCAGTCACTGTAAAGTATGGGGATTAGAAAGAACAGAAAGTAGAAGATTAGATGGGAAACTGCAAATGTCAAGACTACAGTCTTGTGCATAACCCCAATGACGCCCTGACCTCCCCTAACCCCTCAATGGGACTAGCAGAGACAGGACCCTCCAATTGTAATGTGTTGAAGTAAAAATCCAGTTTGCATGCCATTTGTGGCCGTTGAGTGCCACTTGACTAACTTTAGAAGGGGCTAAAGTCTCTCCCCCAGAAGAAGCCAGGTAAGCAAGAGAGGAAAAAATATATATACCCAGCTTTTAAGACAACACAAAGAATTCTTTATGCATCCAGCACCTCTAAAATATAGCATCTGATTCCCCCTTGTGGAGTCATTTACAGCTCTGCACTGGGTGTGTGTTATTAGCATTTGGATAGTGTTGTACATTCATTTTTGCTCTGGTGTAAATGACACCACAAGAGGCAATTGGGAGGAGAATCAGGCCCACAGAGCGCGTTCACTTAACAGCAAGGAATGAGAGGGCCTGGATCTTCCCAGCAGCCTGATCCATGGGCTCCCTTTCATTCCCTGCTTCCTTGCCTCAGGGACAGGCAGTCATGTGGGGAATAGAACTTCTGCTGCTGGTCCTGCTTAAAGACACAATGCAATTCTGGTCCAAGCCTCACACTCCTTCATTCAGGTGACACCAGCGAGGCAGATAGCCCTTGTGATCTGAGTGAGAACACTGGTGAAAAGAGGAGAGGGGATGGGTTTGATCTCTAGTCTAAAAGCTCTCCAGCATGAGAAGCCTTTAATCATCCCTACAAGATGAAGGCCTACAGTCATGCTTTGTATGTTGATCACTTGATAGGCTCTAAGAGCTGTGTGGCCTATGTGTATGCGGCAAACCAATCACAGACCAGGTTTCTATAGAAAATGGAGAGCAGCATGGCAAAGGAACCAGCCCCATGCCTGTGGATACCTACGAGAGAGCTCAAACTCTGTTCTAAGCACACACCCATAAGAATCTTCAGAACGCCCCAGCGCTAGAGTTTGCGGTGCTGGCCCCAAAAGGGGCCCCCCTGGAGAATAGCTTCGGGCTGATTGTCTCGTAGAAAGCAAGCCTGTATTCCATATTTTGTTTTACCCTACCCACACGGGACGAGAAGGCAGCAGGCATGGCCTCCAAGAAAGTTGGTACTGTCCTGGTGGACCCGTCAGCTGCATACAACTCAGTTTGGGGCTGACTGCTAAGTTGTTGCAAGTATTTGTTATCAGTCAATGGTGTGGTTCATCATGGAAATAATAATGAATCAGAGCTTCATCTTGCAAGCTGGAAACAAAACCAGCCAGCTTAGGCATCTCTGTAATGGACTCCCACAAGGACTCATTCTAGCTCCTTTCCCCTTTCAACATATATACTTATGACCTACCAACAACTAAGGCCAATAAGTACATATATGTGGATGACATCTGTCTTGCTGATGTGGGTAATTATCTACATATATTGAAGGGTCACTCAGCTAGGACATGAATGTTCTGGCCACTTACCTTTTCAGTGGAGACATATTAAGTGAGTCTAAGATAGTTCAGGTGGAAGGTTCTAGCCACCGTCTCCTGGCCACTCAACCCCATTACGGTCTGGGCTGTCCACTCCCTTTCCAGCCAGTGACCACTTATTTTGGAGTCAAACTGGACTGTAATCTAATATACCGCTTCCATCTAGTGCATGTAAAGAAAAAGATAATCTCCTGCACTGCTTTGGATCCAGAAGCTAGCAGAAACCTCCTGGGGAGTAGAGGCAAATGTTCTATGAATCTCAATCCTGGCGCTGGTATTCGCTCCAGTGGAATATTGTGCAGCAGCTTGGGGCAGATGTCAGAATATTTATTGTGTTGATTTAGAACTGAACACAGCCACCCATATCACTAGTGGTTGCCTTAGCCACACATTAACATCTGCTTTTGTGTGTTGGCTCATATAGCTTCTCTAAAAGTTTGATGAGGTGCTATTATCCTAAAAGTTATCTGGAGGGCTACAATGGATTCAACCAACCTGCTGTCCACAAAGCTGACAATGATTCCAACAGGGGCAAATAAGCAACGCACACTTCCTACAAGAAGATGAGCCCAAAGCCAGAAGAAAACACCTACACCTGCAGTGCCTATTGACCTGCCATGATGACTTCATCACATCCTTTTGCAGTGGCCATTCATTTTCAGTGCTGCCATTCTCGGATGAACAATGGCGTATCAGGGCCAATAGCTACGTCCTAGCAGAGTGTCAGAAACCCAGGGACAGAGAGGCAAACTTGCTGATGAACTTTAGAAGCCCTAATTTACACCCACTTGTTTGCAACCTGGGATGCAGATGCTGGACACAGCTTAACAGGCTGGAACTGCCAGAATAGCTACCACCATGTAGAAATTTGGCTTAGCCCAGTCTTCACAGTGTGATCACAGGGCAGCCATGTAGCCAGTCATACATGATGGAAGAGTGCACAATTGGAAGATTGGCAGGTGGATGGCAACACCTTGCTACCCTTGATGATGCAGCAGTTAGATGGCTGAACAATCTAGATATTGACATGTGATGCAAACAAAAGAAGATGATCTATAAAACATTCTCATTGGTCATGAAGTACCCGTATGGCTGTTGGACATTGTAATAAGTCAAGCATATGTACAGATGATGGATGGGGCAGGAACTGATAAAACACCCAAGCTGCCAGATGTACACAGTACAGGAAAACGCCAGGAAGGGGACTACTGGCAATGCCGCAGGCTACAGTGCACGTTATCACATTTTGCTGCTGGCCTCCATGTTGGGAGCTTACCTCCAGAGCATGAAGAGGGGAAAGATTTTGAGGTCTGGCTTACCTGAACTTGATTGTTAACATACCTGACTCCAACCTTCTCTGGGTTCATCTATCTCTAGTGTACACCCTCCAGCAAGTCAGACTGTAGCAAGCAAGACACCACAAACCCTTGAGGAGCTCTGGTGCCACCCATCCTACTGCAGTCACAACAGACAAGGAGCCAACACCCCTTCTAAAAGCTGCTCTACAGCAAGGGCTCAAGGACTGATGCTTCCTAGTGTTTGGGCTACGGTTATGGGCTACATGTCTATTGTGACGTATAAGGGTCTGACTGAGAGCAGGGGGCTACGTGTGGCCTGTTTGTTTCTCTACTGCAT
This sequence comes from Lepidochelys olivacea, assembly GCF_965140295.1. NCBI lineage: Eukaryota > Metazoa > Chordata > Testudines > Cheloniidae > Lepidochelys > Lepidochelys olivacea. The sequence goes on along the minus strand of NC_140414.1, from coordinate 18,805,019 downwards.
TTTACAAATGCAAGGTGCAGACATATTGCTGTGTTACAGGTTTTGATAAAGGAAAGTATTTTGGATTGTGTCTAGCGTTTAATGGGGGTGGTAAGTCCATCATAGCTAATCTCCCATCACACATTTCAACCCATGCACCACACTGGCCGATGAAGCTAAGGGACATCTGACTGTGTTTGTCTTATACACAAAGACTTTTTCTTTGAGAAAATGTTAGAGAGAGACTCAAGCCACAAAATCCTGGGTCTCTACTTTGAATTGCCCCAAAATCTGGGGTGTTCAGAATCTGCTCGTGTTTTGGGCCCTGCTTGGGAAAATATGCCCTTATGTAATACATTTGTCCAAATGCTGTTGAGTGACAAATGAGGTTGGATTAGTATTTAACTTTCTCAAAGTAAAGTGCTTATCCCATTGCCAAGTGAAAAGAAAATGCACATGGATCAGCAGTAAAGAGAGCTCTAACAGAGGAAATCTATTGCCATCTAGCGGACAAATCGATGATATTACAAAGCTAACAGGATGCCTCTGGGATAGTAGGGGCATTGTTGTTGGAACTAATGAGTTTCCTTAAGTGACGGCTCTTATCTAGGGCTGTCGATTAATGGCAGTTAACTTAGCCAATTAACTTCAAAAAAAGTAACTGCAATTAAAAAATTTCTCTCAATCGCACTGTTAAACAGTAGAATACCAACTGAAATTTATTAAATATTTTTGGATGTTTTCCTACATTTTCAAATATATTGATTTGTATTACAACACAGAATACAAAGTGTACAGTGCTCACTTTATATTATTATTTTTATTACAAATATTTGCACTGTAAAAATGATAAACAAAAGAAGTAGTATTCTGCTGCTTAAAAGATAGGAAACAAAGGGTAGGAATAAAGGGTCAGTTTTCAGAGTGGAGAGAGGTAAATAGTGGTGTTCCCCAGTGATCTGTACTGGGCCAGTCCTATTTAACATATTCATAATGATCTGGAAAAAGGGGTAAACAGTGAGGTGGCAAAATTTGCAGATGATACAAAACTACTCAAGGTAGTTAAGTCCCAGGCAGACTGCGAAGAGCTACAAAAGGATAACCTCACAAAACTAGGTGACTGGGCAACAAAATGGCGGATGAAATTTAATGTTGATAAATGCAAAGTAATGCACATTGGAAAGCATAATCCCAACTATACACATACAATGATGGGGTCTAAATTAGCTGTTACCACTCAAGAAAGAGATCTTGGAGTCATTGTGGATAGTTATCTGAAATCATCCACTCAATGTGCAGCGGCAGTCAAAAAAGCTAACAGAATGTTGGGAATCATCAAGAAAGGGATAGATAATAAGACAGAAAATATCATGTTGCTGTTATATAAATCCATGGTATGCCCAAACCTTGAATACTGTGTGCAGATGTGGTCGTCCCATCTCAAAAAGATATATTGGAATTGGAAAAGGTTCAGAAAAGGGCAACTAAAATTATTGGGGTATAGAACAGCTTCCATATGAGGAGAGATTAATAAGACTGGGACTTTTCAGCTTGGAAAAGAGGCGACTAAGGGGGGATATGATAGAGGTCTATAAAATCAAGAGTAGTATAGAGAAAGTAAATAAGGAAGTGTTATTTACTCCTTCTCATAATACAAGAACAAGGGGCCACCAAATGAAATTAATAGGTAGTAGGTTTAAAACAAACACAAGAAAGTATTTTTTCATGCAACGCACTGTCAACCTCTGGAACTCCTTGCCAGAGGGTGTTATAAAGGCCAATACTATAACAAGGTTTAAAAGCGAGCTAGATAGATTCATGGAAGATAGGTCCATCAATGGCATTGATGGCATTTAGCCAGATTGGGCAGGAATGGTGGCCCTAGCCTCTGTTTGTCAGAAGCTGGGATTGGGTGACAGGGCATTGATCACTTGATGATAACCTGTCTGTTCATTCCCTTTGGGGCACCTGCCATTGGCCACTGTCAGAGGACAGGATACTGGGCTTGATGGACCTTTGTCTGACCCAGTATGGCCATTCTTATGTATTCAATTCACCTCATACAGTACTGTAGTGCAATCTCTTTATCGTGAAAGTGTAACTTACAAATGTAGATTTTTGTGTTACATAACAGCACGTAAAAACAAAACAATGTAAAACTTTATAACCTAATGTCCACTCAGTCCTGCTTCTTGTTCAGCCAATTGCTAAGACAAACAAGTTTGTTTTCATTTACAGGAGATACTGCTGCCTGCCTCTAATTTACAATGTCACCTGAAAGTGAGAACAGGGGTTCACATGGCACTTTTGTAGCCAGTGTTGCATGGTATTTATGTGCCAGATATGCTAAACATTCATATACCCCTTCATGCTTCGGACACCATTCCAGAGGACATGCTTCCATGCTGATGACGTGCGTTAATTAAATTTGTAATTGAACTGCTTGGGGGAGAATTGCAGGTCTCCTGTTCGGTTTTACCCACATTCTGCCATATATTTCATGTTATAGCAATCTTGGATGATGACCCAGCACATCCTCATTTTAAGAACACTTTCACAGTAGATTTGACAAATGCAAAGAAGGTACCAATGTGAGATTTCTAAAAATAGCCACAGCACTCGACCGAAGGTTTAAGAATCTGAAGTGCTGTCCAAAATCTGAGAGGGATGAGGTGTGGAGCATGCTTTCAGAAGTCTTAAAAGAGCAACACTCTGATGCAGAAACTACAAAACCTGAACCACCAAAAAAAGAAAAATCAACCTTCTGCTGGTGTCATCTGACTCAGATGATGAACATGAACACGCGTCAGTCCGCTCTGCTTTGGATTGTTATTGAGCAGAACCCATCATCAACATGGACTCATGTCCTCTGGAATGGTGGTTGAAGCATCAAGGGACATATGAATCTTTAGCGCATCTAGTACATAAATATCTTGCGTCACTGGCTACAACAGTGCCATGCAAACGCTATTGTCACTTTCAGGTGACATTGTAAACAAGGAGCGGGTAGCATTAGCTCCTGCAAATGTAAACAAACTTGTTTGTCTGAGCGATTGGCTGAACAAGAAGTAGGACTGAGTGGACGTGCAGGCTCTAAAGTTTTACATTGTTTTATTTTGGAATGCAGTTATTTTTTGTACAAAATTCTACATTTGTAAGTTCAACTTTCATGATAAAGAGATTGCACTACAGTACTTGTATGAGGTGAATTGAAAAATACTATTTCTTTTGTTTTTTACAATGCAAATATTTGTAATCAAAAATAAATATAAAGCGAGCACTGTACATTTTGTATTCTGTATTGTAATTTAAATCAATATATTTGAAAATGTAGAAAACATCCAAAATATTTAAATAAATGGTATTCTGTTATTGTTTAGCAGTGTGATTAATCCCGCGATTAATCAAGATTAATTTTTTTAATCACGTGATTAATTTTTTTAATTGCTTGACAGCTCTAGTTATCTCGGATGGAGTTTCCTTATCTAGTAATCAAACTGATAGTGGAGTAATTGTCTAGCAGCGGAGAGCATGGGAAAGGCAAACCGGAGCTCTTCAGGTTGTCATAAAGGCCAACTAGATCCCTTGCATGGGAAATAAATCGTTTTTAGAAAGATAGCTAGATCTCTCCCTTAGCCGCTAGTAACCTGCCTGTCCTTTATGCGAAGGTCAATTGTGGACATGGAATCCACTGTGGAATGCAAAGTGCCTTTTCATTCCCCTGCCAAATGGAAGTGAGCTCCGGAACAGACACTGATTGGTAATGCTGGTGCTTTTCAAATTAACTGGCAGGTTTGGAAAGGGACAGCTCATTTTACAAAGCCTTCAAGGGGTGGGTAGAAGCTGAACAGGAACCCATTGGAAAGGCTTCTGTTAGCCCTAAAAACTGATTATATAATGGGAGAAGCTGCTGATCAGATCATTTACCAGATCGCTGCCTTCTCAGTCTCCTGGACCACTGCTTTCTTCTGCTGGGCTAACGTGCTGTGGCTCCCACGATAGCCCTGCAGTCTCAAACTTAAAAAAAATAATTTTTTTAAATTTTAGATGTAAGCAGGACACAGCTGCATCATGGGACTTTTCATTATCTTTACGTGACAATTTCTTGGCTTTTGCTATGCTATTCCTAGTCAGAGAGACACTGCACAGAGCCAGGCAGAGACTGTGGGGCACCTCTGTAACTTCAGTGCTCTTGGATAAAGTGATAACATATTATGGCCAACTGTTCTAAGCTTTGGTGGGCACCTAAATATGTGGCTTGATTTTCAGGGGTGCTGCCCGCCTGCAATGGCCAGAGCGGTCAGTGGAGCTTCCCTGGTTTACCCCCACTGATGATCCAGCCTTTTTATTTATGCCACCTTATCTTATTATCTTGTGATAATGTCCTGGGAAGGGGCACCATGAGCACATCATCTCCCTTTCCATCAATAAAAGCCCTTCTCAGGGCTATATGATGGGAGCAATCTGATGACTATGTAGTCAGCCGCACCTCCCAGTGTTAGCCATTTTAGTGCTAGCAAAAGCCTCTCCCAGGGAGTCCTGCTCAGAATCATTGAAGAGCTGTGACTCTTCATGCCAGCAGAGAGAAATGCACAGCATCAGCCAAGCAGTTGGAGAGGAACAAGTCAAAGGTTAAAACACACCACAGACCCTTATGGCTCACTGTAGGAGTGCATGGCCGGCTCTCCCTGTCAGTCTTGGAGGGAGGCCACAACTCCTTGCTGTCTCGTTCCTAAGAAGGCAGTCTGGAAAAATGAGAAATTAGCTGTCTCTAGTGCCCAGGGCCCCAATCAGGCTCTGGGGCTCAAGCCCACAGGCCAGGGGGAGCCCCAGTCAGGCTCTAGGGCTCTGGCCGTCAGGCAGGACAGAGCAGCTGGGAGCCAAGCTCTCAGTCAGGGTGGGGCACCTAACAGTCTGCGGGGCTCAGGCCTTAGGCAAGGCAGAGCACTAAACAGTTTATGGGGGCCCAGACCTTTAGGCGGGGGGGGGGGGGCACCACACAGTCTAAGACTCCAGCCTGCAGGCAGGGCAGAGCAGTACAGGGTCTAGTGTCCTATCTTTAGTGGATGGTAGACTAACACAGGCCTCCTGGCTTAAGATGGCGAGGCCGCCACCCCAAGGGGTGGGGTGGCAGGGGAACCCAGGCCCACCCCTACTCCACCAGGTCTGAGCCCAGGGCCGTAACAGCGGCAGAGGTGCTATGCTACCGGGTCATCCAGCCACGGCACCCTGAGCTAAATTCAGGCAGCAACACAGCCAGGCTACAGTCGGCTGTTTCTGGGCTATTACCGACCCTCCCCGTCGGGGTGTACCTGGATCCAGGAGTCCTCCTCCGTCTCCCCAGGATAAACCACCAATGGCTGTCCCAGCTGCTCCTCGGCATCTGGAGTGGCGGGATGTTCTGGAGGCTCAGGCAAATCCTTGGAGCAGCCGAGGTCTTCGTTGGCATCCCACTCTGGTAGCAGGGGAGAAGTGTCTGTCTCTCTTAGCAGCTCCAGCCCAACTAAGCCACCTTTTATACTTCCTCTTCCTGTCCCGCCCCTCTGCTTCTGGTGGGGTGGACGGGAACTTGCTGCTTCCTCCCACCAGGGTGTGCGTGGCCATCTCTCCCTGTTAATTTCTGAGGGAGGCCACGCCTCCTTGCTATACTCACCACTAATTCTGTCCTGGGCTAACTTGAGGGCTGACCTTTCCTTTCAAGGGGTCATTTGATAGTCAACCAATTCTGTGTGGGGACTTTAAATAGAACCCACCTCTTAATATGTGAATAGCATTTCGGCAGATTTTAGAAGAAGCTCAATTTTAAACTACTGACTGTTGATAACGTTTTATGTTTCAAAACACTGCCAGTGTCTTCTGTTTGTCATCTGGTGACACTCAACATTTCTTGGGGACTTGAACCTTGGTTTGCAGAATGCCATGGTCAATTCTTGAGTCTGTGGCATCTTCTTAAATTGGGTGAGTACCATTACATGGCTCATATTCAATATAAAGTGTCTGTGTACCTGCTTTCATATAGAAGATCCCAAGAGAGGACTGCTAAGGATAACATAGCACTTCTGGGATGTCCATGTAATGTATGTGCTCTGAGCAAACCATATCTACTAACTGACTTAACTGCGAAGTAGATAAAATAATTGCAACCCACCCAGTTTGATAACTGTATGAGAAGCATAAGTTCGCATTAATAGCTCCTTACTTTTCCAGTGTGGATTTTCCTCTTTCTTAAAGTGTAAGCGCCATCTGTTGGATATCTGGTGAATTATTCTGGATAGTTTTAAGGGCCAGATTTCATTTGTAATTTTTTTCCTGGAAATTGTAAACACACACTCCTTCACTTTGAACATTTTGATTGGGCTTTTGGCCCTAAGTTTGCTTTAATGGGTGAGGAAATGCTTAAGTGATTACCCGTGGACACAGGTAGGTAAACTCGAGAAGTCTGGGCTGGAGCTCTGCTGTTGTCCACAAAATTTGGCAGCCCCACACCTACATTTATGTCCATTCTCTGCAGATAGGTGTGATGTTGCACTCCATATTTTTTATAGAAATATGCTTATGAGTGTGAATATGATGTAACTGGAATATGCTTTATGCAAAAGATCTCTTTTAAGGTATCATAAGAAAGGTTATAACCTACTGAATATATTCCTCCTATTTGTATGCATATATCATTCTTGTATCTGAAGCTAGAAATATGACATATAACTCTGAGGTTCTATTGTAATTATGCAAAGTGTGGGCCATTAATGGTGGTTTAGAATCTTGATGGCTCCCATTGACTAGGACAATTGGTTGTAAACAGTTTGTTTACCTGCAAGCCTTCTTGTGTACATGTAGGCCAACCCAGTAAGAATGGAGACTAGGTGTCTTACAGTGACATGTGACCATGTCACATGACACTGGAATCCATCTTAATCTGGTACTTTTCCATTTAGAAGGAGGGGTGGGGAGCCAGAGAGACAAAAGATTCCTACCTTGTGCCAAAGCTATAAAATGGGGTGCCAGTCATGAGAAAACCTTGAGTTACCACCGGAGATGTTTGCTGGAACTAACAAGGACTATACCAGGGGAAAGGATTGGGCCCGGACTAGGAAGGAGTCTAGTCTGTGAAAGAATCTTATTGGAACATCTCTGAGGGGGAGATATTATCTGTAATCAGTTTCTTAATGTATCAGGCTTAGACTTGCATGTTTTTGCTTTATTTTGCTTGGTGACTGACTTTGTTCTGTCTGTTATAACTTGAAACCACTTAAATCCTACTTTTTATACTTAATAAAATCACTTTTGTTTATTAATATACCCAGAGTAAGTGATTAATACCTGGGGGAGCAAACAGCTGTGCATATCTCTCTATCAGTGTTATAGAGGGCGGACAATTTATGAATTTACTCTGTATAAGCTTTATACAGAGTAAAACGGATTTATTTCGGGTTTGGATCCCATTAGGAACTGGGTGTCTGGGTGCTGGAGATAGGTAACCTGCTGAGCTGTTTTCATTTAAGTCTGTAGCTTTGGGGGTGTGGACCAGACTCTGGGTCTGTGTTGCAGCAGGCTAATGTGTCTGACTCAACAAGACAGGGTTCTGGAAGTCCCAAGCTGGCAGGGAAAATGGGCTCAGAGGTAATTTCAGCACATCTGGTGACAGTCTTGTGGCTAAATGTGGTTGAATGATGTGCGGTGAGTAAAATATCCAATTAATTAGTCCTTTGTCCATGAACAGTTTGTGATTTGTTTTAAATGGTGTTTTGTTTGTTTATTTGCCATTATCTGACAAATAGTTTGTGCAAAAGAAGTTCAGCAACAAATGCCTTCCAGACTGCTTCAATGACTTAGTCCCACGCCTTCCAGGGTACCAGTGTCCACAGGCCTTATGTCAGGCCTATCTGTATTTCTTCCTCCCTATCAATACTTCTCCCCCACCCCAATCAGGACACACAACATTCCTTCTTCCTTTGACTCGAGGGGTCCTCTACAGCCTGTCATTAGGGTCTGTGCATAGTCCTCTTTGTTCCCACCTTAGCTACAGAAGTCCACAATAGTCCCACGCAAACCCTGGCCCTCTCAATTGGCCACTGGACCTGGGCTAGCGTCCTTCCCCACACCCTCGCCAAAAGAGACCTGACAGCTGCATATGCTTTCCCTAAGTTCTTCCAGCAGAAGAGTCTCTGCTATCCCCTGGGTCATTTCCTCAGGCAGCCCAGTACAAAGGGCTCTGGCTCTCAGGAAGGAGTTGTCAACCCACACTCCTTCACTCACCCCCTTACTGCTGGGCTTTCTTCCTCTGCAGTCCGACACCCTGTTCAGCTGTGGTGGGGTGGGGCTGGACAGCCACAAGCCTCCGGGGCCTTGAAAAGGGCAGGCTGCCCTGTTACATTCCCATCTGCCATGGTCCATCCATTGCTTTATCACTGCTTTGCAATGGTGGGACAGCATAAGACAGGTCACATCCAGCTAGGGATCAGTTTCAGAAAGTCTAATGGGAGCTCAGTACTGTACAGCTCCTTGACTGGCACTGTTTGCTGTAGCAATTAATAAGTACATGTTTCATAAGACAGGCTGAGCTTCTTTCCTGACACTGATTTGTATGGTGCAAGTCAACACGTATTTAAGCGCCTGTGCACTGAGCTGATTGCCCTTGTTGGAGGCAAATGAAAAAATGTCTTTCAAGCTTTATTGTCAAGCTGCCACCCTGCTGATAATCTTCCAGTCAAACACCCTGATGTGGAGAAATGGACTGTAGCTGTGCTCTGTTATGGGTTGTGCTCACCACTGTGGCGCCTCCTGCTGGTTGCTCTGGGAATTAGCTCTGTCCATCAGCAGGGCGTCCTCCACTTGTGGTGTCTCACCCTCCGTCACTGCTTCTCCACCGTCTCCACTGTTTGTGGGGACCCACATTGCTCCTGGATAGCGGCATCCTCTTCAGGGCATGGCCCTCCAGCTGTGCCCCAACTCCGCCGTCTCCCCACTTCTGGGGGAACTGGCAGTCCTTCACCCAGCCTTTTGCCGCAGTGGCGAACTGCAGCCCCTAGTCCAGCCCCTCGCTCAGGGGCAGTCCTTTGGCTGGCCATTTCCTTCGGCGGCCAGTGGGGCAAAGGGGGCAGGGCCCAGGTCCACCCACGACTCTGGGCCCCGACCCAGGGACCTTATAGCTGGCAGCCGCTCACTGCCTCTTTTTCCCCTCTGCCACTACCTGCTTTCCCTGAGCCACTTCCCCATAGCCCCAGCACCTACTCGGCCCCTGTGTCAAGGCCTCCGCCTGGGAGCCAGCCAGGCTGGAGTTCTGCTTGCTCCCCTGACCCTGCCCAGCACTGCTCTGTCCCAGGTCCTTCTCTCTACAGGCAGCCAGTCCTTCTCCCTCAAGCTCCAGAGAGAGACTGGGCTCCTCTCTGCCCTGCAGCCCTTCTTACAGGGCCCAGCCTGGCCCTGATTGGCAGCTTCTAAGCCTTCCTCTGATTGGCTGGGTTCTGTGCCACTGCTCCAAGGGCTGCTATTAACTCTTTGCCAGTGAGTGGCAGCTGCCCCGTCACATGCTCTGTTTTCCCTTGAGTTCCCTTGGTTTTCCAAGACAAAAGTTCTGGTAGAAGCTGGAATGGAACCTGGAAAGAGAACTTCTGTCCTCAGTTGGGACAGATCATCAGCTGATGTAAATGGGGGTGGCTCCACTGAAGTCAGGGATCTGATTTATAGCAGTGGGGATCTGGTCCAATCTAACTGAAAAGACACATCACCTCAGTGTTTGCCAGTATGTATTTTCCATTTAAACATGCCATTGTGTTAACATGATCACCTGCGAGGAGGTGCTATTGAAGCCTTTATTGAGGTTGCAATAAACACTAGTCACATTGCTGTAATAATAGATAAGAAGCCATGAGACTGATTCACGGTTTTAGTTCTTGTGACTCAGGAAAAGCAGAGGTCCTCATGCATCACCATAAATGGAGGATCATGCTTCCTTTTAATTGCTGTTTTCACTTTGTGCCTACAAAGGTGAAACAATTACCAAAGGTTATGCTTCTTCCAGAAATGAGTAATCCAAAGGAATTGATTCAGCGTTCTGTTTCTCTCTAGTGTGTAACCAGGACTACAGAGTTGTAGGGCTAAAAGGAACTTGCTGGTACAGTTTGCTGGGTAAAGTGTAAAAAGGATTTCCATGTATCAAATATACGTTGCTTAGTTCTGTAAAAGGCCCAGGAAACATTACATGAAAGGGGGAAATAGTCAAAGGGATCAGTGGAAGTTAGAAACCCAACTCCTCCTGAAATTTACTGGGATTTGGGTGCCTAACTCCCATTGGCTGCTTTGAGAATCCCATCCTGAAATGTCAGCTGCCAATTTTGAGAGTTGATTGATTAACAATGGAGAGTGTGGCACATTTACCTTTCATTTAAAAAACGGTCACCCTCATAGAGACAGTTAGGTTCTAATCCCGGATGTTCTGCCCTGCAACCTTGAGCCAGTCGCTTACCCTCTCTATCCCCATTGGTATACACCTCCTTCTCCTCCTCTTTGGTTACAAAGGCTTTGAAACCTTTGGATGAAAGATTGAACAAACACTAGTAAAGATCAGTAAAGGTGCTAAAAATGGAACCATTGCTTTTAAATCTGGTTTAAATCTCACTTCTAAACCAGGATCAAAACAGGCTAGAAATTCTTTCTGCTGTTGGTTTTTTTTCAGTGTTATCTTATCAATCAAACTAAACAAATGGTCAAAATAATTATAAGGCGAACATTGAGCTGAGCCATGATGTTTGGATTAGGATACAAACTTCCCCAAAGTTTGGGTGTTTTAGGATCAGGGGTTAAGTTTGGGCCCATCTCAAGTAAAATAGTGACGGGAACAAAAAATAATGGTTGTTTTTCTCCAACATGCAGTCACATAGACTGAGGTGGAAAGAATGATTATTACATTCTAACAAAGTAACTCAACCAGTCAATTCATCAGAAAAAAGAAAAGGAGGACTTGTGGCACCTTAGAGACTAACCAATTTATTAGAGCATAAGCTTTCGTGAGCTACAGCTCACTTCCTCAGATGCATATCGTGGAAACTGCAGCAGGCTTTATATATACACAGAGAATATTCTCTCTGTGTATATATATATATATATATTATATATTCTCTGTGTATATATAAAGCCTGCTGCAGTTTCCACGATATGCATCTGAGGAAGTGAGCTGTAGCTCACGAAAGCTCATGCTCAAATAAATTGGTTAGTCTCTAAGGTGCCACAAGTCCTCCTTTTCTTTTTGCGAATACAGACTAACACGGCTGTTACTCTGAAACCTGTCAATTCATCAGATGACTCTTGACTCAAAATGCTTCCTTGCAAACTCTGCATTCTGTCAGCAAAATGATCAAAAGAAAAAAAATCAGAATTGTTTTTTTGCGTTTGTACAAGGAACAATATGACCCAAGCACATTGTTTATGTTATGTCCCTTTCAGAACATAAATGTTAAGTCTTAAAAATAATACAGACCTGTGAAGAAATACATTTGGTGAAGACAGGAAAGATCTTGATTCAAGTCAGGATTGTGACAAAACACCAACAATGGTTATTCCTAAGCTGATGTAAATTGGTAGAGCCCTATTGAATTGTATGGAGCTACAGTGATTTACATCAGCTGAGGATCTGGTCCCATATGTCAGCTTCCTCTTTAGCATTACCCTCGGAATGTCTTCATGGCAGACTTCACTTAAGTTACTGGTCTGGAGTTAGTCTACCTGGAGTGAGAATGGCCACACTGAAATAATACTTCAGTTCTGCATCCAGGATGGCACTGTATTCACTGATGTGCAGTATGACGGCTTCTGGGGGCACATCCCATGGTTCTTAGCACTGCAGTTAGCTGAATTCTCTCCCAATGAATTGTGGAAGAACTTTGAGTATGGACAGGACTTGAGTTATGTGCAACAGACAAGTTATAACTCTAGTTAACTTTCGTAGTGCTCTGTTTTGACTGTCCTTCCCCGACTCCCAGGTGCACTGGGCGAATGTATTACTGTTCACCAGTGCCGAAGCTCACCAACACTGAAGAAGAGGCAGGATCAAGCGCCCACTCCAAATCACACTCCCCTTGCTCAATCCAAGTGCTTGAGTTTAGCTGCCAGGAGCCTTCGGTGTTGGTGGGGGATGGGATAGGGCTTATTCCTTAGGGATACATACTAAATCACATAACATGTATTCAGAGTTCATATAGTTTTTAAATCTCTTAAACTGTAAAGACTAAGCCTAAAAACTGATTTTAAAATCACACTAATTGCACTAAACACCATTCTAAGGCAAGCAATTTATTTACTGAGCTCTCTAACTCTCCCAGTCTGTGTAAAGACCTGACAAATAGCAGCACGCAGTATCCGTCTTCAGTAGCCCTGTCCTTGTCCCACAGATCATTTACCAATTAAATCACGCACTATAAACTGCCTGCATACAAAGTCTATGTCAGATTTGACACCTACCTAGGGAGGTTTTTTTTGTTTGCATTTCCACAGCTAGATCAACATGCAGGAATCGTGGTCACATGTGTGTCCAACTTCAGTGTTAATCTGCAAATAGGGCAAAAGATTCCATTATTATTCTGTAGCCTATTTAAAAAGCAATAAAGGAATGTTGTAAGGAGAGTCCTGGCTGTGATGGAATTTCATATTAGACTATGGATGAAATTCACTCCTGTGTAGAGCCCAGTGCCAGGTCTATGTGTCACTTAACTCCCATTTAAGCTCTATTTTGAGGGAAGTAAGCGTTGCCTATGTGAGGTAATGGCCCTCTTGATTGGGCAATTTCATGCTCCATGAAGGGAATGGATGATCTGCCTGACTTCTGACCTCCTGTTCTAGTACTGGAAGAAGGTTGACCTTGTGGTTAAGGAACTGGCTTGGTGCTCAGGAAATCCAGGGTCAACTTCTTGGGTGCCCTTGGGTAAGTTAGTTTAATCTTTCTGTGTTGCAGTTTGTGAAGTGGAAATAATAATACTTTTCTTCTCCCCCCGACCCCCGCCGGGTCTTGTCTAGTTAGATTATAGTATGCAGTGTAGTTGTAGCTGTGTTGGTCCTAGGATATTAGAGAGACAAGGTGAGTGAGGTAATATCAGGTCTCCTGAAGAAGAGCTCTATGTACGCTCAAAAGCTTGTCTCTTTCCCCAACAGAAGTTGGTCCAATAAAAGCTATTACCTCCCCCACCTTGTCTCTCTATTTAGATTGTAAACTGTGTGGAACAGGCATTGTCTCTTACTTAGTGTGTGCTCCCAGTACGACAAGATCTTGGAGTCTCTAGGCATTATTACAGTAATACAAATAATAAATAAGATGTTACATACAAACTAAAATTTGCAAGCCTTTAATAACCCAGAGCCTCAGCATCCTGGGGTGACAGCAATAGATGTGCAAAAGGAGCAAATACTGATTGGCTCCACTTGTGGTTTTTGACAGACTTTTTTGAAAAGAGAAACATATAACCCGTCTCTGTCCCTCACTGTGAGGCAGAAAATGAACCATAATGTTAGTTTGCATCCCATGCTCACTGCGGAAGCATAAATGCATCTGAGGCAATTATCCACCTACAGAGCATGAAATAAAGAGGACGGATGCTTACAGCTATTAGAAGAACATGCTTATATTTATTAAAAGTGATTTTAATACTGCGTATTCTTAATAGGAAATCCTACACAAAACAGACTGACTGACAATGAGGAGAATGGTTTATTCTGAGCATGCTTCTATTGTTGTTATAGAGCATCAGAAAAGTGCAACAGAGCTACACAAAACACAGAAGAGAGGAGATCCAAGCACCCAAGTGTTTACAATCTAACTCAGCTAACTATGCTCCGGAGAACACTGTGTTCAAACACAAGGGGGCCTGGAGACCTCACCAGTGATGGGATTATCTCAGGAGGGGAACCATCAGCCAGAGGTGCCACCAGAAATGAAGTCTGATTGGAAATCTCTCTGCAGACTCAATGAGAGATGGCAGATAATGGTAATGGAAAAATACAGAGGAGGGGCACAATCAGTGGGAGTTTTGTCGCTGGCTTTGGCCCCATGAGGAATTTAGGGTAGCACCATTACTTGTCTCACCTGCCAGCGCTGTGTGGTATGGCAGCCCTTTACATCACTGCACAGGCTGTCTGGGTCACAGTACTGTGGGGAGAACAGCTTTGCTACCTCCCTTCCAAAGCAGGTGAGCAGGAGTAGGCAGAGCCTTGAATCTGCCCATCCTGAGCAGCTCAGCAGATGCAGAAGGGAAATAATTTACTATTGGTATTGATCACTCACAGATTACTTCCCTGTCCCCCCCTGCCCCTTTCCACCCAAGCCAGGGGAGGGAACCAGAAAATGAATCGTGATTCTCCATCACAATTCACTGCTTGGTGTGCTCACAGGACGGCACACCTGTTGGGTGCCCTGTGCTCAGGGCAGATACGTAGTCGTTACTTACGAGGCCATAGTTTGGCCAGAAAAGTAGTAAGGGAAAAAGCTGGCAGGAAAAGCAAAGTACTCTCTAAGAATGCAGGGAGATTTAGGAACACTACTATATAACAGAAACAGACCCAACCACACACTAGACCCTAAAATAAAGCTCATTCTCATGCTCATAAAACAATTGTATATTTTAAAGCTCCTAAAAATTGCCCTCTTAGCTAGCTATAGCCTTTGGGTCTATATGATTTTAAAAGTTAGACGTACCAGGGAAAGGCATCGTATTAAAAAAACACTCCCCCCAACCAACGGAGAGTAACTGAGGCCTGTGTTTCATGTGTGTGGGGAAGAGGTGGCAATCCGGTCCTAGATTTCAGATCCTACGGGAAAGGACTGTGGAAGTCCCCCTGTCGGACTGGATACTCATCAATACCCAGCCAGTTTTAAATGGTTGCCAAGAAGACAAAAAAAAGACATAAAACAAAAAGAGGTGGAAAAAGTAAATTTTTAGCAGTATGAATTAGGGAATAGAAGGCAAATTGGTTGGCAACTTCCTACTAATCAAAGCCATGAGAAAGTGATCCCAGGAAGAATAACTTCAGGACAGGGACATGAGGATACACACACGGGAAAATGACCAACCAAAAGGACTTTATAATCAGCTCAACTGACTGAGCTCTCATGGTTTATCCTCCAAGCACTCACAATGAGCTCAACAGGAAGAATGGACTGAACTTATAAGGAATTATATAAGGAATATATAATATTTGGCTATTATGCTGTCACTTAAAGCTGTGATGAAGGTGGACAGATTATCACCAACTAGAATGCTGTCAGGTGGCAATCAATTGATTGATCGATAGGATTCCCAAATTAGCTGGCTGCTCTGGTGCTTCTGGATGCAAGAGGTCAAGAAATTAACCAAGTTTTGCTGGGGGTGTATTTGGGCGGATGAAAGACATTCTCTGAGGACCTGTCTCCCAACCATGCAAAGGCAAGACTCTGACCACTCACCGCTCCCAACCGCTGGCCCTGATCCTGCAACTTGTTATGGGTGAACACACCCTCTTCATCTGTGTGGAGCCCCAGTGACTTCAGTGAGGTGTCATTTGGGCTCAGGAATCTCCCTGCATGGAGCCAGTTTCAGAATCAGGGCCTTACAGAGTATGCGTGATGAACAAAATCTTAAATAATTTCTCTCTGCTTATATTTGAATTGATATGGGCCAAATCCAGGTGTTTTTACTCAGACAAGCTCTCATTAAAAGGCAATAAAACCAGAATGTTGGGCTTGAGATTTCCCCCCATATTTGTGAGGCATGTAGGTAAGTATTGTGGTCAGTAGGTTTCCGGTATAGGGTGGTGTTATGTGACCATCGCTTATTAGCACAGTAGTGTTCAGGAAATGGTCCGCTTGCGTGGATTGGTCTAGGCTGAGGTTGATGGTGGGATGGAAATTGTTGAAATCATGGTGGAATTCTTCAAGGGCTTCTTTTCCAGGGTCCAGACGATGAAGATGTCATCAATGTAGCGTAAGTAGAGTAGGGGCATTCGGGGACGAGAGCTAAGGAAGCATTGTTCTAAGTCAGCCATAAAAATGTTGGCATACTGTGGAGTCATGCGGATACCCACAGTAGTGCCGCTGACTTGAAGGTATATACTCACCTACATACCTCCAGCTTCCATCCAGGACAAAACCACACGATCCATTGTCTATAGCCAAGCTCTAAGATACAACTGCATTTGCTCCAATCCCTCTGACAGACACAAACACCTACAAGATCTCTATCAAGCATTCTTAAAACTACAACACCCACCTGCTAAAGTGAAAAAACAGACTGACAGAACCAGAAGAGTACCCAGAAGTCACCTACTACAGGACAGGCCCAACAAAGAAAATAACAGAACACCACTAGCTGTCACCTTCAGCCCCCGACTAAAACCTCTCCAGCACATCATCGAAGATCTACAACCTATCCTGAAAAATGATCCCTCACTCTCACAGATCTTGGGGGACAGACCAGTCCTCACTTACAGACAGCCCCCCAACCTGAAGCAAATACTCTCCAGCAACCACACATCACACAACAAAAACACTAACCCAGCAACCTATCCTTGCAACAAAGCCCAATGCTAACTCTGTCCACATATTTATTCAAGTGACACCATCATAAGACCTAATCACATTAGCCATGCCGTCAGGGGCTCGTTCACCTGCACATCTACCAATGTGATATATGCCATCATGTGCCAGCAATGCCCCTCTACCATGTACATTGGCCAAACTGGACAATCTTGACACAAATCTGACATCAGGAATCATAACATTCAAAAACCAGTAGGAAAACACTTCAACCTCTCTGGCCACTCAGTAACAGATTTAAAGGTGGCAATTTTGCAACCGAAAAGCTTCAAAAACAGACTCCAACGAGAAACTGCTGAGCTTGAATTAATATGCAAACTAGATACCATTAACTTGGGTTTGAATAGAGACTGGGTGTGGCTGGGTCATTACACATATTGAATCTATTTCCCCATGTTAAGTATCCTCACACCTTCTTGTCAACCGTCTAAATGGGCCATCTTGATTATCACTACAAAAGTTTTTTTTCTCCTGCTGATAATAGCTCATCTTAATTAATTAGCCTCTTACTCCGCTTTTTCATGTTCTCTGTATGTGTCTATCTATCTTCTTACTATATGTTCCATTCTATGCATCTGATGAAGTGAGCTGTAGCCCACGAAAGCTTATGCTCAAATAAATTGGTTAGTCTCTAAGGTGCCACAAGTACTCCTGTTCTTTTTGCGGATACAGACTAACACGGCTGCTACTCTGAAACCTTAATCTTCGATTTGTTAAGTTAAATAGATTGAGTTCATTGAGTCTATCACTATAAGGGAAGTTTTCTAATCATTTAATCATTCTTGTGACTTTTCTTTGAACCCTCTTCAATTTATTAACATCGTTTTGAATAACTCAGTATTCCAGCAGTGGTCACACCAGTGCCAAATACAGAGGTAAAATAACCTCTCCACTCCTACCTCGAGATTCCCCTGTTTACACATCCCAGTATCACGTTAGCTCTTTTGGCCACAGCATCACACTGGGAGCTCATGTTCAGCTGATTGTCCACTGTGACCCTCACATCTTTTTCAGAGTCACTGCTTCCCAGGATAGAGTCATCCATCCTGTAAGCATGACCTACATTCTTTGTTCCCAGATATATACATTTACATTTAGCCATATTAAAATGCATATTGTTTGCTTGTGACCAGTTTATCAAGTGATCCAGATAGCTCGGAATCAGAGATCTGTCCTCTTCATTATTTACCACTCCCCCAACTTTTTGGTCATGTGCAAACTTTATCAGTGATGATTTTATGTTTTCTTCCAGGTCATTGATAAAGATGGCTTACTTGTAGAGCTACCGCCTATTTGCCAGGAAAGTAAGAAGCATTAAGTGTAGCCGTTGAATCAAGAGGTCTTAATCACCAGGTGATCACTGCTGGGTGCTGTCTGGACACCAGCTATAGGTGCCACTTAGAGGATAACATCACCCCTTGTTATTCTCAGATATTGCTGGAGCAGTTCCTCCACCCAAACCCGCCCAAACCTTGCTTTTGTCCTGAAATAAGACATTCAGTGGGTATCCTGAAAAGCAGGCTAGATTGTGCCCAGGCTAAGCAAGTCCACAGTGCGGGGAGAGGACACTAGGAGTGTTCTTTTGCTTGGGCCCCTGTACAGAGGCTAAGCACAGCCCCCATCATGTCCACTGGGCCATGGTAATGCTGTAGTACTGCTCTCCAGTGGGCCATGGGGTGACGGGGAGTGTGGGCAGCACAGGGGGAGTACGTGGTGCACCCAGTCAAAGGATAAGGGAGCTTCTCCTCCCGGGTACACCCTGCTTGGTGCTCCAGGAGGAGTGTGGCTTTTGCCCTGAGGGTGGAGGTAGTACCCTGGGAAGGACTTTGGAGGTGCCATTCCGGGGTACTAGTTCTGCAGGAGCTCTTGTTGCACTCTCAGGAAGAGATGGGGTAGGAGGTCTGGGAAGGACCTCCTGGGGAAGAAGGTCTGGGGTAGGTCTGGGAAGGAGAGGATGCAGGGCCAGAGAACTCCCTGGTACCTGCATCCAATGGTCATTGCCCTTCCAGAGCAGATATGGAATCAGTAAGGAAGCCACGGGAAGCGTAGGGACTCCATGACCTTAGGGGCAGGGAAGATTCCCTCCTCCGTGGCCTCGTCAGGGATCCCTAGCAAATACAAAAGCTGGCTTTTTGGGCTGTGTGGTCATTTGCAGGATTTGGCCCTAAATGCAGAGTCACAGCAGCTATAGGAGGAGTCACATGACAGATGAAAGCCAAATAAATACCCCCTGAACGTCACTGAAGAGAGCAGAGAAAGAGAGGGCACTTTACCTTCACGCTACAGTACAGAGGAGGTGCATTCATAATACAGCACGTGGAGGTGAAATTGGCTCTCTGCTCCACCAGTTCGGCAAGGGAGGCTGGGGTTGCATCAGGCATTGTCTTGCTGAAGCTTTCTTTTAGTCTGCAATGTAGTGGCAACAGGTCAGATTTTAAAGGACGCGTTAGTGACAGAATAAGCAGTAAAAATTACACTGATCTGTTTAATTGGTGTACAAATACATGTCTCAGCTACTAGCAGCCCTGCCCGGGGGTGAGTTATATGGGCCTGTGGTGCCCGTGCTCCAGGAATATTCCGGGCCCCGGGGCCTGGCTCCACCAATGTTCGGGGCCCGGTCTCTCTCCTGGCCCCTCGTATAGCCCCCGCATGCCTCCCCTGGAGTGTCTCCCGGCCCCGCCTGCCACTCCTGAGTGATTTAAAAGGGCCCAGGGGCCCCCGACCGCTGCCACCGGCAGTGCAGCGAGGCTAAGCCGGCTTCCTGCTCACTCTCGCTCCACGCCACTCCCGGAAGCGGCCGGCACGTCCCCGTGGCCCCGTGGGGGTGGTCTTCTCGCACTGCCCCTGCCCTGAGCACTGACGCTGCAGCTCCCATTGGCCGGGAACTGTGACCAATGGGAGCTGCAGAGGCGGAGCCTGCAGGTAGCGGCACGCGGAGACCCTCCCCAGTCCCCTCGCCTAGGAACCACTGCCAGAGGGGTGTGCTGGTTACTTTCGGGAGCCACCCAAGATAAGTGCCGCACCCCTCACCCCCTGCTGCACCCCAACCCCTTGCCCCAGCCCAGAGCCCGCACCCATCATCCAAACTCCCTCCCAGAGCCTGCACCCCTCCCGCACCCAAACTCCCTCCCAGAGATTTAGGCAGGTGTACATTTGTGTGTGTGGGAGGGGGGCGGGCAGGCAGGACTTGGACCCATTCTGGACACCACCAAAAATTGTACAGATCTGCCACCCCTGGCCCTGCCTCAAAACTAAAGCGGGCAGAAGAAGTCATTGCCTTGTCCCCTTTCAAGAGAAATCACCTCTGGGCCACAGATAATTTACACATCCCTTAATTCTGAACACTTTTGACTGGACACAGGTCACACGGGCTATTTCTATGCTGCGAGTTGAGGAGCATAATTCTCTGTGAGGTTTCTGGTCCAAATAGATCTGCTTTCTGTGAATATCCTCCATGATTCACTTCAAATTTCTATGTTTCCCAAAACACTCGCGCCTGTGAACTTGGTCATTAGAACATGTGTAGAAAGTGAACTTAAAAGGGGCAAAGACACAGCTGAAATGAAGTTCTTTAAAAGGGCGTAGGAATATTCAGGACATATTGCAGGCAGTGCCCTATTAGTCAAGAATGGAGGAGAAGCTTTAGGAGCAAATGGCGGAAGTAGAAGAGCTTACAGGATCAGGAATGTGTATTCTTACCTCTGTTTGAATTTGAGGAATGTCAGGTCATTATATTCTCCGCATAGCTCATTGGCCTTTGCTAGGAATTTGAATATCTCCCCCCTCAGCTGTGGCCTCTGCAGTGCAGAAAAAAAGGAATATTTCTATAATCAAGAAATCCCCCAGTCTGTCACAATGCATTGTCCTGACCCGCGAGCTGTGGCTGGCGCATACAAGCTCTGTGTGAGTTTGGGAAAGATTTTAGGGGAAGGAGACATTTAAGAGCAAGGCAGAGGGCATCTGAACGTGTGAGAGAAAACGATTACACTTGTTACCTTGCTAGAGACACAAGCAATGGAATCCGCAGCAGGACAGCATCCATTGATAAGATTATGGGTAGCATCATACACCTTACTTAGGAACACCTCTGGGATGCTGGTTTGCCTCCGCGCTTTCTCAAATATGAATCTGCAACAGGACAAGAAAAACATGGTACCCTCTAGTTTGCGTGTTCATCATGGGTTGAAACCAGATCCCTCCTTTCAGCATTGCTGACAAGCTTTAGATGATGCTTTCTTACAAAGACAAAACCACCAATTTCTCCAGTGTGGATCACAGGCAGGGCTCGTAGTGCCACCTATTCTTAACATTTCCTGACACTTCCCATCATCATTACATTTCTGCTTATGATTGTAAGCTGTTTGGGGGAAGGGACTGTGGTCCAAATCCTCAAAGATACCCGGGTGCCTAGCTCACATTGAGTTAGGTGCCTGAATACCTTTGAAGCTCTGGGCCTATGTCTTTGTGTGTCAGTACAGCAACATGCACAATGGGACCCTGATCCTGTTGGGAGCTGCTGGGTGATACCCCTGAAGAGAGGAAGGATGGTCTTGTGGTTAAGGCACAGGACTGGGACTCAGGAGATCTGGGTTATAGTCCTGGCTCTGACACTGACTCCCTGTGTGTCCTTGGGTTAGTCACTTAATCTCTCTGTGCTTCTTTTCACATCATAGTATTTCCTCCCCCCCGCCCCCCACACACTCTGTCTGTCTTGTCTATTTAGATGGTTAGCGCTTTGGGGGCAGGAACTGTCTCTTATTAGGGTTATGCAGCACCGAAGCATGATGGGCCCCTGTCTCAACGAGGACCTCTTGATGCTGCTGACGTACAAGTGATATGAATAATCATAAACCAAAGGCAATTAACTCAGTGCCTTTCAGAAGGGTTAGAATGAAACTAAGGCTCCGCTTGGACAGCGGTAACCATTGTTCTGTCTGGGCTGGGGAAGGAGGGCAATGAGACTATGTACCGATCCATCTGATGGCTCCCATCACCAGTGCACAGCTGTTCGTCTGTGGGCCTTTGGAGTTCCGGCAGTTGAGGGGATTTAGCAGGTTGCAGTGAATACATGCAGAAGTAGTTTTCCAGGAGATTTTTTCCATTGCAACAATCAGAAAATTTTTCGTCCTTGGATGATAGTTTAGTGCATATTTTTGTGGTGAGTTCTGACAACTATAAAGAAGACAGCAATGAGTTTAAGGGCTGAAGTATAGTGATACCTGACATTTTTACAATGGTTTACCTGTCTTAAGCAGTGTGCAGACACTGACTACTAAATTCCCACTGTGCCCTTAGGAGGCATGTGGATAAATATTATCAACCCCATTTTCAGATGGGGAAACAAGCAGGAAGGTGAAATGATTTGCTCAAGGCCAAATGGTGAGTCAGTGGCAGAGCTATGATTACTACTCAGGACCCCCTGACTCCCAGCCCTGCGGTCATTCCTCCAGTGCCTTATCTATTATTAATAATAAGTCTGTTGTGTTTGGACCAGCAGCATTTCCAGTTACTGTCTGGGCTTTGGATCTGGTTCCTGGAGTTCAGAGTGAGAAAAACAAGTGAGTTCATAAGACCTTAAGTGAATTGCACAAGCTGGAGGGAAATTTAGCTCTGTGCTGTCAAACAACTCTAGATCCCAAACGGTCTCAAACTGACAATGTGTCAAACAATAAACACACATGGTAGAAGGATTACAATATCAGAACCAATTCCTGATGGTTGAGATACCCAAAAGGCATGACTCTGGCTTTTGCAGCCTCTGAAAACTGGCTTAACTTTTCCTACCTGCCAGAAACATCACAAAGTCCAACTAGTGAACTTTGGTATTGGACTTTGAATGTGCAGGGTTGGGTGCAATGCTCAGGGTTACGTGTCAGTTTTCAAATGCTTAGAGTCCATATCATCTTAACAGTAATCAGTCAAAGCCAACTTTGTTTGCACACATGGATCTTACTGTCACAAGGCATCATTGTAAAAGCTGAGTCGATTTTAGAAGAGGATTAGACATTGAAGTTAAGACACTCAAAAGTAATTAGTGAGTCCATGTTTAGGTGCCCAACGTGGGATGCCATCAAGGTGATTTTTTTTGGAAAGCTTTGAGCACTCACTCTCTGAAAGCTGTAAGTATCTGATGCTGGACACCCCAAAATTGAGATACCCCAGATCACTAGTCACTGTTGAAAATCTTGGCCCAATCTGAATAAGAATATCATCCACTATTTGACTATCTAGGATAAAACTGTAGAACTGATATTAATCCCCAAATTTTAGGACATAAAACCTAAAGACTGAGGTTAGGAAGACATTTCCCCCACAAATACATTATTGTCTTGGAGGGAAACTAATGGGTGAGTCAATACAGAAACTGAATAAAAGAATTTTCAATGGATGTATTTACTCAAACCCCACAGCAGTGTGATGGGCACCTATCAAATAGAGAAATCCATCTGTTAACAACTTCTTCCATGAGGAAGAGTAAATAAAGAAATAGGGGAAACAATTAGCAGCACAAGTGATTATTATACTAATAAGTTAGCTGGTGATTTGGAAGCTCAATTACAAATACAGAAATAAATACATGAAATGGGAAATTGAATGGAATCACTCATGCTACTCTCTAGAGATCCCATTTCAAAGAAGTTTTTTTAATTAGTACAGTCATCTGAAACTAGGGCTGGATTATACTACCACAGTAAATCCATCTAATTTATGCAACTTCAGTTACGTGAATAACGTAACTGAAGTCGATGTAGTTAGATCCACTTACGGCAGTGGCTACACTGTGCTGGGTAGACAGGAGAGCATCTCCTGTTGACTTCCCTTATGCTTCTCGGGGAGGTGGAGTACACAAATCGATGGGAGAGTGCTCTCCCATCGATTTAGCATGTCTTCACCAGAGCCGCTAAATTGATACTCGCTGCATCGATTGTAGCAGTTCCAACCTACCGGTAAGTGTAGACATACCCTAAAGGAAAAGAAACCCAGAGGGAATAAGCAGCAGAAACAAAACAAGCCCCTTTGAAGAATGAAATGATAGCACTTACGAAGCTTATGCACTTCAGGCGAGATTATTAAAGGTGTTTAGGTTCCTAACTCCCATTGGGCAGCCAAAATACTTTCAAACTCTGGCCTTCTCCTAAGAATTTTCTAAGGGAAGTGATTGTGGAAGTTCAACTACTTGAGACATGTTAAACAAAACTGCACCAAAGCACAACCAAGCGTACAGTGTGGTATACTACTGCACCAGCAAGGAGTCTGGACTAAGTCAGTGTTTCTCAGTCTACAGTGTGTGACCCTTATTTTATGGACTGAGGGGAAAAAAGCCAAATCCTGCAGTTTGTAGGATCCAGGGAGCACATCTTGCTCTCTCCCTTTTCTTCTTCTCTTCTGCTGCTCCTGCCACCTTAGCCCTTTTCCACCTCCCAACCCAGTCACCACACAGCTCTCTGCCTTCCCCTCCTCCCACTTGCCTAGAGAACCTAATTCTGGGGTAGCGGATGTGCTGTTTCTAGAGGCTGCAGAGCCAGCATCCCAAAACAGTACTCATTGAAGTGAGTACTAAGCAGGCAGAGGTGGGAGAAGAGAAAGGAAACAGCCCACCATCCCACAGGCTCCCAAACCCCCACCCAGCATCAGACCCCTGCCAGCCCCACTGAGTGTCCCCACCACCCCTACACACAAGTCCTCAAGACCTGACAGTTTGCCCAACCTATTGCTCAAAGCATTCCAATGCCTCCCATTGTTTCTCCCTTTGATCCAAATCCCACAAGCTTTTGTGGCATGACTTTCGGGGCCATTTTTTGGCTTGTGGGCTCAACAAAGTGAAGAGCCACTGTGCTAGATGACTTAAGAGGTCTGCTCTGTCTAGAATTCTGGGATTCCTACCTCCTTCAGCATGCAGTCTTCAGTCATGGAATTACAGCACTTGGAAAACACCTCAGCAGAGTCTTCAGCTAGTGGGGAAATGTCCTCAAATGAGGCAGAGGGTATCTTCTGAGCAAACATTGTTAAGGTGCTAGACAGTCACAAAATGCAAAATGGAATTAGGTATTTTAGCCATTCCAAAGTCTGCCTACTGTTCTTAAGTCCTGTCTATTGACATTTGTAGGATAAGTGCCACGAATTTTGAACACGAGTAACTAAAAAGAGATTTGCTTGTTTCACACTATGGCTGCAGAAGGTCTGAAAAAACAAATACGGTAAATTTTTTATTGAATGTTGAACCAGGAGCAGGGAAGGGCAACAAAGTCTTTTATTGCCAATACTTTAGCTCTCAACCTACTAAGATGACCCGCATATATCTTATGGCTTTTTAAAATATGTACTAAAAATAGAAAAGCAGTGTGATGGTGTTTCCCCATCACCTGCCAGAGAAAGGGAAGAACCTCAATTAGAGACACAACCAACACCAGTGGGGTGAATGACTGATTGCCTCCTGGCCTGAGTTAGGTGGTGATCCATCAGGCACTTGGGCCTTAAAAGCAGGCTGTCAGGATCCTGGGTGAAGATAAGCTGGACTAGTGGCAGGAACTCAGTAGGCAGGAACAACCGCTGGGCTTCAGAATAAGTACCAGGGTCAATAGTCAGGCAGCGAGTCAGGCCAAAGAACAGAGCTAGAGACAAGTTGGAGATCAGGCCGAGGGCCAATACCAGGTAT
The DNA here is from genome assembly GCF_965140295.1 of Lepidochelys olivacea. Taxonomy (NCBI): domain Eukaryota; kingdom Metazoa; phylum Chordata; order Testudines; family Cheloniidae; genus Lepidochelys; species Lepidochelys olivacea. Next base: position 18,779,829 of record NC_140414.1, on the reverse strand, counting down.
CGGGGGCCATGTGGGTATTCCAGGGTTCGAATGGGGGTCAAGATTCAAGATCAATACTGGGAATTCAGGAACAGAGAATGTAGGGTGGTTATGGCAGCCAGCTAGTACTCTGCATTATTGCCTAGACACTTCCTGGAATGGCCCTTGCGTTTATACAGTGTACGGAGACAATCAGGTGCCATGAAGCTGTTGTCTGTCAAACCCCTAGAGGTGAGACTTCCTGGGGTTGGTGTCTGCAGTGGGTCATGGGTTGGGGTGCACAAGCTGGTAATAGGTGTCAGTGTGGAGCTGGTGTTCACTGCCTAGCAACCCTACAGGCCTGTGTATAGACCTGCTGGGCTTTACACAGGCTGAGAGAGCTAGGTGTGGAAGAGATTGTCGTGGGAGAAGTATTTGTCTGTGTGGGAAGGCCTATGAATTTGGTGTTGTCTATGGCTGAAGAACTGAGCCACAGGAATAGAGCTAACTATGTGGCGGACCCTTGGAACAAGGGGCCAAGTGTCCAGGGAGACCTTCTGAAAGGGGACTAAAGAATAGAAGAGACCCGCAGAGCAGGCTTCTGTATCGGGGAGGCTATAAGGGGCAGGGAACTGAAGAGAAGTCCAGTAAGAACGGTGAGTTGAGCTCAGGAGCTTGTGTGTGTTGGGACTTTGAATGCCCTGAAAGGGGATTGAACTTTGAACTCTTAGGTGACTTGCCTGGAGGGCCAGGCCATGGAAGACCCACGCAGATGGAGATGGCCAGCAGAAGGGGTTGGAACTGGGCGTACCTGCAACATTATGCCCTGTTGCAAGTGGGTGTTCTAATGGTGAGTACACCACAATGAACTGGAAGACTGAAATGCTTTAACATGCTTGCATAAACCAGGATCATTGGGCCAATTCCTCCTCACGTGGTATATTGTTCTACTCTGACAAGCTCCCTGTGAAGTCACTGGGAATGATGCCTGAGCAATGACTGAGTTACAGGTGAGTAGAGATGTCATACTTTAGCCCTCTCTAACGATGGACTAATGTTTGAAAGAATCTCATTAAAACAGTGTAGTTGGGAAAGAAAAAGACCAACTTTTTCAAGCATGGGTGGCTAAATTTAGGTACATCCTTCCCTGTGTAAGTACTTAAATAAGTAGTCTTGATTTTCAGAGGCGCTGAGCACTTGTGATTCCATATGGGTGCTGAGCAGCTCTGAAAAGCAGCACATTAATTAAAGTGCCAAACCTGAGACATCTCATTTAAAGATGTTGGCCTAAATAGCTGGAGTTGGGAAATCCAGAGGCATGGCTCCATACCCAAATTTAACTCTGAAACCAAGAGTATCCATGAGCACTTGCCACCTTTATCCTTGATACACTCTTATGTTATCCCACCTTACGGCACTAGTCAAGAGCCCGGAACATTAATATCTTGCTCTCTGTGTTCAGTACACAAACAACACTCCCGCTGTTCACAATGCCACTACAAAGCCGAAAGCCCAATCTACTCTCTTATCTCTGCAGACTAGAAACAGTAAGTATATGCCTCTTGAGCACCCTTCTAATTGGATGTGAGACTCCACCAACCATACACAAGAGAGATCTGTAGCCATGTCAGCTGAAATAATCTTGGGTTGAATGGGAGCCCATCTAAACAAGGATTTCACAGTTTTGACATGCTACAAAAGAACGGTAATAGGTTAGACTGGTTGCTTTGCACCTCTACCAAATACAGTACTTTTCCACAGAATACAATAGTGCACTTATTTTTCAAATCCTGCTGAATCTTATTACAAATTTACAGGAAACAGGAAATTCAAATATGAAACACCTTCACTTCTGAACATATAGTATTGCCTTCGTACCTGAACTTTGATTTTTCCTTCCCATATACTGCATAGCGGGAACAAATTCTGTTTGACATGGTGGTGAGTATGGACAGAGTCTTTCTTTCTAACCTCTGGAACAGAAAGGAGAAGAACTGCATTAGGCACAGATTGACTCCTTTACTTGTAGTCTACGGGAGCATTCCTATCAGTCAGTTTTCAGAGTAGCAGCCGTGTTAGTCTGTATTCGCAAAAAGAAAAGGAGTACTTGTGGCACCTTAGCGACTAACAAATTTATTTGAGCATAAGCTTTCGTGAGCTACAGCTCACTTCATCGGATGCATTCAGTGTGTCATTCAGTTTATTATCCTAAATGAATCTAAATATCCCCATTAACCCTCAATGCAATGCTGAAATTACACACAGCTTTCCTAGATGTCCACTATCACTTGTGGTCCTTCAGTTTTGCGATGGTTCAAGGAGATATTTATATAGTCTTTAGGCTCATGTAAGATGTCTTGTCACCTAGGGTACTCCAACTGGAGCCCCTTCTTCCTGTCATGAATACCCTTTTTACTGGTTGCAATGCTGACGAACTGCTGCCCTCTTCTCTGTCCTGAGGAGTGTCAGAAATTCAGGTCTGAATATGTTAACTTGGCAGTTCTCAGTCATTCGCATTTCCCTTCCTAGTAATTCACTCCTTTTCAAAAGTGGCTTTTAACTTCCAAATCTCTTTATTTTTATTTAGAGTTCCAAACTTACTTCCTTTCTCTTAAGATCACTATCATCCAAAGGGGGTGATTCTCTATCTTTTACAGTCTGGGACCTCTGCTTCCCTACCAGGACCATCTCTCATCGAGCCAGGCCTGCTTTACTATTTAGCAATATATGATCCCCTGTCACCAATTTGTGATTCCCCACCCCTGGGAGATCCTGATCTCCATGTTGAGAAGGTCACAGCAGTGATCCTCCATTTATGGCTCTGGACTGGAGCTTGCAGTGTGCTAATTTAGGAGTGCTGCCATGTGGGGCCATGTGGGTACCCATAGAAGTGCCGCTGATTTGAAGTGCCACATGGCCCCACAATATGCCAACATTTTTATGGCTGACTTAGAACAACGCTTCCTCAGCTCTCGTCCCCTAATGCCCTTACTCTACTTGTGCTACATTGATGAGATCTGCATCATCTGGACCCATGGAAAAGAAGCCCTTGAGGAATTCCACCATGATTTCAACAATTTCCATCCCAACATCAGCCTCAGCCTGGACCAGTCCACTCAAGAGATCCAATTCCTGGACACTACAGTTCTAATAAGCGATGGTCACATAACCATCACCCTATACCGGAAACCTACTGACTGCTATTCCTACCTACATGCCTCCAGCTTTCACCCAGACCACACCACACGATCCATTGTCTACAGCCAAGCTCTATGATACAACTGCATTTGCTCCAACCCCTCTGACAGAGACAAACACCTACAAGATCTCTATTAAGCATTCTTACAACTACAATACCCACCTGCTGAAGTGAAGAAACAAATTGACAGAGCCAGAAGAGTACCCAGAAGTCACCTACTACAGGACAGGCCCAACAAAGATAATAACAGAACGCCACTAGCCATCACCTTCAGCCCCCAACTAAAACCTCTCCAATGCATCATCAAGGATCTACAATCTATCCTGAAGGACAACCCATCACTCTCACAAATCTTGAGAGACAGGCCAGTCGTTGCCTACAGACAGCCCCCCAACCTGAAGCAAATACTCACCAGCAACCACACACCACACAACAGAACCACTAACCCAGGAACCTATCTTTGCAACAAAGCCCGTTGCCAACTGTGTCCACATATCTATTCAGGGGACACCATCATAGGGCCTAATCACATCAGCCACACTATCAGAGGCTCGTTCACCTGCACATCTACCAATGTGAAATATGCCATCATGTGCCAGCAGTGCCCCTCTGCCATGTACATTGGTCAAACTGGACAGTCTCTACATAAAAGAATAAATGGACACAAATCAGATGTCAAGAATTATAACATTCATAAACCAGTCAGAGAACACTTCAATCTCTCTGGTCACTCGATTTCAGACCTAAAGGTCACAATATTAGAACAAAAAGACTTCAAAAACACATTCCAACGAGAAACTGCTGAATTGGAATTAATTTGCAAACTGGATACAATTAACTTAGGCTTGAATAGAGACTGGGAGTGGATGGGTCATTACGCAAAGTAAAACTATTTCCCCATGTTTATTTCCCCCACCCCCCACTTCTCCTTGGACGTTCCTGTTAACTGCTGGAAATGGCCCACCTTGATTATCACTACAAAAGGTTTTCTCCCCCCGCTCCTCCCGCTCTCCCGCTGGTAATAGCTCATCTTAAGTGATCACTCTCCTTACAGTGTGTATGATAAACACCCATTTTTTCATGTTCTGTGTGTATATAAATCTCCTCACTGTATTTTCCACTGAATGCATCCGATGAAGTGAGCTGTAGCTCACGAAAGCTTATGCCCAAATAAATTGGTTAGTCTCTAAGGTGCCACTAGTACTCCTTTTCTTTTTGCAGATACAGAGTAACATAGCTGCTACTCTGAAACATATAAAATAGTTTTCCAGGTTGCTGGAAATGACTGGAGTGATGTTTAGCAGCTGCCACTTAGTAGGAAATGAACATCATGTTTGTGATGTTTACTTAATTTCCCTACAGGCTGAAAGCAAAGGGAATTGGTGCACCTGCCTCCACTGCATTAGCAGCAAATCCTATTCCAGTCTGGGTGCATGGTGATGCTAGGAAACCAAATAAAAACTATAGACCCTAAATGCGATCTTCCTGAAGTGGACAGTAAGACAGTGTATGGAGGTTGATTCAGAGCAACCCCCCTTTTTGGTACCAGTGGCATAGTAAACTTCTCTCCCTCCTCACTAATTTCCTAGCTCCCTCTCTCCACCAAGGAAATTATTTTGCATTCTCTCATAGTTTCCCTTAAGGGACTGTGCTGCCTATTACAGTGAATCTCCATAGCAATAGATCTCTCACAGAAAGACTCTACACTATTCGGCCATATCTTGTTTGATGGGTAGCCTTTTTTTAAACAAATGAAAATGAATGAATGAATGGCAGTAACCATCTCCTCTTAGACAACTTTGAGTGTAATAAGACTGGCGTTTACATAAGAGGGATATTGTTTGATTGTGGTGCAACCAAACCCCTTATTGTGCTCATTTTCATGTGTGGCAGCATCTTATAGACAGTTGGTAAGATGTCGAGAGTTGTGTGAAACCTATGGAGTAGACTTTGGACAAATTTAGATTTTCTATCAAAATTCATGATTTAGCAAGGTCCTGATATGAAACTTAATAGCTTTAGCTGAGTTTCATTGGGAATGTTGGGTTTGACTTCAACAATTACATATTAAAGGAGTGCAAACCCAGGGGGATCAAATGCAGAGCAAATGTTCCCTTGCTTCCTCATGGAGCAAAACTGGCGAGAGTCGCACAGCTTAATCACGATTAAAAGTCAGTGGATGCCAGGGCTGAATTGCTACATCCTTCGGTAGCCTTCCAAATGGCACCCTGAATGTTCTAAGGTAACAAGGTAATACTCCATCATTGTTCTATACGGTACGTATAATTTACGATGTGTGGCACTGCATTTTGCGCACACGCTGCCATGCCACTGTGACAGGGATGGTGTCAAGCTTAAAGAACCAATAGAAGAGACATCATTTTTTAAAAGGTTTTAGAATTGTAGTGCTATAGAAGTTGGTAGGAAGCAAGTGAAGGAGGGACACACTTACCTCTTTCAAGAAGCACACAGTAGGGCTTGGTGAAATGCAGCAAGTCCCAACCATGGATAAGTAATTCTTTATAGAACCCACCAATACTGGGAGTGGGGCTTGTCCATAGTTACTGGAATACTCATGAGCAAACCTGAAAAGAGACAGTACTTGGCTGGAGGATTTGTTAACTCAGAGGGATTTTCAAAGACATCAAAAGGAATTTGGCACCTGAAGAAAGTCAATGACTTTCGAAGAGAGTTGGGCACCTGACTCCCTTATGGGCTTCTGAAAATCCCATCCCAGTGTTTTTGCAAATGTAACGTATGCTATTTTCAATTTTTTTTTAAAATGCCAGGAACATATAGCAGGCTGCCTGCATAAACCAGTTCACAAAAATGGGCTTAAACCCATGTGAATGCGTCACTGCTCCACCAACTGAAATCAGAACAGAAATATTCCAGCAAGTTTGTTTATTCGTATGCATTTTTTGACAATCATTACAGTTCATAAGGTCAGCCTGACCTTACGGAGTCTTCATAACTCTCATGGTATAAAAAATATTAAGTTGGCTATTTAGTAGCATCCTGATGAGTTTCAGATAAATTAATAAATGGTTTAATAAATTGCATTTTTGTCATGACTGGCATCTGCCAACCCTGATGAGCAAATTAGGTGGGTTAGCAATAAAAGATAAATACGTAGAGCTAGGGTATGCTCTGTGCATCCATGGAGTGCAAAGTGGGGGAAAGAGGAGAGATTCTGTAGTGCCTAAGTCATATGGAGGGAGACATTATGCTTGTATAAAGCATGATGCCAACAGGAAGCTATGATCACGCCCCTTCCCATCCACCATAGGCCTGTGAGTGCGGGCAGTAGTTCTAACTGCCTCTCCCACACAACTGACTGCCATATTATTGTGTTACAGGGATGTACCCTCTCCCCAGCCTCGCTGTGCATCCACATAGAGGTGGCCCTAAACATAGCACATGAGCTCCAAATTCTCCCTGGTTTTGCTTGGGTGAAATGTCAGAGTTAATGGATCTCTCTTTTATCCCTGGCGCATGAGACAGTTGCTTCTTTTACAGGCAATCACATTGGACACTTTATCTTGTAGTTTGGTTACATTTTCTAAGACTATTAAACAGCTAGCGCCAGGAGAAGGAAAGAAATAATAAAAGTAAATGTGTTCATAAATCTAACAATAAACAGCGGCGTTAAGTCCAAAGTTGGCAAACTTGGGTGCTTAACATCAGACAGCTCTTTCGCACATTGATGTGTCTAGGGAGAGATTTGCAGAGAGATTTGCAAAGACAATCAAATACTTTTGATAGTCAGTGGGAGTTGTGTGACTAAATCACTGTTGTACCTTTGAAAATCTCTCTCTAAAGTATCTAAAAAGAAATTTTACTATCAATCTCTACAGAGAGATTCAGGGCCAGATTTTAGCGTTTAAAGATGCAGACAGGTGTCTAGCAGAATTTACAAAAATGTCGTACATGGTTTAGGGGCCTATCTCACATTCATTTCAATGGGAGATAGGTACTGGAGTAAGCTAGGCATTATAATTCATTTGTATTAGGTGCCTATCTGCAGGTTTAAGTACCTAAATGCCTTTGAAAATCTGAACCTCAGTCCCTATGTTAGTCCCTTAGGAGAACCCAGGAATGAGACAATAAGTCAGAGATTCAGGATCTACAGAGGGCTCTCTGCTTTTCCCCTCCTTACCTTTTCCACCATGTCTCCACCATATGAGTCAGAACAAACAATAGTCCTAACTTCCTGAACCAAGAGAAACACAGCCTTTCCTGGTGCCTTCTGACCCCCAACTACTGCAATCCAAGCAGAAGATATTCTAAAAACTGCATTGCTGAGAGGCACCACAGAGACCCTTCTTCAGATCACACAGCACCCAGAAAGACACTCCGACCCCATTGTCTTTAAGAACGTTACTGCTACACCATATAAGATTTTATTAAGCTAAGCCATGGTCCTCTTTGCCCCATTATGAGTGGAGCATGTCTCCAGGGACTGTGGTTCTAACCCTTGTGCTTGGCACACAAAGTGGGTAGGGGGAGAAAGGTTCTTTGTACCCTGGCAGCTTTGTGCATCCATGCAGGAGCTAGAGACAATAAAGCACACAAGATAAACTTCTATCAAGTGCTTAACCCCCATTTAATAGCACTTACACTTGTCTGCATCCCAACCGTTCGTCAGAGAGAAAAAACAGAATCTAATGGAGACAACCTGTTGACTAGTGAATGAGTTTGTTTGAAATTAACTAAGGGATTTAATGTTGTTCTCAGGATACATTCAAGATGTGTAAAGTTCATAAGCTAAACTCTTAGTGCTTATGTAATGCTGACAGACCCCGGTCTTCCGTGGGCGGGATTGAACCTGGGGCCTCTGCAGCTTAAAGCATGAGTCTTTAAAAGCCTGACCTAAAAGTGGGGGCAAAAGACCTATCTGGCTTTAAGATTAAACTCGATAAGTTTATGGAGGAGATGGTATGATGGGATAACATGATTTTGGCAATTAATTAATCTTTAAATATTCATGGTAAATAGGCCCAATGGCCTGTGATGGGATGTTAGAAGGGGTGGGATCTGAGTTACTACAGAGAATTCTTTCCTGGGTATCTGGCTGGTGAATCTTGCCCATATGCTCAGGGTTTAGCTGATCGCCATATTTGGGATCGGGAAGGAATTTTCCTCCAGGGCAGATTGGAAGAGGCCCTGGAGGTTTTTCGCCTTCCTCTGTAGCATGGGGCACGGGTCACTTGCTGGAGGATTCTCTGCTCCTTGAATTCTTTAAACCACGATTTGAGGACTTCAATAGCTCAGAAATAGGTGAGAGGTTTTTCGCAGGAGTGGGTGGGTGAGATTCTGTGGCCTGTGTTGTGCAGGAGGTCAGACTAGATGATCATAATGGTCCCTTCTGACCTTAATATCTATGAATTTATGAATCTATGAAAAAAAGCCAGCTAGCTGTAGAGTAAACTCATTAATCTCTCTCTCTCTCTTTAAGTAGTTTTGGTGACACTAGATGGGCCAGAACACCACATCCAGGAGGTGTGTGGGTTACACTTACCTATCTGCAAAATCCTGGGGGTCCTTCTTGAAGGCCTCACAGAGTTCTTCATTTGATGGCTTCATGTATGTAGGGAACTCTTTGGGCGGTTGGTGCAGGGCGGCCAGACAGAGCTTTCGCTCTAACCCTTGCTGGGTACAACAAGCCGCAATCCCTGGGTGATCAGGATAAGGAGAGTTTTCATCACAGGACTTGGCAGACAGAGCTGAAGACTGGGGTAGGGTGGAATGGAAGAAAAAGAAATGAGAGAACATTAATGTCCAAGTTCTCAGTCTAGCAGTAATTACAGTTTTCACATTCTTTAAGTAAAACATTGTCTCCTTCTATAGGTGAAATCCACTTCTGCACACAGCTCAAAGAAGCGGGCTCTGTGGAGGAGCCCTGTGGGGGGTTGGACTGGTGATACCTATCTTGGGGACATAAGCACAGGTATGTTGTTCAGAACCACAGTGTCACTACCTTATTCCTCTGTGCTGGCTGCAACCCCTCCCAGTCACTTATGGAGTTTATTGGGGCCACGTTAGTTAGTAATTCATTGCATACCTATGAATGTACCACAGAATACTTTGTCAATGTAATACAGTCTTAGTAACATGAGATTTCCCCTTCTGCTATTCATTCTCTGGTGAGAAGAGGGACAAGATAACTCTTTGGGGGGGGGGGGGATGAATGAGTTGTGTGAGAATTTTGTTAACCATCTTGCTTAACCACTTGTTAAGCACTGTAGCTCTGGCCAACTTCTGACTTTTGTTAAGCCAACTTATGTTCAGGGTGCTTCTAAGAAGGAGATAACACAAAACATGCATTAAAAGGTATCTGACCCAAACGTCTTACACTATCAGCAGTAAAAAACCCAATTGCTTAATGCATAAAGCAAGCACCAGAAATAGTGGGGGCTCCAATGCAAAGCAAGAAAAGAGGAGAAGGAGAACTACAGTGGCTGCATTACAAAGTCAGTGTTAGCAATGTGGTCAGTGAAGGCTATCTTAGCACAGGAGATACCTGCAGTATTTCAGACACTATGGTGTGGTAATTGTGGGAAAACATTCCATTTTTAATGGTAATCACTGTAGAAAGGGATGGATTCTGGAGCCCTAATGAAGGCAAAACTCCCATTGACTTGTTTTAAGTGAGAAGACTGCAGGATGTAGCTCAAAGTGGATGTGGTTGTGTTGCTTAGTGTCAAAATTCTGCCTCTATTGTTGCACAGGGTCTTCTGGCAGTCAATCTGATGCATTTCTGCTGTAGAGAGGAAAGGTAGGATTTGGGGGGCTGTAGTGCATGGAGCCAAGGAGGCTGCAGGGCACAGACAGGTGAGAGCAGGCCTGTGGGAGAGGTAGAAGCGGATGATTGGCCATTCATGGTCCTCCAATTCTCTGTCCCATGTTAGGAGCATGTAACTGGCATGGAGAGCTACTTAGCCACATAGCGGAAGTAGCCTCCACCTAATGAGTCTTCTGTGGCTGGGGTGAGAGTCTGAAGATTCCTCACCCACATCGATGCACTGGCCTATGCCCAGTCCACACACTCAGGCTTGGTGCTGGCATGATGGAGTTGGTCTGAAGAGGAAAGAGGCAGGTGTAACTCCAGAAATGGGTATTTAAGTTGGCAGAAGTGGGCCACCCCGTTTCGATGAGGAGTCGGTCTCTTAGATATTAGTCATCCCAACATTTGTATTTCTCCAGACGCGATTAAACCAGAGCAGTGATCTGTGCACAGGAAATGTGGCCCAATACTTTTTGGGGCTCCTCATCCATACTCTGAATATGATTTGCAAAACCACTTAGCCATTGGCACTATATAACAACAACATTTAGTTCTTATATAGCACTTTTCAGTTTTAGATCTCAAAGCACATTACAGAGGAGGTCACAATGATTATCCTCATAGTACCGATGGGGAAACTGAGGCACAAGGTGGGACAGTGACTTGCCCAAAATAAAAAATAGAGATGGCCTCAACCCAAAAGCTTGGATCAGCATACCCCAATCTTTTGGCAACATGAGGGTATGTGTATTGTTCCTTTAAATATGTAGCAAGACACCAGCAGCAGGTTTTAGGCAGAAGCTCTGAACCAAAGCATAGGGTTGGAGGAAAGAGGGGTCACAGTGACTTTAGGGATAGTACCATTTCCTTTATTCCAGGAAAATTTAACCCTTTCTGTAACTCTTAATCACATGACAAGCTGCTTGAAATCTGGATCCAGACCTGATTTTTGCAGCTGGATCCCAGCTCTATTAAATTCCATTAATAGTAATGAGAGTTACATGTGTGCGCTGAACAGACAATAAACCCCTCCGCCTTTCAGCCATAGTCAGCGTTACCTTTTAAATTAATTTAAAGATGCTTCCATACTTAGTCACCTCCCCCCAGACTTCTCCACCATTTTCACTTGAAACTTTCATTGGAATGTAAACAACATTGCATGTACATAACCGTACATAAATTGGAACCATCACATTGTTTCTCTCTGTTAAGCATGTAATTATATGGTTATGTGCAATATATTATTCAGCCAGTAGATGCCTCTGTATGCCATTCAGAATTCCAGATAGTGCTGTTGGGAAACTGCATAATGAATTGTGTCAGTCAAATATATATATACTAAATAACGTTAGAGACATGAATATTATATATAGTACTATAAGACAGTAGAAAGGCATTTGTGTGTCGCTCTGCTCATGCAGCATTCCTGAATGTAGCTGGAAAAGCTTCAGGGTTGTATAAACTCTGAAATCTGGTTTGTGTGTCTTGCTTTGTAAAACCTTGGTCTGTGTAAACAGCAAAGTGAAACAGAGCCTCATGAGGGAATTGTTAATTTTAGGTGCTCCCAAAACAAGCAAAAACCCAAGGCCACAAAAACAGACCAGTAAGATTAAAAAAACTGGAAGGAGCCAGTGGGATTAATAGCAGAGAACAGACGATACAAGTAAGACAAGTAAAAAGAAGTTTAAGCAAAAATGAATTAGTTTGGGTTAGTTATTGTGATTTGTGCATAAAAATGTTTAGTCAGGGGTTTAGAACGGATAGGTTTACAGATGAGGTAACTTAGTCTGTGCAAAGCTACAGAATAGGGTATAAAAGATAGTGACTGACAACAAGAGAGTGGAGAAAAAAAGGGGAAGAACACAGCAGAGACCAGAGACTTGGAAAACGTCTCCCTCCCCCCAGAAGAGGTAATTTATAGCTGGTAATAGCGTAGTCTTAAAATGTGCAAAATAAATGCTACAAGAAACTATTTAAGCCTAAATTGGAATGGGTCTCCTTTGTCGTCATACAGGATGGAGCCTGGTAAACAAGGGAGAAAAAGTTGAGGCCAAAGTTGCATGGAAGCCTGTTTGTTTGTCTATAGTTAGAAGCTCTTTTCTTTAATAAATGCATCGTGTTTAAGATACTGTGATTCTACAGAGCATGACTTACCCCAGTTTCATAGCAGCTGGGGTGAACCCCTTTGACACAACACGTTTCTGCCAGGAAGACCACCTCTTTCACAAGGTGACTGATCTCTTCAAAGGTGGCATTGGAGAATTTCTTGCTGTTCAGGATGATTGCTCTGAGAACAAACAGGAGGCAAAGCTCTTATGGCCGGTTTGGGGAAGTATTTATTATTCACTGAAACCCTATTGAAAGAAATCTGTCCGATTGCAGTTACAAGTTTTACATGAAGAATAGCAGCTCTGGGTCTGAAATACGAACAAGCGTTTTCTTTTAAAGCAACATTTTGACTTCTTTAAATGTCACTGGAATCTGTGCTATAGGCATAGAGCCTTATTTTCAGCATGCCTGTATCCAGGCTTCCAGTTTGTTCCCACAGCTTTGCAGCCAGAAGTAACTGTGGACACAGATTTCCTTCTACAGTTATCTATGGATACATCTGGTGTCACATACATGCCTAAGTACTGATAGCAGCTGCAGATCAGGCAGTTAAATGTCTAAGGGTACATCCAAACTGCAGCTGGGAGCGTGCTTCCCAGCTCAGATAGACACCTGCTAGCTTGCTAGAAATGGGGTCAGAGAGACAGATGCTGCCATTCAAGTAGAAGGCTGGGATTTTCAAATCCTAAGGGAGCTAGGCACCGAATTCCATTAAAATGCAATAGGATTTAGATAATTAACTTCTTTTGAAAATTCAAGGCAGACAAACAACTTACAGTTTAAGGCCCTGATCCTGCAAACATGCAGGTGTTTAACTTTATTCATGTGACTGGTCCCACTGAAATCAATAGGACTCACCATTTATAGAATTTAATTATAGTTAAAACTTATAACATTATTTTTTCTTTTTATAATATTTTTCTTTAACTTGGTTTGTGTGCTGTGTCTTAGCAGTATGGGTTCAAAGTCAATGCTTCAGTGTTCTGGGGGGTACATACAGAGTTCGGAAGTTGTCTTTTCCCATGGTGTTGAATTCTCCACAGATTTTGTCCCGTACATAGTCTCGACCTGCAAAATCAGTCACAGGAGGATTTATGATCAGTTACTTGTTTTGATAAAACAGACACAGAAGAAAACAAAGCATATCTCACTCTGTCCTCTTGAAGACAAAGATGGGCTTGAGTGACACCAAAACAAAAAACACACCATAAAAACCCTACCCAAACATGTTCTCTGCACACATCTCTCCTTTTGGGAAAGGATGAAAGATCAAACAACATGACAGATCTTAGTCACGTCCCTTACTGAGGTTCTGGAAGGTGCTCAGATCCATGGTGATGAGCATAGTATAAAAACCTATTTAAAATAGAATCTGTATGTTCTTGAGGGTCTGGTCCAAAGGCCACTGAAGTGCATAGGAGTCTTTGTTACTTCAGTGGGCTTTTGATCAGGCTCTTCTTTCCAAAATGAGAAGATGAGAGAATTAATGACAGGTTTCAGAGTAGCAGCCGTGTTACTCTGTATTCGCAAAAAGAAAAGGAGTACTTGTGGCACCTTAGAGACTAAGGTTAGTCGCTAAGGTGCCACAAGTACTCCTTTTCTTTTTGATGTTGGTTTATTTTTTAAATAGAAAGGGGATGGACATGTCTATTCCCATATTCCAGCCATCTCTTCTGGAAAAACAAAAACACATTTTGCCACTATTATAATTAGAAAATAACTGTCTACGTGCACATGTTGTTTGGGTATCTTTGTAGAAAAGCAGTGGGGTGAAATTCACCCCTGTGCCGAGGGCCAGCATCAATTTTCTAAGTATCAATTAATTCCCTCTTAAGCCCTCAAAATAGGATTCTAGTGGTGCAGAAAGCTTGTGCAGGCCCGCTGCATGGGGATGAATTTCATCCCTATAGCATTTAATACAAAATAACATAGGATGGTTCAAAACAGCCTATAGAGTTCAAAACAGAATTATATCTCTGCTGCAGAATTCCACAGAATTGTGTAAAACAAACCAACTCCTCAAACCACTCCCTGAAAACCCCCACAACTCTACAAAGAACATATTTCTCTGTTAAATTTGACACTGTAGGCTCAGAGTAATTTTCACAGCATTCCAATTAATTTTCATAAAACCCTCTTGGTTCCACCCCAATGGAATGCGTCACTGAACCTAATGCGTCACTGATGTTCTGTGACACTCTCTTAGTAAACACTTCACCTCAGGGTGAATGCACGTGGTGTGACTAAATTCTTCTTTGTAAGTCACTTAGCAGGTACTACTGGGCATTTTCAGAATTTAAACGAAGCTTGAAAAAAATCAGAGGGAAAATGACAACATTTTTAACCCTCATCTTGTTTGTCTGATGAGATTCCAGTTTGCTCAGTGCCTGAGCCGTCTTCATTTGAATAATTCAAGCTACTAGTAGGGCTGGAATGATCCAGTCGTCTCATCTGCCTCTTTGCTGCGTTACACTCACATTTATCTGCTTTAGACAGCAGCAGAGAAGGATGCTTGAAGCTCTTTATGCTAGAGGTCATTCTTCACGCACAGATGTCATGAGGCAGGGAACATTTCTTTAAATAAAAGCAGGCAGACAGAAATGGCCACTTTCCAACTGAGGTAAATATAGAATAAGGGCATCTTTGTCATGCAAAGCAGTGTTTACTTGTGGCGAACACAAAGTTAGGGTTTGTGAAAATATTAACTTGGCCATAAAATGAAAAGTGGAGAGCTTTGCATAATGCTAATTGGAACCTGTTTTACTGAGAGCTAGATTTTTGGCTTTGCCACAATCCTGCGGAATGGGGGTGTAAAAGCAGCCCAGGGAAGTAAGAAAGGCATAGTTCCTTTCGACCACCCCCACTTGCTTCTGGCAGAGAGTCATTTGTTGCTGGCCTCTATCAGTAGCAATTTATAACCTCCCCCTGCACCGATTCAGCGGTGCTGGCTTGTGCATTGGCTTCGCCCATTTCCCTCCCATCCCCACCTACCCACTTGGTGTTTCCAATGGCTACTCGTGGAGTTATGTACTACACGGTGCAAGTAATGGTGGCAGAGTTGGGCACTTGGTGTACTAGGGAAGGGCAAGGATCCTAGTGTGGGTGGGGAAACCAGTCTGGAAATAAATGTATTGTCATTTTGGTGAAAGACTTCTTTTAAAATCAGTGGGAGACTCATTCAAGAGTATAATTTAGAACTCAGTTTCCAATATGATAGATTTAATTTTTTTTAATGAATTTTTCTTCATCCCTGGCTGAATTTTAAAATACATGCTCAATATTTCCTACAAATAAATGATGTCTCCCTCTCTTTCTTTTCCTTTAGCCATCAATATACAATGCCCAGTGCAGGACACAGGTTATTAGCAATCTGAGGGACAGTCCCATTAGCCTGACCACCCACAAAAAGGCTTTGTCAGTGTGCGGTTAAAGCTGCAGGCACGTATCAGTGATCTGAGTGTATAGAACGCTTCATGAATGTTCGAGTCAGAAAACCATTTCAAGATACGGTGAGTCACCAAGTGATCAAATCACTGAGACCCAAGGCTTATAGGAGTGGGGGGGGGGGTGAGGAAAAGAGGATCACATGACCTCTCCCTTCTCTCCAATTCCATCCTCCTCCCTGGGCCCACACAAAGGACAGGAGCTCAGGGATTCTTCACTGTCAGGGAATCCCTGTTCTCGTTGGGGCCGGGGAAGTAGTAGGAGGTGGCCAGGCTGAGAAAGAGTGGAAGGTGGTTGGTTTTTTTTGCCCATTAAAAATCAAAACAGAACATACACTAGAGTGTTAGAATATTTCTTCAGGGAAGAAGAGCAAAAAGAAATAAAGAGAGAAGAAAGCACTGCTGCATTTTCTGTTTGTTACAGAACTCACTGGCTATATTTGATCAGGTTTCTGGAAGACCCATTCATGTTTTTCATATGGTATGCAGTTGTAGCTCTAAAGTCTGTGTTTACACATCTCAATAAAATTACAGCCCTAGTTTCAAAGAGCTGAGAACCAGCAGCTCCCATTCACCCCTAAAGAAAACTGCATACAAAATGTGGGCACATTACGATTTAATGTGTAACTTTCTTTTATCCTACTCTGGCTAATCCTGAAAAATTTTGTGGTATGTCTGATAAGAAAAGGGATAGAATAGCCTTCTTCTCTTACTTACTGTGGTATAAATAAAGAGTAGTAGTTTGAAAGAAAAACAAAGCCTAATGGATCCGTTCTTTTATCACAAAAACCTTATAAAACTTGCTTTACAACTTAGAGAAAAATTAGTATATATGGGAGACTCCCACTGTAGTCAATGTACAAGAGTCAGGTTTTTTTCAGTGTGTCTTTCAGTGAAAATGTAAGTTAATGAAGGATCTGCAGATGTATCTGCACATCGGGCAGACATGCTCACTTGTTTTTGCCACAGCCTGCTTTCTTGGCTTGCACTTCTCTTTGTCCAGGACTTTGATGTTTTGTATCCTGTCTAATCACTTGATGTTACAGATGAGATGCAGCTAGCACACGTGAAAACACAAAATATATACACAAAATACACAATTATAAACTGGCCTATGGAAGTCCCTACAACTGTATCAATGAGACCTGCTACCAGTCAGTTTCTGCAGCTTTATAATATTAATCACATATTGTGGCTGATGCTTTTCTACTCTTAGTCTTCTTCTTCTTCTATCCTGTCATGTGATAGTGTCAATTAAGGTCTTTCGTTGTTTCATGTTGAGGTCCAAACTTGTGTTTCTCTTACATTAAGGTAGGTAACCTGTTCATTCATGGTCCTATCAAAACTCTGTGATATCAAGCTCTTCTCCTTTTTCCTCTTATCTATTTTAATTTTGAGTTTAATAGTGACTATTGTTGAAGGGTTTCTCCTTTCATTAGTATTAAAAAAGTTCTTAAATTATCAGGTTGGGTGGTAATATTTTTTATTGGACCAACTTCTGTTGGTGAGAGAGACAAGCTTTTGAGCTCCACAGAACTCTTCTTCAGCGATTATCTGACAGCTGATACCCATTAGTAGTTCTGTTGAAATCAATGAAGTTACACCAGTGTAAAGTCAGTGTGAAAGAAGAAGCAGGCCCAATTAGAGTTTTAGTTAAAGAAATTAGGTAGACGTTCACTTCTTACTTCATCAACTCTATCTATCCATCTGTCTTTGTGTTTTGTATAAAGAAAAGGAGTACTTGTGGCACCTTAGAGACTAACCAATTTATTTGAGCATGAGCTTTCGTGAGCTACAGCTCACTTCCTCAGATGCATACCGTGGAAACTGCAGCAGACATTATATACACACAGAGATGATGAAACAATACCTCCTCCCACCCCACTGTCCTGCTGGTAATAGCTTATCTAAAGTGATCATCAAGTTGGGCCATTTCCAGCACAAATCCAGGTTTTCTCACCCTCCACCCCCCCACACACAAACTCACTCTCCTGCTGGTAATAGCCCATCCAAAGTGACAACTCTCTTCACAATGTGTATGATAATCAAGGTGGGCCATTTCCTGCACAAATCCAGGTTCTCTCACCCCCTCACCCCCCTCCAAAAACCACACACACAAACTCACTCTCCTGCTGCTAATAGCTTATCCAAAGTGACCACTCTCCCTACAATGTGCATGATAATCAAGGTGGGCCATTTCCAGCACAAATCCAGGTTTTCTCACCCCCCACCCCCATACACACACAAACTCACTCTCCTGCTGGTAACAGCTCATCCAAAGTGACCACTCTCCCTACAATGTGCATGGTAATCAAGGTGGGCCATGTCCAGCACAAATCCAGGCTTTCTCACCGCCCCCCCGCTTTTTCCCAGGGACACACACACACACAAACTCACTCTCCTGCTGGCAATAGCTCATCCAAAGTGACCACTCTCCAAGTTTAAATCCAAGTTTAACCAGAACATCTGGGGGCGGGGGGGGGGGGTAGGAAAAAACAAGGGGAAATAGGCTACCTTGCATAATGACTTAGCCACTCCCAATCTCTATTTAAGCCTAAATTAATAGTATCCAATTTGCAAATGAATTCCAATTCAGCAGTTTCTCGCTGGAGTCTGGATTTGAAGTTTTTTTGTTTTAAGATAGCGACCTTCATGTCTGTGATTGCGTGACCAGAGAGATTGAAGTGTTCTCCGACTGGTTTATGAATGTTATAATTCTTGACATCTGATTTGTGTCCATTTATTCTTTTACGTAGAGACTGTTCAGTTTGACCTATTACCAGCAGGAGAATGAGTTTGTGTGTGTGGTTTTTGGAGGGGGGTGAGAAAACCTGGATTTGTGCTGGAAATGGCCCACCTTGATTATCATGCACATTGTAGGGAGAGTGGTCACTTTGGATAAGCTATTACCAGCAGGAAAGTGAGTTTGTGTGTGGGGGGGCGGAGGTTGAGAAAACCTGGATTTGTGCTGGAAATGGCCCAACTTAATGATCACTTTAGATAAGCTATTACCAGCAGGACAGTGGGGTGGGAGGAGGTATTGTTTCATGATCTCTGTGTGTATATAATGTCTGCTGCAGTTTCCACGGTATGCATCCGATGAAGTGAGCTGTAGCTCACGAAAGCTCATGCTCAAATAAATTGGTTAGTCTCTAAGGTGCCACAATTCTTTTTGCGAATACAGACTAACACGGCTGTTACTCTGAAACCTGTGTTTTGTATAGTGGCCATCACTGAAGACTAGGATTTTTAAAAGGAATTAAGGCTCCAACTCTTATTGAAAAAAAAATTAAAAGATGCTTCTGAATATCTCCCTCTAATTGTCTAGAGACACAATTTTCAAAAGTGCCTAACTAACTTAGGGCCTAGGTCCCATTGTCTTTTAATGAGACCGAGTCTGCTAAGTGCCTAAGTCACCTCTGAAAATAGGACTCAGTCTTCTAAGTCATTTAGGCACTTTTAGAAGAAATTTATCCTTGTTTTATTGATGTTAGTCTTTTTCTGTATTGTCTTCTTTCATTTTTTCAGCTGCAACACTGGCTTCACAAAGTTGTAGATTGCACCAGATACATGGAAATCAATTCCTGTTGTAATAAGAACCAATAGAGGGTGCTATGAACCATATCTGTTTGAAGTAGAGAGAACTCAATCTTATGTTCAGTCTGGAAAATGCACAGGATTGAATGGATTTATCAAAAGAAATATCAGGTATCAGGACAGACAGAATGAAAAGGAATTACTGTTAAGTCTTTGCAATAGGTGAACATTAATGCTAAATTGCAGTGGAATTGCTATAAAATGATACAGCGTGCCCATATTACCAACCCTCAGCAGAGAGCACTATAATTCATGTAACTACAGGAAGTGCCAAAGGAATGATTAATAAGCCACTAATCCCTGTAAAGTGCCATTGGTTTTGCTACAAACTGTCTGGGTTGGGATGTGGTACCAGCAGGTTAAATATCAGTATAATTTTAGGTTTCAGAGTAGCAGCCATGTTAGTCTGTATCCGCAGAAAGAAAAGGTGGACTTGTGGCACCTTAGAGACTAACATATTTATTTGAGCATAAGCTTTTGTGAGCTACAGCTTACTTCATCGGATGCATCCGATGAAGTGAGCTGTAGCTCGCGAAAGCTTATGCTCAAATAAATTTGTTAGTCTCTAGTATAATTTTAGACACTCTGCTGTAACATTTACATTATTTTCACAGTGACTTTAACACCCGGAAAGGTGTTTGTAGTGAAGACAGGATGAATCCAGTTACTGCGAAAAGCTGAAAGGGTAACATTTCAAAAAGCACCAAAGTGACTTAGGAGCCCCAAGTCCCATTTTCAAAAGTGATTTAGGTAGTTAGGGCCAGATTTGCAAAGGTTTTTAGGTACCTACAGATGTAAATAGGTGTCTAGGAAAATTTCAAAAGCACCTAGGGCCATAAGCACCGAGTCCATGGGTGCTGTGGGGCTGGAGTACCCACAGGGAAAAAAAAAAGAGTGGGCACTCAGCACCCACCAGCAGCCCCATTGCTCAGCTCCTTCCGCTGCGAAGCAGCTGTTTAGCTGTGTGCAGGAGGCGCTGGGGGGAGCAGGAGAAGTGAGGGTGGGGCGCACTTGAGGGAGGGGGAGAATGGGGGCTGGAAGAGGTGGGGCGGGAAGGGGTGGAGTGGGGGCAGGGCCTGGGGCAGAGTTGGGGGGTCATGCACCCCTGAGGAAAATGGAATGTCGTTGCATATGCCAAAGGCCCAGATAGGTGCCTAAATACCTTTGACTAACTCCCATTGAATTTACTTAGGCACCTAAATACTTTTGAGGATCTGGGTCCAAGTGCCTAACTCCCAACCTAGGCTCTTTAGAAAATCCCACTAGGCATCTATTTGCATCTCTAGGAACCAGACTATCTTTAATGTCTGGCCCTACATCCCATTTATAAAAATGGACTTGGCATTTATGAGCCTTAGTCTGATTGACTTTTGATGAGACTTGGACTTTTAAGTCACCTTTGAAAATAGGATTTAGGCACTTTTGAAAAAAAAATCCCCATGTTCTCTTTTACCCTTAAGCTACCATTTCTGGAAATACTTGCTCCAGGAGACCCTTTAGAAAATCTGAATCATGCAAAAACACGGGGCACCAGTGGGCAGTGAGAAGTGTATAACCCAGATCACCACTTGATGGAAACCACTGCTGTTCCATTGGAACATCAACAGAACTAATCTGATTTACACTGTCTGGGGATCTGGCCCACAACATCTAGAAACCAGCTAGACCTAAGGAAGTCAGGGTCTGGTTGAAGATATAAAAGTCCAAGATATACACAGACCCCAAATGGGAACATACTAATATTAGTAATGCTTGACATTTACCATGTTGTAAGAACCATTCATGTAGCGAAATTAATGCGCTCTCAAACCTCCCTGTCATGATACTTTATTTCTGATGCAAACAGTTTCAACAGTAAAAGTGAGAGGACATCAAATGTGCATGGAGTGTAAGGATCTTTGGGATTAAAATGAGTGATATCCCTTTACATGAACTAGAGTTGAGTGGTAGGCTAAAATTCATATATTTGAAGGCCAGAAGGGACCATTACCATGATCAAGTTTCTGCTAACCCACTGTCTTCAAATGATGCTCTCAGGGGGAAATGTACAACACCTTTTCCTTCAGTGCAGTTGCACAGATGTAACTGATTTGAAACTTAAACAATTCTGATGGTGATTAATCGAATTTAGCTCACTCTCTCTTAACTATGTGGACTCTGCAGAACAAAGCAGATGAGGTGGCAGGTTTGCATAATTTTTGGTGGTGCACAGAACCACTGGCCGGGAGATGCTCCAGGGGCATTAGGCGGGGCCGGGGGATGCTCCAGGGGAGACGCGTAGGGGTGGCAGGTGGGGCTGGGGGAGAGACATTGGTGGAGCCGGGCCTCCAGGCCCTGAAGATTTCTGGAGCACGGGCACCACAGGCCCATGTAACTCGCTGCCCCTGAAAGCAGAATAAAAATCAGTAAAAGCTTATTTTCATCTGAATGCACATAAGTAGCATAGCTGCTTAGTAAGAAGGTGGCATTTTTAGAGCAAAAGTGCATTTTAATGCACCAGCTGCATAGACTTTGCAGGACTCAAAATTAGAGAGATGGATGGGAAAACTCCTCGGTTTCCTGAAATGCTTCAAAGTGCTATCGTTTGCTTTGTGTTTGACATTTTTGATGGTATTAAAGTCTGATGCTATCTGACTATGCTCATCTGAATCTTCCCCAAAAGACAAGTGATGATTCTGCTGGTGTGGTGTCCAGCTAGAAGATATTATTCAGGCAGTATCCTGTTAATCTCTTAGAGTCAAAGAAGTTTGACCCCATTCCCCAGTTAGAACAAGTAGCCTCTGAGGGTGAACAGCTCTTTGTTAGAACACTGTCTCCTCACAACCAGAGTAAACAAAATACATGTCTTTTTGACCTGGAATAGCTGCTCACTGATACCCTGTGATATTGTCACTTAAATCAGCTAAACAGACACAAAATAAATACGGGATTCACCTGCTCAGCATATTCAAAACCATTTGGTATGTGCTTATAAATAAGGTGTTAATGATAGTCCACCAGCTGTGAAAAGGACACAGAAAGTTATACTTCAAGTGGAGGCTTGGACTCGAACAAAACATACAGCCATGCTAGGTTATTTCTATATATGAAATGGCTGCTCAGCTCAGTCAAATAACCCCTGCTCATTAAGAACCTGATCCAAAGTCCATTGAAATCACGGGGGGAAATCTTGTTATTGACTTGCGATCAGGTCTTTAGATTAGGCCCTAGAAGACTAGGAAGACGTCAACACCACAGCCTCTTTTCCTGCCTTCAAGAGTAAGCTCCATTCAGCTCCTCCTTGCAGATAGAGAGCTACCTCTGAGCAGCACCCTGGGCCTCCTCCTCTCTTCTGTGACATAATAGGAGGGAATGAGCATGTTTACCTGTCAAATGTGGTCGGGAAGCATGGGTGGAAGAGATGGCAACAACATAGGTGAGGGGTTTGTTACAGGAATGGGTGGGTGAGATGCTGTGGCCTGCGTTGTGCAGGAGGTCGGACTAGACGATCATAATGGTCCCCTCTGACCTTAAAGTCTATGAGTCTAGATGACTTCCTCCAGCCCTGAGCCAGTGCCAACCTCTTGGAGGGAGCTATGCCTGACTGGGGGTATGCGTGGTTTCAGGGGTATTGCCCACTAGTTAGGACAGAGCAGGGGAGCAGCTGCTATAGGCAGTATGACCCCCTCAGAAATCCATAGAGTCGCTGTCAGGAAACACTATGGCAAATTAACGCTTCCCAGAGCAGCACTGATGGTACGTACTCCACTCAGGGAGTGTCTGCAGCTTAGACTCTCCCCTAGAGCTCACCTTGACTAGCTAATGGGTCCACACTATAACTTGTCCTGTCTCCACTGGGGTTTTTAAACATGTTAGCTCTCATGTTTTAAATACACACCTTTTTGCTAGTGTAGATGGTGCATTAAGAGGGTAACGGCGGCATGATGCCAGTGATCAGGGCTCAATTGTCGCAGGACTACAGAGCAGGCTGTGTTTTAGGGGGAAATAGTTTTCATCCCAGAAGATCTCAGAGCGTGTTACTTATTTAAACAGACATGCTAACACATCACTTCAGCTCTCATTGAAAGGTAGCTGGCTCCCTGCAACCTGAAACACATCAGCTGTTTAAGAGGGCACAGAAACACACACATCAGCTGTTTAAGAGGGCACAGAAACACCACCAAGATGATGATGACAGAAGTGACAAATCTCTTTTCCAGCTTAACGACTGTGAGGACCTCCAGATAGTGGAATGGGAATGATCTGACATCAGGACACATGGTTACAGCCTTAGTTCTTGTGAAAAATGCCACAGTATCTTTAATGCCCACAAGAGGGTGAAGCGCTCAGCTTTGTTTATGGCATCTTTTCGTCAATTTTAAAAATCTGACTGGATTAACAAGGGTATGAGATGGATGTGGGAAAAAGTGGATGAGTGGGTTGGGGGGGAGGGGGAATTAAGCCTTGCTTGTAGAAAGCGTTTATGTACAGAACGGCCTGACACTGCCTTCCAACTCTTGCATTACTGAAGCAGCATTGAACGCCCTTCCTTCAAACCCTATTATTGCTGCTTTGGATTACCTTGTGAGATCACCGCAGAGCATTGTTAGGCATTTGCTTAACTGGGACTAGGCCTGCTTTCACCATCACCCTCCCCAACCATGGGAATTGGGCTCAAATCTCTTATGGCACAAGTCACAGGGTAAGCCTGGAGATTACCTTTTTATTTCTTTGTAAGTATGATGTGAAATGCTTTCAAGTGAATGCGTCAATTGCGAGCCTGATAGCTTACATGACTGATACAAGCTGTCTGGCTGTGGCTGTTTGAAAGAGGGAGATAAGGAAAAATGGAGAGTGAGATAATTCAGTCTTTTGTGCCCATTCAGATCTTGGATTTTCTGCTGAGACAGCCACTCAAAGCCGCAATGAATGCTAGTGGTAGTGGTAATTTTGTCAAACAGGCACGTGTCCACTGTGACTGGGCTGAGACCAGCGACTCATTTTATGCAGTCCCCAAACAAGGATGAGATGATAACTTTTAGTCATGACTCAAGCTGTGTGAAACTCACCAGTTTTACTTTGCTAGGGTCATAAAAACTTTTTCTTCATTTCTGATCTTTGCAGTTTTTACCTTTTGAATTCTAAGGTCAAACAAACCCTGGAGCACAAATGAAACTCCGTCGAAGCCCTCAGGATCATGTCAAAACACTAGGAAAGGATGATTTTCGACACAAAGGCAAAACTCAAAGTTCACACAAACCATTGACTAATATTTGAGTGTATAAGACACCTCTGGAAGTTTCATTGTGAGCATTTCATACAGCTCTTTTCATTACTGACCTGGAGACTTAGTAAAGCTGGTATCTGAGAGAGGGCCGAGAACTAATGAGCCTTTCAGACTCCTGATCTATCCAGTCCCTACCTACAAGTTTAAGTTGTATGAAGAGAAAGATACGGGTCAGGTTTTAGGCAAACACTTCAAGGTCAGCTGGTCAGCTGATGTAAATCGTCGCTTCAGTGAAGTGATGTTGATGTACACTAGCTGAAGATCTGACTCTAAGAGTTCACAGCATCTGAAAATTTTCTTATTTGAACCTACTGAGGTATTTTCCCTTCCCATCCTTTTCCCAAGCCAATCTTCCTTTTCCCTCTCCCCTGGACCCAATCCGCGATCCTATTTTCCTGTCTCCATCTTTCACAAAACTATAAACTCTCTGGACAATTCCTGTTTTCCCTTTTTACTCCTTCTCTGGTGTTTCTTTCTTCAAGCCCCTTATGTAGCATGCTAGCACTTTAAAATCTTGGAGGCTCTTGATATTTCCAGGATCAGATTATCCTCAGAATTTGTTGCATCCAGCTTTGTTATTTCTCATATCAAGAATTCAGTGAGTGCCTTATACTAGAGAATATTGCCTCTGCTATTTCCCAGTTAACCAAAGTAATTACAATATTAATTGCTGGGTAACCTGTAGCATTCAGATCTCAAGATAATACTTTAGATTTTTGAAAGGGAAAAAAAAATCCATCATGGGCCACAACCTCAGATAATGTAAATTAATTGCAGTTTTCTATTGAAATCAGTAGAGTTACACCAATTTACAATCAGCTGAGGATCAGGCCTCATGTGATTACAATGGCCAAGGCTGTACAGAGTTGTTATTATAGGACTGATTGTCCTGTCAAAGAGAGGGAAAAAATCTCTAGTTTCCTGCATTTTTCATTCCAACAGAGGTTTTGTAACACTTCAGCTTCTGGGGCATTGTTTAATTAAATCACCTCTCAAGTTGTTCATTGGCATCAAAGGAAAGGTTTTCAATCATAGAAGCAAAAGAACAGTGGTTCAGCAATGTGAAATAACCACATATTCCTTTTTACCTTGCAGTGTTAAAAATTTAAGCAAGAAGTCCCTGTGAATCAATACAAGCAAATGGCAGTAAGTAGAATCTATTAATGTCCAGTTTTCTTTTGTTGTTTTGTATGGCGATTAGCCCTTGGGAGATATTCCGAACACGATCAAGGATTAGTTTTAATATCACCACTCTGTAGCTTTGAAGGGCAAGGTTGCTGGAATTCATTTTCACTTTCATGAATTGGTGTGTAATAATTATAAAATACATACATATAGGTTTGTTTATTTACTTATTTATTTATAATTTACATTCTTTTTGGCAGAGCTTCATTTGTGAGTCTGCAAATACAGATCAAGTAACCAAAGTGAGAATTTGTGGTTTTGCCCTGCTCTTTCTACTCAGTGTCTTTCATTTTGTAAAGCAAATAAAAGCGTTTGCGAAAGGTACCAGACTGAAAGCCCTAGAGAAAGTCATGTTCTCCACATGAATCCTGGCAGAGTCAAGGCCTTGAACTAAAGTTCCTTCCCCGCTCACCCCCCAAACAGGCTGAACTTGGCCAACAAAAGCCACGCAATCAATCTCTCCCTTCACATTGTTGAGCACTGTGCTCCACTTCTGACAAAGAGGATACTTCAATCTTCGTGCCCGATCGGAACTTTGCTTCCCAGTTTGAGACTCCCTGCAAAGGTGGCAATTGTGTTGTGTCATTTTTTTCATGACACTCTGAAGCCCACTCCCCCTACCCCCAGTCTTCAAACCCCAAGCCCCAGCCCAAGCCACAACTTCAAAACACCGTTTACAAAGCCCTGCAACCCTGAGTCAATTGACCTGGGCTGGGAGGCTCACTGCCATGGGGTGTGCAGACAAACCCGCAGAATTGGAGAGAGCGCAGCAATCCATTTTGGACAGGCTATATAACAGCTATCAGGTCATAATGAGCCAGATCCTCAGCTGGTAGAATGGTTGTAGTTCCACTGACTTCAATGGAGCTGTGCCAATTTACACCAGTGAGGAGCTGGCCCAGTCAGTTTACTTCACTACCAGCCTTGGCCTCATATGCAAAAGGTGCAGAGTTCCGTTGCCGACACAGAGCCATACCAAGATGTTTTCTATTTCGTGCGTTCTGAGTTTGTGTTGCAGTGAGAAACTCTCGTCATAGTGGAAGTCCAATTAAAAATTCAGTTCATTAACACTTTTTTAATAAGTGATCATGATTCTATTAGTTATGCCAATCAATTGTGTGACTGCACTAATCACTACAGTGTCTGAAGAGGTTCCTGTTAGCGCCTGTTACTGAAAAATCAAACACCTTAACAGCAGGGGCATCATTTGCTCTGGGGTAAAAGGGGCAGTTGCCCCCACAACCTGGGTTTGCCCCCTGCCTCAAAGTCTATAAAAGACATAATGGACCATGCCTTTTGCCTCCCACCCAGTCTTTGCAAGATCTCATATAAGCACACCGTGTTCCATATGCTAACACAACTTTGCCACCCCTAGAACTTTTCTCCCAGGCTGAACAATTCCATTGTCTTTATCTAAACGGTTCTTCTGCTTGAGGACTTGACCTAGCTTTCATTGAAACTGACAGAAATCTTTCCTTTGATTTCAATGGAAGTTGGATGGAGCCTTTCAAATGGAAAGTTTCACAGGAGAAATGCAGAGTGCAAGCCATCTTACCTCTATGTTCAGCATGACTCAACGATACTGCAGCAAGCAGCAGGACTGTTACTACCTTCATTTTGTAATTACACTGGATTTAAAGGGATGGTTTAATCACTTTGTCTTCTGCAGATTGTTTCGCCAAAGGTAGCACTCTAGAGGTCGTTCTGCCATTTATATCGATCAGATGACGGTAAATTACCCAATAAATGATTAATCTAGGTCGAGGAGCAGAGGGCATGCATCCTTGGTCTAGTGGAGATAAAATGGAATGACTAGTAAAGACAAATAGACATTTACCGATGCCAGTGTGTCCAAAAATCTCTGTGGTTTTATTATTAACTCTGCAAAACTGGGGTGCAAGCTATACAATTCCAGTCAAACTTTTTATCCTACCAATATTTTAATGCACAAAAAATGTAACAGGAATTTTAAAAGAGAGAGAGAGAGAGTGTGTGTGTGTGTGTGTGTGAGTGAGAGAGAGAGAGAGAGGTGGAAAACATACATTCTATGTGTCATCTTATTGCATAGCAGTTTTAACCTTCAAAGTGCTTTATGGACATTGATCCTGACGGCACCTTGTGAGGAAGAAATTAAGATGGTTGCCCATTGCCCGCCAAACTGGGATTTGGTCAGCACTTCCTGATATCTAGCAGTCCTGCGCAGACCATTACACAACAAGGTCTTTACTCACCATTTTTATCAGCTGGAGAATTAAAGGTGACTTGCAAATATAGTAAATAAGGAATAATACATAAATTTTACCAAAATAGCAAGCGATGGGAGTCAAATTAAGTGATTTTGCCAAATTACCTAAAGATCAGCAATATTTGGCTATTTACAGAATATTTTTTGAGTGTGCTACAAGAAGCAGAGTCCATGTTGAGGTTGCTGATTTGTGCTCAGCTAATGGAGAACTAGGGATGTGTTCATCGGTACATTCCTCAAGCTGCCTAAGAAGACGCTGTTCACCCTGTTGAGCTGAGGATCCTAGTCACCATCTCTTTCAAAAAGAGAAGAAAGAGCCTTCCCTCCCGGCATTCTCTCTCTCTGGTCTCTGTGGGGAGGAGAGTAAAAGAACATGGCTGCTGTCATTTCCAGGGCCTATGGGATGGGGAAGGGGAAAGACACAAGGCTCCTCCCTTGGCCTCCAGGATGGGGAAAGAAGGCAGACTTCTGTAGGCTCCTCCTCTCGCCCATGGGGAGTAGTGAGAGAGAAGAGAAGGGTGGGGGAGGTGCAATGGCATCCAGTGCTGGATAGCAGCTGCTGTAGGTAACAGAATTTTGGCTGCCCAATGCCCAAGGTTGCATTCATCCCTCCAGTAACCCCATTCCAATTGAATTGCTCCCAGGATAAGTTAGGTCCCCTCTGTGCTTGTGTCTCATATGTCGAATATGGATAAATGCCAAACCTTGAGTCCTCTTGCACATTCCTCATAAGAGGTGCACATTTAGCATATCATTTTCTTCACATTTGTTCTTTAAGGGCCTTCCAAGCTATCAGTCACTGGCTCCTGCTTGATGCCCCACCCAGGGCTTGAACTGAATAAAAAAAGCCTATATTTTTTCTCAGACGACTTCCCTGTTCATATAATTTCCCGCCCCCCCAAATAAAAACCCTAAAACTAACTGCTTAAATTACTAGTGACTGTTTCAGATATGGTGGCCTTCACCACATAAATGGGAAGCAACAGAGACAATGCCACCTATACCACATAGCTACGGCAATTTTATTAAACTATTCCTGCCACAGGAGATTTTAATCGCTCCTCATGTTAGTTTCAATTTCTCGAACAGAAGTTTCTTTTGCAGCATTAGCAGGTACAAAACCATGACAAATCAATGACACTTGCACAATGCCTTTCACTCAAGTGCTTTACAAAGTGTGTTCCTCACCACAGAAACACAGTCATCTTTGGCTTGCGTGTCAGCCATTTAAGTTCACACAGCAACAATACAAAGAGCTTAGGAATGGACGTCAGGAGTATATTCAGTTTAAGTTATAGGAGGAATTTAAGACCTCAACCAAAACTCTTTTGAGTCTGTGGAACAACTTCCATCCATCTGTACATTTTTGGTATTTATATGGTCCTCCTTAACATAGCATCTCACAGTTTTCAGAATATTGATCCCCATGCCCCCCATTAGGTAGGGAAGTCCTACTTTATCCCTATTTTACAGATGCAGAACTGTGGCACGAAGAGATTAACTGATTTGTCCAGAGTCACACAAGGAGGGAACTGACCCCAGGTCTCACACGGCCTAGGCCAGCACCCTAACCCTAAATTTCTTCCCCTAAATCATGTCTGATTTGAACCTGACACCTCTGAGGCTACAAGAGCAGCCACCTTCCACTAGACCATCACAAATGGGTCTAGAGTGGGCCCTTAAACTATACGTTTTTCAAGAGCCAGATTGTACCTGGCACTAGTACATATGGAGGGCACAAAGGCCTAGATTCTTAAAGGTATTTAGGCACCTAGCTGCCATGGATTCAATGGAAGATAGGGGCCTCAAGACCTTTGAGGATCTGAGCCAAAACCCCCTTTTCCTTTTTGTATCTCTAATGCAAAGGTCAGTTGCTGCCTGTCTGTCCTTGTGCACGGGCATGGACTGGCATATCCAGCAGCACATATCTTCTGAACAACATACTGGGACATGTGTTTAGTCCTAATCCAGAGGAAACATGGCTACCTGCTGCACCATGAGCATTATCACTGTAGCACCTGGATTTTTCCCTGGGGGAAGGAAGGCAGACTTCTGTAGGCTCCTCCTCTCCCTCCTGGGGAGTAGTGAGAGAAAAGTGGGGGTTGAGGGAGGTGCAAAGGCATCCAGCACTGGATAGCAGCTGCCACAGGTTACAGAAGTTTGGCTACTCAATGCTCAAGGTTGCATTCATCCCTCCTGTAACCCCAGCTTGGCTATTTATAAGAGATCTGATGAGACTGGAGCCGTATGTCCTAGCAGGAAATCCTTGCACATTCATTTCCTTTGCACCGTGAACAGAGATTTTTAGCGCTTTTCAGGGAGCTGCCATTACAACACATTATTTCTGGGCAGACCTCAGAAGGTCTTTGGTCTAGAAATTGGGTTGGAAAGAGGGTCAGATTAAAAGGGTGGGTTCTAATTCCAATAGTGATAAACAGGACGCCATATATGCAGATACACCCGTGGCCAAATTCTGCCACGGAAGGGTACCACATTCTGCAAGTAATCCCATTGAAATAAGTGAGATTGCTCACAATGTAAAGTGCTATTCAATACGAGTAATCATGGCAGCCCCTGACCCTTAAAGAATAGTTGTATCACAAAATGCTAGACAAGCTCTGATGCTCATTGGAGCCAGCCGCTGCTGTAGAGAGCTACCGCTATGGACTTGTTTACCGTGCATTTCTGGTAGGTAATGGGTTATTGTTTTGGTATAAAATG
This sequence comes from Lepidochelys olivacea, assembly GCF_965140295.1. Taxonomy (NCBI): domain Eukaryota; kingdom Metazoa; phylum Chordata; order Testudines; family Cheloniidae; genus Lepidochelys; species Lepidochelys olivacea. The sequence continues at coordinate 18,749,319 of NC_140414.1, read as the reverse complement.
TGGAAGTTGTGTCTCCTAGCAGCAGATCCCTACATATGTAACTGTAATTCAGCGGAGAAAAGTTAGTATTGAAGGTATGTTAAAGAAAATTAAAATGATGGTTCACAAAATTACTGTGAGCCGAGGGGAATGCTTAGCAACTCATTAGGCTGTGAAATGAGATTTGAGTTATATTCAAGATTAAGGCCCAAAATTCTGAAAATAAGTAGACCCGCTCTCTTCCACGTGCTATTGTTGGCAAGAATGGACGGCACTTTTCCAGTGCAGTGCTGCTCTCAGGCAATGCAGTGAAACACTCTGGTATCCTATTCCATGTGTCACATGCACTAATTCCCAACTTTTGGGCTGCTGAAGGATATACAGGGAGCTCCACATTGAAGGCCCCTTTGAGTACATCTGGTCTGGGTCAGCTGACGCGGGGCTCAGGTTACAGGGCTGTACAATTGCTGTGTGGACATTTGGGTGCAGGCGGGAACTGGAGTTCTGGGACCCTGCAAGGGGAGAAGGTGGCCCTGGAACGTGGGCTCCAGTCCAAGCTAGAACATTCACACAGCAATTTGACAGCTCCGCAGCTCCATGAGCCCGAGTCAGCTGAGCTGGGCCAGCCGCAGGTCTTTTATTCCAGTATAGACAAACTCATTGTCTCCACGTTGCTGCCCAGCCAGCCCTGAACCACTTCTAGCTCAGCATGGGGACTCTACAGCATAGGCGCAGAGAGAATCTGTCAGACCTTACGGCCCACTCCCACTCTGCCTCCTCTCCAGCCCTTCCCTAATTGTAAAGTTCTTCAGGGTTGGGGAGAAGAGGGAAGCATGCCAGGGAAATGGCAGTTCCTTCTTCGACACCCCCACAGCAGGGATCCAGACTTCTCCCTGTAAACATGCGGAGAGGGGAGAGCAAGGAAGCCACATTTTGACATGACCGCTGTCAGAGCAGAGTTCAACTTAGGGATGGATTCCATGAGGAATAATTGCTGCATTCCCAGTGCTGATTGCTAAAGCGTTACAGAAGACCATGCCAGGAAGATTTCTTCTCTATGCTCAGCCACGTGCAATCACATTGCTATTGCTAGCAAGGTAACACTGCATTACATTCACACCAGTTATCAGACATGGTTTACACGCTTTCCCCCTTCCCAGATAGGACTGTTGCAAATAATCAGTTTCTGAAGGACTAAAGAGGATCTGAAGAGTTTAATAATGGCAACTAGGGAAAAAAAAATACATATCCACTGAAAGCCAACAGCAGCCAATTCTGTTTAGTTAAAAACACCTAGACACCCACCAACAACCTCCCTCCCATTCCCATAACACAAAAAGCTCTCCCAAAAAAACAAACAGGTCATACACCAAACCCAAACCAAACCCCATTTTTACAGAGTGATGTAGAGATTTCTCAGGAGGAAACCTTAATGAGTCTGCCTCACAGCTCTCCATAACTTTAATTATATTATTATATGTATAAAAGGGTGAGGAGAATTGTAAGAGGGATATTAAAGGAAGATCATCAACCAACATAAAAGTAGACACACATCTAATATTTAACAGGAGCAAGAAGAGTGTGGTGCTTCCAATATCTAGCAATAGAGAGAGGCAGAAGCGGAACTATACCTCCCCCCACCTTGATTTTAGGACAGTAAAAAGTGTAGAAGAGGTTCAGATTTGAATAATTTGCTCCAGACCCATAAAGGGCCTATTTTTCCTAAATAAAGCCTTGCCAGTTAGCAGCTAGATCCTCAGCTTGTGTTGACCTCAATGGAGCTATGTTGATGAACATCAGTGGAGGACCTTCCCCTCCTAGATTCTATTTTTCTATGTGACAAGTATATTTGCCAGGTTTCTAAAAGAACAAGTGACAACAAGATGCTGTTGGTTACTTCTTGTGGCCGGTGGAACCAAGGGGTTTATAACCCCAGCCCTCTAGTAGATCTATGGATTCCTGGACATTGTTGTTTTGGGTTGCAATAAAATACATAAACCAAGTCCCGCACCCTCAGGAGCTCTCTGTCCCTAATTTTCTTCCTGTGGTTCCAGAAGATTTGTACCATGAAGTGGGGACGTCGCGCACCTATCACACGCACAGTCTCAAAGGTAAAACGAAAACCAATCAACATAAAAAGGTACTTAAAGTAGCAATAAGGGAATAAAGCCTTCGGTAGCTGGTCATCCTTCCAGCGAGCACTGATAATACTTTAAAAGCTGCCACTGCTGCTCTTTACTGGACTCAGAAGACCACTAATTGTTTGAGCTTTAGTCAGTAGTTATGTGCAACCAAAAACATCTCATATATCGTCATTACAAGCTGTTAATGTAGCACCATAAACTCACTCACTGCTATAAGAATGTTGTGAACCGAGCATTCTGAGCAAAATCAAAAGGCTGCAAAGCAAAGGGGAGCAATTCAAAGCAAATTTAAAATGTAATCACACTGATATCTCCAGGGCCCAATTCTGAAACCAGATTCTACCGGTGTCCAAAATATTCTGACTTTGGTAACTAGAGTTGGACTCCCAAATTCATGTTCAGGCTTCTGGTTCAAGTGCAGCTAGAGTCCATTTTGAAGTTTCTATTTTGGTGCGTAACTATAGTTTTAGAAGCCCCCCTTGTGGCACCCATCTTTGAAAATTTTGTCCTGCATTTTTAAACTGTGCTCACGGCTAGAATAGCAGAACACCTCCAGGGTAGGAGTGCCTGATCCGTATACATGATCCTTCAGTCCTCAGAGGAGTCTCTGAAATCAACAGGATTCCAAGCAGCAGTAAGAGTTCTCAGGTGCAGATCTGGTATCAAAGAGTCCGGTTCTGCACACAAAGCGCCTACATGCTAAGGCAATAGATAACTTGTCAATACCATAGCCCTTTGCCAGCTCTCCTGATTTTATCAGGCCTTTCACAGTAGCTGGTGCTTTTCTTAAAGCCCCAGCTCCTGGATGCTATAATTAGATAGGAATTTCAGCTTTCACCCCAAAGGCTCTAATGCAGAAGAAATACTGCGACCTACTGTGTACAGGAGGTAAAAAACACAAAAACAAGCCCCCCCCATGTTTAGTGTTTTTAAAATCTGATGGTTTTTCAGGCACTCCACACTGGGAGTTGGTATTACTGCCATAGGTAGGTGGACAGATCCAGCTAGATGGAAAAGTTTCAGATTTCATTACAAACCTGAAATTGTGCCGAGGGCTGCTGCTATTTGTGAACATTTTGGATGAACCTGGCCTAAATTTTATGCACCCCATGGCTCCAAGGAAGGGATTATCCAGTGATGTGCAATCTTTGCAGCACTCATATCGCTGAGTGCTAACGGACACGAATAGTCCTACTGATTTCACTGTCCACGTATGTAACTGCTCGCCAAAAATCTTATCCTTAATTCGCATCTGGATCCAGAGCTTCCCCCAACCTCCAAGTTTTGTTCTGAGGTCTCTTTCTCATAGGTGTTGAGAGGCTGAAAGGCAGTAGTCTGTGATTTCCTTCAGCTGCTGGGTGCTATCCCCTATAATGCCCAGGATGAATCTAGCGCCCCTCTGGCATGGCATTGGTTAACCTTCCTCATCTTTCAGAGTAGTAGCCGTGTTAGTCTGTATCTGCAAAAAGAACAGGAGTACTTGTGGCACCTTAGAGACTAACAAATTTATTTGAGCATAAGCTTTCATGGGCTACAGCCCACTTCATCAGATGCATAGAATGGAACATATAGTAAGAAGATATATATATATATCCACACACATACAGAGAAGTTGGAAGTTACCATGCAAACTGTGAGAGGCTAATTAGTTAAGATGAGTTATCAGCAGGAGAAAAAAAAGTTGCCAACAGAAAAGCTTCAAAAACAGACTCCAATGAGAAACTGCTGAGCTTGAATTAATATGCAAACTAGATACCATTAACTTGGGTTTGAATAGAGACTGGGAGTGGCTGGGTCATTACACATATTGAATCTATTTCCCCATGTTAAGTATCCTCACACCTTCTTGTCAACTGTCTAAATGGGCCATCTTGATTATCACTACAAAAGTTTTTTTTCTCCTGCTGATAATAGCTCATCTTAACTAATTAGCCTCTCACAGTTTGCATGGTAACTTCCAACTTCTCTGTATCTATCTATCTATCTATCTATCTTCTTACTATATGTTCCATTCTATGCATCCTATGAAGTGAGCTGTAGCCCACGAAAACTTATGCTCTAATAAATTTGTTAGTCTCTAAGGTGCCACAAGTACTCCTGTTCTTCCTCATCTTGGCTCCCAATCTTCACCCACTTCCAGACAGCTCACAGTCCTATCATATTCACTTTGGCTCAACCTAATGAGGGGTTTCATTTAGCGGTGCTACCTTCACAAGGAATCATCCCTCATTCACAAAGCATGGCATATTAAACATGTACAGCATGATTTTCAAAGATGGGTGCATTGGAACTTGGAAAACGGCCTACTTGTGCATCAACATGCCATGAGTGTATGCAAATACATGATTCAATGGAGTTTGCAGGCACCCATTTTTGAAAAGCAGACTCATGTGGTTAGGGTACAGTAGTTGCAGTCATGTCGCTATCAGCATTTCAGCCTGCTCTAGTGTCTCTGGTTACTCTTTTCGGATGACAAGGCACTCAAAGACATAAATAAATATTTTATTTATGATTTATTTAAATGATCATAAATCACAACTGGGAAATTAACATGCAATGCGGCACTGAGAGAATATGTCCTTTCTTGTCCATAAGTAATCTGATAAATATATTTCTAATTCGTTTTTGCAGTGTAATTTGATTAACTATGTTGGTGGCTGTTTATAATAGCGTAAGTAATTTCTTATGCAGAAAATGAAGTTAATAAACCATTCCTAACCACTTGCAACCGTTGCTTTCTTTTTGACAAGGCTTTTCTTTTCAGAAACTAACCCTTTTAGGATTTATTGTGTTAACCAGATCTGCCTCATTTTAAGCCCCTCTGCCCTGCAGGCCAAGTCCAACTCATTTTTGCTCTTATGTATTCCTGCTAATTGAATAATTATGTATTACAAATTTGGATGGCCTTAATCTAATTTCTGGCACATTATAAGGCATTCTTTAAATGGATTCAGTGTGCTAGAGACAATAGGGATCCTGTTTTTAAAAACATAACTGACATTTTTACAGACCCTTTAATTTGCTGGTGTTTTTCCTTAAATCATCACATTTCCACATTTACTGAACAGTATATTCCTCTTCTGCCATTGCTCACGTACTGTGGAGCCCAGAATTTTACAGATAGTAAGGTCCAAGTTATAAAACCCTTATAGAAGTTAGGGAGCACTTCCTCACACTAGTAGCCTTATTGACTTATTTGCTGGAGTAAATCTTCACCATCGTAGGTGTTGCATAACTGGCCTGACTCTCCTCTTTCTTACATCAGTTTCATCACAATGGAGTTCCAGTAGAACCTCAGAGTTATGAACTGACCGGTCAACCACACACTTAATTTAGAACCAGAAGTACGCAATAAGACAGCAGCAGAGACAAAAAACAAACCCAAATATAGTACAGTACAGTGTTAAAAGTAAACTAATAAAAAATAAAGGGAAAGTTTAAAAAAAAAAGATGCAACAAGGTAAGGAAACTGTTTCTGTGCGGGTTTCAATTAAATTCAGAATGTTAAAAATAGCATTTTTTCTTCTGCAATAATAAAGTTTCAGAGCTGTATTAAGCCAGTGTTCAGTTGTAAACTTTTCACAGAACAACCATAACGTTTTGTTCAGAGTTAGGAACAACCTCCGTTCCGAGATTCTACTGTAGGCACAGTTGTAAATGAGAGCATGAGAGGAGAACTGTGCCCAGAGCTGTGGCTCTGATTTACATTAAATGGCTGTAACTGCAGAATCAATAGGGCTATTGACATGGGTAAGCGTTGACCAATGGGGGGTAAGGATTCATCAAATGAGCTCTATAGACTTCTGCATGTGCTTAAGGTCCTGTCTGCCTATGAGAAGGGGAAGGCACATTCTACAAAGGAGCAGAAATGTATTGTTTAAGTAGGCATGATTCTTTTCTCCTCTCTTAAAATATTGATGATTTTTACCATAGATCAGATTCTCCCTTACATAGATGCACATTGGGAGGAGATGAGGGCACCAGGAAAATACACTGCCTTCTGTGGGCCTGGCTAAATTGTAGTGTAGCAGGGAGAAGTTGGAGCCATGGCTTGGCCCATAAAGAAATTGAAACTAGAGCCAGTCCCTTGCCAGGGGAGTAATTGTAACTTTTTCTCCTTCCTGAGCCATTTCTGAACCAGTCCAGGTATTTGCAAATCAAGTTGGATGCGAGAAGTATAACCTAGTGGTTACTGCAGAGTCTCTCATTCTCTCCCTGGCTCAATGAATATTTAAGTATTCAATACAAAAAGTGGAACAGCTTCAACAAGAGAGATTGAGACACCCACTCCAGCATGCCCTATGATCTAGTGGCTAGAGCACTCCTTGGGGAGGTGGGAAACCTGGGTTTAAGTCCCTGCTCCTTATTAGGCAGAGAGAGGATTTGAACCTGGGTCTTCCAATATCTGTGTGAGTGATCTAGCCACTGGGCAATTAGGTATCGAGGGGGGAGGAGAGGGCATCACTTCTCCCTCAGAGCCTGATCTGGTAGGTGTGCTGTAAGGCAGCTTCAGAACACACTTTCCCAATAGGCCCCCCAGGTGAGATAGGCAGAGGGATGTCTAGTTTGAGGATCATGCTGGGGCTTAGGCATTAGCTAGTCTCTGGACATCAGGATATAGGAAGCCTTTCACATGCCCAACAGCAGAAATTTAGATCCTTTGGGAATTTTACCAGTGGGAATTTAGGCACCTATGGGGTTAGGCAGCAGCTATGCAGAATTTTTGCAAATCTAAATTTTGGAGTTAGGTGCATAACTGTTAGGCACCTGAATCCTTTTGTGAATCTAGACATACGGGGCTTGAATAAAACCGAGTCAAGCCAAAGGCTTAATATCCACACTATTGGCAAGTTTTCCCACAGTATTCAACCAGCTCCAGTTTTTTCTCTCGTTCCACTTCAACAGAATATTGGTAGCTTTCGGGAATCCCATTTCTCAGTTACCATTTACTTTCACTTAGGTTTTGCTGAGCTGGTTAAATATTTTGCCTCTTTCCAGATGTCTAGTTTGACTTCAGGAAGCTGAGCTCTCTGCAAACACCACACAGGTCAACGTGCTTCCATTGTTTGCTCTCTTGTCCTTTTGGACTGTTTAGTTAGCAGCATGCTCCTCATATCTAATAATGAGATAACATTTAAAAGTGGAGTTTAAGTGCTTGGGCTGATTCAACCCGTTGAACTCTTCTGGCATTAATCATCTATGTATTACAGTCACACTCCAGAGCCAATTGCACAGACAGAACCAGTCTTTACAAATATATTTAAAAAGTGAAAGAAATTGTTGGGCAAAACATGAACAGGCAGGATGTGAGGAGGTAGTAGAGAGTTGGTGAGACCCGAATGCAAAGTGCATATGTGGTTGGTTGTGGAATGGCCCCATGTAGCTGACAAGCCCTGATGTAATGACATGCACTGATTTCAATGGGAACTGGATTGGGACCCAAGAATGCGAGTGACACAGCAGAAAAAAGTTTCAGAGTGGTAGCCACGTTAGTCTGTATCAGCAAAAACAACGAGGAGTCCTTGTGGCACCTTAGAGACTAACACATTTATTTGGGCATAAGCTTTCGTGGGCTAGAACCCACTTCATCGGATGCATGGGGTGAAAATACAGGAGAAGGTATTCACTCCATGCATCCGATGAAGTGGGTTCTAGCCCACGAAAGCTTATGCCCAAATAAATGTGTTAGTCTCTAAGGTGCCACAAGGACTCTTGGTTGTTTTCAGTAGAAAAAGGGAGGTGACTGCACGAATGTCACCAATGTTACACAATTGTGATAAATCTTGTACAAAGCATGCCTTGTAAGGGATTATTGGAAAGGTTATAAATTGCTAAGTATTGTTATCCTGTTGAAATGTGGGTATCACCATTGTGTAGGAAATTATGAAATTTTACTGTATGCGTATTACTAAACATGTGTTCCTGGGTAACATCCACAAGACAGATTTACATCAAGACTAGCCAGCCATGTGTAGATGGGCCATTAAAGGAGAATCAGCTCTTCCGTTGGGCCCCTCTAGAGGATACCTCTGAAAGTGCATGGACAATGGATGCCCATTACTCAGCAGGACAGGTAGAACGTGATCCATGACTCCATGTTTGAGCCAGTACTTTTCCATGCAGATGGACTAGGGGTATTAATTGGAGATGGTGACATCACCTCCTTGCCTTTTTCCTGCTCCATATCTCTGGACTGTGATTTCTGACAAAGGGAGCTTTGAACAATGGACTGAGGACCCCAATCTTTTGCGTGAATCGGAGACTCATTACAAGGTAGCAGATTCAACATCACTGCTATTATCCTGATCTACAAGCTCTGAAATCAACTGTAATGTATATGATTCACTGTAACCTTTTAATAACTCTCTTTTTTATAGCAATAAACCTTTAGTTTTAGTTTACTAAAAGATTGACTACCAGCATGGTTTTTGGGTGATATCCTGAAGTATATTTTGACCTGGGGTATGTGGTTGGCTCTCAGGAGCTGGAAGAGCCTAATATATGTGATTTCTGGTTTTAATAATCATTTATCACAGAAGTCTGGTTTCTCTGGATGGTGCATGAGGGACTATGAGAGAGCTTGTGGGGGGTGGGAATGGAGGTGTGGGGCAGAGGGAAAAGGGTATTAAGGCATTCTCCCTTCCAAAGGCTCCGATTCCACATCTGCATATTGAAAAGCACTGAAAACAAAGAAAAGAAACCACCGTAAGGGATCTATTTTCTGTCAATACCAGGTATTTACACGGGATGAGTTATATAATATTAGTAAAGTGCTTTTAAGGAGTGATGGGTATTAATTCAAACTAACCCAAATGGGGAGTCTCGTCCTCACAAGTAGGTCTTCACATACCACTATGGTAGGAGCCATACAAGATAAACAGATGTGAATTTTTAGTGCACTAACAGGAAAACAGTCCTCTAAACAATATACATCTGGGTGTTCAAGAGCTTCAGAATATGGGGCTGAGTGGGCTTCTCTTAATGCAACCCAGCTAAATGCTGAAGCCCTGTTTGTGAATCCTTCACTTGCACTAGCAAGTGGTTCCAGATAAGTAAATGGGACCACACAGGGAATTGCTTTCCACTGTGAGTAAGGGATTCACAGTCTGGCCCTGTGTACAAACTGCAGGAAGCCAGACTAGGGCAGCCAGTAACCTAGAGCACTGATTATACAACACTGTTTGTATTTTGTGGGCATTGTACTTTAATTTTTTTCCCTTTCATACTTCATTCATGACCAAACACTGGGCAGAGCACCCTTTGGTTGCACTTAACTAATATTTAATGCAATTTGCTTTGGACTGAATTTTAGTCCAAAGCAAATTGCATTAAATATTAGTTTTGCATTTCTCCTATAATCCCTTGGGACTGCTACTTAGAATTATTCAAGCTTCCGGAAAGATATTTTTGTGTATTTATTGAGATTCAAGAAGCTCCACATCCCCTCTTTGTGTGCACACAGGTGTTAAGAACTCAGGCCCAGCTCCCCAAAGAGATTTAGGTGCCTAACTCCCACTAATTTGATGGAATTTAGGGACCAATCTACCTGTGGGGATCTGGTCCTCAGAGCCTGATTCTGTGAAGTGCAGCACCTCCTGTAAAGTGCTGAATGCCCTTAGGCTGAGCTCCTCAAAGGTGTTTAAATATCTACCATCAATGGAGGTAGGTGACTAGATACCAGCAAGAGTTTTGACAGACATATGGCAAGGATACTGGTGTGTGCACTGAAATTCATATTCAGACAACACTGGCTTGCTGCCTCAAAGAAATAGTATTTTAATGGCATCACAGTAGTGACCAGTTTAGTCCTGCCAATCTCAAAGAAAAATAATGCGTCTGATTCAAAAGTGATAACCCAGTTTAAAACATGTGATTTGATGATATATTTTAAAGCTAATGATTTTGGGGGGCAATCTCATGATTTTTTAAACTTTCCTCTACTTCTCTGTTAATGTGTGGGATAATTTCAGGTTGAAAAATCCACCTTAATACACCTGCTCTCTTTCTCTCTTCCTGGCTGCTGAGATGGAGACTTCACTTACCTTCTCCTCATGCCCTAAAACATGGGAACCTCCATTCATTTCCTAGTACTCTCTTGGGTCTCTCCCATCCTACTTTCCCTCCTTCCACATCTCAACTGCTGACAAAGAGGCCATGTGCCCTGGTAACAGTAATGGCTGGACTGTGACCCACAACTCATTTCACATAGGTTTTTCCAGTGGCTAGCGGACAGCAGTGACATTTGATTACTTTCTACCTGGGCCAGAACTGAATTGCTACCCGGAGGCTCTGTCTCATTATCAATAACCTAAGTCATCCAAAGTCCACATCCCACCACTTCTAATCATTTAGAACAGATATCCTTTACTGCAGTAAATCAGCAACAGATCTGGGGAACGACTTTTGTTGTCACTTTAATATATTCCCAGAAGATATGCATTGTACAAAGAACAGCAAAAAGTCACATAAGTTTCATTCTCTGGTGGGTTTGACCTCATTTCTGCTAGAAAAATGGAAACTTAAGGGCATCTCCATCAGAACAAGTGTAAAATAAACTCTAAAAGCCTAGAACACTGGCAGCCATTATTCACTGATCATGCCAGATCTTCATATATACTAAGGTCAGAAGGGACCATTATGGCCATCTAGTCCAACCTCCTGCACAACGCAGGACACAGAATTTCACCCACCCACTCCTGCAAAAAACCTCTCACCTATGTCTGAGCTATTGAAGTCCTCAAATTGTGGCTTAAAGACTTCAAGGAGCAGAGAATCCTCCAGCAAGTGACCCATGCTACACAGGAAGGCGAAAAACCTCCAGGGCCTCTTCCAATCTTCTTGGAATGCCTCTATTTTAGCCACAAAGGGTCAAGAAAAGGCTGAAAATGTCAATATTCTCCTAGGTCTGGCCCTTCACTGGCTCTATAGATGTAATTATACTTAAGTGCTTGTGCTGGCTATTTTGTTCACAGCTGCTGGCTGAAGTGCCATGCTGAACTGCCTGCAATGACGTATACAGAGGTTCATGGGAACTGAGATATTGTAGGGGAATCTGGGGAAATTCTTCCTGCCCAATGGTTGCCAATGTGGGCCATCTGAAGGTTGGTCATTATGAGGTTTCTGGTCACTGAGATGGTAGAGGGGAGTCTGCGAACATTTCTCCATCCCTGTTAGGTAGCAGCCTGGGTGATACAAAATGGTGGCTGTGTTGACCACAGTGCCCTGGAGCTCTAGACAATCCCAAAATGTATGAGAACTCCCCTTCTGCCCTATTCCCCCCCTAACTGCTCTAGGACTTCTCCACCCAGAACTCAGCAGTACTCCCTGACCTCCTCCACCCTCACCAGCTCCTGCTGCTCCTGGAAAAGCAGTTGATGGGTCCTTGGCAGAGAAGTTTCAAAGGTAGTGGGAGGCAGGGAAACAGGAAAATTAGATAAGACAGATCATAATGCCACTATATAAATCCATGGTATGCCCACACCTTGAATACTGTGTGCAGTTCTGGTCACCTCATCTCAAAAAAGATATATTGGAACTGGAACAGGTACAGAGAAGGGAAACAAAAGTGATTAGGGGTATGGAACAGCTTCTGTATGAGGAGATATTAAAAACACTGGGACTTTTCAACTTGGAGAAGAGATGACTAAGAGGGGATATGATAGAGGTCTATGAAATAGTGACCAGTGTGGAGAAAGTGAATAAGAAAGTGTTATTTAGTCCTCATAACACAAGAACCAGTGGGAGGGGTCACCCAATGAAATTAATAGGCAGCAGGTTTAAAATAAACAAAAGGAGGTACTTCTTCATATAATGCACAGTCAAACTGTGGAACTCATTGTTAGTGGATATTGTGAAGGCCCAAACTAACAGGGTTTTAAAAAGAACTAGATAAGTTCATGGAGGATAGGTCCATCAATGGCTATTAGCCAAGATGGTCATGGATGCAACCCAGGCTCTGAGTGTCCCTAGCTTCTGACTACCAGAAAGGGGGAAGATCACTCAATGAGCTTACAAGAAGTGGAAGGTTGGACATATGACCAGGGAAGAGTATAAAAATATTGCTCGGGCATGTAGGAATGTTATCAGGAGGGCCAAATTGCACCTGGAGCTGCAGCTAGCCAGAGATGTCAAGAGTAACAAGAAGGGTTTCTTCAGGTATGTTGGCAACAAGAAGAAAGCCAAGGAATGTGTGGGCCCCTTACTGAATGAGGGAGGCAACCTAGTGACAGAGGATGTGGAAAAAGCTAATGTACTCAATGCTTTTTTTGCCTCTGTTTTCACGAAGAAGGTCAGCTCCCAGACTGCTGCGCTGGGCATCACAAAATGCGGAAGAGATGGCCAGCCCTCTGTGGAGATAGAGGCGGTTAGGGACTATTTAGAAAAGCTGGACGTGCACAAGTCCATGGGGCCGGACGAGTTGCATCCGAGAGTGCTGAAGGAATTGGCGGCTGTGATTGCAGAGCCACTGGCCATTATCTTTGAAAACTCGTGGCGAACCGGGGAAGTCCCGGATGACTGGAAAAAGGCTAATGTAGTGCCAATCTTTAAAAAAGGGAAGAAGGAAGATCCTGGGAACTACAGGCCAGTCAGCCTCACCTCAGTCCCTGGAAAAATCATGGAGCAGGTCCTCAAAGAATCAATCCTGAAGCACTTGCATGAGAGGAAAGTGATCAGGAACAGCCAGCATGGATTCACCAAGGGAAGGTCATGCCTGACTAATCTAATCGCCTTTTATGATGAGATTACTGGTTCTGTGGATGAAGGGAAAGCAGTGGATGTATTGTTTCTTGACTTTAGCAAAGCTTTTGACACGGTCTCCCATAGTATTCTTGTCAGCAAGTTAAGGAAGTATGGGCTGGATGAATGCACTATAAGGTGGGTAGAAAGCTGGCTAGATTGTCGGGCTCAACGGGTAGTGATCAATGGCTCCATGTCTAGTTGGCAGCCGGTATCAAGTGGAATGCCCCAAGGGTCGGTCCTGGGGCCGGTTTTATTCAATATCTTCATAAATGATCTGGAGGATGGCGTGGATTGCACTCTCAGCAAATTTGCGGATGATACTAAACTGAGAGGAGTGGTAGATACGCTGGAGGGGAGGGATAGGATACAGAAGGACCTAGACCAATTGGAAGATTGGGCCAAAAGGAATCTGATGAGGTTCAATAAGGATAAGTGCAGGGTCCTGCACTTAGGACGGAAGAACCCAATGCACAGCTACAGACTAGGGACCGAATGGCTAGGCAGCAGTTCTGCGGAAAAGGACCTAGGGGTGACAGTGGACGAGAAGCTGGATATGAGTCAGCAGTGTGCCCTTGTTGCCAAGAAGGCCAATGGCATTTTGGGATGTATAAGTAGGGGCATAGCGAGCAGATCGAGGGACGTGATCGTTCCCCTCTATTCGACATTGGTGAGGCCTCATCTGGAGTACTGTGTCCAGTTTTGGGCCCCACACTACAAGAAGGATGTGGATAAATTGGAGAGAGTCCAGCGAAGGGCAACAAAAATGATTAGGGGACTGGAACACATGAGTTATGAGGAGAGGCTGAGGGAGCTGGGATTGTTTAGCCTGCAGAAGAGAAGAATGAGGGGGGATTTGATAGCTGCTTTCAACTACCTGAAAGGGGGTTCCAAAGAGGATGGCTCTAGACTGTTCTCAATGGTAGCAGATGACAGAACGAGGAGTAATGGTCTCAAGTTGCAGTGGGGGAGGTTTAGATTGGATATTAGGAAAAACTTTTTCACTAAGAGGGTGGTGAAACACTGGAATGCGTTACCTAGGGAGGTGGTAGAATCTCCTTCCTTAGAGGTTTTTAAGGTCAGGCTTGACAAAGCCCTGGCTGGGATGATTTAACTGGGAATTGGTCCTGCTTTGAGCAGGGGGTTGGACTAGATGACCTTCTGGGGTCCCTTCCAACCCTGATATTCTATGATTCTATGATTGCCTGTTCTATTCATTCCCTCTGAAGCATCTGGCATTGGCAACTGTTGGAAGATAGGATACTGGGGTAGATGGACCACTCGTCTGACCCAGTATGGCTGTTTTTGTGTTATGTTCTTATATTAGGCCTATTGAGCCTTAGTATAAGTAAGCTGACCAACAATGACCCGAAGTCACAAATTGGCATAAGATATGATTTTGCAATAAAAAAATTCTGCTGATGTTCTGCATAAAATGCTGACATGGAAACACAAAAGTCATTTGATGCCAGTTTGGGTATTTTAGGATAGGAACATCATCAGATGCTTAACGGCAGGATTGCTAGTTACCAATTGACATATATGCTAATAAATTTGAGATAATTAACATACTAACCTATAGAATAAGGACACACCAACATTTTTAGTGTGGGAGGAAGTGAGTTATGGGTAATGGGGGCTGAACACCTATGAATATTTATGGCAGCCATCAGACCCTATAATTGGTCTAGGCCATGGTTAGCCCTTCGAGACCTTGACCACTGAGATCACTTGACATGTCACAGATAGGCCAGGACCCTCGTGGACCACCAGCACCTCCTAGGGCTCCACAACGTATGACATCACACTGGACAGAACGTTAATACTGCATTACTGTTCCAATGCAAACAAGAATGTAACACTCACGTGTTTTCTCACTTTGTTAACACAACTAGTAAAAGCTCAAAACCTTTCCCCCCCACCAAGTATGACTGCTGCCATGCACATCGGGGTTTCCAAGTTAACTGCAATTCTAATAACTCTTGGCCTGGTCTTGAAACAGGAACCTGTCAAACCTCAGAGTATTAGTTAGTCTATTGGGGATTCTTAAATAATCAATACACAATCCATAGATCAGGCAACACTTGGTAGCATAAAGACCCATTGGAAAAAAAAATCACACTGAACATGCACAGGACACTTTGGGTGTGGAGCTTTAGTAAGGTGGCATCATGTGAGTGAGTGTAATTTAGATGCCTAGTGAAAAATGAGCAGTGAATGAGCAGGCCTCTGCTGCAAACTCTTGCCTCAGAACATGGCACATCTTGCAAGCGCAATGTTGCACAGCTCCTGGGGTACACAAAATGTACTCCTTAAGGAAACTGCACATAGGGGGGTGGGGTGCAAGAGGCCATTTTTGATGCAGTGCTGATAAAATGTAGCATGGCAGAGGTAATATAGGTTAATTAGTGTCACCAGTTACAGGATTAACTGCAAATCTGCCCTCTCCATGGTCTGCTCAAGGGCACCCCTTGAGTCTAAGACCTCCAGGCATCACCTCTCTGCATCCCTCTCCCTATGGGCCAGGGATTGAGGCTTGAAGTCCCCCTGCAATTCACTGTGACTATCCTAGCAGGTCTGACCTTAGTCCAGCACATGCAGTTTGCTCTCTCTCAAGGGCGAATGACAGAGTTACTAGTGACCAGCCAGGTTTCACAGAGCACAGTATATGTATTTTAGGACAAAAGCATTACAAAGAAAATGGTCCACATGCATGCTAAGCTTACCAGCAGCCACCCATCTTCCACATGGAGACCATGGCAGATTTCAGTCCTTCCAAACCTCCAGAAGGGTTCTGCCCTCTTAATTACAGTTTCATGTCAGTTCTTGGATCCAAGAGATGGACTCTGAGTCAGTTCACACTGACTGTTTACACCAAATGCCCTTTTGTCTCCTGGGCCTCTTGTACTTGGTCTGAACCAATTCCCTCCAGGCATGGTACTTTTCCAGAGTCGTTTACCTGTCCTGAGATTTGCAGTAATCACCCACCACTGATTTTAGTCTTGAGAAGAAGTTTGGTAATCCTTCCTCATGGAGCTAGAATGCAATCGCTAGCTCACCAATATACATGTGACATTTAAAGATACCCAAATTTGTGAATAATCTCTGGGCCCACAGCATCTGGCACATCTCAGTTAATAGCCTTGTGATGTTTCCATGCTTCCAAGGTCTCACATCAGTTACACTTGTCTTGTACATTTCCCTTTCTCATGCCATGAGACTGTGTTACCCATGTCAGCAGAAAATTGTATTAGCTCACATCGGTCAAATGTGAAATTTAGTTGGGTAACTTTCCCAAGGGGAAATGGCTAGCTAATGTAATCTTCCCTACTATCAGCCATGTATCATGCTTCTGTTCAACTTCCTCAGGCGCCGTCTAGCTCCACTCATTAATCAGCACTTCTCATCTGTTACAATCAGAAGTCAATTCTTGACTGGATTATGAATAGGGAGACCATATTTCCCTATGCTCCATATGGGACATCAGTAAAATTACTCATATTCAAGCAAGTTCAACGGCAATCAAAAAGAACTATGCAGTACAAACATTCAAATTAACATCAAGTTGACTGAGCCCCTGTTAAGAAGAAATACTGCATAGTTGGCCTCTTTTTATTTACCTTCTTATCTTTAAGGCTTTAGGGTTGATATGGAAGGGTGACACCCCACCTAAAGGGAGAGGTGACACACACTCCCATACACTTCTCTCACAGAGGGTGGGTGACCAACAGACCCGACCCTCCCTGCCCGGGGCTCTCTATCCTCCATGCCTGGCCAGGCCCCTGGGACGGACCCGCCTCTCCTGGTACCACATCTTTCTGAGGCAACATGTGGGTTGGGGGCACACAGGGTCACAGGCCTCCCCTCCAGATTTCTGCCAGGGTTCACACCAGAATGTGGTAGGACCCAGGGTTGGGTGGGTGAAGAGGGTGCTATGGAGCCTGCAGGGTTGGGGTACAAATAGGCTGGAAATCGCTTCCCCTGCCCCCCCCGCCACTCCAGAGCTTAGCTGAGGGACAGAGAGGCTTCTCCATGCCAGCGCTGTGTGCAGGGCATTGGCACACACAGGGCTTGGCTCCTCCTGGCCAGCACCCCGGGCCAGAGGGTCTGGGGGTTTCCAGGGGCGCTGTACCAGCCAGAGCCAGTGGGGGAAGGAAGGAACCTGCCGGCTAGGCTGTTGGTGAGCTGAGTGCTCCGACCAAGGGCTGGTTCCTCGCACAGTGCTGGGAGCAGGACACGCCCTGCGGGGGGGGGGGGGAGAATATGGAGGAGCAGCAGGGTTGTGGAGGGTAAAGGGGCAAAGCAGGGAGAGGACATCAAGAGGAAGAGCATGTAACGGGCTGACGGGTGGGCAGTAGAGGCGACACGTAACTGGTTGCCATTGGTGCCTGCCCACACTCACCAGCCACCACAGCTCAGAGTGCTGGCCAGAAAAGGGACCGGGGAGGGGAGGAGGGGCTGCTGGTCGAGAGCTGGCACACAGCGGGGACTGTGTTGACAGACCAGCAGGGGGAGTGGCCGGCCCTGTACGCTGCAGCCTTGCACCCCCACCCCCAGCCTTGCACCCCCACCCCCATAGTCAGTCACTGCACCCCCACCCCACTCACTGCTGATGGGCAGGCAGCTGGCGAGTGGGGATCCGACCAGCAGCAGGACCTGCCAGTACTGATGGGGGGAGACAGAAAATATGGGACAATTTGCCCGTTTTTAAGAAAAAGTTGGGACACTTACAGGAGAGCCTTAATACAGGACTGTCCCTTTAAAAATGGGACGTCTGGTCACCCTAATTATCAACCTCCACGGAATGCCTGCCAGCGCTGCTCAAGCTGCTATGAAAGCCAACATTCCCCGAAACAACTGGAAGGCACAATTGATTTTCCTGTGTTTGTACTGAGGAGCTGTAATGCCCCCACCCCCACATTGTATCTGTAAGCCCACATATTTCCACAGTGAATTCAGTCTGCTTTTAAGGTAATTATTGCTGTAGCATTGTCCAGGTCTGAGATTGCTGAGAGGAACTACTTTCATGGAAAAAAAAAATACACCATCTTTTTTAAAATAAGGAGACAACTATTTAATATAATCTTTATCAGAGTTTTAATGGTTAGATAAGCCTCTTAAGCACAGGAGGGGGAAAAATCACATTCATAAGTCACTGAAGTGGAGGAGAGAGTTATGGAATAAATTAACTTGACCATTCTTTTCATGACTGGTAAGTGCTCTTTGGGCGTTGAGTGCACTGAACGTTATATGAATCATTTGTGCCTTATCTCTGGGCTCTTGAGATGGACATCTTTGTGAAATCCCTCATAGGATATGAGGGGAAGCCAAGGAGCAAGCTGTGAACATAATATTTAGTAGGATTAAGCAGTGGAAACAGATACCGTCGACTATTAAAAAAGTCCTTGCTTGTTCTTTCTATTTCATTCACTGTGAAATGCTCCCTGGACCAGCCTGCTTCTAAAGAGAACTTTACTAAAGCCAGGTTTTCCGCCCTGTATACCATGGGGGTCTATTTGGCTCTGAGGTTGAAGGATCTCAGCAGCTACAATTTCAGGATAACAACATAGTTTAGAAAATTCTGTTTCAGTGTTGCCAACCCCATGCTGTAGGGAAGGAATTTTCCTGCAATGGCATATTAAGAGATCTTGGGAGTTTTCTCCTTGAGCAGGGATTATATGTGTAACCCTTCTGCCCGTCAGAGTTGGCAGCAACAAAGGCAGGGTTCAATATCTAGGGGATTCATTCCAATAACACAATGCAAACCGGCTTGAGCCCCCACCCAGTGACCTGGGACAAATATATACCACCCCCGCTGGGCGTCTCCAAGAGGCAATACTTCCCCTCTCGCAAGCACATAGTCTGAGTGCAGCAAAAGCCCTTTTAATAACAGAGAGAAACAATGTGGCATTATGTTGGGGAAACACCACCAACAGGATTCGTAACACAACCCATGAGCAAAAAAACCACCCCAAGTAAATTGAGGCGTGTCCTTTCCCTTTGGTTCTTGAGTCCAGCAACCCCAAATCACCCGAAGTCCCAAAAGTCCAATGACCCAAAAGTCTGTCCCTGGTCAGGGCAGCCCCAGAGTTCAAAAGTTTATCTGCAGAGCTTTACCTCCCAACCTGGGTGGAGAGAGGTAAGGGGCACCTTACATGATCTGAAGCTGACCGCCCCACAGCTCCATAGGCCTTCGCTCCGCCAGCCGCCCCACGAACTGCTTCTCTCGGCTCCGCTCCGCTGCTCCACCAGCCGGTCCACAAACTGCTCCGCTCCACGTCCCACAAGCAGCTCCCGCAGTCCTATGAACTGCTCCACCAGCCTGTCCACAAGGCACTCCAGCCATCCCACAAACTGCTCCACAATATATCTTCAGGCTCCCCCACTACTTATCACAATGCTCAATGATTTCAGCTCTTAGTCAGTTCAGCTCTTTGGTGAATTCAGCTTGTAGTAGGGGAGCCTCAGTGCTGGTGCACCATTAGCCCAAAGTGAGCTCAGCAGCCTGTAACCAGACTCCTAAGGGAATCAAAATTAGCTCTGATATGCCACAGTAGAGAGAGGAGGAAGTGCAATTAGCATGTAAGGCCCTCACCCAGGGACCCATGCCACCAAGTATCAATACTTGTCCCCAGCCTCTCTCAATTCAGAGTTTTGGAACCCATGACCCTTGCCTAGCGAGTGCTACTTAGTTGATGGTGAGTCCCTCCATCATAACAAAAGGCCAAGTACAGTTCCAAGCACAGTTCCCATAATCAGGGTAATAACAATTTATTCTTTCTGCACCAATAACAGAGACACTGGGGATCCCACAGCAGCCAAAGTGACCATTTGGGGCAGCTATGGCCTCATTCTAGGCGGGGTGGGTATGCCTATGCAAATGAGATCAGCCCCTGAAGTTCTTTTCCACAACTTGCCACACCTCACCACCAGATGTCAGGGTGGAGCTCATCCTGACACTGCTTACATCTGCTTCAAATTATCCCTTGCAATCAACTTCTAGCAGTTAGAATCAGAAGATTAGGGTTGGAAGAGATCTCAGGAGGTCGTGTAGTCCAACCCCCTGCTCAAAGCAGGACTAACACCAACTAAATTATCCCAGCCATGGCTTTGTCAAGCCGGGCCTTAAAAACCTTTAAGGATGGAGATTCCACCACCTCCCTAGGTAACCCATTCCAGTGCTTCACCACCCTCCTAGTGAAATAGTGTTTCCCAATATCCAACCTAGACCTCCCCAACTAAAACTTGAGACCATTACTCCTTGTTCTGTCATCTGCCACCACTGAGAACAGCTGAGCTCCGTCCTCTTTGGAACCCCCTTTCAGGTAATTGAAGGCGGCTATCAAATCCCACCCCCCCGCACACTTCTCTTCTGCAGACTAAACAAGCCCAGTTCCCGCAGCCTCTCTTTGTAAGTCATGTGCCCCAGCCGCCTAATAATTTTTTTGCCCTCCACTGGACTCTCTCCAATTTGTCCACATCCTTTCTGTAGTGAGGGACCCAAAACTGGACACAATTCTCCAGGTGTGGCCCCACCAGTGCCAAAGAGAGGGGAACGATCACTTCCCTCAATTGGCTGGCAATGCTCCTGCTAATACAGCCTAATATGCCATTAGCCTTCTTGGGAAGAAGGGCACACTGCTGACTCATATCCAGCTTCTCATCCACTATAATCCCCAGGTCCTTTTCTGCAGAACTGCTGCCTAGCCAGTTGGTCCCCAGCCTGTAGCGGTACATGGGAGTCTTCCTTCCTAAGTGCAGATTTCTTTTGGCCCAATCCTCCAATTTGTTTAGGTCACTCTGGACCCTATGCCTACCCTCCAGGGTATCTACCTCTCCCCCCAGCTAAGTATCATCTGTGAAATTGCTGAGGGTGCAATCCATCCCGTTGCTGAGTGAGGAGTCAGGTATTGCTGAACTTTGTTTTCTTCTGTTTTTATGAAGTATTTTCCAAAAGCTTTTCTATTAGCCTACAGTAACCCTTTTCTGAGTCTCTTAACTCACACCATATCCTGTAGCCTTGATCCCTGCTGATCCTTTCTTCATTAAAAATAAAATAAAAAAATCCCATGCTCTCTTTTACTGTTGCAATCCTCGATTCCCCAGAAATTATTCCCCAGAAACTAGTTTCTCTTCTGAGTAGCACAATAAACTTCCTCATACACAATGCTATGATGGACGGTATAAGTCTGTTGCTTATTTCTGCCACCCACCCGCGTTCTACTTACTCTTATGATCACCCTTATGATTACTCTTAAGTCACCCGTCTTTCACTGCAACAAATAGAGACCATATCTCCAAGAGTCTTTTTAAGTTGATTTGCGGCTATATAAGTAAGTGGGTGAAGGAATAAGCCCCTAACTTCCTTGGTCCTTCTTGCATGAACAAAGAGCAACAATACCCGAAGTCCAAAGGTGCAAACAATTTCAAGTTTATTGGGGTGAACTTTCAGCAAGCAGGATTCCAGTTTCCTTCCTCAGTGTCCCCCTTCCCAGCTCTGACACCACAGAGCCTTACCTGTGTCCGTGTTCCCATTCCTCACCTTAGGAAAACATGATTCCAAATTCCCCACCCCCATTCCCTGTTCCCATTCCCCCCCTTACTTCCTGATTGACTGCAGACTATATAGTAAAACTGAGTTCCGCTTAGCTATACCTTAACCATTTTACTGACATTTAACTAACCAATCCTAACATATTATAACATGATTATTTAACCAATTATATCCCATCACCTTAATTAGTTTACACCCAGCAAAATTAATTATACAGCAGACAGAAACAATCACAGAACCAGACAGAGATTATACAGACAAACAATCGGGAAATGGGGACTACAGTGACAGAACAAAGAAATGAGGATTTCACATCCCAGCTATTGATAAGTGAGTTCTTGCCAGACAGGATGCTATCAAACTAAGTTTCCTTTTACATCTTCTAGGCACTTCCCTTTCTCTGGAGGTGATAGGAATACAATCCTGTCCTGATAATGCCTAACAGCCCAATAGCACCTTATTTCAATGTGACTAGTTTGGAAAGTAAAGATGTGACTGGTCGCTTCCCAGCTTATGGCTGCCTCTGCTGCTTAGCCAGAGGCCTTAGCCTAAGCACAGGGCCTCAGACTGTCACAGTGAGAAAAGGCCTTATACAGTCAGACAGTGATTTTGATTCTTTCTTTTATACCTCTATAACTAGCTAAATAATAAACATATACCTAAATTCTTAAAGTATAGGCCTTTGCAGACAGGCCTGAATATCTATATCCTAACAATATACAAGGGAGACGTCATACCGAATGTTAACATGTTCCCACAGAGTTTTAACTTAAAAGTGAAAGGTAGGGGCTGGGTTCCTCCTAAAGGTCAATTTATAGCCAAAAACATGGTGGGGGGTGAGTATAATAGGCCACGGGAGGTTCTGCCTCCCCTGGCACTTGCTGTTGCCACCGGAGGTCAGGTTTGGTGGAAGGAAGTTTTTGCTTTATTATGCCCCACGCAGGTTCCGGGGCACCTGAAGAGGTGGTATGTGCTATTCAGCTTCCCAGGTTCATCAGTCATCTCCCTGGACTCCAGAGAGAGATGACTGATGGACCCAGGAAGGTGAGTAATGCATACTATCTCCTCAGCCGCCCTGGAACTGCATGGGGCATAGCAAAAGCTCAGGGTTCTTCTTTGGGAAGAGATGCTGTCATGCTGTACCTTTTCCCGGCAGGCTTGGGGTCTGGGAAGGGGAGAGGAGAGAGTGCGGCACAGTGGCAGCTGGCCCGGGGCTCCTCTGGGGAAGTCGGGGGGGGCACTCAGGGTTCCTCCAAGCAGATGATGGGACCTTGAGGCTCCTCCACACAGGTGTCTGTGTGGGGGGGGTCTCAGAGCTTCGGCTGGCCAGGGGCTCTCCTGGCTGAAGGGGGACACACTTGGGGCTCCTCTGGGTGGGGGGAGGAGGGGAGCTTGTTGCTCCAGCTGCGGGGAGGGCCGGGGGGGCTGTAGGCTGTGGGCATAAGGGGGCAGAGGAGCAGCTAGCCTCCCCAAAAGGGGGCTCCACTTGCGTCTCACAGTCAGTTAAATGCAAGGGAAAGGGCCAAAGGTGAGAAACAGCCTGGGAATAGTTCAAACATGAAACATCGGGCTGGGGGAAGCTGATAAGACTTGAAGCCCAGAGCTAGGTTACACTGTAGATCCAGGTTGTCCTCTTGGTTTTGTGGGGTGTTGCAATAAGATAAAGTATTAGAGCTAGTCAAATACCTTACTATTCCCTTGCTCAAAAACCAAATACACATTGACTGTGTTTGCACAATGTGTGTGTTTGCTTTCTGCAAATATTAGCTAACAAGTTCTTTAGCAGGAATATTGATGAAACAGTCAATCTGAAGTGAATATTAAGAATAGTCCTGAAAAGTGAATTTAAAAATAAGTAGTCACATTTGAAATCTGGGGAAATAAAAACTATTCTATGTGACCTATGTGTCCAATCAAAACCAACTGGTAGCCCAAATTTTGAGGTCAATATGCCAAGGAGTATTCAGTGTATAAATCTGAACAAGTAAATTGAAGAAAAACCTTAAGTTACCTATGGGCAATTCAAACAGAAAAAAAGAGAATAAATGTCCAATAAGTTTGTGACTATAATTTATTAACCCAGCTCTATAACTGGAATCCAGAAATCAGGTGGACAATGCTAAAATCTGTGATCCAAACTGATCTATAAAAGCCAGTGATCAATTATACATTTGGGGAAGCAGTACTGCCCCAGGCTGACAAACCAACCATAAAGACTACAGAATCTGTTAGAGCCCATTGTGTCTCTGTGCTTTAAAGCTGCTCCAAATTGATCGACTAACACTAGGTCCATTAATACCAAAAGTTACCAGAGAGTCATGCAAATATATCAAATTACATATTAGTTGTATTAAAAAGTAGTGCTATCGGCCCCAAACATAAGATGGTTAAATTAATGTACTTGATTGAATATTTATCATAATAGACATTTAATTTTTAAATGTTTTGTAATTTTAAATTAATAAAAACCAAACTACAGCAGAAGTTATCATACAGAGAATAAGTTGTATTTCATTTTTTGGGTAAAAGTTAATGAATGACAGAAAAGAACATTGTGATAAGTAAGCTGGAGAAATGTGGGCTTGGTGGAACTACCATTAAGTGGATACATAATTGGTTAAACCACAAAGAGAAACTATTAATATCAGATTGGAAGGAGGTCTCAAGTGTGGTTCCAGATGGGATCTCTTCTGGATCTGGTGTTGTTTAATATCTTTATCAATGACCTGAGTCAGGGCCGGCTCTAGGATTTTTGCCGCCCCAAGCAAAAAATTTTTTGGCCACCCCCGCTTCTTTTCGTGCCCTCCTGCCCCTGCTCCAACTCCACCCCTTCCCAACCTCTTCCCCAAATCCCCGGCCCCCGCCTCCTCCCCCGGGCATCCCGCATTCCCCCCCCTCCGCATTTCTGCCCCTTTCTGCGGCTCCCCCACCCCCGGCAACTCCCTACCCTAGCTCACCTCCGCTCCACTTCACCCCCCTCCCTCTCAGGTGAGGGAAAGGCAGCACGTTCAGGGGAGCAGGCAGAGTGGAGGTGAGCGAGGGTGTGGGGGAGCGCAGGAAGTAATGGGGGGGGGCTAGAGGAACCGCTCCCTGCCCCAGCTCACCTGCGCTCCACCACCACCGCCGCCTCCCCCAAGCGCACTGCCGCTCGGCTTAGTCTCCCTCCCTCCCAGGCTTGCTGCGCGAAACAGCTGTTTCGCACACAGGAAGCCTGGGAGGGAGGGGGGAGAAGCACAGTGGCGGCGGCGGCATGCTCGGGGGAGCTGGGGCAGAGGTGAGCTGGGCGGGAAGCAAATTTGTAGGGGTGGCATGGCCGGTGCCGGAATGCCGCCCCTAGAAATGTGCCGCCCCTGAGTGTAGGAATAGAGAGCATACCCATCAAATTTGCAGATGACACAAAGCTGGGGGTGGGATGGGAGAGGAAAGTTGTCAGCACTTTGGAGGACAGAGCTAAAATTCAGAGGGATCTTGATAAAAATCGGAGAACTGGGCTATCAACAACACAATGAAATTCTGCAAAGACAAAAATGTCAGGTGCTACACTTAGGGAAGAAAAAACAAACACACAAATACAAAGTGGGGAATAACTGGCTTGGCAGCAGCACTGCTTAGAAGGATCTAGGAGTTGTGGTGGATCACAACCTCAAAGTCAATCAGCAATGCGATGCTGTTGCAAAAAAAAAAAAAAAAAAAAAAGAAAAAAGGGGCAAATGCTATTTTAGACTGCATTAACAGAGGCACGGCATGCAAGTCATGGGAGGGGATAGTACTGCTGTACTCGGCGCTGGTTAGGCCTCAGCTGGAGTACTGTGTCCAATTTTGGTCACCACTGTATAGAAAGGATGTAGAGAATCTGGAAAGGACCCAGGGGCAAGTGACAAAGATGATCAAAGGGATGGACTGCAAGCCATATAAGCAAAGTCTGAAGGAACTGGATATATTTAGTTTGGAAAAGAGGAGATTAAGGGGGAACGGGATAGCTGTCTTCAACTACTTGAAAGGCTGCCCTAAAAAAGATGGAGAAAAGTTGTTCTCTCTTGCCAAGGAAGCCAGTACAAGAGGCAATGGGTTCAAACTACAGCGTAGGGTATTTAGATTAAATCTCAGTAAAAACTTTCTAACTGTAAGGACAGTAGGAAAATGGAACAGACTGCCTAGGGAGGTTGTGGAAGCTCCTTCACCGGAGGTTTTCAAAAGAAGGCTGGATAGCCATCTGTCTCTTGGATGGTTTAAACACAACAAATTCCGCATCTTAGTAGAGGGTTAGACTAGATGGCCCTTGCGGTCCCTTCTAACCCTATGGTTCTTTGAAAAGGCAACAAAAATAGAGAGACAGAGAGAAGAAGAGGAGGGGAGAGGGCACCGGAAGAAATCAGAAGCCAACCCACCAATTTATTCCATCATTCCTATAAAATCTGCCTATATATCAGTGAACTTATGTCTATAATTTTTATTACAGAAAGATTCTTTCCATTGCTGCTGGCATAGCCATATCAGCAGGGGCGGTACCAGGCTCTTCCCGGGGCGGGGGGGGGGGGCCTTAGCTCCCCCACCCCTTGCCACAAGGCCCACCCCCTGCTCTTCTTCTCCCCCTGAGGTCCCACCCTGGCCTGACAGGAGGCTGGCAGACGGAACCAGGCAGCGTGTGGCACTGCCCTCGGGGAGTGAGGGAGCAGGGACTGGGGTGGGGGTAGGAGCCCAGGCCGTAGCGGATCAGTCACCTGCCCTGGACGAAGAATTACCTTTCTAGCAATGTTAAGCTAGCATTTAAATGTGAATATTATTCAAGACTGAACAGTTACAAAAGAAAAAAGAAATAAAAACACATTTACTACCCATAAAAGAAAAGTAATTTGAAATGCACTTATGGAAGGTAGGCAGCATGCCAACTCTTCAAGCAGATTAATGGCTGCTCATCTTCTCTCTGTGTTTGGGAACTGAACCTTCCTCCCCTACATTACAGAAGCCTATTTACATACAAAATCTACAGGGAGATGGGAAGTCAACAGGGAGACAAGACACCAGAGAGACTCAACCACATGGGATTATCCCATGTCTGGAGGCAGACAATGAACTTTGGGGAATACACGGGAAAGGCAAAAATACATCTTCCTATCCTGCCCCAAGGAAGTAAACAGAACACTTACATTCATAGAAAAGGGATCTCAACCAACCTTGGTTGAAAATACGGAAAACGGCTTTGGATGGGATAAGACTGCTTTAGACGTGAGGTTAGCCTGAGCTGAATTTAGTCTCTAGAAAACGTGTATTGATTGTGTTCCATATAGAACCCTTCTGTATCCATTATTTTTACTGCTCTCTCTCTTAAATCTCTGATAATAAACTTACAATTGTTTTTCACTATAAACATACCTTAGTGCTGTGGTATTGTACAAGGAGCTGATCTTGAATTGAATAATTGAAGCTGGTGTGTGTACTGTGTTATAACTTGTTTAATGGACTTTGTAAAAACTGCCATGTACACTGATGGCCTGGTGTACAAATAGAGCGATAGATAGTTACATGCAATGTTTGTTCTAAAAGGTTCAAGCCAAGCCAGATGCTCAAGTTTTGGTTAGTTCACTTTCCCCCGCACCCGCAACAGGTGGCATTAGCTTGTAGTAAAGTGAGCGATCAAGACATTTAAGTAGGCTTGCTAACAGATGGCGCAATGGGGCAATCAAAGAGGTCAGCTGCGTCAAGACATTCTTGCTGGAATATTTGACCATGGTCAAATAGGTGGTTAATTGACTAGATAATTAACATGATTTGACCTGTCTATTGGCTGCCTTGCCAAGTCTATTTTAAACTGTACTCCTCCTCCAGTGTCACAAAAGGCATAATATCATCATTTTCTATTAGGATTGTTAGGGTTAATACATCCTAGTAATCCAGTCCTTCCACAGTATGGCACGTCGAGCAACACAAATATTGGAGTTTCCCCAAACTGAAGATTCCATATGCAGAAGAGGATGTGTCTTAAATTGAGTGAAAAAGTGTCCTGCTTTTTGGGCTGCCTCTAACTCTGGTGAACATTCCTTAGGAAAATGAGAGTAATCTGAATTAAAACTTCCTACAAAGCCAGGGGAGATATCAGTTTCTCGTCTATCCACTGCCACGGGAGGGCCCTTGAGATAATGAGTTAAACCGTCAATTTAAACCGTCAACGGCCATTCCTAGGATAACTTAATATTGGATCATTTGTTTTCACAACAGCTATAACAGCTCAAATGAAATTCTGGCTTTTCTACTCCCCAGAGAAAAATTTTAAGCATATTATTAGTTTAGAAAAAGGGGATGCACACAGGGCAATACACTCAGTTCAAAAAAAGAAAATGAGTACTTGTGGCACCTTAGAGACTAACCAATTTGAGCATAAGCTTTCGTGAGCTACAGCTCACTTCATCAGTATGCACCAATGAAGTGAGCTGTAGCTCACGAAAGCTTATGCTCAAATAAATTGGTTAGTCTCTAAGGTGCCACAAGTACTCCTTTTCTTTTTGCGAATACAGACTAACACGGCTGTTACTCTGAAACCTGTCAGTTCAAAAAGTAGTCTGGGTGACATTCATTGTAATAGCATTAATCTTCTTCTATAAGGAGAGAGGTAAGCTCTGCCATCTGTTTAAGTCATTAGTCACTTTCTAATTAAATGGTTAAGATTAGTTCTAACAATTTAGTTAATTTTCTTAGGCGACTGAATACCCAAATCTTTCAAACTAGTCTCTTGCCACTGAAAAGGGCTATTGACCAAACTGATCTCTCACTCTCCTTGGGAGACTTCCATTGTCTCAGATTTAGTCCAATTGATTTATAGCTTGAGTATTTCCCAAAAGTACCTACCGTGTTCAATATATTAGGGGTAGATGTTTGTGGGTCTGATATAATTGTATTTATATGATCAATAAAGTAATTTTTTAGTCTAATGTGTTCCTGTTTTTAATACCTTATATTTATCATAACCCTTATTTTGTGTTGCCAACATTTCAAGGGCAATGTTAAACAACAGCGGTGAAAGAGGACCACCCTGTCTTGTTCCTCTGTTTACCTGAAAGACTAGCCTGTTTGTGAGTATATATGATTGGCAATCATTGTAAAGCAAGTGAATCCAGGAGAGGAAACTCTTACTAAAGCCCAGTCTTCCTAGAACTCCAAACAGGTACTGCCAGCCAATCCTGCCAAGTGCTTTTTTAGCATCTAAAGATGCCCCTGCTAATGAGTTATTTGAATATTGATGAAAAGCATTAAATATATCAGTAATCTTGTATCATCAGTGCCTTGATTTTTCTTTATGAATCCCATCTGATAATAGCTGACAGCATCCACCCTCTTTTGTTTAGTGTGGTAACCAACTCCTTTGATAGGATTTTTATACTAACATTCATCAGAATTAGTCTGATTCTTGCGACTCTTTCCATGGCTTGCGCATAATAGAAATGAGAGCCTCTCTCGTGGACTAAGGTAAGGGCTTTACACTGTAGGCAGCTGTATACACTACTACAAGGAGTTTAGGGGTCACTTTCCCGAAACTGTTGATAAAATGCTAGCTGTAGCCCAACCATTCCTGGTGCTTTTCCCTTCTTCATATCTTTTAAAGCATTTTGTATTTCATCTAGCTGAACAGGGGAGCCCAGTCAGGACAGCTGGTCTACTGAAATTGAAGACAATTTCAGAACCTGTCTATATCTTGTTGTCTGGAGGTTGATTCATCCTGGTATAGAGCCTCATAGAACTTGAGGTTACTGATCATTATTGTCTTTTTGGGATGTGATCAGGGGCCCTGACCATTTTGAATTGTACATATTTTGCATGTTTGTGCTCTCATTTTCAGGTGGCACGCTAACAGTTTACCCACATTATCTCCCAACTCCCCAAAATTGTTCTTTCAACCTGAATAGTGCAAATCAACCTGGGATGAGCTAATTTTATTAACCTCACAGCACATGATAATTAGCTTCTGCAATTTTTCTGGGGATGGGGATTCTGCATATTCAGTATTCATCAGCTTGGTCACACAAGCTTGACTCACTTTTTTTTTTTAATTAGATGCAAATGCTATACTCCTACCACTTCATTGTACCTCAAAGAGTAGCAGGAGAGGTTTCAGGTATATTGTTTATGCCATGAAAGAAGTTAATTTCCTTTATAATGTACCTCTGAAAATACTTAACAGCAAAGGGTTTAATTTCCATTGTTTACAGGTTTTGTCACCTCCATGTGAGGCAAGTTGAAAAGAAATGGGTGCCCAATCTGAGGTCATGATTATATTGATAGTGTTATTGATAACAGAGTTAAATTCTTGGATATTAAAAATATTCAACTCTGGAATATGAAGAATGGGGGTGGGGAATGAAATGAGTGTCCTGCAAAAATACTACAATGGCTTTCAGTTTAAAAAAAATAAATGGTTCATAATATTTCCTTTTGATGAGTAACTTAAGCCCTTGATAGTCCATGACACTGTTAATAAACTCACTCATTACTGCCAGTACATAACAAAGCATGCCACAAATGGTTGTGTTGGGACATGAATTCCTGAAGTGCCATAAAGCATTTGACCCATGTAAGAACTCATTTGAATGAGCCATCAAAATTGCACTGATGAGTCAGATCACACACACACATACACACAGAGTGGCCATGGAGGGTTATCAAGATATAGGATAGTAGGAAGTAGGAGAAGGGGGGAAGGAGAAGAAAACTACAAATGGTAATAAACAAGAAGAGAAAACTAATGAAAAAAAATCCCTTATCAAAAGGGGCAATACAAATGTTCTTTACACAGAGAGGACAATACCCAGGAGGTCAGAAAGGGGCAATCCCAACACACACCCCACGACCTAACACGTAAGCCCTTCCCAAAGAGGGAGTCACCTATAATATATAACTCAAAAGGCTATGGGTCTATAACAGTCCCATACCCAATTAATCACAAATAGGTTTCAATGATAACTAGGACTGCAGATTTCTCACAACTTCTTTTTCTTCCCCAATCAAAAAATCATGGAGCAGCCATGGTAAATTTAGTAAAATCATGGGTTATGGGGGAAATGGTGTCTAAAGTCATGGGTCATGACAGAGGGGCAGTTGGGCCAAACCAGATGACCCCATGCACCAGGTTGCAATGATCAGAGCAGGGCCCAGCCCTGAGTGACAAGAAGCACAGCTGCAGGGCAAGTGTGGAGCGGGCTTGCTTGCCCACCCCTCCCTCCTGGGCCTCCCCACCTCACTGGGATGGCGCGAGGGCAGCGGTGCCAGGGGGAAGTGCTGCCATGTGGGGTCAGTACTCCTTCACTCAAATGTGAAAAGACAGGCACAAAACCAGAAAAGTCACAGTAGCTGACATTTTTACCACTGTGACAAACGTGAAGCCCTATTTATAACCAATATACATCAAATACAGCTGAAATTCTTGGTCTACACTATTGTACCCTACCAGGGGGAGTCATTGTAGGAAGAAAGAAAGCCCCCCGACCCCACCAGTTTCCCCTAGTGCCCACATCCAATATAATCTATTTAGGTGCTCGTTAACAAAGATCATATCCAACAAATTCAAAAACAGATAATACATATATTATTTTACTTTAACAGGAATACCCTATTCGGTGAGGTGTTGCACCTTACATACATAACAAAGATTGGCAGTCCTCTAATTATCCGCACATCATAGCGGAGAGAAGGGGAAGGAACCATCCTACAACCGATGTTAACATGTAGTAAGACCGTGGTTCTCTCATCATTCTCCTCAGTCAGAGTAAAAACACAATATAAGTAACTGGAATCATTAACAATTAACCACCATATCCCAAATTTGGACTCTATATGAAAAGGGAGGGGGGAAAAAGTCAAGGGTTGAGGCTGCCATATAGTAATAAATTAAAAAAAAAAAGAAGATGGGGGGAGGAAATAAAGAATTCCACAGAGTGGGGAGGTGATTTATACAGGGCCAGATTGGGGCATTCACTGAGAAAGAAGGACTTGAGAAGCCGTGGTGTGGAAAGATGCAGTTCCCAGCTCACGTCTCACATGGTAGTTTGTTCTTAGCAAACGCATGCTGCGTGAACAAGCATAGGTTGTTTAAATCAGTTGTACACAGGTGCTCACTTTCATAAGATACAGTTTCAGTCAAAGGGAAGTATAAATTTATTATCAAAGTCCTTCTTTTTCAGCTTTTATTTTGTTTAAAAATTTTCCAGGGATTAATTAGCATTTATTAAATTTAAAAAAAAATGGGTGAAACATCTCAGTGCAAAAAATTAACTTTACAGTTTTCTGGGTAAATATTGGAAGACAGGCAAAAAGCAACAGAGAGAAAAGTAAGAGTACTGAAATTAAAAGCAGTTTCATGCAGTAGTTTATTTCATGAACAATACAAATACACACTCATACACATGTGTATCTGGGATAATTTGACAGCCTTGCATTTACACTTAAACTTATTTATTATCAACATAACTCATCTACCAAATGTAATGGATTGGATTTTCTTATGCAATCTGTGTTTTCCATGTACTTGATTAGTCTAAAATTTGGGTGGAAAAAAAAAAATTGGTAAAAACCAAATAACAACTTTTGTAAAACCTGGGAACTTTTTGGTAAAAATAGTTAAAAACAATACAAAAAATGTAGTAAGTGTTGCACCTTCATAGTCTCTCCTAGCAGATGTGGACGTGGGTATCATTGTGGATCTGGATAGCAATCACACTTCTGCTGATTCCACAGGCATTCCCTGAGCCTGTAGGCATTTTACATGTTCAGTGCAGGAGAAAGGGGTTTTAAAGAAAAAAAGACAACCTCAGAAATTGTTTCCAATAATCTAGACAAGGAAGAGGGAACTTTGCTATCTTGAATATGGACATCAGTGAGAAGGGAAGGGAGCGTAAGGACTAGTCAATAGCTCTAAAGGTTAAATAAAAGATCAATCTCCACAATAGAGAGGGTGCCAACCTTGAGACTGTACAGTGAAGCTCCCTCAGAGAGACTCAGTACATTTCTCAGCTTCTGTTGCCATGACAAAACTGGGGAATTGGCCTTCATTTTTAACCTTAAATGTGGCTGGAAGTGAAATGTAGTACACTAGCCCCTTGTAGCTGGCCATTTTCCTGGCCTTGTTAAACCAGGCCCTTCTCCCTGTCACTTCCTAAGCATACCCAGGGAACACCATTTCCTTGTTGTTTCCCTATGTTAGATTTTTCAATTCCCAAGCTTTATGCAGGATCTTCTCTCTGGTGCCATGTTGTAAAATCTTAATGATAAAAATGTCTCACTCTGGCATCTGCCAGGGGATCTGACCCGACATCTATTGTAGAAGACATCAGCAGCTGCTCCATAGGCTCTTCCTAGCCAGTTTTGAATGAGCTGCATTGTGAGCATTACTATTAGAAATTGGTCGTGTATATAGATGCCCCCTCCTACCCGTCTTTTACTTGCCACCCCCAAATCTAACAGAAATACCCCACCCCTAGTCGAGCTTTAACCGCAAAAAGAGCAGAGACTTCATAAATAGCATCAGAGATTTCACCATTGCTATCCACTTTATGTGGGAAGCACTCAGATACTATGGCCATGGGCAGCAGTGTAAAACGCTAAGATGGAAAGTTAGATATTCATGGCCTGACATACAGGAAAGCTCAGTTTTACTGCTGTCTCTGCCACTGGCCTGCTGGTGACCTTGGGCAAGTCACTTCATTTCCCTGTGCCTCAGATCTCATCTATAAAATGGAGACAAGGTTACTGACTTTCCTTTGTAAAGTGCTTTGAGATCTATGGAGGTAAAGTGCTATACAAGAGGTGGGTATTATTATTACTTGCAATGTTACAGCTAGAACTAGGCAAATAGACTCTTTAGTCTAGCAGTCAAAGGCATAACAAAAAATTAATGGCTGGAAATTAAAGCCAGACAAATTCAAATTAGAAACAAAGGATGCATTTTTAACAATGGTGATTCACCATTGGAACAATCCACCAAGGGAAGTGGTGAATTCCCAGTTCCTTGCCATCTTTTGATCAAGCCTACCTGCCTTTCTGGGAGGTTTGGATTAGTCAAACACAAGTGATTGGGCTTGATAAAAGGGGAACCTAGTGAAATGCAGTGGCCTGTGTTAGACAGGAAGTCAGACTAGATGACCTGATGGTTAATTCTGGCCTTACAACCTATAAGTGAATATAAAAACCAGTGTGTGAGGAGGTGAGCGATCCCTTTGTTGTCCCCTGCCCTGTTCGGTGAAGGAAAGAACGTTTTTCCCCTGGCCACCTCTTCTGTCCTGACTGGAGGAAGAAAACATTCCAGGGCACAGGGTGAATGTGGAGTTGGTGGGGCAGGAGTGAATGTATGAGGGAGTCAGATGGATGAGTGTATGTGGCACTTTCATTTCATTTAGAACCCTGGAGAGCACTCACTATGTCACAGATAGAGATTATTCAACCTGCTGTAAACTAAAGGAGGAAGGGTGTGGGTTTCAGGCAGCAGATATGTATTTGGGCTAGAGGGCTAGCAAGGAAGATATATTTGAGGGCTATGGTGCATTAGATCAAGGAGGCAAGATTTTGATGGATCAGGAATCCACTTAGCTTAATCCATTTTGTCTATCTTTTAGGATTATTCTCATTGTTTTGGTTTATTCTAATTAATAAGAGAGACTGTAAACCTACTGTACACATTCTGCTTATTTCCTAAACATACTGAGCACATTTGATTCAAAAGATTTCTCCAAAGTGGTATTAAACATTTCCATGTTGATTCTTTTCTGATACACAACTTCCCCTTTCAGCAATGCAATACCTCAACCTTCACACCACAGCCTCCCCCCCACTTGCAGTATTTCTCGTTTTGTTCATTGTGCGATTTCCTTTGCCAACAGGAAAACAATTGGAATAAAATACAAAGCCCTTCAGTTGGTTCTAAATAAATCTATAGAGTACAATGAAGTGTTAGAGATTACCAGGATCCCAGGACATTCTCATATTAGGTGGAAATAGGTGCCTGGCGTGGTTTTACAGATATGACAATGCGTATGGTCTATGGCGTCATTTAATTGTGGCAGCAGATATTCTGTGTAAAAACCTAAGGGTTTTATTTTGTGTGGCAGTAGTTTCCTAATTTTTAAACCAACCTTTCCCCTCCTGCAGCTCAATCTTGTTCTCTCTTCTTTCATTAGAAAGAATAACTTGGACAGGGGTAGGCTGTGACCTACTTATGTTAACAGTACCTTACAACATGAAAAGTTCCAATGAAGTCAACGGAACTGCTTGAGAAGTAAGTCTGTACTGAAAATAAGTGAGGCTATTGTAATCTGGTTCTTAGTTTTCAAAGTTTAGGATTTTTAATCTGTAATTTTCACTGTAATCTTTCCTAATTTGTCTTATTTTCTAGACTCGTTAGTTTTGTTGCTTGGCTTTCAATACTCTGTAATTTGCCTGTCTTTATAAAATGCAGAGCTCAGATTAAAAGGCATTAATCTGCCTGACATGTAATAATCACACATTTTATTAACAAACATTTGTAATTTTAGACCTAAATGAGAGTGGACTACTTTGAAAATTTAGACCCAAGTGTGGGATCAGAGCACTTTCAAATATCTAGTTCTAAACTCTTTTGGGCAAGGATGTGTCTTAGTCTATGCCTGTTTAGAGCCCCAAGATATTTTGTATGTAGTTCCTAACAAAAGTAAGGATAGCTTATTACTTATTATAGGGGTAGTCAAAGGAACTTGAAGGGAATTGGATGCCTAAATCCTATTGAAATTCAATGGAAATCAGGTTCCTAAATCCCTTAGATTAATTGCAAAAAGAAAAGGAATACTTGTGGCACCTTAGAGACTAACCAATTTATTTGAGCATAAGCTTTCGTGAGCTACAGCTCACTTCATCGGATGCATACTGTGGAAAGTGTAGAAGATCTTATTATATACACACAAAGCATGAAAAAATACCTCCTCCCACCCCACTCTCCTGCTGGTAATAGCTTATCTAAAGTGATCACTCTCCTTACAATGTGTATGATAATCAAGGTGGGCCATTTCCAGCACAAATCCAGAGTTTAACAAGAACATCTGAGAAGGGGGGGGGGGCAGGGGTTAGGAAAAAAACAAAGGGAAATAGGTTACCTTGCGTAATGACTTAGCCACTCCCAGTCTCTATTCAAGCCTAAGTTAATTGTATCCAATTTGCAAATGAATTCCAATTCAGCAGTCTCTCGCTGGAGTCTGGATTTGAAGTTTTTCAGTTGTAATATCGCAACTTTCATGTCTGTAATCGCGTGACCAGAGAGATTGAAGTGTTCTCCGACTGGTTTATGAATGTTATAATTCTTGACATCTGATTTGTGTCCATTTACTCTTTTACGTAGAGACTGTCCAGTTTGACCAATGTACATGGCAGAGGGGCATTGCTGGCACATGATGGCATATATCACATTGGTGGATGTGCAGGTGAACGAGCCTCTGATAGTGTGGCTGATGTTATTAGGCCCTGTGATGGTGTCCCCTGAATAGATATGTGGGCACAGTTGGCAACGGGCTTTGTTGCAAGGATAGGTTCCTGAGTTAGTGGTTCTGTTGTGTGGTATGTGGTTGCTGGTGAGTATTTGCTTCAGGTTGGGGGGCTGTCTGTAGGCAAGGACTGGCCTGTCTCCCAAGATTTGTGAGAGTGTTGGGTCATCCTTCAGGATAGGTTGTAGATCCTTGATAATGTGTTGGAGGGGTTTTAGTTGGGGGCTGAAGGTGACGGCTAGTGGCGTTCTGTTATTTTCTTTGTTAGGCCTGTCCTGTAGTAGGTGACTTCTGGGAACTCTTCTGGCTTTATCAATCTGTTTCTTCACTTCCGCAGGTGGGTATTGTAGTTGTAAGAATGCTTGAAAGAGATCTTGTAGGTGTCTGTCTCTGTCTGAGGGGTTGGAGCAAATGCGGTTGTATCGCAGAGCTTGGCTGTAGACGATGGATTGTGTGGTGTGGTCAGGGTGAAAGCTGGAGGCATGTAGGTAGGAATAGCGGTCAGTAGGTTTCCGGTATAGGGTGGTGTTTATGTGACCATCGTTTATTAGCACTGTAGTGTCCAGGAAGTGGATCTCTTGTGTGGACTGGACCAGGCTGAGGTTGATGGTGGGATGGAAATTGTTGAAATCATGGTGGAATTGCTCAAGGGCTTCTTTTCCATGGGTCCAGATGATGAAGATGTCATCAATATAGCGCGAGTAGGGGCGTTAGGGGACGAGAGCTGAGGAAGCGTTGTTCTAAATCAGCCATAAAAATGTTGGCATACTGTGGGGCCATGCGGGTACCCATAGCAGTGCCGCTGATCTGAAGGTATACATTGTCCCCAAATGTGAAATAGTTATGGGTAAGGACAAAGTCACAAAGTTCAGCCACCAGGTTAGCCGTGACATTATCGGGGACAGTGTTCTTGACAGCTTGTAGTCCATCTTTGTGTGGAATGTTGGTGTAGAGGGCTTCTACATCCATAGCGACCAGGATGGTGTTATCAGGAAGATCACCGATGGATTGTAGTTTCCTCAGGAAGTCAGTGGTGTCCCCATGTCAAGAATTATAACATTCATAAACCAGTCGGAGAACACTTCAATCTCTCTGGTCACGCGATTACAGACATGAAAGTCGCTATTTTACAACCAAAAAAACTTCAAATCCAGACTCCAGCGAGAAACTGCTGAATTGGAATTCATTTGCAAATTGGATACAATTAACTTAGGCTTGAATAGAGACTGGGAGTGGCTTAGTCATTATGCAAGGTAGCCTATTTCCCCTTGTTTTATCCTCCCCCCCCCCAGACGTTCTTGTTAAACCCTGGATTTGTGTTGGAAATGGCCCACCTTGATTATCATACACATTGTAAGGAGAGTGGTCACTTTAGACAAGCTATTACCAGCAGGAGAGTGGGGTGGGAGGAGATATTTTTTCATGCTTTGTGTATATATAATAAGATCTTCTACACTTTCCACAGTATGCATCCGATGAAGTGAGCTGTAGCTCACGAAAGCTTATGCTCAAATAAATTGGTTAGTCTCTAAGGTGCCACAAGTACTCCTTTTCTTTCTGCGAATACAGACTAACACGGCTGTTACTCTGAAACCTGTCATTAGATTAACTGAAAATACTAGCAACAGGTTTTATGGTATAATGAATTATTAAAATCAGCTAAACAAAACTAACAGAATGTAGTAGGCAGCTGGAGAAAGCCATGTATTATCTTTAAATTAGAACTATTACAAAGAATATCTTGAACATCACAGTGGGTTACATATTGATGAATTTACTGCTGGAGGGAGGTGCAAATCAGTTCTGAAGCAAAGCTGATCCAACTGAATTTGTATTATGTTCATGCCATACACACAGAGAAGTTAGATAAAACATAAAATACTCTTGCTGGAAGGTTGCAGCATAATACTACGTTGTATCTTAGAATTCAGAACCTTAACACACAAGAGCTGTAAAACAGAGCCACAACTCAATACACTGTATGGAGAGCTAGTTGGAAAACAAACAAACAAACCACCCAGCATAAACCCTTCACACTCTAGCTCAAAGGTTAGGTATATGCCTACACCCTTCTCACTCCCCACCCCCCCTTATTTTAATGCTTTTCAAAATTGTCAAGAAACATTTGAGAAATTGAGTCTAGCTCTACGGATCTGTTGCTGGTTAAAAAAAGAAGTAGATGAGAAATTTTTGCTCAAAATTCTTACGTTTTTTGACCAATTCTAATGGAAAAGTTCATTATCAAAGGCCTCCCTCTGGCTGGGGCAGGGGGACCTCCGTGGTGGTGGTGGTCTGGGGCTGGCTGGGCAAGGGGACTTGGTGAGAATCCCCAGGAGATACTGGAGGAATTTGAACTGAAAGGTTGATGCAATATTAAGAAAACTAGAGAGGAAGGAATAGGAAAACACAACCATGACTTCCCCGACTGATAACATAGGGTTCTCAAGACCTAAATGCTGATCCCCCACAACTGTCCATCTTAAGTGGGCTCAAGATAGGATGTTTTTTTCCAAGATATGCTGCAGTTCAAACAGGAAGTAATTCAGGGAAATTTTCTTGCCTGACAATGGTCCTTCAGGCTTTATAATCTATACATACTTTCCCCTCACATCTAGCCATCTGTTTGCTTGCTCAGTGGGAGATTGTTGCTCATGCAAACCCTGTTCACCTGTCCATAACCAGAGCCCTGATCCAGGCAAGTCCAGCACAGTTACATTGGGGATGGGTGGGGGTATCTTACTCCTCTGTCTACTCTCCTGGGTGGCTGCATTAGATCATGGTACAGTCTAACCCATATGGAACATGGATGATTGCCTGGGGGTGATCTCTCCCTCAATTATTTGAGCCTGAAGAAGCTTTATTTTACATCAGCCATTAAATACAACTTGGACCAGCACAGAATTGCTGTATCTCGGTCCCACTGTTACTATGCCCTTTTTGCTTAAGTGAGACCCCAGCTGTACTTTTCTCCTAGACTTTATACCCCTTCCCATTGATCTCTGAATCCTATACAGTACATTTTACACCTCAGCATCATTGATATCACCATATCCAGCCATAGCTGCTTGCCTCCTCTCAAACCTACTCCTTCCCAACTAAACCAACTCTGAATGTAGCCTATTGCTTGGTGTCCTCTGGGAGAAGCGACTGAATTAAATCATCTTTTGTCCTCTCTTTCCCAGCATGCTATCAAGGGAGACAGATCTGGCAGATTAGTATTGCTTTGCAGTCAAGTCAAAAATGATACAATAAAAATGTTCTCTTGCAATGACAAACCAATGAGAAATTTTAGTGTTCATTTGGTTTAGTTTTTTTTAAACTCACTGTTGCATGCAATTACTCCAAAGATATTAAAATGATATCCATAATACAAATAATTTCTCTGGCTGCTGAACGCATCTCAGAACTGATAGACCATCTTACACAAACAGAACCATTTACATTCTCACTTCCACCTTTCAAAATTGCATTTTAATATCATGGTCTTATTTCTTTTTTCATTGCAATAGTCTCTAGCTGCTTTGAATGGTTTCCCATCCTGTCCTCAAAGATATTTGCTGCTTCCCCTCATGACATTAGCTCAGATTTAGGCTGGTCCAGCCATGCTTTAAATGATTTACCTCCCTGTACATTGTGGACATGTATTTTTTGTATTGTTCTCTCCCCTGGGTGGAAAAGTTTGGTTGGCATAAGCCCCAGAATATTGACATGCTCATCCAAACGTAGCTACTTTTTTTGTCTTCTCACTTCTCTTCCTCCCAACCAGTCAGTCTCATATTGTATTTGGTCTCCGGTGCTACTCTGCCTCCTCCCTGGTCATTTTCACTGTTTCCAACCCAATATAGTATCTAGTCTGTCCCTCCCCTACTCCTCTCCCCCCACCACCTTTGTTGATACAGTCGACAAATTCCATTGAGTTGTCTCAGCAGGTTTAGCAGTCTCTACACGATTCAGGGTAGCTGCTATTCGCTAACAACTATCATCAGTGGCACGATATGAAATTGTTATCCTTGCTGATGCGTCATCCAGGAGGTCTTCTCTTTATAACTCCTGCTAGTAGCATGGTGGTGACATGGCCCCTCCGACCTCGAATCATGTTCCTTGAGCACTGCTCTGTGACACCACCTGCTGAACGCCTATTGGGTTTTTCCAACAAGAGAAAACAGAAGTTTCTTCTACATGAAACTGAAAGGAAAAAGGAAACATTTCCAGCGTACTGCTCGCTTTTTGCCCTCTCCTTACAGGCTCTCAGTGGCTTTTGTTCTTTTGGAAATAAGCAATGAAGGATCATTTAACTGGACTCTGTGCTGATGCTAGGTTCTCATTAGTTTAAAAAAAAAAGTGGGGTTAAAGATGGCCCATAATGATTATTTTCCTCACTCCCTATACATTCTAGTCCAAGCTTGTCCATTTTCTATGCTGAAAGGCTGTAAAATAGGTGGAAGCCAGTGTTTCCAATAATTTCAGCTCTCAGAAGCATGTTTCGAAGCAACAGGATACATCTCATGCTGGTGACTAAGCTGAAGGGTAGAAGAAGTAAACAGGTTTGTACTCCCTTAAATGTCCAAATAGGTGCTGAATCACTCATCTATTAATAATGGTATTTTAAGAGTGCCTGATGGCCAAATTGTAATTAGAAATCTGTCAACATTTCTATTAGCAACTCAGGAGTTTGTAAGACAGCCTGTGCTAGAGATATTGGCCTGGAAAAATATGCATTATGATAACCATGATTAATTTTTATTTAAAAACTAATTTGCACTGATTTTTGATATTTCCAAAGCTAGAGCATGATTTAAAAAAAAAAAGACAATCAACATGCAATGCAATTGCTAAGACTAATATAAAATTAATTGTCTTGATTGAAATGGGAAGCTGGATTTTGAAAGACCTTGAACAACATTTGTAACTACACATAACAAGAACAGTAACTTTTTGGACACCTCCTCTCCAAGTCTGTTCCAAGCTCTCCCTTCTGTTGCCGCCTGAAACAGAGGCGGCAACAGGGAGACAGGGAGTTACACACTAGTGTAACATTAGCTGGCTTATTTGAATTTGAAATAAGGGGACCCCTGAAGTGCCGAGATTGTGATTCCAATACCTTGGGCCCGATTCTCCTCTGGATACAGGTAATCCCACTGAATCTCTCTCAAGGCCAGGAGGTGGACCAAAATGAGGATCATGTATTGAGTTCAGAGGGAGTTACTGGTAAGAGAATGGGCCCTCTTTTTGCTTCTCTGGTTAATGTAGATGAGTGGCTCTGCCAGGAATGGCCCTGCTTTGGAAACATGCCATGAAGAAATGCA
The DNA here is from genome assembly GCF_965140295.1 of Lepidochelys olivacea. Lineage (NCBI taxonomy): Eukaryota > Metazoa > Chordata > Testudines > Cheloniidae > Lepidochelys > Lepidochelys olivacea. The sequence continues at coordinate 18,708,110 of NC_140414.1, read as the reverse complement.
CTGATGCGATGCCCCAATTGCTGTTAGAAGGTGGTGTTACAAGAGTTCTCTCCATAGACAAGTATTTATATGTGCATGTATAGAGAGACAGATAATACATAGAAAGACCACCATTTACTGGCATATAAGAATGAGGTCTGCAGTACTCTTTATAAGTCTACAGGTTCAATAAAGTACACTAGAATCAGCTTCCTGACTGCAGTTCTTAAAAGGTGGCCTACTTTAGCTTACACATTCTCCTGTTCATTTCTTTTTTTATATACTCCTCTCATCTGGCACCCCCAGTGCATGAGTTTACACCAGTTTACACTCCCTTAAGCTTTATAACACTCACGGAGATAAATTCAGGGTTGACATGTGAGAGGGACTCTAAGATATACATTGAGAAGTGTGTATGAGTCAAAGTCTAGAGTGTTTAAGTAAATCTAAAGGAGATTAGAGGGGATCATGATCGTGTATTATCCATGTTGAGGAGGTGGTAATGGAAGGTGGTATAAATAACACCAAAGCACACTCCTTCTAGTTTTGCTCAGACTTGTTTAGCTTTACTAATTTAATCTTGAAAATAAACTTCCTTGAAACACAAGCAAAAGCAGTAAGTTCACTACGTATTTCACACCATTTGCAAGGCCAAAACTAAAGGTCCTTATTTCGCACTGGAGTTGTCATGCTCCAAGTCTTTGCTCGGTCTCAGCTTTTAGCTACCACGAAGGATCCCAAATCGTGCTGAATCACAGCTCATCTCTTGGACAGAAAGAAGTTTGTTAATTCACAATATGAAGAATAACTGTTGCTATTGCTCCCATTTCCTGCTATAGTCTCTTGACAATACCACCTCTCTTTCTTAGGGAATACGTGCAGCCTGATCATGATCTCACAATAGTTTTAACAGAGTAGACAAAACTGGTGTAATGCTTCAGTCACTGGAGGATTTCTGGTTAAACCCGCCTATGACAGTCTTGTCATAATTTGTCTTGTCATAATTGTATTTGCACGAGGCGTCTTCATTGCTACTGCTCATCTTCATTTTTCAGAATAAATATTTGCCCTGACTTATGAAGAGCGAGGTAATAAAACAGGGCATGCACGGAAATAAGACCTGCATTAAGCTAATCTGTGTATGTAGGCCTGTGTGACGGGGTAATCTACTCACCACTAGTCTGGCACCTCCTCCTGTCCACTCCGGAGATTAACTCATCAGGTTGATGGCCCTTCCCACAGTTGCTCGCTGAGGCTCCGTTGCTCTCTCTGCTCTGCAGTGCCTCTCACTCCAGAAACCGCAGCACCCTCTTCATGACTCAGCCCTCCAGCCAGGTCACTCGGCGTCCCCCCGCTTCCAGGGTATATCAAAGTCTTTCTGTCAGCTGTCCTGGGCAGTCTTCCCACTGACTGCCACAGGTGCCTCTCCTTCAATAGCAGGTAGGTGAACCCAGGCCTGCCCCCTCCTCCAGGTTCCTGTCCACAGACCCTCAACCCAGCAGTTCTGGGCTTTACTCTCCCAGCCCTCACTACTCCCTACTTTTCTGGTCTCCCCCCGCCCCAAGTGTACCAGCTCCAAACCCTCCCCTCTTCCCAGGGAGCAACTGCTGCCTCGGTGTCTGTTGCTGGCTTTCTAGGCCCCACCTCTTCATTCCCAGCTGAGCCAGCTTGCACTTAAACCCTGCTTCCTCCAGGTGCAGGCTGTGGAGTTAATAGACCTACCTGGCCACCTTAACCCCTTCCTGTCCTGTGTGGGGTGGACACCCCATCACAGCCTGACAAATACATTACAATCATCGAATACTTTGCTCTTAATGTAGCCAGCACAAAGTGCTTTCCAAACTCATGCATGAATGTTAGAATTTTTGCCACGGGAACAAACAAGCAGAGGAACCGGAGAGTACTGCTTAGAATGTTCAATGCCTCCCCATCTGTCTGCCCCCAGTCTGTGCAGGCTCTCTGGTAAGGCAGAACACATCTGGGCTCAGCCAGCATTTCCTTCCCCCTCAGTTTGGCCCCAGCCGTTCTGGTCAGTATGTAGCAAACTGCCAATACGCTGAATGCACAGCGCATTGCCTTCACCCACTCCTGTCTGGCCGCTAACAGGACGGTCCTGCTAAATGATCGGAGTGGAGGGGGTTAAGAGCCGTTAAATAAATGACCGTAGTGCATCACCACACCACGTGCCACCAACCTGGATGTTTGGGGATCACCTGGACCTTCCTCAGCCCAATGATAGTGAGAAGTCAGAGGGGAGATCCTCTCTGGTAGCTGGGATGAGGGAAGGGAGGAGAGTGCAGGGGGTGAAGAGATGAGGTGGAGACAATCAGTTCGAATGAGTATCTGAATTAATTAAACCTCATGGGTATGTTCTGGGGCTAAGCGAGGGGATATGCAGTATTCCTGCATAGCCTGTTCAGGGTTTCTATTTCTTACTCCCTTTTGAGGATGCATAGTCTAAGTAGCCATTTCCCCCTATGACTTAAATTGTTAATCACAGAATCACTATTCTTCACCCCTTCACCAGGTTAAGTGTGTTCAGTAGCTTGCATCTACTCAGTAAGAATAGAAATCTGATATGTGTTTTTTTTTGGCTTGGTTTTGCAGGGAGAGATCAGCTTGCTAGAGAAATGAAACCAAGAGCAGCTAGAGAGAATACATATCCACTGCATTGTTAGATACACTGTGGATCAGTTAAAAGACAGGAAACAAAGGGTAGGAATAAATGGAGAACGGAGAGAGGTACATAGTGGTGTCTCCCAAGGATCTGTACTGGGACCAGTCCTATTCAACATATTCATAAACGATCTGGAAAAAGGGGTAAACAGTGAGGTGGCAAAATTTGCAGATGATACAAAACTACTCCGGATAGTTAAGTCCAAAGCAGACTGAGAAGAGTTACAAAGGGATCTCACCAAACTGGGTGACTGGGCAACAAAATGGCAGATGAAATTCAATGTTGATAAATGCATATTGGAAAACATAATCCCAACTATACAGATAAAATGATGGGGTCTAAATTAGCTGTTACCATTCCAGAAAGAGATCTTGGAGTCATTGTGAATAGTTCTCTGAAAACAGCCACTCAATGTGCAGCGGCAGTCAAAAAAGCTAAGAGAATGTTGGGAATCATAGAGAAACGGATAGATAATAAGACAGAGAATATCTTGTTGCCTCTATATAAATCCATGGTACGCCCACATCTTGAATACTGCATGCAGATATGGTTGCCGCATCTCAAAAAAGATATAATGGAATTGGAAAAAGTTCAGAAAAGGGCAACAAATATGATGAGGGGTATGGAACAGCTTCCATATGAGGAAAGATTTAAAAGACTGGGACTTTTCAGCTTGGAAAAGAGACGACTAAGGGGGACATGATAGAGGTCTGTAAAACCATGACTGGTGTGGAGAAAGTAAATAAGGAAGTGTTATTTACTCCTTCTCATAACACAAGAACTATGGGTCACCATATGAAATTAATAGGCAGTAGGTTTAAAACAAACAAAAGGAAGTATTTCTTCACACAGTGCACAATCAACCTGTGGAACTCCTTGCCAGAGGATGTTGTGAAAGCCAAGATTATAACAGAGTTCAAAAAAGATCGAGATAAATTCATGGAGGATAGGTCCATCAATGGCTATTAGCCAGGATGGGCAGGGATGGTGTCCCTAGCCTTAGTTTTGCCAGAACCTGGGAATGGGCAACTAGGGATGGATCACTTGATCATAGGCAGCGAATCCGTGGATGCTCCAGGGTCCGAGCACTCCCGGAAAAAAAAATGGTGGGTGTTGAGCACCCACCAGCACCCCCCCATCAGTGTCTCCTCCTTCCCCCAGCAGCCCCGCCAATCAGCACCTCCCCCTCTCTCCCAGCGCTTCCCACCTGCTGCGATCAGCTGCTCCGCAGCATGCAGGAGGCGCTGGGGGGGAGGAAGAGGTGCGAGGGCAGGGCACGTTTGGGAAACTGAGTGGGAAGAGGCAGGGCAGGGGCACAGCAGGCGGGAGGCATTGTGGGGGAGGGGAGTGGAGCACCCCCCGGCACATTAGAAACTCGGCGCCTTTGCACTTGATGATTACCTGTTCTGTTCATTCTCTCTGAAGCACCTGGCACTGGCCACTGTCAGCAGACAGGATACTGGGCTAGATGGACCTTTGGTCTGACCCATTGTGGGCATTTTCATATTCTTATGTTATGTTCTTATGTTCGTATTGCTGCTAATGAGTTACCTGTACCTCATTAATAGGCTAACAGTTTCTTTTCTCTCTTACAAAACAGGCTTGCTATAAACAAACTTATGGGATTGTCTTATTTTGGTGTGAAGATGGTCTGGGTTGTTTTTTTTTCCAGAGGGGGGAGAATGGAAGATAGTTTAAATCCATAGGCCTCCTTTTTTGATTCTGCAACTATTGAGAGTTGAGAAAAGCACTGAGACGTTATTTCAAGCCATTCATTCTACTTCATTTAGGATTATAAACTTGACAGGTGCAATTGCACAAAGTTATATTATTAAAGCTATGTTTAATAAACAGCAGACTGTGCACTGGATGCAATCGCCATGTGAGGAAGGGGTGGGTGGAGCGGTGGAGAAGCAAACGACATGGAAAAAAGATGGCCTTCCTGGGGATTTTTTGCCCTACGCCTTAGGCTGTTTGAAGTTTCACAACATACTGAGAGGTCAAATAAATAGATTGTAACAAACTATGATGAATATTGCTAGGTGAGTTTTTCATAGGAGACCTTCCAATAAGCATTGAATGAGCTCTGTTACTGTTGCATATTCTGAATAGACCCATGATTTACATATAATCAACCAAACACTTTCAAAATTAAGCCAACAGTCCAGGGATGGTGTGCAGAATAAGATGTCCATTGTTTCACAGCTGGATGCGTCCTCAAGAAGGCACACATTTAATAAAGGAAATCTCTTTTAAAAGGCAAGCAATTTCCTATTAATAGTTGGCCTGCAGGGGAAGAGAGGGAGCACATGGGGGCTTGTTCAGGCAGGAGTGAAAACTTGGCAGCATGTGTAGTTGTTGGGAGCGAGAGACCCTGGAGCTTTTGGAGAATTTCTGAGGTTAGGGGAGACTTCCCACATCCTGCCGTGACTTCCCTCTGCACCATTCCCCAGCCTGTCCCCTTCTGCCATGCCCTCTCTTCTCCTCTTTCCTTTCCCCAGCCAGTGCCCTTGCTCCTCTCCAAATCTGCCGAAATCCTTGCCCCAGCATGCACCTGTCTCCATTCTGTTCCTCATGCACTCCTCAGAGAGTCACTGGTGCAGCCAGCTGTGACACCTTTCCCTCCTGTTACCTCCCCTTCCTTATGCAGTGCTAGTCTCATATCACATTGCTCCCTCAACAGACCACTTGTGCACTTCTCCCACAACCATCGCCATGCTTTCTCCTACATGGCCTACAGGGAATGCCCTTCCTGGACTGAGCCACAAGGCCACTCCCCTCAGTTCTGGCCATTATTGCCGAGTTGCCCGCTTGTAATCAGCCAACTCGTTTGCGAGGCTGTCAGGGATAGTTATTTAACTCAGATCATCATCAAGACCTAAGTCTAACTAGTTCAGTAAACTAGTCCAGTGGCTTAATTACCTTTGCTCTGCCATCACCAAAAGATGATGATTCCTATTTTTCCTGAACAGATTGAACCCAGACCTCAGGGACAGTGATTGTACTCTGCATCAGTAGGCTGGAAACTGGCCTTGAAGCTATGAGGGAACAGGAGATTGTGGGAAGCAGAAGGCCAACTGAAGGAGGAATGATAACAAATAAATCACCACCATGACACACAAATATAGCCACTTAATGAAGCACACGACAGAGATGTCTAAGATGGAGAAGTTGCCTGATCCCATGACAAAGGAGAGGATTATTTTGTTTCTTAATCACCACTATCTACTAATTTCACAACTTCCTGAGCACACATCCACTTCTTGTTCTCAAAACAGTTCCTTGAGGTGGATCTGCTCACCACGGCCAATGTTTGCTGCTCCCGGTGACTTTAATTGCAAATTACTGAGTGGATGGGGGTTACTTATCAGCAGCATTCCAGATACCATCATGAAAGAGAGCCAGTGTCCTCCTTGGTTTTGTTTAGGTGTCTTTTATTTACATGTCATTACATGACTATAAATCTAAATTGATACAATTGCATATAGAGAGGGATGGAGAAAGGTGTAAGTTACAGCAGTTTATATTCCCTTATCATCAAATTCAAAGGGGAATCTAAGTCTCTGTCTGTCCATTATAACTGGCCAAGACTAATCTCTGCTCTCAGTATTGGCATTGTTATCAAAACTTTTAGTTTTTACCTTTTATAGACATTTTGACATACAGTAAAATTAATAGCCATATAAGGCCAACTCCAGTGTAGCTCATCACTGGTGAAACACATGTTGTTATCCTATGTCACAATTAGCAGTCGCTTAATTTGCACCCAGTGCTGCCAGTTCAGCTCACAAGCTCAGAAACACACCACCAAAGACAGGTTGGTTGCCTCAAATCAGAAGTGCTGCTCCAGCTGCCAAGAGCTTGCAAGCCAAAACCTGAACAAGCAATGGCAAGATACAAACGCAGCAGGAGCAAAAGCAGGAATTGTCGCTGGAGGCGACAAAGGGGAGGTCGTGGAGGAGGATATAGAAGGAGTAGAAGGAAGAAATACGGTAGAAGAAGGAGAGGTAAAGGCTTTAATAATAAAAATGTCTCATGTATAAATATATTTCATTTATATATTCATAAATTCACTACATTCTTGTAATATATCATTTATTTCTAAGACAAATCAGAAAAAAATGACATTGCATTTCTTTAACAAGAACTGGACACATGAAGTAACAGCCAGTTATACTTATCTCTAGGTCGCAGAGGTCGATCGAGGAGGAGAAGCAGTAGGAGGAGGAGAAGGACAAGGAGGAGGAGGATGAGCTATTAAACTCCAGATGGCTTCCTGTTCTTCTGTACTCATAAATTTGAAAGTCATCGATCATTGTTTTCAACTTCTGCTCATCAAAATGGCATAAAAAAAAATCCTTCCATCAAAATCCTCGCAATGACCTCCCAAGATGCAAGCAGCCTGCTACAGTTTGAACAACGCCACCTGTCAATAAATTTGTGAAACTTCATTTCTGTGTTATCCAGTTATTGGATTATTGTTTTATGGACAGGTTTTGAAATATAGGGGTCAAAGGGAATAGTCATGGGGAAAACGGCCTACTATCATTGATGAAGACATGGGCTAAGAGACGAAAAACAGACTAAAATTAATGGCCAATTTTCATCATGGCAGGAGTAGTGTTTAATATGTTGATCTGGAAAAGATGAGTGAACAGTAGAGTGGGAAAATTTGCACATAACACTTTTTGGGGTTAGTCAAGAATGGAAGAGACTGAAGAGCTCCAGTGGCATGTGCAAATTTTTTTTAAGGTGGCCTAAGGGATGAGCTGGAAAACATAATGCCTTTGTAAATCAATGAAATTCTTTCACCTGAAATACTGTGTTCAGCTATAGTCAACCTATCTAACAACTATGAACTAGAAATAGAAGGCGGGTACAGAGACCTGTGTGAATAATGACTGGAAACAAAACTGGAGTGGGGTGAGGGTTGGAAAAGATAGGGGGTAAAATTTTCAAGTGCACCTAAATGTTAGGAAATTCCCACTTCAAAAGTGACTTGACTTTAGCATATCTTTGGGCACCTAAATCCCTCTAAAAATCTGACCCTTAGGCTCCTATGTCCCATTTCTTTCAGTGAAACCTAGGTTCCCAAATACCTAAATCACATTTGAAAATGGGATGTAGGCTCCTAAGTCATTTGGGTGCTTTGGAAAATTTTACCAATGTTCTTGTATGTGTAAAGCATTTGCTTTTTAGAATTTAAAGTACATTGCCTTTTAAATTCATTGAATGTCAATTTCACTTTGTGTTAGGATAAAAACTAAATAGAAGTTCCCAGTCTGTCTTCCAATTCATAATTTTCTCTCACTTTTTTGTCTTCGCTGTTAATTAAACAGCCTCATCCCTATCTTATCTCTTTTCATTCAGAAAAGTTTGGGACAGTTTAATTTACAGAGAAGACTAATCACTATGAACGTGATAAAAATACACCAGCCATGAGGTAATGTTCTCTTCTTCTGGAATCTTGAAAAAACTAATGCCACAAGATTCAGATGCTGTTGTGGCAGGGGCAGGCAGAGCGTTCCTCCTACCAGAAGTAATAGGAGAAACAGCAAGTGCTGCAATGAAACCACTGAAAATGAAGAAAGGTAAAAATCAAGCCATGTGTATTTTTCTACCCATTAAATATGAATTATTTTGGTGTGTAATATATACTCCTGCCTGTAAAAATATCGGCAATTAATCACTAGGAATGATTTGCCTAGCTCTAGTGATTGCTAATACTTAGCCCTTATATAAGGGACACACCTGTTAGTGCTGCTGTGAATAAAGCTGTGTGGCCCCTTTACATCTAGAATCCACCAACTATGTAATGCAAAGTTGACCATGAGACAGTCAAAATCACCCCATTGTGCCTCCTCCTATTCCAACTACAAAGATGAGTTCTCTGCCTGCCTCCACAGCCGTGGCAGCTTCTGCATCTTGTCATGTTCCCTTGAGTTTCAGTTTCAAAAATCCACAGGAGTCATGATCTCTTGGCTGAACTAAGCCAACTTGTCTTCTCTGATGGTACTGCTGAACTTGTGAAATGTGCTGCAGATGGTCTATTGATTTAAAGGGTCAGGCACTAGGAACATAATACAATGTACACACCGAATGGCTGTTACAAGGGTCCCTTTTGTTGCTGAAAAATTACTGTAGGTGGTCATGAAACTGAAATTTTATTAGGGATCCCTAATAACCCACAATTTATTTGTATACTAACTCACTAGGTAGCAGCCACACCTAGGATGGGCCTAATCAGGGTTGCTCTCACACTTCTCATTCCTTTCTGCTCTCACACTTCTCATTCCTTTCTGCTCCCCTTCTTCCATACTGCCTTCTTGTCTCAGTTGCCCATGCTTTATTCTTCTGTTGCAGCCAGCTAATAAAATAACGATCAGTAAGGAGCATTCACACTGCAGGGTGAAGTATATAATTATACAGCAACACCACTGAACTGTTTAGGACAGGAATCAAATGACACTTTATCAGTTGAAACTATGACAGGTTTATTGCAGGAAGGAATCTCAGCACACAGAGATGACGGGCTGACTATGTACAGTGAAGTTTCTTAATTAAAATGGGAATGAATGTAATTTGCTCAGAGTAAGCCCCTTAACACTATTTACTCATGGAGACACAAATATAGAGAACGCTCTCCTTTTGGCTCCTGCTTTTTTTCTACTAAAAATTTAAGCTTCTTGTCCCCACCTTCAAGGCCATTCACAGCTCTGCCCTTCCTCCCTAATTATGGCTGTCTTATAGTACACAGTCCCAAAGCCCTCCGATCTGCCAGTAATACCAGCCTCAACCACCATTGTATCCGCTTCTCCCGCAACAATCTTTGCTTTCCTTCCCCACTATTCTTCCAGTGGGAACACCTTCTGTGAACTGATCTGCAAGGTCACTGCCACCTTTGATGCTCTATTTGTTTCTTAGATGGCATGATGGGTAAGGGATAAGAGCTCAAATAGAACCGCATAGGACTTTTAGCTAATCCATCTTATTTCTAACACAAATTGGACAAAATAGATGAGTCTGCAGTTCCTCAGCACAAATTCATAGAGGGTTATGCTCTTCTTTTATCTATACGTAATAAAGGTTGATCTCAGAGGAGAATAGTTTAAATTCAGATATCTTCCTGTTCTCATATGGTCTTAAATTTATAGTCAGCATTCAAATCTATAATTTGTGCTCCATGAAGATTGAACAGCCAGTAAGAAACCAAACAACCGCCTCCCCCCATCAAAACACAATGTAATGGCTTTTCCAAGTTTCCCAGAGCTTGCAACAATTGCACCTGTCAATAAACTTTGAAATATCATCTCTGTAACGATCTATCATATTGTGTCATGTAAATATTTAAGCTATCGGATAGCGTAGTTTGAAATACGCTTTGAAATTGTAACGCTGAATGATGAAGCTAGCATTGGGACAGAGGCTGAAAAGTGTGGTCATGAGGTATGAGAGGCAAAATACCGTTATAAAATCCGAGACATACAGGGCTGGAAGGGATTTCAAGAGGCCCCACCACTACCAGAGAAGCAAGACCGAGTAAATCTACACCGTCCCTGAGCGGTGTTTGTCTAACCTGTTCTTAAAAACCTTTCCCATAACCTCCTTAGGTAACTTGTTCCAGTAGTTTAATTATACTTATAATGAAAAAAGTTTTTCCTAATATTCTAACCCAAATCTCCCTTGCTGCAAGATAAGATGATAGCTTCTTGTCCTACCTTCAGTGGACACAATGAACAATTAATCACCACCCTCTTTATAACAGCCCTTAACATATTTAATGATTGTTATGACCCCCCCTCAGCCTTCTCTTCTTTAGGCTGGTCTTTCAACCAGTTGTGCACCCACCTTATACTAATTTCATTTAGAGCCATATTTCCCAAGTTTGCTTATCAGAATGCCATGTTGGACAGCATCAAAAGCCTTACTAAAGTAGAGATAGCATATCTGTTGCTCCCCCCATCAACTGGGCCAAAGGAAGGAAATTAAATCATGCCAAACCAATCTGTTCTTGGTTGGTTTTTACTTATATTAGTATTAACCTCCAGGTCTGAACAAATTAGTTGTTAAATAATTTGCTTAAGTATCTTTCTGGGATCAAAGTAGGAAGATCCAGGGAATTACAGACCAGTTAGCCCCCCCAACACTTTTTGAAGATGGGCAAACATAATACCTTTCTCCAGTCCTCTGGGATCTCACCCATCCTCCAGGAGTTCTTGAAGAGAATTGCTAATTGTTCAGAAATTGCTTCAACAAGGTCCTTAAGTACTCTAGAGTGAATTTCATCAGGCCATGCGGACTTGAATACATCTAATTTATCTAAGGCTATGTCTACACTACAGCCTACGTTAGCAAAACTTATGTCACTCAGGGGTGTGACTATTCCATCCCCCTGAGCAACCTAAGTTACATCAACAAAAGTGCTTGTGTGCACAGCGCTATGTCAGCAGGAGAATTTTTCCGGCCAACATAGCTTCTGCTGCTTGAGGAGGCGGTTTTCTTATGCCCACGGGAGAGCTCTCTCCCATCAGCATAGAGCGTCTTCACCAGACATGCTGTAGGAGTGCAGCTGCATTGGTACACATGGCCAAAGTAGTCTTTAATCTGTTCTGTCCCTCTTCAGGCCCAAGAGCCTTCTCCCTTACTGTGAATAGCGTGTTAACCATCAGGTCACAATTAACTTTTTTAGTGAAGACTACAGTAAAAAAAGGCATTAAAACTTCAGCCTTCTCTGTGATTCATCATGTTATATATGGTTCAATGAATCAGGAACTGGTGCAGAGACAGAAAATAGTTTAGGGATAAGTCATCATTTTTTGTCATGGGGAAAGGTTTACAGTGGGCTGCTACCAGGTTCTGTGTCTTAGCTGGTGTTCTTTAATATGTATTAATGATCTGGAAAAGTGGTTGACCTACAATCATTCAAGAAAAAGACCTTTGTGTCATTGTGACCAGTTCAATGAAAAATTCTGCTCAACATGCCTCTGCAGTCAAAAAAGTAAACAAAATAGGGAAAGACAAAAAATGCTGAAAATATTAAGTCATTATTTAAGTAAAGGGCATTCACTCACCTTGAATACTGTGTTTAGTTCTGGTCACCTACTATGTCTCAGAAAAGATTTATCAGAAATCAAAGGGGTTCAGAGATGGGGAAGAAAATGAATAGAGGTGTGTGGAGAGACTTCTGAAAGACTGAACATTTGGGACTGTCTCCAGCGATCAAATGACAAGACTGGACTGTGATAAAATATACAAAACAATAGGTTGAATTCAGAAAATTTATCAGGCCCTTTCATTTACCCTCTCATAACACAAGAACAAGAGGACATTCAATAAAAGTGAAAGGAAGCACATTTAAAACTATCATACGAATTTCCCCCCCTTCAATAAGCTTGTGGCACTCACTGCTCTGAGATATCATTGACATCAAGAGCTTTCCAAGATTCAGAAAAAGAGTGGTCATTTGTACTAAAAGATTGATGTCACAGACCTGGTCAAAATCTCCTGGTCAGACAGTCACCAGGCAGGCGTATTAGATCCAAGCACTGGACCCAGGCACTTCTAAGCTCTTCTTGGTCTGGGTAGTCTCCAGGCACTGTTTTTCTTTGGCCTCTAGGCTAAGTCCCTGAACATATACTCTCAGATTGGCACCCATCTTTGGAGGTGGGGTCCTGCAGTCCAGCTGCTCTAGCCCCCTGAGAGCAGTTCTGAACCCCCCAAGACTCCCCAGTAGTTTAAGTGCAGCTTCAAGTCTTGTGGGTACTCTGGATTATAGTTTAATGCTCCAGAGACACATGATAGTTGAAGGAAGAACACACAGACTTTGCCAAAGGAGCTCTAAACCAGTCACTCTTTACTTTTAGACAACACACGAGATATACAGATCCATAAAAAATAAACGCACGTATGCGCCCAAGGTCCCCTCTTCTGGACTGCCCTTCTCCCTCTCAGGTTTCTTTTCCAGGCCATGGAGTTTCCTCTCAGTCCTGCCAAGGGCTGTTTCTACGCTATGGAGACTGGACCAGCATAGCTATGTTTGTGCAGCTATGCCAGCATAATGTTGTAGTGAAAAGGCCACCTACACCAACAGAAGGGGTTTTTCCATTGGTGTAGGAACACCACCGCCTAGAACAAAGTTAGCTACATCAATGGAAGCATTCTTCTGCCAACATAGCTGCCTCTACACCGGGGATTAGGTCACCATAGGTGTGGGTTTTTTCACACTCCTGACTGACGTTGCTATGTTGGCTTAACTTTTAAGTGTAGACCAAGGCTAAGTTTCCTCACCAGGCTTAAGCATTTCTTGGGATTTGGTCAGTATACTTCCTGCGCCCAAGGTCCCCTCTTCTGGACCACCCTTCTCCCTCTCAGGTTTCTTTTCCGGGCCATGGAGTTTCCTCTCAGTCCTGCCAAAAGCTCCTATTTTGTTGTCCTCTGAACCTCTCAGTTTTTAAAGGCCAGTTCTAACACCTCTGTATGTTCTCTTGTCCAGCTGGGGAAATTCCACTACTCCAACTCCCACTCCCTGCAAACAAGCTGGAGAAAACTGGTATTGCCTAGGTTACAGTTACCCCATTGTTCTGATAGAGCAGGCTATTCCATTGTTGATGATCCTTAACAACAGACTCATTCAGGACAGACACCCAGATGACGTTCCCATTCTCCTCCATCCAAGAGGTAGGATGCAATATTGCAGTACAAGACAACCATGTGGTCATAAAACACTCAGAGTTCATAAAATCAAACTGGAATTCAGAAGTTAATGAAGAGGATTTCCAACATCGTCACAATTAGAAAGGATATAAGCCTTCATGCTTCAAAACAAAGGTTAACCTGTGACTGGGAAGGTTGGAAAAAAGTTTAACTTTGGGCATGTCACACCACAAGGTCCTGGTCCTGCTTCCACTGAAAACAGGAAAGCTCCCATTGATTTTAAGTATCAATTGCCTATTTTAAAGCGTTTCTTGCCTCTTTCTCTAAAACAACTGATAATGGCCACTGTCAAAGACAGGATACTCAACTTATCAGGCATAACAATACTTCTGTTCCTATTGCAGATGACTGTTTACCCTCAATAAATAACAATATGCTGTCGGAAATGTGTTGGTAACACAGAGTAAATGCTGACACGATTATCCCTATATGGCATTTGAGGAAAATGTGCAATATTCAAAGTGCTTTTATGTAAGTGATGTAGTACGTGAACAGAGATCCTGAACACGTCTGATCATCGAGAATCCTTGGGCACTTCAGAAGAGATAGAAATATTACTCCTGCTGTTCCAATCTGTTCTGCCATAAAATCCCCCTGTGGTTTCATTGCATTTGGCATTTTGAAACACACCCTAGCCTAAATTTCCGGTACAGCTCAGGTTCAGTTCTCAGGATGGGCTGAAAATGAAAGGGGCTCTTCTTTGGGGCTAGTTCTATGAAGGGAAATCAGCCTTCTGAGACTTACCAGTAGTTGAGATGTTGAGATGGACAACCCAAACCATTCCTGTGAGCATCCATGGAACATTCATTATATGATGTCACAGTAAATCAACACATTGTGATGCAATGTATAAATTTAATCTTTGGCTCTGCCTGGAATCAGATTGTTTTCTTAAGATGACAATTGTTGTCCATGGACCGTGTTCAGAAAGTTCAGATGCTCACATACTACAGTGGGGGGTGACATATAGGATCATTTAGATGATGCGAGGAGTGGCGCTGGACATTCTGTGGATAGCACTTATCCCTCTGCCGGGCCACCTCACGACACCACTATAGAAAAGTGCATTCCCAAGATTAATAGGAGCACGGGGGAAAAGATAACACAGGGTTGATACCAAAGTAGAGAGGAAATGCAAGTGACTCCACTACATGAAAGCATGATCATTTAGTCTTAGAGAACTACAGGGTGGGGTAATTCTCTTTTCTCTGCAATCCCCCAAAGAGGCCTTACAATTATATCATATTGTTTCAAGTTCCATTAATAATTTCAATGCTGTTTTATGGCACCATGTAGACTTCTGTCCAAATCACTTCACAAACGTAATAAACCAATGTACACACCTATTCAAAGTGGCATGTGATGGGCATACAAGGAAAAAAACGGAGCTTTTAATTCCATATGGATAGCACTAAAAACCCATTACTGCTTATCACTAGTGTGTGACATTGCATTGCCTGCCACATTTATCAGCCTTTTTAGATAAATGCCAGAGCTGCTAGTTCATCTCACAAGCCCAGGAAATCCCACCAAAGACAGGTTGCCTATCTCTACCACGAGGTAAATGGCGGTAGTGCTCCAACTGGTGAGAGCTTGGAAGCCAAGCTGGAGATGCAGCTTGATGAAAGTCAAGATGGAGATGCAGCTGGAGCAGGAAGCAGTGCAGGAGATAAGAAGTGCTGGAAGGTAGAAAGGAGGGAGAAGATGACAGCACAGAAGAAAGAAGATTATTTTTCTGGCCCACATCCAGGCTGTTTTGAATGTCCAAAATAAAGTTTCAAAAGCTAAAAATAAAATAAATAATAAATAATAACAATAAGATCCTTACAAACTATGATGAATCACTTGGTCACTTTCTATATGCAGAAAACTTACGGGCACTGAATAAGTTCCGTTAAAGTTGCATACCCAGAATAGACCCATGGTTTAAATAAAACCATTCAAGCATTTTCAAAATTAAGCCTTCTACCCAAGGATAATGTACAGAATGAAGTCTCAATTGTTGCACAGCCGGATGCTTCCTCAAGAAGGCACGAACTTAATAAATGGAAACTCTTTTAAAGGCAAGCAATTTCCTGTTAATAATTGGCATGGAAAGCCAAAGGAGACAGACGAACACAATAGGATTGTGATATCAGACTGAAGTCAGCTAAGCGTCACCTGGCCTTACACATCTCCTCACTTCCCCAGCTATCTATTTTCCCAGAAGTTTCTCGGCTACTCGCCACCTTCATCTACTTTATACTTCTTTCCTTTCAGGCTTTATATCCATACAGAATAATGCGTAGCAATAATTAAGCCTGTTGGGGACACTGGTGCATGGCCACTAGGTAACTCGAGGGGATGGAAGACCACGAGTGTCGATGAAGCCCCCTCACACTAGGCCCAAGTGTCCTTGGCCCCCCCAGCCTGCCTGGAGGCACTCGCAGCAGCTCTGCATACTAGGCCCAAGTGTCCTTGGCCCCCCCGCCTGGAGGCACTCACAGCAGTTATGCTGAGAATCTGCAACAATATGTTGCAGAGTCAGACTGCCTGAAACTAAGCAAGGCCAAACAGGGCAGATATGGAAGAACAATGCTGAATAAAGCAGCTTTATGTATAGTTTAATAAATGATACAAAAAACAAGGGAACTAGCTGGGAACTGGATTGGCTGGCTATATGGATACTTAGGGCAGCTTGCTATTGGATAAGTATGCTGAAGAAAGGATGTATAAAAGCCTGTGTAACGTCCTGCTCTGGGTGCAGGATTTGAGATTTTATTCTCCCTGTACCTTTTTGCAGCTGCAAATAAACTTTTCTGCTTCTCCACCCCATTGTGATTATTGGGTGAAGCACACCGGGTAGCGAACCAACCCCTGCTGTTGTTTTGCCTCTCGGCACTGGGTGCTGGCAACAAGCCCTTCTTAAAGACCAGTTGTGCTTATTTTCACTAGCTCAGGCAGTAAAACATCAACCACTGTAAAAGGCTAACAGGCTCTACTTGAGGCTGAGAACCAGAAGAGAGACAATGGTCAGATACATATGCTACCTCAGCACATGCAGGTGAAGGAGGCCTTGAAGGAGAGCAAGGCCTTGCAGGAGGAGAGCCATGAGAAGGAGATTCAGGAGACGGTAATTTGGTATTTCACATTATTGTCTGAAGTTATTTAAAACTGCAGGGGGGAGAGAAAGGTGTGTGTGTTTCATGTGGTGAACAAGAGCAATTTGTCCCAATGAACCTGAGCAGGAATTCTGCCACATTTCTTCTGGTTGCACTGTATTTGTACCTTTCTCACTTTTCTTCCCAGGCAGACCCCATTACCATTACACTAGTGTGATGTTCTGAAGTGGTCAATAACATCCTTTCTTCCATTTCCTGCAGCTTATGAATGAGCTGCCACCTCATCACAGAACAAAACAGATGTAAGACCTGGACAACTTGCCAAAATCCAAGCCCTTCCCCTTCAACAGAAGCTGATGACCAATAAATCAGCTCACTGCAATTCTTGCTGTGACTTTTGCTTTTGTTTGCAAACTGTCTTCCTCAGTTTCCTTATTAAGATGATCTAGTTTTCCAGGGTTAAGATTAGTCTAAGGACGATCTGATTATGCATTTGTCATAATTGGTGCAGCTACAAAATTGTTAATAAAACATGGCTTGAGAATAAATAGATGCTACTGAATGTGCTGGGAAACCATCAATAAACAACAATGGAATTCTACAAGTCCACTGTGATGCTTCCCGGGGTAGCCAGAGCGGCGAGTCATCTCGCTGTCACCTACCCTTAGCCCAAACTTATCCCAAGCTTTCCTATTTAGTCTCAACTTTTTTTTTTTTTTTTTTTTAAACAATAGGTTTCGTCATGTTGACATTTTAGTAGGTTCTGAGTATGATGAAAATAATTAGGCCGGTCAGAAAAAAGCAATGCAGTTTCAGGTTTAATGATGGGTTTGACCATTGCTCCTTTGGTAGAATGGTTCCTGAATCTTGGAAAGATTGCCTTGATGGTGTTGATTCAGTGACTTTTCAGAAGTCCCTAGGTATGAGAATGGGAAGTTATCTGTTTTTGCTGGAGGAATATACACTGTGAGTAATGATTGCTAGGCAGAGGGAAGAAAGAATGAATAAGTAAAAAAGGGTTTTGGAAGTTCACCTGCTTACAATTCAAAAGTTTAAAATTCTAATTAAAAATCAGTAGAGCACGTGGGAAATTAAACAAATTAGATAGAAACTATTTTTTTAGCCAAGAAATTGCCAAGCTAATTTCCTGGGTTTAGTGAGATCTTTCTGCAAAATTATCTAATACCTCTCTCTCGCTGTGTCCATAGCTAGAACAAACAAATTAAATACATTCAGTCAGATTCTCTTTACTTCTTTCTCTTCCTTGCTAACCTAGGTCTCTTCCTTCTTCTCCCACACGGCCGCCATCTCCTCCTCTTCCTCCTACTGGCAAGAGGAGGCCTACAGGGGCATCCTACCATTTCAAGGCGGCTGTTGGAGTAAAATGGAGAATGCATTTTAGGCAGGGCCGCCCGGGGGGGGGGGTGGCAAGAGGAGCAATTCGCCCCAGGCCCCGCAGGGGCCCTCACGAGAGTTTTCGGTAGCACTTCCACGGTGCGTGGTCCTTCAGTGCTGCCGAACACACACACGGAGTGAAGGACCTGCCACTGCTTCTTCCGCTCTGGGTCTTCGGCGGCAATTCGGCAGCAGGGGACCTTCCGCTCCATGTCTTCGGTGAAGTGCCCCAAAGACCTGGAGCAGAAGCACCGCCACTGCTGAAGACCCCAGGCCCCCGAATCCTGTGGGGTTTTAGGTTCAGCCAAACCAAACCTGCCTTTCCTGATGCAATTTCTGAGCCTCTGAGATGAACTTCAGCTGGTTCTCATTTCAAGGGGCTGGCACCTATGAATACATACAGTGCTTGTGTAAGTGGATGAATGATCCCACTGTTGGGAACTTTCCTGGCTTCTGCACTACCCCAGTGGAATTGGATAGCGAATGAGCGGACTCGCTCCAACTCCCGTTAGCTGGATGCCTGCCTCACCTTGAGGACTCCCCTTCCACTCTCCTCATAACCCTGACAAGGCTGGGCTTAGGATTCTTGGGAAACCTCACCCCCCAGTCTCATCGTGGTCAATTAGGACAGGAACTAGGGTGTCCCCACTCTGGGGTACTCTCTGCACACCGGCCACTTCCCTGACCCCCTAATCACTACGTTAAGTTCAAACCAAATACAATGTTTTAAACAGTGACTGTAAGAAAAATAAGGACAAAAAATGGAAAAGGTTGAAGGAAACAAGGGACCCCACCCTGGGCACTGGGAAGACCACAAACAGTAGTTCTATATGACTTAAAAATAAGCCTCCAAGGCCCTCTTGTCTGGCGACGTCTCCCTGCACTGAGTCCTCTCTGCCCAGGGTCCTCACCTCATTCTCCCCAGCCATTCACTGTGCTCGGCTGTAGTGTTACTTGTGTCACAGCCGGCGTCCACTATCCTGGCCCTGGCCCCGGCCCCGCAGCTCCCTACTATAGCTTAGCCCTGCATTCCTGACTCCCTCATTGACCTACCTGCCCTGTCAATCAACCTGACCTAGAGCATTGTCCTCTCCCCATTGGCCCTGTGTACGGTCAGTCTCAGGATCGTGATTTGTCTTCGGCTCTTCCCCTGTCTTTTGATATTGGAAGAGGGCCAACCAACCCCCGCCACTAAATTTCAGTAAGGGGCCCCCTTACATTTGTATCATCCTATGTCATTTTAAAGTGACCACATACAGGAAAGACAATTTTAGTTAATCTACTAGGTGGTAGTCATGAGATACATGATTAAGGGTTAGATCGTACTTTAAGAAGCATCTTAAGATGGGGCAAGGAATGAAGACTTAACTTTACCACAGGTTTTCAAAAACATACTTCAAGTGCTTGCTACATTTTACATTTTTTAATCTGGAAATTCAATTATTAACTGACATGGCAAAGCAAAATGCTGTGAGTAACACAATATCATGAATACATACGCTGATCCCAAGCTTGCATCCTATCACCCATTATTACCAGATGATCCGGTTGCAAAAAGGCAAATCCAAATCCAATTTCATTACACTTCCAAATGGATGTCCACACATTGGAAAGGGTTCACAAAAGAGCAACAGGAATGATTTGGGGGTTAGAATACCCTCCCTTATAGCAAGAGACTTAACAGGTTCCATCTCTTTAGTTTATTCAAGAGAAGGTTCAACTCATAAGCTCTACAGTGAACAACAACAGTGACTAAATTTTAAAAATAGCAGTGACCGAATTTGGCCAAGGGGCCAATGGTAAACTGTTAGACCTCAGACCTGCATTTTGTTCTGCACGTGTTCGGTGGTCATCCTGCATGGATCACAGAGTAGAAATGAGATAAGAGACAAGGTCAGAGATATAGGTTGGGCAGAAATGAATGCACACAAACTGAGGCTCTTTTTCCTATCCTAGTCAAACAATTATTTACCATAGCCCTATTTCAGCACGAAAGCTAAGCACATGCTTAATGGTAAGTCACATAAGCAGTCCCTTTAAAGTCAATGGGACTACTCATATTTAAAGTTATGCATGTGCATAAGTACCTTGCTGAAAAGGGACCATATGCACATATGGACTGATCCAAAGCCCATTCAAGTCAATGGAAATCTTTCCATTCCGCTTCTCTTACACAAACAGTCCCCAAATGCTGTGCAAAACCCCTGACTGTTTCCACCCCGACACTTTAACATCCTTTGGTAAGAACATGTACTTGGGACATCATTTAAAAAGCAACTACACATTCAGGGCAGGCAGGCTTAAGTTTAGGGTTGCCTGGCTTAACCAACACAAAGCAACTTTATCCTTTTACATTTGAAAGGCACTTGTGTGTGTGAGACAACGAATGTGCTCCCAATCTCTCTTGCCTCCCCAGACTCAGGAGCCGCTACATTGAAAGGCATGCTGGGAATACCATGGTGTCTGATGGGACAGAAATTTCCCTGTGCTCTCTATCCTCCTTGTACTCCTGAATCCAGCACAGTACAGTCACATTCATAGCATTTCTCCCTTGTCTGTCTTATAGTGTTGCTTCCTCTTCCGATTTTCATGTAACTCTGGAACATGGGTGGGTTTAGCTCTGTAAGGTAACTCTTCGGGGATGCTGCCACCTGTAGGGCAATATCGATACAAAATAAAGTCGCATTGCTCCTGCCAGCACTGTTGCGGTTATAGCAGTCTTCTCTCAGCGAACAGCCAGAGTCCTGGTGCTTCCGACCCGTGACGGAAAATTGTGTGTGTGTGTGGGGGGGGTTGTCATAGACTATAACTGGCACTAGTGCACTGCACCATTTCATCCAGGGAAGCAGTGTATTCCCCTGTGTACCCTGTAGGGGTATTCTACCTACCACATCTCTCCACAGGCAGAATGCCTATAGCCATGCCGTCACTGCTGCAGGGCTCCCTGCCTCTAAGCAAGTTTGGTTTTAAAAGCCACAAGATATACCCCAAATGGAATGACTTAGAAAATGTTTTGGACTGGTTTCAAAGAGCAAGCTGTTCAGATGAAATGACTGCATTTCCCTGCAGATCTTTGCCCAAGCTCAGATACCATATTTACACAGAGTTAGCTTACCACTGTGTTCACTTATGTACTACTGTGCTGGACGTCTGCACCAATTACACACTTCCCATATTTTACAGTTCAGCTACAGAATGCAAGATTCTATTGACCAGACAGCCGGCTGCTTCCATTTTCGATAAAATTAGAAAAAGTCACACAAGTCCTGGAAGTTAGGGGGACAATTTAGAAGATTTTTCAGTGCACGCTAGTGGTTCTAATCACTATTACATCCACTGTAGGGTTGGAATTTCCAAAGATGTAAAGAAAGAGTTCCATTTTTATTCCGAATCTCAAAACATCTTCAAACTTTTTGGTAGCAGCTCTGCTGTTAGTGCTTGGACATAGCATGTAAAGAAGATTTGCATTTATATGTGAACAGCTCAAGGTGAATGTGCTTAGGAGCACTTTTGATTTTTCTTTGTACAAGTGTGCGGGAATATATAACACCAAAACTGTTAATACCAATACAGTATGTAAGCAAGTATAGTGCACAGCTGCCTGCTTCTGTATTCTATTGCCCTTATCCAGGGAACAATATCATAGTGAGGACAAGACAAAAGCTGCTTTCTTGAAGTTTTATCCTGCCACCTTTGTGGAGCACTAGAACACAACAGCTCATCTCAGATTGATATTAAAAATGGAAGTGAACCCAATTTCAATAAAGGCTAATAGATTTGCTTTCAGCAGCATCCAGAAATGTCGGGTAAATTGATCTATTAATCTGTGATTTATTATATACCCCCAAATATAGAAAGCTACCCAAATATAGCAGTCTGCAATGGATCTGACAGTATGATGGCTTATTATTTAACAGCTGTATAATGATCCCTGTGCTTTAAATAACATGTTAGACAGCGAGGACCAAATTCTTCCATGCTTACATCCAGTAGACTTAATCTGTGGATAGTCCCTTTAGCTTTTTGAATTTCAACATCTGTTGTTACTAAGTTATTGTGTGACCCCTGCATAATTTCCCCAAAGCGTGAAAATTTAAATGTATACAAATCTAAAAAAATGCTTAAAAACAAACATTGATATTATCTGCCAAAACCATTTAAAAAAAATCTAATTTTCCAAGCCTATACACAACCCACTAAGATAAGACTTAGGACCTGATCTAAAACCCATTGGGTCAATTCGTGGGAGTAGCTCCATGGATTTCAATAAGTGGTTGATTGGGCCCCCTGGATCTATATGAAATGCAGCAGTTTGCTTCACATAGATTCTGGCAAATACTTTCTTCAATTTCAGTCCACGTGGATTGACACCATTTGAGTTTGTTTCAAATTGACCCAAAAATCTCAAATCCAGAACTTAGTCAAAACCACCAAGTTTCACCTATATATATTGTCAATATCTAGAATTTCACATTATTTTGATACAAAATCATAATTAGCACAGTTTCTCTTGAAAGATCAATGAACTTAGCAAACCTTTTCATGAGTTTGGTCTGAGTTTTGAGTTTGTTAACAAAACTTGAAGGCATGTGAATATTATATGTGGACATTTTAGTTCTCGACTGTGAATGCAAAATTCACTTTCCACAAATAGCCTCCTGTCATAAATATAAAGGGAAGGGTGACCACCTTTCTGTATACAGTGCTATAAAATCCCCCCTGGTCAGAGGCAAAACCCTTTCACCTGGAGAGGGTTAAGAAGCTAAGGTAACCTTGCTAGCACCTGACCCAAAATGACCAATGAGGGGACAAGATACTTTTCAATCTGGAAGTGGGGGGAAACAAAGGGTTCTGTCTGTCTGTGTGATGCTTTTTGCCAGGAACAGATCAGGAATGCAGCCTTACAACTCCTGTTAAGTTAGTAAGTAATCTAGCTAGAAATGTGTTAGATTTCCTTTTGTTTAATGGCTGGTAAAATAAGCTGTGCTGGATGGAATGCATATTCCTGTTTTTGTGTCTTTTTGTAATTTAAGATTTTGCCTAGAGGGATTCTCTATGTTTGGAATCTGATTACCCTGTAAGGTATTTACCATCCTGATTTTACGAGGTGATTCTTTTACCTTTTCTTTAATTAAAATTCTTCTTCTAAGAACCTGATTGATTTTTCATTGTTCTTAAGATCCAAGGGTTTGGGTCTGTGTTCACCTATGCAAATTGGTGAGGATTCTTATCAAGCCTTCCCCAGGAAAGTGGGTGTAGGGCTTGGGGGGATATTTTGGAGGAAGACATCTCCAAGTGGGCTCTTTCTGTGTTCTTTGTTTAAAACGCTTGGTGGTGGCAGCATACGGTTCAAGGACAAGGCAAAGTTTGTACCTTGGGGAAGTTTTTAACCTAAGCTGGTAAGAATAAGCTTAGGGGGTCTTTCATGCAGGTCCCCACATCTGTACCCTAGAGTTCGGAGTGGGGAAGGAACCTTGACACCTCCAATATGTGCTTAAAATTCATTGTTTCTGCAAACATTCCTGCCAATCAACTCATTGATGTAAAAAGTGGACTGCCTTTTTGCTGTATTGCACACCAGTTTCTTATTAGCCAGAAAATTTCATTACAACTTAGTATCAGTGTTCTGAGTAAATAAGGTTTTGTTGATTAGCACCTGTGACAAAGTCCCTCCTCTGCCTTGGTGAGTCCTGCGCTTATTGGCAGATTTGCTCGCCTCAGAGGTTCACGGTAGCTCTCAGTTTGGCCACTTTCGTGGCTCAAATCTCCCATTCACTCAGTTAGCCTCATCGCTGGCCAGGATGGGGAAAAGGAAGAAGAACAATCCCCGCAGTCTCTGCTGATCCACCTAGTGGATTGGGGAACAGGCCAGAGACCTTCCCCTATGGTGGAACCCACAGTCCAGGTCAACTCCGGTATCAAGACAGGAGCTGGGAGGATGGAGGGATGGGGGGAACCCAGGCCCGTTCTCTACTCTGGGTTCCAGCCCAGGGCCCTGTGGATTGCAGTTGTCTAAAGTGGCTCCTGTAACAGCTGCGTGACAGCTACAACTCCCCCGGCTATTTCCCCATGGCCTCCTCCAAACACCTTCTTTACTCTCACCACAGGACCTTCCTCCTGATGTCTGATAATGCTTCTATTTCTCAGTCTTCCAGTAGTATGCCTTTTCACTCTCAGCTTCTTGCGCCTCTTGCTTCCAGCTCCTCGCACGCCCACCACAAACTGAAGTGAGCTCTTTTTTAAACCCAGGTGCCCTGATTAGCCTGTCTGTCTTAATTGAGTCTAGCAGCTTCTTGACTGGCTGCAGGTGTTCTAATCAGCTTGTCTGCCTTAATTGTTTCCAGAAAGTTCCTGATTGTTCTGGACCCTTCCCTGTTAAGGAGCCGGAATCGTTCTTCACTCGCTCCTGAGCTATTTGCTTTCCTTTCTTTCCTAAAGCCCCCCGGCCCGGATTTTTCACACTTTTCCTTTTGCTTAGTTTCCCCCCCCGCGTTTGGGCCGGACGCTTTGTTTTTTTGGTTTCGTTTTTTTTCGTTCTTTTGAGCTGCGTCAGTGTGCTGGCCGGTCGCCAGCACCCCCCCCCCCCCCCCGATGCCTGCTTTTGGACTTTGCTCCTTGCTTACTTGAAACCCCCGGAGGAGGGGGGGAGGACTGCCAACCTGCTGTCCGGAGAGGGGAGTGGACCCCCCCAGACCCAGCTGTTTTGCTTTTTGCCTGGACTTTTTCCGAGAGCCTTGGGACAGAGCCAACAGCTGTAGCAGACGCCAGAGGCCGGAGAACTCCCGGGCAGCTATGAATCATCGTGGAGAGAGGCCGTAAGACTGAGGGATTTCTTTTGAATTTCTACCCTCGGGGGGGGGAGTTGACTGCATTTCAGCTGCGCCTGCGGCGGCACAGGGGTGTAGCAGGGAGCTACCCCCAGATCCATCGGTGCCCCCAACCCCCCCCACCACTATTACAACTATCACGGCCCCCGCTGCTTCGTCCCTGCTGGCAATCTGCCATCTGCCTTCGGATCCAGCTGTTTGCTTTGGACTTTGCCTTTTGGACCAGGCATAACACCCAACCAAGCGAGACTCTTTGGACACTTGTGGTGGGTTGTCCTCCCCCCACCCCCCACCCCCCCGGATTGTTTACCCCATAGCCTACCCCTACTACCGGACCCCGATTTTTGCCCCCCCCCCCCCTCCCAGTGTTTCCCTGTCTCTCCCTGCTTACAATGGCAGAGAAGGAGGGACGCAAGGCCCCTCCACCGAAATTGGTTGCCCCTTCCCCATCTACCCTCCTGCCCACCCCTCAAGATTTCCCCACCGCCTCCATTGTTAGAACCCCTGCCACCGCCCCCGCTGGGGCATCGGCAGTGGGAGGCACCGGGGCGATTACTACTGCTGCTCTGGTTCCTGCCCCACTAGATTCTAGGAACCCCCCCCCAGTTAGACGGAAAAATCGAAGCGGGCCAAAAGGGAAGGGCCCCGCTAATGCCGCTGGACCCTCCGTGGCAGAGGCCGCCCCCACCACAGTGGCCTCGTCATCGATCGCGGCACCCCTCCCAGCTGTTCCCTCCACCAGCTCTGCGACCATCCCTCCCCCGGCCCCCAGGACGTATGCCCGGGTGGCGACAGGCCCCCCCTCACCTGCCGCCTCCTCATCTCGCCCTCCCACTGCCTCCGCTGCCATTACTAGTAGTCGGGGCCCTCTTCCCGCCCTGACCAGGAAGCACGGTGTTCGTTGCCTCCTAGTACCCGCCTCGCCCCACGTGGAGGCATACGTGCAGGCGTTGGCGAAAGTGGTAGGACCCATGGCCATTGTGGCGGCCTCCAAGATGTATGGGAAGGTCGTTCTCTTTCTGGCCTCGGAGACTGCCGCCCAGGAGGCGGTGGAGAAGGGCCTAGTGGTGGGGGGGGTGTTTCTCCCCCTGGAACCGCTAGAAGATCTGGGCGTTCGCTTTGTCCTCACCTCCGTTCCTCCCTTTTTACCTAATGTTGCCCTGTTACCTGCTCTTTCTGCCCTGGGGAAGCTTGTTTCTGTTATTAGCCCACTCCCGTTAGGCTGCAAGGACCCCGCCCTCCGTCACGTCCTATCGTTCCGCCGGCAAGTGCAGATTTTACTGCCGGCGGGGGTGCGTGACGGAGAGGCGCTCGAGGGGTCCTTCCTAGTTCCCTACCAGGGAGCCCGCTATAGGGTCTTTTATTCCACCGGAGAGGCCCGGTGCTGCCTCTGCCGCTCGGCAGGGCATGTCCGCAGGGACTGCCCTTTGGCCCGGGGGAGAGGGGCACCTGAGACCCCCGAGACCCGGCGGGATATCGGCCCTGTTGTTGCCGACACCCCTGGCCACCCGGCACCCGACACCACCCCCCCTCCCACCCGATCCACCGCTGCCCCCGTCCGGGCTCAAGAGGCACCCCTCCAACAACGCCCGGGCGACCACGGGAGTCCCACTCTTGCCGTAACCACCTCGGCAGAGCCTATGGAGGGGGGTGTGGCAGAGCTTTTACCGGGTGCAGGAGAGGGCTCGCCCCAAGGAGAACCCCCCGCCCCTAATGCTGCCTTACCGCTACCCCCCCAAACCCCTGAACCTCTGCCTCCGCGCCCCGCTCCGTCCCCTGCTACTCCACCCCCGGACGACGCCATGGAGGGCTGGACTGTAGTCCAGGGGAAGCGAGGCAAGCGGAGGGCTCGAGCTCCGCTGCATTCATCTGACGCGGAAGCCCCCCGGAAGACCAGGAAGGGAGGTACCGACCCTGAGCCTCCCGCCTCGGCCACGAGTGAGATCCATTCGCTGGTGTCGGGAGGTGAAGATAGACCAGCATTGGAGGGTGGAATCCCCCCTCCGCGGGGGACCCTCCCCTCCGAAGCCCCGGGGGAAGCCCCTTCTAACCAGATACCACCTGAACTCCCAACGAACCCCGACGTGACCGCCGAGGCGGGCCCTAGCGGAGAGGCCCCTGGGGTGGTGGGAGTCGGCCTCTCCTCTGTGTACGCAGAGATTGAAGCCCTGGATTTGACCCCGGTCACCCAGGGAGGGGATGATTTACTGCCGGCCGGCCTCGATTTGGGCAATCTCACCCCAGGCCCCCTCTCCCCATGCCCTTTCCCCCTGACTGCCTTTCCAGGTGAGCACCCCACGGAAAGTGGTTTACCGCCTGGGGCCATGGCTGCCACGACCACCCCGGAGCCAGTACCTGGCATTCCTCGGAGCCCCCTCCCTTGCCCCTTCACCCCCGACCCTGCTCGGGAGGTGCCTTCTTTTCGCTGTGCGCCTCCTGAAGCCCAGGGCCTTACCTCTGCCCCTGCCCCCACCCCTATTCCGGTTCAGTCTCCCTCCTCCTGCAAGGCTACCGCCGCCCCTGGGGTTATTTCTTTTCCGCCTTTTGCAGATTCCCCCCAGGGAGCAGTCTTTATGTTTTCTAGTTGCGACTCCCCAGGAGTTGCACCTTTCCCCCTGCCATCCCCGTCCGCCCCAAGGCACGAGATGGAGTTAGTAACCCCAGCCTGTCAGATACCCCGTCGGCGGTCCGCACCCTGCCTACCCGCCTTAGCGGACCACGAAGCTGCATCAAAAGCCCCACCAGGGACTGCTCTGGGAGTTGTAACCCTACACCCCCCATGAGCTGCAGCATGCATTACGGGAGTTCTTGAAACGATGCCGTGGTGCCCGCGATAGGGCACAGCTGGCTCTCCAGCAATGGGGGGACTTTGATCGACTCCTTCGGGCCGCGAGAGCCCTTATGAGGGAGGGTAGAGGGCAAGGGAAGGGCGGTGCCGCGGCCTACGAGCGGGCCCGCAGCTTCCGGAAAGAGTTACTTACTCACGGGATGGGACACGGGTTGCTACGCGACCCGCCGGGGGCCATGAGTACCCCCACCCCTGAGAACTCCCCACCCCCCCAGCCCTCCGCATGACACCTCTCATCATTGTAACCCTGAACACCAGGGGCTGTAGGATGGCTCTCCGCAGGTCCCAGGTGCTCTCCTACCTTCGGGAGGGGAGGTACTCTGTGGTTTTCCTGCAGGAGACCCACACGGACCCAACCGCCGAGGATAGGTGGCGGCTGGAATGGGGGGACGGGGTATACTTTAGCCACTGCACGGCTTGGCAAGCTGGAGTGGCGACCCTGTTCTCCCCCACCCTGCGGCCCGAGGTGCTCGGAGTCACTGAGGCCGTGCCGGGCCACTTGTTGCACCTCCGAGTTCGTTTGGAGGGGCTTGTGGTCAATTTTGTTAATATCTATGCCCCGCAAGTGAGCTCACAGCGGCCGCAATTTTACCAGCAGGTGTCCGAATTTCTCGACACCCTGGATTCACACGAGTGCCTGATCCTGGGAGGGGACTTTAACACCACCCTCGAGGAACGGGACCGCTCGGGGGCCGAGCCGAGCCCGGCCGCCGCGACCATTCTTCGAGACATAGTCGACTATCACTCCCTAGTGGACGTCTGGCGTGACCATCACCCAGATGATACTTCCACGTTTACCTTCGTTCGGGTGGAGGCCCGTCGGTCGCACCGCTCTCGGTTAGACCGTATTTATCTATCCCGTCTCCATCTTTCACAGGCCCACTCCTCCACCATTCGGCCGGCCCCTTTTTCCGACCATCATTTGGTTGCCGTCACGGTCTCCCTCCGTGCAGAGGGACCGGGGCCGGCCTACTGGCATTTTAACAACAGCCTGTTGGAGGACGAGAGCTTTGTGATGTCCTTCCGGGAGTTTTGGCTGGCCTGGCGGGAGCAGTGGCGTGCCTTTCCCTCGGTGCGGCGCTGGTGGGATTTAGGGAAGGTGCGCGCCAAGCTCTTCTGCCGCAACTACACTCGGGGCACCAGCCGACGGAGAAATGCGGCGATAGAGCAGTTGGAACGGGAGGTCTTAGAGCTAGAGAGGCGCCTGGCCGCCAGCCCCGGGGACCCGTCCCTCTGCGGAGCGTGCCGGGAGAAGCGGGAGGAATTTCGAGCCCTCGAGGACCACCGGGCCCGAGGTGCCTTTGTCCGGTCCCGCATCCGCCTCCTTCAGGAGATGGATCGCGGCTCCCGCTTCTTCTACGCCCTGGAGAAAACGAGGGGGGCCAAAAAACACGTCACCTGCCTTCTAGCGGAAGACGGCACCCCCCTCACGGATCCGGAGGAGATGTGTGGGAGGGCCCGTGACTTCTACGCAAATCTTTTCTCCCCGGATCCGACCGATCCTGGCGCTTGCGGGGTGCTCTGGGAGGAACTCCCCACGGTCAGCGTGGGCGACCGAGACCGGCTAGAGCTGCCTCTCACCCTGGCCGAGTTCTCGGACGCCCTCCGTCGCATGCCCACCAATAAATCTCCGGGCATGGACGGGCTGACCGTGGAGTTTTACCGCGCGTTCTGGGACATCCTTGGCCCAGACCTAGTCACTGTCTGGGCTGAGTCCTTGCAGAGCGGGGCCCTCCCTCTCTCGTGCAGACGAGCGGTGCTCGCCTTGCTGCCGAAGAAGGGGGACCTCCGCGATTTACGAAACTGGCGTCCCCTCTCACTCCTTAGCACGGATTACAAAATCGTAGCGAAAGCAATCTCGCTGCGGCTAGGGTCCGTGATGGCGGACGTGATTCACCCAGACCAGACCTATACTGTCCCGGGTCGCAGCATTTTTGACAACCTCTTTTTAGTCCGAGACCTTTTGGAACTCGGGCGGAGAGACGGTCTGTCGTTCGCCCTCCTGTCTCTCGATCAAGAGAAGGCGTTCGATAGGGTGGATCATGGGTACCTCCTGAGCACCCTGCGAGCGTTTGGATTCGGACCTCAGTTTGTGAGTTTTCTCCGGGTGCTGTACGCCTCCGCGGAGTGTCTGGTTAGGCTCAACTGGACCCTGACCGAACCGGTCAGCTTCGGGCGAGGGGTGCGGCAGGGGTGTCCCCTCTCAGGCCAGCTGTACGCTCTGGCGATCGAGCCTTTCCTCTGTCTCCTCCGCAGGAGGTTGACGGGGTTGGTGCTGCGGGAGCCGGAGCTGCGACTGGTCCTGTCGGCGTACGCCGATGACGTCCTCCTCGTGGTCCAGGACCCGGGCGACTTGGCGCGAGTGGAGGCATGCCAAGCCATCTTTTCGGCAGCCTCCTCCGCCCGAGTCAACTGGGTCAAGAGCTCTGGCTTGGCGGTGGGGGGCTGGCGGCAGGTAAGCCCCCTCCCACCCGCGCTTCAGACCATCCGGTGGAGTGCCGGCCCTCTGCTCTATCTCGGCGTTTACCTTTCTGCCACGCACCCTTCTCCGCCGGAGAACTGGCAAAATTTGGAAGGCGGTGTGATTGAGCGGATCAGGAAATGGACGAGGCTACTCCGATGTCTCTCCCTTCGGGGGAGAGCACTGGTGCTTAACCAACTAGTCCTGTCCACGCTCTGGTACCGGCTCAACACCCTAGCCCCGGCCCCGGGTTTCCTGTCCCACCTCCGGAGATTGATTCTGGAGTTCTTTTGGTCAGGATTGCACTGGGCCCCTGT
The DNA here is from genome assembly GCF_965140295.1 of Lepidochelys olivacea. Classification (NCBI taxonomy): domain Eukaryota; kingdom Metazoa; phylum Chordata; order Testudines; family Cheloniidae; genus Lepidochelys; species Lepidochelys olivacea. Next base: position 18,677,792 of record NC_140414.1, on the reverse strand, counting down.
TGGAGTTCTCCACTTGCCCCTGAAGGAGGGAGGGCAGGGCCTGAAGTGTCTGTACACTCAGGTCCGCGTTTTCCGCCTCCAGGCCCTGCAGAGGCTCCTTTATAGTGCAGGTAGTTCGACGTGGAGCATATTGGCGCATGCCTTTTTACGCCGCTTCCATGGGCTCCGATATGACCGACAGCTCTTTTATCTTTGTCCGAGAGGTTTTCCGCGAGACCTCTCTGGGCTACCGGATTTCTACCAGGACCTCCTCCGGGCCTGGAAACTGTTCTCAACGACCAGGTCCGTGGCGGCCATCGTGGGGGCAGATCTCCTCACGGAGCCCCTGCTACACAACCCCCAACTTTGTGTGCAGGCGGCGGAGTCCCGCACGGTGCGCCAGAGGTTGGTCCTGGCGGGAGTTACGAGGGTCGGGGACCTCCTGGACTACGACCGGGGGGACTGGCTGGATCCCCTGACGCTCGCTCGACGCATGGGGCTCTCCAGCCTTCGCACCCCCCGGCGCGTGCTTCAGGAGGTGGGGGCCGCTTTGACCCCCGCCGCTCGGGCTTATGTTAGCCGAGCCTTGTGCGAGGGCGCGCCCCGCCCATCCCTTACCCCAGGCCCGCCGGACCTTTCCATCGGGCCCCTACCCTGCCGATCCCAACACACCCCTCATCCTTTCACTGCGAGCCGGCTGCATGAACTGCAACCGGTCGGTTTTCAAGTTGCATCACGGAAATATTTATATACACTCACGCTCCATACCCTTCATGCCCGCACCCTGGTGTCCCGCCCCGATACAAAGTGGCGAGATCTCTTACCACCTTTGGAGGGTGAGCAACCTCGGTGGGCCAGCCTGTACTCCACCTTGGTCCCGAGGCCCGTCGGGGACATCAGTTGGCGGCTCCTTCACGGGGCTGTGAGCACGGGCGTGTTTTTGACACGTTTTACCTCCCTTCCGGAGACTTGCCCTTTTTGCAACGTGAGGGAAACCCTGGCGCACGTCTATTTAGAGTGTGCCAGATTGCAGCCTCTTTTTCGGCTCCTCACAAATATTCTTTTGCGCTTTTGGCTTCATTTTTCTCCCCACCTCTTTATCTATACACTCCCCATCCGTGGCCCCACCAAGTCGCGGGATCTCCTGGTTAGCCTCCTCCTAGCCTTGGCTAAAACAGCCATTTATAAGACCAGAGAGCGGAGGTTGGCTCATGAGGCGTCCTGCGATTGTGAGGCCGTTTTCCGACTCTCAGTACATTCACGTATCCGGGCGGAGTTCCTCTGGGCAGCGTCCACCGACTCCCTTGACACCTTCGAGGAGCGGTGGGCGCTGTCCGGGGTTCTCTGCTCGGTGACCCCGTCCGGTTCCCTCCGTCTGACCCTCTGATTGAGGGAAAGAGCGAGAGCCGCCAGTCACAGCCGTTAGTTGCTGTGAATACCATCATTACTGTTTTCTAGGAGGGGTCCTATAATACATGGGTGTACCCCCCTCCCTCCCAACCACCCACCCCGCAGCCGTGCCCATCTTGTCGGGCACTCTCAGGAGAGGGAGGGTCGGTGACCCTGGGCGCGGCACTAGGTAACTCGAGAGGGTGGAAGACCACGAGTGTCGAGGAAGCCCCCCCGCTCTAGGCCACCAGGTAACTCAGGAGGGTGGAAGACCACGAGTGTCGAGGAAGCCCCCCCGCTCTGGGCCTGGGCTAACCTGAACACCTCTCCCTCCTGAAAGCTGTTGTGTTATACCTTTTGATTGCGTTGTTTTGTTGCTAAGTTTTTTTTTATCCTTTTGTATTCTTTGTAACTGTTACAAATAAATTTCCTTTCTGTTTCAAAAAAAAAAAAAAACCTTCCCTGTTACCTTACCCAGGGAAAAGGAACCTACTTAACCTGGGGCTAATATATCTGCCTTCTATCACTTTCCTGTAGCCGTCTGGCCTGACCCTGTCACACACCATAGAAGAGGACATATTTAAACAATAAGCCATAGCAGACAGCTAATTTCCTCAGTAACTAAAAAATCCAAACAGCCTGTTGAAGCATAGAAGAACAGCAAGGAAAAGGTGACAGGACTCCTGGGAACAAAGCACAAATCCCAATTAAAACAAGACCTTCAAAGGCTTGTTCAAGATGTGGGCCAGTCTTTGAACTCACACTGGTTTTATGTCAGTGTGACTCCACTGACTTCAGTAGATTTATTGCCAATTTACACCACAGTGAGAGCCACCTCAGGCTTGTAATTTTCTGAGTAGAAAGGAACAAAGTGGAATTGATTTAATATTGCAGTATTACTTTTCTCATTGCTACAGAATAATACTTTGCATTTCCATAATGCCTTTAATTCAAGGATATCAATGTTACAAACATTTAACCCTAAAATGGTTTAACAGAGGCACAGTGAAGTTATGGTTCAGATTTCTAAACCCGAGCACATATATTTACGCAGTTATGTAACTGGGGAGCAGTCTGATTATCAGAGGTGCTGGGCACCTGCTGCTACCAGGCCACTTATTTAGTTGCCTAACTTTATGCACTGGGATTTGGAAGTTTGATTAAGTCATGTTTCTCCCAGGCTATTCATCCATACAGGTACTGATGAAACTTGCATGCTGCAAAGATCACTCCCAATTCTTCCATTTTAAATTTGTACGAGTTGCTTTGTGCTTTGCTCAGTGCCCTTGAAACACAAGCAAATGGTTTTCCTGTTGATATCATGTGGGATGACTGCTCCCACCCCATATAGGGAGGCATCACAAATCCACTGTACTGGGAAATTGGAATCAAAGTGTGTTAACACCCCATGCCTAGCAATGAGTCCTCAGCCTTATACTCATCAGTTTGCATCAGCTGCCGGAGTGCCTGAAAATATTTCACATTTATGTTTGGGAATTCTTAGGCCATAATCCTTCAGCGTAAGAGGAGATGCAAAGAACTTTCTTGTTCCAAGTTATTTGTTTCATCGGCCTGAACTTGATGGCTACTGAGCACCCAAAACTCCTGTGGGAGCTAAGGAATCTTAGGAATCATACTGTAACATCTTTCTGATTCTGCTGCAGAGAATACAAACCTTTTTTTCCCCTTGCCGCACCACTGTTCCAGTAGCCAATGGAGCAGTGGATACTAACTCCTGCTATCTAACAGGGACATTAATCTTTTGTAAATCTGACTCATGTCATGTGACTGGGGCAAAGAATTCTTCCATTGACTTAGAATGTCGACAATGGGGCTTAGATCAGGTTAACTAACTAATTTTTCACACCCCTGAATGATGTAGCTAGGTCAACCTCACTTTAAGTTGAGACCAGGCCATATTCTTATTACAACTGGTTCTGTTTTGTTTTTAAAAGACAGTCTTTCCTGCAGTCAGTCTTTATTCATTGTGCATTCAATGGGACCCTTTTCACCATGTTGCTGGCACGTCTGGTCTTTACACCAGCACTTTGCATCTGAACTACCTAGTTTGCCACATTGGTAGCATTCCTTTGCACCAGACATTTTGCTTGACGATTCAACTGTCCTCTTGTACATTTTGGAGATACATTTAGCTCTCAGAAGTCTCTTGTAGCGGTTTCATAGGCAGTGCAATTTCTACAGCCTTCTGGGATGTAAGACCAAAGACAGGCATCTCTGTATTACCAATTCTGTACTGTAGAAAACAGACCAGCCTCTCACAGCATCATTTAACACAGCACCTCACTGACATTTCAAGAAGCTCACTGTATAGACTGTCATGCATTGTAAAACCAGTTACCCTGTTTTGTTTTCTTTAATGAAACTGATCTCTCAGCAGTTAATGAATCCAGGTAAAAGTGACCAGAGTACTTCCATAAGACCAGCATGTGTTTGTTCCAATTCTGTCAGCTCATACTAGGATGAACATTTTGTCTCCCATCACAATATGGAAAGTGAAAATGTAGATATCAAGACCTCCATATGGAGTTTGCAGCTGCAAAGTATTCAAAACATTCAGTTTTGAAGTTCCACCATTATAGTGACTTTCATTTAACTCAGGTTCTTTAACGTATCTCTCATCAACTGCACCAATAAACTGTCTTTTCTCTCAGGTTCTGTAGCCAAAGTGGGTTTGCTTTGCTATTGTTACTAGTGTTTTAATCTGTTTTTCTCCCCATATGCATTTCTCTAATTTTTTTTTTTTTGCCACAGATGCCATACTCCCAACTTTCTTTTCTCTTCAAGAAGCTTTCTTTCTCATACTCCAAACTCTAAGAGACTTTGGGACAATGACAGTGAAGATATTCACTCCCCTGTGACAAAGTAACAGGGGAGTGAATATCTTCAGAGTAACAAGCAACCCCTACAGCCGCTAAGACAATACAATTTATAAGTACAGCAAATCAAGGATATCAAATGAACAAGGATCCAACCAATGCCACAGCTGTCCCCTGGCTCCTGAAGACCTACCAGTCCAGCTGGTAGTCAGTCCTCACAGGAGCAGCACAGTTTTGAGCCTCCGTCCCTTCGTGGAGCTGGGGATGCCAGGTCAGTCTCAAGCCCCTTTGGCTGAGAGAAACAAAATGGCATCTGCCCGCCTGTTGGAGGTAAAACTCTGGGGCTGCTGCTGTAACCCAACCCCAGCAACTAGCTCTCCCACATGCAACCGTCCCTGCTCTGGCTCAGCTCCCACTTTGGCGCAGTCCCAGCCATGTGCAGGCTGTCTGGGGCCTACAGTTGGATGCCTCGCTTGTCCTTTGGGTTCCTCGTCCAGCCCCTGCAGCCCATTTGTGCTCCTTCAAGAGCAGGAGAAGCAGCCAATCTCAGTTCCAGTTCCTGCTTTTATAATGCTGGGAGCTGCTCCCATCAAAAGCCCAAAGTAGCCAGGGGGCTACATAAGGCATTCCAACACCTTGAATTTCACTTGGACACTGACTGGCAACCAATATTGATCCCAGCGTACGAGTGTGAAACTAAATGTCATTAGCAAGCACCAGCATCCTGCACTAGCCCCAGAGTGTACTCAGTATGTAGCCCAATATTGTGCACTTGCTGAAATTATATGCTGTGGCCAAGCTTTTTAAAAATGGGTGCTGAGACTCCTAAATCCATATTTAGGAATCAATGGTCCTAAAAGGTGCTGACTTCCCAAAGTTCAAAGTGAATTAACTAGGAGCTGATGGGTGCTCAGTAAGTGTAAGTGTAAATAGGAACACTTGATTTGCCTTCACTATATTACTCATTAGTCCTCTCTTATTCATCTCCCTTCAATCTCTTTTCCTACAGAGCTCTGTCTCTAGTCTTCTGTTCATCACATGTCTCTGCATCCCTTCTATATCCTCTCTACTGGCTTTCACATTTACGTATTCCCCTTTCTAAAGATTCCCTCCTCACAACTGTTTTTCTTTATTTTATTTTTTTTCTAAAAAGAGAGCACTCTCTCCATGTTCCCCCACAACAAACAAATAAAGTAGGCACGCTAGAAGACAAGGGTAATTGAGAACCGTCTCAAACGTTAATGAGTGAAGCAACAATGCGTGCCAAATACAAGGGAAAAAAAATGAACAAGCATTAGCAAAAAGCATAAATAAAATAAAGTTAGAAAAAAGGGTAAGCAATGTCATAGAGGTTTAGTAGTTCCCAATATACTGGTACTTAAGAGCCTGATCAGCAAAGCACTCAAGTACATGCTTCAATGTGAGTAGCTGAAGTAGTTCAACTAGTTAACTCATTTAGGAGCTGAGATGGAGAGGGTAAGGAAGGAGAAGAGACAGGAGGAAGTGTACAAATCCTTTGGTTTTCAGAACAGCTGCATGATGGAGAATAAATCCTAAATAAATTTGATCATCAATATTAAAACAATCAAATAAGCTGTTTGCAGAAAGATATTGAGTCATTTACAGAGTACTAGAGTAATGATAGAATTCATAATTTTTTGAAGAAAAAATACCAAAATGTGATGGAAGTTATTAACAAATAATTTGACCAATTCCAGTTCTAAGGATTCAGGAAATAAAAATTGCGAAGGAGGAATGATTTGAAACCTGATTGTGCATATTTGATATTACTCATGCTCTCATTTGAGAGGCTATATTAAGGCCTGCCACTGTGCATAGAATCCTGTTAATCAGTAACAAGAATAAATAATGTATTTACTGAGTGGAAGAGGGTAAAGCACAGAGAGCAGTGAGCTGTGAACAGTAAAGACATGGAATCCTTTCCTTCATGAGTATTGAAAATCCATGTCCATTTGTTTTCACCTGTGAGTAATGGAAAAAGTATTCCACACAAAATATACATACAGCAATGAACTAAAGCATATTTCTCTTATATCTTAAGGGTTCTTTTTGTCTTAACTCAGTGCTTGATCCATCTCCCAGTGAACTCAATGGGAGCCTTTCCAAAGGGTTTAATGAGTGATGAATGATCAGTCCCTTGGAGCATATGAAATAGACCTTCTAATCTGCACAAGCTTGTGCCAGGTGTATGTCAGACAGAGACATCTGAGCTTCCTCATGATTAAACCTTTGGCTTCCTCTGAACAGAGCTTGCCAATCATCATGAATTGTGCCAATCTGTAAACTGATTTAGTGGTATTGCCAACTGGGAACTACTATAAGAGCTTTAAGTTTTCAACACAAGAAACCTACCAAGAACAGCAGAAATTAGATTTGTGCCTAGGATTTGATAGCATTTTACATCCACTTGGAACTGGTATAACCGACTACGTAAGGTGCAGAGCAACAGTGAAATGGGCCCTTGACTTTTAACTTTCTGCTAACTCATTGGCGTATGTCAAATAAATATTTGTGGGTGTGCCCGGAAACTCAGAAGCAACCCTTAGATCGGGTGTGTTTAGCAAGCACGTCTTTAGTATTTAAAGCCTTTCAAAATGTATATTTTCATATACATACTTTGAGTTAAAGGCTGCTTTTCTACTTTTTATATATGTATATATTTTATATATATATATAAATAAAAGAATCAGGGGAAAACAGCTAACTTTGGAGGTCAAGCTTTATAAATATGACACAATAGGACATGTACTGTATTAAAGGCTTCACCCACGGGGGACCCAGGGGCTGGGCTACTGGGTTCAATAGCTTGGCAAAGTCATCACAGGCTTTGGGACCTGGCCTCGTCTCCAGCAAACAACCAGGGTCATCCACTGAGCCACTGGATTGTCTCCTCCTATTTTATAGCTTCTCTCTCCCGCCACCCCCAGCTCTTCTTGGCTCAGTTCTCCAGTTATGAATATTTATGACTCCCCCCATGATGGAAACTTACTCTCTAGCTCATGGAGAAACACTGATCTGCCCAGTAACAACCAGCCATAGTTTCTGGATAGTTCAGGATACATCAGGTAAATGGCCTTGTTCTGTCTCCTTGCAAGTGTACACAGACAGATACAAACAAACAGGAATCCATTAATTTCTCAACTGCTTCCCTCTGTGTCTAAAAAAAAATAAAATACTGCAATGCAGTTACATGAGCAGAAGCTTTGAACTGTTAGTTCTTTTGTTTTCCTGGGGGTGGGGTGGGGCTGGGGAGTTATATCACAAAGGAGAAGGAGCAGAGAGTGCAACCAGAAAAAGGAGCCACAGGAGTGGTGTCAAAGCAGGACACTATGGGAAGAAGGGACAATATTCTTCAAAGTGCAGCACCTAGCCCCAACACCTGGGAACTGGAGAAAGAACTGCCATGGCTGCAAATCCTAAAAAGAGATCCTATTTGGAGATACTTTCAGCAAATTCCTGTACCTCTGCGTAAAAAAGGAACACATGCCAAATGTAAACAGTGCAACAAAGGGATGCGAGGCCTGGCTGTCAGAGTGAAACATATTTCTCAGAAGGCAATGACTCAGAAGATGGTGTGGACATGTCTGAACAACCCGGATCAACTGGTTAGTATACTTATTTTTGTACCGTCCTTGTGGACTGCCTACCATGTCAGTAAATGATAACATAGGTGGTCCTAAATTAGTGTTTTGGGTGGATTGCTTATGATTTTCAAAATATTTGTGTCCATATATATTGTTGGAGTATTTATCAATTATATTTTTATGGTTCCTGCTGGACTTTTGAAATGATTTTTTTTATTGTTCAATATAATCAAACATGCTAGGTGAAGATTTCTTATTTAAAAGTAAAGTTTGATTAGGCATTTATGAATGTTAACATTTAAAATAATTTTTCTTCAAGCTGTTTGGTATGTTGCAAGAGATAAGGGTTTAAATACATGTAGGTAACCCTTATGGTTAACTAATTATTTTCCCTGTAAAAATGGATTTAGAATAAAATTAAATAATTTAAATAGTGGTACAAACAGCTGCTAAGTTATACTCAGTGAGTGAGAATGACTTTTTGTTCAAAACCATCTTGTGGCCGGGACTAGCTTAGATATATGTGTTATGAACGTCCATCATCTGTAATATCTACAACTTCAGAGTCATCTGCTAGTACCACCAGCAGTGCTGTAACTAGAAATATGTCAGATAGTAAATTACTTGTGTATATATATATATAAAAAAAAACCTTTGTTCCTCTTCTAGTAGAACCATGGATGAGTTCGTAATTGGAACTTGCAAGATTCCATATATGAAAAGATTGCTCGGTTCATTTATGAAAAATTTCTACCTTTTGTCTTGCTCAGAACAAAAATGTCATTGACGTAGTTCAATCATTCTGACCTGGCTAGACTCCACCTGGCAGAGCAGACACTGGTGAATGCAATGTAAGAGAAGGAAATTGAACAGTGTGCAAAAAATATTGACCAGAAATTTGTTAATCTGAGTCTTGATGGGTGGCGCAATACACTCAATAATCCAGTAATGTGTGTTTGTGTGACAACAGAAGATGAGACTATGTTGCAGAAATGCCCATACTGCAGAATACTTAAAAGAAGTAGCAGTCAAAGCTATAACAAACTGTGAACAAAAAGTCAGGTAAATAGCTTTCTCCCAGAAAATGCTGCAAATGCAGCAAAGAAGCAAGTTAGAAGAAGATAATGAACAGAATCTGAAATTAATAATACATGGGTGTCGTACTTATTTGATGTATGTTGTAACCAATGGCTTAAGTACAACTGCAGGAACAAAGGAAAAATGTTGACATTGCAAAATACTTCCATAGCAATCACTTTGCTTCAGCTTCAATGGAGAGAGCAGAAGGATCCAAATGGATTCTCCTCCGAGACGTATGATGGAATTCAGTGGTTGACTGTTTTGAGCGGTTTAAGAACTGACCCATTCTGATGACAATTTGTGAAGAAAATCGTGACTAAAGTAGATGAGATGATCACAGCCAAAGTAGTAAACACTGGACTAAAGAGAAACGTAGAAGTTGTGTTGAATCTATTTTCCATGGCCTTAGACAAACTGCAGAAAGATCGCTGCTGTATTGCTGATGCTGCTGAAATTTGAAAAGAACTTCAAGGAACACTGAAGAATAAAATACCCAGTAACAAAGTTAAACTGCAGGCAGTAAAGAATTGGATGGATCAAGCACTTATTCCACCTCATTTTCTTGCCAATATGCTTTACCCAAAGTACCAGGGTAGATACCCAACTAATGAAGATGCTGCTGCTATGACATGGGCATTTAGTGGTCACCTTTAGTCATGCCACCCGTAATACATTTCAGGGCTGGAGGTGAAGTATTCAAGCAAGCAACACATGTTTGAGAAAGTCACACCACTGAACTGGTGGAAGTCACTCACTAACGCACATGGAACCAGAGTCTGTTGAAGTGCTTAACCAGCTTTTGACAACAGTAGCTTCTTCTGCAAGCACAGACAGAATACTTTCTTCATTTGGACTAATTCATTCAAAGCTGAGAAACTGATCCGATGAAGTGAGCTGCAGCTCACGAAAGCTTATGCTCAAATAAATTTGTTAGTCTCTAAAGTGCCACAAGTACTCCTTTTCTTTTTGCGGATACAGATTAACGCGGCTGCTACTCGGAAACCTGACTGGGAGTTAAAACACAAAGTTTTCCTGCCCTTTCTCATCCAGCCTATCAATGAAAATGATGGAGGGAAGGGATGAGATCTACTGATTTTAAAAGTTTGAAGCCTAAGTAACTAAAGAGACTGCTGTCTCATTTTCAAGAGACTTAGGCGAGTAGGAACTTAAGTTCCAGTCACTTCCACTTAAACATATTTCAAAATGTTCCTGGGCTGACCTGAAATAATCAGTTTAATTCACTGAGTCTGGTTAATCCATCTGTTCATTTAATAAGTCATTTAGTTGTAAATGTGAAATGTGCTTTGATAAAAGAAGTTTATCTATCCAAAACATTTAAGGTTGTTTTGTTTAATAAAAATAAATTTTATTCGCTATTGTATGCTTAATTAAGTTCCAGTTATCCTAATGCAGCTTGACACAAATCATAAGCAAAAAGTTAAGCTAGTAAATAAGCAATATATCATTCACTGTTTTCAAATATACTAAAAACATACCATTAATAAGAACCTAAAATATTAAGCTATATAATTGCTTAAATAAATGTACATAGTTATAGTGTTTCCTGCTAGGTAGTAAAATGATGTACCAAACCTAGTGTAAAGGCTCCATTTAGTTGTAAATCAACATGCTTTAAAATGGCTATATCAACCAATGAGAATGCATCTTTCTTTTGAAAATAACTGAAGTACAAATGAAAAAATGTATTCAAATTGTTTTAAATCGAGGCTTTCCTCTGTGTGGTTTAAATCACTTTGATGTTAATCAATCTACCCTGCTCTTAAGTGGGTATTGACATATTGTCCTGGAGTGACTGACTCACACAGATGTTAAGGAATGGAGATCACTTTTAGCTCAAATAGTAGATCAGTGGGTTTAATCTCTGTCTGCCTGTGTCTCTGATTTATCCAGTATCTCATGTCTGTAGCCTACAGCACATGGATGGATTACAAAATGACACTAAGATGTGATTTGAACTTCTGTAGCCTTCAAGTGTTTGTCTAATAAATGATGTACATAATACACTGGCTAAGTGTGCGTAATCATGTCTCTGCTACTGCCACAGAAAACAAGAGCCTGCTACTTACTATTAAATAAAACCGTTGGCTCAAGAGGTTTGGAGTGTGGGAGGGGGCTCCTGGCTGATTCTGGGGCAGGGGGTGTGGGGTGCAAGAAGGGCATGCGGGGTGTAAGCTCTGGGAGAGAGTTTGTTTGCTAGAGGGGACTCAGGGCTGGGGCAGAGGGTTGGGGTGCAGGAGAGGGTGTGGGGTGCAGGCTCCAGGAGGGGACTTGGGGCTGGGGCAGGGAATTGGGATGCGGGACAGGGTGAGGGCTCTGGGAGGGATTTTGTTTGCAGGAGGGGGCTCAGGCCTGGGGCAGGGGTTGGAGTGGAGGTGAGGGGTGCAGGCTCTGAGAGGGAGTTTGGGTGCGGGGGGGGAGGAGGGCTCAGGGCTGGGGCAGGAGTTTGGGGTGTGGGAAGGGGTGAGGGGTGCGGGCTCCGGCCGAGTGGTGCTTACCTTGGGCGGCTCCCGGGTGGCGGCACAGCAGGCTAAGGTGGGCTCCCTGCCTGCCCTGGCCCGGTGCCACTCCCAGAAGCGGCCGGCACGTCCCTGCGGCCCCTGGGAAAGGGGACGGGGGCTCCGTGCGCTGCCCCTGCCTGCTGGCACCACCCCACAGCTCCCATTGGCCCCCCTGCGCTGCCGGACTTTTAACGGCCTAAAAATCTCCTGGTTTGGCTTCAGAAGCCTCTGGGAGATAGAGCCCGATTCCGGGAGACCTCCGGCAAAACCGGGAGGGTTGTTAACCTTACTGCTCCTGTGCAGAGCTGGATTAACCTTTTGTGGGCCCTGCACCCCCACCCTGCCCTGCAGCCCCGCCCCCGCTCGGCCTCTTCCCCTTGAGGCCCGCCTGCCGCTTGCATGGCGGGGACGGGGTGGAGAGGAGAGGAGCAAGTGGGGGTGTTATGGGGAACAGGGCAAGGGGGGGCGGGGCCCCAGGGCAGAGTGCAGGTGGAGCAGGGTGGCCACAGTCTGGGCGCTGAGGCCCCTTCTGAGTGTGGGCCTAGCAACATGGTGCCACTGGCACCATTGTAAGCCCGATACTGTTCCTGTGGCAGGAGCTGACCGCCACTGCTCCAGCCCCAGAGGGGCTGACCCAACCTCGACTGCTGCTTCATCCATGGGGCTGCTTCTCCAGTGGCCCCAGGGTCAGTCACTGGCCAGCTGCTCCGGCAGCCCCAGGGCTGGCTGCAGATCTGCCACAGAAGAAGTCATGGAGGCCCTGGAAAATCACAGAATCAGGGATCTCTGTGACAGAATCGCACCCTTAATCATATCACTAAAGTGCAATTTGAATTAGAATGTATTTAATCCTTTTCTGCAGGACTTGGTATTTTTGGCCAGTTCAATTGCTACTTTCAACATATATAATTTCACCCCTCATTATAAGTAAAGTTTCTTCCCTTCCTCCTCATCCCCACTTATGTTTCAACTGGACTTTGATCAGTGGTCTTAGTGGACACTGATGAAAGCTTTAGAAGGTCAATCTTAAATTTCCTATTAAATCAAATGACCTTTGAGAGTGTAATTTGGAATGAGTATCTTCCTCATTATCAGACATTACAGAATACATTGTCACAAATCAAAGAACTACCTGACAATCACCACTGAATGAGGGAGCATTTCGTTCTTTGATACTTACACCATTAAATCTGGTAAAACTAAAAAGTTAAACCTTTTTACATACCATAAAGCCAAAGAGTGAGCGAGTGAACGTGTAGTCAGTCTACATTTGTTAACTCAAACTAATCCTACCAGGCCAGATTGTGAGACCCTTACATTGCATAGCACCTTGCTTCACAAAAGTCCCAACTGAAGGCAATGAGACTACTCATGGAGTAAAGGACTACTCAATGTGAACAGAGTGTGCAGAATGGAGGGGGGCAGGGAAGTAAGCAGAAAAGACGGGGAGACTGCTGAGGCCACCCCTCCACTGTCAGCAACCCCTGAACTAAGAACTGTGCAGGGAAGAGGTCCCCTCCTCTCTGGGTACACTGGGGTCCCACTCAGGGCCCTGCCATACATTTTTTGTAGCCATTTGGGTTTAGGGAAAGAAGAATCTCCAGGCTGGAGCCAGACAACAAACCAGAGAAATTCAAGCCAACAGGAGCAAACACAAGTAGCAGCCTTCATAGGGACCATCAGACACACATGATGTCAGGTAGCGCGTTACAGTTTGAACTTGCTTTCTCTATTGATTTGACTGCTGGCTCCCAGCCCCTCCTCAACAGTCTCTTCATACCAACTTTCTTCCATGCACCTCTGAAGCCTTTCCTCCCCATTTCCCAAATAAAGTTAACCAAACCCCAAACCAAAGCCAAGTTATTTAAAAAACAGACCAGCCAAACAGAACGCCAGCCTTCAGCAATTTTTGGAGAACCTAAGGGAAATCCCCTCTGATTGGCTGCCTTGTCTTGCCCACCACTTCCCCACCTCCCGGGAAAGGACAGCCAGTCAAAACTGCTACAGGAGGCAGGAAGAACTTTCTTGCTCTCCCTCTCCCTTCAGCAACTGAGAGAAGCTTTGGGGTAAAGGGGTGGGGGGAGGGGAGAGAAAAGGAGCAGCTGATATTATCACAAAAGGGGAGAGCTCATGGTGGCTCTGCTCCCTGCTTAAGCCTCTGCAGTGCTGCAACACCTGCCCTGGCAAGAGGGAGAAAAGGAACTGCGGGAACTGCCCCTCCAAGTCCAGGAGAGGACCGGATCAACCTTTGGAGCTGGAATTTCCCACCCAGGCCTGGAATTTCCTAACTTTTGAGAGCTTGCAGCCTTCACATTCTTGTAACCGTTTTTTTTAAATGTAGTAAGCTGTATATACCTATGAAGGCATACTAATCCACCCCAAATAACTGCTCCTCTGTTTCCATTCTGCTCCGTGGACTAGATACCTGTATGTAGCGACCAGCCTGGAACGACTCCATGAGTCTGTTCTGTCACTCTCATAAATATGTCTGATGATTCCATCACAAATACTTTTCTTTCCCTGTCTATTGTTTGCTTGAAAAACTGAGCAAACATTTCTTCCTTCAGAAGGATGAGGCCAGGCTCAGCAAGATTCTGAGTCAGACTTGACTGAATTCTTATGGTCAAGTCATAAACCTGCAGGCAGGGTTTATAATGAACATGTTGATATATAGCCTTCACTCAACCACTATTGCTAGTGGCTAGAATGTAGTTAAAAATCCATTACTCTAGACAGCTGCCACACTGTTACCATCTATTATACAAAGTAATAAATTTAAATTAAAATAATAAAGTGTCTGGTTAAATCTGAATTGGATATATTTGCTGAACAGATTCGTCTACTCTTTTAGATCTTTATAAAAATTGCCTGAAGGGAGGAACTTCAAAGTAAAAATCCCCCTCTACATTTCACAATGTAAATTTGTTTTAGTTCGTTCAGCAGCTGCACGTTAATCTTTCTTCAGCCTGGTCTACACTAAAAAATTAGGTTGATTCACCTATGGTTGCTCAGGGGTGTGAAGAGTCCACCCTGTGAGTGACATAAGTAAGCGGACCTACTTCTTCCATCCGTCTAGCTGCTGCCTTTGGAGAGGTGGATTACCTACACCAACAGGAGAACCCCCCCCCCGGTGGAAGTAGTGCTCTGCTGGCACATCTCCAGAGCTACAGATGTGCCACTGTAGCGTTTCAAGTGTAGATAAGCCCTTAGTGTCAGCGTTGGAAGGAAGTCTTTAAACTAAGGCTCTGTCTACACTACAGCCTATGCTGGCAAAATGTATGTCACCCAGGGGTGTGAATATTCCACCCCCCCCCAAGCGACATAAGTCACACAGACATAAGCGCTCATGTACACAGTGCTGTGTTGGTGGGAGTGCTGGCATAGCTCCTGCCTCCTGCGGAGGTGGGGTTTTTTATGCCGATGGGAGAGAGGTCTCTCCCATCGGCACAGAGTGTCTTCACCACACGCGCTTCAGCTGTATCGATACCTCTGTGCTTCTGCAGCACTGTGCGTACAGGCATACCCTGATACGCTATTCCAAGAGATGAGCACCGCGTCAGTAGCTACTTAATGGTGCCGACTCCACAGAAAACCCCACACAACTGGCTCAGTAGAAAAAGGCCATGAGGTCCCGCATCACAGTGGCGTTGTACCCTTTGTGATATATGTTCTCCTGTGCTCCTTGAGGGCAACCTATGGGCATGAGTCCCGTCAATGGCCCAGGCAGAGTTTGGAAAGCCCACTCTCTCAAAGCCAGCAGTTACCTCAGCAAATATCTTTTATGCCTGCCACCTTGGGGTAAACCAGATGCCTGATTTCCTCAGAAACCTCCACTCCCACTTTCCACACTATCAACTTTCCAACGCCAAAATGGACCTTTAGCACTCTGGGGTAACCAGCTTCCAGATGGCTATAGCAATCCCACTTCTGGACCGGCAAGGGTGTCCTTGTGTGTCTCTTTATGCTGGAGGGTGAGGGCAAGCTGCTAGATCGAGTCTGCCATGTCTGTGTCCTCCTCCTCCTCTTCCTCCATCATAACCTGTGTCAGGTGCATTCAGTGGGTCAGAGTTTAGTGGGCTGTGCAGACTTTCTGTGACGGGCAGGGTGGACAGTCAGGTTTTCCCACCCTGCATGAAAACCAAAAGGCTAGAGCAGCCACATTTCAGGAGGGCACTAGGGAGTCTGGGATATGGTTGGTTTGCCTCAGGTCTGTGTGCTGAAGTGCGGATGCTAGATCCCCTGGTTTGAAAATTCTTAACTTTAGATTGTTAATCACTTAGATACTCAAGACCTCAGTTCTCTAACTCAAGGTGAGCTGACTTGAGTACCACTAACCCTGGACTAACACTTGGATGCTGGCACTGCATCTTTGTGTTTGTAAAGTGCTGTATAAAGTTTATGATGCTATAAACAAACTTCCATCTCCTTTAACACCTGTGTGAGCTCTAATCTGTTATGCAAAGAGATACATCGATGATGTCTAATCCTGTTTGGTTAAAATCATTTTGACATAAATGTTTACCAGTCAGTCAGAGGCCTTATGAAAAATGTAATGTACCTAAGGAACAAAAATTAAGTTATTTATGTATAAAGGTTATACAAGTGTTCAAGCAGGTAAGATGACTTGATAGTGAAACACTTGGAAGTTTAAATCTTTACCAATTAGTTATAACATGAGAGTTACACTCTGACTAGGGTTCTGTTTTTTAATTTTATACAAATATGATCCCATGCTTTAAACGCTGAAATGGATGAAGCATAGGCTCCAACTTCTTTGGAAGTTAGTCACACATTTTAAATCATTCGGGTAAATTAAGTTTATAACTTAATCTGTTTTTATTTATCATTAGGAAATTCGAAAGTCATTCTAAATGGACAAGCTGACTAATATAAGACCATTAGAGGATTACATGCTGAAAAACTCTGCTGTACACTGTGAAGAAAAATGAAAATAATGACACTCATCTTTCTAAATTGCCCCAGTGACATTTACTGCTAACATTTATTGACTCCCGTGGCAAATATGTCAGAAGATCAAGAGATAATTAGGCTATTGGCCCTATCTTCCTCCAAGAGATCATAATCTCCTGGAGAGAGATCATAATCTATCATAATTACTGTGTCTTTCAGTTATGGTGTTTTTTTTTAAAGTTCCTTCATTGCAGCATGACATCTTTATTATATCATAATGGTTTATTGCACCTCTACTGAACAATCTTTTTAACAGAGTTCTTAAAATGTTTAAATTAAAGTGAAGTACTAAGAGCCTGGATGAGCACAAGGTGCATTGCAAATTAAAATATTTTACTGTGTTCATCATTTTACAGGAAATCACCTTGTTTCCAGCACACCTTCTGAGGTCTATTTCCTTAGTAATGTTGCTTCAAATATCTCTTGGATACAAACAAAGAGAGAAAAATTCATCAGTCTTAATTCTAGCACAGAGAGCTTTGTTTCAGACAGCTAATGTTGTTAAGTGACAATGCAATCCTCAATCAAATATTTACAAAGCCCACTTAATAGCAGGGAAATAACTGAAGGGCATTTCCTTTGTATAATGGAAATCTGCTGGTGGCATATACCCAATGTTCTGGCTCTGTGGAGACATGGTGGGAGATAAGTTAATGCGGCCAAAGTGCCACTCCGCTCTAGTGATGATTGATTTCCGAAACAGTCTCTAGGGGCCACTGGCAGCTCTTAGTTGTGTTGTGGTCCAAATTGGCCCCTGGAAGTCCCCTGGCATCAGGGACTCCCAAAGGTAGCATAAAGCCACCTTTAGTGCCTCCAATGACCTCTCCTGTTCTTGGACTGAGCACAACTTGATCAGCCCAGAGAATCTGAGCTATTATCATCAATAGAACGAAATGCGCATTTCATCAAAACTCTCACTAAAAACATTTGAAGGGAATTGTCAGGGTTCCCTCCCGACTCTGAACTCTAGGGTACAGATGTGGGGACCTGCATGAGAGACCCCCTAAGCTTATTTCTACCAGCTTAGGTTAAAAACTCCCCAAGGCATAAATTCTCCCTTGTACTTTGGATTAGGCAATGCTGCCACCACCAAGTGATTTAGACAAACTCAGGGAAAGGACCACTTGAAGTTCCTACTCCCCCCTAATATCCACCACAAGCCCCCACACCCGCTTTCCTGGGGAGGCTTGAGAATAAACAAGATGAGCACAGACCAAACTTGTCTTTTTTTTAGGACACTAAAAAAAAACCCCAATCAGATTCTAAAAGAAACAGAACTTTATATTACAAAGAAAAAAGGTAAAAGTAAAATTAGAAAAATTCTGTAAAATTAGAATGGAAGATAATCTTACAGGCAATCAGATTAAAAAAAAAAAGAGGATTTCCCTCTGAGTCAAACTTTAAAGTTACAAAAAGAAAACCAGGAATACACCTTCCTCTCAACACAGAGAAAATCATAAGCCAAAACAAAAATAAGTTAACACATTCCCTTAGTACTTATTTATTCTAATGGAGTTGGATTGCTTGCTTCCTTGATCTGTGTCCGGCAAGCACACAGAACAGACAGACCAAAACCTTTCCCCCCCCCAGATTTGAAAGTATCTTGTCCCCTTATTGGTCCTTTTGGTCAGGTGCCAGCCAGGTTACCTGAGCTTCTTAAGCCTTTACAGTTAAAAGGATTTTGTGCCTCTGGCTAGGAGGGATTTTAATAGTACGGTATACAGGAAGGTTGTTACCCTTCCCTTTATATTTATGACAGGAGTGATTCTCAGTGAGGTCCAATCCATCATACATGCAGTGCTTAAATTATTTTACTTCACATGTATTGTATTGCGGTCATGAAGATAAGTTTCATGTAGGTATAGCCACAGAAAGTACAAGGCTAATAAGTAGGACTGAGCCACTCCACTAGTCATTTAAACTGTGGTTCAGGAGAACAGGAAACCAAAACACAATCTTCATTCAAAATCCCTCTACTTAGATACTTTGCACTAACCATGAATAATACTTTCTTTAACGACAGATGCCATTAAACTCTATGTGCTAGAATATTGCACTGAAAAGGAAACCTACAGTGAATTCTAATGTGTAAGAACAAACAATGGATTTATGGGTACCTACCAAAACTAAATGTCTCCACAGTGGTTTGAATAGCTAGCATATGGCTCATAATACGTTGCAGAAAAAAAATGACCCAGACCGATGCCACTGTCGAACAAAAGATCAGACTCCTTTATTTTTTGCAGCAATTTAAACTGCTAATTAATGTGCATTGAACGAATATTGCTCATCAATACTGTTTGTTTAGTACACAGGTATTTTAGAGCCAACAATGTAATTTCTTCGGCCCTCTGTCTCATCATTAGCAATGATGGCAGGATATACAGAAACAGTTTGTGTTGTGTCAGTACATTAGCTGAAAAATGAAAAGATATCTGTGGTTCCAGCTGTATTGGTAGAATGAGTTGTAAAACTACTTCCAACAATCAATCACAAGTATACTGGTGGTCCTTGCCTCATCAGCGTGCATGGGCAGAACTGTTGAAGGGATTTCTGAAACCAGCTTTTTTAGCTGATACCCACAGTAGAGTATAATCTTTTATTGAATAGTGGCATCAATTGATGTTACACTTCTGCAGTGAATTATGATTCCCCTGAGTCATATGCCAGGTCTTTGGAAATCTGTATTAGACAATACCTAATATTATGAATGCTCTGCCCACACTGGTTGACATTCACCAACACAACTATGCTAATAAAAAATTGTTTTTAAAATCTGTGATGAAGATGGGATGCAGAAAATGGATGATTTCGCCCTTTAATCGTGACCTAAATTGTCAATTTCCCCTCAGTAATCTCCCCATCTAATATTGGATCTTTTTATGATTCTCTATCATCTGCTGCTTGGAATATCAGACCTGCTGAAATTAATGTGATTAGCATTCTGCCCAACAAAGACATAAGCCATGCTTTATAAAATCTGATTGTTGTGCTTGGCAACTGAAGACAAAAACAAAAACCCCATAACCACTGTTGGTCTTCCTATTCCCCATGATTTTAGGACACCAGAGTTTTGCTTTAACTTTGAATTCATACAACAAGACTCACCTGGAGCTACATTCTCAAAGGCAGCTCTCCTAACAGGTCCTGTACATTTTACTTTAACCATCCTTGATCATGGGGTCGGGGTGGGGCGCACCGTGGAAGAGGAGACCAGGTGGTGTTCTCTCTGTTCACCATCACTTCAGCTGTCATCAGGGGAAGCCAGCTGTCTCCCCCTGCCCATCATCTCCCTCAAGTTCCCCATTAGCTTCTTCTGGAGGAAGACAATCAACCCATTTCCCCTTTCTGCAGTAGCAGGACCAGATAGGCTCCCTTCTGGTCCACTGCTGCCATTACAACTGGTCTTTTAACTCTGCTGCTGAGACACACTGGAGTGCCCTAGGCTAAGGAAATCCCTTTCCCACACAAGGACAAAGTTTTCCAGGATTAACAGAGAACGCTGGCACACCTCATCATCATCATAATAGAGGAACAGCTGCAGGATCGGAGGAACCTTACCACTACAGAGAAGAGATGAGACAGGCCGCTTGACTGGCTGCTGCAAAGATCCTTCCTGGAAGATATAGAAAGGAATCAGGGTTACCATGTGGCCCCTCAATGGATCAGGATGAGGAAATGGGCCAGTAAGCCATTCCTGAAAGGCCAGGAGAAGAGGTGCATTGAAGACACTGGGGCCACCAGACCTTGTCTAAGAGCTGTCTAAGGATTAAAAAAAGGGGGCTATTGGCGAGTAGGGAAGTGAGGAGGATCTGTGCTTTCAGAGCACACGTTTGAGTTCTCTCTCTTACACTGCCTGTGTGATTTAGTTGGTGTGATGTTCTGGGGATTACCCAGATCAGTAAGGGGTTCTGTCACCACCTGCCTTGTAACTAAGTGCCTTATTGCTGTGGCTCAGAGCTCTGACCCCAATAGCCAGCCTATAAGAATAAAAGTCTCAACCCTGGCTTCCAGCCGCCCAGTTACTCCTGCAGAATGACCTCACAAGCCCTTCTGGTCCCGAGTTCCTCCACATCCATCTCCCCACATTCTTAATTACCAGACCCATGGACTGTTCCCCTCTGGTTCATCACCCCAGAAGGAGTAAAACCTGACCCCAATTATCAGTTCACTTTAGCACACATTCTCAACACAGTTTGCACAACGGAGAAAGTGCTTGGGGGCGGGGGCGGGGGGGGAAATAAAGTGTTTATTTACTAGAAAGAACATAGATTCAAAGATGAAGTGGTAAGGAAAAGCAAACAGACAAGCTACACAGAAAACAAACAGACTCAGTTTCCCAGAGTGCCCTCTATCCTAGAGAGGACCCAGTGCTTCACAGACAGCAGCCTGCTTAGATCTGGCTCTTTTAGTTTCTAGACAGCTGTCAATTCAAACCCTCTTTCTTTTAACAGAGTTTGCAAATGGTTTCACAGAGCTGTGGAAATTGCCTCTCTTCCTTAGTTTTCCAAGACTGGGGTTCTCTTTTCACTTTCAGCTCCTTTCCATTGACTGGTTTCAGAGTAGCAGCCGTGTTAGTCTATATTTGCAAAAAGAAAAGGAGTACTTGTGGCACCTTAGAGACTAACCAATTTATTTTAGCATAAGCTTTCATGAGCTACAGCTCACTTCATCGGATGCATAAAAGTGGAAAATGCAGTGAGGATGCTTTTATACACAGAGATCATGAAAAAATGGGTGTTTATCACTTCAAAAGGTTTTCTCTCCCCCCACCCCACTCTCCTGCTGGTAATAGCTTATCTAAAGTGATCACTGTCCTTACAATGTGTAAGGAGAGTCAGGTTTTCTCTCCCCCCACCCCACTCTCCTTACACATTGTACACATTGTAAGGACAGTGATCACTTTAGATAAGCTATTACCAGCAGGAGAGTGGGGTGGGGGGAGAGAAAACCTTTTGAAGTGATAAACACCCATTTTTTCATGATCTCTGTGTATAAAAACATCCTCACTGCATTTTCCACTTTTATGCATCCGATGAAGTGAGCTGTAGCTCACAAAAGCTTATACTCAAATAAATTAGTCTCTAAGGTGCCACAAGTACTCCTTTTCTTTTTCCATTGACTTTAATGTTTCACCATTGTCTTTCCCTAGGTTGTAAAATGGTAGGTGCTTGCAGTTAGTTCTGTGTAAAAAACAAATCTAGGCGGTGACCCTCCCCGCCTGATTTCTTCACCCCCTGTGGTGAGGTGATGCTGCAGTTGCATTCTAGGTACCATTACAACGTTCTACACACGGACATTTGTAACCTATATACAGAATTCCTAATGACCATCAGGTTCAGAACATTACAAACTTTTATAAAAGACCTTATTTAACATATAACTGTATACAACTGGATGATTCAATTGCTTATTCATTGAGGGTTCTGATCCTCTGTTCTCCCTTTGAGGCGTCCAGACCCTGATTGTCATAGCTGGTATCCCTGATTTCATATATGCCTCCAGATATTCATTACAATGCAAGTTCCATTAAGGCATGTGAATCAAGAGGGAAGAATAGCAGAGGCATTATTTCAGAAATATTCAGGTGGTGGGTAAAGCTGTCTCAATATATTAAACATTATATGTGATGATACTGTAGTCTTGAAAGTTGGGGAGGGAAGTAAGAAGTGGAAGACATAATGAAAGATCTAGATCTACGAACAGTCAGGGGTACAAACAAGTTTGGGGGGGCAACTGCCCTGCTTGCCCCATAGCAAACGATGGCCTCAGAGAATGGATCCATAAAAGAAAAAAGAAAACCAAAGGCATTATTTGCCATTTTATTCTAGTGTTGCAGGTCTTTTACTGGAGGTTTTCCTTCAGCTCTGACCAATTGCCAGCTAGAAAAGTAGCAGATAAAAGTAGTAATTGCTCCCAACTCTATTATTCCGCATGCCATTTCATGCTTTAATGAGCCTGGTGGAATCTCTGCACAGCCCAGTGTCAGTTATCTCACCAACAAGGTTATCTGAATACCTATTGTACGGGAAAGAAACACTCACAGGGTGGTAATTAACCAAGCGAATAGTAGCAATAATCTGGACTCTATTATCCCTTACATTACATTATATATTTTCCACCCTAAATTACAAGCCTTAGTATCATTTCCTCTTTTTCCCCCTAACATGTACTTAGCATGTTTTTTTTCCTCATTTTCATTGGTACATTGCTGTAAAGCACTATATAGACTGATGCTCTGTGTAAATAGTTAGAAAAAAGAACGTTTCTTCCAGATTATTTTTCCCAGTACACCTCTACCCCTATATAACGCGACCCGATATAACATGAATGCGGATATAACACGGTAAAGCAGCGCCCTGGGGGGTGGGACTGTGCACTTTGGCAGATCAGCGCGTCAGTGTGTCTGGCTCCAACACGCTGTTCTGAGCGGCATGTTAAGGGTGCCGGGCAGGGGCAGAGGGTTTCAGGGGGCAGTCAGAGAACAGGGGGGGGTTGGATGGTTTGGAAGTTCTGGGGGAGGGGCGATCAGGGGACGGGGAACAGGGGCGTTGGATAGGGCATGGGAGTCCCGGGGGGGCCTTTCAGGGAGTGGGGGTGTGGATAGGGGTCAGGGCAATCAGGAGACAGGGGGGGTTCGCGTAGGGGGTGGGGTCCTGGACATGATTAGGGATGGGGGGGTCCCTGGAGGGGGCAATCAGGGGACAAGGAGCAGGGGGGCTTAGATAGGGGGTAGAGTCTTGGGAGGGGGAATTAGGGTCAGGGGGGTCTCTAGAGGGGATAGTCAGGGGACAAGGAACGGGGGGGTTGGATGGGTCGGGAGTTCTGAGGGGTCAGTCGGGGGGGGGGGGGAAGTGACTATTAATAATAGAAATGCTCAAGGCCAAAGCAAGTTCAATATAACACAGTTTCACCGATAATGCGGTAAGATTTTTTGGCTCCCGAGGACAGCGTTATAATTGGGGTAGAGGTGTACTTAATTTCCAGTACATAGTCTCATGAGGGCCTATCATCTCCTAGGGACTGAGGTGCTGGGCCCTTTACTCCCATCACAGAATGGGACCATTGGTATGCATAAAAGTGGATAAACTGGTAAAGTTAGACTGGAGAGCCTAAGGGGTCTGACTCCAT
This sequence comes from Lepidochelys olivacea, assembly GCF_965140295.1. Taxonomy (NCBI): domain Eukaryota; kingdom Metazoa; phylum Chordata; order Testudines; family Cheloniidae; genus Lepidochelys; species Lepidochelys olivacea. Next base: position 18,654,281 of record NC_140414.1, on the reverse strand, counting down.
GGAAAGACTGTTATAGTGATCCAGGAGTTCACATTTGTCACTGGGTTGGTGAAATCCAGTTACAGACTATACCACCAGTTTGGGGTGTCTGCCCTGAGGCTGGCACTCACTGTCGTGAGCCACTCCAGAAAGCCTGACAATCACTACCAATGTACTCCTGTTGCATAACTCCATTACACTGCTGCAAATTGTCAAGATCAGATGAGTCTTATTTCTTCCAAGACATGTATACACCCACCCTCTCAAAATGTACTCAGAGAGACATAAGACTTGGATTGAAAGATTTGCTGTAGTTTGTCTTCATATAAACAAAAATAGACAAAAAATTCATTCCCTGGAAATGTTAAGGTGCATTAACCCGTCCACCCCCCAAAATACCAGTGGTTGTGACAGTTTGAGGAAGAAGCTTTTCTTTAAAAAGGATGTGTAAAAAATACAGCTATTCTTCAGTTGGTTTCTTTTATTCCTAAATGCTGATTGCTATAAACAAAACAGACTGTAGCTTTTTAAGATATAGATCTAGTGATCTAGGGTGCATGTTTGTTTTTTCCAATGCACAACTACGCCTAGAAAAATTTGTAAAATTGAAAAATCTGGCCTAACATTTACATGCACCTCAAAAATACATATTGATTTCAAAAGCAGCATGTATGCATGCTCTTACTGTGGTCAGTAATAGCCTCAGGCTATAGGGACTTTTTTACATCTATACCAGAGAGCCAGGAAGTTTAATGGCTGAAACTCTGCAGGGAAAGGGAGGCTTTAGAGATCTTACTGTTTTCTTTATATTAAAAAGTTCCCTGTTTAGTGCTAGAAAAAACTATTTTTTCCTGGGATTCTTTCATGTCACATGACAGTGTCAGAAGTGGACTGCTATAGACCACCGGACCAGGGGGATGAGGCTTTCTTCCGGCAACTCACAGAAGCTACTAGATCACACGCCCTGGTTCTCATGGGCGACTTTAATCATCCTGATATCTGCTGGGAGAGCACTACAGTGGTGCATAGACAATCCAGGAAGTTTTTGAAAATGTAGGGGACAGTTTCCTGGTGCAAGTGCTAGAGGAGCCAACTAGGGGGGGAGCTTTTCTTGACCTGCTGCTCACAAACCAGGAAGAATTAGTAGGGGAAGCAAAAGTGGATGGGAATCTGGGAGGCAGTGACCATGAGTTGGTTGAGTTCAGGATCCTGACACAGAGAAGAAAGGTAAGCAGCAGAATACGGACCCTGGACTTCAGGAAAGCAGACTTCGACTCCCTCAGGGAACTGATGGGTAGGATCCCCTGGGGGAATAACATGAAGGGGAAAGGAGTCCAGGAGAGCTGGCTGCATTTCAAGGAATCCCTATTGAGGTTACAGGGACAGACCATCCCGATGTGTTGAAAGAATAGTAAATACGGCAGGTGACCAGCTTGGCTTAACGGTGAAATCCTTGCAGATCTTAAACATAAAAAAGAAGCTTACAAGAAGTGGAAGATTGGACAAATGACCAGGGAAGAGTATAAAAATATTGCTCAGGCATGTAGGAATGAAATCAGGAGGGCCAAATCACACCTGGAGCTGCAGCTAGCAAGAAATGTTAAGAGTAACAAGAAGGGTTTCTTCAGGTATGTTGGCAACAAGAAGAAAGCCAAGGAAAGTGTGGGCCCCTTACTGAATGAGGGAGGCAACCTAGTGACAGAGGATATGGAAAAAGCTAATGTACTCAATGCTTTTTTTGTCTCTGTCTTCGCGAACAAGGTCAGCTCCCAGACTGCTGCGCTGGGCATCACAGCATGGGGAGTAGGTGGCCAGCCCTCTGTGGAGAAAGAGGTGGTTAGGGACTATTTAGAAAAGCTGGACGTGCACAAGTCCATGGGGCCGGATGCGTTGCATCCGAGAGTGCTAAAGAAATTGGCGGCTGTGATTGCAGAGCCATTGGCCATTATCTTTGAAAACACGTGGTGAATGGGGGAAGTCCCGGATGACTGGAAAAAGGCTAATGTAGTGCCAATCTTTAAAAAAAAACGGAAGAAGGATCATCCTGGGAACTACAGGCCAGTCAGCCTCACCTCAGTCCCCGGAAAAATCATGGAGCAGGTCCTCAAGGAATCAATCCTGAAGCACTTACACGAGAGGAAAGTGATCAGGAACAGTCAGCATGGATTCACCAAGGGAAGGTCACGCCTGACTAATCTAATTGCCTTCTGTGATGAGATTCCTGGTTCTGTGGATGAAGGGAAAGCAGTGGATGTATTGTTTCTTGACTTTAGCAAAGCTTTTGACACGGTCTCCCACAGTATTCTTGTCAGCAAATTAAAGAAGTATGGGCTGGATGAATGCACTATAAGGTGGGTAGAAAGTTGGCTAGATTGTCGGGCTCAACGGGTAGTGATCAATGGCTCCATGTCTAGTTGGCAGCTGGTATCAAGTGGAGTGCCCCAAGGGTCAGTCCTGGGGCTGGTTTTGTTCAATATCTTCATAAATGATCTGGAGGATGGTGTGGATTGCACTCTCAGCAAATTTGCGGATGATACTAAACTAGGAGGAGCGGTAGATATGCTGGAGGGCAGGGATAGGATACAGAAGGACCTAGACAAATTGGAGGATTGGGCCAAAAGAAATCTGATGAGGTTCAACAAGGATAAGTGCAGGGTCCTGCACTTAGGACGGAAGAACCCAATGCATCGCTACAGACTAGGGACCGAATGTCTAGGCAGCAGTTCTGCGGAAAAGGACCTAGGGGTGACAGTGGACGAGAAGCTGGATATGAGTCAACAGTGTGCCGTAGTTGCCAAGAAGGCCAATGGCATTTTGGGATGTATAAGTAGGGGCACTGCCAACAGATCGAGGGACGTGATCGTTCCCCTCTATTCGACATTGGTGAGGCCTCATCTGGAGTACTGTGTCCAGTTTTGGGCCCCACACTACAAGAAGGATGTAGATAAATTGGAGAGAGTCCAGCGAAGGGCAACAAAAGTGATTAGGGGACTGGAACACATGACTTATGAGGAGAGGCTGAGGGAACTGGGATTGTTTAGTCTGCAGAAGAGAAGAATGAGGGGGGATTTGATAGCTGCTTTCAACTACCTGAGAGGTGGTTCCAAGGAGGATGGTTCTAGACTATTCTCAGTGGTGGAAGAGGACAGGATAAGGAGTAATGTTCTCAAGTTGCAGTGGGGGAGGTTTAGGTTGGATATTAGGAAAAACTTTTTCACTAGGAAGGTGGTGAAACACTGGAATGCGTTATCTAGGGACGTGGTAGAATCTCCTTCCTTAGAAGTTTTTAAGGTCAGGCTTGACAAAGCCCTGGCTGGGATGATTTAATTGGGGATTGGTCCTGCTTTGAGCAGGGGGTTGGACTAGTTGACCTCCTGAGGTCCCTTCCAACCCTGATATTCTATGACTCATTTTTAGCTGGCATAAGAAAGAGGAAAAACACCCCAAACCCCTGAAGTTCAACACTCTACAAAAACCCACAGAATGGGGTAAAGTGGAAGAAGCACGTCATTATATTCTCAACCACAGAGAAGCTTAACAAAGAATTACTAGGACATTGCTCTTAGAGTGTTTGATAAGCACTTTGATAAATCTAACACATGAAAAGGGATGTGTGAAAAAAAACAAATGGAAGAAAATGTAGAAAAATCACCAAATGAACATGAGCTCCCAGAGAGACTACAAGAACAAACACAATCCATATACATAGAAACAGGAGACTATCAAGTAGGAAGAAGGAGGCAATATTGCCTCTGCATATGGAATGCAGAGACCCCTACTGGAATACTAAGTCTAGTTTTGGGGTCCACACTCTAGAAAGGATGATAAGAAATTGGCAAGGAAAAAGAGAAAAGAATGATTGCAAGGCATGGTTTTCCAGACCTCAAATGTGAGACTTAAGGGAGTAACGTATTTATCTTTTTGAAGAGGTAGTTAAGAGACAATGTGATCATGGTATGCAAGTACCTACTATCAGGTATCTTCTCTGTATTTAGAGGGCTCTTTAATCTGGTAGACAGAGAATGAAATACAGTGGCTGAAAGCTGGAACTAGACAAATTGAATACCGATAGAAAAAGAATTCTCTTCATTTTGTAAGATTCCCAAGTAATTTCCATAGAAGTCTTTTAAGCGTCTATAGAATTTTTCCACAAAAGCAGGGCCAATATTTGTAAAGTTCAGAAATGTTTGATTCTGGGATGTTGTTGTGGGCCAATTTACAAGAAGATATGGCATCTTTAGTAGTGGCAAGTATAAAGATAGAAGAGATAATGGGGCCAGTTTTGGCAAAAGCTTCCAGGGGCCACATCACACAAACCCTTTTCTCTTTTAAAAGAAATTGCATGGCTGCCTACTTAGAATGAACGTAGACAGTGACAGGCAAACAATAGACCTTTCAGAAACAAACCATGTCAGCAAGAACTTGAAATCTCTCTCACATGACGACTTTTATACCAGCTCAACATCAGTACAGCATTTTGGGCCAAAGCCCACTGAAGCCGATGGGAGTCTATTGACCGCAGCGAGCTTTGGGTAGAGACCTTTATGCCTACTACCTTTGCCTCTTTTTTGAACAGAAATGTGATGATGAAAAACATAATATATTTTTTTAAAATTAAGAAAGGTCAGCCGTTTAACATGGTATTTGCTATGCTTTCCCCATGATTGGTTTTACTGGTCTACTTACCACCAAGTGTCAGATATTTTCAGACAACTGCCCTAAGAAAGGGAATCCAATTACAATAAGAGATCTCTACTTCTATACCCCATTTCAAAACACACACTGTACTGTACTATCAATATAATTAGTATATTACTGGAAACACAGTAGACATTTTATTCAAGGGTACTGACTATACACATTTATTTGCCCCGTGATGTTGGAATTATAATCCCGCATACATGAAATTATAAAAATCTAGTTCGATCCTCAAACTAAGACTCCAGTTCAGCAAGGTTCTTACCGATGTGCATAACTTTAGAGTTTGTCATGTGTTTAAGGACCTTGCTGAATCAGGACGCAAGTGTTCAAACCAGAAATTTTTGAGACACTAAATTATGAATTATTATTTACAAACTACACTGCCATATACATGATGATGAAATTATTCAAATGTTATTCTGCACATTCTTGTGAGGTGCATTACAAATATTTTTTTTACTGTAGTTCTTGAGTAGTCTACTCATTTTATAACAGGGTTAGGGTAATATTTAGGAGCGTCGTTATATCATTTAAACCGAAAATTCCACACAGAGCTCCTTGTTGAAATTTCAAAACAATCATGTTACAGAAAAAGCAAAGTTTTAACAATGCTTTCCATGAAAATGCCTCAGATATGAATAGAACCTTACATATGATATGTGAAGGCCAATTTAACAAATTTCTGGAAAGAACCTGGCTGACAGCATAACTGGAAGTGAATGAAATAATTTGTGAATTGCCTGCTAAATACCTGTGAACAATTCCATATTATATTATAATGTGTTCTGTGTCCAGGGACTCTTATTTTTACAGGCTCATATATACTCAGACAGTTAAATTTAATGTATTTCCACTCAAAAACATCAAGAGATCAAAGGCCAAGTACTTCAGCCTTCCATAATCCTTGAGAAATCCCCTTGGACCAGCATTTTGTCAGCTTCATTAATGCCATTTGTGGAACATAACACACACAGCAAGAATGGCACCTGTATTTGCAGTCAATGAGCGCTGTTTAAACGTTTGTTCTCAAAAAGAAATAGAAAAATTTGAGAACAACTAGTTTATCACTTCTATCAAAGCACATCAACTCTGGCCCCACCTTGATTTGTGTTAGGGGAATATTCATAGATATTGGTTATTAATACAGCACTATGATACTGAGATATAAACAGCTAAAATGGACTTTACTTTGGCATATATCGGTGATGAGAGAGCTGCTTTGTGAGCTTGGACTTCAGTTGGTGCCAATTTTTCAGAGGTGGCAAGTGGCCTGAAAGTGTCCCAGGAAAAGGGGATACAACACAGGGGATACAACACAGGGCTAACGGGAGTCCCCATTCGGATTCCTCCAGCTTTTTCCTTCCTCAACGCTACTCTGCTCCCCCTTGAGTCCCTGTCCCGTCTCTCACCCTTCCTTGCCAGAAGGGCCCTGAGGCTTCCAGCTACTGCCTCTTGCAATCCCCCATCTGGGCAATTGTAGGGGGCGTGCTGACAGAGTCTCCTTATGTTCAATGACAGCACCAGTGGCTCAATTCCAGGCACTCAGTGGTAGCGTAACAAGGTGGCTGGGCCAGCGTGCATGGCAGTGAAAGATCCCTAGACAGCTCCTGAAGGGGGTAGTTCCTTCCAGAGAAAAGGGCCCATGAAGTAACCCTGAGAAGAAAATCGGGGGGGGAGGGGGGGACAGATAAGAATTTCAGTCAATAACCTGAGAAAGCCTTGTTTAAACAATTTAATGCTCATGAAGGCAGTAGTAAGGGTATCTAGGGCATACAGTTAATTGAAACCAACCAGTGCTGGCTAGATTGACAGGCAGTCAGTGGTGCCCTGGTTGAAACATATTTATAAAAACAAAAGAATTTAAGTGATGCAGAACCACCAAGCTGTACCCTTAACTAACCTATGTAATTATGTGCGCTAGTTACTGTTACATTGTGTTCCCTATTCACTTGCCTCCCATTAAGTCTTACACCCTTTGTGCCATGTTTCGAATAAAATGGCAAAGCCCTTCAGGTGAGGGTGCACAGGGCCCTGTGTAATTCATATTTTCCCCAGCACTACAAGGTCCATTCTGTTTGGGGTCTCTGAGAAAGACAACAACTACCGTTTTAAACAGCATCACTTTGTCCCTGTAGAAATAACAGAAAGTCATCCAAAATAAAGAACTATAGCTGGGGGGGTACAGATTATTTTACCTTAGAACGGATAAACCCAAGTATTTCTTTCTACCTGGAGTCTAAATCTAGAGAAGAAAGTTTTCTAAAGGTTAATAAAACCCCAAAATGGGTACCCTAAATCCAGTTTAATAGAGGTATCTGTGTAAACCTCCTATTTTCATCAGGGGCATTTTATTATCCCTAGTGTATAAAATTCCAGTGACAATGTGATGTATTGTCAATAAAAAATAATACACCAATACAACTTGGTCTTTTACTAGCAGCACCAGATGGGGAAGTAATAAAAGTTGAATAGTACAATGGAATAATATAACTGGAAGCAGTTTGAGAGAAGGTAGCCGAAACAATTGTTCTAAACAGCTAGATTCTTATCCACAACTAGGATTATTATCATGGAGATCTAGGTTACTTTACAGCTTGATAATATCCCCAGAAGTCATTGGTTTATTTCTGAGACTTCAAAATCAGCTTACCTCAGTAAAAGTTAAATTATGAATGGATGAGGTTCAGCATCCTTGCAGATGGAAGTGATGCTTTTTTGTGTATAGGGCACAAAGATACAGTGAGAGGGGGACTGATTTTCCTCTGCCTTACTGCTTATAAAGACTTTTACACCACTGGCGGAGTGCAAAGGGAGTGTAAAATGCTACCATGCTGATAGGGTGCCATTTTACACCAGCTGCAGGACAAAGCTTGTTGGAACAATACATTGCCACCTTTCATACAGAGCCGAGTCATGCATTCTCAGAAGTTCAGCTGAAAGGAATCCTAATGTCTGATGTGATGTGGCTCACTCTAGCTAGATAAGCAAAAAGAAAAGTAGTACTTGTGGCACCTTAGAGACTAACCAATTTATTTGAGCATAAGCTTTCGTGAGCTACAGCTCACTTCATCGGATGCATACTGTGGAAAGTGTAGAAGATCTTTTTATACACACAAAGCATAAAAAAATACCTCCCCCACCCCACTCTCCTGCTGGTAATAGCTTATCTAAAGTGACCACTCTCCTTACAATGTGTATGATAATCAAGGTGGGCCATTTCCAGCACAAATCCAGGGTTTAACAAGAGCGTCTGAGGGGGGAGGGGTAGGAAAAAACCAAGGGGAAATAGGTTACCTTACATAATGACTTAGCCACTCCCAGTCTCTATTCAAGCCTAAGTTAATTGTATCCAATTTGCAAATGAATTCCAATTCAGTTTTCTTTTCTTCATTCCTCTTGCTTTCCTTCCCTGTCTCTTCTCATTAGTCGGTTTATGTCCATTTCCTCTCAGTCAACTTTTTGAAACATCCATTTGTTCTGTTAAAACCAGCTTTTCTTCCATCCTAAACTGTGTCTCTGTTTTGAATCATCCTTTTCCCTAATAGCCAAAGAGATATATATTATGTATTATGCCTGTTTTTTCCCTCTCTTCCTTGTTTTCTTCCCCCGGGGGAAACGTCTTTTTCCCCCTCTCCTTCCCGTTTCAATCTTTAGCTCTCCTTCCATCCCTTTTTCAAAAAAAAAAAAAAAAAAATCTTTCAACAGCTTCCTGCTTCCCCCGGCTCCATTCCTTCCATGTTCACCCACCTTCTCTTTCTTCTTCCTCCTCTTTCCATTTTTCCTTTTCTCTCCTGACCCTTGGTCTACTCAAAGAATCTGCTCCTCTCACCTGCCTGGGTAGGAGATCAGGGCTGCTCATTACTAGTGGAGAGGAGGAAGCAATGACTGTTACTCCCAATTTAGGAGAAAGACAGCTGAATGGCAACATCAAAATGAGCAGTGGGGTGGGCAGGAGCTCTGTACATTACATATCTTAAGTTATCAAACCCAAGGCCAGATTTAGGGGCAGGTGACAGTCTAGGTCAGGGGCAGGCAACTATGGCACGTGTGCCAAAGGCGGCATGCGATGTGCCACAAGTACTCCTTTTCTTTTTGCGAATACAGACTAACACGGCTGTTACTCTGAAACCTGATTTTCAGTAGCACTCACACTGCCCGGGTCCTGGCCACCAGTCCCAGGGGCTCCGCTGCTGACCTGGGGTACCAGCTGCCAGCCTCCTGCCAGCTGAGGTTCCGTCCGCTGGCCCCAGGTCCCAGCCACTGGTCCCAGGGGCTCTGCTGCCGGCCTGGGGTTCTGTCTGCCAGCCCCGCTCAGCCCACTGCCAGCCCTGGGTCATGGCCACCTGTCCCGGGGGCTCCGCTGCTGGCCAACCCACTGCCGGCCCAGGGTCCCGGCCCAGCCGCCAGCCTGGGGCTCTGCAGCAGCCCCCAGCTGTGGCCCTCAAGCCCCAGCCTGGGGCAGTGAGGGGTATAGACAGGGCCAAGAGGGGGCACAGCTCAGCATGGATCGCAAAGATTCTTTTACTGGCACGTGAAACTATAAATTAGAGTGAACAAATGAAGACTCGGCATACCACTTCGGAAAGGTTGGCGACCCCGGTCTAAGTCAATAAGAAAGCACTAGTTCAAAAGTGAGATTTCCCATGAGCATAAAATGCCTAGAAATAGAAATGCAATGAATATTTTGTAGGAAACAAAAACAGGCATCCAACGTTTTCAAACACGGTCAAAGGAAGATTCTGAACTGATAACTGATGAAAAAAATGGATGAAAAAGCTCCTGCCCTCATGGGACAGATGTCAAGCAGATGCTCACTTGCTTACAAATTGCTGAAGTTCCATAAAAGGAAAAAAGACAAACTGTTATTGTATAACAGATGCTTAAGTGCAGAATGGGAACGAAAGCCTTTTAGGTTTAAAAAGCTATCAGCTAGTCTCATTTTCACAATACGAAAGGCAGCCGCTATATGAAAGAAATAAGTCTATCAGAGAAACAAATCAAACAGATTTTGCTGATATGCTCAGCTTAGCGTCCCCCCCCACCCCAATACCCAGCCTTGACTCTAGTAATAAACATTTATTCCAAGATCAAACTCCTCTACATTCAGATAAAACTAGCAAGATGCCCACGTGTTATAGCACCATCTATTGAATCTGGATAAAATTATATCCACTTACATTTTCATCTGGCCATTCAAAGCTGCAAGCTAGTGACTTCCTTCATGCTGATGTTTTCAGTATTTCCATTCTGGTTTTCATTATACAGATGCTATGTGCTTATATGAAACTTCAGCAATATTTCCACAGCCTATGGCAGCTCTCTTAAATGCAAGTTTTAACACAGAAAATATATTCATACACTTTTGTTACAATGAGAGGACAGGCACTGTAAGCGCGTTATCAGTGTTTGGTTAGATCAGAGGTTCTCAAACTTTTCTACTGGTGACCTCTTTCACGTAGCAAGCCTCTGAGTGCGACCCCCCTCATAAATATATTAAAAAGTGTTTTTAATCTAACACCATTATAAATGCTGGAGGCAAAGCGGGGTTTGGGATAGAGGCTGACAGTTCGTGACTCCCCCATGTAATAACCTCGCGACCCCCTGAGGGGTGCTGACCCCCAGTTTGAGGACCCCTGGGTTAGATAATATCCATAACTTCTCTGAAAAGGCTCAGCCCACCCCTTGTTAAAACAGGAATCTAGCAAAACATGAATAAAGCAGACAGCAGAGGCAAATTGTTTGGTGCCATCTTTTTCTCTTTTCCTTTAGTTTTTAGTAAATTTTATACACCTAGAAAATGCCTGATTGCACTGTGCCCCTACTGCATATAAACAGCCTTCCATTTATTGGGGAGCCAAACTTCCTGCCTTGTCCTACCATCATGCCCCATTCTCCCTAGAGACCATCTAAGAGTAATGGGCTGAATCATCCTATGCCCACTCAGAGCTTGGCCACTCTGCTCAGACTGCCAATCAAGGTGGCAATTATTTACATTTGTTAGGGTGGCTTGGTCTGAAATTAACTGGGCAGCACAGCATGGGGAGGAGGTGACCAGCCCTCTGTAAAGAAAGAAGTGGTTTGGGACTATTTAGAAAAAGCTGGATGAGCACAAGTCCATGGGGCCGGATGCGCTGCATCCGAGAGTGCTAAAGGAGTTGGCGGATGTGATTGCAGAGCCATTGGCCATTATCTTTGAAAACTCATGGCGATTGGGGGAGATCCCGGACGACTGGAAAAAGGCTAATGTAGTGTCCATCTTCAAAAAAGGGAAGGAGGATGATCCTGGGAACTACAGGCCAGTCAGCCTCACCTCAGTCCCTGGAAAAATCATGGAGCAGGTCCTCAAGGAATCAATCCTGAAGCACTTACACGAGAGGAAAGTGATCAGGAACAGTCAGCATGGATTCACCAAGGGCAAGTCATGCCTGACTAATCTAATTGCCTTCTATGACGAGATAACTGGCTCTGTGGATGAGGACGTGTTGTTCCTTGACTTCAGCAAAGCTTTAGACATGGTGTCCCACAGTATTCTTGCCAGTAAGTTAAAGAAGTATGGGCTGGATGAATGGACGAGAAGGTGGATAGAAAGCTGGCTAGATTGTCGGGCTCAAAGGGTAGTGATCAATGGCTCCATGTCTAGCTGGCAGCCGGTATCAAGCGGAGTGCCCTAAGAGTCGGTCCTGGGGCCGGTTTTATTCAATATCTTCATAAATGATCTGGAGGATGGTGTGGATTGCACCCTCAGCAAGTTTGCAGATGACACTAAACTGGGAGGAGAGGTAGATACGCTGGAGGGTAGGGATAGGATACAGAGGGCCCTAGACAAATTAGAAGATTGGGCCAAAAGAAATCTGATGAGGTTCAACAAGGACAAGGGCAGAGTCCTGCACTTAGGACGGAAAAATCCCATGCACCGCTACAGACTAAGGACCGAATGGCTGGGCAGCAGTTCTGCAGAAAAGGACCTGGGGGTTACAGTGGACAAGAAGCTGGATATGAGTCAACAGTGTGCCGTTGTTGCCAAGAAGGCCAATGGCATTTTAGGATGTATAAGTAGGGACACTGCCAACAGATCGAGGGACGTGATTGTTCCCCTCTATTTGACATTGGTGAGGCCTCATCTGGAGTACTGTGTCCAGTTTTGGGCCCCACACTACAAGAAGGATGTGGAAAAATTGGAAAACATCCAGTGGAGGGCAACAAAAATGATTAGGGGACTGGAACACATGACTTATGAGGAGAGGCTGAGAGAACTGGGATTGTTTAGTCTGCAGAAGAGAAGAATGAGGGGCGATTTGATAGCTGCTTTCAACTACCTGAAAGGGGGTTCCAAAGAGGATAGAGCTCGGCTGTTTTCAGTGGTGGCAGATGACAGAACAAGGAGTAATGTTCTCAAGTTGCAGTGGGGGAGGTTTAGGTTGGATATTAGGAAGAAGTTTTTCACTAGGACGGTGGTGAAACACGGGAATGCGTTACTTAGGGAGGTGGTGGAATCTCCTTCCTTAGAAGTTTTTAAAGTCAGGCTTGACAAAGCCCTGGGTGGGATGATTTAGTTGGGGATTGGTCCTGCTTTGAGCAGGGAGTTGGATTAGATGACTCCTGAGGTCCCTTCCAACCCTGATAGTCTATGATTCTAAGACCAACCACGTTCCACAGCCTCTGTGAAGTGCAAGAGTTCATTTCAAAATTGTTGACCCAGAGATTAAAGGCTCCATATCTCATTCCCATGAATATGGTAGTCTCCCTTGAAGATTTTTTTGGTAGAAGCTGAGACCTTAAATAAAATACATCAAGAGAACTTGAAGTGGACATCAGCTGTAGTGTCTCTCAGTATCTCTGGAATGCTTGATCTATTTTTAAACCCAGGGAAATTAGAACAATATGTTCCTCCTTTTAGCTCCTTATTTCATTCTCTGTCTCACCTCGGGTTCCTGCCTGTTTCACTTGCATTTCTCTATTGAGTCTTCATTTCCACATCCTGCACAGTGCATGTTCTCTGAAAGCTTTCCTGCTTCTTTTGATTGTTCTTCACGTGTCTTATGTCTGTTTTTTCTAAACTTTCTTCAATAGCCATTTTAGGAGAAATGGTTATAGTCAGTTACTGGGAACAATTAAAAGCTGTCAAGCATTCCTGAAAAGTAAACGAAGAACAAGAAAGTATTTGTAATTTTTGTGCAGAATTTCCTCCAATGGGCTAGTTTACAGAGCGAGCCAGACCAGTAAATAAGAGAGGAAGCAGGGTTTTTTAAAAATAACCAGTAAAACCATTTTTTAAAAAACATTGTACAGGCTACAAGAAATTAATCTTTATTTACACCTATTGTGTTCTTTAAAACCCACTGATGTGATAGTGTTATACAGCTAGAAATCATTAGAAGTTTCTTAGTTCCTTACAATATTCAATTGATATGACTGTGAATGTAAGGGCTCTCTTTTGATCTTACATGCTATATCACTGTATTTACTATTACTGTGTATAGTAAATTCCAGGGTTAGGTAATGCCAGCAGATGCACTATAAACACTGACTCTTAACGTAAGAAATATTTGACTGTACGTGTGAACCAACAGGGCATATACAGAGAAAGTTTCCCTCTTTTATTACAAGGTTCCTTTTTTCATTTTAATAAACTGAATAGTTCATTGCCAGCTAATATAATGGGCCAGTTTCACTGGTACATGCCACCATTACGTTGTACCATTCTGGCAAGGAAAAGCAGCCACAGTCTTGGCTAATCCGAGTCCCTGGAGTGGTGCAAAGCAGCTCGACTGCACCAGTGTAGCTCACTTATTATATTTAGATGGCATGATTGTGGCTATTGCAGTTTACCAAATCCCCTTTGACCTAATCCAGATCTCAATTTTACAGGTGTAAATCAGGAATAACTCCATTAAGTCAGTGGTATTTTACTGCTTTTTTACCAGTGTGCATTGGACAAGAATCAAGCTCCTTGTGTGTGTTACAAATGTTCCCCTTTCACTTGAAACATGCTATAATTTACTGTTCAAATGAATATTCTTAAGATTAAGCATAACTCATTAATACCTGGGGCTCAGGGTAGAAAAACTGTTAGATGAGGGTCATCCAGGAACTCTTGAAGACAAAGAATATAAAACCAACAAACCAAACAACAAATTCTTAAAAGATGTGGTAGAAACATCACAAATCAAAGTCAAATTTAAGAGTTTGCAGAACCATATATCTGAGGAAATACTGCACTAGGAATAAAAGATCAAGTGATATTTTTGAAGAAATAAATGGAAGAGGCACTCTCATGCTTTCATTTTTTTTTTAAAATAAGGAATTATCCATGGGTCTGACAGCATTATAAACCAAAACAAGTTTAGTGCTATTTCTCCCCATCCTCCTAATATGATAAGATAAGAATTTCTTGGGAGAGAAATACTGTACTTTCATTTATCTAAGGCTGACAAACATACAGGTTATTCCTTATGTTTCACTCCCAAAAAAACTTTTCAGTGCTTCTAAGATGTTCAGCCTGTATATTTTAATTTCCATCACTGTTTAGAAAGCACAACCCCTGCACCTCACCCCCCCCGCAAAAACAAAAACCCAACAACCCCTCCCACCAGATCCTCTTCCTCATGTTGAGTAATCCTACTGAAGTCAATGGGACTATGTTGAGTAAGGTCCTAGATAATGTGAATAAGTGTATTAGAAGCCAATCCTGAATAATATTTTAATCCTAAATCTGTCCTTTTATGGGAAGTCTAGAAGCATTTTGTTCTATACATTACAGAAAGCTAAATCATTTCTGCAAAGTTTCACTTCCTAATTTCCTTGTGACTGGCAATTTTGTTTGTTGTTTGTTGATCCAGGTAATCACAGTGCACTTCGTCACCAAAATGTTGTCTCCTGTTTCTGATGGATTCATTCCAAGGATACAAGTAGCCTTTTGGCTTTATTGTTTGGTCAGTGTAGTGACTTTAAACAAATGACTGTACGGTTCACATGGGAGGAAAGAGCCACTGTACATTTGTGGATAACGGCAAAGCATTCTGCTCTAACATCTGAGTACAAGTAATGTAACAATTTCTCAGGGGCCCAGGAAAGCTATCAAATGCATGTCTCTGATGAAAAGTTATGATTTTCACATGGGAGGTGATAAAGGTCCATTGAAAGAGAAAGTTACAAACTGAGTCAGATACAAGAGTGTAAGAAAACAAAGTAACAGCTGCAACAAACGAACATATTTTTGTCAAAATCCTACTATAACTGAATTGCTTTATAAACAGAACCAGAACTGGATCATTCATACATTATATGGGCCAAATGATGCAGTGCTTATTCTGCCAAGGATTCCAAATCCTTGGGATTAATTATAAATGCTCCAGGATTTGTCCCTGTAATACTACAGGCTTGTCAAAACTTAAAACACTACAGGGGCACAGCCTGCAGCGCGTCAGCATGGACACTACCTACACTGACAGGAGGGATTCTCCCATTGGTGTAGTTAATTCACCTCCCCAAGAGGTGGTAGCTATGTCAACAGAATAATTCTGCCATTTACCTAGGGCTGTCTACACAGGGATTTAGGTTGGCTTAATTAGGTCACTCAGAGATGTGACTTTTTCACACCCCATGAGCAGCGTAGCTGGGTTGATCTCGTTTTCTAGTGCGGACCAATCCTAGATGTTTCCTGTAAACTAACAGCGATTACCACTTGGAAACAAGTAGGCCTGGTTGAACTCTATGTTGTGAAAATTTGTTGGGAATTCATCCCTTTTTTCCCTGTCTGGAAACCAACCTTGACTTTTTTGAACTTAGTTATTCACAAGGACTCAATACTTTTGATTAGTAATTTTTACCCTATTGATTGTTTGCAAACTGTTCTCCTGTAATATTCCATTTTCATGATTTACATCATGCAATCGATCCCTTAAGTCATATGGTAGTATTTCTGCTTCCTGACTAGAACTTTCTAAAACAGGAGAACAAAGGATTTCAGATTAATTAATGCTAAGCTTGAATGATCTGGGGGACTTGGAGCCACTTTCATGCAAAGCGGGTGGTTGTCCAAACAGTGAAGAGTAACGAAAAACATGACCCAGAAATCACAGCAAACTCAGCTTGGTGCTTTGTTTAGGCTGGATAGTCAGAAAAATGATTTGTGAATGTTTTCCCCAATCTAACAATACTGACCATTTTTGTATGGTTGCCATTTCTGGGTGTCATATCCAAAGACGGTAGGTAGCTTAACAGTTCCCCCCACCCAAAAATATCTAAACAAAGCCATATATATTCTGATGCCCCGATTCTCCTCTGATTAAAAGTGATATGAGAAGTATCTCCACTAAAGTCAATGGAGTTACATCAGTACAAGACTGTTGAGAGGAGAATCAGGCTTGGACATGGAATGGTATGTTTACCAGAACATTGCTCTTCCTCTATTTACACAGCATTCTTCTAGTGAAACAGCTCCCTTCATGTACCTGCTTTTAACTACAACAGAATAGTGGGGTGGACGTTTACAAGGTTTTCCTGGCCTCGTTCCCTAACACCATTTCACTGTTGGTATGTTTTCATTTATAGTAGTAGGGTATATGGTTTCTCTTCAGAGGATTTTTCTTTAGTCACCAGCTACTGTACTAACAGATTACATTGATCATCTAGTTGCAGATAAAGTGAAGTAATGTGTGCCCTCCTATCCCTCCCTGTGCTTTGTATCATGCTCCATTTTGTACATCATCATTTTTAAATGATACTATTTACTAATACAGGGCCAAGTTCAGCCTCCCTTATGCCGAGAAATACTGATGTGAACGGTTATGTCTCAGGGTCACACTGTCAGCGTGAAGGCAGGCCACAGACCTGATACGTCATTCCCTGGGCAACAGCAGTCATGGGGTCCAGCCCTGAGAGTCCACACAAAAAGGAAAATATTTCCACATCCCACAAGGGCCAGCCCCCTCCCACACACAACGGAGGGGAGGCCAACTCCCAGGAAGTCTCCGCTCTCAGGATTTAGTCCCGGAGGTTTCCGCAAAAGAAACCAACTGGGCCTTGTTCTTTCCTCAGAGGTCTCAGGCTGGCAGAGCTCTCAAGCCATTCTCCGGCCTATAGCCCACACACCCCTGGTAGGGAAGAGGGAGTTCTGCTTGTTTCAGAGTAACACTCCAGCTAGGTTGGGTTCCTCCCTGCTAAGGGCCTGCCCCCAGGCCTGACAAGCCACACAGGTGCAGCAGGTGGTTATGACCACAGGAGCTCTTTAACCCCTTCTTCACTGCTGCGGGTAGGGTCATCTGCCCCCACCACACTTGGGTATTCCCATTCAGATCAGTGGGGTTTTGCCTAGGATAATACATTACTCCTTATGAGGAGCAAAATGTAGTCCTTAGACGTTTAGATTTCAAAATCATTGTTTTATTAAATATTTTTAAAGCAGTAAAGAGAATTAAAAGAAAGGCTGCCATGTGGATTCTGGCATTTCTCCTGTTGTACCAACAGGAAACATTTCCAACTACATATTTGTGATGCTCTGTACCTCAGGGGAACACCCAGCACCACGTTCATCCTTATAATATGATTGCGTGGTATCTAATGCAAAGGTTTGCCATGTCGGGTGTCTTCGGAAGGCTCATGATGTACTGAGCATTGTTCTTATGGTAATGTTATAGTAATAGTTGTTATAGTCATGTTATAGGTTGTAATTTCATATATATATATAGTTATGAGGCTGGAAAATGTGTTCTCATGGCTTAAAGCAAGCCCAAGAGGCCTTGTCTGCATGTTGGACTACATGGCTGATAGGATACATCCATCGGACAAAATGTTTATGTCATCTACATGTCTGCCATAACTAAGATGCATTGACAAGAAAATGCTAGTGAATCTGAATCAAATTGGAAATTGATTACAAGCACATTACAGGGCCATTTGCACCTGAGGTACAATGCAACCGTCCCTGAATAGACCATTGAGAAAAGCAACTCTCCTACTCAGGAGGTACTTATGCCAACCTGAACTACATGATTGCATTACATACACATCTTCCCTTTTAACATATAAAAAGGGAAAGTCTGACAGATTTTCCAACTGCTTTTGATATTGCAACATGTACATGTTACAGTAAACCAGAATGCAGTTTAGATCTTATCAACCAAATGGTCCTTTAAAAAGAATAAAGAAGAGAAAAGGTTGAAGCTGCCAGTCCATGCTTAGACTATATTGAGAAGAGGAACTTTCCAAAAATTGTATTAATAAGGGCTAGATTGAGCCCATATGTCATTACACCACCTCAAAAGTATTTCAGGCTCATGAGCATAGTTCTCTTGGCTCCCCACTTCCTCCATGAAGGGAAAAAGAAAAGGAGTACTAGTGGCACCTTAGAGACTAACCAATTTATTTGAGCATAAGAGCTACAATTGGTTAGTCTCTAAGGTGCCACTAGTCCTCCTTTTCTGTTTGCGACTACAGACTAACACGGCTGCTACTCTGAAACCCGTGATCCATGAAGGGAGTACTTTGCTGATGGTCTATACCAACACGTTATCAACTCCACCCCTGCTCAGTTCTACTAGCCAATGCCCTGAAGAGCAGAGCTAGTGCTCTACCTCCACCCACTGAGTCCTTGCCCAATGGCTTGCCACAAGCCCTCCATATTGCCTCAGCAGACCCTTATGCCCACACCGAGCCCCAGTGAAATGACTGGGCTCTGCACAGGCACAGGGGTCTGCCACTGAAGATGCACTTGCATCATCAGGGCCTAAAATAGTAAAAAATAGACAGACAGATATGCAAATAACGGCTAGCAAAAATATCTTGTGCTGATAGCAAATAACGTAAGCTATACGCACAAGTACAAATGCAGCCGATGAAAAAAAGGAATTTATATTCAGGATGCAACTAATCAGTTAGTACTTCATCCTCAGAGCCCATTAGAATTACCCATCACACCACTTTTTCTAAGCTGTTCAGCAAGAAGTGTTTTAGCGCATTCTATTCAGAAGAAATCTTTTTATCTTGAATAGTTAAAACACATTTGGCAAGAGAAAGCAGTGATGCATTAGAATCCGATAAAGTACACTCGGAAAGAGACTCTGACTCTTAGATCTATCTTGCTTGCCTTGTTAATTAAGTTAGTTCCTATTCTGTAATCTGCAAAGGTGTTTTTAAAAACAACTGACCTATAAACATGGACTGAACCAAATTTAATGGGAGAATGGCTCCATTAAGAACTGATTCAAATGATTCCAGGATATGACTATAATTGACATTTTCAATATTGTTTATGAAAACTGATCTATTGAATCACAGTCAATAATTGCTATCCAAGGGACTTACCTTTCACACAGCGGAAGACCCCTAGGGACTCGAAAGAGTAATTGGAGTACTAAACCTCTGACTGCTAGGAGCTGGGACTGGATGACAGAGGGTGGATCACTTGGTAAATTTCCCTGTTCTGTTCACTCCCTCTGAAGCTTCTGGCACTGGCCACAGTCAGAAGGCAGGATATTGGGCTAGATGGACCAGAGGTCTGACCCAGTATGTCCATTCTTATGTAGCATATCACATTAGTCATTGCAAGTTAAGAATGGAGCCCTTTTTCCATTTGCCTGTCATTCATGAACCAGTCCTATTTCTTTGGATATATTTGTCATTTGAGAATTCTTTGAGTAGTCGCAGAAAACAATATGAAATAATACAAAAACTATTTATGTGAAATTTTTCTTCTTTGGCTAGTCATCTAAATCAGTGTTTTTCAAAGTTCGGGTCGCGACCCAGTGCTGGGTCGCGGCATGTAAGGCACTGGGTTGCCTTGCTCAACACCCAGGGACCCTAGCGGCTCTGTTCAGCACTGCTGACCAGGACGTTAAAAGTATGGTACGCGGTGCTGCCCACCTAAGGCAGGCTAGTGCCCACCTGTTCCGACACCATGCTGTGCCCTGGAAGCAGCCAGCAGTGGGTCTGGCTTCTAGGCAGGGGGGCCACAGGGCTCCACACACTGTTCCTGCCCCGAGAATTGGCTCCATATTCCTATTGGCTGGTTCCTGGCCAATGGGAACTTGGGGGTGGGGGAGGCTGTGTCTGTGGGTGAGAGCTGCTCAGAGCTGCTTGAGCGCCTCTGCCTAGGAGCTGGACCTGCTGCTGGCTGCTTTCGGGGTACAGCGTGTTCTGCGATGCCAGGACAGGTGGGAAGCCTGCCTCTGCATCCCGGCTGTGCTGCTGACCGAGAGCTGCTGGAGATAAGTCTGCATCCCAACCCCATGCCCCAAACCCCTGCCCCGAGCCCCCCAACCCAGAACCCCTTCCTGCACCCCAAACCTTGCATCCCCAGCCCCACCCCAGAGCCTGCACCCCCAGCCCAGAGCCCTGACCCCGTCCTGCACCTCAACCCCCCACCCCAGCTCTTAGCCCTCCCTGAACCCAGAGTCCCTCCTGCGCCCCAAACTCCTGATCCCCAGCTTCATCCTAGAGCCTACACCCCCAGCCCAGACCCCCTCCCGCATCCCAACCTCCTGCCCCAGGCCAGAGCCCCCTCCCACACTCGGAGCTGCTTCTGCACTCCAAACCCCTCATCCCCGCCCCACCCCAGAGCCTGCACCCTCAGCCTAGAGCCCTGACCTCCTCCTGCACCCCAACCCCCTGCCCCAGCCCAAAGCCCCCTCCTACACCTTGAACCCCTCATCCCCAGGTCCGTTGAGTCACGGGCATCCACAATTTTCTTCAACTGGGTCCCCAGAAATTTTTTTTGGAAACCACTGATCTAAATCATATGCTGATATTTCTGCTTGGATGACTGGAAAGCTTTACATAAGCTTTCCATTACAAACAAATAGAAAATGAATTTCTACTAGGAATACTCATATGAATTAATCCTTTGTGCTAGAATTCAGGAAATTTTCTGGATTCACATACACTTTTGTTCATTATTTTCAAATATTTGGACAGACGGCCCCATGAATAGCAGGGGTGTGACACGGGGCTTCAATTCACAAATAAGTTAATGAATCGGGTTTGGCACTATTCAAAAAGCTACAAATGAAACCAACCGGATATCAGTTTTAGACACACTGTTCACCTCCCGTCTGCCGCAGAAATTAATGTGGCTGTTTGTATGAGATAGAACCCTAAAAAAAAAAAAAAAAAAAAAAACATCACTCTTTTCAGGCTACTACACTCAATTAATTTTGTTGTAAATACTCTCAGCACCTGGTTCTTCTCACTGAAGTCAAGGAAACTACAATGATGTAAAACTATCATGAGAAGAGACTCAAGCACTCAATCACTAGTTAATACCACCACTTACCGCGCTGCTAGCCTGAACGCTGTGGGATTTTGCTCATGCACTAACAAGCTAGAACACACAATAATAGCTCTATTAGGTCAATCATCTTCAAACTAAACACTTGTTGGAGGCAGGCATACAACACAAAAGGCATAATGGCATTTACTTTTCTACTCCATTGGGGTATGTTAAGGCAGACACTATCTGTACCAGGGACCAGCCAGTGAGAGCAACACTGGAACTGTTAAGCAAGGCTGCAAGTTTGACACTAGACAGAGAACAGAAGAGATGTGAATGGTCTTCTCTCACAATGTTTTTAATAGTTAGCCTATTCAGCACAGGGGAAAGTAAAAGTGAAAACATTCACATGACCTTTAATATTTTTTGTTGTTGACAACAGCAACGGTCATCCAGGACTCAATGTACACTTTCTCCACCCAAGGGGGCAATGGAGAGCTGTGGGTGCTCTATAATGCCTCAGGTGCACCACAGTGCCAGCGATCAGCACGGAAGCCTCTATGCCTGCCAGACATGCACACACAACTCAAATAGAAGGATTCATCACGAGAGCGGACAGAAAGGAAAGGCTGCAAAATACCCTAGGGATGAAGGCTTACCCAGGCATAACCAAAGCTAAATGCATCATGATCAACTTGGCCCCCTGGAGCAGTCTGTTAGAGGACTAGTCTAGCTTCCTGGGACTATTCAGGCCTAGCACCTGGGGTACCCCATTCTAGTTTATCTCTGCATTTGAGGGCAGTTAGATGGGCCTGAATCTTGGCCAGTGAGATCTATAGGCCAGTACCTCCTTGGGTGTTTTTTTCGGAAGCCATTCTGCTTAATACTCCAGATTGCAGGTTGCTCGCCCTGTGGGCTATAATTAAGCAGCAAGCCCCGCCCTGCAGCCCTATCCAAAATCTCTGCCGCCTATCTTCTCTTCTTGAGTGCAGCAACCCAATCCCTTGAGACCTAACACCAGATGAGATCACACTGCCCCCTTTCCCACAGTAATCCCCTGTGTCTGGGATGCATAGGGGCAGCAGCCCTCTAGTGCTCTTCATACGAGATGAGCTGCTGCACTCAAGATCCCTCTATTCAGCTCTCTAAAAAGAAAAGGAGGACTTGTGGCACCTTAGAGACTAACCAATTTATTTGAGCATAAGCTTTCGTGAGCTACAGCTCACTTCATCGGATGCATACTGTGGAAACTGTAGAAACTCTCTTTTTATATACACACAAAGCATGAAAAAGTACCTCCCCTCCCACTCCACTCTCCTGCTGGCAATAGCTTATCTAAAGTGATCACTCTCCTTACAATGTGTATGATAATCAAGTTGGGCCATTTCCAGCACAAATCCAGGGTTTAACAAGAACGTCTGAAGGGGGGGTGGTAGGAAAAAACAAGGGGAAATAGGCTTGAATAGAGACTGGGAATGGCTATTTCCCCTTGTTTTTTCCTACCCCCCCCTTCAGACATTCTTGTTAAACCCTGGATTTGTGCTGGAAATGGCCCAACTTGATTATCATACACATTGTAAGGAGAGTGATCACTTTAGATAAGCTATTGCCAGCAGGAGAGTGGGGTGGGAGGGGAGGTACTTTTTCATGCTTTGTGTGTATATAAAAAGAGAGCTTCTACACTTTCCACAGTATGCATCCGATGAAGTGAGCTGTAGCTCACGAAAGCTTATGCTCAAATAAATTGGTTAGTCTCTAAGGTGCCACAAGTACTCCTTTTCTTTTTGCAAATACAGACTAACACGGCTGTTACTCTGAAACCTATTCAGCTCTCTGTTGCACAGCCCCTGTCCCTGCCCCCCACGGCTTCTGTTCAGATCTGTATGCTGTATCTTCTGCTAGATCCCGCCTAGGAGAGCCTGGTTGTTGTTGATGCTGCTGTGACATACTGTCAAGGCTGAATTCCCCCCTCTGTCACTTTGAGTACAGAAGGTGGGGGCCTGCAAGGATTTTAAAAATTAATACTTGCCACTCCAGGCTTGTCTTAAACTCCCAAGGTTACAGCTTTTCTCTGACCTTGGCTTGGTAAACGCTGCCACCACCCAAATGCCAAAAACCCCCTTGGACCTAGGAAGAAGCACTTGGGAATTCCTCCCTGTGGGGAACCTTCAAGTCCTTTCACCCCACCTCTGGGGAAGAGCTGAGAAAGAAAATAAAGGAAATGAGCTGTTGCTACCAGCTAATCAAACAACGTGCACAAACCTCGTAGGACACCAAAAATCCAATCCTCTTCTTAAAAAAAAAAAAAAAAAAGGTAAATGTTAAAAACAAAGAGGAGGAAAATACATCCAGAATACATACATACAATAAACACATTTAGGCTTTTGCTAGATTTTAAAAGAGCAATTCCAAAAATTAAGCACCCAAAATAGCTTTCTTGGGGGTTAGTTTAAAGAAGGCGTTCTCAAACTGGGGGTTGGGACCCTCAGGAGGTCATGAGGTTATTACACAGGGGGTCGCGAGCTGTCAGCCTCCACCCCAAACCCTGCTTTGCATTCAGCATTTATAATGGTGTTAAATAGATTTAAAAGGGTTTTTAATTTAGAAGGTGGGGGTCGCACCCAAAGGCTTGCTATGTGAAAGGGGTCACCAGTACAAAAGTCTGAAAACCCCTGGCTTAAAGGTTACAAGCAAACAAAAGCATCTGGGGTTAGCACAGAGGAGTCCACAAGCTCTAAAAAAATAAACAGAAATAAACCTAATTGCATCTTCCTAAACATTCCTAATTTACTTAGGAATCTGGGTTGTTAAAAGTAGTTCTAGATATGATCTGATGGTTTTCATATCTGCTTCAAACTTTACAGAGCATTCCTGCTGCCCCTCTCTTCACCCCAGAGAAAACAAAGGGAAAGTTTCTTTCCCCCATTTTAAGAAGTTCTAGCCTTCCCATTGGCTCTTTTGGTCAGGTGCCCACTCCCCCCCCCTTTACCCTGGGGGACTTTTTAACCCTTTAGAGGTAAAGCAAGTAGAGAACAGCTACTAAGACAGACTAACTGACGGGCTGGGTGTCCATCAAAGGGAGCTAGCCCCCCCCCCACACACACTTCATTTATCACACATGCCATGCCATAGAAACAACAAGCTCCATCATGGAACAGATCCTTTTAAAGGATGTCACACCTCCATGCACAACTGACTAGGAGAAGGAACCCAGTCTGCTGGCCTACAGCCCACAAGAACTGACGGGGGAAAGAAAAAAGAGTAAATCTGCTTCTCAGCAGATTGATCCTTCATACTGTGTGATTCGAACCGGAAACCCACAAAAAGAATATTAAAGCTAGCAATGACATTTTCAAGGACACCCACACACCGGGAGACATTTCTGATGTTCAGTTCTGATGAAGTGATCACTTTTGTGGAAAGCTCTGTACAAACTGCTGCATTTCAACCCACGCTCTGCAAATTCTACCCGCGGTACATTTCCCAGAGAGAGTTTTGAACAGCTTTACTGAAGCTTTTTTGACGTGGAGACAGCATTTTCAAACAGGAAATGACCTGTAAGGTCATTTGGGCTCCCACTGCAGGAGCATTTACCGTCACATCTGCCCCTCCCTCTGCCCAGCAACCAATCCTGTTCTCCCCCGCCTCCATCCAGCCTCATCCCTGCTCCTCCTGGGGCTCTCTACCTCTCTCTCCCAGCCCTGAGGGTGGAGAGCTGCAGCTGCATCTCCTCTCCCCATTTCATGGGGAGGGACTCCAGGTGTCCTTCACCCCTTTGCTCCCGTCTCAGGTGTTGGAGGGAATGAGGGAGGACCAGAGGAGTCTTCCCATTGCTTGCAGGACAGGACATGCAGCAGAGCCGCCCCGAGCTGCCAGGCTCTTTCTGCCGCCTCCCTTCCTGTGAGGACAGCCTCAGCTTCTAAGAGGAACTCTGCTGGCTTCCTGAAGCACCTTGATTAGCTGCTCCACCTCAGGAGCTGAGGAAGGCTCAGAAGGGGTTTTTCCCCCCAGCCAGGATTGAAATTTGCTAGAGGGCTGGAGCATCTCAAACTATCATCAGTCCGGCTCCCAGCTCAGCGGGCATCCCATCGCTCACAGAACACAAATCACAAGAGTCGGCGACACTGTAATTAGGTGCCTCGTGGAAAAGCCAGCCTTGGAGAAGGGCTCAGCAGCTCTCATTGTTCTCAGTGGGTGCTGAGCAATTCTGAAAGGCTGGCTACTCACGTCTTTTAGGTACCAAATGGCTGCTGAGCTCTTTTGGAAACCTGGCCTCCCATGCCCTGTCTGTTTTCTGATTGGCATCACAGCGTGCCTGCCAGTTCTGCCTCCCACAGGCACCATCACGCATAGGGAGGTCAAGCCAAGGGAAGACAATATGAAGACAGAGCTAATCATCTGGTTCCTGAATGCAAGCTAAACAGGTTTTATTGATGAGATGCATGAAAAGGCAAAAAAAAAATAGATATAGTTCTAGGTGCTGTATGCAAAATTAGCCAGGCAATAAATTCTTAAAAAAAAAAAAAAATTGACAACCATCTTTGCCATCCCAGGTCACCCAGCATTTAGCATACCCCAGTAAATATGTGGGATCTAATTCACTATTGCCCTGCAAATTGGGTAGTAATTTACACCTGTAACATGCTACCAGAGCAGAACAATTGTTTTAGATTAGGGCAGGAATGGTCTGTTTTTTCTATGTTTGTACAGCAATGAAAACAAATTCACTCATTGCTAGGCACTCCCTCATGGCCAGGTACAGCATAGCAGCTCTCTCCTTTCACAGGTACCTCAGGCCAACAGTTGCTCTAGAGCAGAGGTGGTTTCTCTGCCAGTAACTCAGCCTTCTGGCCAGGTCACCATCTTAAGTCCAACCCTTCCAGGTGGGCAAGTGTCCAAACTAAGTTCTCAAGTGACTTACCAGGAAAAAAAAGAATCCTTCTGCCATGGGACTCTTTTTCAGTCTGCTTTCAGTCCTTATTCTGCAGCCCCTTTGTCACCCTAGATAGCCCTTGAAGTTAGCTTATGGCCTCCTTCCCTGAGGCCAGCAGGAAGAACCTAATCCCATCATCTACTCTGGTTTCCAGCCAGGGATTCTGTACTGGACACCTAGACCTGCTCCTTTTCCTGTGCTGCCATTTTCTCTGGGCCACTTCCTAGCTCAAAGCTTCTTGGGTTGCTCCTCTACCCTCTGTGCTCCTACTTTGAGGCTCCTACTTTTGATTCCCCCTCCATCTCTCCCAGTCTCTTCCCTGCTTAGCTAGGGTCTCTCCCAAGCCTGGTCTCTCTCCTCACTCTCTGTACTTGAATCTCTCCTGCTCTGAGCTTCCTGCCTCTCCCTCTAGTTCTTTCTTCACCTGAACTGGCCGCTCCCTCTTTACTGTAGCCACCTTCTGCTCTTTATGGGGAATGGCCTGATTCCTCTCAGTGGGGCTTATTATGTAATCAGGCTGGCTTAGCCACAGGCTTTCCAGCCCATGGGCCAAGCAACCTTCTTATAAGTATCTACTACAAAGGGGGCTGCTGCACCCCTGGCTTGAAGTTGTCTCCATTATATACAGGGTTTACAGTTTGCTTCAATGGCTCTCAACACCCCCACTATACACATTGTTTCAGCACCCCTGATCGGGTCGTGGTCTATGACTGGGGCTTCTAGGCACGAGCATAACACAAATATATAGGGCTGTCAAGCGATTAAAAAAATTAATCATTGCACAATTAATCGTGCTGTTAAACAATAATAGAATACCGTTTATTTAAATATTTTTGGATGTTTTCTACATTTTCAAATATATTGATTTCAATTACAACACAGAATACAAAATGTACAGTGCTCACTTTATATTTTTTTTACAAATATTTGCACTGTAAAAAACAAAATAAATTGTATTTTTCAATTCACCTCATACAAGTACTGCAGTGCAATCTCTTTATCATGAAAGTTGAACTTACAAATGTAGAATTATGTACAAAAAAACCCCTGCACTCAAAAATAAAACAATGTAAAACTTTAGAGCCTGCAAGTCCACCAGTCCTACTTCTTGTTCAGCCAATCGCTCAGACAAACAAGTTTGGTTACAATTTGCAGGAGATAATGCTGCCCGCTTCTTGTTTACAACGTCACCTGAAAGTGAGAACAGGTGTTCGCAGGGCACTGTTGTAGCCGGTGTCACAAGATATTTACGTGCCAGATTCATATGTCCCTTCATGCTTCAACCACCATTCCAGAGGAAGTGCGTCCATGCTGATGATGGGTTCTGCTTGATAACGATCCAAAGCAGAGCGGACACCACCAGCAGAAGGTTGATTTTCTTTTTTGGTGGTTCGGGCTCTGTAGTTTCAGCATCGAAGTGTTGCTCTTTTAAGACTTCTGAAAGCGTGCTTCACACCTCATCCCTCTCAGATTTTGGACGGCACTTCAGCTTCTTAAACCTTGGGTCGAGTGCTGTAGCTATTTTTAGAAATCTCACATTGGTACCTTCTTTGTGTTTTGTCAAATCTGCAGTGAAAGTGTTCTTAAAACGAACATGTGCTGGGTCATCATCTGAGACTGCTATTACAGGAAATATATAGCAGAATGCGGCTAAAACAGAGCAGGAGACATGCAGTTCTCCCACAAGGAGTTCAGTCACAAATTTAGCTAATGCATTATTTTTTAATGTGCATCACGAGCATGGCAACAAAAGTGCCATGTGAACACCTGTTCTCACTTTCAGGTGACATTGTAAATAAGAAGCAGTCCTACTTCTTGTTCAGCCAATCGCTAAGACAAACAAGTTTGTTTAAATTTACGGGAGATACTGTTGCCTCTTTCTAATGTACAATGTCACCAGAAAGTGAGAACAGGCAATTGCATGTCACTTTTGTAGCTGGTGGTGCAAGGTATTTACGTGCCAGATATGCTAAACATTCGTATGCTCCTTCATCCTTCGGCCACCATTCCAAAGGACATGCTTCCATGCTGATTATGCTCATTAAAAAATAATGCATTAATTAAATTTGTGACTGAACTCCTTGGGGGAGAATTGTATGTTTCCTGCTCTGTGTTTTACGTGCATTCTGCCATATATTTCATGTTATAGCAGTCTCGGATGATGACCCAGCACATCCTCATTTTAAGAACACTTTCACTGCAGATTTGACAAAATGTAAAGAAGGTACCAATGTGAGATTTCTAAAGATAGGTACAGCACTTGACCCAAGGTTTGAAAATCTGAAGTGCCTTCCAAAATTTGAGAAGGATAAGATATGGAACATGCTGTCAGAAATCTTAAAAGAGCAACATTACAACACAGAAAATACAGAACCTGAACCATTAAAAGAAGAAAATCAACCTTCTGTTGGTGGCATCTGACTCAGACGATGAAAATGAACACGCGTCAGTCCGCACTGCTCTGGAACATTGTCGAGCAGAACCTGTCAGCTGTATGGAAGCATGTCCTCTGGACTGTGGGACTGCATTGGTTTGGTCAAGGCCAAACTATATTATAATCACGTTATCAAATCATACAAAAGTAGGTCTGGAAGGGACCTCAAGAGGTCATCTAGTCAAGTTCATCCCCCTCTGCTCTGGCAGGACCAAGTATACCTACATCATTCCTCACAGTTGTTTGTCTAACCTGTCCTTAAAAACAAAGAATAATAGGGATTCCACAACTTCCCTAAGTAATTCATTCCAATACATAGCTATCCTTATAGTTAGAAATGTTTCCCTAATACCCAGCCTAGATCTCCCTTGCTGCAAACTAAACTGATTACTGCTTGTCCTACCCTCAGTGTACATGGAGAACAACTGATCAAATATGTAAAAGGTTGTTCTAAACAGCATGGTGAAGACTGTTAGCTGTCCGCCTCATCCTTCTCATCATGTTGTATCCCTACTGGGCATATTTATAGTAGGTTAATAGTGGACAGAAATCAGCAAAACTATTTACTGTGTGGAAAACTGAATACTTGATTAAGCTAATGGAGAGCAAATTCTTTGCTGAAATTAATGAACCACATACAATATTGCTTAGCATTTTAGAGGACAGAGGAAAACAATGGAAGAGACAAGGTTAGAAGAAAATTAATACAGTCTAATTAAAAATACATTTACCTTTTCTTATAGAAATCTGTATTTTCCAGCATCCTGAGGGAAGACAAAAATAAATCAGTATTTGAAATGTTATCAGAAGAAAGTGTAACTGGATTAGAAGTATGTATTTAAGATTTTAGAAAATGAGAAAGCAACAAATATTAATTTTATACAGTGATGGAGATACAAGTATCTTCAAACGCACAGCACGGTTATTTAATAGGGTCCCAGATTCCATGTAATTTGAAAAAAAATTACTACATTGCTTGCCAGGGAGTGCAGAGCAAGGAATAACTGTGCCTTGTAATCACATGAGCCAATAATGTGATTATGTTGAAACAGTGTCCCAAGTACAACCAGTAGGTCCCATAATATTATTAAGAATTAAACTGATAAAGACAAGAAAGGCATTATCATACCCTGTCAGTCATTTTGCCAATTAATAGTAGACATGTGTTCCGTATTACTTCTTGGAATGAGTGAAGCAGATTTCAGTTTGTAATAGCCTGGTATGCAGAAAAGGGAGACTATGAAAACATGTAAACAAAGGGAGACTATGAAAACATTTAAATCTGTAGCAGGAAGCTAAGCAGGAGAACAGGGCACATGTTCTAGGCAGAAGATCTACAGTAAAGCAGAGCGAGAGAGAGTAGAATTAGAGAAAATGTTATCCTCCTTATTATAATAAAGCCCCTTGTTCAGCGTTAAAAGAAAGTGACTTTCTGTGTATCTTTATCATTTTCATGTATTTCTTTATCACCTGGATTTGGATCACACATTAGAACCTGCCTACCAGCAATTGAAAGCGATGAAATTAGAGGGTCACTTTTTTTTTTGCAAAGAGACACTAACGGGGTGACTTCAAAACCTCTTCATTTTTTCCATAGTGTATCCATTTATTCAAGCAATAAGGGACAATCAGGATATACAGGAATTATAGGGTTCAATTCTGCATTCCTTATGCACCCCAAACTCCTACTGACTTCATGGACTTCAATGGAGTTTTAGGCTCACAAAGCGTACAATTTTGAGTCTATGCAGGGAAACATATTAACATTTTTCAGAGTAGCAGCTGTGTTAGTCTGTATCAGCAAAAAGAACAGGAGGACTTGTGGCACCTTAGAGACTAACAAATTGATTTGAGCATAAGCTTTTGTCATTTGTCTGCTACTGTTGTTTAACTCCTTTGGCTACAGAGATCACATTAGGTTTTCTTTTAGTCAATGTAAAAAAGCTGGCAAAGTTGTTGGTCTATTTAAACAGAGAATAAAAAGCAGCTGGATGCTTATTTCTCATGGGTTGAGTGGGCTTCTAAAATTTTACTGTTTGGGAACTGGCAGTATATCTGATGTGTAGGTATAGATCAGGGGTCTCAAACATGCAGCCCACAGGGTTATTTTCTGTGGCCCACCAGCTCCCCGCAGCATCCCCGCCCCCCCCAGCATTTACCTAGAGCGGCTCCGGCCCGGCGCGCACCATTCCTGACCAATGGGACCGTCAGGGGAGGTACCTGGAGGAGCGGCCAGGGCAACACACAGACCCCTGTGCCCCATCCCCCTCCCCCAGGTCCCAGCCGCTTCCCAGAGCTGCGCAGGGGCAGGGCAGGCAGGCAGGGAGGGTCCCCCGAACCCGCCCCCCCGAACCTCTCCTGCAGCCAAACCCCCTGCCCTGAGCCCCCTGCTGCACCCCACACCCCTCCTGAACCCCAACCCCCTGCCCTAAGCCCCCTGCTGCACCCCTCCTGCACCCCAGCCCCCTGCTCTGAGCCCCCTGACATACCCCACACCCCTCCTGCACCCTGACCCCCCTGCCCTGAGCCCCCTGCCACACCCCGCACACCTCCTGCACCCCAACCCCCTGCCCTGAGCCACCTCCTGCACCCCCACACCCTGCCCTGAGGCCCCTGCCACACCCTGCACCCTTCCTGCACCCCTGGAGACAGAGAGGGGGCGGAGTTGGGGTGGGGATTTCAGGGAAGGGGTTGGAATGGGGGCAGGGAAGGGGGTGGGAAGAGGTGGGGCAGGGGTGGGGCCTTACAGAAGGGGTGGAGTGGGGTTGGGGCCAGGGCAGCAGGGGCAGATGGTCAGTGGTGCAGCCCTCAGGCCAACGTACTAGTCCTCATGTGGCCCTTGTGGTCATTTGAGTTTGAGGCCCCTGGTATAGCTCAACTAATGTCCTGTCAATATCGGGCAACTGTAAGTAGGAGGCTGTAGAAATCTCTTTGCCTTAGTTAGCATAGAGAATTAATGTAACAAGAATAAATTGGTGCCCACAGTCAACTGCCTTAGGGTTTTATATTTGTGGATCTATTGATTCATTGCAAAGGCGGATTTACAGTGAAACACAGGGTGCCCTGGCACAGGGCCCCCCAAAGACAGGGGGTCCCAGGGCCAGGCAGCTGCGGGGGGTAGAAGCTTGGTCCTGTTGGCTCCTGGGGCTCCTGCTGAAGACTCCGCCCCCACCGGCAGCCAAGTTCCCCCCTCCCCCACCTTCTCCCCCAAGCGTGCTGTGTTCCCGCCCCTCCCCCTCGCCGAACAGCTGTTTGCCAGGGCTCCGGGCACTCTAGGAGGGAGCGGTGGGGCCGCAGTGCCCTTAAGGGAGGAGGCAGAGAAGTGGCGGGGCAGGGCCTTGGGGAAGGGGGTGGAATCAGGGCAGGGCGGAGCAAAGGCGGGGCCCCCGCACTCCCCCTACACATACCCCCCTCCCCACAGCCCCCTGCCGTGAGCCGCTCCTGCACCCCTTGCACCAAATAGGAGCTGCCCCAGGTAAGTGCTCCACACCCCAACCCTCTGTCCCAGCCCTGAGCCCTCTCCCACAACCTAACTCCTGGCCAGATCCTGCACCCCAAAATCCAGCCTGCTCCTGCACCCTAACCTCCTCCCAGACCCTGCACTCCCAGCCCTGAGCCCCCTCCTGCACCATAAGTCCTGGCCAGACCCCACACCGCAATGCTTTTTTGCATTTTTTTTTATAAAGTGCTCTTATCCAAAGCACTTTACAATAGTTAGCTAACGGTACAAACAATATTTGGAGAGATCATTAAGTGATCCGCTGAGACCCTCAGCGATTTTCAAGTGGTCTGTGGAAAAATAAGTTAGACTACAAAAACAATCAAGGTACCTCACTTTATTTTCATTTACTTCCTATTACTTATAGGATGAGGATGAAGAAATTTTTCAAGCCATAGGCGGGAGGGAGATAAGAGAGAATGTTCTTTTTCTTGGGTGGGTGCCAACGAAGGGCCCCAAAAATGAAGCTGAGCACAGGGCCGTAGGCCCCACTAACTCTAAATCCGCCACTGGTTCATTGACTCATGAATGCCATCTGAGATATGTAAGTTTGACTGTTAGCCCCATTTTACAGAGGGAGGCAATGAAGAGGTGAGATTAAGAGACTTTCTCAGATTCAGAGATTCCAAGGCCAGAAAGGACCCGGGTGACCATCTACACTGACCTCGTAGAATCATAGACAATCAGGGTTGGAAGGGACCTCAGGAGGTCATCTAGTCCAAGCCCCTGCTCAAAGCAGGACCAATCCCCAATTTTTGCCCCAGATCCCTAAATGGCCCCCTCAAGGAGTGAACTCACAACCCTGGGTTTAGCAGGCCAATGCTCAAACCACTGAGCTATCCCTCCCCCATATCACAGAGGCTACAGAATTTCCCCAAAATAATTCCTAACACAGATCTTTTAGAAAACCATCCAATCTCGGGTTAAAATTTGTGAGTGACCCTGGTAAGTTGTTCCAGTGGTTAATTACTTGCCCTGTTAAAGTTCACATGGTGCGTATCACCTCCTGCACTGGAACTCAGGAGTTCCTGGTGCTCAGTCTTCTGCTTATTTCCACTAGATCATGTTCGGTCCCCCCTCCCACCCCCCTTAAGGATCCTGCAATAAAGCAATTTTGGAAAATATAAGGGTCAAAAGAGGCTACTTGGAGTAAAATGTGTTCTCTGTAGTATTTTACATCTTATTACACAGAGATTACTATACAGTGATATGCTGCACACCAGTGAACATAGATCTTACCACTGCTGCTCCTCAGAATCGAATCTCAGGCCAGGCTACCTGCAAGTCATAAAAGAGTCAGTTTACACAAGAACTTTCTTAACAGTGACAGTGAAAGTGATGACGTGAGCCGTAGCTCATGAAAGTTTATGCTCAAATAAATTTGTTAGTCTCTAAGGTGCCACAAGTACTCCTTTTCTTTTTGCGGATACAGACTAACACGGCTGCTACTCTGAAACCAGTGAAAATACAGTGGCTTCTTTCAGATGCCTCTTCATTAACTCTTTTTATATCATAACAAATGAGATCTTTTGGATGGGACATTTTGATGTGTCACTAATTGAGACTGAGTCATATTACTCCATGAATCCATTGTTGAGGGATGCCCTCTACAGACTTATTTGTAAAATGATTCAAAATAAATCAATCCCTCTCATCATTCAGAGAACTACTTTGGAATTTCTAAAGTAACCATTAATTCTTTTCATTCTCTTTCTATCTCCCATGCATCTTGGCCGTGTGGGGTATTATGCCATTAAATTATTGCAAGTAAGGCTGCAACATTACTGAGGTATAGTTCTCGTAGAAATTCAGATTCCATACATTCATAATAGAACATAAAAATGAGAATTTTTATCATTGAGATGGAATCATGTTACTTTCTGAATCTGTTTGTAAAGAGATGCCCTCTAGAGAATGATTTATGGAATGGTTCCAGATAAATTATCCCTGCTCATTATTTACAGAAATACTCTGAAATGCCTAAAATAACCAAGCTTCCTATAATTCTTTGCTTTTCTTCCCCCCTTCACCCATACACTGGCCATCTGGAGTACTATACTATTGAATTACTGCAAGTCAGGCTACACAGAGCCACGGCATAGTCCTTGTATAAATTCAGTTTATAGGGCCCAGTCTTGCAAGCCATTATTCACATAAGTAATCCTCAATCAAGCATCTAATCTTACTGAATTTAATGGGAATACACTTGTGAGTAAGGAGTACATGCCATGCATAATAAGAGCTGGTCTACGCTTAAAAATTAGATTGACTTAGCTACATCACTCAACACTGTGAAAAAATGTGTACCCTCAATACTGTAAGGTTTCCAAGTAGCAGCCATGTTAGTCTGTATCCGTAAAAAAAAAAGGAGGACTTGTGGCACCTTAGTATGCATCCAATGAAGTGAGCTGTAGCTCACGAAAGCTTATGCTCTAATAAATTTGTTAGTCTCTAGGGTGCCACAAGTCCTCCTGTTCTTTTTCCTCAATACTGTATTTAGGTTGACCTAACCCCAGTTGTAGATATAGCTAAATCAATGGCAGAATTCGTCCATCAATTTAGCTAGCTACCTCCTCTTGAGGAGGTGGGTTACCTACCGTGGTGGAAAACCCCCTTCTATAGACAGGTTTCAGAGTAGCAGCCGTGTTAGTCTGTATTCGCAAAAAGAAAAGGAGGACTTGTGGCACCTTAGAGACTAACCAATTTATTTGAGCATAAGCTTTCGTGAGCTACAGCTCACTTCATCCACAGTATGCATCCGATGAAGTGAGCTGTAGCTCACGAAAGCTTATGCTCAAATAAATTGGTTAGTCTCTAAGGTGCCACAAGTACTCCGCTTCTATAGACAATGTCTACAGTCCAGCGCTACCGCATTTATGGTCCTAAGCTTACAGCTCTGGGAATGAGACCAAAATGGTATTGAAACGAAAGCTTTCGCGTATGCTCGGCTTTTACGACTGTATGCTATTTTGACATTTAACTTAATATGTTTCAGCTACAAATGGATGCATTTTTTACAATGTATTTAAATTAGGGGGGAATCTTTCACTTGACACTCATGATCCAATTGGTCTGAACAGGACTGTCTAACTTCCTGCCCTCCAGAAGTTTGCCAAATTGCCTTGAGACTTCACCACCGCCCACTGAGAAGCAGATAAAGACAAATGGGATTTTCAAAAGTGCTCAGCATTGGTCCAACGCTTCTTCCATGTAAGTCTCAATGGGAATTTTACCAGTGATTGCAATGGGAGCAGAGTTAGGCCAACACCGCATGTTTTTGAAAAATCCCATCCTCGATCATTTGCCTACCACCAACACCATGATGGCTTTTTAGTTCAGCTGTAAAATGTTTAACAGTTACTGCAAAATTAATGGTATGCGACTCGAACATCCAGCTGCTCCGTGAAATTAATTATATTTTAAATCCTTGTGCCCTCTTTCCTGCTGCAGATTGCAGCTGCTCCTCTGAGCTACACACAGTCGAGTTTAGCCTTTGTGCCAGAGTGCGATCTTTGGCAGGCTTTTTAGAAGTTTTAATAAAACCTATCACTTCAGCTCATGGTGGAAAACTATTGCCCATGGAGTTGAAAATTGACCAGTATTCACCCTGCAGCTAAGGTCGTTGTAATCCACCATATGGAACTCTCAGTTTAAGTGTACCCTTCCACCATATGGCCAAACTCCACTCAATGTATAATGAAATAATACATCATAGAAGATGCACTTATTACATGGAAACATTGCCTTTAGACAGGAAACACCCCTCCCTGTGTGATTCTAATTGTAATCCTACACCGCTGTATTGTCTTGGCATGCATTTACCCATCTAGTGCATTCCAAAGCAGTTCACCTGCACAATGGGTGCCCATGGATTTTGTGGGCACAAGTTTTTGCATTCATCTTGGGAAATTTGTATTGTTGTACAATAGGTTGCTGTTGTACTGTGCCTTACATCATGGAGCCCCCCACCTTCATCCGGGATGGATCCTCAAAGTGCTTCTGTAACAAAAAAGAATAATGTATTATGAGAGAGACAAGATGCGTGAGGTCATATCTTTTATTGGCCCAACTTCTGCTAGTGAAAGAGACAAACTTTCGAGCTAACACAAGAGCGCTTCCTCAGGTCTGGGAACGGTACTTAGGGTAACACAGCTAAATACAAAGAGGAACAGACAAAGAGTTACATGTTGCAAGAGACCATTCTAGGGGAAGTAAGCAGTCAGCACCTCTATGGCTGTAGGACAAAGGGGGGCTTAGTGGGTTACAGATTGTTGTAATGAGCCATAAATCCAGTGTCTTTATTAAGTCCATGATTTTTAGTGGCTAGCAAAGTCATGAATGTAACCTCCCAGGCTCGTCTTTTGAAGGTGTTGTGCAGGTTTCCTTTGAGGACAAGGACTGAGAGATCAGATATGCAGTGATTGCTTTGTGAAAAATGTTTGCCCATGGCTGATGGATGATTTTGTCTTTTATCATTTCTCAGTGTGAGTTTATTTGAGAGTGTAGTGATTGTCTCATTTCACTTAGTTGTTATCGGGGCATTTGGTGCACTGGCTGAGGTACACCACATGTTGTGATCGGCAGGTGTAGACCCATGGATCTTGAAAGGTGTGTTGTGGGCAGGGCCTGTGTAACCACTAGGTGAACTAGGTGGCCGCCTAGGGCGCCAAGATTTGGGTGTGCCAAAAAGCAGTGCCCCCCAATTTTGTTTTACACTATTGCTTAGGGGCAGGTACCTGTCAGTCTCCAGCGCTCGGGCTGCACCAGGGCCAGCATCCTCTTCACCTCGGAGTCTCCCCCATTTGCTCGGGGGCCACTGCTCCTCTCAGGCTCCCCGGCCGCTGCGGCCGCCCGGGAGGACACAGGCGGGGGGCGCCGCCGCGGAGGAGACGCAAGGGGCTGTCCTCGGCTGGCACCCCGCACCTGCCGACCGAGAGCAGCAGGAACCAGGTGCCACTGTGGGGGGCCAGGCGGCCCGAACCCAAGGCGCTGGCAGCCTCCGCACTAGCAGGGGCAGGCAGGGAGCGTAGGTGTCCTGGGCTTGGGCCGCCCGGCTCCCACCCAGTGGCGCCCGGTTCCTGCTGCTCTCGGCCGGCTGGTGTGGGGCCCCAGCCGAGCCCGGCCCCTTGCGTCTCCTCCGTGGTGGTGCCCCCCGCCTGCATCCTCCCGGGCGGCCGCGGCCGGGGAGCCTGAGAGGAGGAGTGGCCCCCGGGCAAGCAGGGGAGACTCCGAGATGAAGATGCTGCTGGCCCCGGCACAGCCCGAGCGCTGGAGACTGACAGGTACCTGCCCCTGCCCCATCCCGGCACCGCCTGCCCCCCAGCCCAGTGAGTGTTACCTGCCCCACCAGCCTCAGTGCCCTGCCCCATGCTGTCAGCCACCCCAAGCTCACTGTGACACCAGCACCCCTTGGCGAAGGGCCCCCTGATCTTCACAAACAGTTGTCACCGCAGGCCTGACAAACTCACTGCACCCCACACGTGTCTGACAGGGCACTTACCCACAAAGAGGAACGTGGAAGGGATCTACACAAGGCTGGTAACTTGTCAAGAGTGAGAATCTTTATGAGATGTGTGCATGGGTAATATTGGAGGAATAATGTATTTACCTTAAAAGTCTGCTTTACAGACTTGGAGTAGAAATTAGTCACCAGGGGATAATGGCCCTTCATGGGCAAGGGGGATTTGTCACCCTGCCTAACGTGGCTGGTGATGCAATGCAAGGCTCAATTGTTTAGCTTTGCACAATAGTAAGACTTTGAATGAGACACCATCAGAGGCAATGGCAAACAACTGCAATGCCTTAAAGGTAAAAAAGAAACATTACAACAGCCCTTACCCATTCTGACAGGCTGTTTATAATGCTAAGTTTAATAGTTTTTGGAGGTTGTGGGGGGAGGGGAGAGGGGTTGCCCAAGGTGGAAGTTTCGCCTAGGGCCCAAAATATCGTTGCACTGGCCCTGGGTGTGTGTGTGTGTGTGTGCGGGGGGGCGGGGGTACTGATCATTATAGCGTGGGAGATATGTCTGCAGGTTTCTAGTCTGTTGTTATGGCTTTTGCTGGTGCTGCTTTGAATTGATGTGTCTGGGGGAAGCTTGCTTCTGCTGATGAGCTTGGTGAGGCTGGGCAGTTGTCTGACAGCCAGAAGAGGGGAAAAGAGCTTTCACGACGTGGTTTATTTCCTAATTATTATTGTCAGTACAGCGATCTCCTTCAAATTCAATTGACTTGCTAGCATGTCTGGGGGAAAGAAGACTGAGGAGGGACCTGGCAACAGTCTTCCAATATGTTATAAAGAGGAGAGTGATCAATCGTTCCCCACCTCCACTGAGGGTAGGACGCAAATGGGCTGCATGGGAGATTAAGGTGCCATAATAGGAAAAACTTTCCAACTCTCAGGGTAGTTAAGCTCTGGAGCAGGCTTCCAAGGGAGGTGGCAGACTCCCCACCACTGGAGATTAAGAACAGGCTGGACAAACCCCTGTCAGGGGTAGTTTTAGTTTACTTGGTCCTGCCTGAGGGCAGGGGGGCTGGACTTGAGGACTTCCCGTGGTCTCTTCCAGCCATACCTTATCTGTGATCCCATGGCTAAGTCTGGAGCTGGAGCGGTTAATGCAAAGTGGATTTAGACGCAGAGCAGGCAGAGATGGAAGACACGTGTTAGGCAACCAACGCCTCCTCCATCCCTCGCTGGAGCCTTGCTAGGAGGACGGAGTAGATGTCGCCTAATGACCAATTCCTTCCCACTGGCTCTCCCCTAGTCCCCACCGCAGGCCCGGCTCGGAATCCCCAGAGCAGCGAAGCGGGGCTCCGGCCAGCCCCGGGTGCGGAGGCGAGCTGCGGAAGGATGCCCAGGGGCTGGAGCTGGGTGAGTGGTGGCTGCTAGCCCGGGCACGGGGCTGGGGGGCGGGCGCTCGGGGCTTTGAGTCTCGCTCTGCGGCGTTTCTCCGGCTGGCTACAGGCGGCTCGTCGCTGACTCCCTCCCTCCTCCGCTCCCCCAATACGGGGCAGGGCTGCCCGCCCCTTTCCAACGCTGCTCAAATGCCGGCCCCGGCAGCGGGGCTGGGCGGGGGCCCCCCTCGGCTCGCCGCCGGGCCATGGAGGGGGACGCCCCGCTCCGGCTGGGCTTCCTGCGCTGACCAGGTAGGGTGGGCACCGGGAGCCGGCCCCACGCGTGTCCGGAGCCGCGCGGCGGGGACCGGCCCCCGGCGGGAGGCCGGGGTGGGCGGGGAAGGCAGCGGACCCTCCCCTGCGCATCGCGGCGCACACCGAGCCCTGCTGCCGGCGCCTGGCTCCCTCCGGGCCGGGTCCCGGCTCGGTGTCCGCAGCTCCGTGCAAGCGGCGGGGCAGGGGCCGTGCCGGGCTTTCGTTCCGCTGTATTGCAGCGTCCTTCTGTCCCGACCCGCCAGCCGAGGCACGGGCTGGACCCACCGGGCAACGCTTCACGCCTGCCCCGTGTGAGGAGTCAGCGTGCCCCACCCTGCCCGCTTGCCACTGGGTAAAGAGAGCTGCCCCTGGGCACCGCCACCTTCGCCGCCTGGCTGAAGGGCGTTCACGCCCGTGAATGAAAAGTTTCAGAGTAGCAGCCGTGTTAGGCTGAATCCGCACAAAGACCAGGAGGACGCGTGGCACCTTGGAGACTAACCCATTTATTAGAGCCTAAGCTTTCCTGAGCTACAGCTGTGGCTGAATGCATCCGATGAAGTGGGCTGTAGCTCAGGAAAGCTCATGCTCAAATAAATTGGTTAGTCTCTAAGGTGCCACAAGTCCTCCTGTTCTTTTTACATCAGTTAATGGACTCTGTCATTTTACATTTAAATAGAGCCAAGCTGGACAACTATTCTTCTTCGGCTTGATCCACGCCCAGCTTTTGTACCAGTCTAAGGAACTTAGTTTATAAACTTATATATTTACATGGGAACAACTCCCCCAGTGTGGACACAGTTATACTGTTAAAAAAAGGGCTTATCTAGGCACATTGATAATTGACAGAAATGAGCTCTGTGGTACAAGCACTTCGATGCTGGTACAGCTGCTTCACCACTGGGTGGGTTGCATGAGTGTAACTACATTCAATTCGAGCCAATATAGTCTATTTAATTGGTACAAAACCTGCAGAGAGCTACAATCCAAAGGAGCAGTCAGTTTCATTTCATGTATTACATAATGTATGGAGCTCTGGGTTATCATCCCTGGGACTGGCAAAATTGATGTATTTGCTGCTAGATGAAATATAATGTTTATTTGCGCCAGTCAGGCAATGGGGCTGTGTTTTTCCTCTGCTAAAACTGTGAATGGCTAAAGGTGTATAGGGTGGAAATCCTCTTACTTGAAATGATTTTTTTTATAGGGCTCAGCTGCTTTGAATTGGCATAGAGGTACCGGCTTACAGCCACAGAGGATCCGGCCCATAGATGTGCATTTACTCAGGGGTATCTGTACTATTTACTGTGGATTCAGTAGAACAGCAGCCAAGTTCTGCAGTACAGTGTCCTGCCGCACTAGTTTTAATTAGTGTAACTCCACTGATTAAAATGGACCTATCCCAAATGTGTACTGGTGCAAGTGAGAGGAGAATCAGACCCTAAGACTACAAGTTAGCACTGAAAAGCAACCTGAAAGACATCCATTAAAACAAGTTGGTGCTATTGTTCTTTATCATAAAACGTAATACTTTGCACCTAGCCTGGCATATTGCTCGTTCATCTCACAATATGCCTTTAGGGCAGGGGCAGGCAAACTTTTTGGCCTGAGGGCTGCATCTGAGGGCTGCATCTGAAATTGTATGGAGGGCCAGTTAGGGGAGGCTGTGCCTCCCCAAACAGCATGGCATGGCATGGCATGGCATGGCCCCCTATCGGACCCCCCACCGCTTCTCACCCCCTGATGGCCCCCCAGCAACCTCTGCCCCCCACTCTCTGTCCCCTGACCACCCCCCGAAACCCCTGTCCCATCCAACCGCCCCTTCTCCCTGACCGCCCCTGGATCCACTGCCTCTAACTGTCCCCCGCCGCCCCATCCAACCCCCCTCTCCTTCCTGACTACTCCCCCGAGGCCCCTGCCCCCCCGCTCTATCCTCTGACCGCCCCCAGGACCCCTGCCCCATCCAACCACCTCTTCTCCCTGACAGCCCCCGGACACTCCACCCCTAACTACCCCCCGCTGCCCCATCCAACCTCTCCTCTCCTTCCGGACTGCCCCCCAGGACTCCTGCTCCCATTCAACCCCCCTGTTCCCTGCCCTCTGACCGCCCTGACCCCATCTACACCCCCGGCCCCTGACCATCCCCCGAACTCCCCTGACCTCTATCCAACCCCCCCTGCTTCCTGCCCCCTTACCGTGCTGCCTGGATCACCAGTGGCTGGAAGCGCAGCTGCACCAGGACAGGCAGCCGCGCCGCGTGGCACAGGGCACCAGGCCAGGCAGGAGCTCACAGCCCAGAGCATGGCACCGGTGGCACGCTGAGGCTGTGGGGAAAGGGGGACAGTGGGGGAGGGGCCGGGGGCTAGCCTCCCAGGCCAGGAGCTCAGGGGGCGGGCAGGACGGTCCCACGGGCCGGATGTGGCCCGCGGGCCGTAGTTTGCCCACCTCTGCTTTAGGGGGTGATTTGAGCACGCAGGTTACCTTCTAAATGGAGAAGAAAATGTTTTCCATTTTCTCTTTCCTTTTATTTGCATATCCATGGTTACAAGCAGCAGGCAAAACAAACACCGTGCACTAAACAATCCTGTTGACAAAAGACTCACTTTGCTTACGGTCTCCTAAATATTACATCTCAGGAGCTACAGGGTATAATGTCACCAAAGCAAACAATGACAAATTCTGGGCTGGAGTCCTACAGCTGTTAAATGGAGGTACACCAGTGTACTTCTCTGGATCAAAGAGGGCAGGTATAAACGAGAGCAGAATCTGCCAGCAGTTCATGGGCTGAGTGTGAACTCTTCGACTCCCCGCCCCGGATATTTTAACCCCAAGACTTCTCTGTGACTCCTTTATAGAGGACACAGTGGAGATCACAGCAAAATGAACAGGCAACTGCCCACGGGGATTTTTCTGAATAGTCCCTGTTACAAACTGGTTTATAAATTCTCTGGGCCTGACCCTGCTCCCATACTTAAATTGTGAACTCTTTGGGTCAACTGCCTTTATTGTGTGTGTGTGTGTGTGTGTCCACAATGCCTAGTACAGTGGATTCCTCATCCTACACTGGGGTCTCTGGCTGCTACTGCAATGCATACAGTAATAATATTAATTGAAGTCCATGGCAAAACTCCCCTAATCAGTTTTCTCTTTAGTTTCTAATGCGACATGTGGCTTGGTGATTTGATCCAGGACGAGTTTACAAGAGTGATTTACTAGTGGATCATGCGTATGTCAGGCAATATACTGTACCACTACGCACCTGAGTAAATGGTAAAATGTGATGACACTTTTTGGCTGAATTACTTCTGGGGACGCTGGCTGAGACACTTGACACTGTACATTGTTTACCAGTTTTAAAATACATTTGTATTCATGTTCAGAATTCACATTTTAATCTGATGAGGTTCTCACTCAACTAAGACCAGATTCT
The DNA here is from genome assembly GCF_965140295.1 of Lepidochelys olivacea. Taxonomy (NCBI): domain Eukaryota; kingdom Metazoa; phylum Chordata; order Testudines; family Cheloniidae; genus Lepidochelys; species Lepidochelys olivacea. The sequence continues at coordinate 18,611,956 of NC_140414.1, read as the reverse complement.
GTCATTATTTCTCATGTTTAGTGGTGCCTTCTCTGTGTTTTTCATTTTGACAGGGATTCAATTTATTTTAATGGTTCAGAATTAGATCCTTTACCCAGCTCTGTTTTTATATAAGCGAGCCATTGGCTTTTTTTATGGCCAGAATCTGATATCTTTTCTCACACTGAGAAGTGCCTTAGTCCGCAAATAGTCCTAGTCACTAGTGATTTATAGCAGGACTACCCCTGAAATCAGATATTCTTCAAGATGAGGAAAGCTATCAAAATCTGGCCCTCCAATTTTTGGGGCCAGTCTATCCATTTCTCCATTACTATATTCTGACACCTTGAAGCCAACTTTGCACGGTCTATATTCCAGGCTCTTCTGGGGACATGCCCAGCACCCAGGATAAATTACAGCAGCCTCTCCAGGGGCCATTCTGTAGCACAGACTAGCTCAGGTACAGTCTGTTCTGCCCCCTCCTCCATTACATGCCCTCAGTAAATCCCTTATGCTGGGGGCTGCAGGAGACAGTGTAGATCTGTTGTGGCAGCTATATAGTGCCTGGGGACCGCCCCCTTATGCCAGAATTATTACCCAGGCGTGGTTCCAGCCCCTTTATGCCATGAGGGCCACAGGGTGCTGCAGAATCTGAGCTCTCATGGCATCACAACTTTTGGTTCTTAGAAACAGCATCAGGTCTTAGTCCAGTGAGTCGTCTTCGTTCAGTCATACTGTCTCAGTGCAGAAGGAAATGGGGGGGGGGGACTTGCAGAAATAAGGTTTGAAAATTGCTGAGTACCTTCAACTTCCACTGACTTCAGAAGTAGTTTTAGGTGGCTTAGCACCTCACAGTGCTTTCAACTGTATCAGATCAAGACCCTATTTATTCTAGGACAGGTTCCAGTCAGTCAAGTGTAGCAAATGAGCCAAGTATTTAATGGTATTGATACAAGAGATTTTTTTCCAGCTGCTCAATTCTGTGTTGGAAATACGGTATTATGGACATTGCCCTCTCACCTGAAGCAAGGGAAAGATTGAAATTAAACTTATTTCAATTAGAGCAGGTAATGCATCAGAAACGGTTATGGTTAGGAAAGACATGTTTCCAGACAATTAAAAATACTATTAATCCAAACCATGCAATTACATTTTCTCATTGCTGTCCTCAAATTATGCTCCTTATAGAAATCAAAGCAGAGGGTACTTTGATGATTGGGGTGGAGGGTGAGAAGAGACAGGGAAAGGCCTAAGTTTATTGCTAAGTATCTTCTCCTTTAAGAAAAGGAGTACTTGTGGCACCTTAGAGACTAAACTAATTTATTTGAGCATAAGCTTTCACGAAAGCTAAATAAATTGGTTAGTCTCTAAGGTGCCACAAGTACTCCTTTTCTTTTTGCGAATACAGATAACACTGCTGTTACTCTGAAACCTATCTTCTCCTTTGAATTTTTCCCCATGACAACAAAAGTAATGAATAGGTCATCTAAGCTAATGGTGCAGGAAACTGAACTCTCCCACTACATAGCCTTGGTTTTATCTTTTATTAGGTAGATGACTGAATAATTACCTCCTCAGGCAAGCTCAAATTTATAGGCTCATAAGGGAGACTGACTGTGAACAATATAGGAATGGCAGAATCTGGGCTTGAAGGCGCCAATCCAGCAAGGTATTTAAAGAGATGCTCAACTTTCAGCAGGTGAATTGTCCCATTGATAGGACAATTCACCTGCCAAAAATTAGGGCACACACTCTAAGGGTATCATTGTGCAACCCTTACTTATACTGCTGGGTGTTTATTTACACAAGGTCTTCTTAAAGCCAGTGGGACCGCTTGCACGAGTCTTCACCAATGTAAGGATTGCACAATCAGGCTATCAATAATTTGGTGCTAGAAGGAGAGTGTACCTCCAAAAGGTAGCAGGAGATTCTGTGGGAACCCCTGGTCCCCAGTCCTATATTCTCTGTGTGTGTGATGGGGCACACCACTCACCCTCTCCTCCTGGTCCCTCTGGGAATTAGCTCTTGAGGGTGACCCCCCTTACTGTGATGCCAACACACCACCTCTCTCTCTCCAGTCTGCAACTCCTCTCTCATTCCAGGAACCGCAGCGTCCTCTTTGTGACTCAGCCCTCTGGCTAGGTCACTCAGCCTTTCCCCTGCTTCTAGGAGGAAGGGGTATACTCCTCCAAATTCTCTGTCACTGCCACAGGGACCCAAGCAGTGTTCCAGTTCACTGCCCTGCCGTGCCACTTCCCCAGTGGCCTGGACCTGCCTTCTACTCTGGGTTCCAGTCAAGGGACCCTCAACTCAGCAGTTCAGGGCTTTCCTCTCCTAGCCCTCACTGCTCCTTCCCTGGACTGCTTGAGGCCACAGCCTGTGGAGTTAATAGGCCTACGGGGCCACCTTAACCACTTCCAGTCCTGTGTGGGATGGACACCCCATCACAGTGCACCACACAGTTTATAGTGAGTCTATTTCTGTTTTAGGGAGTTTTAGAAAATGTACATTAGAAATATTGCATATTTTTTAAAGCTAAGCCTCTATTAATTTTTCATGTTAAAAATCTAGTCAGGTTGCTCTGTGTCCTTATGTTAAAAAAGAACTCTCATCTACCCTGATAATTGTGACATCTTTTACAATTGAAACTGCAAATCTACAGCATGAGAATCCTTATTAGAACACAACTTTTTCATTAGTATTTAAGAATACCCAAAGGCAGGAAGTGGTCTCTTGTTTTGGTAAGTGATTTTAGGCGAGCAACAGAAACCACTCCTTTGGTCAACTTAATGTACCCTCTCACATTCACATCATACATAATCTGAAAGCTTTTTATGTCTACTTTAAGATGAGGTATGATGTACAGCTGTCAGGTGGGGCTTTTACCAAAGAAAAAGGGATAAACACCAACACATTAAAATGACCACTTTGAAATATTTGCATTCATTTTTGTTAGTTTAATGATTCTGTGTATTATTTCAAGACATAAACATGGATTTATTTGTGATATCAAAGCATCAGAAAACAACCTAAAGGGCAAAACAAAATCTAACAATACATTTGTACACGTATCATTGAAATGTAATAGCACTGGTGACATTTCTAGTCAACATCATCATTGTTACCTTGTTCATCATCATGATCTCTGTCAAGAGTGCATGGATCACCATAGCTTCATTGCCTTGGCATGTACACAGTTCTGTGCAGGGAAGATTGTTTTGACTACAGACACAGTTGATTGTGCAGTGATCCCTACTGGTACAGGCACAAATAAGGTCTCATAGAAGCTCACAAGCCATTTGGCCCTTGGAAAAAAAGAAGAATTCGCTTATCAGCCACATTTTCCCATCTATGTCGCAATGGTGATCCAATATTTGGTTTACTTATGTGCGAAGACATCCAAATCTTTGTTTGCCAAGACGCTTTTTTGACATGCTCTTCAAAACTGTCCTCACATAGTGTGAATTTGGCCAGTGACCTGTCCTTTTTGATGGCTAGATTGAGGCACAAGCAATTCTGGTCTCTGTGGATCTCCTTTTTTCTTGCTGTGGTCATACAGCACTGCTACCAGTTTCCTTGCTGGAGAACATTAAATACAAATTTTTCCCCAATACCAAATAGGGATGACACAGAGTCACATCCTGTCACTGCGTTGTAAAGCAGGAAGCATGTTGCGGAAGTCAGATGTGATTGCAGCACAAATTGCATGCACAAGTATGAAGCGAAGCTAGTCAGTTGTACTGGTAACAGTGCACATTTCAATCCACATTTTATCTATGTGGTCCATTTTTGGGAAGTAGTGATCAGCAAGGACCAAAACATCTGTATCAGGTGACCTAATTATTATGGTTCCTTTGACATCAAGCAATCCAAAAGCCATATTGGCACATACAGCATGCAGAAGCAACCTTGTGTCCACTTCCTCTTGCATACTGTACAGGTCCTGGGCTTCTTCAACATCTCTACTGGTGATGGACTTTGCTATTTCACCATTGGAAAAGCTTCCAGCAAGGAGAGTTTGTGTTGGGTAAGCTTCTATGCTGTCAGGTGCATTTTGAACCATACATTCACAGAGGAATTTTACAAGTGATTGCTTGTTGAATGCCACGTTTAGAAACTTTTTCCATGGAGGCATAGGGCATCCACCAATCACCTGATATTACTTGCATCCAACATTAGATCCTGTCCAGTGCTGTCTTTCTGCAGTTTTCACAGGGTTACTGTTCTCATATTTGTCAAACACTTCACATACAGAGTTTGCTTTGTCAAATCCTTTAGGACCTACCTCAACTGCTCAGCAGACAATTCATGAATGCGTGGAATTTGTCTCCAGCTACATTTGTATGACAGCCATTGTATCTCTGATGTACACTATGGACTCTTTGTTGCATGCTGTTAGCTCATGGATTCCTTTTAGCTTGAGCTTCCACCTGATGCCCTAATTCAGCGTTGTCTGTTCTTATTGTTCCATCAGCATGGAAAAGGGACTTAGGCACAGGTCCTATTGGGTGACTAAGAACAGTTACCATTGAAACATCATCTCTTGCTAAGGACAGGGCTGTGCAGAAAATAATTTCTTGACTGATGGCTGCTCTGATTATGTCTCCCTTGCCGGACTTAATTTTGGTCTTCTTGGCCATGTCAGCAAATGTTTTGATATCAAATGTAATGACTGGGCTGAAGAAGCTACGTGTCCTATTAGAATCAAGTGCATCTCTCACAATCTCTCCATTTGTTTTCAGCAGAGGCTCTTGTACATCTGATATTACATGCAGTCCAGCAGAGGTGTCAGTAAGCACCTCTGGATGTGATTCAGGATTAAAGGGTTTGGCATATTATTGACGAAGGGGTCAGTAAAAGATGCCTCTGCACGGAAGAGGAGTGAAGAGCATGTTGCAAGGACTTGTTTGTGGACCTTGTCTTTGCTACTTCTTGTTAGGCCACATCTGTTTCTCATAGTTTTTGCATATTCATAATATGAAGCTGTATAATGTCATCTCCAACACTAATAGTGACCCGTGCATAAGGGTCAGTGAATTAAAAAGCTAGCTTCTTGAATATTTCAAAGGCTACTACTGCATGCATAGGCATTTACAAATTAAAACCTTCTACTAGGCAGACTAGATCCTATACGGTACGTACAAAAGCTTACAAAGGAGAAGCATTACATTAGGTGTTCACATACATTTATATCTATCCCCGGTGCAGTACAAACTGTGAGCACGCAGTCTACCGCTGCTCGTGCACAGCCTTCACTGTAAGACTCATCTGGTCACCAAATTTCAATTTAAAATCTAGAAAACTATTATCACACTTGTGAGACACTTTGACAATTAAGAATATGCAATGTGAAAAAGTGAAGCTGAATGAGGTTTAAGTTGAACAAGTGAAACTTTATTAAAACCTGTGCATTGCTCTTTCTGTGTGGCTGGGTAACTCCCCATGTTCCCTCTTCCGTAAGTGACCCATCACTAACAGAGGCTCCCGGGAACATTGGCTCTCTGACTCCAGTTCCATTGTTTCTGATACAGTGGTTGGCTTATACCCTGAAGTTGACACATTAAGTACTAGTCTCTGTCAGAGACCGTTTACCAGCACCTATAAACTAATCATCTAGAACTGAGAGCTATATCTCTTTTAAAGTTTTATGAATTTTAAGCCATTTCACTGATTTGGGGCAATGCATCCCCGCATTGTAACTGCAGGGTTTTCTAGAGAGAGCCACAAGCTGACTAAGCAAAATAGGTGCTTCTAATGGCATGCACTCACCTCATGCAAGCATCCCCTGGTTGAGTGTGTGTGTTTGTGTGCAGTTTTTCCTCAATTTCCTCCCCTCACAGTGCCTCGTCAGCTGCTGTGCTTGTCAGGCAGGTCTTCGATGACTCAGCCCTCTGCGAAGTCAAACACAGTCCTTGTGTGAAAACCAAACCCAACACAGTCTAACCAGGCCTGTCTCAAAGCCCTCAGTAATGTCCTGTAGCCCTCCCTGGGCTTAGTCATTTAACAGTCCAGCCATCAGAGTATCCTCAGTTGGTGTGTCCCTGCAGCGCTTCCTGGGCTCCGTCCTTCCACAGCTCCATAGGGCCCATCACGGTACCATCAGTTGGGGTCTAGCTAATTTGCAAAGGTTCCTGGTCTGGAGGGGAGCAGCACCCACAGGGTTTCCTCCCTGGAGACTCTTTACCTTTACTTTGAATCATCAGTGACCGCAGTGCTCCAGCTGAGTCAGTCTCAGTTTGGCCCCCTTTTGGAGGAGAGGGGGTAACAGTTCCACATACAGTCCCTTCCCTGGGCCTATCTAAATTCCCTTCTCTCAGGGCATAGTCACTTCCCTAGTGTCTGGTGGGGGTGGGGAGACTCGGGCCTGCCCACTACTGCAGGGACCTTTTAAGTATAGCAGCCTTGTGCCATGTCCTTTTAACTAACTGCATTTCCCTGGGCCACTTCCCTTGTCTTGGTTGAGTCCCAGCAGCCAGCCAGGAGCACCTTCCTTGCTCCCCGGTCCCTGCCAGTAACTACCTGCCTTGGCTCTTGCAGCTCCTAGAACCTGCCAGGAGCCCCTTCCTTGCTCCCCAGTGTTAAAGTACAATTTAAAAAACTTTGATTTTTAAACAATTTCTTGAATATATATCTACATAATTGTTCTAGGTTTGTCATGTTTAGTATCATGGTGTTCGTGCGAGAAAGGACTTTTGAATGATATCCAACTCAATCTATTTCTGATGCCATTGTATTATCAACATTTCCACCAACTGGAGGAGCTGGAGGCTGGTGGGAGGGGCAGCAAGCACTGAGACTGAGGCAGAATAGGAGGAGTTTGTGGGGATATCAAAAGGATACATTTTATATTTCAGTTTCATAGCAGTTTAACTGGAAATGAATTTCCTGGGCAATCTAACCAGAAAATTACTTGCAAAATTGTACAACTTAAAGACTGACTAATAAAGAATGTTACTGAAAGTAGGTTTTTTTTGTTTTTGTTTTTTTTTAAAGCAACTTGAGATGATGGTGGCTGGAAATAAAAGTAATTTCCTCATTTCCAGTTGCTATGTTATATTAGCTTGTGTCTGGCATATAAGATTAGTATTTTGTTATACAACATTAAAAAGCTTGCACGGATACTAGAAAACAAACCTTTTATTAAGAGATAAATTGAACGGCACAAGGAAACTGAAGACTTAAGTCTGTGGGCCAGACTCTCTACTGCTTTCACTTACACTTGTGCAAAGTGAGTGTGAAATGGTACCATTCACATTTGATAACATTTCTTCCCCCACTTCACCTAAATGTCAAGGGCTATGCAAGGCAGTGGAGAATCAGACTCCATGCTGCATTTCTGACAGAGACGCTCCATCTCCAGGGAGGAGAAGGTGGTTCCTTAAAATGCCGTCACCAGCCTGGAGACACAGCTGACATACCTGGCAATGCCCCTATTTTATTATGATTCACCAGAGGCCCCTGTCAACTTGGAACATTTGTTGTAGGGTGTTTGATTACCCTAGCCAAGGGAGCAGCAAAGGAAGAAGCCATGACTCCTTGTCCTTGCATGGATCCAGGGTACGTCTACACAGTAGCTGGAAGGTGTAGTTCCCAGTGCTGGCAGACATACATGTGCTAGCTCTTGGCCAGCAAGCACCTAAAATTAGCAGTGTGGCTGTGGCAGCTTGGGCTAATCACCTGAGCATGTACCCAGGGGATTGGGTGGGCTTGTTCTCACATAGCTAATCCGTGTTACCAGCCACAGCCACGCTGCTATTTTTAGGCTTTCGCAGAGCTAACAAGCATAGGTCTACCTGGGCTGGGAATTGCACCTCCCAGCCACTGAGAGGACATACCCTTTGTCAAGGCTAGAAGGAACGTGGCAGTCTAGGCCTGAGTTACTACATATTAAACGCAACTTGGTTGTGAAAGGAAGTTATAGTAACTACATTACAAGTATCTCAAGACCCATTAAAATAGCTCTAGCAAACCGAATATATTAATCAAACTAAGAGTGTCCTACAATGCTAGGCTTAAAGCGGAACGGGACCTGGAGATTTATCCAGATCACCCGTACATGGAGCACAGATTATTGCCTTGTTTATTTTTCTGATCTGTGTATATCCTACCATTCTCTGGCTCCCATGCTGCCGTGGCTGGAGAAGATCTGTTTGCATACTTGGCCAAAATGACTGCGCTAATGGAATAATAAAACAATATTAATGTTGAAAATCTATTTGACCAGTCAGTTGTTTCTGCCAACATTTAAATAGCTGATTGTTTTGCTTAAATTCTTTCTCCAGCTTTTTCCCATGTCATCATAACTCTCCTTGAACACTAGAAACATGAGCCAATCACTCTACATAGTAGCAACTAAATGCTAGTCTGTTCCTTGACCCAAGCAGATCTCAGGGGATCAGCCAGAAATCAAGGCCATACACAGCGTGGCCCCTGGCTTCTGCATTGCTGGCCGGCTGTCTGGCTTCCTACAGTGCCAAACAGCACGGGAGGATTCCACAGCACAGAGGGCAGTGCTTAACTTGTAATGAAAGAGGTGCCAGGGCTCAAGCAATTTTTTTACTTTCTTAACCGATGCTGCAAGCCCAGAGGTGCTGGGGCTCAGCCCTGGCACAAATTAAGCCGTGATTGAGGGGGAATCTGTGCTAGTTATTGCAGACTCAGTCTGCAGCAACTTGCTTCCATTTGCCCTATGGGCTTTGTGACCAGCCCTATCTCTGTTCCTCCCCTCCCTAATTGCACAGAACAGGAATCCCACAGACCAACCACCAAGTAAGTCTGGTGGGAAAGGGGTTCCATGCTAGCAGCACCCCCTCTTTCCATTCACCCCCTGCTTGCCACAGCTGGGATCCACAGCTTTCAGCCCCCTCTCGCATTCTTTCCTCCTCTGCAATTTTGTTTAGTCACCTGTGCTCAACAAGTAACACATACAGCCAGGTGTCTGACACTCCACCTCCATTCTGGCTCTCCTCACTGTTTACATTGATACAATTGCTCTGGCCTATTTCATGGTTCTTCCGGTCCTTATCATTCCCAAATATTTGCCCCTGTTTTCTACAGTTCATGTGTTGAATTAAATATACAACAGTAATATTTTTTTCAGATGAGTTCTTATAGGGAGTTCCAGTACAAAGCATAAATTAGGGTTTAATTGGCACATAAATGGCATGGTATTTTTTCACACAACACACAGACCTGTGGAACTCCTTGCCAGAGGATGTTTAGAAGGCCAAGACTATAACAGGGTTCAAAATAGAACTAGATACTTTCATGGAGGATAGGTCCATCAATGGCTATGAGCCAGGATAGGCAGGGATGGTGTCCCTAACCTCTGTTTGCCAGAAGCTGGGAATGGACGACAGGGGATGGATCACTTGATGATTACCTGTTCTGTTCATTCCCTTTGGGGCACCTGGCATTGGCCACTGTTGGAAGGCAGGTTACGGGGCTAAATGGACCTTTGGTCTGTCCCAGTATGGCCGCTCTTATGGTCTTAATACTTGCACACTGCACTGGGGTGAATTTCACCCATAATGAAAGGACGGAGCGGATGAAAATCTGTAATGATACAAGATGGCAAATTAGAAGTCTAACTCCCCATTCCCTGACACCAGTGGGTATTTCGCATGCACAAGGACTTCAGCATCAGGGACTGGGAAAGATGCAGGAAACAACTAATGATTGACAGTACAGTAATAATTGACAGTACAGCTGATAAGGTACAAAAGCCAGATTCCTTGTGGCCAAGAGCACCTGCCAGGTGTGGGAACAGAGCTCGAAGCAGCTCATGTTATTCCAAGGGAGATCTCTAGCCAGTAGAATGTGATGTGCACAAAGTCATTCTTTATGGAATGGCCTGGAGACAACACAGGACATTCTAAACAAGCCACTTTAACTTCATGCCCAGCCTGTAGTTCCCTACAGCCGAGGCCATTTTCCCTCATGGAATTAAAAAATAATCGGAAGGCAAAGGGTAGCCATAAACTGAGCTGTTCTCAAGCTGTAACAGAAATTACAAGCAGGGTTCCAAAGGGATCAATATTTAATGAACCTCTGTCTGTGTTTTATTAGAGAAATGGGCCCACGTCTGCAGTATCCTCCTTTGGCTGGTAGATTGGAGGAGGCAAAGGATGCACAAGTTCCATTCTTCCCCGGGCCTGTTTCCAAAACACTCCTCTGTGCTCTGCAGCTTCTTGTGGTGTGAACTGCCTGCGCTGATTCACACCTGCAGTGGAAATGTTCCAATCCCACAGTGTTCAGGGTCTTCTGCAGCCCTTCCTGTGGCTGCAGGATCTGGCCTCTCCTGAAGACCAAGGACCTGATCCAAAGCCTTTCCCCATCCATTGTACTCTTACCACTGAGTCAACAGGCTTTGCCCGTGGCCCTAGGGTCTCATCCCACATACACAGACAAACTACAAAACATGCCCAGTACTTTTTAATGCTGGTTTTAGCACAGTGCTGGTTATCAACATTTTTACAACTTTCTGCTAGTGAGTCCTAGTCTCTCTCTTTTGGAAAATGCACAATAAAAAGTAACAGCTCTGAAGGGGTCATTCTGGTCAAGTAAATATTATGCATTTGAAAAGGGTCTAAATATAATGCAAGTTGCACAGTCACTTAAATGTACACATTTGGGAGTCCTTATGTACCATACATAATATTACATTAAAAGAACATTACAGTTGCAAAATCAAGCATTCAAAAGCTAGGAAATGCGAGAATTAAGGTTGATCGGGCAACCTTAATTCAGTCCCCATGCGCATATGCATTATGATACAATATTTAATTACATGGTCTCATACCTTTTTCCCCCCACAGGACCTCTGAATGGGAAGTTTTTCAATATTTCTGTTTATCCTCAGTCAGTGTGTGGTCCCATGTATTATTTAAAGCACACTATCCAAACCCTGCCCTGAATACATTATTAATTTCCTCACGGGTATTTCTATGGTGATCTCATTACAGTGTCTGAGTGCTCCACAAGCTTTAATAAACTTATCTTCAAGACCCTGTGAGATTAGGTGATGTTATTCACCACAGAGAAGGAGAATAAAACAGAAGAGGGCATTTTTGTCATATATTTTTGGCAGTTGAAACGTGAGTGATGCAGCCTAGAAAAGTGTCTTCTTCAGTGACCGGTTCTATGAACAACTCTCACATTACTTCTCCTTTTGCTTTATTGCACTTGAGTTTGCGAGGTACCTTCAACGTCTGCTGAAGTTAATTGTGGTTTTAGGTGCACCAGGGATGAGCCATGGGGAGGCATAAGTAGCAGACTCATGTTCTCCTAGCTAATCTTAGAGTGGCTTGGGGGGAGGCAGTATGCTACAGTAATAGCTCTGCTAGTCAAAGCTTTGTGTCTAGCTTTCAGAACAGTATTTTTCATTGGCAAGATCCATTCACAGAGAGTAAAATCTGAGTTCTGCACATACACAGTAATGACTTTTTCTGTCGTTGAGCAGTGCAGTACTACCTGCATAATTAAATATCATAGATAACATCTATGCAGAAATTTTTCAATTTAGCAAGCTCTGTATTTTAATGCAGAAACAGATTCTGTAATGAAATCTTTATGCTCCTGTGTAGCTTATGAACTCCACAGGACGGAGCCTTTTACCTGTTAAATGGTGTTAATTAATTAATGGTTAAGACCAGTCCTCGCTTACAGACAGCCCCACACCCTGAAGCAAATACTCACCAGTAACTACACACCACACAACAGAATCACTAACCCAGGAACCAATCCCTGTAACAAACCCTGTTGCCTACTCTCTCCCCATATCTACTCTAGTGACACCATCAGAGGACCCAACCACATCAGCCACACCATCAGGGACTCATTCACCTGCACATCTACTAATGTGATATGTCATCATGTGCCAGCAATGCCCCCTGCCATATACATTGGCCAAAACCGGACAGTCTCTACGTAAAAGAATAAATGGATACAAATCAGACATCAGGAATGGTAACATACAAAAGCCAGTAGGAGAACACTTCAATCTCTCTGGACGTTCAACAACAGATTTAAAAGTAGCCATCCTTCAACAAAAAAACTTCAGAAACAGACTTCAAAGAGAAACTGCAGAGCTACAATTCATTTGCAAATTTAACACCATTAATTTGGGCTTGAATAGGGACTGGGAGTGTCTCGCTCACTACAAAAGCAACTTTCCCTCTCTTGGTGTTGACACCCCCTCATCAATTATTGGGAGTGGCCCACATCCACCCTGATTGAATTGGCCTTGTCAAGACTGGTTCTCCACTTGTGAGGTAACTCCCTTCTCTTCTTGTGTCAGTATATTTATGCCTGCATCTGTAATTTTCACTCCATGCATCTGAAGAAGTGGGTTTTTTACCCACAAAAGCTTATACCCAAATAAATTTGTTAAGTCTTTAAGTTGCCACCAGACACGTTGTTGTTTTTCACCTGTGGTGGTTGTAATCATTGCAAGAGCAAACTTTGGGGCTACAATTTCTGGTGGGGCTACAATTTCTGTCTATGGAGTTGCCCAAGAGCATTGCCGGTTCTGCATGTAAGTTCGAGTCTGCTAGCTCTGCAAGCCCAACCTTTGGCTGCAGACCAAGAGAGCTCAGCCTGGCTCAGAAGTAGGATGCAAAGGTGAGTCTTGCTTGTCAAGAATCACAGAAAAGTCTCCTCCAGATCAGGATTGTCTAAATGGTCCAGGCTAGGAATCCTTGCTGACCTGCAGAGCTTTCTTTCATGCTGCTGTAACATAAGGATTTTTGAAATGCTTGGCAGGAGCTTCACAGCAGAGTTTGCTGTGTCTTTATGTTAGGTTGGAGCCCAGTGCTTTGACTGATGGATGCTGGCAGGATACGTTTCCCTTAAATAAGTAAACCCGTAGTCCAAGCATACAATGGACAGCTTTGCTTTCATGTCAAAAAGTGCTGAAATTATTAGTTATGAATGTTAAAAATATAGGGCAAACATTAACTTAACCATATATTCTTTTATGAAATCCAAAGCCCAAATGCTATTCATACTACTGCTCTAAACATGTATAAAAGCCTAACCATTAAGCATTTACAACACCCAGACAGTAACAAAACAGTTACAAATTTATGATCATTTATACTCACTGATGGACCAGACCAGAGAAGAGTCCTTTAATCCCAGTTCGCCGCAGTGTGACTGGACTGGATCTGATGAACAACCTCAAATTTATGGCTCTTCAGCAAACATAATTGCTAGTGTCAGTAACACCCAGTCAGGGACAGTTCACCCTTGCTACTTTCCTTTTTCTAAGGCCTTCCCTTCTTATCTCCTCTTCCCATCTTTCTTATCAACCGTTTTTCTTCTGTTGCCCTTTTCTTCACATGGGCCTCAGTTTCAAGATAACATTGGCGCGTGGGAAGGTTTGTGCTTATTTTTTACAAGATAGTTTTTCTTTGTCTTGTAGCTACAGCCCCCTCTTGTTGAGAGAAAACTTTCCTGTATTTTATTAGTTACTTTTTAAACCATACATCCTTCCCATTACATTGTGGTCTTCTAACTCATTGTTCTCACGGCCTTCCTGTACTTGCTGATTAGGATCTTTCTCTACTTACCACCACAAACTAGAAAGCAAACATATAGTTTTCTTAACCAAAATTAAGCTACCTTTAATTCTTTCATTCCATAGCTATCCCCCAGAGAGCTTAGGGGTGTGAGTGGTTTCTAGGGTCTGCTCCTCTGAATGATCCTCCGTGGGAACAAGAAGTTCACAGTGAATTTTGAGTCCTCTGCCTCCTCTGGATCGTGAGGGGCAGAGCTGTGAGAGACTGGGGGAACTTACTCTGTGGGCAGGACAGCTTGGGGAGGGAGAATTGGGAAGTTCACTCTCTTGAAGTGGAACAACAACGGTCTGCAGGTACAGAGGTTTCTTGTGAGCATCCTGGACAGATGCTTGATGGACCAGAGATGCTCTCAGCTTCCAATGCCTCACTGTCATTGGGCATAAGAGTCCAGAACAAATATCAAGCAGATGGAGTGGCAGAGGATAGATGTCATTGACCACATCTACTGGAGGGAGCATGCTTCCACATGGCCTGTCTGAGGCCTTGTCTACACTACGAAATTATGTCGAATTTATGGAAGTTGGTTTTGTAGCAAACATGGGATTGACTCAGCCAGGTCATTTCCCTTTTAAGTTTCGTTTCATGGCAATTCAGTCCTACCGGCAGTGCACTGTCTTTTAATCTGCAGCCAGCAGAAGATGATGGCTAGTCGTCATACTGCACCGTCTTCTGCCGAGCACCCAGGATATGACGATGGCTAGTGGTTGTACTGCACAGTCTGCTGCCAGCAAGATGTATAAAGATAGATGAAGCGGATCAAAACAAGAAATAGACCAGATTTGTTTTGTATTCATTTTCTCCTCCCTCCCTCCATGAAATCAATGGCCTGCTAAACCCAGTTTTGAGTTCTATCCTTGAGGTTTTGAGTTCTATCCTTGAGGGGGCCATTCTGTTACTCGCAAAACCACCCCCTTTGTTGATTTTAATTCCCTGTAAGCCAACCCTGTAAGCCATGTCATCAGTCACGCCTCCCTCCGTCAGGGCAACAGCAGACAATCGTTCCTCGCCTTTTTTCTGTGCAGACGCCATACTACGGCAAGCATGGAGCCAGCTCAGATCACTTTGGCAATTAGGAGCACATTAAACACCACACGCATTATCCAGCAGTATATGCAGCACCAGAACCTGGCAAAGCGATACCGGGCGAGTAGGCGACGTCAGCGCGGTCACGTGAGTGATCAGGACATGGACACAGACTTCTCTCAAAGCACAGGCCCTGGCAATGTGGGCTTCATGGTGCTAATGGGGCAGGTTCATGCGGTGTAACGCCGATTTTGGGCTCGGGAAACAAGCACAGACTGGTGGGACCGCATAGTGTTGCAGGTCTGGGATGATTCCCAGTGGCTGCGAAACTTTCGCATGCGTAAGGGCACTTTCATGGAACTTTGTGACTTGCTTTCCCCTGCCCTGAGGCACAAGAATACCAAGATGAGAGAAGCCCTCACAGTTGAGAAGCGAGTGGCGATAGCCCTGTGGAAACTTGCAAAGCCAGACAGCTACCGGTCAGTTGGGAATCAATTTGGAGTGGGCAAATCTACTGTGGGGGCTGCTGTGATGCAAGTAGCCAACGCAATCAAAGATCTGCTGATATCAAGGGTAGTGACCCTGGGAAATGTGCAGGTCATAGTGGATGGCTTTGCTGCAATGGGATTCCCTAACTGTGGTGGGGCTATAGACGGAACCCATATCCCTATCTTCGCACCAGAGCACCAAGCCGGCGAGTACATAAACCGCAAGGGGTACTTTTCAATAGTGCTGCAAGCACTGGTGGATCACAAGGGACGTTTCACCAACATCAACGTGGGATGGCCGGGAAAGGTACGTGACGCTTGCATCTTCAGGAACTCTGGTCTGTTTCAAAAGCTGCAGGAAGGGACTTTATAGGCATTTCAACATCCCCAACGGTTATTTTCTGGTCTGGGAATAGTTATCCTTGGGGACCCAGCCTACCCCTTAATGCCATGGCTCATGAAGCCGTACACAGGCAGCCTGGACAGTAGTCAGGAGCTGTTCAACTACAGGCTGAGCAAGTGCAGAATGGTGGTAGAATGTGCATTTGGAAGTTTAAAGGCGCGCTGGTGCAGTTTACTGACTCGGTTAGACCTCAGCAAAAACAATATTCCCACTGTTATTACTGCTTGCTGTGTGCTCCACAATATCTGTGAGAGTAAGGGGGAGACATTTATGGCAGGGTGGGAGGTTGAGGCAAATCGCCAGGCCGCTGGTTACGCGCAGCCAGACACCAGGGCGGTTAGAAGAGCACAGGAGGGCGCGGTGCGCATCAAAGAAGCTTTGAAAACCAGTTTCATGACTGGCCAGGCTACGGTATGAAAGTTCTGTTTGTTTCTCCTTGATGAAACCCCCCACCCCTTGGTTCACTCTACTTCCCTGTAAGCTAACCACCCTCCCCTCCTCCCTTCGATCACCACTTGCAGAGGCAATAAAATCATTGTTGCTTCACATTCATGCATTCTTTATTAATTCATCACACAAATAGGGGGATAACTACCAAGGTAGCCCAGGAGGGGTGGTGGAGGAGGGAAGGACAAGGCCACACAGCACTTTAAAAGTTTAAAACTTATTGAATGCCAGCCTTCTGTTGCTTGGGCAATCCTCTGGGGTGGAGTGGCTGGGTGGCCGGAGGCCCCCCCACCGCATTCTTGGGCGTCTGGGTGAGGAGGCTATGGAACTTGGGGAGGAGGGTGGTTGGTTACACAGGGGCTTTAGCGGCGGTCTGTGCTCCAGCTGCCTTTCCTGCAGCTCAACCATATGCTGGAGCATACGAGTTTGATCCTCCAGCAGCCTCAGCATTGAATCCTGCCTCCTCTCATCACGCTGCCACCACCTTTCAGCTTCAGCCCTCTCTTCAGCCCACCACTTACTCTCTTCAGCCCGCCACCTCTCCTCCCGGTCATTTTGTGCTTTCCTGCACTCTGGCATTGTCTGCCTCCACACATTCGTCTGTGCTCTGTCAGTGTGGGAGGACAGCATGAGCTCAGAGAACATTTAATCACGCGTGTGTTTTTTTTCGCCTTCTAATCTTCGCTAGCCTCTGGGAAGGAGAAGATCCTGTGATCCTTGAAACACATGCAGCTGGTGGAGAAAAAAAAGGGACAGTGGTATTTTAAAAGACACATTTTATAGAACAATGGGTACACTCTTTCACAGTAAACCTTGCTGTTAACATTACATACATAGCACATGTGCTTTCGTTCCAAGATTGCATTTTGCCTCCCCCCAGCGCGTGGCTAGCCTCTCATCCCTCCCCGTGGCTAACAGCGGGAAACATTTCTGTTCAGCTACAGGCAAACAGCCCAGCAGGAATGGGCACCTCTAAATGTTCCCTTAAGAAAAGCACCCTATTTCAACCAGGTGACCATGAATGATATCACTCTCCTTAGGATAACACAGAGAGATAAAGAAAGGATGTTTGAACGCCAGCAAACATACACTGCAATGCTTTGTTCTACAATGATTCCCGAGTATGTGCTACTGGCCCGGAGTGGTAAAGTGTCCTACCATGGTGGATGGAATAAGGCTGCCCTCCCCAGAAACCTTTTGCAAAGGCTTTGGGAGTATATCCAGGAGAGCTGCGAGTACCAGGGCAAATTAATCATTAAACATGCTTGCTTTTAAACCATGGATAGTATTTTAAAAGGTACACTCACCAGAGGTCCCTTCTCCATCTGGCAGGTCCGGGAGGCAGTCTTGGGTGTCCCCTTCTCCATCTGGCAGGTCCGGGAGGCAGTCTTGGGTGGGTTCGAGGAGTACTGGCTCCAGGTCCAGGGTGAGAAACAGTTCCTGGCTGTCAGAAAAACCGGTTTCTCCATTTGCTTGCTGTGAGCTATCTACAACCTCGTCAATCATCATCATCATCATCATCTTCCTTTTCCCCAAAACCTGCTTCCGTGTTGCCTCCATCTCCATTGAAGGAGTCAAACAACATGGCTGGGATAGTGGTGGCTGAACCCCCTAAAACGGCATGCAGCTCATCATAGAAGCGGCATGTTTTAGGCTCCGACCTGGAGCGGCCATTTGTCTCTGGTTTTCTGTAGGCTTGCCTCAGCTCCTTAAGTTTCACGCAGCACTGCTTTGGGTCCCTGTTGTGGCCTCTGTCCTTCATGCCCTGGGAGAGTTTGACAAATGTTTTGGCATTTCGAAAACTGGAACATAGTTCTGATAGCACTGATTCCTCTCCCCATACAGCGATCCGATCCCGTACCTCCCGTTCGGTCCATGCTGGAGCTCTTTTGCGATTCTGGGACTCCATCATAGTCACCTCTGCTGATGAGCTCTGCACTCACCAGCAGGTAATTACTCCCCCCACCCCGCTCTCCTGCTGGTAATAGCTCATCTTAAGTGATCACTCTCCTTACAATGTATATTTTTTCATGGTCTGTGTGTATGAATAAAATCTGCTCACTGTACTTTCCACTTTATGCATCTGATGAAGTGAGCTGTAGCTCACGAAAGCTTATGCTCAAATAAATTGGTTAGTCTCTAAGGTGCCGCAAGTCCTCCTTATGTTTTTTTGGGGACTGGCTTCTGGTTTTTAAGAACACGTGGGATTAACTGTACTGCCAGTGTCCTACTTAAGCCTTCCAAATAGGCTGTGAAACTTAACTGATGCAGCAGCTTCATGCTGGCCCTCCGCATGGGTGTAAATTTCTTACATTTTGATTGCACAATCCCATTAGCTTTATAAAGGTATGTTACAGTGCTTTGTTTACCCTGCAAGACTATTGGGGATGCAGCATTGCTTGCACATGCTGCTTCATTCCTTGGTGTTTCGTTTACTTTTCATTAAGTATCTCAGTGAGTCTCAGCAGCAACCCTGCAATGTTGGTAGCGGGGCACCTCCACAGGTTTGTCTTGCTTAGTAACAAAATGAAGCCAAATATGACTTTTAAAATAAGTCAGAACTGCCCACCGATTTCTGGTGTTTCTACTGGGACAGAATGTGTCAGTATCTTAGTAGCCCAGCAGTGGAATAAGGTCCATATGTCACCTATGGTCTACCCAGAGCCTGTCTCTGGAGGTACGTCTACACTGCACAGATCTTATGGTGGCATATGGAGGACATGCACTGCATGCCCCTAGCAGGAGTACAAATAGCAGTGTAGACGGTGAGGCATTGCTTAGACGAGTAAACCCTGTGGATATGTACCATGCACAGCTCTCTCTCGACATGCCCAAGCAGTGCCTGTCCCGTCTACACTGCTGTTTTTGGCAGTGTAGTTTCCGGCTGCCTCCCTGCTGGCAGAGCCTTTCCCCACTGCAGGGAACTTCTGGAGCCTTTCCCTTGCCATAGATCAGAGCTAGCGAGGGAATTTACCCTATTCCAGCTCTAGTATACACATCCCTTCTTCAGAGCCCTGCCTCAAGGCCCAGTCCCGGGCGTCATTATTTGCCAGTATCTATATTCACACTCTTAACATACTTTTAATGCTCTTGGGCCTATCACAATTCTCCGTTAAAAAGAAGATCCTGCCAACATTTCCCTTCTCTCCCCATGACTAATCACGCTGGTGGATGCTCATAAGTTCAATTTACAACCCAGTCAAGAGAAACAAATATGGGAAGTGTCTTGAGAGCTTCCTTTCTTATTTATTATTTGTGTCTTCTGTCACCTATTTTAATATGAGGTTAATTGGTCTTATTATTAACTAAAATCAACACTGCTCCTTTGACCTAGTTATATATGCCTGATCAGTATATAAATAAGCCTGTTTTAATTAAATTACTTCCAAATTGTGAGTTGTACATTGGACAGAAATCTGACCTTATTCAGTACCTAATTTAGTTGAGTTTCAAAGTCTCCATCTGGAAGATAAAACTAAGAATCAGTTTAAACCACTTGGGTGCTGAAAAGAAGTTAGGGTGTCTGGAGTCGCTGCAGATGTCAAGACACCGATGTAGCTGTAATCTGGTGTCTCATATCAGTTTTACATGGGTTGTGTCACAAAGGTTAAAAGTCTGATATGGGTTAAGATGATCATTAAGAATGAGCAGGATCTCACAATTCTACTGGAGCTAGAGGGCAAAAATAGAGTGTGTGACATATAAACAAAGGCTGAAGCTAAAATTTCTGCACAGTATAACTCCAAGAGTTGGTGAAAGTGTGGTGGAAATATTTTGTCAGCTGTATTATTAATATTTGTTGTGTCTTTCAGGTTCAAGGTGAAGAAAAAAATCTTTCCTGCACAAAGATTTCTGCTTTTCACCTCCTTTTAATTTTATTTATAGTTTTATATAAAAGCATAGGGCCAGCAACAGAGCTACACCGATTTACATCAGCTGAGGATCTGGCCCATAAAGTGTTACGTATTACTGTGATATATTTTAGGCAGTGATCTACAAAGTTACTTTCTGTACAAGACAAATAATGCGAAAGGGTTTCATAACAAAATTTCCCTCTTTTTCTCCATTGGAAGGCTTTTCTGAACAAGGCTGATTTGCTGTGGGACTTGAGGCCTGCTTTTCAGAGGCGGTAGGTAAGTACCCCCAGTGTCCACTGAAGTCAGCCATTTTGGTTGGTGTGGTGTCCACTCATTTCTTGAGATGTACGGACATGCAAACCTGGGAACATCTGGGTGACTTATTGTAACTGCACCCACCAGGCAATCCTCTTGTTCTGTAGCAATCCTTGTACTCACATTGGTCTATATTAGCTCCCACACAGCACCTGCTGGGGACGGTCCTTGCAGAGCCCTCATTTCTGATTAAACGATCCCCTTTTCCTCTGAAGTTAGTGACCCCTTTCTCTCTGAGATCGATGACCAGGTTCCCTGACTTATGAACATCTGACAAAAGCATAGCCCTAAATGTGCAGACTCTGCCACCAATTACACACATGCAAAGTGAAACAAAGTTTGAAAAGAGAGAGACAAAAATATCTAAATAAAAATTAAACACAATAAAAGCATAGCTGGGCTGGCACTGAGAGAACAGGTTCAGCTCTTGGTTACAAATGAGTAGTAAAGCAAAGGAAAAGCGAACACTTTTATAATTTCCTTGTCTCTCTTTACAGCTGCACAACTCCTGTGAGTGGCATCCTATTTTGGTGTGCCACTGGTGGGCCAGCTTATGAACCCCTTCCTCACAAAGCAGTTCCATTGATGACAACGTTACTCATATGAGGAATAGCATTACAATCTGTCCCTAAACCCCTACATTCTATGCCCCAATATTTAGGTGGGAGCGGGAAAAAAAGCACTTCAAACATTGATGGAAACAAATAAGGGGAAAGACATGTTTTAAATTCCCATGCGCTTTCTTCTAGTTTGTTTGCAAAATATTATGGTTCATGCAGCAACCTTGTCATAGTAAAACTGAAAAATATGTTAGACCAAGTCTTTGCAGTGTGAAATTCTGCAAGATGTTCTGAAGTTCCAAGGCAGGTGAATGGTTCAGGTGGAAATGTTAACCAGCTGCATTCAAACAGGCTCAGCGACACCTATCTATTGAGCTACTATCAATACAGTATTATTACTGTGACTCAATAGCTGAGCTAGCGTATGATCCCTGACTCCTTAGCACAGCTGAGCAAGTTGGGTCACAGTTTGGCTTACAGTGTTATTTTCAATAGGTTACTGTGTGTAGTTTGATGGGTGGGGTGGGGAAGGGAAGAGAAAACTGTAGCGATCACATTGCCTCTAAGGGCCACTCTAGAATAGTCAACAACACTATTGAAATATCTGTGGGCAATTACTGACACAAGTTTGACATGGTCAGACTCAGATGCCTGTGTCATCAAAACACTCCCACCTCATTTCTAATACTAACAAACATCGCCACGCTACCATTCTTGGTGAGTCAAATCTACTGCGTTCCAGGATGATGCAGAACTAGGTTAGGTTTCTAATATACCCAAGGAAGGCACAAAGATGGGAAACATTTCACAAGCCAGCAAATTAAATAAAGCACAAAGAAACATAATTCAGTATTTATTATTATTATTTATAAATCGCATTACAGTAGTACCTAGATTCTTCAACCAAGATCAGAGCGCCATGGTGCAAGGTGCTGTACAAACACAGAATGAGAGATGACCTCTGCTTTAAGGATGTTACAGTGCGAATACATGAGATGGACACAGAATGGGAAAAGCAGTATTATCTACTTTTTATAGATGGGGAGCTCACAGAGAGATGAAGTACGACTTACCCACAGTCACATTGGAAGTCAGCAGCAGAGCCAGGAAATGAATCCAGATATCTAGAGTCCCAGGCCAGCACCTTAACTGCTAGATGATCCTAAGCACAAAATATAAATTTCCTGGTTTAAATGTCTTATTTCTTGTTAAAAGAAAGAACAAACAACAAACAAAGTCTCTGTGAGCGAGAGAGGACAGTGATTCACTAATACTCTACACCTGAAGTGAAACACAGTCTCTCAGTTGCCATTGCAAGTAGGTAGCAACTTCTCTTCATTGGAAGGTGCAACTCACAGAAAACAGAACGACCACATCCCCTTTTAGATGCACAGCGATACGCACCACAGTAGAAATATCCTGACGTTAAAGTCTCGTGATATCTTATGATCTACAGTTGCTAGAAACAAAAGCCTCATCCCATCAGAAAGGGAGGATTCCTAGATTCCTAATGACTGAAATCTCCTTATTCTAGCTCTGAGGGATGTGAAGTACCAGATGGAAAGGCCTACATTTTTTAAAGTGGCCATTAATTTTGGGTGCCCAAATTTAAACACAGCGCCCACAGAAGCCACGTCTAAGCAGGAGGCCCAAGCTGTCTCAAACTGGACACCCAGAAACCACAGCACCCAAATTAGTGAAGGAAAGAAGGAATAACTTTGATGGTACATTGTATATTTTGGGAAAAAAAAAAAAGCAGCAGCTGTTTGTGGTTGCTCAGGCGATGGGCTGCTATAATCAGTCCTGGCAAATATGAGTGGGCAGAGGGCAGGTGCCAGATGTGGTATATATATAATTGTTTGTACAGGTATTACAAGATTATAAAACAACAGCAGTGCCTATTTTAATGGGAAATGGGCACACAGATCCCTTTAGGCAGCTTTCAGGCATATTATAATGTGCTCTTGTTTTTAATCTTACAAGGCACAACTCAATATGAATGAGGAAGTGGATTCCAATTCTTCACTCAGTTGGCCTCAGATGCTGAGTTTCAATGGGACATACACGCATCCATACCCAGACCACAACATTTCCTATGTGGACTTCTACCTTCATCAGCCAGCAGTGGCAGCCGTCTTCATCATCTCCTACCTCCTCATCTTCCTCCTGTGTATGCTTGGCAATGGAGTGGTTTGCTTCATTGTTCTGAGGAACAAGCACATGCGCACAGTCACAAACCTCTTCATCTTGAATCTGGCTGTCAGTGACTTACTGGTGGGGATATTCTGCATGCCCACCACTCTCCTGGATAACATCGTAACAGGTAGGTAGAACCTGATGATATAAATGTTGGAGCGATCATGGAAATCTCCTACAGAGTTTGGTTCTCACTCAGGATGTGCAAAAGAAGAACCAACAAAAATCTTTGCCCAAGCCTGCCCTGGACTAGAGCCCTAAATATATATCGAGTTCAAGAACATGCAGAGCCAGATCTTTGGCCCCTGCTTTGGCTTCTGGGCACCGTGAGAGTGATTCAAAGGCGCCAGGAAGCTGCCATCACAGCATAGGTGGTCTCACTACCCTTAGTGAGGGTGAAACCCGCCCCCACAATGGTAAAAAGTCAGCATAGCTAGCTCTTCACCACCACTTCCAACTCCCCCTGGCATCAGGGGGTTATGGGGGAAGGCGATGTGTGTTGGAGGCATGAGTTAGCATGCCCCGAGGCTACTCGGACGTACAAAAGGGAGCCAGTCCAATCCCTGGCTGCCCCCCAGGATCGAGAGGGCACCAACTTGGCCGCCTTTCCCATCACTTCCGTGGTCCTGCAGTGAGTGAAGCTTGGCTGGACCTAAGGACCTGGCCTCCAGTTCACATTTTTTCTTCATTGTTTTTCACGTCCCTGCACTTCCAAGTCCTAGCCAGAGCTGGGAATGGAAATTAGACCATGAGCCAATCTCCCCTCTTTCTGTTTCCAGATGGATTAAAATCAGACCGCTTAAAAAAAAAAACCAACCTCACAACATATTCTTTTTTTTGTAAAACCTCAAACCCAGTTTTGCAGCCTCCAAAGGCTCAGAGATATGTCAGAACCTTCTGAGATCTGCCTGTCACCAATCCTCAACTAACCATGGCAGAGGTCACCAAAACGGCATACAGGGCTGTCGTCAATAGTGAGTGGTTGCCAGTCATTCACGCATACGCACAGCTAGGGCATATCTGTTTCTTCAGGGTACCTCACGCATTCCTAGAAGGCCAGCACACTAGGTGTACAACAGCAAAGCTCTGTTGACTTCAGTTGACCAAAGACTGGTGTAACCGAGAGCAGAACCAGGAACAGACTAGGAAATAGCGTGGCAACTGTGTGTGATCAGTTGGCAAATTTTGACTTTTTATATTGACTATATGCTAGAATTTTCATGTGGTTAATTTAATATAGGTATATATATATATATACACACACACACATTTTTCATTTAAATAGGTATTGTCAGCCCTGCGATTGGACACAATTACACAATGTGATGAGTATTAGTGGTAATAACTTTATACATTTCTTCCCCACATATTTTTTGACAAGTGTCCACACCCAGTGCTGTGATATAAGCCAGTTAGAAGCCTGCGTTAAACTACACACCTTTCTTCCTCTCTTCCCCCTTTCTGTCACATAAGTTGGCTGTATAGATTTCAAAGTCCTGTCTACCCTTTCTGAGGTCCATCAGTATCATTTTTGGACAGGTGTGCATTTATGGTGCCATACAGCTTGAGAAAACCCTATTTTTTTTAAATCTATTCTTATGAGACTGACTAAAGCCGAACAAACATATATATATATTTCATGCCCTTTCCTTACCTTTTAGGAAAATGTGCTTTTATGCAGTTAGCATAAATCTAAATATATTCAATTAAATCATTGTACAAAACTACTAGTACAATTCTAAATCAATTAAATAAATGCAGAAAGGCTTGGTGACAGAGGCGTAAATGGGAAATAATATATATTTAATGCATTTTGCCTCTTTTCAGATGAAATTATTCTGGTATGCCGTTAGTACCATTCGGTATAAATCAAATTAAATAAACACTCAGATGCTGCAGAGGAGTTTGCGGAAAAAAAACACTCCTCATTTGCTGAGCCAATCAAAAGGTATTTTTAATGATCTTTAATGGAATTATACATCAGAGCACATTAAAATGTACCACATTTTCCTGAGTCAGCTGCAGGTTTTCTTTAACCCTGTGGCTTTTTATGGA
Source organism: Lepidochelys olivacea (assembly GCF_965140295.1). NCBI lineage: Eukaryota > Metazoa > Chordata > Testudines > Cheloniidae > Lepidochelys > Lepidochelys olivacea. Next base: position 18,587,053 of record NC_140414.1, on the reverse strand, counting down.
ACTATGCATAGGAGCATATTAAAATACAAATTAAAACTTAAATACCAAAATCAGAAGAAGCACACATCTAGATTTATTTATCAAACTTTAAAAAGACCCTTATGTACTATCTACTAGTGAGCCAGGTTTTTAATTTTCAACCAGGAATAAAGTTTTCTCTTTCTAATAAATCCCTCTAACAGCTGTCTTTAAAATCTGGTAGCAGCTGTCTTTCAAAACTGGTAGAGAGCCCCTAGAGGTATCATAGGTTTAATCTCTATTCATATTCCATTTGCTCAAAGGAATACCTTTCGTCTTATCTTTTTACATTTATTAGAAATTAGGACCTATTGGCTTAAACTGTATAAGAGGCCTTTTAATTTTAGTACATTTTTACCTAATTAATTGCATAGGATATAAAATACCCTATAGAAGCAGTTTATAAGTATGTATTTACCCTGTCATGGAAATTTATCATTTGTGAATTGCAAAGAATGTATTAGTTTCAAGGACACAGCAAAAGAACCCTTGCTTCCATAGTTGTGTTAGAGTAAAACAAGCATGCAAACAAACAAAAAATCATATTTTTGATGAGTAGCTATTGACAAAAGAGCCTGTCTAGCACTTGTGTACCTATCAGAGGAATGTTCGTCTAGATTTCTGTATCAAATTTTAAAAATCTATTTAATTTCAAATTATTTTAACAGATATAATGGTATGCATAGTATGTGAGCAATGCAACATAATGGCACTCAAACCACACGGGATACATAGACACAGCTTTGAATTTGTCTGGTTAAGACCATAGCCCATTGTATGGGTTGTATTACTTCTACGACATTGAATAATAGGTGTTTTGTTTTTTTAAAGATAAGACAAGACTTTGTGTTCCAAGTATCCTTTATTTTATGTATTATCTAAGCTCCCACATGCATTTTGGATCTCAGAGCCTGCTGTTAATATTTGAAGAATGACTGCATAGACTTTCATAGATTCAAAGATACTAAGGTCAGAAGGGACCATTATGATCATCTAGTCCGACCTCCTGCACAACGCAGGCCACAGAATCTCACCCACCCACTCCTGTGAAAAACCTTTCACCTATGTCTGAGCTATTGAAGTCCTCAAATTGCGGTTTAAAGATTTCAAGGAGCAGAGAATCCTCCAGCAAGTGACCTGTGCCCCATGCTACAGAGGAAGGTGAAAAAGCTCCAGGGCCTCTTCCAATCTGCCCTGGAGGAAAATTCCTTCCTGACCCCAAATATGGCGATCAGCTGAACCCTGAGCATATGGGCAAGATTCACCAGCCAGGCACCCAGGAAAGAATTCTCTGTAGTAACTCAGATCCCACCGCATCTAACATCCCATCACAGGCCATTGGGCCTATTTACCATGAATATTTAAAGATCAATTAATTGCCAAAATCATGTTATCCCATCATACCATCTCCTCCATAAACTTATCGAGTTTAATCTTTGGTTTTGTTGCTACTGTTTTTGGAATATATAAAATAAAAGGCATCTTTATCTTTTTTTTGTGCCTAATCTTAGCCCGTACACTAGTGTACAATGTTAAAATAGTAGAGGAATTTTTACCCTGATCATTGAGCTACCACCAACTTTGCTGCTATCATTAAACTAGAGATTTAAACTAGAATACCCACCAAAAGGAGCACACATCTACAGTTATCTAACATATCTAAATAAATTTTTCCACACATTCCCTCTTATATGTTTATTTAAAACTAATAAAGAGCCCCTAATGGTATTACAAACCCTGAGCCCCTCATCCCCAAATATTCCTATATTTCTCCCACCGACTCATAAATGTTATGTATTTCTTCACATAACTTTGAATTATTGGAAATTAGCTCCTTTGGCTCAAACTATGCAAGAAGTCTGTTAATTTTGGTAGTTTTGCCTGGTGGAAAACATAGCATTCAAAAAACAAGAGAAAACAAACAAACAAACCATCTTGCAGACAGTTTACAATGCTGCATTTCTTTCTTATACTGGATGTAAATTAAGCAAGTTTAATTTCCAGGAGAATACAAACCCCTCACTCACAGAGCAACAATCCATAATTCTGTAACAGTTTGAAGCACAGAGATAAAAATGTTATTTGTTTTGTTTGTTGTTCATTAGACTTCTAATGAAACCTCAAAATGTTTATCAGAAGGAAATGGAGAGGCTGGTACCCAATGAACATCTCTTTTACCATCAGATATCAGGAAGAGAAGGGTAGAGAAGTGAAGGATGGGAGTTTGTGTGGATGACAGATGTTGCAATTTTTATCTCTGTACTCCAAACAAATAGAAAAGCATAGACCATGAAAATTTGTTTGTGCTCTTTTTTTTACTATAATACATCTCTGTAAATGAGGGGGTTGTTTGCTGAATCCTGGAAATAAAACTGCCTTCTCAATTCACAAACGATGAATGTTTAATCCAGGTGTGACCATCATGGAGCTGCTATATATTAAGCTATGAATCATATTTAATAATTATATGAATATTGTAAGTGACCTGGTCAGTGAGGTAAACTAGCTGTATAATTACGAAAATTTGGAAAACCCATGCAATATATATCATCACTTCCCATTTATTCTTCTGAATAAAATTTATGTATTTATTTAGATTTGAGCTAGTTGCATAAAAGCATATTTTCCTAAAAAAATTATTTGTATTATTTATTTAAAGATTCACATAAGGATGCATTAAATAGAAAATAAACACTCTTTGTTTTCCAAAATGGTGGCACGGCAGTGAAAATGCGCACAGGTCCAGAAACGATACCGAGGCACTTTTGAAATTTAGGAAAGGGCTGGCAGGACCTTCATAGCCATGTAACCAGATAAAAAGAGGGTGGGAAATGGGAGGGACATGATGTCTAAAATGAAATTTTGATTGGTGCATTATTGTCCGGTGTCACACAACAGAGGTGGGACATTGACACCTGCCAACCAATACAATGTGATGAAAGGTACAGAGTTATTACTGGCTTCAGAGCAGCAGCCGTGTTAGTCTGTATCCGCAGAAAGAACAGGAGGACTTGTGGCACCTTAGAGACTAACAAAGAGTTATTACTATGGCTATTTGCAATCAGTGTTGGGAATTAAACACATTCAGAGGTGGTGAAGGAGACAGTCTATGTTAGATGTACAGTCACACTCCATTAGCCCTACTCACAGACATTTGTAAGGGGGTCTGAAGTAGTCTTTGCTGGTGGAACTTACATGCTGAGAAACCAGGAAGTGTAATTTAAAATAAGATGTGGTCATCTTCAACACACACCTTCCTATATCTTCTCCTAATTGCTTTTTTTGCTACATTCCTCCTTTCTACCCCTTGGCACGTGCGTTTTCCCAGATTAGATGCTGTTGCTCTCTGTTAGATTCAGTAGACTCTGTTGGTCTGATGTAGAGATGACATGTAAAGGGTGGCGTGTAAATTGTTGGTAACTAGGAATGAGTTTAAGTGATTAACCAAGTCTAAGTAATTCTAATGGAGTCTAAGTTGATACACACTGTGGGGGGCTAGGAGAAGGTGAAAGTTATACCTCTGTAAGGTAAGGTCCCTGTTTTATATGGAAGCGTGCGAAACCATTGCAGCTATAGTGTCTATCTCCCTTTCCTCTCACATGGTGCTGCTTTAACCGGTGCTCATGCTAATGCTTCAGATACATGTGTGCTGCGATCAGTCATCAGAAGAACATCTCTGGCCAGACTTTGACATTAATCTCGGCCCCCCTTTTATTACCTTGTGGTGGGGCACTGTGCACCATCATTCACCTGCCCTTGGACAGCATTATGCCTGGGGGGAGCACTTCAGCTCTGGGAGTGTTCTGGGAAGGATGCTCCTTTACTGAGCCTTCAGTGCTGAAGTGACATGGAAGCAATTTACCTTTTTATGGCTATTTCAATTTGTACCTTCCAGGATGGCCCTTTGGCAGCATGGTCTGCAAAATGAGTGGGATGGTCCAGGGAATCTCTGTCTCAGCCTCCGTTTTCACTTTGGTTGCAATTGCAGTTGACAGGTAAGATGATGTAAAGCTCTGAAACTAATATTCAGTAAAAAAACCAAAACAAATATATTGCTTATCATCCCGGGATCCCCAGCATTTTTACAATTACCAATTCATCCTCATAACACCCTGATGAGATGGGGTGTATTGTGCCCATTTTAGGGATGGGCAGAATGAGGCATGGCTAGGTTAAAGTTTGGCCATCATCATTTTTTCCCCCACTTGATTTCCATAAAGATGGTAGAGGAGCAGGCATTGCAGGGGAACCCCCTTAGTGTGGCTCCATCTCTCCCGCCTGCTGCTTGCAGAGCTGAGAACAACGGGTCTATATTCTGAGCCCAGGGCCCTCTGATCTGCTGCTGAGGGAAGGGGAGAGAAGTCTGAGAGTCCCCATCCCCCAGCAGAGCAAGGAATTCGCCCATCCCTGTCTGGGGAGAGTGCCCCAGAGGGGGCTGGCAGATCCTGTGTCTGCTACTCTCCCTTCAGGTGGCAGATCAAAGAGCTGCTGGGACCAGAAGGCCCCCTCCCAGGTCTGTAGCAGCAGCAGGAGGGGTGGCAATTCCATGCTCAGGGCCAAGATCACAGGACTTGGCCTGCTGGGCTACTCTAAAGAGCTCCTCCTCCCTCCCAGCCTGCCCATCTTTTATGAAGGGATGTATGTCTTCTCCCATCCCCGAGCCAGGCTGCTCTGGGTCCCTCCTGGGGGTAGGGGAGGATGTTATAAATACTTTTTCCCAGCCTCTATTTCTGCCTCTTCAATGCTGTGGGGAGGGTGTTTCTCCCTTGTTCCCCGCCCAGAATACCACTGGGGTAGTGAGATAGCCAGTTGCTTCGCCTCAGACCCCTGCTGCCGCTCTCATCTCATTTTGGGAGCAGGGGTAGGTCTCTCCCTTCCTGCCCCAGATTCCTAGCCGCTTCCTTCTCCCTTCGACGCCACCCTTCCCCTTCTTTGAAGCAGCTGCAGTCTCTTCAGGCAGCTTCCGCTGGCCCCACCCCTGTGGTGAGGTAGCAGTCTGCTGAAGCACAAGGAGGGATTCGGTCGAGGATGGTCAAAATTAGCATAAAATAAACTTCTTTTTTTAAACCCAAGATTGGCCATTTGTTGGGTCTGACCCTTTTTTAATGGCGAGTGATGTCAGTGAGCAAGACCACATTTGATGCGACTGTCCAGTGTCACACAACAGAGAAGAGGCAGAGCTGTGTATACAGCTCTGCATCTGGGGGCCTGGCCCAATGCTCTGTCCAATAGACCAAACCCCCCAGGCCGTGCACCTCCTTCCTAAGACGTGGTAGAAAATTTCTTGTTCGTCAAGTACTGCAGGCCCAGCGAGAGAAGCTGATTTGCAGTGGAAGTAAATGTTTATGAATCAGCTGTTCCAAAACTGTGGTCCATGTGCTTCCGGTTGGCAGAACTGATTAGTCACACGGTGCTGACTCCTCCTCATGGCCAGCTGCTAAATGACATTGAGACACCTAAAACTACATGACATACTTTCCTAACGCCACCTTTCCACGTAAGCAGCTATTGCTGTTGCCACAGGAATGTTCTTCAACTGTCACTGGGCAGAGAGGTGGCCCAGCCAATCGTGACTAGGAAGGGAACGGTCTATGAGGCAATTTCTCTACTGACATACGGACCACACTGTCAAGTTTGAGGACCCCCTGTTACAAATCATGGGCCAGATCTTCAGCTGGTGTCAAATGCAAAATTCCACTGATGTCACTACATTGATTTACACCAACTGAGGCCCTGACTGCGCATGCGTATTTCTTAGGTTTAAAATAAATGACTGAACTGGGTTTTATTGACATTGGTTATATGGCTTTTAGATCTATTCTCTGGCATTTCATCTCTTCACTGCAGGTTCCGATGCATTGTTTACCCATTTAAGCAGAAGCTCACCATATCAACTGCGGTTGTCATTCTAGCAGTCATCTGGGTTCTGGCTATTGCCATCATGTGTCCGTCTGCAGTCATGTTGCAGGTACAAGAGGAAAAGTATTTCAGGGTGATCCTCGGCTATGGCAATCAAACCAGCCCTATATACTGGTGCCGGGAGGACTGGCCCAACCAGGAAATGAGAAAGATCTATACAACGGTGCTGTTTACCAACATCTATCTGGCCCCCCTTTTACTCATCGTCATTATGTATGCCAGGATAGGGATCGCTCTCTTCAACAAAGCGGCACCTGTACAGGGAAAACAGAGCCAGGAGCAGCGCCACTCCGTGTCCAAGAAGAAGCAGAAGGTGATCAAAATGCTCATCGTTGTGGCTTTGCTTTTCATCCTGTCCTGGCTCCCCTTGTGGACTTTGATGATGCTCTCAGACTATGCCAATCTGACAGCGGTCCAACTGCAGATCATCAACATTTACATCTACCCCTTCGCTCACTGGCTGGCCTTTTTCAACAGCAGCATCAACCCGATCATCTATGGCTTCTTCAACGAGAACTTTCGCCGAGGCTTCCAGGCAGCCTTTAAGCTTCAGCTCTGCTCTGGGGAAATGATGCGCAGGGAGTTCTACTCCCAGCGGGGCCAAAGCAATGCCATATTACCGGCAACCACCCACCAGCTGCTGGAGGACCAACCTTCTCAAAATGCCAAGGATGAGGGGAAACCAATTCAGAGAGGGAACTGGATGAACAACCAGCACGACTTGATGATGGAAGACCTAGAAAAGGCAACCAACGACAATGGAGTAAAATGAAATTTGCTGTGAACTGGTTTATTCCAACTTCCCTTGGCAGAGTCTGATGTGGTGTGAGGTTCACACGATTTAAGCCCAGTCCCCTCGCTGGCAAAAACAAAACAAAACACATCTTAAGAAGTTACTATTGTAAAGTATGTATAACTTGTATAATATCTGGTTGCTTGGACTAGATATGAGGCCTAATTCTGCCCCCCTTTATACCAATGTAAATCAGGAACAACTCCAATATAAGTATAAGTGAGAGCGGATTGAAGACCACTGATTTAAATGGAGATGCTCCTGATTTACATTTGGAGAGTAGAATCAAGCCTGTATTGTTTTAGTTTTACACTGTTCTCAGAATCGGTGAAACAGGGTTGCATAAAGTTTTGTTAGAGAAATGTTACAGCATGTAATGCTATTATTAATCCATACAACAGTTTTGTCAGAGTAGAATTGGAAGAGGTTATTGATTTATTTAAAATCCACTTAGACTTTGCGGTTTGGACTGGGTGCAAATCGTGGAATGATTCTGCTGGAACATTTTCATTATTTTTTCATTAGCCAATTTTGGACACGATCAAAATTTTATTTTGCAGATTAGGATGGTGGTTTATGAGACTAATGAAAAATCCTCAACTTTTAATTGAACAGTACCAATTTTACAAAGTCAGGATAATCGAACACACCCTCATTTTTACAAGTTAGCTGTTAAATTCACTTCATTTATTAATAGCCCCTCCCAGTATCATTGTTTTATATTTATGGATCAGACATATTAGCCTGTTCCTGAAATCATTCATTCTGCTATGTTACCATTACCATTACCTCAAATGTTAGAGATTTGCTTAATAGATCAGCATTAATGTTTTAATATCTCTGAATGTAGAATATTGTGCCACCCAGCTTCCAGGCAAATGTGTAATTTGTCTTCACAGTGCTTCTGGCCTGGAGATGTTGTATGCTGTCTGTTTTTTTAATATATCTGCCTGTTTGAACTGGTGTGAGGTATGCAGCTTCTATGGCTTCTTATTTGTTCCACTTTCTGGCTGATTCTTTAGTTAATTTTGTGATTGAACTGTCATTTCAGTTTCTCTTTGTCTGAGAAATAAAAAGGATTAAGGATGTGAGAAATAAAGGAAAAGCTGCTTTTATGCTGCAATTTTGGTGGGTTCTCAGCATCTTGTTCTTATATTTTTTCAAATCTTTGATAAAGAAATATCTTGCCAAAATATCGTGTTCAGTGTCTAAGTTGCACAGTTTGATGGTAGCAGTACTGGAGACCATGACGTAATTGCTCCACCAAGAGACAGTAACAGGAGTATTTTATGGTTCCGATCCTCCAATCAGGTCCGCAGGGGCAGAGACTTACACCCACACAGAGCTTCACTGAAGCCAAAGCACACACGCTTCTGAAATCACTGGGGTTCCACATGGACACAAGGCTCCATCCACACAGGATAGGCACTGAACTCTAAGGTAGGCACTGAACTCTAACTACCTGAGCTATTCAAAGGTATGACATGGTTATTGATTTTTAAGGGTAGGCACTGATCTCTAACTACCCGAGCTAGTCAAAGGAATGACATGGTTATTGATTTTTATTAGGATTATTACTTCATTATTTTTATGTTGTATGCAGTGCTGTCAATTTGACATAGCAGAGTGGAACGGCTGAGCTATTGGGTTACTGCCAAAATTGGTATGACTATAAAGACTTCCAGAAAGTCCTATTACCCTCCTATGCACCTTTAAAAAGAAAGTCGATTTAGGACAGAAGATAAAATACAGGCGTTCAAAAGCCTCCCCCAATAGATAAACTTTCCTATTTTTTTCTTTTATTTGGCAGAGCACAGCCACAAATTAAACATAGAACTTTACAAAACACAGAGTAAGGCATGTACCCTGCAGCAAAAAGCTTATTGACTGACAGAGACAAGCCAAAGGTGAGACAAGACTACAATATAAGTGAAGGAGAGTGTAAAGAAGTTATTGGTGAGGATAATGAGGGATGAAGGATTTCTGGAAGACATGGGTTATAAAGAGATGGTGCTTAGCAGACAATAAAACAGAAACTGTTCCAAGTGCAGGAAGCTCCATTACTGGAGGCACAAAGCAGACCACGATCTGCCTATTTTTGTGTGTGTGTGTTGTTGTTGTTGTCGTCATCTAGTGTCTGGCCCACAGGGATGATAAGAGATTTACTACCAACTCCAGTTATCATAGGGTCTGGTCTCAGCTCTCCGGGTGGGAGAGTGTGACTTGCTCTATAGCTGTGTGCATGGGAGTATTAGAGAACAGGGAGCAAGAAGACAACATATGAGAGAGCAATCTAGATTACAGTGTCAAGACAGGACAAGGGAGGGAGGATTTCTGGAAGAAATCTAGGGCACTGAAGCTGAGAACAAGGAACCTGAATCTAATGAGGAGAAAGCCACAGAAGGAGTGATGCAGTCAAAATGGCAGGCACAGATGTATTTACCAGTGGTGTTTTAGGCTGTCCAAATTGGTGGAGAAGTTGAAAGCCAGAAGAGGAGTCATTTAAGGAAATCAAAGGGATTCTGAATGACCAGCACCTCCCCTTCATATCAGAAAATGAAATCTCAGACACGGGTGTGTGTGGGAGGATATGCATTAACCTCAAGAACTCTGCAGCCTGAAGTAATGCACTGTAAGTTGTAATGTTTCGGGGGGGGGGGGGGGAAATTAGATCTATCAGACCTCTTCAATATTTAGAGGAAGAATTGCTGTAGGGAAGACATTTAACACTAATTTTGATTAAAACTCCCTTGACGAGACTGAACACCAAACCATTTCAGTTGTTAGAAGAAATCTGCACAGAACAGCTGCTTGGAGGTTTGTTAAGCCTCTGGAGAAATGTTATTTTCTATTCAGAATTTCATGACCCTTCACCCAGACTAGACAGGACATTATCACAACAAGATAAACAGCATTTAGAGAACAAAATTCCATAAAAGCAGGGCCCTGCAGAGACCTTCTGTGGTGCACTCCACTAGTTGGTGCGGCAGCCAGAGTAAATCTCAAAAACAATGATGAAAGGGAGACGAGGAAGGAGATCAATTCTGCAACATGCTGGTCCTTACATGGGCATGGAATGAGAATTGTGTAACTTTACTTGCATGAGTAGTCCTATAGCTTCCAATGGCTAAGTGACCAAAATTAAATACGTGCCTGAGTGTTTGTTGATTTGGGGCCTTAATCTCTTTCCCACAGACTTTAGAGTTTTTTGTTTTGGTATGACACAGACAAGTCAAAGGCAAAACAAGACCCAAGATAAAATACAAGTAAACCTGGGCATGAAAAGATTTTTGGCGAGAATAACGAGCGACTTCTGGAAGAAATAGGCTTTGAAGGGGGATTTGAAAGATAGGGTGCTTAGCAGACCATAAAAGGGAACCTGTCCCAAGTGCAGGAAGCTCTATTTTAGGAGGCATAAAGCAGAGCCCAATCTGTCTTTGTGTGTGTGATGTTGCCACCTAGTGCTGGCTAGTCATGCCAGCTACCACGGGGTGATTTTTAGCTCAAGTGATATAGACCTTGGTTTTTGGAACAGTTTTCTCCATCAAAAACCACCTCCTATCTTGGAAATAACCTCATAGACCAATATCATGGAGACGGATTGATTTCTGATGCCCAATTTGAGACATCTTAAAGGGGCCTGATTTTTCAGAAGGTGGGTACTCATGCTTTTCTGAGAATCAGGCCTTTTTATGGGGTCCCAGATTCAGCAGCCAAGTTCACAATTCACTTTTGAAAACTTTGTCCTTAATTCACAATATGCTGTTCACCTCTTCTGCTTTCCAAACTTGAAGGCCCAATCCTGTTTCCACTGAGATCATTCACACTGTGCCTCTTACTTCATCTGGAGCAGGATCTGGTCCTGGCTCTGTAGACAGGTGAGTCTGTATGAGAGCACAACTCTAAATAATAATAGAGGCCAGATCTGGAAATCCCATCTTTTCCCCTCATCCTGAATACCTCTATCAGTCACTTCACTGATGGTTTTTATCTGCCTGTCCATCCAAGCCTGAAACCTCTCCATTGTAAAGTCCACAGGTAGAATCACAGTCTGAAGGTGCAAAAGTTCTTTCAATATTTATTTTTCAGTCTATGCAGTCAGCACGTTATGCTAGGCAGTGAATTCATCAATGGCAGAGTCTTTAAGTGGTAAAGGAGAAGGAACCCGCTGATCCCTACTTAAGCAACTGTGTCCATTCTAACCTTGCTTTGATCAGCTGCTCTGTTCATTCCAAGGGGAAATGGCTATTCGATGCCAGAGAATCTAGGTTTACATTTGGAAGAAGTATCATTGTCCTACCCTCCCCTTGGTCGACATCTGTTGTGTTTTTAAATCTTTGATTTCTCCACCCTTGCCAAAGGCATTTAGTATATTGCTGCATCCTTCGAGCAGTTTGGCTCTGACTTTACCTACTGTTCCTTTACCACCTAGCCCAGTATCCTGTTTCCAACAGTGGCCAGTACCAGCTGATTCAGAGGAGTTAGGTGCCATGCTGCTCAGGCATTTTGAAAATACCACTAGGTGCTTATCTGCATCTTTAGGTGTGTCTACACAGCAATATAAGCCTAGAGTTAGCAGGACTTGATCAGCTGACCTGTGTCAGGGAGACCTGGGCTTGAGCATCTACACTGCATTTGAACCCTAGGTGAAAGATTTTCTGACCTGTGCTGAAACCTAGGGCTCTGGCATCCACCCTGCAATGCACAGACCCGAGTCAAAGTAACCCTATGCCAGAGTGCCTAGCCCCCCTCCATCTCCAGTGCTGACATTCTAGCCCTACACATGTGGTGAACTGTGGGAAAACTCTACTGCCTGCCCACCCTGTTCCTACCTGTGGGGGTGCTATTGATGGGATGCAGGTGCTCATAAGGAGCACAAATACACAAGCTGCATACGTAGCTCCTTTTGTGGCTGGCTCAGGAGAATGACTGCCGTCTGAGAAGGCTTTACACTGAACTACCATCTAACCTGAGAACTGGGCTCCTCTCCTCTAGGCTGGGTGACATTGGCAGGAAAATGCCCCAGTTCTGAGGATAATTAGCACATCATAGAATCATAGAATATCAGGGTTGGAAGGGACCCCAGAAGGTCATCTAGTCCAACCCCCTGCTCAAAGCAGGACCAATTCCCAGTTAAATCATCCCAGCCAGGGCTTTGTCAAGCCTGACCTTAAAAACCTCTAAGGAAGGAGATTCTACCACCTCCCTAGGTAACGCATTCCAGTGTTTCACCACCCTCTTAGTGAAAAAGTTTTTCCTAATATCCAATCTAAACCTCCCCCAGGAGTCTCCAGGGCTGTCAGACTAGTCCAGTGAAACTTTGCAAGGCTTAATTTTTAAAATGGAGCATTCAGTGAAGGTGTTTGGTTGGCTTTTTATTTATTTTTACCTGGCTGTTTTGCCGTTTGACATAACATGTAGGTTTCAGAGGAAAAACACACACACACACCCCCAACCCCACAGGGCGGAGCAGTGAAGTGCATCCTCAGGGCTTGGGGGGCAGTATGCTCCAGCACCCCCTACTCCTTGCCCCCTTATCCTTGCCCCCGCTGCACCCAGGGAGGCAGGCTAAGGGATATCATGGAGGCTGTGGGAAGTTTTGGGGCTGACTCCCACCCACTGCCCTCACAGGGCACGCCACCCGGGTGCCTCTGCACACGCAGTCTCAGGGCGGTTGCGGGGGAGCTGGGAGCAAGGGCTAGAGAGTGTAGTGGGACCAAGCAGCTGACCTGCAGGGAGTGGAGCAGCAGGGCTCCCGGCTCAACAGGCTGGGGAAGGATGACCCTCAACCTCCCAGTGGCTGTCAGCTACCTCTGGCCTGTAAGCTTTGCTCCCTGCTCCAGGCAACCTCTGCCCAGCAGTGAGGAGAAGCCGGAGCAGGAAGGGTGAGCACGCTCCACCAGGCAGTATTGGCACTTCCGGCAGCTCTGCTGGCTGCCTGCAGCACGGCTCCTCTGCTGCCGGGAACTCTGGGATACAACTGGAGGACTTCCAGAACCCGAGTCGAGCCGGGGCCGCGTGCACACAGGAGAGCTCTAGGGCTTGAACCCTCGGTCCCAACTTAACACAGGCTTGGCCCCTCCAGCCCTGCAGAGTCCTGGGACCAAGCCCTAGATTAGCACAATTGGTGCATGGACGCAAGGGGGTTTAGGCTTGAGCCCAGGCTCATTGCTGTGTACGCATACCCTTAAAGAATCTGGCCTTAGGATCCTGGACTATTGACTTTTATTAAGACTTAGGTTCCTAAGTGCCTAAATCACATTTGAAAATGGAACCTAGACTTCTAAATCATTTGGGAACTTTTGAAAATTTTATTTCATCTCCTATGATGTATGTGTATGTATAGCCTAGCACAATGGGGCCTTGAGCCTAGCTGGGACTTCAGGCACTACTGGAATCCAACTAATAATAAATAAATAGCAACAACAAAATTACCCTCTACACTTCTCCTTGACAGGGGAGGAAGAGAGGGAGCACAATGCCATTTTTTTTAAATACTGGAAATACCCAGATATAATGGTGATGAGAGCCATATAAGTGCCTGTGTAGATAAATAAATAATAGTGATACTTGCAGTATATTATTCAGAGATGCCTCTGTGTGCTATAAAGCATTTTAGACAAGGTATGGTCCCTGGAAAAGATGGGAGATGTAGGTAGAACTCAAGCTTTGTGGAAGCCTGTCTGTTTCTCTGTAGCTAGCAGCTGTTTCCTTTAATACATGCCTCCTGTTTAAGAGAGATTGACATCTTTTCATCCAAATCCTAGCTAGATTAAAAATAAAATGAAAACCAGTATTTTCAAAGATCCAGTGCAGAATACTATTTCAACAAGTTATCAGTTTAAAAAATAATGGGGTTAAAACATCAACATATCTAGAACAAAGTTCAAACAAAGTAAAACGTATACTTCAAGTTGTGTTTACAGTTCTTCATCTCTCCACTGCAAATTGCAATGCACACATTACCTGGCAAAACTGATAACTATGCCTTTGTCATCAGACAGCAGCAAAGTAGCCACCAGTGATTCATGATGCTTGGACTTTTCTGTCAGCACCCAGGAGATTCGAAATTGCAAAGAAAAGCATCAATGTCAGAAAAATCAAATACACAAGCCTAATTTCCATGTATAAATGTAACACATAGTCAGCACGTTCAGTGTTCAAGCAGAGAGTTGTTTCTGTTAAAGCACCCCCCAGGAAGCCCCTGCCTTGCTAGATAATACGGACATTAACATTTAGAAAATGACTAAACTCTATTGAAGACATGTTGCATTTCTAAATAGCTTGTCTGTGTGGCATGACAGTATTTTGTCGCATTAATATAGTTTCAAAGTAAGAATGAATCCACTCCTCCATACAGCATGGGAAATAATGTTCTGAGTACAGTAATAATGACAAAGACCCTTCCACTTCAGGCTGTGATCCTATCCCCTATAAATTAAGATGGACTGAGTAGGGTCTGTACTTGGAAGGGAGACCTTCAAGGAAATTACAAGTTGTGCTGTAGGAGGACACTAGGGATTTTGTAAGTGGCATTTTCCCCTTTGTAGGAAGTACAGCACCAACATTCCAGCGTGGCGTTAGGAGACACTTGCTAGAGTTTAGAACTGAGCTGCTGGAAAGATGTCTGACTTTCAAATGAAATGTAAAACCAAAAGGCTCTGAACGCTCATCTGCCAAGTCTACCTGGGGAGGTTGCATTTGGATTTGTTTGTTAGATCTAAATGCAGCGATTTAATATCAAACTGAAGTGCATCCACATGACTTTGTTATGACAGATTTAGATACTTTCCTTGTTAGCCATTGCATCTGCACAGCTCTGTGCTTGCTTGAATTAACCACTCATCATTCTGGGAAGCTATTCCACAGTGCAATGCTCCGCCGCTCAGCTCTATGCACTGAGATTTTTCTCCTGGTGCATTGTGGGATGCTTATCAGAAATGACAGGAATTCTGGGAGTGGGGAATCAAACTAACAAACTCCCATGATTCCTCTGCTGGCATACATCAACTTGGCCAATTTTTGAACTGCTGTCAGGGAGCATGGAAGACATTCTGACCATGGCAGCCATTCATACAGACGGGATGGTAAGCATGCATTTGCAGTTGGACAGGTGGATGGATTTGGTTCTATGGTATCACAGAACTGTTGATACCACAGCGATACAGCTAAGGGAGGAATGCTCCCTTCTGATTCTTTGAGATTGCTCCAGGAAATCATCCCTCCACAAGTCTGCCTTTGTGGCACTTGGCTGGGATGAATTCACTAGTTCCTGGAACTGATCCTCTCTTGACTTGTTCTGTTTGTTTGTTTCAAGTGGTGTTTTGTCAGCCTCCCTACAAGTGATAACTCCAACATCACCTGGGGTGTGGCATTGCCAGTGCTCATGGAAATCAGAAAAAGCACAAATACTTATTGTTCCATTCCTAGTCTCCATGCCAACAATGATGAAAACTTATCTTTTCCTATAAGTTTGAAATACCATTCCCATCTTCTCTTCCCACTCTTGGATTTGCTTCAAGAGGGTAAAACAATCTCCAAATCACCTCCTCATAATACAGGTCCCCGTAGCAAAGGCTGGGTGTTTGGCCATATTGGTTTCAGGTGAGTGGGGAGCAGCAGTCAGCAAGTTAGTAATTGCATGTGCAACTTGGCAGGCTGTTCGTACACTGGAGGATGTTACCCTGAGGGAACAGAAAAGGCAATGGGCAAAGCATGAAGATATGCATCATTTACCAGAATGGTGTGCCCCTCCTAGTTGGTGCAGGAATGGAAAAGAAACGCTAGCTATATGGGCAGTCCCTAGAGAGCCACTTTGCCTTGCAATGTGCCTGCCAAAACAGAGCACCATCTTTGCCTTATCGTCTCTTTTATGACGCCTACAGTTCAGGATAAATTGTGTTGCAAAATTAATAGACTGCTGCAGTAGTTGTTCTAATCCTAAGTGCCTCAAACTCTGTCTTTTGAAATGTCTCTGTAGCATGATTTGGGCCATTTACCTCATGAAATCTCTGCTTTGCTAAAAGCGGAGTGCATTAATGAAACTGAGCCAATGTACCTTTACTATTGTTTTTCTCTTTCTGTAGGAGTTGCTACAATAAACATGCAAGGAGTTTGATTTTGTTACCCCCATGGTGCTGACACCTTGAGCAGCCAGAGGAGGAGGAGTGGATGAGGGAGGCTGTGGTGGGAGGATGCGGGGGGCCAGGAAGAGGGGCAGGAGACAGCAAGCAGATCAGGAAGGGAGTTATGGGAGCAGCAAGTGTGGGCGATGGTTGTGGATACTGCAGGGAAATAACTTTAAAGTATTAAGTGTCTGGTGAAAACATCATTTTCAGCATGCTGGAAGTGGGGGAAGAGGGTTAAAATGCCAAGCAGGCAGAATGAGATGCCTAGCTCTGTCCAAAATGTCAGCACAGGGAAAGTCATTGAAATCCCCATATGCAGTTGTTTTCTAATACAGGACATAAAATTAACTGGCACAGCTCCCATTCTCTGCATTGTCAGGCTGGCTCCTGACACAGCAACCCTGCATGGCAGTTTCAGTGCGGGGGCCTGCGTGGCGTTCTTGTGTAATCTCCAGATTTGGGGGTCATATAGTTCTTGGCTGCCCTGATAAATCGCCTGCTGATTGGACCCCATGGCATCAAGGGAGTTTTGGTGGGTTTTTGGATGCTGGCCATGCTGTCTGGGGTGCTTGGTAGGTAACTATCTCGCACAGAGTTTTCAGGTTCAGTAGCAGCATTGCTTACAGTACAGTTCCTGCCAGCGTGGGCAGGCAGTGGGAGCATTACCGGAGCGCCTGTCCTCAGGTACTTCCACCAGAGCTCCTTTGCTTTGACTCAGAGTGGAGACTAGCTCTGAGAGTGCCCCCTCACCTTCATTTACTCTGACAATGCCCTGTAGATGTCTGCATACTGGTGACTCTTCTCCAGATAAGACCAAACATGCAGTTCTCCACAGAGGACAATCAAGTCCTACCTCGGAAGTGGTCCACATGGAAGCCCGGGTGGGTGGGGACATGGCTGCTATGATGGGTATGTGAACTTACTACTGCCTGGTATTGAAAAGGGACACTCATAGCTGCATGCCAGCATTTAAACAGAGAGGTGGCAATGGGTCAAGATGACCTCTGAGCAATGCAGGGCACGCAGGTACCAAGACAGGTCATCCCAGGTGGGAAGCAATACACTGTGTAAGAGTAGTTGGAGGACTGGCAGGAGCAGAACAGTTAGGAGCGTATCCACATGAACCTCAAAGTGAACAAACTCCCTGTGAAGAGGAGTTACTTCCATACCGGGGAGGTTTACTTACTGGGACCTACAACACCAAATAATTTGCTTTAATAAATGGTTGTATGTGGCTGAAGGTACTTTACGGCAAACTAACCCAACATATTCTGATGTAACATTCCTGTACATCCCTCAGAGTAATTAAAGATCCTCTTGCACTTTCCATGAGAGGTAGGGACGGATCCATTGCCCAATTAAGTCAATGGAAAGATGAGACTTATTTCTTCTTCCACAAGACGTCCCACTGGGACAACTCACATGAGAAAGGGCTCTACGGTTTGGACGCAAGAGTTTATCCAAACGCTACTGCAGTTAAAGGCAAGACTCTTTGACCTTAATGTGTTTTTGCATCAATCCCTAAATGTCCTGATTATAAAGTGTGGCAAATCAAGCCTGAAGCTCTCGTTTCTAATTTTCATACTGTTTTGAAAGCTTTCTTCAGATACTCAGGCTCTCCGAGTCACTCTCTGAAGACTGTGCAGGGGAGGGTGCTTTTCTCTTTTACCATGAGCCTCTCTCTCCTTGATGACCCCAGAGAGCCCACCATTTCTCCGACTTCAGTATCACTCTGTGCCCAGCTCTCTAGACACTTCTCTCAAGATAATGCCTAAATTGTAACTGACAGATTGAAAAAGCCTTATGTTCTCATTCGAGGATGGCACGAGGATTGTGAGAGGGACTGTGCAGCTGCAACTATAGCGGTGTGAAAAATGGGTACTTTGGTTCAGTGGCCAAACCGAGCTATTTTTTAAATTCAGATCCAACAAAGCATTTTGTTTTGGTGGAGGCTTATTTTTAATACAGAACTTGAAACAAGTCTTTTTTAAACTGACAAATATAAAAATGTTCCGACTCCCCCCCCCCCCAAAATGTCTTTGGCCAAAACACTTCAGGGAATTTGACATGAAGTTGTGAAATGTTTCAGCCAACCTGAATGTGCATTTGTTTGGTGGAAAAAGATGTTTCATCTAAAAAATTTCACCCACCTCAAGCTGAATTCCTGTTGAGTCAGTGGGAATTTGGGGCACCCTGCCACTTTCAGGATCAGGCACTATCTGTAGATTCCAGGATCAGTCCCCTGATAATGAAACGTTGTAACTGAATTGATTTGTCCAAAAAGCTGTTTTCTGCTAATATATTTGACGGCGGCAGTGTAGGGAACCGGTGACAATTGTCATTAGCTCCAGAATGCATGCCCTCGGCTCTCATGTATGCCCTCAGCTACAGAATGCATGCCCTTGGCTCTCATGTATGCCAATCACATAAATCATACTGCCTGGAGAGAGACAAATAATCCCAAAGGTGTGTGTAAAGATACCATATCAACTGGTGCACAACTTTCCAGATTAGTAAGGCATGAAAGAACAAGTTGCTCTTGCATTACCCCAAAATCAACTTTCAAATTACAACCTTTTCTAGATTTGGCATCAAGCAACCTTGGATCACCAGGGATGAGTCACAAAGACTTGTTGTATTATCTCAGGCTGAACACAACTAAGGAGCACACATTGCAGAACTCTGTCTTGAATTTGTAGCAGGAGTGAAGAGACAAGACTGCTTTAAAACCATAACCACATCACAGGCAAAGAGCCTGCAAAATGGATTGTAAGGCTACAGCAAAACTACATTGGCAAATTGTCAATTTATCTGCATCACAAATTAAAATCAGAGAAAAACACAGTAGAACCATCTCTTTAATTTTTAGATGGCCTAACAAAGAAAGGGTACAACACAAACCTTAATTAAGCCAACTATTTAACTGATTACCTGTATCGCCTTTCTTGCTTGGGCTTCTTTTCATTTTGATTGCTTAACTAAAGAAAAAGGATTCAAGAGATTACTTTAATTTCATCGAGTTTTATTAACTATCCTTAACAGCAGCAACTACTAGAATAATACATGAAAAGGAAAAAACGTAGCATTGGACTATAACTTTGCTAACAAACTAGAACACTGGTCAGTATGATATCCCTCCAGGTTTTCAGAATAAAAAAACACAAGGGAAAACAAAACATACTTAATCACTATTCTGTGAAGGTGATTTTGTTTAGATTTTGACTCCGATTCCCTCAGAATAGGGCCTCACTTGTGCCATTTGATTATCAACTCTTATGTTGCTAACACAACAGAGGAAAGCACAATCCAAACCTAACACACATGACAGTTTGGTCAATTACTTACATGCCAATTACCTAATGGAGCTATAGTAGTCAACCCATTTAACCTACTTCCCCATGAATTATATTAGCCCCAGGATCTGATTGACATTCCTAACTACCTAAGAGACTCTTACATTTATGACAAACTCTACAGAGTGAGTGTAATTCTAAAGGCTTGCACATCTTGTCTTGTTTTATATCTCTATACATCTGGAACCTGAAAGGCAGTATAAAACCATTAGCTACGGTAGACACATATACAGTGTTCCACCATCTTAATTAAGAGGAACTTGTTCTGTTTCAATGCCAGTTTACAACAATCTTGATTGGAACTTGTTACAAAACAAGGACACATAGTAATTTTGTGAAAGGCTGCAGAAATCTAGCTGTTAGATATCAAGTTTTTATTCTCTTAGCCCTTTGTCCTATCCTTTCTGAAAGGCCTTGATGCCTGGGAAATTCTTAAAATAGAAATGACTCCTAATTTTGGAGCCTTAGTTACTATAATTGGAATCACTTTAGGGTGGGGCCCCATGTGCAATTTATCTTTACTGTGAAACTTGAGTGTGCAGTGAAAATAATACCAGTTCCAACTCCATGGCTGTGGGGTTTCCCCAAGGACTGTAACAGTCTGAAGTGGGTATCTCTGACAGTTTGGGGAGTGGAGACTACATGGCAAACAAAACAAAACAGGGCTGTGAGTTTCAGAGCCCAGGTCTACAGACTCAGGCTCACAAGCTCCTGCTACCGTGCTAAAAATAGCCATGTAGACATTCCTGCTTGGCCTGGAGATTGGGTTCTGAAAGTCACCCCCCTTCCTCAGGTTTCAGAAACTCAGAGCGCCATAGTGTGAGCCCTGCAAGCCTGAGTCTAGACCTGGGCTCTGAGATTCGCTGCCACAGGTGGTTTTGTGCTGTGTAGATGTAAGCTAAGACATTACTTGTCACAGTACCTCCACCTCCAGATAACAAAAAGGAATCAATTCTCCACTGGTTATGTTTGAACCCGGAAAATAGGATGAGCAGGGCAGAGTGGCAAAACAGCCGCTCCCAGATCTTCTTTCAAGCACTGCTGTGACACGATCCTGACCAATGTTATTCTAACAAATTTATTTGAGCATAAGCTTTCGAGACCTACAGCTCACTTCATCGGATGAAGTGAGCTGTAGCTCACGAAAGCTTATGCTCAAATAAATTTGTTAGTCTCTAATGTGCCACAAGTCCTCCTTTTCTTTTTGCGAATACAGACTAACATGGCTGCTACTCTGAAAAATGTTATTCTCATTTCTCAGTGCCCCATTAGCTATTACTCTCCTCTGACTAAAGGCCAGACACCCACTTCAACTCCCCTTTCTTTTGCATTTATTTTGTGGGCAACACGCACCTAAGGCCATGAGATAATAGTGGAGAGCTTACAGATCGTGAGTTAACTGAAGTCAACAATACTTTCTGTGATTGCTGAGTCCAGGCCAAGATGAGTGGTACGCTGTGGTTGTGAGCTAGGACTTACGTGTTCACAGCTTCTTATTCCGCAGCTCTTTGGATTTCCTACCCCCCGAGTCCGGTTTCTCCTCCATGGTGATGGACACAACAACCTCTATCTTTCCAAGCAGCTCCATAGATGTTGCATTCAGGTATTATGTGTGATTTTGCACTGAATACATTGTTCACATTAATAGCATACCCTAAAAATTACAGAGAGGCAGCAGCCATTTTATGTCTCTCCGCAGGACATAAAAAAGGGGAGCTGTTGCTCATCTGCAGTTTGGGTGGGGTTTTTAGAAAGTTATTCCTAACATAAAAATACCATTTCACGGAAGAGCCTTTTGTTAACAATGTACTAAATAATATGCAATGATCAAATCATAGAACGAACACAAAGAAATCCAGAGGAAATTAAATCCAATTGAAAAAAAAAAGTTTCCATGTCTCTAGCTAGTCTAAGACCACAGGTCCAAAAGAACATAAGGCCAGAAGTTTAGTCTGATCTCCTGCATAACACAGGCCACAGAATTTCACCCAGTAACTCCTGGCATCAGACAGACAGGGTTAAGACATCTTCAAACAATTAAGATTATACGGGAAAAAATGAACAAAGTCAAAATTTTAATTCTC
The DNA here is from genome assembly GCF_965140295.1 of Lepidochelys olivacea. Classification (NCBI taxonomy): domain Eukaryota; kingdom Metazoa; phylum Chordata; order Testudines; family Cheloniidae; genus Lepidochelys; species Lepidochelys olivacea. Next base: position 18,565,758 of record NC_140414.1, on the reverse strand, counting down.
CTACTTCTCACCTGTACAATTGCGTTCATCTGCACCTGTGCTTTCCCAGTCAGCTGGGTGGTTTCACCCCAGCTATTACCTCACATTCTATAGTCTAATTATCCTCAAATAAGCACCCAGTGGAGTTTGTTCTGGGGTTGTCGGAGTGGTTCTGTGGAGGCCATATTCCCTGTTTTGGAATCTCGGATTTGCAAATTGATCCAAGAGTCACTGTATATTTACATGGTCACATGGATAAATCAACAGACTGATGGGCCAGCATGCCAATCAGTACAGTGCACTGCCATCAGCAACTCCCAGGATCAGTTCCTGAGAGTTGTCTCTCTAAGAGCTGGCAGGGGCTGGGCAAGGCAGAGCACTGAGTTCCTTAGGGGGAGCATTACTATATGTCTCTTTCCAGCTTCCATTGCCAATGAACAAAGACAGGTTTCAGAGTAGCAGCCGTGTTAGTCTGTATTCTCAAAAAGAAAAGGAGTACTAGTGGCACCTTAGAGACTAACCAATTTATTTGAGCATGAGCTTTCGTAAGCTACAGCTCACTTCAGCAGATGCATCCTTTTCTTTTTAATGAACAAAGAGCCGCTCTACAAGGAATGCCTGCTAGCCCTTATCAGTCAGGAGTAGTCATGGTGAAATGGAGCCGTCAAGGAAGAAGGCAGAAATTGAGGGCTCTGTTTAGGACGGGTGGGAAGAAGCCTCTGAGGACACAGGAAGACTCCTACAGATTTATTTTTGCACTTATTAACAGAGTTTTTATAGGAGATTCTACACAAGTTGGTGGAATGCATTCGGGGGGCAAGCCACAGCAACAGTTCTCTTTTTGATTAAATCCCTTATTCCTTACTGACATTTTTTTCTTTAGAGCAGAGAAAGAAAAGATGCAAGGGTTGCAATTACAACAGACAAGAAACACAGGAGCTGCGCTATTTGTACACGTAAGCTCTCTTTCCACACAGCTAGTAAGGGTCAAGAGAAAAGGACAACTTTCAAACACAGTATATTATTCTGGCACCACAAAAAGTGAACTCACTTGTTTACATTTCAGTAGCAAACAGAGTCCTCAGCTGAGATCGGGGAGGGGGGATTCCGTTGTGGTAGGTGTTGTACAAACACAATGATAGACAGACCCTGCCTTGTACATCTCTCAGTCTAAACAGAGAAAAGGATCATTTCCATTTTACTGATGGGAAACTGAGACAAAGAGCTATAAAGTGATTTGCTCAAGGTCACATACAAAGTCTGTGGTAGAGCCAGGAATTGGGCCCCTTTCTTCTGAATCTTAGCCCAGTGCCTTCATCACAAAACCATCCTCCCACTCATCCCTTTCTCCTCCTCACTTGTTATAGGAAGCGATTATCCTCTACCTCACTTGGCCAAACAGCCTGCTGGATTTATTAAAAGAAGCAAGAAGACACCCACCAAAATATCACCGCATCATTCTACCATGAGCAGCGTTAAAGAGGTATTCAGGTCCTGGTAAAGGCTGTGAATTGCTGTTAGCTACTCGATTACATATAATTCTAGTCCTAGTCGTATGCCAGTGCACCAGATGGCACATGCATCATCTAAACGGTTTTTGGGGCTTGCTCGCAGCCCCATTCATTTCTTGATGTACTACATAATAAGTTCTAAATCTTTCTGAAAGGAGCCTTTGAAGTTATCTGTGCTCAGGGTCCATGAACAGAAGAGGAAAGGAAAATTTCTTTCCCTCCTCACTAAGCCAAGATGCTAATGACTCAGACCATATTTCATCCTACTTCACTGTTGCATCTATATCACTGACTGAAATATTTATGGGATAATTGCTGTTGACTGTAATGTGCAGTGTTCTTTCATTCCATATTCCAGCTCAGCCAAGAACAGTCAAGAGGCAATGAAGGAGTATATTATCTAACATTGCCTTTTACTAACATCATGATAAATACTGGTGAATTGTGGGTGGAAGGGAGGTGGGCAGCCAGTTCTTCAAACGGTGTGAGGGGAGGAAGAAGGAGACAAGCTAGCAACAGGTGACGCAAAATTCCTATGCTAGTTTTCTTCTCCTAACACAGAATCACTTATACATTCACCCATAAAAATAAACATTATGAACACTGAAAGCTAATGTGAGCCCCTTACACTGGTGAGTGCTCCCTCACACAAGCAAGCAACCACTCACAGAAGGATGTAAAGGCCTTTAGCCAGTCCTGAGTTAACGTGGTGCCATACAGGTGCACCACTCCATGGAGAGCATCAGGGGCATTGTACCTCAGACATGCCACGACTCCGACTTCTCCTGCACTCCCAGTCCACGTGCTTTGAGGGAAGGGAGCAGATTATCTTCATCAGCCCCAAATGTTCAAAGCCATGATCTGGGAAGTCAGAGTGTGGCTCACCCCACTCTTCCCCCACACTCTTCTGCATGATTGCATTAGAGCTAGTCTCGATATCACCCTAAATAACCTCCAAGTGAATAAGAATCATCCAGAAGGAAAAGCGTTAATATAACCAATACAAAACAGGAACAGAAAGCTCAAGACCCCTTCCTTTTTCAGGACTCTCCTCCCAAGTGTATTTCTGTTCCGTTCCAGCAAACAGGATACAGTAGTTATGCTGCAGACTATAAAATTCTGTATCCTGAAAGGTGACTTTGTTGGGCAGGACAGAATACAGATCTACTCATTCTTATTTGGTACATTCCTGTTTGGTCTTGGGTAGCTTTCTTCTGTTTGATCAGTTAGCAGGACTCTGATCCAGTCACAGCAATATTTTATGCCCAGTCATAACCATGTTTCTCTTCACTTGGACCACTACTAGTTGTCTTGCTTCCTCTGCTATAGGCTCAATACCAGCAAACAGGATTGACGATCAAATCTCCTTTGGTTACTTAGGAATTATTCCAGGATTCATGTAAATGGGGGGGGGGGGGGGAATGTAAGAGGGCACTGTCAAGGTACAGCTCATATTATTTAAAAGCTCCTTTACTTGTGCCCCTTGCTAACATAACACCTTACGTTACAAAACTGAAAAGCATTCTGAAGCTCTAGGGTGGGATTTTTACTTCAATGGGTGCAGAATTAGGCCAGTGCTGAGTGTTTGGAAAATTTCATCCGTAACTGATGACTTTTCACTATTTGTGGCTTTTGTTTACATTTTTGCATGTTGCTAACATGGTCTGTTTTACCTTTTTTTTCTAGCCAGTTACATTTTCCAGGTCTCTTGCACTGGCACAGTACTACTGTGTTGGGTTTCCAGAATTTGAGGTTTCTGTCATATTATGGTTTGCAGGCTCTCCCACAACAACACACATTTCATTTCATTTTTTAAGCAAAGCCTTTATCTGTGAACTAAACTAATTAACTGCTTCTTTTTTAGAACCACTAAAACGCTGAAAGTATTTTTTAAACAGTGTTTATCACCTTATGCCCCATTTTACAGGTTCAAAGTGCTGCACAAACATTAGTACTGTACATTAATCCTGACATCTCTGTCCCCATTTTACAGATGAGGAAATTGAGTCACAGAGTAACATAGCAAGTCAGTGGCTGAGTTGATTTTAGAACTCAGTTACCAACTCCCAGTCCAACCCTATGTCTACTTCTCTAGCCCATTCTGCCTCTCAAATTACAGTTACAAATTACGGTTAATTGATTAGTTTAAGATTACTGCAATCATAAAACATATTTAAATAAAACCATAGTTTTATCACATCACTTATAGTTTATATGGGGAGCTTGTTATTTTGTTGTGTCCAGATCTTTAGATGACATTTATCTTGATCATATTCCTTGCCCCTTGCTACTGAAGATAAACAAGGCAAGATGAAGGGAGTAAGATGACACTTTGAATCTTAGACCAATCTTGGAACTGAACTGAACCGGAACTTTTAAAAGTGTTTAGACAATAAAATGCCCCTTCTTGCGTCCCCCCGAGCCCTTTAGTAAAGTTAGAGGACCCAGCAATTGGTAGCAGCCTCTGTGCTGGGCCATGATCACCTCTGAACAGACATTTTGCATGATCTGGGCAGTGTTGCCAACTCTAGTAATATTATTGCAGGTCTCACGGTATTAGATATTTTTAAAGCTCCAGCTCCTGGAGGCATGTGATTATCTGAGATTCCCAGCTCTCATTTCTTTTTAAAAAAAGTAAGTTTCTAGGCCTCATGGTTCTGGGGGGAAAGCTTGACCCCTACAGGCTCAAACACCTGAAGGCAAAGAAAATTATCCAACATTTATTATCTTTAGAAGTTTCAGGGCCCAATTCATGATTTTTGAATCCTTAGGGCTGGCAATACTGGGGAATGCACTCAAGGAGCTCCTAAGAGGGGAAGCACAAGAAAACCATAAAATCATAATTCAGTGGTGAGGGTGCCCTGCAGAGGTCTCTATGGCCACTGGGCCCTGCACCTTCATCAAGAAAGGTGGGGAAGGGAACTTATGAGTGCCTGTTGTGGGATTTGTAGGGATGGGGCATGTCGCTAGGAAGCCTTTTAAAGGGATTAGAGGGAGCTGGATCAGAGAGCATGTCAGGAGCATCTCCGAGGAGTAGTGGGCAGTGTGAGGATTTTCAGGGAGTGTTATGAGGAAGGTAAGGTACCGGGGATACCCTGATACGAATGACAATCAGGAGAGGCCCTTGGGGGAAAAGACTGTGGGGATAACAGGAGTTTGATGAGGAGTTAGGAGGAGGGAGAAGAGGAGAGGGGGATTTTGAAAAGGAGGAAGATCACTGGGATTGAGTCTATTCTCCAAGGTTCATCCCCTTTCTCATCACGTCCACCCAAAGCACAGAACTACTACAATGGCGTCCACGCTGAACTGTGCTTCCCAGCCAGTCTTGCCCTCTGGATTTCAGACAGACTGTCTGGGAATCATTATTCACCAGCCTTAGCCCTCTTCTACTGAGGAGACAGGGGAGTTCCAGCGCGTCTCGCGGAACAGCAGAATGGGCTTATTTACACCCCCACTCTACTTCCCCAAGACCATTTTCCATTGTCCCTGTCACGGACAACAAAAACCTCTGTTCAGCGTATAATGGCATCACAATCGCAGTGTAGCGCTCCTGGCCACATATTTAGTGGCTGATTTTTCAAATCACTATTTAATTGTACCTACAAGCACAGATGTCATTAGCTAGATCTGAGAGAAGGGGGGAGCCAAACCCTGTGGGTCTGGGCCACAGCAGGCACAGAACAGGATGGGTACTGGCTCCACAACTTTCTCCCCATTTTAGTCTAAAACTGCTGGAAGCTCTCATGTGGCAGCAGCCCAAGGAGACTCAGACCCACTGTGAAGATGTTTGGTAAATTCTCGGTTGATGGCACATGCCTGCAAAACGTCGTTGGACTCACTGGCAGCAGCACAGTGCAGCATGCTAACAGAGATTGCCCCAGGGAGCTGGCATTATTTGATTATTAATAAAATAAATCATTGTCATTCCCAATTTGATTGCACTATTCTGCTGAGACAGGGGCTGACATTTCACTTGAATGGGAGATACAGATCATAAATATAGAACGCTGCATCCAATCTTTAGAGGTGCCTTAAAATGCAGCCATGAGAGGTACGGCCAGCAAAATACCTCTCTTTGTGTGTATGTACACTGAAGAATGGGGAAAGGGAACATTTGCAGAAGAGAAAATCATTTTTTGTGCGGCTATAAAGCTATCTTCAGGGATGGTGGAAAGCATTATTCAAAACCTCCCTGCATGTGTTTCTGTTTCTCTATAGAGCTTTGAAGATCTACCTTCAGGCAGTATACCATTTGCTTAGATACAGCTGCACTATGTTCATAAGGAAGCAGCAGAGTTCCCAACTGTACGGCTATAAAGCTCTGCAATGGAACAGAGGGATAAGCATAGAAAACTGCACAGAAATGGAAACTGGGCCATGCTCTGCAGGTTGCCCTGTCATCGAACCAGTATGGAACGTCTGCAGTTTTATCATGAGGCTTGAGATTACATGGGGATCTCAGCTTTAATTTAAAAAAGTAAATGTCTAGCCCTTCATTTAAGCAGAGAAAAGCTTGCAAATGTGAAGCAAGTGCACTCAAAGAACTCAAAAACTGGAAGGCAAATTTAAAAAAGCTCAAATATTCATTTTAAAACAAGTTACATGATTTTGCGGGGCCTGACTCAGGATTTTTGACCACTTGGGACTAGCAGTAATGCTGAACTACATGGTGACCACGGGCAACTCACTTCCCTACTCTGTGCCTCTGTTTTCCCACCATTTGTCTGTCTACTTAGATTACAATCTCCTGAGAGCAGATACTCTTACTATGTGTCTGTACATTGCCCAGCACAGGCCCTTATCATGGTGAGAACCTCTAAATACTACATCATGTAATAATAAGAACAGACTTACTATACTGTCAACTAAGAACTAAAAATCAATTTTATATCTTTTTAAGAACCAAAGATTTCATTGCCTGCTGTGACAATGGTGGGTCTTGTGCTTATTGGTGGATTTGCTCGCCTTGGAGATTCACTGCAGCCTTCAGTTTGGCCGTTTTTGTGAACCCACAGTCACTGCTTATAAACTATATATACACACACACACACAGACATATATAACATCTCATCGGTAAAGCATCTCATGTATATGTGTAACCCTTCTGCCCGTCAGAGTTGGCAGCAACAAGGGCCGGGTTCAATATCTAGGGGTTCCATTCCAATAACACAATGCAAACCGGCTCGAGCCCCCACCCAGTGACCTGGGACCAATATATACCACCCCCGCTGGGCGCCTCCAAGGGGCAATACTTCCCCTCTCGCAAGCACATAGTCTGAGTGTAGCAAAAGTCTTTTAATAACAGAGAGAAACAATGTGGCATTATGTTGGGGAAACACCACCAACAGGATTCATAACACAACCCATGAGCAAAAACAACCCCACCCCAGGCAAATTGGGGCATGCCCTTTTCCCTTTGGTTCTTGAGTCCAGCAACCCCAAATCACCCAAAGTCCCAAAAGTCCAATGCCCCAAAAGTCTCTGTCCCTGGTCAGGGCAGCCCCAGAGTTCGAAAGTTTATCGGCGGAGCTTTACCTCCCAATCTGGGTGGAAATGGGACAGGGGTAAGAGGCACCTTACGTGATCTGAAGCTGACCGTCCCATAGCTCCATAGCGGCGCTCCGCTCCGCCAGCCGCCCCACGAACTCCTTCGCTCAGCTGCGCTCCGCTCCGCCAGCCGCCCCACGAACTCCTTCGCTCAGCTGCGCTCCGCTCCGCCAGCCGCCCCACGAACTCCTTCGCTCAGCTGCGCTCCGCTCCGCCAGCCGCCCCACGAACTCCTTCGCTCAGCTGCGCTCCGCTCCGCCAGCCGCCCCACGAACTCCTTCGCTCAGCTGCGCTCCGCTCCGCCAGCCGCCCCACGAACTCCTTCGCTCAGCTCCACGGCCCACAAGCAGCTCCTGCCATCCACACACTGCTCCGCGTCGAACTGCTTCACCAGCCGTCCCGCAAATTGCTCCACAATATATCTTCAGGCTCCCCCACTACTTAACACAACACTCAGTGATTTCAGCTCTTAGGTGAATTCAGCTTATAGTAGGGGAGCCCCAGTGCTGGTGCACTGTCAGCCCAAAGTGAGCTCAGCAGCCTATAACTAGACTTCTAATGAAATCAAAATTAGCTCTGATATTCCACAGTGGAGAGAGGAGGAAGTGCAATCAGCATGTAAGGCCCTCACCAAGGGGCCCATGCCACCAAGTATTAATACTTGTCCCCAGCCTCTCTCCATTCACACAGTTTTGGAACCCATGACCCTTGCCTAGCGAGTGCTACTTAGTTGATGGTGAATCCCTCCATCATAACAAAAGGCCACGTACAGTTCCAAGCACAGTTCCCATAATCAGGGTAATAGCAATTTATTCTTCCTGCCCCAATAACAGAGACACTGGGGATCCCACAGCAGCCAAAGTGACCATTTGGGCAGCTATGGTCTCATTCTAGGCGTGGTGGGTGTGCCTATGCAAATGAGATCGGCCCCTGAAGTTCTTTTCCACAACTTGCCACACCTCACCACCAGATGTCAGGGTGGAGCTCATCCTGACACTGCTTACATCCTCCCCCCAGCCGAGACTTTGTCGTCCCGACAAATCACACTCCCTTTATACCAACTCATTGGTTTCCTCCAAAGGGCCTCAGGAAGCCCACTTTAGCTTCCACAAGCCTGTGTGCTAAATGTATTGGCTCCTCACTAGTCACCCCAGGTGCATCATAAGTTAACCGTTTCACTGGTCTTATCACCCTGTCTCGTCTATTGAGAATCTCTGTTGCCGAAGTAAGGGGAACATCCTCTTGAGTGACGGATGGAGAGGCTTCCCTGGAGGGTCCCTCGGTTACTGGCGTAGGCCCCTGCACTCCTAGTTCTAACGCTGGAGGGTCCAAGGTGCCCAGGACATCCTCTACCTGTCTGTCCCCATTGTCCAATAACCTGTGTTTGTCATCACAGGGGGGTCTCATCAGCAGCACCGGGGTATCAGAAAGGGGCCTAAATAGTTCCGCCAATGGGTTTAGGGCGGAAAAGGGAGAACTCTCGTTTGGTTCAGCTGATCGAGACTGAAATCTTGTCTCCATCCCAGGATACACCAGGGTTGTGTCTTCCTCCTCAGACTCACTCTCAGATGTGCAGAATAGGGGTAAGTTAGCTGCAGGGGGCCCACTGACTGTGTTGGATGGCGGCTTTGGTCTAGCACCTCTGTTCTGCCCGGCGGCCCTGCCGTGGCCCATCTCACAAGGGGTGCTTACCAATTCCCCCACAGGGAGCAAAAGGTTTCTATGCACCGTCTTTATTTGCCCTGGACCGTCTTCAGGTTTGATCTTGTAGACTGGCAGATCTCCCAGCTTTTCCATCACCAGGTAAGGTATTGCCTTCCATCTGTCAGCTATCTTGTGTTTGCCAGCAATACCCAAATTTCGCAGCAGGACTCTGTCCCCCGGCTGGAGCTCCTGCGAACGCACTCTAGCATCATATCGATGTTTGTTGCGGTCTGCGTTCTTCCGAGCCGCAGCGGTAGCTAAGCGATAAGCATCCCGCAGCTTTTCTCTTAGTCGGGATACATATTGCTGATGAGTTTCATAGCTATCTCCATCCTCTGATACACCAAAGCACAAGTCTATGGGTAATCTTGGTTCTCGCCCAAACATCAAGAGATATGGGGTGACTCCCGTAGCATCGTTCTTTGTGGCATTGTAGGCATGCACCAGAAATGCGACATGCTGGCTCCAGGTTGCCTTCTGCTCTGGTCGCAAAGTTCCCAACATATCTAATAGGGTTCGATTGAACCTCTCTGGCTGAGGATCACCTTGGGGGTGATAAGGCGTTGTCCTAGACTTTTTAATTCCTGCTATCTTCAGCACCTCCTTCAGAAGGTGACTCTCAAAATCCCGCCCCTGATCAGAGTGTATCCGAGCCGGGAATCCATAGACTGAGAAATATTTGTCCCACAATACTCGAGCAACGGTGGTGGCCCTCTGATCACGTGTGGGATATGCTTGTGCATACCGTGTAAAATGGTCAGTCACTACTAGAATGTTTCCAACATTCCTCTTGTCTACCTCTACAGACAAGAAATCAATGCATACCAACTCCAAAGGTTTGTTGCTGGTGATGTTCTTGAGATATGCAGCCCTCGTGGGCAGAGTTTTCCTTTGAACACATCGAGCGCAAGTCTCACATTTCCTGCGAACATCTTCAGCCATTCGGGGCCAATAGAACCTACTACGAATAAGTTCCAGGGTCCTCTCCATCCCTAAATGCCCAAAGTCATCATGCAGGGCCCTCATGGCCAGGGCTCTGTACTTTTTTGGCAGTACTAGTTGTGCTCGTTGTTTTTGTAAAGGGTCAGTGGTCATTTGGTGTAGCACTCCCTGAATCAGTTTTAGTTTGGTCCATTCTCTCAATAGTAGTTTACCCTCCGGGTTAGGTGGGACAACCGCAGTTGGGCTTCGCCCCTCCCTTTTGGCAAGTAGTGTATCACGAATGTCAATATCTTGCCGCTGGGCTTCTTGCCAGTCAGCCGCATTGAGCATGGGCAAAGGAGATTGGTCTAATGCAATATAGTTCACCGAAGCAGAAGGCATGCATTCAGGGGGCAGGCCCAAAGCTTCTGCAACACATCCCTGAAAGTCTTCACGGGCCTCTGGCTCTCGGCGACTCACACTGCAAATAGCTCTCACTCCATCTGTGGGTATCACAGCAACTTCTGGAGCCTGCGGACGCCTGGACAATGCATCTGCATCTACATTGCTTCTCCCTGATCGGTACTGAATGCTGAACTCATAGCTAGCCAAGGCGGCCACCCATCTCTGCCCTGTAGCATCCAGCTTAGCACTTGTTAACACATAAGTCAGTGGATTGTTATCTGTCCACACCTGGAACTGAGCACCATACAAGTAGTCTCGAAATTTCTCAGTGATGGCCCATTTCAAGGCCAAAAACTCCAGCTTGTGGGTGGGATAGCGAGTTTCACTATCAGACAATCCTCGGCTGGCAAAGGCTACAGGTTTACATTTGCCTTCCACTTCCTGGTACAGGACTGCTCCCAGACCCTCCAAACTGGCATCAGTATGCAGGATAAATGGTTTGCTTGGGTCAGCAAAAACTAGGACTGGAGCATGAGTTAGGCAAGTAATGATTTCTTGAAAAGCCCTTTCACATCTCTCATCCCACCGTGGCCCAAATGGTGCAAAGGGGCCATTGTGTCTCTGCACAGGAGGCTTTGGGGACCTCCCCTTATTCTTGGACTTAGATTTGTTCTTGCTGAACTGATGTCCCCTGGTAAGATCATTCAGAGGCTTTACAATCGTAGCATAGTTTTTCACAAATCTGCGGTAGTAGCCACTAAATCCAAGGAAGGTCTTGAGTTCTCTGTAGTTACTTGGACGTGGCCATGTAGTGAGTGCTTCTATTTTATCAGGATCAGTACTCACACCTTCTTGGGACACAATGTGACCCACATACTTCACTGAGGTTCTGCAGAACTGGCATTTGTCAATTGAAAGCTTCAGACCATAATCCTCCAACCTATCAAGCACTTTAAGAAGTCTTTCTTCATGCTCCTCTAAGGTTCTTCCAAACACAATCAGGTCATCCAAATAAACTAACACTTGCAGTAAATTCATGTCTCCCACAACTTTCTCCATGAGACGTTGAAAGGTGGCAGGTGCTCCAGAAATCCCTTGGGGCATGCGTTCAAACTCATAAAACCCTAATGGGCAGATGAAGGCTGTCTTCTCCTTATCTTCTTCTCCCAGAGGGATCTGGTAGTATCCACTTCGAAGATCCAACACAGAGAACCACTGGCTTCCCAGCAAACAGTCTAAGGCGTCTTGCACTCGAGGCATAGTGTACTGGTCGACCACAGTACGGCTGTTTAGGGTGCGGTAGTCAATACACATCCGGATTTTCCCATTCTTTTTGCGGACTACCACAATGGGTGAGGCGTATGGGCTGCGGGACTCTGTAATGATGCCATTCGCAGCCAGCTCCTGAAGATGATGTCGCACATCTTCCATCTCAGAGAGAGCAATCTTCCTAGATCTCTCCCTGAAAGGTCGAGAGTCATGTAGTCTGATATTGTGCTCTACTCCTTTTGCACATCCCACATCCCACTCATGCAGTGAGAACACCTTGGATCTTTCACAAAGTTTCTTCCTCAGGCGATCTTTCCAGTCCTCGGACACTGGTGAATCTCCAAAGTCAAACTTTGCTGGGTCTATTGCCGAAACTGGAGTTTCATACTGGGGTTTTACAATCGACTCAGGCTCAAAGAGGTCTGCTATCTTTTGTCCTTGCTTCACAAAAATATCACGACTCGTTTCATTAGCAATCAATATAGTCACCCTTTCCTGGGCTTCAGCAGGTAGGGTTATGACTCCACTGGGGACCAGCACTCCTTCAGGGAGCTCTCCTCCCATCGGCTGCTCTATCATTGCTAACGTCCCTTTACTGCCTTTCAGACAGGTACTCATGACAAGCACTTCTTGCTCCGTCCTTGCAGGCACTACTAAGGGGGTTGTGCCCGCGTACTTCAGTGCCCCAAGCGGTAGCTCAGATGTGTCCCTTTTAGCGCTCTCAATTTTCCTATAGGCTTCAGCACAAAGCGTATGGATCATCAGGGTATTCAGGTACTGGTCCCCAGCCCGCCTTCTGCAGTAATCCGCGAGTACCTTGAAGAGACTGGAGTTGGTCCCTATCAGCACAGACACATCAGAAGTCCCTTTAGGGTCAGGGCATATTAAGGCAGCTGTGTCTACCTCTTCTCTTACCCCAGCAACCTCCTCTGGGAATTCCAGGTGCACTATGACATACCCTTGATAGGGGTATTCATCCATGCTGAGGCCACATAGGCCAAGGCCAGTCAGTGGCTGTATAGGCAGGTGCCTAAGCATCTGTTGGTAGAATGACTGAAATATAATAGTCACTTGAGATCCAGTGTCAAGCACTGCTTTACACTCCACCCCTTCGATCCTCACCATGACCTCTGCTCGAGGCCCTATCAGTCCTGCAGGGATCCCAGCTGGACAGTCTTTTCTGGGGGAATCTTCAAATCCTGCAGACCTGGGGGGTCCCCGTCCCCAGACCCTCTGGCAGCTACCGGATCTCTCCCAACTGATCCTCAGCTTTCCATACACTAAGGAGGGGTTTTCTTCATTACGGCACTTGGCAGCACTGTGTCCATCCTGACCACATCGGTAGCAGAAGAATTGACCTTTCCCCCTTCGCCTGGGGGGGATGGTGGCTCTAAGTGCGGGCTTCTCAATCGCCACAGTTTGAGGCTTCTTATTCCTAGAAGTCTTAACTCGGTCAACGGTACTTTGCAGCTCAGCTATCCGTTCCGTCAGGACCTGCATTTGTTGGGCAAGTTCCTCTCTGGTGCTCACCATCAGTACACTGGCCATTTGCAGTGGTGTTGTGCTGGCTGGCTCCGATGTTTGGGCTTCCCAAAACTCACTGGCAGCCTGCCTTTCTTCCTCCTCTCGGACCTCTTTTATCAGCTGGGAGTAACTTGGGGGATGTTCCCGTCGTTCTCTTAGCCGGAGATGAAGTAGAATCGGGTTCTGATACTGAGTTCCTCTTACAATTTGAGCCAGTCTGGTCTGATCCATCTGCTCAGCAGTCACTGCTCCCCTCATGACAGCTCTCTGAAGCAGTCTCTCCAGTCTCTGTATGTAGGCTGAAGCCTTCTCGCCCTTTTGTTGTCGGGAATTAAGGAACTTACAGTAGCTGTCTTCAGGGCCCTCTACGCTCCCAAAGTTGTGTTCAAGGGCCTCTAGGCAGTCCTTCACACTGACCCCAGGGTCAATGAGCTTCAGGGTGCGAATCACATCTAATGCTGGGCCGCCAAGGCTCTCTATAAGGCATCTTCGCTTTTCTGCATCTGGTACGGCCCACTCTTGCAGCATTTCAGTGGTATGCTCTAACCAGGGTTCAAACTCCTCCTCCCCAGCAAATAATCTTAACTTACGACAAGAGTCTGACTCAGCATGGGGAAGCACAACCTTTTCCAATATTTGCCCCAGAGCTTTTGTCCAATCATCAGCCGAGGCTGCAGCCTCTGAGCTAGAAGCTGCTGAGCCAGGGCCCAACAAACCTGACATATTAGCCATTATACAAACAGTAATTTCCTCAAAATATAAGCACAAACAAAAAAAAATATAAATTGTTTCCCAATGTAGTGGATCACTCAACAGGTGCTTGCGAGGGGTACTGACCCAGGCGATCCCGGACGAGCCCCCAAAAATGTAACCCTTCTGCCCGTCAGAGTTGGCAGCAACAAGGGCCGGGTTCAATATCTAGGGGTTCCATTCCAATAACACAATGCAAACCGGCTCGAGCCCCCACCCAGTGACCTGGGACCAATATATACCACCCCCGCTGGGCGCCTCCAAGAGGCAATACTTCCCCTCTCGCAAGCACATAGTCTGAGTGTAGCAAAAGTCTTTTAATAACAGAGAGAAACAATGTGGCATTATGTTGGGGAAACACCACCAACAGGATTCATAACACAACCCATGAGCAAAAACAACCCCACCCCAGGCAAATTGGGGCATGCCCTTTTCCCTTTGGTTCTTGAGTCCAGCAACCCCAAATCACCCAAAGTCCCAAAAGTCCAATGCCCCAAAAGTCTCTGTCCCTGGTCAGGGCAGCCCCAGAGTTCGAAAGTTTATCGGCGGAGCTTTACCTCCCAATCTGGGTGGAAATGGGACAGGGGTAAGAGGCACCTTACGTGATCTGAAGCTGACCGCCCCATAGCTCCATAGCGGCGCTCCGCTCCGCCAGCCGCCCCACGAACTCCTTCGCTCAGCTGCGCTCCCGCTCCGCCAGCCGCCCCACGAACTCCTTCGCTCAGCTGCGCTCCGCTCCGCCAGCCGCCCCACGAACTCCTTCGCTCAGCTGCGCTCCGCTCCGCCAGCCGCCCCACGAACTCCTTCGCTCAGCTGCGCTCCGCTCCGCCAGCCGCCCCACGAACTCCTTCGCTCAGCTGCGCTCCGCTCCGCCAGCCGCCCCACGAACTCCTTCGCTCAGCTCCACGGCCCACAAGCAGCTCCTGCCATCCACACACTGCTCCGCGTCGAACTGCTTCACCAGCCGTCCCGCAAATTGCTCCACAATATATCTTCAGGCTCCCCCACTACTTAACACAACACTCAGTGATTTCAGCTCTTAGGTGAATTCAGCTTATAGTAGGGGAGCCCCAGTGCTGGTGCACTGTCAGCCCAAAGTGAGCTCAGCAGCCTATAACTAGACTTCTAATGAAATCAAAATTAGCTCTGATATTCCACAGTGGAGAGAGGAGGAAGTGCAATCAGCATGTAAGGCCCTCACCAAGGGGCCCATGCCACCAAGTATTAATACTTGTCCCCAGCCTCTCTCCATTCACACAGTTTTGGAACCCATGACCCTTGCCTAGCGAGTGCTACTTAGTTGATGGTGAATCCCTCCATCATAACAAAAGGCCACGTACAGTTCCAAGCACAGTTCCCATAATCAGGGTAATAGCAATTTATTCTTCCTGCCCCAATAACAGAGACACTGGGGATCCCACAGCAGCCAAAGTGACCATTTGGGCAGCTATGGTCTCATTCTAGGCGTGGTGGGTGTGCCTATGCAAATGAGATCGGCCCCTGAAGTTCTTTTCCACAACTTGCCACACCTCACCACCAGATGTCAGGGTGGAGCTCATCCTGACACTGCTTACATCATAAATGTGAGAGAAAAAAGCCAGTCCTCTGTCTGACTTAAGGTTTTCCATTTGAGCTCTGACTGGGAGTAAAATTCATGAACTGAAAATGGTAATTGTAATGCACAGTATCTCTCAGAGGCCAGGAGGCAAGGACTCAGCAGGAAGTGAAATCTGTTGTTTGCTGTTTTTTGAGACAAGACGTGTTTGTTGAAACCACATGCTCTGATTCATTGTGATAGCTACCTCTGGGCCTTCTTTTGGTCTCCTTTGCACAAGTGTAAATCAACAGTAACTCAGCTGAAGTCAGTAGATTTATAAGTGTGGAACAGCCCAGAGCCCTCTTCTCCCCAGGAAAGAGCCTCGATCGGTATGGGACTAAACGGGGCACCACCACCTAACTTCCGCCATGCAGAAACCCCACATGTGGTCTATACACCAGGTTAATTTTCCAAAGTAGGGTGTAAGTGGGACTTACATGGTGTCTAGAGTCTGATTCAAAGTCCACTGAATTCATCAGCATTGCCAACTCTCAGGACGTTATCATGAGCCTTGTGATATTTACTGCTTCTATGGAAGCCCTAGCCGCTCCAGTCAGGTTACTGTGTAAGAATTACAGCTTTTTTCTTTTTTTTTAATAAAGAAAAGTTTAGCCCTCACTGCTGCCGAGAAAAGATTGCAGAGTTGGACCATTTAAAGTTCACATTTTCAAAGCAAATAAAAAGAACTCAACATATAAAAAAATCTAATGATTATTAAGTCAATCTCATGATTTTCGAATGATTGGGGTTGGCAATACTGGGTCACGCAGTCTTCCATTGACTTCAGTGGGCTTTAGCTCAAGCCCAAGTGCACACTGATGCCATACAAGCTGCCTCACTCTGTTTTGCCTCAACCTGCCCCAAACGTGCCCAGTTATGCCAATCCTGACCAGATATGCTCTAGTCTAGTTCAGTCAGAAATTACTGGGTGTAACGCCAGAATCACTGGATGATATTCTCTGGCCTGAGTTTTGCAGGAGGTCACATTAGATGACCCTAATGGTCCCTTGTAGCCTTAAAACTCTATGACTAAGAACCAATCTCTTGAGTAAGAATGCCTAGCTGAACTATTTATTTTGTGATGTCCACTGAGGGTCAGGATGGGTCAGCCAAACTTGTTTTCACTTGTGACCTGTGCCAAGATTTGAATGCAATTGTTATCTATATATGAAAAGTTATTGCACTAACCACTGGTGCAATTGTTTGCAATATTTGCAGAAATCAGAAATTGTTGAGAACTGATTTTCAAACCAAAACAAAAGGCTTAAATTCAGAAAAAAAAATGGTTTGGCAAATACTATTTAACTAGCTCTAGTTATTCACTCAAGACAGCTTAGGTTATGAAAACAGAAAATTAAAAAATATCTAATTTGCTTTTCATCATTTTTGTATGGGGCTTTCTTTCTGTGAGTTCACATAGCTTTAACACTGAATGAAAGTGATCTGTTTCTAGTCACTTTTACTTTCAGGTTCTCAGTCCTTAGCACAATACTGAAATATTTAGATTGCATAGACAGATTAATTGGAGAGCCTTAGGCACTGCTACTCAAAACAACAGTTGGGTCTTCCTTTCAGAAGGGCCATTTAATAGGAAAAAAAAGTTTCTGTTTTCTAGGTGTGAAGGAATGAAATGGGAGAGTTTGCCTAAAGCAAAGTGTAGATGTGACCGTCATAAAAGAAAGCAATGAGAGACAGGTGAATATTAAATAAATGCTCTTTGTATCCTGTTTGAAGGAGTTTAGATGTTTAATTTCTATGCCTTAGACACAGAGGAGTAAGGAAGCTTAAAGAAGAGACAACCGCTGCCCCTTAATGTGTATAAATACACTATGGCTAGGCAAACACTGAGGACCATTTCTGATGAACATTTACCCACACTTTTAAACTAATCTGTTCATTCCCCTTATGTGCTTGACTTCTGTGAACAGCTTAGTGAATGAAGTTTAATGGCAGGAATGTTTACACAGACCATAATTTTAAATATTACAGCATATTCTCTGAGGTTGAAAGCCCCCTGTGCAGAAAGCATGCACACGGACAATGGACTATTTAAGCCCTCAGGCACAAGTGGCCTAAACCCTTCTGTATGGGATGAATTTCAGCCAGAGAACATATAGCTATTCGAGCCAGAAATTTGTTTCTCAGAGTTACCCTTATCCATTCAGGGAGCAGAAACAGAACATGTGAAATCAAAAGTGCTTTCATGTTGAATTTGGAATATTGAATACTTACAAGGGGTGGCCTTGACTTTCTGGAGATCATTCAGAGGTTAGTGTGAGCAGAACTACTGGCCCTTCTCCAAGTTGGGAGGGTAGTCAAAGGAGGAAATTTACATTCCCTTTTCAACAGATTACAACATATTATCATGTACCCCTTTGCCAGAGATCTAATCTAAATCTTCTGGAGAATAATTAATAGCAGAGATAATAAATTCAGAAATTCTTCTCCTTTGGACATACAATGGTGGTGACCTTTGGCTACATTGTAAGCTGTAGAACAAAATGTTTCCACTGCATATGCTTCAGGTGAGATTTTCAAAAGTACTTTGTGTGGGCCTAATTCTGCTCCCATTGATGTCAATTAGAAAGATTTTGGAGTCATTGTGGATTGTTCTCTGAAAACATCTGCTCAATGTGGAGGGGCAGTCAAAAAAGTAACAAAATGTTAGAAACGATTAGAAAAGGAATAGATAATAAGTCAGACATATCATCATGTCACTATATAAATCCATGGTATACCCACACCTTGAATATTGTGTGCTCTTCTCGTCAACCCATCTCAAAAAAGATATATTAGAATTGCAGAGGGAATAGAGAAGGGAAACAAAAATGATGAGGGGTATGGAACAGCTTCCATCTGAAGAGATATTAAAAAGACTCGGACTGTTCAGCTTGGAAAAGACACCTAAGGGGAGTCTGATAGAGGTCTATAAAACCATGAGTGGTGTGGAGAAAGTGAAAGTGTTATTTACTCCTTCACATAACACAAGAACCAGGGCTCACCTGATGAAATTAATATGGAGCAGGTTTAAAAGTAATATAAGGAGGTACTTCTTCACACAACATGCAGTCAACCTGTAGAACTCATTGCCAGGGGATGTTGTGAATACCAGAATTATAACTGGGTTAAAGAAAGGATTAGATAAATTCATGGAGAATAAGTCCAGCAATGGCTATTAGCCAAGAGGGTCCGGATGTCCCTAAACCTTTGACTGCCAGAAGCTGGGACTGGATGACAGGGAATGGATCACTCAATAATTACCCTGTTCTGTTCATTCTCTCTGAAATACCTGGCATTGGCTACTGTCAGAAGACAGGATACTGGGCTAGAGGGACCATTGGTCTGACCCTGTGTGGCCATTCTGATGTTCTTAATGAGAATTTTACCATTGATTTCAATTTTAACTAAGACAAGACAATGCTGAGTACATTTAAAAATCCCACCTTCAAGCCCTGCAAATATACATAGCATAGTACAGGGGTTCTCAAACTTCACTGCACGGTGACCCCATTCCGACAACAAAAATTACTACACAATCCCAGGAGGAAGGACTGAAGCCTGAGCCTGCCCAAGTCCCACCACCCTGGGTAGGGGGACCAAACCCAAACCCCAAGTCCCACCACCCTGGGCAAGGAAGGGGTCAAAGATGAAGCCCAAGGGCTTCAGCCTCAGCCAGGGGGCCTGTAACCTGAGCCCCAGCAAGTCTAAGCCAGCCCTGGCGACCCCATTAAAAAGGGTCACAACCTACTTTGGGGGCCCGACCCACAGTTTGAGAACCGCTGGCATAGTACATTACAAATGAGCTCATTAGTAGCATTTACGAGCAGATACAGAGGCACTGTCATAAATTAACTGACCAGGACTGAATTCACACCTTTAGTGTTCTCAGTGAAAATCTACATGTGCACTCCCATTTTGGAATTGATTGTCTTATTTAATTTAAGACAGTAAAAAAAAAAATCAGACTACAGCATATCAACTGGTTTGGTTTTACTTCTTTTTTAAAATGGAATTGAATGGTTTTTTGAAACCCAGGTTTCATATTCGTGTTTATTATTTTGGTTACGAATTGGATTAAAAGCTAACTTCTGGCACCCACTCTCACACTGACCATCACTCTCACAGGACGAGAGCATGATTCCTGCTTTAGCTTGGACCTCGCACTAAGGGGCGGTGCACAGCTGCAGAACATGTCCACGAGCCCTCTCCTCCCCTCTTGGTGGCCCTGGGAGGGGAGTAGTTTTTGCTACACAGCCTACTCCCTCTTTCATGGTCCGCCAAGGTGGTAAAAGCCCCAGTTGCACCAATTTTCTGCTCTTTTTTGGAGACTTGTTCCAAAGGGGAGCATAACTCGGTGTGCTCCTCTGAGTTCAGACTGGTCCGGAAGTGGGCCGCACCGTGCATGGAGAGGAAAGTCTTTACTCCTCTCTCTGCAGCCCTTCTGCTGCCATGTAATGGCTAGCCCTCATGTAGTACCTCTGAAGCATAGGGGCTACTTAAGGACTAAACTGAGCCACCCTGAGTAGTACCTTTCTTCATGGCTAGTAATCACTAAATTCAATGGGGCTACTTGCAGACACGATGTCCTGCTGAGTGAGCAGGGCAATGAGACAACTTGGGCCTCGTTCTCTATCACCCATCGCTTTGTGCAGGCATTTACACCAGGGCAAGGTGCTACCAGATCACAATGGTAGTATCCGACACCCACTTTGCACAGGTGAAAGTGACCATTCTAGGACTATGTTAAGGTTATGACTGGTAAACAAGAAGAGTAGGGAACCAGAAATCAATGGACCGAAACTGGTGCTTCAGAGATTAGGCCTAACTGGTGAGCAAAATAATGAGAGGCTGGACCATTCCACCCATCACCCTTTTGGAGGCCCTTAAAAAGAGGTGTGGGGGAGAAAAGGGATGGAACTTCTACCACTGCTGTGGCACAAGGATTTTTACCAGGATACCCAGACCCTGATACTCCCTTGGGGATATTTGACTGTCATCATTGCACCAGCAAGGACCCCAACCTGGCACATGTGAGATCCTGCTCGGTCTTCTCCTCTCCCATGTGTCTCTTTCTGTCCCCCACTATCTTCCTCCTGTCCTCCAACTCTCTCTCAGCTTTTCACTTGAAACAGAAGTCAACTGCCCAGCACAGCAGAAGCACAGTGAGCTGAGATAGCACCATCCAACTCTGCTCGGCCTGAGAAGGACCAGGGAAGGAGATGGACCTGACCAGACCAAGTCCCTGACCAGTGAGGCGAGCCAGGATCCACAGCAACAGCTGTCATGGTGGACCTTCCAGCCTAAAGCATCCATCCGTGACTAACCAGCCACCCTGTAACCCGAGGAAAAAAGAGATATATTTTCCTCATCTTTACTAACCTCTCTCTTCTCTCCATTCTACGTCTTTTTTGGGGATTTTTTGGTCAAAAGCAGGAAAGTGACTAGCATTCCCAACACAGAACTGAACAGAACTAGCCCTATCTTCCCCACAATGGACTGTCTGACAATAAGAGACTTCAACCAATATTCGTCTTCTCTATAAAGAGACTTTGATAGATTTTGATTAAATTTGTTTTGCATAACCACTCAATTCCCACTTCAATGCTTCTTCCCTTGTTTTGTTTCTTTTTCTTTGGTGTGTTTCAATCAATACATTTCTAACCTTCAGTATGAATTTCCTGGCATGTTTGCCATGGTACTAAGCATGCTGAGGTCTTTGTATAGCATACCCCCAACCTTGTTTAGCACTGTTTAATGCTGGACATCAACAGGGTCTTATTAATGCCTTTTACTCTTTGGGACCATTTAGTCAATCTAAATTAATACACTGAGTTCAACAGAAGTTAGGTACCTAAATACCTCTGATGATCTGGAATTTTATTCATTTAAGGGTAGGCAATGGGTCAGGGTTTCCCAAACTTTTTACTGGCAGGATGCCATTTTAATGAAGTATTTTTTGCCGGGAACCTAGACAACATGGAGGACGTCATTTTGAAGAGCAAAATGGCATCCTCCGCACAGCGTGACCTCCCAGGCACCATATGGGTGAGGTCACATTGCACAAAGGATACCATTTTGTAGAGCAAAATGGTGTCTTCTGCACATTAGGGATCACTGCAACCCCATCTGCTGTTGGCATGACCTCATTTGGGTCACCACCCACAGTCAGGGAACCACTGGAATAGGAACAGCTTTGGCTCTGTTCTCTCAGCATGCCCACCAGCACAGCAGAGCCAGTTTCAAGAGCTGTTTTAATTTGTTCCTGGTATGGGCCAGTAGCTGATAACTATTATCCATCAGTAGCAAAGAAGAAAACAGGAGGGATGATTGTGACACAATGGCGTGTCTCAGGCACAGTGCCTCTTGGAGCTACTCCTGATGAGTAAGGAGAGTTGATTATCTGTCCCACAAGGATTCTGCCTAATGTCACAATCTAACTCTAATAAAATTCTGATTTTAGATTGAGGCTAGTTAAGCATGAAAGTAAATCCATCCTTCAACAAAGTTAGAGGGATCATCTTTACATCTCATTACACTGCATATGCTCTGTATGGGAATAAGGCCCACTTCTGCTCAGAGCCAATTTGGCCTCTCAGTTGCACTTGTGTAACTCCACTGAAGCCAAATGAGGCTACACTGGTATAACTGAGACATATATTTGGCCTCAGTGTACATTCTTCCAACCTTGTATTTCTGGAACTTTATTACATTACATTAAATTCCAGATACTGATTTCACTGATACTAATGGAGTGGCACAGGCTATCTATCTATATTCTGTTTTCTTACAGCCTATGCCATGCCACTAGAATCAGTGGAGTTGTCTGGAGTGTAATTTAGTGCAGAATGTGTTCCATTACATCCATCTTTTCCTATAGCCACTAATGCCATACACAGAATCAGCCTGCCTACGGGGGCAAAGGGCACCAGATAAGCCTTTTCTTCTCAAACAGAAACCATGTACAGAGCAACCCACATGTACATGGGGGTTATATACTGGGAATAGCAGGAAAGAAGCCTGTGATATAAAGTTCTGAGAGGCCTGTAAGCCAGCGATGCGGGAAGTGGAGAAATGACGCATCCGGAGGCAGAAAAACAACTGAAAATCTCCCAGCTAGAAAAAAAGCCACTAAGGAAGGACATGCTGAGCATGTTAAGAGCAGCAAAGCCAAAAGCCAGCCAGGAATTATTATTCCGAACTGTGCACCAAAGTGAGAGTGTGATTTCAAAACCACACTGACGAGTTTATTTTTTTGCCATGTGTGTTCAGTTTGGCAACTGCTCTCTCTAAATATTGATTCACCGGGGTGTTCTCTTTCTGCACAAAGATTAATCAGAAATAAGGAGGAATAGTGACACTTTAGACACAATGGGTTGAATTCTGTTGATGGGGAACCCTTTGGAGCAGTGATGGAGTTCTCAAAAAAAGAACTGCTAGAACGCTGAGCAATGGGAGGCCTCGTGGGTGGGGAACTGAGGATAGTGGACTCTCTGCAGAGTCCATCCTGTTCCCACCTCCTGTGTGGCCAAAGCTCATTGTGAAGGGGATGGGGAAGGGTGGAGTAATAGGAGGGGAATTACTGAGACTCAGTGTGGAGGGAAGAGGGGGTGCAGCTAGTTCCATGCTGGGAAGTGGTGGTGGGTCGCAGCAGCTCCTACCTGCTCCTCAGTCTGATCCTGTCCAGCTCCTGCTCCTCATGGGGGGCTCCGCTGTCTGGGTGCCCCACCACCTGGCTTCTGACATCACCTGGCTCTGGCTCCACCTTGGGCTGCCAGCAACTCCAACCCTCATGCTCCCCTGCCCTGTCTCTGTATCCCTGGCTCTCTCTGTGCTGACCCATCACTGTGCCCCTCCCTCCCCCCACCAAGGCCTGGCACTGGGCTCTGCTGGCCTGGAGGATGCGCTGCAGCAGGGGAGGGAAGATGTACCGGATGTACCAGCTCCTCTAAAAAGTTGAAGAATGGCGTTCTGAAATGTGCCGGCATGACTTAAGCGCTGCCTTGGAGTCAGTGCAGCATCGTGCTAGAGCAATGGAGCAGAAGTCTCTGTAAAATGTAGGAGGGGTAACCCCCCTTTCCTTGTTGGTGTACTCAGAAGCAGGCAACACTCACCTGGGCGCTGATGTTGTTTTCTGTAAAGGAGATCCTGAGTATCCCAGTGGTGATGCCAGATAGGTGGGAATCCTCTATCCACCCCTCCGCTGCACTAATCCTCTATCCTCCGCTGCAGTCCTCTTCCTTATAATGGAAATTAATCTTGGCAGTGCCTCTACCTGGCTGGCCCCGTACACGCTCACTGGCCTGCCTTGGGAGCCTCCAGGAATAAACCTGAGCTAATCTATGCAATGGGTCTAACTCAAAAGCACCAATTATAAACAAGATAACCCTAATTTAAGAAAATATTGGTTGTAACACCCCTTTACTTAATGCAGCGAAACGGGATAACAGATTGAGATTAATTAAAATGTCACAGCCACTTTAAATCAATGGAGGGCACTTCAATAAATCAATTAATAAATGCAGTTTACAGCAGTCAATGAAACTTAACCAGCTTACACTTACACTGGCATCAGTTACCCCCACTCTGAGTGTGCACTTTTCTGAATGTCAAGAGTTACAAACACTTGCGTGGGAGCGCTTGAAGATCTTGACAGTGCCATGCTGGTCCAGTAAAACAGTGCAGTTAACAAGTGGCAGAGCAATTCTAACTTGGGATCATTCCAAGTTGCCCAACCCCTCTGAAGATGGGAGTTGCTCTAACCAGAGGTCAGTAACCCTGGATTCTGGTGAAACAATAACACCACTCCATCTCTTCTCAGACTCAGGCAAACCCCTTACAGTCTCTTCACTGTCCCCAATGGACCAAAACAAAACGGACACCTTTTATCAAACTCCCCTTCCCACACACACACGGTCTTTGTTGGTTCAGATATAATGGAACGCACAAGTAATCCAAACTGGTTTTGCAAATGGCCTCCTGCCTCTTCAACTTGTCTCTTCTGCTTTCACAGTTTGTAACTTCATATATTTCACATTGCCCTAAGCTCCCATTGAAGTGCCTGAGCAATTAAAAAGCACTTATGAATTACAGTGAACATTCTACAACCGACAATGCCTCACCCACAGAAAAATGAAAAATAGCTACCTTCCTCCGTACACACACACTTCACAGCTGTTCATATAAGAAGGTAGCATTTTCATCTGCCAGACTAAAGATACATTTCCACAGCCCTTTCCATCCAAGAATCTCAATGTGCTTTACAAACACTCATGAATTGAGCTGTACGTATTATTATCCTGATTATACAGATGGTGAACTGAGACACAGGGAATATTGAGTTCAGGGTCACCGATGAAGTCCACGGCAAAGCTGGGAACAAAACCCAGATCTCCTGACCACCAAGACCACAGACCATCTGTGACAGGGTTCACTCACCACTGTGGCGCCTCCTGCTGGCTATCCTGGGGATTAGCTCTGTTCACCAGTGCACCTACTCTGGGGGTGCCTCGCCATCACTTTCATTTCAGGAGCTGCACCACTCCCGGGACTGCAGCATCCTCTTCAGTGACACGGCCCTCCAGCTGTGCTGCACTCTGTGTTCCTCCATTCTGGTGCACCTGCAATCTCTGTCTAGCCACTTCCCTCAGGGGCAACTGCAGTCCATTGTCCTGGGGCCACTTCCCAGGCAGCTCCAGCACCCTTTTCTGCCCTTACCTTGGGGCCTCAGCCTGCAGGCCCTAGCAGCCAGCCAGGAGCTCTCTCTAACTCCCCCAGTCTCTGATTGCTGTACTGCTTTGTCCCAGGTACTGGCGCTCCTTCCTCCTGTTAGGAGCCTGGACTTCTCCCTTCAAGCTTCAGTCCACTACTGCCCTCTGCTCTGCCCTACAGCCCTTCTTATATGAGCCTGCCAGGCCATGATTGGCTGCTCCTCTCAGCACCTTTCTAATTGGCTGCCTCTGGCACAGCCTTCCTAGGGCTACTGTTAACCCCTTTTCTGCCAGTAAGAGTCAACCTCCCCATCACACCATCCTTCCTCCAAACGGTAGGGAAGAGGAGGAACCAGGTAGCACATGTTTTAAAAAGGGGGCTCAAGCTCAGCAGTGGGAGGCCTTCAGGGAGAACACCAGTATGTCACTGATCATCCCTGCAGCCACAGCTGAGTGCTGAAGGGCACTTTTAAAAGTTTCCTCAGTTAAGGCTAAATTGGGTCATTAAACCATAGCCCAAGCAGGAACACCAACATTGCTATTTTTAGCCCCATAGCGTGAGCCCAAGTCAGTTGACCCTGGCTCTGAGACTCACGTCCACATAATTTTATACATTTTTTTTTTTTTGCTGTGCAGACATACTCCCAGTCTCTCCATTCCCCATCTCTAAAATGGAGATAACACCACTCTTTTTTTCCCGTCCTTAGTCTCTCTTGTCTATTTGGACTGTGAGCTCTTTGAGGAAGAGGCTCTCTCTGCATCCAGTGTGTGTACAGCTCTCAGCACAATGGGGCTCCAATCTCAACGGAGGTCTCTCAACTTTACCATAAAAAATAAGGACCAAATAGGCATGGACTGAAATACCCTTTCTCTGCCAAAGGAGTGGTTCTGGCACATCAAAGTGGAGGCAGCAAGGGACAGCTTCTCTCTCTCCCCGTGCTGTAGGATCACTTTTCCATGGATAAGCAAAGGACTTCTGCTTCCAGAGCTACCAGCATAACTTCTTCCCAAGTACCCCAAACAAATTCATTTTACAAGACTAAATGAACACGCCTGCAGCCATACAATTTTTAATGAGCATGTTTCCTTACCCAGAATCAGAGAAATCTACTTTCTGTAATAATTTTGTGTTACTTCCTCACAAATGTTGCAGGCACAAATCTTCTCTTTGAAAGGGCCTTAAAATAAAAAAGCTTGTACTTTGAATAGTGAAATAATCTGGTTTAAATCTGTATTTAACAACTCTTTATTCTTTTGCTTTTAACTGCCTGCAGGATCTAATCGCTGGAAGATATTTTGACATTTAGTATTTTAAATGCAAGAGAATTTGCATTCCGCTTCTTTTTCAAATTGATTGATATGCTTTTGTATTTTCCTAATGATATTGCCCATTAGATCTTCTGATTCAGGAAAAAATGAATTGGCTTCCTTGGATTTTAGATGAGTTATAGTGACAGCTCGATTCACTCAACAGAAATCTATTGTCATACATTGCTTTCAACAGCAAATAATAAATTATGTGGAATTTTCAGTCCTAGTATCTAGCTGGTGTCTTTCTGGACCTGAAGGGATGCTGGAGGAGGTAGGTAATAAAAGGATTTGACCCTTCCATTGCAGGAGGAGAAACCACCACCTTCCTCTCAAGAGTTACTAACTGAAGTGTAGGTTGCCAACCCTCCAGGATTGCCCTGAAGTCACCAGGAAGTAAAGATTAATATTTAATTAAAGATTATGTCATGTGACAAAACCTCCAGGAATATATCCAACCAAAATTGGCAATCCTACTAGAGTGACTATTAAGTGTCTGTCACCGTTACTGGGCTAAATGCGTCTCTGACTTCCTGGTCTCTCTATGCACAACCCCTCTATGGTATGAGGCCTTGAACTCTCACCCATATCTTGGTATGTGGTAGAATCATGTGTTTCTCTCAGTGTCAGATTGAGCCTAGTGTTTCCGACCCTATCAACCGTGATTACCTTAGCTGGTCTCACTTAGGCTCAAACTCTGCAGTTCTGTTCCCTATAGGGCAATGACAGTGGTAACCAGTGACCAAATAGCCTCCTTAAAGCAAAGTACTATTTCTATAGAACAAAAGCATTTCTTCTAACATAACATTTTAGAGAAAAAGCATTTCACAGAAAACAGACCTTAAAAACAATGAAACAGACTATACACATATCTAGCTTTCCCCTAAGACTGACTAAGGAGATATCTGAGCCATTATCTTCAAAAAGTCACAGAAGACGGGAGAAATTCTGTAGGACTGGAAAAGGGCAAGTATAGTACCCATCTATAACAAGGGAAATAAGGACAACTTGAGGAATTACAGACCAGTCAGCTTAACTTCAATACCCATAAAGATAATGGAGCAAATAAATAAGCAATCAATTTGCAAACCCCAAGAAGATAAGTTGATAAGTAACAGCATGGATTTGTGAAGAACAAATTGTGTCAAACCAACCTAGTAGTTTTCTTTGACAGGGTAACAAGTCTTGTGAATGGGGGGAAGCGATACATGTGATATATCTTGACATTAGTAAGGCTTTTGATACTGTCTTGCATGATCTTCTCATAAACAAACTAGGGAAATGCAACCTAGATGGAGCTACTATAAGGTGGGTGCATAACTGGTTGGATAGTTATCAGTGGTTCACAGTCAAGCTGGAAGGGAATATTGAGTGGGGTCCTGCAGGGATCAGTTCTGAGTCCGGTTCTGTTCAATATCTTCATCAGTAATTTAGATAATGATATAGAGAGTACACTTATAAAATCTGAGGATGATACCAAGCTGGGAGGGGTTGCAAGTGCTTTGAAGGATAGGATTAAAACTCAAAACGATCTGCACAAACTGGTCTGAAGTAAATAGGATGAAATGCAATAAGGACAAATGCAAAGTACTCCACTTTAGGAAGGAACAATCAGTTGCACACATACAAAATGGGAAATGACTGCCTAGGTAGGAGTACTGCGGAAAGGAATCTGGGGGGTCATCGTGGGTCACTGAGTTAACAGTGTGACACTGTTGCAAAAAAAGCAAACATTTTGGGAGGTATTAGCAGGAGCATTGTAAGCAAGGCACGAGAAATAATCCTTCCGCTCTACTCCACACCGATTAGGCCTTAACTGGAATATTGTGTCCATTTCTGGATGCCACATATCAGAAAAGATGTGGACAAATTGGAAAAAGCCCAGAGAGGCGCAACAAAAATTAAAGATCTAGAAAACATGGCCTATGAGAGAAGATTGAAAAATTTGATTTGTTTAGTCTGGAGAAGAAGACCGAGAGGGGACATGATAACATGAGGGGACATGATAGTTTTCAAAGTACATAAAAGGTTGTTACAAGGAGGAGGGAGACAAATTATTTTCCTTAACCTCTGAGGATAGGACAAGAAGCAATGGGCTTAAATTGCAGCAAGGGCAGTTTAGGTTGGACATTAGGAAAAAATTCCTGTCAGGGTGGTTAAGCACTGGAATAAATTGCGTAGGGCAGTTGTGGAATCTCCATCATTGGAGGTTTTTAAGAGCAGGTTAGATAAACGCATGTTAGGGATGGTATAGATAATACTTAGTCCTGCCATGAGTGCAGGGGACTGGACTAGATGACTTCTTGAGGTCCCTTCCAGGCCTACAATTCTACGATTCCCTGGATCTGGGAAGGCCCTTAGTCTCCCTCCATAGTCTCTCTCTCTCTGGGTCAGCCTGTCTCCCTAGACAGCTTCTGATAAATGGATCCTCTTCATCCCATCAGAAAGACTAATTCTTTAGTCTTATTTTGATCTCTAGTCTCCCACCCTGGGAAAACAAATTTTTCAACTTGCTGGAGACAGGCTGCTAACAGCTTTGCCTTATTGTCTTCCATGTGTGCGCATGGGACTCCTTATCTAGATCTATAGAGTGTAATTTCCTGTTTTCTCTCCCATAGCTCCATATTAAATTAGATCAATACATTCATACAGAAAATTCTAATACCATCTATAGCTGTATATCAATCTCACCTCACTGCCCTGGTTACTTACAATACTCATACCATTGTTACATATCATTATACAAATTAATACATAGCAGCTCCGTGACTTTCACAGCTTTCACTCATTGGGTGCTTAGAAAAACTAACCAACCCTAATTATACAAAGTGAAGAAGAGAGATTTGGCTGGTCCTAAATAAGAGTAATAAGGCACTGAAGAAAGATCTGTTCTTAAGACAACTATTAGGGGAGGGAATGGGCCTGTTTAACCTCCAGTGAAGGGTGGGAAAGCTTCCCCAAAGGGGTGCTTGCATAGGAACAACAATGGCTACCTCTTAAAGAGATGGGAAGGGCAAAAAGGAAACCAAGGTTATCTAATTGTGTGGAACAAATGAACAGTGAAAGTGTCGCGGGGCCAGTAGCCCCGTCCCCCTGGGGTGGGGTACGTGTGTGGTAGCCCCGCGGTTAAAATCCAATATGGTTCCATTCAGCCATCGGGCTGCATAGTCCAATGGCCAGAGTCAATAGGGCTGCGCTTGCCTGCAGGGAAGCGTGGCCCAATGGCCAGAGTCAATAGGGCTGCCCTTGCCTGCAGGGAAGCATGGCCCAATGGCCAGAGTCAATACAACCATCCTCAATTATAGGGTAGTGTGGTCTAGCGGCCAGAGTCAATATAATCACCATTGGAGGCAGGGTGGGGTGGTCTAGTGGCTGGAGTCAATACAACCACCCTTGACTGTAGAGTGGGGTGGCTGTGTGGCCAGTGCCTGGGGGCCATCACCAGGGGGTGGCAGCTGTGGTAAAGGGGCCCAGGCCCACCTGACTCCACCAGGCCCCAACCTATGGCCCTAACAGCAGCGGAGCAGTCCGCCACTGGGTAAGCGTGGAATCCCACCAAAACACACTGACCTCATGAGGGCGGGAGGTACCACTCCCTCAACCTCCCTGGGTCACTTCCTACTGGCTTTCCTGCAGCAGCAGTCTATAGGGTATTGGGGCCTCCAGGCTCCTCGGTGCCAGACGCTCCCTGGGGTTCTGATAGCGGCAGGCCTCTGGTCCCGGTCTTGGGTTCTTTGGCTCCCGTAGGTAAGGGCTGTAATAGCTCCTGGGCTGGAGCTTCTAACAGGCGTCCTTCCTCCTTGGCAGTCAGCCTGGACTGAGCTATGCTGCTCCCTTTTATACTGCAGAAGCAGTTGGAGCATGCCTAGCAGGGTCGAGGGGGTGTGGCTACAGCTGCTAAGAGCACTGCTTTAACCCCTTCTGCTCCAGTGTGGAGCCAGTCCACCCATCACAGAAGGGATAAGGTCAAAAGTGTAATAGGAGAATGTTACTGAAGGACACCAAGCAGAGGACCCACGACAGGTCCAAGAAGAGATCAAGGGAGCCAGTCGATGTCACCCAGTGATACTCTGTCTGGATACGCATACAAATCAGGACACAATGAAAATAGCCCCATAGTCTCAGAGAATCTCCCTGTGGTGAAGCTTCTTTCCTATGAACTTACAAGATGGCCAGCGTAACTAACAGTAGAAGGAGGCTCATGAGGAGGTCTTTGATGTTAATAGGGCCTTGGACAGCATAACCAAAGGAAGAGGTGAAGGGGAAAGTGCTGCCAGAACTCATGGAACAGGTTTTATAAGAAGAAAAATTGGAGCTATAATTTGTGGAGAAATTTTTTCCTTCCCAAATCAAGATAAAAATTCAAAATCTTGAAAATATTTCGTTAGGGTCAATCAAAATGTTTTCTTACAATTTTAACCCTTTTCTCTTTTTAAATCTCTTTTTGATAAAAATTAAGTTACATTTCAAAACAAAAAGTCATGTTGAACCAAAAGAACAAAATATTTCATATAAAAAATAATGCCAAAGTGGGACATTTCAACAATTTTGAAAAACATTTCCCCCCGTGTGTTTTTGAGTTCAAAAATTTGTCAAAACTGACCTTTTCCCACAAACAGTTTCAGTTCTGAAACATCAGAATTTTTCAGTGAAAAAAATAATTATCAAAAATGTCCTGACCAGCTCTAGTTATCACCAGATTTAGAAATCCAGATGAAAGAACTGGTCAGTACTGTGCCATACCAGCAGCTTACTTTATCACGGAGTAATTTCCTTCTGCTACAGGTCACACTACATAAAAATTACATACAAAAAACTATGTTAATAAAATATTAAGTTTGTAAAGTTAAGCACTCAGAATTTAGGGAACATGAGAATTAAGGTCGCCCATGCAATCTTAATTCAGTCCCCTTTTGTGTATGCATTGTGATGCAGTATTTCATTACTTGATCCACATAATAGTTTTCCACAGGACCTCTGTCCCATTCAGTGCACAGGATAGACAATGATCTATTAATGAAAAGCTATTCAAAATTTTGTTTTACCATCAGTCTTCAATGCATGGTCTCATGCCTTATCTCCTGCACATTATTTAAACCCTGCTCTGAATACGGAAGTATTAATTTCCTCATGTACCTTATGGCGCTCATTACCGTAGCATCAGAGTGCTTCACAAACAATAAATGTAGCTTCACAACATCCCCAGGACGTGAAGTGGTGTTATTATTCCCATTTTACAGATGGGGCATTGAGGCACAGTGACATTATTTGTTAAAAGTATATATTAATTCTGAGTGTCTAATTTGCAATGCCTATGGCCTGATTTTTCCAGAGAACGGAGCATTTTCTAGAACTTTATTTGTTCAAAGCACAGCTCCCACTGTTTTCAGTTGCAATCTTGAGCACTCAGCACTTCACAAATCAGACCCCAGGGTCTCAAGTCAGTCACCTAGATAATGAGGAACATACAGTTAGAGACCACCTGCAAAAAATCTAGTTTAAATGACTTGCCCAGCATCGCATAGTATCGTATGTGGCAGTGGCAGAAACAGAATCCAGTTCTCCAGGGCGGCATTCAACTGTTTTAACCAAGTGAAATAGGCTCCAGCCACATCCTCTCCTGTCCCGGCACATCCTCAGCAAGCTATGCAAAGGGAAGACATGGTGTACAGCTGGCTATACTAACTTTATACTAGCCAGGGATTCCCCTATGCAAAGGCAATCCCCAACTCGACGTTTAATCCAGATTTCCATTCTCTTTGCACTATCAGAGCCGCACATAGGAGGCACAGGTCACTCCTTTTGTTTATCATTTTCAAGACTGCTTTACTCTCAGGCATTCTCTTCTAGCAGATTTTTTAAATATACGTGAGGTCTAGTATCTTGAGCATAGGAGCTACAAGTGACGACAGTAACAAAATAGGCAAATGGCCTGGTCAGTCTAGTGATAATGTCTCCTCGCTCTTGAAATAAGACACTGAGAAATCAAGTAAATCTTAGAAAATGAAGCACTGACAGATGGCATGGTGTACTCCTCAGTTATCCTACAGCAACTTCTCCACACGCACAACATGCTAACCCCAGTAACGCCACTTCCACCTTTCATCCTAATAAAGAGGTCCAATCTGTGTGCTATTGGATCCAGTACAGTATCCTACTCTCCTCCATTCACACAATTCAGGGAGAATTAGTTAGTGATTTAACAAATCTCTCCACACTGTAATTTGTGCCCCAAATAATTCAAACTACTATTTATTTACCTCTTCATATTAAGAACTGTAAAAGCTGTTTTCCCTGGTGTAGTACAAGAATAGGGTACTTTGAAAATTCCGGGATTTTTTCCATTACATTCTTTTCAAAGAATCATAGATTCCAAGGCCAGAAGGGGCAACTGTGATCATCTGTCTGACCTCCTGTACAGCACAGGCTAGAGACCTTCCCCAAAATAATTCTTACAGAATATCTTTTAGAAACACATCCAGTCTTGATATAAAAATTGTCAGTGAAAGAATCCACCACAACCCTTGGTAATTGTTCCAGTGGTTAATTACCCTCACTGCCAAAAATTTACACCTTATTTATAGTCTGAATTTGTCTAGCTTCAACTTCCAGCCATCGGATCTTGAAGTCACACTAATAAGTACTTATCCTATTAATAGAAAAATAATTCCTATATTCCTTACTTAGGTAGACAGGAAATAGCACCAAATATTGCCTAGCAATGACCAAAGCCATCTGATATTTATCTTGATCAGTTATTTCCCAATAGTACTCTAGAAAAATGTTGAAACATTCCATCTGTTTTACTGAAGCAGTAGTTACCATTCTACGTACATCAATCCCTTTCTAAACTCAGACACACCAGCAACTCTAATAGAAGACATTTCTCCAGCATGTCTTCCAATCCATGTAACTATGCTAACATTAGCTGGTTTATTGAGTTGTCTGAACAGACAAACAACAAAGGTTTGATTGTGATCTCTACGACATGCTCCCACAGGGCAGTAAGAACGCCTCTTACACCTGCGCGTGAGGCAATATATGCACGCTGGAGGGCCTAATTCTATTTTATCTCAGGCACTTATCTGGCTTCCTTTATTGTGGGTGCAGAATCACTAGAGTGCAAATCTGCTCAGACCACAACCCCTGCCCCATATCTGCTCCCCTCCTCGTCCAGCCCACCCATGCTCCAGCTTTATTACAGCCCCAGCTTGCCCCAGAATGCCTACTACATCTAAATTGGGGCAGAGCTGATTCTGTGCTGGACACAGGAGCCACCTGTGCTGTGAGAATTCCCCAGGGAGCTAATGTCTGTCCTGTACCCCTTTACAGAAGCCTAGATGGTACAAACAGCCACAAGAAACAGTCAGGTTTGTAGTAAGAGAAAGAACTTTGTCGAGACCTCTACTTTTCTTCCAATTCCTTACTTCCCCCCTCGCTTCCTTTCCTTTCTTCTTCAACTCTGTCCTCTTCTGGTTCTTCTCTCCTCTTTCCTCCTATTTTCTTCTGTGCTTGCCTTTCTCCCTTCCCCCGCCCCCACACCCATCTCTCCTTCTCTGCAACTGTCTCCCCATTTCTTTGCGGCTCGCACCAGCCAGCTCAGAAGATTAATGAGCCTCATGGCACTTTGCAGAAACATTTTATCTAATGGTACCTGTTGCTGAGTGAGATGGATTAGGCTCATGCAAGCCTCGTCACAGAGCATTTCTCTACAGGAGCACACAGCCATTTGCTACCGGCTTGCTGCAAAGACGTTAAGTTGGGAAAAGGAAGAAGCCTGCATTTCAGCAGTAATGCATCCAGAGTGGCTGAAATGGAAATGTATTACCACCTCCACCATGTCATTCTTCGCTGAGTCACACACCTAAAGAAACCAGAGAGCCACTGTGGCAACTGCTTTGCTGGGTGGTGTTTCCTTTACTTAAGTTTTTAGGCTGAATGATGCTGGCTGTAGATAGGCATCCTTGCATGTGAGCAGGGGATGAAGCATCCCAGAGGTAATCAGAAAAGCAGCCTGCACAACTGTAGTAGAAAGAAAGCAAGCCTAAACCATGGGCCTGGTGGAAGGCCTGAGGCCTGAACCAAAGTCAGCAAAAATTATGCTAGAGCAACAGTCAGGCCCTGTTAAAAGCAGATGCTTGCCTGCAAGCCAGTGTCTGGTACACGGACTTGACACCGGTATTGCTAAAACACACTGAAAATGTCAACACATTCCAACAGGCCAGTACAAGAACCCCCCAACTGAGCACACACTAAAATGGTTTGACAAAAGTGATGAATAGTGGTATTTTGTTTGAAACATTAGGAGTGAAAGTACAAAGACAGGGTGGTAAATAGGAATGTGTTGTTTAAAACATCAGGAGGAAAGTACCGGGGAGGTAACAAACATGTCATGAAACGCATAAGGTGATATGTAAGCTGTTTATCCTAGATTGTTTGTCTCAGTCTATAAATGTTGGGATACCTCACTTTAACTCTTCGTCCAGCCAGGGGGCAGTGCAAAGTCCCACCGCTGACAGAGTTGCGTCCATTGTCACGGGCATACGTGTGTTAATATAACTGTAACCACTGAGCTTTATTGCCGACGTGCTTCTGACATCGCTATTAAAACAAGTCTTGTGGTCTTACTTAGCAGTTCAATCAGAGCCTGAAGTACAGGCCATCTGGCCAGAGCCAATGCAGCATGCAGAAAAAAACACACGCATGCAGCCAAACATCGAATGACATTGGTCACCCCAACTGACAAACCAAAACCACCAAAAAAATCACACCCCAAAGCCACTAAAAAATATCAGTACACAGTAAATAAATAAATAAATAAAATAAACCAACCCCAAGCATCCCCCCAAAAAGTGCTTTATAAGTAACAAACTGGTCAACTACACCTCAGTCTACCATAGATGGACAATTAAGTTAGCAAATCAGCCAAAAACCACTAGCTAAACCAGGTTAAACGGTCATTTAAATTTAGCTACTGTGTAAAAGCAACTGTATTGTTGCTGTATTACTGTATTATTGCTATACAACATTTACAATGTGCATAACTTTGCTAAAACGTTTAACCAAAACACAAATAAAACAAAAAAAAAATCAACAAATGGCAGCAAACAACATAAAGGCAAAAAACCCCCAACAAATTGGTAAACACACACACACACATGCAGCCAAATGTCTAACGACAACTACTGAGAATTGAGGGGGTGAGAAATTCCACCAAGTGGCCTTTCACGTGGCAGAGCTACTTGCCGAATGTGCTGACGTGCCTATAACTCCACTTGCCAGTGAGTGATTGCTGTAATGTAGTGCCCCTCCGTTGACCGAGTAGGGACTCGCAGCTGGTGACCTAGTTCATTGGCTTTACAGGCTATTGGCCTGATTCTGCAAGGTACTTAACCACATGTCTAACTTCACCGTAAAATGAAGTGGTGTGAAGTCACCATTGACTTCAAGGGGACTCTTCACTACTTAAAGTTGGGCACATGCTTAAATGCTTGGCTAAGTTGGAGCCTATGAGAGCCGTCCAATATGACAGCCACCCCACCTGAATCAGCGTAAAGGGAAACCTAGTGTGGATGCAAAGGCAAACCTTACCCCACGCCAGGTTGGGAGGTAAGGAAACACTGAATCGGGGAAGATCCACGAGTGTAAATCTGTCAATTGGTACACCACAGACTGAGCTCTCTAGTGCAGAGAAGGTCATATTAATGAGTTATACTGAGGAGTAAGTTCATATTGCCATAGAAATTATTTTTATTAATGGTAAGTAGTGAAGAATTTTCTTTGCATATGTTGGACAAACGGCTCTGTGTGTTATTCATAAAACTCCCACAGGCGCATCCAAAATATACACTCTATTCCCGACATCTGTATGCACTGACAAGTAGATTTCATGCCCCCAAAAGTCTTCTCCTTTTGACACTAAATAATAACGCTGCATATTTTAATGCAGAATTTACCGCACTGAATCTCTCATTCATTAATGAACAGCCTTTGCCAGAGCATATAACATGGAGGCTTTCATTTCATAACACTGCAATGCAATCACAGTCTTCTGCAGCTGCCTCTCCTGATGCCTTGAGAGCTGTTACCTTTATGTTCTCTGCTGTCAGGTGACACATGAATGGCTCTCGGCAATTCATGCAGAAGAGAAGAAACTATTTCCAGCTAAAAGCCAAACAAACTCCGGCAGCAGGTCACTAAACACCAGTAGTTAGTGTCTTGAACCATATTCTGCTAGGATCTTAGGCTAATAGGCCCAGTGCTTGGTTTGCGATAAGATAAGGTACTGCATCACTGGCCATGAATACTTGAACCATATTTCAAGCATCCATTGTAGGCAATGAGGGTAGACTGAAGCAGAGATTTAAAATACAAATCGAGGGGCAGAGAAACAGACACATGCACTTTGTCTGCAGTATCCCACTAAATATCTTTTAGGCCAGATCCTCTAATAGTATCAATCAGTTTAGTACCATTAAAATAAATGGAGCTACAGCAATTTTTACTGCCTGAGGATGGCCCGTTGCCTGTAAACATTCCAAAAGCCTATTTCTGTTCAGGGATTTGTAGCTTAGATATATTAGAGCTACAAAAGCTGTATAATTTCTTATTAAAAGAAGGCTCTAATTCTATGTAAATATTTTACAATGGTGTTAAAGATGAAGCTAAATTCTGCTCTTACTTACTCTGGATTTATTACATCATTGTAAATGAGAGCAGAAGTTGCCTCACTATGCTGAAATGTGTTCCCTTTCAATATACTCTCCCAGCCCCAAAATATACAGGTGTAGACCTAGTTCTAATTGATGCAGTCTTAATATCAAATTAACTCTGCGTAAAAGAGACAAAGATTCACACAGGTATCAATAACAGTTTCATTCTTAAATTAACACGTCATTATACCTCATTGTCTTGAGCCACATTTTTCATTGCAGATGTTTACGGATCGTCTCACTAGTTGCACAACTCTGCTCTCTCTTTTTTTTTTTTTAATACCCAGTTTCTTCATTATAAGAATTTCTCATAATTAAATCCCATTCTTCACTGCTGCATCTTCTGCAAACTAACATTCAACCAGTGCCCTTGGAGCTGCTGACAAAATAGAACTCATTGGTAACCAGACTCCCAAGGACGGCAGTGAAATACTGAAGACTGCCAGTTCCATTCATTTTCACAGCATCTTGTGATCATCTCCAGATGATCCACTAGTTCATTTGACTGGTTCTTTGTGGAGTCCTGCAGACTAAATATCACCTAAAAATCTTCAGTCTGCTGAGAAACAAAATACATGTCCAGTAAATGTGTTGCTATCCCTTTAACAGCCCATCACTTTTTTTGACTCATGGTTGTCTGGACACAGATCTGTGCAGAGGAGCATGATCAGGTGCTTCAGAGCCAATGAATAGAACAGGCAAACACTGAGTAGTCCATCCCCTGTCGTCCATTCCCAGTTTCTGGCTATCAGAGTCTAGGGCCACCCAGAGCATAGGGTTGCATCCCTGATCAACTTGGCTAATAGCCATTGATGGACCTAGCCTTTCGGAACTTATCTAATTCTTTTTTAACCCAGTTATACTTCTGGCCTTCACAAATCCCCTGGCAACGAGTTCTACAGGTTGACTGTGCATTGTGTGAAGAGGTACTTCCTTTTGTTTCTTTTAAACCTGCTGCCTATTAATTTAATTGGGGGACCCCTGGTTCTTGTGTTATGTGAAGGGGTAAATGACACTTCCTTATTCACTTTCTCCACACCATTCATGATTTTATAGATCTCTGTCATATCACATAGATCCCTCTTAGCCATCTCTCTTCCACGCTGAAAAGTCCATCTTTTTAATCTCTCTTCCTACAGAAGCTGTTCCATACCCTTATTCATTTTTGTTTCCCTTCTCTGTACCTTTTCCAATTCTAATCAATCTTTTTTGAGATGGGGGAACCAGAACTGTATGCAGTATTCAAAGGGTAGGCATACCATGGATTTATATAGCGGCATTGTGTGTGTGTGTGGTGCCATTTCTACTAGCAATGAGCAAACTTCAGTTTATTAAGTGTCTTGACTTAGAATCAGAGTCAGAAGGGACCACAACGGTCATCTAGTGTAACCTGCTGCCAAGATGCAGGATCTGTTGTGTCCAAACCATCCAAGGCAGGTGGCAATCCAGCCTCCTTTTGAAAACCTCCAGTGAAGAAGTTTCCACAACCTCCCTAGGCAGTCTGTTCTGTTGCCTTACTGTTCTTAGTTAGGAAGGTTTTCCTGAGATATAATCTAAATCTGCTGTGCTGTATTTTGAACCCATTGCCGGTTGTCCTGCCCCCTGTAGCAAGAGAGAACAAGTTTTCTCCATCTTTTTTATGGCAGCCTTTCAAATATTTGAAAACTGCTATCCTGTCCCTCCTTAATCTCCTCTTTCAAAAACCACAAGAACATAAGACCAGCCACACTGCCTCAGAGCAATGGACCATCTAGCCCAGTCTAGAAGACAGTGGCCAATGCCAGATGCCTCAGAGGGAATGAACAGAACAGGTAATCATCAAGTGATCCATCCCCTGTAAATATACCCAATTCCTTCGGCCTTTGCTCATTTGGCTTGCATTCCATCCCTTTGATCATCTTTGTTGCTTGCCTCTGGATCCTTTTCCAGTTTTTCCACACCCTTTCTATACATTGGTGACCAAAATTGGACACAGTTCTCCAGCTGAGGCCTAACCAGCACCTAGTAGAGAGGTACTATCACCTCTTGTAGCTTGCATGCTCTGCCTCTGTGTTAATGCAACCTAAAGTTGCATTTGCCTTTTTTTTGGGGGGGGGGAGGGGGGGCAATAGCATCGCATTGCTGACTCATGTTAAGGATGTAATCCATGACAACTCCCAGATCCTTCTCAGCCTTGCTGCTGCCATCCCAGTTATCCCCTATTCTAGATTTGTGCATTTGGTTTAGCATCTTACATTTTTCTTTGTTGAATTTCATTTTGTTGTCAATAGCCCAGTTCTCCAATTTATCAAGATCCCTCTGAGTTTTATCTCTATCCTCCGAAGTGTTGGCAACCCTTCCCCACAGCTTTATGTCATCTGTAAATTTGATCAGTAAGCTCTCTATGTCTACATGCAGGTCACTAATAAAGATATTAAATAACACCAGACCCAGAACAGATCCCCATTGAACCTCACTTGAGACCTCCCTCCAATCTGACATCATTCCATTAATAGCTACTCTTTGTTTGAGGTTGCTTAACCAATTCTGTATCCACTTAATGGTAGTTCGCCAAGCTGCTTTCTCCAGCTTATTTATCAGAATGTCATGTGGGACAGTGTCAAAAGCTTTGATGAAGTCCAGGTATATTATGTCCACTGCATACCCCTGTCCATCAAACCAGTTACCCTGTCAAAGAAGGAAATCAGGCTTGTTTTGCATGATTTGTCCTTGGTAAAGCCACGCTAGCTGCTAGTGATCACCCCTTCATCGTCCAGGTATTTGCAAATTGAATGTTTTATACATTGCTCCAGTAACTTCCCCGTTATTGAAGTCAGGCTGACTAGTCTATAGTTCCCCAGCTCCTCCTTTTTCCCCGTTTTTAAAGATGGGCACTACATTAGCCCTTCTCCACTCTTCCAGGTCCTCTCCGGTCATCCATGAGTTTGCAAATATTATCGCCAGTGGTGCCGACATTTCTTCAGCTAATTCCTTCAGTACCTTGGGATGAATAACAGCAGGTCCCACCAATTTTAGTTCATTAAAATTGGTCAGAAGATCTCAGATGTATTCTTTACTTATCCTGATCTGCATCACTTCCTCTTTATTGTCTATAGTCACTTTGCTAGTCGTCTGGTCACATTATTTTTTGTGAGAAGATTGAAGCAAAGAAGGCATTGAACAGCTCTGCCTTCCTGTCATTTTCCATTACCAGCTCATCTTCTCCATTGAGCAGTGGACCAACAACACCTCTAATCTTTCTTTTTTGTCTGACATATTTGTAGAACCACTTGTTGTTTAACATTCCTTGACAGCTGTAACTCATTCTTTGCTTTGGCTTTCCAGATTTTGTTCCTACACGCTCACGCTATTCCAACATATTCTTCCTTGGAGAAAATGCTTCTCCTTCCATTCTCTGTATGGATCCCTTTTGGTTTTTAAGATAGCTAAAAAGCTCCTTGTGCAGCCACATTGGCCTCCTGTGGCTCTTCTTATCTTTCCTCTGCATTGGAACAGCTTGATGTTGAATCTTGAGTATTACATTTTTTGGAACTGCCAGATCCCTTTGGCTCCTTTTCTTCCTAACTGGTCTTTCCGTGGGACCTTGCCTACTATTTGTCTGGGCTGGTTGAAATCCACCGTTCTGAAGTCCAGTGTCCTTGTTTTGCTGTTCTTATGTCCTCCTTTCCATAGGATCTTGAATTTTATCAGCTCATCATCACTTCTTCCCAAGTTCCCAACCACCTTCACATTCGCAAATAATTCATCCCGGTTGGTCAAAACCAGATCCAAAATGGATGACCCCTTAGTTGTTTCAGAATCCAAAAGTTATCCCTTACACATGCTAGGAATTTGCAAGATGTATATGTTTTGCGGTATTAGTCTTCCAACAGATGTCAGGGAAGTTAAAATCCCCCATTACTACTATCTCCCTGTGTTATCTCATCTTGTTTCCTGCTCGCAGAATGACACATCCACTTTCACTTCCTGATTTGGTGATCTGTAATAGACCCCCACTGCAACATCGTTACTGTTCCTTTCCTTTTCTATCCTCACCTAGAGACTTTCAGTAGGTCTCTCTCTTATTTCCTCTAGGACCTCAGGGCAAGTGGGAACATTCTTGACATACAGTGCAACACCTCCTCCTTCTTTTGCCCAGATCTATCCTTTCAGAACAAGCTATACTCATCTATGCTGGTACTCCAATCATGTCTCCCACCAAGTCTCTAATGCCAATTAGGTCAATTTGCTTCATATACCATGATTTCCAGTCCATCCGGCTTGTTCTCCATATGACTTGCATTTGTATGCAGGCACCAAAGATATTTTGCAGACTGCCCTGTTTTTCTTCTTGCTTTTTTAATGTAGTTGTGATTTCTAGTCCCATCTCCAGAAACAAGCCCCTTCCCCTTGTCTTCCTTACTTGAGCCTAGATGCGCATTGGCCGGATTTTTGTCACCATTCGATAAGACCTTGTTTAAAGCTCTCTCATCAGATTAGCCAGAAAATGTCCAACTAGCTCAGTCAGTGCACCAGGATACCGCCCCCTAGGTTGGAAAAAGGTGCCCCTCCTTTGACTTCTCCTTTTATACATTGATACAAACGAGTTATGTACTACTTGAGCAGGGGGTTGGACTAGATGACCTCCTGAGGTCCCTTCCAACCCTGATATTCTATGATTCTACACTCCTGGCATGGTTAGTTACCACCTTTATTCTTGTACCTACAAGTTTGAACAAAACATCCCCCTCCATTATCCGGTCATCCCATCCTTACCTTATGAGGGGTTGATGTGTTCCAGTACCATTTCTTAAGAATGTGTTCACGTAGTTACTTGAGAACTCTGAGTGTTTTTGTACCATCCTCTCTGGTCAGGCATGTGCTTACTTGGTTAGCTAATATCTAGTGTGTTTTTATTTTGCCAAGGTCAGGCCTATTCTGTCTCATGCTGTTAGTTATGCCTAGGGCTCCAGCAAGGCCTACAGGTAGTAACAGGGGAACCACTGGTGAGGAGTCTATGCCCAGCGAATTTTGCAAATATTCCAAAGTTTGTAGCTGTCTGAGCCTCTATTGTCTGAACAATTAAGGACTGCAATGCTGGACTAGTAAGGTCAAGAAAATAAACTCTGTTCCTTCCTCTTTTCAAGGGGCCAGAACTACCTCAAATACAGCCTTACTCCATAACTTGTGCCAGGAACTACGTACAGAGATCCCCAGAAGTGAAAACCCGACTTGTGAGAGTGAATGTTATTCAGACATTTTGGATCATCAAAAGTGTTTCATGTTGAGTTCTGAGTGAAGTTACAAGTCAGACCTCATTTTATCCCTGAGGTTCTGCCATTCATAATTGTATTGTCTGCCATGACTAAGGACTCAGTCAAATTACACTGATGTTAAGAGTACTCAACAGGGTGGATGTGAATCTTGGACAGCAGGTGCAAAGAGCTTATTTTAATAAGGAAATTAAAGTACCCGTTCCAACTTGATGATCAGTGTCTATGATTAGGCATTAAGGGTTTTTTGACAAGAATGATATCATCACTTTCAGCCGATAACACTTATTAAGGAAGAGTTTTATGCAGTTTTATACATGAGTTTTATGCAGTTGAACTAACTCTCCTATCCAGCATCTTTTTCTTGTTGTGCCATGCACATTTCTCACTCAGTATCTCCCCTATTCATGGTTCTGAATAGAGTCATCATCTGATGATTATCAAATTAGCTATGGCACTGGAGTTGTTTTTCCATCTCAGAAGAGAATGGGCATTCAAACCCCTCAACAAGTAGAAAATTAAAAGAATAAGCATACGGATAGTTCCCAGCATTTATTTAGCACTTCACATTTTCAAAGTTGTATACAAACAATTAATTCAACTGAATAATAAGAAGCACCTTCTTGCCTGCTTCCTTATGTATGAGAGGAACAAGCAGTGAAAATCCAGAGGCCACTACATTAATTTCCTTCAAATGTCTCCTTAGAATCACCTATGCCATAATGCCGACAGAACACTGCAGGAGCTAGACAGTTGCAATACTGTAATCATTAATAATGGTCTATTACCTTGTGCTCCACCATCTGTTTGTTGTATCCATCTGTTGTCTCTTACCTAAGGGTGGTGACATGGTACACAATCTGGGATAGGAGGGTGTGAACTGTAGAGCACTCTAAAATGTTATACTCAAGGTGCCCCACATGTATCCTGCTGACAAACTAAAAAGTAGCTGAGTCACATTGATGTAGTACTGTTTCTAACGCAGTCCTGTTAGGAACGGGACTATATATCTTTCAGTCAGTCACAGCAGGATATACGTAGGGCACTACTAAGCCCATGCCCATAAGAGCTTTAATCTATCTAGCATGCTAAAAACAGTGAAGATGCAACAGCATGGGCTGTGCAAGCCCACCCAGTTCCCTTAGGAAAGTACATACTTGTGTTGCTGAGGTCCATGCCTCCCTGAACTAGGCTGGCCACCAACACCTCCCTAGAGTTATATGAACTTCTGGGATGGTGTGACCCCGACCCTGTTATCATGACCTCACATGCACCCTGCCAGTGAGAGGGAAGCAATGAGCTCTGCAAAATGGCATCCTCTGTGCATCCATGGTGACACCGGACAAAAATCACATCTGGTTTTAGATCTGTACCAGACTGGGACAAGCCTTACAAAAACAGGCCTAGCTTCCAACTGGATGAAGGGTTGTCTGCTTAGCCTGAACTGCAAATCACACCTCCCATTACAATGGAGACTGATGTGGTAAGCTGTGTAGGGCATGAACTTTCTTTTCCTTGTGTGTGTGCAAGGCCTTGCACAAAGACTACAATCATGGACTGGGGCCCTATTAGGTGCTACCATAATACAAGAGTAAACAACACTGGTGCTTATTAAAAGGACTAAGGCCCAGAT
This sequence comes from Lepidochelys olivacea, assembly GCF_965140295.1. Lineage (NCBI taxonomy): Eukaryota > Metazoa > Chordata > Testudines > Cheloniidae > Lepidochelys > Lepidochelys olivacea. The sequence continues at coordinate 18,521,939 of NC_140414.1, read as the reverse complement.
TTTTTTAAAAGGTATTTAGGCTCCTAAATCCAACACCGCAATGCTGAGCACAGCAATGCCTAAATACCTGGCCTAAGGGCCTAACCTGCAAACACTTCTGTACATGAATACTTCTGTGTATGTGAATAGTCACATTGAATTCAATGGGACAGCTCATGCATAAAGTTACACACAGAAGTGTTTACAGAATGGGGCCCTAAATTATTTATTTGTATTACAAATAGTGCCAAGCTACTCATCCCCCCACCCATGCTTTTTTGCAGCCTTTTTAGATGAACTGGCGGTATTTTACCCAAGTTTCAGTCCTTTCCTCAATGATAAAAGGTGGCCAAAAAAATTGAGAGTTACCAATGCTCTATTTTGAGGGGTGTGATAAATGAGAAAGGGGAGGGGTAGCTCCCTTTTGTGGACACCAGCCAGCTAGCTAGAGAATCTCTCTTGGTAGCTTTTCTCTACTTGCTTTACCTGTAAAGGGTTAAAAAGTCTGACTGCATGCATAGGTTAAGGGAAGTGAGTGGGCACCTGACCAAAAGAGCCAATGGGAGGGCTAGAACTTTTTAAAATTGGGGGAAAAAAAAACTTTCCCTTTGTCTGGCTGTTGTTGTTCTCCAGAGAAAAAGGACAGAGCAGAGACACGGCTAAAGACTATGCTGTTAAAAGCTTTTTGTTAGGTATGGAAATAATCAGATCATACCTAAACCTCCTCATTTAAAACCCCAGATATGTAAGGAGATCAGAAAATGTCTAGACAGATTCAATTAGGTTTCCCTCTGTTTATTTTTTATTGGCTTGTGGACTCCTCTGTGCTAACCCAAAATGCTTTTGTTTTGCTTGTAACCTTTAAGCTGGACCTCAAGGAGGTTATTCTTGATGTTAAATTTTGTAAGTCTTTTTTTAAATCTAGCAAAAGCTTAAATTCCAGATGTATTTTCATTCTTTTTGTTTTTAATAACATGTATATCTTTTTTAAGAACAGGATTGGATTTTTGGTGTCCCCAAGAGGTTTGTGCGTGTCATTTAATTAGCTGGTGGCAACAGCTGATTTCCTTTGTTTTCTTTCTTCGCTTTTCCCTGGAGGGGGTGTGTGAAAGGGCTTAAGGGTACCCCACAGGAAGGAATTCCCAAGTGATCCTTGCGGGGTTCTCAAAAGGGGTGGGGGATTTGCACTTGGGTGGTGGTAGCATCTACCCATCCAGGGTCAGAGAGAAGTTGTGACCTGGGAGTTTAATACCAGAACTACCTCACATACAGCCTTACTCCATAACTTGTGCCAGGAACTACGTACAGAGATCCCCAGAAGTGAAAACCCGACTTGTGAGAGTGAATGTTATTCAGACATTTTGGATCATCAAAAGTGTTTCATGTTGAGTTCTGAGTGAAGTTACAAGTCAGTATTAATTTTAGAATCCTTGCAGGTCCCCACCTTCTGCACTCAAAGTGCCAGAGTGGGGAATCGCCTTGACAAGGGGTTAAGTGATGCCTAGGTCTTGTCTTTGTTTTTCTGCACAGGGGTGAATTTCACCCATAAGGAATTTTTTCCCAAGCCATGTAACTGGTTGCTCACTGCTCCAGATACTAGTCTAGTAAACCTACACCAAAGCCAAGCGCTTTGTTAACTCACTCTCTAGGTTTAATTAGTGCATAGCGCTCTAAATCCATGCAACTGTTGGGCAATAAAAAGAAATGACAACATTTTGATTACAGGAACATTTACTGAGCTGCTGGATGCTTGAGTGTAATGAAGTCTTTGCTCTCCTGTGTTTGCAAACCCCTCCCCAGCCCCGTAACTTGCTTTGGGCTTTTGCTTGTCTTATAATGAATTGCTTCAATTAAAACTCTCACTGGCAATTCACAACCTTGGCAGCTCACAAACCAATCTAAAGTAGGCTAGAATTGTCCTACTCACTGCTGCAAATGCACCATAAGAAGAGGTTATAGCTTGCAACATTATACAGACGTTAGATCATGACCCTTCAGTTCCGGCACTGAGACTACACCCTGATCCCATAGGGAACTCCCCTTAGTTTGCTCCTCTTAATATGGTTTCCCTGGTTTGTCCTTAATTAGACAAGAAATTACTATCAATTGGGGGCTGTTTCTAACATCCACCCACCTGACTAGCTAACTGGGGGTAGTGCACAGTTCACTGTCTGAGACAGACCATTGCTTATTGGGTTCTGGAGTATATGTATATAGCGCAGAATTTCAGGATGGACAGTCTCTCCCTGAGCTCCCCTTGTAGGAGGCATGACTCTGCACTACCTTTTCTTCAGGGCCATGCCACTCTCCTTCCTAGCCATTCCGCATCTTAGCTGTTTAGTCCTCACAGGCAACTTGGAGGAAGTGTCAAGCATTCTGAGTTTTTAAATAGAGTGCTATGGTTACCTCTACAAAGATTTGGGTGTCTCTGAAGAGAGGGATTCCTGGACGTATATGGATTCGAAATTATTGCAGCCTATATTGCTTCCTCCCTGCAAGAGAAATGAATCCACCTTCATCCCCATCATTCACATCCAGATCACTGCAGAAGGGAATTATTCAAACACATGCACCGAACCATGCCCAGGGATTTCGGATTAACCAGGGTAGGTATACTGGTAACTACCAGGGATTAAGGAAACTACCCAAGGAAGCTGTGAATTACTTTTAAAAGCTTGGAGCCTTAATCAATATTGTCTACAGCCTTAATAATCAAGGGGGCATTTCAATGTTTTGTGGTAATGTTCTCTGCTTTGTCTCCTTCATAGCCGGACTTTCCCCATCTGCCCTGACTGCTGCACCACCGCAGGAACAGGGCAGGGAGAAAATTCCATCCCTGCTTCCCCCGCCTTGCTACAGGTGTATAGATTATTGCCCCTGCTGCACCAGCAGGCTCTGCCCATTCCCTGCAAATCCACACACACCTCACCTGTGAAGGGGGCAGAAGGGAACGATGACCCGCACATTGCTCTCCTGGTGGTGGGGAGCCTTCTCCCTTAATAAAGGACACTTCAGGAACAATGACAGGGTTTGCTGTTTTTGGTGCTGCTCTCGCTGGCCAACAGTCTGCTTGAGAAGCTCGCGCTGCTCCCGAGATGCTGAAGTGCTGTGTTCAGCAAGAAACAGCTGGCCTCTCTCCCCACTCACACTGGGCCTTGCCTTTTAACATGCGCCTAGAAGGAATCCGGTAGCGCTGACAAAGTCTAAAGCAGAGCTGTGCGTTAAGGGTTCTAGCATCTCTTTTAAAGCCACTGCCAAGGGAGGGAGGAGGGCCTGTGCCAGCTGGGGAGCCTTTCTGCATGCACACGGCAGGGGCCGGCAATGCAGGGGAGCACTCTGACGGAGGGGTCACAGTAAGCACCGCCTAGTGCCTGCTCTCAGTAGTACAGAAGGAGGAGCGGAGCACTCCCCAGTGCGGCTGGGTCCTCTTGCTGAACACTGGCCACCCCTCCGCCTGTGCTTGCAAGCTGCAGGACTCTGGGTTCTGACTCCCTTCCCTCTGCCTACAAAGGGTGCGCACAATAGGGGAAGGAACGAACCCTGCTACTCCAGGACCCCCTTGTCTGCCATTCTGTTTCCATGGCGACCTGCAGCTTCTGGGGCATGGCCAGGCCACCTTTCAAGTCTGGGCCCTTTCCAGGATAATAAAGTCCAAACAGAAACACCCCCTCTCCCCCGCAAGACTAGCGGCCTCTATGCTAGGCTCTCAGCCCCCAGCCACAGCTCAAGAGTCTGTGCCGCTCCTTGTCCCAAGGCTTGTACTTCTCTCCTCGTGGTGGGGGAGGGGCAGGAGACCCACCCAGGCCTGCCCCCTCCCCTGGGTCGCAGCCCTGTTAGGCAGCTCAGCAGCACTCCTTACAATCCCTCCCCAGGCTTTTCCTTGTTTGTCAGCGTCTGTCACGGGCTGCAGCCTCCACGACTGCCGCGCCTTCTCCTTGTATGGCTGCCCAGACCCAGCTCCGAGGCGCTTCCTCAAAGTCACTGACAGCCTCTGCCTCCCCTCGCCCTCTTCAGCTGGGCCTGATACTAAAAACTGGGCCTGACTCACCCCCACCACCAGGCATCGCCTGATGAGCGAACGGGCCTCACACTGGCAAAAGGTTAACAGGAGTCTTAGGGCCTATGCCCCATCACAGTTTGCAACAGAAAGGAGCATGCCAGACCCTAGGGTGACCAGGTGTCCGGTTTTCAACCGTAACACCCAAGGCAACTACTGACTGGCTGTTAAAAGTCCAGTTGGCAGTGCTGCGAAGCCGAGGCAGGCTAGTCTCTACCTCTCCTGGCTCCGTGCTGTGCCCCGGAAGTGGCCAGCAGGTCTGGCTCCTAGGTGGGGGGACCCCATGGGGCTCCGCGCACTGTCCCACCCCGAGCACCGGCTCCACACTCCCCGTTAGCCAGGAACCGCAGCCAGTGGGAGCTGCGGGGGTGGTGCCTGCAGGCGAGAGCAGCGTGCAGAGCCACCTGCCACCTCTGCCTAGGAGCGGGACCTGCTGGCCGATTCCAGGGGGCTGCGCGGAGTCAGGACAGGCAGGAAGCCTGCCTTAGCCCCCCCGCACTGCGCTGCTGACTGGGAACCAACGGAGGTAAGCCCATACCCCAACCCCCTGCTCCAGTCCCAAGGCCCCCTCAAACCCAGAGCCCCCTCCTGCACCCCAAACTTCTCATCTCTGGCCCCACCGCAGAGTCTGTACCCCCAGACTGAGCCCTCACCCCAGCTGCAACCCAACCCCATTGCCCCCTCCTGCACCCCAAACCCCTCATCCCCACCCCTGGATGGAGCCCCCTACCCCCTCACTCAAACTGCAGCCCCCTCCTGCAGCCTGAACCCCTCATCCCCAGCCCTACCCCAGAGCCTGCACCCCAGATGGTGCCCTCACCCCCTCCTGCACGGCAACCCCCTGCCCGAGTCAATGGGCGGGGTCAGGGTCTCGGTGAAGGGGCAGTGCTAGGGTGTTCAGTTTTGTGCAACTAGAAAGTTGGCCACCCTACCAGATACCCCTCTTCCCTTCCAGCTCCACATTCGGATCCAGAAACCAGCCCTAATCATTCCATGTGAGGCAGTAGGAGCCCAGCACAGGGCTGAAAACAAAGGACTGAAGGCTAACCCTGGCTCTGCTACAGATTTGCTGTATGATCTCAGGTAAGAGATTGAAGGCTCCCTGTCTAGTTTTCCCATCAGTAAAATGGGAGAGGATAAATAGAAGTGGGTCTAAGCCACAGTGTGTGGAACCAAATATCCCCAGAGTTTGAGTTTTGTTTGCTACATCATGGAAACAGGGACCACCTGAGAAGTTCTTATCTGGGTCTAAACTCCCCCCCCCCTTGCCCCTCAAGAGCATTGGGATGCAGGGTTTTGAGTTGGGTGCCATTTGTAGTTACCTTCTTCACAGGGTGCTCTGACGATTAGTTTATTTTGTGCATTCCTTTGAAGCAGCACTTACGACCACCATTAAGGTGCTCGGATACTGTGTCAATCTTTGCCTTTATCTTACCACCACCCTTATGGGGCAGAGCAGCGCTATTATCCACATTGTATAGATGGGGAAGTTACACAGGAATCCGGGGGTACAGCAGGTAATTGAACCCAGGTCTTAAGTCCCAAGCTAGTTTCCGAACCACAGCACTATTCTGCCAAACACTCAGCACGTGTCCTGTTCTGACTAAAATTTTAAAAAATAAATCTTTTACTGTTTGTTAGTGCCATTAACTCTGCAAAGGCAACAACTTTAGGAGAATGAGCTAGATTTGATTCCTTCTCGTGAATCAAAACGTTTACCAAGTTCCAATTACACAGACAATCCGTGGGACTGCATAGGCATTGATGAGGGTCTAACTTGGCCTGCAAAATCTCTCACAGGTGAGGCTGTGCAGTATGGATAGATGGCAGTCATATCCCCCCTGCCCCCCCAGCCCTCTTGTAAACCAAGTATATTTGATTCAGAAAACACCATGAGATAGGGTGCCCCACTGTCCCATTTTCACAGCGTCATTTTTCAGGGTAGACATGTACTTTAACACACTGCGCTTTAGCTATAAGTTAAAAAAAACAAAACAAAACCACCCCCAACATTTTGTAGTCTCAGGAACCAGACTACAGCCTATTGTAAGTCAGCCTGGGGTCCAAGTGCTCTTTCCTCTTGGCTTCACGATTATAAAGAACTCTTCACTTCAGGCACACTATTTATTCGCAAACTGTATTTCTGCCGAAGGTCAGTTCTTTTTCCATCTCAGAACTGTTTCCCTAGCAGAACTGTCTACAAACCTGCTCTATTAATCTCAAAATGTAGCCACCTTCACCCTACCTGCAAACATGCAGCCCCACGGACTTCGTGCAGCACCTTAGCTCCTTTACTTGCTGGGACCAGAGATCTCAGCAGGCTCTGCCTATGTATTAAAGAATTAGTAGTTTCCAGACTTCTCAAGCGCTAATCACTTTAGCGTGAGTACCTCACTACCATTAATCTCATGCCTCACCTGTGAGATAAGGCAGCATTAGCATCCCCAGCTGGGCAGTGTAATTCCCAGCACAGCTAGACAGACATGCACTAGATCTGCTCAGGGTAGCACCCAAAAATAGCACGGCCACAGTGGCAAAACCAGCAGGTTGGGCTAGCCACCTGAGCACAATGCCACCATAGCCAATGGGTATGTATGTGGGTGGCTAGCCTGAGCTCCCACCCATGTTACTGCAGCCAGGGTGCAATTTATAGTGCATGCCTGCATGAAACCAGCTAGGCCTGTTTTTGTAAGGCTTGTCCCTGTCAGGTACAGATCTAAAACCAGATGTGATTTTTGTCCGCTGTCACCATGGATGCACAGTGGCCCAACATGGTAGCATTTAATTTCAGAAAGGGGAGACTACACAAAAATGAGGTCAGTTAAACAGAAATTAAAAGGGTACAGTGCCAAAAGTGAAATCTCTGCAAGCTGCGTGGGAGGTTTTTAAAGACGCCATAATAGAGGCTCAACTCAAATGTATACCCCAAATTAAAAAATATAGTAAGAGAACCAAAAAAAGAGCAACCCTGGCTAAACAACAAAGTAAAAGAAGCAGTGAGAGGCAAAAAAGCATCCTTTAAAAAGTGGAAGTTAAATCCTAGTGAGGAAAATAAAAAGGAGCATAAACACTGGCAAATGAAGTGTAAAAATACAATTAGGAAGTCCCCAAAAGAATCTGAGGAACAGTTAGCCAAAGACTCAAAAAGTAATAGCAAAATTTGTTTTAAGTACATCAGAAGCAGGAAGCCTGCTAAACAACCAGTGGGGCCATTGGACGATCGAGATGCTAAAGGAGCACTCAAGGACAACAAGGCCATTGCGGAGAAACTAAATTAATTCTTTGCATCGGTCTTCATGGCTGAGGATGTGAGGGAGATTCCCAAAGCTGAGCCATTCTTTTTAGGTGACAGATCTGAGGAACTGTCCCCAGGGCCGGCTTGAGCTTTTTTGCCACCCCAAGCAAAAAAAAACCAAACAACCAACCACAAAAAAAAAAAAACACTGCTTGAACTGTCAAAGCCAAAAAAAAAAAAAAAAAAAAAAGGCGGCTGGAGAGCTGGTGCCTGGAGCCGGCCCTGACTGTCCCCAGTTGAGGTATCGTTAGAGGAGGTTTTAGAACAAATTAAGCCTGACTTCAGTAGCGGGCAAACTGGTTGAAACTATAATAAAGAACAATATTATCAGACATATAGATGAACATAATTTGTTGATGAAGAGTCAACATGGTTTTAGTAAAGGGAAATCATGCCTCACCAATCTACTAGAATTCTTTGAGGGGTCAACAAACATGTAGACCAAGGGGATCCAGTGGATATAGTGTACTTAGATTTTCAGAAAGCCTTTGACAAGATCCCTCACCAAAGGCTCTTATGCAAAGTAAGCTGCCACGGGACAAGAGGGAAGGTGCTCTCATGGATTGGTAACTGGTTAAAAGGTAGGAAACAAAGGGTAGGTATAAATAGTCAGTTTTCAGAATGGAGAGAGGTAAATAGTGGTGTCCCCCAGGTGTCTGTTCTGGGATCAGTCCTATTCAACATATTCATAAATGATCTGGAAAAAGGGGTAAACAGTGAGGTGGTGAAATTTGCAGATGATACAAAATTACTAAAGATAGTTAAGACCCAGGCAGACTGTGAAGAGCTACAAAAGGATCTCTCAAAACTGGGTGACTGGGCAACAAAATGGCAGATAAAATTTAAGGTTGATAAATGCAAAGTAATGCACATTGGAAAGCATAATCCCAAGTATACATATAAAATGATGGGGTCTAAATTAGCTGTTACCACTCAAGAAAGATCTTGGAACCATTGTGGACAGTTCTCTGAAAACATCCACTCAATGTGCAGCAGCAGTCAAAAAAGCAAACAGAATGCTGGGAATCATTAAGAAAGGGATAGATAATAGGACAGAAAATATCATGTTGCCTCTATATAAATCCATGGTATGCCCACATCTTGAATGCTGTGTGCAGATGTAGTCTCCCATCTCAAAAATAAAAGATATCTTGGAATTGGAAAAGGTTCAGAAAAGGTCAACAAAATTTTTTGGGGGTATGGAAAGGCTTCTGTATGAGGAGAGATTAATAAGACTGGGACTTTTCAGCTTGGAAAGGAGACGGCTAAGGGGAGTTATGATTGATGTCTATAAAGTCATGACTGTTGTAGAGAAAGTAGATAAGAGTGTTGTTTACCTCTCATAACACAAGAACTAGGGGTCACCAAATGAAATTAATAGGCAGCAGCTTTAAAACAAATAAAAGGAATTGTATTTCTTCATACAACGCACAGTCAACCTGTGGAACTCCTTGCCAGAGGATGTTGTGAAGGCCAAGACCATAACAGAGTTCAAAAAAGAACTAGATAAATTCATGGAGGATAGGTCCATCAGTGGCTATTTGCCAGGATGGGCAGGGATGATGTCTCTAGCCTCTGTTTGTCAGAAGCTGGGAATGAGAGACAGGGGATAGATCACTTGAGGGCTACCTGTTCTGTTCATTCCTTCTGAGGCACCTGGCACTGGCCACTGTCGGCAGACAGGATACTGGGCTAGATGGACCTTTGGTCTGAACCCGTAGGGCCATTCTTATGTTATGTTCAAGAGAGGTTAACAGAGGGTCACACGCAGAGTGCATGACAGAGCCGAGAACAGAACTGCCAAGCTCTAGGCTAGCCTTCCTATGAAGGCAGATGCAGTTTATCTGCTATTAGGTGCAGAACTCTGACTCCTGTCAGGTTGTCAATGAGGCTGTTTGGTTAGTAAATTTTGGATGTTCCTGCTCTCTGAAACATCTAAGATCATGTTGGGCCTCCTTTTAAATACATAAATAATATATATTTCCATTATTTAGAGAATAAAGACAATGCTTTAGGCACTCTAACAATCAGTAATACAACAAAATCCCAGCTGCACTATAATAATTCCAACAGCAAATCAACCAGCTGTCCTCCTAAAAACCACTCTTTTCTGCCCATTCATTGGTCTGGGAAGCTTACCCTGAACCCTCCCCAAACCCCCTATCAGATACGCTTGAAAGGCTGCCAAATTTGGGCTCCTTCAGACTGCAGGGTGATCAAGGTCCAGAGTCTGAACCCACATAGAAAACCCACTGGGGGCCATATCTTCTCTTGTACAAGAAGGGGGATCCAGCTTGGGTGCCCCTTCTAACCACTGTGGCAGTACAGCCTGAGGAGAGGTGTTTCCTTCAGCTAACCCAGTCCCAGGTCACTTAGAGCTTTATCATTCATAACCAACATCTTTTGCTCCACCTGGAGGCCAATGGGCTGTCAGTGCAGATCAGAGAGCACCAGGGTTATGTGTACCCAAGGTGCCCCGCTCAGTAAACGAGCTGGTGCAGAACGCTGGGGCTTCAATCACCAAACGGTTTGAAGGTGTAACCCCACATACAGGGCAAGAAAGACAATAATCTTGAGGTAACAAGAGCATGGACAACAGCATCAAGGTCTGCTTTCAAATGGAAAGTTTGTAACCCCTTAGCCAGACTCAGATAGTAAAAAGCCCACTGGTTTACTGTTGCAATATGAACTTCAAACAGCAGCTGGCATCTAAGAATCACCCCTAAACTGCATATGCCATTAAAAAAAAAAAAGTGTCTGAAGACAATACTAAGGTTGCATGCCCAGGCACTTGAAAGTCGGGAGATGCAAGAAATAAGGCATATGCAGTGACACAATGAGATGCCTGTAGTGTTTGAGCCTGCCCTTATGAGGGGAACTCTACCAGAGCAAAATGACTGCATAGACAGTAACTCTCCACTGGTGACCAGTAACGTGTGTAACATGTTTGTTACACTTACACACCCCTGCCAGTTTTCATCTTTCTATTCCAGCCATCTCAGTGTTAAGACTTCAGGAAAACAATGCAAGATTTTTTTTTTTTATATAATGGGAAAAATATATTCCTTTCACCAACTGTGTTCGGATACTGAAAATTGGCTGACTCATTTTCAGACTTTCAAACAAAACAACCCCTCTGGCAAGGAACAAGCTTAGAAGATGTAATCTTGACAGATAAATGTTTCAAGTGATGAGCAACTGAAAACTATAACGGAAACGCTCCTGCATCGCTGAGCTGTAGCAGTCACTAGTACCCAGCTGTAATAGAGTACAGAGAAATTTTCGTAGACTGCAGAAGAAGCAGGGTTCCAAGGTCTAACTTGAGCTATACCAAAAAAGACAGAAATAAACATCCCAATGTCTTCATTGCATTTAATGGACTTTCTAGGCTCACCAGGAAGAAAAGAATAAAAAGTAGGTGTGAAAGAGCAGATTTTACTGCTTACTGTTCTATAGATCTTCAGTCAGCATAAGTGGGCAGTTCACTTCAGGCAAAAGCTGTCTTTATACTTGGCATGAAATAGCAAAACATAAATAAATAAATTCAGCAACATGTTTTTGTTATCTGTGCTTAAGTTTGTTTTACCTCTAGCTTCTTGTCATGTTTCCTCAGGTTCTCTTTTCTAGCAATTTTAATTTTCCTTGCTGTTGGCTATCCTGGGCAGGTAATGGGGGACCACAGATGTCACAGGAAGACACCACCTCTTCTACAGTATGACAATAATTTGTAAAAGCCTTAGCTAATATGCTTCAATACACACATTTTAAATTCATTGTGCAGACAGGGTAAGTTGAGTTTAAACAGAGTTTAAGGTGAGAAGGGACCACCAGATCATCTAGTCTGACCTCCTGCATATATATCACAGGCCACCTGCCCCACCCAGCAGCTGCATACTAAACCTAACAAACCAAACTCAGACTGAAGTATTAAAAGCCCACAGGCGGCTAGACTGTTGTGCATCACAGGCAGATAACAGAAGGGGCTGAGGTCCACCAGTACTTGAGGGCCCCACAATGGCAGGGAAATAATTAAGTGAGACATACCCAGGTAATTCTGGCAAGTGACCTATACCCACACACTGCAGGGGAAGGCAAAAAAACCTCAAGGTCACTGCCAAACTGAGGGGAAATTCCTTTTCAACTCCACATATGGGGATCAGTTCGACCCTGAGCATGTGAGTAAGAACCAGCCAGCCAACCGCTTATGACAGAGAATGCTCAGTGCTGCCACAGAGCCCTTGCCCGTCTCCAACCATCACCATCCCTGTCGATTCAGAGAAAGGAGATAAAAACCCTTCCTGAATACATAAGGGAGGAGGGGAAATTCCTTTCTGGCCCCTGCCAGTGGCCGGCTCAAACCCTGAAGCATGAGCTTTTAGAAACTGAAGACAAACCAGAAGTGAGCCCCATGACTGATGAGTCCTGCCCCCTACCACCATACAAATCCCTGTCATACAATTGCACTCGCACATTTGTCCGGCTGTCTTAAAACTAAGTTGGTTGCCCACCACAACTCCAACTGGGAGGCTGTTCCGGAACCTCACCCACTGATGGAGATAAGCTGGCTATGAACAAATTCAGGCTTGAAGTTAGAAGATTTCTAACCATTTGTCCCTATGCCAAACTGCCTCTTTTGCCTAAATAGCTCTTTACCCTCTCTGGTGTTTACCCCTCCGTGTATTTATAGAGAAATCATATCTCCTCTGAGCCTTCTTTTTGCTAGGCTAAAACAAGAAAGGTTCTTCCAGTCTCCTCTCATAAGATAGGCCCTCCATTCCCTTGACCATCCTAATAGCACTTCTCTGCACCTGTTCCAATTTAACTTTTCTTCAACATGGATGACCAGAACTGTGCATCAGTATTCCAGAGGAGATCTTATCAGGGCTTGTACAACAGCATTAATACTTCATCTCTACTGGAAGTGCCTCAGCTAATCAATCCTAGGATTGCATTTCACAGCCCCTTCACACTGGCGTCTTATTGTCATCCTGTGACTGACCACATACCCAGAGGTCTCTCCTTCTTGGTCTCTTCCAACTGGTGAGCCCCCAATTTGTGCTACAAATTATTAGATCTTAAGTGCATGACCTTGGACTTTGTACTATTGAATTTCCCATTTCATCCCTTTTCTGTCAATTCAGTCCTCAGTAAAGCATTTGAATGATCCTGAAGTCCAAGTGTATTAGATCTACTGCACTTCCCTCAGGTAAAAAAATCAGTTATTTTCTCAAAAAAGGAAATTAGTTTAGTCTGGCATTTATATCCATGAAGTTAAAGTCTCCGGTTATGACAAATTCCTGAAAGTGTGTCTCTCCCTATTAATATTAAAGAGACACTATATCCAAGTCTGACCCTAGGGGACTATTACAGACCCCGAATGCTATTCCAACAGAACCTCCTTTTACAATCCTTCCCCAAAGTGATTTTGACAAACAGATTCTGTTTTGTCCATACTATCACTTTGTATTTCTTTATGGCTTACATTGTTGATATACAATGTTACTCGACCACCTTTACCTTTATTTCCATCTCTCCTAATTAGCACACGCCTGGAATACAAGTATTGAAGGGTAAGAATGCTATTCATCCATGCTTCCTTAATCCAAATAGCATTCAGTCTGACCTTCTGCACTCGTAGTTCTAGTTCCTTCAGTTTATTTCCCAGACTCCTTGCATTGGTGTACAAGCATTTCACACCTCACCCAGATTTCTATCCTGTGGTGTTCTGTTATCCCTTACTATATCTTCATTTAGCAGATTTTCCTGCTCCTGTGTATTAAGTCATGTATGAAAATCTCATGAGTCTCTCCAAACACCTCCCAGTTTAAATCCCTTCCCCATCAATTGTGCCAGCCTTAATCCCAGAATCACTAATATCCAGGTACTCAAGTGAAGTTCATCAGTCGACACGAGTCCTCTTTCTGCCCATGCCTCCCAATGGTAAATCATCAATGATGGTAAATCATCCCCAAATCCTCCACATAGCACCAACCTTTGAGCCATCTGTTGATCTCTATTATCTAGTCACAACTTCACCCTCTTTCTCTAGGGACCAGAAGTATTCTACTGAAAACCCCCCATCACTTGAGCTTCTGCATCTTACCCAGCCAAGCGTAGTCATCCTTGATCTGTTCCAGTGAGAATCTAGCAGTGTCATTTATATCAACACGCAGCAGAGTCAGCGGATTTTCCCCTGCTCCCATCAGGTTCCTCTTTAGTCTCCTGTCCCCATCCTCATATCCTTGCTCCTGTCAAACAGCACATTTCTGTTCTCTGGATCTGGTCTGGTGACAGGGCCTGTTGATTCTTCACCTGTTAGCCAATTGAGGTCTGCCCTAAGAGGAGAGGATTGACCACAACCAATTAGTGTTTAAGCAGGACTTGCCCTGTCCATGCTAAGGAATCCTAAATGCATGTGTTAAAACATATTAGCTACGACATTTTAAGAAACAAATGTGTTTTCTTCATTTAGACAGGGCCTCTGTGGCAATTTTTAAAATAAAGTTTCACGGCTTCATAAGTCATTCAGTGTGACCTAACTGGGAAGGACAGAATTTCATGTTCACAATCTAAGCTGCAGCCTCTGTTGGTAGAAAGGTTTCAGAGTAACAGCCGTGTTAGTCTGTATTCGCAAAAAGAAAAGGAGTACTTGTGGCACCTTAGAGACTAAATTGGTTAGTCTCTAAGGTGCCACAAGTACTCCTTTTCTTGTTGGTAGAAAGGCTTCAGGGGACACCCAGTACAGGAGGATTACAGGACCTGTTTGCCATCAGCTCTCTTCCCTTCCGCCACTCCACCTCAGGCTATGAAGCGGTCGTACAGCTCTCACAAGTGAAGCAGGGCCATGGGCCAGTTCAGTAATAGAACAGGAGGCTCGTGAGAGAAATCCAACTGCTGGCTGTTGTTCTAGCCACTAATTTTTATTCAGTTCTCACTCCTTCCATAGAGAAAGAGTGTTAAGGTTTTGAGGGGTCATGTGTACCGTTCTAGGCATTGCATTCCAACGTTAGATGCAATGAACAAAGTCCTGCGTGTATGAGAGTACCGAGTAGGAATAGGGCTCAGAACCCCCTCTCCACTTGTGGACGGTGTGCTCAATTCAGTGCCAGGAGATCTGCCCAGCTAACAGCCCTATTGACACTCCACAGTACCACAGGGAGGTGGTCAATCACCTTGGAACCTGGCCATGTCCCAGGCCTCATCATGGGTGAAAACTGAAACTGGTAGCAGGAACTGGGGGTGGGAGCACATTCTTTTGAAGTAGCAATAAGGAAGGTGGTGAGATGTATTAACTCTGGACCCTCATGAGCGATCATTTCCTCCCTTGGCAGGATGGGTCCTGAACCATATACTCAGCAGCAGCCGCACTTCCTTCCACCCCCTGTACAACTTGTGCGAGTCAGGGCAGGAGTTTGCCCTAAAAAAAAAAAAAAAACCAAAAACAAAAAGACACAGTGATCTGCCAGAACCTACATTAGCACAGACACTTTAGAATGCTGCTTGGGTGCAGCGGTAATGCTTATGTTCTGGTTTAATGGGGTTTTGATTCCCCAATCAGTGCAGAGTGCTTGAGCATTTGACAGAGGCAGTCTAATCTCTGCTTAGTCATTGAGGTTTGTAGTTAAAGAGAGACACGTACAGACGGACATAAAATGACAAGATGGATTCTCTGCTTGTCACAGTCCAGATCAGTGAGCTGCCCTACATTCAGTACAAATAGTCTCCTCTGCCACTTGGAGCCCAGAAGAGTGAGGAGAGTTTGTTGTACTGACTGGGGCAGAAAGGTATACCAACCTAAAGAAAGCTTGTGAATCATTGCTATATGGATCTCACATTATTTTCTGGTGCCCACTTCACACAAAATGCCACAGAGGAATCCAAGACAACCCACTAGTCACAGTTACTGGAAACATATCACTGGATTTGTTTCTTTGTTTTTTAAAATGGAAGACTAGAACTCTCAATCGCTAATTTATCCTTCATCTCTCATGTTGTCCAGTAACCCCTCACTGTTAAGATGGAGTCCCAGAATTTACCAATTTCTTCCTTATGTGTTTGCAGGATCAGTGCAATCTTCCAGGAGCCAGGTTTTCAAAAAAAGAGCAGCACTCACTATCAGGAACAGGTTTTCCAAACGGCTCAGTTCACGCTTAAGCAACTAAGTGAGCAGCCAGTTGGGATGCGGAGCACTTTTGAAAATCTGGCCCCCCAATAGTGATTACTGAGCACCTAAAAAATCTGTCCTCCACTGGATTCCAGGTTGTTATAAAGAGGAGGGTGATAAATTGGTCTCCTTAGTCACCATGGACAGGACAATAGGTAAGGGGCTTAAATTGTAGCAAGGGAGATTTAGATTAGACATTAGGAAAAAAACCTGTCAGGGTGGTTAAGCACTGGAACAGATTACCTAGGGAGGTTGTGGAATTTCCATCACTGGAGGCTTTTCGGAATAGAGTAGGCAAACACCTGTCAGGGATGGTCCACATAATACTTAGTCCTGCTTCCACCGAGCGGGCTGGACTAGATGACCTATAAAGGTCCCTTCCAGTCCTACATTTTTATGATTCTATAAAATTAGGAGGTCGCTAAAGTGGCTTAAAGCTATCCTCTAGTTCAACTACAAGTTATTGGGCTCAAAAGCTCACTTACATAGGAGGGAAGAATAATCCCTCCCAGGAACCCCTAGGTGAACTTCTCTGGCCTCTTATGTTCATGGCAAACAGAAGTTAGAGTCTACCTTTCTGGAAGGTAGCAATGTAACTGTACTAGAATATTAAACTGTTATATTAGTCAGCCACTAGGTGGTGCCATGTGATATACAGTTTAAGCTCTGAACAGCACACTCCTGGCCATGCATTAAAGTGTGTCATGGAAGAGACATCTAGAATGTCACTCCATAAAAGCAGCTGTGTAGCCAGTCCATAATGGACAGGTACAAGAGTCTGGACTGCTTGAGTAGCAGCCCTGCAACCTACCGTGTACAAGTAGTAGGTGACGTGGCGTCAGAGGTAAACTAGTGCCAGAGGAAAACTGAAACAGAAGGAATAAAGCAACAAAGGTTGCAGGATCCAACAACATACCACTGTTCAGTGAATTCAGCTGTGAAAGCCCTTCAGATGGAAACATTGACAACAGTGGCTCTTTCTGGTCTTAAAGTCTTTTAGTGGTGTTAGCATCTGAAATTCTGCCTGCACTGGCTCAAGAGCGTGAGGACCAAGCTCAGGGCAGGCTATTAGAAAGCAGGGCACAAACTCCAAATTGGCTGCAAATTTTGTATGTAGATTTCAGCAGTCACCAGTCAGTCTTTAGGCCCTATAACAAAATGTAATAGAAGCTTCTGTAATCAGCAAGCTCGGTGTGTCCTTTAGCGCTAAGCCAGGCTAAGCAGCTGGGGATCTCTTGCTTACACCTAGGAACATCTTGCCCCTCAGAGTCCAAGCTGCATAGAGATAATCAGTTCCTTCTTGATAGGGGTTTTATACTCTTCTTCCCACATCATTTCAGCTGCAAAGCTCAGCTAATGGGAGGAGTCTCTGGTATGACATCTTCATGGGAAGCAGGAAGAACAATAAGAGTCTTTTGGCCTCTTATCATAGAATAATAGGGTTGGAAGGGACCTCAGGAGGTCAGCTAGTCCAATCCCCTGCTCAAAGCAGGACCAATCCCCAATTAAATCATCCTAGCCAGGGCTTTGTCAAGCCTGACCTTAAAAACTTCTAAGGAAGGAGATTCTACCACCTCCCTAGGTAACGTATTCCAGTGTTTCACCATCCTTCTAGTGAAACAGTTTTTCCTAATATCCAACCTAAACCTCACCTACTGCAACTTGAGACCATTACTCCTTGTCCTGTCATCTTCTACCACTGAGAATAGTCTAGAACCATCCTCTTTGGAACTGCCTCTCAGGTAGTTGAAAGCAGCTATCAAATCCCCCTTCATTCTTCTCTTCTGCAGACTAAACAATCCCAGTTCCCTCAGCCTCTCCTCATAAGTCATGTGCTCCAGACCCCTAATCATTTTTGTTGCCCTTCGCTGGACTCTCTCCAATTTTTCCATACCCTTCTTGTAGTGTGGGGCCCAAAACTGGACACAGTACTCCAGATGAGGCCTCACCAATGTCGAATAGAGGGGAACGATCACGTCCCTCGATCTGCTGGCTATGCCCCTACTTATACATCCCAAAATGCCATTGGCCTTCTTGGCAACAAGGGCACACTGTTGACTCATAGCCAGCTCCTCGTCCACTGTCACCCCTAGGTCCTTTTCCGCAGAACTGCTGCCTAGCCATTCGGTCCCTAGTCTGTAGTGGTGCATTGGATTCTTCCGTCCTAAGTGCAGGACCCTGCACTTATCCTTGTTGAACCTCATCAGATTTCTTTTGGCCCAGTCCTCCAATTTGTCTAAGTCCCTCTGTATCCTATCCCTGCCCTCCAGCGTATCTACCACTCCTCCTAGTTTAGTATCATCCGCAAATTTGCGGAGAGTGCAATCCACACCATCCTCTGGATCATTTATGAAGATATTGAACAAAACCAGCCCCAGGACCGACCCTTGGGGCACTCCACTTGATACCGGCTGCCAACTAGACATGGAGCCATTGATCACTACCCGTTGAGCCCGACAATCTAGCCAACTTTCTACCCACCTTATAGTGCATTCATCCAGCCCATACTTCTTTAACTTGCTGACAAGAATACTGTGGGAGACTGCATCAAAAGCTTTGCTAAAGTCAAGAAACAATACATCCACTGCTTTCCCTTCATCCACAGAACCAGGAATCTCATCATAGAAGGCGATTAGATTAGTCAGGCATGACCTTCCCTTGGTGAATCCATGCTGACTGTTCCTGATCACTTTCCTCTCATGTAAGTGCTTCAGGATTGATTCCTTGAGGACCTGCTCCATGATTTTTCCGGGGACTGAGGTGAGGCTGACTGGCCTGTAGTTCCCAGGATCCTCCTTCTTCCCTTTTTTAAAGATGGGCACTACATTAGCTTTTTTCCAGTCATCCGGGACTTCCCCGATCGCCATGAGTTTTCAAAGATAATGGCCAATGGCTCTGCAATCACAGCCGCCAACTCCTTTAGCACTCTCGGATGCAATGCATCTGGCCCCATGGACTTGTGCACGTCCAGCTTTTCTAAATAGTCCCTAACCACTTCTTTCTCCACAGAGGGCTGGCCACCTACTCCCCATGTGGTGTTTCCCAGCGCAACAGTCTGGGAGCTGACCTTGTTCATGAAGACAGAGGCAAAAAAAGCATTGAGTACATTAGCTTTTTCCACATCCTCTGTCACTAGGTTGCCTCCCTCATTCAGTAAGGGGCCCACACTTTCCTTGGCTTTCTTCTTATTGCCAACATACCTGAAGAAACCCTTCTTGTTACTCTTAACATCTCTTGCTAGCTGCAGCTCCAGGTGTGATTTGGCCCTCCTGATTTCATTCTTACATGCCCGAGCAACATTTTTAAACTCTTCCCTGGTCATTTGTCCAATCTTCCACTTCTTGTAAGCTTCTTTTTTATGTTTAAGATCCGCAAGGATTTCACTGTTAAGCCAAGCTGGTCGCCTGCCATATTTACTATTCTTTCGACACATCGGGATGGTTTGTCCCTGTAACCTCAATAGGGATTCTCTGAAATACAGCCAGCTCTCCTGGACTACTTTCCCTCTCATGTTATTCCCCCAGGGGATCCTACCCATCAGTTCCCTGAGGGAGTCGAAGTCTGCTTTCCTGAAGTCCAGGGTCCGTATTCTGCTGCTTACCTTTCTTCCCTGTGTCAGGATCCTGAACTCGACCAACTCATGGTCACTGCCTCCCAGATTCCCATCCACTTTTGCTTCCCCGACTAATTCTTCCCGGTTTGTGAGCAGCAGGTCAAGAAAAGCTCCCCCCCAGTTGGCTCCTCTAGCACTTGCACCAGGAAATTGTCCCCTACATTTTCCAAAAACTTCCTGGATTGTCTGTGCACCGCTGTATTGCTCTCCCAGCAGATATCAGGATGATTAAAGTCGCCCATGAGAACCAGGGCGTGCGATCTAGTAGCTTCTGCGAGTTGCCAGAAGAAAGCCTCATCAACCTCATGCCCCTGGTCCGGTGGCCTATAGCAGACTCCCACCACTACATCACTCTTGTTGCTCACACTTCTAAACTTAATCCAGAGACACTCAGGTTTTTCTGCAGTTTCATACTGGAGCTCTAAGCAGTCATACTGCTCCCTTACATACAGTGCTACTCCCCCAACTTTTCTGCCCTGCCTGTCCTTCCTGAACAGTTTATAACCATCCATGACAGTACTCCAGTCATGTGAGTTATCCCACCAAGTCTCTGTTATTCCAATCACGTCATAATTCCTTGCCTTCACCAAGACCTCCAGTTCTCCCTGCTTGTTTCCAAGGCTTTCTGCATTTGTATATAGGCACTTGAGATAACCTGCTGATCGCCCCTCATTCTCAGTATGAGGTAGGAGCCCTCCCCTCACAGACGTTCCTGCCTGTGCTTCCTCCCGGTATCCTGCTTGCCCACTTACCTCAGGGCTTTGGTCTCCTTCCCCCAGTGAACCTAGTTTAAAGCCCTCCTCACTAGGTTAGCCAGCCTGCTCGCAAAGATGCCCTTCCCTCTCTTCGTTAGGTGGAGCCTGTCTCTGCCCAGCACTCCTCCTTCATGGAGCACCATCCCATGGTCAAAGAATCCAAAGCCTTCTCTCCGACACCACCTGCGTAGCCATTCGTTGACTTCCACGATTCGACGGTCCCTACCCCGGCCTTTTCCTTCCACTGGGAGGATGGACGAGAACACCACCTGCGCCTCAAACTCCTTTATCCTTCTTCCCAGAGCCACGTAGTCCGCAGTGATCCGCTCAAGGTCATTCTTAGCAGTATCATTGGTGCCCACGTGGAGAAGCAGGAAGGGGTAGCGATCCGAGGGCTTGATGAGTCCCGGCCGTCTCTCGGTCACATCGCGAATCTTAACCCCTGGCAGGCAGCAGACTTCTCGGTTTTCCCAGTCAGGGCGGCAGATAGAGGACTCAGTGCCCCTGAGGAGAGAGTCCCCGACCACCACCACCCGCCTCCTTCTCTTGGGAGTGGTGGTCGTGGAACCCCCAACCTCAGGACAGTGCATCTCATGCCTTCCAACCAGCGGAGTCTCCTTCTGCTTTCTCCTCCCAGACGTATCATCTGGTCCACTCTCCGCAATGGTACTTGTGGAGAGAACATGAAAACGGTTACTTACCTGTGTCTGCATTGCTGGTACCCGGACATTCCCCCTTCTTCTTCTGGAGGTCACATGTTGCCAAGCTTCTTCACTGGTCTCTTGGCTCCGCTGTGCAACCTGCTCTAAATCTTTAGAGCTTTGTGCCCGTAGAAGCATATCCTGACTTTTGTCCAGGAAATCCTCAGATTCTCATATGCAACGCAGGGTCGATATCTGTTGCTCCAGACCTTCAATCTTCTCTTCCAATATGGATACTAGCTTGCACTTTGTACGGACAAAGTCGCTTCTGTCCTGTGAAAGAAAGACAAACATGGCACATCCAGTGCAGGTCACAATAGCTGAACACCCCCCCTCCATATCACCTTCCTACTATGAGCTTCCTCAGAGAAGCTGGCAAGATGTAAGCCTCACTGGGCTCACCCCAGGCGAACTCCCAGGCAAACTCCTGCTGTGTGCTGCTCTGCTGTTCCCCGCTCCTTAGCTGGTCCGCCGCTGCTCAGCTGGTTCCCAGAGCTCTGGCTATTTTTAAACAGCCAGGCTTCCCTGAAACAAACAAACAGACACCCCCAATACCCACCACCTGCAGGCTACCACCCAATCAGGCACTCGCTCAGGCTTTCAAACTGCCCTCCCAGCAAACACACTCGGATACTCACCAATCCCAGGCAAACTCCTGCTGTGTGCTGCTCTGCTGTTCCCGCTGCTCAGCTGGTCCGCCGCCACTCAGCTGGTTTGCGGAGCTTGTTGCTAGTCTATAGGGAAATTCCAGCTGCAACCTCCCATAATAGTCCATCTGCTATCAATGGATCTTTCCTGTTGGGAAGGGCATAAAACCTTCTGCTGAAGGCCAGCCCTTCAGACTAATTGAGGTTTCTCTCCTGTCTGGTGACTTGCAGCCAGAGGCTCACAAAACCACCACTCTAACATTTCTTTACAGTATTGGAGACAGATGTTATAAGTAAAATTAATGCTTGCAGCAACTCACAAGCATTCAATTAAGTCTAAATATTAATATTATGGGATGATTTAGTTGGTGCTGGTCCTGCTTTGAGCAGGGGATTGGACTAGATGACCTCCTGAGGTCTCTTCCAACCCTAATCTTCTATGATTCTAAACACATTCTTATAATTTTAAGACCCATTTTAACAACTCTAACACAGGTGA
This sequence comes from Lepidochelys olivacea, assembly GCF_965140295.1. NCBI lineage: Eukaryota > Metazoa > Chordata > Testudines > Cheloniidae > Lepidochelys > Lepidochelys olivacea. The sequence goes on along the minus strand of NC_140414.1, from coordinate 18,500,229 downwards.
GCCAGACTGATTCCAATGGTGTATTTGTCAATGTTCAATTGTGGCAGAAGGACCTTGGCATGAGCTGGCACCTAGTTTGCCAGAATTGCAGTGTCCTAGTAGGTATTACTACAAGTTTCCCATCAAGGTTTGTCCTACATAAGACAGCAATGGAAGGGCTCTTTCCCCCCACTCCTACCTTGCATTTACTATGACAAATTGGTTCAGCGAGAGCTATTAGGAAACACTGTATAGGGGAGATGGAGGACTGTGCTGTTGAAAGCAGCTAGATTCTTCCACCTCCTTGCCAACTGCAAGGCTTCTGCCCTTTTGAGTAGTCACAAGTGGCTTTCATAGGATCCATGGTGTGTGTGGGGGGGGGGAGAGGGAAGAGAACAGGATGGAACTAGAGACCCCTTGGCAAAGGATCTCCTGTTCTTTGTAAATAGCTCTCACCTCAGACCTGACTCATTACACCAAACATGTCTCACTGTGTATTTATCCAGCAGGGATATCGTGTGAGGTATCTACGGAAAGCTTGTAACTTGTCCACAGTCCATCACTGTGATATGTACGTACAGGTAATATTGTAAGGATCAGTGTATTTATTCTGAAAGTATGCTCTCTGGACTGTCAAATCTCATTCACCAGATGCCTCTGTGCCAGCCATTTCTAGCAAGAGGGAGTTGTCACTCTACCCAATGAGGTAATGCAAGGCTCAGCAGATCAGCCTTGCTCCATCCCAAAAATATCAATGGAAAACCATTACACAATCAAAGCCTCTTTGAGATTAAAAAAAGAGAACATTCCAACTGACAGAGCTTCGCACTGGCTGCAAAGAGAAACAAAACTCGGATTTCAGAATAAACAAAGCATAGGGAGAGACACTGGATCTGGATCCAGTCACTGAGGAAACCCCTTGGGGAGTAAGGGTGCTTCCATGAACGGCTCGGATCCTGGGTTTTGAGAAACCACCCAGCTCTGCAATAGACTGAACTTGGGGGTGGGGGAAATCTACCCGATTCGCTAGGAAAGAAACTATTAATGAGTTTACAACCAGGTTCATATTTTGATTGGTTTTTAGTGTAGCTACTTGTTTCCAACCCTCATAGCTAGTTAAATCTTCATTTACACTTTAATAAACCTACTTTTGCTTTATTGTGAATGCTCACAAATGCTGCACGATTTAAGGTAAAACTGGGCTACATTGTACCTTGAGGTGCAGTGACTCTTGGCATTGCTGTGATTAGCCAGTGTCAGGGGTAAGTCTCACAGGGGAATGAATTGAAGGAGGGTGTGGCACATCTACTGTTAACCTGCAAAGCAAAGTTAGGGCTGGCATAAGCCCAGAGGAGAGCATGCGAGTGGCTGAAAAGCTAGTGGTGTCAGGGAGTTGACACCCAGCTACCACATGATAGACTCCTCTTGCTAGAGGTATCCTCCTGTAATCCCCTTCTCAGACCAGCTGATTTTTTTGCTTCCTTCCACTCTTAGACAGGAGCATGGGTATCACTGTTTTGGTTTGTTTAAAAAAGAAAAAAACAGTAGCACATTCCTGCAGAGCTACCCGACATGTGTTGGACTTCTCTTTTGCCTTCTCCTAGAAAAATGCTATTCCAAGTGACTTCAGGGGGAGCTCTGCTCAGCCTTCTGAGGCAGTGTTTGTCCTCTTACCTGAGAGGTCATTTGCACACCAATCATGAAGACATCACAGTAGGTTTTACCTGGGGCTCACAGTCCCCCAGCAGGCTCTGTTCTCACTTGCTTCTAAGGAAAAACTTGCAGTGTTGTTGTGGTGGGATATAACCATGTGGAAGATAGTGAATGATTGAGTCCCACAGGAAAATATGGCAAGTGACCAGCACAGTAAATGAACATACTTACTATTTTTATTTAGATCCGCAGGCACAGCCTCCCAAAAACAGAAGATCCAAAAAACAAAAAGTTTGTATTATTTTCTATTTAGCTAGCTACCATAGCAGTTGTCATCCTTACTGATGGCCTTGGGGGTAACTGGAGATGATTACCAGCATTCATTCTAGTTTTGTACAGGAAGTGCTTGGAATCTAAAACACTGTCCCACTCCCACTGTATTCCCACTCCAGCTTAGTGGGACTAGAATCTGGCTTTAAATCAGACACTGTCCATTATGCCTTTTTCTCCCCAGTGCCTCAGCTCTCACTAAATAGCAGCTCTGTTTCCTCCCATTCCTGTTCTCCCCCTCACTAGGGGAGGGCCTGTCCCAGCTCTAATGCAGCCAGACAGAGGAGTAAGTCTTCCCCCGCCCACACACCTGCACATGAGGACAGCCAGGAGGAGGGCTGTTTACAATGCACTCCCTACATGCAGGGGAAGGGTGGGGCTCTGTGTCTGATACTCCTGCCTAAGTGGACGGGAAGGGAAGGGGTGGAGCCAGGGCTCTCTCCCACCCCCCAGCCATTAGCGGTGGTCAGGCACCTGGGGAGGAGTAACCTATAAGAAGGGTGAAGTGGCTTACTTTCTCTTCTGACAGCATGGAGGGAGTAGGGAAGAAATGGTGAGCCAAGTGCACTGCCTTCCCTGTGCTTTGCTAGTGCTGCTCCTTATATAGGGTGCAGCCTCACCCCTCGATCTAGCCCACAGACCCAATGCCAAGCACCCCTAGTCCCAGGCAGCAAACAGCATTAGACTTCCTCCCTGACCCCTCTCAGCCACAACTCTGCCTGGAGCCATCCCATTCTCTAAGGCTGTTCCGTTCCTGCCTGACATCTCAGTGCTACCAGCCTTTCTGCTGCTGGGTCCAGGGGGAGCTATCAGGAACCAGCAGGTCATGCCAGGAACGCAGACCAGGGGAAGAGGGCTGGAGTGAGCACAGTGTCTCATCCCCTTGAGAAGCCACAAAACCCTTAGGAAATCAGCTAGTTCCCCGTGTACAATCCACCCAAGACTAGACGGTTCAAGGTTAAGTGCAAAACTGAAAGCAGGAAGGCAAAGAAAAAAACAAACAAACAAAAAAAAACACTACACACTGGTCCCCAATGTAGCTTTTCTCATTTTGAAACACACACCAGCAGCTCCTCTTCATAATGGACCTGTGCTGTACTTAGAGACAATGAAACTTGTTCATCACCGCAGAAAGGGGAGCTGTCAGCAATGGGGGTGAATTTACACTCACAATAATGCATGTTTGTGGGCTGGCTTTCCTGGATGAGCACCTGCTCCATAGGATCATGAGCGAGAGAACTTGGAAAGGAGGAAGATATTTGGGTTCATCTCAGGAAAGTGGGGGTCGGGGGGAAGAGAGAGAAAGCCTCCCAAGCCCAAATGACAGATGCTTTCATTTGAAAACAGGCAATTTAGGCTCCAATGTTAGCATTTGTTAAAAAGAAAAAGGGCTTGCAAGTACTTTGCACCCACTGAAAAGTTTCCATCCAAAAATCTCCAGGCATGTTAATCTAAATTAATGTTTATAATCCTCAGAGGTAAGGATTAACCCATTTTATAGATGTAAACTAGAAGCAGAGTGTAAGGGACAGACCCAAGGCAATTGAGCAAGCCACCCACATATCTGAAAACAGAACCCAGGCATTCTACTGGGACGCCCAGTCCTTTGCACTAACCTCTAGATTGCACTGATTCTCTAGTGTGAATAAAAGTGTGCACAATATTTTGTGTCAGTAAAGACAGTGTTTTAATTCCCCCTGCAGAGCTTGAATCACAAACACGATAGCATGCAAATATGCATTAGAGACTAGTTCCATTCCACAAGCTAAATGAAATGCAAAAATAAACTAACACCATAATTGATGAAAAGTGACCTTTAAATTTGTTCAGTTTTGGTAACAGAAGCCTTAGATTTTACTAAAGAAGGAACACTTCTTGGTTGAGATATGGTTTTGTACAGTGACAACATCTGAATGACATTTTTACTTCTCTACTGCTCCTCTTTAAAGCAGACTTTGGAAGAAGAAAACAATCGTTTTCTGTTCACTAGGATTATTATTTATTTTTGCCTCACTCACCTCTGTGGTGCTTTCTGTGCTACCATTGGTTATCTGGGTGCATTTTCCGTGACCCTTCTGATAAATCCATTCCAGCAACAAGGAATTCATGCTTCTTTTTTTGTGCTCAGGCGAGACAGTTTTCATAGCAGAGAAAAAAAGAAAGCACAGGGCACTATTCCTGGGAAGAAAAATACAAAAACAGAAGAAAGAATGTCAATTTTATGATATTTAACAGCATCATAAATTATATTATATGCAGTACAAACAAAGCATACATTCTACATCAGGGTTCTTCCACTTGCTTTCAGCGTCCTGCCCAACACTGTCAGCAGAATAAGACAGTCATGCCTTTATTTTAAAGGTATGCAGTGTTGTAGCCATCTTGGTCCCAAAATATCAGAGAGACAGAAGATATTAGCTCTGCCACCTTATTGGACCAACTTCTTGTCTCTCTCACCTACAGAAGTTGGTCCAGTAAAATATTTTTACCTTTGCCACCTTTAGATTGACCAGAGAGCAAGTGTGAAAAATCAGGACAGGGTGGGGGGTAATAGGCGCCTATAGAAGACAAAGCCCCAAATATCAGGACTGTCCTTAGGAAAAACAGGACACCTGGTCACCCTACCCACCTTGTCTTTCTTAAAAAATGAGATTTCTCAAGTGATGCTACAGAATCATAGGACTGGAAGGGACCTCGAAAGCTAATCTTGTCCAGTCCCCTGCACTCATGGCAGGACTAAGGGCTTGCCTACACCGGCACTTTACAGCACTGCAACTTTCTCGCTCAGGGGTGTGAAAAAAACACTGGGAGCTATGCCCCTTGTGGAGGTGGGTTTTTTACAGCGCTGGGAGAGCTCTTTCCCAACGCTGGTGCCGTGACCACACAGCCACATTAAAACACAGCCGTGGTAGCATTTTAACATTGCTAGTGGAGACATGCCCTACATATTATCTAGACCATTCCTGACAGGTATTTGTGTAACCCTGCTCTTCAAAATCTTCAACGATGGAGATTCCACAACCTCCCTAGGCAATTTATTCCAGTGCTTAAACTACTCTGACAGTTAGGAAGTTCTTCCCTAATGACCAACCTAAACCGCCCTTCCTGCAATTTAAGCCCATTGCTTCTTGTCCTATCTTCAGACGTTAAGGTGAAGAATTTTTCTCCCTCCTCCTTGTAACAACTTTTATTACTTGAAAACTGTAATCATGCCCCCACTTAGGTCTTCTCTTCTCCAGGCTAAACAAACCCATTCTCCCCCTCTCCCCCCAATCTTCCCTCATAGGTCATGTTTTCTAGACCTTTAATCATTTTTGTTGCTCTTCTCTGGACTGTCTAATTTGTCCACATCTTTCCTGAAGAGTGGCGCCCAGAACTGGACACACTACTCCAGTTGAGGCCTAATCAGCACAGAGTAGAGTGGAAGAATTACTTCTTGTTATTTTCATGTTGAAATCCAAGAGATTGGAGAATGCACAGCCAAGAAGTAGCTAGTATAATCCAGAATATTTACTGTTTTAAACAAGGATGTGTTACACTTCTGCATTAAAAAGTTACTAAATTAGGGCCTGATCTTGTCTCATTGCAGAGAATGGGAGTGCAATGGAGTTAACTGCCTCCAGAGCACGGTCAGGGGTGTCTCTACAGTACCCCAGCCTCTTTTCCTCTTCTTCAGGGCTTCTTAGACTCCACAGTCCAGAAGAAGTTAAACATTCCCTCCCTGGGGTCCAGTTAATTCAGCCCTCAGGTCCGCTAGGCCTTCAGGCCTAACCCCTATTTCTATGCCTCTCTGCGGCCCAATAATCCAAAAAGAACACAAAGACTTCCAAAAAAAATCAAACACAAGCTCACACAGTCTTCATCTCAGCAGGGCACACCCCTCCGCCTGCAGGTCAGTCTTTCTGCACCCCAGCACCTCCTACCTGGAGTTTCTCCTTCTTTACAGGCCTTCCCCCTCTGCTGACTCAGAGCTCTGCAGGAGCCTTCTTACTCTCTACAGGCATAACCACCATTTCCTAGCCTCCCTTCCCCCTGCCGCTTTGATACTGGAATCACCGGTTTTCTCTCAGGTGGGGCTCATTCTGTAATCAGGGTTGGCTAGCTACAGCTATTAAGGGGTGAGCCACCTTGTTGCAGGGAGTTTTAGTAGGGCCTACAATGGGAATAGCATCTGGGCCTTAGAGAGGCATTGATGGGGAGTTGGTTATAGGTAAAAAAGGTGGTGGTGAAGTAGGGTCTACATTGTAATATCTGACAAGCTATGCTTTCAGTAAAACCAAGTGAAGAACACTTGACTGATGGGTGAGGTAGCAGTATCTCTCATATCAATAGTCTGGCTGCTTTCAACTGAAATAGCAAGCAAGGCTGGCACTATTTAAAGCACTATAATGTTCCTGAAAAATGGTTGCCGAGAATAATGAACAGTTAAGACAAAATGTGCAGCTTTTTAATTTAATTGCCTTGTAAAGAATTCTGTTCTAAAGAAATTATATATACACGACGCAGTGAAATGAAGTAATAGATTTCCCCACCCCTGTCATATGCAACATAACCTTTGATTTATGATGCTAATGTAGTAAAAAAAGTCTCTTTGCATTCTGAATGGTTGAATAAGGAAAGACTAAGAAGGTGGTATTGGATACTTGCATTGCAGTCACCCCCAGAAGCCTTAATTAGGAGCAAGGTCCCATTCTAAGCACTGGACAAATACATTTTAGACACAGTGAAGCTGAAGAGCTTACAGTCTTAAAGGCTTGTCTACACTGTCAAGTTTCTGCAGAGTAAAGCACCTTTTTGTGCTCAAACTGCAGCCGTGTACACACTGCCAAGTCTCTTGGTGCGCAGAAACTCCTCAGTTGCAGCGCTGCAAAAAACTCACCTCGACGAGAAGTCGTGAGGCTGTTTGTGCAGAGGCTCCAGGGCTCTATTGCCAGTGTAGATGCTAGATTGCTTTCTGCGCTGTAATTGGCCTCCAGAGCTGTCCCCTAATGCCTCAAGTGACTGCTCTGTTCATTATTTTGAGCTCGGCTGCCCTGGAGCCATGTGCCCCTCCCCTTTCAAAGCACCTTTTCTGACAGCCTTTGCGTTCTGTGTTGATCTGCTCCAGGACACAAAGCAAACCATTAATGTGGAATGCTGGTGCAGTTGAATACAGAGGCAGGCGTGTGTGTGTGTGTGTGTGTGTGTGTGTGTGATTGCTGTGCAGAGAGCACAGGGAGGGAGGCGAGGGGTTTCCCCCTCCCCCTGCTTCAGGACTGGTTGCTTCCTGCCGCTGTCTGAACTTACAAGACAGCATGCTGACACACATTCTGTCCCCCAAAACACACTGTCTCTCTCTCCCCCCCCCCCATACACACACCCCGTCACACACACACACGCCCCTTCAGTTGAAAAGCAGCTGGCAATGTAGTCGGATGCCCATGGAAAAATGGGATTGGGAAACCTGCATCATGTGACACTGTGCCTGCCCATGAGGCATTGCAAACCCTCCCCAAAGCACCCTGTGGCCAGTTGCACAGTGGGAGAGCTACCACAATGCACTGCTGTCTTTGCCGTTTCAAGAGCTGCTAATGTGGTTGTGCTCCAGCGTCACAAGCCGCACAGTGTGGACACGCAACAGCGGTTTAATTCCAGCGCTTTAGTAAAAGTGGCCTAACTTGTGGCACAGAAACTTGCCAGTGTAGACATACCCTAAACTAAAGCATTTTCAAGCACCTGTCAGTATCCAAAAGGTGTCATTTACTTCTTCCTTTACATTAGGATTGATTTGAAAAGGCATTCGAATACTTGGGACCAAAATCTGACTGACAAACATTAAAAATTGAGTACAGAAGCTGGCAGAACTTTCTTTCTGCAAAAACCAGTATCAGATTGCCTGGCAATGTTCTTTTGGATTCTCAGAGGTTCTGATTGCCTTGTCTGGTATGCAATGGATGAAAGGATGCAAGATACATGTATTCTGAGGGGACATGACACTAAAGAAGATCCATCCCATGCTTCTGTCATGAATGTGTTTGTGCTGAACAAGATATGACCGTGGCCTTCCAAAAGCAGGCAAGGTCATGGACAGATTCCTTAGCATATTCCCCTTCAAAAGCAATGTATAAAAAGGAGTATGCTAAAACTGCATGACCACCTTAACTTCCCACTGTGTACACTGGGGACCACAGCAGATATTGGTGTAGATGTGGGGGAACTCAGTGTACTTTGGGATGGACCAGAGATGCGAGTAATTCATGTCTCGTGTAGACTATGGCTGTGTATATTGGCCCTTGTGTGCATCAGTACATATGCCATTTGGATTCGACCCTAATAAGAAATACTACAGTAGCCACACAAAATGCTAGGGGTGGCTCTGGTTCATGGTGGGGGAGATCTGAGGAAATGGGCCTCCACAAGGATAGCGTGGTCGCAATAGTATTCCAGTGTTTATTATTGGCTGACTGTGGACTAGTTCTGATGAAAATATGTAAAATGGAGAAACAAACAGCACAACTGTCAAATACTTGGTAGAACTTCCATTGAACCCAATAGGAGCAGTGTTAGGCCAATGCTGAGCGCTGTGGAAAATATCCGCCACAGCATCATGGGCCAGATTATGCTCTTCCTATATAGGAACAACTCTTCTGACCTCAAAAAGAAAAGGAGTACTTGTGGCACCTTAGAGACTAACCAATTTATTGGAGCATAAGCTTTCGTGAGCTACAGCTCACTTCATCCGATGAAGTGAGCTGTAGCTCACGAAAGCTTATGCTCCAATAAATTGGTTAGTCTCTAAGGTGCCACAAGTACTCCTTTCTTTTTGTGAATACAGACTAACACGGCTGTTACTCTGAAACCTGTCGTCTGACCTCAGCAACTGAAATATTTGACAGTGAAATATGAGATACTCATTTTAGCTGCCTTGGAAGAGAGGCCACTCAAGCCTTCCTGTATTTGAACTTGTAGCTAAATGTAATCTAAGCATCCCAAACCGGATCTTCTAAATCTAAATGCTTAGACCACTAAAACCGCCTCTCGAAATAGCCAGCTTTGGCCACCCTGGCGCACGTTAAGTAGCATGGTACATTGATCCACAAGATTACTTACTTAGGGAATAAGGCCACCCTAAGAGCTGGATTCTGCTGCCCTCCCTCACATGAGTAGTAGCATGTAACCCATTAGTAATGCTATGCACCTTAATGTTGAAAGTCAGTATAGTGGCTCAGTGTAAATAATCCCACTGGAAACAGAGGTAGCAACGTGTTAGGATGTCTTGTGGTCTTTCCTGGTAATTGTTTCATTGTCTCATTTTAGCCCTATAATTTAGTGTATTTCTCTGCATTATTTAATCAGAACAGATGCTTTATATTTCACATTGTTGGTTTCTGTTTGAAACTATCTGGACGTTTCATTGCTTTGTAGCAGCTGGTGTATGCAACCAAACAGTATGAGACCGAATCAATGTAACAAAGGGATTATGCATAGAATTAGAAGAATGATTTTAAAAGGTGTCAAAATAATGTAAATTTGTGTTCATTTTATGTGAACAAATCAAGCAGGTGACAGAATTAAAATTAAAATCCATGCTTGCCTTTACAAAATCCAGCTACAGAGGTAACATTTTACAGCTGGATGTGTATCTAAAGGAACACGCTGGTTTTATGACAAACACAACTCGGCTCTCAAAATTAGTTCCTAGCAGCCCTAATGTTCCTCTCCAAAAAGTGCAGTAGCAGTAATTTAGTGAAATGCTACAATGTGAGTTTGGATTTGTGCAGGAGACAGCAGATTCCTAACTTGGCTGAGTACAGCAGTGATTTCAGGTTCTGAGATGTTCACTGACGGCATGGATAATACATCGTTCAGGATGGCTTGGGGCTGGAATCATGAGGAAGACTGTATTCTTCTCTCATACTATGTCTTTTTTCGGTTCTTGTGAAAAGGCTGCTCAGTTCCAGGCTCAAGTGTTCTATTATAACTGTCCATTTAGAAATGAATCGAGCACACAGGGGGCCAGATTCTGCTTTCAGTTACTTGCAGACACGAAAGACACGTTCCCCAGTGCAGACTTCTGTAAAATAGAACGCCAGTATGTACACTGGCTAACACACACATTACAACCACTCATATAGTCATTGTATCTGGTTGTTTCTCACTGCTCCATGCTATTAACACACCATGTCAGTATCCCCTGGACACAAAGCAATCAGCTGTTCCAGACACTGCCAACAGAGTTACAACCTAGGTATACTATAGTGCATTAGTTGGGACCGAACTTGGGGTCTTCAACTACAGAGACACAGGCACCTGTAACGTTTGCTAACGGCTCATTCTTATTAACTGCACAAGCACACAGTTCACTGGGACTCTGCTAAGGCTTCTGGAAACATCCAGGTCATGCTGAGCTGGATCAGATGCTTAGACATTAGTACTGTCACTCCCATGCTAGAAATGTAATTTCTTTCCTTTCAGTCCCTTCAACCTGATCCAAGCTACAGAGAATCTCTTAGCTGCAGTTGTATTAGGATGTATGGCCTCTGAGTTGCGGAGATAAGGGGAACCTTGTCCCACATACTTAAGCCAGTTTGACAGTCCATCCAACATATATATATATACACACACACACACACACACACACACACTTTAGCCAGCATACTGCAACCTCTAATGCTGATTCCACTCATCCCTGTGTACTGTAGTTCAGCTCAATGATTAGGTTACAGGAGAATAATAATCACCCTGTGCAAATTCTTGTTGAAGTTTCTTCTGACGTTTAAGTCCTTAAAACAGGATGTTGAGAAAAACAGGTGCTCAGATGGCAATATTTTATCCCAAAGCTTTGGATTACATATGAGGGGAATAATTACAATAAAACCCTCTAAGGTCCAAAGCTTTATTTTCAAAGCTCATGAAAAACAGCTTTTAAGAATGATCAATTTTTTCAAAGCTACTAATGCTTCTGGTCTTAATAGAAATAAATGGAATTCCTCACTTCTTGGAGCCCAAGTCTTAGGTATTTAACAGTGTAATGGAGTTTTTGATGTGTAGGAAATCTTTCAGTAGAATAAAGCTGTATATCTTTCCTGCAGCACAACGATGGAGTTTCATCTAATTTGGCAAGATATGGAGACATTTGCCTAGAAACTTGTTTTTTCCTCCCCTTGCAGTTTCTTTTTTCTGCATTGACTGTCATCTATGTATGATGACTTTTAAATGTAGCCTTGAGGGAAAAGTAAATGGACAAAAAATTTTAAGAATAATTGTTCTTGAGCCTGGTTGCAGTAACAGATTGAAATGCCTTGCATATTTTCTTGATTATACTGCTACAACACCTCTTGCTCAGACATTGACGACTCTATAGGCTGTTCACTGAGTCTGTGGGCAAATTTGGCCCTGGGATAATCTAGTGCAACTCTCAAAGGGAATGGGAGATGCACCCACTAAAGCCAGGGATAAATTTCATTCCATGTCCTGAATGATTTGTGAAGATCAGGGTGCAACAGATAGCCATCAGACAGAATATTTGAAGTGTCTGAAATATGCACACCACACAATTAGTATTGCTAGACCTCCAACCGCAAGTCAGACACGGACTAGATATTTAGAAATCAGGTAGCCCTGATCCCAAAGGAATGAGGCAAGGCCACACTGTCTAAAATTCCAAACTGTTTAATGCAGCCAGAAACCTGACACAGCAGCACCTGCCGCTTCTAGAGCTGGAAAAAGGCAGCAAATGAATGCTTTGATTCAATTCAAGTCCCCCAGCCTCTCTCTCAAGCCATACACACCTGAAACCCAGCTAATGGAGGTGGTATAGCTTGCTGTAGCTAGCCAAGTGACAATAATCACTGTATAACAAAGGTCCTGATCCAGCAGGCACTTAGTATTTTTACACGCCAGAGTACTCCCATTAACTTCAATGAGACCACTCACATATGTCAAGTTACTCACATTTCTATGTTTACAGGATCAGGGCCTAACTTATTTCAGTATAAAGCAAGGATTTTCAGCATAAGTTATGATCTCTAAGTGGAGTCACCAGCAGTTGTCTGGGAGGTTCCTGAGTGAAATAGCTTCCGTTTGGCACCTCTAGTCTTCTGTTGACATGGATTTGCAACTTAGACTGCAGGAGTGACTGATGAAGTGAGCTATAGCTCATGAAAGCTTATGCTCAAATAAATTTGTTAGTGTCTAAGGTGCCACAAGCACCCCTTTTCTTTTTGATAAAACACTAACAATTCTTAACACTGTAACAGTCATGTGAATAGCTGCAAGACCCAGTAACTCCCGGGAAGTACTGGAAGAAATACTTCCACATTTGTGGAAGACCTCACATGCGTAGCCTAGTGCATGGGTCATTTCACATCCCTACAAAGTTGAGAACTTCATTTACATAGTAGGGAAGAGTTTCCCACCACAACAGCAATCACTGGGTGAAATTCCAAGGCCAGTGTTACACAGGAAGTCAGCCTAGATTATTATAATTGTCCTGTAGGGCTGCTGGCCTCTTTCTCAAACTCAGGAAGGATTAACACCCCACCCAAAGTTTGTTCAGGCCCTTCCACAGTATATTCTTGAGACACAACCAAAGCTATTCTCCTGGCCCAAGCAGGCTGTAGGGGACCAGAAGCCCCTCTCCTTGGAACTTTTCAGGCAACTGGATTGTTTCTGAAAATTAAAAACAAAGTTAAAAAACCCTCATACTGAATTTCCCTTCATTTCTTCCTTTGAAGTATTTGCAGATCTCCTTCAGCCCTGATTAGTCTGATATGCTTACTGGTGTTGCCGGCACCCAGTGCCGAGAGGCTGAACAACAGCTTGAGTGGTTTGTTACCCGATGTGCTACACCCAATAATTACAACGGGGTGGAGAAGCAGAAAAGTTTATTTGCAGCTGCAAAAAGGTACAGGGAGAATAAAATCTCAAATCCTGCACAACAGAGCAGGAAGTTACACAGGCTTTTATACATTTTTTTTTTTTAGCATACTTATTTAATAGCAAGCTGCTTCAAGTATTTATATAGCCAGCCAATCCAGTTCCCAGCTAGTTTCCTGATTTTTTGTATTATTTGTTAAACTATACATAAAGCTGTTTTATTTAGCATTGTTTTTTTATATTTTTTTTGTTTGGCCTTGCTTAGTTTCAGGCAGTTTGACTCTGCAACATACTGTTGCAGATTCTTAGCATAACTGCTGTGTGTGCCTCCAGGCGGGGGGGCCAAGGACACTTGGGCCTAGCACACAGAGCTGCTGCGAGTGCCTCCAGGCAGGAGGGGGGGGGCAAGGACACCGGGGCCTAGTGCAAGGGGGCTTCATCAACACTTGTGGCCTTCCATCCCCTTGAGTTACCTAGTGGCCATGCCCCAGTGTTCCCAACACTGGTAAATGGAAAGAAAAATTAATGAGTAAAAACAGAACCTGAGGCACAGGAAAAAAGTTGAGAAAACTATTCTGCAACTATTGGGATTTTTAAAAGTGCAGCTTAACATTGCAGTCAACGTGAGTTTTACCATTGGACTGTATAGGAGCAGAGTTCTACAACACTTGAAAATCCCAGTCATTGTTCTGTGTTCTATTAAATGCCTGTTCTCCACTCACAGTATGTCTGCACAGCAACTGAAGATGTTATTATAGTGCGGGGAGAGATACGTGCGAGCTTTAATCGAGATAAAACAGGTAACAATAGCAGTGAAGCTGAGGTGGTACAGGCTAATTGCTCCAGTACAAGGCTGCTGGGGACCCTGGGCATGCAGGCTCAGGTTGCTAGCCCACACTGAAGTCCTTGATGCCACATCTTCACTACTCTTGTTACCTGAACTAGCTAGATAGGTACACCTGCGGTAGCTTCAACCTTTACTATACACCTTCACCGACAGTGTAGACAGACCCTCAGACTCTTCGGTTGCAATGAAAAGCAAGGTTTACAGTTTGTGTTACTCTCAAGAGCAGGCCTGCAACCTGCAAGAGAGGATGCTGGGCAGGGAGATGAGCATTCCCTCTAATTCCAGTGCTGGAGAGAGATATAATTGTCTCCTGAGCTACATGTCTAATGGGCCTCAAGAAGCACAGGTTCCCCAGGGAGTGGTTTATGCTGCTGTTCCTAAAGGTTGGCTCTGTTTTGGTGACACTGTGAAGTAGTCTTTTCTCTCTCTTTGCTAACACATTGCAAAGGCTTCACCATGGAAGCACAGCTTTGGGCTGCAGAATCCATGGGTTCAGATTTAATGCTTCCAAGGGTGCTGAGGGAATTGGCTGATGTGATTGCAGGGCCATCGGCCATTATCTTTGAAAACTCATGGTGATTGGGGAAGGTCCCGGACAATTGGAAGAAGGCAAATATAGTGCCCATCTTTAAAAAAAGGGAAGAAGGAGAACCTGGGGAACTACAGACCAGTCAGCCTCACCTCAGTCCCTGGAAAAATCATAGAGCAGGTCCTCAAGGAATCCATTTTAAAGCACTTAGAGGAGAGGAAGGTAATCAGGAACAGTCAACATGGATTCACCAAGGGCAAGTCATGCCTGACCAACCTGATTGTCTTCTATGATGAGATAACTGGCTCTGTGGATATGGGGAAAGCAGTGGATGTGATATATCTTGACTTTAGTAAAGCTTTTGATAAGCTGTCCCACAGTATTCTTGCCAGCAAGTTAAAGTAGTATGGATTGGATGAATGGACAATAAAGTGGATAGAAAGCTGGCTAGATTGTCCGGCTCAATGGGTAGTGATCAACAGCTCCATGTCTAGTTGGCAGCCAGTATCAATCGGAGTACCCCAGAGGTCAGCTCTGGGGCCGGTTTTGTTCAACATCTTTATTAATGAACTGGATGATGGGATGGATTGTACCCTCAGCAAGTTTGCAGATGACACTAAGATGGTGGGGGGAGAGGTAGATATGCTGGAGGGTAGGGATAGGGTCCAGAGTGACCTAGACAAATTGGAGGATTGGGCCAGAAGAAATCTGATGAGGTTCAACAAGGATAAGTGCAGGATCCTGCACTTAAGCAGGAATAATCCCATGCACTGCTACAGGCTGGGGACCGATTGGCTAAGCAGCAGTTTTGTAGAAGAGGACCTGGGGATTATGGTGGATGAGAAGCTGGATATGAGTCAGCAGCATGCCCTTGTTGCCAAGAAGGCAAATGGCATATTGGGCTGCATTAGTATGAGCATTGCCAGCAGATAGAGGGACGTGATTATTCCCGTCTAGCTGGCACTGGTAAGGCCACTTCTAGAGTATTACATCCAGTTTTGGGCCCCCCACTACAGAAGAGACATGGACAAATTGGAGAGAAGTGGAGGGCAACGGAAATGATCAGGGACCTGGGACACATGACTTATGAGGAGAGGCTGAGGGAACTGGGCTTGTATAGTCTGCAGAAGAGAAGAGTGAGGGGGAATTTGATAGCAGCCTTCAACTACCTGAAGGGGGGTTTCCAAAGAGGATGGAGCTTGGCTGTTTTCAGTGGTGGCAGATGACAGAACAAGGAGCAATGGTCTCAAGTTGCAGTGGGGGAGGTCTAGGTTGGACATTAGGAAACACTATTCACTAGGAGGGTGGTGAAGCACTGGAATGGGTTACCTAAGGAGGTGGTGGAATCTCCTTCCTTAGAGGTTTTTAAGGCCTGGCATGACAAAGCCTTGGCTGGGATGATTTAGTTGGTGTTGGTCCTGCTTTGAGCAGGGGGTTGGACTAGATGACCTCCTGAGGTCTCTTCCAACCCTAATCTTCTATGATACTGTGTTTCAGAATAGCAGCCGTGTTAGTCTGTATCTGCAAAAAGAAAAGGAGGACTTGTGTTAGTCTCTAAGGTGCCACAAGTACTCTTTTTCTTTATGTTTAATGAAGCGCACAAAACGAAGCACAGCAGAATTCCAGTAACTCTGGATAAACTCTCAGCTCAGAAGGCAACCAGCTGTGTGCCAGCCACTGAGTCTGCATGAACCTAAACACGACATTGTACGCAGTGTGGTTGTAGTCGTGCCGGGTCCCAGGAGATTAGAAAGACAAGGTGGGTGAAGTAATATTTTCATAGGACGAGAGAGACAAGCTTTCACAGAGCTCTTCTTCGGGACCTTTTCAGACCTGAACAGCAGCTCTGTGTAAGCCTGAATGCTTGTGTCTCTCACCAACAGAAGTTGGTCCAATACAGGATGATCCCTCACTCTCCTGGTCTCTCTGAACACCACATTGTCACATCGCCCTACTGTGGCAGAGCTGGCTTACATCAGGAAGAAAGCCCCAGCACCTGCCCTCGCAGAGGTGAGCAAACTTTAGCAGCACAGTTTATTTACTCAAGGACATACACTGAATTGGGGTTTGCAAGTGAGTAGAAAACACGTAGAATGATGGGCTTGAGACTGGGCCAGAGAGGCTTTTTTAGGCCATTGCCCTGGGTCGGGTGTGGTGCAGAGCTGCCCCACTGCAAGCAAAGTGGTGAAGAGATACTACCTCAAGCAGACAGTGTGTCTGAGGGCAGCGCCTTCAGAACAGAGTGCATCGAGGGCTCTATACAGGCGGGTTTTATACGGAGATTTGAACAGAAAGGACTAACGTTGGCCAGCAAGTCAGTGCAGATTGCTGTGGAGGCTGCAGACAGACCTAGTCTCCCCACAGTGCGAGTCCATCAGAAACAAGCTGAGTCACAAAAACAGGGAACAGTGACTGAGGAGAGGGTGTGTCCAGCAAGTCGGATTAGGTGCTGGTTCAGCCCTTGAAGCAGGACATAAGTGGAACTGTAGCAGTGTACAGGGCCTTGTATAGGCCCCCTGAACTTGGATGAATTCCTCCCTATAGGCCTAGACGTAGAAACCTACTGGCTTAGAAGGGTTATAATTGTTCTGCTAATATTCAGGCTCATCTTTCACCCAGGCTGATAAATTATATTCCTCCCTTGCATACTGCCAGCCCTGCTGAAGTTTTATCATCTTCCATGTCCATGGATTATCATGGGTTTTTATTTTAATATAACTGATTATTGTCCTCCAGAGACACACAGCAAGGGATCCTGAGTGCTGACCAAGCTTCATAACTGCATCTGCAGTTCTAGAAGCTCAACTATACTGCTATAGTTTGCAGATTAGCTATGCCAGAGTGCATAACAGCATAAAATAGATAAAAACAAAACTACAAGTGTTATCATGTGCCCTGATTATACACTCGTCAAACAAGATCCTTGGTATTTAGCTGAGGAGACTCTCCAATAAACAGTGTATGTGTTGCTGACAATCTGAAATCAGGTGAGAATTTTATGCTGTATAATGGTAAAGACCCTTATCTGAGAAAAGTGCATTATGAGGAGACCAACAAGGAATAGATGGGATCACTTGCACTGGGGAACTTCCTTCCTCTTTATGGAAGGCTGTCCTCTTTGATCCCAGTCTTCATACCTGCCCTGCAAATAGTGGAAGCTTATCCATGATTAAGGCAAACCAACTTCCTTTTCTATTAGCCATTTATACCTCTCCCAGCCCTTGGTAATGGTAGATGCAAGAGTGAGTCTGACCTGGCTAGTTCAGATTTTTTTTCTTGAAGCACTCAGGCTCACACCCTGCCTGCAAGGCAGTTAGTGCACAGAGAAGACACATGGAAGGCAGAGGAAGAAGGGATCCTCTGCATCAGGCTGCATAGCTGCTGCACAGCCTGTCAGGACCCTTAATGGGCAGTCTTCCCTAGTGGTTGGAGTCAGATACACCAAGGGTCAAGCTGGAATCAGCAACTTGAGTCAGAGCAAGGAAGTGGGAACCATGCATGTTAATAGGAGTAGGGAGGAGGTAGGGTAGCAGGAACCAGGGACTTGGTCTCAGGGATCTGGGCAGCAGCAGGCCCAACAACTAGCTGCTCAAACAAAGGGTGGGACAGGTACAGGAATCCTTGTACCTGGTGAAGTCCAACCAGCTCTCTGTTGCTAGTCATCTGACATTGCTGAGTCAGCAGGTGTGACCTCTGGTGGTGGGTTATTAGCTGCAGTTCCCTCAGCTGACTGCAGTGTGGTGGTGCAGATGGTGAGGCTCTCACTTAGCAGACCTGCTTTCGAGATGCATGGCACCTGATCGAGCCACTCTGTAGATCATAGGATCATAGAATCTCAGGGTTGGAAGGGACCTCAGGAGGTCATCTAGTCCAACCCCCTGCTCAAAGCAGGACCAATCCCCAATTTTTGCCCCAGATCCCTAAACGGCCCCCTCAAGGATTGAACTCACAACCCTGGGTTTAGCAGGCCAAAGCTCAAATGCTGCATGCTATGGTTGCAGCATGCCCTCCTCGGTCAATGTAAAGGCTGGTGGTTCCTAGTTCTGCCTCTTACACATCTACCTTGCTCATGCTGGGGCCCAGTTGTCAATGCGCTGAACATTGGCTACTGATGTGCTCAAGAAGAGCTATTTTCCTCCTGTGTCAGAAGTGCATTCAGTACGCTACGCCGGACACTGTTAGGAACTCACCACTTGTTGCTCTGCTGGGGGTGTGGGAGCACAGTACCTCTTATTTGAATGTGGTGTTATACCAATAAAATAAAAGCCAGCAGGATCTTATTAAAGGGGATAAGGCAAAATGCCATGTTTCCTGTGAATACAGAAAGAATCAGAGTAAGCAGATAGTTATAGCGATAACATTCCATTCAATTTCATATTTATTCTTACACATCTCTCTCTCACACACACCCCCCCGCAGGTTCTGCAAGGTTGTTATAGTTACCAGCCTTAGAGTTGCTCATGCCAAGCCACTGGCCAGGTGGCCTGGACATGAGGAGGGAGCAGGGCCTTGTCAGATGCTCATCTGATGCTCCTGGAAGTTGGTTTGCAGAATCAGACCCCAAAGTTCTCACTTTCCAGAGTCCATTTTTATAGGAATTTCTTCCTATGCCAGTCTGTGGGAATTGCTTCATCGTGCTGTTGCTGAATCAATCAGCAGATGGCACATCCCTGACGGCTCCGTGCTGCCATATGTTATCTTGTTCTTCAGTTCTCCCATCCTTGAGGCTGTTGGGTGGATTCCAGTCTGCCCTCTGGGGGTCCTCTGGTTATTTCCACTTGACGCCTTCTTCAGCCGATGGGCAAGCAAACCACCCCTACTCCAGTAACTTACAAGCTCTGCACTTGCCATGCAATGGGAAAGCAGCGGCAGCACAACAGAGGAGAAAAGTGGAAGAGAGAAAATTTAAAAAAAAACCAAATAAATCCATGGAGATGTAGAGGGGATTTTCAAAAAAGCACTCAGCACTGGCCTAACTCCGCTCCCAGTGACTTCACTGGTAAAATGTCCCAGGGACTTCACTGGGAGCAGAGCTAGGCCAATGCTGAGCAACTTGTTAAAATAGCAGGACCAGGGTAAGAATCTGACTCAGCTCCTATTCAGGTCAATGGAAATACTCCCACTGCGTGAGAATAGGCATTAGAGCAGAGCAGGGTCTGATCTGTTGCTCTACCAGGACAGGTTGATCATTTTTATCTTTCAAGTGGATTAGCATGTGTCACTGACCTCTAACCACAGGGGTGGAGATTTTCACAGGTGTCTAAGGGGACCCAGTGGAGACACTGACTGGGAGTTGAGTGCCTAATGGCCCAAGACACTTGAAAACCTCACCCAATACCAATATTCCAGATCAAAGAGAGGAGGACTGTCAAAGTACACGCTGAATCCCAGCTGTTCAGAGGTTCTCTTTGAATGGTGATATGTCTGGCATACCATCATGGTAAGCGAGCATCTTTTTGTATAGGGCTGTGTCTCGCAGGGATCTGTAATTTTTTGCTTTGGAAAAGGGAATAGTGGTTTTTTGCATCATTATACATTCCTTTCTCTGAAGCCTGTGAGCTGAACAGAAGTGCTAGCTCAATCTCAGGTCTAGCTCAGGTCTTCATCTTGTTATGCTAGATGCAGCTGCTCAAACTGTTCTTTGTCAATAAATCTTTGCAATATTGTTTTCTCTCTGTGGATCATTCATGAACCAATCATGAGTCCTGTAAATATATCTGTGGAGCCTTTCACAGACTGCTGTAAAACTAAGTTAACTCTTCACAGAGCCCGAAAAGTCTCACCACCCCAGGGTTTGGTTTTATTAACAAAGAAATCAAATTCAGTTAAGGCTTCCCCCCGAAGGCTGTTCCTAGGCTTCCTCAGAAGTGCTCAGCTGACACTTCATAATCTCTTTCTAGAGAGCCCCTCCATATCCCTTAGTCAGGTGCAAATGACAATTTATCAAAAAAACCCAACAACAAAAAACCTCATTCGGGTGTGCTCAGTTCTCATGTTCAGGCATTTCTCCACAATTGTTAGGATTAGAAACTCTGACACTTCCCAAGGGTATCTAGGGTTGTGAGGCATCATGATACCATCTACCCTGAGCAGGAGGAAGCCTTGTGTGTGACTGGTATGGGTCAGCTCCCTGACTCCTCTGGCAATACGAGCATTCCCCTCTCAGCCTATGCAGGATCCACCGTCCTTCTGAAAGTTAGAGAGATACGTTCCAACTCCCCGAGCCCTCCAAGCATCTCCCTAGAGTGTCCAGTCCCTGGTCCACTGGATGCTCACAGTATTTACTGATTTACTACTCCCAAAGAAGCAATACATGCAGGGGTACTGGAACAATTTCTATAGTGGGGCTGCTGAGAGCCATTGAACCAAACTGTAAACCCTGTATATAATGGCAACCACTTCAAGCCAGTGGGTGCAGCAGCACCCCCAGTTCCAGCACCTATGAATACATGCCATTTTACCAGATTCACCTCAGATCACTGCTCCATTTAACACACAACATTTAGATATGCTGTCGATATATTCAAATGGTAGCAAGTAGAAATGTTGGAAACAAATGTGTAAAATAAAATCTAATATGCATTCTAGAACGTAGGCTTAACTTGATACTTTCATTTCATATGCATAGGCTTGGAAGAATTAGATTTTTATCGGCTAATGTTGGTAAATGGCAATTTCACTGTACACAGAAACTGCTGAAAAAATATTTCCATTGATAATCAAAGAATAATTCTGCTTGAAAACTTAGAGTTTAAGGATATTTACTGTGAATTTTGGACATAGGATGTTTGCAGTTATGAAGCTTTAACTTTTTGAATCTCAGGGTCTACTGTTATTAACTAATTATTGTCTGACCCACGCACTTCAGAATTTCCCACTACTGTGAACATTTAAATCACTACAAATAAAAGAAAAGTGTTTAACCCATAATTTTACATGTTTAGTTGCACAAATCAACAAGAATTTTAAAAAATGCTTAAAAATAATCAATATTATCTGTCAAAATTTAAAAAAAATCTAGTTCTGCCAAGCCTACATATAGAGCAAAGTGCACCCAGAGTCCTTCCAGCCTTTTTCAACCAAGCCTGGATGTGATCCTTTTTTCATGAGGCCAAACGTGCTGCCAGCTTGTACTCTAGATAAAGAATACTGTGTGTATTTTTGCATCCCCATATATATCAAAAAAGCCCTTTCATCTTTACTCATAAACTGGACACCTTCCTGCTGTATGTTCCTTGTGACCTCTTGTTGATTTCACAATCTTGATTAGATGGTGTCTCAGTATGCAAATACTGACATTGTGAGAAACAATGCACAAGGAACAGACAGAGAGAGAAGCATCTACTACCCACTGCCTGAACAGACCATATGCAAGGCAAGTCACCTCCTCGTGATCTGTCTTGAACTTCAAGGCTCTAAGAATATAATTTCCAGTATAGATACACAACTTCTTAAATATTCTCCATACTTACATGTCACAATGATTATGACGACCAATGGGCTACTGGCTCTCAGTGAATTGATGATTGGTGAATTATTGTGCATATATTTGACCCCGGGATCCCTGTAAAATTGTATGTCCCCTCATGCTTAATTTGGAATGAAAAAGCTGCTGGGGCACAAGCAATTAGGTGCCAGGACTCAAGCAATTCTTTTACATTCATAATGCAGCAAGCTCAGAGGTGCCAGGGCTATGAACTGCCAAGCCTAGAGGTGCCAGGATTCAGCCCAGGCAAGTCCTGGCACAAATTAAGCACTGTGCCACACACCACCCCCAGCTGCCCATGCCCTCTGCTAGTTGCCACCAAGAATTCCCTGAGTCACAGAAACTCCCTTAAAAAAAAGCTGAGCTTCTCATATAATCCAGGAACTGGTGTTTTCAGAAAAAACCAGAAATCACAATATTAACAAAAAAAAAAAATCTCAAGAGTTGGCAACACTTCAACAAGAAAAGGGGCACAGGAAGATCAGGCATATTTGTATGCAGAAAGCAGTAATATCTATATCATCATTGTGACGGGGCATGACTCACCAACTTGGCGCCTCCTGCTGGCTGTGCTGGGAATTAGCTTTTGGTTGCCAGTACACCTTCCTCTAGTGATGTCTCACCACCATCACTTCTGCTCCACCTCTAAGACCTGCATTGCTTCCCGGACCACAGCATCCTCCTCTAGGCATGGCCCCCCATCTGTGCCCAACTCCACTTTCTCCCCCATTCCGGGGGAACTGGCTGTCTCTACTCCATCCACTTGCTGCTGTGGCCTACTGTAGCCTTCACTCTAGCCCCTCACCTCAAGGGGTAAACTGCAGTCCAAATACTGGCCACCCCCTCTGTGGCAAGTGTGGGAGGAAAGGGGAGGGGAAGCAGGCCCACCCACTATTCCAGGACCCAGGGACCCTATAGCTGGCATATGCTGCTGCTCCTCCAACTCCCACCGGCTATTTCCATGGGCCACTTCCCCATAGCCCTAGCACCTTCCCAGCCCTTTGTATCAGGGGCCTCAGGCTGGAGCTCCCTATTGCTCTCCTGACCCTACCCACCACTGCTCTATTTAAGGTACTACTCTAAGTCAGCTAGTCCTTCTCCCTTGCACTCCAGGAAGAAACTGACTCTGCTCTGTTGAGCAGCCCTTCTTATATGACCCTCCCCGATCCTGATTGGCTGCTCCAACAAGCCTTCTCCTGATTGGCTCTCTACAAGCCCTCCTCCCATTGGTTGGGTTTTGCGCAACCTCCCTGAGGGCTGCTTTAACCCTCCATCTACCTGTGTAGAGCAGCCACCCCAGGACACATTACATATAGAAAGCATGGAAATGACTGGTTAATTTACATCTTAATTTTATTCACCAGTGAGTTTGGGTACTGCCATCTGATTGATTAGTTCATGATTTTTAAATTTTGCACATTCTCTGCACTCCTGGGGTTTGATCAGTCTCAGAAACAAATTTGGTAAAATACCAGGAGAAAGCCTGTGCTTGAACAAGTAGTCAGAATAGAAGCAGGAATTACTGCAAGTCTCACTAAATAGACTGTTTTAAGAACATTTCCTGGCATGTTTTGGAAGACTCAGAATGTTCAGATTATTTAGAGAAACTTTTTAACTTGTGTTTCTCTGAATGCCAAGTTTTTCAAGATCCTCCCCTTTTACACAATAGATATTACTGATGTCACCCTCCATGTACACTTAGTGATGTAATACCCACGCATAGGCTTAAGTCATCAAGTGCGTATAATCTTAATACATGCACATCTGGAATTGACCTCCTTCTGAACATTTTAACAAATTGTTTTGAGAGAAAAAATCCAGCATATATTTCCTCCTTTGAAAACCTTAGTGGCACTTAGAAAAGGAGTACTTGTGGCACCTTAGAGACGAACCAATTTATTTGAGCATAAGCTTTCGTGAGCTACATCCAATAAAGTGAGCTGTAGCTCATGAAAGTTTATGCTCAAATAAATTGGTTCGTCTCTAAGGTGCCACAAGTACTCCTTTTCTTTTTGCGAATACAGACTAACACGGCTGTTACTCTGAAACCTGTCATTAGTGGCACTTAGTTGGACTAAATGTCTTTGAATTACCTCCATCATCTATGACAGGTTCCAGAGTAGCAGCCGTGTTAGTCTGTATCCGCAAAAAGAAAAAGGAGGACTGGTGGCACCTTGGAGACTAGTCTCTAAGGTGCCACAGGTCCTCCTTTTCTTTCTCCATCATCTATATAAATCATGGTGAAAATGTCAGAAGGTCTTATCTAGGTGCTGTAGCTTCAAGAATATTAAATTACAGTTTCTTATAGTTTAAAGAATATATAATTTCTCCTTAATATTCATTATATGCTGGTGCTACCAGCCAATCACATCTTTTCGTTATGCTCCTCATTTGCCCTGAATATAAAGTTAGACCAGGCATTTTTTCTTTCATCCATATTTCCCTTTCCTTATCTTTAAGATGCTTACTGTTTCTCTGTCGCTGTATTAACATATCATTACAACACCCCCCACCTTCACTTTGCCACGCTCCCATCATTCTCCTTCAAATACCATCTGACTTTCTCCCATGCTGCCCTGTGTGCGTGTGGAAAGCGCCCGGGGCATGAGGAAATCAGTGAAGCCACTACTTTATCCTTCCTCAAATCTCTCCTAAGGCTCATCTCTGCTAAAATATCTACAAACCCTGCCAGCCTGATCATGGTTAGAGAGAGGGTGAGTTGTAACTACTGTTTAGTATGAAAAATTTTCTTTTTACAGTTAGTTAATTTCCCCTTTCCTGCTCTTATACGTTTGTTGCATCCATCTGGTTAGAAACCAAGAGAGTAAGCCTCATAGGCGCCGGCTTCCTCTGGGCCCGGGGGGGTGCTGAACCCTCTGCTCTGCTTCAGGCCCCACCCTCTTCCCACACCTCCCCCAAGTCCCCACACCTTCCCTGCCTCTTCCCGCCACTGCCCCATCTCTTCTCACCCAGTTCCGCCCCCTTCCCTGAGCACGCACCGGGCCCCCCTACTCCAGAGCCTCCTGCACGCCGCGAAACAGCTGATTGCAGTGGGCGGGAGGTGCTGAGAGAGGGGGGAGGAGTTTACAGTGGGGCCAACAGAAGGCAGGAGGCACTGGAGGGTTGTGGGGAGCTGGCTGCCGGTGGGTGCTAAGCACCCGCTAATTTTTTTTCGTGGGTGCTCCAGGGCTGGAGCAGGAGTCAGTCTCTATGGTAAGCCTTCAAAGCAGGAATCATCTTTGTATTTGTACAGAGCCTCCTACCATAGATCAATGATCCCTGATGGGTGCTTCTAGGGTCTGCTGTAATAAAAATAAACACAGATCTGTGGTTTGTTTATACAATTAATAAACATTTCATGAGTGGTGTAATGCCACCCACTGCGATGTTGCACACGAGGCTGAACTTTGAGAACTATTAGAGCCCAAATGTTTTCAGCAGGCACCCCAAGAGCAGTAAAACATTACTTGTTAATACCAGCCCTACCCACCAATAAAATAAGGAGCACCAGGATGAAAAGAGAGTTAGAATAGCCGGTCTTTGTGGGAAAAGCTTATGTTTAATTGGCCATGGTAGAGGAAATGACTGGGGAGCTATTAACAGCAATCTGAGATAAATGTAATAAACGTCTATGGCAGAGAGACAACTCAATCTACTGTAGAATTTATGTTTAGTTACCTGGAGCTTTTAAAAATGGAGGGAAGCTGAGACATTTGTTGAATAAACAAATGTCTATTCATACAGTATTGTTTTAGTAGCAGTATTGTGTGTTGGCGACAGTGGGATTGTACATAGGTAGAAGGGACTGTGTTATGTAGGTGTACAGCAGTCAAAGCCTTTTGGAAGTGAGTAGAAAGAAAATAGATGCTGAAATGCTTAATTAAACAAATGCCTTTCATTCCAAATGGTATATGTTGGGAATCTGAATGGGGCTTACATTTCTCAGAGAGCAACAGATTGTTGTAAGAAAATACACAGCAGATATTAAAGGTGGTAAACAGCTATATTAGGCCCGTTCCACTCCCATTCATACCAGTGCAGGATTGTTCCCTTTGATATAATTCAGTGTAATTTTAACTAGCTAGTTTTTTAGGAGGTCATTCATCACTGTGATGTCAGAGCACCTTTCACCAAAAGTGCTTTATTAATTTTCAGCGTCTCATGCAATGTGACTTCAACTGCACAAGTTTGAACAACATTAACAAGGTGCTTTTCAGCATCAGCAGACTTCGTAATACTAAACTGGAAGACATGGGTTAATCTCTGCAAAGAACATATGACTCTGATGCTGGCAGACTATGCGACAGCTCATGCCCAGGCCCAGGGCCTCACAGAACAATGACAAATGCATAGCTGGGAACTAGTCTGGCTCACCTGCGGGTTAGTGTCATTAAAATAGATATTAGTTTTATAAGAATGTGTTTAGTGTTTAGACTTTATGAGATGCTTGTAGGATGCTGCATGTATTAATCTTACTTAGAATATCTCTTTCCCATGGTATAAAGTCACATTGAGTGTTTGCATTGTAAACTCCTGTTATTCTGAAACTCACCAAACAGGAAAAGAAGCATTAATTAAGGATCAGTGCTCATCCTGCACACAAGATGGCACATTGAAGGCAGACGAGATTTGTGTAGCATCAAAAAAGACAGAGACCCTGTCTTGTACGCCTGATTGCATTTCTCACTCCCTCCAGGAAGGGGATACGTGCGCAGGAACTCATCCCATCAGCTTGGATTCTGGAGTGAAGGGGATAAAAATGCCTGACATGGAGAAACTGGGGTCTCTTTATGGTGTATGGGCTCTGAGGGGCAGAGATTCCTAAACATAAGCAAGAGATCCCCATGCTGCTTGGCATGGGTCAACCCTAAAAGGACAGATAATATTTGTGACAAAGTCTGGCTGGACAGCGGCAAGAGAGTGGTGGAAGGCAGATATATTAACACTAGAATGATAAAGCCCTTTTTCCTATAAGCCAGTGGTTCTCAACTCTGGTCCAGCGCTTGTTCAGGGAAAGCCCCTGGCATGCCGGGCTGGTTTGTTTACCTGCCACGTCTGCAGGTTTGGCAGATCGCAGCTCCCACTGGCCGCGGTTCATCACTCCAGGCCAATGGGGGCTGCAGAAAGCGGCGCGGGCCGAGGGATGTGCTGGCCACCCTTCCCGCAGCCCCCATTGGCCTGGAGCGGCGAACCGCGGCCAGTGGGAGCCGCGATTGGCCGACCCTGCAGGTGTGGCAGGTAAACAAACTGGCCCGGCGTGCCAGGGACTTTCCCTGAACAAGCGCTGGACCAGAGTTGAGAACCACTGCTATAAGCTTAGAAGAAATGACCTCCAGTCAACTAGGGACAACTGAGTCAAATTAAGGACTGCTTGAGACCTTTCCCTCCCGCCTTTCTGGTGAGAGAGGAGGAGAGACAAGCTGCTGTAGGACTTGTGGCAGCCGGTTTAGGTTGTCTGCCCTGGGTTTTTTTGCAGTCTGCCCTGAAGTTGGCAGTCATGATCGTGAGCCACTCCAGACAGCATGACAATGACCCTGGTATATAACCCTTCATATTATTCTTGGAAAAACAAATGAATCACTAAAAACAAGATGGTCCTCAGTGTTCTTTGTATATTTTGTGGCACAATTATAGAACCCTCCCTCATGTGTGTGAACATTTAATTCCCATGTGAGTGGTGAGCACTTGGTACTCACATGAATGGGTTCCCATCAGTAGGAGGGAGGGTTCTTCAATCTGGCAGAGCAGGTAGGCTATGGATGATTAATTGATGACTATGCAACACCTCCCTGAGAGGAGAAAAGTAAATATTTTCTGATTACTTTGACTACATTTTTAAAAAGAAAAGACTCTTAGAGAGGAGTTTTAATATATTACCTACATTGGTTGTAAGGAGCAGATGGGAGCCAAGAATTTTGTTTTTCCTGAATGTTTATGCATAAAAACCAAAATCCAATCTTCTTAAAATCTTAGGTCATTTCAGTAGATATGGTTTCTCTGTATTTTAATATGGCATTACTCTATTAAAAAGAGTGCATCCAGAATGTATAATTTTATCTTTGTGATGTTGATCCATTGCATTTAATTAATGTCAAGGTTGTGTTCCTTTTCTGAAAGCTGTTAGTTTTCATACATTCTGCCATAAATGCACTTTAAAATTCAACCATTGTGCACAGACTGATTATCGCCAAAATGCCATTGCACAAAAGCTATTTTATCACTAATAGTACTAATAAGCCTTCAGCCATAATTCATGAGCACAAGGAACATCCTCAGTAATGTCTCCATTCAGTTAATAAGATGCTCTAAGTGCCTGACCATTTATTTTTAACTTTGATTTTGTTTATTGAGCAGGACCTCTTGGTATCTAAGTGTTAGCAATACTCATACTCTGAATGGCCACAGATCCACGGTCCTCCAAGGAACATTCTCAGCCATACACCAGCACTAACGTCAGAACGGTGGTTAGCAAGAAGACTAGGGAGAGTTAGAGGAAGTGCAGAATACGGAAGGTTAGTGTCGTGGTGGTAGCACTCTTCCTTAAAGCTCGTTCTCTCATTCCGAACTGGGTTTGATCAAAACAGCAGAACTGAATTCTCCAGGCGTGAGGGGGGCAACTCACGTTCTCCCGCTCCTCCAGGCTAGATCTCAGCCTTGCCGCATGGACAGCATTCTACTGTAGAAATGACTGAGTCCCCCAGGTCTGTTGCTGCTACCCCACCTGAACCTTGTTCCTGGGCTTCTTGCAGCAGCGGAGTCAAAACAAGAGGTTCTAACAGGCCCTGCAGTTATAATGAAAGGATGCCTGCCCCTCTGCTCTAGTCAAGGGACAGGCCTGCTAGCTGCCTGAACTGACCAGTTGTTGCTGCTTTCCTATAGTTGTTTGTCCCTCCCAAATTGGCCCAAGGTGTTGGGGAAAGCATGTTCCATTAATTTCTGTGCTAATCCTCCATACTACTCTGAAAATCTTAACTGGACAGACCACTTTCATTTTCTCAGTCATGCTGCTGTGTATCATGGGGCCTGTGAGCCCCTGCAATATAGTTGGGGGCCACATTATATTAAGTTTATGAATGGTTTATGTATTGCTGTGGGCCAGGGATTGTATGCTCCAGGATCCAAAACCTGTAGGGTGTGTGTGGGGGGTATGATTCAGGCAAATCACTTGAATAGTAAATACCCCCAGAGAGTTACCACCCTTGGGTGCATATACTGGTGCAAACTGCATTTTCCAGAGATCAACAGAGTGTTTTTGGCATAAAAAAGACTGAGTTTAAACTGCCTACAGGACCTTCATTTGATTCAACAAATGGACAGGACCTTCCATCCAAGGGGAAGCTCCAACAGCAGGGTTGGAAAGACTTAAGCTTCCTAGGGCCCCATAATACCGATGGGTGATCTCTGGTAAGCTTGTAGCATGCATGTAGGAATGTCTATAGGCTTTTTTCTCTCTGTAGGGCTTTTTACCCAACAATAAATGTATTTTGTTTTGTAAAGGCTGGTTGGTAACTGGTATACAGGGTTGTAGCCCCTGGAAAAAGACTAACCACAGGTGCTGTACCTCGATCAGACCTGCTGGGGAAATTGCAATGAGGTGCATAGGGACTGCAAGGCGAACCCCAGTTCTGAGGGGGAGAGGCACAGGCCTCCACCTAAGGTTTCAGGCTCCCAGTTGTTGCCTGTTAAGTGAGAGCCCTCAGGGAAGGGGGAGGGTCGTCAAAGGTGCAGTTATCCCTGAAACTGTGACAGGGCCAAATGACACAATAAGACAGGTTAAAACTGAAGACTTTGCACTGTTGTTGCTTCAGAAAGACTTTCAGGTGGATGAATTTATGAAAGAGAAGAGGACGGCAGTGAACAGTTCCCAGAACTTACTCTGGTCCCTTGGAAGAAATTATTTCCTGAAGAGAGATTTATCTTTTCCTTTTCATAACAATCTTTGTAAGAGCTGAAAATGTCAAAATCCCTTCTGTGGCTGGCCCTCCCCTATATGTGAGCAGTTTGCTTCGGGCAGCAAGACTCTTACAGCTGGCACTGGCCTTTACATCTGATTTCTCTCTCATCATGGCATGAACTCAAGTCGCTTTATTATGATTTGGGGGAACAGCAATTTATCATCTACACTAATATGGCCAGTTACACAGACTCAGCACAACCAGTAACTGTGGCTGAGGAAAGGAGATCATAAAGAGCACTTTATGAAATCATGGCCCCACTCCCACACCATTACACTACATTTAATGGAAGATGTGTGGCTAAGTCCCTTGGAGTGTTTCCAAAACTTCAACCTGGCATCAAAAGTTAATTTTGTCTTATCTGTGGGGGCTGTTTGTGTGACATGGACAAGTTTTCCAGTGAGTGCTTTAGTCCAAAATGTGGGTCAGTATAATAGAGGATGTGGCATAACCTGTCTCGGACTTAACCCACTTCTCTAATGCATTAGAAATCTCCTTAAATTAAAATATTTCTACTAATGCCATCACTGAACTGTCAGGTTATAAGCCTCACCAGTAAAGCAATATGTATGATAAAACCTATACGGTACCTGCTCCAGATGAGTGGCTCCACCTAACCCAACACAAATCACTTACCTGTACAGTAACTGCAGTTCTTTGAGATACGTTGTCCTATGTGCATTCCACGGTAGATGTGCACCGGAGTACAAAGATTAATGCCAGCAGTGTCCCTTTGGTTTATGCATGCACCATAACTATCCTTCTGCTCCGTACCATAGGTACAAATGGTGGTGTGGGACCAGCCACCAATCCAGTTCCTTCTCACTGTCCTTGGCCTGAGGTAGATGTCCTTGACATCTTCTGAGTTTCAGTCCAAGGCATATCCATAAAGCAGGTGAGAGAAACTTCAATAGAACCATGCTCCTTTGGAATATGTGGTCCTGGCAAAGTCAAAATGCTTCTGTGACCTCAGGCAGATGGGGGCAATTTTGTCAGAATTTTGTTTTGGAAGGAAACAGGAAAATTTTCGAACCATGTCAAAATACCCCCTTTTGACGCTTTTGGGAAAAAAGTTACAATTTTTAGTTTTGAAATGACTTTTCATCTTGACATTTTGCATTATTTATGTTTTGTACTATATTACCAGTCAATCACAATCATTTTGTTAAAACAAAGTTCTGATCTACCTAAAACCAATCCCCCCCACAAATTTTCCTTTGCAGAGAATTTCAAAAAAATCAGATTTTGTTCCGATTTGAAACAAAAAGCCGAATTCTGAAGTCTCTAAATCTTTTGTGAAATGGAACCTCTGTCCCTTGCACATCTCTATCCACTTCACCCTCCTACCTACCCTACCTGTTCCTGTTTCATGCCTTCCCTCCCTCCTCCCCGAATTCAACTGCTTCTCATTCCCTCTGCCCACAAAGACAGCCAGGGGTGTACGGCAAAGACATTGTTAAAGAATAACATAACTGGAGTTTCTCAAATGCTGCATCATTGTAGAGAGGAACTGCGTTGTGCAGATTGCCCTTCCTACATGTGCCCATGCAGGACACCTCTCTTTCTCATCACATAATATCACTGTGGAAATTGCTTACACAGAAAAATCACTGACTCCAGACTCAGAGCACCCTCTCGTAGCATGGTGTGGCCCTGCAGCATCTCTGACTCAGTTTTCCCTCAGTAACTTGGTCCTCCAGCCAATGCATTAACAAAAGTCCACCTGTGCCAGGGTATACAAGTCCAAAACCAAACACAGAGCTTTTGCCCCTCTCAAACTAGGCCCAGCCCCTCCTTCACAAGTAGTATATCTTTCCTCCTCTTCTGTCCACAGGTTTTGCCCTTTCCAGGCTCCTTTTAATTTCTCCCTTCAGCCCATCCTGGGCTCTGTTGTGATGCTTGTGGCTCCTGCCTGGAGTTTTCCACAGGCTTCTTCCCGTCTCATGCTTTCCTCTAGCTCCTTGCAGCATTCCGCTCTCCTCTCCAGAACAGTCCTCTGCGGGTGGGCTTCCCTCACCTGAAATCCAGCTATGCACAGGTGTAGCAGGGTGGGGCTCACTGAACAGAGTTGACTGAACCAAGTCTCTTGGCCTTTAAAGGGGCAGGCCACCCTGCTGCAGGAAGTAGTTAGTACACCTGCCACTTCTTTGGATGCTAGTCAACAGGTGAAGATGAGCTTGTACCATGTGATCAGCCAGCTTGCCACAGGACAGCAGTGATCCAGTAACTACTTGCAAACTACTGTTTATTTGGAAATACAGAAAAAACAACAACCCACCATGAGTTCTTACTCTTGTATTGAAAGGCTTTTTCTAATTTCTCCTAAGGCCATCTGTATATGCAAAGACTGACAAAGCAGTGTGAAGGTATGTTATTTTTAGGACAAATTTTACAATGTATCAGATCTAAAACAAAAACTATCAATCAAAAATACCCACTCAGCTTAAAAAAAAATCCTAAAAGTGAGTGAACAGTGCTTATCAAGGGCAAGCCTGATAGCTAAAAAGATTAATGCTGCAAAGTTAAAATGCACCAATGGGACAGAATATCAATGAAAGGCTTAGAGTATAAACCAAAACGAGCTCAAAGCTAGCACAAATTTCTTTCCAGTTGAAATACAGGACAAATTTAAAGAACTCAGGACCAAAATTTTGAAACTAGAATGCCTAAGATTAAGCACCTGAATAAATCAATCGTGCTGAGCAATTAACAGCTTCATTGACTTTTATGGGAGATGCAGATATTTAGTGTCTCTGAAAAACAGCCCACATAGTTAGATGCCTAAATATGGCTTTTGTGCCTAACTTTAGGGCATGGTTCTTATTTCTAGAGATGGGCCCAAACGAAAATCCCTGATCTGAATATTCCTGAGTGCTAAGGAAGCCTGGATCTGGATCCGGACCTTGCAGCTGAAATCCATTTCTACATATTGCTAGCACCAGGACCATATCCAGTCAGCGAATGTTACACAACATTTAACTCTGTCTGCAACGGGAGTTCTCAAATCAGCTTTGGTGTGCCTGCAACTCCCTTTCATTCCCCCCTCAAATATAGCTAACGGGGATTGCATCCCGATTCAGAGGGCTGGCCTAAGGATTTAGGGGCAGACTAATAAAATGCATCTTTGCAAATTTAGTTTATTGTACATTAAATAAATGTACAAATCTCCAGCTTCTTACTGTAGAAGTGGATCTCAGTTTGTTGTGCTGGTGGTTTTGCACAGTTGCCTACATGCCAGCCCCCTATCCATCCAACAGTTAAGATCATTCTAGCAAATTTTAGCGTAGTGCTGTACAAATGGCACCACTACATGTCACCCCCGTTGCACTGAGGGGAAAATTAAATGAGAGAGGTAAGTGACTTTACTGAGAGCTAGGGTTGCCTGCTCTCCTGATTTTATCGTGAGTCTCATGATACCGTGTTTTCCTTAAAGCCCCAACTCCCAGATTCATGCGATTATATGAGTGAGAAATTTCTTTAAAAAAAAAAAAAAAAAAGCTTATAGCCCTCATGGCTGCAGTGAAAAGACTGGAAAAAGTGACCTGAGCATGACCCTAAAAGACACAAAAGGCACAAGAAAAGCATCTTTTTTTCTTAAACAAATCCTATGAGTTTTAAGCCATTCTCCTGATTTATTGTTTTTTTGAAAGCTTGGGGTTGGTGATACTGAAGACCACAGATGAAGTGGCTGTCAGGGCTGGGATTAGCACACAGGAGTTGCTGACCTTCAGACCCTCGCTTTGCTTCCTGGAGTAGCTCAGGTTGCCTCTGAAACTACTGTGCTGCCTTTCCTTTTGGCCAGAGGCCGAAGGCTAGCTGCTCAGCATCGGTCCTTCTCTAATCTGAATGACCTGTAGCCATGGTTTCCACATATCCCAAAGCACAGGCCTGAGCAGCTTTAATGTCTGTTTTGAAGTCCGGCCATCTTCACAAAGGGAAAAGGCTAGAAATGTATTTTTTTAAGGTGAATGCTGAATGTTGAGGTTCAACCTGACTCCTGACATTTCTAGGTCTCCGAACAAAGAGGTGCCTGTGGCGATGACAGAATATGGCCCTAGGTAACTCACATGCCACCTTAGAATGAATATATCATATTTTTGTATTAATACAGATGTATTCTGAGCTATGACATAGTGGCTATGTGGCTATGACATAGTGGCTATGGCTATGCATTACTGTATATGTACCATAATGTTTGGAAAGATATGGCGTGATGCACATACACATGCCCTCATTCCTCTTTCCCATTATTTTCATAGTGTATTGCCTAACTATCAAAGATCCCACAGTTTCAAGCTTCTCTTCTTCCCAGCTTGTCCTGCACTTCATAATGCTTAATTTGGACCTCAAAGTCTGAGTGTACAGATACAAATGTGCAGTTTCAAATTCAAATCTGTGAAGTGTTCTGATTCTTGTGTTACATCATGGTTTGAGAAAGGACATATGAATTCATTTTACCCAAACATGTGGAGTTTCTCAGATTCCCTGGCACTGTGTTGTGCAAAGATTTAAAGAACAGAATTTGTCATGTAAACCCACGAATTAGAAACTAGATGAATGACTGCCCAGTTTCTTTTGGCTATGATTCTGAAGATTCAGTATTGAGCCTTGAAAATAGGTTAGGTTTCAGTTCTTTGGTTAACAGTTCACAAAGCTTGTGCTAGTGCTTAGAGTAAACTCCCCAAAGGTTAGGGGGAGGACCGAGGCACTGGAGATGATTGAGTGGGTGTTTATTGTAAGCCATTCGAATGAGAATCACAAAATCCACTTATGCAAACTGACAGCCTGAACACATAATTCCTACTGGCAAATAGGTCGTTGCTGCTAAGTCCTCATCCTTGTCTGCTCCCACTGCAAACTCCTTTTAGAATATCTAATTATTTTGCTTCTGCACTGGAGAACACTGTGGTGGAGGTAACTCCTAATCTAGACATTCTTTCCTTCTTCTCTGAAAATATAAAGGGAATATATATATGAGCAGAGGGATTTGTTTAGAAGGCACAGTGTCACCCAAGGCACTTCACCATGTCTTTGAGGAATGCCCAAGTCACTTGTATGCGGGCTGAACACTGTTCTACAGGCTTTACAGTACTTCCGCTGATTTTATAAATGCCCCTAGAAGCCTGTGTGTCCAGATTGCAAGTCACCTTTCATTCTCTGCTAAGAAAATCAGTTTGTTTCAGCAGAGCAGGACAGTTTTTTTTCTACCTGTACTTAGAGCTTGCTAGTAGATTTCTATTAACACAAAGATATTTTAGAATCAAGACTCTTTCTCAATACTGCTTTCACTTTATTAGAACAGTATTTTCATGTGCTACTGAATAGTTTTCACTACTGCAGGGCCTTTCATATTTGCTGAAGATGCCAAGATGTATTTGGACTTTTGTCATGATATCTACTATCTTTCTGATTCTGGCCTTCTATTTCTGAGA
Source organism: Lepidochelys olivacea (assembly GCF_965140295.1). NCBI lineage: Eukaryota > Metazoa > Chordata > Testudines > Cheloniidae > Lepidochelys > Lepidochelys olivacea. The sequence goes on along the minus strand of NC_140414.1, from coordinate 18,465,161 downwards.
ATTAACTGTTAGACTAAGCGTCAGCTTCAGTCTTGTGTTATGAGCATATCTCTCACCCTTCAAACCTGCCAGTGTGCAGCACTGGCAAGAAAAATTGGCAATCAAGGGTGGAAATGCAGAATACCAGTAAGTCACATGGTAACTGACAAACTATAAGGTTTTTAAAGTATTGAACCTGTCTTACAAGCAATTTGTTTGGCTAATTGAATTCAAATAGTAATTATAATTTTGTTTTTCTAGGTTTTTTTAATCACATGCAGTCCTCAGGTTCCACCTGGATCACCAGCAGTATGAACCCTGAACCTTCACATCCTCAACAACAGCCTCTACCAATGTATTCCCAAAGTTCATACTGACTATTGTCATTGAAATGCAGCTTTCCTGGATGATGCAATTCCATACCAGCCCCCTAGCACCTCCATATAGACTTCCACTCCTCTGGTGGTGTAATGCATTTAGTTATTCAGGTTACAAACAACTGTCCATTCAAATACTGTCATACTGCTAGAAGCGTGATTAAAAGTCCACAGTGGAGCCGATGTGCAGATCGGCAGTTTGGCTTAACTCCTTTTATAGGGCTCAATGCTGTAAACACACAAAGAACCTGACTTCAGTGAGATTTCTCATGAGTCAAGTTACCGCTGGTCATGTTTGCGGGATTGTGATCAAAGTAAATAGGAGAAAAAAAATCTCTAATCATCAATACCTATCCTCATTGTCAATGTGTGCACACACAGTCATTCCATTATGAAGGAGTTTGCTTCACTCAAACGCCTACTTTCTGACACAGCAAGTACCCTTCTCTCACCCCCTTCTCTCACGGCAAAGTCAAAACTGCCCAAACAAAACCATCAGTCAGGTCAGCAGTTAGCTGTGGAATTGATGTGTTACAGCTGCATTGCAAGGATAATGCCTCCAAGAGATTAATTCTCAAGGAAAACGACTCATATTAGCATATACAGTAGAACCTCAGAGTTACGAACACCTCAGGAATGGAGATGGTTCGTAACTCTGAACAAAACGTTACGGTGGTTCTTTCAAAAGTTTACAGCTGAACATTGACTTAATACAGCTTCGAAACTTTACTATGCAGAAGAAAAATGCTGCTTTCAACCACCTTAATTTAAATGAAACAAGCACAGAATCGGTTTCCTTACCTTGTCAAATCTTTTTTTTTAAACTTTCCCTTTATCTTTTTAGTAGTTTACATTTAACACGTTTCTGTACTGTAGTTGCATTTGTTGTTGTTGTGTTTTTGGGGGGGGGTCTCTGCTGCTGCCTGATTGCATACTTCCGGTTCCAAATGAGGTGTGTGGTTGACTGGTCAATTTGTAACTGTGGTATTCGTAACTGTGAGGTTCTACTGTACCCTTCAGCTAAAGAAGAGATAGGCTTGAATGGATTTTTGCCTTTATTGCTTTTTCAAAGGCACTTATGGGAGTTAAGCCCCAACTCCCATTGAAAATTATTGGGACAGCGATTGACATGCAAGGAGCGCGGAGAGTCTAGTTCCCTTAGGAGCTCTTGAAAATCCCAGCCTATACGATTAATGTTTGTAGGACAGAGTCTACACTTTGCTAAATATTTAGAATCAGAAAACTTGCACTGAACTGGGCCAGCTGCCACTTTTACAAGAGAACATCGGGAGGAGAGTCATGCCACCGGGGGAAAGTCCTGCTGTCATGGCAGCCTGGACGGCTGCTACTGTAGTTCTCTACGCATGCACAAAGAGTTCCAGCTACATACACAGCACTGCAGTTGTCCCTGCCGGGCTTGGCTTCCTCATGCCTGTGACTCCCCCACCTGCATGGGTTGTACCAATAAAATAAAAGCCAGCAGGATCTTATTAAAGGGGAGAAGGCAAAATACCACAGTTATTGTGAATACAGAACGAATCAGAGTAAGCAGTTAGTTATAGCGATAACATTCCATTCAATTTCATATTTATTCACACATTCATTCCTACGCACACACACAGGTTCTGCACGGTTGTTATCATAGTTACCAGCCTTAGAGTTGCTCATGCCAAGCCACTGGCCAGGTGGCCTGGACACGAGGAGGGAGCAGGGCCTTGTCAGGATGCTCCTGGAAGTTGGATCTGATGCTCCTGGAAGTTGGTTTGCAGAATCAGACCCCAAAGTTCTCACTTTCCAGAGTCCATTTTTATAGGAATTTCTTCCTATGCCAGTCTATGGGAATTGCTTCATCGTGCTGTTGCTGAATCAATCAGCAGATGGCACATTCCTGACGGCTCCGTGCTGCCAGATGTTATCTTGTTCTTTGGTTCTCCCATTCTTGAGGCTGTTGGGTGGATTCCAGTCTGCCCTCCGGGGGTCCTCTGGTTATTTCCACTTGACGCCTTCTTCAGCCGATGGACACTGGATTCTTAGGCTGGCACCTCCCTGATCATTCAGTTATTATCCACACCGAGCATCCATCCACATACATCCTCTATCTCTATTTTAATCACAATGGTTAATACAACAAAAGGGCAGGGAGTCCCTAGGGGCTCTTTCTGTTGTTAGAGTATTGCTTTGAGTCTCTCTCTCTGTGAATTGCTTTGAGAACAGACTCTGTCTTAGAATGTACTAACACAATTAGCAGCTTGCAAGTTTCACACATAGAGGGAGAGAAACAGTACCAAAAACCAAGAGACCTCTTAATTAGTAATACCCTGGAATTTAAACTCTGGGGAATCAAACTCATTTGTGATTTTAATACAGAACTTCTTTAATATGATCCAACACATGCACACATATCGTCCTGGAATTCCCTACTGTCCTTCCATGTCAGATCCCTGACCCCTGTGTTTTGGAACTTGTGGGGGAGGATTATCCTTCATACGTTTTAAACAAAAGCAACTGGATTTGAAGAGCTGGGATCTCCCTGCCAAGCCTAGCTAGAGAGGGAAGGGGGAAAGTGGTGTGGTTGGCATGTACTCACAGGTGCAGCCTGATGACAGCTGCAGCATTGCTCTCAGACCTACAGCTACTGTGTGCATGGAGGTATCTGTGTCAGTAGCAGGCAGGGCTAGTACCAGCAACACCCTCCCCAGAATCATTTCCTCCTCTTCCCAGAGTGCCTCAACTCACTTAACAACTCACTGTGGGTCACTCCGATGACTTTGGTGGACTGTAAGATATTGGAGGCTATGAAGATGTGCTCCCATTGTGTTTCTGTAGTGTCTCTTCCTCCCTGAGGGAGCTGGATTCTTGAATGACCGTCTCCAAGAAGACAGGGGACTTCTACATGCCTTGGTTGGGGGATGTGGGGATGGCTCACTGGGGGTGTGTGATGACCCACAGAGCAGAACACGCTTGCCCCACTCTCTGGTCCTGCTACTCTGCAATGTCCCTGACAGCATAATTTCACTGTCACCATGCCTGCCATCAGACACTTGCACAGTCAAAGTGAGCTGCTGCTACAGCCTCCCGCACAAAAAGCTATGTCAGAACTTGCCTTTTCACTGGATGAGCTATTACCAGCAGAAGAGTGAGTTTGTGTGTGTATGGGGGTGGGGGTGTGTGTGAGAAAACCTGGATTTGTGCTGGAAATGGCCCACCTTGATTATCATGCACATTGTAGGGAGAGTGGTCACTTTGGATGAGCTATTACCAGCAGGATAGTGAGTTTGTGTGTGTGGTTTTTGGGAGGGGGGTGAGGGGGTGAGAGAACCTGGATTTGTGCAGGAAATGGCCCAACTTGATTATCATGCACATTGTGTAAAGAGTTGTCACTTTGGATGGGCTATCACCAGCAGGAGAGTGAATTTGTGTGGGGGGGTGGAGGGTGAGAAAACCTGGATTTGTGCTGAAAATGGCCCAACCTGATGATCACTTTAGATAAGCTATTACCAGCAGGACAGTGGGGTGGGAGGAGGTATTGTTTCATACTCTCTGTGTGTATATAAAGTCTACTGCAGTTTCCACGGTATGCATCTGATGAAGTGAGCTGTAGCTCACGAAAGCTCATGCTCAAATAAATTGGTTAGTCTCTAAGGTGCCACAAGTACTCCTTTTCTTTTTGCGAATACAGACTAACACGGCTGTTACTCTGAAAAAAGAGAATGCCAGTGTGTTTTTGCACTAGTCCGCCACCATCACTACTAGCATAAATGACGTTGCCACGGCCTAAAATAGCACTCTTCGCAACGTTCAAGGAGGGTGATGCAAGCAGCAATTGTTATGGGGGGAAGATGCAACTTACTTGGCAGCAAAATGAAGGTAAATATGATTTTACAGAGTAACGCAATAATTAAAATATTGGTATAGACTAGCAGTTATCTTTTCCATTATCTTTTCTTCTAATATACCTTGGCCAATGCTGACTGCTTCAGAGGAAGCTTTAAAGCTCTGCAGTTAAATCTAATTGTGCACTAGTGTACCACCGGGAAAACTTCTTCCTGATCTCAACTTGTGATGAAATTGCTGAAGTTGTTCTCCAAAGTAGTATGACTATAGAAGAGTAGGCATTTATTTGTTCTTAATCTAAGCTATTTGCTTGAAAAAGGAACTACACTGCGTACAAGGTATGCATCTATTATACATTTGTTCCCTTTTCTTTACTAGTGTGCCCTTGTTTTTGTATTGTGAGAAAATGTAAAGAGAAGGACCAAACAGTGTTCACTATTCACAGCCTTCATTATTACATGTATCATCTCATCTTCTCCCCAAACCCGTCCTAGACTTTCCAGTCTCTCCTGGCATCTTTCACACCCACTACCTCAATTATTTTGTTTTAAAATATTAAGGCGTTTGTAGGTTTAAGTCTCAGAAGATATACGATCTTACACGTTTAGCTTTACTCATGTGAGATGTGCCATTGACTTCAGTCTGACCGCTCCTGTGAGTGAAGTTTGACACATGAGAAAGTGTTTGCAGGAGGGCGGTCATATTTTCCAACGGCAAAACTCAGCTCTCCTTGCACAGAGCCTGAGCCATGGGATTCTGCCAAGGGAACTCAGTGAAGTTTAAACGACACATAAAAGCACACTATAACCCATCCTTACTGTAGCCAGTCTCTACACAGATTCAGAGGAGGGAGAATCCCAGACGACTCAAAGCGAGCTGCCGCACTGTGCCTTTACTCTTGAAGAGGTGCAGCACAGAATGCTCAGCCCAGGAGGAGGCGGGTAAAGGTGGTTTTCTACTAACTTTGTGTCCTCCTCATACTGGGCTTCCCTGGGGGGTGGAGAGGCCTCCTGGCATAAGTTAGACAGCCCTGGGGGTGTCTACATTTATAGCTGCTCTGTAATGAGTCGCAGTGCTAGGTAAAATCTCTGCAGTGCCACATACTGTGACCCTCCCACCCACAACACACCACTCTTGCCCCCAACCCTGTGCCCCGCAAGGCAACCTCGCAGGTATTTTCCACAGTACCTGGGCTGGGGATACCTCCCCAGTTGGATACGAGGCTATTAGGGTCTTTGGGTTGCTCTGGCCCTGTTACCCAGCGCGAAGGGGCTCGAGAGAGCATGAGGACCTACCCTTATAATCTGGATGCTTATCAGAGCCTGTGGAGGACCACGTCATGCCATGTGGCGCTCTGTCCTGACCCAAGCTTTCTCCATCCCTTCCTGAAGCCACCTGCTGTTCCCACTGCCATTGGTTGATGGATGCTTTCCTTTCTGATGTCTCCGGGGGGGGGCCTGGGAAGATGGACGAGAGGACAGCTGGAGCTACCCTCCTAGGCTTGGGAAACGGATGGGGAAGAACCCCTGAAACTGCCCTTCAGGCCTGTCACGGGGGCACAAAGAGCATCTGGAAGTACTCTCCTCCCCAGGCCTATGTGTATAGGGGGTGAAGAACCCTGGAACTGTCCCGCCCTCAGGTCTGTGTGTGTGTGGGGGGAAGAGCCGTGGAATTGTCCCCCCCTCGGGTCTGTGTGTGTGGGGGGGGAAGAGCCGTGGAATTGTCCCCCCCTCGGGTCTGTGTGAGGGGGAGGGAAAGAGCCATGGAATTGTCCCCCCCCCCCGCATCTGTATGAGTGGGGGGAAGAGCCCTGGAATTGTCCACCCCTCCCCCCAGGTCTGTGTGAGGGGGAGGGAAAGAGCCCTGGAATTGCCCCCCCCTCGGTCCGTGTGTGTGTGGGGAAAAGCCCTGGAACTGCCCTTCCTTAGGTCTGGGGGGGGGGGAAGAGCCCCTGGAGTTGGCCCCCTCAGGCCTGGGGGGGGGGAAAGAGCCCTGGAACTCCCCTCCCCCCACCCTCTGTGTGAAGAAGTGTGTGAAGAGCCTGTAGAACTGCCCCCCCACCCATGGGGGTGTGTGTGAAAAGACCCTGGAACTCCCCCTTCCCCACCCCAATGCCTGCGAGAAGGTGTGCGAAGAACCTCCACAGCAGCAGGCTGTGCAAAGGAGTGTCAGCAGGCAAGGGCAGAATCGATGTGTAGCTGAGGAGCACAAAATTAACTGTTGTGGGGACACAGGCTTGACATGGGTCTGAGGGTGCTGAATTGGGCTGGTGGGTATATGGCTGCAGAGGCACAGAACTCATTAACTGGCCTATTTTAGTTTGGGGAGAAGCTGGAAGCGCTGCCCTATGAGGCAGTACTTTATAAAAACTTGTATCATTTGATCTCAGTGGGATCGTCTAGCAAGAGCTCCTTCAGCAGGGGCCAAAATCGCCTTACTCTATACATTAGGGAGAGTTGGCAAAACTGTAACTGTCATACAGATGCTGGGGGGAAGGGAGGGGAGTGCCAAAAACCAGACAAACAAAACATAACACTTAAAAGCAATCCGATGATTTCTTGGCCAAGGATTTGGGGGGGTCTTGCTCATGATTTTTGAACTTTTGGCATTGGCAGTACTGGATAGGCTCAGGGACCCAAAACTTGTGAGTTGTCACCACTAAGCAAGCAAGCTTGAAATGTAGTTCTGTATTTTGAATGCAGAGAAGAGACAATATTTTTAAAAGTACTTGACCCAATTCTGCAATGAGAGCCATGTGGGCAGAGCCTGTGCCTGCCAGGAACCCCTTTCACTTCAGTCGAGGCGGAGGATTAGCCACTGAGCTAAAGGGCCCTGTTCCCAGGGGCCTTGGCCAATTGGGGGTTCTGGAAAAATGGGTGTCCTTGCACCCCAAGCCGCTTTGCTTGCCTGGAGCTCCTGGTGGGGCAAGGGACCAGCCACTGCGCCCCCGACCCTGCGTCCCAGCAGGCATGGCGAGGGGGTGGGGCAGGGCAAACCCCCATGTTCCAACCCTATTTCCCCAGCAGGAGCACTGGGGGGAACAAGGGGCACTGCAGGCAGAAAGGGTGGGGAGGGACACCCACTTGCTCTGGCCCAGAGCACCACAAAACCCTAATCTGTCTCTGAGTAGGGGTCCAGCCCAAATGGAGTTCACTGCCATTCTGGGACTTTGCCACGAATGCTTTTACTATGTGGCATTGTCACTAGTCCTAAACAACACGACACCATTGTCAAAACAATATAAATAGGGGCCATTTGTGAAGGTAAAATCTGAATATACAGAAACTGCCATTTTGTTGCTGAGCGATTATCTTTTTTTTTTTTTCTGAACACATAGGTGATGAGGTCTGCTCCCTGCACTGGCCCTGCAAGAGCTGAGTTGCACCAGGTGGACCCAATTCAGCTGCAAACGGGAGCTTCTCACAGCTGTGCCCAGAAGGGGCTGTAGAAAGGCAGTTACCAGTCTCTTCCTGGGAGGTGGGTTTTGGAGTGGTAATGCTGAGAAGGGGGCATGGGAACCAGGTAGTAGTCTAGAGAAGGAGTAACGAGGGCTGAGAAAGGAAGACTCAGAACTGCTGAGCTGAGCATCCCTGGAATAGACGGTGGACCTGGGTTTCCCTGGTAGCTACTGAGGGAGTGGCACCATGGGGGTAGTGAGAGGGAAGATGGTCTATGACCCCTAAGGAGAAGGGACTTTGCCCCCCCCGAAGTAGGGCAACACTGAGTGACCCAGCTGGAGAAGTGAGTCACAAAGAGGATGCTGTGGTTCCTGGCATGAGAGAGGAGCTGCAGAACAATGGTGTGCAAGCTGTGGAAGGGAGCATTGACCTCAGGAGCTAAACCCCCAGAGTGACCAGGAGGAGACACTAGATCAGCGGTGAGTGGTGCACCCCTTGACAACATAGTAAAAAAATATATTATTCTGAGTTTTCAGTCTTCTACTCTTCTGGGACAAAGGAAAATATTATAGACTTAATTAGATATTCCAATGCATGAATCTTTCATCCCTAATCACTCTCTAGTGTAGGTATGCATACTTATTAACAGAGACAGGCAAAAAAGTGTTTATATGGGAAAACAGTCCTACAATAAATTACCCCCAGATGGATTCTTAGCTGTAAATTGATCAAGCGCCTCTGAAATCAATTCCAATATGCATCAGACATGAATCTAGCCATGCTGACTTCTAATAGGAAGTGGAAAAAATAAAAATTAAAGAATATATGCATTTTAATTCAGATTCTGCATAATTTGACAACATATTGGAGGCTTAAAAAGAAGTGCAGAGAGAGAATCAAAAACACCAGATTCTTAAACCAGTGAGTTGTGGGTGGTCAGCTCAGGGTCAGGCCCTCTGTTACATCTCAGGAATTCTCAGAGGCAAGAAATTGAGAATTATTAAAAGACTGAGAGACAGCAGTTCTAATTCTACACACCTTATCCAACATACAGTTCCCACATTGTGACACTGGGAAATTTCCCTGTGTAAGAAGCCCAGCAGAACTAGAATATAAAACAATACTATGGTTAAAGAAACCACTTTCAAAAATAATTGTTGTTATAGGTCAAAGTAGTAGGCCTTGATTCAGCAAAGTACATGCACTAACTTTAAGTATGAGTAGCCCCAATGGATATTGGATATTGTTTCATAAAAGTATAATGGCTCCTTATTGACTGAAAAGCTGTGCTAATTTAATACATTCTTACTGTTTCAGAGTAGCAGCCATGTAGTCTGTACTGTTGATATTCTCAGAAGTAACCCATAGAGCTTCAATGAACTCCATGGTTTTTGGTTCACTGGGGTTTTGTTCAGTGTTGGTTCACAGGAATTCACACTTCTCATCCCTAAGATTTTTGTTTTTCTGTATTTTGGGTGCAAATGAACCACAAGTTCCACCTAAACTAGGCAAAGCCCCTGGGTTTTGCATCTGAAGCCATCAGTCCAGGTTTGCTCAAAATATGGCCCAGGTTTGCTTAAAGTTCATTCCAAAGTCACTGAAATGTTCACAAATTTTGGCAAAGCAGGCCCAAGTTTCCAGTAATTTCTCCAGTTTTAAACCTCATTACAAATGTTGGCAAATCTCTGATCAGCAATACTTTGGCTTGTAGTTTGCCACACCCATCAGCTCACATATGTCTATAATTGCACAGTGATGAGTGCTTCAGTGTTAATTTTCCGAAACTCACGGTGCTCCTCATCAGATCTACTTCTGTATTTCTAAACATGCCTCTAATTGCAGTGGGGTCTAAATACCCTCACATGCAAATGGTGCATCAGCAATCATGAACAGATTTTTCTGGGCCTATAATTCCATCTGCCACGCAGAATGCTGTCTCCAAACCAAAAGATCACTGTCTTATGGCTGGAGCAGACAACTGGGAGGCAGTCAACATTGCTTCCAGTTCCCACTCTGCTAATAACTTGCTGTTACTCTGGGTAAGTCACTTCACCTCCATGTGCTCTGGTTTCTCCCTGTTGGTAAAATACAGACACTTACTTTCCAAATTGCTTTAGAAAAATTGGTATTTATTTTTTAAAGTTATACTTCAAAATCTTGTTGCCATGATGGAGGGAGTTCCTAATACGGTATGTTTGATTAAAACATTAAGCATGTGTGTATATGTTTATAGTCTTCATAGTACTGTAAAACATTATCATTTGTTTTCCCTTGGGTGTAAATAAATCCTAATGTTAACTGCAACAGAAGTCAGCATTTGCTTAATAACTGCTGGTAATGGAGTAAGAGAGACAAGGTGGGTGAGGTAATATCTTTTATTGGACCAACTTCTGTTAGTAAGAGAGATGAACTAACACGGAACTCTCCCACCTTGTCTCTCTAATATCCTGGGACAAACATGGCTACAAGAACACTGCATATGGTAATGGAGTAATTTTTATAGCTCAAAGAATTTTCTCTTAGCCACACACCAGAGTCATCAGAATTAAGTCTTAATTAAAAACATTATACCTACTAATTCTCCCTAAACTGTAACTTCAGTTGGTTATGGTGCTCTTCACTTTCAGAACTATCCTACTGAGTTGCTGTGCATTGTTTGGAGGGTGCCAAGTTCCATCCTAGATGAGGTTACATTTCACTGATGGATGGAATGATCTTTGCAAACAATATATACTGCAGGCTGCAATCAGTTTGTAAACTGAGAGAGACCATGGTAGAGGGGTTGTGGTACAGAGACCTGAGTTCTGTTCTTGGCTCAGGTTATAAAGACTTGCAATCAATGCTTCCATTTCCTACTCTGTAAAATGTAGATGATGATACAGTACTTACCTTGCAGGATGCTGGGATATTTTAAATCATCAATATTTGTCACTACTGCCAACTCTCATGATTTTATTGGGTTATGGAATACTTAGTGTTTTTTCTTAAGCCTCAGCTCCTGGAATCCTGTTGGGTTTTTAATTTATGTATATATGTATGTTTCTCACCCTGTATGATTGGAGGTTTTTTCCAGCTTCTCTACAATGAACCCATGGCTCAAACACCAGGTCTCTCAGAACCCCACATATATCATTTTAATCTTAAGACATTTTGACACCTGACTTTGAATGTTTTGTGAGGATTGGGGAATAGAAAGTGAAACAGTGTGCGCTTTGGAAGGCGGAGCTGCCTGTTTCCAGCCCTAGGAGGCAGGGGCACTTTTGTGTGGAGGCTCTGTCTGCATTAAAGTTTTTGTTGGATTTTGGACAATGTGATCTCACTTCATTAACTTGGAGACCTGGATTCTATGAAATAATGAAGCCTATCAAGGATTTGGATCAATGGCTAAGAAGTTGGGGTGAGCTAAATGATAGATCCCATTGTGGGTGTTGTCTTGTTAATGTTTTGTGAAAGTGACCCTCTCCTAAGTGGGGTGGGTGTAAAACAAAGGCTCTATCTGCAGACACAGGCCAGTCATCTTTATTTTATTAGTAGATTAAGGTGTGGAAAGTAATGCAACTTTTTTGATCTGAGACTCAAGCATTTGGGGCATTTCTCAAGCCCTTAGGGCAATGTCCAAAAATCTACGTAAAAGAATAAATGGACACAAATCAGAGGTCAAGAATTATAACGTTCAAAAACCAGTGGGAGAACACTTCAATCTCTCTGGTCCCTCGATTATAGACCTAAAAGTGTCAATATTACAACAACAAAAAAGTCAAAAACAGACTCCAATGAGAGACTGCTGAATTGGAATTAAAACTGGACACCATTAAATTAGGCTTGAATAAAGACTGGGAGTGGATGTGTCATACACAAAGTAAAACTATTTCCCCATGTTTGTTTTTCCCTCCTACTGTTCCTCACATGATGTTGTCAGCTGCTGGAAATGGCCCACCTTGATTATCACTACAAAAGTGTTTTTTTGGTTTTTTTTTCTCTCTCTCCCCTGCTGGTAATAGCTCACCTTAACTGATCACTCTCGTTACAGTGTGTATGGTAGCACCCATTGTTTCATGTTCTCTGTGTATATAAAATCTCCCTACTGCATTTTCCACTGCATGCATCCGATGAAGTGAGCTGTAGCTCACGAAAGCTTATGCTCAAATAAATTTCTTAGTCTCTAAGGCGCCACAAGTCCTCCTCTTTTCTTTTTGCAAAAATCTATGGCTTTTGATGTCAGCGGAGGGAAAAGGATGAGCAGGTCCTCTAACATCAATCAATCAATGTGTAGGGATCGGGGAAATATTGAGTTATCATGAGGGACTTCAATGTGGGGGGTGACTGCAGGAGGTCTCATGCTTGCCACTGGTAAAACAGCCTTGGAGTTTCTAAAACAATTACAGGTAATTTTCTTACAAAAATGTATTGTAACCTTGTTGGGGTGATTCATGGACTCCAAGGCCAGAAGAGACCACTCTGATTGTCTAGTGATGTGAGGCAAATCCACAACCAAACCAGGGCTGCTCACTCAGGTGCCTCGCCAACAGGGGCCTGTAGATGCGGGCAGACTTGCATCCACCCACCCCAGAGCCTCAGAGGTGCCCCTGCAACAGACCTGCATCCAGCTGCACTAGTTTTCCCTTCCCACAGAGCCTGCAGTGATTCTGCTCTCAGGCACATGGGCAGCAGTCTGTCCTGGAGAAGAGCCTGCGTCAGATGACCCCCAAGGTCACGTATTTTCCCCCAAACTACCAGAGCTGCAGAGCAGTCTGTCTAGCTTCAAGTTCCAGCCATTGGATCATATTATACCTTTCTCTGCTAGATTGAAGAGCCCATTATTAACTATTGGTTCCCCATGTAGGTACTTAGACTATAATCTAATCACCCCATAACCTTCTCTTTAATAAACTAAATAGATTGAGCTCCTTGAGTCTCACTATAAGGTATGTTTTCTAATTCTTTAATCATTCTTGTGGCTCTTCTCTGAACCCTCTCCAATTTATCATAATCCTTCTTGAATTGTGGACACAGTATTCCAGCACTGGTCACACCAGTGCCAAATACAGAGGTAAAATAATCTCTCTACTCCTACTCGAGAGACCCCTGTTATGCATCCAAAGATCATTTGCCCTTTGGCCACAGTGTTGCACTGTGTGCTCATGTTCAGCTGACTGTGGCCCCCACCTGAATCTTTTTCAGAGTCACTGCTTCCCAGGACATAGCCCCACATCCTTAACATGCCCTACATTCTTTGTTCCCAGATATATACATTTAGCCATATTGTTTGTGTATACCAAGAGATCCATTCTGCATCTATATTGAACCTCATTCTGACGGATAAAGACAAGTTGACCACAGAACTAAAAGGTGATGGTTGCCTAGATGTGAGTGATCCTGAACTAATTTTCATTTGCTATTCTAGGTAAACTCAGTTCTGACCAGTTTAAAAATATATATACACACACACACACACACACACACAATTTCCCAAAGCTGAAAACAAGTCTCAGTACAATAAAAATGTAAATGATAGGAAATTGTTTAAGAATGCGTTGAGATGTCCCAGAATATTAATTTCACAATCAAAAAAAGAGCTGCTTTGGTTAAAAATTCATCCTGCCTAAAAAGGATGGTGAAGGCAGCAATACAAAATCACAGATCCTATGCCAAATGGAAAAATGGGGACTGTGATAGCAGTTGGTACAATTCAGCAGTTAGCAAAAGCATACAATAGTAACTGAAGCTAAAGGTATCAGTGAAAAATCTGTGGCCACAAGGGTTAAGGACAAGAAGAAGGAATTTTAACATCGGGAATGGATAAAACCTTAGTAATGGTAAAAGTCAGTACTAGCCAAGGATTTATCATAAGGCGGAAATGTCAGAAGTACTCAAACACTTCTGTTTTGTGTTTGGGAAGAAGCAGGATGATGATCATATCTTAGTGATACACTTTCTATTCCATCAGTATCTACGGAAGATGTTAGACAGCTACTAATAAACAGATTTAATCTGCGGAATCAGGTATCTTGCACCAAAAACTAGTCAGATGTAACTGAGGAGCTCTCTGAACATAACTTTGTTTTGTTCAAAAAAAATACTGGAACACTGGATAAGTTCCTGAGGACTAGAAAAAAGCCAGTGTTGTTCTTGCAGTGTTTCATTTTGAATTAAGCACTGGTTGACAGTTTGAGACTTGTAGTTGTTGGACCTTAAAATGCTACCTGACTTGCAGTGGGTTTCCCTATCACCCTTCACAGTGAATTCCATGCAATATCAAGACAGGTGAAGTTCTAAGACTCCATGATAGTATCACTGTCTGTGTTCACATAGTGGCAAATCCTGCTTCCCCTCCACAGCTGCGAAAGCTCCCCCAAAGCGAAACCAATGTGGTTCCATTGTACCATGGGGAGTGGGACAGGATTGTAGGGGGAGTTCTCACCCTTTGTGCTGAGCTCAGTTTGGGTGGGAAGGGATCCCCTGTGCACTAGCATGCTGGGAGTAGGTGGGGGTACATCCAGAGTATCCTATAATGGTTGTGAAGCTAATGCAGCCTTCTAACCTAAATAGCAGCTGCAGAGCCATGTATAGGGGGAAGAATTCTGACCTTCTGACTCCCCCATGGAGCTAGCTACTCAGCACTCTTTGCACTCAATGCCTGGCTGGATCTGTCCCTCAAGCCAGGGCACGCATTATTTTTACATATTCAATTGTATAATTTTGTGTAGGGGGTTTGGGTTTGAATGGCATAGGGATCTCATGGGAAGATGAGGAGGGAACCATCCCAAAGCAAGACCTCAGGCTCTTCAATTTCCTGTTTCTGCTTGATGTGATACTGGATGGGTCTAGGAATTCTGTTTGTTTTATGATCCAAGTAACTGTTGCTTTCATTTTGGAACAGACTCAAACATATTAAATGTCCTTGTATTGTCCCAAACATTCTTTATCATGGCAGCCCTTTAAAATATAAATATAATGGCAGCCCTGATAACTGGTTATAGATAGTATAGTAGGTGTAGAGATTTTCAGTGAGTTTTATCTTTAAATCACAATTTTTTTATACAAATTACCACTCCAATCCTCAAAACAGTTGTGCACATGCTTAGTTTTATATAGGTACCTAATTTTATAGGCTTATGAATCAGGCATTAAAGAAACAGTTTGTGGCTGTGGAAGACTGGCGGAGTTGTAACATGAAATGAGATCTCTCTCCAGGAAGTCAGTTCAGTTTGACTTCCCATTATTGAGATCTTTGTGTAAGATGTAATTTTGTGTTTGGTTGGATTCCTGTGGTTAAAGAGGAAAGTCTATTGTAATTTAATGGACCATATCCAATTTATAAAAGGAAATAAGTAAAATTAACTCTAGAATGTTCATCCTAGCATTTCTGGTATTTCATGGGCTGAGGGCTATAGACAGCCATTGATCCACTCCTATTACTGGTACACACATTGGTACACATTAGCAGTTGAGTGGACCAATAAAGATGAGTATAGAGGAATAATGCAAGCAAGTAGGGACAAAATCAGAAAGGGTAAGGCCCAAATTGGGTTACTGCATTTTCTGTTGCTTGTTAAGCGTAAGAAGAGGTTCTATAGATACATTAGGAGCAAGAAAAAGTCTAAGGAAAGTGTAGGGCCACTACTTACCAGGGAAGGAGAGCGAATAATGGATGACACCAAGAAGGCTGAGGTTTTTAATGTGCTTAACACAATATTAACAACAAGGGGGGAAGGAACATATTCCAGAATAGGAAAATAATAGATTAAAGAATACTGTATTTAGATGTATTCAAGTCAACAATGTCTGAAGAAATTCACTTTAGGGTACTTAAGGACTAGTTTCTCATGGTTCTGAGATTTCTTGAAAATAATTGAAGCACTCTATGGAGGACAGGTGAGGTCCCAGACGACTGGAGAAAGGCAGACATAATACCTGTCTATTAAAAGGGGGAAAAGGACCGGTGAATTATAGACGAGTCAACTTAACTTCAATTCCTGGAAAGGAACATTTTATCAGACAATCAATATATAAGCATCTAAAGGATAATAGGGTGATAAATAGGCTTGTAAGGAGTAAATTTTTATTGGTAAATGTCTATTTCACCTTGTACACACAAACCAACAAAATATTTCCTTAGATGATCTAAATTTACAGATAGGTAAAGTAAGAAAAATACTGCTTGAGTACTTATTGGAGTTTGAGTTAAGGATATTTACTTTGTATAATTTGATATGTCATGTTGACTATTTGTTTTAAAGTAGCAGCCGTGTTAGTCTCTATTCACAAAAAGAAAAGGAGTACTTGTGGCACCTTAGACTAACAAGCTTATTTGAGCATAAACTTTTGTGAGCTACAGCTCACTTCATCGGATAAGCTTACGCTCAAATTTGTTAGTCTCTAAGGTGCCACAAGTCCTCCTTTTCTATTTGTTTTAAGTTTTTTAACTTTTTGAAATCAACATCTACTGTCATTAAATAATTGTCTGACCTCTCCATAATTTTCCCCACCATTTAAATTGATATTATCCATCAATTATTTTAAAAAATTGAATTGTGCCACACCTAGTGATAAATAGTCAACGTGGATTTGTCAAGAACTGATCATGTCACGTTGACCTAATTTCCTTCTTGACAGGGTTACTGGCCTTGTGGATGGAAGGCTGTAAACATTATATATCTTGACTGACACAGGTCCACATAACCCTCTCATAAGCAAACTAGGGAAATATGGTAGAGATTAAATTGGTTGAAAAAACATACTCAAAGTAGTTTATCAATGGTTCACTTTCACTGGAAAGACATCTCTTATGAAGTCTCATTGGGGTCTGTCCTAGGTCCAGTGCTAATCGATATTTTCGTTAATGATTTGGATAATGGAATGGAGAGTATGCTTAAAATCTGCAGATGACACAAAGCTGGGAGGAGTTGCAAGCACTTTCAAGGACAGACTTAAAATTCAAAAGGAAATTGCTGAACTGGTGTAAAATCAAGATGAAATTCAATAAAGATAAGTTCAAAGTACTGCACTTAGGAATGAAAAATCAAATGCATAAATACAAAATAGGGAATCACTGGCTAGGCAGTTGTACTGAATAAAAGGATCTGAGGGTTATAGTTGATCACAAATTGAACATGAGTGAACAATGTGGTGCAGTTGTGAAAATGGCTAATTTCTGGGGTGTGTTAACAGGAGTGCTGTATGTAATGGGAGGTAATTGTCCTACTCAACGCTGGTGAGGCCTCAGATGAGGAGTATTGCCTAGTTTTGGGCACCGCACTTTAAGAAAGATGTGGACAAACTGGAGAGAGTCCAGAGGAGAGCAACAAAAATGATGATAAGGTCAGGTTTTCTGAACCATCAGGAAAGGCTTAAAAAAACTGGGCATGTTTAGTTTTGAGAAAGGAAGACTGCGGTGGGGCTGACAAGTCTTCAAATACATTAAGGGCTATCCTAGAGGTTGGTGAATTGTTCTCGGGGTCCACTGAAGGTAGGGCAAGAAGTAATGGGCTTAATCTGCAGTGAGGGCAATTTAGGTTTGATATCAGGAAAAACTTTCTAACTCTAATGGTAGTTAAGCTCTGGAAGGGGCTTCCAAAGGAGGCTGTGGAATCTCCATCACTGGAGGATATTATTATTATAAGAATAGGTTGGACGAACACCTGAGAGAGATGGTCTAGGCTTACTTGGCTCTGTCTCGGGGTGGGGGCTGGACTAGATGACTTCTCGCGGTTCCTTCCTAGGGTGACCAGATGTCCTGATTTTTATAGGGACAGTCCTGATATTTGGGACTAGTACTCCCCACTCCCATCCCAATTTTTCATACTTACTGTCTAGTCACCCTATCCTTTCTTGCCCTACATTTCTATTATTAGTTCCAGTGAGATTGCAGAATACAGAGCAATGGTGGGTTACTGAAAGAAAAAGATATAATCCAAACTAAGGCCTTGATCCTGCAAGCTGCTCCATGCAGGGTCCATGCAGAGCTCTAGAGGCATCAGTGGGGCTTCCACATGGGCTCAGAGTTTGCTCCCATGGAACCATTTGCAAGATCCTAAAAAATGTTAAAAGTTTATGGCTGTTATCAGGAGAACCTCAAAAAATCCAGCTCAAAACAGCAAAAAGCTCAAATTAGAATTTTAACACTTTTAAAGTCATGGTTATTAAACTGAATTTAAAATACAAAGCAGATCATGTATGTACAGCATCTCAAGCCAGGATAATAAAAAAAGGCCATAAGGTGAGCATAGATCAGGGGCAGTCATCATCATCATGTTCCTATTATGCCTCCAGCGTTTAGGGCAGTGACAAAGATCCTCCACTCCTGTCTGCTTCTGGCAAGTCTTCCAGGTTTTTCAGCTCGGCTTCCACAGCTCTTTGCCTTGTTGTTTTTGGGCGGCCTCATTTTCGCTTGCCTTCAGGTGTCCTTCTTAGTGCTACTCTGGTGATTTGGAATCAGTTTCCAGCCGAAGCACGTGACCAATCCATCTCCAATGCCTCCTGGCAGTGATGGTTCTCAGATCCTCTTGGCTGCACTGTGTCAATAGGTCTTGGTTTGAGATTGTTCTGGGCCAAAAGATGCGGAGGATTTTTCTGAAACCGGTTGTATGGAATGAAGACAGTTTGGACATGTCATACTTTCTCATTCCCCAGAATTCTGCACTGTAAGGTAGTGTTGAAAATACGCAGCTCTGATAAATCTTGAGTTTGGTTTTGGTGGTGGTTTTTAATGATTTCCAGACTGTATTTAAGCTCCTTTAGGTGTTCCTGACTTTATTGATTTTGTTGTTGTTGTTGTTCTGAATGTCCTGGCTTGTTCCACCGTCCTGGCTGATGGTGCTGCCTGTTAGAGAGCTTATTCCTTCACTCTCCCACTTCCCTGGTCCTTCTCGCATGAACAGAGAGCAACAATACCCGAAGTCCGAAGGTACAAACAATTCGATGTTTATTGGGGTGAACTTCCAGCAAGCTTAAATACAAGTTCCTTTTTCCTTATTTTCAAATCCCAACTTACTTCCTGTTTGCCCCTAATTTATATAGTAATATTCTTAGCTATACCTTAACCAATCATTCTACTGAAATTTAACTAACCAATCCTAACATATTGTAACATGATTAGCCAACCAATTATATCCCACCACCTTAATTAGTTCACACCCAGCAAAATTAATTATACAGCAGACACAAACAATCACAGAACCAGATAGAGACCATGCCAATAAACAATAGCAAAGTGGGAACTATAATGACAAAACAATACAGAAGTGAGGATTTCACAACTACATCTATAAAGACATAAGAGTTTCCCAGCTGTGTCTATTAATAAGTGAGTTCTTACCAGACAGAAAACTATCAACCTCAATTTCCTTTTACATCTTCTAGGCACTTCCCTTTCTCTGGAGGTGATAGGAATACAATCCTGTCCTGATAGTGCCTAACAGCCCAATAGCACCTTATTTCGGTGTGACTAGTTTGGAATGTGAGGATGTGACTGTTCGCTTCCCAGCTTATGGCTGCCTCTGTCGCTTAGCCAAAGGCCTTAGCCTAAGAACAGGGCCTCAGACTGTCACAGTAAGAGAAGGACCTTACACTGGCAGACAGTGATTTTGATTCTTTTATACCTCTAACTAGCCAAGTGATAAGAATACACCTAAATTCTTAAAGTACAGGCCTTTACAGACAGGCCCGAATATCTATATCCTAACACTGCCCAAGTATGTGACTGTTTCTACATGGGTGAGAACATAATCCTCGATCTGTGCTGGTGATGGCGAGGCAATATTAAAGGTCATGAGATCTGTCTTACTGCGGTTGATTTAGTCCAGTTTGCTGGCTGAATGCGCTGAGTCGAGTTGTTTTTTCTTGTATATGGTGTTGGGTATGTGATAGGAGAGCGATGACATCTGCGAAGTCCAGGTCTTAAAGGGATGAGAAGAGAATGTCCAGTTAATGCCTCTTGGCATGTCTTCTGTTCTAACGCCGCATTACCCAGTTGATGGCAATGCTGAAGAGATTTGCAGACATGACACACTTGGATCAGGGGCAGTACATAGGCTAAAAGTTGTCTAAAGCTAGCTGTGATTGCTTCTGTAGTTCATCAAACACCTTTATAATAACTCACCCTTTCAGTTTGTGGTAGTTCTGTTTGAAATAAAAATGCAATCCCACTGAGGGAATTTTCTGAGAAACTGCTTTGTATCTTGTTCTCGGAACAGAACTGCTGTGCTGGTATTAGTAGATTCAGATTATCCACCTCCTGCAGATTAATATTACATACGGCTACAATTAACCTGTTATCTGAGATGTTGATTGATGCAATGAATGCAAAGAAGTAGGTTCCAATAATCTGAAATAGAACAAACTGGCAAGTGTGGTATCCCTGATGTGCCTAATTTGCTCCCTGAAGGAATTTGGGATAGAGATGACATTCAGAAGAAGAGACGGAGGGAAAAGAGAGTGGATTTTATGGTGAGTTAAAATAGGAAAGGGGAATGAGAGCATGGGGTTGGGGGGACAAGAAATCTATAGGAATCTTGGCAATAAGACCAACTTTAAAAAAAGTAATATTGTGCCTGTCCTAACTATTGCTCATGGCTGAGATCATTGTTCCTCTTGTGTACAGGTGACTCACTTAGAAGCAACATAAAAGGCAGCAGTAGGCTCAGCTTTATCACAGATACAGAAAGCAAAGTTCAGATGCAAAATTGGAAGGCCTCAATGATATTTTAGTCAGACTAATATACGGTCTTAATTTAGAGAGTAATTGTGCCCTTGTCTACATGGTAATGTAGCACTGTGGCAAGTGTCGCTTGTTACATCAGGATTCATAGAATATCAGGGTTGGAAGGGATTTCAGGAGGTCATCTAGTCCAACCCCCGGCTCAAAGCAGGGCCAATCCCCAACTAAATCATCCCAATCATCTTTGTCAAGCTGGGCCCTAAAATCCTCTCGGGAAGGAGATTCCACCACTTCCCTTGGTAACGCATTCCAGTGCTTCACCACTCTCCTAGTGAAAAACTTTTTTCCTAATATCCAACCAAACCTCCCCCACTGCAACTTGAGACCATTACTCCTCAGTGGTGGCAGATGACAGAATGAGAACAGTCTAGATCCATCCCCTTTGGAACCCCCTTTCAGGTACTTGAAAGCAGCTATCAAATCCCCCCTCATTCTTCTCTTCTGCAGACTAAACAATCCCAGTTCCCTCAGCCTCTCCTCATAAGTCATGTGTTCACTAGCGCAGATTCCTGAATCTCTCCAGAACACAGGGAGTTGCACTAGTGAATCTTGATGCAAGATTAGGACTATTGACAGTATATAACCTCACTCAAGTTCTGTCTGAATTATCTTGTTGTCTTGTGTTTATACTCGGACTTCTTCTGTAGGGTCAACATGAAAGGAATTGAGCACTGGAGGAGTGAAAATGGGGTAGAGACTGTAGAAGGAAAATGTGAATCCCATTCTTCTAATTTTCCTGACTCGCATGTGAGTGGTCAAAATGTTAAACTTATGCTATAACATAGGATTGGGGTTGTGTTTTTTTTTTTTTTTTTTTAAACTGGGCATATGGAAATGCGTCGCTGGCTCCCTAACTAAAGCTCTACAAAATACACTTATACTCCTGCTCCAAAGGAAAGAAATACTGAACATACCCCTGGGGAAGCCAAGCAGTGTTGATGCCACTAAGAGCTGTGCACTAGTTACTGGGATATGCCTGCCCAGCTGTAAGGGCTTCAAATGAAAATTCTTAGAGCCAACAGAGTGTCACCCCAGGGAACTGAGACCCAGGGTAGGAAAGCTGTGTGTATGGTATCTCTAAAGAGAGGCTGGATCTTGGAAATGTTATGGAGGAAGAAGCAGTAGAATTGAGATCTAGCTAAGATGTCCAGGCCTAAAGAGGATGGAGTCATAGATGGCTCCCAGATCCTGCTTCGCTGGAAGACCGAGGACTCAGTGCTATTCCCACTCTCACCAGTTTTATATTATACAATACTATACTTCATTGACTTCTGATTTACACCAGTGTGAGGGGAATCAGGCTAAAATATGTAGGAAAGGCTTTTTAAAAAGCATCTAATACTTTCTAGACTCAGGACTATAAACCACCTGACAGATCCGAAAGTCTTTTTTGGGTGTCACTTCCTTGGCACCTCTTCCAAATCTGCACAGAAACACTGTATATATTCCACATAGAGCTTGGCAAGAGCCAAAACATCAAAAGCTGTGAACCTTTGGGTCCTGAGCCTCAGGTTTGGCTCAGATGTGCTAAATAAAGGAGTGATGGAAGTGGCTGCTCACCACCTTCGAATTTCGTTGATCCATGGTGCTTCCAGGGACCAATCTGAATCTGGCATTTTGTAGCCCCTTCTTCGGACATTTTTTCCCCTCCTCTGGCAGGTGGCAGCTGATGTTCTGTGCCTTGCTGGTCGGTTTCCCAGTGGGCCAATCAGTGATGTGGAGTATATACACATTCTGCATGTAACTTTTTTTACTTGCACATGTACACCAGTCTTAAAATGAGATCATCAAACAGCATTCACAGTAACTCCTTCTTCCAGGAATCTCTGCCAAACACCAGTGTCCAGTTCCCAGAGCGCAACTCTGCCTCAGAAATTGACTAAGGACTCCATTTGGAGATCAAACTCTTGTAGTTTCCATGCTACACGGAAAAGACAGGACTCGGGTGTGGTAAACAAAAGGCTTTTTTAAAAATTTTTATTTTTATTCAGGCAGCTCTTGGGCTGTCTAACTCACAGAAGGCCTGGTCCAACTCTCATTGAGAGCCTTTTCACTGAGTTCAATTTTTGAGCCAATCTTCCGAGGCAATCCAGTACCTAAAAGACAAAAATAAAATCAGTAATTGAAAATGCACACGCACCCTTTCAATACTAAGCTATGGGTGTGTACTCTGTACTGTTCTGTCTAGTTTAGGAGACCAGGACTTCTGCTTCTACATCTCTAAAGGCTCTAGGCTCTGTGAATTTTTGGCCCCGTCAGAGAGCTGCACTGAAGGCTCCAAGGAGACCCCTGGCATTAGAACAAATGGCTGGATAATGCGGACTGCAGAGAATAACTTCATGAGATAGAATGAATATAGTATGTATTCTTTGCACTTTTATAACACTGCTCATCCAAGGTGCTCTTGGTGCTTCACAAACATGAATGGATTAAGCCTGACAACATCCTCACCTGAAGGGGAATGGCTTGTCCAAGATCACACAAAGCCAGAGATAGTAAGGAATATAACCAAGGTCTCCTGATTTCTGTCCCAGTGCTTTAACCACTTGACCATGCTTTCTGTCATGAATCCTAGGACACCTGTGCTAAACAGATCATGGTGAAATTCCACCAAGAGGGGAAAACAAATCCAGAGCGATCCAAGGAGAGGGAATGGAGTGATAACTGGGAGAGTGAGTGAGGCAGGAACACTGAGCTGCGTCCAGAATCCTTAGACAAAGGCCCTGTACAGGGCACTCTGGGGCAGAGTCCTCTTCCACAGTCACTCTATTGTGGAGCAGAATGGACTTGTAAAGACAACCTACTGGAATGGTGGGACAGAGGGAATTAATTACCATGATACAGAACATGGCAGCATCTCATCTACATAATCCTATGCTCTGCCCCATCCCCAAACAACTGCTCTGCAGGTTCCAAGCCCCAGAGGTCCTTGCCAGCAGCTGGCACATTGCATTGAGGGAACTGGGCAAGTCTGTCCCAGCTCCCTTGTGCAGGTGGCTCAAGAGCAGATTGAGCACTGGTTTGCAGTGAAGGAAAGTCTCCCCGGGGCGATCCCATATGTCTGAAAGGGAATGAGGAGAGTCACAGGACAGGGCAAGAATTAACATGAAGCCCCCTTTCTCCAGGATCCCTCTCCCTTGTGGGGCAATTTGAGGACAACCTCTTTTCCAGCTGCTGGGATTAAGAATTTGGCCAAAGCAACAAGGAAGGGGAAGGAAGCAAAAATTTGTTTGGATTTACCTATTCTAGAGCCTTAGTGTGGTGACAAATCATTTTTATAGGACTACCCAAGTGCGATGCATTTCTCAAGCCACCAACTCCAGGTGCACTGCTTAGAACTGAAGCCAGTAGCAGCAACAGGATAATAAAAATGCAAAGAAACCGAACTTTAGAGAACTCCTTGAATTGTTTACTCAAGAGATTCTCCAAGGGCACATTCTCACCATATGTGAGGTTCCTACTAATCCCAAAGGATCAAACACTTTTATCTCCAGGTCAATCTGAATCTCAGATCTTACCCAAATATCATGCTGTTGGCCAATCCTTGGTAAACTAACTAAAGATTTATTAATAACCATTTGTAACTTTTGTTAACAGATCACATATTAGGTTTCTAGTGGTGATGGAATAGACTGCTGGCTTGCAAAAGTCTCTCTCTGGTAACTTCCAAAAGATTGGAAGGTCCTCAGTCTACAGTTCAAAATACTCCTTTTTAGTTGTAAATCTCCTGCTCTAATCCTTTGGACTGAAAAGAGGCAAAATGGAAGAGTCTTAGGGGTCTTGTATATCCTTTGTCATGTGCATGGAAACTTGCTGTCCAAAACAAACCCCACAGACCCTGTGTAAGGGAAGTTCCTGGCTCATGATGGAGTCCAAGATCACATGACCTTACATGATTTGCTGAATCACTGGGGTGGCCATTGGCTCCTCACTGTCTGAGGCACTGAGGCATCCACAGGAAGACCTCCTGAGTGAGAGGAGTTTCTTCAGTGGCCCATTGTGAGAGTGGAGTGTCCTTAATAGGTTAACACATAGGTGTCTAGCCCTGATGTAAATCTATGGGGGGGTGTCACCCAGGAATACAACACATGTTTAAGATACAAGTATGTAGCTAGTATTCATAACTTCAGATATACAGGTGATACGTGCATATAAACAGGATAATCCTACTTGGCAAGTCATAACTTTTCCATTGATACCTTACATGACATACTTTGAACAAGACTTATGGAAATTGTGTAATCGGTAGGGTCCTATCAATTTCACAGCTGTGAAATGTCAGGGACCATGAAATAAGCCCTTCCCCATGAAATCTGACCTCCCACTGCTGCTGGAAGCACCCTATCTTGGGGGAGGAGGGCTCCTAGCTGCAAGCCCCTGCTGCGCTGGGGAGGGACAGGATTCCTTCCCCTGCAGGGCTGCGGGGAGGGGGCAGAGGTCAGACCTACCTCCAGGTACCTTTTGGGTTGGGACCCACAGTTACAATACCATGAAATTTCAGATGTAAAGATCTGAAAATGTGAAATTGACAAGTTTTAAAACCCTCTGGCTGTGAATTTGACAGGGTCCTAGTAATAGTGGTAACTGATATAGTCACCTTTCTTATACACAGCATCACACCTACATTTCTTCTGGCCTTAAAAATCATGAGTTATAAGGCCATCCTTCTACTTGCTAGTCAGGGCCTTTCTTTACAACACAAGTCTTCTTAGCCAAACTTAAACTAACGTTCTTTAATTTCATATTTATCCTACACTGTAAGGAGGGGCGCGTGTCTGTCCCCTTCTGACAGGGCAGGAGGCCACGCCTCTTCACTGCTTCTCAAGCAGGGTGCAGCTCACAGCTAGTGAGCCCTCCTGGTGATTAGTCCCATTAGCAGTTAGTCCTTCTGCCAAGTCCCTCAATCAGGGCAGTGAGCAGGCCTGGCCATCAATCAGCCCAGGCCTTAATTAGTCTCTCCACCTGTCCCTCAATCAGGGCAGTTCAGTTTATAGCTTAGGCGGAGTCTGTACGATACAGCCCAGCAGTTCAGGGTGAGGAATTAGCTCCCAACTGGGAGTGACAACAAATGTGCCTGGCACCTAGCTCTGGCTGGCCTGTTCACAATAACTCCACAGCCAAACCCTATTTGGCATTCCTGGACTCCTTCCTACCCTCCCCAGTTTGAGGCAATCTGGGGTGGTCCTCTGTCTCCATGGGGTAAACAGCCAATGGCAGTTCATCAGCGTTGCTGGTCTCCGGCAATTCAGGTAACTCCTCTGGTCAGTCAGTGGTCTCCTTCAGCTCAGGGCCCCAGCAGCAAGGAAGAGAGATCCTGCTGCTCTGGCCTTTTATAGTCCAGCTTCCTGTCCCGCCCCTCTGCTTCTGGCACAGTGGACACAGGTGGCCTGGCGATCTCGGGTTTATCCCCTTCTGACAGTGCGGGAGGCCGCACCTCCTTGCTACATACATGTTAACAGCACATTCTATACAGAAGTGATTCCGGGGCTTAACATGAATGGTAGACTCTGCAGTGTGGGGTTAGTGTATTGGATTTGGGTTTACAAGAGGATTGAATGGAAATGATCTATTGAAGTAAATGTTTCCTCTTATTTAGCTCTATCCCACTTATCTTTCCTTGCCCTTTCCACATCCGCTTTCACTGAAGTTTTGTGTTTGAAGGAAAAGAGAGGACCTATTAATAATGATGGACTTGAACTTCAACTGGTAAAAATCAGCCTAGCTCCATTGAATTCAGTTCAGCAATGCTTCTTTACACAAGCAGAGGATCTTGCTCTGTGCTTTGTCCCCAAAGCTTTTGGTATTGAACACTGCTTGTAATTTGGTAGCCTGTGAGGAGGCGGTGAAGAGAACAGCTGCATCTATTGGGAGTGAAAGAGGGGAGTGATGAGTGACCTCAATGGAGTGCTGACCAATAGCAAAACTATTAGTTAGGACTATGGTGTATGGGCAGAGCTGGGGACAAGAGTAGGACTAGACCAGCAGGAGTGTTAGGAGTCCAGTTTGAGGGGCAGTGTCTGAGAGTGGGAAGCTTGTGCAATAGCTGCCCGTTTGCATTGGCTGGGCCCAGCCAATGCTAGGATGAGTCCTTCACTTTTGAGGGCTCAGGTCTTCTCTTACCTTTTCCCCCTCGGGATTGTCGTCATGCAGGTGGATGGAAGGTGTCCCAGGCTGCTCTTTACCTGCTTGGATAACACAGGGTTTCTCAATGAACAGACACCGCCAGGAAAGTGAGACTCATGCTGCTGCTCTCCTGCAGAGATCAAGCCCAAAAGGGTTAGCAATGAGAGGCTTTCTTCAGTCCCTGCCCAGAGTGGATGGATCCTACTTATGAGCTCACCCGCTTTGGAAATCCAGCTGTGTTGTTCTCATCTGACTCTGGAATCTGGATCTCCAGAGCCTCAGCTAGTCTGTTTCCTGGATCATTCTTGATTGCATTGGAACTAGATATGTTTTCTGGAGGAGCCAGACGAAGGATTTATCCCAATTCAATACGCTCTCTTTACTGCAAAACATCGTGTGACGCCGACACAAAGGTCAAGAGCTCTCCATACCCCTTTGGAAACCGATGTCCCAGAGTGCAAGATGGCGCTACCTGCGCACGCAGCTGAGTTCCCTGCATAGATAGCAGGACACCAGTGCTCTGCAGTCTGCATTGGCTCCCATCTCATTCCAGGTACTGGCTTTCATCTGTTAAGCCCTTTAATGGGTGGGTCCCAGGAACCCAATACACAGCTTGCTCTAGAATTTCTGAGGCTGGGCAAAGGAGTTCTCAACTGGGGGCTTGGCCTCTAGAACTGGATTCCCCCCCCCCCATCAGGCTCCGGGCGAGACCTGTCTATTTGCTGAGGCACATGGCGGTGGAGGGTTCAGCAGCAGGCAATTCTTACCAGTTTGGGTCTCAAGGTGGGGGAGGTTTCTTCTCTCTCAATACTTTACATGTTTGTATCTTTACAGTTTAGGGCCAATTCTGCCTTTGCAGAAAGGTCAGAAATGGAGGAAGAGGGCTGGGAAGGGGATTTGAGGGGGCTACAAAGGCAGAGAAGTTCCTGGCCACTGACTCTAGACTGGAGGAGGAGCTAAGTTGCTTCCCAGGGAGTGTTAGAGGGGAAAGAGGAGACCGAATGGAGAGTTTTTTTTATAGCAGACTCTCACAAGCCCTAGATTGCACCATGGCCTGCACAACTCCAGCAGGGCCAGATACATTCTCATAGACTCATAAGACTGATCATCTAGTCCAGTCCCCTGCACTCAAGGCAGGACTAAGTATTCTAGACCATCCCTGACAGGTGTTTGTCTAACTTCCTCTCGTGTCTGAAGCCAACATCCCAGAGCACAGGGCTGTAGCTGTTGCCACATGCTCACAGGGCAGCTCTTCTCCCTGCTGGAGGATCTCAGCTGCCTGTTGAATCCCAGAGTAACAAGTATTCACGACCGAGCAATCCAGTCCTTGAGAGGGTCGGGGGGAGCCCTGAGGCTGCTGACCCCGTTCCCCCCCCTTATGTTGTTCAAAGATGCTCCGTGCCTGGGCAGCTGTGGCAGTCTGGTAGACGGGGCAGGTGCTTCAACGCTCCTACCGTTGCCTCCCAGAGGCGGCTAAGATTGTAGGATCACAACAGGCCTCTCAGGAAGATGTCCAGAATCCTGTCCGTGGGCTTTCTGACCTGTAGACAAGAAATTCAAACCTATTCTGTTTAATGTGACCCTCTGGGGGACTTCCCCTGTGAATCACCAGGTTCAGAGTGGTTCACCAACAACCTCAGCCCCCTCTTCCTCTCACATTATATGAGTGTTTCTCCAGGGGCTCAGCCTGACAGAGCCCAGAGCAGCATCTACCCCGCACTGGGCAACAGGGGGAAGCAGCACCTCTGCTCTGTCCCCATTTCCAGGCAGGGTTCCCCTCTCTCTGAAACAGCCCATCCCTTAATCTGTTGCTCTGACTTCTACTATATTGTGCTACTCGGTGGTTGTGTAGCTAGAGAACCTGTCCAGACTCACCACCTTGGGACGTGCGCAGGTAGCATGGCCCAGCACTTGCAGCCTAGATATGTGCATGGAGAGACAGGAGGGCTTCAGCTCTCTCTAGCATAGCTTTAAATACCTGCTCCCTCACCACCGCCTCGGTGGTGATGACTAGGCTTACAAATGTACTTTAACTGTAAGTGCAATTGTAAAAAGTAGTATCTTATTGTATGTGAAAGTTCATAACCTATAACAAATCTTAAACTACAAGAAAGACAGACTAAAATAATCTAAACAAGAAAGCCATGTTAATACAATGCTGAAATCATGTTTGGTAAAAACAGAATGTGGAACCAGAAATTAATGAACTAAAATGGGTGTGTTGGGTATTAAGCCTGTTTCGTGGACAAAATTAACGATGGTGGGTTATTCTACCAGTCGCTCCCTTTTGGGGACCTTAAAGAAAGACTTTAGAGGAACAGACAGATTACTGGAGCAAACTTCACCATCCTAGGTGTCACTCCCGCTGTCTCCTAGACCACCTTCATCCTAATCTGAAGAGATGTTCTGACCAGGCACAGAGGGACCCAAATAACTTCACCACCCCTACCAGCTACAGCTGACTCCCAAACACTACCCAAGATGAAACAGGATTGGACTTGAACAACAGTAACTACTCCAGCCCATCTCAATTAACTCCTTTTACCCAAAAGGACTGTTAATACCAGCTAAGAGACTGCCAAACAAGGGGGATTTCCTTCGAAAAACCCTTCAACTAAAGGGGAAAAATTGTTAAAATGAAACGCTTATTTAGTACTTTACATTTCAAATGCTTTAACTTTTTATTAAAGAAGGAAAAAGACAAAACCATAGTGTTTTCCATAACAGTAAGCAGGCTGAAGTCCCTGTGTACTGAACCTTGTTTACCGCTGTTTAATGTTAAATAACACCTTTATGGTGCTTAATTTTGTAATGAAAGAGGTACTAGTGCTCAATCAATTTTTTTATTTTATTTTTTTTTTTTGCTTAACTTTCATAACTGATGCAGCAAGCCCAGGGGTGCCAGGGCTATGAACTGCCCAAAGCTCAGCCCTGGCACAAATTAAGCACTGCATCTCTAGCCCATTAATTTTAGATGGAATGCATCCAACAGCTCTCATGAACTAGAGAGACCAAAATACAGCCCTCAAACAGGCTGCAAGCTGGGTAGGCCTGATCCCTGCAACTTTAGTCTCCATCAAGTTTGGATTAAGAGTTACTAAGGGATTGTCTTTATGAACACTTAATTTGCAGTTAGCTGAGGTGTAAATCTACACCATACTAGCCAGCTGCACCCTAAAAATTCCCTAGTGCACTTCAATCTATTCGCATTTCAAAACAGGATAGCTAAAGTGCTCTACTGAACTTTTAGTACGTCAGCAGTCTCCTTCCAGACACTCACTACTCAGCAGGATGGTGGGTAGACTCTAGACCCCAGCTTTCTGAGAAATGAGCATTCATCTAGATGAACGCTCAGGGTCTAGAGTAGGATTCGACACAGAACTGTGTTTTAGTCAGAGCTAACATGAAGTGAGCTCAACTGAGAGGACGCAAGCTGGTTGGAGAGTGAATTCTAGCTCCATCTCTGTGCTCTCCAGCAAGAAGAATGATTTATACCCTTTTCAGCATCAGAAGCAATTCTCATCCTTGTGATCAGGCCCCCCAGACAAGTCACTCTTGTCACTATAATGACAAGAGTGACTTATGCAAGCTAAATTAACCCTTCCATGGCTGTCATATACACCACCAGACTCTCACCTCTGCAAAGACTGCAGCCAAGGCCACCCTGCATCCTTTCATAGCAGAGTTCAAGTTAGGAAGCCAGTGTCCCATTAGGCTTCTGGGGAAACTTTTTTCTCCATGGCTTTAGAGGGAGGAAAACAGTTCGGATGAAAGGGTTTTGGAGAAAAGTATGACTCGTCAGTTTCGATTCAGCTCTCAGCCTGCCACACCAACTCTTGACTCGATGTCTGACTGCTCTCCTGCTCAAAAGCACAAACCCAGCAGTCTCTGTATTTGACACAGTAACTGTCAAGCTGTCTGGAGTGGCTGGTGAATATGGGTGCCAACCTCAGGGCAGACAGTTACAAACCAGAGCATAAATCCCAAATTGGTTGTGGGTTCTGTACTTAGATTTCACCAACTAAGTATCAAGTGTGAACGCCTCAAGTACTAGAACAGCCTTAACATGGAGTCACAGACAGCCCCCTTGGGCACTCCAGTCTATCTTGCCACCCAGGCAAGCCTGCCTTTATGAAAGATGGTCCCTTGCACCAAAAATCGCAAAGAGTCCTGTGGCACTTTATAGATTAACAGACGTATTGGAGCATAAGCTTTCGTGGGTGAATACTCACTTCTTCAGCTGCATGTCAGGTTACTCCCAGTCGCAAAGAACCAGTCACTCACCCCAGCTCAGTTGTACCTCAGATCTCAAACCAAAGACAACGCTTGTAACTAATCCTGTAATAAACTAACCAAACATTTATTAAGAAAAGAAAATGAGCTATTTGCAAGGTTAAAGCAGGTAAATGCATGCACACACAAAAAGTCTTAGGTTTCAAAAGGTAGTAGAAACTGCTTTCTATGTCCATTAGAGCTAATCCAATGTTACGTTAGGGATCCCTTGCTTATGCTGAAAGTATTGACCTTTCTAAATTCCTCGCAGCATAGTGATCCAGTTTCTTCTGGTCAGGGATTTTTATTCCCTTCCCCCAGAGTTCAAACTGATAGTTGGAGACAGAAAAAGTGTCTGCCCTTCATGGGTGTGGAGGGGAGACCGTCAATTTTTGGTTTCAATGGGCCTTCTTGTGTACAGAACCAGTACTTTACATTCATTAATGCTGCTTTCCTGTTTGAGTTACACAATTTTAGAGGTTTGCAATGGAAACGCTCCACATAACTTTACATCCTGGGCTACAAATGATATAAGTGAGCTCAATACACGCAGCATCCTACAAACATTTCATCAAATTTACATGCATTCATATCAACTTAACATCTCTTTTAACAATGCTAACACACAGGTGTCAGGTTGGTTTCCAGCTATGCATGTTGGCATGAGCTGGCACCTGGTCTGCCAGCATCATGGTAATTTTATGAAGGAGTAGTCCCACCAACTTCAACATGAGTAGTTACTCACATGGGTATGGGAGCACAGGGTCAGGGTCTAGGTTAGTAGTGAGTGCACTGGATCAGAAAATGTTTGTTGTGCTTTGAACAGATATGGTAAGGGAGATGCACAGTGTGCTGAGCAGTGAGGCTGAAAATTTCATCATGAGAATTCCAATAATTTAGACTCCTGAGGCTGTCTGAGTGTTTTAAAACAATTGGCCAGGTCCTCAGCTGGGTGTAGACTGATGTAGCTCTAGGGCTTTCAGAAAAGCTACATCAATTTAAAGCAAATGAGGATCTGGCCAAGCATTTTATAGGCAGCATTTGCAGCTGGTAGACACTGATCTTATGATCTAGTATTGGGCCTTTGTGTCAAAATAAAGACATTTTAAAATCCCCAGATATTAATTATAAATTGATATCTGTGTAATTCTGCATTGCTTTGTCCTGATGTCAGTAATGATGGTCGCCGAGTCATTTAAATCTCTTGCATGTTGCACTGGCATTTTTTGGGGTTTATTTTATTTGTCATTTCTTTTCCTGAACTACATAAAGGGACACAAGGAATTTGTTTTTTAAGTGAAGGTTAATAAACTGTTGCCCTAATATTTGCTGGTTCTCCAGCAAATAAACACCCAGTATATTATCAAAGCTCTGCATAAAGGGGAAATGACAAGCCCCAAGGGTCAGAGCTAAGCACAAAGAATCCATAAGCCATGACTATAATGTGCTAGACCAGTTTTAGTGCTTGTTAAAACTGAATGGTGTGGTCATAAAAGGTTATAATGGTAATTTAAAGAAACATACGCTGGATGAAATAATATTCATTTAATAAATCAATGTTTTTCAAAGGGAGGGGTGCACACTCCCTGAGAGGGTGGAAGGAACATAGACAAGCCAATCTCTTGTTCTCCAGAGTCCATTTGAAAATTAGTCTCTAGCCATTATAACTGCAAAGAAAACCTTCAAAACATGAAACCAGTGTAACTGACACAGAGACATCTGCCGGAATTTGCAGAGAGCCTGAATCAACAGCTCTGAGGTGTGACCTGCCCTGTTTGTTTAAATGAGGGCCAATTCAGTTACCAGTGATGGTACTTACTTCATTGCTCATCAAAGCATCCAAGAAAGGAGCAGTCTCCTATTATGGTGATTTACAGCACTGTTTCCCAAAGTGAGAGGGGTGCACGAAAGAGTAGCTGGGGGATGGGAGGGACTTGGAGTATTTTGGTGTACGCGGTGTAGTTGTAGCTCTCCTATTAGAGATAGAAGGTGGGTGAGGTGATATCTTTTATTGGACTAACTTCTGTTGGTGAGAGAGACAAGCTTTGTGGCTCAAAAAGCTTATCTTATTTAAGATTAAGATTCATGCTAATTTTTATAACAATTCAATAAGTCTACTACGTGCATTCAAATGGTGCTGCATGATATTCCGAAGTATAATTGATCAGGTTGGTTGGACTCTTACCACAAGGAATAATGTTTCTCAGAGATCTGCTAGCACCCATCAGGGATGGGATGAAAGCTCCCTTTGGTGTTCTGGACAGCTCACAGCTGCCCTACTTCCTTCTTCTGTGCTGTTTAAGCAGCAATATGAAACTTACCCAAGCTGATGTATTTACCTGTAAAGTCCCTCCAGTTGGTGAAAGCACAACTAACTGCTGGAATGGCTTAGGTTGGCAGACACTGGGTAAGCAGTAGCCCTGGGTAAATAAAAAGGAATCCGGGCAGGGAGTAGAGAGGCAAGGGGTAAGATGAGAGCAATGAAATGGAAGAGGAGGCAAAGAAGGAAACCAGGGGACAAAGGGAACCACGGGAGTGGAAAAGAGTAAAGTGTGAGGAAAGGGGGCAAGCCAACATAAAACAGGGAGTGTATGCCCTCCTACCTGCCTATAAAACATGGCCAAATGCTGATCAGAAGATCGCTTGTGGCTCTGATTAAAAGATGCTGGCACTCTCCTCAGTGCTTGGGATCTGCACAGTGGCTGTATCTCAGGTAGACTGGAGAAAGCTGGGCATCAGAGGAGCTCAGATGAAAGACCAAATTCAGATCTGATACAAATGGGTCCAGCTTCTTGAAGCCAAGAGGGTTGCTCAGACTCTTATCGGGTCTGGTTTTGGTGCACAAACATGCACGCTACAAGAAGGATTCAGGAGAAGGAGGAAGATGGGATGGGAAAGCAAAAGGAGAAAGCGGAGCAACCAAGGAAGAAAAAATGGAGACTAAAAGGAAGGAGAGGGGGAATAAAAGAGGGATGAAATCCAAGCATGCCATTAGCAGTAGCTCTTACCTGATTTAATTTGGAATGTTACTAGTTATTTAATACACTACTGGTTAATACTTGATGCTAATGTTGCCTTATTCAAGGTAGGTTGCTAATCAATACTGCTGCAGTCTTCACAGTGAGATGGTGACCAGCCTCTATGGGAAACCAAACAATTCTTCCCCCGCCCCCATCAGACTCATATCTCACTATTGGGATATTGCAGTTTTAACAGTATTTGACTCCAGCTCAGAGAAGCTGTGAATCTGCTAGTGACTCTGCCACGTCCAGCCTCGCTCAATAAATCCTCCTAGTACTCAAATTATCCATGAGAAATGTGAGCATTTCCTTCGGGGGCATTGGAGTAGAACTGAAAGAGGCAAAGGGAATTTTACGTAATCACAGTGAGCTGGAATTAGAGATCTTACTGAATGCCCAAACCTGGAGGATATTCAATTAAAGAAGCCCTTGCTTGCCATGCACAATTTCCTCCGCTCTCATGAAGGTGATTGGTGCAGAATATGCTTATCCCCTCTACTCCTTGCCAAGCTTCATTTTCCTAAACCAGTGCCTTTCCATTTGTGTGCTAGCAGGCCCCAATTTTACTAGAGCGAATGAATTCAGGCCCCACCTTCCTGCATGCTACAGCCAACAAGGAACATTTTCAGAACACTCAAGTGACTCAAGAGCCTAACTCCCATTTTCAAAAGCTAATGGACAGATTTTTTTAAAGGCATTTAGGTGCCTAAAGATGCAGATAGGCACGGAGTGGGATTTCAGAAGGACCTAAGCAGGTTAAGTGCTTAACTCCCATTGAAATCAACAGGTGTCTAATTGATGCATGCCCAGCTGTTTTTGGAAATCCCACTAGGCACCTCTTGGCCTCGTTAGGCATCTAAATGCCTTTAAAAGATCTGGTCTTTAGGCTCTTAAGTTACTTAAGCACTTTTGATAATTCATGGATATCCACTGTTAATGCATTATGAGGATGTTGGTGCATAAACCACTAGACTAGCCTTATGGGTGGCCTGGTGTAGTTCAGTGAGCTGGAGGAGCTTGCTTCTGAGTGCACAGCTCCTCCAGGGGTGGAAAGTCTGCCCCCAACAGGAAGGGCAGAGATACCAGTGGGTCTGCCTGGGGGACAGGGCTCAAGGAGGCACAGAGTGGGTCAGAGGCAGAATGAGGGGGCAGGAGCTTCAGGAGGAACTGGCTGGGATGGACAGAATAGGGGTGCAGGTAACAGCAGTTTCAGAGGGACTGGTGGGCAGAATGAAAGGGACAGAGGCTAGAGAGAGGACGGAGTAGGGGGCCATTTTGGGGGGCAGGGTCACAAGGGGATCTGCCCTCTCTCCAGTGTGTCCCACTTGAACCTCCAACACCCCCATTCTGCTTTTTTCTCATCCTCCACTGCAGCAAAGCCCTCAGGCAGCTGGTGGCTGCTCCATCCCCCACCTCCAGAGTGGCAGGGCACCTGCAAGGGGAAGCCCCTCGAGCAGACTGTCTCCCTGCTCTCAGTGCCAGCATCTCCATAGCCCCTAGTGGCCAGGGAGATCATTGCAGTCCTGCTGAGTCGTCGGAGTTGGAATACGCACACGGGGGGAATCTCTCAGAAAACCCTGGCAACTACTTATTGTAACTTAAACATAAAACAGTGCCACCCACAAGCTACCTAGGTGCCGTAATCTGAGAATCCTTGATGTGAACCACATCCCTGACATTCTGCACTGAATGCTCACCGATACACGATGGAGAATCATCTATAGTTAGAGGTCAACTACAGCTGACCAAGTAAAAGAATAAAGGTGCATTTTGTGTTGAATTATTTTTGCTTTTTTTACTCTAATTACCAACACTCTGGTAGCTTGTAGGTCGGTTGCATGGCACTTTTGTAGCCGGTGTTGCAAGGTATTTTCGTGCTATATATGCTAACCATTTGTATGCCCCTTTGTGCTCAGGCCACCATTCCCGAGAACATGCTTTCATGCTGATGATACTCATTAAAAAAAAATGCATTAATTTAAATTTGTGACTGAAGTTTTTGGGGGAGAATAGTACGTCTCCTGCTCTGTTTTACCTGCATTCTGCCATGTATTTCATGCTATAGCAGTCTCGGATGATGACCCAGCACACGTTGTTCGTTTTAAGAATGCTTTCACTACAAATTTGACAAAATGCAAAGAAGGTTCCAATGTGAGATTTCTAAAGATAGCTACAGCACTTGACCCAAGGTTTAAGAATCTGAAGTGCCTTCCAAAATCTGAGGGGAACAAGGTGTGGAGCATGCTTTCAGAAGTCTTAAAAGAGCAACACTCTGATGCAGAAACTACAGAACCCGAACCATGAAAAAAGAAAATCAACCTTCTGCTGGTGGCATCTGACTCGGATGATAAAAATGAACATGCATCGGTCCTCGTTGCTTTGGACCATTATTGAGCAGAACCCATTGTCAGCATGGATGCATGTCCTCTGGAATGGTGGTTGAAGCATCAAGGGAACGTATGAATCTTTAGCACATCTGGCATGTAACTATCTTGCGATGCCGGCTACAATAGTGCCATGCGAAGGCCAGTTCTCACTTTTGGGTGACATGGTAAACAAGAAGCAGGCAGCATTATCTCCTGCAAATGTAAACAAACCTGTTTGTCTAAGTGATTGGCTGAACAAGAAGTAGGACGGAGTGGACTTGTAGGCTCTAAAGTTTTACATTTTTGTTTTTGAATGCAGGTTTTTTTGTACATAAGTCTACATTTTTAAGTTCAACTTTCATGATAAAGAGTTTGCACTACAGTACTTAGGTGAATTGAAAAATACTCTTTTTACAGTGCAAATATTTGTAATAAATATAAAGTGAGTACTGTACACTTTGTATTCTTTGTTGTAATTGAAACGTTTGAAAATGTAGAAAACATCCACAATATTTAAATAAATGGTATTCTATTATTGTTTAATAGTGCAATTAACTGCTATTAATTTTTTCAATCGCTTGATAGCCCTAATTACAAGTGATTCCAGTTGTGGCACACAGCAAGGTCAAGCTCTTGAAAAGACAGTTACTTGAACAGTATACACTGTTGCATCGTATTTGTCTGCAACATCTAAGGGCTACATAAATATTGCTTTTGGATGTTCATGGACCGCTCTTATTAAAGGCACTGGAAGTCACATTTGTGCAGCTGGTGAAGGAGTTTACCTCTTAGATAACATCGCTTTTAACCCCACTGCACTTTGTAACCATTTGCCGCTCAAACTGTGCAGCTTTAGAAAGAGCCATATGATTTTTACTCTATTCGGAATGATTTCAGCAATTTAGTTTATCATTTATTGCTTTCAAAATGCATTTGCCTAATATAAAACGGTCTCTGTTTTAGCAGATTTACTATTCTACTTTCACTGACTTATTGGGCAGCCTATTTCCCAAGAAAAATAAATCATGAGAACCTCGCAGGGTAATTGGCTCCTAAATTGGCTGCTAAAGAATAACATGAGTCAAGGCGCTGAGAAATGGGCATAAGGTGCAAAAAACATGGGCTTGAGTCTGATCATGCTTATACTGGTATTAAACGTTATTAAATTCAGTGAAGTCAATAGAGGACACAGTGTAATACTGGTGTGAGTGAGAAGAAAATGGGGACCTTCTGTCAAGCATTGGTGGCTTTTGGTAGTTTTGCTGTCTTCTGATTTTTCATGTTAGCATATTGCAAAATGTAGATATTTTGCCACATGCTAAATGGATTCTTCATTTCTTAAAAAAAAAAAAAAAGCTTGCCTATGGAAAGCTAATAATAATCTGGTAATACGCTGTCAGTTGGTAGTTTGGACCAGCAAACACCATACTAAAGTGTTTGAAATTAACTTAAGCAGTAAAAACTGTAGTCAGTCATGTTGCAGTGTTTCCAGAACTGTGCAAAAAAAAAAAAAAAAGACACTCATTTTGGGTACCACTGTTTCACCTCGCTAATAGGCTTATGGCCCCATTTGACAGCTCCACATCCTACCTCATCTAAACATACATTAAAAATGGTTTCAAATAATATGTGCATGTAAGGCAGAGGTGGGCAAACTACAGCCTGTGGGCCACATCCGGCCCGCCGGACCATCCTGCCCAGCCCCTGAGCTCCCAGCCAGGGAGGCGCGCCCCCGGCTCCTCCCCCACTGTCCCTCCTCCCCCGCAGCCTCAATGCGCTGCGTCACCTGCGCTCTGGCTCGCCGCTCCTGCCAGGCAGCGTGGTGGCATGGCTGGCTCCGGCATGGTAAGGGGGTGGGGAGTGGGGGGTCCCAGGGGGCAGTCAGGGGACATAGAGCAGGGGGTGGTTGGATGGGGTGGAGCGGTCAGGGAATGGGGAACATGGGGGGGCTGGATAGGTGTGGGAGTCCCGGGGTGCTTGTTAGGGGGAAGGGGTGTGGATAGGGAGCAGGGCAATCAGGGGACAGGGAGGGTTGGATAGGGGTGGGGGGCCTGGGAGGGGGCAGTCAGGGGAGTTGGATGGGTTTGGAGTTCTGAGGGGGGCAGTATGGGGGCGGGAAGTGGGAGGGGTCAAATAGGGGGCTGGGGCCAGGCTGTTTGAGGAGGCACCACCTTCCCTACCCAGCCCTCTATATAGTTTTGCAACCCCGATGTGGCCCTTGGGCCAAAAAGTTTGTCCACCCCGTTGTAAAGGATGGGTACATTAAATGCCAAAAAGCTAGCCCTTTTTGGAAAATTGCCACATGTCTCTTAGCGCTTCTGTATGCCAGGTAAAGGGTGGGGGCAGGCTCTTATGCCCCCGCTACCCCCTGCACTTCGTAAGGGAGCAGGTGTGACCAAAGAGGAAAGAATAGCACAGTATACAGAAGGCCAGTGCTTAATTCATAATAAAACCCTGCCAGAATAACATTGACTTTTTTTCTGGTCCTCAGGAACTTATCCAGTGTTCCATGCTATTTTTTTTTTTTTTAACAAAACAGAAAGTTTAAAATTGCTCATAGAAATGCAGAATAGCCTGTTAATTCAGGCCACGCCTCTCAGAATCCTGTATCCTCCAGTTCTAAAACTTTAACTGCAGACAAATGAGTGCTCCGTGGGCCAAATTCATGCCTGGCATTACTCCCCCTTGGAGATCAAAGGATGAACTTAGCCAGCCTTAACTTCTAGTCATCCAGAGAAACATTGTGCTTTGGAAGATAATTATTAATGAGATTTTTTGCATTCAAACTGAAGTGACTGGTGTTAGCTAGCAACCCACTGTCCATTTCTTTCAGTGCCATTACAGATTTACCCAGATACATGAAAATTTTCTCACGGAGAGCACAAAGTTAGTATTACATGCAGAGTTAGCTACATCACCAACACACTATGAAATCCTGAGCAGTGTAGTTCACTGAACAGTCACAGGTGCAAATTAATGCATATTAAAGTGCTGATTGCTGCCACTGGCATGGTACTTCAAAGTGAATTTAATCTGAGCAGATTCAGTATGAAAGCAGCTCTGCAGTATAGCAGATCAGGTCAGCAGAAAAGAAAAACAGGACTTTGTCACAAGGGAAGGGAATGTACAAACTCAGGGCCTGAGCCAAAGCCCACTGAAGCCAACAAAGTTTCACATTGACTTCAATGCACTTTGGATCCGGCCCCAAATCAGTCGGCATCAATAAACTTCAACTTGGATGTTTGATTCAAAAAGAATTTCCTTTTCAGAAAAAGAACTGCCGTACTTCCAAATAGCTTGTTGTAAAAATACATACTGAGGGTGTGAGGCCCCAATCCTGAAAACACTTAAACGTGTGTGTAACTTTACTCCTGTAAGTAGATCTATTGGACTGTTTGCAGGAGCGGAGCCTAAGAGTATAAAATAAATAAATAGCCACCCTACGTTCATGAGAAAAAGAAGAGGCTGGAGCTGCAGTAAAGATAAGAGGAGAGTCTATAGGTCATCAAGGTTTAAAAAGCCTTTAAGATCCCTCCAGGGGATGGATGGATTGATGGGTGTAGACTTGATGAGGTAAGACTCCTCAGGATTGCTGTGGTGCAATTCCCTCTACAATCTACAGAAGAGAGTACTTTCCAGATGGAAATCAGCTCCAGCTTGTCAGTGCTTAGTGAGACCTTGGACTGATCTCAAAGGCTTTCTAAACCTCCATGACCCATAGAATCTCCTCTCGTCTCTGATTCATCTGTTATCAGTAATCCTAGTGCCAAAGAGAGAGAAGAGACTGTGACTTCACTACTGTTGCACTGTCTGACTGTAACATCTGCTCTCCCTACCAGGTTTATTATAGCTTCTCAATCATTTAAAAACTCTCTTACTTCTATCAGACACATTTGCAACCCTCTCTGTCATGCAGCATTGCTATAGGGAATGCTAGTGCTGAGGCCATAAGGTACCTCATATATCTCACCAAACTGCTTTGGTAAGTGATGGAGACAGCATGATTTCCTGGTATAAAATACCTTCCTGTTTAAATCATAATGCCAAATGCAAACAGGAGTTTTGTGAAGGAGTTTACAGAGGGAGTGAGAGAGGCAGATACATATAACAAACATACTCTAAACTTTGGCCAATTGTGTGCCCCTCCCCCCAAATCCATTCAATTACATCAAATGAAGGCAGAATACTAAGTATTGATACATTTTATAAGTGCTTTTATGCAAATGCTAGAAGTCTAAATGTTAACATGGGTAAACTTGAGGGCCTGATATTAAATGAGGATATTGAAACAACAGGCATCACAGAAACTTGGGGGGAAGAATGATAATTAATGGGACACAGTCATACCAGGGTACAAAATATATAGGAATGACAGAGTAGGTCGTGGGAAGGAGCACTGTATGTGAAAGAAAGCGTAAAGTCAAATATAGTAAAAATCTTAAATGAATCAAACTGTACCACAGAATCTTTATGCATAGAAATTCCATGCTTGAATAATAAGAGTACAGCAGTAGGAATATACTATTGACCACCTGACCAGGATGTTGATGGTGATTGTAGACTGCTGTGATTGATTAGAGAGGCTGCAAAAACAAAACACACAATAATAATGGGGGAATGTCAACTATCCCCATACTGACGGGGTACATGTTCCTACGGATAGGATGCAGATAAAAATTTTCTAGACCACCATTAATAACTGCTTCTCAAAGCAGCTAGTTCTGGAACCCACGAGAAAGAGGCAATTCTTGATTTAATCCTAAGTGGAGTACAGGATCTAGGCCAAGAGGTGAATATAGCTGAACTGCTTAGTAATAGCGACCATAATGTAATTAAATTTAACATCCGTAAGGGGGCAAAATGCCAAAGAAACCCACCACAGTAGCATTTAACTTTGAAAAGGGGAACTACACATAAATGAGGAAGTTAGTTAAACAGAAATTAAAAGGAACAATCACAAAACATGGAAATGTTTTATAAACACCCTACTAAATGTATACTCCAAATTAAACAAACAAAAACAAAAGGACCAAAAAAAGCCACCATGGCTAAACAACAGAGTAAAAGAGGCAGTTAGAGTCAGAAAATGCGTCCTTTTAAAAGTTGAAGTCAAATCCTACAGAGTAAAATAGAAAGGAGCATGAACTATGGAAAGTCAAGTATAAAAATATACTGTAGTTAGGCAGCCCAAAAAAGAATTTGAAGAGTAACTAGCAAAAGAAACAGAACCAAGAAGCAACATTTTTTTTTAAAGTACAACTGAAACAGGAACCCTGGCAAAACCCGGAGCTCTGTGGAGAAGCTCAGTGAATTCTTTGTGTCAGTCTTCAGTGCAGAGGATGTGTGTGGGATTCCCATACCTGAGCTATTATTTTTAAGTGACAGTTGAAGGAACTGTCCCAGATTGAGGTGTCAGTAGAGGTGGTTTTGGAACAAAGTAATAAATTAAACAGAAATAAATCCAGATTAATACAAGACCAGATTGTATTCACTCGAGATTTCTGAAGCAACTCAAATATGAAATTGCAGAACTACTAACTGTGGTGTGTAACCTATCGTTTAAGTCAATCTTCTTTCCAGATGACTGGAGGGTAGCTAACCTAATCCCTATTTATAAAAAAAAAAAAAAAAAGCTCCAGAGGCAATCTTGGCAATACAGGCTGGTAAGTCTAGCTATAGCACCAGGCAAACTAGTTGAAACAGTAGGTCCCACAGGAACGGCTCTAAAGCAAGGTAAGCAGTCATGGGATAAAAGCAAAGGTCCTCTCAAAGATCAGTAACTGGTTAAAAGATAGGTAACAGGGTAGGAATAAGTGTTCAGTTTTCACAATGAAAAGAGGTAAAAAGCAAGGTCCCCCAAGGATCTGTACTGGGACCTGTGATAGGTTTGGTCACAGAGACCCGCTTGGGACAGTCACCTGACATGCTGAATTTACCTCTGAGCCCGTTTTCCCTGCCAGCTTGGGACTCCAGAAACCTCCTTGTTGAGCCACACATGCTAGCCTGCTGCAACACAGACTCAGGGTCTGAACCATGCCCCCAAAGCTGCAGGCTTTAACTGGAAACCACTCAGCAGGTCACCTATCTCCAGCACCCAGACACCCAGTTCCCAATGGGATCCAAACCCCAAATAAATCCATTATACTCTGTATAAAGCTTACACAGGATAAACTTATAAATTGTCCACCCTCTATAACACTGATAGAGAGATATGCACAGCTGTTTGCTCTCCCAGGTATTAATCACTTACTCTGGTTTATCAATAAACAAAAGTGATTTTATTAAGTATAAAAAGTAGGATTTAAGTGGTTCCAAGTAATAACAGACAGAACCAAGTATTTCACCAAGCAAAATAAAACAAAACATGCAAGTCTAAACCTAATACATTAAGAAACTAATTACAGATAATATATCTCACCCTCAGAAATATTCCAATAAGCTTCTTTCACAGACTAGACTCCTTCCTAGTCTGGGCCCAATCCTTTCCCCTGGTACAGTCCTTGTCCGTTCCAGCAGACATCTTAGATGGAAACGAGGGGTTTTCTCATGATTGGAAGCTCCCTTTGTTCTGTTCCACCCCCTTTTATATCTTTGTCACAAGGCAGGAATCCTTTGCTTCTCTCTCTGGATTCCCCCCCTCCTTCTAAATGGAAAAGCACCAGGTTTAAGATGGATTCCAATATCATGTGACATGTTCACATGTCCTGTGAGACTTTATTACCCACTGGCTGGCACGCACAGTACACAGGAAAGCTTACAAGTAAACAGAGCCATTTACAACCAATTATC
Organism: Lepidochelys olivacea; assembly: GCF_965140295.1. Lineage (NCBI taxonomy): Eukaryota > Metazoa > Chordata > Testudines > Cheloniidae > Lepidochelys > Lepidochelys olivacea. The sequence continues at coordinate 18,422,285 of NC_140414.1, read as the reverse complement.
CTAGTCAATGGGAGCCATCAAGATTCTAAACCCACCATTAATTGCCCACACTTTGCATAACTAGAATAGGGGATGGATCACTCGATAACTGCCCTGTTTTGTTCATTCTCCTCTAAAGCATCTGGCACTGGCCACTGTTGGAAGACAGGCTCCTGAGCTAGACGGACCATTGATCCAAGCCAGTATGACTAGGTCCCTACCAAATTCACAGTCCATTTTAATCAATTTCACAGCCAGAGGGTTTTTTAATTGGTCAAGTTCACATTTTCAGATGTCCCATCCCCAAAAGTACCCAGAGGTGTGTCTCATCTCCCCTGTCCCGGAGAGCAGCCATGCTGGGAGATTGGACCCACCTCCGCAAGCCCCCTCAGCCCCATCTGCCCAGCCCCAGAGCGTCCTGCAGCGGGGGGCAGGTGCATCTGATCTTTCCCCCAAGAGTGGCCATGCAGGGGAAGTACAAGTCCTGTCCCTCCCCAGCCTGGCTGGGTCTCACAGCTATGAGCCCCTGTCTGGGGCACTTCCAGCAGCACAAGGGAGATCAGATTGCATGGGAAAGGGCTTATTTCACAGTTTGTGACATGTTTTTCATAGCCATGAAATTGGTAGGGCCCTAATATGACCAGTTTTATGTTCTTAATCTCTCAATTTACTGGGAATTTGGACAAATCAATCTAAGTCTGGTCTAGCAATCCCTTATTTATTATAAATCCGAAGGGTTTTAGTAGACAAACATTAGATCTCATTGGAAAACTTTATACTTCTTCTGAAACTCTAGCAGTTATAGTATCAGTCCACCTATGTTAACAATTTTGTTCCCAATGTAAAGTTTCCAGGCTCTGTAAAGAGCCCAGTTGAATGACAACATTCATTGCATATTTTGGCATTTATTCTTTAAATAATTATTAGTGAATACATTTTTCCATTGTTTGACCAACTGAAATTGTAAAAACAAACGTACTTAAAATTAATGTGCATTAGGAGTCACAAACATGTCTTCCTTGAGTCTGCAGCCCAGACCCTGGTTAATGCAAATTTCATCCTATAAGATTCTAAAGTGTCTCATTAATTTAAAAAAACTAACTACAAACAAAGACCGGTTTATCAGAGCACAGCTAACAGTCCGTAACAGCCTTAGCTAGGATTATTCTAAAAAATTGGTGCTTCATGATTTCAAAAAATTGGTCCTTTGATTCACAGGCCTTTGTAGCTGCAAAGGATTATGGGTTTGAGTCTTGGGAAGAAAGAGTGGGAGGTTCTGGGGCTTTGTGGTGAGCAGAGCTAAAAAGGCAATACATATTTTCCTGTTCCTACCTCAGAGCAGACTGGGGAACGAGGGGGTCAGTCCTGCTGATGCGGAGGCTGGAGCTTGTATGAAGCAAGGTGGGAGGCTGGTGGTGGTGTGAAATGGAATCTGCTTTGGTGAGTGTCTCTGCTGGGGAGCTGAAAGCAAGGAGAACAGAAAACCAGGTATAATGAAGAAAAGAAAGAAAGATAGTAGAAATGAGAGGCCAGATCCTCCTTCGGTGATTTCAGTGGAGTTAGGATGATTTACACCAGCAAAGAATCTGGCCCACTAAGGTCTCCCGCTGCCCCCTTTCAGATGGGCGTCTTTATGGTAAATAGATACCTTAGCAGAACATAGTTCACTTGAGGTTAAATGTCTAGGCGTGTACAAGGTGCTTTTCCATACCTCATTTAGGAATCACAGTCTAGCATTTTCCCCACAATCCTCGGCTTTCTGTTCTCCAGAGACAAGTTAACAATACAACATTACTTTTTCTAAACGATCCAAACAAGTTATTTTCTCTATCCCAGTCCAATCCATCAACCCAGTCTTATTAATCTAGTCCCTCTAATCCATCATACTGCTAATGTGCTTGTAACCTTGGCATCTAAAACAGTCAGGTTTGTATTTTATTCCGATATCATACACCTCATCCCTCATTAGAGCTGACACAACTGATGTGCATTATGAACTTGAGATAGTTCAAGTTATAGAGAGAGGGAGCCTTCTGTTTCAAGGACAATTATTGAAATATGGATGTTTTGCTTTGTAGATATGGTATAAACCCTTGATCCAGCAGAGGGATTTAATAATAGTTCTCTCTGCCATCAGTATGGGTCTCCCTAGCTCTTGATATTTACGTTAAGTCAGAGCAGATTTTGCTTGGAGTCTGGTCTTGCTTGAATGACACTGAGTGCTAGCATGGAAGAAAGACAAATGGCAGCTGTGAAATTGGCAATAAATTGCCAGATATATATTAGCACAAGTCTTGAAAAGTTCCTTCTTAAAACTTGGGTGGCAGTTAGTTTTTTTAAATGTGAACCACTAAACAACTGATTGGCCCTAAATACTGATATCAAAGAGAACCCATTTCCAAAGCAGTGATAAAACCTTAGTCCTCTAATGAAAGTAGAATATCATCTTAGATGGACTTTACTATACTGTGTGAACACATAGCATTTGAGAAAAAAATCTTCTGGTTAATTTTCAAAGGTAAAAGCAACGACCCACGTTTGTGCTGATGAAATGTTTTATCCCACTTAACTAATCTGGCAATTAATTCAATTTCATGCTCTTCTGGGTCTTTAATTACTGGAGGAGAACCTCAGAACTTTTGCCAGTGGATCTGAAATTATTCTAAGTAGATATAAAGTGAGTTAAATTGTACATTAGTGTTTGCCATCTTTCAGAATACAAGAACTCTAATACAAGAATAATGAAATTGAAAGGCAGCAAATTTAAAACCGAGGAAGTGCTTTTTCATACCAAAATAATCTGTTTGTGAAACTCATTGCCACAGGATATTCTTGAGGCCAAGGAGTTTATCAGGATTCAGAAATGGATCAGACATTTTATGGGTCATGAACTTCCAGATTTACATTAGTAAGAATTTTTTTAACCCCTTAAAGAACATTAAGGGTTTTTGTGGCCCAAAATTTAGGTTTTATGACAACATTTTAAGTAATATCTAAAGCCAATTTTGATTGATTGATTGATTAATATTCCAATGGAAGAAGTTTTGTAAAATAAACAAAGCAGTCCCTGCACCAATTGCGATGCAAACTTTGTAGTATTTGTTGAGTACATGGAAACCCAAAAGTGACTGACTGGAAACTGATGAAAAATACATTAAACTTTAAAAGCTCTCCCTTTTGGTAAACTGAGGGTTATCTTTCGGACCTGGAAGGCAAGACAGCTTTTTAAAGATTAATGTGTGTGTGTATAGAAGTTATTACTAGTTCTCTCACATGTTCTCTATAGAATGGGAATACAGTGATCTCTTGTGTACTGGCAACAAAAGAAAAGAAAACTTTTTAAGAGCATCAAGCGTGGGTGTGGGTGTGTAGGTGTAGTGGGCATTGTTAAAATGTTTTCTTTTGCTTTTTAACCAGAAGATAAGTTATAATTGGTTCTCATGGATTTCTCCATTATAAGTATAGGAAACAACTGATTGAACCAACATCTTACTTCCTGGTAAAAAGTTATAAGACTGCTTTTCCCACTTTACCCACTTAGACAAACAATATCATTCTATTGGTGTATGACATGGAAGGATAGAAATCTCACTAGTCCTTCCCTTATGCCTGCTGAAAACCCTCTGTGTACACATTACATATTTGAGGACTTCTTGAGGTTGGGGAGACATGGCCACGAGGAAGGGGGTAGCAGGGGACAGCCCTTCTATACATTATCATCTCCTGTCAAGCTTGTGGGGAAATTCCTGTGGGATTAAGGTACTAGCTGTATCCACTAATATAATTAACTCCTGCAGATCCAGTTCCCAGTAATTTAGCCCACACTGAACGGAGTGATAGGGAGGCAATGGTATCCTGGCACTGCAGGGGCTCTATTACCGAGAGGGAAAGGATCTGGGAATAGTGGGATTCTCTAAGACCACTACGATTCCCCCACAGATCTCGGCCCAAGCCCCACACTCCTCCTGGATGTTGGCTCATGCTGTTCTCCCACCCCACCCCGATGAGACAAGTATTTGAGAACACCATGAACTTCAACTTGTTGAGTTTCTTGAATCATTTTCACCCTCCCATTAGCTTTTCAATGATCGGACACAGGGACTTTTATTATTAATTATTATTATTATTTTTAAAGCTACTGTTAGGCTCTCGGCCCAGTAAAGCACTTAAGCACATGCTGAATTTCTGAACTTTAAGCCCTGGAGTAACCCACTGAAGTCAATCGGCCTACTCCTGTGTTTTAAATTAAGCACATGCTTAAGTGCTTTGCTGGATCAGAGCCTTATAAAGTTATCTTTGTTCTGATTCTGTACTTCACACACTCTGATGCCGTCTACAGCTGAAGCTAGAGGTGTGATTCCCAGCTCTCATCCAGGTAGCGTGCTAAAAATAGTAGTGTAAGCCCACGGGCAGTGGTGAGCAGTAGCATGCTAGCTGGCTCACGGACAAACCCACCAGGGAAGTACTCAGGACAGCTAGCTTGGGGCACCACCACCCATGTTACCACGGCGACCCTGCTCTTCTCAGTGCACTAGCTCAATGAGAGTTCGTCTCTGTGAGCTGGGAATCGCACCCCAGCTCCAACAGTCGACGTAGCCTGAAAGTGGAGTTCTCAAATCCGCTTTTTATTGATGTTTCTTGGTGAAGTGAAACCTGTTCACACTATTAGCATTGCCTGCAGTCCAAATTCTATAAAGTTATTCAGCCAGAGGCAGACCTGGGGCTTGTGCATAACACCCACACATTGAATAGTACTGGGATAAATTGCATGTATCAAGCCCTTTAGCTGCTTTACCGGCCCTCTGCCTATCTCTGCTGAGATTTTGTCTTAACATTCCAAACCTCTAAGCTGCTTCCAAGAACCACCATTTAAAATCAACAGAGAAGTGTTTCCTTCTTTCCCCCTGAATTACCTTGGTTTGAGGTGCTGACCTGTTGCATCCTGTCTGACATGCAGATTGTGAGTTCTCTGGGTCTTAGCCTGTCTCCCCTTTGTTTTTTGTACAGTGCCTAGGCCGCACTGTGCTATGTCCATGACTGGTAGCACCTAGGGACTCCATAGTAACTCCTTATGCTCAAATAAATTGGTTAGTCTCTAAGGTGCCACAAGTCCTCCTTTTCTTTTTGCGAATACAGACTAACACGGCTGCTACTCTGAAACCTGTCATAGTAACTCCTGTTACTAATAATGCAATACTTTTGGCTTTGGGTGGTGTTTCAAGGAAATAAAAATCTCTTCAACTGTCACCCTTATGCAAAAAGAAAAGGAGGACTTGTGGCACCTTAGAGACTAACCAATTTATTTGAGCATGAGCTTTCGTGAGCTACAGCTCACTTCATCGGCTGCATACCGTGGAAACTGTCACCCTTATGTGATCTTGTTTTGGGATGGTTGAGAAGGTTCTGGTGAGGCAGGTCTGGTTCTATCTAGAGGACCAAGGTTTTCCTGATCCCTTCCAATGTGGTTTGAGAGGTAGTACTATCTAGTGGGTAGGGCACTAGATCAGGACTCAGGAGATCAAAGCTCTGTTCCCAGCTTTGCCACTTACCTGCTCTGTGACCTTGGGTGAATCACTTTACTTCTCAGAATCTCTATTTTCTCCTTTTATCAGTCTTGCCTATTTAAAGGGACAGTGTAAAGCTCTTCGGGACAGGTATGGGCTCTTACTGTGAGTTTGTACAGCTCCTGACACAATGGGGCCCTGATCTCAGTGTGGGCTTCTACTGGAATACAAATAAATGATATTTATAATAATCCACTCTCTTGGACAATTGGTACCAAATAAGGGTTCTCTTTTTAAAAAAAAAATCAAAAATAGGGGACAGTCGTTCATATTGTCAGGGCTAGAAATGGCAGATTCCCACTGATGAATAAATCACCCAGTGAATTTATGAATAATTTAAACAAACTATTCAAAAACTATGCTTTATTTAAAAAATTATTCACCCAGCTCCAGTCCTGAGGTATTGGACTGTAGGACAGTAATCTTATTACAGACCTATTTTAAGCTATGCTAAACTATTTTAGGTCATATTTAGAGGTTTTTAAAATTTACTGTTCTCTTCCTTCACCATTTGGAGCAATGTGACCCTTGAAACTCATGTTAAAAAATATTTGCAAAACTGTCATGTATTTTTATGCCACATATTTTACACATCATCCACTATGCTACATACGGTCTTTGCTTATTCATGGGGATTTATATTGGAATAGAAACATAATATTGAAATTCAAATTCAAAACAAAACGAAATACAAGGGTATGAAGGGGGACACTCACCTTTTCAGTGTCTCCTGTCAGCTGGGTGCGGTGCTTTAATCTTTTGTTCCTACTCCTGGTGCCCCCGTTAGGTTGCCACCCACCTTGAGAAGGTCTTCAGTGGCTCAGGCCTCTCACCAAGTCACACGGTCAAAAATGTATGAACCTCTTCTAGGATGCAAAGAGTTCAACACACTGTCTGCCCTCACCAGGATCTTCAGCCCTGGCTCTGGCCCTTTAAATTCAGCTCTGCACTCGGGCTTCGAAACAAGCCTTGTCCCCTTCTTGGGGCTTCCGCCGCTTTCCCAGTGGCTGGTGGGGGAGTCTGGGCCCACCCACTACTCTGGGTCCCAACCCTGGGACCCCATAAATAGCAACCACATACCACTGCCTCCAGTTCGCTGCTGCTATTCCCTGGGCCTTTTCCCATGTAGCCCATTTCCCTTCACCCTGACCTCAGGACTGAATTTCTCAGATCCTCGCTGCATGCCAGTGCCACCAAACCCCATCTTCTAGTTCCCTATTGAGCTCCTGTGACCAGTAAGGAGCACTCTTCCTTGCCCTCTGGCTCCCAGCCAGGAACTGACCTCCAGCTTCTTTTATCTGAGCCTGCTGGGCTCTGATTGGCAACTTCTGTGCATCCTTTCTAGGTATGCCTGGAGCAGCCACCTTCACATCTCCTTCCTGGGGCAGGTTGTAGTAGGACTGTGGGGCCTCCAGCAGTAGACCACGAGGGGCCAGGTACACCCTGTCATAAAGGGCTATTATATAAAACTAAAACAAAGCCTATTCCCTCACCCATACCAAGATCTCTATGCCTGAAAAAAAAAATTAATCTGCCATTACATTGTCTGCATGTTTTACTTCTTTAATTAAAAAGTGAGAGAAAGGGGAAAACATAAACTTTCCTGTATTGTAGCTACTGTAGAAGGCTCTGATCCAGCAAAGCGCACATGCGTAACTTTAAGTATGTGAATTGTGCCATTAAAGTCAATGAGACTACTCAAGGACTTAAAGATATTCACGTGCTTAAGTGCTTTCTGGAACAGGGCCTAATTTCTCCATACATAGATTAAGAAGATGCATCTCACAATGGTTTTTAATGTAATTTCAGAGTTTTTAAGTTTGCAAAATTTGTAAGGGGGGGGGAGGAAATCCAGATTCTCCAACAAATATGCCTGATCAGTTTTTATATCTACATAATACCTTTCATGTAATGCTCAACGGAGTACATCAGAAAGTTTCATTCTCCTCAACTAATGGCTAAAACTATCTTGAACCAACTGACATATTTGGTTTATAAGGAAACCATTATTATACTATCTAGTGCAGCTGCCAAGTGGCTAATTGGATCCACAATGCTTTTCCTTTCCAACTGCATGCAGACTGAAAGGAACAATAAATTAGAAGGATCCTGCAATATAACACTGAGAAGAATGACCAAAGTAATTTAGAGCACAGTCCATTAACCATAAAGCAATCTATACCCAAGCATTATGAAAAGATGAGAAAGGAGCTGAGACATGCTGATACAGAAAGCATTTTACACTACAGTTACATAGATTCAGCTGTTTCATTGATTTCTTCCTTCAAAGCCAGGGAGCAATTTTCAGAAAAAGCTTACAGTTCTGAATATAGTTATATTACATCAGGGTCCCATCTCTCCACTCCCTCCCCCACCCCTTTGGTTTTGTTTTGTTTTACTTCTTTCAACAACTGCATGCCTAGAGACTAAGGCTTTGTCTACACTACGGGGGGAGATAGATCTAAGTTACGCAACTTCAGGTACATGAATAACATAGCTGAAGTCACCGTACTTAGATCTACTTATGGCAGAGTCCACACTACGTGATGTCAACTGCAGAGGCTCTCCCGTTGACTTCCCTTGGGCTTCTCGTTCAGGTGAAGCACAGGAGTCAACGGGAGAGCGATCTGTGGTCAATTTAGCGGGTCTTCACTAGACCTGCTAAATCGACCCCGATGCATCAATTGCTACATGTAGAATCCCCGGTAAGTGTAGACAAGGCCTAAGTCAGTATATTTACACCTAGTTTGGCTTTCCTCAACCTAGTTGAATAAGGTATTTAGTTAATGAGGACTTGATTTAACTTGCCTTAAAATGAACTGAAATTCAAACAGTGATGGCCATGCTTATGGGGAAAACTAGCCAATAAAAAGGGGAATTATCTAGGGGCAATTATCCTCATCTCTTGGCACTTGCTTCTATGAGTGAAACTCAGGGTGATCTTGAGGTTAAAGCACTATACTGACTTGGGAGATTGGAAGAACTAGGAAATGAACCCACAGAATTCCTATGACACCTTGGGCAAGTCTTAAGAAGTTCCGTCTATATAGCACATCAAAGATAAAGTTAAAAAATAACTTGATCCCAGTCTATAAGTACTTGCATGGGCAGAAGATTTTTCATAGTAGAGAGTTATTTAGACAAAGGCAGAACAAGGTGCAGAAGCTGAAGCTTGACAAATACAGACTAGAAATCAAGTGCATATTTTTAACAGTGGCAGTAATTAACCATTTACCAAGGGGTGTGGTGGACTCTCCCGCACTTGAAATCTTTAAATCAAGATGGGATGGCTTTCTAAAAATTAGCTTCTGGTTGAGCTACAGCATATGAGTTTGATTCAGGAATTACCAGGTGAAACTCTGTGCTATGCAGCAGGTCGGATTAGATCATCAGAATGGTCCTTTCTATCTTAAAATCTATGAATCTATAAATCTCTTAATCTTACTGTACCCAAGTCCTCTCCAGTTTCTAAGATGCTGCTCAACACCACAGGGATGCTGTGAAGATATGTTTGTTAGTGTTTGTGAGATGCTCAGAGTTCAAAGTGATGGGAACCATCTAAGTACCTAGAGAGATCCTGTACAAGAGTAGAAAGTCACTCATTGTCTACAAAAACAACGAGGAGTCCAGTGACACCCTAAAGACTAACAGATTTATTTGGGCATAAGCTTTCGTGGGTAAAAACCCCACTTCTTCAGTTGCATGGAGTGAAAATTACAGATGCAGGCATAAATATACTGACACATGAAGAGAAGGGAGCTACCTTACAAGTGGAGAACCAGTGTTGACAGGGCCAATTCAATCAGGGTGGATGTTGTCCACTCCCAATAATTGGTGAGGAGGTGCCAATACCAAGAGAGGGAAAACTGCTTTTGTAGTGAGCCAGCCACTCCCAGTCCCTATTCAAGCCCAAATTAATGGTGTTAAATTTGCAAATGAATTGTAGCTCTGCAGTCAGAAAGTTGCCTTTGCAAAGTGGTGTGATCCCATTGTGTGGGGCATTCAAACTGAACATAAGAATGACCCTACTGGGTCAGACCAAAGGTCCATCTAGCCCAGTATCCTGTCCTCAGACAGTGGCCAATGCCAGGTGCCCCGGAAGGAATGAACAGAACAGGTAATCCTCAAGTAATCCAGCCCCTGTAGCCCATTCTAGCCTCTGGCAAACAGAGGCTAAGGTCGCCATCCCTGTCCATCCTGGCTAATAGCCATTGGTGGACCTATCCTCCATGAATTTATCTAGTTCTTTTTTGAACCCTGTTATAGTCTTGGCCTTCACAACATACTCTGGCAAGGAATTGCAGAGGTTTACTGTGCAGTCTATGAAAAAATACTTCATTTTGTTTGTTTTAAACCTGCTGCCTATTAATTTCATTTGGTGACCCCTAGTTCTTGTGTTATGTGAAGGAGTAAATAACACTTCCTTATTTACTTTCGCCACACCACTCATGATTTTATAGACCTCAATCAGATCTCCCCTTAGTTGCCTCTTTTCCAAGCTGAAAAGTGCCAGTCTTATTAATCTCTTCTTATATGGCAGCCGTTCCATACCCCTAATCATTTTTGTTGCCCTTTTCTGAACCTTTTCCAATGTATGTTTTTTGAGATGGGCGACTACATCTGCGTGGGTGTATTTTATGTGAGTTTATGTGGATTTATATAGTGGCAATATGATATTTTCTGTCTTATTATCTATCCCTTTCTTAATGATTCCCAACATTCTGTTCGCTTTTTTGATTGCCACTGCACATTGAGTGGATGTTTTCAGAGAACTATCCACAATGACTCCAAGATCTTTCTTGAATGGTAACAACCAATTTAGACCCCATTGTTTTATATGTATAGCTGGGATTATGTTTTCCAATGTGCATTACTTTGCATTTATCATATTATTTATCAATTATGGATCAGAAATTGGTAAATATAAGGGCGGGACTAATCAAACACTTGTAAATGGCCAGATCTGCCTTTAATTTCTCTGTTTGCAGTGTTCTTATAGCTGTGTTGGTCTGGTGATATGAGCAAGACAAGGTACATGGGACCATCTTCTGTTGGTGGAAGGGGCAAGCTTTCAAGCTTCACAGAGCTCTTCTTGAGGTCTAGGGAAGGTAACCAGAGTTTGTCAGCTAAATAAAAGTTAGGACAGATTGGTAAGCATAAGGGATTCATGCATGCTGTAGGAGACCACTTAAAGAAGAAGTAGGTAAATAAGGGATAGCAAGTAGTCGGCTGTGTTACAAATTGTTGTAATGAGCCATAATACCAATGTCTTTAAGTCCATGTTTTTTAGTGTCTTACAGAGTTATGAATTTAAGTTCCCAGGTTCATCTGTTGAAGGTGTTATGCAGGTTTCCTTTGGGGACAAGGACTGGGAGGTCGGATATGGAGCGATTGCTTGGTGAAAAGTGTTCACTCATGGGTGATACTGTGTTTTTATCTTTCATCATTTTTCTGTGACTGCTCATTTGAGAGCATAGTGATTGTCTGGTTTCACCCACACAGTTGTTGTGGAAGCATTTAATGCACTGGATGAGGTACACCATATGTTGGGATAAGCATGTGTAGGACCCACGGATTTTGTAGCGGGGTATCGATCATCATAGCAGTGGAGACATGTCTGCAGGTGTTGCATCTGTTGTTCGGACAGGGTCCGATACCGCTTGGAGTTGGTCTGTGGGGAGCTTGCTTCTGATGATGAGCTGAGCAAGGGTGGAGGACTTGTTTGAAGGCCAGAAGAGGTGGTTTGGGAAAGAGTTCTTTCAGAATGTGGTCCTCATCAATTATGGGTTGTCCAGACCATGGGAACAGCCTCTTAATGGGCCAAAGAATAGAATAAAAATAGGCAAATGTGCTAATTTATCATTGAAAAGCTTTGTTGTGAAGTACCCATAAATCCCATAACCAGCTTCAAAATAAAAATGTATCACCTAAAAGAAGAAAGCTGCTATAGACAACTGAATAGTTTAAAGCAGTCATGAGGCTCCTCTAATGTGCACAATAGACAAGAGCCTGCCTCAGGATCAGGGGGCAGGTACAAGGGATTCCTTTACACATGTGTTCTGTCCCTTGGTCATTGCTTTCTTTGTACTTTCATCATAGAATCATAGAAATGTAGGGATGGAAGAGACCTTGAGCGTTCATCTAGTCTATCACCAGGTGCTGAGGCAGGCCCAAGTATGCTCTGTTTGTCTAATTTAGGCTGTAAACTATTTAAGGCAAGGTCTGGTGCTTTCATTACTTCTCTGAAAAGAGCCATGAGCCAAGAGTCTATAGGATGGCTTTCCTGGCCTGCCTCTGAGAAACATCCCCTGTGTGCAGAAATATTGCTGGAAACAACTGCACATACACACAGTTATAGCAAATGTGGCTGTGCTCTGAGGGCAGCTCGGCTGTAATCTCAAGGCTCTCAGGTACATCCTTATTACCCATGGTTGCTCACTTTATTTCTTGGCATCCTATTCATGGCCCTGCTTCACCTTATGGCACCACTCACTCCTTTCATGGAGGATTCAGGCTACAGCACATGGAGAGAAGTGAGGGGTTCATTATAATGGGAAAGCTGTGACTTCAAGGAATGCATCCATTTGAAAAAGAAGAAATCTGCCCTGGTGGTTGTGTGGCCCTCATCACTGCAGGGCTCAGTGCCTCATAAGCACCCATGAATTCTCTCCTCCCAGCACCCCTGTGAGATAGGAAAGTGTTCTCCCTTTCACCTATGGGGAACGTCTGAAGCCAGGGTAGATTAAGTGACTTGGCCAAAGTCACACATCAGGTCTGTGGCAGAGCCAGGAACACAACCAAGGTCTCCTGAGCTGCATTCCAGTGCTCTATCCACCGGACCAACCTTCCTACCCCAAACGCCTTTGGATGTTCCTACAAAACAGAAAACTTCTCTGAAGACTACAGTTCATTTGCCTACAAGGAAGTGTTCAGTCATCATGTCTGATCACATACCAGATGAGCTGCATCATGTAGTGGGTGGTGTCAAATACAAACAGACACTACTTGGACTGAGATTATTACTTTATTTTCTACGTACAGGGGAAGGGGAAACCAGTCCCAAATGAGAGACCCATATGTTCAGAGAAAGTTTATGGGATCCAAAAACCTTAAAGCCCTTAATATTCTCTTGCAGCCCTGCAAGTGTTATAACTCCACCAAGAATTAGAATAGCAAAACCAGCCGGCAGAATCCCTTCAGACACTCTAGGCTGGGCGATAGTCACAGGTTGATGCTGTTCAGCTGAGCTTCATGAGATGTGACTTTTCTTAAGCAAGGACTCACAAACAAAGATTCCTTTCCCATGCTGGAGCGCAAAAAAATATCTATTTGCTTTCAGCCAATCAGTCACCCTCCAGAAAGCGCCGATCTGGATAAAATAATGTTCCTTCTGATGGAGACTTTTGTCCTTTGACATCCAGACAGCACAGCAAAGGAAGGCGCACCATGCCCCTGCAGGCTGATGTTTTTACACAGACGTTTTCTCATAAAGCATGTCTGTCCCCTAAATTACAGATCGATCCTGCAGGCTGATGGAAAGCCAAAGCACTCAGGTCTCGATGTTTGCACGGCGTCCCTGCAGAGCGGCTTTGGCACAGTTTGGAGAAATGTACGCAGTGCTCAGCAAAGGGAGCAAACCTGTATGTGAGTGAGCTCTTGGGAGTTTGGCACTGGGGAGCAGAGGCGGGAAGGAGGGCAGGGCCGAAGAGGGCAAGAGAGGGCGTAGGTGTTTCACAGCAATCCAGTGAATGGAAATGGTGTGTGCAGGGAAGCTGACATTCTGCCTGGCCTGCCTTGCCCTGCAGAGTGAGTTCCTCTGAAAAAGCCTCTCCCATCCTGCATCCTGAGACCATGCTAGGCAGAGGATTCCTGCTATGTCACCTGCCTGCAATAGCCATACCCTTCAGTTAATGGATTGTGACAAAGCACCACATTCAGCAGCTTTACAAGTGTCTCACCGCTCTCACGTCCTGCAAGATGGAGTCTTAAATTAACATAGCTGGCACGATCACTCACAGAAGTGTAAACCCAGAGTGACTCCACTAAATCCAGTTTGACTCTGCTGACTTCAAACTGGTGCAAGTGAAATCAGTGCCCTTTGCCTCGGCAGCTGTTCTTCTGCCTAGTTCTGTGTTTTCACAGCCTGATGAAGACATGGATTTTCATCAACACTGGTGCCTTTACAATATTGCTAGTTAGTCCAGTAGACTCACTTGGTTCTGACGCCGCACTTCTTTACCTTAATAGTCTCTAATCATAGCTTTTCACATGGAACTTAAAGCTTTTGTTCTTTCTTCCACTATGGTTCAAGGTGCCAATTCATATGAAACCCTGTGATCCTACAGAAAGGCTACTTAGAAAAATATATGATATGTGATTTCTTTGGGGAAAAACAGGACTTTACATTAATCTTTATACAGCTTCACAGTTACCTAAAGCTGGACATGCTCTATGTAGCTTCAGAAGTCCTAAAGTGAAAGGAGTCTTCCTAAATTAGCCCTAGATGGTGCTCTGGTACCTTCCTAGGGAATCACTTAAGCTTTAGGGCACCCTGTTTACATAACCAGAGGGGAGAACATGGTCCAGGGGTTAAGTTTCAAGAATTTCTCTCTACTGCCCTTAAAGGGCCAAGAGCTAATATATCTATCCCATGGAAAACTGACTGCTGTCTTTCTGAAACTGTGACAGTTTGGGATGATAATGTGTGATAACGCTTTGAGGTGGCAAGAGAAATATTACAATTTATATTTCTCAATTCAGAAAGATGACAATTCATGGGATAGATATATTAGCTGTTGGCCCTTTAAGATGACAAATCCCAGCTATGACTCTGTTGGAGTCTCCACAATTGGAAAAATATTAAAACTTACCACCCTTGTTATTGCTAATTGCAGGTAATTTATCCTAACAGCTTGAGTGCTGGACTTTTATTAATCAGGCTTCTTAACATTCAAGCGAGGTTTTTAATGGGTGTGAATCCTTTTAAAATAAATCCTCTTTTATGCAATTGTAAATTCATTACTCTCTGCAGGATTTCAATTCCGATTAGATGCTTAGGTCAGACTTATTTGCATTGGCTTAAAACCATGAGGACCATATTTAAGAAACATCATTCATGACTGAATACAGTAGCAAACGCTTTCCCAGATGATTATATGCCGAAGTGAATAATAAATACATCAATCCAATGGTTTTAAGACTAAACCATTGCTAGTATACAACTAATACAATGACTAAGACATGACCTCTTGATCGTTTCTTTTTTCTGATTTTGGCTTTTGTTAAGAAAAATCAGAATAAATAATTGTAACCCAAATATCCCCCAGTAGAGCTAGCAAAATCAGGTGCAGATCAGTAAAGACTGTTACCATCTTTAATATATTCACAACAGAAACTTAATAGAATTGTCAGCTGATCTCACTGCTTACGTGCAGTCTGGCAACAGCCAGGATCTGTCTACTGGGCTTTGGGATGCAGTTCAAGACTTTCACATCTGACCATGTTACACCAAACATGGCTTGAGCTGTGTCTGCATTGCAGCCTATCGGTCTCACAACCGTGGCTACACTGTGTGTGTCCACACCTCTCATGCTGCCGAACCCGGTTTATTTCAGTGCATCCTGCAGAAACTCAGGCAACTGTCCGATAGTGCTCAGAGGCGGTACATATGGAACACTTGTGGCACACAAGGTAATCTCTCTTTGGGAAAAACTACATGTCAAATGAAATGCTGATTAGATGTCACACGAATGTTGAACTCAGGACTTTAGAAGTGAACATAGTTGTGAAAGATCATCAGAATTTTGCAGGACCCTCTTGGAATGCATAATTTTAGGACTTTTTTTTTTCATAGTTCATCAATCTAAACTCTAACAGCAAAGGCTGAACTAGAAATCTTTACCTCTGCAGTACTGCAGGATGCATACAGCAGTAACAACCTAAGTTTACATCTAATGCTTCCATGTTATGCTAACGCCCCCACTGTATTATCTGAATACCTGTATTATTCATTACTGTCACTAAAGAATGTATCCTCACAGCATCACCATAAGGCAGGGAAGTATTATCCACATTTTAAAAGTGAAGACGTGAGCAGCACAGAGAAATTAAGGGTTAGATTCACAATTGCAGTTAGAAATCTTTACCTGTCAACTGAGAAAGTTGGGGATTATAACATCTAAAAAGCCTCTGATCATAACCCTTGCGCACTGAAAGTATAAAAAAGGGAGAAGTGCCAGAAGGTTGAAACCTACAAATGCATCTGCTAAAAAATTGTGTGTGGGGGGGTGGGGGTGGGGTCCAGGAACTGTTCCCTGATCCAATGCCTGAGTGGTGCAAACTTAAAAGCTCTCCCTGGCCAGCTGAGAATTGTTCTGGCAGGGGATGGGTGGAGTAAGTTTAGAAGGCATGTCAAAGTGGTAGGGGTGGTACACTGGTGCTTTCCACAGACTCTCAGCTGGTAGATGGCCTAGGCTATGGCTGCATTGAAAAAAAAAAAAAAAAGGCAATGTCAGCGTGTCTCACAGCCCAGGTCAACTGGCTTGCAGGACTCTGGCTACAGAGCTAAAAATAGCGGTGTAGACATTTGGGGTCAGACTTGTCTGGGCTCTGAAACCCACCAAGGAGGGTAGGTCTCTAGCCTGAGCCCTTGTCTACACGGCTATTTTTAGCTCTGTAAAACAAGCCCAACTCAGTTGATCCAGGTTCTGAGACTTGCTGCAGTGGGCCTTTTTTTGCAGTGCAGATGTACCCTTGGAGACCATACCTGGCTACTGTAAGACTAGGCTGCTCTGACTTGCATAGGGGTTGGGGCTGGTACCTGTTGGCCTACAGAGTCAGGGAGCCACAAGAAGCCTCGCTCCCTCCTGTGCTGAGCAGAACTTGGGATTGGAGAGGATCTGCCCCTACATCCTTTGTGACTGCCGTTTGGTATCCCCAGGCCTGCTGTCTAGTTCAAGGTGGCCCAGGAGGCTGGCTGTGTTTTTGAATCCATTTAAGTGAAATACGTTCAAATTCATATTTTACAAGAAGACAAAGAGCCTGATAAAGAAATAAATCTGCCTCCACTTTGTGGAGAGGAAGCTTAAGCCAAAAACCAAACCACAGTACAGAGTGGCATGTTAAAGTTTTTATTGCTAGGTGCTCCCCAATACAACAAACAGTATCAGTAGTGTACACTTTAATGAAGGAGAAATTAGCTTGGTAGAAAAGAAAGCAAAAAGGTACAAGGAGTATCTACATCCATATTGTATATATGTAAAAGATAAAGAGCGAGCGAGCGAATTTGGCTTCTGGGGAATTCCAAGAAAGCAAACACATATCCTTTTGGTCTGTTTGAGGCTCAGGGATTGTCTGTACACAATCTATCCAATGCTAATTTCTTTAGACCTTCAAAAGCCTTGCATAAAAGTAGCAGCAATTCTTTAGAGGCATCGAGTCAATACTTCAGTGGATTAGATTACAAACATCATAATGCAAAAGAGACGTGATCCTATTCTCTTTTGAGGGTTAATTTACCTACATTCTAATTTACCTTCGGGTCTCCTGAAAGAGATTTGCATTCTAACGTCATCTCTGCAATCCTGCCAAATTACTATACTCGCTTCTTGGTCTGTTTCCAAAATGTGATCCATGGAGTCCTCATATATTTCATAGTGTTTTTAGTGCTACAGATTCACTGTTTTATTACACAGTTTGCTCAGACAGCACAAAAATTGCACATCAAACTTTAGTAAACTATTAAAAAACCTAAAGATGCTTGTAATAGAAAAAAACATTTTCATAAGATATTTTTTTAAAAAAGAAATTAGATCAACAATTCATCTACAGTAGTTTAGTTAGCTTAAATTTCTGTTCTACGCATATATAGCACGTACATGTGTCTAATTACATCTCTCTATTTTATCTTGGCAAAAAAGTCACTGCTATTAGTGTAAATAGTTAGTACATAAAATACTATCAAGAATTCAACTTTTAATAAATATCTTTAGTTCTCAATCCTATATACAAGTACTTTACAGCAACACACAGGAGAGAGCATGACTGGTTGAACTGAGAAAGATGGTTATTGACATAAATTACTAGCAATTATTGCAGTCAGATGCATTGTGGTTGTGGAGATTTCAAGGTGAACCATGCTGAAAAATAAATATCTCTCTCCCCTTTAAATCCATGCTTTAAACAGGAAAAGCATCCATTTTAAATCTGGTTACAGCTGCTTCTTGTTAGTGCCTATTCTAGCTCTGTGATGCTCTTTCAGCTTCAGAAACAAACAGCTCATCCAGAACACACAACTCACATTTGTCTTGTGAACAGTACAGTACTTACAACATATACACAGTTACTTTTTCACTTACTACACTAGTCTGTCCCTCTTAGGCAAAAGGAAAATTCAGAGAAGGCACTGCGAGTTCTAGACCTAATGAATGCCTGCTAAGTAGAGGGTAGGGGTGTTAGCATTGATTTCACTGGCCCATTTGATCAGTTTCTTCTACCTGTGATTAAAGGTGTTATGCTGCTGAACAGACTTTTTGGTAGGTGACCAGTAGGTTTGGACCAGTCAGATGGCAGTGTCCCCCCACCCCCCCAAAAAGAAAGCATCACATTGTTGATATTAAAAATAAAAATCTTCCTACGGTCAGTAGCTGTAATCTATATTAAAATGGAGCTCCTCTTTTGATTAAAATGCTGCTTTGAAAATCAACTCCCGGAATGTAAGGAAGGCAGTACTCAATGGCAGGCACCTAGTAAACCTCCAGAAATGCAACATAGGTAAACAATTGTTTGACAGCACAAAACTCTTAAAAATAATACTGATTTTCTGCAATATACAGTATATACACAACAGCTGAAAATTTGCTCATACAATATTTGTTTATATAGATAAATTAGCAATACAAGTCTCGTGGATTCTGTTGTTCCACTGCAAAAATATTTTGTAAAAGTGTAAACTTTTGGTACCTCTTGTGGTGGTGGTGTTTTTTCCACCCCTACATGTGATCTTTTAAAAATAAAAACAAACAATTAGCTGATGTGCAAAATAGGCTCTGTATTAGAGAATGACCACCATACTCGGCAACTTTCCTTCATTGATGTGAATATTCTTTGGTGCTTTCCTCCCATGCATTCAAGCTAACCAGATAATGAAGTGTAGGAGGATGGCAGCAATTAGAAAGTGAACCAGCACTTTTTGTTTTTTATTTACAACTAAAATGATCTGTAGAGAGTCCTGCTTCTGGAAAGCAGCACGCACCATTGTGTCCTGAATAAAAGCTTTCTGTTACTATCCTCCTTTTTGCATTCACTTTTATCTTTCCACTGTAGATGATCTCAAAGCATGTCTCTTTTCAACATGCTTCTCATTTTCCTTTGAGGTTCTAGCTGGAGAAAGAGCACCTGCAGAAGTGTTGTTAACTGCTACCATGGGAACAACGGCTGCCAAGGCGGATGCATTATGGGGACAGATTGCCAATCTTGGTAGGTGACTGATATGGCATTGCGATCAGCCTAGAAGTCTGATTTCCTGCTTGGTAAGCTCTCCTCTGGGGAGACTCAGCACCTTTGGACTTATTATTTGATGTAGAAACAAGTACATCTATGTCCTCTTCCACAGGAGGCATCCTGCCTACAGAACTTCTGTTCTCATCAGCAACCTCTGCGTGCTGAGGTACTAAAGACGTCGGCTTCGCCAAAGCCCGATGTAGGTTACTAGGATGGAACATCACTTCCTCTTTGGTTTCAGCAGCTTCAGTAAGGTAAGGAGGCGGGAGGGTGCTGCTTCGCTTGCTACAAGACTCACAGCACAGCTTGTTGTAGCCGGGGATGGAGCAGTAGCGTGCGAGCACTTCCATTTGACAGAATATTGACTTGTCTCCCAGGCAGGGCTCATCTGCAAAACAAGCACAATATGGATTGTAAACCTGGGGAAATCATGCAGGGCGGCATTTCAAAAGTTCAGAGGCCAAAGCCTACATTTTGAAAAGTGACTGATGACCGGGGGCCCCAACTTGAGATGCTGAAAGGGGACCTGATTCTCAGAAAGTGTGCAGCGTCTTCCCTCTCAGAATCAGGCCCTTTAAAGTTGCGTACCAACAAACTGAGGTGCCCAAAATCACTGGACACCTTTGACAGTGTTGGCTCCCTTGCACAGGAAAACAGATCGCTCTGCATGTAGAAAAGCATGACCCATGCTTGGGGAAGGCGAGATACAGTATATGCAGAATATGCTATTGCATAAAATTTGGCAGCTCTTCCACACCATAGCAGATGCAGTCCTACACATCATCATAATTAGAGTTGAAATGATCCCTTCTGGTTTTGCCCTCTGTCAACAAGAGTTGGCCCAGAATGGACCTTCTCTTGAAGGAAAGGAAATCCCGGGTAGTATCTCTGAAAGATTCTTTTCATGTGTTCTTTAAAAAAAAAATGTTGGCAGTTAAATGAACCATGTTTTTGAGGTCTTCAGTGACCTAAATGTAACTGATAACCCAAGCAATCCTTTTGCCAAACATAAGCCTTAAGTTTCCTCTAGGGTTGGTGCATGAGATGTACGTTCCTGGGAGGGCTCACACAAGATGCCAGTTTTCCTTTGAGCATGCATGAGATATCTTATCAACAGAACAGGGTTATTTAGCTAGAAGTGCAAAGGCTGCAGACGCACTGGACAAAATCAGCATGATGGTTGTAAATTAGTGGAGGTCATTTTTTGTTCTCGGTCTAAGACCCTGACCCTGGAAACTTACGTGCGCTTTTTATTTTCAGAGTGGGAATAATCCAACTGAATTAAAAGAAAGAAAAGCACGTGCTTTAGCGTTTGCAGATCTGGGACTAATCCTGAGAGGTACTGAATGTTGCAGTCAGCAATAATCAGCCATATCAAGGTACAAGCAGCTCAGTAATTCTGTTATGCTGAGCTCGAATGGCTTTTAATGTTTTTGTCCTGTCTAGGGGCAGGAGCCAAATTCTTCCTTGGCTTATGCCTCTGGCAAGTCTCTGTGAACATAAGAGACAGACAGCAGGGCAGAATTCGGCCCAAGGAACCTGAAATTAACAGTACTCCTTGGGGAGCTCCAAAATCAGGAGATGGGTAATTCTCCCCCTGCCCTGTATATTAGACTAACATGTTGGTAATTTCTACTGTACTGAATTTATATATAATAGCTCAATTTCATATGCATTGATCGCATTAATATTTAGCTTACATGGATGTGTGCTGTGAAATTTCAGCCTTTTTACCATGCTGACATTATAAAATGTAGTCCTCTATAGCCAGAAAAATAATTTGAATTACACACTTCTTGAATAGGCACCGAAAGCCACAATCCTGCATTGAGAATTATGCACATAGACCCTCGGCGTCCACTGGCTTCAATGGAACACCATATAGGCCTGAGTGCAGCTCACTGTCACAGCAGGGTCGCTGGGTCTGAGCCTGCAGTGAGGGCATTCAGCAGGAGGAGTCCAACACCTTGCAGGATTGGATCCCCTTAGGCTGAGAATTTACAAACTTACTATTGTTCACTCTTGTGAAATACTTTAATGGAGAGCCAAATGAGTTGGTTGGTGCCCTAAACAACTATTCCAATGTTTTGAGAGTTACCAGCACAAAGTGTACGTTAACAGACTGCTTCCGATGTGCTACAGTTTATTTGCAATGATAGCGACAGATTTTATTTACATAGCAGAAGGCATAATTATAAGCTAGAGAGGTGACAAAGATAAAACTAAACCAAACCACCAAATAGGTGTGTTTTAGCTTTTGGTCCAACAGTCATAGTTAGTATTTATGTAGTTGGCATTTTAATAAGCAACAGATGGGGTGTACAGTCGCTTCTTAAATTAGCCAGCTGCACTGCGATATTTTTTCATGGGCGTGTGGAGGTTACCTCACTTCATGTCAACAGGGTGCTGAATAGCCATTTTAAAATTCAAAATACAAACTGTGGGCCAGCTCCTCAGTTGGCTTGTAAATTAGCTTAGCTCCACTGATTCCAATACTGGTCCGCCCACACTTACAACAGCTGAGGAGCCGGCTCATCATTCATAAATACAAGAAAATTATACAAAGTAACATCATTGACAAATTATGCCAATATTAGCATTTTCATTATTCACTGGGCTCAATCCTGACATCCTTCATTGATAAAAACTTCCTTGCTTCTAGGAAAACCTATTGTTCAATCTGCAACTCTGGCAGTGAACAATAACCCTGTCTATGAAGCACCATCATGCCTCTGAAAAGTTTTTTGAGGAGGACATCAGCATGGGAAATTAAAGGATCTTTTTTCATAATTCAAACTAGAACACTAATGTCAAAACACAAATCTTTGCATGTACACTAGCGTAGCATACACAGACCAATAATTAACAACTTGTGCTTCCATGTTATTTAAAAGCAGTTGTTTTGGAAAACATAGCAAATTTTATGTTAAGAATACATTTATAATTTATGTACTTATTTACATCTAGTTTAAGTGCAAGTTCCACAGACATCCTCGAAGAGGCTGCCAACTACATCAAAAAGTACCAAGCAATTAATTTGTTTTTACCTGCAGACAATGCACTTGATTTTTGTTCGAATTTTCTGACAGCTGATTTCACTGAAGTAGGTTTTAGAGGGTTTGGATTTATCAAACCAATTGTATAATGCAAAGATTTGATTTTGTACTTATCTACTTCCAGTGAAATAAGTACAATCTTTGAGCTGTGTACTCACGTAGTCCCTTTCTTTTACTTTTTAGGTTAATTCTGCACCACCTAGTCAACCATTTCTTATTCAGTATATAGGCTGTTGTATCCTTCTGCTGGTTTTCATGGTAAAAATTCTCCTTTTCACATTTTGTTATTTGTTTCATGATAACTAGGGGAGGAAGACGTGAGAAAGCGTATCGGCTCCCTAAGGCATCTTTATTGCTTCTATAGGATACTTTTAGTGCAGCCTAACAATTACCGTAGAAGTATTTTTGGGAATGCTACAGGTATGCTGCAGATCAGTGAAAAGGCAGCATTGTCAAAGTAAATACAATCCTCAAAGCTTGTACAGTACTTACAGACAGTGTCCCCAAAGGAAAATCTAACTAAATCCAGAAATAGGCCAGAGGGTATTTAAAGACCATGGGAGGAGAAAGTTGATGGCAGATGTCTTTAATTATGAAATACAGGGGAAGAGAAATAAAAATGTGTTACATATAGCACTGAGGTGTGTAAACAGAATGGTAATTTTCTATGTGACACCAAAAAAATCTTGAAGGGAACCCTCTGAAACTGCATGGCAAGAGTTTAATGCTCAGAAAGCGGTGACTGCTCCAATTTTAATTATGATGGAATTATCAGATATTTACGTAATAATTGCATCTATCAAAATGGCATGCATATAACGAGTTTATATCACATTCTATCATCAAATAATTGTAGTGCACAGAAACATAACTGCATAATGATTTGTAAACCATATTTAGAACTGGGTGGAAAGCAGAGATTCTATTTGAATATCTGACCCAGAGGAATAATGAGAACTATCTACTATAATGGCTGAATGAAAATTAATGGAAATTGGGCACTTAATTCCATTCTGAACCTTTGACAATCTTCCCCACAGTAAAAATTATGGTCCAAATCTTTGAGCTGGGCACACAGGCAGAATATGTTCCTGGGCATTCAGAGACCTGCAGCACGTGCAGGGCCGAGGAATAGAATCGATACCAGCTGCTTCACTTTTGCTACAGAGGGGCATGATTTGGCTGCATGTAATTATGTATGCCCTACCACTGTATAATATCTTCCTATAGTTCAGTGCTTAGTGTACATCTGCTGCTTAAATCTGTAGCACTGCCCTGTAGCTTTCCTTGCTAGTTAAGTTTTTGTTTAATAGGTGTTTCATCATGTTTTAATATACGTTCGGTCTATTCTACCTGGAGCATCAATCTAGGGATTTGTAAACCTCCCAGTGACTAACCCAGACATGCTTCATGTACTCAGCCACCTGAGTGATGGATGTATTTTAAACATTTATAAAATAAAAACAGGAAGAACTTTAACTGGGGGTGAATTTCACCCCTGCACAGATGGTCACTACAGAGTCCATTCAAGTCCCACATAAGCCCATTTATGGGGACTTATGTAGCACATAGGCCTTGGGCTGGGGATCTGCACAGAGGTAACATGTAGAGCTCAGCGTCCCCTTAGAATACAAAGCTTTTCCCCTCAACATTTGCATGTCTGACTCTTATGCTTTAAATGATCCACTTCAGAAACAGAAATGCGGTCCCCTGCTCTGCAGTTAAGTCACATGTTTAAGAAGTCACTGGAACTACTCTTGTGTAAATTTAAGCATGTGCATAAGAATTTGCAGGATCAAAGCTTCATTCTTTTATTTTGGAAGTCTCAGTCTCTAAAGAAAAAACTCACTGCATAAGGAAATATCTTTCCCTTAAGATACAGAAGAATTGTAATGCTGCTTCTCTGTACAGTAGCTAAAGCTCTGCTTCCCCCTAGTGTTTAAAGCAGGATTCCTTATTATCAGTGCGAAAGAGTCTGTAATGGGAACTTAGGTCAAAATTTTCAAACTCAATATTTAGGCACCCTCAGAGAGGAGCCTGATTTTCAGAGGCATTGAGCACCTGTAACTCTCTCTGAAGTTAACAGGAGATGAGAGTGCTCAATGGTTTTGAAAATTAGGCCAGACTTGTTGAGGAGGCTAGAAGTGGACTTTGGACACTGGTTACTGAAGATCTCAGCCATGTTTTTCCATATGGTCAGTTTCAGAGTTTAGCTGTTTTTATGTCAATTATGTGCAGGATTAAAAGTTCAGATATCAGGATCCCTTTCAAATGAAAGAAAATTCTGGTCTAAAACACCAGATATATTTTGTAGCATGAGACAATTGAAATACATGGTACCCTTATCATTTTGTAGCACCACAACACTGTATAAGCTAGGTATTCCCAAAATTATTCATCTATTCACAGTACCTATACTGCATCTTGTTTCAAAAGACCATGTACTGTACACAGTAGCCCAGAAAACACAGCTGTTAAATGAAAGCTCTGTTAGAACTTCAAATCTTTTTGTTTTGTTCTTTCAGTTAAGCCTAGAAGAATGAGATCTAGCCCTGGCATCTCTGTCTGCATCTGCCTACCTCTGTAGTATGTGGAAATCCTACACTGAAACAGGAATTCATAGATTGTTGCTCCCATTGCCTGTGCAGTTATTCAGGAAGTTTACTTACCATTACAGGGAGCAAGCTTACAAACCCTCACTGATTCAGGTTTTTCTCCATCACACTGGTCACCAGCACGGCATGTGACCTGCCTGGACTCAGTTCCTTCCCCACAGGTCACAGAACACTACAGAACAGATACAAGGTATTTTACTATGTTATGCCTGGCTCCAGCAACATGCAATTATCTTACAGGTATGTCACAAAGGCGACATCGTCTGGAATAGCCTGATATGGGTGACCTTCAGGGTATGTTGTAAATTCCCTTTTTTGATAGGAGTTTTTTCAGAGGTTGACATTTGCCTCGGGGGCAGCCGTTGGGCAGAGCCGTTCCTCCTTTCCTGTAATGTTTAATTTTTACGGTCACATATTCTGAATTTTGCTAGTAGTTTTTGTCTGTTCTGAAAATCCAAGCATTAAAGGCTGGGGTACGGGGCAGCACAAAGCTGTACTGCCAAAGGGAGCAGACCGGGGCCAAATTGTGATTCTCAGAGTGAGTCCATTTGATTTTTTGTTTCCCCCTTGCTCTGGAGAAAATAACTTGCACCAGACTTTTACTTAGCACAGCTTTCTTCCCCATCTGTGCTAGCTACTACGCTAGGGAGGTGGGGGAGAGACATAACTCCCCTGTTCCTTGCACTACTCCCCCTCTTCTATATGTTGTGGAGGAGTGGGTAAGTAGCAGCCCCACAGAGGTTGCTATATGTATCTGTGGTACTTATTTTGGCCGGCATTACTGTAGGATCTGAACATCTCACAATCTGTAATGTATTTATCCTCACAACACCCCTGTGAGGTAGGGCAGTGCTATTATCCCCACTGTACAGACGAGGAACAGAAGCACAGAGAGGCTAAGTGATTTGCCCAAGGTCAGACAGGAAATCTGTGGCAGAACAGGGACTTGAACCCAGATCTCCCGAGTTCCTAGTTGGCACCCTTACTACCAGGCCTCCTCCTCATACTGAGAGTCTCAATGTAGGAAGTCCACAAAGAGGGTAAAGGGGCATTCCCTTCCCAGGCATTTATTTCCAGCAGAAATGTAACTTCTGTTTGGTACGAATTTTGAAGAGAACAGTAACGCTGTGACCCAAACCCAGAAAAGTCAAAGGTCAAGATTATTGCTTCAGCCGTTAGCTACAGGGCTCGGTTGTTTCTTTATAAACCAAAAACTGGCAAAAAAACTCCCAGAAAGTCTTGCTGCAGGCAAAAACAACTAAAAACTTCTGCTATCTCAAAAGCGGTGCTGAGAAGTTAGAGAACAATTTTTTTTCATGAAAATTCGTATGAAATTTTTCACCTAGGTTTGCAGGCTTTGATAGCTTGATTCTTTTGTTAATTCCAGGAGGAGTGAGAGCCCTTTTGCTTTTCAGGGTTATGGAGACCTCAAGCCCTGTGGGCTTCCAGGTCACTATTTGTGGTTAATTTAAGACTCTGGAATTCAATAAAGTTGCAGCCAGAGGCCCTTAACCCAAAGGCAGTGCTTACACTGCAGGCAGGTGGGGCCGACAAAGGTACAGCTGTTCATTTACTGCTAAAGAAAGGTCTGCCAGCTCCAAAGATATACGTATATCTGTATATACTGTAGAATACTGCTTTCCCACCTCAGCCCAGGGTCCGGCTTTCCACTGCGCAGGGCATGGCGTTCTGTTACATGGCCTGCGGCTCTCGGGGCGATCCCCACTACAGTACTTGATATGGACCGAGCGGTTTGCGCCGTCGTGAAGAGGTTGAATGCAGCGCACAGTACGGATCTGGTAACCAGAACTCCCACAGGTTTTTGTGCAGTATTCCCATTCATCTGCTATCCAGCTGGGTGGGTTAAAAACAAAAGTGCCATCATACATTAATCTATTTATCTACCACACTGTACAGTAACCAACTAGGGATTGTTTAAATTCTGCTCTGCTTGGCTTACATACAAGTCACACTGCCTCGGGGGCATACATTGGAATACTAAGCATCCCTTATGGAAAAATCCAGTAGAATTTAATAGAGAATCTTTATATAGAATTGTTAAAACCAACCTTTGGAATTCTATAGCAGGAGCATAATTCTCTTCCATCTACTGCTGCTTTCTATTGGATTTCATTTTAGATTGGTTTCACCCCTGTTAAATTCTATGGCACTTTTCCATCAGAGTTAACACACACCCATTATTGTACTCAGAGAACAGAGCAACAGAGAAATGAGTGCTGCCAAGACTAGTTTCATTTTTTCAAGTGCTCATGAAAGAAATGAAACTGGCAGCCAGGGAGACTGCATGCATCTGTCTATTATGCACAGAGGCTGCAATCCACCCATTGTCAGCCAGCCAGCACAAGATCTCTGTACCATGTAAATCCCACTTTAGCCCCAGGCAGTGCCACAGAGGGGGATTTCATCCAGAATAAAGAAGCTTCCCAAGGCTTTCCCACTAATTTTCCTTAATCTTGACTTCAAGGGAGCACCTCTAAATGGAAGGGGATAGTTTAAACTCTGTGCCTATTCATCCTTTAGCCTCTGTACTGAGTGTGCCCCATTAGTGACAGGTGTCCATTAATAAATGAAATGAGACGACCATCAAATTCTTGGCAGCAAAACTGCCATGAGATGGAAACAACATTCTGTATCCCATCAGCAGTCCCCTAAGCCAGGCCTGGGCAAGCTTCTACCTCCACCATTTTTTCCCAGCCCATAGAATCATAGAAATACAGGACTGGAAGGGACCTTGATAGGTCATCTAGTCCAATTCCCTGCATTGAGGAAGGACTAACTATTGTCTAGATCATCCTGACAGGTGTTTGTCTAACCTGCTCTTAAAAATCTCCAATGGTGGAGATTCCACAACCTCCCTAGGCAATTTATTCCAGTGCTTAACCACTCTGACATTTCGGAAGTTTTTCCTAATGTCTCCTTTGCTGCAATTGATGGCCATTACTTCTTGTCCTGTCATCAGTGGTTACAGAGAATAATTTATCACCCTCCTCTTTATAACAACCTTTTATGTACTTGAAGAGTGTTATCATGTCCCCCTCAGTCTTCTTTTGTCCAGACTGAAAAAAAATTGTGTTTGTTTAATCTTTCCCTGTACGTCATGTTTTTTAGACCTTTAATAATTTTTGTTGCTCTCCTTCAGACTTTCTCCAATTTGTTCACATCTTTCCGAGAGTGTGGTGCTCAGAACTGGACACAATATTCCAGTTGAGTTCTAATCAGTGCTGAGAAGAGTGGAAGAATTACTTTTCATGTCTTCTTTACACATTCCTGCCAATATATCCCAGA
Source organism: Lepidochelys olivacea (assembly GCF_965140295.1). Taxonomy (NCBI): domain Eukaryota; kingdom Metazoa; phylum Chordata; order Testudines; family Cheloniidae; genus Lepidochelys; species Lepidochelys olivacea. Next base: position 18,394,265 of record NC_140414.1, on the reverse strand, counting down.
AAGATGTTCACTTTTTTTTGCAAGTCTTACATTGTTGACTCGTATATAGGTTTTGTGATCCAGTAAAATCCAGATTCTTTTTTGCAGTACTCCTTCCTAGGCAGTCATTTCCCATTTTGTATTTGTCCAACTGATTATTCCTACTTAAGTGTATTACTTTTACTGAATTTCTTCCTATTTATTTCAGACCATTTCACATTCTAATCCTATCCTCCAAAGCACTTGCAACCCCTCCCAGCTTGATGGTATCTGTAAACTTTATAAGTGTATTCTCTCCTTCAACAACCTGAAATTCAAGAAAATCTCCTGGTTAAGACAGGCTGGTCTCTTACCATATTTCCTATCTATCCTAGATGTTGGGATCATTTGCTCTTGTGCCCTTAATGATATCTTTAAAGAAACTGCCAACTCTTTTTTTCCCTTAGACTTGCGCCCCACAAGATCTTACCTACCAATTTTCTGCGTTTGCTAAAATCTGCCTTCTGGAAGTCCATGGTCTTTATTCTCCACTTTTCCCTCCTACCATTTCTTAGAATCATGAACTACCATTTGAGGCACACATTTCATCTATCCATACTTACAGTGGCTGTGTGCATTCCTGCAGATTGCACATTCTACGAATAGGCTTTGGTTTTTTGCTGGCTTCACAGAAGCTGCGGTGAACCATTTTGTTATCACTTTTCCTGCGGCACCCATATTTCGTGTATTGGAAACCTAGAAAATATTTCAGAAAGTAACTTTGTGTGACAATTAGTAAAAATGTCCTGCCCCTTCTTAAACACTTTTGTTTAATTGCAATGTTTGTGGACTATTTTAGGATTAACCGTCCGAAAGACATTTACATTATATTTAAATACTACTGCTGTTCGTTACTATGTCAAGCACAAAATGGTTTGGGGATATAAAATTCAGAATTATCTGGAGTAACTCTACAGTATATTAGAGAGATAATGATGCTATTAAAATCATGGTATTTTCATAGATTTTAAGGCCAGAAGGAACCATTACAATCAACAAATTCTGACCACCTGGATCACTGAGGCAATAGAATGTTACTCAAGGGAAACCGAGGCGTAGAAAGGACTTACCCACGTTCACCCAGCAGGTGAGTGGCTGAGCTGGGAACAGCCCCCAGGTTTCTTGAGTCTGTCCAGGGATCTATCCACTAGGCCAGGCTGTAGTAATTCAAGTTACTGTGGCATTTATGATACTTCCCATTCGAACTGTCAGGAATACCAGCAGTGCCACAGAACGTTCATACTGCCGTGAAATAAACATCGAGATCTACATTTCTAGAAGTGATGAGCTGATTTTGGGTACCAGTGGTTTTTTGGTGCCCAATTTCACAGGACGGAGTGCAACACTTTCCAAAACCCAGACATTTAAAGTGTTTCAACTTGGGCAACCCAAAAATTGAGGCACCAAATATTTTTAATCACTTTTGAAAATGTAGGCCCCATCTTTTACTCTTTTTCTTCCTCCTAATTTAACATGAATCACGAGAAGCTGCTGCATCTCTGTTTACCTCCAGCACAAGGTTTGGAGCACTGGGACCAGCTCTTCAAAGCCCACTCAAAAGTATCTATTTCGTCCTGAAGAACGTTGTTACTGTTGATAGTGGGTACTGAATCCTCATGAATGATGTATTTGTAAGTCAGGCTAGATCTTGTGTCGTTCTCTTGAGGAATGACCTATAAAAGATCCAATAGAAATGGAGCACATATTTATTCTTTTCCGTGTCAACAAACCAGTTTCTGGACATGTGGGCGGTGCTTAGTAGCTGAAAAACGTATTGATCTTTACCTTCATATTTAGTACAAAAATTAGTATGATCAACACAGAAAAATATGCCTCTAATGAGTCTAAACTGGGAGAGTTTACATAGGACCAAATACTGACCCTTCCTAGCTCTGGATTACTGAACTGGAGCTGTGTAGACTGGCCATGCTGCATGGTCACATTCCTACTCTGCTTGAGGGAGGGGCTGGTCGCAAACACAGTTCTGACTAATATGGGGCCTGATCCAATGGCCCATGATGTCAGCGGGCACTGTACTATGCCTATGGGTAGCTTGTTACTGTTGTATGAATAAATGGGTGCTTATGATGCAGTAGTGTGGACACCGCACACTGCCTCTGAAAGTGAATGTCAGTAAAACTATTCTTAAAACTTGTTTTTCTTACTACTAGTGTGGACAGAGCTTCTGCCCATCGGCTTTCTCAAAAACCATTATACACATGCATGTTTTCCAATAGAGATTACATACTTATCCCACTCTAAGATTTAACATTATTTTTTTTAAATAAAAAGAAGTAGTTTGGCCACACACAAACACGACAACAATAAAAACCAACCCCTTGACATAACCTACCAATACAACAACAGCATCATGCAAAGGCCCATCAGTATGAAGAGTTTCTATGTCATCTTCTATGTTGTATTCCCACTCCACACCAAGATCAATGAAGGACCGTGACTTGGCCTCCTCCCCTTTCCCGTTCAGAATATAATGTCCAGTAGCCTGGTTCTTAATGGCTAAAAGGAAGTGAAAACAGTGGCAATTGTGCTTCCTGTCATGTAATCTGCAGTCACCGGGGTTCACATGAAATGAGACAAGCAGCATTCTATAAAGCCCTTTTCGCTTATTATTTTAAATGTTGCATTTTGCAGCAGGTCTTTGGGAATTGAGGAGTTTTTGCTATTCCTAATCCAAAAATACTCAAGTTCTCCTGTCTCTTCCATTCAGCACTCTTGAACCCATCTCTCTCTAGCATGCCTCCTCCTCCAACCCAAGAGTGGAGGCTTTGCCAAAAACTCATAAATCTGTGCTCAGGGAATGGATGATACTCCTTCCAAGGATCTAAAGCAGATCACCTTTGGCAAGTGCTACATTCCATCAGCTCAGGGACTGGAGCCTATACCCAAAGCTGTAATTCCTACATTAAACCCATACTGCCACTAAACTACAGTCTGGGGATACAGAGATTGACAATGTATATACTGCCAATATCTGTATCTCCTAATGCACATGGATCAGATGAAGTTAGATAGATGTAGATATACATATGAAAGATACATATTTTATTTTACAGAAGCTTAATTCTAGACTCAAGCCAAACCTTTAAAATGGCCAATTCTGTTAGTTTTCATAGAAAGTTTTGGAGGCGACCTAAACAAGTATTTTGGGTATTGAAGGGCATGTTAGCATAACAGTAACATTATACGTCTTTGTATTGCCAAGGTTGTGAAATCCATAGGTTTTGCAGCACAGTGATTAATATTTACTTTCCCTTTCTAGTACTTTTTGAAAGGTTGTTTTCTTTTGTATATTTATATTCTACCCATACATGCTAACTTTACAAACACACGCCATCTGATTCTGGGGATTAGAAAAAGGATGCAACAGATCGAACCACCATTACAAGGTAAGGGAGAACAGAACGCATAATAAAACATCTGATAACAAACAACTAAGATGTTCATGCACTTTGGGAGATATGTTTCTAGTTTCCTAGAGTAAGACGTGAAAGAAATAACCATGATGTGGATGTTATTGTTATCCTGGAAGTGTATAGTTTACAAATCATTAGTTGTTTAGAGTTTAAAAAATAATCAGAGAGAGAAAAAGACAAATCATTTTTCTAAACACACAACAAAACTATGACATAAAATTAGAGAAAAATCTTGTAAATTATCATAACTACAGTAAATAAAATGCAAAAGCCATGCATCATGTATTTATTAGCTCTATGGAGTCTATTTACTATAAAGGCAGAGTAGCTCTGTATTGAAAAGGTACACGGTCAGGTCACATCTGATCCAAAATCTAAGGTTTCTACAAATAAGCTTTCACAAGCCTGAAAACCAGCAGAAATGTTCCCCTACTTTTGCTTTATTCTAATGCAAAATTTGGTTTTTGTTTTTTTAAAACAAAATTTTCCCTACAATGTTTGCAACCTGGACACTGCAGCACTGTGTTAGGACCCAATCCAGAAACCACTGAAGTCAGTGGAAAATTCTACCTTTGGATCAGGTCCCTAGTGCATGAGAAAGGGACAAGTGACTGGACAAAAATGACTTGAAACAAAAGTGAAATTGGTAGTCACTTTCATTGTCCGAGAGAAATGTAAATGTAAACAAACAGCAAAAATATTTACGAGTTAAGAAGATTTCTTAACTTCTTTCCATGTAATGACATAAGGTGTTGCTTACAACCCACTCTACGTAAGAAATTAAAGTGTGCTAAATTATATTAATATAGTAATATCCTATATACTTTTTTAGCCTGACAGTGTCCCTTTAAATTGACTAAAAGAACAGGAGTACTTGTGGCACCTTAGAGACTAACCAATTTACTTGAGTATGAGCTTTCGTGAGCTACAGCTCACTTCATCGGATGCAACTCACGAAAGCTTATGCTCAAATAAATTGGTTAGTCTCTAAGGTGCCACAAGTACTCCTTTTCTTTTTGCAAATACAGACTAACACGGCTGCTACTCTGAAACCTGTTAAATTGACTAATAATGCACGTTCAATTTGATCAATAGCTCCTTGTTAGTGCAAAAAGTGCTAATGAGGATCAGTTTGAGTTTCTAGAAAATTCAGATGAGAAACAAACATAATTACTAAGTTTGTACAGTAGGATTCAGCCTCGTGAATGCAATTGTCAAATCACAAGGAAACCAGCAAAGCCTTTAGCTTGTTATTGTCTTACAATGCAATAAACACAATTAAGTTGACGGTTCTCTCATTTCTCAGGTTCTCCAATGCATGCCCAATTGTTTGACATTAACTTTCATGCACAAGGACCAAACCTGAGGCGAGAAACACTTACCAAGAATGTGAGGAGAAGCCTCGTCTTCTTGGATAAACACATGTCTAGCACCAGGGGGGATATCAAACATCTTAAGGTACCCTTTGGCATGTGTAGTAGTCATTGAAGAAAGCAAAGAAGAAAAACAAAAAGTAATAGCGATGGTTAGTAGGGCACTATATTATTCAGCTTCAACTTGCAGAAGAGGGTATCCATTAACCTACAAGCAGCTTCAGATAGGTTTGTAATTGATCTGATTAGGCTGTCTTGCACTTTTTTCTCTTTTAGGGAAAAAAAAGAGACACTGTTACAAACCTTAGCCACTTACTTTGTTATGTTCTTTTAAGACCATAACAATTAACAAATTCAGGCAAAAATGTATGTTTCCTATGTTTCTCAGAATTAAAACAGGCCTTTCTGATTGCTTTTCTTTGTCACCTTTCAGCCTTATGACTCAATGGTGTTCAGGTCTCTTGTATTTGCTTAACTCTGTGAAACTCTAAAGGGTTGGTCAACCTGGCAAGGCAAAGTGCACCAGAGAGGTGCAATGTGTAAAGCACTCTAAAGTGTTGTGCTCAAAATCCCCCTGGCAGAGCCCGCTAGCACACTCTAAAAGGTGCCTTAGTTCACGTTAACGTAGCCCTGTTTCAAATGGGACTGCATCTCAAGATGAGAACTGAAAATGTGTAAAATTAAAGCACGTTAATCCCAGTGTAGAGACACTCATACAGAAGTAAAGTGGTCTTCAGCCAATTTAAAAATCACACCTTAAGTTAAACTGGTGCCACTCCTCCCTTATTGGGATGCTACCTGATATTTAGAGTTAAAATTCTTTCCAAAATGATCATTGATGCTCTAAGATATAATTCCTAATTAAATCTAACCCCAAGTGAATTGTTTAGGACAGTGTTTCAGCAGGAAGAGTAATATTCTCAGCTTTCCACCAAGGGGGAAAAAACCAGTAAGAGTTATGGACATTTTTCTCCACCCATGATCAAGAAATTATGTTGCACCAGGGTTCAAATGAGAACACGTTTTATAAGAACTGAATGTGAACAAATTTTATCATGTTTAAAAATGTCAGGCATCAATGTTTTAATACATAGTATTTTTGTATTTCTTTGCCTACAATTTGACTGAGAGTTTGAACAACTTTAAATGGTACACTTGTCTTCATGTATGTACATTTAACCAAGAAAATCTTCTTAGTGTTAACATACAGCATATCCCTAAAACGTATCCATGTTTATAAAATATGCCATATAAGTAAATATATCTCTTGCTCACTCTGATATGCTGTGTTTCCAAATAAAGTATATCAATTCCAGTCCTACTACAGAATCATTGTAAACAGATGGGGAAAGAGTTGAGTTCCTAATTGCACTGAGCAAATAAAAGCTTAACTAATTCAAGTGTAACAATCAGGACTTTTGGTCCAAAGTTCCACCTGTACTCTTGATTCATGTATCTGTAGCATACCACAGATACATGGAAAACTGGTGAAGAAAACGAAGAGCTATGAATATATAAATTAACACTATAGGCTGATGGATGACAGGGTTATACTAATATGCACAAGCAGAATATACTAATCCTTTTACTTATCAGTGATCAAGCATATGAAACATAAAGCTTTTGCCTGTTCTTGCAATATGTGTAAGTGACTAGCTGGAAGTGAGAACTGTAGCAAGAATATTGCAGTTGTCGTTGATGCCCATCTTTCTGCAACCAGGCGAAACTTACCCAGAATATTTTTAGACTCCCTTGTTTCAGAGAGGGAAATATTGCGAGCTCCTTTGGGCAAAGTGAATGCTCCTCTTGTCTTCCCTTAAATAGAATGTCTTTAATTAGTGTTCTGGGAACTGAGTCTTGCTGTTTCATTGACTATAATGTCAGCCAGGTGCATTTTACAAATGCAGAATATAAATTACATGGTTACAGTATGTGCTGAAGTTCAAAATGCATTTAAAATATTGTTAGAAATATCCAGCAAATTTTAATAGTCAATGAAAGTGAGCCTAAGTATGAATGAAAAATCAGGTAGGTGATTTTAAGTTGGATACTTGCAGATTTCATTTTCCAGCAACTTGAATTCTCTTTGGCACCTCTTGCTTAAATGTTTCCCTGTTGGAAGAGTTTGATTAGTCTTTTAATAACTATATTGCCAGTTATTGTAAAGCACTAGATGTTACGCTAGCATTGAAACATCAGTTTGGGGTTGAATAATTGGCTGCCTTTTCCAAACAGCCACTTAACAACATTGATCACCCACAAGACATTTGCGTTTCAGACATCTGGAAGACTGTTTATGCTTTCTCACACAATCATACCCATGCCACAGAAAAATAAGTTTTTAAATGAAAAAATTGGGACAATTTTGACCATCTCTATTTCTGATTATTAAGAACTTAACTGTGCCAGAAATCATGAACTACTACTGATTCCAGAAATACAGAGGTTTACTTATATGGCTCCAATGTGCTGTCTTCCATCCCATTCCAATGCGTGTGTGTATTCATACAGTGTATGTATATTCCCTATGTCAATACCTTACACGTAGATTGATTTCCCCACATAATCTGTCCTGTCTTGGTTCATCCCAGCCCGCAAAAGAGGTGGAGAAAACAATCACATTTTTAAATAGCTTGTGTTTTGTAAGGAGTTTACAAAGCACGTCATTTGTTTAAAAAAAAATAGTGTCTTGTCTCTCCATTGGTCTGGAGAACAGGTCGAATATTCCAAATAGATGGTGATAATTTATAAAATATTCACCAGTGGAATCCTTGCCCCATTTTATTGCCACATACACTACCTTATTTTCATCTAATTTTAATTGGGCTGTCTAGCTATTGACCAAATTCTGCAATCACCGATGCTGGTGCAAATCTGGCACAGTTTCACCGGCATCACTTAACAACATTTGAAATTGCATAGCTGTAGACACAGGTACACTACTCCTACCCCTCCTTCAGCTTCCTCCCTGCTCCTTCCCAAACCCCTCTGTGCTGCAGAACAGCCAACTGTGCTCCATGGCATGCTTAGGATACAGATCCCCGTGAGGCCTCCCTCTGCTCTCTCTGACCCGGAGGGGATGGGCAGGGTTTGCCACTAAAAGAAGAGGTCTTACCTCATTTTACTAAAATAAAAACAGTTCAAAAAACCTTAAGATGGTAAACAACGCACTGCATAATATACAGGAATAAAACTAATATTCCCTTCATTTCCTCATTACTCAGAGAACGCATCCTCTTTTAATCTTTAATTTGGTAACTTTATGGTTGGAGCTTACAATTTCACTCCCATTTTTAACACCTGGTTACAAAAAGAACTGAACCACTTGGAACTGACTTGATGCATCTATGTACAGCTGAACATTTGGTAATACTGTCTCATGTGTGCAGCAGTCATTATCATTTGCAATCATTATGCTATGAAACATCCCAGTAAAGTGACGGTCTCATTTAAATGAACTGAGACACTTCTGCACTTAGGTAAGTACAGCTCCCAGTGATTTTGGTATCAGGCATGAGTATTGGAGGACTGAATTTGGCCCATTTTATTAAGGGGAGTGCATGTCAACCTTGACATCTTTTCTGTTCAACTAATTGATCATTACCATACACACATTCCACTTCATCTCAAACCGCTACCAAAAAAATTACAGAAAACATGAAGGTGCCCCTGAAAAGTACTTGCACATTCAATTCAGAATTACTTCAGTTCCCACACAAAAATGGGTATGGGAATTTTGGTTGTGTTCATTTTTTCGCCCCTTGGCCAAGGCATTTCAATTTGGGAGTTTTCTACACAAAACCAACTTGACACCAAACACACACGTATTGACAGACCTCTGGATTTGTACACATGCCTTTTGCCACTCAATTTAAATTTCATTAGAGAAGCTTGTGAAAAAATATAAGCTCGCCCTGCTTTTTTTTTAATAGTTACCTTTAGAGAGGTTAGAGGGAAGTGTGTGTGATGAGGGAAACAGGTGCAAAAGTCACACTGAATAAAATAAATATTAATCATTAAATGGTGTTTTTCACCCCCTGAATAAATGTTCAGACTTAACATGCTAAAATACCTGTCACACTAAGGCCCCAATCCTCTATTACTGAAATCAATTGGGCCTGTTTCTCATATATACTAAGACCTCTGAGAGAGTAAAGAGGTGCTAAAGCAAGGATGATTATACCTATACCCCCTTTATGCTGCCAGAGTAGCGTAAAGGGGTGTTTAGTGTAACTGAGAAGCAGGCCCAACTGGTGGCAATGGGGCAGGATCTGTCCCTAAATCTGCTAACCAGAAATGGAAAATAATAGGGTTAGGGTCTTGATCTTTTTTCCAGGTTTCTCTATTAGCCTTACAGGTTATTTTTGTTTAGCAACGATCACATTTTTACCACTGATTAGAGCCATCTTATGACTGACTGAAAAACTAAATATGCCCTACACAGGGATATTAGATATTCTAGTTTAGCCAGGTTGTCTTAACAGGGCCTTCAAACAACAAAAACAATTCATATTTAATGTTTTTAAAACATGTGCATTTTGCTGTCAAAGAACGTCCTATTTTTGTATACAGTCTTGCAACTTTGTTTAAGCAGGCGAGGATACGTTTTTCTAACCAGTCGATATTAATGAACACTAATGACAACATGGAATATATCTGGGTGCATGAAAGTGCTCAGCCTACCGGGTTTTTTGGGAGTTCGGGTAAAGGTCCCTTTGACCGTTCGGCAATGAGAATTATCTCCACCGCAGACCCCACATTTATCTTCAACTTTGTTGGAACCGATTTCCTTGTCACAGCCCACTTTCTGGAGAGAGGAGAGGAAGAGGAGCATTGGGTTTTTTATTTTCCCCATTATAAATATCACTGTGGAAAGGAAAGTTCACCCAACAACTGATGTAATCAAATATAAAAATACTTGAAAGACTGAGATTGAATAACACAGTGAAAGCTATGAACGGATTTCTGTATTAAACCCACTACTAAAATGGATTATAAAAAAAGGAACAGGCAACAGAGAAATTCAGGCAGAATTTCTTTTCACTTAGAATCATAGAAACATAGGGCTGCAAGGAACCTCAAGAGGTCATCAAGTCTAGCCCCTACACTGTGGTGGGACCAAGTAAACCTTGACAGGTGTTTGTCCAACATGCTCTTGAAAACCTTCAATGATGGGATTCCACAATCTCCCTTGGAAGCCCATCCCAGAGCTTAACTGCCCTGAGAGTTAGAAAGTTTTTCCTAATATCTAACCTAAATCTCCCTTGCTGCAGATCAAGCCCATTACTTCTTGTCCTACCTTCAGTGGACATGGAGACCAATTAATCACCGTCCTCTTCATAAGAGCCCTTAACATATTTGAAGAGGACGGTGATCAATTAAGCTGTTATTACACACAAAAATGAATCAAAAAAGCAGTAGAAGCAACTGGCTTAAAAAGAATTATTTAGACAATCAGAGTATTTGTAAGAAATAAACCTGTAGTATAACTATGATTTTAATTAAAATTGGGGGCTCCTGGAAAATATGATTTGGTGAACATTTCATGTTCATAAAATCCATATCATATGCTGTTTGTTGAATAGTACGGTATTTGACCAGCTCTAATTATGATTATCCAATAACGCTGTACAATCAACAAAACAATCATAAGTAAATTTCACTCACCACACACTCTCCCCGCACACAAATGCTGTATGGATCTTTATAAGAACAGCGAGTCCCGTCATGTGCCAGCTGTTTCATATAAGCAACATCTCCAGTTTCTTTGGACTGGCAGTATAAGTGGCATCTTTTGTTGGCTGAATAACAGGGAAATAGTGTTAACTGTGTGTATTTCAACAACCCAAACATGCTTTAGAAAACAAACAACCAAACCCCACAAAGTTTTAAATCAGTAACAACAGGAATGCTGTATGGGGTAAATAAAAAGGAGCCTTAGACAGCTGTGAAACCTTGTGCCTGAATTCAGATGCTTGGTGCTCAATTCTCCGCATGAGGTACACTAATTATTATTATTAGCTTTCATATGTGTAATGTTTCTAGTCCTTTGAGAGGCTAAGCACCCTCAGTTCTCATGGAAATCAACTCCCTTGGACAGGATTGCACAGGACTAGGCCTGAAACTATTCCAAAAGCAGCTATCCGCTCTGATCCCAACTGAAAGGCAGGGTCAGTATAAGATATTGCTGAGTGGCAGAATAATCTAGGCCAGGAGTTTCAAAAGAGCCTATGGGAATTAGGCACCTAACTCCCTTAAGTTCCTTTGAAACCCCCCAGCTCTAACCATATTTCTAGATGTCATCTAATTTCATATTCAAAATACTATAAAACTGTATTCTACAAGATAAAACATAGAGAACAAATTGCTGGCAGCAACCCAGAGAGTTCTGTGGTACCTTTTGCTGGTCTGACAATCCAATTTTTATATTTGCATCTGCCATTGTTCACTATAATTAACCGAAAGGGGAAAGGTTAACTGGTGTTAATAATAGACAAGGTCTGCTAGGCTCTGGTTGGGGAGTATAGAAAAGTGGAAAAAATACTGAAGAGATTTTAAAGCAATGCCATTAGGACAGCACATTTGTTAATTTTAGCTAATGTGGACGAGAGCACCAGCAATGATTAGACAACGGGCATGGCTACACTTGCAGATGTAGAGTGCTGTGAGTTAAACCAGCCTTCGTGGAGCGCAGTAGGGAAAGTGCTGCAGTCTGTCCACACTGACAGCTACAAGCACACTGGCGTGGCCACATTAGCGGCTCTTGCAACAGCCACAGAGAGCGGTGCATTGTGGTAGCTATCCCAGCATGCAAGTGGCTGCAGTGTGCTTTTCAAATGGGGGTGGGGTGGAGTGTGACAGGGAGTGTGTTGTGTGTATGTGGGGGGAGAGAGAGTGGGCTTATGGGGGGCCTGAGAGCATGTCAGCATGCTGTCTTGTAAGTTCAGACAGCAGCAGACCTCTCCTCCCCCTGCCCCCCCCCAGCATTCCAAAGTAATGATTGCTTTGTCTCAGAGCAGATAAGCAGCCGGCTGTCAGAAACAGAGCTTTCAAATGGCATGTCTGCATTCCTCCAGTGATTCCAAAACAATGAGAAGAGTGGCCACTTGACTTAAGGGGATTATGGGATGTTTCCAGAGGCTGATCAGAGCGCAGTAATGCAACACCTTGTTCACGCTGACGCCCGGGCGTTTCAGCCACTGTGCAACAAGTGTTAATCTTCTCGCCGAGGTGGAGTAAAAGGAGCGCTCAAGCCGTGGAGTCAGAGCGCTCTACGTGCCTTGCCAGTGTGGACAGGGAGTGAGCTAGGGTGCCCGGGGCTGCTTTAATGTGCTCTAACTTGCAAGTGTAGCCAAGCCCCACCTGTCACTCTCATGTAGATATGAGGGAGGGATGCACATCAGTGCTAGGAAGAGCCTTCGAGCATCTGAGCAGAACCTTGTCACACCCTAACCCTAACAGGGCTTGTGCTGAGTGCCCTCAATTCCCACTGGCTCCCACAGCAGGAGCTCAGAGCCCTCAGCACTGTGCAGAATCAAATCCACACCAACGGGAAAGCTGTGAGTAGGCTGGGCTTGGGGGGTTACAGCAGTGTCTCTGTGGTTACACCCACTATCACTTCATTCTGGACCATCATTTCTCCTCTTTTTATTCTCACCTACTTACATTTTAATACTTATTATTTCTGGAAGTGGCAGCGGCCCGACACCACCTTCAGATCCCGATGTGCTGTACAGCAGAGTGAGATCCCTGCAGGCGATGAGGTTTAAACACAAAAGTGTAACTGCACTTACAATCAGGGTGCTCATAGGGCAGCCAGTGGTGTTTGCTCGTCTGATACTCGAAATGGGCATTACGCTGCTGACACTGCTGTGCTCGGAAGTCCTCAAAGTGCTTTGGACATTCTTCTGTATTGCAAAGCTGATACTCAAAATTGACACTGGCGCAATCTTGACCACCATTGACGGGCCTAAGGGGGAAAAAGGTTTAAAAGGCTTTTAAAACCCTTGAACATCAGGAGTGGAGTGAAAAACAGCTACAGCAAGAGCAGAGGAGCGTCCCACAGCAAAGCATTCATCTTACTTTTCAGGGCCAAATTTTCAAAGGCCGGTGGAATGGGTGAGCTTGTAAAAACACCGGGAGAACAAGTAAATTGCAAAGCTACGCGTTCACACTTGCAAAGTGACATGTGCGTGTGCTGGTCAGGTAACTAAACGTGCAGCAAGCCCATGCCCAAGCGGGAACTTTTTCAGATGCAATGGTGTGTGCGCATTTATAATCAGATAACGTAACTGAAACACAGAGAAAATTCTTGCATTAGTTGTCATCTAACAATAGGTCTTGCAGGCTGTAGATGCCACACTCCACCTTCTCTCCACTCTTTTACATTTCCTAATATCATGTAGATGTTTTTGTCAGTGATTTGTTTCTGGAAATTCTAGAATTCTCCAAAGATGATCCCATCCTCCCAATCCTCTGCAAAGAGACTGGTTGCGGGGGGGTTAGAGTCAATGGAATAAAAAGTCAGTCCAGTTCTTTGGACGGGGTACGTTGTAACTTTATAGCCCCTCTATGGTGCCCATACAAATCACTGGAATAGCCCCTCTATACAAAGGTTGCAGCACTGGCTCCAGGTAATCTCAGACCCAATGGCCACAACCCTGTGACTCCCTATGCCCTCCCCACAATGCTCAACTCACCCACTGTCTTGTGTGCAGAACTGGCATGGAGCCCAGCTCCACTGAGTTCAGGTGTGTGGCGTCCCTGTGTGCCCTATCTGCAGGTATCCACCAGCCCATGTACAGTAAAACCACTGCACTCCTGCTGCACTGCAGAACTGTGGCAGTCCCTTTGCCCAGGTGTGAATGTCATTCACACTGCATCCTACACCTATAAAAACTCCAGACCAATGGGAAATGCCAGTTCAGGAGAGTCTTCCAGACTTACATTGGATTGTTGCACTGGCGTGTTCTGAAGCGAACGCCGGTACCACAGGTCCGTGAGCAGGAGCCAAACTTTGTCCAGGATCCCCAGTTGCCATCCTGTTTCAGCTGGTTAGCGTTCTTCCACATACAGTGACCTTTATAGCACCACTGAGGAGACCCGGGCGAGAAATAAACAAGTGGAATTACAGCAACCTTACGAACAATGCTCAGGGCTGGATTTTCCTGTAACAATCACCCATTGTAAGGGGCAGCTTGTAGGTGCACTGCCCTAGGCACAGACTAGGCCTCAGACTCGCCGCTCTCCGATGGAGGAAGAGCCTTAAGGAGGAGGGGAGTAGCAGACCTGTGGAGGCTGCTCACCCTTTGTGCTGTGACGCGCAATACAGGTAGGCAGAGCGGGGCAGCGTGCATGCGCTGTACACCTGCTTCCTCCCTGGCTCCAGCACGTAGAGCTGGATACAATCCAGCCCTTAGTTAGCCTGACCAGACTCTTTGGTTGTTTCTTTTTGGCCTCCATTCAGCACCAGCATTTTAATTTTTTTGTTTTGTTTTGCAAGATACAACGCCAAAGAGCAGCGTAGGACCTTTTGCTCATACTGTACTGTTTCTAATGTCCATTTACACTGAGATAGAGGGTTAGTCATCCGACAGTGCACTTTTTGCTGCTGGCTATGGCATAAGCAGCTTCTCTGTATCTCAAAGTACACAGAATTTGCTAAACAAACATTTCTAGGCATGTAAGCTGCTAATTAAAAATGAGAGTTAAAAATCAGGGACCCACCACTGGAGATATTAAAAGAAAAACAGTTAATCCAGGCACATTAGTACTCTGTTAGCCACAGGATGTCTGGACCGCAAGCACCACCGTTTAAGAGTAACTACTTCAATCCCAGAGTAAGGGCAAAGTCTGCTACAGTGGCTTCCCACTGCTACTTTCTGGGCAGTTTTCAGATGAAACAAGACTCCAAAAACGTAATGCAAAGCCCACAAGAAGACACTGATGCAAGGTTAGCTCTAAAGTTGGGCTTCGATCTTCTGGCTTCCAACACCATTTCATAAAGCACACCACAATCTGAATTGTTCCTAAGATGAGCCCTGAACAGTGCACATTGTATAGTTCCTCCTTCTTCATGACCTTGGCCTCATTCCTCCCACTGAAGTCAGGGAACTTCTGGGATGAAGCCCCCACACGAGATCTATCCTGACAGTTTAAAATAAATAGATACTGAAAACATAATATACTCACTTTCCCAGGGGCACATTCTGTGCCATCGAGTGGAGGCCCTTTCTTAGTCTTACAGAAGTATGGATTGTCTGGATGGCTACACCACAACTGCTTACATGGGTCAAAGGTTCGAAACTGAAATGTATTAACAAGACCAAGACATTTATTCAATGAGATTAACGATCACGTTACTGATATTGTTCATAGCAGCAATCAGGGCATTAACTATCATCACATTTCATTAATGTTAAACACTGGTTAACACTAAGTTGACTACAATACTACCATGATTTAAACACACCACACTGATGTTCCTCCATGAGAATTACTATCAATTTTGGTAAAACTAGACATTATAGGCTCCTACATTTTCATGAACCCCCCAGAGTGGTCCTAAATGAGTCTGGATACACATTTTACTGGCACTTCAGGCTGTTTCAATTCACTCCGCCTCCCGCAGCCCTCAAAAAAAAAATTATGGCTACTGAAAAGGGTCAAAAGCAACTAGATAAAATGATTTTAATCCTTAGAACAACCACTCTGGACATACCGCTGTGCACATTTTGTAGCCAACACCAAAATCAAAGCGGCATTGTTCATCCATGGAATAATTGATTCCTGGCAGTTCAGGAAGTTTGGGCCAATCGTGTTCAAAGGGGTCATCAAGGAGACAGTCATAGGAGCTGTGGGAAGAGAAACACAGAAAGCCCATGAGAATACTCAGTGATATTTTCCAACCCACATAGTTATTACTGCTTGTTCTCATCCATTAGAATGTGTGTTCACTACAACACAGGACTCTAACTGAACAGGGGATAATAATATTGTGATGGTTCTTGGGGTACCCAGGACTGGGAGTTTCCTTGTTATCCCATTTTCAGCATGAGGGAGTCTTGCTTGGGCCTGGCTGGGAGTTAGCTCCCTAACACTACCTGCCTTTCAAGCGCTCTCCCCTGGGCTATGTCTTTGCCTTGCAGGTTAACAAGAGTTGCATCCCAGTCCTCAAGTCCCTTTGAATCATTCCCCTGTGATATCCAGCCCCTGACACCAACTACTCACAGAAATCCCAAATCCTTTGCCCTGAAGGGAGCAACGTATCCCAGTTTGCCATAAACCACTGCTTCTGTAAACCACACAGCACTTGTGAGCACTTACAATAAAACAAAAGTAGGTTTATTTAAGAAAGACTAAAGGTTTAATTAGAAATCAGAGAAAGTGGTGGAAACAAATGGTTACAACAGAAAACAAAATCATAAAATGCAAACCTAGGTCTACACTAATAATTACCTTTCCTACCTCACAAAGAAGGTTTTCCTCCAAGAAATGCAGAAATGGTTGGTTCCCCAAGAACCAGGATTCAAACATTCATGAAAACATCCCTGCTCCAGAATGGGTGTCCTCAGTGAATGGATACAGAGAGCTTTGCCCATCTCTGTATTATACTAAAAGCAGCCTTTAGTTTCTGTTCACAGGCAGGACCACCCCTGTCTTGTTGTGAAGTTCCTTTTCTTTATCTCCAAGGGGTTCTGATTGTTTGAAGTGGCCTCCGATGGCTTCTCATCAAAAATCCTAGTATTGTGCAAGGGGAAACAATTGTGCCTTGCACTGCATCACCAGCTAAACAGGCTGGGGTGACAACTCTCTCCTGCCTGAATGGGCCATCACCATGACACATTATCCCCTGGTGACTAATTTTTTACTCCCAAGTCCATAAAGCATCCTGTCAGTGTAAATACATGGTTCCTTAAATATTACCCATAACTACATCTCACAGTTATGAATCTTGACAAGTTACAAGCTTTCTGTAAATACCTTACACGGTACTCTTTATAGATAAATATCTGTAAGATATATTTGGTTTAGTGAGTTTGTCATGTCTCAGGTGAGATGAGTTTGCAGAGAACAGAGCCAATGGACCAGTTTGCGAAGCCCTGAATTAGTTCCCTCTCAGGCAACACTCCCATTTAGATCAGTGAGTCAGGACTGAATGGGAATTGTGTGAGGTCTCAGGTATGCAACAGTAAGAGGATAAGGAAAAATGTCAAAATGGCACTAAAAATCACTCTCCATCCTGCTGTGCTTTTATATATATTCATATATGTACAAATTTAAAGATTTTCCTCTTTCTCTAGCCATTTTGCAATTCCCCTTTTCTGCTTTCAGGGCTCCATACTGTCATCGTTTCAAATACACAAACTCCCACTGAGTCAAAGGGAGTATTGTATTCACAAAAATTTTAGAGTTTGCAAAATCGAGGAGCCTGACCCAAAGTCCACTGAAGTCACTGGAAAGACTCCCATGATTTCAGCGGTTTTGGATCAGGCCCTTTATGAGGAATTGTTGCTGTTGACTTAGCGCGTCTTTAAAAAAGTCAAGATGGAAGCGATGTGGCTGCCAGAAAGGAGATTTGGAAAGTGACTTTTTTTTTTGGTAAGAGATTGTACCTCGAAATGCAACTGTTGTTTTGGTTGTTGATGTTCTGTTAAAGTGCAGGCATATTCATTTGCAGTGGCACCTTTTAAGATTGAATTCCTATTTAAATTTAGAAATCACGAGCATGAATCCATCTCAAATGGAGGCCTGTTACTCTTCTCCCCAGCACAGAAGGGATCTAAAGGGCAGAAAAGGTACTGAATCTCTGGCAAGAGTCAGCAGAGAGGACGCAGCACGCTCCCTCGACAGCCATGCTGCCATTAGCCAAGTGCTCTCTGCTCCCCCCATGACATTCAAGGGTGATCAATATCCCACAGGGGGAAGATGGCATTGCAATAAGCATATCAGCCACACAGAGTGGCTCCATCTTCCAGTAGCCTGACATCTCTCCAAAACCTCAGATGCCCCAATTCCACTTGGGCCTGCAGAAAGGAGCTTTTGCAGCTCACAGGGGTCAGGGGATCATGTTGCTCCCTGTCCTGAGATTTCCCTCTTTCTCTCCTCTGCTGAGTACAATGGAAGGAAGCATGTGATCTGACAGCACAAAGTGCTATTTCATGAATAACTACACTTAGACACCAACAGGTCCTTACTGTATGTATCTTTTGAGCTCTTGGCCACTGCACCGGGACCAGTGGTAACGATGAAAGGCAGCCTGCACCAAGGGAGCCATGACGCTCCCCATAGCGGTCTCATCCCCACACCTGTTCCCTTGCCCGTCATGCTCCATTCCCAGCCTGAAACAAAGAGCAGCTGTCAGACGCTACAAAATCTGTGTTGTTCACACCAAAAAAGGCAGGGGAGGGGGGTTAAACAATTCACACACTGCATAGTTTTGTTAAAAAGGGATTTTGTTTTTACATCCTACAAATACCATTAAATGGGACTCTCTGCTAATGACAAAATACCCATGGATGGACATTAAAGAGTTCCTGAAAGACTGTTTCTTTAATGCATCTCTTCATTGATTTTATTTTTAATTAACTGAACAGAAACCAAAGGGCTTATCTACACTTGAAAGTTAATTCAGATTAAGGTAGGCTGTGAATTTAAAGCAAAATAAATATTCCTCAGTAACCCATGTGTGGACACACTTATTCTGGATTAAGAGTATGTTATTCTAGTTTAGTTAAGACACAATGGAATAGCTATTCCTGAATAACTCCATGCGTAGACAAACCCTAAGTTTAGGATGATCCATGCTTATATTCTTGATGTTAAAACAAACAGGCAAATAGAGATAAATCTCCATTTATCACAAATAGAGGACCACTTGTTCCCAAAATCATGTGTCCACTTTTGCACACTCATTTACCACATGAGTGAGGAACCTGGACTACTAATTTTAAAAATCAGACTCTGAGTGACACTAATTCATCCAGCTGGCTAACGGAGATATTTTATTGAACAAACCATTCCAGACTTAATTCCCCGAAATTTGCCACAGCTGATAAATATATAATAGCATTTGGTGAAGCAACAGGTAGAAGTCTGTGTCGCTTGACAAACCAGTCACTGTTGAATGCAATGCATCAAAACAGTATTCCAATGCCTTCCATTTTTAACTTAGATATAAAAGTCCACCACATGGAATTTTACAAGATAAGATTTTGTCCCGCATTTACCTCTTCATTGATTAAAGCTCCTGTGAATGCCAAAGGAATAAGAAATAAAAGGAGATTTGCCATGCGCATAGCCCCCATGAGAATAAAACTGTTTTGTGCAAGCAGGAGAAGAAGCCCCGTGCTTTATGTTGCTCAGGTTGTAATAGTAAGACTTACACATGACCAGTTTCATGGGCAACTACAAAAGCTGAAGAAAACCCATCCTCATGGTTGAGAGTGCAGCTTCTTACAGGGTGACACATGCCAGTGACGGGAGCGTATCCTGTTGAGAGCAATACAGTTTGGGTTTGTTTCCTTTCATTTTTTTTTTTTATTAGATAACCCACAAGATTTACTGTTTTTGCCTATAAAGACCCATTGTGAAGGAGTAGTTAGCTATATGCTTCCCTGCAGCAAGATCAGGCTAGGTCAGCTGCAAACGTCCATCTGTATCTGAGTGGGAGAGGACGTTGATGAACTTCTTTTGGAATGTGATCGTCTTGGATTCCTTCGTAGTTATTGTCTTGATGTCCAATTTCTCCACCCACTTTAAAGCAGTTTTTCTCATTAAAATGACTACCACACAGATTAAAGTGCTGTGACAAACCTAAAAGCCATGTCTGGTTTATTAGCAATCTACATTGTTCTCTAGACATTTACGTGTTTACCACCAAAATTCATGAAATGATGTTCCAGTCTAACTTGGAGGCAAAGTTTTCAACAATAGCCTTTTTTGTCATGCTGATATTAATATTTTCAGTTTTAGTCTAGGTCCCTTTTCATGTTGTCTGTCTTTTTGTCAGCAACGTCTGAAGTCTTCCTCAAGGGAGAAAATCTCCACCTTCATCTATTAGGATAGACGTACAAATTTAGGCCAAATTTTTCAAAAGCACCTATTAGTTTTGGGTCTTCCAGTTTTTGGGAGGCTGACTTGAGACACCTTAGTCTTGGTTGGGAGAAGTGGTGAGAACTCAGCTCCAACTAAGGAGAATGGCAGATGTTCGGCTCCTTTGAAAATAAAGCCCATAGTGTCTCAAGTTGGGCATTCAAAACATGGTGCTTTTTTCATGAACAGCTATGGGTACTGGAAGTGTATTTCACCTCATGTGGGTTTGTGCTAGTCGATAATGTGAATTTTACAAAGAAATGTACAATTGACACCACAGTGGTCCATTACATAAACCACATGAAGTTGTTGCTGCTCCATGATTGGTTAACATATGTAACTAATACATATGTCTACAAGAGAAAGTTGCACTGTTAACTTGAGGAGTGATTTTAAACAGATTTAGTTGAACTGATGCAAACCACTCCAGGGAAAATCTTCTCTCTAAGTGGGGTTTGTTACCATTTAGCTTAAGTTGGTGTTGATGTTAAACTGGAATATGAGTGTCTTACAGGGGTTTGCACTGTTTTAACTAAATTAGTTCAAACACTTGCTTAAGTGCTTTGCTGAATCCTAACCTATGCTCCCTAATTTTTTCAGATCAATCAACACAACTTTCACATTTCCCCCCTTTCTTTCATGCATTATTAAATAACAAATAATTCTGCTACAGACTGGTTGCTTTACCTTGCATACCAGCAGGCCCAAAATCTTGCCTGGTTAAAAAAATGGCATGATCATGATGCTCAGAATGATTGGGATCCGACTTCTGTTGCTGGTAGGCCCAGCGGCAAACATTCTCCAGGCTTCTTGAGGGGTTTCCCCTTTCAATCAAGCTGACAGACTAGAAGAGAGAAATAAATGCGAATCAAGAAGCTTAGCGGTGTGTTCCCTGAACTTGGCGTCAGGACATTTAAAACAATTATTTTCTCGTAAGGTTTGCCTACAAGGTGAGTTAGTGAATGGCAAGCCAGGGTGCAAATCTACAGCACACTGGCTTGTTATGCACTAACTCACCATTTGGACCGTGCTACAGTGCACTAGAGTTCTGTAGTGTCTCAAAGCACACCCTGGAGCCTTTAGTGCGCTATAGCAGGGTCCAGACACCGAGTTAGTACGCGACAAGCTAGTGTGCTGTAGATTCACAGCCTGGCTTGTCACACACACCCTTTGGACAAGCCCCCAGGGAGCTCCTCTCAGAGCACTGAGCAATCACTCTTTTCACTCCTCCCCAGCTCATGCCAGCCTTTTGCCCCATCGAGTTGCTCCACAGCTCATGTACAATATTCCCCGTGGGCTCGATTCACCACTGTCTGCACACTGGTGCCGTCATTTGCCCCTGAGCAAAGTGGGTGCAAAAAGCCACCACATCAGAACAACGGCCTTTTACAAGGACTCTGCACAAGTGTTAATGACTACACAAAAGCCAAGGTCATGGGGAATCAGGGCAGTCAGAGAGAATCATTAACAAGGTGTTTCCTCCCAGCTGCCAGCACCCCTGGTTTGGTTGCAGGCCATCAGGCCAGTTTTGTTGGCTTGCACGTAAGGGACTTTTCAGAAAACACCACAAGTGTTTATATTCTTTATAAAAATAACAGTCTTTTTGTATAAAACGTAATGTGGAGGGCAAACACACAAACGATACAGCTAGTACACCAGGACAATTTTAATCCCACAGCTGGGAGCTGCTTACATTTTAAGCCGCTAGAAGAGAATGTGCCATTTGCTTAAGATAAACTAGAGTGCAGGGACACACACAGTCTACGGTAATCTGCAAAGAAAGTCTGAAATGATAAAAAACATACGGGACAGATCTTCAGCTGGGGCAAATCCATGTAGCTCCAATGGACCTACGCTGATGTACACCAGATGAAGATCTGGTCCCTCTGAGTCCTGTCTGGCTCCTGCTACACTATATACACAAGCTCTGTGTGTTCAGAGTAATATTTAACCATCAAGGAAACACAGAAATGGTCTTTTCACCTACCTAAGCTTAATGCCCCATTGAAATGGAAGGATGGGAGCTTTACCAAACATGGAACAGACCTGGATGCTTCCTTTTGGCTTTTGAATAATGTAATAAGCATTTGTTGCAAAGCCCTCTAAGTGCTTTTTAAGAGGAAAATCAATGTAAAATATATTAAGATTACCCAGGGCAGACCATGGGGGAGCTCAGCATGATCTGGGGGGAAGGGAAGGAGGCACAAACTGTTCTTGTAAAAAGGAAATAACTTCCTAATTATCGACATGGCGAGGATATGCTGGCATGCTGCAAATGGCAAAGAAGACATCCTTTGCTTTGACAGCAATTGGCTTGATTCACTAAGGTCTTCTGCTGGCAGAAACTCAGTGTAATGGCGTAGCACCTACATCTCACAAGTGCCCCTTCTGGTCATGTGTCTGCAGTCTTTAAACAGTCCCAGCTCTGGTGTTGGGCTTACCCCGAGGGCTTCCTCCCTGGAGGCAATGGTTTTCCCCTCTTGGTATGTTCTGGCCACAGTTCTGCAGCTGGGCCTCTTAACAGTTCAGTTCCTCTTCTGGGAGTTTATTGCTCTCCAATTATAGGCCACTTCCCCAGTGGCCTATGGGGGGCGGGGTCCCCCAGTCCCTGCCAGCACTGAGCTGTCCATGGTGCTGCAGTTCCCTCTGGCCAGCCAGGAACACCAGCTGCACCCCTCTGGCTCCAGCGAGGGACTGTCTCTGGCTCTGCAGCTCCTTTTTATATGGCCCTCCTGGGTCCTGACTGGTTACTGCCTACAGCTTCTCTGCTTGGCTAGCCCTTTGCAGCCTCCTTCTGATTGGCCTCCCCTTGTCTCGCTAGGCTGCCCAGAGGACTTCCCTCCACTGCTCCTTTTCTGGGATGGGTGTGGCAGGTCCCTGAGGCCTCCAGCAGGGGACCTCTGGTCGTAGTCTACCCCATCACACTCAGGCAGTGGACTCTGATGAAACAAAGTCCGCCCAGAGGGGTTTGCAATCGTACAAGGCATCAGCAACCCATTCTGCCAAGGGGGCTCTTCTGCCCATCCCTAAAGTAGGTGGCACTGGCAAGGGAAGGACATAGACAGAACACATATTAGGAGAATCTCTCATGCAGCTGGGCTCCTATGAAGACTGTTCTCTCCTGGGGGGCATATCTCCTCAGTCACAGCTGCCACCCAAGTATTAAGGAGGATGCAGACTAAAACCCTCAGCACCATGTAGGCCAAATCAAGCCCAGCATACGTAGCGTGAAGGAGAATTTGAACAAAGTGGACTGGTATCACAGGAGAAGGGATATTCTGCATAAGGAGCATTTCATTGGCTTACATCCTCCCAGCTTGAGAGAGACCAAAAGTTACCCTCATCTTCCAGCTGTTGGCGTTTGGTGAGAAACGAGTCAGGAAGGGGCACAAGAACAGGTGTGTCAGCATCACAACAGGCACTCTTGTACGCGGCCTCGGAGAAGAGAAGAGAATTCACCAGTTTTGGGCTGAGGCAAACAGGTGACGTAGCTCTCAGAAACTGCCCTGCCGCTACCTGCGGTGCAGGACCCCCGTCTCCACTGCTGCCAGTCCAGCAGAAGCCACCTGCACCAAATTAACTGACACTGAAACAGAATTGTGACGATTAAGATGCAGCACTCATTGACATGCCTTTTTACCTTCGCATACCCCAGCATTATCATTCGCACCAGCACCACATTTATGTGGACACCAAGGGATTCATCGTGGTAAATTTCATTCACCTAAGAATGAGGGGAAAAGAAAAAGATAGATAAAACAAGTCACAATGAGAGGATATTAAAGTGCATGTACAATTATAGAACTCTCACACTTACAGAGTTATATTTGCTCGTAAGGAAGTAGAATTCAAGTCTTAAAATGTTTCCATGCACGTTACAATTCCAGTTGTAACAAACCTTCTCATAGAAGAACTTGATCAAAACCAACGGATGTCAATGGGATGACTACAGTTGACTTTAATGGACTTTGGATCAGGCCCATAGTGAAATTGTTCTTTGAAAAAAATGACTTGTCTAAGTTCTGAACCTGCGAACACTTAAGCACATGCTTAACTTTACTCACGTGAGTAGTCCCATTGAAGTAAATGAGATTATTCACATGAGAAAACTTCGGCATGTGCAAGATTGGGGCCTATCAGAGGGTATCACTGAGGATATTTTTTATTTTCTTTATTTTGATTTAAAACTCACAGCGGGATTGTAAAAGAAGTAAAGTTTGCAATGATATAAAACAATTACAGTCCACGGCCATAAAAATGGTTCATGTCACTCATCACCCACCAGTGCAAAAAACCCGTCAGCTGTACCTTATATCCCACAACCACTTGGTCCCCAAGCATTTTAGAGAATTGACTGTGTATAATTCATATGGCACAAAACACCCCTGGGTATATTTATTATTATTTCCTGGGGCTTTCCATCATCGTCAGAGTGGCTCTTTTGCTGCCCCATGATTTCTTTCCCCTTCCAGTCCACATGGATACCTCAAGTGTGCCATCTGGCCATTTGAACTGAGGATGAGTTCCAGCATCTGTCCCCAATTGCTTTGTCTAGCGAACGTCTAACATCAGGTCAAATGCTTCGGATTACTACATGAGTTGGGAAAAAGCTGGGGTATTTTTTATTTTAAAAAATGCACTTTATTAAAATTCTACACCCAGTGGGCCAAACTCTGCAAACCTCACTCAAGCAAATCTTGTCAATGTCTGTGAGAGGTTTTCCCTCAGTAAATACTTCAGGATTCAGCTTACTATCTGCTTCTGTCTGGAGAAAGACATGAAAAACTAGGCAGCAACCCTACACACACTTATGCATGTGCTTAATTTGAAGGGTCTGAGTAATCCTGCTGACTGCAAACTAAGCTTAAACTCAATGGGAAAAGGACTTTCAAATCCCTTAAGTGGCTTTGAAATTCTCAGCTGGAAGTTTTAAAGTCAACAGCATTGCCAGAAGAGAGAGGCATAAGCACTGCACCACAGCTGGTCTATCACTGATACCCTCAAATATACTCCATTTCTCTAAATCAACATGTTCCAGCTAAAAACCCTTTAATCGTATGAAAACATACAACATCTAAGCATTCTGGTTGGGGTTGGTCCTGCTTTGAGCAGGGGGTTGGACTAGATGACCTCCTGAGGTCTCTTCCAACCCTGATCTGCTAGGATTCTATGATTTTGGAAGATGAGTTACTATATAAAAACAACGTCTGTCAATCTATGCCAACACCATAGGCACCAACTCTGTGGATGCTCCAGGGCTGGAGCAGCCACGGAAAAAAACAGTGGTGCTCAGCACTCACCAGTCACCTGCCGATCAGCTGTTCAGCAGCAGGCGCTTGGGGGAGGAGCCGGAGCAGGGGCAGGAAGAGGCGGAGTGAGGGTGGGGGAAGGGGCGGACTGGGGGCAGAGCGGGGATGGAGCACCCACCTGGAAAAATGAAAGTCAGCGCCTGTGACAAACACCCACCCAAAAGTGAATCTCATGATACCACAAGACTCCAGTTCCAAACGGCAGTAGAAATTACACAGGGAAGAAGTAGTTGCATTGCTCTTAAGCCCCCTTTGCAAAGCAATTTATGAATCTGCACAAAATGCCAAATTTTACTCTTGGAGGACTCTAGTGGAAGCTGCACTCAAGGGTGGGATTTTGCCCTAATAATTTCTTTAGAAGAATCTAACACTCCTGTCCATGGTTAAAGGTAAAAGAAGACAAAAAATTGGGGACATGTTATGAAAGGGATCGAGAATTATATAGGTGGGTCAAAATTTCCTTTTTCCTGAACCAATGGTATGTCTGCGAGTGTAAGGGGAGGAGGTCAAAGAAAGTCTTCTCCCACAGGTATAAATTATGGGTTAGAACATCTGCAGATCATAAATAAAGTTACTCATCCTCCTCAAATGAAATAAATAAATATGTTATGGACTAATTGATGCAAAATAAATAGCAGTGCTCAGAAGGAGATTGATATATTTGTACATAATTAAAGAGGTTTTTTTTTAGTCAGGCTAAAAAGAGACATTCCTTGCACAGGGGGAAAAGAGTGCCATTCAGCGTTGTCCAGTCTGTGGGACCTGGCTCAAATATACAGTATGTGGTTCTAAAAAGCAAGACCTTTTAGGACCAGCGGAGAATGAATTGTTGGCAATGCACACAACTCACACCACCTGCCTTATGAAACAGTTATTGAGGAGTTCGGCGATTTATTTCTCATATTCTCTCTCCTGACGAGGTGCAATATTATAACTCCCCACAATGGATTTTTGTAGTGGAACAAAGAAAGTGTCCTAGTTTCACAATCACTGATAAATGCACCAGCTGATGAACACTCAAGGAATCAACAAACAAAAAGTGATTCATGCCCTTATGCCAGTAGGTAGCAGGCCTCCCTTCGCTGACTCTAGTACTGGTGCCAAGTTCTGGATTGATCTAGAGATGCAAGACCTGTATTTATCTACAACATAGATTTAGCACGGCCTGTCGTAGTTCAAGGTCTCCTCCCCGTGTCCCTCTAATGTACATTAAACTAACCTGAAGACACACCTGGAAGGCTGAGAGATTAGTTTGAGTGTCTGACCTTTCTGCTGAGTCTGTCAACAAGAGAAATAACTAGTGCCAAGCACAGCAGTGGTTTTGGTCATGTAAAACCAGTTCTCTAGGAAGTGAAGTTTTCTCACAGGCCACCAAACACCCATGAGAAACTAATCTCTTTCTAACATTACGGTTGGGGCTGAGAGATAACCTAGTCACCTCGAGATGAAAGACTGCTTTGTCCCATCACTAATTCTTGGATGCATCATCCATTTCCCTAGAGCATGGGAAACGTTAAAGCCTTTAAAATGTACGCAGTGCTGTTGTAGCCATGTTGGCCCAGGATATTAGAGAGACAAAGTGGGTGAAGTTATACCTTTCATTGGCCCAACTTCTGTTGGTGAGAGAGACAAGCCTTCGAGCTTATCACAGAGCTCTTCTTCAGGTCTGAGAAATGTACTCATTTTAAAATGGGGCACTTTAACCTGTGGAGGATCCTTCTGATATGTTCCTTAAGAAATGTCATGCATAGGTCACTTCACACTGATTTTCCTGGTTTCCTCACACAGTTATTTTCCCTGAAAGTTCAGATTTTGCAAAAAGCTGTTGCTTTATTTTGTACAAAACATCTTTCCTATACTGTCCAGTACTCTGGAATATACGCTGAATTTAGATTAATCCCCTTTGTTCATTACTCTGTTAGGGCCAAATTCTCTACCCTTGCTCCTGTGGAGTGGTATCTTAGTCCACGCGCTGTCTCATTAAAATAATTGGGTAAAGTATTACTCCACATAAGCCAGAATGGCAGAATCTGGCCCTTAGAAACTTAACAATAAAGAGCCAGGTTGGACCTTTAAAACGTGTGCTTAGCAAGGGGCAGGAGTAGCTCTCTCCCCAGGAGCAGAGCAGGAAGGGAGCTGTGATTTGCCACATGAGTTGCAGATTACTTCACCCTCTGCTTTTGTTCAAGTATTTTAAAAAAACAGGTTCGACGGATTGTAGTAGCAATATACAGGGTCCTCCCGAAGCACTACTTGCTGGATGTCCCATGCCTCTCCAAAGACAAAGAACAGGAACATCTCATGTATGACTTAGAAACCAGTGGGAGATTCCAAAAAGGCCCCTGGACTAGCGGTGGGCCCCAGTGATCCCCTGGCCACCCACTTGAACGTACTCCCACCGAAGGTTCCTTAGCAGGGGAGGAGTGCCTGAGTGGAGAGTAGTGAGAGTGGCTGGGAAACACAGGCCCCAGCCTGACTCAGAGTCGTGACTCTCTGTCCACTGACCCAGGCAGGGCTGCTCCTGACAGTGCTCGAGCCCGGTGTCGAGTTGCAGAAGGATGCAGTGCAGCCAACGTTGCAGGCTTTCCCCTCAACCATACCGATGGACGCGCAGTTTGAGGCCGTGGAGGCTGACCTGGTACCAAGCGCTGCACTGATGTTGCTGGTACCGAGAGCGTCGTCCACCGCACCGCGGTTGACATTGGCACTGCAAGGCTCAGCAGATCTCTTGCTGCCACAAGCACCTCCAGCGTGGTCGCTAACGAGATGGTCTCAGGACCATATGGTGCTACAGATGTAGAAGATGCTCCCTCAGGCTCTGGACTCCCTGGGGCCTGCCTTGGTGCCGGGGTCAATGGTGCTACACAAGAGGAGTGCTTAAGTCTCAGTTGCAGTCTGCTCTTATCCCCAGGCCTAAAGGACCCTGGGTGGTCTGCTGAGCGGTCTTATGCCTCTTCTTCGGCACTGGGGAGGGGGAGCGGTGTCAGAACTCAGAAGCAGCTTGGAGATGACATGCAGTGGTGACATTAACACAGTGGACACAGAAGGTAAGCAAGAGGAGACTGAATACAAGATCCTGTCTTTGATCCGTGCCACCAATTCCTGTTCAAAGCTTTGTACAGTAAATTGGGATAATTGTTAACCTGTTGATTAGATTTTACCATCCAAAAATATTTAATAGATTTCAATTGGTATTCTGTTTTTATAAGTGTGATTAATCGTGATTAATTTTTTTTTTGAGTTAAGCGCAATTAATTGACAGCCCTAATATATATTTATCTGGAATCCACTTTGAGATGCCCATTTCCCTCTGTACGAGCTGAATTTTGCTAAATTAAAGCTGACTTTTTTCATGGTTATCATGGTACAAACACTCTGAAAGCTTGGAAATATACAAATAGCCCAGTGGTCCCCAAACCTTTCAGGGTCACACCTCGCCTTACCCTTGCCCATTCCTCCCCTGGAGCAGGGGCTGTGGCTCCTGGGGGAGGGGAATGTGGATGGGGTAAGGGAGACAAGGCTGGGGAGAGGGCTGGATCAGAGCTGGGAGCAGAGCAGAGCTGGGGGGCGCTCCCTCCCCGCTCCCCAGTGGTGGCCCCCGAACATTCCTCTCTGCCCCCTGGCAGGAGGCGCCTCACAGTTTGGGAACCTCGGGACTAGCCAGGCTTCATGAGAATATTACAGGGAACTTTTGGTGCTACTTGACATGAAGGCATCTTAGTCTGAGCTGTGCCAAGCAAGCACATCCAATTAAAAAATGGCAGATTAACACCCCAAATGCCTAGTATACTTACTCTGTACTCTAAGAATAGTTTATGGTCATAATGTCAGGAATGCAACTTATGACTTAAACATGCTGCCTCACAAGGATTTTCCCTACCATGCTGCTAAGGCGCTCACATTATTAGAAAAGGCTTCTCAGTGAGAGAAAAGGTTAAAGTGCTGGATTGTCATGTGAACTCTACACTAGCTGTTGAGGAGGGAAGCAAAGACTCTTGACAGAGAAATGCTTCACAATAATTAGGGAAATTCAAGTACCAGTGGTACAGAGCCTGATCTCCAGGGCCTTGCCTTTATGTAGTCATTTACAGTCGTGCAAAGAGAGTGTAAAATACTCAGTGTTTTACGTGCACTTTGTACAGGTGAACGACAGGTGCAAGGCAGCAGAAAAAATCAGCCCCACCATATTTTGTTCTCAGCTACTACTATCAATAATACAGACCACTCCCTAATATAATCTATACAGAGGCCCTGATTCTCTGGCATTGGAAGCGTGAAGCATTCAGCCACCTGAGTGTCTCTGGAATGCTCAGTGGTAACATGGATTACAGCAGCATCAGGGCTGCCATAACTTTCACTGCAATGCCCCCCCCAGGGACTGACTGCCAGCTGAGAACAGCAGGAGGAGAGTCAGTTCTGGTTCTGGCCCCTTCTTATTCCTGGCAAACCCCCTAAACTGGGGTCTAGGAAGGGGGCCTGAGCAGAGACACTTCAAGAGCTCTACGCCAGCGAGGGAGTTCCCCTTACACCAGGGTCCATTTCCAGTCCCTTTACACGGCTGGAGCAATAAAGGAGCTAGGGTGGCAAAGAGAACCAAGCCCATAGTACATCTCCATTACTGATCACCTCCTTGCCTTTTCACTTACAGTTCCCTGTGTGTACCCACAGTTTCCCTGGCACTGAATTCACAAGTCTAATCTCCTTACATCTCACCTCAATAGTTTGGGCCACCTCCAAATTATCAAAGAGGTGGGTGACAGACACCTCCCACTCCCCGACTTTCACATTTGTCCCAGGTGAAGCAAGGCTATACTGATAAGACAGGTAAGGCTCTCAAAGAACACAGGCCTATCAATGGTATCTAACATTGCATTAACCCAACACTCTTCTTTCTGTCTTCACTATACCTGTTAGGGGGCATGTATCTGTCTTTAATCCTCTGTTCTCCAGAATGAAGATGTGGCCTAGCACCTAAAGCACTAGATTGGGGCTCAGGAGAGCTGGGATCTATTCCTGGCTCTGCCACTGGCCTGCTGGGTGACCTTGAGCAAATCACTTCCCCTCTCTGTGCCTCAGTTTCTCCATCTGTAAAAAGGAGGGAATGATACTGGCCTTTGTAAAGTGCTCTAAGATTGACCGATACAAAGCACTTAATAAGAGCTAGATATTAACAACTATCAGCCCTTCATTCCTTTCTGTTGGGCACTCAGACTCTGATCACTTTCCCAATAATTAACTTACTCTGAGGTTACATTCTTCCCCTTTCCAAAGGAAATTGAATATACGGAAGAAATCTACAAAAGTAACTGTGTTGAAGCATTCCTACTTCTATTAATTTACAACCAATTCCACTCTGGTCCATTCCTGTTTCCTTTGGCAGCTTTTGTCTGACGACTTGGGAAAACCCAGTGTTAATGACTTTCAGTTCTTGAACTGTAAAAGCTATTGGCATTTCCTCCATATCCTCAGATTCCTTTCAGATAAAATACTGACGTTCTCACACAGAAAGGCATGGTTATTAATTAATAGGGTTAACTAAAGGATAGTTAGTGATTCATAAATCGATACCATCATTTAACTTCCTCAGTACAGCTCATGGCATGATGACATTTTTAAGAGGTTTTGACCTAATGTTCCTCTCCCTACCATCCCTATTTGACAGCTGTTAATCACCGAATTAATACAAAAGGCCGAAGTTGACCCTCAGGTACACCCACACAATGCCACTGGCTTCCATTAGTATGAGTGGATGAAACTGACCCACAAATATTTAACCCAAGAGTTTCCATAGTTGTGATAGATCATGCATTGTACATGGGTGAAAAACCAGTGTGAGATGACCCTGGGACTCTCACTCCCTTTACCATGCTGGTCTAGTATTTGTACTGGACAACACTGTCCATTTTTAGAAAGCTAGCTCTGAACCTGGGAGAGCTGCACAATATAACCAAGTACATTAGCAACAGCAACCCCCGTGCATCACCGGAGGGGATGAAGATACAATTATGATGATCAGGATTAAACTTCTGCATCTACAAGACATTCCACTTGGTTGTAAGTCTGCCCATGTGTCAAGTTCAGAGTACAATACCCCACAGTGCTGATCAAGATGTGGAACTGTGAAAAGCAAAAGCAGAGATTTTTTTTTCTAAAATATTCCATAATATGTATCCATCTTATGCTTACAAAAAGCCTGGCTGAGAGACAATATTTCAAGGACTTTTAGTTACTGAACACAAATGCCTTCCTTTTCAAACTGTTGTACATTTCGGGCTTTAACCAAAGACTATCTAAGGCCATGAAAAAACTCCCATTGAAATTTGACTTCAATGAGGTTTGGATCAGGCCATCACGTGCTGATCCTGCAAACACTTACACATATGTGTTTAACTTTAAGACACAAGTAAACCCCACTGAAATCAATTATGCACATGCATAAGTGTTTGCGGAAACAGGCTTTAGTTTGGTAAAAATTTTGCAGTCTTAGCTAAATTATGAGGAAAAAAAATTGAAGTTTATCTGGGCAATTAAAAATTACAGAAAGCTACACTGGTGTCCTCGTAAGCATTATTTTCAACACTAGAGTCTATTGTAAGTGAAGCTTTTATTGCAATTTCCAGTTTCAGCAGCAAGTTGATTAAAAGGTTCTTGTGACACTATTGTATCTTGACCTATCAAAATCTTGACTTCAAAGACAAGACTATTTAAAAACTATGTACTGTATATTATAATACAGAAAGAGTCACAATATTTTGTATTATTTACATAAAACTTTAAGGCAATGGTAAACATTTTAGTTTAGATGTATTCTGTATTAAAAGTATATTACCAGCAGATGGAGCTATCTACATTTTAGAAAACATGAAACTTGAAACTGTTTTGAGATATTAAAATCTGTTTACAAAAAGTTAAATGTGTTTGTTTTAGAACTAAAAAGTCAATGTTCTGAAGGCATCTCAAATTAGTATTTATTATGGAAAACAACAGAACAGAGATTATTTTCTAGAGTTCATCTGTGCCAACAGGCACTGCTTTGATTATTGCTGTAAACAAAATAACAACGAAAAGATTCCTTAGAACACTTCATATTTAATAATTAACTTCACAATATCATCTAACTAGCAGCTGAAATTAAGATGCAGAGGAGATGCCAAGGTCTAAAAATGCAACATACCAATATTGCTTATTTCAAGAATCCACATCTGGTAACATAACCAGAATAAAACTCCACCACCCATCAGGCAAGTTCACATTAAGGCTATCTAAACCATTTGATTGTAAAAATGAACCCAGGCAAGCATTGTAGGTTCTGCTAACTTAAGGAAACTTTTCAGACTGGTAACCATGTTAGTCTGTATCAGCAAAAACAAGGAGTCCTTGTGGCACCTTAGAGACTAACAAATTTATCTGGGCATAAGCTTTTGTGGGCTAAAACCCACTTCTTCAGATGCATGGAGTGAAATACAGTAGACAGGTATAAATAAACAGCACATGAAAAGATGGGAGTTGCCCCCCACTTGGTAAGGCAACTCCGACCTTTGTTACTCACTGGACAAACGCACTAGTTTTTCATCTCAGGAGACCCAAATCCTAATGTGGTCATACATTTGGCAAAGTCTTCCTAGTTCTTATGATGCATTTCTCCGCATCACAAAATACCCACGTATGTCAGCATGACTGGGAGTTGCTCCTCCAGAGAAGTCTGGGATTGGTATTTCAGAATGGTTTCAGCTCTGGTACATTGGCAGAGCTATGAGGAAAAGCTTGGATTGTACCTGCCTGCCTGTTGTCTGGCTCTACCCGTTCACTACCACTAGACCTTACTGTCACAAGCAGCAAATGTATACAAAATTCCATATAAAGGAATGAGTGCTGAATGGAATACTACCCTTTAACTCAGGAGCAAGTGGGCAAGAGAACATATCAAGGGCACTTGTCCTCCATGTCGGGATGCTGAACCAAAGAGGAAATGTAGAACTGAAAGTGTTTATTGGGCAGGGGTTGGAAATACTGGGCAGTAACTAAGGGAGAAGTGCCTTAGGTTGTGGGACCCCTTTCTGCAAGGATATCAAGCACTGAAAGAACACAGGCTACCATCCTGGTTCTGATTTAATTACATGGGTTCCTGCGACATGTTGCTATTCTGCAGAACACAAGGTAATCCAAGTTTTCCCAACCACTGTTATGTAGGTACAAACTTAGAAAGCAGATTGTCTTATCTTACAAATAAAAGGGCTGAAGAATTGCAAGTGTACATGACTGTCTCAACACAAAGCAAGTAGATGGCAGAAAATTTCAAATACATCTGATAACAGGAATTTTATTTATTCTTTAAAACCTATGTATTGAAGTGTGGGAAACTGTCCAGTGAGGTGTCACAAGGATTAATTAACCTTTTTAAGTTGGTTTTAAATACTTCTATATTATCTGATTTTTTTTAAAAGTACATTAAATTTAAGGTTGTCCCTTGTCCTTTTTCCACTGTAACACTGCAAGCTGTGGTGAAACCTGGAAGTGAAGAAAGGAATCAGTAGTAAGGGCAAAAATAATAATTCACAGAGATCTAAGGCGGGATTTTCAAAAGCACTCAGTGTTGATCAGTTCCCACTGACTTCATTAGGAGCAGAGCTGGACCAACACTGAGCACCCAACTCTAGAGATGCGAAGAATATTTGAGCAGGAAACACAATAAAACTGAGCACAGAAAAAAGTCCTTGCTAATACATCTATGGAACAATAACCAAAAGTTATTCAGGAGGAAGGAGATACTCAGAAAGCAGCAAAGCTGATAAGGACCTAGAGTTGATAATTATCACCAAAATGGGGAAACTGGCAAAAAAAAAGGGGGGGGGCCCATTGATTTTGGTCAGAGTACACAGAAGGTCACCTCACTGCCCAAGGAGCTGGCAGTGCAAAAAATGTGCAAAATAATATAAATCCAGACAAGTCAAAATCTACTCAAAGGTTGCTCCCTGAAACTTGAAACCCTGCATGTATATCGTTCTGATCTGAGTTACTTTAATACAGTGATACTTATCTTAAGTAACCAACCACAGAGTAGCAAGTATCAGTTGCCTAATAGAGGAGGCCTTTAATTACAGATCAAACAAAATTGCATTGAAAACCTTAAGCTACTTCAAAGCATTTATTTAAGATAACTGCATTTGCTGGTTGCTGGAAGAGATCATTAATGAAGGTTTCACTGTTCTGTATTTCATTAACTACAAAACAAACTCTTACTCATTTCAGCATCTAAAATGTACCCGATGCCCGAAAGATCTCTTTCCCCTTGGTAACAGGGTTCTTCTATGTGGTGTGGCAAGAGAGTTTAGCAATGTAAACTGAGCTTCCCCCTTTATGACATTTCTGAGACATACTAGAATATCAATGAAGAATTAATTATAAAGCATCTGGAGCACTGACCAAATCACAAAGTCCTGTCATGAAGCATTAAACAAACTAAAGTTAGTGAAACAGCTAATATGGACCATGTTTCTCCTCCTTCAAAAAGTAACAGTCAGTTAATTTGGCCACTTCCTAGGGTATGTGCAGGATCGTAAAGTCCATAAAGTTAAATCAATTAACAGTGTGCTTGGCAGAATATCTATTAAAGGCTGTCAATCAATACATCCTTCAGCATAGCTCCTAGTCTTGCTTTCCAAGTCAATCTCATGTTTATATGCAGCAATCACCCATTCAAGTGCTGTGCAGTGTCTGGATCCAGTGGGCCTTGGATCAGCCCATTACTGCATGAGTGCACTAGGAGGGAAGAGCTTCCCCTTGCTTTCTCTCCCTGCTCCACAAAACAAGGCAGTACAAAACCATCAACTTTCTGAGGGACAGTGAGGGTGGCCAATTCACTCCTGCACCAGACAGCACACTATGGGCCCAGGAAGGTGTGGTCTGAAGGTTAAATGTGTGACCCCCCATCCCCAGCCAGTAAGTCTATAAATTGCTGTCTGCAGCAGACAGTGGCTAGGGTGAACAATGCTGCGTTTCAAAGGAGCAGGAACAAGCACTTCATCATGTAGCTAGGGCTGCTCACACTGAGCTATCCGGACTCTACTCACTGCCACACACTAATTATGGCTCCTCCCGTGAGGGGGGTGGGGGGGATTTTGCCGGTCAGAGGTAGCAAAGAGAACTGTACCAGTGAGATTAAAATATTTTGCAGGTGTGTCCAGTTCACTTTAAAACCCTTTATGAGGACCAAACATTCAATATGGGCCTGATTCTCCTCTCACTCTGTTTACATATACTGTATGTAATCCCATTGGCTTCTGCTGATTTGTACTGATGTAAAAGAGAGGAGAATCTGGCTTAAAGGCCTTCAATACAAATTTTGTACCAATTTTTTTGATGAGTATATTATTAATAATTTTTATTATGAGAGAATATTAATAAATTCAGCGCGAGATTTGAGTGTTCAGTGCCTCTAAAAACCAGGCTATATAATAGTTGCCATCGCTAACATAGTGAGTCGATGGAAGAGCCTGGATTAGAACCTAGAGACCCAAGTTCTCGACATTGACTTTATACCAGCAGATAATTTGGCCCCAGAGCTCTTGGCTCCCAGTCCTGTGCCCATTGCCATGACCCACTTTTTGGTGAACACATCTGTTCCTGAAAGATTTCCAATCTAGTTTCTAAGCAAAGAAGTTTGTATAAACTTCAGATAAACACCTAGCCTTCTAAAGGTTCCTTTAGCTGAACTGAATCATTGGTCATGGGACCCACTACTGAGAAGTCTGTTGATTCCTCTCCTTCGGAGGGAAGACTCCCAACCATTTTATAAGTGAGCTGCAGTCAGGCCTTACTCAGATAAACATTTTTGAACTCTAATCACATCACCAATTCTTTCCTTCACTTGCACTTCCAATTTTTAAGGAAGGCCATTGGAAAGGTGGTTAGAGGAATGGATTTCACTGTTTCTTTGATCTCTTCTCATTTCTATTCACATCGGAGTACTAAAGTGATGGCCAAATTCATCTTTAGGGTAAGGCAGGTGCAGCTCCATTACATCAATGAGGTTGTGCTTGTTTATTCCAATAGGGAAGATGTATTTTTCATAGGGTTAGAATGATTCACGATCATAAACTGCCACCTGGTAAACAGAACACTCATTTGTTTAGCACGTTTTATTGGGTTTTCCTTTAAAGATGTGATGCTGGAAAGGACTTGTAGAGACAGGTATAGTCATCATGACCTGTGGTAAATAAGATAAAAGAATCCTTACAATATTTATGGTAGTCCTATGAATGCACTTAATCGTGCTACTTGTCAAAACCTGGATTCCTCTTTGGACAGGTCAAAAGGGCATAGGATGGAGGACTTTCATAATTATTAAACTTAGTCAATTTTTAAAAATGGCTATTTTCCTTCTAGATAAATTGATAGTAAAAACAGAGGGAAGTCCTGAGGTCCTTGGCTAGCTCTTACTCAGACAAAGCCCAACTGCAGTCAGTGGGAACTTTTCCGAGGCTTTGCATTGGCACAGGGCACTTCCTGCGCAAACTGACTTGTAGAATTAGGCCCAATTGGTTATTTTGTGCATAGCAGACAGGTGCATGCAGGATCAATTTTCAGCAAGGCCCCAAGCTCAGAAATTCGTGGAGACTTGGCAGGAGAGGCATATGCCTGTAGAAAAGTTTGTGATAAAAAACGGATTAAAAGAAATGTCCACTGAAAAAGGAACCAACAGTTTGCTTGTTTTTTAAAAAGGCAATCAATTCTGATCATACAGCAGATACAAACGACCCTGTATAAGTCTGTGCAGCACCCTGCACAGTAGGCCCCTGGTTCATGACTGGGATTCCTAGGTGCTACAGCAATACAAAGAATAAATAAATGAACACTGATAAATATTTGAAGGCTCATACTACATTTCAGAGGAAACAAGGAGGACCTGCCATAGATACTCACTATATTCATAAGGGTGAGGAGGTAGTTTTGAACATGTTCTTTGCCGTGGAATCGGACGACAGAATCATCCACTCCTAGAAGCACTTCGATGTTGTAGTCATTGTCTCCTGCATGCCTGCGTCGTCTCAGCGTTTCATTTAGCTGCTGCTCTATGTTGCTGTACATGGAATCCAGACCATCCAGTCCGCTGAGAAGAGCCGCTACAGAGAAACAATCAGGTTTTTAAATCTTTGCTTGATAAACACCCTCCTGTAAATGGGGTGTACACAAATGTCATTCCTCTGGTTTGAATAGGTCCTGAGGAAGATGTAATTTCCAGCTCAGGTAGACGTACTTGAGCTAGCTTTCATCAAGTTACTGTGATAAAAATAGTGGTGTCACCACTGTGACTTGAACAGCAGGAGGCGCTAGCTGCCCTATGTATGATCCCATCTGATACCCTAGGTATGTATTCAGGGTGACAGCCTGTCCCATTACCTGTGCTGCCATGGCTACACTGCTATTTTTAGTGCAGCGGCTTGATCAAAGCTATGGGTATGTCTACACATGCTGGAAAGTACACCTCTAATTCCAGGGTATCCTAGGTCCCAGTGGAGATGGATCATTTGGGCAGCGAGTTGGTGAAGTGGTCAAAAGGTACATGATGAATTCATCTGCCACGTGACTCTGCAATTCGTCACATGGATCTCCCCTCCTCCCATCACCACGGTATCTGAGTGTGTGGTGTAAGTGAGAGGAGATTCAGGCCAATTTTTTTTTTTTTTAAACTCCGTCACCTGGAATCATTTTTCTGAAACATGAAAGCAACTCACAGCACACATGATGGTGCTGGGGTGGTGTAATGGTTTTGTTGGCACTAGTCTGGGGTGGTTTGAGCAACTCACTTGTGGCTTCCTCACGTGTGAGTAATGTGGTCATGCTGAAAAAAAAATTAATCACTCCATCGTGTATTCCCTTACACTCCCCTCTCCCCAAACATGTGAGGCAGAACCTTCCCCCTGCACTGGAGCAGCACTGAAGATCCCCTGTCCCAAATTACAGAACTGTAATATTACAGGTCCTATTTGGCCTATTAAAGTGATGGCCAAATTCATCTTTAGGGTAAGGCAGGTGCAGCTCCATTAAATCAATGAGGTTGTGCTTGTTTATTCCAATAGGGAAGATGTATTTTTCATTGCTGTTGGACCCTGTAAGAGACAGGGGAAAGAAGGAAGCATTTTTCTGACAGGCTTCTTGTTTTCTCTTTTTAAACTGCAGCTCTTTGAAACGGCCCTGAAGAAGAGAGCATTGAAAGTGTTTCTGGAAGAGATGGGTTAGTGGGCAGAGGTTCAGGTGAAGCAGACGATAATGCATGAGACAGTCTGCCATAAGGGCAGAACCACCGCAGATGGTATTATGTGAATGGGCACCTACACACACAGGGACAGATTTTCAAAGTGCTCAGCGCTGAGTAGCACCCACTGCACAGAGCTCTTTGGAAAATCTGATCCAGCAAGAGCCAAAAAAAAAAAAAAAATGCAAGGAATATGAAGACAGTAAGAGTTCAAGTCCTCTCCAAACACTGGCCACACAATATAGTATAAAATGACTGATGACTGTGACATTTCTGAAGTTAACAAACATTAACACTCCTATTCTTTGTAGAGACTGTGTATTTAATGTTTTTAACTCTATTGTTTAAGGCATATGCTCATATGTTAGTCTTCTCAAAAAGAACGAAAGCTTCTACTTGATTTCTGAAGGAGGCATTGGTCTGAGCCAAGGTTTACAGAATCCTGTTGATTGAGGTTTTACAGAAGACATATTTTATAGTGCATCAGGCTTGCAGGTGCTTCAGCTAATGTCTGAAATCACCACAAAGGTATTTCTGCCCCCTCTTTATAGTAAAAAGAAACAACAATGGCTTTAGAAAGTTAAGGGAAGAACATGTCTTGGCCGACAACATAAAATATCAAGTTTTAGCCATATGGCTCCATCAAAATCAACCCCAGCAAATCCCTAAGTAAGATACAAACCTATAGCAACTTATCTGATCTCTCTCAATGCAAGTCATGGGCCAAATCTTGCAGTTCTTACTCAGGATTAGATTGTTCCTGGCTCTGTGGCTCTGGCACAGTGTCTCTCCTGCCCCCATCCCCGCACATATGTACGCCGGACAATCGGAGTCCCTATGCTCCAGAGATGGCAGGGAAGGACTACTTCTTCTGAGAGTCTCCAGGGGTGCAACCACCCTAGAGCGGGTGGAGAGAAGGGAAGGGTCATGTCCCCTCAACTCCGGCCTGAATGTACAAGGGGAAGCAGAAGAGAGCAGGCTTCACTATCCCAAAAGATGGTACAGCTTTATGATCTATCTGTGTGCAAGGGACCAGAGAAGAGATTGTGCTTCCCTCCCCCATTAGGCAAACAAGCTGGCCTTTCACATACTATTCAGGCCAGACTTCCAATGAAGTCAATGAGAGTTTTGCCTGAGTAAGGACTATAGGATTAAGCAAAACGAAAAGGAGTACTTGTGGCACCTTAGAGACTAACAAATTTATTAGTCTTATTTTATTAAGAAAATAAATTTGCTAGTCTCTAAGGTGCCACAAGTCCTCCTTTTCTTTTTGCGGATACGGACTAACACGGCTGCTACTCTGAAACCTGTCATATGGGATTCAGGCCATTATTGCTAAATGTGCTGGACACGTACGTATACTGCTGTTCATCTTGAGCAGATTCAAATACTGGCTCATTAGTCGAGAATTCTCTCCCTCCTAAGCATCACAGTGGTTCAAATAACACACAAATAACTCTCCCCACACCAAACAGCAAGGTTTCCCCTGAGCTGTTTTCAGAAGCTGTAAACCATCAGTGTGGGTGAGAGACCAGACCTGCAAACAGCTTTACAATTCAACCTCAAGTCCTTTCATTCTCAAGAATGCAAACACTGTGATAGCACACAAGTGGGAAATTCATACACAAGCTCCAGTTCTAGAAATTGCTTCTGCTGGCAAAGCTGCCAGTGAAACGTCCAATGGAAATATACTCATAATGCCATCATATCATTATACCGGCTGCATGAATGGAATAGTCTGAATAATCATTTCAGAAAGAAAGAACTTTCTGCTCTGTACAGCACCTTTGGTTTGGCTGCCACTTCCCTCCTTAAATAGGTGGTTCTGTGGTTAGGAAGAGGAGAATCCCTTTTTTGTGTGTATGTGAGCAAAAGGGCTGCTTTCCCCCCTCCTACTTTCTGTACAGTGGATATACAGTATGTGCCATTATTCTCCCCACAGAGAATTTTCTTAGTTATGCAACCTCCTACAAAGCAAGAACAAACATCTCCCAGTCTAGAGAGACATCATCTTTGACAAGAATTGCAAAAGTGACTAGTGATTTTGGGTTCCCAACTTGAGACGCTTAAAGGGCCTGATTCTCACAAAATGCTGAGCCTCCCACCCTTTGAAACAAAACAGTGCACAGTGTCTATATGTTTCTCTGTGTTTATTTGGTTCTGTCTTGTGAATATATTTTTTTAATGGTCCCATCTGCTTCATTCCTGTCTCCTGGACCTGCTTCAGCGGGAGTCAGTATTTCTCACAGATCCTAGTTACCGCACGACTGCTCAACACAGGAAAACACAAGAAGGGAAAACAATAGTCAAAAGGAAGGCTGAATTTGGCCATTCATCAGCTAATAATGATGTAGTGAGCATTGAACTTTCCACTGCACCCTCACCCTCCATCTCTGCGAAGCTTAAGACATGCATCCCCAGCGATGTCCTTAAATGCAGGCTCTGTAATTTGCCATATATTCTTTAATAACTATTGATGAAACAGAAATTGTTCATAGATTTTCTCATTTGTTTCCCATGACCCGGAGTTTAATAACTCAGCAGACAAGAAATGAAAGCAAATGCAGAGCTCCACGTATCCAGGAAAACCCTGTGTTTACTACCTTTGTGCACTAAACTTATTGTCAACCTTACAAAAGGCTGTTACGGCAAGTGTCATGGGAGTGTGATGTGTGAGCAGGCTGTCAGAGAGAGGGAGTATGTGACTGGGTATTCCATTCAGTAATTCTGTTTCTTCATGTCACAGGCCTTGATTCAGCAAAGCACTTAGTCACATGCTTAACCGTAGGCATGTTCGGAGAACCACTGAAGTCAATGCTTCAAGCTACTCACATGCTTAAAGTGTTAGACATATGCTTAAATACTTTGCTGAGTTGGGGCCATGTTTACTATCATTCACTTCTGGTCTGTTTGTACAAGGCAATGAGTTCCTTCCAGGTCCACTGACTACAACAGGAGTTGAGGGCCCTCTGCACCTTGAAGGACTGGGCCCTCTGTGGTCAGTACAGGAGCAGTTCTTTTGAACAAAGTGTAACTGATGGCATTCCATTCAGTAGATCACATTGACGTGTTCACTACACAATAAGTAGGAAATATCCAGGCTGCATTTTGAGCATTCTACACAGAAAGACACAGACAAAGGTTTGCATCCTGACTATTCCACTGAAAAAAAGGGCCAAGTTGTTTACATTTTGGACTATCTATCATATTGGAAATAATGACAAAGCTTTGTGACAGCTATGCTTATTTTGAAGCTAAAATGAAAAATGTCTTCCACTTCACTTCTGTTTTACTGCCTTCTCCCTTTATTAGGCTGGGATTTCCAAAAGGCCACAGCATGTTGGGTTCCAAGCACTTTGGAAAATCTGGCGCTAAAGTGTCACAATGAGAGTCTGCTGGATGCTGAGCATTTGGGAAACCTGGCCCCGAATATTACCTGCAAGACTTGAATAGGTACAACCAATAGAGTATGTAAACATAATGAATTTAATTAATGCAAATGTGAACATTTTTCACTTTTACAGATTACTGGTATTATTGATTATGTGTCCATTGTCAATAGCACTACTGGTATTCATAGAATAAAAAGGGGCAAACTCAGTTTAGTATTTACTGCCCACAAACATTATTAATACAAGTTAAGGCTGACGGGCAGTGCCTCTCCAGAAGCTAAAAGGCAGCAGAAAAGAGCAGGTAGTAGCATGTTCCTCTCTTCTATGGGCTGAGGTCCAAGAGGAAATGCACAATAGTTAGAGCAGGTTGGACCAGGACCAATTCCCCTCCACACCTCCTTCTTTGGAGTTTGGGGAGGAGGAGATTTAAACTGAGTGGAAACAGTGAGTGCTTCAGTCTAAGACTGAAGATTCTGGATGTACTCACCATGAATGGTTGAATGGAAGCTCCTAGATCTCTGGGATTTGATTGTTGCAGTATCTCTCATTCAAAAAGTATTATTCCTTAGATTTGCACTGAAGTTTTGGATTTTGCCTGTGGCCTCAGTGTCACAATCATTCACCCAACTCCTGGGACAGGTACCTCAGTTAATGATAAATGTACTGAACTGGTTAGACCAGCAGAGATCAATAAAGAGATCAAAAACTTCACCGTCTAACTTCAGACTAAACTGTTTTCTCACATTTTATTTCTGATCTCATCAATAGCAGATTTCTCTTAAAAAATTAATGAACTTTTGCTAATCGATAAAAGCCCAAAAGCTCTTGGGGCAAATCATACCACATGCACTGAACACTAGGCAACCATGATAAAAACACGGAGCCCAATTCTCATTTATACAAAAACTTCTTTACAAAGCTGTGGCAGAGCTAAGGAGCCTTAAAATAACCATAAATGCCAAAGCAACATAAAGGGACAGGGGGTAAATGGCTGTAAATGAGAATCAGGCACAGATTTATTTAAAGTATCCTTTTACCTCAGAATAGGAGTCGTTTTACATCAGCTTTAAAGTAACCCTGAACTTTACTAAAAAACCTGTTAGACCCCCCCCCCCCCCCCACCAACTTTTTAATGCATCCGTTTAAACAGTGCAGGCAGATGGCCCCAACCACCATAATAAAGTGGCACGCGAACGGGATAAAAACTGGAGTTTCATGTCACTGTATGGTACAGACAGAAGAAAAAATGTACTATAAGCAGAGTTTTCCCAGTCCTACTTCATTTTTATGTTAGAGCAAATTCATGGTTATAAACTGAAAAACCGAAACAATACATACATACATTTCCAAATTCTGTACCTGCACAACCCCAGGAAAGTCATGGGGTCAAATTAGTATGTATTTGTTTCTCTGCCAAATATCTAGCTTAATCAACTGCTAGGGTCATAAAATGCACACCACAGAGCATCCAGACTGTACAATGCAGCCAAGCTAAAGTTGCCGTTGGACCTGTAATGCTTTAGGAAAGGCAGCGAATGCAGGGTTTCACATTTAACAGACTTTAAAGAAAGCCATCATCAAAGAGCAGAATGTCACAGACAAGCCTGGCAGCCCCTGTAAGGGCTATGGAGGGCCCTAAGTGCAGTGGAACCAGTTACACTCCCCTGCACAGACAGGAGGAAGGCTGCATGGAACATGCCTGTATCTAAACACAGAGGAGCTTTTAGTGGGGAGACAAGGGAGCTGGTTGTCCATCTGAGGCTATGTGGATTTACTGGCTAAGTCCTCCCACTGGAGAGTCCTACTGGCACCCAGAGGCTGTGGGCGTCTCTGTGGAGCAGCCCAGCTATGGCTCTGCCACCTGGTAATGGGTGGTGACAATTGGCAAATTCAGTTTCCCTCCAGAACTCCAGCTGACCTCTCCAGAGCACAGTCCACATGCTTCAGACTCAGGCTGGAGGAAGGACTTGCTCCTTTCAGCACAAGAGAGTCACAGCAACTTAGTCTAGGTGAACCATTCTAAATCCATCATCTAGAGGTGAAGTGTCTAAGTGGAGAAAACAAGGGCAGTTGAACGAACATGAAGTACATTTCTAAGGCAACGAAGTGATGTGGTGCTGCCGGAGGGTATTTTTCTCACTTACCTGTAGAGAAGACTAGTATGTTTGTAGGCAGGTTTGCAGTAGACAGACTAATCCCATATAACCTCATTCTGGAATTAGCTAGTTCATTATCTTTTTATTTTTTTGGTGATTCATCTGTCAATCAGGTATAGCTAGGCTCTGTGAAACTGAAAGGGCTCCCTGCCCATAGACCAGCTTTAAAAATTCCAGCTCCCAGCCTCATTTACATAAAGAATTGCCCCTGTTGGGGAAAGCTAGTCCCTGCTCTTTTATCTCTTTCCACCCTATGAAAGGGCTATACAAGCATTTTGATAAAGAAGTAATATACATTGCAATGTGTGTGTACAAATCCATTTATCAATAGTACAGAGTAAAGTAAATGAGATTCTGTCTCCTCTGCACTGTGCAACAAGTTGGCATGGCTGGAGTGCGACGGGTGCGGGCAGGTACGTGATGGAACCTATCCTGATCAGGGAATGTGATGGCTGAGCTGAGTGCTGGCCTGGACTCCAGCGCTGAACAGCAATTATGGAAACACCTTGTGTGCTGCATATTTGGCATCTTTCCTGCCCAAAGCGGATTTCGGAACAGTAGGCAGCCACAAATTTCAGACTTTCCAGTAGTGGGCTGAACTTGTAGGTCAGTTGTAAACCCAGGTTTTTTTCTGGGCAACAGACTATTCTCTTACATTTGTGAAT
Organism: Lepidochelys olivacea; assembly: GCF_965140295.1. NCBI lineage: Eukaryota > Metazoa > Chordata > Testudines > Cheloniidae > Lepidochelys > Lepidochelys olivacea. The sequence continues at coordinate 18,349,570 of NC_140414.1, read as the reverse complement.
GGATTATAAAGTATCCAGCTGTAACATTAAAAAAACCTGATGAATCCTTTCTCTGAAAGCACAGCTACCCTTTCAGTCATCAGAATTGAAGGATGCTCCACATCCACTATTTCAAAAGGGCAAGGATAATGGGAACCTCAGTTTGAAACAGAGGTAAATCACTTATCAACCAGCGTTTTAATATATAAAATGTTACAGTGGATGGCATTATTCTGTACAAACTGAGAAACTTCATAAAAATTGTTCAAAGAAAACCAATTCATGATGTCACTTCTGAAGTTGCAATAAGTAACTGTTGTATTTTTCTACTTGTTACCATTACACGATTTTGAGTTTCCATGATCGCTTTCTGCCCGTTCTGGTTCCGTGATACTTTTTCAATTTTTTTTTCCAATTTTTTCAATTTTCAATTTTTTTTTTCAATTTTTTCAATAACTATGTTATTGGGGTGGCGGGGGTGGGGGAGGGATGCATGGCATTTCCATTAAAGTTGCCCTCTGCTTTCTTTGCAGTCTTAATGTTAGAACGTTTAATGCTGGCTTAGGACCTATCCAAGGAAATTCTTTTCTTGTCAGCAGTCGGAGTGTCTGAGTCTATTCTTTGGGAAAGGCAAAAGAGAGAACGTATTGAAGGCAGAAAATTAAGTTGCAGCTGGTCCTGCAATCAAACGCTAGGAGGAAGGTGGGGGTGGGGAGGAGGAGGGATGACTCACTTAGGAAAGGTAGATGTCAATGCCAGTGGTTATGATATTACATCCTGTAGATAATATGTTCACAATCCTTGCAGACACACCAGACACCAGCATGCCTTGGGCATTCGTCAAGGTACAAGGTCAATGGCCAAGTGCATTCATCAAGTTGAACAGTGAAGGTACCTAGAGTAATGACACATTATTTTTATAAAATATTTTTCTGTGGCATACACTAGATACCTACACAATGGGAACCATCATGGAAAAAGAACACATAAAATATACTGCGTAGAACAATTCTTGCAAGGCAAGACATTGGACTAGATATCTAAAAGAGTCTTTTAATCTCTGATGTCTACGATCATCAGTAAATTGGGTTCCTTCCTTTATATAATGTCCATTTTCAAATGAGACCTGATTTTCAAAGGTGCTCTGCACCCACGATTTCCAGCTGCCTCCAATGGAAGCTGCACCAATAGGAAATGCTCATAACCTTTGAATATCAAGGCAAAATGGATATGATAAAAGGCAGAAATATGATTTACTGATGATTATAGAAATCAGATGGAAAAGTCCCTCTAGATCAGCTAGTCTATGGAGTCAGATCAGTTAGCTACAGACCTTGTGTCAGTTATCAACCACACACATTCTATCTATACCCACATTGCACCTATTCCTACTACACTATAGCACTTACCACCACAAAATCTCTGCATTGATTAGAGAAAAAACAGAAACATAAGCAAGTGAGGTGATTTTAATCATAAGAAAAAAAAAAAGATCCAGGAAAAAGCGAGATACCTAACTACTCCACATTTTATCTATGCTACATAGGGTCAGCTTTCCAAAAGTGCTCAGCACCCACAATTTAACCCAGATTCTCATATTTAGGTACCACAACACAATTTGGCAAGATTTTAGAAGAGCAGAGAGAACAATGGGAGCTGTTGGGTGCTAAGCACCTTTGAAAATGTGGTCCATGACAAACATAAGAATTGTAGTGGGTTGCGTAGATATAAAAAAGATCAACATATTCACTGAAATAAATATGTGAAAATACAGAGTTTTTTTTTCTTATGAGGCTTATGTGGACCCTTGAACCTTAAGGAAGGCAAGGGAAGGAAAAAAATCATTTGGGCCTTATCCTGAACCCATGGAAGTTAACACTCCCTTTTAATAAACTTCCTATTGATTTCAGGGAGGGCAAAGTTTTGATGTTGGTATCCAACTAGCAGCAATCACATTTGCAATTTGCAAACACACACACACAAAAGCCACACCCAGTTTGCTGTATGGAAGGTGTTACTAGAGGTCTGTTCTGTTTTCTTATTAGTGAATTGCCTTGGAACTTGTGCTCCTAAATCTCTTAGGTGCTTTCAAAAATCTCTGGGAGTTAAGCTTTCTTTTGTTGTGCCTCCCTGGAGATTTGCATGACACTGCACAATACTGCAGAGGTACCATAATGAATTTCTAACAGCATCTCCACTGTTGGCTGCTTAATCAGAATGAGTTACTTTGCTGATAACTGGTAAAGTGTTGATAATGCCCTGGTATCTCTCATAGTTCTTAAATTGCATTCCCCATCCCACTGTTGTTTCCTCTTGGAAACTTGAAACTGAAAGCCAATTTCTTGCTGAATTTTTACTTTCCTTAATGGCATGTGATTACATGTTTGTTGCTATTCTTCATTACTCAATTGCTGCCAACAGAGTGCGAGGGTTGGGTTTTGTTGTGTGTTTTATAACCAAAGAAAAAGCTCTTGTTTTGAAGCTCCAATCACCAAAGGAAGGGATATAAGAAAAAAAACAAACAAACAAAAAAAAACCGAGGTGGGAACGCATCGTGAGATCTTACTACACCCTCCAAAGGCATGAAGGTGAGGTCGAGAACCAAAGGGGCACATACAGGGGGCTCCACACACAAATCCTATATATAAAACAGAGATTGCTTAATACTTAAACAATACGGAGATTTTTTTCAATTCTTAGAAATCTATTGCAGTTATGTAAAGGTTGGCTGATAGAGAGGAAGCTGCACTCTCTCTCCTCCCCAAAGAGGGCCACAGACAGGCTCCAGGAGCACCACTGTAGGCCTGGGGAAAAAACCAAGCTGTCAAGAAGATGTGGGGCAGGACTGCACTGCTGGTGCTTTTTATAAAGCCTGGTCCAAAGCCGTGTGAAGCCTATGGAAAGACTGCTACTGACTTCAGTGGGCCACGCCAGAGGAGATGGGATTGTCAAAAGTGCCTCGACAGCTTTCAGGGGGAGCTGGGCACCCAACTCACCCACCCCAAAGAAATACTTATTTCTTTCCATTATGCAAAATGTTAACAATTGCTAGAAGCTCTAACATCCTGTCAGCGCAGGAGACAGCGTGGAGGAGGTTTCAGAGAGTTTCCTCCTTTCCAGTTTTTTTACGGTCTCTACCATAGTCACTCTCGGCACCCCATAAATTGCGGGGGTTTGTTGTTGTTTTAAACAGGCTTTTAAAAAGAGCATTTTTCCCCCATCGGAGAGCGACTGTTGTCCGAGTGGCAGATACAATATTTCAGAGGCACAGAGAGGCCAAACACAAGCTAACACAAACTGAAAATGCTGTGTGGCCACGTCTAAAAAACAAAAAAACTCAACTGTTGTTGACAGCTTTTCCCAGCCAAGTTTTTGCATTCATAAGAACTCAAGTTTGGGGCGCACATTGCATTTTTGCCCATAAACCACACTATTAAGACAAATCAATTGCAGGTTTTGCATAGGCACATGCAGATAGTGTACAAAAATCTATGTTACTTCAGAGATACAACCTCCTTGAGGAAAACAGTGTACAGAACTATTACTGGCTATCAAAAGGCCAGGTGGAAGACTCTTAGAAAATTTAGCCCTGGATGTTCAGCCTTGTAATACCTCCTGTCCTTTTCATTCCCTTCCATTTAAATTACAATTAATTACAACATTAAAATCAAACAGCAGGAAACGTCATGCAGTCTTTGCTCAGAAGACTATACTGGGAGCCTTGCCAGAGTAAGGAGTGCAGAATTCGGCCCGGTAGTTTTTTGGATAACAGCTAGGATGTGGATAAGAGTTTTAACCAAGGCACCCTAATTTGTCACATAACATGGGCTGAAGCTTTTATAAGCTAATTAGAATGCGCCCTTTTCTTCATCTTTTATTAAAAGAATGACATAGATAAATGTGCCTATCAACAATGATAGAATCTCTTGTAGTGGAATATTTTGTGTGTGTGTGTGTGTGTGTGAGAAATATTAAAGCTATTTGCCTGTGTCCTTTGAACACACAGTGCAGTATGAGGCAGAGAGCAATTTAAGGTTCAATGATATTTTGTAAACCTCAAAATAAAATATATTCACATCTATTTAATAAAAAATGTGAACTTATTTGTATGCCAAAAGTTAACTGAGCCAAAAGGTAATGTAAGTGTGTTTACAGAAAGGAACCTTCACTCAAGAGCAGCCAAAAATAAATAAATAAATAAAGCAGCTTGTCACATAGCACAAACATGGAAATCATTCAAAAAATATTTAAAACCTACATAAACATAGGTATCACTTTACCGTCTAAATAACACAGTGTTTAAAGTATTAACTGAAACCATTCTGTAGTTAAAATCATTTTAAAAAATAAAAACTTGAAATCAATAAAGTTCCTAAAAAAAGACAGCAGAACAGTGGACAAAACAAGAAAAATCAAAGAAAACTTTCCACACAGGAGATATTCATTTTGACAGATCTTGTAAAACAGCATGGCACAATGCCTTTTGAGTATTTGGAAGTCTTACCGAAGACTAGGGTGAACCAAGGAGGAGGTAGCAACCGTTGCTCTGAAATGCTTATGGATGTTGATTCGCAAGGTGAGAGGCTATTATTTTAACATAACTTTGTGGTTGTTTTCCCTTTAAAACACACACACACACACACACACACACACACAAACAGAAAATACCCATCACATGCCTTCCTGTGTGGGACTGGATAAATCAATCTCTCTCTGTGCCTCAAGTCCTCCTCTCTAAAACTGGGATAATAATCCTTCCCTTCTCCTACTCTTTGCCTACCTTGTCTATTGAGACAAAGCTCTTCAGGGAAAGATCTTGTAGCTTACTGTGCACATATGGCACCTAGAACAATGAAGCTCAAACTCAGACTCTAGAGACAATACACATGTAACAGTTCAGTTCTGATTCCAGAGGTAATGACATTAAACAATATTCACCACACATGCTGAAGGAGAAGTCAACAGGAGGATGGAAGGAACCATCATTAATGATGTCTATTGTTATAAGAATTGATGGATGGGACGTGGCATCATCACTTGGGTCTTGTTACAAACAGGAGGCAAGGAAAAAGTAGAGGGTCTATGTGGTACAGAGCACACAACTCCATACGCATTACCCATTGCACCTTCTGTAGGAGTGGAATGGGCTTACTGAGATGTTGGTGAACAGAGAACAGCAGACCTAAGTAGTAAGGTTTGAGCCCACATTTCTAAGTCTAATCTTTCCAAATGTAGAGACTACAAAGAGGGAACAGACAGTCTACAGGACAGCTTAGTTTTCTTTATCATTTACATAAAGGAATGATTACACATTAGACCAAAGGTGATGGGTCTGATACAGGAGCTGTTATAAGATCTGGGACAACACAAAAGGTAAGAAGACAGTGGGGAAAATGTGTTGGGTGAATTCTAGAATAAAGAAGGAACTGAACAGTGGAAGGGAGCCAGCCCCTCCCAACATACAGCAGGAGAACCTGAGTTTGCTAGGCAAGTCTGACTGCATCTAGTAGGAGAAATAAACATGATGTCTGACAGGCCTGGACACACACCACCACTTTGGCAGTAATAATAAGCATGAATTGGGAATTCAGAGGAAAGAGGAACTTTCTTGAAGATAACTCCAGATAAATTTAGGATCATACTATTTGTCTAGGGTTGCCAACTTTCTAATTGCACAAAGCTGAACATAATTGCCCCGCCCCTGTCCTGAGTCCCTGCCCCTTCCCAGCCTTTCTTTGAGGCCCCACCCTCCACTCACTCCAGCCTGCCCCCTCCGTCAATCGCTCTCCCCCACCCTCACTCACTTTCACTGGGTTGGGGCACGGGTGTGGATGATGGCTCCAGCTCGGGGTGTGGGCTAGGGATGAGTGTTTTGGGGTGCAGGAGTGGGCTCAGGGCTGGGGCAGGCGGTTGAGGTGTGGGGGGAGGGGCTCAAAGGGGGTAGGGGGCTGCGGTGCAGGCTCCAGGAGGGGGTAGAGAGTTGGGTGCGGGAGAAGGCTCTGACCTGGGGCAGGGGGTTGGGGTGCGGGGTCTGGGGGGGAGGAGTTAGGGTGTGCAAGAGGGTTCCAACCTGGGGCAGGGGGTTTGGGCTCTGGCTGGGCTTATCTCAGGTGGCTCCTGGTTGGTGGTGTAGCGGGGCTAAGGAAGGCTCCCTGCCCACCCTGGCTCCGCACTGCTCCCGGAAGCAACCAGCATCTCCAGCCCCTAGGCGGAGGCGAGGCCCGGCGGCTCTGTACTGTGCATGATACCAGCGCCACCACAGCTGTGGGTGGGGGCAGCATGCGGAGCTTCCCTGATTGCCCTTGCACCTAGAGGCCAGACATACTGGCCGCTTCCGGGGAGCTGCGCAGAGCCAGGGCAGGCAGGGAGCCTGCCTTAGCCCCACTGACCAGACTTTCAACAGCTTGGTCAGCAGTGCTGACTAGAACCGCCAGGGTCCCTTTTCCACCTGGCGTTCTGGTCGAAAACCAGATGCCTGGCAACCCTCTGTGTATCTTTCATCTTATCTGAAGGATTCGTTAGTTAATTACTGCTTAGAACCTTATTTCTATTGTTAGCCCTGCTCCTGTAGACCTGCTGCAATTGTCAGAGTTCAGAATTCACTTATACATGTGATTAAAAGAGGGTTTGAAGTGCTGTTCGTAGAAATAAAAGGCCAGTGTGCTAATCCAATGGGCCATCTAAACACATATTATGTTACTTTACAACAGTGAGAGTTTACTCTGAAAAGTGACTACAACATGTGACAATGGACCTTTCTTCCCCAAGAGATTTGCTCCCTGTGTATGTTCAGAATCATCATTGCAGACTCTAGCGACTAGTAAGAGTTTACTATTTTATACTCCCAAACAGCTCTGGAGAGCCAGTACAGCTCAGAAAAAAACAAGGACACTTTTGTTCTGTACCATCAGCAGAATTGTTTGCTCAATTTCATTATATAGCCAATTGGTTATAACTGTGCAAACCCAATGAGTACAATATTGCTCCAGGTATAACTGAAGGCATAATTTGGCCTACATAACCTTTATTATTAGTGATGATGGGTGAAAAGGAAAGACCACAGCTTGACTTTTAGGTCTCATTTTGCCGGCTGGGTAGTTAGAAAAAAAAATAACTTGTGAACTTCATATATTTTATAATGAAATCAATGAGAAACAACTAACATGGAACCCATCAAAGCCACTTTCACACAGTAGCTTTTCAGAACAGAACTTCACTTTCAATTCATCAGAAGCAATTTTGGCCATTTAGGATGGATCTCTTTGGAATCCAGTGTAATTTTCATCACAAAAATGTCAGGAATTACTCAAGAAACTAATGTACTTAAGTTCGCAAATTTATTGAGACCCGTTCTAGGGCCAGGTAGCCACTTGGGCCAAATTATCCAAAGTGGACGGCTAAAGTTCTGCCCCATAACTTGTATTTATGCACCTAAACAGCTGATATGTATTTTCCCACACAGCTCCCACTGGTGAATTCAGCAGCTCTGAAAAATCAATGCAGTCATTATGGTGCTTAAATATAGACGTAGAGGCTTAACTTTAACCAGCCGTGATTGATCAGTTCAGCCTTGGTGTTTGTGGTTAAATTTTGTATGTTCCTTTTCCTTCCAATATGCAGACTGGTAATACAGGAAGCCAAAGAAAAACTTCACCCACACCCAGAAGTCTGTGTGACAGGTCATGTGTGAGCACTTGTACTTTATGTGCAAAGATGCTTGTTAGTTCCTCCTATGGTGCTGCTACAGTCAGACAATAAATAAGAAAAATAATTTTAGATTTATCTATAATGTAGCAATGTCCATGTCCTGTAGTGATTCCCTAGATCGGGGTGGGCAAACTTTTTGGCCCAAGGGCCACACTGGGGTTGTGAAACTGTATGGAAAGCTGGGTAGGGCAGGCTGTGCCTCTCCAAACAGCCTGGCCCCCGCCCCCTATCTGCCCCCTCCCACTTCCTGCCTGCTCACTGCCCCCCTCAGAACCACCGCCCCATCCAACCCCCCCTGCTTCTTGTCCTCGACTGCCCCCTCCCAGGACCCCTGGCCCCTAACTGCCCCCTAGGACTCCACCCCCATCCAACGGCCCCTGCTCCCTGACTGCCCCACCGCCATCCACACCCCTGCCCCCTGACAGGCCCCCCAGGACTCCCACACCTTTCCAACCCCCCGTTCCCCGTCCCTTGACTGCCCCCACTTAGAACCCCCAACCCATCCAACCGCCCCCTGCTCCCTGTCCCCTGACTGCTCCCTGGGTCCCCTCGCCCCTTATCCAACCCAACCCTTACTATGCCGGAGCCAGCCATGCTGCCGCGCTGCCTGGCAGAAGCGGCGGTCCAGAACACTGGCAGTCCGGCGAGGTGAGGCTGTGGGGGAGGGGGGATAGCAGGGGAGGGGCCGGGCCTAGCCTCCCCAGCCAGGAGCTCAAGGGCCGGGCAGGACGGTCCCGTGGGCTGGATGTGGCCCGTGGGCCGTAGTTTGCCCACCTTTGCCCTAGATAGTATGTGAAAGATTGTTGGAAGCGTGACTGCCATAGGGAACAGCAGTAGATGAATCAATGCTAAAAATGGAAGCTTCATATAAGATTTATAGGTGGGGAGTATTATGAGGCACAATATCACTGTAAATAAGTGGATATAAAAGTCACTAAATAAATCTGCAGCCTTTACCTTCCAAACGCAGTGTGGGTCTGGTTAATGTAGACCTAGCGGGAGGAGTATGTGTGGGACATGCCAGTGTTAAAGACAGGAGTTGTTTTTAGAAAAGAATGAAGCACAGAGTATGTGCCAGATCTACAACAAAGAATGCCTATGAGATCATTTCTCAAAGGCCTGCTTCCATAGTCCTGACATGATATAAACTGGTTTGTTATTTATGCCTGCTGGAAACTCCTTTGGCACATTTTATAGCTCTAAGTAAAAACAGCTGGCACCACTGCCAACCTGCAATCCGAAATACAACAAAGATTCATGCTTTTCAGGTTCTCTTTCTCTCTTACACACACACACACACACACACACACACACACACACACACACACAGCTTCAGGCGCATTCAGAATTAAAATACCAGTAGTCTCAGATATGTGAGGTTGAATTAATGGCAGTCAGAAGCATGACAAACAAGCAGTGAGGTTTAACCATCTGTTTGCGAGTATGTCATCATCCTTTATTCAAAGGGTACAGATCTCGCCTCCACAGCCAGGTGGAGACTCCAAAATCACAAGAGTATGGTAAGCTCGTCTGGGCTAAGAGTGCAGAAAAAAGGGGCAATAATAGACAGCAAAAGTGAAACCGTCCATTTCCTGACTGATCGAAGCGTGTGCATAATACACACCAAGTGCCTGTGCACCCAAGTTCAAAGCTCCTACTTGAGAGATCGCGTCTGCTGACAATGAATCTCCCCGTCCACAGCAAGATCCTTGCAGCCCCCCCCCCCCCCATAAAAAAGCAGCTCTCTAGTCAGATGCATGCAGGAATCGTTCCACAAAGAACTTCTCTCTCTTCTTGCTTTCAAACACCAAGCTCCCCTACCAAAAGGCAGCTTTCCCACAGAGACATCCATCGCAACTGTGCTCTTTGGCTTATTGGCAACCTCCTCTTGGTCTCATCCACTGGAAAAGAGACTTTCCCCCAAGTCAGGAGGCTGAGCCGCCTTTTGAATGGCAGGAATGAAGATGCAAGTGAAAGATGTATTCATTGCAAAGATGAACGTAATTTGTTATTGTTTCCTATTTACAATATAGAAGCCATACACAAAATAAGGAATACTGTTGCTTTTCATTTATTTTACAAAAAGACTCTTTCCTGGAATAGGTAAAAAGACACCAGGATAGAAAGCATCACACAGCATCACATTGTGACTAACAATAGCATTGACTTTGCTGTGACAGAACAGAGCCCACAAAAACCAGACTATTTCACTTGGGTAGCTAGATATTACTTAGAAGCAGCTTGGAGATGACATGTTCCACTTGCAGTGGTGACATTAACACAGTGGACGCAGAAGGTAAGCAAGAGGGGACTGAATACAAGATCCTGTCTTTGATCAGTGCCATCAATTCCTGTTCTAAGAGTTGTACAGTAAATTGGGATAACCTAATCTGTTAAGTTTTTTTTAAATGACCCCGAAAAATAAATGTAATAGCTTTATCAGCTTAATGCAATGAACTGGATTTATTGCCTGTAGTAACTAGTAAATTGGAACACTCATAATTTATGCAGCAGAAGACCACATTAACAGCTAGCCAGGTCCAGACTGCTACACTTTATGTGCACAAAGTGAAAGATTACTTACATTTTCTTTGTAGTTTTTCAAATGATGGAACTACAAACTCGGTGTTGGAATGTATGTGGGATGCACTAATAAGTTTCACAGTACAATGCATCCAATGAAGTGAGCTGTAGCTCACGAAAGCTTATGCTCAAATAAATTGGTTAGTCTTTAAGGTGCCACAAGTCCTCCTTTTCTTTTTGCGAATAGAGACTAACATGGCTGTTTCAGAGTAACAGTACAAAGTGGTGAGCTCCTAATACAAAAGTGTTGGACTATTCAAAGCATAGTGTAGAGTGCATGACTTTAGAAGTGAGACACTCTCGTTAATGATGACGGCAGTACTCATGGCTTTTTGCAGCAGTGAAGCCATTTAAACATTTCATTTTTTGTTTAAAAAGATCATATTTGAACAAAGACATAAGAGTGCTTGGATTTACATATTTTAATGATACAGGAGATTTCAAAAAAGGCCAGTGCATCTTATAATGTGGGCTCCCGTTAAGACTGCCACACTTAAGATGTAGGTGCTCTACATATAGAATTCATGAAATCAAGAATATTCAAAAGTGTTCACAATTTTGGTTACTCTCCATTTTTGCACTCTTGAGATACCCACTGTTAGGGACTCTGAAGCCTCAAGTTGGTCACTCAAAATATCAGGCACAGAGCATCAGTCTCTACTTTTGAAAGTTTGGCTGCATGACAATTTTGTCTTCAACAACGTGCAAATAGAATCACAGCCAGTACAAATCATTGCTCCTTATATTTAAGGTTACTCTGAAAAGTAACTCTGTAAAAAGAGCATTTAAGGGGTTCCATGTTTTTTGTGTCTCAGTGATACCAGATCAAAAAAACTGTACGTTATGTTTGTTTTTTTCTTACGGTCAGCCTTTCAAAATCAGCCTGGGTTCTGATAGTCAAGCTGGGTTCTCTTCTTCTCCTCATACACTTCCCTGTTAAATGGAAGGTTTTGTGGGACAAATTATGACCTCAATTACTGCTTCACTGGAATTGCACAGCAAACTGATTCGGCAATGGGGAACAATTCTGTTGGAGACAGATAAGAATTGATTGACCTTACTCAAAACAAAGGGATTTAGAGTACAGTGAATATGCTGACAGACTACTATTAGTACTGACTGCTGAAGTGCTGCTATCGTAGCAGTGACCAAGACAAAGCAGAGTGGAGGTAGATTAATTCTGTAACATCATTTTAAAATGGCTTTTAATCACTGTTTGGAGAGCTACTCTTACATACCCTATACAATTTCTGCTAGCTGTTAAAAAAAAGCAGATAAACATGACCTCAAACATGTTAAAAGAAAAATGTGTACAACCAATTTGCTATTTACCTTAAATTGGTTGGAAGACCTGCTATTCCTTTCTTGCACTGATCTCAGCCCAACTTATGTAACATTTTATTACAAATGAATCCCTCCTGCTATTATCTGGCTCACCATCCCGATATCAGAGTTTCTTTCATGGTCACTAAAGCACGTTTGTTTTTAAGCACCTGTTTCCTGTCAGATGATGGATTTCTCAGCTCAATCCAAGTTGGTCTTTCAGTCGGTATTTTTCATGTATTAAACTTCTGTTTGTGAGCTGATTTGTTTTAAGGAAAGTATTGGCAAGGGTCTTTACACTATACAAGTTGTTTCCATTTCCTCCAAAAGGACACTTCTTTCATTAGCTGTGGGCCGCAGAAGAATTCTCCAAGCAAATTAAGTGTAGCATCTCTGAAGCAGTGACAGTTGGCTGTTTTCCATTCTATTGTTTAAAACCATCTCCAAGTCAGAATGTCCTTTCATTATGATGTTTTATTAGTGCCACACGAGATCTAAACTTCTCTGCCTCTACACTCTCTGCCTAGACGGATATCCATAGCTGCACATTTTGTGCACCTGGAAAAGACAGTGATGAACACACTCAGTTACCGGATATACCCGGAACAAGGTGGTGTACAGCCATAATATTGGAAGGACACAATGAATCCTCTTTTAGGCTCACTATTAGTCTTGAAGTTTGTGAGCTAGGTGAGTTTCTGGGCCTCAAATGGTTGTATTCTCAGATATAGCAGGAGTAGTGAAGCAATACAAGAAAATTCGCTACCAGACAATAATTGAAAATGCCAAGCAGCACTGAGAAGTGGATAACTCTAGGTAGCAAGAGAAAGGGGAAAGCTAAAGTTGGGAAAATAAGACTTTGTTAATCTTAAAACTACCAAAGTATAAAAAAAAAAATTCTTGGCATGGATGTTCCTGATATTTTTTTTTCCTTATGCATCATTTTCTCCCCTTGGTGTGGTTCTTCCACCCTGTTTTGCTGCACTCTTTATACGTCTTCAGTTATTTGCTTTGCTCAAATGAGGTGACTGACATGTTTACGTACAGTTGCTTAAAGTGCCGTGAAAGGAGTTTGTTTCTGAACATGTGGAACCTGTTACTACAATATTAAATGTGTAAACAGTGGTATGGAATGGGACTGTTTTTATCTGTCATTATCTTTAAGGAGAGGCTCACGGTCTACCCTCAACAGCAATTATTTCCTAATCATCTCTTTATCTGCCCTAAGCCTCTAAGAGGCTGCAAAGCCAACTAAACTGTCCAGACATAACAGCAAGACATCAAGACAGAATGTAACCACACCAGACTTTTAAATGTTTGGAACAGAGGGACTTACTCGGCCAAAAGCAGAAGAATAGTAAATAAGACAAAAATCCGTTCAGTTCTTGTTCTGCAAGAACTTGTGCTTCGATAAACACCTTTCAACACTTTTGTATTCTATAATTTTGATATTTAGCTTTCCCTCTAGAAATAAACATCTTAAAAATCTCTACTTTGGGCTGGATCCATAAATGGCGTATGTTTATTGCAAAGGGACTCCATAGATCTAAAGCAGCTCTGGATCTGGCCTTTTATGGTCAAAATCCACCACCATCAGTTCAAGAAAGGTTGGGGTCCTTTTAAGGCACATTTTGTATGACGTCCTTCCCCATTTGGAGAAACAGAAGAAATGGTTTCCCCCAATGTACTTTTGTTGTGGCAGCAACAGGCCTATGCATTTCTGCCACAGACAGAGCCAAAATCCTGCACTTTGCTATCTAGCTGGAGAGAGGAGTTGTGAAAAGCTGAGATAGTGTGACTAGGTTTTTCCATTAATGTAATTGCGAATAGTGAAAACACACACACACACACACACACACACACACACAAAGAATCCCAAGAGGAAAAAAGAAGTCAAATTGTGAAAAAGTGAAGCAAGGTAACATATAAGAAAAATCTACATTTCTAAGAATTCCAAAGCACAAGGACATTTAACTTGACAACATATTTGAAACCCAGAAAAGTACTTGTGTTGTGAGAGGAAACAAATATTCCTGAACATACTCAGTAATTTATACCATTGTAAAGTCAACTGCAAATACAACCTATACCCAGATAACCTCTGAAAACACGATTAAAGCAATTCAGAAAATGCCGAGCTTTAAACATGTGCATAGTTAATGTTGGTCGTTATATATTTCCTCGTATCTTACATGGCTTCCTCTGATGACTGTTGTCAAGAATTGTGATTGAACAAAGAAAGGGCCAGATCCTTCATCAGTGAAATCAATGAGAGTACTCCTATTGACTTCTCTAAGCACAGGTTCAGACCCACATTTTATCCCAGATCTCAAAGGTATTTAGGCTCCTAATTCCCGTTGAAATCAGTGAAGCCTAAACACCTTTGAAGCTCTGGGCCTTTCATCTTAATCATATCCTAAACAGAGATGTGTTTTAGAGCCAACCTCACAAGGAGTATAAAGATAAAAGAGGACATTCCACCCAGAGCCCAGTTCACATGTAATGGTGAGGCTCATGGCTCTAATTGCAATGAAAAAAACTCAGATGCTTCTTTTGCAAGAACAGTGCGACACACAGGAAGAGTTCTGAGAGATCAATGACTGATACAGCTGCCCAGATGGACAGGCTACATGGAGAAGTTAAAAACAAGGAACTTAAAGAACTCGAAAGAAACTTTGATGCTCAGTGTTAGTGAGACATAACTAATGCCACGCACTGAGAACAAGAAATATTCTATATCCCCAAATGTAACAGAAATTCACTAAGGAACATGTCTTGCTGCATAGATTCTCTGTAGTTATCAAATTTTCCCTTTACATGGACACAAACTTCTAGGGAGCAGCAGAAAAATTATAGAGATTAAAAATGAAAGAATGTATTAAGTTATGGCACTCTATCTGCCTTAAATGTAGAAATAACATGCTCAAGACTCTAGTTACTGCTATCCATGATTTTGGCTGAAATGTTTCCTGTCATGCAGTCAGAAAGAGGAAAAAAATCTCCGTCAAGGAGTGAGTGCTAAAAGCTTTGCATACATGGAAGAAAAGAATCTACATTAATCTCTCTCCAAATAATTTTTGTTGTTCCAGATTTGTGCATTCATCTATCAAACAAGTACAATATGGGCAGTGGCTGGGTATGCTTTCCCACAATGCCCTATTAACATGCTTCAGTCCTGTGCGGAGGGATCCTTTTATAGGGGTAAGGGAGGAACTTAGTCTCCATGACTGTGGCCTCTTTTCTGATCTTGCTGTAACAGGATACAATCATAATGGGTTTTTTGACCAGAACCTGCCCAGCATCCAGCTGGACACAGTTGCAGTTACATGACATTCCCACTACATTATTCAATAAAGACTCTCTGGCTCTCCAAGCAAAGCCTATGTGTGTGCTGAAGACAATTGCCGTGGATCAAATCAGAGGTGCATGTTACCTCTGTATATTTTATTTCTTATGTACCTTCTGAGGCAATGTTTGTATTATCTTGAATAATGTCATTACAGAAAGTTAGTATTTACAACAGTGAGATAGCTTCAAAAATTAGCCTTTTTATTGGCAATACATATGGTAGTGATAATTATTCATAATGATGGTCCAGGACACCCTTCCTGTCATCTAGCAAACTGTTTATACCACTAGTTCAGTCATATCTAATTCTAACTAGTAGTGAATTTCTGCTTAACCAATATTTTTTCCACCTATAACTGGTCGCATGTAGATTTCATAGTCTAATCTGACCTCCTCCCACTTTTCTATGGGATTTAATATAACCGGTGCAGCCTCATTTCTTAGGAAAATTCTCTTTCTTAAAAAAACAAACGAAAAAACAAAACAAAAAAACCCACAAAACCTTCATCAATAAGAAAAATAAAAAGGGAAACATTCAGCTGAATTGGGTGACTGATAGAAAACATTTAACAAAGAAAAAGCAAAGTTATCAGAAATCATGGTACTGTGCTAAGGTGCCACAAGTACTCCTTTTCTTTTTGTGCTACAATATTGTAGCTTAATAAAGGGTCCCAAAAAAGTCATTCTTGAGCTTTTTTTAAAAAAAAAACAGAAGGACCTTGACCTAATTACTAATACACCTTTGCAGATTTTCAGACTTTCACAAACTTTTAGCAACTGCTTCATTCCAGCCACTGTGAGTGAAGAATAAGATGAATATAAGGAAGTATCTAATTAAGAAAGTTTCTTCTCTGAACAAGTTCAATAAGGATCCATTTGAGCATTCCGCTTGAAATACTCAATAGCACATTAGTCTCAAAAAAAGAAAAGACAAGGAAAAAAAACCTTGTAAGACCCACCCAAAGTAAGTCATGGAATTATGACATGGAAAGTACATCAAAGGGTTTTATTAAAATTCATCATGTCCAATATTTTTTCACTTTCTCCATGTATTTCACTTAATGACATAATTTTTGAGAAAAAGTTGGGTGTAAAGTAACTTGGTTGGAAAAGTTCAGGTCATATATCTGGATTTCATGCACTGGTGAACTTTACCTCACTGAGTCTGAATTGCTACTTCATTACCAATCAAAGCTCCATCCCAAAGAATACTTTTCCAGAGTAGATTGCATGTAAACTGGTATTTTCACTTCATGACTCCAAGCATGTTTCCCTACCATGGCCATAAGGGTAGCCTAAAGGTGAATATAATGAACAGACTCAACTGTCAGATGGCTTAGGCAGAGATAAACATTTAAAGGAGACCAGAGAAAGGAATTCACAGTATTCGGTTCCATAAAAGAAATAACTGAGTGTGTAAAACTAGGGAAAAAACCACACCTGTGGGGAAATATTTATGTTGCCCATGTTACCGAAACAAAGAGAACTTCAAACACCCTTCCAATGATGCCATGACTCACAGATTACTCCAGTGCTCAACAATGGCTCATTTCCTTCCAATGTCCCACTACTGAGCTCATCATTCGTGTAGTTGAAAGCATCTTTGTCCTTAGTTGTTCAGTTGTCACTAAGTGGATTCCACCCTTCTGACATTCCAGAGCTCAACAGATGTATTTTGGAGATTGGCCTTTCAATGAGCCCATGCACCTGCAGAGACACTGACCTAACTCAAGATATGGGTTCCTCAATTTCTAACAACCAACTTCCAGTCAGCATCAGGAGCCAGTGCTTAGATAAAAGTCTGCATGCACGACAGGTTGTGGAAGGTTACAGAGGTGTTTGCTCGGAACATGTACCCCATCACATGGCAACTTAGAGTATTTTTGGCAACAACAAAGCTAAAAATTTCCTGAATAGCTGAAAATCAGTTTCTCGGCTGTTTAATCTGGGATGTGGTGATTTCTGCTTAACAGTCCCCAGCAAACGAAGGGCTAGATGAACTTTTAGGTCTGTGGCCTTACTCCAAAAATCTACTGAAGTCTATATAAAGCCACCTGCTGACTTTGGGCTTGTCATCATGTACAGTGCTAAAGCGACGCAGCTGCACTGGTGTAGCACTTTAGTGAAATGGTGCTACGCCGACAGGAAAGCTGCCCTCCGCATAGTTAATCCACCTCCCAGAGAAGAGGTAGCAATGTTTACGGGAGAAGCCCTCCTCTCGACATCCTGCCTACACAGGGGTTTAGGTCAGTATAATTACACTGACCAGGGGGGTGGATTTTTCAGACCCGTGAGCGATGCAGTTATACCGATATAGGTCTGCAGTGTAGACCTGGCCTATGTATCAGGCCGTATATGGATGTATATTGTAAGGTATAAGTGCTGCATTCAGGGGTGCTGGAACAATTTTTATAGTGGGGATGCTGAGAGCCATTTAACCAAACTGTAAACCTGTATATAAATGAAACCACTTCAAGCCAGGGGGTGTGGCAGCATCCCCAGCACCCCTCGTTCCAATACCTATACCCAATCCAAGAAGCTCTCATTCTCTACTAAATCCTGCATGTTGTCACTATTCTTCCATTTTACAGAAAGAAACTACAGAGAGAGAGAGAGAGAGAGAGAGATCGTGTGTATATATGAAGAAAAAAATCTAGTCTACACCCCACCAGTGGAGGGCAATGGTAATCTATATACACACACATGCACTTTTTTGGTTCTGAAGATGGTTTACATTTGTCCTTGAGTGCGTTAGGGATTCTAAACCCACCTTTGTCCTTTAAGAGTCAGTAGCACGAACCTGACTTCCTTCTACATCAGTGGTCTCCAAAGTGGGGTGCGCAAGACCATCCTTGGGGGTGCATGGCAGGAGCAGCGCTCCTGGACCTTTGACTCTCCTGTGGCATGCCAGCTGCAGCTCTTTTTTTAGTTTTTGCTTTCCTAGAGCTGGCCCTGGGGGGTGCGTGATCCAAAAAGTTTGGAGACCCCTGTTCTACACTACCGGGCATGGGAATATTCTGCTGACATTATACATACACACATTAGAGCTGGCTCTAAAAAAAACTTGTATGGAACCATTTTCTATTGGAGAAAGAAGTTCTGTTAACACTGAAACACTGTGAAATAGTGTCAATTTTGCTAAAATTTTGTTTCAGAGAAAAAAGGGGGAAACTCCTGTTTTGCCCTTTTTTAGAATGAAATGGGGTTTTTTGTACAAAATCAGAAGTTTTCTAAAGATGCTTTTGTTTCAGGTTTTGTTTTGAGTTGAACCGAAAAGGAATTCCACAATCTCAAAATCCTTTTTGAAATGAAATTTCCATTCTCTGCACAGCATTAATACATATAAAATGAGAGAACAACAACATAAATATGAAAAAATATAGTCACATTATATACACACTGAGAGGCATGTTTATAGAACAAAATAACCAATGGAGAAACAGAACAAACGTGCATAGTAATCTTGGTTAAAACATTAAAGGACAGGTGTAATGTATTAGCAGACAAGAAACCAGCTCTGTAAATAACAGATTCATAGAAAACTCTTGAGAAAGCAGATTTGTAAACAAATTAGTTCTCTACGACTCTTAGTACTTTTTACGGTGGAGATAATCCACTAAAGGTCCCAAACCCCATGACTCTCAGTGGGTACAAAAGGAATTATTTAAAATATGGGTTCATTACAAAATGGCATATTTTCTCCTCCACGATAGACTTTTACACAAGAAAAGCACTTTTCTGCCAACTCACCAAATTCCTACGAGTGAGTCAACCTTGACTGAGCCTTGCACAGATGTGTTATGAATATAAATCACAGTGTTTCACACAGGATATTTTGATCAAACCAGGTCCCCACACCCCCTACCAAATGCACAGCATACAGTAATAAATTCTCCCATTTCAACGTTAGTGTTTTCCTGACCTAAAAGATGGTACCATTTAGGTTTGCTGGAGAAAACAATATATACACACAAAGTCTATTTTCTGATATGCCTATATTATCGTCTGTGTGTTGTGTCTCTAGAGGAGACATAGAAAGTAGTTTGTCAACTGCAAAGAAATCTGTTAAGAACAATTATTTGAATACTGCATAAAAGGATATATCTTTTATCTGCAGAATGAATTTTCTTCTCCTTTACTCTTGCAGTTATTTTTCCAATTAATAAGAAGTTAGTTTTAAGCACACTCAAAATTGCATATTTCTAACTAACTGTTATATTCAACCTAATAGCAGGAAATCTCACCACAGCATGTGAATATCTGCTGTCACATTGGAATTCTGCTCACTTGTGTCACAACATTTTTAAAACTTCGCTTGCCCTGCATGGCTCTTAAATAGTGCATGCTCTCTATGAAGCTGTTCCTCGAAGCCAAGGAATTTCCCTATTCGAGGATAACTGGCAACTTTCCCTATTTGGCCAGGAAGGTCCCATTCTTGAGACTCCCTCTTGATTTCCTGTACAGTATTTTATAATGAGACCTCTAGTCTGGTGGAAAGCTGTCAGACAGAAAAAAAGAATATCCTGGAATGGTAGGAGACTTAGGAGAAATTTTCCATGGATCACACAGTGGACACATTTATAAATACAACAGAAAGGTCCGTCCCCTCCACCCCCAATGAAAAAGGAAGATTAAATGCCAGAGGGAAACCACCCATAAAAAATATATTTGGGGAGAAAAGTTGGCAAGCATATTATAGAAACATGGGTTTTACTTTTTTTAAATGTACATAAAAAAAAACAAAACTGACCTCAGGGACCAAATATACAGTAGCTTTTTTAAAGCAAAGGCAGCCGGGTAAGAGAATCCTTTAATGAGTGTGAACTGTAAAACTTACAAATATGTTTTTCTAAAATATATGTGGTGGGAATTATTTTGGAGAAGTTCCAAGGCCTCTGTTATACAGGAGGTTAAACTAGATGATCACAATGGTCCCTTCTGGCCTTGAAATGTAGGAATAGGACTTAAAAAATGTACAGATCACCTCAAACTCAAAAAACTACAGGTCCGGTTTATGTATCATTTTAGCAAACACCACTTAATCTGGCTTTTTGTTACATTAATATATGAAGTATTAGACACATTGAAGAGTCTGTTATATTATTGTTAATTGACAATTAATTGTTGATGAAAGCAGGTGATCATCAGTCACCAGTAAACCCCACAGCAAAATTATGGAGAGAGAAAATTATTTATTAGTTGGATATTTTGTATTACAGTAGCACCTATCAGCACCAATCAGGGACCAAGGCTTGTTTCCATATTGGGCGCTTTGGGGCCCCTGACCCCAAAGAACTTACACTCTTGGTTAATGAAAAAGATGAAACAGGTGGAAGAAACACTCAGTTTGGAGAGGGAGAATGAGGTAACTGTGAAGTGACCAAGATTTACAAATCAAACAGTAGTCAGAGCTCGCTGCCTGCCTAGCCATATTACAAACTGTAGAGTAAGTCATGGCACCATGAGGCAGAGAGCAACAACCTGGGTTTCATTTTAGGTGTTTGTTTTTTTAATATGATTGCCCACTAACTTTTTCAAATACAATGCAAGAAAAATTAAGGTACAAATGCAGCCTTGTCTCAGGTATCTAGAAGCAGTGAAACGTTTGCCACATACAGGGTCTGATTTTGGGACCAGGTTTCCCAAACCAGCAGGGGCCTGGGAGTGCTGAGAACGCAAAGTGCTTAGTCTCTTAGGGGCACTGTCAAATAGCTTGAAAACTGGCTATGATCATACATTAAGGGTAATGATAAATAGCAATGCACCGACGCACCAGATTAAGGGGAGGAGGATTAGTGCAGGAATAAATGTTGGGACTTTTTTAACATCTATATGATCTGTACCGTGTATCCCTCATGCTTAAGTAAAGAGCAGTAATGTGTTAGAATCCTGTGCAAAGTCTGTGTGTGCTACATGCTATGCCTACCACATGCCTCTTGAAGAGGTACACCAGAACTGCTCACACCTTTGGGTGGAATTATGGGGACAGTGTGTTTACAGTACTGGGAAGTCAGAGGGGTCAGCACTGGTTCTAGGAGCTGGGCAGGGGACTGCATAGCATAAACTCTCAGGAAGGGCTGCTAGACAGAGGATCTACACCCTGAGAACATGCCCGGGGCCCCTAAGACTGGGACAGTGTCTGTGCTTTGTTCAGTCTCCGGAAGCATAAAAGATATGCAATTCAGTGGCTGGGTCCCCTTGTAATAGTCTGGGGAGCCCAACCAGATCCGTGATGAGGGCAAAGAGCATGTTAATAAAATTCAAAGGTAATAATAAATTGGAAGCAGTTGAAAAGACCAGCAAGGACTGAGGAAAAAAAGAGATTAGGGAAATTTGAAAAGGGGGCAGAAAATAAAAATGAAATTCACACTAGAAAAATATAAGCTAATACATCTGGGGAAATACATCTGAAGCATTTATACTCAGTGTGAGGGAGAGTCCCGGGAAAAGTAATGGTGAAAGAAACCAAGAGGTGATAGTGGAAATGATCTAATTAATTTTCTTAGTCCACAACATAATGATCATAATTTTTTAAAAATTAGAAATCCAATTTCCTTCAAAAAATTTGATATGGGTTTTGGACAGTCTCAATGCAAACAGCAATTGTACTGCAGCTTCTATAGCTTCATATATCGTATTTAATGACAGACTGAAATGATCTCTAGTGCATCACTGCTAAACAGAATATATTACATTAAGAAATATTTCTGATGAGTACAGAAATAGAACATTTCTCACTCAGCAATTCATGATGCACTTGCAAACTGCACACAAAGTACGGGGCTAGGGGATGCTGAAGAATTCAACTCTGGTGACTTCTTTTAAAATCTTTTAACTCATCACTGAAGCTAGAGAGCTGAGCTGCTGTAGTATGACCATGTGCAAGTCACCTCGTAGCTCTGTGTGTCTGTTTCCCCTCCCACCCTTTGCCAGTCTTGTCTGTTTAAATGGGAAGGTCTTTAGGACAGACGGTCTCATTTTGGGTTGCTACAACCCCCAGCACAATGAGGCATAAATCTTGATTGAGGCCTGTAGGTGCTACTGCAATACAAATAATAATACTAATTTAAATCAGTTTAGTGTCCCCAGTCTGCCCCTTCAAGTAGCCCAGGGATAAGGGACTAAGATATTTTTAATCCATCGTTTCCCCCTCTCAATTCTGGGCTGCTCCAGGGGTCCTGAACCACCCTACAGCATAATTTAGACAGCCCTGGGAGGCTGCAGAAGTTATGACAGCTGCACTGCTCAGAATCACAGCAACATGAAGTGATGTAGCTCTTTCCCTGGCACCTCCACAACAGCCCATACATCTGGCTTTGCATGGCAGTCCCTGAAGACTGCCTGCATCTGTATTCCTTACTAGTTATGCTGCAGGAAAATCTCTCCTGGCTGGACCTAGGGCTTTCAGAGGCCCTTTATACTTCTGTGTCCTGCCATAAAGGATCCACAGTGAGAGTAAGAATCTCACCCCTACTTTCTCTATTGAACATTTGTTCACATGACAAAAGCACTGCTCATACTGTAATTTCAACAACAGGAACACTTTGCTTAGGAGAAGTTTAAGTGCTAACTGGGATTCTATAGATCAGGAGAACGTGCACACAGCTGTCTGTTTCACTATTTGGCTTTTGCCAGTTTTATCAGTTTGTCACTTTTTCAAAAGCATTGAGATGTAGCCAATAAAAAAACAAGGGATAGCATTAATTTGTTGCTAGCCAACAGAAGGCAAACTTTTCTGCTATATTACAACAGAAGAAACTTGGCCACATTTTTAACCTCAATTAAAATCTAAATCAGATTAATGAATTGTAAAACATCTCCTTTTTCAATCCATTACAGAACAGCATAGATACAAGCAACAATACTCAGATCATGTAAAAAGAAGTAAAGAAGGCCCATAATTGGAATTTCAGTTCTGTCTCAAAAGTCGCCAAAATCTTCTGACAACCGTTGACTTTTTGAGACTTCTACCATTCAAAGTGGTGTACAGGAAATGAACTCACGAGAGTATTACAATATTGCTGCTCGTTTTGTGTAATACCTCAAGATTTCAGCACTGTCAACCTCAAACTCAGATCCTAGCCCTGATTCACCTGCAAATTAAAATACTAGCCTAACCTTAATTTCAATCTGGATTTGAAAATCCACCCAATTTAGCCAGTCTCTAAAAGCAAGCTGAAAAAAGTTGAGTAACATAATAGTGACAGGTTTCAGAGTAGCAGCCGTGTTAGTCTGTATTTGCAAAAAGAAAAGGAGTACTTGAGGCACCTTAGAGACTAACATTTTTTTGAGCATAAGCTTTCGTGAGCTACAGCTCACTTCATTGGATGCATCCGATGAAGTGAGCTGTAGCTCACAAAAGCTTATGCTCAAAAAAATGTTAGTCTCTAAGGTGCCTCAAGTACTCCTTTTCTTTTTGATAATAGTGACAGCCACTGGCCCATTCTGCAAGAAGAAAAGCCTATTTAATTTGACCAAATAATGCAAGAAATCAAAGGAGGTAGAAGTGAAAAATAAAAAAGGTTGAATTGTATCAGAGAATACTTGGTGGGGGTGGGGTGAGCCCACATATTTAAGTGTTAGTCATCATATATAATAAGCCTCCCTCTGTCTTACTCACACACACCCAATCTAAGCCAATTTTTGTTTTTAAAAATTCCACTGGCATAAATCTAAAGGAAAAGCTCCAACTATGAACTATTACTGAAGGCTGCTGAATTGTGATCCCTGCTTTTTTCCACAACTAAACTGTAAGTTAGCAGTCCAAGACCAACAAAAGTCTCCAACCCTCAGCAATTTCCAAATCATGTATGTACCATGTTATCATCCAAGATAATGGCAAAAATATGTAAAAAGCCATTTTTCTCCAACACCGGATGAGAAGAAAATGTCAGTGCACCAACAAAACACGTTGTTCAGTTCAAATAAGGTCTTGGTTTGAACAAATAAGGAAACAATAGATTCAGTAAAATGACTAAGCAATATGCTAATTATACATTTGAACTGAAAAATAAACACTGAGAATCACATTCTGGTCTCAATTCTAACAGTGTACGCACAGAGTAACTGTTAACTCCAATTAATCACATAGCAAGGTGCAGGTAATTACTTACCAGGTCATACAAGATAGCCTTTCCTTCATTTCCCCAACAACAATGTGATGAGCTTTTCATGGGTTTCCTCATTTAACTGCATTTAATTTAATGAAATACTGGCTGGAATCTCCTGTCCAGTTAGTGGGAGTGTTACATTTTTTTCGGAGATCAGGACTAACTTATTCTAGAGTGAAATCCTTCACGGTACAATACTTTTAAACAAACAATGTAGATTTATTTTATATCAGCGTTGGAAATATAAATAAGCAAAATCAAATCAAGGAGCACAGAGCACATGTAGACCCAATATGAAACTATTATGATAAATGATTTTGGAGTGCCCAATACATGGGATGTACAATGGCATCACAAATTATAGTAATGTCAATAGGAACGTGTAACTGGCTTTTATATTTTTTTCTTCAACGGACAACATATTTTTTAATATTCTAGGAATTACAACAGCAGGCGGTGACTGCGATCTGGGTCAGGATGGCACTGTATAAAGAAAGTAAAAGATGAGGCTAGGCATGAACAGGTAACCAATGCTTACTTATATTAGGGCAATTTTAGCCCCGGTGTAACTCTATGGGCACAAACCTGTAGAACGCTCTCACAGTTGAAGGAATTATTTGAAAAAATTCAGCCAAGGAAAACAATTAAAACCAATAGGTATGCAACATTAACAAAATCCCAATGAAATCAAAACTCATCCTTTAGAAAGTCTTGAAATTGGCTCTAGAGATTCCAAGCACATCAGCAAAGTCCCATTAGTCTTAACAAGGGGGAATTGGGAGTCCTTAAAACTGCAGTCTAACCACTTTAGAGCATGATATGAACACCTATGAGCATGTCTCAGATTTTATGAGCAAGGCGGCAAAGAAATCTTCAGAAAGTTTCCAGCGGGAGGGCAATAAAAATTATTAGGGGGATGAAGCACATGACTTATGAGGAGAGCCTGAGGAAACTGGGATTGTTTAGTCTGCAGAAGAGAAGAATGAGGGGGGATTTGATAGCTGCTTTCAACCACCTGAAAGGGGGTTCCAAAGAGGATGGATCTAGACTGTTCTCAGTGGTACCAGATGATAGAACAGGGAGTAATGGTCTCAAGTTACAGTGGGGGAGGTTTAGGTTGGATATTAGGGGGAGGGTGGTGAAGCACTGCAATGGGTTACCTAGGGAGGTGGTGGAATCTCCTTGCTTAGAGGTTTTTAAGGTCAGGCTTGACAAAGCCCTGGCTGGGAAGATTTAGTTGGGGATTAGGTCCTGCTTTGAGCAGGGGGTTGGACTAGATGACCTCCTGAGGTCCCTTCCAACCCTGATAGTCTATGATTCTGTGGAAGTTGGAGAGATTATGGGAAATCCTATGGGATATTATGGGACAGCACCCATGATATACCAGGATACAGTCCAGACCAGTGGGAGGCTGTGTCACCCCTGCCCTGCAATCCCTTGCTGAAGTAGCTCTCACCTGGGCCGCTCACAGTCTTCCATCATGCAAGCCACACCCTGAGTGTCTGTCTGTAACTGCAGCCTGCCAGCTACATTTGGGTTACATTCCGGCTCTCACCAGCCTTGGTTATACTGCAAGAAGATCCCAAAACACCCCCCATCTCAGATTTCCCCCCCAGAAATATATGTCCTGTACTGCTGAACCCTCTCTTAGACGGTACAAATATTTTAAGTCTGTTATTCCTTTAAGGGATTAACATGCCAGCTTATTATCTCAAATAGTTATTCAGACACTTCAATTTAAACACACTGGTGTAGATAAAACAGTAAAATAAGTTTAACTACAAAGTGAGAGATTTAAAGTGAGTACAAGTAATGAGGCATATAAAATCAGAAATGGTTACAAGAAAAATAAAAGAGAAAACATTTATCAATGCCTAACAAACTAAAGATGCTCACCACATTCTTCCAGCAGGTTACTGACCAAACTCTCAGGTCAAGGCCCGACCCCCAGAGTCCAACGAATGCTTCCTTTTTTCCCTACAGGTGTAGTGAAGGTGATGGGCAGGAAGAGAGAGAGAGAGAGGGGTCCCTTGGGGTGTTTGTCCCACATTTTTACAATTTCAGTCCCCCTCTTGAAAAACATTTCCAGCTGGGCACTAGGAGACAAATAATCTTTGTGGAAGGATGTTCCCTGCTGGCTTCTTCCTCACCTGTCTGAGCTTTCTTTGTTTGTTTCCCTTCCTGCTTGATGACTCTGTTTACTGCTTAAATGCAAATTAAGCAGAGCACACATTCCTTTGTTTAGTTTCTTCGCTAGGAGGGGAGTGGGTGCGCCAATGTCCATGATCATCCTATGGTCTGAGATGACTGTGCTGGGGGAAGTGATGCCTACGCACTTTCTGAACAGGTGATACAAGGGGCATTTCCCAGCACACTCTCCCCAGCGTGCAGAGGGTATTATCGCATTACAAGATATAGTGTGAAAGTGTCACAAGTGCCATAGAAGCCTAACTCACATTGGAAGTCAAGAGGATTTAAGCTCCTAAGTCACTTAAGTGCTTTTGAAAATTCTACCCATAATACTTCCAGGCACTGTGATCATACACCTCTTCTGCCTTCCCAGTAAAGCAAAACTGACTTTTTCATCATATGGAAGGCCACGTGAATGTCTTTGCAAGGGCTACTGGTTGTCATATCAACTACCAGAAATACCAAAGCAACATACGAGAGGATTACGGTGTCACAGATATTCAGATTTATGGCCAAACCCCGAAGCCTTTCCCTGAAGTCAAAAGGGTTGTGTCTGTGTAGGGACATAGGAGGTTGCCTGGTTCTACTCTCACACTAAATGGGACATGGTTGCCCTACATTGCTTTCAACTGAATCATTCCCAATTTACCCCCAGTGTAACTAAGAGCAGCAACAGGCCCAGTACATCTCCGTTATAGGAGTGAACTATACTTGATTTTATTGCAACCCAAAACACAGGATTAGATGAATCTCAACATTTCCCCACAAAAGCTCCCCAGTGATTAAAGCGCTTTTGTTTCGGCCCTTCTTGTCCAACACTCCGGTTCCAAGGAAAAGTAGAGAACTGAGTTTCCCTCCCTAAAGAAAGGAAAAAAAGACTGGAGGTGGAATAGGCAAAAGTTGCTAAGAAGAAAATGATTAATATGTTCTCCTGGAGAGAGCTTTCTACCCATCAGCAAAGAAACTGGCTCTCTGTGTCGGAACTTAGCTTTCCTCCCCAAAGAAAGCCATCTGCTGCCTCAGTGTCCCCTACATTTGGGCCAGTGGAAAAAACCTCCACTTCCCACCCAAACAGAGCAGTTTAAAAGAGGTCAATAAGCAAACCAGCTCACCCTGTGAGAGAGAGAGCTGATCAGGTTTGCACAACTTACTTCACGTGGCAATTTGTACAAATTTTGAATGGGTTAATGTGCATAGTTCTGGCAGAGACTTTGTTCATCCTCTCAGTTATCTTATTTCTAAATGGAAAAGAATAGTAGTTACCTATCTCTGGAGGTGGGGATAATAGGCACTGGTCAAGAATAAGGGTTGTGAACTGTAAAAAAAAATGTTAAAGCTAGTTAGAAGAGATGAGGCCAGACTACATGGGTTCCCATCTCCTAATTCACTGCACCTTTTCTTAGGTTAAAGGGTATTCAGTGAAGGAGGCGCTCTCTCTCTCTCTCACTTCCGATTGGATAGGGATATACCTCTCAAAATGTACCTCTATTTGAGGACTGTCACTCATTCAAGTCCCAAAGTCACCTATATTCCACAAGAACATTGGTGTCCCTTTGCTTTTATTGTTGAAAATTGACATCAGGAATGGAGAACCACGAAATTAGACATTATTTAAAAAGGATTTACATTAACATAATGACTCTCACACTATTTTGAATTTGCTGTATGCCCTCTTCCTTGGGTCTTTGTCAGATACGGTGTCTGAGACTTGGGATGAGACCTGGGCAGGTGTGATAGGGCTGTCAAATGCAGACTTGTCACAAAAGATGCAATGCTTGAAATAAAGAAAGATATCCTCTGGTAAAAAGTGTTGTCTATGTAATCACAGATATAAATATTTCTCTTGGTGAGTCAGAGGGAAATGTTATCATCATCAAACAAACAATCAGAGAATCTCATATTCAAACATTTAGAAATCAGAATCAGTGCAATAGAGTGTGGTCAAAGCCATTGCAAATGTGGAAGATTCCATTCTTTGGAGCTGAAGAAAGACTGAATAATTGGCTACAGTTTATGATATGGAGAAATGATTAACAATAAACAGCAAAAGAAAAAAAACATACTAATTATCATTGGCTGGCTTCCCCTCTCAGGGGAAATGGGGCCAGTCCTGCCTGTGCTGTGATTAACTGCATCTAAGCATGAGAGGACTGGACTAATGGGGTCAGCTGTTAAAACCTGAGTCTCATGATAAAAAGGTTTACGGGAGCATACCCAGGGGGAAGCCATGATAGGAACCACAGGGAGCTGCTTAAACTCCTGTGGGAATCCAAGAAACCAGAGAGTCCCTGGGAGAAGCTGCTGGAGTTCCCAGAGAGGGAAGCCAAGGGAAACCTGCTAGGAGGAAAAGCATCTCCAGGAAGAAGGCTCCAAAAGCAATGCTCGGTTAAAGAAGCAAAGAACAACTCTGCAGATCCACAGATGCAGGGGCAAAGTGCAGGGAACTTTGGTAAACCATTGGCTGTGATGAGGACTCTAGGGAAGGCAGTTTGAGAGTCAGCTCTCTGTAACAGAGCTGGCTGGATGTAAAAGATAGCCCAGAAGGGGTAAGAGCCGATCCCAGGAGATGGGCTGCAAAAATAGTCCAAGAGGGACAGAAGTATGGTTTGTCTAGATGTTGTGTTTGACATTTAGTTGGACTTTTGTTCTCTCAGAAGGGAACGGAACTTTAAGCGGGTATGTCTGCCCAGACCATGGCAGCAAATTTGGACAGACTCTTGAGACCAGGGCTCGCATGAGTGCTCTAAAAATAGTTGCACAGACAGTGATTTGAAGTTGCAGCTCAGGCTGGAGCTTGAGCTCTGAAGCCTAGGGAGGAGGTATTACCAGTGTACCCTGGCCAAAGGGATAAGTACCCCAGAAGAGGACCACTACAGAACCAGATCAACCAACAAAAGGAACCTCTAGAAAAATTCCTGCAGCACTGCATTCTGGCACAAGGGCACGCCAGTGGTGAGTCACCCCAGGACACTAATTGGTAGAGCAGGAAATAAAAATTCTAGTGAAAAGTTCAAAGCCCTTGTTTGGAATAGATTCTTTTTCGGGGAGAGAGCAGGGACAGAGCTGTTGCATGATTTAAATTAAAAGGCCAAACCCTGCAAAAATTGGCTGATAGTGCGGTTCCCTTGATAGAGAAGGGAGATCCTACAATAACAGAAATTAATGCTAAACAGCATCGAAGTAAATACTGAATTAAGAAATACTTAGTATGTTTGGTTTTAAAATAGACTATTGAATTTCTATGAAGAAATATTAATACTTGAAACAAAAAAAGAACTTTGTATTTAATTATTTATGGCCCAGTCACACTTTAAAAAAAACAAACACATTAACTTCAGTTAGAATTGAGTGTGCATGCAAGAAATTCAGGACTGCACTCTAAACATACAACTCTAAAATTAATCAATATTTCTATTAATCTAGTTGCTTTTTTCCACTTGCAATGTAAAATTCCCTGTATTACATAAAATGACAAACAAATAATTCTTAAAAAAGCTAACATAAGAGGTGCTGTTATGGAAGACAAACAACAACAACAGAACCAGGTAAAAGCTAAAATTAAAGTAGCAGAGATTTTAAAACTTCAGCCAAATAGTAAGTGATGATCTAATTCGGTACTGTAAGCAGAAATCTACTTCCACATCTAAGGCTACGTCTACACTACCATCTATGTCGGTATAACTTATGTCACCCAGGGGTGCGAATTAGCCACCCTCCTGAGTGACATAAGTTACACCGACCTAAAGCATCGGTGTGGACAGCGTTATGTTAACAGGAGAGCTTTTGCCACACCCCTAGCCCCACCTGGGGCCTTCCCATTTTCTGGTGGCTGTCCAGCTGCAAATCCCAGGAGACCCCTGGCAGATCTTCCTCCAATAAGCCCTCATCAATTCGGGAGCAGCGGATAATTTTATGGATGCAGCTACCACTCAGGCTCTATATATTTGCTGCAACACAAGGCCATGCCAGACATGACAAACTATTGAGGTTCCCCACTATCTTGAGGTCCAGTTCTGGAGGAGACTGTCCCCCTGGTGGTCATTATTCAGGGGCACAGAGAGAGGATTCAGTTAGGCATGATCCATTCCCCGCATTTTCCCCCGATCCTTGGCATCTCCTGACTAATCATTCAAGACCCTTTCATTCAGTGGTGGGAAAAGAAGATTCTTTTCCCATTGAAATTCTGCCAATGACATAGCCAGGGACCAGTGAAGGTTGCACCCAGACCCAAGACGGTCCAACTAGGTTTGGTCACCCACATCGAAACTCTTACTGGGACAACTATCAAACTGCCCCTGATACTGTGACTATGAGGACAGCTTCAAAAAGAATGCAGAGAGCCCACTACATCAGAACTATGATGGCCCTATAGAACTCCAGCCAGTTGAGAAGACACTATTTGGGTGGATCTATGCAATGTCAGAACTTGAACTGGCAGCACTGCGGGAATACCTCCAAGAAAACCTGGCCTGGGATTCATCCACAGGTCAGCCTCCACTGCCAGTGCCCTAGTTCTTTTTTTACAAAAAGGAAGATGGCAGCCTCCATCTCTGCATTGATTACCAAGCCCTAAGCTAGGGTACTATCCGGAACCATTATCCACTATCCCTACTCCCCAAGTTGTTGGACAGTGTGGGGACCACCTGCATATTCACTAAATTGGACGTCCAGGGAAATCACAATCTCATCTGTATCTGAGAGGGGGATGAGAGAAAGACTGCTTTCTGAACCCACGATGGTCCTTTTGAATATTTAGTCATGCCATTCGGACTGACCAATGCCTCAGCAACATTCCAGCACTTCATTAATGACATACTACAAAGCCTACTGGACCAGTTTGTAGTGGCACACTTGGACAATGTATTGATCATCTCAGACGATTTGAACCAACACACCACTCACATCCGCACAGTCCTGGAGAGACTACAACAACATGGTCTCTACGCTAAACTCTAAACATGGGCATTCAATCAGACTTTGACTGAGTTCTTGGGTTCCATCCTGTCCTGAAAGGAATCAAGATGGACCTGCACAAGGTCCAGGCTATCCGTGACTGGGAAGCCCCCTACAATGTGTGCAACCTACAATGTTTTCTAGGCTTTGCAAATTTTTACCAGAGATTCATCCCAAATTTTTCAAAACAAATTGAGCCACTCACTACCCTACTCAGGAAGAATGCCCAATTCTTGGTCACCAGAGGCACAGCACACACTCGAACAGCTAAAGCTTGTCTTCACCACTGCTCCAGTACTGGTCCACCCAGACAGGATACGTTTTCATAATGGAGGCCGATGCCTCACGGATCCAAGCAATTACTGCACTTCATTGCCTACTTCTCAAGAAAGCTTACCCCGGCTGAGAGAAAACTATGAAATTTTGGACAAAGAGCTCTTGGCAATCAAGACTGCCTTTGAAGAATGGCAACACTACCTGGAATGGGCCCATCATCTGTATATTTACTGATCTCAAGAATCTGATGTACCTGCATAGGGCCAAGGCACTAAAACAAAGCTTCAGTTGCGTCCTGTTCTTCTCCTGGTTCCACTTTACCTTGACCTACCACCCTGGAACTAGAATTGGCAAGGCTGACACCTTGTCCCAAAGGTATGGCCCTGATCCACAGGGCCTCAGTCTGGAATCAGCTCACATTCTCAAGTCCCATAACTTCCTCAGTGTGACTCACTGCCAGAACTTGCTCACACTAATCCCCTCTGCCTCTGGAATTCCACCCAACGAGATGGTCATTATCAACCAAGAACGACGTGACACCTGGGAGACGATCATTTTCATAATGGACGGCATCTATGCGCCCCCCCAGTCCTGCGAGATTGGCAGTTCTTCAACTGTGCCATTAATCCATCCTGGCCAGACACTTGGGGCAACATAAAACCTGACAATTAACATCTCAGTACTTATGGTGGCCCTGTATGCACCCACAATAAAGACCTTTGTTGCTTCCTGTCAGGTGCGTGTCCACACTAAGCTGCCACAACAGAAACCCTGCAGCCTTCTTCAACCCCTAGGCATCCCGTCTCCTTGGATTTTGTGGTGGAACTACCTGAATCCAGTGGCTTTACAGCCATCCTGACATTGGTGGATTGCTTTTCAAAGATGGCCCATTTCATTCCCTGCAAGGGTCTACCCTACGCAGGCAGTGGCGTATTAATGCCTAGGCCAACAAGGCCTAGGCCGAGGGCGGCAAATCTGCAGGGGCGCCAAATTTGTAAGAGCAGCCAGAGGCGCCAACTTCCCCCGGCGGGTGCTCGGGCCCCCTTGGCCCCGCCCCAAATCCACCCCTTCCCCGCCCCCATTCCAACCCCTTCTCAAAAGTCCCCACCCTGCCCCATTGGTCCCCTTCCCCAAATCCCCGCCCCGGCCCTGCCTCCTCCCCTGAGTGTGCTGCGTTCCCCCCTCCCTCCCAGCCGCGCGAAGCTGTTTTGCGCACAAGCACTGGCAGGGAGCGGGGAGAAGCAGGACCCAGCGACATGCTCAGGGGAGGAGGTGGAGTCGGAGCGGAGGTGAGTTGGGGGGGGGCGCGGGGAGCTGCTGTGGGGGGACGGGACACAATTATTTCAGGGCCTAGGGGTGGCAAAATCATTAATCCACCACTGTATACAGGGGAAACTACCTGGCTCTGCCTAACCAATGTAGTCCATCCTCATGGCCTCCTGGATCACCTCACCTCTGACCAGGGACCCCAGTTCACTGCCTGCTTCTGGAATGAGGCTCTATGCCTGTTATGAGCCTCTGTGCACCTGCCCTCAGCCTCCCACCCTCAGTCAAATGGTCAAACAGAAAGAATCAACGAAATCCTAGAGCAATAGCTACAATGCTATATCAACCATCACCAGGACAACTGGTCTGCACTATTACCATATGCTGAGTTATTGTGTAGTAATGCAGACCACACATCCACAGGCCACAACCTCTTCTTTGTTAGCTATGGATATCACCCCCGATTTCACCCATAACTACCGACATCTTCCCCCAACACGTCAGCCTTGGACTAGTACAGCACATCCATCACACTCAAGAAGAGGTGAAGGAACACCTTGAGCAAGCAAGGGAGGACTACAAAAGGCAAGTGGACATGCATAGGCAACAGGCCTGGCATACTCCGTGGAACAAAAGGTATGGCTTTCTAAAGAACAACTCTGCACAGACTGACCCTCTCGGAAACTAGATCACAGGTTCTTTGGCCCGTATCAGATTAAGCGACACATCAACCCGGTCACTTCGAGCTCCCACTCCCTCGATTCCTTAGGTCCACCCCGTACTCCATGTCTCACTCCCAAAACCCTACACTGAGAACACATTTCCCCATAAAGCCCAATCTCCAGCCCCACTTATGGAAGTACAAGGTCAGGAGGAATATCTTGTCCATGAAGTCCTTGATTCCAAGATCAAGCAGGGCAAATTGTGGAACCTGATTGACTGGGAATGTTACAACCCAGAGAAATGCACTTGGGAGCCAGCAGAAAAGGCTCACGCTCCTGCTTTGGTTCAGGCCTTCCATAGGAGTCACCTTGAGAAACCTGCACCCAGTTGCCTAGAGGGTGCCCCTAGGGGAGAAGGTGATGTCATGACCGACATGCCTGGAACCTGGGTTCACAGGTTTACAGGAGGAGTCATGCTGCAACCCTCTATTTGGCTGCCTGCTGACAACTGCTGACCCAGGAAGCCCAGCCCTAGTTTGAGGCTCTGCCCCGACATCCCACCGGCAGATTCCGTGAGGATCCAGTTGGACCACTGGCCCTACTTAAACCAGCAACAGGAACAGAAAGCTATCTGAACAACTGGGATTCATCTTGAGCAGGAAGCACAAGATACACAGTCCAGAGCCTCTGGCATCTTGATCTGGCTTGGCTCTGGATCTCTGTCCTCCTGGTATCCTGACCTGGCCTGGCCTGATGCTCGTTACTGACTTGTGGTTCTGATCTCTAGTCTGTCTCCGGCTTCTGACCTTCCGATATCCTGACCCAGTTGACTCCTGACTGTGGACTCCAGCTCCGATCACTTGGTCTGGCTGCCCAAGACCAGCCCTGACACATGGGGACTTCAAACCAGGAGGTTACTTTTCTCATTATTTTGGCTGACACAGAGAAGAGAGGCTATGGAACCGACTCTGATTTCACTTTTGCATTGTTGTGAATGACATTGACCTCATTGAAATCACTCCTAATTTACACTGCCGAGAGAGAAGAATCAGGCCCATGCTATTTAAAGTGCAGTTCTGTGCTGAAAAATAAAAATGGTTTTCATGAAGTTCTCGCTCTCAATGACTTCCAGACGCAGTCTGCATCTTTTTCACTTGTAAAACTGAGTTTATTCTGACTGCCAGCGCTGCAAACTCAACCTGGATTCTTTCTGGTTCACTCAGCATTAACAATAAAGATTCTGAAATTTGAACTGGGCTAACAATTCTGTTGATGATGTGGAAACCAGAATAGAATCCAGATCACTCTCCCATTGCTGTGCTGGCTCTGAAGAGCTGACAGGAGCGAAAAGTAATGAAAACATATTTTAGCCAGTAGAATAAGCAGGTAAGATTCTGAATATACACAAGGAATGGGTTCACTGAGTTAAGAAGTTTTCATTTGTAGACAATCACTTTTCAAGTTAAAAGCACACTTTAAGTTTGCAATGGAACAGTAAATTATCACCTAAAAAGGGGACAGAATGTTTGTTCCTAGAGGTAAACCCAGTTAACTCAGGGCAGAAGAGAAGCCAAACACTTTCGTAAAGAAAAATATTGATGAGGCTTTGTTTTTGTATTCTGTAAAATTGGAGAATCATTACTTGGAGAAGTCTTGTATATATATTGAGATGAAACAGCAGTTAAAATATTTATAGAATAAATAAGGACAGGCAAACGTCTGCAGGGCGGAGTCAGTGAAGACTCAGGTGGTTAACTCTTGATAACATGTAACTAACAGAACAAATACTGAAAACACTTTCTTTTTATTTAAATATGGCATTCAGACTTATAGCCCAAGAATACTTCACTTAATTTAGGACATGATCCTGCAAATCATTACCTGTAGGAGAAGTTCCATTGAAGCATATGGGGCTGTTCATCAGCAAAAGGACTATTTCCCAATAATACAGGTATGCAGGATCTGGTACCGGGCCCCAATTCTACTCCCTCTAGAGTTTATAGGAGTGTGACCACTCAGTTCAACGGGAAGAATATGAGCCTCTTTGTTTGCAAAAAGAAAAGGAGTACTTGTGGCACCTTAGAGACTAACCCATTTATTTGAGCATAAGCTTTTGTGAGCTACAGCTTTCTGTTCCTGTTGCTGTCATGAAAGCTTATGCTCAAATAAATGGGTTAGTCTCTAAGGTGCCACAAGTACTCCTTTTCTTTTTGCGGATACAGACTAGCATGGCTGCTACTCTGAAACCTTTTGTTTGCAAAGTACCATGTAAATACAGGGTGCTAAGTAAGCAATTAATAATAAATACACCAACTATATTATTAATTGTGCTGTGCTCTTCTAAAGTTAAACTGGCATTTGTCAAATATCTTCTTGCTGGTTTCAATGATCAATTCAGAAGCTTCAGCCTGGTCCATTTTTTAAAAAGAAGGCTCAGATTCAGTGTGTAGTACTTCTGAGATCAGTGAGGATTTCTTTAGCTCGTGAGTACCAGTCTCCTGCTTCAACAGGAGCTACAGCCTGAGACAGAGAACCAATCACGAGATTTAGACAGGGCTCCACATCTGAAGAATAATACTGAACCAACCTGAGTGGCAAAGAGTCAAGAGTACAAGTGGTTTGCTTTGTAAGTATAACACGCTTACTCGGTGAAGTAATAAAAATTCTGGAAAGCTAATTCAGACTTATTAAGATAAAGAGGACCCATAAACTATGGAGGAATGATGGATTCATTCTACTTTTTAATTTTTTAAAAGAAAAAATACCAGAAAAGGTATTATCTCACAAAAGGATAAACTAAAAGAACATTATAGATCTGTGGCATCAAAAGGCTGAAGAGTATGGTCAAAACCAGATATCTGACTTACAACGTATCTAGAATTTCCTTTACAACCAGCGATTATAATTTAGCTCCCCCACCAGGGGCCGGGGGAGGGAGAGGAGGAAAGAGCATGCCTACACATTTCAGCACCAGTAAGAGGTTCCTAATAATGATGTAGATGTTTCCAAACAGAAAATTGATTGGAAGCCCAGATGTGTTTTACTGTCATATTTTTCCAAGAAGCTTGATACGTTTCAGTTTTTAAAAACTAATATAAATACTGATTCTGCTATGCCAGCAGAAATAAGAAGCATTTTTGACAAAATAGCAAACAGCATATCTACAGAGATAAGAGGTTTGCAGACTTTGTCTAATTGAGCTAGCACATAAGCAATCCTCCAAGAACATGTAACGGCACTATAAGGAGTTCCTTGGGAATTTAACTGTCATTCCCTTAAATATTAGTCTCCTTGAACTGATTTATTCCATCCCCTGCTCCCTATTAAAAAGCAATTGTCAACTAAAAATAAACAAAATTAGTTCCAATAATGAATGTGTTGGGTACTATCAACTTGGAATCATTGAAGTGCTGGAAGCAATGAAAGTTTATGTTACCATGATGCTTGTTGTGTAGTTTTGCCAGGGAAAACTTTGCAATATGATTAGGACATGGACAGAGGCTCTTAAATGAGTCAAGAGCCATCTGAGTAGTAGCAACTGAGGACTAAAGTTAAAAAACAAAGAGCAAATAGAAATGTAGACACTTGAAGGTGTGTATGTATGTGAGTGAGAGAGAGAGAACTGGATTGAGTTATGCAGGACACCACATATAAGGTCTTTTGAGGACAAACTCATGTTTGAGTATTTTTTTTGAATGCTCACAAACAGCGGCTTGGTAAACTGAGTTTCAGCCTATATCATATCTTTTACAAAGAAAACTAAACCTTACAATGAAAACTAGCAGAATCTCGTCAATATTAGAGTGTCAATATAACATATTAACTGACATATCTGCCATTCATGCTGCATTATCATTTCTCTTATTTATTCAATTACACTGTATTTTTCACACATTTGCAAAGTGCCTCATACCTAAGACTGAACTAAAGCAACAAATGTGCCTTAAAATTAGTCTAAGTTTGAATGTAGCAATTGGATCTACTGAAGATGTGCTATGCTGGCATTTGGTGAATAAACTAAAGAAGATTTGAAACAAGCACAGGACAGGTAAATAGAGAATAGAAAACACTATGTGGCAGACAGGAAAAAAAATGTAAGCAAAAGTTGCAAATATGCTGCAAATATATTGCACCTGACACTATGTATATCTTGTTCTTTTAATGAAAGATGATTAAACAAGTTTAAAGGAAGGCACCTGACATGTAAGTCAGGCTCCTGAGTTCTTTATCAACTGCAAAACCAGGAAGTATAAGAATAATCAAACCAAAAGTGTGTTTCAATAGTCAAATCGTAGCACAACTTCGATTAAGGTTTTTAGAAGCTGAAGTGTCCAGAAAACCCCTATATATTTTAGGAATATTGAAATAATAAAGTTTAAAAGATTTCAACATAGATTTAGGCAAAGACCTAACTTGATCTAAAATATAAAAACATAAAGAACTATTTAGGTGAGCAAAGCAGCAGCATCCCCATACTGGCGTTCTGCAAAGATAGCATAACTACAGTGAGGAAAGAACCAGGACAATTCACCGTATTGCAGCCCACATACATTCACGAGTAGGATGTGCGACAAGCTGTACACCCAGTTTCCCAGAGTGGAGAATGTCACATCTATGATGTTCAACTCCGATGACGGCACTGGGTATGAAGGATCAAGGACCACAAACTCATTACATAAAAGGAAATACGTTACCATAACATGAGCTTTTGTAGACTAAGCTAAATTCCTTCAGTTCTGGAGAAAATCTTAAAGACATTAGGATTAGGATGAAATTATATCTAAGATTAAAATTATTCTGAAGAGGTAATGCGAGATTTTTGAGTGCAGAGAATGGCTTGTGTACTTATCAGGCTAACATGTAACAAACCTGTTTTACTCAAGGAAAGGAAACCCTGAACTGGGAACTAATCTTACAGAAAAGAGAGTTTCAAACCTAAGTAATCTCTCCCACTCTGGCCCCTTTTGCCTCTAGGAAGCAAGGAGCAATCCTCAAAGCACAATATCTCAAAAAACCCAAAATCCTAGAGCAACAAGACGACACTTCTTTTCTAGCTGAACTCAGTGAGTCAGAGCTCAAACTGACAAACAAATAATATAAAGGAAGACAAAAAAAAACCATCCACATTATTATAAAGGTAAATTTTGAAACAGTATGAAAGAGGGATCTATTCATCACAAAATGCTTGTAGGTGTCATGAGAATCGTAGTCAACTATAAAGGAATCAAAACAGCCACAAAGGCATGATAGCTCGCAAGAATTAATAAAAAGGAAGTAAGTGTTACCTTCACAACTTTACAAACTAAGAGCACGCTGTCAACGAGCTGCTTTGAACAACTCTGGAACCCCAGTGCAGGACTTAAACTGGCAACTCTTCCATTAACTCTTTATAAGATACATAAATGCTGTTTCAGTATTTTACAACACCTGGGCACATATACAGAGAGGAGTAAATACCTCATTTAAAATAAAAAATATACTTAGCTGAACATGTTTTAATAAATCTACTGATAAAACATACACTCCAGTGATTTGCTACTTCCTGTAACTAAAGATTAACATTTTCTGTTTGAGGAATAATAATTCCATTTGTATCATTACCTTGCTAATCAGATTCCATAATTCTTAAAATATAACCTATTAAATATTTTTATACATATCTTGCTTCTGGTCTCATCGATCAAATTTCTCAATAATCCTTCACTATAAGTGGCATTCTGAGTTGAGATTTAATCTTCCCTTCAGCTCATATAGGTCAACTGTACTCATTTTTATTGGTGTAAACACAAACTAGAAATGCTAGATTTGTAAGATGTTACAGGCTAAGATGTTACAGGCTAAAGAAATGAATCCCACAAAAATGCCAAGGTCTCCATGTTATTATTGTTCTCGTGTCCTTGTTCTTGGGTCTTTGTCCCATATTTGGGAAGTTGAGACACATGGGACTGACATCCACTTCCGTGGAGTATCTGAAAACTGCATTTGATAAAAAGACAGTGTCATGGTTACAGGGCTAGCTACACCTCTGATCCTTTTCTGGTCTGAGTGCAACACCTGAGACATCAGACCTGATGTCTTCATCTTTCCTGAGGTGGAATTCCACCTTTCTCCCAAATCCCAATCTTAGAGAAGGGCTCTACTTACCCAGAAGGTCTGACTGAGTCTAGAGACCTATAGTTCTTCCCTTTGGCAATCTGCAGCCAGGGGTATACCATGACCAGACAGCCTTCTTAAACCAAAAACTGATTATTTTGCAGTAACAGCAACGCATTAGAGCCAAAAGTATTTTAAAACAAACAGTCTACATACACATCTATCTTACCTAAAGGCTACCACGCCCTAATGGTAATCTGGTCAGGCCTAACTTCTTCAGGCGCCCTGAGTGGGTGTCTGTGTCTTAGTC
This sequence comes from Lepidochelys olivacea, assembly GCF_965140295.1. NCBI lineage: Eukaryota > Metazoa > Chordata > Testudines > Cheloniidae > Lepidochelys > Lepidochelys olivacea. The sequence continues at coordinate 18,309,770 of NC_140414.1, read as the reverse complement.
TCGTTCCCCAGAACAAGTTCCCCCTCTCTTCAGAGAGGGACCCATTTTGAATTTGCCAAAGTTCTTTGGAACTCTGTGTGCACAAGCCTTTTCCTGTCCTGGAATTAACAATCCTCAAGTGTTTGCTGAGAAGTGGCTTATTTTGAGCCATTCCTTTTCCTTTTTGCCCAGTTTTCCTTACAGCTCCCTACTAAACTAAACCAATATAGTCACACAGTAAACATCCCAATAACCAGGTCAACAAACAGTATTTGTAAATTACAGAGCAGCTCCCATTCAACCACACAAAGCACATGGGCATGATCCTGCCTTGAAGAGAATAGGCCCACTCTGGTCACTATCAGCTACTGGCATGAGCAAAGATTGCAGGAAGGGACACTAAAATCTTTTATCTAGGGGAGAGTGTGAACAGCAAACTTTTCCCCAGCCAAAGACACTCTAAAGCGACAATCTCCTCAGGGCAATGGACAGAGGACAGACATTGCTACCTAGAGTTCTCTGCCTTCCAGAGGCCTTTGACACTGCTGATCATGAGGTGCTGCTGAGATGACTATTAGTTGTCACAGAAAGTTGGAATTGTCTTAGAGTGGTTCTTCTCATGCTGTTGTTACAATTCCCAGAGACTGTGATGGGTAACACCTACCCCTCTTCCCCAAAGCCGTCTCAACTATGAGCTCCCCTCACCTCTTCTGTCCCCCTCTCTACATAAAGGTGCGGAGAGAGACTGGGAGCTGAGACAGGCTGAAGTGCCAGCAGTATGCCATTGACCCTCAGTTCTGCATCTCGTTATCCGACCCACACACACGGCCTTTGCCAGGATCGCCTGGCAGAGATTGAGATCCAGCTGAAAGTTTAAATCGGACAAGATGGAGATGACACGGATGAACATGGACAAACCATTTTGAGAGTCCAGCATAATGTACAGCTAGCCCCACATCTGAGGCTCTAAGAGGCCTATGCAGCCAATGCTTTCTTATGCAGATGCCGGTGGAAGCCTATAACAACAAAGCAAGGGGTCAAGCAGTAGCAGCAGAGCTAGGGAGGAGCCTGGAGTGCCAGTGAATGAACAAAAGATGCCTAGGATCTGGAGGGTTTTGGCAGCCTTTATCCATGATTCCATAGCCTAAATTTGAATTATAAGATCATGCCCACTTCAATATGCTTTGTCTCCTAATACAACCAAGGGAAAGAAGCAATGTAGTCACCCATCTTTCAAAAGCCCTGGATCTTTTAAAATAGGCTCTCCCATTTTTGCACAGTTGGATATGCTGTTGCCCTAAGAGCTTGGCTATTGGTCCCAAACAAGAGTTGCATTGCTAAACGACATGTTAAATCAGCTGCTGTACACTTGTATCTCTATTTAGTAGCACGCTGGTCAATTTTACAAAATACATGGACACTGTTATTTGCATTTTTTGGTCCTGACTGAGCCCCAGAGGTTTTTCATGAATTATTAGCTCATCCCCACTAGATCAATTGCAGCAAATAAAAGTGGTGAACTATGAAACTCAAGGGGAACTGACTACACAATAAACTACTGCTAAATTAACCTTCATCTGGCAGGGGGGGAGGGGGTGGGGGATCTCAACATGAAGCCCAAAGGATTAATGAGTGCTGCAGGGTAGGAAACAACCTTAAATCTGCCATTGCCTATTGCACCACTGTTCAAATTTCATAAATAATTAACAGAGTTGCTACCATTGCATTAAAATCTGTTTACAGATTTATTGGAAACCATTTTTTTCCCCTGAAGTTACAGCCTTTTCTTTTGCTGGAACACTTATTCTGCCCCAAGACAGCTGGCAATCAGATGGTATCAGCACTGCAAGGGCATATGCGTGATTATTACAGAGATCACACTGGTTATATGACCACTACACTTAACATTGTTTTAAGAAAGTTCTGAGCCCATAAAAGTGTTTTGCAGTTACCTTTTTAGCTCAAGCTTTTCGTGCCTGTTGCCTGAGTAACAGCTATTTTTAAAAAAATCTGATCAAAATCTCTTTACATATGAGAGGGTAAAAAAAATTATTCCCACTGTAAATAACAACACCTTCTGTTCATATCGCGCAAAAGACGACTAAAGGGACAGCGTCTGATGCCCTTACTTTGATTTAATACTTTACTTCTCAACTAGTTCCACTGATGTCAGTGGGACTGCTCATGACTTAAGGTTCTATTCAATGTGGATAAGGGTATAAAAAGCTGACATACATTTCAAATTTCAAAACGAGGGACTAGAGTCCAGCACTTTTACACATGCTGACTGCACCTTGCAGCAGGTATAATCCCATGGAATTCAGGGAGACTATTCATGGGGTCACTCAGTGTGAGTGCAGGCACCAAAATCTGGGTCCTGGCTGGTAAATAGGTTTTAATGAGCTGCATGTTTTCTTCCAATTTTAAGTTTTAAAAGAAAACTCTGAACAGGACTGGGAGAGGCTAGCTTGGGACTTTAGCACAATCCTGCACCATCCCAGCAGCATCCCTCCTGGTGGTGGTGGGATAATACACTACTGTCCTGAACCAGCATCAAATTATATGGCTCAGATGGGTGAGCGCACCTTAGGGGAGTATGTGGACTGACAAACCCCACTTGCTCCTATGTGCCTGGACCCAAAATTTAGGTAGCCCACACAGGAGCATGGGGGGAATCTTGCTCTCCTTTATGCCCTTTTGTGAACATACAGCCCAAGCCACAGTCCAGTGCAGAATGAGCAGTAACTGCAGAGAACCCTGTTAAACTCTTGCCAACACACTTAAGCCCTTATCCTGTAAGACCTAGGATAGTGTACAAGGTTGTTGCACCCCAGCACAAGGGAAACCCCAGCTGGCTATTTAATTCAGCTCTGGCAGTGCAAAGGGGATAGAGAAAGAGCAAAGATCTGGCCCAAGGACTATCCTTTATTTTCCCACAGGAAACAGCATATTCAAGGGAAGATTCTTGTTTCAATCACAAAGGCCTCTAGATTGGGCTGCAGTTTACATAGGAAACAGTCACATAAATAAAAGTATAAAATCCACGAAAGGACAAGAAAGATAAACACAACCAGACACCCTACTCAGAGCCTCTACTCACAGCTCTGCAAAGACTCTTCCAGGGAATTTTTTTAAATGCACTGTTGATCAGATTACAGAAAGGAAAAAACAAGCAAAAAAGCCCCCTCACATTTGTTTAATTTCTTAGGGGGGAGGGAGGGAAATGAAGTGGTTAATCTTCTCCAGTCCATCTGAAGGAAATGGGATAAGAGCCACAAACCTCTCCATAACTCAACATGGAGCAGCTAGTGCAGGGGTTCTCAAACTCGGGGTCAGGACCCCTCAGGAGGTCAGGAGATTATCACATGAGGGGGAGTCATGAGCAGTCAGCCTTCACTCCAACCCCGCTTTGCCTCCAGCATTTATAATGGTGTTAAATATATAAAAACTTTTTTTTAAATTTATAAGGGGGGAGGGCGGACACACTCAGGGGCTTGCTACGTGCAAGGGGTCACCAGAACAAAAGTTTGAGAATCACTGAGCTAGTGTCTTCCTGACCACATCAAATTGACAAAGACAGACACAACATCATCACATTTCGGCTTTCCTTCTGCATTCTGAAGTAAGCACAATGACAGCGATGCCCTTGTAGCGGCAGAATCCTGCTTCCTGAGACGATGAGTCTCTCTTGTCCCACAAAGACCGCAGACTCAAACACCTTCTGATAACCTTCAGAATACTAACCATCTTGACATGATTACCCCACGTTATCAGAATACTTGAAAGAATTGTCCAGTAAGGCATTCTGGCAAAAATTGCTATTTTCATAGCAAACAACAGCTGGGTCATGCTGTTCCGCTGTCGTGTCTTACCCTTGCGTTTCAGAAAGATTTATGCACTTCTGTAACCTACAACATGGAGCTGCAGAAACAGCCCACTGGGAGCAAAATAAACTGCAGAGATGATGTTCTCACATTAGTAATTTCCATATGGATTCCTATGGGTTTGCATTGCCCAATACTGTGATATCCCACATAAGACAAAACAAGATACATTTGCTCTTACTCGTTATCAATACACAGCTTATAAAAAACAAACTGAAATGTCACAGGAATTCCAGGAGATAGCTTAGTGAAGATATGCAGATCACAGTCAGCCGTACTGTACAAGAATTCTGTGTGGCCCATCCAGCAATAAAAACTGGATTACAGATGAGGGGCCAATCTCTTAAAATACCTAAACTGCTCATCTGCCAAGTCTGAATAAGTAAATCTTAAGAACCTAGGTACAAAACAGCACAAGACTATGTGGGGAAATGGAACAGAAGTGATTTTTCTAGTGACAGACGTTAAGCACAGATTTTCAAAAGTACAAATGGAAGTAAGGTGACTATGGGAACTGGGAGCCTTTATAAAACTCCCTCTTGGCTACATTATCTGTTGCGCTATAAAATTATGTAGACAATAGCTCTGCAGGGTGAAAAAAAAATAGAAATTGCCACAGAATCACAAGTGTAGGGGTAAAATTCCATGATATTGTCATTTCTCCTAACAGATGATGCTCTCGTGCTACTATATAAACAGCTACGCCGTGTATAAGTTTTCCATAAAAACGCTGCTCCGCTGAAAATACTTGAACTGTAAAATAGAGAGTTTGACAAGAAGACTGTTTTCTCTGTGTGGTGTACATTTATATGAGACATGTATAGTATTACCACATTTTAACATTAACGCATATGATGCCCTGTAAAGATACGAACAGCTAGTCATCACCCACAATCTGCTTGAGGCGTATTTTCTTATGTTTTGGACCGCTGGTTTAGATACATTCATGTTGATAAAGAGGTTTTTTCCCCCTTCTTCTAATTTTTGTTTTCCCAGGAAGGCTCCGCACTGATACATGGTTTGTTTTTCAGCAAAGCCCTGCTTTTTGTCTTGAAGTGACTGAGGCACATGGGAGGTCAAATGACTGGCCCGAGGTTAAGGAATGAATCATTCCCTCAAGCATGATTGGAAGCTGGGATCCCCCTGACTCCCAGTCCTTTGCTGTATCACCCAGCAAACTTCAAAGCATTTTCTACTTATAAAGCTCAGAGAGCAGAGGAAATACTTCTGGCTTTCAAACAGGGGCAGTGCTTTTTTGTCCAGAACTATTTAATCTGACAGCTCAACTGCATTTATATCATCCCTCTATACAAGGCATATTAAAATAAGGAAGTACTACTCTTTGTGTACGCATATACACAATTGGAGTTGCACAGTATTGCCAACCAGAATTGTTCAAAAAAGTTAGACAACCCAAAAAATAAAATTAGCTTAAAAAAACAGTCAGGAGATTTTTAAAATATAACCAAATTATTTGCTTCCTGGTGTCTGAACTATCAGAGTATGTGCAGGCCACATTTTCAAGCCTCTCTTTACAACCACGAGGACTAGAAAGGTACTTTTTTTAAAATTTGTAATGAAAGCTGGGATTTTCATGTAATCACTTGCCTCCCAAAGCTGAGGGGCTTTAAATAAAAACACCAAACACTGCAAGACTTGCAATAAAATGACAGGAGTTGGCAAATGTGGGAACAGATTGTGACGGGCTCTTGTGCTGTGTAAGAGCCAGTCGCAATCACAGAATCTGCTACCACAGTGCAACTGGGGCACCCAGCATCCCAAAAGAAGCAGGAATGACTTGGCGGCACATGGATCTATACTCCCCTGCGCAGAACAGTGGGACACTTGGGAAGGGATTCAGCCTCTGCCATTAGCAATCCACCTACCAGGTCTTAAGAATAACCATATGAATACCACATTGGGAATTATTATGCATTAATTCCAGCAGAGTCCCCTCGAAAACAACAAGGAGTCTGGTGGCACCTTAAAGACTAACAGATGTTAATTAACCAGACTCCTTGTTGTTTTTGTTGGTACAGGCTTACACAGAGTCCCTTCAGTAACTATCAAATATTGAGAACTGGCACAGGTCAGGTGTGTGGTATACTGTGTGGTTTTGGGGGAAAAGTATGAAATCACAGTTAAGGTTTTGGAGCATACTGTGAGGAAGATCACCTATTGTGTGTACTGTTTCCTTATCAGTCGGAGGAAAAAGGAAGTTGCTAGTGACCATGTGGAATCTGTCACAGTCAGTGAAGACATGCTGTGGGAGCAACAGGGTACAGTTCAGAGGTATCCCATAACCTGGCATTTCCTTGCTTATTAGGGTTTGTGTGGGAGGGATGTCACACTTAAATCAAACTTACTCCCTTTTAAAAGGAATTTTTGTTTATGGAATATTTTAACCACCCACAATTCTTCAAATATTTTCTCCTTCCTTCCTATCTACTTTGGGAGTTTGAGGGATTTTATCAGAAACAATATTAACCCTGGAATTGCTGTTGCTGTATCTTTGTATTTGGGTTTTCACTTTTCGCCTCAGACAGATTTCTCCTTTAAGTTTTTCTACTCTGGCTGTGGGTACCTGGGGCGGGGATCATGTCTTTATCCTTGGTCTTATTTAAGAATAATTTTCCTTTGTTATTGCCAAGAATTAAAGATGACTCAAACAGATGGAGCTCCCTATTTGTATCCTGGGGAGGTAGGATTAACCTATTTGAGATGGAGATGGCATCCCAGTCTCTTTCCAACACCTTGAGTCACATCCATGCAACAGATTTTCTGGGGTTTTTTTGTAAGTTTTATTCTGCTATGAAGTCTGGATCTTCTGAGACTCCCACTGCCTTGAGTGGGAGCAGGCTGACATAGAAGAGGGAGGAGATCTTACACTTATTGACAGTTTTATTACTGGGTAGTCCAGGGGTTTCTTCTTATTAGTGTTCAGTGACGATCTATTATTATCGCCGTAGTTAAATTAAACTAGAGCTGTAACTCTGATGTGTTACATCTGATTAATCTGATCCTTTTGGAGGAATCTGGTATATAATTTGTACATGGCTTAATGTCTACAATACAGCTGGATACAGTCAGTGATGTATTCTCTGAACTGACCAGGATTCAATTCCCACCTCTGCCACCGACCTCCTAGGTGACCTAGGGCAAGTCACTTACTCTGTGCCTACCAGGAATAGGCAGGCATTTTTCAGCTCTTCTCCCCAGCAATGCACATTTATCCTTTCCTGGTGAATAGTTTACAGGATTACTGAATGTTTCCTTTTAATGTATACTCTTTGTCTTCAAAATTATTAAATTATTTTAAAAAATGAATATGAGGAGGTCTAGACTGCTTAGCCCTGTTTGTGTGTGAAAAGAAGTAGCAAAAGAGGGGACAATGTGTTCACCCATTTTGTGCCTCAGAGAGAAGCTAAACAAAATCTTGAGTCTTGTGCACGAATGGGGAGATATTCACAGCAAGAGTGATGCCAGCTTCCCCATATGGGCCGAGGAGGGCCAGGTAGGGAAGCATGCACAGAACCCTTTCATTGCAGGAATAGAAGCCAGGAGAGAGAGTACCTGATTCAAGGACTACAGAACCAGGCCTTCAAGCTTTTATCTGTGTCTCAAACTTATACTTATAAATGTAGGGCTTGGATTTTTTTACAAACCAATTTAAGGAAGGTTTTAAGACATATTTTTGGAGTGTGACCTAAAAACATGGTAAATACCATGATACCAGCAGTCATCATTAAAATATAGCTTCACTGAACTATGGCAAGTCAAGTCACCACTAAGCTGTGTTGGTTCCTGGCATATTAGTGGGGATATACTAAGTCTGTCCTTCCGGTGGATCTAATATAGGATGGCAGGGAGAGCACCATATTACCAGTCTTCCTTGGCCTAGTCTCACAGTCCACACACCTGCCCCTGACAACGGTTTTCTTTATTTCAGGTTTAGTCTTGTCTTGTTTTCTTTTCTAAGTGCTAAAAGCAAACTAAAAACTGCATGCCAAGTGCGAATCCAGAGCAAATGTGTAAAGCCCAGCAATGAATTCTTAGTGAGAAATGACAGAAACCCATAACCGCAACATACTGGGTAAGGATGCTGCATTCTTGACTTAAGTGTGTTGCTGATTGGGACTTAAGCACATGCATAACACTTCACAGCGTAAATAGTCTTCCACTGTAGTCAGCAATATTTCTACCATGCTTAAAGTTACACAAGTCCTTAAGTGCTTTGCTGGACTAGGACCTCACTGCATTTCCTTTTACCCCTATTGCTCATCTTCCCTCCCCCCGCCATACTTTCTGAATATGCTTTTTGTCAATACACATTTTCCTTCTCATGGACTTGAGGTGCGCCTATTTGGAAAATACCTCTGTTGCCAATCTTTCCTTTGATAAAGTAAATGCTAATAAAACCAAAACACTAGACTAACAACCTCATTGTATCTTGTAATAAATGTTAAACAAGGTTTACTTGTAAGTACCCTTGGAAAAATTAGATTTTTTTTATTGGTAAAAGGTCAATTTCACCATACACAAACCAACAAAACTTATTTCCATCAATAATCATCTAAATTTACGGATAGGTCAAGTAAGAAAAATGCTGCTTGAGAACTTGCTAGAGCTTTCACTTTTTGAATCTTAATGTCTACTGACAATAATTATTTGCTGACACCCCGATAATTCTGCACACACATGAAAATTTAAAATCAATTAAAAAAATTAAAATGCTTAACAATAAACATAGATATTATCCATTGAAATTATTAAAAAAGAAAGAAAGTGGAATTCTGCCAAGTCTACTTATAAACAAAGTTCTAGCAGTTCTAGATAATGGGAAAACTAAATAAATTGGATCAAAATTGTTTATAGTATGCCACAACTACAATCATAAAGAACATGTGAAAAATCATTTCATTGCACACGACACTGTGCTGTGTCCTATAAGAATCAATTATATCTTTCCATTTACTGTTACTCAGTATTAAGTGGTATGCTGTGCTGTATCCAATGTGTGTGTTCTCGAAAGACGGGCCATGAAAAATTCTGCATAGAAAGAGTTAAGCCACCTACTGGCCCAGCTATTCCTTTACGGAACATTGGTGTGCCTGAGAAGACCCAAGGCTCTCAGAAGTAAGCAATGTTTCTTCCCGTTCTTCCTACTTCTGTTCCATAGTTTCATTCCCCAGCAACCAGGAGCAACTCCCAAATCATTTCTTACTCCTACATGTTTCCCACCTGGACAAAGACATTCAACCCTACTGCCATAGCAACCACAACAACCACACAAGCACTTTTCGTTCTTTAGGGAAAATGAAAATCTTGAAAGGAAGCTGGGAGATAAAAGCTCCCAATCCCTTGTTCCTCACTGTTAGGAAGTAATTACAAAAATTACTTTAATGCAAAGCGCTTTGTGGATGAATAGGTTGTGTGCTTTAACAAAAGAGAGAAAAGACTGCAAGTGAGGGTAAAAATATGGAAATAACTTTTACGGCATTAACATGAGTTTCAAACTAAAGGTCAGAACCACCATTATTCTTATTAAAGAGAATCAGCACCCGAAAATGAATGAATCGAAGGACATATAAATCAAACCCTTTGTGAGCAGCTCAAGGAAAGGATGACCCAAAGCCCACCTCCATAAGGGTTCAAAGCTCACTGAAGTAAATGTGAATCTTATCCACTGACTTCAACAATCAGAGGAGTAGCCGTGTTAGTCTGTATCCACAAAAACAACGAGGAGTCCGGTGGCACCTTAAAGACTAACAGATTTATTTGGGCATAAGCTTTCATGGGTAAAAAACCCAATTCGTCAGATGCAGGCATAGATATACTGACACATGAAGAGAAGGGAGTTACCTTATTGGGAGCAGACCACATCTACCTTGATTGAATGGGCCCTGTCAGCAGTGGTTCTCCACTTGTGAGGTAACTCCCCTCTCTTCATGTGTGAGTATATTAATGCCTGCAACTGTATTTTTCACTCCATGCATCTGAAGAAGTGGGTCTTTTACCCACAAAAGCTTATGCCCAAATAAATCTGTTAGTCTTTAAGGTGCCTCATCGGACTCCTCATTGTTATTGATTTCAACAAGCTGTGGATCAGGTTCCTAATTCCTGAAATCTATTACTTGGATTCTGTTTTGTGAAACTACTGGTTTAGGTTCAGAAGAACTTATAAAAAAGGACTTTATGGCGAAGCATCATGGATATTTATCCTTTCTGCTTAGGTGTGACATTTTCTGAATCTTTGATTCTTGGCCTCTCTCTGTTGTTTTAATGTGGAAAACAACTAATACGCAATGAGGCTGAAAGAAAACAAATCTGCGTATGATAGAATAGGGCATGAACTTTCATTTAACCCTGAAATATGGACCTGGGAGAGTTAAATGCACAGTTAAATGCTTCCAAAAGGAAGAGGTGAATAAATTCATATATCATAGCCATGTTTGTTTGTGTTTCAATGAAGAAGAGGATATTCCTTTCACCCAATTCTGGCAGAGTGATTTTATCATTACTCTTTCAAATCTGCCAAGTCTGTAAACATTACTTTCTGTTCTCAACTGAAAAGCTATTTTGCTGTCAAAATATTAAAGATTAATAATTTGAGGTTTAAGATTTTTTTTAATGCAGCAACCTTATAAAATTCTTGTCTGCTGGTTCCTTTATCTTTTTGTGCACAGACTATGAAAACAGCTGATATTCTCTTGATATCGCTCTCTTCTTAGCTTCATATATTTTATAAATTTTGGATTAAAAAAGATTTTGGAACACCTTTCCTGACATAAAACCAAGGGCCTGACCTTGGGAGGTGCTGAGCATTCACAAACACTGACCCCAAACAACAGTTGCAAATAGTCAAGAGTCTCTTCAGATGAAGCCCTAAGTTGCTAAGAAAGTCAAGCATGCCTACACCATATCATCCTTGGACCCTTGCTATGGAAATGCCTACAGGAGTAGAAAAATCCTTCTGGAAACTCTTCTCATGGAGTTTCCAACATATATCACCTCCAAATGGAGAGCAGGTGGCCTGCAACATCTACCGAGTGTGAGGACCCACATAGTAAACAAACCCCAGTGGCACAGATTCCCCGTCATCCACAGTATGATGAATGCAGGGCCCCTCTTCTTCCCCACCGGCATGTGCTCAGTACCCCCTGGACCACTCACTAACCTGTCCGGGGGGAGAGGGGGGACAGAGAAATTTGAGCTGAAGAACACCTATTGGGTAATAGCTCATCCTGCAAGAATCTCTCTCAACTGAAGGATATATCATCCAAATACAGGATGCTTCTCATTTTAAAATATTACACTTTAACTACGTCATTGTTTTTTCATGTTAAAGCAAAGGTTGTTACACAAATCCAAAGTACTCTACATAAAGTTTTCTGTCACATAGACAACTGTTCCAACTGCATCTTTTATTTTTAAATACAATTCTACTTTATGAAAAAATCGATTTTAAGTAAAAATAATGTTTACTCCCCAAAAGGAAATCCTTCCATATCAGGAATGGCTACAGTATTGAAAAGCAAAGCAAAGTTCTCACCCATCCATGTGTGGAACTATTCTAGAGGCTTCTTGCTTGATCACTCCCAGCAGACTGATGATTGACTTTTTAGCACTACATTATACAGCAGTGTCCTTAGATGAATAAATACAGTATTTTTGGCACTCAGTCAATTTCTGAGCTGTTTATTTGATACAAGAGGGGAATCTTTATTGCAGATGTGGATTCTTGAACTGGCTTGAATTTAATACCAGGACTAAATGCTTTTAGATTTACCAACAAGATTATTATGCTACTTTCTCTCTCAGGGATATATTCACATCATGCTGTATAGGGATTTAAAAACCTGACTCCCACTGAGAATCAAGGCCCTGTCTACTGTGCACATTTCACCCAAGTATTTTAACCAGGTTGTGGCTGATTCCACAAATGGTTAGTATGGTCCTTAACTGTGTGGCTTTGTGTTTCAATCCTGTTTATGAGGGCTCTAAGATGAAGGTTTAACTAGGGTCTTTCGCTTTGTGTATCTGACAGCCTAGCCATTTTGGTGTAACTGAGTTAACGATCTTCCAATCCTCTTGGACAACATCCAGAAGTACATCAATCTACTACTCATGGCTTCAGTTGTGGAGGCAGTATGGGAAAGCTAGGTGCCTAGACTTCCCAGAATGCAACGACATGCAAACGTGGCTGTGCAGCAGGTTGGGTGTCAATGGGCAAGCACAGCTGAAAAGTGGATGAACTGAATGCTGTTCATGTCAGCCTTGTCCCATCCCGGTTACACTCAGTATAGTTCTCGCTGCAATGTAGGTGGGGGCCTGAGAGGGCTAACTTCCCATGGATCGTAGTGAAAGTGCCCCCCTTAGAATTCCTGTTCTGAAGCAGGTTTGTCAGTGGGAGCCTGTGAAGTTGTAAGGAAACCGCCTTCTGGGCTGGCAGAGAATCACAGAAATCACGATTCACACAGTAAATTCACTTTAACCACAAGACAGACCGACCAAAATGACATTTCAAATTCAGCCACTCACAGCTCATCACTTTAACTGAAGCTCTTGATGTACATATTCTATACAGTGCCCGAAAACAAAGCTCCATTAAGCTCTCTTCCAGAGACCCTCAGTGCCTGTGAAAGTCACAAGCCGCCGTTTTGCTCTCCAGTCTGATGCTTTATGGACAGTGAAGAATTCCCCTGAAGTTTTGCACTTGGTAATACACACTCCACTTTTCCTAGAGATAAATTGAGCTAGCTGAAGCCATTTTTCTTCTGGCCATTTCAGTTTTGGATACAGCCCTTTTATAAAATGGGACTTCCCAGTTCTTCAGCCTTAGCTATCAGCCTGCAGGAAAGGAAATTTCCTTCAAGGGCCCTGTTTCCTTACATGTGGATAAAGGAGTTTCTCTAGGCTGTTTTCCCTCCCTCTATTTCTCTGATAGAAAGAACTCACCTGATTTCCTGGCTCTGATCTGGCCAGTGTGTGTAGCAAGCAGCGATTCTCTTCCTAACCAGCTACTCCCCTGGGGAGCAGCCTAACCCAAAACAATGGAGACAGCAGAGTCTCTTTTTTCTTTTTTGGTTACATTTTAAAATTAATTTGTGCAGAGGGAAATCCTATCTGAGGTTTAACTAGACTAGTGAGGGGAAATAGCCCTGTTGGTCCAACAATGATTAATGACATCCATCCACTGCAGTAAAACAATGGAAGACAGTGGAAGACAGAGAATGGCTGGCCAGCTGAAAAACAGAAAACAAAGCCTTGCATAACTAGAAAGATTATCCATACAGTATCTAAGTCCATACATGTACCCACAGGTAAAGGGAGCAGGACAAAAAAGCATAGGGGGAAAGAGTTCTGTGGTGATACGGTCATATTGCTTTTCACTTTATCCCTGCAGCACACTAGGAATTCTACCTTACCACACCCAAAACATTCCTAGGAAGGAAGCTCAAGTCACAGGAACTCCATTCTGTGGCTGGAGAGAGGCAAAAGGCTAACCTCTTTGCTGTCTGTATTGTAGGCCCCCAAAATATGCCAGCTTCACTTCCCCTCAGAGAACTAATTTCTTCCTCCCATTTTACTTCTACTTAAAATAAAACCAGCTGAAGAGATATTTTGGCTAGAGACATTGAAATACACTTTTGGTCTAAGGCACCTCTCAAATGTAGAGGTGATATCCTGGCTCCACTGAAGTCAATGGCAAAACTCTGATTGACTTCAGTGCGGCCAGAATCTCATCCATAATGTTCACACACAGCAGAGAGGCCCCTGATTTGTAAAGTCGCATCTGGCAGTCCCACACGAAGTGAAATGCTCTGAGCTCAACATCTACCACTTAAGGACAAAATGCCTCAGGCAGAATTCAAACCTGGGGCCCCACAAGTCTAGATTTTTCAAAATTGATTCTTAGAACACTAAATCCTCTCTCACCCATCCATATGAAAACAAACAGTAAAGTTGTAGAGTAACGTGAACATCTTGCAATAAAATTAAATTCCAATAATCATTCAACATCAATTTTTCCAAATAAAAATAATACTTTTCATTTTTATATTCGAGGAGATCAAAGCACTTTGCAAACAATAAGCCTCTCAATACCCATATGACATACCACAGGTAAATATTATGCTACCCATTTTACAAGTGGGTAAATGGAGGCACACAGAAGTTAAATGACTTATCGAAGGTTACACAGTTGATCAGTGGCAGAGTTGGGAATGGAATCCAAGAGTACCAACTCTCAGTCCCCTACTTTATCCACTGGACATTATTGCCTTACTGCATTCAGAGGTTTTATGTTACACATGTAAGTTATTAACTGGAAAGACATATCTATCTACTGTAGGAAAAACTGTATATTTTATTACACGATCTTAGAAGCAGGTATACAAACCTTTAAAAAACTGTGTAAAGATCCATCATTATTTTGACAGCTCTTCCAAACACACTACCTCAGTAAACATAATAAAAATATTGTTCTACAAATATAACTACTAGTCACAGGTTTAGGGGTAGGAGACTCCATCTGCCTAGTATAATCAACTTTCAGATGAGTAAACAGCTTTTCAAAATGCTCAGTACAAAACTCCCACTCATTCCTCCTCAGGTGACTTGACCGCCTTAATTACAATGTCTATTACCGTAACCCAAAGCTGGTCCAATCACTTGGCACTCTACCTAATAAATAAAAATCTGCTTATAATGGATTTACCCTGGGGACATTTCAAATGACTAAGGTAAATGCCGGTACTGAGGAAGCCTATTTAATAAATTCTTACCTTTTCACAGACCTGGTAGTTTTCAGTTGCTTCTGTAAGAGTACTGTCTCATGCATTTAAAATTAACTCAAACATTCAGAAGCAATATGAACTACTCTAGATTCCAAAACATCCCGCCCCCCAACCTAGTTCAAGAAAAAAAAGCATGGACATTTTCTTTAGGGTTGAAACACTAGGTTTGTAAAGCATTGGCCCCTGAATTTGAATTTTTTTGGGGGGTGGGGGGTGTCAAGCTTTGAAAGTGAAACCAAAACATGCAATAACCTTAGAATAGGATGAGCTTGAATGATAAACTAGATGATTTAGGACTAACTGACACCAAAAGCGACAGTCCTGTGTTTGCAGTGGAGAGCTACACCGCCCCAGGGGGAGCACGGGAGATGTTGTGCACCAGAGAGGCACTCCCAGAGCTTCCGAGTTACACCCAGAGGAAAAATTTCCTACACCTCCTTGAAGAGTGCAGCATAATTCCTTCAACAGCCAGTCCCTGCTGGCTGACACAAAAGGGAGGACAGAGCCAGGACTACAACTATGCCCCCATCATCCTCTTGTTCAGCCAGTTGGTCCCAAGGGGGCAACTGAGTAGCATCCCTGATCATAGAGGTTGTGATTTTTGTTTCCCCTGACAAAGGTCACTCCTTATGCCTTCCTCTCCCATTGTGAGCTTTACCCGTGATCTAGGTAAAAAATATGCATCTTACACTGCTAAAGGCACATTGGTATGCATCTTACATTGCTTAATCAACATACAATTGCCTGACCTCCAGCTCCTTTGCACCTCTCTCCCTCCGGGTTCTGGGGGAGGTGGCTGTGACAAGAAAGCCTAGGTTGCCTCCTCTTCAAGGGAAAAGTGAAGGAGTAAAGGATTTAGCAAAGATTTTCAAAAGCAGCTAAAAGAAAAGGAGGACTTGTGGCACCTTAGAGACTAACAAATTTATCTGAGCATAAGCTTTTGTGAGCTACAGCTCACTTCATCTAAGGTGCCACAAGTCCTCCTTTTCTTTTTGCGGATACAGACTAACACGGCTACTACTCTGAAACCTGTCAAAAGCAGCTAGTGATTTTAGTTGCCCATTGGGACACCTTAGAGAGGCCTGATTTTCAGAACATGCATGCTCAGCTTTTTCTGAAAGTGAGATCCCTTCAAAGAGTCTGAAGGTGGGCCCCCAAAAATGGAGGCATCAAAATAACTGGTCACTGTTAAAGTCTTGGCCTTTGTTTATTCTCCTTTTCTCCCATTTTGACTCGAGAGAAGACTGGCTGGACAGAGGGAGCACAATCCATTCTACCAGTTGCCAATTCTCTTCCCTGCTCTAGCACAGGGATGCAGGAGAGGCACACCTGAGAATTTAAACAGGTTTGTAACTCTAAAGCATTCAGCAATTGCAGTATCTTGGGTGTTCGATAGAATTCAAAAGAAAGGGATTTACATGCAATGATCAAAATACTGTTATGTACAGCATATCATGGCACCGCTCCCCAAAGAGGCTATTCAGCGTAAATAGGAACCAGCACAGGGTATTGCTTCAAGGCTTAACATTTGTGAGCACTCTTGCACCAGTAATCTATTAGCATTACACATCATCAGTTCTCCTGTAGAAACACTTTTTGGATCGAAGGTTCCTACCTTTCTAAGAAATCTGATGATTGCATCTGAAACCCAGTGCACCTGTAGGGACTGTACAAAAGAACAGACACACAGATATATCATGTATTTATGCCTACTAGGATGAGAACACTATATAGTGACAGTTGCTAATATCATATACTCACAATCTCCTTGTGAACTTTGATTTATATAGCAGGCTATGCATTAAGCACCTTACCACTTGCCTTGTATTTACTTCATTATCAGAATAAAAACTAAAAATTTAAAATTCTATATAATATAAATACAATGCTGTTTGCACTGTATCAGGTCTGGCAATTTATTTTAAGACATTTATGCTTGAATCTTGTCCCCCTTCTCCCGAAATCAGTGGGCATTTTGCTACGGACTTTAGTAGGGTCAGTGTTTTACCTTCGGTCTCTTGATAGGTTCTAGGGATACACTATTCTAAATGGTAAACTTAAAGCTATTATCATGACAGCTGTTTTATGTTTAATCACCGGCACCTTAGTTAATCATTCACCCATCAGCTGGATATTCTCTAACACCAGGGTGGGGGGGGGGGTGGTTGTTTCCACAGGACTTTGAAAAAATTTTAAAAAAAATTATTCTGTTTTTTTTTAAAGCAGATTTGATATTATTTTCTTAGATTCTCTTAATCTAAAGGGTTTTAATTTTCATTACTTTTCCAAAATGGACAAATGTTCACATTTTGGAATACAGATTTTGGGGGGTGGAGGTAAGAGGTCTGAGGAGGTTTTAAAATGATAAGTTTTCAGTTGAAAATATCCTTCCATGTGAGCAAAGATGGCCATGCAAAATCCAAACCAGAAAATACCCCCATCAATGGACAGTCTTCATTTTTTGCCAATAGTTTCCATAGAAAACTATCAAAAGTTATTTAAAAAATTTAAAAAGTCTTTAAAATTAGAAAAATGTTGACCAGCCCTCCCAGTATCTTTTTTTTTTAAGCTGTAACATTGCATATTTTACTACAAACATGTTTATTGCACGCTTGCTTAGTAGCTTTTATTTTGAACTTTTTATATGGTTAGGGAAGTTGTATCATCTTTAGACCAAAAAAAAAAAAAAAAAAAAAAGTGTGGTAATTCGTCCCACAAAACCAACCGGTGGGAATGCATGTATGTTAAAGGTTGAATTCTGCCTTCGGATGGGTAGATCTGAGAAGCTTTTAAGGAAGTCAGTGGGAAATGTGCATGCAGATCTTCGGGTAGAATTTGGCCATTACAGTTTAACTCCACACTACAGTCTCTTAGGCCCATTTCAAAGTTGGGGGCCTAAAGTGAGACCATCGCTGAAATAGAGAGCAGCCTGGTTTCACAATGAACATACTGAGCGCCAGCAGTTCCAAGTGCAGGAAAAATCAGGCTACTTTTACATCAGTGCCTAAGCTTAAGCATTCAACTTTGAAAATGTGTTCATAACCTCAAACTTAGCAAGTTAGCCACCAATAATGTACCTTCCAGTTCTCTCTGATGAGCCATAAGAAACAATGTCAACGCAACTCCCAAATGCTGCGAAGTACCCCTGTAAAATCAGACGTCCAGCAGGATTAACAGTGCTTTTCATATGGCTGGACTTGGCAGCTTTTATGACAAGAGCATCTTCATCTTATGTATCAAACAGAGTGCGGTTCCTCACAGGGAACACACTGGTGTATCTTGCTTTATTATATATGAGAGTGAATTTTACACAACATTCTCCCCAGTTTTTATAATAATTTGACTAACAACAACAGTGACCTAAATAAATTTCAGAGTAGCAGCCATGTTAGTCTGTATCTGAAAAAAGAAAAGGAGTACTTGTGGCACCTTAGAGAAACCTCACGAAAGCTTATGCTCAAATAAATTTGTTAGTCTCTAAGGTGCCACAAGTACTCCTTTTCTTTTTGCTAAATAAATTTATAATTCTTGCATTGTTTAAGCTACACTTATTTCAGAAATCTCAGGATCTTGTCTGCTTTGGATAAACATGTAGATATGTTCCTAATTAGTTAATAGACTTTACTCCTGAGTTCTTTGATCAGAGTGAATCTTTGATCAAAGAATCTAAGGTTGAGGGAAAATTTCTATGCCTCTGTTTGTAATATATTGCTAAATTTCCACTTTACTTTACATAATGACCTTAATGCAAGTGATTCTTAAACTCTCAAATGTATGCTAAAAGTTTTGTATTGTGAAATGAGTTATCTGAATACACTTTCTGCTAACAATGGTATATTCACAATACACTTAGGACAGAGTGTCTGGTATGTTAACCCACCACATGGTTCATTTGATATATAGTCGACTCCTAGGCAGGATGGAACAAATTCAGACCCACTGTCAGGAGTGCACCTCCACTGGCTTCAACAGAGTTGCAGCAAGCTGAATTTAACTTTAAGAAAGCCTGCTGGCAGGTATGAGCAGGATTAAAGAAAAAAACAGCTCCAACAGATATCAGGAAAATGATAATAAAACTTTATATTTTTCTATGT
Source organism: Lepidochelys olivacea (assembly GCF_965140295.1). Taxonomy (NCBI): domain Eukaryota; kingdom Metazoa; phylum Chordata; order Testudines; family Cheloniidae; genus Lepidochelys; species Lepidochelys olivacea. Next base: position 18,291,014 of record NC_140414.1, on the reverse strand, counting down.
GTACACTCAGCCAAGGTAAAACCTAACAACAGAAGTAAAGAATTAGAGAAGATAAGACTATAGTAGAATTATTCTTTATTTCATTAGGGGATCTTCTAATTGAAAAGGAATGAAAACCAAATCACGCACAGCATACACCAAAGGACTAAGAGACAGAAGTTAGCCAAACTCCAGCAGACTTTTTCACAAATTTACAAGAGGGATCCCAGTGAGAGGAAAGTTGCTTACATCACAATACTGTGAACAGGTGGGCCATGAGACACATCTGGAAATGACAGGCCGCTTGAAGTTCAGTTGTGGGGGAAAAGTCTTTCTAAATATTTTGAGAGATCTACTCTGAGGAAAGACCAGGAAAGTCAAGTCGATTAAAACAATCAACATGTCTACAGCAGTCTCACAATCTTGCACGCATGAGATACTGTTTCAAGATATTACTGCAAGGCTCAGTAAGTGGGTTGATATTTTCTTCTTATGCTTTGACTGTTGAAGAGTAGAAGGCCAAGTTTACACTGAAAATGAACAAAATTGTAGGGCAGGAAAGGAAGCAAACCTTACCAAGTATAAACTGCCTAATAGAGGTAATTAAGGGTAGTTATAAATACAACGTCAAGCTAAGAGGATGCTGTTAAAGGGACACTGTCAAGATTGACAGACTTGCAATTAGACTTACTGGCATGTAGGCAAGTCTGTACCTCAGATAGTCCTTTTGGTGCTGTCTACCAACCCATAAAAAAGAAACTGACTGGCAGAACCAAGGTAACAGCATGACACATCCGTATACAGGCAAAAATAATCCCCACACTCCATGTTGGCTCATCTTGAAGACTAGTTGAGATTTGATGCATGCAGGCTGCAGTTTGGAGGGGATGGTAGTGTTTTCACTATCAAGGGAACTTTATTTTAATAATTGGGATAGGGAATTATATTTCCTGGATCCATTATATTTAAAGAAATGCTTATTACGGGCTGCTACGATAAAAGTGTCCTTTTACAAATAACATATGTAGGAAATATAAACTCCTCCAATATACCACAATGAATGACTGTATGCTCTCTTGAAAAAAATCGCTGCTCGATCATATTCTGGCAGCACTGAAGAGCTTGCTACTAAAAATGGTTGCAAATGTTCATTAAAAATATTTTGGGTCCCCCCAAATTAAAAATTTGAAATTCAAAAAATGTTGACAAGCTCTAGTTGAAACAGTACAGTATGATACTAAGTGGCAAATAGAGTTGAAGCATTTTAGTGTTATTAAATAATGGATTTAAAATTATGGTACTAAAGGGGGAAATATTTTGCAGATGACATCATAAGAAACAAAAAAATAAGGTACAAAAAGGTATACATCCTAAAAAAAAAAAAAAAGTCAAAACATGTATTAGAAAGTGACACAGAGCACAACAAGATCTTCTAAATTGAAAGGTTTTGCACCATCCAAGAGGTGATAAAGACAATGTATACGGTACACCAAGAAGGAATCTCTGCCCGAGTGATCAGTATGTATAGATTCTGAGTACCACCATGAAAGAGGTTTTATTTGTTTTGGTTTTTTTGTTAGGAAAGGACCAAAATATGGGACCCAGAACCTCCATGGCACACTGATGTTGAGAATGTCATGATCCAGCAAGGCTCCATGGTCTTCTCATTTCCAGAGAGAGACCACCACACTGCACTCAGCTGTTTATCGCCAAGGTTAGATTCGGCTGGAACCTCTTCCATGCTGCCTTAGGCCTAGTCTACACTGAGGTGGGGGATTGATCTAAGTTATGCAACTTCAGCTACGTGAATAACATAGCTGAAGTCGACGTACTTAGATCTACTTACCGCCGTGTCATCACAGCGGTAAGTCAACTGCTGACACCCCCCTGTCAACTCTGCCTGCACCTCTCGCTCCAGTGGAGTACCGGAGTCAACGGGAGAGCACTTGGCGGTCGATTTACCGCGTCTTCACTAGATGTGATAAATCGACCCCCACTGGATCGATCACTCCGGAGGTAAGTGTAGACATGCCCTAAGTCTCCAGATCGTAAGTTTTCATTTTAAACAGAAAGGCAGTCTCAAGCTGTTATGGTGGGTGACAGGCTCAAAAACAATGAGCTGAGTGTAATTGCTACAGTGATGTCTGCCTGTGTTTTCAGAACCTGAAACAATCGTTGAGAGGTGTGACCTGCTCCCTTCATCTCCCTGGGCACTATCTCAAGGTACCCAATGACAACCACTTTGGCTTTTAAAGTATTATCTGTTTCTTGGATCATAAAGACTTGTAAGAAAAGGAATGGGAACAATCATTTTATGAAGGGAGGATCATACTGTGAAGAGCTGCAGACGCTATTGTAAGAGGTGGCAGGTTCTGGCAGCACAAGTCAGTGGGCTTGGGAGTACCACCACTTTCCCCCAGTTCCCAGTCAAGGAGGACTCAAACTCAAGGAGCCTAACAGAGCCTTGGCGCCCCCAAGGGGAACCAAGCGCAAGAAGCTCAGTGGAACATGACAGCCTCACTGAGGGGAAGAGAAGCATGAGGAGCTCAGTACAGCCCACATGTGCATTCAGACCCTGCTGAGGAGAAGCGAAGTTCAATCAATGCAGATAGCACACGTGGTCATGTTTTGAACATCTGTGCAATCCACTGTGTGTGCCATCTCATGTGGGCAGTGCTTATGTTGTGGGCGAAGCTTGGAAGAGCACTTTCTCTCCCCACCATGTCTGACCCCTAGATCCTACTTACACAATTGCCCAACTTTTCCCCTCCACTTCCTATGGGAGTAGGTTTTCATTCCTCCCCAGCTGGGGACTGGGGCTGCTGAGAAGTTCTGAACATACCAAGTAGGAACTTCACTGGGGGGGGAGAGAAAGGGATAGTGGTTTTCCCTGTCTGACTGACACCCAGCTAGAGGAATCTTAAGTTAGGTAACTCCATCACCACCATCTGGCAGTCAGAAAGGAGGCTGCAGTACCTCACTCCCTGTTGTCCCTCACTGCCTCCAAATGAAGCAACCAATTTTCCAGTCTATTTAAAGCAGAGGAACCCCAGTCTCTATCCCCATTTCCCCTCCCCTGGCAGCAGCTGCATGGAGTGGAGTTTACCGCTCTCCTAAGCTTGCAACAACCTGAGCTGGCACAGGACTTGCATGGATCAAGGCTAGCACCCTAAGAAGGCTGCTTGGAGACTGCAATGCTGAGCTTGTTTCCAAAAGCTCACCAGACCAGATCCAGCTGCTCCGCAGCTTGCTCCTTTTATCATCAAGTATGCATTGGCTCTGACCCTCTTCAGATTCAGTCAGACTGGTTTGCAAATAGGTTACAATACAATAAGGTGCTGCTGAGCCCAATACTTCTGTGTAACTCAGCCTGTAATGCTTGCTAAGAGGTAAGGTGCTGTTCAACTTGGTAGAAACTAGCTGGGCTTAGGTATAAAGCTGCTATCTTTTGGAGAGAAGCTGCCAACCCAAAATGGACAATTTAAATCTGTGATGACTTGCTGTGGAGTAATGTTTGTTTTCTGCCTACCAAAGATTTTACCTACCTTGGTGTTTCCATTTCCATAAACAGTACCTCTCAAGGCTTGATTAACTGCAACCACAGATTTATGCCTTATTATTGGGGCAGGAGTGCACAGACAATTGGCGGAGGGTGGAAAACTGAAAGATGGTGGGGAGAAAAGTTAGAGCACTGAAGAGGGAAAAAGTTTTTCTACACTTCAATAAGAAAACCTGTGGTGTCAAAATGAAAATAAGAATCTCTTGACGTTTTCAAGGGGGTCAGTTTGAGATCACCACGACCCTCCCATTCAGCCCATGAACATGTATTCCATTGCTTGACATTTCAACAACCAGTGGCTTAGAGCAGCGGGTCTCATCCTTTCCATACTTTACCACCACCCAACTTACAACAGGAAAATGTCTGGGCCCTCCCACCTTCCTCTAAACATGAAGAGAAAGAGTAGGGTCACAACCCCTTGAAACCTGTTCTCAGGTTGAGAAGCCCTGGATTAGACAGTTCACGAATATCAAAAAGCTGTTTCTCTGATGCATTTGAAAAACAAAAGCCTTTTTTAAAATCTCTCACCCTGTGCTGCCCCTCAACGTGTCCAGCCTTATTTGAAGAAAAGTTGCTATTTGCTCCTCTATGTCTTGGGCCCTCAAGCATTTGTAAAAAGTTAGAGAAAAGAAAGTCTAACAGACAAGACTGCACAATAATTATTTTCAGATGGACCAACCACATTGGCTTGAAAACTGAGGGCAACTCTTGGCTATGTCAAAATGTATCCTATCAAACCAATTATTTTGAAATTGCGTTAATCACATTCAGTAGACAAGGGCTTAAAAAATCACAGCCATTTGTACAACATAGCTATTACTGGGAAAAGAAACAAAACCCCAGAAGTTTAAACAAAAGTTGTGTAAGCTGTGTGTGATATTAAATTCATGTGAGTGAGCATTTCTAGTTACATGAAATATCCCACAATATCTTCTCAAATTATGTAGAGCTCATTGTTGCTTCCACTAAAGTCAATAGGAATTCTGCCATTGACTTTAATGAGAGCAGGATCAGGCTTCTAAAGAGCTAAGTATTTTGCAACATTTAAAAAAAAAAAATCATGGCCAAGTTCTGCTCTCAGATATGCACGAACACCTGTTGTTGTCATCAGGGCACACTGTGTATATGTAACCAAGGAAAGATTTCAGTGACACATTATTTTATTTTTCATCTATCTTAGTCAAAATTGCCTTTTTCAAAGGCTAATGGAAGAAGCTACAGCTATCTGGAATAGATTTCTAAGCAACCATGGACATCTGCTGTACCTTCCGTATGGAAGTCTAGGAGCATGTCGCCGGGATCTTGTGTTACAGCTGATCTCCTGTAGACCACGTGAATTCTTCCTCTCTCTTCTTCCATTTGTTTGCCTCTTTCCAAAGGTTCAATGAAATATTCATCTTTATCAGTTCTTATCATTCCAGCCTGGTGAGGAGGGAGGAGAGGAAGAGCACAAAGTATGTCAAAAATCCATTTTCCTGACTCGATACATTGATAAGCTTCTACTGACATTTTAAAGATGTGTGAAAAGTACAACAGCCAGCAGCTGACCGTAACACAGGCAGATTACTTCACAGTAAAATAAAATCAGTTAGGTTTTTTTTTTTATTTGGGCTTTACACAGGACCCAGAATATTTCTAGCTACAGAACATTTTGACCTGTGCATAGACTAGCTCTCATAGGCATTAATGGGAGTCATACATATGTAAAACACACACACACACTCCCAACAAAATACATGCCTCAGGCACAAGTTTTATAGGAATTCTAGCATTTGTATGTAATGAGTAAAACTGATATTTTAATTAGCTATTAATACAGATATTTATGACTTGAGGAATGCAGTGCCGGGTGTCTTCCATTTGTCTGTGCTCAGCGTCCCACAGGAACTGCTCAACACCTTACAGAACTGGGCCTTAATTTTACTGGTCTACAGTCACCTGGGCACTCCCCCTAAACAACTGCATGCCATTCAACCCTCTAATTATTGATCCCTGTGGATTAACAGGTCATTCAAACCCCTCTCTCTGCACCTTTCTCTTGGGAGGGCTGTGAACTGGACTTTACAGATGTACAGGTTAACTCTACTTTCACTGACACTGGTATTAACTGGGACTAAACTCACTGGAATAAGTTACATCAGCATAAAACAGGCAGGTAGGAGTGAAAGGAGACTCAGGTTTATGATCATGTGGCAAAATGTCATCTTCCGATAACTTGAATGTAAATCACAGCAAGCAATGGAGAGAGAATTAAGCAGTGTAATCAAGGGGAAGACCGTCTTAAAAAAAATCCTCTTAGGGGGAAAAAAAAGAAAAAGCTTTCATACTTCCTTTAACTCAGAGCACAGCAGCCTGCATTCTGTGTGGCAGAGTGACTGGCCATGTGCAGACTATTTGGAGATACCAGTGAAAAAAACAAAGGGATATTCTATTTTGAGCAATCTGCCACCTACTTTTAAAGGCATAATATGAACACCTATATACAAACGTATGTACCAGGCAAGAAAGGGACTAGAAACAATCATTATGCAACCACTCTTTCTGTAATGTTGCTCAATATTCTCTCCCCTATGGTATGATTTAGTCACTTTGCATCCAAGTATCTGAGTTACACAGAGACATCCAAATGTGGGAATATTGGGCAGGCCGTGCACCTCTCCTTCCAAGTGCAGAGGGGGTTCTCTGCCCCTGGATCATAGTGCTTCCTTGGGGAGTGAGGGGTAGAGTGCAAGACAGCCACGTCAGCAGCACCATCTCCCCTCCCAACTGAACTCAGCCCAGGCCTCTCCATGTGGGCTGCATTTGCTGTGGGGGATAGGCTCCAGACTAGTCAGGGTTCAGGTGGCAGGATGAGAGAGTTAGGAAAAGAATACAGGGAATACAGCCCCAAGTACAATCTTTTTTGCACAGCTTGTCGAGCATCCCTCGGAGCTGCTGGGGCTGGTATGTGCGTGACAGGCAAACCCCTAGCTGCATTTCTGAGAGCTCCCCTCTACAAGTAAAGCCCCAAATGCTAGGCTTGCACAGAAATGTACAGATAAGTACAGAAGCAAACAAGCAGCTGAGCAGAATCTCTTATATTATTTCCCAATCAGTCAACATGGTGCAGCCTTCTTCATCAACTCCAGATATCAGATTAGGATGAAGCGCAACCCAGTATATAAACGTGTAACATTGCTGTGATCCAACCATAAAGTCACAAAGCTATACATCGCTAAGTGTCACATCAGAGTGCAAGAGGAAAGGCATGGTGGCATTCCTAAAATGGTAGAAATAAGCGTTGTCTGAGGCTAACACCTGAGTACGGGTCCCCCCTAGAAAAAGAAATATAGTGTGACAAAGCCTTTCACCAGTAAGACATTTCAAACTCTCACGCTGACTAACATGCATTTATTTCAATGCATTATCCTTCTTCTCCTCTCTTTTCAGAAACCAAATAAATTCAGGGCAAAAGAGCTTTTCAATGTAACATTCTAGCAGACGATTTAAATGCATGTAAGCCATGAATTTCAAAGTTATGGCCCTGCCTGTAACCACACTGTACATATACTGTGTGGAATAAGATGAGATTTAGTGCCAGACTTTCGAAAGTGCTCAACACCCACAACTGGGTCCAGATACTCAAAAGATCCTGGTGCATCGAATGGGAGCTGCTGGAAGCTGAACTCATAATCTGGGCTGAGCGCCTAACCCCTGGTCCAAGCTGGGCAAAAGGGCCAGAGCAGCATCAAGAGGCTACAAAAGCCCTAGGTCCCACCAGGGATCTGCTTACAAGGCCTGGTGTGAGAAGTGCATCAGGGCTGGTACATGCATTGAAGATTCTGGATCCCAGGAAGCTTTAAGTTAGACAAGCCTCAGGGAGTTACATCAGGTGTCTCTTCAGCCGCTGGGGCGGCACAGTATTGGGAAGGCTCAAAGGCAGCCCCTCCACATCTGTCCCCATGCAGGTCTGCAAAATCACTGAGTTCCAACACACACCAAAGCTTTGCATTTCAATTCTGAATCATAACTACACTATGTGTTTTCTGTACAAAATAGAAAAAATTATTTCAACTCAGTCTCAATATGTCAGATGTAAATGAACTGTGAAGGTTTAAAATGAAAAAGTTACAAATTTGAGAAGTCATCAAAAAAATTCCCTCAAAGTGTCATGAACACTTTATCACCCACCACAGCTTTTTTCCTTAGAATTTGAAAAATGGGAGGTGTACTGAAAAGTAGCATTCTTATATCCATAAGAATGTATAGCATGCTGGATCTGCTACTTGGTTATCACTGCTATACCTTGACATCAGTGGGTTTGCCTTTAAACAGCAATAAGTACTGTCTAAGGTCACCAACCCTCCAGGATTGTCTTGGAGTCTCCAGGAATTAAAGATTAATCTTTAATTAAAGAGGTCATGTGATGAAACCTCCAGGAATACATCCAATCAAAACTGGCAACCCTTGTGTGCAGTAGTATCAGGATTGGACCCTACGTTATAAATTATTAGAGAGAAATGTCTAAAGGAAATGAAAGGGGATATCAATTACAATCATCAATAAAACTTACCTGAAATATCTATGATTTCCAATAGCATTCATACTGAGCAACAAAGTCATTGTGATTTTATTACTTCTTAAAGATAGCTTTAGTTTTCAAAATGCTTTACTGCATGAAGAATATTTACTTCAGTGCCTAAGGGTCAGGAGCCAAACCACAGATTTTGCCTACATCATTTTTTCAGGAGGGTTTTGAAACGGTTTGACTGAATTCACTTAAATCATAAAATCATCTGTTACCATCATTTATTCATTTTTATGGTTAACACCATTTCTTAAATATTATGGAATTTAAGTAACTATAAATACTACTGTTTCATTTTTCCTTTATTTTTATTATGAGTGGCAGTAATCATTGTGATTTTTAGGTTGGAGTAAGTCAAGTAACATCACACAGTTTTTTCCCTTTCATGTGGATAACCAGCATTATTAGATTGGGAATGAACAAGTCCCTTCGCATGTTAATGGTTTATTTTCTTGCCATTTGTCTGGCCAAAAAGTGAGTTTGTGCCTACAGTTGCTATGTTACTGGTGTAAAACCTTATTCTGGCACACAGATTTTGTTTAAATAACCCACTTTTTACAAAGCTGTTTGCCTACAGTTTGAAAGTAGCTGTGTCCAAAGGCAGTGTGAAGTCCAGAAAGTAACTCTGGCTTCCCTTCCCAGCTTTAATATGTGCTTTCTTCTTTCCTGTGTTAAGTCTACAAAAAAGAAAGGAGCCCATAATTATATTATTCATAATGTGGGTGCCTTTTTGTACAAGGAATACCAGAATAAGTTGCAAGAATTAAGTGAAATTTCAACTTTTTTTTTAATATGCACTGAATATAAACCATGTTTTTAAGACAGACCTATCACAAAAAACCCCAACTCAGTTACTGTACCTAATAACACGCCTCTTTACTTAACCTTCTGCCACCCCAGTAACTCTGCTATTTAAAGGGGGGGGGGGGAAAATGTTCATTTAAAAAAAACAAAAACAAAAAACTATTACTCTAAAGCGAAGAGTACCCAAAGCAAGTGTCCAATTTCATGTAAGCATGCAAAATTAATCTGAGTTGATATTATGAAATGCAAATTGAAACAGTATAAACACAGAAACAAAAATGGCATCGGTTCAGGATGACTTGCCATGCAAACATACCTGGCAAAGCAGAACAGCTGCTCAATTTAGAAAGCATATTCTACTCTGACTGCATCATCATCAGGTGCAAACTGCAGCACACACCAGATTTTCCATAAAAGATGCATAACAGTGTTCTTGCCTAGACATACATCTGGATTGCACACAAATAGTTAATGCAGTGTCCTTGATTTAGAGTTAGTCATGCAATCAATGAGAATGTTACCTTTTTAACAACAACATTTCCTGGCATTTAATGGCATCCTATGGATGTGTTCCTGATCTAACAGTTAATATTGAATTACAAAGTCACAGAACAACTGGAATGGGTGGCAATAAACACAGAACCTGGTAAGACTTGTATGCATTCCTCGCTTAACAGGTTCAGTATCCTGTTTTTATAACTTGATACTGTGTCAGACTGTGATTGTGTCACAGTATTAGTAATGGGATACAGAGCCTTTCAGCCCTGAATCAGTTTCACATCCATCCTGGGTCAGTAGTAGCCAAAAGCCATTACCATCTAATTACCTACGAGAAATGAGGTCAGAGGCTCAATCCAGTTTCACATCAAAAAACATCTTTGTAACCAGCACCCTCGCTGGCGACCTCGTCAGAGAGGCTAAGAACTGAATAGCCAGCCACTCGCCCGGGAAGGGTGATCATTCCAGAGAAGGTTTGAGGTACATTGATGGAGCCCATTGGAGAAGCTTATATACTGCTGCTACGCACTTATTCCGTGGATGAACAATGGGCTTCATTCTCCAGCATTTTCAAGTGTTTTAAATTCATTTTTTTAAAAGTGGAGGCAGACCCCTCCCATGCCAAAGCCCTTCAGCCACCTCGACACTAGAGAATTCTGGGACTGCAAGCCTCTGCCCTGCTTGTTGTAACACACCTGGTGCCCGCACACAAAAGGGCTTGTATCTGTGCCCAAGAGTTCTGCACCGTGCTAAGGCCCACCGATCCATTATAATGGTGTCACGATGGCGATGCTCTGGAACTGCTCCCCATGAAGCCAGTCAGGACTCTGGGGCAGTAGCCTTCCTGTGAGGAGCCTGTCTTCAGGAAACAAAACTCACACAGCTTCCACCTTCCTGAGTCTGACCTCGGAGCATTCAGCATCCTCTGCCCCTCCGTGCACTTCCCACAGCGAGTCCGCTCAGGCGGGGCTCCTGGGGAAGCCAGAGGGTCCTGCACCCCAACTTCGCAGTCAGACGTGACTCTCAGCCAGCCAGTAAAACAGAGGTTTATTAGATGACAGGAACATGGTCTAAAACCGAGCTTGTAGGTGCAGAGAACGGGACCCCTCAGCTGGGTCCATTTTGGGGGGCAGTGAGCCAGACAACCACGTCTGCCCTTCACTCCATGTCCCAGCCAGCCCCAAAACTGAAACTCCCTCCAGCCCCTCCTCCTCTGGGCTTTGTTCCTTTCCCCGGGCCAGGAGGTCACCTGATTCCTTTGTTCTCCAACCCTTTAGCTCTCACCTTACAGGGGGGAAGGGCCCAGGCCATCAGTTGCCAGGAAACAGGGTGTCGGCCATTCTCTGCGTCCAGACTCCTGCACACACATGCCCTCTAGGGCTCTGCAGTGATTATACACCCTTACCCCACCACCTAGATACTTAAGAACTGCCTAGGGGAAACTGAGGCACCCCCACACTATTCAGAGGAAACATTACAAACAGTCCCACTTCGTCACAAATGGTACTTTGGATCACTCGCAGCTTTGGGGACAAAAGCAGCCCGGTCATCAATGGCAGCACGGCAAATGTCCCACCTCTGAAGTTCCCAACAGCTCTGATGGGGCTCCACAATAGGAGTCAGGCTCAATCAGACCTCTCTGTGGCAGAGCCTTTTCTGAGAGAAATTATAGTATTTTCCCTCCAGCTTCCAACAGTTCATCTGAACAATCTGTCTGCCTCATTCCCAGTCATGTTACTGCATTTGCCTTTTAGGGGATTTTACTCCAAGGCACTGCAGAAGCTGGGGCCGAAAAAGTCAAAGGCCTAAGGAAATGTCTGCCCCCTGCTTCCTCCCCAATACAGAGTCTCTTACTGCAGAACTCAGCCTTTTCTGCGGGCAGAACACAGTTTCACCCTCACGGCCCAGTCCAGGTGGGGTCACTCAAGCCAACCTTCCCTCAGGAAAGCAGGGAGCCAGGCAGGACTAGAGAGTCCAGCTCTGGGGTGGCAGAATCCAGGATTTACTGTTTTTGTAATGGGAATTAAAAAATATTAATTCATTTACCAAATTCTCTCAGGGAAATTCTCTGTGTCTCTACAAATTTCAGGCTGTATTACAAGAAACAGGGATTGAGAGACATGGTATCAAAGAGTACATATCCTAATGTCATCTTGCTGCCTAGCCACTATGGAGGAACTTGGGAGGAGGTCATGGGATTGCTTCAAGCAAAGATGAGATGCTGCTGCTGGGTTGGAGATGAGCAGATTATATGGAAACCAGGATTAAAAAGGGGGGTGCTTCAGTGTGGTCACCCAAGTCACCCCTCACGAAATCAGGGCAGTCGACGACCAATGGGTTATCTGGTCACCATATACAAAACCAAAATGCAGACCTGGGAAAACACATTAGGCTCTATTCTGTGGTAAGGTAACAAGCTAGTTGGGGGGGGGGGGGGTCCCAAGCATACAAAGACCATTTGCACTAACACATCTGGTTGAGATTCCACTGTGGGGCAAAAGGCATAGAAGTTCAGTGCAAGGAGCAGTGCAAAGCCAAAGGGCACATGGCAAAGCCAAAAAAAAGCACGTTTTAGGCAACATGGGTGTACGCTTACACATTAGCCATCCATCCATCCCAGGAAAAAATTCAGATGGATACTGTAGAGTAGTGTCCTAAGCACTGATCACAACAAGCTCTGATGTGTGGTTTCTTTTTATATATTCTATGCTATCAAGCACCTACGTCTATCTTCTGCATTTCCCTATTGATTTACCTTTCTAGTCTGATCTTTCTGCCTCTATTGTAGCTTGAAACTGATTTTTTGCTTATGCCTTTGGGACACTTGTGTGCTTTGCATCTGGCCCTGCACTGCCCTGAGTCTCACCATGTTGGTACAAATGGGAAAATATTGCATACAGAAAAGTGGGGCTGATCCATTTGTATACCTGTTACTCACATGTCATTCTCCACCTACCCCATTAAGATATATCCCCCAAAGACTACCAGTATCCTACAACCTGTATGTGCAGATAAACTGCATTATAGTACAGCCAAAGAATCAAAAATCCAAAAGATCCACTTTTGTCTATTAAGGAAAATTAAATTATTAAAATATTGGCAAAGTTCCCATGAGGAATTTCAACCTTCGAAACTGCAATGCAAAAGAGGAGGGCTAAGAGTTCTGTTATTCTGATGTACTGTACAGTTTACGGTCTGCACTAATTCCTGATCTTCTCCCCTCTTCATACTCCCTTTTCTAACTAAGGCAGGGGTTCTCAAACTGGGGGTCGGGACCCCCCAGGGGGTCGCGAGGTTATTACATAGGGGGTCGTGAGCTGTCAGGCTCCACCTCAAACCCCGCTTTGCCTTCAACATTTATAATGGCGTTAAATATTGTATATAAAGAAGTGTTTTTAATGTATGGGGGGGGAGGTGCACTCAGAGGCTTGCTGTGTGAAAGGAGTCACCAGTACAAATGTCTGAGAACCCCTGAACTAAGGCATGCCGTGATCAGCCAGCCTCACAGACAGAATGGATTCCCAACCATTCAAGCGGTAGTTACAGAACTCCACAAAAAACAGACTCCCCTCCATGCCAGAACTGCTTGAAGTAGGACGTGGTCCCCATGTTTCCCTTTCCCTGATATGCTGGCTGATGAAAACAGGAGCTGATGGGATTTTAAGCAGCAACTGTCACTTGCATGGCCTAGACAAATTACATGTGAACCTGATTATTTTCTTCAGGTCTCATACTGACCTATGCTTATTCATATAGATCTGGGGCCTGATTCTCCTCTGACTTTGACCAGCTTTATACTAGTGGAAACTCCACTGGACTTCAGTAGAGTTAACCCTGATCTATGCTGGTGTAAATGAGAATAGAATCAAGCCCTTAATCTTGAATGATGAAACTAAGTGATATTCAGTAATGCTATTACATTAAAATAGATGTTAAGTTACGGTAAAGAGAGACAATCTTCTCTCACTGACACTGCTGTAATTTCACTGAAATCAGCGGTGCCACACTTGTGAAAGAAATAGACCCGATTTTTTTTTGGCTCAGAGCTAGATTTCCAAGTGTTTACCATCTACAATTAGCCAGATTTTCAAAAAAGAGTAACATCTCCTAAGGGACCTAAATAAGAGGCCAGAGTTTCAAAGCTGCTCAGCATCCAGCAGCTGCTACCATGACACCTCTGGTTAGATTTTCAAAACAGCTCAGACCTTCCCTCCATCTTCACATGCCATGAACAGATCTCTGGCACAGCTGAGGAGATAGTCCACAATATCTGGTGGAGCTAAATTACCTGCAAAGCATTAAGGTTGGGTGCCTGGAATTTTTAACACCCATAAAACTGGGCCATTTCAAGCGTTTTATTGTCCATGCGCCATAGAAATAAAGGGAGTTTAACAGATGTAGAGTATGAGTGAAGAAGAGGGGAATTTTGTTTTGGTACCCAACGATTCTTAAATATTAATGGTTTGAGATGCTTTAGCAAGTGACACTTAAAACCCCACACAACAAAGAGGAAATTAGGGCTGCTGAAGCAGAATGTCCATGGATAAGAACAGAGAATTCACAGCTACATAAATAATTTGCAGAACCTGTTTACTCAGTACTCTCTCTCTCACTCTCTCTTCTCTTGATTCTTTTACAATAGGAATTTTACTTGGATGGGAACTGATCATCCCCACACATCTTCAGAAATATCTACATTTTTCTGAATTGTTGCACTTCTCTCTAATCCAGATCTTATGGTTCAGCCAGTTTTACATAGACTAACGTGCTATATATGAAGCTCAACTACTGTACTAAGGTTTCCAGTTAACTATAGGGTGTTGGGTGTAAATGGTATTTACAACTAAAGAATACCATAAGGTGAATTTGTAAATATACAAAATCTCTCTTCTAGTGGAAATCATATATAGACCATCAACCTTGGTGTTTTAGCTACATTTTTCCAGTCTACTGTCAGTGCAAATAGAGAATCCAGCTTTTGTTCCTGAGGAACCTTTTCCAAAAAAGGATCAATAAAAAGAGCTTGCAATTTTCCAAGCACATGGAGAGGGAGGAAGTCGGGTTTACATGGTCCACCCTTATACAGCCATTACATTTTCAGCTGATCGCCACTGAAAACTCTGCATTCCAGCATAGAACATTTCACAAACCCCTAGCCAGTGGAGAAAAGCAAGCAGGTGCTTACAACACCTTTTGTAAAAGGCTCATTTGAAGAAAAAAAAGAGTGCAGTGGAGTTTCAATGAAGTAGTATGTAGTGGAAAAAGTTCTCCACAAAAACATATTAATGAGGAAATACAGGAAAGTATAGTCTGAAGCCCTGGACCGTTGTTAATTTTACTGCTTTGCTTGTAAATTAAACAACATCTTAATGTATACAATGATTCCGCCAAATTAATGCAAATGTTTAGTTTAAAGATTGTGGTTCTAGTAAGTTTACTGCTTATTATTACTATTTTCTGTAGTATCTAAAATAGACAAACAAAACCACAACAAAACTATTACCGCAAAACGAGGAAGCTTTATAACCCTTACCAACTTTGTGAGAGTAAGGCCTGGAAATAAATATCAGTCCATTACCTGTGCGGTTTCATATTGGACCGAGACTGGAGGTCTGGGTTCAATTCTTGGCTTTCCTACATGCTTACCATACAACCATGTCCAAACCAGTTACTCTTGTGTGCCTCAGTTCCCAAGCTATAAAATGGAAACAACCATACCCTACCTCAAGGGCTGCCACAAGTACAAAACTCATTAATGATTGTAAAAACAATGAGGAATGCCTCATAAACTTAGGCCCAAATAAATTTGTTAGTCTCTAAGATGCCACAAGGACTTCTCATTGTTTTTGCTGATACAGACTAACATGGCTACCGCTCTGAAACCTGTCATTAATGATTGTGAGGCACTCAGATAGTACAGCGACGGGTGTCATACAAACTAGGTAGATAATGCAAAATAGATCTATGCACCAACACCTCCACATGTCGCTCTTCCATCACACCTCAACCCAAACTCAACTGGGCATGTGTAGTCTTGAGTCAAGAAGCTTGAGGGGGTCTTCATAACAGCCTTCATGTATGTTAAGGGCTGTTATAAAGAGGACAGTGATCAATGTTTCTCCATGTCCACTGAAAGTAGAACAAGAAGAAATGGGCTTAATTTTCAGATTTAGAAGGAGATTTAGAAAGTTTTTGTAATATCTAACCTAACTCCAAGGGTAGTTAAGATCTGGAATAGGCTTACACGGGGTGGGGCTGTGGAATCCCCATCCTTAGAGGTTTTTAAGAACAGACTGAACAAACACCTATCAGGGATGGTCTAGGTTTACTTGGTCCTGCCACAGCGCACGGAACTGGTTTAGATGACCTCTTGAGGTCCCTTCCAGATCTGTATTTCTACGTTTCTATAATCCAGAGGTAATGACGAAATAAAAACTGAAAGCAAAACTCCCAATTGACTGAAATGGGAGCAGAACCAGGTCCTGAGTGCAAAGTAAAAGGCCACTAGGAAGGTGGTCAGTTTTGCTCTGGTACGTATGGCATGCAGAGGGATCGCTCTCAGGCTAGGAGCAAATGTACTACTACATAATATTGCTGGTAAAGTCAAACCCGCAATATTATGCACATTTTAACCTCAAGACGACATTGAGAGAATAAAAAAAAAACAAGAAGAAAATCCAAAATGATACAAAGACTAGAGAAAAGAACCTAACAAGGAAAGTTACACTAAGCAATTACATTTATTTAGCAAAAATCAACAGCATTTAAGGGGGAACATAATTCTATACAAATATGCAAAGGATAGTAATGTAAGAGAGGAAAGGACAATTACTGACTTGGAGCAGTAAAACAAGGAGATATGGACTGAAGATTAAATACTGATATACTTAACTTGAATATTAGCGGAACTTTCTGGGTGGAACTATCAAAAGCATTTGCGGAAGTCTGATGTTCAACTTCCCTTGATTACAAAGACAGGTGGGAGCATAATTCTTTGAACTTTTAGAAAAGCCCACACTCCAGCCTCTGACAGTAAGGACAGCCAGAGAGCGGAACAGCTCACATAGCTAGCTACCACAGTTATTGTGGCTGCCATTACAAAGCCAAGATTTGCCAACGGTATCTATGATACCCGGTTTTCCCTAGTCTTAGAACAGGAAAAAGCAGAAGTGGAGGGAGGCTGGTTTGAAGTGTCCATAATGTGTCCATGAGATAAAAGTTGTTTATTTCAGCTTACAGTGTAGAAACTGTTTGTAAGGGTTGAATGTTTAATGGTGAGCATATGTTTGGATCAGTGAGTTGGCCCTTCCAGCCTCATCACTCTACGTGTAATAAGCTAAATCCAGAGAAGAATCACGGTGTCCAAATGTTCAATCATTAATCACACAGGTGAGTAGTATGCGGAGTAAGACTGGCGAAAGTCAAGATTCAGGAGAGACCAAGTTTGGTGTGATACCAGGAGCTCAGCATTGCAAACTGGTGCTCAGTCTGCTAATGGACAAAAACAGGCCTCTCGGCATGTAACAATGGCCTCTGTGCAGGCTCACTAAAGATCTATTTACTTCAAGTCTGCCTGCGTGCCACATCACCTATTTCTAATGAAACAGTGAGCAGTGCTACCAAAGGCAAGAGGAGGGCTCACGTGAGTAAGAGCTCCTCGAAGTCAGAGCTGCACTATGTGACTGGGTCTCACACAGGCTTTTCCTAAGAGAGCATTAATCCTCCTCTTCCTCCATGAAGAGCCAACCAACCCTGTTGCCCAGGATGGTTACGTCAATAGATGTTGTTTGTAGGAGAGCTACTGAGCAGTACTGAGGAAAGGCAGCTAATTCTTAAGAGGTGCAAGATATAAACCGCAAAGAACTGGGACACAAGACAGAGAGATGGAGGCTAGAGGAGAATCAGAAGTGTTTTTTTGCTGTCTCATCACCCATGAAGGTTGAAGTAAGCCGTGTCTGATAAGTAGTTGATGAAAATCCTGCTTTATTTTTAACATCAGTTCAGCTGAGGGCAGTGTTGTTTTGGGGGGTTGTCTGTTTCTTTTTTGTTCACTATGGATGAGAAAAGCCTTTTGTCTCTCTATTTGGCTTTAAATGGACAAGATACTTTTCTATAACATGTTGTTTGTGAATTAAACTGCATCTCACCACTGCTTGAACTCTATTCCATGAATGCAGAGTCTGTTGCCTTAGCATACACTACACTAAAAAAGGCTATAGGAAGGATCAAATCTGAGCACCAGAGCTATGCATGGTGCTGATGTGCCACTGAATTCTGCACTGACATTTCCTATGCACATCAATTTTATGTCACTGACAGCATACTGTCCAGACAACTGGAGTGCTCCAGAATTGTATTTAATGCATCATGTAATAAGAAACTATTTTCTGAAACTCTTTTCTCCTCTGAAATGGGTGCATGATGTTAAAAATTATCTTCGGTGAAGACAGCTAAATATTAGGGCTGTCGATTAATTGCAGGTAACTCACGTGATTAACTCAAAAAAATTAAAACATGATTAATCAGT
This sequence comes from Lepidochelys olivacea, assembly GCF_965140295.1. NCBI lineage: Eukaryota > Metazoa > Chordata > Testudines > Cheloniidae > Lepidochelys > Lepidochelys olivacea. The sequence goes on along the minus strand of NC_140414.1, from coordinate 18,273,080 downwards.
TTTAATCACACTTGTTAAACAGAATACCAATGGAAATTTATTACATATTTTGGAATTTTTTCCCTACATATTCATAGTTATTGTATTCTGTGTTGTAATTGAAATCAAAGTTTATATTATTTTTATGGCAAATATTTGCACTATAAAAATTATAAACAAAATAGGTTAATTAAAAAATGCTATTTAATACAAGTACTGTAGTGAAATCTCTTTGTCGTGAAAGTGCAACTTACAAATGCAGGGTTTTTTTTCTTCCACAACTGCACTCAAAAACAAAACAATGTAAAATTTCAGAGCCTACAAGTCCACTCAGTCCTACTTCTTGTTCAGCCAATCACTAAGACAAACAAGCTTGCTTACACATACAGGAGATAACGCTGCCCTCTTTTTATTTACAATGTCACCATAAAGTGAGAACAGGCATTTGCATGGCACTTCTGTAGCTGGCATTGCAAGGTATTTACATGCCAGATATGCTAAACATTTGTAAGCCCCTTCGTGCTTCAGCCACCATTCCAGAAGACATGCTCCCATGCTGATGACACTCATTACCAAAAAAATGCATTAATTAAATTTGTCACTGAACTCCTTTGGGGGAGAATTGTCTGTCCCCTGCTCTGTTTTACCCACATTCTGCCATCTATTTCATGTTATAGTAGTCTCGGATGATGACCCAGCACATGCTGTTCATTTTAAGAACACTTTCATTGCAGATTTCACAAAACTCAAGGTACCAATGTGAAATTTCTAACGATAGCTACAGCAGTCGACCCAAGGTTTAAGAATCTGAAGCGCCTTCCAAAATCTGAGAGGGATGAGGTGTGAAGCACGCTTTCAGAAGTCTTAAAAGAGCAACACTACGATGCAGAAACTACAGAACCCGAACCACCAATAAAGAAAATCAACCTTCTGCTGGTAGCATCTGACTCAGATAATGAAAATGAACATGTGTTGGTCTGCCATACTTTGGATTGTTATCGAGCAGAACACATCATCAACATGGATGCATGTCCCCTGGAATGGTGGTTAAAGCATGAAGGGACATATGAATCTTTAGCGCATCTGGTACGTAAATATCTTGCGATGCCGGCTATAACAGTGCCATGAGAATGCCTGTTCTCACTTTTAGGTGACACTGTAAACAAGAAGCAGGCAGCATTATCTCCTGCAAACATAAACAAACTTGTCGACTTGAGCAATTGGCTGAACAAGAAATAGGACTGACTGGACTTGCAGGCTCTAAAATTTTACATTGTTTTGTTTTTGAATGCAGATTTTTTTTGGTACATAATTCTACACTTGTAAGTTCAACTTTCATGATAGAGAGATTGCACTACAGTACTTGTATTAGGTGAATTGAAAAATACTATTTCTTTTGGTATTTTTACAGTGCAAATACTTTTAATCAAAAATAAATATAAAGTGAGCATCATATACTTTATATTCTGTGTTGTAATCAATATATTTGAAAATATAGAAAACATCCAAAAATATTTAAATAGTATTATATTAACAGTGCAATTAATGGTGATTAATTTTTTTAATATTGCAATTAATTTTTTAATCACTTGACAGCCCTACTAAATATGCACCTACAGTAAAAATACCACTACAAGCAAAAGTAATCCAGATAACAGCTATTTGGATCCCTAACAATGCCAGTCTTCAACTGTTTTGTTTTTTGAAAAACCAACTTAACATTTTCCCGGAATCTTGGAGTCATCTGCACTCTTGTGGGTTTTAATGAACCTGTTCCAAAACCAGTGGTAAAGCCCAAGGAAGCTGCATGTCAATTGTGTTCTTAAAACTGACCCTGTTCCTATATTACTGTATAGAAGCATACTTTGAAATTTAAAACAATCCTCAGTATCAAGTTCTATGGAACTGAGATGTTAACAACTAATAGCCTTCAGTTACCATTCTCCAAAGCTGGCTCAGAAATAAAAGGAATGTTTATATACAAACCAGAAATACAACATTATTACATTATGTCATGCCAAGTCCCCAACACATATGGCATGCCTTGGGGTCAGCTGCAAAGACATAAGGGCTAAGGTCAGCTCTGCAGCCAAGATAGTGCTACCTCTCGGTCATACACGGTCTCTTCTTTTTCCTAAATCCCTTCATTGCTTTTCTCTATAAAACAACAAAAATAATTCCTTGCCATCAAGGTATTACACCCAAGCCTGTATTTCTGCTCTCATCACTGCCTACCAGCCCTCCTGCTTCCTGTGCTCCAGAGGATTTGTCAAAAAGAATAGTCTCCTTCCCATGCCAGACTTTGGACCTGTTGCATATTGCCTTATATGCCTGGAATGCCAAACCCAGACACTCTCCTAAAAAAAGTGTGTGTATAGACTACACAATACTTCATGCTTGTTATCTTTGTGTTGCTCTATACAATACCGGCTCACACTCTTAGACTACAAACTCACTGGGACATTACCACCATTTGGTTGCACCCAGATGCCTCTATAAGAGCACAGATTGTGTGATGGAATATACAATAAATGGAAAGGCACGGTCCCGGACGTCTCTTGTTACTTCCACGGAATGGAGCACATTTTTAAGATGTCCCTATCATCTAATATGTACACTACCTTTATACTGACTCTGTGCTGGTGGATGTGAATGCAGAGGATTCGGTTTCAAGGTAAATGTATAGTATGCCCCCACATCCCTCAAGAGAGCCTCTATTTAACGTATAGGGTTTCTCATAAACAGATCTGCAGAGCAAAGTTGTTAGGTCCTCTCCTGGATGCACTGAAAATGAGACACCCTGTAATCCAAAGAGGTAATTTTGGGGCACCAGACACGGTGCTTTTATTATGAAAAACTGAAATATGAAATGAGCAGCAGCTAATGAAACTCTAAAATTCAAATAAAAAAGAAGGGTGCTCAGTCCCCAAAAACTAACCTTAAAATGGAAGAGATTATTCTTTTTTGTAATTGATGTGCTAAAAACGGATTCACAAAGGAATAATACAAAAGGGACTAGAATCAGTCAGGAAAGTTACATAAATAGAGCGCATTATATATGAGGTCAAAGTGCAGGATCAGAAGAGAGGGGGTATCTTCTACCAAGAAGCCTTCAAGAAGCTTAAATGTGGGGCCCTAACTTCCCGGGCCCAATTCCTCACAGGACCAAAGTCCTTGGACCTCTCCAACTACAGTTTTAGGATTTGTCAGGTATCCAAGGAATACTACAGACCCTCATTCACCGGAGACAGGTGGAGAGAAATTGGATAAAGCAATCTTCTGATTCATGCCAGAGGACAGCATTTGGAGAAAGCCTCCAAGTTAAGACAATGGCTATTAAGGAAAAATTTCTGCGTTAAAGTTTCCAACAGCACTGAAGTGACTACGGAGTCTAAGTCCAATGAAACATTCAATGAAACTTGTGTTCTTAAGCCTCTTTTGAAAATGGGACTTCAACGCTTTGAAATTTTTACATGAAGGTCCTTTTCCTCTCTTTTTCTCTCTTCACCTGCCTCTAATGAACATACTCTAACGGAAATCCCTGACATTTTGACTGAATGACTGTTGGTAAATTTACATGAAATATCTTTATGCTAAAAGATTAACAACTAACTGCCTCTGTGAGATCACACTGATGAACTTGGGGTGGCTCCAGTACCTGTCCGTGGAAAGCGGAGTCTATGAGCTAAAGCAATCAGAACATAACGAGACGAGACAAGAGGGCTGGTGGTTGGAATCTTTGAAGGTGAGGGGTCAGGGAACCACAGTTCCATCAGATTGCAAAACCATCTGTGAGCTGCCTGAGAAATCAGCAATTAGAGACAGGCCAGCATGGCTTGACATTCAAAGAGATGGCAAAACAGATCTGTGGAAGAGCGCTCCCCCATCTTGACATCAGAACTTGGAACACAGAGAAGGAAGCTCTGTCCCCTGCGAGGAATGTACTATGACTCAGACCATTTGTTAGCCAACTTTTTCCCCTGCTTGTGAGATGACTGATCCCCAAGGCAAGATTCTCTGACCAAGACAGTGGAGGCAAATAGACCCCAGAGGATTTTGAGGTTTGGTTGCTGAGTTTTCTGACCCATTTGCTTTTCAGACCAGGAAGAAGAGAAGCAGCATACTGTAGCTGGCTGTGTGCAAGTGACAGCATTTCCTGGGACAAAGCATGATGTGGTATTTAAGCTTGCAATAACTGTCGTGTATGGTTTTAAGAGATTTTTTTTCCAGAGGGTCTTCCAAGTCCCTCTATCTGCCTCCCCCCTTACAAGTTCTTGCTGTTTTGGCTGAGGGGGGCTTGTCGTGGTTCTCTCTGGAGAGTATCCATAGCACAGGTTTGGTCATAAGGGTCATCAGATGGCAAAGGAAGGCACTCCTAAAGCCTGCACAGCACACTCACTTTCTGCCAAACGAGAAGTGAGGAACCAAACCTGACCCCCAACATTCTGATTTCCCTATATGGTAATAAATGTTGATACTATCAGACCACTTCACCTGCCTTACAAATGAAATAGAGATGAAGGAGATTATACATATTGCATGAATTTTACAGCATAAGCCTGAGAGTTGGGAAATCTGGTAACTATTCTCACCTCTGCAAACCACTTAACTACTCCACTCCCCAACCTGAGTTCCTGTAAAACTGGCATGATGATAATGGAGGTTGTAATCTCATACTGAAGTATGCAAAGTGCTTTGAGATCTTTGAAGGGATGGCTGGAACTAGGTAGCTGCAAAACTTTGTTGTATAGAAGCGTTCTGAATACAGCTTTACTTTGTACAACAGACGTATATTTTGGAACAGCACATTTTACATATCCTCATTCCCAATATACGACGACAAGACAGAACTACAAAACTGGATTGTTTGAACTTAATTAGTTACACCCACTGCAGTCATTTATTTCACCTTCTGCAGACATTGGGTGGAGCCAGAATACAGGCAAACAGATGTCACAATAATGTAGATGGGTCCAACCTTTTAACAAAAATGTCACTACTTCCCAAAAAGTGCTTCCCTCGACCATCATGTAAGAAACTGAAAATGCTTTCAGGACTTTTTCCTCTTATTTCTCCCTTTTCTCTCCATTGGACAATTGCAGGTGGCTGACAGAACTCTACCCTGCCTCTAACTAAATAGAAGCCCCAATGAAAAGCATCAAGAGCTCTGTGTTCCATCAATTTAATATCCCAGCGCCAGCCAAGCAGACACTGCAGTCCTGCCAAGACAAACATATGGGACTTGGCAGAAGGGGGGGGCCAGTTTCTGGAGACAGCCCTCCAGTCTAAACTTCTTAAGGAGTTGGTATAAATGTGCTTTTATAGAAAAGGTGCTGCCTCGTCTAAAAACACAGAATCAGCTCAAAACACTACCACCTTTCACCCTCTGTTAGTTTAAGGTGTGTTCAGTTCAGTGACTGTGCAGAACCTGCGTCACCACTACCTGCTGCTCGCTTTTTTAATCCAAAGACGAAAACTTTTTGGAGCCACACCGAACACTGGCTGATTTATTGAAAGAAAAATAAAAGCAAAGAAGGATGCTTTGCTGCAGCACATTTCCCTCTGCCTGCCCCCACCAGAATAGAGCTCCAGTAAGTGAAAAATTGATTATAGGTTTCCTGAATTTGTACCTCCAGGGACGTACCTTAAATTCACTGTGTGGATATTATTTTTCACCCCACATGGATATATTTTGTCAAGAGTCAACTGCTTCTGCTAATTTCTTCTTTGAAGACATGGGAATTCAAAGAAGAGCGAAATATTCTGGAACTATTTGAAGCTATGTAGTTTGCACTAATTAACCCATTAGTAAATAATTAACAAAAAAAGCATATTTAAAGAGGCACTTTCCTGTAATAGGTAACTATAAAATATGTCCTCCAATTAAGTCCGTCAGAAACACTTTAAAAAGGAAACAAAAATGTGTGATTTCTTTACCAGTAACCTCCAAATATATTTATGATCTTTGGATGATTCCATCCTCCGTTGTGAGGCACAGACAGGATGAAATATCAGCCACAGTGCACATCTTGCATATAAAATGTAAACCTTAGTTTTTTTTATGGCATACATTAACAAGGGGGAAAGCAATAGAAAAGGATATATGGGTCTGATCCAATGCCTAATGATGTCAGTGGAAAGCCTGCTACTGACTTAAATAAACTTTGGATCAGATCCTGTGTGTGCAATGTGGCTGAGTTAACATGGCTGAAGCAACTTTACATTTTGCAATCTCCAGTCTTTTGAGTACTTAATGCAGCATTAAGGTTGTGAGATCAACTCTAGTTTTTTGCATTCTTTAATTTTAAAGATAAAATAAAGATAAAAGGGGGGGAAGAGACTAGAAGCAATAAGCATTTGCAGCTCACAAGTACCACTGGCTTGACCAGCAGACTCTAAGTTCATTCACTCAACAAATGCACACTTATGCCTCGTCTGCATTAGAAATGTAGGTTGACATAAGCCACCTTGCGTTGATCTAGTTGTATGCATGTCTACAATTCAATTTGTCTCCACCAATGAAAGAGCCCTGTTATGTCAACACAGCAACACCACGCCCCTGAGCAGCACTGAGCCATGGTTATGTATTGCAGTCCATGCACTGCGAGCATAGACACTGTGTTACCTGTGTTGACCCGAACAGTCCTCCAGCAGCTCTCCCACAGTGCCTGTCTCTGACCACTCTGGTCACAACTGTTAACTCCACTACCCAGGGGGTCACCTCCCTCTTTAAAACTCTGAGCCTTTTTGAAACGCCTCTTCCTGAGTTGTCCAGCTTGGCGAGCACGTCTCTAGCAGCTCTTCACTGTAGTGCAGAGCTGCCCAGCTGACCATGCTGGCTACATGCTCCAGACACACTGGCCTGGAGTAGGCAGGAGATACTGGATCTCCTGGGCCTGTGGGGAGAAGAGGCTGTGCAACGACAGCTACAGACCAGCCACAGACATCCACATGAATAAGCAGATTGCATGGGGGATGCAGGAGAAGGGGTACAGCAGGGATCAGCAGCAGTGCTGAGTGAAAGTGAAGGAACAGCAGCTGCAGCAAGTATATCAGAAGGCCAGGGAGGCCAACAACCAAACTGGTACCAAGCCACAGACCTGCTGCTGTTTTGAAAAAGAGCTGCCTGCCATACTTAGCGGAGACCCCACCACCCCATACACCACAGGGGATACCTCCAAGGATCCTGAGCCACAGGTCCCTGGTATGAATAAGAAGGAGGAGGAGGTGGTGGAGAAGGAGGGACATGCGACTGCAGGGTCCTGCTATGCTTCAAGCCAGGACCTGTTTGAGACTTCACCACAGTTCAGTCAGTCCCTGCAGTCAAGCACGGGTGACCCCAGTGCAGAGGAAGGAATCTCAAGTTAAGTGTGTACATTTATTTCCATCAACTTAGCAGGACGCAACTACTGACTTCTCATTAATTTATTCATACTAGAAGAGGTACAACAAAGAGAGGTAGAGTTGTTATCTGGTTTTCATTTCTCTCTAGAGAGTTAGGCAGGGGAGGCCACATGGACCTGTTTGTTTATGCACAGATGGATGTCCCTTGAATCCTCCAGAAAGATCTTGATGAAACTTCCATGGAGGTACTCTGCAATCTTCTGAAGGTTTCTAGGGATGGCAGCTTTATTTCTTCCTCTGAAACAGGACACTTTCCCACACCAGTCAGCAATAACTCTGGCAGGAACCAATACAATACACAGGCTAGCAACATATGGGCCTACGAGGCTTTGGGATGCCAGCAGCAGCTGTCTTCTCTGTGCCTTTGTTACCCTCAGGAGTGAGATATCTTGTAAAATCACCACCGACTGAGGAAATTAACCTATGTACAACCATTGACATTACATTTGTTTGGAAATTGGCCACCTGCAAGTGGTTGACGCTGCAATACAATTTCCCTTATAACTCTGTGTTCCAATAGGGTCTTAAAGGTCTTTCTTGAGGTGAAATTTTCCATGTTTGGTCTCAGCCCAGGTGTGATTATTTTTAAGGTTTATTTTAAATGGGGAAAATTTAAGCAAAATCCCTTCAGCCATTTTGGGGTCATAAAAGAGTTGCATGAAAGTACCCTGTTCCCACTGTAAAGATTCTAACTAGTTTTCTTTTTTTTTTTTTTTTTTTTTTTTTTAAGAGCGCTAAAATGAAAGTGGATGACGTTTCAAACTTTAAATTTGGATTGAGAATAGGTGCCTGGACTTTGTTTTGGGGGCCAGGGAGAATCATGAGTTATTGTAGCTTGTACACTGAGCATGCACAGTGGAAGGTTTCCTTAAGTATCTAGGGTTATATGTCTATGCTACAAACTTTTCCTGGTGCAAGCTACGTTGGCAAAAGCCAGTGCAGTTAGTATATCACTTGCGTCATGCATATTCATAACAAGTGCTTGTTTTGTTGAGTGCAGTGCACCATGGGTTTTGTTGAGTGCAGTGCACCTCTGTGCCAGTATCTGGTGCCATTGCCCTATACTCCCATATGGTTTCATGCAACTGAGCAATTCCTCCTAATTTCCCTCACCCATGGCAGGCCAAAGTCACTGTGGCTGGTGCTGTGAGTGGCACCATGAACAATCACTGTGAAGCAGAAGAGTCAATAAGAAAAAGTCTTGTTTAAAACCTCTGGGGAGCAATGGAAAGGAGTTATGAATTTTAACTTCAGATTTCCATTATGACTATACCGACAATAGTACCTGTTATCTGTAGCTGCAGCTGTTGCAACCGTGATGGGTTCCCCTTCCACATCTGCATATCATCTGAGCCAGAGAGGAGATGACTCAGGATGCCATGTTCAATGAGATCCTGCAAGCCGCTGCTGCATCAGACCATGAACAGCAGGCCTGGAGGATGAATATTGCTGACTGTATGGAGAGGGAAAGCGGGCAGAAGGAAGGTCCAGGAGTCCCAGCATGAAAAGGAGAGGAAGGGAGATGCACCAGGGCATAATGAGGCTTTTCCAGCAGCGAACACAGATGCTGAAGACTCTTGAGTACCTACAGGTTCAATAATCCCACACTTGCCTCCCTCTGCAGTGCATGGAAAACTGCAGCATCACCCCTCCCTACATCCCCCCCAACCACCCCACATGGCATCGGGGCCACATCCCTACCCCTACCGCTCTACCCCGAGGGACAGTAAGAACAACCACAGCTTCACATACATCAACCGTGGCTCTCACAGGTCAGTGTGCATATAGCTAAAATGGACATGAATGTTCCTTCCTCCTCTTTACATTCTGTCCTACATTTATTAAGGTTTTAATGTATTTATTATTAACTTGTACAGATTTCTTTTCTGAGGTGTTTTCATTACTCAATAAAACTATTTTCCAAACAAAAGAATTAATCTTTATTAGTTCCCAATCGATGCTGACACAACCTGTAAGTTCAATGACGAATACAGAGAAATAATTAAAAATTTACAGCAAACGCCACAACATTAAAAAGGTGCACTGTCAGTGTTATATTCGTAGATGTGCAGCGAGCACCACACAATTCCTAACAGGCTCCAAACTGCATGCCCAGGTACAGCACAGTACACCATAATGCATTACTGTGGCTCACTGTCAAAGTGCTCTTTCAAAGACTCTGTCAGACAGATATAGTGCTATGCACTGAGCTCTTCTAATAGTCTTGTGTCTGGCTGTTCAAACTCAGCAGACAGCTGCTCCACCTCTGCCCTCCCTTCTGGCTGCAATTTCCCCCCCTTTGCTTCACAGATATTATTCAGGACACACCAGGCAGCTATAACCACTAGGATGTTTCTCTCACTGAGATCCAATCTGATGAGTAAACATCAGTGTCCCTTCAATCTACCAAAAGCACACTCAGCTGTCATTCTGAACTTGCTGAGCTGGTAGTTGACTCTTTCCTTGGTGCTGTCGGTGTACAGTTTTATGAGCCGGGGTAGGCTGTGTCCCCCAGGATATATATTGGCATTTCAACATCACCACCTGTAATCCACTGGTTGGGAAAGAAGGTCCCTGCTTGTAGCTGTCTGGACAGTCCCGGGTTCTTAAAGAGGTGAGCATCTTGCACCTTCTCTGACCAACCCACATTCATGTTGGTGAAGCATCCCTGGTGATCCACCAGCTTTGCATAACCATAGAAAAGTAGCCCTTTTTGCTGATGTACTATGTGGCAAGGTGGTCTGGTGCCAAAATAGGGATATGCGTGCTGTCTATCACTCCACCACAGTTCAGGAACCCCACTGCTGCAAATATATCTATTATGTCCAGCATATTGCAGAGAGGCACAGTCCTACATAGCAGTAGACGATTACTGACCCTGCACACTTGTATCACAATGGACCCCACAGTGGTTGTCTAGTAATCTACTGCTTGTCATCCCAGGGCTGCATTATGATGCAATCTCACCAGTCAGTGCTTGTTTCTTGGGCTCAGAAGAGGCTCTCCACCATTTGCAGCTGTTCCATGAATGCCACCAACAACCCTGAATTGGGTCTCACAGTGTCCCACAACAATCTGCCCTCCAGGAAATCAGCGAGTCCCCCATGGCTCTTCTTGTGGCTCTTCAAATACTGGAGGATGATTTGTGCTGTACTTGCAACGCTCATGGCAATAGCGCAGAGCTGTGCAGGTTCCATGATTCTGTCAGAGATGGTGGACAGCGACAAGTCCTGCACAGGGCCTTTGGCTTTTCAAAATGGGTGTGAAAATTATGGACTAGTGATGGGCTTTTGGGTTGGAGAAAACTGCATGATGGGAACTGGACTCCACAGTCCCAGTCATCCCTGTGCTACTCATTTCTGCCCCACAGTGCATTGCCCAAACTTTCCAAAACACAATGCGAGGGAAGGTGTTCAGTTGCACACTGGGATACCTACCCATGGTGCACTGCACTCAACAAAACAAGCACTTATTATGAATATGCATGACACAAGTGATATACTAACTGCACTGGCTTTTGCCAACGTAGCTTGCACCAGGAAAAGTTTGTAGCATAGACATATAACCCTAGATACTTAAGGAAACCTTCCACTGTGCATGCTCAGTGTACAAGCTACAATAACTCATGATTCTCCCTGGCCCCCAAAACAAAGTCCAGGCACCTATTCTCAATCCAAATTTAAAGTTTGAAACGTCATCCACTTTCATTTTAGCGCTCTTAAAAAAAAAAAAAGAAAAGAAAACTAGTTAGAATCTTTACAGTGGGAACAGGGTACTTTCATGCAACTCTTTTATGACCCCAAAATGGCTGAAGGGATTTTGCTTAAATTTTCCCCATTTAAAATAAACCTTAAAAATAATCACACCTGGGCTGAGACCAAACATGGAAAATTTCACCTCAAGAAAGACCTTTAAGACCCTATTGGAACACAGAGTTATAAGGGAAATTGTATTGCAGCGTCAACCACTTGCAGGTGGCCTATTTCCAAACAAATGTAATGTCAATGGTTGTACATAGGTTAACATTGAATGCACATTACAAATTTAGAATGTGTTGGCCTTGATATTCTCCTCTCCAGTTCGCTCCTTGCTTGCATGTAGGGTAGCTTTCATCCCACAAAATCTCCCCTTCCAAGGCCACCATTAACCTCTTTCTGGCCAAATCCAAAGACATCCTTCCTCAATCTATCCATTGCCTTTGACACACTTGATCATACATTCCTCTTGAGTTCCATCTCCTCCCTGATTGCTGTGACTTATCCCAGTTCTCCTTCTCCAACTCCAGCTTCATTGTCATCTCCTCCACAGTAGTCCTGAAATGTTCCAGTCTCTTCTCCCTAGGCAACATCTCCTCTTGTAACTGACCTGAGCAGGATTTAACACCAGGACCTAAAATGCTACAAGCATGAGGTTGCGCTAAAGGAGTAACTCCTTTCATTAACAGCTGTAGTAGACTATTAACCTCTTATGTGGACTAACCATTATAGGGAGACAAAGTCCAACACTCTCCTACTGTGGGTTACACTCTCCCTGCTATCACCACCACTGTGTTCAATATAGAGATAGCCACCGCTCCATTCTTCACCTCACCCTTGCACATCTGATTCTCTCTCTGACATCTCATCCTGGATGTCCCACTGCCAACTCAGGCTGGACATAAAATAAATCTATCTAGATACCTATATCACCATAGAGGATGTACCTCCAAGTTTCCAGTCACCTACTTGGACTTTTCATCAATGAGTATACAAAGACGGCACCAATATTTCCTTTATTCAAAAAATTGCACTTGGGTGAAATGGAACATTACAAAATTGGTGCACACTGCAGCACATTAAGTGCTGCTCCTTTAGAGCAGCCGCTAGTGTAGACGTGCTAAGTCTGCTTAGAAAAAGTTCCCTCCTTTACTATTAAATGGACCATGAGTAAAGGGGATGAATAAACTGACTTTTCAGAGCAGAAGTGCACTTTAATGCTTCTCACAAAAATTGAAGAAAGGGAGGTCCCAAAAAAAATCAAACCACCACCGATTCAATCCTGCAAGGTGGTGAGAAACCTGCTCCCAGTGAGTAAGTGCTCAAACTTAAGCATGTGTTTCAAATGTTTTGTTGGATCAGGGACAGAGGGCTCAGCACCTTGGAGGATCAAGCTTTAAAAAGGGTTACAGCTCAGGAACAACAACAAAAAAGCGAAGTGCAGCACTCAGATAAACAACTCACTACAACTAGAGGGAAAAGGAACTCACTTTTAACAAACAAAACCACCACCACCATCTCAAAGTGATAAAAACAAAACAAAACATGCTACTAAAATAGGAACAAACAAAACAGAAGGCATCCTTTCCATCCCAAATGTCAGAGAAAAATAGCAAGCAGGTGTATTGTGTTGGTGGTAGTCTTGTGGATCTATACATTAACATGTGTTGAAGGACATACATGCATAGGTCTATACAAAAAAACCCATATCCATATTTTGTGTTACTGGATGATCTCACAGAGATTAAAAGCCTGTGACAGAACATCCAGAAATGTATACATGTAGGATTTGACAGCTTAGCAGTGTATATGTTCTTGTTGGCTAAAGGACTTTTCTACATCACTTCAATGGAAAGAATTATGTTGCAGAAGAAGATAACTCTTCAAAACCACCTTTCAGCTCTGGACAAAAATGAAAGGTCCTGTCATTCTCCCAGGATCAGCACATGGCAGAGACCCTCCATACACAGACCTCACCACTCCTGCATGGAAGGAGGGGTCAGACTCCTTCACATCATATGTCCCCACCTTATAACTCATAATGGGATGTCCACAGGTCTGGGTGGTGGGACACTCACCATTCTCCCAGCAGGGAATACTTGGGGAAGTTAGTACAGCCAGAAGCTCTAACTTGTCTGCATGGCCTCTCTCATGCTACCAGCTCTCCGTTCCAATGTGGGTCCTGATGTAACTGCTAATGTGGGGCAGGAGGATCCAGAGTATACGACTTTACCACAGATAGCTGTGACTCACTGGAGCATCCTCGCTGACCTCTGAAATTTCTGAGGACAGATCACCTGCTTCTGACACTGAGGATCACTAAGGACCTCCACTCCTGCCCCCTAATATAATAACTCAGAGGATGGCACAGAGAGCATACTGCTCTTCCACAAACTGGGATGTTAACTGCAGTTAACATGGACATGATCTCTATTTCGCATCACAGATGACCACTGATGTGAAACAACATATTCTATTCATGCCTGATCAAAGCAAATGAACTGTGACTACAGTTAAAGCCCCCGATTCAGCACAGCACTAAAGCACATGTTCAAATCCCACTGAATCAGGGTCATATAATCTAATATATACATACATGATTCTATTATCTACTTTCAAAACAACTGCTGGCAAACCAGGGAATGCTGCCCTCCCCTGAGGTATAATGATAGATTTATTTGTAATGCTCACTTAGTTTTTAAACTTTTTAAACCCAGAATGTATTCTTTTCCTTTTGTCATTGCCTAATTTGTTCTAGTTTGTCTAGTTCTTGTTGCCTAATTTATAATCGGTCCAGCTATATTAGTAAAAACCATGTTGAAAGCAGTTACGCAGCCAAGATCTGTGATGACATTCCATACAGGAGAATGCTGAATATTTTTGGACAGCTTAGAGATAGCAGTACAATTGTACAGGTCAAGGTACGTTTGTCCACTTGCGGTGCTGGCTCACTGAGACGATGCCCACACCCACTGGTACAAACAATACAGTCTTCTGTCTTTTGTAATGCACAACAAGAATACAGTGTTTGGCTCGGCCAGCTCTGTATTAATTTCATCTATGTTAGACAAATGCAATAAAGACATTTTAAAAATAGGAACTATGCAGCAGATGCTGTAAAATTATAAAATTTGAAATGTATGTCATTTACAGCAACATTATGAATTCAGACCACTTCCATTAATGACATTTGTTTGAAAGTGCAAGCAATTGGACATGCAAAACTCTAAAATGCAGAAAATGGATGTAAAACCTTAATCTCGTTAAAAAAAAATACTAGATGGTATAATTCCCTTTTCTCTTGGAGACCAGCCACAAATTTAAAGAAAAGCAAACATCCAATTTAACAGAGATAACTAGTTATCGTATTGTTCTCAGAATTCCAGTTCAGGCAGTATAGTTTATCTTTTATACCCTATTAGAGACCTGCAACTGCTACTATGCGATCACTTACATTACCAGCATCACTCTTTGCACTCTGTTTGGAAGAGCAAAAAGATCATGAGCTCTCTGTGAAAACAATCCCAGGAGGAATTCTACACTCTACATGAGTTTCAGTAACCAAAACTAACTAAATAAATCAAGGTGTCGGCAAATTAAATGAACAAACAACTCAATGAAAACACAGCAGGCAAAGTAACTGAAAAGAGAATTACAAGTATGAAGCACATACAAGGAGCTAGTGACACAAACCAAAGACACACACACACAGATATTGACAAGACTGAGCCTTGCTCCATAGGAGCCCTTCCTCTTCCCACAAACATTGGCTTGTTCAGCTAAAAATATTGTGTGTCAAGTTTTCCATGATGCTGATAGAATGGTGTTCCCAGTGCATTTTTTCAATGGTTCAAGGTGCACACTGAATAGAGCAAGTTCCAAAGAAACTCTTCCCTCACAGAGTAAGCAGAGTGCACTCAGGCCCAAATCCACAGCAACAGTGCAGAGCCAAATATATGTGCTGCTCTGAGACACAGGGAGGAAAAGGTAAAGGTGGTTTCATCCGATTTGTAAAAAATCTACAGAATCACAATTTCAGTGGTGTCATCCTCTGTGGTGTGGCAGAGGAGACTTGCTGATGTGCCCCCACCTCGCTCTCCTCTGGTTGGTGGAAATTTTGATAATACAGTGTCATCGGAAATGGGTTGTGCTCGAACTGAGGCCACAAAGGGAAGTGCAGACTAACTGCCTCTCCAGTTCCTACTCTATCGTGAGCATTTAGTAAAGGATCCAAAGCAGAGAGGACGGAGTCAAAAATCAAAGTCGTCCCCCCCCCCCAAGTCAACAGTTCATCAGGGCTGATAGTATTAAGGCACATCAGTTTCACAGCCAGTGGTACACAAGGGAGTGATGCAGCCAGCATCACATCTGACCACCTTTAACTGCCGTAACCAAATGCATCAGGTACCAGTTTTGCATCTGGGTGAACTGGAGGTGGCATTTCAGTGTGTGATCAAGTGAGACTCAAACCTACAACCTTCAGGACTGTGGTCAAGCACCTTAACCACTGAGCCACTATACTTTGTGAAGGAGGGTGAAGAAGTGGAAGAAGGGTGGGTCATAAAATATCCATAGGGACCACACAAAAAATTCCAGTTTCCATAAGAAAAGTAACCTCTCTTTCCTCTTTGACTGATGGTCCCTACAGGTGACTTGCAGTAGTGCTCACTCAGGAGGGTGCAAGGAACTATGCTGCACCACAGAACTGTGGTTCTGAAGAAATCATCTGCAGATGAAGCTTATACAAGGACATAATACCTCGTCGAAGTACGTACTAAGCCCCATGTCGCCCCGCCACAGATTTCAAAAAGGGGAATTCCTTGCAAAGAAGCCACTGGCATAGCTTGTGCTCTGGCCAAGTGGGCCGTCACATCCTTGGGGGGGGAAGGGCTTTCCATTCATTCATAGCAAAGCAGGATGCAGCCCCAAATCCATTTAGAGACTTGGTGGAGTGTTCCTCCTCATAGCACTCCTAGGGATCCATGACTTTGCAGCCAGAAGGTCTCACATAAGGGTTCCAGGAGCCCCAATACAGCCAATGTGTGGGGTCATATGGATATAGCCAGGGTGCCCAGGGAGGGTACCATTGGTCCCAGGCCCAGTAATGTACACTGTGGGAGTGAGAGGGTACCCAGAAAACTCTGGAAATTATTGGGACTCATCTCATGCCTCAGGACCATCAGAGGAACCCTTGCTTTAGCCTCTGCTTGTCAGACGAATACACGTCCTCTGACTCCAAAGGCAGGGCTAATGGTACTGCGTGTCTTACGAAGCCATGACTGGTGGAAGGGATTCGTAAATAGCACACTGATGATGTAGGTGCATCTCTGCCGCAGCTGCTCGGCGGGAGCATCAAATAACGTGTTGTTGGTGTAAGAATGTCTCTGGACACTACTGGACCCGCTCAGTGCAAATCACCAGGTCCTCAAAGATGGTATATTGAGGCCTAGCCGAATGGAGGAGCAGACAATGCAGGTTTGGGTTGGACAGGGAGCCCTAGTATTGCTGGGTCAGTTTTCTTGCGGTGCAGTACTGTCAGTAAATAAGGAGATTGTTCCCTTCTTTCCCTTGGTCCAGAGCTTGGTCATGCCTCTTGTGCAGGCAGTTTCAAAGCACCCGTGGCTCTTGGTACCAATGGTGCAGATCCATGCTCCCAGTGAGTTCCAGACAAATCTGTACTGGGACATGGAGTGTTAGTAGATCCTGAAGGTACAGGAAAGGCAGTCCTTATCTTAGAGGATTTAAGAGTTAATTTCTCCTGTTTCTTACGCAGGAGCTTGCCCTTACCTGCTCACATCTCTGTTTGGACAAGTCCTTGGGCCTGAGCTCTGATCATCCAGAGCAAGACCACACCAGGGCCAGAGGGGCACTATTTAGTAGTTCCGTTTGGTGCACTGGAGAGCCAGAAGGCCCAGGGTTGGATTGGGCCCCCAGAGAAAGCTCCATTAAATGTCTATGGAGTTGGAGCTCATGAGACTGCAGGGATTGAGGACAGAATGACAGATCTTGCACTTAGAAGAAATGTGCAACTCCCTGAGAAAGCATAAACAGCTCTCCTTAGGATCACTAAGAGGGAAGACTCAGGGGCAGCTCAGGCAGAATTTGAAGCTGGGGATCTTGGGCATTTGAGGTGCCCCTAATGTTGGAGGTAAAAGGGGAGAGAAACCCCAACACTAAAAACTATTTAAACAGAAATTACTTACAGCAAAAAACATGAATTAGAGCAGGAATGCTAGCAAAGCTACAGACCGAGAAGTTCCATATCATACTACAACCAGCAGAAAGGAATTGGAAAGATGGTCGGTCTGCGCCATCCTGATTGCCTTCTCGTGCTCTGAACCGAGGACACAGAGTACAGGCATGGAGCAATGGACACTGCTGGTGAAAAATCTTCCAGTCACAGATACACAAAGCACATGTGAACCCACAGTGAATACCCACTAGGACCATCGCTAGAACCACCATCTTTTGTTTTGATTTTTAAGCGGCTATTCAATACCTCCAATCCCTAAATCATTTCAGCCCCAATTCAGTAAAGCACTCAGGCAAAGGCTAAAGTCCATCCATATTCAGGAAAGCATGTATGCATGTGCCTAACTTTTAGTGTGTTTTTATATCCCACTGATTTAAAAGTGATTACGTGCTAAGTGCTTCACTGAATTGGGGCATGATAAGATAGACCAAAAAGTGTCCTCATTAGGTCTGCATGAACATGAAACAATATATCCAAGGACCCAGAAGTGTATCAATGCTTACAGAAATTAAATGGAAATGGAACATCATTTTATATGCTTGTAAGAGGGGTCACACTTTTAGGATGGGTCAGTAGCTTGGAAAGCAGTGACTATGAAAGGGACTTACTGATCATGGCAGGAATTGACTGAAAATATGCTCCCAGTGCTAACAGAACACATGTGATCCTTGGATGTATAAGCATCAGGATATCAAACAGGGGCAGGGAAGTGGTATTACCTACATATGTGGCATTAGTGAGACCACTGCTGGAATGCTGTTTCCAGTTTGTGTCCATACTTTAGAAAGGATGCTGACAAACTGGAAAATGTTCAGAAAAGAGCAACAAGAATGATCTGAGGTCTGGAAAATCTGCATTATACAGACAGACTAAATAAAATCTATTTAACCAATTCAAGAGAAGATTAAGAGGTAACTTGATCATGGTCTACAAATACCTACATGAAAGGAAGATGTCTGACAGTGAACAGTTGTTTCATTTAACAGATTTAGACACAAGATCCAGTGGCTGCAAGCTGAAGCTAGACAAAAGCAATCTAGAAATAAAGTGCAATTTTTTTTAAAGTGAGGTAATTAGCCAATGGAACAATATACCTAGGGATGTAGCAAATTCTCCAGCACTTGAATTCTATAAATGAAGACTGGACGTCTTTCCAAAACATATGCTCTAGTTCAACCAGAATTTGACACAGGAACCGCTTTGTGAAGTTCTGTGGCCTGTGTCATGCAGGAGGTTAGACTCAGTGATCAAAACGGTGCCCTTTAAAAATCTATTAATCTATCTGGAATGTAGGATTTGGAATTTTGGAATTGTAATTAGCAAGATTATGTTTGAGATGGGATGCTGTAAATTAGAATGACCCCTTGTTAATTTCTTCTTCACATCTGAGCAGCCTTATGAACCAAAAAAGAAATTTTCTCATGCTCTTATTTATTTTGTGTATGCAGTGATGGACTCCCAGGATACTAGTTAGATTCACCCTAGTGATAATATTAATAAAAAGAAAAACAGACCCTTATTCTAACACATGGAGTTACCAATATTTTGTTATATGTGCATAAGAGAAAAAGAAAACTGCAGTATATTACTATGTCATCCTGCAAGGCTAAAATTAAATTAAGATGATCACGCTGCTACTCTCCTACTGGGAAAAAGAAAAGGAGTACTTGTGGCACCTTAGAGACTAACCAATTTATCTGAGCATGAGCTTTCGTGAGCTACAGCTCACTTCATCGGATGCATACCGTGGAAACTGCAGAAGACATGGTATGCATATCTACGGTATGCATCCGATGAAGTGAGCTGTAGCTCACGAAAGCTCATGCTCAGATAAATTGGTTAGTCTCTAAGGTGCCACAAGTCCTCCTGTTCTTTTTGCGAATACAGACTAACACAGCTGTTACTCTGAAACCTCTCCTACCGGGGACATTCATAATCTTTACAACACACACACACACACACACAAATTCTTTGGACTGCAATTTCTCATAACTGGTTTCAATACAAATGTGAGCTTTTTTTCTTTTGGAAATTCCAAGAAAAATCCATTGAATAATTGTTAAGAGTTATGTGAAAATAAAAAAGGAGAAAGGGGAGAAGAACTTTTGTTTTTATGTGGAAAAAATGACTTTTTTGTGCTTGAATAACCCAAACAGATTAATTTTAAAGCTACAAATATGACACACACATTGTCCTCGAAAAAGGAATTTGGTTTTAAGATCTCAGAGTTAGGAAAAATTGAAAACTATGTACTGAGGTTGCTCACTAAAGTCAGTTTTCTTACTGAGCCCAGTATCTGTCTATCTTTACAGAAGTATGTGACAAACACAGTACCTCTATGTGACAGATATGGCAATTTCATTCAATATCCTGGACAAACTTTACTGAATTAAGCTGAAGAGCAGGTCTACATTACAAAGTTGTGTTATGCCCTGTGAGTTACAATTAAGCCACCCTAAGCCCTAGCATAGACAACGCAGGTCTAGGGAAGAGCTACTGTCTCTCAGAGAAGTGGATTTACTACAGCAATGGATGAACCCCTAGGCTGGTGTAGCATTTCTAGTGTAGACATACCTTACGTATCTTAGAAGTACATTTCCAAAAAATGCAAACATTGTGTGTGTTATTGTGGGATTGTATATAAACTTCTTTAAGGGGGAGACAGGACTAATGTAAACCCTGCAACATGTTATGACCGTCAACGGATTCTTTAAAACAATGGGCCAAACAAGACTGAACTTTTAGGTGAGTGGGTTTCCTCGGAAACGGGGGAGAATGCAAAATTACCAACCTGTGGACTCATTCTTTTGAAGCTGTGCCCTGAGGATGCACGTAAGTTCTTTTATAGATTTTAAATAGGTTCTCTCTATAATGCTTTTACCTTAAAATAAATGTTTCTGCTTGGAAAGAGATGTACGCTAATTTATAACAGTGGCAATTACACTATGTATAGCTTCTGCGGAGAAAAGCAGAGCAGGCCTGCTTCGGCAGTCTGACTTTGCTGGGGAATTTACAGTATAGGCAGGGAACAGTGTAACCTAAAATATCCCGGTCAGGAGGGAGACTGTCGTGTGTCTGCCCAAGAGAGGTAATAGATGGGGAGCCAGAGGCCTCAGAGTGGGTGCCCTGGCCTTACCATGGAGGAGGAATACAGACGTAGTTACCCCGATACTGTGAAATATCTAGTGATGTAGTGTAAGATGCTACAGGTCTACACATTTACAGGCAAATGTCATCCCATGCAGAAGGCCACTACAAGGCCTATAGTACCACCTCCCACTCAAACACTATCCTATACATGGGCTGTCTGCACACAGGGTTGCCAACTCATGATTTTATCAAGAGTCTCGCCATGTTTGGCATTTTCACAGCCTCCAGACTCATGGGATTGTCAGAGAATCGTAAGATTCCATTTCAAGTATAAAAAAAAAAAGTTTATGGCCCTCATGGAAGCAGAGAAAATCTTGAAAACATGAACTTGAAAGGTTCGAAAACTAGGAAGGATCAACAAATCCAAAAATATTATTTATTAAAATCTCAATTATTTGGCATAAACTTGTGATCACTTGGGGCTAGCAGTACCAGATGTGGGCCCTTGGCACAGGGGTGAATTTAATCTCTTGGCAGTCTACAGACATCTGTTCCCCCACGCTGGCAATGAGTCGGGATGTTCCATCATTTATCTGAACATGAACATACAGCCTTGCAGCCTTAAAATTCCTCCTGTCCTGCGGGAACCCAATGGTATTCACTCTGTAGGGCAGCAAATCTCATGCAAGACAGGTAAAAGTGTAAGGCTCCAGGACTATGCTGACATACTGCATTATTTTACAACTTATGGCAAGGATTTTCTAAGGAAGTTAGGCACCTCACTGCTTTGGGCTTCATTTGAAAATCCAGTTCATATGATTAATACATATTCTTTTCATATCTTATATCCATATAAAATTTCCTGGTAGCATTTTCACTGGCTTTGGAGGAGAGCCTGCTGCATACAGGTTGCACCTTGGCTTTGCCTTCTCCATAACTTTCCATTATTGGGTTTTTTGCCCCTGCCTATGGAACAGCTATTACTGGCCAGATGATACAGGACTAGACAGATCATTGAGCTGATCAAGCATGAAAATTACTATTATTAGTATTTGTATTACCGTAACACCTAGCAGCCCCAGTCACGGACCAGGACCCCATTGTGCTTGGTGTTGTATAACCTCAGAAAAAAAGGATAGCAGTCCATGCCCCAAAGAGAAATTCTTATGATTCTAAAAGACAGTGGGACAGTGGTTAATTTTGCTCAGTGGTTTTAACTGATCATTTTACTTGTGTCAAATTACAGTGTTTGTATCCTCTTCTACATGACTTGCCCCTGTAAATCACCTAGCCTTCCAAGAATATAGGAAATGAAATCCTGGAAGGCTTCAAAAATTTGGCTCCTTTACCACATAGTACTTAATGTTATCAGTAAGCTTCTGACTCAGCTAACAGACTCAGTCTTGAAATATCAGACTTTCAAAGATACTATACAAGTTCATTCAAAAGTAGGGGTGAAAAAAAAAAAAACCAACCTTATCCCATAAAACAGATTTTCTTACCATATGGAAGAAATAGTAAAACCGTGAAATATTTATACTGAATGGAGGAATCCCAGCACTCAAACAGCCAGAATGCCAGGAGTCGGCAATATTTATGAACCCACTAGTATTGTGTACTTTTCCATCTGCTCCACCTCTTGAAAAAAGGGTTTTTTCCCCCCAAAGGGGCCAAGAGCAACACACCTACATAGGTTTCTGCCCCCTCCAAAAGTAACACAGTTGTGCACTTTACAGATTTATAACAGATTTAATAAAATAAAATGGATTATCAAGACTGAAAGGAAAAATAGGGAGTGAGTAAGGCAAATAATGTAGGGAAGTTAGTCTTCTGTATGTTTGCTGTTGTTTTAAATTAAAAGTCTTTGTAATTTATCAAGTTGTATGCAAAATTCCAATGGCATCTACCAAAAATAAATGTTGGATTAAAACCTACAGTTGAAATTAAATTCTCTCACCGTATAAACAGGAACTTATTGCTTTCTTGCTTCCTCCCCAAATAACCCAGCATTACATTTCCTGCCCATTTCAGTCTTGTTCTTGCTCCCTTTATGTACCTCAAACCATGCAGCTCGGAGGTCAAATTCCAGATACAAGCAAGTACAGCACTGAATAAACAAGGAACATCAAAAAAAGCTATTACTGAATATGGCTTCTGTATCTCTACTCTGCAAAATGCAGTTTCAAATTCAGTGCAAACACTACAGTCAATAAGAACTTTGAGAGAGGTTACAAGGATTAAGTTGTGAGAACATTGACTATTTCAGGATCTATTTACTTTCTTTTACTGGGACACATACTTCACCACATGTGATATGTGAAGGAAGAACGTGAATGAGTGCCCAATTCATGTGTCGTATGCGTGTATGCGATCGACGCCCCACAGAAATTACACAAGCTGTTATTTATTACTGAAACTATTTTAAAAAGTTGTACTTACTCATTTTAATAAGCCTGGCCTATTTTACTGCTACTTGTGAGTTTAGAAAAGGACAATTTAAGAAGCAGATGCCACCTTTTGTAACGAAAGCAAAGATTCAGAAGGGAAATGTCAAACTGCCCTAAAACCAGTGTTCTGAAAATACATGGCCAAGGATAAAAGGTGTGATTCAATGATAGCTCCTAAACAAATACCTAAAGAAGCATCCAATAACCACCCACTTATTCCAGTTCATTTTTTTTAAAGCTCCTGCACCAAAACCAATTCCCCTTCATGAGCTCAGATGTATTATTACACTACCACCACTCCAGAAATGGGCTATTCCGTTACACCATATTCCAGGTGGAATGTATGCCAAATGCTGCAAATGGTACCAGATTTTTCTTCTTTTGAGTTTCATGTAGATTTTGCACTTTGATTCATGCATTAAAAGGCGGGGGACAGGAGCACTGCTCCACCATGCCTGGAGTTTAGAGCTTGTGGACAAGGGTGACAGTGGGATTAGCAGCCTAATTCTTAGGTTTGGCGGAATACTTTGCTTTGCTTTAATGAACCAATGAGTGTTTCACAACATACTTTAGTCAGTTCAAATAGGACATCAGATTAATGCATTAAACTGACTTTGAAGCAGCAAACAAAATCTCCAGATCTAACCATGAAACGGTCGGAATGAGAAAGCAAACCACTTAGTCTAACTGGGTAAAATTTTCAACTCGCCATCGGGGAGGTACGAGATGAAATTCACAAAGGATTCAAACAAACACTTTTAACATTCAAAACTTACACATTTATTTTTGTGATGGAGGTGGCTATTTTTAAAGTACACCAGATAGCTCATATTGGCTCCAGTTCCAAAAAGTCCATCGTATAATGTTGGCAATATTGACCTGAGAAGAATAACTTCACCTTGTGGATTATCATAACAATGGCAGCCAGAGCTCACCTTTCTGTCTATGCACCTCATCCCCATCTATCCTGTAGCACACTGTTTGCTAAGTCTCTTCATTTAGCTGCTATTTCTTCTGTCCAACGCTAAATCCAAAAGAAATGCAACAAGGGGATGGTGTAACATTATTGCATGTGCCTCTTTGCATGGAATAGTAAAGTAGGTTTCTTAAACTGCACTCCTTTTACCAAAAACACTCCAAATGTCACAGATTTTAGAACACTATTATTATTTGAAGTAGCATCTAGTGGCCCCAATCCGGATTGCAGCCTCCTTGTGCTAGACGCTCTATATACGCACTTAATGAAAATGCAGTCCCTCCCACACAGATCTCCTTCCTTTGTGGCAAGTTCAGAAGAAAGTCTAAATTGCTGCCATTTTCACCACACTGAGGGCTAGGAAGAAGGCGAGTCACACTGACTAATATTCATTGGACTCAAACCGACTTACTGGCATGCCCCATATATATCACCTCACAATTTGTCTTACTGAGTGTAAGGGAGGGGAGTCCAGGTAACTGATCTGTTCCCAGAAGAGAGGAGCATGGCAGCAACTAACATGAGGCTGCGAGTAGGTGATCAACTTCCTTCTTTAATCTGCATCATCTTCAGACCCCTCAGCATGCAAGCTACAGCAACTTACATTGCCTTATGCCTACGTGCAAAATGTCACTTACACCACCTTATGCAGCAGTTCTGAATTCAGCCCTGTGCCTCTGGTGGACTATTATTCAGTTAGACAAAAGATGCGCCAGTTATTTTAAGACCATGTTATGCACAGACGCTCATTTGGGAATTTTAACTTTTTATGCAAAGCCCATTTATGGCCCATCAATCCCCATTTGTGAATTCCACACAGGACATCTGTTTTGCAGGTTTCCAACAACATGCCTTTATTGTTCTTATTTATTTTGAAAAAGAAGTATTATTTTTATTATTTTCTTCAAAACACCCCTCAGACCCCTTCTTGCTCAGACAAGACGTACCCTTTATCGCTAAAGCTACCGAAGACACTGAAATCCTGGGGGGAAAAAATCCACACTGCCTAAAACAGAGTGCCGAAAACAGTTTTGAAATCGGCCATCTTATCTCCTCTTAATCAAGGGACCAGGACTTGTGCAGAAGGGCTGTCAAAGGGGAGGGATCAGCACTACCTTCAGCCTTATTTTTAATTATTTAATATTCTGCTGCCCCCATCCTGAAAGGAGAATAAATAGAGACCCTGTTTCAAGATAAACCTCCCAGGCAGCATCAAACTTTTCTTTGGTTTTCCAACAAATGTCCTATAAACATTACCAGCAGTGCCCTGCCCCTTTTTAGCCTTTCACCATCCACAACCTCCGTGTGAGTGGTTCCTGCAACAGCCGTAGCAGTGATTAAATGTCAGTATGTCGCAATGACTGTGGAGTAGGCACAATCCTTCAGTCAGGGGTGACCCCCATCAGACATGTCGCTCCTCTCCGGTGACCAGATAGGTGACCCGTCCACATGGGCTGGACCAGGGCCTAGACACAGACTTGGAGAAGAGTGTACTCAGGCAGGGAAGGACTGACAGGTCCCCGATTTCCTCTCAGAGGTTGGGTGGACCTCCTTAAATATGCATGTGAGTAGTTTAGCTGAGGGGATAATGAGGGAGCCACCCATTCCAAACTTCAGCTCACGTCTAGAGTGAGGAACTAGTCTGGTCGTTTGGGACATCAGAGTTCTAGAATGCGCTGCTGGGGGTGGGGGAGCTAGTCCCCCTCCGGTGAGGCAGGACCTGCTCCACCACAGGAGCGACCTAGGGAAGCAAGTCTCCTGCTGCTGAGAGTGGGCAGGGTCCATTTCACCACTGGCAATGAGAGCAAATCAAAACAGACCACTAGGCAAACTCTGTTATCTCATCAGGATCCTTTATGGGTTTCCAGTCTTCTCTGATTTCCCACAGACTCTCCCGTCTTCCATCTCTCTTCCACAAGAGAGCTGGAAAGCAACAGGGCAAGTTATACATCCTCAGCTGGACATCAAACCTGTTTTAGAATGTGCGCCAAGAGCTCTTGTAAGGGGTCTACTCTCTGCTGTTGGTGACGCCAAAGGATTCAGGCAGTCTCTAGCTAGGCACTAGATCTGAAATCGTTCAGTTCCTTTGTTGCCTTTAGGAAATTTAAGATGGAGGAAAACATTGTGGTGACAGTGGAACCATGGAGACTACGTTACATCCATATGTCTTGGCAATCCCTACCTGCATGTACCCATTGTGTCTACCATTCTTGCACTTCCTCCTGCACCAAGAACATTTTCAGGCGTTGCTTTATCCTTGCATTGGCTCTGAGGCTATCATAGTTGTGGTGTGGGTGCCTTTTCATTTAAGGAAGCTGCATGCTTTGCCCTGCCTTGATGACTGGCTCACGTAGGCTTCATCAGCTCAGATGGAGGTTTGGGAGTTGGTGGAATTGCTTCCTCACCTGTTTATTATCACCTTGAGAAGAGTAAACTAGTCCCCCTCAGCAATAATTCCAGCTGGCTGCAGTTGTAATCGAGTCCCAGGAAAAGATTGGCAAGGAAGTTTCTTAGCAGCCCTGATCATGAAGTCAGATGCTTATCTAGTCAAATAGGTCTTCTGGCTTCTGTGTTTTGTGATTTTTACAGTTCTGGTTCATTGGGCCAAGAAACACAATTGACCTCTGCTTCACTTTCCGCTGGCTCAGAACTGCACATGGAGATGTACAGGGCAGTATCAGCCTAACTTTGGCTGTCCAACTCTTCTTAAGATAGTGGCAGGACCACTATGAACATCTCCTGGATCCTTAGAGAGAAGCCCATCTCTCTGGAATAAGGGGAGGACAAAGTTTATATGCTTCCCATCCTCACACCAAGCCTATCAATTTGGGCTTGTAATTAGGGAGAAAAGAGTTTGTCCTTTAGTGTCAGTCATTGGTTAGGGCTAGAATGGATACAAACAGGAAGAACAGAAAAAAGAGTGCCCAGAAATCCAGCAATCCCTGTCCTCAAATTCCGAGCCATATCTGTGCCTTTAGCCCTCTTCAAACACATGACAATCAATCATTCTGTAGAAACACATGGCGAGAGTTTTTCATCAAAATCACCGAATTCATCCAGGTGAATGAGTCGTTCATCCTCAGGTATTTATGTCCATAATTACCTGTTTCATCTTTGCACCACATTTCTACTATGTATTCTGTTTTCCAGTGAACCAGCAACAGGTGATATGAAAAGGATGACTGAACCATGTTTCATGCAACTCATAGGAAACCTCTAACCAAGAATACATGAAATTGGGAATAATACTTGAACACTGAAATTTCTAGTGAAGCAGATTAAAGAGTGTGAGATGGCAGTTCCATATCACTGAAACTGATAAATACTATTTAAAATTTTATTTGCTATACAACACTTAAGAAACATAGCAGACTAGACTGGATTATAAAAGTGTCTCCGGTGCGCTGGAGTGTGGAAGTTGGAATGAATAGAGCCTAGAAAAAAATACCGCATGTTCCTGCCCCAAACTGAATATCAGAATAAGACAGAGGATGAGACCAAGGAAAGAATGATAAATCCAATGTAATTAGCTGGAACTGAGACTATATTGGGGGTGGTCCCTGAGGTAGGACGTTCTGGACTGGATAGGAAATTGCTCAATATGTTAGTACTTCAAGCACAATATTCTCCAATAATGAAATGGAGACAGAACTCTCTTCCCACCAAGAAAAGCTAGTGGGCATACATATGGAGATGTAAGATTAGTTTTAAAACGTAAAATAAAACAAAAACCTACAATCTTCATAGCAGACAATGATTTTTATAACACGTGGTCAGGACAGTTATCCAAGTTTGAAAAAGACTGCTGTACAACTTAATCCTGTATGTTGCTTATGATTAAACCTATGCTACCCACTGATTCAGATCCCATTCCATAGAAGGAACTGTTTGTGCTGCTAAATGTATTAGAGAGAGTGTGAGTGCGTGTACACTGCTGTACACACACTCACGATAATACATTTAGCAGCGCACACGCACACTCAATTATTAATGTAGATATGTTAATAAAACAGTTTTCTTCTTCTAATGGGATATTAAATACTAAATGAGTCACAACTACAATACGAACAGCCTCTGTTCATCGGCGCAAACAAGCTAAAGGACCATTCCAAAACAGAAGTCCCTTGTAAATAAGTGGTTACAAAACAATCAGAAAAGAGAAATTTCTTTTTTAAAGAAACAGCACTTATACCACTGACATAAACCAAGACAGAATCTGAAATACTCAACTAGAACTGCTCACACAGGGAGCTACTAGATTCTCCATCACCTTGAAGTATCTTTCTAAAAGAACTTCTGTGTTAGCTATATCATATATTGGCTTAATATAGGAATTACTAGGTGAAGTTTTATGGTTTGTGTTATGCAGGGAGTCAGAATATATAATCATAATGGTTAAAACCTATGAATAAGGCCCCAATTCAAGAAGGCATTTAAGTACATGCTAAAGTCTATCCCTATCCAGGACAGCAGTTAAACACATTCTTAAATGACGTCCTGAATAAAAATGTTTTCCTGAATTTATGCACATTCTTAACTTCACTCACAAGAACAGTCCCACTGAAGCCGCTGGGGAACTACTTGTGTGAGCAAAGTTAAGCACGTGCTTAAGTGTTTGCATAATCAAGGCCTGAAATTTTTCATTTTTAGAAATTACAGCAAAAAAAATAAAACTCTTTCATACTGGAATCTTAACAGTACTCTTCCATATTTACAATGATTTTTTAAATAATAAAGTTTACTTCCACACACGCTTATAAGTGAGGTTCCTCCAAACAACATGCAAGGAGGGTACTTGGAAACTGTTGTATAGGAACTTGTTTTGCCATTGTCTGGTGCTTGAAGTACACTGTACTGAGTTACTACCTAATTATTCCAACTGTCTAGTACAACCACAACACTTCAGAGAGGGCAAGAAGTCTCTCTTGTAAAACAAAAAACTGGATAGCAGATGGGCACAATTTAATTCCAACTTTTGGTATCAATAAATATTTGTACTGCCATATTTTTAAAAGACCAAAACAACAAGCATCATAATTTTGTCTGGTCTGTGAGTTAGTAATTTGCTTTCAGACCAGTCACAGAAACGTTCCTGTGGCAATGA
This sequence comes from Lepidochelys olivacea, assembly GCF_965140295.1. Classification (NCBI taxonomy): domain Eukaryota; kingdom Metazoa; phylum Chordata; order Testudines; family Cheloniidae; genus Lepidochelys; species Lepidochelys olivacea. Next base: position 18,244,072 of record NC_140414.1, on the reverse strand, counting down.
GGTTTGTGTTAGCATTTGACAATCTACCATTAAGTGATAAGAGGCCAAAGTAATTATGACTCTATGGCTTTGATATGCATTTAGGAAAAAATTAATGAGAAAACCAGAAAGTAACTCTAATAAATCCAATTATTTCCCCCAAAAGGCTAAGAATAGTTACATACCCTGAGGTGTTTTTAGATCACTGATGTGGAAAAATAGTGAATCTTTTCAATCCCTCTGTCAGGATAGTTTTCAGATTAGGAAAATAATCCAGTAAATGCTTATTCTGCGTACAATAGTTCATCACAAGTGAGCTTGCAATCCTTACTCAGGCGAGGCTTCCATAAGGAGGGCTTCAGGATCAAACCTAAATTTATTAATTGCTTTTGACACCCAACATTCAAATGTTTGAGATATCAGTCTACAAAAGAAACAACATAGTAAAAAAACCCACCCTATGCTGAAGTCCAGGGTGGATAAAAATCAATGATTTTTTTTGTATCAAATTTTTTTTAATTTAAAAAATTGGATTTTTTTTTTAATAAAATGCTTGAGGAAAAAAACCTATCTAAAGATAGTTTTAATTAAGATACATTATAGCTCAAAGATCCTCTCAGCATGGAATAGGGATTATATATTCACGTAAAGTTTTGTAAATGAGTTTCAATAGTTCATGGATTAGGGACCCAATCTTTTGGGGTTCCACAGGGATTTTGTATTGATTATTTAGGTTAATCTTTCTATCTACCCAATGGGACTCAGTTCGCGGCTTGTTCAGGGTAAGCCCCTGGCAGGCCACGAGACACTTTGTTTACCTGAGTGTCCACAGATAAAGCCACTCGCAGCTCCCAGTGGTTGCAGTTCGCTGTTCCCGGTCAATGGGAGCTGCAGGAAGCGGCACAGGCCTGGCCACCACTTCCCGCAGCTCCCATTGTCCGGGAACAGTGAACCGTGGCCACTGAGAGCTGCAAGCGGCTGCACCTGCAGACACTCAGGTAAACAAAGCGTTTTGCGGCCCACCAGGGCTTACCCTGAACAAGCCGCGAACCAAGTCTGGGAACCCCTGGTCTAGAAGATACCATCAGAGATGCTTAGTTTCGCAGTTCTCAAACTGTGGGTTTGTGTCTCCAGAGGTAACATGCTTGTTCACAAAAAAAAAATGTTTTAAATAAATAAATAAATATGTAGAGATGAGAAAGAAAAGACCTCAACTCTATTGTCCCTCTGCAAATTTGTGTACACAGAGTCAACCTCTTACCTCTCTCTAAAAGTGCAAAGTTTCAAAAAGTTCAATGAAAGAAGATTGTTGGGGGAGGAATAGATCTGGACAAGGAGAAGATGTCTGGAGATAAATGTGAGAAGCGAGGGACATGTGCTTTTTTTTGTTAAAATATTATATGTTTGCTGTTGAAGGAAAAAATCCAGAATACTTAACGTTGTTGTTTTAGTTAAATAAAACAATTTAAATGTCTGTCTGGTGATGCTCTCCTCCTAATACAGCATGGCAAGAAAATCCTCCAAATATTGATTAACCTGTTGAATGGGAGATATTTATAAAGTCATATCTGCTTCAATTACCTTTGGTAAATGAAATAACCAAACAATCATTCATTTTATGGTATAGCTGTAAAACTAATCTGAAAAGTTTTCAAAATAAATCACTGTTTAAAAATGCATAGTGTGTATCTTCTAAAAATGAAATTACATCTATCTCTGAGTTGTGAAGAATATGCATTAAGATTATAACAACCAACAAGAATGCACTTTTATGTAGAAAACCATGATTAAATTGAGTCTTCCTGCCAAGTGATTTACATCAATTTGATTTAAATCAAATCCACACTGCTAAAGTCTGGCACATTGTGATGGAGTGGTCAGCTCTCTCTCGGCTCCTAAAAGCATTTCTCTGCTACTCTATTTATGGTCAAACTTTATTTCAAATGCACACAAAACTAAAAAGAATATTGCATCCTACATTCATAAATGTTACTGGTAGGCTGGACCACAAATGGACTGTTTGGGATTTCTCAGAATTTATACCAGTGAGGTGCACGTGACATAGATTTTTTTTTCAAAGCAGATTATAACTGTCACATAAAGAGCAGCATATCTGGTGATAAAGAGGAAGTGCACACTCCGAAGAGACAAGACAGCAAAGGAGGGAAATCACCAAAACACACAAGTTGCTACTCAGACTGAGCAATTCAGCCTCACTTGCCCCATATATTGGATTTAAAACAAAATCAAGCAAACAAACAACAAGGGACCAGTCACTCTAAACTACACTCAGCAGTCACACACAGCCAGGGAGACACCTGGAAACATATTATGGGTATGATCCTCAGCTGGGAAGTCAGTATACCCCTAACCATTTAGGCTGATGCTCAGTTCCCATTCATCTTAATGATGAATCCCTCAGAATCTTAAGGAATTCCAAAATCCCTTAAGAGGCTTTGAAAATCGCAGCCTTTGATATTGCAAATATAGTTTTTAGGTTCTAGAATTATAAAGAGGATAGTTTCCATTTCAAAATCACAGCAGCTTTTATTTCATAAGATTTAAGTAAGGCCCATGTGACTTTCTAGAAGCATAGTTTTGCATTACAGTACATCTTTATATTTCATAATAGTGTTACTAGCAATACTGCATTAAAGTACCATAAAGCTAGATCTGTGCTGCCAAGATGAGCATTTTCAAACACAACTTTATTATTTCTACTACCACTTTTGCCCCAGTGGGCTTGCATAACTGTTAATCTTCTCTACATCGAGTTTTGTGGTCCTGCTCAAGGCAGTTGCTTTTTGGTCTCCCCTCTTCTCTGGCAAAAGAAACTTTTGAATGTCATGAGGAACCTCAAAACTCTATTAATTATTAAACATTCATTAATAATTAGGTACAGTTTACTGCCTGACAGGGCCTGCTCCTGCTCCACCAAAGTCAACAGAAATTTTGCCATACACTTCAACAGGAGCAGGATTATTGCCCTAGGCTGCAACTCTGACTGGGACCAAAACGGCCAAAACAAACGTGGTACTAGAGGAGAAGTTACAATAAATGCTCTCAGGACCTGAGCACTGCAAAGGAAAGGTAGGGGTCTCAAGGTTAGAGGGAGAGCTGGAATAGTGGAGGACCAGGCTCTAGAACTAGGAGATGGACATTGCAATAGTGAGTTCTATTTTAGAAGGCAGGCATCCTTTATGCTCCTTGACAAAGCTATTCAGATGCATGGAATGAATGTAGGCAACATGTCCATAATGCATTTTACACCACTGCTGTCTCTTGCAGCCTTTTCCCCAAGCCTCCTGCATAAAGAATGAAGGGGGCGGACATCCTCTTTTCTTGATATCTGTCTCCCTGGGTTGATGACTCAGGTATAACATAAAAACCGATTGTCAGAACTGATGAGGAAACCTTGCAGACAGGTGAAAAGTAATACCCGTGACCCCACTGTTAATTCCAGGCCATTTAAGTACACGTACATAGCCAGCCCACACGTCCTTACATGCCCATGTATTTCTGATACCAGAGGAGCGGAATACTGCACAGACTGCTCATTGTGCGTTGAACAGGAGAAGATGGTGTATACATAAACACATTTTTAAAAGTCAGAATGGAGTCACATCTATTTTTGTATGCGACCGTTAACACTAATGTTATTGTGTAAGTACCCCATTATCTTGAAGAGGACTGTAGAAACTAAAGCCAACCTGAGCTGGACTGTAAGCTCCTCTATGCAAAAATCCTGTCTCTGCATGCATTTTGGCAAGCGCTGTGCACAATTTTGCATTCTATACTGTGTTTTTGGATTAAGACAAACCTAACATACCTATCATATTGCCTCTGTGTGCTACAGAAATGAATCAAAATCTACCTCTGTTTGGTATTTTTAAAAATATGAATCGTATTTTAGTTAGCAATGCCAGCACCAAAAAAAAAAAAAAAAAATCAACCTATGCTCATTTATAAATGGTAACAGGCCCAATCTTCACCCTTTCAAACCAAAGCCTGAGTAAACAGTAAGTGGGAGTTTCAATGGTAAACTTCCACTGATTTCAACAGGAGCAATTACACAAGTACTGAATGCTTTTGAAAATCTCACCCCTGGGCTTTATCATGTGTGGTGAAGGTTACAAACCCAGACTCTTTCAGGCTAATGGTGGAAAGAAGTTCCAGAGGCCAGGGCTTTCCAGAGTATAGTCTTCCCAAGCAAGGCTTTAGAGAGCAAGATCAACCATCATGAGGTCAGCATCTTATAAGGAAAGTTGCACTCTCTTGGCCAGCCATTTTGACCACAAACAACAATAGATCCAATACAACAATGACTGCAAGCGATCTTGACAATTGATAATCTGTGCTTTACAGTGAGGCAACAATAACATTCCCTTCCCACAAAAGAATCATCTTGGTCTTAACCACGTGAGTCAGGAATCTCTTCTGATGTTTGCTCCTGAACATGTTTATATATTAAACAAATATTCTGAAGTGTGAAAAGAAACACATTTGTTTTTTTTTTTAAATTGAATAATCCTAATCATTGTTAGCCCATTATCTTTACCCCATTACAAAAGGGTAAAACTGAAGCAAGCACTGCAAATACTTCCTCCGAGTCGGTCTGTGCCTCCCTCTCCTCCAGAAAAGCACACAGAAGAGGATCAAAGGAGAGGAAATCTCCTCTCAGATTTAGCCTCAATCACTCTCAGCTTTGTCTGCCTTCCTTGCCCAGAAGCAGGCTGCTGGACCAGTTCCCAAACCAAATGGCTATCCAGAGGCTTGCCTGCGGCTCTGGCCCTGCTCCTCATCTCCATAGGAGCCATGCGCTTAGGGCTCCTGCAGCCACTAGCTGCCTGGGAGGCTCTCCACCACAGGGGCAGTGCAGCAGAAAAACACCATGGTCCACAGGTGGATGATGCTCATGATCCCTGGTTGCATCCCTGACATGCCCACTCCCCACCTGTCCTTAGTCTATGCACTCCCCACTCGTGAATCATCACATTGGTCCCTATGGAGGTGGGAGGGATACACTGCAGCAGACCATGGCTGACCTCTTCCCTGTCCACACTGGAGGGCTGGGATCTGTGCAGAACGGGTTCCATCTGCATGCAGCTCAGAGGATACAGCCCATTGCTATTATGCTCCATTTTAAAACTCCACAAAACTGTTTTCCACTTGCAAAAACAATTATCTAAATCGACTATTTGTTTAAATCGACTGCACATTTCAATGCTCAGAGACATTTATGCAGTTCCCCTATCATCTGGCCTGAATTAATCTAGGAGTAAGATCACAGCAATACTATGGTATATCAATTCAGTTTTTCCTATGACCACACAGCTCCTGGAACAAACAGGGGGAGGGAGAGTTGCCCCCTAAGGTGATCATTATTTCAGAGGACAACTTGGCTGGTGAATAACCCTTGAAAACAAGAAGAATACAGCTAGGTAGAAACTCTGAACATCTTTCCTTTTCACGACATAGTCCAGAGGTTTCCCCAAATCAACAGACAGCCAGGAGATTGCTAAAAATAGGCTTCTATACCCACCTGCTATAATAAAAAGTCTCTCCTGCATCCCCTCAGAGAGGGACTTCATTTAAGTTTTGGGGTTTAATTTTATTTCTATCGGGGGCTGGGGAACAATAAGCTACAGGTTTTTTTATTATTATGCATATTATAGTGATATATATTACTTAGATAGCGCTACTGGCATGCACATCAATTTAAAGACCAATACTAGAAAGACTGGTTTCAGAGTAACAGCCGTGTTAGTCTGTATTCGCAAAAAGAAAAGGAGGACTTGTGGCACCTTAGAGACTAACCAATTTATTAGAGCATAAGCTTTCGTGAGCTACAGCTCACTTCCTCAGATGCATATCGTGGAAACTGCAGCAGGCTTTATATATACACAGAGAATATGAAACAATACCTATTCCCACCCCACTGTCCTGCTGGTAATAGCTTATCTAAAGTGATTTCCAGCACAAATCCAGGTTTTCTCACCCTCCACCCCCCCACACAAATTCACTCTCCTGCTGGTGATAGCCCATCCAAAGTGACAACTCTTTACACAATGTGCATGACAATCAAGCTGGGCTATTTCCTGCATAAATCCAGGTTCTCACATCCCCCCCACCCCCATACACACACAAACTCACTCTCCTGCTGGTAATAGCTCATCCAAACTGACCACTCTTCAAGTTAAAATCCAAGTTAAACCAGAACATCTGGGGGGGGGGGGTAGGAAAAAACAAGAGGAAACAGGCTACCTTGCATAATGACTTAGCCACTCCAAGTCTCTATTTAAGCCTAAATTAATAGTATCCAATTTGCAAATCCTCGGCTATGAAGAGTCCATCTCAGCATTCATTTAGGCATGCCCAAAATTCCTAGTCAGTGGAAGTTTGTTGCGCAAAGAATGCATGATCAAACCGTAATATAGGGCTAAACATATACAAACTGATTTACAGAAACCACAGTAGACAGGGGGCAACATAGCTCCACTGATTTACCTTAGCTGAAGATCTAGTTCAAGGTTCCTGCCCCCTCAAGGGCTTATAGTCCAACAGACATGACTTCAGGTAACCATTCAAAAGACTGGCAGGTGGCAGAGAGGGCTAAGAACAGGACTAACGGATAGCAGACCTGGGTTCTTCTCCCAGCTATTTAACTTAACCTTGTGCAAGTTCCCTCCAAAAGGTGTATATTTACTCCCCATGGTACCTACCTCATCGGGGTATAGCAGGTGCACAGTTTGCAAAGTGCTTGGACATCTTCCTCTGAAAGAAGCTATCTATGTGTAGGTTATCATCACACATGCCGATGTGACTGATGAGGATGTCAACGTTGGATGGCTTCACAAAAATACATTTTAAAGAGTTCTTTGGAAGAGAGACCCATAGAAACGTAGGACTGGCAGAGGTGATCTAGTCCACCCCACTGCACTGAGGCAGAACTAAGTATTATCTAGATACTGACAGGTGTTTGTCTAACCTGTTCTTAAAAACCTTCAATAAAGATATTCCACAGCAGCCATAGGTAATTTGTTCCAGTGCTTAACTACCCTGACAGTTAGGAAGTTTTTCCTACTGTCTGACCAAACTCTTCCTTGCTGCAATTTAAGCCCATTACTTCTTGTCCAGTCCTCAGTGGTTAAGGAGAACAACAACCTTTTGCATACTTGAAGACTATGTAATGTGTCATGTCCTCCGCCCCCGCCAGCTCCCCTGGTCTTCTCTTCTCCAGACTAAACAAATCCTTTTCTTTTTTTCCCCTCAAATCTTCCCTCATAGGTCATGTTTTCTAGACCTTTAATCATTTTTGTTGCTCTCCTCTGGACTTTCTCCAGTTTGTCCACATCGTTCTCAAAAAGTGTGGTTCCCAGAACCAGATACAATACTCTAGTTGAGGCCTTATCAGTGCTGAATAGAGCAGAAGAATTACTTCTCGTGTCTTGCTTTCAACATTCCTGCTAATACATCCCAGAATGATGTTTGCTTTTTTTTGCAACAGTATTACATTGTTGACACATATTTAGTTCATCATCCACTATAATATCACTTGGCATGCAAGTGGTAGGCATCTGTTCCAAGTGTAGGAGGCAGCAGGCCCAAAACAAAGTGAGAGAAGGACACCAAAAGCCAATAATCCAGGTCCCACTAAAGTCAATGGCAAATCTCCCACTGGCCTCAATGAGATCAGGATCTGGCCCAAAGAGAACAACAAGGAAGCAGCAAATACAAAATCTCAAGAAGAGGGAAGCTGGGGAAAACACATCTACATACATTTGTGGCTGCTCTATCCACAGGTTGCAGTTGGCCTTGAATGACAAAAGGAAGAAACCAAAACAAATGCAGGAGCCTCTTGTATTTGTCCATTCTCCCTCCCCCATCACCCCACACACTCCCTCAAAAGCATATTTAGGGTAAAAACATGAAGTTATCCATCAGCAACATGGCAGGACAATGGATTTCTCCAAGTATAATGGTTTGCATAAATCTTGGATGGAAGCTGCTAAATATTTAGAAGGCTCCTTTGTGCCAGATGTTAACATACTAAAGAAGCCTGCATGGATCTGTAGAGTGTATGTCACACGCTGGGGAGACTACAGGGGTGAGAGTAAAGAGCTCCAGACAAGCCAGGATGATGGTGACCCTAGGTATTTGCTTTAGTCAAAGTTTATTACAAAACAAACCATTAAAAACAGCAATTGAAAGTCCATTTTTAACAACTGATTTAAGTCATGATTAAAACATTTAAATCAATCTACCTTGATATTTCTACACTTAAAGTCTAGTGAATTCCATTACTTAGAAGCTTACACGCTTAGAAAGCTGTATTTAAAAAGCACAGGAGTTATTCAGCTATACTTTTTCCACCATGCAGATTAAAAACACTTATTACACCAGGCACAAATAAATACGAGAAACCTGTCTCCTGCAAATCTGCTTTGAACTGATTAAATTGCACCTCTTTGAAAGTCTTGCAATTATGTTCCAACTCTGTTGCACCATGTTTCTCCATCAGAGAATGATACTCTCTTAGCAAAAGATCTTACATGATCAGGTAAGGTTCCATCATTTTTGGATGGTTGGACCATTAAGGCTGCTGTAACTGCCCAATTTCTTAGAGTCAGACCTGTCAAATGTATAAAATGACCAATACAACCTCAGGGGCATATTTCGCGTTTAAAAGGAAGTGAACTTGTAACTACCATACTTACTAACATATGTTACAGTCAACATTTCATTTAGCCCAGAGGTGCGTTAAATATGTCCCCACAGGGGTAAGCCAGAGGTGAAGGTACACTTAACACAGTTCGACGGATCAGATCAGCTATGTCTAAATTAAGCATCTCCTGAACACTTATAGGGCCTGTTCTCTCTCTTCACAGACCAGAAAAGATGGGATAAACAGAAACAGAGGGGGATAGGAGTTATGGTGTCATTGCTGACCTGCAAAGAGAATAGAGAGAAGGGAACGCAGCAAGAATAAGGGAGTATGAACGTGTGATGGGAAATTATGTGTACTTGTCTTAGTAAATGTAGCTCTGGGAAACATTTCAGGCCTCGTTAAACCTATTCAGTAGTGCACCTTTGTTGTAACCCCATTTAATTAATTTCAGCTGGTTCTATCTTTAAATCTTTAGTAAAGCAAGGGAACTGAAAGAAAAAGTGAGGCAACACTTCTTCTAGAAATGGAGTTAACCTAGACTACAGTCAGCGCAACTGTAACTTATTGATCCAAGCTAGTTCGGGCTTTTCTGCTTTGCCCTTCTCCAGTGACAGAGATCACAGGCTTTGATTTCTCAGACTCACACAGCTGAGGGATGTTGTTATATTCAGCTGATTAATGTCAGCCTGGCAGAAGGATATAAAGTTTTCCCGTAATAGTCTTCCAAGTTTATCCCTTCTTCCCACTGCTCCTTCAACATTTCTGCTTTAAGGCAACTGAATTCTAAGTTAAGACCTCACTTTTCCAAACATTTTCCACTAAAGCTTGTCCCTGCAAAGGCAGACAGTGTTAGCTATGCTGAGGATCTGCAGGCCAAATTCTGCCCAGACTTGTACCCCCAGGCAACCCCACTAAATTCAATAGGGTGGCATGAGGTATAAATCAAGGCATAATGTGGCTCCATGCTACTATGCAAAATCAGAAAAGATTTACTTTGCACTGTGAAATCCCTTGGTGAGTAAAACACAGTTATAAGCTTTGTTGTAACTCTGACAACAGTATTTGACAAACTATGAATACTACAGTTTGTCACAGTGATTGAAGCAACATAGGGAATATATCGTCAAAATTGAAGGAAACTATGTTTCCAAAAACAAGGCCTCAGCCCTGCATTGTGTAGCAAAACTAGTGTTAGACAGTATTGTGGATCCATTTTCCCTCCTAAACACATCTCATTTCCTTTAAAAATCACTCAGAAATTTCATTTTCATGTCAACAGGCTTTACAAGTTACAGATTCCTCATTAAATGCTCATATTTCATAGCACTAGCCAGCCAGTCACAAACCTAGAATTATAAAATATAACTTTCAAACATGGTCATAGAAAAAATGTGACAGCTTCTACTATTACTCAGGTGCTTTTTTTCTAAAATTACTGGTTATGCATGCACTTCTGGGAACCAATTAAAAAAAAAAAAAAAAGGATTACCTTAAGAGACATTACATAGATTTGTACATAAGAATTTTCCTTGCAATGTTAAAAACAAACTGTTAATATCTTAATTATTTTATGCAATGATAGCCAAATAAACAGTTTTGTATTGAAAGAATTCTGATAATTTGTCAGGTTTTTTTAAAATGCAAATTCAGACATAGGAAAAGTCCAGAGGCAAAGTTCTGCTTTCAGTTCACCAGTGTAAATCCAGAGTTCTCTATACATTGATGTCAATGTAACAGAGCACAATTTGGCCACATTATTTTCTCAACAGCAATACAACCTTACTGCCAAGTATGAAACCTGGTAATAAGCCAATATAAATTCTAGTAATATATATACACAAGTACAATTTAATGAAATACAGAATGTGCCCAACTACCAGCAGGTATCTTACAATTTATGTTGAAGTTTTTATTAAAAACCTCCTTATTTCAGATTACTTACTCACAAAACAAAAATTTGCCAGGATTTTCATTGACTGGTAGCAAGCCAAGTATTCCATTCTAGCTACTCAAGATATCAAACTTACCTTATAAACTACACAGTCAGTGAATTGTTACCATAGTGATTAATTCCCCCCCTACCCCTCCCCAGGTGATAACTCCTTTCTGGAGGCCAGGGACTGGGAGTGGCAAAGCAGCTAAGATACCCAGAGATTCCCCTTACCCAGAGGGAATCCCTATGTAGCTGGTGAAGCCTGTTTTGTAGAGTAGAGCAAAACAGCTGGAGGGGAGGCCAGGATCTTGTCCCTGAGGGTTTAAATAGACAGCACAAGCAAATGAGGCAAGCTGAGTGGAACAGGAGCCAATACTGACAATAAGTTATCAAAATGGGGTGAGTGTCAAAAAAAGGGGTAACAACAAGGAAGCAGAGTAGAAATAGTTACTTTCACATGCTCTGTGCAGCACGTACCTCACATCAGAGATAAAATCCCCCTGTTCTATACTGAATTGGCAATGCCCTGCATTTTTTATACTATAAATTAGATTTTTTTTTATTATTAGTTACTAGTAATAAAAAAGTCCAAACACACAGAGATACATTTAATCAATTAATCCATACTTCACCGCCAGCTTTACCGGAATGTCACAAGCTAGGCCTTCAGGGCTTCATATTTCAGCTCTGTATTTGAAAGCTAAAAACTACTTTCTCAGTCAGATTTCAAACATGGGTTGAATACTATAGCTTGTAAGGCAGTGGTTCTCAAACTTTCGTATTGGTGACCCCTTTCACATAGCAAGCCTCTGTGTGCAAACCCCTTATAAATTAAAAACACTTTTTTACATATTTAACACCATTATAAATGTTGAAGGCAAAGTGGGGTTTGGGGTGGAGGCTGACAGCTTGCTACCCCCCATGTAATAACCTCGTGACCCCCTGCGGGGTCCTGACCACCAGTTTGAGAACCCCTGTTATAGGGCCTAATTTTAATCCCATTAAACTCTATAGCAAAATTCCACAGACTCCAATGGGAAAAGGATTTGGCCCTATATTCACAATGAGGAATTTTGCAGAGTTCACTCGAATTTCCCCACTCCTGAGGGATGAGTTTGGGAAGGAGGACTACAGAAGCATCAGAACGTGGACTCCCTACTACATAGCTTCCCAGGATCCCAAAAGGTAGATACTGAGGGCAGCTGCTCGGTGTGGATCTCTGACCAGCCCCACCTTGGCAGGCCACTCACCCCTCTACAGGATCCCAGGGAAAGAGAGATGCAGGCACGTGGCCTGAGTTACTACTGCTCAAAGCCGTGGCACTTTAGGTGCAGTTATTCACTCCCCACCCTAGGTTACCTAGGGGGCTAAATACCATTTAGAGCATTTCTTCTTGGCCCATCCCCCCTCCAGAAAAACACATCATCAGCCTCCTAATTTTTCATTTAGGACCCCATGTTACCTGCCTTCCTCTGCTTATAGAAGTGGAGGTTAGCAAGGACAGGAACTACTCCATTCCAATTAACGCAACACTCAGCAAGGGCGTCTTTTCAGCAACACGTCTCTCTTTGCCTGTGCAGCCACACACCTAAATCTAACTCTGTCTAATCCAATGTACTGTCTTGAAGCGTTACCGATAACGCATAGCTCCCAGCCTCAGCAGCTCATTTAGAATGAGAGCACCATAGCCATTGCTTATATGAAGACACATACTGGGCTCAAAAATCTGCACGTTATCTTTGTAAATTGTGCGTACTATTACCAAACTGGATTTTAAAAAAATAAAAAAAATAATTAAAAAAACCCACCAGCAAATCGATCATATCAGCTATAAACAAATGTCAATTATGAAGATTTCCTTTCTTTAAATTAACGAAAGTTCATTAAACCAGCGAGTGGTTTCCATGAAATAAACTAATGTACAACTTCACATTGCATTCCAGAAACAGAGGAGCATAGCTGGCTAGTACTTAAGGTAGAATGGGATCAAATCATTTACGTGTCTGGCATCCAAGATGGGAAGCTCTTTCAAAGAAGGGACATCTGTTGTTGCAGGCCTGCTCATACCATTTCTCTCTTGAAGAGCAGTATATAAAAGCTCTATATTAATCTTCCAGGAAGTTGCAATTATGTTTATGTTACTGCTTCTACTACTTAAAGAGTACAGTGCAAGTATTATTAGCTTTCTTTGACACATGAATTGAGTTAATGAACTGCATATGCAGTCACTATATGTCCAATCTTTATGTACGGCATCTGTGCACCAACCCAGTCTATCTTTACAGATAACGCTGCTGAATCTACACTGACATACTTTAGTCTAACATAATAACCAGACCAAAGTACCTTCCGAACACATCACCTATAAGTAGTGTGATCCAACTGATGCTTTTAAAGTGTTAGAATAGTATAGAAAAAGAGGGGTCTATTTTTTTCCTAAAGAAACATGCCTGATTATTTTTAAACTGTCATTGGTATTTTGGGGGATCAGTCTGTGAATGTGCTGCACCTCAAAATATGCATAATAATATTGTACATAAACACATCTATTTATTTATATTGTTTGTAAGCTCACGGACTATAAAACTGCTAACGATAACTTTGTTACATTTATTTTCCCTGTTTGCAACATATCACAAAAACCAAAATACCACACTAACAGGTTTGATTTGTATCTCTCCTACGATGTCAATAAGGGATAAGTCCTGCAGTGGAGGTATTCCAGCATGAGGCCCAATGACTCCACATAAAACAAGGGTGCAATTTCTAATGGGTTTAGAAAATGAAGTTAACCAAATTAGATCATAACTGTTGGATACTTAAACAGTAACTAAAGCTTTGTGGAAAAGGGATAAAGATCCAAACATATATGCCATGGAATAAATCTTACCAGACCATCACAGTTGCTAATAGCAACAGATGCTCCTGGGATATCAGTGATGTCTCCAACATATGCACAATTGGTCCACAGAGGCTCTTTTTTCCATATCCACTCTGTTGTGCTTCTAGTCTGACTTTTGTTACCAGCCTCAGTTCCATTTCCAGTTTCCACAGCGTCTTCATACCATTCCACTACAGCCTCCGGAGCCACCAGATGGGTGTTAGGCTTCAGCCTGAGATGGAATTCCCTTCCAAAAGCTGTGATGTTAAAATACAGTTGTTTGGGGCTTTGGGATACATCCCTTGTTAATCTTCTTTGATGGCTTGCGGAGAGAATATTGGAGATGAAGCTTCCATCCGCACCAGTGCTGATCGGAGTCACTAGCCCATACAGCCTCGGTCTGATTTTTGGTAAATCTATCCAAAAAACAAACACACAAAAAAACCAAAATTGGAATGAGAGTATAAGAACAAGTTTGAAAAATGGAGAACAGATACGTAGTTACAGAATAGAAAACCACCAAAATAATGATGAGCAAAGAAATTCACTTACAGCTGTGTCATGGACTCATCCATTGTATGTAAGTATTGCGGATTCTTCCCAACCATGATTAGTATTATGCAGTAGACACCAGAAAACCAAGGAGATATAAAGTGAATAATGCACTTGAGGCCTAAATTCAGAGGCGATGTAAGTACGAACCTTACGCACTAACTTAAAAGCCCTTAGTACTACTTACATTCACTCCACTGATGTATAAAGGAGTCTACCAGAGGGGCCAGAAGATATAAATTAAAGTAGGGTTGGAGGTATTTTAATTTACATCTATGAAATGGTTGTGCTTCCCACACCGGCCCAGAGAGAGAGCTGAAGTAGGCCAGCTGGGCCCAATCAGCCAATTCAGCTGCAAAGAGAGGGAGATTTAGGCTGTGTGGAAAGCACTATATTAGATGGGAGCTCACCTGTGAAGGAACAGACAGGGCTTCTATAAAGCCAGGAGGCTGGCAACACAGCAGAGAAGAAGCCTGCACTCTCTCTCTTCTTGAGGAAAGGGAGAAGGAAGAGGGGATAGGAACCCAGGTGGAAGAGTTTACCTAGTAGCCCCAGGAGAAACTACTGACTAGGAAGGCTCATGAAGGAGAAGCTTAAAGCAGCATGGTAGGAAGGAGTCCAAAAAACAGAGCAGTAGGTATGGTGAAGTCCCAGACCTTAACTGCTCACTGTAGGGCCCTGAACTAGAACCCAGGGTAGTGGGTGGGCCTGGGTTTCCTACCATCCACTGCAGAGTGGTATTGCTAGGTGCAGTGAACGGGAAGACTGCCCCACTCACTGTGGAATGACACAGCCAGGGGAACGGGCATGCAGACTGCCTGATGCAGCTGGTGCAGAAGGACTCTGAAAGACTCCCCCAGAAAGGGAAATCACAGGGTGAGCTGGCCAGAGGGCTGAGCCACGAAGCAGCCGTACCGCAACAGAAGGGAGGTGCCACCCAGTGGCGAGCAGAGGACCCAATGACCAACTGCTTACAGCACTTGAGTTATGCCAACTTAGTTTCCCTTTTATAGAGATAGAATGGGTGTAAGCAGGCCTAGTTAGTGTAAGGGAATCTAATTTATGTCACCACTCTGTTTGACCTCAAAGTCAATCCTGAACTTCCTTCCTTTTGTGCCACAGTCAGGTCTTTACTGTTATTCTGACACAGCAATTTTAACCACAGAATTATTTCTCCCCCTGTAAATAAACATGAAGAGATCCAAACAGAAAGAGAAAATGTATTCGACAGAATATTGCCCATCATGTTATGTATTTAGAAAACAATTTCAGCCAAAGCTCAGGCTTACAGATATCAGTTGCAAGATTTCCACTGACTTCAATGCAACCAGAAGTTGGCCCTTTAAATGCATCATATTTACTCATCTTATTACATCACTTCAATTCTAAGCACAGAGATATTATTACAATGATCTGTATAAAAAGCCACAAATGTTTAGTACCTTCATGTGATAGGAAGGATGTTTAAACTAAAAAAAATAAATAAATAAAATTGAACATGGGCCCAGTTTTCAAAGTTGGTTGAACATATGAAGATATGCCAGGATAGGCACCTTGACTGTAAGGCTCTAGGGCCTAAATTAGGTAGGTGCAAATGTATGTGTCCAATTGCACATGACCCCCATATGATTTAGGCTTCATACATAGTGGAGACCAAAGGCCTGAATTTTTTCCATTTCAAAGTACTCAGGAGATTCCTTGCTCTTTATGTGTAAGTGCCAAAAATGAGTGAACACCTATTTGCTCGGATTCTCCTTTACAAAACCCCATGTGATTGTTCTACATGTGCATTAAACAAAGTAGTTTGTTTCCTTGCATGGCAGCTTCCCAAAGAAAGTGTCATGTTTTGTACTGTAACTCGGCATTCTCAGAAAACTGATTTATAGTGTAAAAATAAAACCCGAGGGATTCTTAGCTAGAGTCATCCCAGCAAATGCCACTGCAATGATTCAACATGTCACTGTATTAACACAGCCGAGCGGACGGGAATCCTATCGGCTCTGACATGTCCCTCTGTGGCTCTCCAATGGAGGTCTTTTTTACCCACTGACCTACTCTTTCCCTTCCTCCTCCTGAAACCTGAAGCAGGATATGGTAAAAGACACAGGAGAATGGAGAAGGTGAGAAAACCAACTTTGAGAGATGCTGGGCAAGATCCTGGACCCTGCTCCAGTGATAGGGCACCTGTAAAGCCAGCACATCCAACACCCTGTGAATTGTACCTCCATAGGAGGGATCCTCAGGTGGTGTAGGATCTGCTTTGGTGGCTCTGTGTCATCACTGTTCCCTGCCCTAGGCACAGGGGAGAAAGGAGGCATAATTAGGATGCCTCTATACATTGCTGAAACCCCCAGCTGCCTAGCTGTTGAGGCTGTGTAAATCAGCGTAGTCCTGGGGCAGATCTAACTTAGCCCAGGCATCTAGCAGGTAAGCATGTCCAGACTGGAGGAAGAGTAAAGGTGGGTTAAAGCCACTTTTGCCTACCTGCCCTCTATCTGCCACCACTGGTCAGAACAGAGGATTTGAGCCACAATTCCTACCTGATAAGCAGCAAAAGTAGCTGATCTGTAGGCTTTAAATTGGGTCCTAGATGCACATATTTGCAGGAGTGAATAGAATGCTCGAAGCGTGCCAGAATGACAGTCCATGAAATGTAAGTCCTCTGTGTGCTGTGTAACAGGTACAAGACAAGCAATGGCAGTGCATGCTACCCCATAGTTCCTCACCAGTCTCCTGGAAGAGCCACTTAGTTGGGAGAGGGCAACTTTTTTCCTCCCTTCCCATGCAGTCCATCTTCTAGGAGACTGGCAACAAACTTGCTTTTTAGTGGTATATGGATAGCGGTCTCGTAGGAAGTTAACTGTTAAAGGACAGCTATGATTTATTTCAAATAACCACCTAATGGCCAACCATCCTGAACTTAAGCCTCATGTGGACTATGGCTAAGTTACCCAAGGGAGGGTCTCTGTTTCTTTACTTCCCACCATATTTCCTCAACCAGGATATACTGGGGCCTGCTATTTCTCCACTTTATACTGATTTTACACCAGTGTAACACCACTTAAGTCAGTGGCGTTAACTCTCAATTTACACTAAGCATCACTGAGAGGAGAATCAGGCTATTAGATGTCCAGGTCTCTTCCTGTGCTGGTAGAAGGAATGGCATTCCCTGTGCAAGGGCAATGATTCTGGACCAAACTGCTGCAGGATATGAGTCTGAGCATAAATCTTACCACCTATGGAGCATGCTGTGAGGCACACTTGGCTCAAGGCAGAATTTCCTCAAATGATCATGTAATAAAGACAGCCAATGCAAAAAGAATTAACCAGTCCCGATTCCTATAAAGTGGGTGTTGGGGGGAGGGGGGGTAGAGGGCAGTGCTACCTTCTTGGTAGCATTTGATATATCTTTACTATTGAGTGGCTCAGATACCGATGTGTGCGCCACAGAAATACCTCTAAATAAACATACTTAATTAAACGCATTAAAACTTATCCATTCTCAACCTAAAACAGATTTGAATGTATGACAGAGGTAAAAGGCTCTCGTATCCAATATCAATCCACTGAATAATCCAGAACCTATTTATGCAGACTACCCAGTACTGATAATGTAATTGGAAAATTCTCAATTGCTACATTCAACTATTTCTCCTAATTATAATCTATTTCTTACCCTCTAAAAAACCCTCCACAACCCTATCATGGTAAAACACAATCCTGGCTTCAGAACACAGGCTGCGATATACAGTTTGGCATCTTCACCCCTTTCCACCACTCCAAAGATTGAAATAGTGCCCCTTCTATGACACTTACTGTCGCTGACAGCTTCACGTCTCAGAACACTAACCCATTCCCCACAGTTGGGATTACCTAGTTTTGCAGCCGAGTTGATTCTGCATTAAATTTCCTCAATTTCTAACGGATATTACTAACAGTAGAGGCAGTCAGGAAAAATAATGTACTAATAGCTGGTGCATGGAAATGGAAATTTGTCAAGCATGTTCTGGAAATGTTGCAGTCAAGGTTAGTGAACATACCCCCTAGTCATTCATACCATTCATTGTGCTGAAAACTACTATGCATACCACAATTAAAATTACCAACTCACAGTGGGATCTTTCCTGAAGGAGGCATTCACTCTCACCCATAATCAATACAGTCACATCAGCATTAAAAATGCTTTTAAACATTATGCGTACCATTTTAGGGCCTGATCCTGTAATCCTTACCTCATGCAGGACTCCCATTTAAAAATCACTGGGAATTTTATGTAAGGATCAAAAAATTTTATCCTGAGAGTTAGAGATGGAACCAAATCAAAACTCCAGATTCCACTTTTTCCTGAGAGTATTTGTTTGCTTTTTGGAGTAAGCAGGGAATAGGAAGCAAAGAAGTTCAAATCTGAACACATCCAAGTTTTGTCACTGGGCCCAAACAAAACTCTCAATCCTAATATCCCCCAAATTTCAGTGGGGCTAAATATCCAGATCCAAATTTCACATTTTAGGACCATTTCTACTTAAAATTCACTTACAGATCAGTAAAACACAGGTGATTTCTTACTTTTACCCACAACAGAATATGTGTATTTTTCACACAAGCAGACATCCAAAATGCACAAATGACAGCCTGACAAGCAAAGCCTGAATTTGCAGCACATCTGAGAAGTTACTTTGTACTTTTTATGGTAATGTTCCCAGATTTCAGTTTGTGGGGGCAAGCAAATTGCAGTCATTAATAATGAGAACAGCCAGCTGACCACAAGGAGGTGGGCATGAAGGGTGGGAAGAGACATATTAAAGTTTTTGCCATCAGCAGAGGACTTTCCAAGGTCTGTAAATGTTGAACTGGAAAAGGAAGTCTCATTTGTTCAAAGGCAATCAAAATTAAATGTGACAAGCTTAAATACTGAAGAGAGCCAAACTCTTCCACTGACTTCAGTCATCTTTTTTTGTAGACTACAGTTTATGGAAATGCTATTCCATCTGTAGGGGTTATTTTTTTCAGATTCTCCATTTTCAAAGCTGCACTGTTTTGCTAATTCCAAGTCTTACTAATAATCAGTGAAAAGCATGAGGAGAAAGAGGTGAATTTTATGTTCAAAATTGTTCATTTATAAAAATATCACATTCTTTTATTAAGCGTTCCAAAACACAGTCAGGTAAAAGATGCATCTGTAAGAAAAATATATTCATAATATTTTTTTAAATCTAAACAATATTAAAGCATTAGCACGTCTGAACCACACAAGTTGACGTTATTTACCTTATTAGAACGAACGATAATTAAGATTCAAATGTCCTACACTTTCTTTGCACAACTGCATTTGAAAGAGGAATTGTTTCATTATGGGAGATTTTTTTCTTTTAATAGAATGTATTGGCCAAATTTTGGAACCTGGGGAAAGTAAAGCACCAAATACACAGATAAGTCAACTTATTTAGGTGCTTATTTTCTGAAATGCTGAATGCCTACAAATTCTACTGAAGGCAATGAGTATTTTGCACCTCTGGAAATCAGGACAAGTTATTTAGATGTCTAATTAAAGGTAGCCAGTTTGTAAAGTTTTTGGTTTAATATTTCAGAAGTTTTTCTTTGCTAATTATTACCAGTAAATAAGTATTTAAACAAGGGCTTCTATCCTCCAACTTGAATCTGCACTGAGGTTGTAGGGCCACGGTCTGCCACCTGAGTAGTATCTGACTACTTGAGTCCCTTCACTGATTACTTTGAGCAGTTGTACAGTGTATTTAGTGCCAGTCAGGGTGGCAGAATCTAGCTCATAGTGATGAATTAATCATAGCATGACAGCAAGTTATAGCTTCTCTGCAGGATGAAATACAATAGCTACCATGTAATATTCCAAGGCAGAAGTAGCAGCTTGGAAACCTGCAGGGATATGACATGACATCTGTATTACTTTTACCACAAAGGTATGGCTCCTTTGCTTCCACCATAACTACTGTTTGTTACATACTATCTAAGCTGACAGTATCCAATACTGGAGAAGGTAGTTATTTGGTCATTTCATCAGTAAACACACTATACCCACATCATATGAGAAGGATAGTGGTAACAAAACTTGGATTCGTGTAGAATAGATACCCTCCAAGCTGAAAGGACCAGCGTAGCACATTATCAGCTTATTGGGCACAAAGGGGCATACCATTTTGCATACTGTAATATATCTAGGGTGGGAGCATCCAGAGCCAATTTTTCAAGGGAAAAACTGGGAATGAGTGTTAAGAATTCTTACACTTTCAGAGGAAGTAAATGCTTAACTCCTAATACATCTGTCACTTTTATCATGGTAGAACAGAGACTGTGATAAGCCTTATAAAGGGCAGAGGCAAAACTGCTCCAGTCATTTAGCAAAAGTATTTCTCAACACTGAGAAGGGTAATGATACAATCCAAACTAGGGACTCAATCTTACTGCCCTTGCCTGTGTTAAGTATTGAGAGCCCTAAGAAGTTAGGAAGCAATTTTGGTTGCTCTCTTCTGAGCAGTCCAGCCAATTCAGAACCATCACATACATGCTTCAGAGGGAGCTGTATCTAGCACTTTTTGGCCAGAAGCAAGGTCTGAGTGAGTGGAAGCAGAAGATGGAATAAGAAAGGTACCCTCAGGAATCCCAAATGGGTCGGACATCAGTAGGAGCTGTGGTTGTTTAAGCACTTCTAAAAAAAATCAAATTCAAGTTTTCTCAAGCAGGGTAAACAAAAACTGAGGCTCTCCAGTTTAGTGGCTAGTGAATTATTGCCCTCAATGACTCCATTTCCTGTACTGTGAACTTGACCCAGTGCTATTAGCAACTCAAGTATTCCTTTCCTGAGTGGCCATACAGGATGCTCTCTGGTATTTTCACAGTTCCTGTAGCATGACAGACCCTTTGCATCACTCCAGTGAAACTGTTTTATGCAGATAAGACGACAAGCTGTTCACTCTCTCCAAAGGCAGCCTGCCAGTGTCATTTCAGAGTTGGAAACCAAAGCATCCTTCAAGTGGTAGCAAGAACAGCACTGTCAGCTCACAGCACGCACACATTGTGGAATTCTGGAGCACACAGAATGGAGAAGCTGCACCAAATCAAGTTCCGAAACCGTCTCACAAGAATGCTTTTCTAATTCCAACATCTGAAAAGTCATATCATTCACAATAAGATTTCTGCTTGACAATTATTGTGCACCTGCTCATTGAATTAAGTTATGTAGTAATTTAATACATTACTTTAGTGCAGTTCACTGTGTTTATACATTCTGTGTGGGTGTATTTAAAAAAAAACAAACCTACACAATTAAACTCATCTTAAATGACCACTCAGGGTACAAGCAAAGATCAGCTGCTTAATAGAGGCAGCCATAGACTAAAGGTCAAAGAAAAGTGTACAGGAAGCTGCAAGAGGATACTTGAAAGTGGTTGCTACCTACTTGGAGACGGTTCTAAGACAGATTCCACTGTACGTATTTCACAGCAAAAACAATCAGATTTCACAGGACCAAAGACATTTTAAAAATAATGGTTTAAAAATGCCCTTTCAGTACAAATTAGGGCAAAAACCAGCACCAGATATGTTTTAAATGCAAAAGTGTTTCTCCACCAAGACACTATCTATTCAGGAAAATGCAGTAGGTAAAGCAAGTCACTTACAATCGTGTTTGGTAAGCCTCCTCAAAAGCAGAAGATCTGAGAAGCTTATGGGCCAAATCTACCTGCCCAAGAAAGAGTCACAGAGGAGCCTGAAGGCAATGAAATCAATGTAGTTCTACTATGCAGGAGACAGTAGGCTGCAGTGAGCTCTCACAAGATGTCAAGCACTATGCAGCTATGCTCAACAGGAGCCCCAGCCACACCACTGTGAAAATAGGCTGGGGTACAGGCGCAGACTATGAGTAGGACCAGAGTCAACCCTTGGGTATGGCAAATTGAGGCAACCGCTCTGGGCCCCACGCTTCAGAAGCCCCGCAGGCCAGTGCTGTTGGCTGAAGCAGTTAGTCCCGGAAGGGACGGGTCGGTTCCAGAGGTGACGGATTCGTCACTTCCACTCCAAGCCCCACACCCACCTAGGGATGGCCTTGAGTAGGACCAGTGAATCCGCAATAGATTACTAAGGAAGCAATACAGCAACTGCACAGGCTCCTATTACCACCTCAGGATTAAAAGGAGAATTCTATCCTGATCTATCCCCTATGGAGCACACAGCCCAGTTATGCCCAGCTATGCACAGAGACACACATTTGCCCCATGTATGCAAGATTGTATCCCTAGCCTCTGTGGGTGTCTCAAGAACATTCTCAAACCGTGGCAACTGAGACATGAAAAAGACAAAATAAAGAGAGAGAGAAAAGATCTATTTTCCAGGATAAGGATTTTTTTTCCTGAAGTACGATATAATTTCTAAGAGCAGCATTTCCATATAGCTTATGGTTACTGAAATGCAAAAACAATCCAAACTGCATAGAAACAACCAAAAACAAAACACAAGGTCAGCACACAGTTGGAAAAAAAAAGGGTTTGCCAATTAAACATAAACCCACACAAGTGCCTCATTTCCCATTACTCAGAGGTAGTATCAGAAATTAACCTCAACACATTAGAATTCAGTGCCAGAATTAAAATTAAGAGAAAGACCTCCACAACTCAGGAAAATGCTTGAACTTGCTTTCAGAACACCTGGCATATGCTGGAAGGTTAAAACTTCAAATTGGGAGATTTTGCTGGGGTGGAAGCATTACTCTCCTATATAGCGACCTTTCATTTGAGAGTTTCAAAGCACTGTAACAAACATTAAGTAAGCCTCATAACATCCCACGGAAGTATTATAAACACCCTTTTCACAGATGGGTAAATGGAGGAATGCATACGGTTACACTCCCCAGGTCAAATACTAACCCAAGAAGAGAATCCAAGAGACCAGACACCTATTCCTATATTCTGCTAGCTAGAACACATTCCCTTCCATAAAGATAGAGGACCAAATTCTCAGCTGGCACAGCTGTACTGAAATCGATGGAACTGCTCCCATTTGCACCAGCACAGTATTTGTTCCAGAATTTCCAGTCTCTTCTTTTCACCACTATCCCTTGAGAAATGCAGTAGTTCAAAAACAAAGTGATTTAAATTTGTAATAGAGATGGCAAGGTTTTAAAGTGACCAATGGATACTGAGGGAGAAACCTTTTCTTCAGGTCCCTTATTCACCCTGTATTCCACACTGTCATCATAACAAAATATGTCTTGCTAAAAAAAAAAAACGTTAAATGCTTACACACGATATCAAGACTGTCCAAAAACATGTTTTGCCCTTCCCAAAACTGAGTAAGTATTGCTTCCTTTTTTCAGGAAAGTACTCAGACAAAAAGAATCCCACATATCTGATTTACCATGAGATTTGAACGGCCAGTTTAACCGTGCTCCAGTTTTTAAACTTTTGTTGGTTTTGTTCTTTTAAAAAGGAAAGCGTAGATTTTGTTGAAGTGTGAGGGTGAAAATGAGAGGGCATAAAGACAAATTACATTACTGCAGATCTATACATTTCTGCTGGAAGGAAGAATCTATGGTTCAAGTGTGAAAATGTTGTTAGTCTGCACATGCACTAACAGTGTCTTCTTCAAGAAAAGAAGTTTAAATAAACTGACTTATTGAGCTTATTTACTTCACTTTCCTTTTCGGGGGAAAAGCAAAACAAAAACGATTCTTACCTATTTGGATCGTTCCTTCTTTACCAGCCTGCAGAGGGGAAAAAAAAAAAACACACACACACACAAAACTGTTAGTTTAATTATTATGTGCTGTGTTACTTACTGCAAAATTTGTGTTTCTGGAAAGTGGAAAATCACTTGGTTTGTACTGCACTGTTGGTAGATTTCTGCTTTTGGTTTTCTGAGGTGGCGTTTTTCCCTAACTGAATAACCAGCTGTTCCCACCAATATACGAATAGACTCCATAATAAGTTTAACATAAATAGAGCAGCTAAGAAGTCCTAATTCTGAATGAACCATTCTATAAATTGTGACACTGTGCCAAAAAATAATTCCAGTGGCCAAAGAAAGGCCTTAAAATGAATTAACGCTATGATTCCTGAAGAGTGGACGTGTGAAGGAATAATCGGGCATATATGGTGACAGTTTTGATACCAGGGAAACCAAGGAAAGCAAACTACCCTTCCCTACATACAGGCAGTTAGGCATCAAGCTGAATAGCTCATGCAAAGAGATGGGAGAGCTACATACACAGGATTCAGACAGAGCAGCCTGCTGCACCCTGCTGGAGTCAATGACAAAACTCCCAGCTGGCTGCGGGATAGGACTCAAGGTAGCTGCTGCCAGACTAAGGACTCATTCAAGTTTGTGGTTTACCTTGCTGGGGACAGAAAAGGGGACACTAAACTCTGCAAAAAGAAGGGGGTGGGGAGGGCAGCGGAGAGACATGCTCAGAAAGGGAAAAGCCAGGAAACGCTCCCACCACTCCTCCCCCCCCCCATCTGTCAAAGCAAACTTTGCAGCAAAAGGATTGTGCAAGCAATTCCCTTTTGACACGTGCATAATGGATCGCTCTCCCTTTAAGCCGAATGATTTCCTCCGCAGCCCACGCGTTTCCTCACTGGCATGAGAGAGACCAGAAGACAATTACAAGCACCTTGAAAAGAAAAGCCCGCTTTGAATGGATTTCTTAAAGGATCAGAATGAAAGGGGGAGAGAGAGTAGTTTGAGCATTGGCCTGCTAAACCCAGGGTTGTGAGTTCAATCCTTGAGGGGGCCATTTAGGGAGATTGGCCCTGCTTTGAGCAGGGGGTTGGACTAGATGACCTCCTGAGGTCCCTTCCAACCCTGATAGTCTATGATTCTATGAACAAGAGAGCAAGCTTCCAGATTCATTCATGATTCCACATGCCCCGGGGACAGAGGGACGGTGAGAGCTAAGCAAACGAACAGATTTCAGAGTAGCAGCCGTCTTAGTCTGTACTCGCAAAAAGAAAAAAAGGAGGACTTGTGGCACCTTAGAGACTAACCAATTTATTTGAGCCTAAGCTTTCCTGAGCTACAGCTCACTTAAGTCTTCTCTCTCTCTGCTGAGATTATTAATCACCGGAGAGACTAATCACGGTTTACGTTATGGGGGAAGCGCCTAGCTTCGGTAGCAATCATTCCTCTGAGATCAAGCCACTTAACAGTCAGTCCATTGAAGAAAACGCGATGGAACCAACCCCAGCGTTAGCAGGGGTCGGTGGATGTAGGTGAAAATAAAGGAAGGCACTGCTGCTCCGCGGCACGGCGATCTAACCGGAGGGAGCAGCCCGGCAGCAACCATCCCTCCCCGAGCCAGCCCTGGAGCGGTTAGCCCCTACGGGCCAATGCCTACGGACCAGCCACCCGAGCTCTGCCCCCCTCCGCCGCTACAGAAGCCGGCGGCATCAACCTGGCGGACAAAGCGGGGGGGGGGGGCGATGTAGCCGCTTACCTGTTCCTCGGCGGAAGTCCTCACCTCTCCCAGGGAGGCTGCAACGAACAGCAGGGGCAGGAGAAGCATCACGAGTCCCGAGCCCTCCCGCGAACGAACGACCCGCGCTCCGCCACGCCGCACGCGCCCTCCCCCCGCAGAGCCCCGGGCAAGTCCCCGGGCTGGCAGCGGACAGGCGCTCGGAGCGCTCCCGGGGGCGCCCGCCCAGCCGCCGCCGCCGCTGCTCCAGCCCGCGGGGCCCGGCCCCGTCTCGGCTCCCTCCGGCCGGGGGCCGCTGGGCTGCCAGGAGCCGGGGCAGGGAGAGTCGCTGCGCGGCCGCCCGTCGCTCGCCGAGCCCTGCCTGCGCCGCTCGCCTGGCGACCTGCGGGGCTGATAAAGCCGCCTGCCCCAGCCCGCCGCGGGGCTCCTCCCCTGTGCGCGCCACCCACGTCAGGGGCTCCCCTGGCGCGGGGCCGGCCGGCCGGCCGCCGCCTCCCCGGGCTGCCGGCGCCGGCTCCGCTGCAGGTTCCCCCCTAGCCAGCCAGCCAGCCAGGCCGGCCGCCCCTGCCCCGGCTCTCCGGCGGGCCCTGGGGCAGCAGGCAGCAGCCCGGGCGCCCGCCTCTGGAGGGAGAGGCTGTCGGGCCCGATCCCGCACACGCTTCTGGGCGCGCTTCCCTGCTGCGCCGGGGGGCAGGAGCCGGGTCCTGTGCTGCCCCACCCCTGCCCCACCGCCTGTTGGCTGGGGGGCTGCAGCCCTCACAAACCAATACGCGGAAGGGAGATTGCGCTTAAAACCAACAGAGCAACAAATAAAATGCAAACGCGGCAAAGAGTCCTGTGGCCGCTTGTAGACTAGCAGACGTATCGGAGCATAGGCTTTGGTGGGTGAATACCCACTTTGCCGGATGCATGTCCACACTGATCAACCCCAGAGCATCTCCCCTACTCTGTATTTAATGACATGGACCCATGAACGTGTATAAACAGTTATTTGATTGGTCTGGCACTCCTACCCCAGGGGATATTTTTTATTCGTATTGTTTTGTCACTTACCTAGCCCTTTCCTTACTTTCAGCGAAGTAATAACTCCACAAAGCAAACAGCTTTCAGGCTGTTTAGCATATAGGCCCCCGTCTCTTCCATGCTCTGATGCCCTTTCAGGGCTTTTTCTTTTCTTTTTTTTCCTTTTTGTTTTACCCTGCAAAGATCTATACATCTGCTTAACTTTATGCACGGTAGGCAGTCTTGTTGAATTCAAGGGAATTCTACTGTATTGTGAGTCTTATGGAAGGTGAATTCTATTGAACTCTCAGGCTGCAAAGTTAGGCATGTGCATATGTGTTTGCAGGCTCAGAGTCTAGTTCCCAGTCTGGTGGGTACAAGGGTCCACTTGCACAGGATTGGGGCCTTAAAGGGGTAGACTCTTTCGCAACAATCGCTGTTGTGTTCGGTACGCTTGACCTTTATAGTTGCCTGGAAAATGCCATGCATTTAGAATCACAGAATATCAGGGTTGGAAGGGACCTCAAAAGGTCATCTAGTCCAAGCCCCTGCTCAAGCAGGACCAAAGCAGCACTTGCCCCTATACAACACCAACACATTGATTGATAATGTATGCAAGCAGGTGCATCTCAAAAGCAAAAAGATCTACTCCACAGAGGTAACTCTGAACGAGAGACAGGGATAGAAGTCATCCCATAAGTGGCTCAGCAATAGTCAGAGAGGGATGAATTCCACAAGAGTCAGGATTATTCAACCTGCTCACCCACCTTCTGCATTTTAAACATTGTGTGTATAAACATACCACCAAGGGATCTTATCACCATTTCTTGATCCTGCACAGAAGAGGGAAAGACTGACATGTCTTTAATAGAGCGGGTCAAAATTTGTCTTTATTTTCATGAAAAGTTTTAATTAAAATTAGTGATTTTTTTTAAACAAAAATTGTCTTGAAAAATGTTTAGGTGTTCAATAAATCCCCCATGACCCCAAAAGTGGTGGTGAGGGGTGGGATTGCTGAAAGCAAAACAAAAAAATTAGTCTGACAAACACTTTTGGACAAAAAAAATCAGTTTTTCAGTATTTGGAGATTTTGATGAAAACCAGATAAAGTTAATTTAAAATAGAGAAATGTCCATTTTGAGATAAGACATCTTTGTTGAAAAAATACTTTGAATTAAATAATTCAACCAGATCTATTTTTTTTTAATTTTTTTTTTTTTTTTACTATCTTTCAGGAGTATATGCTCAGAGAATGGGCTGGGTTTTTGTTTATCATCTATTTACTTTAGTGTGTATTTGGAAGAGTTGAAATAAAAATGTTAGATTCCAGGTAGTCTCATCATCATACTGTTGTGTTACATTCTTTGGTATTAAGTCCTGTTTACTGTTCATATGATGTTTTAATTATACAAACTAACTGCTTACTACTGGCCTTGATTTAGCAACAACTCCCATGCAGGCAGATCCTCATGCCTGTTTGGAGACCCAATGAAGTCAGCGCATGGGGCTCATGGCTCTATTGGAACCATGGTAAGTCTAACAGGTACCATGCAGGTGAACCCCTACAAGATGGGGCCCTAACTCTATTAAACCATCACATTTACTTTAAAAATGAAATGTTGGCTGCAACTTCAGTTCTGCTCAACCCAAGCTGCTTTAACACCAGCAGTTAAGATACTTTAGGACTATTGTCTATGCTTAAGCCCCTTTGTTTTCAGGTTAAGCTGATTTTTACTGAAAAAATTCTGGGTTTTACAAAAGGTATAATTCCCCCCCCCCCCAATTTACATCCTACTTTTGTATCAAATATATAAAAAATAACTTATTGTAATACATATACCTCATGCAATGTATTGTATTATCCTAATAATTATCCTAATATCCTAATACATTATGTATTACAATAATAGTCTGTGTGTACATGCAAAGCTGCCTGTTGACATAAGACTATGGATTAGTGTGTCTAGAAGATACACACAACAGGCATGCCCACAAGCTCTGAAGCGCATGCACATCTGAACGTACTGATGAATCTTACGCCCACCATGTACACATTTCAAGCTGTTAGCAGATAATGGTTTAAAGATCTGACATTAAAATGGGAAGAAAATGAAAATCTGTGTCAGAATAGGTTTCAGAACACAAGGAGATATTCAAAAGTTTAAAAAAGAGAAACAGGAGAAAAAGATGAAGTTGAGTGTATGCGCTGAAATGGTGTGGCCCAATTACAAAAATGTAAATATTTATAGGCTAAGAGTTCTAAGTCTGCAACAATAAACTGTTTATTCAAACGAAAAGTTTTATCTGGGGATTAGAGATGTATTGTTTTCTTAAACTCAGGAGGTGTCATTGTGTTCTGAGTTCCGTTTTAGTTCTGCAGTAAACCACACTGAATTCCATTCATCAAAGTATTAATCTACTGAACACTTTTCCCTGTCCTTCCATTCACCAAAATAAACTCCAATATTTACCCAGAAAAATTATTAATAGTTTTTCCTCCGATTTTCACCTGTTTCTGTTGTTGTAGTAATCGACCCTGATATATTCCCGGGAAAAAATAAAATAAAAACTGAAAAGGAAGGGCCCTGTTTCTGCTGTAACTCTAACATACTGACGATCACACCTCTCAATCCCTAGTCTTTTTTTTTTTTAAGTGACATCTTTGCTAATCCAGACTCCAGCGAGAAACTGCTGAATTGGAATTCATTTGCAAATTGGATACTATTAATTTAGGCTTAAATAGAGACTGGGAGTGGCTAAGTCATTATGCAAGGTAGCCTATTTCCCCTTGTTTTTTCTTACCCCCCCCCGCCCCCGACATTCTGGTTAAACTTGTATTTATGCTGGAAATGGCCCACCTTGATTATCATACACATTGTAAGGAGAGCAATCACTTTAGATAAGCTATTACCAGCAGGAGAGTGGGGTGGGAGGAGGTATTGTTTCATGGTCTCTGTGTATATAATGTCTTCTGCAGTTTCCACAGTATGCATCCGATGAAGTGAGCTGTAGCTCACGAAAGCTTATGCTCAGATAAATTGGTTAGTCTCTAAGGTGCCACAGGTACTCCTTTTCTTTTTGTTTCTACAGAGCAGCCCTGGCAGATTTCTACTTTTTCAGGGAATTATTTACTGAATATTATAAAGCTGTAATTAAACAAAGCATGCCTGCCCCATCACAAATTCAGATGGTAGCTTCCTCCCCCCGCAAACCGTATTACTTCTTTTCAAAGAGAAAACAGTAAACAATGGGATACCTTTGTGGGCCAACAAATAATTTAGGATACACAGACTTTATACTGCTGCAATACAATTCTTTTCTGCATACTGTCGTTCATACAAAACAAAAACAACAGCCACCAATTATAGTCTACACATACTGATTCAATACAATTGTATATTACACAATTATTCTGCCCTACCACTCAAAGGTGATGGGACAAGTAGCGTGGCCACATTTTCTGTATATCCTCTCTAAATATGAGTACACATGTGCAACCTTAATTCAGCCTCCTCATGCATATGCATTATGATACAGTCTTTAATTACATAATCATATACTTTTTCCTACAGGACCCCTACCTTATCCAGTGCACTGAAGGGATGGTACTCAGTTAATGAGCAGTTATTCAATATTTTGTTTTCCCCTCATTCTTCAGCTGGTGGCCCCAGGCCTTATTTACTGCACGCTATTCAAACCCTGCTCTGAAGAAAGAATTATTAATTTCCCCATAGGCTTTTGTATGGCACACACTACTTCGGTATTCGAGCTTTGGAAACAATTTTCACAACATCCCTTGAGATGAGGGGGTGTTATTACCCCCATTTTAAGATGGGGAACCAACCCACAGAGATTATGGTCAAAAATAACCACTAATTTTGGGTACTCAATAGGCAGCCCCTACACCCTGATTTTTCAGAATAATTAGCTTTCGTTAGCACTTTATTTATTGGAAGCCAGCTTCCAGCGACTTCAGTAGCAGCTATGAGTGCTCAGCACTTCTTCAAATCAGACCCCAGGCAGGGACAGAATCCTGTTCCCCAGGCCAGCATTCAGTTACCTTAACCATAAGATTATTTTCTTTTCCTGCAATCCCCTGCCTCATTCATTACACACATTCCAACACCAAACTGTGCTGTGAACATCTATCCACACACATGCCCCATTCAGTTCACTTCCTCGCCCTCATGTCCTGCCCCAACAACAAGTGGTGGGACCTGTTGCCACTTAAACAGGGCAAGGAACCCTGGTGGACCAGTCTATTCCACACCCTGCCAGGGATATTAGCTGATGGCTCCTCTGAAGAGCTGTGAGCACAGACATGCACCTGGCACGGTTCACGAACTCCCAACACCTGTCCCTTTGGTGGTAAGAGGGAGACCCATGCACATCTACACAGGGTACATCAGGTTGCAACCCTTCTTCTGGCTTGTCAAGGTTCCTCCCCCACTCTGAACTCTAGGGTACAGATATGGGGACCTGCATGAAAACCTCCTAAGCTTACTTTTACCAGCTTAGGTTAAAACTTCCCCAAGGTACAAATTAATTTTATCCTTTGTCCTTGGAATATCCACTGCCACCACCAAACTCTAACTGGGTTTACTGGGAAACGTACTTTGGACACGTCTTTCCCCCCCCAAAATCCTCCCAACCCTAGTACCCCACTTCCTGGAAAAGGTTTGGTAAAAATCCTCACCAATTTGCATAGGTGACCACAGACCCAAACCCTTGGATCTGAGAACAATGAAAAAAGCATTCAGTTTTCTTACAAGAAGACTTAATAGAAATAGAAGTAAATAGAAGTAAAGAAATCACCTCTGTAAAATCAGGATGGTAGATACCTTACAGGGTAATTAGATTCAAAACATAGAGAATCCCTCTAGGCAAAACCTTAAGTTACAAAAAAAGACACACAGACAGAAATAGTCATTCTATTCAGCACAGTTCTTTTCTCAGCCATTTAAAGAAATCATAATCTAACACATACCTCGCTAGATTACTTACTAAAAGTTCTAAGACTCCATTCCTGTTCTATCCCCGGCAAAAGCAGCGTACCGACAGACACAGACCCTTTGTTTCTCTCCCTCCTCCCAGCTTTTGAAAGTATCTTGTCTCCTCATTGGTCATTTTGGTCAGGTGCCAACGAGGTTACCTTTAGCTTCTTAACCCTTTACAGGTGAGAGGATTTTTCCTCTGGCCAGGAGGGATTTTAAAGGGGTTTACCCTTCTCTTTATATTTATGACATGGCTCCTCCAGAATCTTGTACTGAGGTTCTGGCTGCACTTCTCCCCACATCTCCAGACCTATTCACACACCATCTGTGGCTCCATAAAGTCACAGGAACTCCTCATCTATCTCCTCCTGGTGCTGGTTAAGATGGCCATCTATCACTCCAGGAGAAGGATGCTGGACAGAGGGGTGCTCTCTGACCATAGGGTCTATTTCTGTTCCCTTGTCCATTCACTGCTTCAGGCTGAGTTCCTCTGGGAAGAGTCCACTGACTCCTTGGGTGCCTCTGAGGAGCAGTGAGTGCTGTCTGAGCAGAGAACTACAGTGTCCCCTTCCAGTTCCTTGATTTTCAAACTTTGACTTCACTCCCATTCCTGTTTTCTCCATTGCTATGTCCTGCAATCAGCTGGAACCTGGACTTAGTGTTCCCTCCCCTTTGTTGAGGGGGAGGGCCTTTAATTTTGGGCAGGAATATACCAGTACTTCAAAAAGCACATGTTCCCGATGCTGAACT
Source organism: Lepidochelys olivacea (assembly GCF_965140295.1). NCBI lineage: Eukaryota > Metazoa > Chordata > Testudines > Cheloniidae > Lepidochelys > Lepidochelys olivacea. Next base: position 18,211,873 of record NC_140414.1, on the reverse strand, counting down.
GTGCCCTATGAACATCTGTACCTGCTCACTCGCCACACTATTCACTACCTCACCCTCATGTCCCACTCCAACACCAAGTGGTGCCACCTGCAGAGGGCGGGGATGTCTGGTGTGCCTGCCTGTACTCCAACCTAGTCCTGTGGCCCACTAGAGATATCAACTGGTAGCTCCTCAATAGAGCTGTGAACATGGGCATGTGGTGGTATGGTTCACAGTGTCTCCCCGCACTTGCCCCTTTTGCAACAAGAGGGAGATCTTTGGCCCCTTTACTTGAACCCACATTTAATACAGATTTCTACACATTAATAGTTTTTCAGACAACCACAAAATGAACTGGACTACAGTCCATATGAGAAGATCTGTACTTTAAAGGAACCAGGTAGTATTTTTTACCTTGTACCTTTCAGAGATGACATATACACGTATTGTTGTTCAATAAATATTAAATTCTTCAGTGATAGTTCTTGTGAAATATGTATTTAGAAATCAGCTTTCCGCTTATCACCAATTCGATCTTTGGAGCACTGCTGTGTTCTTTGACATTCTGACCATATGCTTGTTCTGTCAAGATTGGTCAATTTGAAAAGCAAATGATTCCATTGTTCTTAGATGTAGTTATCCTATTAAAACAACAGGCCATTAGAAAGAAGGACAAATCTTTAAGACTATGGTTCTCTTCTTGGAGGTCAGATTTGGAGATGGAAGATGCTTTGTGATTACAGAAGGTGGTTGGTTTCTTATTGTACTGGAGTTGCCATAGCAGATCAAACCACTGGTCCATCTAACCCAGTATTTCTTCTTTAGCAGGGTCCAATAGAAGCTGGCAGAGAAAAGTGCAAGACACCCTGCAGAAGGGCAGTCATGGATTAATTTTCCCTCAAGTAGCACATTTTTCATTAGTTAGAGGTTGATTTGTGCTCTGAAGCAAGAGGGTTTATAGCCCTTCCAAAGCCGTGGTTTTTTGTTGTTGCTGTTGAATCAAGGCCTTAATGTCTAATTCCCTTCAACCATTTATAAATTAGGGTTTTACGCTTCCTTTCCCTATGAAGCAGAGCGAACCAAAAGGAAGTTCAGTGTCAAATTTTGCTCTGATTTACTTACATCCAGTGCAGAATGACATGACCTTTAACTCTGCCCCGGAAGGTGAGACAGGCTCCTCAACAACATTCAGTAGAACTTCAGAGTTACGAACACCAGAGTTACAAACTGATCAGTCAATCACACACCTCATTTGGAACCAAAGTACACAATCCAGCATCAGCAGAGACCAGAGTATAGATATCTATCTATGTAGATATGTGTGTATGTTATATATGAGAGAGAGAGAGAACAGTTCTGTGTTAAACGTATACTACTAAAAAGGGGGGGGGTTAAAAAAAGATTTGACAC